>NC_090442.1:71716673-74116673 GCF_031143425.1 Pleurodeles waltl | reverse complement strand
GGAGAAGAGACTATAGTTTAATAGCCAAAGAAGTCTTTGGCAAGGCTATTAACAAATATCACATCTTATTTGCACCCCACATGCTGTTTTGTTATTCCTCTCAGACTGAAGGCACTTAAAACTAGGCTAAAGGCCTCATAAATGCCTTACTTATCCTTTTGCATGTTCTCATACAGCTATTCATTCTCAGGACCTGGGAGACAAGCCAAAGTTCTTTCAGGATAAAACTCACCAGATATGGCTTAACTTTGACTTACCTGTGTTTACAGATGCTGACACCACCACAGTGGAGACTTTAATGAGTCAAGCTTGTTTTTGCTTGTCAGAGACTGATCCCATGGAAACGGAAGACCTGCCACTAAATCTGGTTTGCCATCTGACCCATACTCTCCCTTCTACCAGATTCTGGCTACGGCTAAGGACTTTCTAGTCCCCTATTGGGGGGACACCTGTAGTAGGTTCCTTAACAAGGTAGAGGTCCTGTCTTGCTGGAAGAATATGGTAATTGTCCATTTTACTAAGAAACCATTGGTAGATCTTAGACGCAAAACTGCACTAATACAGTTTTGTGTCAAGAAGTTTAGCACTGGCTCTAGAGTGCGAGTCGGACGCCATCTTTAAGGAATGGCGCAAGCCGGCACTAAGCTTGGACTAGCATAAAAAAAAGGACGTTATCCGGTGGAGGTGGCTGTATGGGAAAAGGAGGTTGTACGTCAGAAAATGACGCTAGGCTGGTTAGCGGCAAAAATAATGCCACTATCCAGCCTAGCATCATTTCCTGACACACAACCACCCAAAAATGACAGGAGTCATGCCCACCACCCCAATGGCCAGCACAGGGGACCAGTGTCCCCTGGGCATGGCCATAACAACCTGTGCCAGGAGGGCTCCATGTAAGGGCCCCCAATAGCACTTAAAAAAAAATACTATAATACTTACCCATAATTACCCTACTTACCTAGGATGGGCTCCCTCATCCTCTGGTGTCCCTCTGGTGTGTGGGGGGGGGTCCTGGGCTTGGGGTGGGCACCTGTGGGCCCATTCTATGGTGTTTGGCCATGGAAATGGGTCCACAGGTCCCCTAATGCCTGTTCTTAGCGCCATTATTTGGGGCCGAATCCCACCAGTGTGCCATTTTTGCACCGGGGGGATAAATATGGCGCTATCAGGATAACTCCATTTTTTGGATGGGAACGCCTACCTTGCATCTCATTGTATTGTATTATATTGTAATAGTATTTATATAACGCTTACTACCCCTGACGAGGCGTTGAAGTGCTTTTCGGCGAGTAGCACGCTACTCCGGAACCCAAGAGGAATTAGTGGTGGATTAGTACAGGGAAATATGTGTTCATTTTTAGTATTTTTATGTGTTAATTTGAGCAGAGGATTTGTGAGTTTGTTAAGTGGATTGATTACAGTAATGGAGGGATAGAGGAGAGAAGAATCCAGGAGTGTTAATTGGAAGTTTATAGTAATAGGATGAGGCTTGGGGTGAGTAAAGGAGAGATGGAGGAAGGAAGAGTCTGTGGAAAGGCTTAGGGAGATCATAGTAGCAGGAGGGGTTTGGGGTGAGTCAAGGTGAGATAAATGAGAGAGAATTTATTAGGGATGTTTGAGAGATCATGGTAGTAAAGTGAGGTTTGGGTGAGCTAGATGTGGAAGAGGAGGGAAGAGCTTAGGCAGGGTTGTTTTGGAGATTAAAGTAGTAGAATGGGTTTGGGATGAGTCAGAATGAGGATGGAAGATAGATTGATAGAGACATGCTATGGTGATGGATAGACACAGTAAAGCTTACAAGAGAGTAAACTTATATTATGTTTATTTATTTATAATTTTATATGTATATATATATATATATACTTTTTTTAATCATTATTTTATTTTTCTTTAATTTATTCGTTATTTATTTTTTACTTTAATTTACTTATTTATAATTTGAGTTTTATTTATAGATTTTATTTTATTTTTATCTATACACACGCATGTACACATATATATACGTATATATTCATATACATATTTAATCGTGAGTAAATATACATTTGTTAAACAGGTTTAAAGAGTATGTGTGTAATTTATTGTTATGACATAGTAGTGATACATATTTCCTAAAGAACTATACATATCTAGAATATACACATAATCAGATTAAAAATATTTATCAACACAGGCGTACGCAGTTCATTGCTGTTTGAGTATGGTGGTTATGAAGGAAAGAGCCAACTCTTGAGTAGTCTTCTGAAGACAAGCTATTCATTTGTGGATCTTATATTTGGGGGTAATGAATTCCATAGTTTGGCTGCTTGGACGGAGAAGGATGTACCACCTATAGTCTTTTTGTTGTATGGTCATGTTTTATGGTTAGGGTGTCAATCTTGAGCGGAGGTTTCTTTGTTGGATGTATTTGGTTATTTTGTTTTTGATAAAAACTGGTCCTGTTCTGTGTATAGCTTTGTGGGTGATACAAAGCAGCTTGAAGGTGGATCTTCTGGCAACAGGTAACTAGTGTAGTGCTCTCAAGGCACGGGAGATGTGGGCTTGTGGCTTTACATGTAATAGTAGCCTGGCAGCAGAGTTTTGAATAAGTTGTAATTTTTTCATAATAGATAGAGATGATCCATGGTAGAGGCCATTGGCATAATCCAGTTTGGATAGTACAAGAGAGATAGTAGCCTGCACCTTGTGTGAAAATCCGAGGTGGGAGAAGATGCGTCGCAGAGTCTTCAAGGTGATGGAGCTTGTTCGTGCTAATTTCGTCCACTTGGGCATTCATAGCTAACTTGGAGTCCATGGTAATTCAGAGGTTTTTAACTTCCTTGGATAATTGAGGAGGTGGTCTGAGATCATCAGGCCAGGCGCACAGTGGGTCATAATTTTCCAAATCACCACATATGAGTATTTCTGTTTTGGAGGCATTGACACAAGGTAGGTTCACGAATCCAAAGAAATGGTGAGAACTCCAATATTTTTACGATAGATGTGTGTAGCGTCAAAATTTAAATATGGAATTAAGTTTGAGCTGCATTTGCGTAAAAAAACAATGACGCAAATGCGGCGCAGAGTATAAATATGCCCCTTGGTGTTTTATCCAACTTTAATCGTATTTCTCTTTTACCGCTTCAGGCCAAGTTAATTGAAAAACATGTCAACTCTCAGTTGTTGGCATATCAGTCATCTGCTTGGTGGGGTTCACTCCGGTTTTAGAGCCACCCCTCAGTACAGAGACCGCGCTCGTAGCCGCAGTCAATGATCCTAGAACCATCTTGGGCCAGGGCAGATCGGCCGCTCTGATCCTACTTGATCTTTTAGACAGGGTCTCTCTGTGCTCGTCAAACGTGTTCTTGATATCGGGGTTTGTGGCTCAGCTCTGTGGTGGCTTCAATAATTCCCTGCAGGGAGACCTAATTGTGTTACGTTACCACCAACTTTTTGCTCAGACAATTTTAATTCCCCTGCTTTGGCGCAGTTCAAGACGCCTCGCTTAGCTCCACTCTAATAAATATATATATATATATATATATATATATATATATATATATATATATATGAAAAACAACAACTTTCCATCGTCGGGGGCCCCCAACCCTGCAGGGCAGCTTCAAAATGACGGGGACGGAGCATCCCTTTCAGATCACAGCCAGGCATTTATTCATATATCTATATATGTATTTGTTTGTCCGTAGCATGTCCTATGCTGTTTCCCTTGCGAGCAGTCTCTGTGATGTGCAGAGTCATTGTCTCTTCCAGTGTGTAGACAAGAGCACAGATGAACTACAACTTTTGGATACTAAGGCCCATATTTATACTTTTTAGCGCCGCATTTGCGCCGCTTTTTGACGCAAAAACGGCGCAAACTTACAAAATACAATTGGCCCATATTTATACTTTTTTGCGCCGCATTTGCGTCATTTTTTTACGCAAAAATGGTGCAAACTTGCAAAATACAATTGGTGCAAACTTGCAAAATACAATTGTATTTTGTAAGTTTGCACCGTTTTTGCGTCAAAAAATGACGCAAATGCGGCACTAAAAAAAATTCTGACACGCTATTCGATTCCAGACTATCTTTGCCCCTCAGATCTCGGCAGTGGCCTCAAAGTGCTTTGCTCTGTTACGATTGGTTCACAATGTCCCCTCCACCCTCCCTTCCCGAGTCGGTGGTTCATGAATGTAGTTTGGACCACAGGAACTCTCTGTATTCCAGACTCCCTGGTATCTTATGAATGGGCTTCTAAGCGCACAGAAGACTGCTGAATGGCTGATTTTCAATCTTTCTCGTACGGAGCCCATTCGCCATCTTCCTCCTTCATCGGTTACCGGTGCAACAAGCATGCATCTTTAAGGCGCTATGTTTTGTTTATAGAGCTATGGAGAACGAAGCCCCCGTCTACCTCAGAAGAAAGGTTTGTCCACAAAGGCTTGCCTTAGCTCTCCCTTTTTTGGCAGGTCCCGGCGTGTAAAGAAGCCACAACGGTGGTCTTTCCTGTTACTAAAGGATTGCAAAAATTTGGAATTTCTTACCCCCTCCGCTCCTGCATATGTTTTTTTTAAAGGAAAACGCCTAAAACGTTGTTGTCTAAATGCGCCTAATTCATCTGCTGTTTCCATTTGTTTTGCATCTTTTTTAGCGCCAAAAGCCCATTTTGAGTTATCAGTTTGTGCTGCGAAAGGGTTATTCATTCATTCGCACTGAAGGGGTTTGCACAGCCCGCACCGCAGGTGTTTAATGCCGAGAAGATTTCCCCAGAACACTAAGACGTGGGTTTGAAAGTTCAGCTCCCCGACCACGTGTACAGGACACTTTGGAGGAAAAAGAGAACCCTAAAAAGCATTAAAATTAAACAGACCGAAGAACACCACAAACCAACACCGTGTGTAGCAATGGACGTGGGCAGTTGATTAAGAAAGGTTTTGTGATGCCATATTTAGTAGAAACATTTTCTTCGAAAAAGTGGCCGTGGTCCCCGCTGGCTGCACTGATAGCTGGACAGAGCTTTATAATGTCAGCTTCAGGTTGAAATGCCCCTGGGGCGGTTCGTGGATGCCCCCGCCCCCTGGGGGAGGGGTGGCATGAACTCGGACACCCTTTTCTCGTGGTTAAGAGTCCACCCGGGAATGTCCACGGAGTTCTGCGGTTAATAACAGGCTGAAGTCAGTTTAGAGAAGAGATGGGGAAGGAACGTGGGTTAAACCACAAACCTGACAAGCAACCGCGGGAATGTGAAAATGTCTGCAGAGAGGCCAAAGCGAGCGAAGGGGAAAGGGGCGAGGAGACGGTCACATTTATAGGTGATAACCTGAGAGCAGGATGCTGTATGTTCATAAGAAGAGCCGTTTACAGCTAAACCCATCCTTCGAGACAGCGAGAAGAGGCCAGGAAAGGTATGGGCATAATCGCACTCTGAGACAGGGAGAAGAGGCCCGGGAAAAAAGGGCATGGCCTCTCTATGAGACAGGGAAAAGAGGCCAGGAAAGGAAAGGGCATGGCCTCTCTCTGAGACAGGGAGAAGAGGCCCGGGAAAAAAAGGGCATGGCCTCTCTCTGAGACAGGGAAAAGAGGCCAGGAAAGGAAAGGGCATGGCCTCTCTCTGAGACAGGGAAAAGAGGCCAGGAAAGGAAAGGGCATGGCCTCTCTCTGAGACAGGGAAAAGAGGCCAGGAAAGGAAAGGGCATGGCCTCTCTCTGAGACAGGGAAAAGAGGCCAGGTAAGGAAAGGGCATGGCCTCTCTTCGAGACAGGGAGAACGGGACCTGATAGAACATGCCATAGTCACGCTCTAAGACGTCAAAAGAGGCCAGGAAAGGAAAGGGCACGGCCGCTCTCTGAGACAGGGAGAAGAGGCCAGGAAAGGTATGGGCATGCCTGCACTCTGAGACAGAGAGACGAGGCCAGGAGAGAAAACGGCCAACCTCTGAGGCAGGTAGAAGTCCTGGGAGATGAATTCTCGAACAGTGTGTACAGAACTGTGAGTCCAGACCTCATGGATGATACAAATGCATCCCCTCTCCCCATCTCTCACCCCTCCTCCAAAAAAACAACTGCAATAAGGGCAGTTCACCCTCCCCAGATCTTAAAATCTAGTGAAGTATCTATTGATTCGCTGCAATGGATTTTCCATTCAGACCTCAGATTGGAAAGCAAATGTGTTTTCTCAAAAAAAAAGTGCTTCCCACACACACAGGTTACTGCTATGAAAAGGCTTTACAAAGAGCGCAATAATTAGCCCAGAGGGCCTGATTCACAGAGGTATTTTGGCCGCAAATGTTTCTATTTACGCCAGCCAGAAATTCACATAAGGGTTACAGACAGTGTAAATGGTTTCACTGCTGAGGATTTCTCTGCCACGAGCACAGAGAAGCGTACAGTAGTAAATTCGACATGATGGGTGAGTAATGAGCGTTTATAGGCCTCGTTAGATCTATGTTTGGGAACATCTGCAAAGATGTGCGCTTCTGGGCATTCACAAACCAAATCCCACCCTTTCCAACCATGGAAACGGTCAGAGATGTGCTCCTGTCAAGGGCTGAGGTAACTTGCCTCCCAGAGAGATGGGGTAAAGACTTTCTCCATAACCTTGCACATTCGTCCGACCTTGCTACTCACATGATGGGTGCAAATGGAGCACGGAAACCTAAGTCTGATCTGCCTTTCCAGGTATACTTTCTCAGTGGTGGCTGCCATTGAACGGGGGTGGTGTAGTGGGGATGGGTTGGAATACAAAATAAATAAATGAAAAAAAACACTTACCTGCTCGGAAGGGAGACGGGTTTGTCTCCTCCGTCCTTGTCCGGAAGCAAACAGGCTCCTAGACTCCACTCAGCCAATCACGACGCTGCTGTCACCAGCATGACAGTACCGCCGTAATTGGTGTGAGTGGCCTGCTTCAGCGCTCACTGCAAAGTGCGCATGTCTGTTTGGCCGCACCAACATGGCCGGCCAAACAGACATACACACTCATAGTGCATTTACCACTCCTCCAGCCCTCTCCAGCCCGCTCCGGCCTAACCTGGCTCAGCTATAGATAAAATGATAACGCTGTTACTATCATTTTATATTTCCTTCATGTGCAAGCAGAGTTGCGACGCTCCTCCGCCTTAGCGAAGGAGCTGCCGGTGATACTATTACAAGAGTTTTGCGAATAGTGAGAAAGCGTAAACGTACATCCAGACGGCTGCAGACCTCCACCTGTACTTTTACACTTGTGCTCGTTATTCGGGCCCAGAGCAGTGAAAGGAAGCATTGGACGGCTCCCACCAGACGCACCGGAGCCAAACTAAGGCCCTCATTTACGGGGATTAGGCGTAGGACACTGCAGCAAGTCACCTAGCTCCCTTGCACCACAGTGAAACGTCAGGAAAGCCCCATATTTAACGCAATAGAGTGCGTTCCTGTCCTTTTCTCCCGCGCTGGTGCCATTTCGCCAGCCTAGGGCCAAGGCAGGCGCCCTGCACCAAGGTGCAGAATGCAGCACACATGGAAAGAGGAAAAAATGAGGAGAAATGAAAATATTTCTCCTTGTTATGTGTCACCTGGGAAGGCGTAAGGTTTTGACGCATCCCAGGTTGGCATGGTTTTGTAAATCTAGGGATGCATCAAAATCTATGGGTGTTTTGTGGGAACACCCAAAGTAATGCGCATGTCACACCTCCCTTGTGCAGAATAAGGCAACGCAGAGATTTGCAATGCCTTGCTTTACTCCATATCTATGAGGCCATTGAAAGTCAGGCAAAGTGGCTTTATGTGACCTCACAGATATAATGTTGTCTGCGCCGCTGGAGATGTCGCAAAAAAGTGACGCTCCTGCAGCGCAAGGGCCTCATAAATATGGCCCTAAATTCATAAGGTCTGGGGCAGGTGCACTAGTACCGAAGCAACGATAAGGGTAGAGGTGTGGGGGAGGGGGTCTGTGGCTTGGCATCAAGCAGGAAACAGACAGGCAGGTGGGTGCAGGGGTTGGCAGCTCAAACAAGGCTCAAGAGGTGCTCGGGTTTACTGACTGGCTCTGGTTCGGCGCCGGTCCCATTGGAACTGGTGAGCAAAACAGCGCCAAGCGAAGCCTCCAGGCACTACCTTATTCCACTCCGTATTACAGTTTTAAAACACAGAATCCACTGGGTGAATGACAGATAAGCATACAGGAGGTGTGTGCTTGGTGCCTGGCTGAGCTGCACTGTGTCTCATTGAAGATCTCTGGGAAGTCAGTGTCCTTTGTTTGTGAATGAGTTTCATTGTGGCCACTGAAGTGCCAACCTCTCCCTCCTGACTGCCCCCCGTCTCTCCTTACAGCTAAAATAGGTAATGGAAGATATTTTTGGCATTGTATACATATATTAAGTCATGCTGAATTAACATGTTTTATTTATTGAACTTATTGTACTAATTTAGATCAATACATATTTGCGTGCGAACCACTGTCCATTGGTAGTAAAGAGACCGAGGAGAAGATGGTCACCCTGTGGCTGAACAGTGATGTAAAACTGGTACCAAATCAGGTTTTCCTGCTTGACCAAATTATGTGATCCAACATAAATTACTTTACCGATTTTCATTGAGCATCAAATCTAAGACCTTGATGAAATTCAGCGTAGAACACGTGGTATATTATCAAAAATGCTCGTGTAATTAAATAATAAAGAGTCCCAGTTTTCAGGTTTTTTTAAACAAATAAATACAGCGAGAAAAACAACTATTTTTTTCTATCTGTATTTGGGCCCATATTTATACTTTTTTTATATAAATATGGGCCCTAGTCTTAAATAAAGATAAAAACAGAAATGAGATTATTTTGTGAGTGATTCTAAATGTTATTAGTCTTAACTGCTATGACAAAAGGTCGGTGAATCTACAGGTAAAATATATAAAGAAAGTTTCCCAATGAAGCTTAAACGGCCAGAGATATTCTTGTTTTCATTTGAGTGTATTGATTTATTATTAATGATTAAACATATTATTGAAACCGTCAGGCATTCAACCAGGAGTGTATATTTATTGGTTAAATAAATGGGGAATTATAATAGATTCAGCTTTATTGTTTCACCACAAACCCCTAAATGTCTTTCCGCACCTTCTGATGGCTCGGCTCGTGCTTTGGCTCTTAGGGGACACCCGGACCCCTGGCTCGATTCTCCATTCAAATATATTTTTGCATCTCGGCTCCTTTCCCAGCTTCAGTTTTTAGATTTCCGTGCTTACCTGTTCTGCAAAGTTTAGATCATGAACAGAAGACAGCAATTGGACTGGTGCAGCAGCGACACCTTGTGGCACGAGGTGGAACTGCACCTGCCCTCTCGCCGTCCTACCAAAATAACATCTTAGCAGAGTGTGTTCTGCATCTCCTGCACTGCCGTGCACGAGAGAGGGGCCGCTGGGAAGTTTCCGTCTGAAAACTGTGATTGCATCAGTCTGGAAAACCACGTACGCGATCGTCGCGTAAACAAGTTAAAAACTCTCGCAACTTACATTTCAATTACAATTAGTTCCGGGAACACAATAACATGCATTTTGTTTTAAAGACACAAAGCAATCAAACGTGATGCAGCAGCGACACGTTGTGGCACTGCAAGGTTAAGCCTACACTGAGTTCAATGTGTTCAGTGTATCTCCGACCTTAGAGAGGGAGTATGCGATGGACCTACCTTGAAACACCCGTACTCAGTAGAAGCATTTGTAATGCAATGGGTCTCGCATTTGCTCGAGTTAGAGCTGTTAGCATTGTAAATTCCTAACTGGACTTTTCTTGCCACATAAATTGAAAATGAAAAGTAAAACAGTTGATATAAGTGAGCCCATTCAAAGCGCCATGGCTGCCACAAGAATGAGCGCGAAGAAGAGACACAAAAAAAAAAAGTTTGCTTGCAATCAAACGTATCAGCAAAAGTGCTATTATCCATTTAGCAGGGGCAGTCTGCAAGGCGGTAACAAATCTGCCCCAAGAAGTGACATACATAAAGCCTTTACCAACAATGATAAAGGATTTTTGAAAGGCAAGCCCACAAACAAGTGAAAGTGATAGACATGCTGTAATGTAAATGTAAATTAGCATTTGTATAGCGCACTACTCACCCGTTAGGGTCTCAAGGCGCTGTACTCATACCGCTATGGAACCCCTCCTGGCTTTTCCCTGTGAGGCGCCCACTCCTGAGCACCCCCAGGGTGAAGCCAGGCATCCAAGCGCTGTTGGGGCCGTTGTGGAGATTAAGCAAGCTATTGCCCAGAGTTGCAGAGTGGGACCCATGAATTAGATTAGGCACCGAGGCGAGAATTATCTGGTCAAGGGGAATTGAGCCCAAGACCTGCCGAAGCGGGACTTGAACCCTGGTCTTGAGCCAGATCTCTGCTTCAGGGTCTGCCGCTCTAACCATTGAGCCACACTTCTCCACTGTAGGGGTGGTTAAAAGCCCACAATTATTACAACAGGTCAAAACACTTGCGCGCTCGACCTAAAAAGGAATAAGGACCCGCATGGTGATTTTTAAAACAACTCTTCCACCCCCTCCCCCGGTGGAATCCAGCTCTTTTCAATTTTTTTTTCTAAGTTCCGACCGTGTTTGTCCAACAGGGGTCTCAAATGCTCAAGAACATTATTCTAGGGTTGCCTCCTGGCCAATATTTTATCACCGCAAGACGCTTTTTTTGAAAATTTCATGAAGATTCGTCAAATGGCACCAAAGATATAGCCAAGTCAAAAAACGCTTTTTCAATGGAAAAATGGTCCTAACTTTAACTAACTACTGGCAACCACCAGTGGGAAGGGGAGGAGGGTGGTGGTGGAGGGTGGTGGTGGAGGGTGGTGGGTGGTGGGTGGTGGTATATATATATATATATATATATATATATAGGATCCTATCCTAAACTAGTCTTAGATGGATATTAAGATAGTGTATGCAGAAAAATGTCCTGTTAAAAGTGACTAGATAGGATTTTATAAAAGGTCTCATTCAAGTACCAGTGCCCAGCTGTTCCCGAATCTACACATATGAACTTGTGAGGTCTATTTTCACCAAGAAAAGATGTCAACCCTAGCAGTGGCCCAACACTTTCTTTGGACCCAGAGCACAGATCAAGAATGTACGTTTGACGAGGCCTTGGGGAGAGCATATAGTTAGATGGTCCAGAACAGTCTCTGCACATAGATGACAAGAGGGAGCCCCCCCCCCCCCCCTCTTTCACTTCTAGGTAAAGGAGTTTCAGTCAGATCACGGAAGTCTATTTTATTTACTTTTTTTTTATTACTCATGGTACAGTATTTTTCATGCATCTGTTGGAGAAAAGTTACTCAGAGCTGGACTGGAAGTCAAAATCAGTCCTGGTTTCCCCAGTGTCCCCCCCCCCCCCCAAGCCCGCAGGGCAGAAGAAGAGAGTGTCAGAGTGCAAGAAACCCCAGTACAGCACTGGGAGTACTGCCACATCAGTGAATAGTCTATATCATCCCTATAAATGGACTGTTCGTTTCCATCAATTGCACGTAGTGAGCATGGCATGGCACCCTACGCGAGGGTTGCAGCCTACCAAACAGTGCAGCTGCCTGGTTTGCTAAAGACATCTTGGGGACATTCAGAAAGCTGAACAAAGAATGCAATCTGCCCTTTGCTTGCCATTGGCTTTCTAGTTTGTAACTCACATTCTCTTGTTTTCCATTTCTGGCTTTATTTGTTTTTACGCTGCCCAGCTTGAGTTCGTACCTTCCCTTGCCCAAATCTTATTTACAGTATCCGTCTGTGTGCTCCCTTTCCTGTAAACAGGCCTGTAAATCTTTTTCTTATCTCACCACGTCTGCTGTGCATTCAAAGACTGAGGTCAAATGTCAGGTGCTGTCTCCCAAGAACACTTATTTACTTTTCTTTCTCTGACTTCAAAGTGAAAGGATTTATGTGACAATCTTGCTGGATACCTGGGGTAGGAAAGTGATTTTTTTTTTCTAGCACACAACAACATTTAAATGAACTGTGTAAGTATATCAGAATTAGGAACACAAATGAAGCACGTTTTTGTTATTTCTGAAGTGTGTTGGAAACAAGTACTTTAATATGATCAACACAAATCATTAGACTAAGTGATGCAATTTCCACACATTTTAGTCTATGGAATGTTTAGTTTTGTCAACACATTTTCAATGGAAATTACCATTACGTTTGCATAGGCGTTTGACTGTACGTCTGTGCAAACGTAATGGTAATTTCAATTGAAAATGTGTTGTATGTAATGGCAGTGTGCTATCACATCACGAATACTCCACTTTATGCAACTCTACTCTGCACCAATCCACTTTACAGCACTCCACTCTGCACCAATCCACTCAACACAAGTGTACTCAAAGTCATTTCATGCTACGCCTCTCTACTCTACCCTGTACCACTCTATGCCACTGCACTCTCACCACTCCAGTCTAGGCCACACCAATCTACTCTGCACAACTCCACACTATGCTACTGCACTCTATGCCAATGCACTTTACTCTGTAACACTCAACTCTATGCCCCTGCAATCTACGCCAATCCACTGTACACCACTCTAATCTAGTCTGCATCACTGCACTCAAAGATACTTCATTCAACATAATTTTACTCTATGACATTACACTCTATGCCACTCTACGCAACGGCACTCTGCATTGCACTGCTCCACTACACATCACTTCACTCTACTCTACTCTGAAACAATCAACTCTATGCCACTGCACTCTAAGCTACTCCACTCTCTACGCCACTCTGCATTCTGTGCCAGTGCACTCTCAACAACTCCACTCTGTCACTGCACTCTACTCTGCATCATTGTACTCTACACCACCGCTCTCTATGCCACTCTACGTCACTCCACACCAGTACAGTCTATGCTACTCTACTCTTAAACACTGCACTCTAAACAACTCCACTCTGGCACTGCACTCCACACAACACTCTATGCCACTCAACTCTACTCTGAACTCTATGCCACTGCCCTCTGCATCACTCAGCTCTAGGCCACTGCCCTCTGCACCACCCAACTATGCACCACTCCACTATGCACCACTCTAATCTACACCACTGCTAGCTACAAAGCCACATTTAACTCCGCTGAATTCAATGCCACTATACTCTGCAAAACTCTTTGCTAATGCACTCTACACCAGTTCACTCTACTCTATGGCAGTCCAGTGTATGCCACTCCACTCTTCGCCACTCCACGAAACTCTCCTGTATGCCACTAACCTTTAGCTATGCTGAACAGCAGCCAAGCTGGTGAACAACATGGGTAAAACAGATTGGCAAAGCTAATAGCTCTTGCAAATCGAGACCTAATAGCTTTCCCAATGCTGGTTAGGTCCAGCCTGAAGACAGCTTTACCAATCTCACCAGCATTTCTTAATAAAAATGAATACACAGAGGTGCTTTGGGTCAGCCCTCTTCATCCATTGGCTTGTTTAACTTCCATTTACCTTTTGCTTCTGCCTACCTGAGCGTACTAGCATGGAGCACTGGGCCAGCCCACTTCAGTTATTGTCTCTCTTGCACTGTAAGCGGCAGTGTTTTCCATGATTACATCTGCCCACTTGCCTAAAAGATGCACACTTCAGTGCCAGGGCTGGTGGGCCAATGCTTTTCTTTGCCAACGCCTTTTCTATTTTTCATCCTTTTATTTAATCATCCTCCTGTGTTTGAACTATTTTCCTGTGATAAGCATTAAAACCAAAAAAGGGTTTCTATTCCATTTGTAAGTACATCTGCCTGTTGGGAAGTACCTGTATGTTTTATTAAAATTATACCCAACAGTTATATTTGTATTTATTTATTTTTACATTTTATTGTAACCATTTAGTTGCAGTATTTAGGTGGTAGTATGTTTTCTTTTTTTAATTTTTGTGTCACATGTACACAGACACGGGCTCCTCAGGTGTGTCAGTTCTGACGGATGTCATCCTTCCATGGCAACATTTGCTTGCTTTGCCCGTCCCTTCTGCCGGTGCTGCTGCAGACAACAGGCCTGGGACCCTCAATACTGGACAATACATGCCAGAGCCTCCTCCTTTGACATCAGTCCGTGTGTGGGCACCCTAAAGAGAAGCAGAGGAATAAGCTCTCGGGCCAGACTGTCTGTGTGGGAGCACAACCCCTTTTGAACCCTCTTGTCCTGGGCATCAATATTGGCCCCTTTCAGACCATCCATAATCACTCTGGATTCAAGAAAGAAACAGTGTGTTCCAGTTGTGTGAGGACCTACATTTCAGATTCTCAATGGCTTATGTCAGTCGTTCTTAACCTGTGGTCTGGGGACCCCTGCAGGTCTGTGGCGATTACTCAAGGGGTCCGTGACAGCTTAGAAAATTGAAAAATATTAACTGATTAATAAGGCGTATACAAAAATGAAGCAACATGTCAGATGAAAATTTTTAAATGTTCTGGAGATGTAAATACATTTGAAACTGGAGGTTAGAAATGAAGTTGATATCCTCAGATTAATTTTCAAGAACAGTGCAAGTGCATCAAACAGAATACAGTATGGGCGATGGGTGACCTAAATTTAATTTAGAAAAGCTCTGAAGTTCCGGTTTGAATTAAAAATCTGATTTTTCATATTTGTGAATCAAGTAAACTATTCAATCATGTTTGTATCAGGTTGATGAACGATTGTGTCCGGATTTTTGGATATTGTTGTGCGGTTCGATATTGTTGTGCGGTTCAATTAATTGAAATTGTTTAGGCCGGTGTACCAAGCTTTCAGTAATGGCTCGGTGTGAGTCCGCAGGTTCTAATAATGAATCAGTGGGGGGTCCCCAGGATCCATGAATGATTAAATGGGGTCAAAAGGTTAAGAATCACTGAGCTATAGTGAAGGTGGTCCAGGATTCTGCACACGTGTGGGACTAGTCACCGCTTATGACATCGATGAAGATGCCACTATGGCTATTCCAGGGAATGTGCATGGAGGAGATGAGGATTTCTACGTGCAAAAGAAGGCAACAGATGCCTTGACACTACTCAACCAGACCGCACCCAACGTAAATCATTCTAATAGACCACAGCAAACACCAAAGCAGCAAATTCAACAGCACCTTTGCAGCACTTAAACAAGAGCAGCAACTGCCCTGGGTCGGTATTGCCGTGCGGTGCTCCTGAAGGATATCACAAAGAGGTGCTGTATTCCGACGCAGAGCGCTGCATAGCAATGCTATCGATTTATTAATGTATTAAAGTGTAATGACAATGTTTTCTATTGTTCCTTGGTTGCCCCCGCCCCGGTGTTCAAATTGGTTCCTCCTAGAACGTTAGGTGCGGGAGGATTCTAAGCTGAGGAGCTGCTCATTGTGCGTGATGCCGACCAGTGAGAAGAAGTAAATAAATCGCCCTCTTCTTCTAATGCTTGTTGCTTTCTTATTTCTTACATTACAACGAATGTATGTCGGAACGACGCCTGCCGGAACAACGAGTGCCTGAACAACGAGGTCGGAACAACAACCTCGTTGTTACCACTAATGCCTTTACCACGAATGCCTTAACAACGATTTTTTGTTGTAAAGGCATTCCTGGTAAAAGCATTAGTGAGAGGCCTCCAATGTTCCTGCATGCGTCACCCTGATCCCCCACCCCTCCCCAAAACCTAAAACACCCCGACCCCCCACCCCCTCCCCAAAACCTAAAACACCCCGACCCCTCAACCCGCCCCAAAACCTAAAACACCCGACCCCTCACCCCCGCCCCAAAACCTAAAACACCCGACCCCCCCCACACAAAAAACCTAAAACACCCGACCCCCCACCCCCACACAAAAAACCTAAAAACCCCCCCAACCCCTCCCCAAAATCTAAAACCCGACCCCCCACCCCCACCCCACTCACCTGAGTCGTCGCCTCGTCGTCCTCCTCAGCCGACTCCCTTGTTTGCGCCTTAACCACGCATGTTCGTTGTTCAGCACATGCGTGGTTAAGGCACAAAACAACGAAGTCGTGGTTAAGGAAAGCGTTGTTCCGCTTTCGTTAACCAGGACTTCGTTGTTTAGGAGTCGGCATAGAGGGCGTTTCCCCATTACAACGGGAGGGTTCAAGCACGTTTCCACTGAAGAGGCCGTTAAAGAGAGGACTCCCCTTTATTTACAGAAATGTGCATTTTGATGTAGGTGTTACTACCCAGAAGCATCAATTTCACTGATGGTTGTACTCAGAAATTTTAACAGTGTAGGTAGTAACTGTGGGGATGAAAGTTTAACAAGGTAGTAACAGGAGCGTTGTGACAGATGATATATGGAGCAGAGGTATTAAGTCAATTTCATATACCAGACTAAGTATTCCAAGGATGAAATCTGTTCTGGACTCATTTACACAACCGATCTACACATTCCAGTGATGTGACCTGTAGCACGCCACAGACCTTTGCCAGGTTTCTGGGGCAAATGTAAGAATTTCTTAGGGAGAGTCTGAAATGTTGGTGTTGGGGCAGATCTTTGGCAGTGAAGTCCTTGAGTGGGGACCTCAGGGTTAAATAGATGCAGAAATGAACGGGTACCGAGTTCCCTAGATTTATTTCACTGAGAAGCTTTTCTAGCCAGGCTGTAATCGGTTTTACGCAACACAAAAAGAAACGCAGGAGAAACCACTCATTACCGCACCATCTCGCTTCCCAAACATTCTTGCTGGACCTGTATCCTCAAACACCCACCATAGAAGGACGCCCCTTTTTCCTGCGATGTTGACCTTCAAGCCTTAAAAAAACACCCCTTTTGCAGCCATTGGCGAGACCACTACTGGTGTCCACCATGGATGGGTGATTCATTGGGGGAAATTATTAGCTTAAGAAACACATTCTTGGCTTCCATCCTTGGCTAGGAACTTTGCATGAGCAGCCCATTGTGCTCCGAGGAGGGGCTCTTGGGTAGGGTAGGTGGCTATCAAGAGGGTTGGAGCCTTGGCTCAGAGGAACAATTCTTGGCAAATGTGCAGTGGAGACCAGGTCAGTGGCTCTAATAATTAATCAGGGAGAATGAGGGCTTCCATGAAAAGTGGCTCTTTGGCATGGAGCAGGAGTAGCTAGTTGGGGCACATAGGGTAAGTGATTCTTGGTTCTAAACTTAGATCATGGGAATGAGGATTTGCAGGAAGAGCATCTCTGGATCTGGGCATGAGTTGCTGGTGGTGGCCCATTGGGTAGGTGATCTTTGCTCTATGACAGTAGCAGATCCTCAGCTCTAATGAGGATTTGCAGGAAGAGCATCTCTTTGGATCTGAGCAGGAGTTGTTGGTTATAGCCCATTGGCTGGTTGAATCTTTGCTCTGGGTCTGTAGCAGATACCCGCCTCTGATGTTTAGTTCGGGAGAGTGAGAGTTTGGATGTATGGTGGAACAATGAAGTCATTTACAACAAATGCCTTTACAACGACGATGGATGCACAACAGCATCTTTATAACAAAAGTCTTTACAACTACTTTTTTTTTTTACCACAAGTATGCCTTTACCATGAAAATGTAAGTATTTTACAGGTAAGTATAAACCTTTTATTTATATATATATATATATATATATAAAAATCATCCAAGGTACTTCTTAAAAAGAAGATAATGTCGCAGCCACTTACTTGCTACAGTCCCAGTGTTCTTTAACCAGGCAGAAAAGCACAAAAATGACAAAAAGATATTCTCCAACGCGTTTCAGGAGACTCTGCTCCCTTGATCACAGAGATATTCAAAAACCCTTTTTCCCTTTCCATTATAACATAATAAACATAAAAAGTGGACTACAGTTACTGCCTAAAACAGTGGCAACCATCTTAAAATGAATTCTTACAATGACAAGTGCAACTAAAAATTATATAACATACTTAAACCCACAATTCCTACAAAGTATGAAGCAATTAGGAATAGGTCAAATGATTACTTTTTTAAGATTAAAACCGGAAGGGACAAAAGCTTAAAATTAGGTGAAGAAATAGCTAAAGTACAAATAGAAGGGACCAAAGTAGCACCTGCTAGTGAGGGAAGTGAGAGTGATATTTCCTCACAATCGGATTGTGGTGGAGTAAAAGACGGTGTTTTAAAGGAATTCGACCTGATAGCCCAAGGGAGATCAATGGGCCAAACGGTACGAGGAAGAGAAGCTCAGCAAGGTCGAGGAAGATCAAGAAGAGGCTTCAGGGAACCAAAGGCTGGCTCAAAGGGAGTACAGACAAGAGGTCAATTGTTAATGAAGTAATGCAAAAAATGACAGTTGTCAACCTCTCTAGTAGAAATATCTCGGAAACTGAACGTGAATTATTATCATTAGGACTATCGATCTGTCCAGTTAGGCCCTTTAACTATACACAAAGTCGTATCGATTTTTTTCATTTTTTGAGAAAATTAAAGTTGAAAAAGTGGTTTAAAACGAAAGTTAAAGACCAAGATGAAAGTAGCAATAATAAGGCATCAAATTTGGAAATTGGAGACATTGGGTTATTACACACGTTATGTGAACTAGATGAGAATACTGTGGCTGAATAGGATCCAATTTTGAACTTATCCCAAATGGGTATTGAAGTTGATAGGAGGTGTCCAAGTAATTTCAAACCCAAATCAACTTTCTCACCACCAGTTAACTGTGATGCAATTAATGTTTTTGAGAAGGGTGTAATTGGCTGTTTGAAAACTTTAAGGTATATGAGGAGATCAAAGTATGATAATTTATCAAGAAAACATTGTAAAGCGATTGAGTCCTCACAAAATGACGAAAATATTGTAATTAAAAAAATCTGATAAAGGAGGGAACATTGTAATTTTATCTAGGGATGACTACCTAAAGGAAGGTTTAAGACAACTGCAAGATAAAGAGAGCTATTCAGTGGTAGATAAGAATGAAATGTTAATAGCTAAGAAGAAAGTCTTTGAGAAACTAGATGAATGGAAGGAATCAGGATTGATTGAATGGGAGGAATATCAGTTTTTAAAGGTAGAATTTCCTATAACAGCAGCTATTTACTTTTTACCCAAGCTACACAAGAATGCGGAAAATCCACCTGGGAGGCCCATTGTATCCTCTATGGGGAGTCTGTTGGAAAATGTTTCTAAATATGTAGACTACTTTTTGCGTTCCTTTGTGGAGGCCTTACCTTCCTATATTAAGAATATGAGAGATTTCCTACGTATAATTAATGGAATAGGATGGGAAAAGGATTTCCTTCTTCTAAGCCTAGATGTGAATAGTCTATATACATGTATTCCACATGAAAAGGGTATTGAGGCAGTGAGATATTTTTTGAGGGCGAGGTCATTCTCCTACCTTTTACATACAGAAATGGTATTAGATATGGTGCAGATGTGCTTGACTTATAATTTTTTCACCTTTAATAATATTTTATACCGTCAGTGCCAGGGGACTGCAATGGGAACCTGTTTTGCCCCCAGCTATGCGGGTTTATACCTAGGCTGGTGGGAGGAGCAGGTAGTCTGGAACACCTCAGGTTTTGAAAACCAAGCAGTCCTGTGGGTGAGGTATATTGATGATATTTTTTGTATTTTGAGAGGAAGTAAAGAATCAGCTTTGAACTTTGTGGAGGAATTGAATAATAATAATTTGAATCTTAGGTTCAGCTGCACAATGGATTCAGCTGAATTGGAATTTTTGGACGTGAGAATCAAGGTAGTTAATGATAAATTGGAATGTGAATTATACAGGAAAGATACCGCAGGGAATAGTTTATTACATGCTAGGAGTAGTCATCCCAAAAACCTGATTTATAGTATCCCCTATGGGGAACTATTAATGGCTAGAAGAAATTGCAGTTTGGATGCCACATTCGAAAATGAGGTTAAAGTGATGACTAAAAGATTCACTGAAAGAGGTTACTTACAGGCTGTAATAGATAAAGCTGTGATGTGGGTTAGGCAGACCAAAAGGGAGGACCTTTTGGTGGATAAGATGGAAGATATTAAGAAGGAAAACATAAAGATAAGATTTATAACCTCATATCATGACAGAGGAAAAGAAATCAAGAAAGCATTTCTGAAATTTTGGCCAGCTCTTAGGACTGATGAAAATATAGGTAAATTATTAAAGGCCATGTGCAAAGCGGGGTTGGCTTATTATAGGGTTTGAATGCAGGGCCTGGCCCCAGACAAGGCCCTGTGGCCTACCCCTGCTGTGCATGGCCAAAGGCCGTGCGCAACGTGGGGTTGAGTTGCTATAGGAGTTCACCGCAGGTCCTGCCCGCAGACCAGGCCCTGCAGCCAACCACCACTGCACACGGCCAAAGGCCTGCGCAGCAGTGGTTGGATTTACGTTAAAGAACCATAGAAAATCACTGAAAAAAACAAAGGTTACAGGGACATTATAGTTAGGAAATAGAATTTAAAAAAAAACAGAAATTCACTCAAAAAAACAAAGGTTACAGGGACTTCATAGTTAGGCTCACATTTCAAATGTACAAAACCATAGAAATTCACCTGTTATAGTTTGTTATATTAAAAACTCGTGCCCTAAGGTATCTCAATAACTTATGCCCTAAGATAACTATAACCCGCGCCCTCGTGATGCACTGCTAATTACCACATAATTTACGTCACTCATGACATCTTTGAATACAGAATTGATAATATCAGTGCAATATTTGCAGTAAACATTTTGACGAGAAAACTGTGCATGGTGGGGGGCGAGCTATAGTTACCTTAGGGCACGAGTTATAGTTACTTGAGATAACTTACTGTAACAGGTGAATTTCTATGGTTTTGTACATTGAAAATGTGAGCCTAACTATAACGTCCCGGTCATCTTTGTTTTTTTAAGGGAAGAGATATATATATATATATGTATATATATATATAAATAACAGTCAGTCGCCAGTAGGTTGTTCTAGTTAGGACCTTCTTTCCATAGAAGAAGCATATTTTGACTTGCCCATATCTTTGGCACCTTTGACAAAATTTTCCAAAAGAAAAATGTCTTATAGGATCTTGTTGCACATGGAAAGTTTCAGGGTGAACTGTTAAGTGGGGGCCAACAAAAAAGAGGTGGGGTGAAATAAACACCCAAGTGCATTTCCCATTTTAATTCCCATCGGGTCTTTAGACAAGCCTACAGGCCAAACTGCTAAACGGAATTACACCAAATTTGGCAGGAATATTTTGGTGCCCAGATTTTTCTTTTTCTGATTTGGTGTAAATCGGTTCAGTAGTTTCTGAGCTATTAAAGGTTAAAAAAATGTAGATATCTAGGGACGCAAAGGATCCGTGGAACCAACTGTCCCTGTGCTGATATCTGACTGGGTGCAAGGAAGTCTTGGTGAAAAAAAAAAAAACATAAAAAAAGAAAAGGGGCCAGGATAGGGATAGGATACCCTGAGCACCTGGCTTTGGTCCTGGGCTCCCCCAGGAACCCAGCCAGAGCTAAAAAGTATTAAAAAACAAAAAAATCTCAGAAAAATCCACAGATTTTTTCAGAGATTTAAAAAAAAAAAAAAAAAAGAGCGGTCTTATCCGCTTCATTTATTTTGCCCCGTGTGGGCCGGGTCCCTGGGGCATTGCAGGCTTATAAAAGGAGGGTATGCATGCCCCCCCTCCTAGGTCTTTTAGTAGCCCGGGGCACCACTACCTCCCAAGGGAAAGATAAACGTATAATAGTAGGGAGGTCCTGTGGATCCCCTAGGCCCCAGGACCGCCACCTTCTGAAGCTTAGTTTGCCTGGGGACCACAACCTCCCCCGGGATAAAATATTAAAAGAATATTAGAGGGGGTCCAGTGGGCACCTGCATCCCGGGGACCTCCACCTCCTCGGGGCAAAATACTATTAAAATAGTAGAGGGGGTCCTGCAGCCCCACCCCCGGGTCCCAGGGAACACCACCTCCCCTTGGCCAAATAGAAAGATAGAGGAGGCCCCTCATTGAGCCATTTATGGCCCTGGGGACCGCAACCCCCCAGGGCCAGCTCCTGCTACCTCCCGAGGTGCCCACCACCTCAGGAGGTAGCTGTTTGCTTTTGCTTGGCAGGAGTGTACAGCTCCCCCCAAGCAAAAGCAAACATAACTTCGCTTTCAGCTTCTGCTTGCTGAAAACAGAGTTTTCATCTCTTTCCCTGCACGCTAACATCTGTGCAAGGAAAGGGATGGAAACATTGCTATTTAAAGCAGCTGCCTGCTTGCGGAAGCAATGTTAGCTCCCGCAGAAGACGGGAGCCATAATGGGATGGAAGAGAAAGGGAGAGGGAAAGGGAAAGAGAGAGAGATTGTTATTGCAATGTTTTCTCCTTACAATGTCTTAAAAGCGTCACACTACCAAGATGTTTGCTACGAATGTTATAGTTGTGTTTTGATGCACAGCAGAACAGAGTCACTTCTAGCCTATTAGTAAAGGTCTTGGCTGTCACTCAGTAGGCTGAAGGTTCAAATCCTAGTATCGCTTGGCAGTGTGTCTGTTTATTTACCCGTGTTTTGAGTGTTAAACATTCCTCGTGATGGAACATTTACGTATTTTTTCCCCTCACAATCTTTGGATTGAATGTCATAGAGATGTCTGGACACTGCATAGTTTTGGGAAATGGGTTATTGGTAAGGGCAGGTAGATACCTACACTTAGCAATAGGTCACCAACCTCCACTTAGGTCCAGTTAGGTCTCAATAAATTAAACCCAGCTCAACCCTTGGTAGCTTGGCAACGAGCGACAAGGCTTAACTTAGGAGACAGAGTGTAAAGCATTCAAATATCACAAAACAGTAATTAAATAAAACACAGGAAACAGTTTAAAAATCCAAAACCAATTTATACAAATAGATTATATTTTTATCTTTAAAATGACACAAAAACAAATAAAATCAGATAAGGGGATGCGGAGATATGAATTTTTAAAGAATTATTGTTTTCTAGTGCCTCGAAACAAAAAGCACCAATCTGGTCATCTGGTCGCACCTCGACCGGGGCAAAGTCAAAGTTTAAGGCCGACCGCGATGGAGCCTGGCTCGGCTACAGCCCGCAGGAGGCCTCGGTCAAAAGTTTACCTTCGCACTTAGTCGTTTTCCTGAAGATTTTCTTGGACCTGCCAGTCCAATCCGACCTCCTGGAACTCTCCTCCGGATACGCGTCGCGGGAGCCCTCGGTGGAGATTTTTACCTTCGGACTCAGTCGTTTTTTCGAGGTAAAAATCCTTCGACCGGGGCAAACCCGGATCTTGATCCGACGTTCTTGGAGCCATCCTCGGATACGCCCACTGGGAGGTCCCGGTCAACTTTGTACGTTCGGACTTAGTCTCCTTTTTAGGAGATTTTCTTCACCGGGACGACCCTGCAAGTCAGGCAGGGTTGCGGTTGAGGCAAGCCGGCTAGAGTTGCCGCGGCGGGTCGGTCCCTTTATGGTGCTTTTTTTCAAAAGTTCTCCAAACTTCTCCAAACTTCAGGATCTTCTCACAGATGTTCCTTTAAGGTTCTTTTGGGGTCCACAGCTCACGCCAAGGTTCCAGAAGCTCTGAGATGATCCTTGGGGGTGTGGACTACAACTCCCAGAATGCACCTGGTGCAAAATCCTTGTTGGCCACTGGGCAGTGGTCAGCTGCTTGATTTCTTCAGGAGTTGGTGCAGGAGACTCTGGTTATCAATTTTTCACCTGTAGCAAACAGGGGGTCGCTCCTTGAACCAGTTGAAGCCAGGCACAGTCCTTCTTGTGGTGAAGCTCAAGTGTGAAGCTGGTGCAGTCCTTCAGAGTGCAGGGTCCAAGTGCAGGGTCCAGGTGCAGGTCAGGGGTCCAGCAGGGCTGTCCTCCTTTGGTTCTTCCTTGTTGGAATCTGATGGGGATCTGAGGTGTGGGGCAGGTCTGCCAGCTTTATCCCTGCTCCTGGGTGAAAAACAGGGGGGTCCTGGTTCTCCAATCAGGCGCGCAGGGCCCTTCCCCCTGTGATGACCACTTCCTGGGAAGTGTGGCAAAAATCAATCCCAGGGAGCAACATTCCTCAAAAATCCATCATGGCTGAAAGTGAATTTTGGAGGTTACATCTGGCTGAGCCCACCCACTGGTGTGTCTAAAAATCCTAAACACACCTCTCTCCTAAGCTAATCAAGGGGGCACCTAATTTTCTGGGTTTGCAGGATGTGAGGGTGTTGCTGGGTTGCTCCAACTGTCCTTCTCTGCCTTTGAAGACCAGTTTGGCAGCCCTCCCCCTTCCTACCTCACCATCTGCTGAGGGGAGATCTCCTCCCACAGACACATCTCCTTGTGTGAAGCCAGGCCACTTCACACCTCATCAAGGCAGCTTGGCCAGGCTGCCAGAGGCTGGCCAATCACAGCACAGCAGCAAAAACACTGCAAGGCTGCAGTTGTCAACTTTTCAGGTAAAGTTTAAAACTCTTTATCTGAACAAGTTATATTAAATCCAACAACTGGAAGTTGCGGGATTTATTATAAAAATTAATTTGATACCAAACCTCTGCTATCTGTTACTTAAGTGGACTTTAAAAATTAAAATAAAGTCTCCCCATTCTAGCCTATGAAGGCCATTTACTACAATGAGGGAAAAATGAATGTGGGTGTTTTACCTCACCAGGGCTTATAAAACTATTTTCATAAGGTCCCTGCTTATAGTTACATGGCACCCAGCCCTAGGGGCACATAGGGCACACCCTAGGGGTGACATATGTAAAAATAAGGTACTTTAGGACTTTGGAACTACTTTTAATTCCAAAGTCGAATTTGCATATAACTTTAATTTAAAAGCAGCCAGCAAGGCAGGCCTGCCTTTAAAATGACACTGGGCACCTCAGCAGTGCACCTATGGGGGGTACCTAAGCCTCCATGCCCTACCATATACTAGGGGCTTATAGGTAGGATGACTTAGCCAATTATAATTAGCCTAATTTGCATACTGATTTTATACAGAGCACAGGCCCTGGGACTTGTTAGCAGTACCCAGGGCACCATCAGAGTCAGGAAAACACCAGCAAAAAGTGAAAAATGGGGGCAAAAAGTTAGGGGGCCTCTGCAATCAGCCCTGTTCTCTCACACATAGTAAGGAATTACCTGCGGTCTAGTGGTTAAGGTCTCAGACCCTCACACAGACGGTTGAGGGATCCAGTCTAGGTGTCAGTTGTCATTTCTCAGCTTTAAATTCTTTTCAACTTCAAATGTTTAAGGTACATAAGGAAAGGTGCGCTCACTGTACTTCTCAAACACATTTATTTTCAATTTGTCATCACATTTCTCATTCTAAACGGCGCAGAGTTGGGTGGTTATAGGGCAGAGGTCTTCAAACGTTTTGATGCTGGGACCCCCTCTCAAAGATTGTTAGGTGTTAAGACCCCCTCCTGACAAAAATTTCTAGAACCTGGTACTCGTCATCATCGACAATAATAAATGTCCCAAGTTCCCACAGCAAATCATTTTTAGATCATCATCGACAATAATAAATGTCCCAAGTTCCCACAGCAAATCATTTTTACGGTAAGAAAATAATATTAATATTAAACAGAGTTTAGCAAACCAAAGGTCAGTGATTGAGGATGCGTGGTCAAAGGTGTAACTAAAAACAAAGGTCCTCATTTATGAGGATTTGGCGTAGGGCAGTGCCACAAGTCTTCTTGCTACACTGCCCTACGTCAATACAAAACGGCAGGAATGGACCGTATTTATGAAATACAGAGCATTTGTGTCCTTTCCCCCTGCGCTGGAGCACAAATTGCTGCCTAGCACCAACATAGGCAGGATTGTTTTTATGCAGGAAGAGGCACCTTCCTGCACAAAAACAATCCAGAGAGGCACTGCACCTCTTTCTATATGTGCGACAGATAGCAACACACATGGAAAGAGGAAAAACAAGGAGATATTAAAACATTTCTCCTCATTATGCCTGCTCTGGGGAGGCGTAAGGTTTTGGCACTGCTCCAGTTTACACCCACCACAACGCCCATGGAACGCCTCCTTGACGCAAAGTAAGGCAACGCAGCGGCTTGCGCTGGTTTGCCTTACTCCATATCTATGAGGCCATGCAAGGCCATGCAAGGCCACGCAGGGTGGCTTTGCGTCACCTCAAACGTATGATTGAGAGGCTTGTGCTTCTGAAGCATCAAAAAAGTGATGCTCCGGAAGTGCAAGCCTCTCATAAATAAACCCCAAAATATTCTAAGTTGTTTTTAAGTCTTTCAACGTCAGGTAGCTACATATAAATTAACAGCCAGCTTAAATGAAAAATAAATAAAATAAAGTTGTAACTCATTGGGAAATGCACTGCAGTGCATTATAAAACCTCTTTATTAGTTAATGCACTGCAGAGGTCTGTGTGTAACCGGAGCGCGCCAGAATTAAATCCTGGTTGGTGCAGTTGAGAATAGTGACGTG
The DNA here is from genome assembly GCF_031143425.1 of Pleurodeles waltl. Classification (NCBI taxonomy): domain Eukaryota; kingdom Metazoa; phylum Chordata; class Amphibia; order Caudata; family Salamandridae; genus Pleurodeles; species Pleurodeles waltl. Next base: position 74,090,425 of record NC_090442.1, on the reverse strand, counting down.
TATGTTTTGTGCCACAAGGTCACAGCCTGTGACAGAAAGGACTGTGAATATGAAAGATAGCAGATTTAAGTAATACCAGAGTACATGCAATACCTTTTTAAAAAAAAAAATAACTGTCTTTTCAACACATCCAGGTGAAGTAAGTGCTGTGTTACTACAATTAAAAGCACACACACACTTCTTAACTCTTTGCAATACCCCTAAAAAGGAATAAATGTTTGTCATCACAAAGCTTTGTGATTCAATCAGCTCCCAAGCATCCTTTACAGTCCCAGGCTATTCTTTACAATTGCAGATCAGCTCGCAGAGCACATTTGCATTTCATTCAGGAAGCAGGCACCCTGGTATGAAGGCCTCCTTAGCTGTCTGTGCAGCTTTCACAGCACAGGAGACGCAATAAATCAAAGTTCACCAGAGGCATTTTATCTATCAGCTGGGGGAATGCACGACCCCCTTTCCAGGACTGAAGGACCCCCAGATTGAAGACCTCTGTTATAGGGGATTGGCCGCAGGGCTGCCGTGTTGAAGGGTTTGGTGCACGGCGGTGGTTGGATTAATGTATAGTAATTAAAATCACTTTACGTTGAAAAACTTATAAAATTACTGAAAATAGTTAGGAACTAGAATTTAAAAAAAAATTGAAATTCACCTGAAAAACCATAGGTTATGGGGACGTTATAGTTAAGCTGACATTTTAAACGTACAAAACCATGAAAATTCAACTGGTATAGTTAAGAGTAGCTCAAGTAACTATAACTCGTGCCCCAAGGTAATAATAACTTGCGCCCTTGCCATGCACTGATAATTACCCCAGATATAACATCAACATCATTGATAATATTCCTGTACCTTTGCTGTAAAAATATTCATAAAGAACTGTGCATGGCAGGGGAACGAGTTATAGTTACCTTAGGGCATGAGTTATAGTTACTTAACTATACCAGGTGAATTTCAATGGTTTTGTATGTTTAAAATGTGAGCATAACTATAACCTACCTGTAACCTTTGTTTTTTAAGTGAATTTCAAAGCTTTTTTAACATTCTATTTCCTAACTATAACGTCCCTGTAGCGAATATAATATAAATATATATATATATATATATATATATATATATATATATATATATATAAATAAATAAATAATCAATGGTTAGAAAAGTGACAGGGGAAAAAGTGGACCCCCCTTTTTCTTGGCCCCCTCAGACGGATCACTCCGAAACTTTCCAGGCAGCAGCTGATGGGTCTGGCAATTGTTTTGCGAATGTTTCATGAAGATTTGTCAAGTGGCACCAAAGATATAGGCAAGTAAAAAAAACACTTTTTATTTAGAAACTAGGTCCTAACTATAACTACCTAGTGGTGACTGCCACTAGGTAAGATATATATATATATGGAAAATGTCACTTACCCAGTGTACATCTGTTCATGGCATGAGACGCTGCAGATTCACATGCTGTGCATTATCCTGCCATCTAGTGTTGGGCTCGGAGTGTTACAAGTTGTTTTTCTTCGAAGAAGTCTTTTCGAGTCACAAGACCAAGGGACTCCTCCCTTTCGGCTCCATTGCGCATGGGCGTCAACTCCATCTTAGATTGTTTTCCCCGCAGAGGGTGAGGTAGGAGTTGTGAATATAGTAATTGTGCCCATGCAATGGAGTAAGTATGTATGTACATAATGTGTCTTAAGAAGTATTTATTTACAAATTTACAAGTTTTACAGTTTTTATGCAACTTATAACGGCTACAGGCTCCCGGGGAGGTGGGAGGGCGCATGTGAATCTGCAGCGTCTCATGCCACAAACAGATGTACACTGGGTAAGTGACATTTTCCGTTCAATGGCATGTGTAGCTGCAGATACACATGCTGTGCATAGACTAGTAAGCAGTAATCTCCCCAAAAAGCGGTGGCTTAGCCTGTAGGAGTTGAAGTTGTTTGAAATAATGTTCGTAATACAGCCTGTCCTACTGTGGCTTGTTGTGTTGTTAACACATCTACACAGTAAAATTTTGTGAATGTATGAGGCGTAGACCATGTGGCTGCCTTACAGATTTCTGTCATAGGTATATTCCCTAGAAAAGCCATTGTGGCGCCTTTTTTCCTAGTGGAGTGCGCCTTTGGTGTAATAGGTAGATCTCTTTTTGCTTTGATATAGCAGGTCTGAATACATTTCACTATCCATCTGGCAATGCCTTGTTTGGATATTGGATTCCCTGCATGAGGTTTTTGGAAGGCTACAAACAATTGTTTTGTTTTGCGAAACTGTTTTATCTATCAATGTAATACATTAGTGCTCTTTTAATGTCTAACGTATGTAAGGCTCTTTCGGCTACTGAGTCTGGTTGTGGAAAAAAGACTGGAAGTTCCACTGTTTGGTTTAGGTGGAATGGTGATATAACTTTTGGTAAGAATTTGGGATTTGTACGGAGAACCACTTTATGTATTTGTATAAAGGGTTCTTGTACAGTGAATGCTTGTATTTCACTTACTCTTCTAAGAGATGTGATAGCTATTAGGAAGGCTACTTTCCAAGTTAAATACTGTATCTCACAAGAGTGCATGGGTTCAAATGGTGGTCCCATGAGCGGTGTTCTCGGGGGTATGATTCTTTTTAATCCCTCCATAAATGCTTTGATGACGGGGATTCTAAAAAGTGATGTTGAATGTGTAATCTGCAGATAGGCAGATATTGCTGTGAGATGTATCTTAATAGAAGAGAATGCTAGTTTAGATTTTTGTAAGTGTAATAAGTAACTTACAATGTTCTTTGCAGAAGCATGTAGTGGTTGAATTTGATTATTATGGCAATAATAAACAAATCTTTTCCATTTGTTTGCATAACAATGTCTTGTAGTAGGTCTTCTAGCCTGTTTAATGACCTCCATACCTTCTTGTGTAAGGTCTAAATGTCCAAATTCTAAGACTTCAGGAGCCAAATTGCTAGATTGAGCGATGCTGGATTCGGGTGTCTGATCTGTTGTTTGTGTTGAGTTAACAGATCTGATCTGTTTGGTAGTTTGATATGAGGTACTACGGACAGGTCCAGCAGTGTTGCGTACCACGGTTGGCGAGCCCAGGTTGGTGCTATGAGTATTAGTTTCAGTTTGCTTTGACTCAATTTGTTTACCAGATAAGGAAGGAGTGGGAGAGGGGGAAAAGCGTAAGCAAATATCCCTGACCAACTCATTCATAGTGCATTGCCCTTGGACAGAGGGTGTGGATACCTGGATGCAAAGTCTTGGCATTGTGCATTTTCTTTTGTTGCGAATAGGTCTGTTTGTGGTGTTCCCCAGTGTAGAAAGTAAGTTTGTAGGATTTGGGGATGAATTTCCCATTTGTGACTTTGTTGGTGAGCTCGACTGAGATTGTCGGCTAACTGGTTCTGAATGCCTGGTATATATTGTGCTATTAGGCAAATGTGATTGTGAATTGCCCAATGCCAAATTTTTTGTGCTAAGAGACACAGTTGTGAGGAGTGTGTCCCTCCCTGTTTGTTGAGATAATACATTGTTGTCATGTTGTCTGTTTTGACAAGAATGTGATTGTGCGCTATCAGTGGTTGAAATGCTTTTAATGCTAGAAACACTGCCAACAGTTCTAAGTGATTTATGTGCAGTTGTTTTTGTTGAATGTTCCATTGTCCCTGTATATTGTGCTAGTTGAGGTGTGCTCCCCACCCCATCATGGAAGCATCTGTTATGATCACATCTTGAAGCACTGGGTCCTGGAATGGCCGCCCTTGGTTTAAATTTATAGGGTTCCACCATTGAAGCGAGAGGTGTGTTTGGCGGTCTATCAACACTAGATCTTGGAGTTGACCCTGTGCTTGTGTCCATTGTGTTGTTAGGCACTGTTGTAAGGGCCGCATGTGTAGCCTTGCATTTGGGACGATGGCTATGCATGAGGACATCATGCCTAGAAGTTTCATTACAAACCTCACTTGGTAGTGTTGGTTTGGCTGTATATTTAATATTGTATCGCAGAACGCCTGTACCCTTTATGGACTTGGGGTTGCAATCACCTTTTGTGCATAGAGTGTGGCTCCCAAGTATTGTTGTATTTGGGATGGTTGTAGATGTGATTTTGGGTAATTTATAGAGAACCCCAGTTTGTGTAGAGTTTCTATCACGTATTGTGTGTGTAGAAGACACTGTTGCTGAGTGCTGGCTTTTATTAACCAATCGTCCAAGTAAGGGAATATGGGCATGTGCTGCCTCCTGATGTAAGCGGCTAGTACTGCAAGGCATTTTGTGAATACCCTTGGGGCTGTTATCCCGAATGGTAACACCTTGAATTGGTAATGTACGCCTTGGATTTCAAACCTTAAGTATTTCCTGTGGGAAGGATGGATGGGTATGTGAAAATATGCATCCTTGAGATCTAATGTTGGCATGTAGTCTTGTTTTTTTGAGCAAGGGAATCACTTATTGAAGTGTTACCATGTGAAAGTGATCTGATTTGATGTAACGATTCAGTGTTCTGAGGTCTAATACGGGTCTCAGCGTTTTGTCTTTCTTTGGGATCAGGAAATACAGGGAGTAGACCCCTGTTCCTTTTTGATGGTTGGGTACTAGCTCTATTGCTTGCTTTAGTAACAATGCTTGTACTTCTAGTTGTAACAGGTCTAAGTGTTGTTTTGACATATTGTGTGCTCTTGGGGGCACATCTGGTGGTAATTGTAGGAATTCTATGCAATAACCATGTTGGATAATGGCTAGGACCCATGCGTCCGTAGTTATGTTTTCCCAGTTGTGGTAGTATGCAGTAAGTCTCCCCCCCACTGGTGTGGAGTGGTGGGGGTTTGTGACATTGAAGTCACTGTTTAGTTTGAGGGGTTTTTGGGCTCTGGAATTTCCCTCTTGCCTTTGTGAATTGTCCACCCCTGTATGTTCCTCGAAAACCTCCTCTTTGATACTGGCCCTGATATGTGGGTCTAACTTGTGAGGTGGAAGGCTCTGTGGTTTGGGAACGAAACCCCCCTCTAAAGTGCGGCTTTCTAAAAGTGCCTCTGCTTTGTGGGGAGTAGAGCGTGCCCATGGCTTTGGCCGTGTCTGTGTCCTTTTTGAGGTTTTCTATTGCCGTATCCACCTCCGGCCCAAACAATTGTTCTTGGTTGAACGGCATATTTAGCACAGCTTGCTGGATTTCTGGTTTAAAACCAAAGCTCCGTAACCATGCGTGCCTACGAATGGTTACCGCAGTGTTCACTGTCCTTGCTGCTGTGTCTGCCGAGTCCATTGCAGACCTTATTTGGTTGTTTGAGATCGTTTGTCCTTCTTCAACAACCGCACGTTTTTGGTACTCTTTGGGCAAGTGCTGGATGATATGCTACATCTCGTCCCAATGTGCCCTGTCGTAGCGAGCCAGTAGAGCCTGAGAATTGGCAATCCGCCATTGATTGGCTGCCTGTGCTGCTACCATTTTGCCTGCTGCATCGAATTTCCGACTTTCCTTGTCGGGCGGTGGTGCGTCCCCTGAGGATTGGGAGTTGGCTCTCTTTCGGGCTGCTCCCACTAACACCGAATCTGGAGTTAGTTGCTATGTTATAAACACAGGGTCCGTTGGGGGAGGTTTATATTTCTTCTCCACCCTAGGCGTGATGGCTCTGCCTTTTACTGGGCCCTGAAACACCTGTTTGGCGTGTTTTAACATGCCTGGTAGCATTGGCAAACTTTGGTACGAGCTGTGAGTGGATGCCAGGGTGTTAAACAAGAAGTCGTCTTCTATGGGCTCCACATGCATTGCTATATTATGGAATGTAGCTGCCCTTGAAACCACTTGCATATACACAGTTCTGTCCTTGGGTGGTGACGGCCTTGCCGGGTAGCAATCGGGACTATTGTCTGAGACCGGTGCATCATATAAGTCCCATGCATCCGGGTCATCTTGTGTCAGCGACTGCATTGGGGGTGTTGCTACCGGGGACAGGTGTGGCGAATGCAGTGGTGAATGCTGTGGCGAGAACCTTGGTGGTGTTTTATCTTTTGCCACTTTTGCCCTTGGCTGTGTTTCCGTTTCCTGGAATGCTAGCTTTCGCTTGATCTTTATTGGAGGAAGAGTTTGGATTTTCCCCGTGTCCTTCTGTATGTGCAGCCTCCTCTGGGTATGGTCTGGCTCTGCCATGCCCAGTTCTTGTTCAAATCTGTGCCCTTGCATTTGACTTGAAAGGCCTTGCTCTTCTGTATAGGAGCATGGTTTCGGCTCCGAGGCTGCATGTTTCAGCACCAAAGCTTTCTGTACAGTCTTTTTCGGCTCAGAGGAAACCTTCTTGACTTTAGGGGTGTCGAACTCTCGGTGCCGAGATGGTTCGGAGACGGTATCTCGACCGGAGTTGGATGTCTTCGGCTGCTGGGAGGCCTTTTTCGGTGCCGATGTTTGGTCAACGTGTTTTCGGGTTAAGCCATGGCCTGTTGGCGGTGGCATCCCCTTGGCCTTTATTATTTTCGAGTGAGTCTTTGCCGGGGCTGGTTTACTCACAGTTTGTTGCTGCGTCCTCGGCTGCTCACTTTCGGACTCGTCCGAATCTCGAATGGAGCATCTCTCCTCTTCCTCGATCTGCTCGGCTGGTGTCGACGCCATCTGGAGTCTTCTAGCTCTTCGATCGCGTAGGGTCTTCTTCGATCAAAATGCCCGACAGGCCTCGCAAGTATCCTCCCTGTTTTCCAGAGATAAACACAGATTACAGACCAAGTGTTGGTCTGTATAAGGATACTTTGCGTGGCAATTCGGGCAGAAACGGAAGGGGGTCCGGTCCATGAGGTTTGAAGATGGACGCGGTTGGGCCGACCAGGCCCCATTGAAGAGTGGAAGCCCCGAAGGGCCGCCGGATCGCTTCTTTGTTTCGGTGTCGATGTGCTAACACTAAACCAGTACTGAGCGCGAACAATACCATCGAATTTTCCCATAACTAGCTAACTTTCCCGAATCGAAATAAGGAGCGAAGAGGAACACGTCCGAACCCGATGGCGGAAAGAAACCAATCTAAGATGGAGTCGACGCCCATGCGCAATGGAGCCGAAAGGGAGGAGTCCCTCAGTCTTGTGACTCGAAAAGACTTCTTCAAAGAAAAACAACTTGTAACACTCCGAGACCAACACTAGATGGCAGGAAAACGCCCAGCATGTGTATCTGCAGCTACACATGCCATCGAACATATATATATATATATATATATATATATATATATACTCGCTAAACAAAACCAAAGGTTACAGGGACGTTATAGTTAGGAAATATAATTTTTTTTAAAGCATTGAAATTGAGTATAAACACTTAAAACTTACCTGCAAAATACTTACATTTACATCAACATTTTTCACGAGGAGTACGCCTTTACCATTCATGCCTTTACAGTGAAATTTGTTGTAAAGGCATCCGTGGTAAGGACGTACTCATGGTAAAAACTTGTGTTGTAAAAACAGTTGTGGCAAAGACCGTTTTGTTGTAAAGCCTTCATTGTAAATTCATTTGTTGTTTTGAAGTCATTGTAAAAGATGTTTCCCTGAGGGTTGGAGCAGAGCATTAGTTGTTGGTTAGGGTCCACTGGGGAAGTGATCCTTTGCTCTAGGTCGATAGACCCTTGGCTCCAATACTCCGTCAGAGAGAATGAAGAGTTCCATGAAGAGATGCTCTTTGGATCTGAGGAGGAGTTGTTGGTGAGGGCCCATTCGGTGAGCCATATTTGGCACGAGTTCTTGGTTAGTGGATTTGCCTAGGAGCCGCTCCATGGCAAGGAGGTGAAGTCCTCTGTTAGCAACATGGTGGTTGTAAGGGGCAGATTCTTGCTATTGATGGTTGCTTTGTTGGTGGACAAACGGTTGTATGGAGCATCCAAGGCACTTGGCTAGGCAGGGAAGCTCCTGGTTAGGGACCGGTGGGTAGCATGATCAGTGGGCCTTGGCTCTAGTTATAAGCTTATGAACTTGAACAAAGAGCCATCCCTTTTCCTCTAAAGATGATTTTTTGGGCTAGACATAAATGGGGAATGGGTCCACACCTTTCATTTTCAGTTAGGAGTTGCATGAGGAGCAACTCCTTGGCTATGAAGGGGAGTTCTTGGTTAGGTGCTGGTGGACAGCATCGGAAGGGGATCCTTAATTACAGTTCTTAGTTTGGGGAATGGTGCACAGGATGAGGTGCAGCTCCTTGGCTTTTGGGCCAGTGGGTAACATAAGACAACGTGTATGTATGAAGTACAAGTTCACCCCTCGCGGTATCCTGGAGCTGAATTAACAGATGTATGTTATCCAACTTGAGGTACTCATTATAGCAACATCTGTAGTATGAAAGGCAAAGTGGACACACTGGAATCAAAACCTGTTACCATGTTATGGTACATACATTTGTATAACACAACCCATTTTTGGGGGTGAGTGGGGGATGTGGTGTGCGAGTAGGAGTACAGCTGAGCAGAGGTATCTGGTAGGTTTGTGGAAGTTTATACGATTGTTGAGGTATGTGGGGCTGATGTTGTGTAAGGCTTTGAATGTGTGGCTGAGGAGTTTGAAGACTGCTCTTTTGTGAAGTGGGAGCCAGTGGAGGTCGTTTAGGTGTGGGGTGATGTGCGTGTGGCTGAGTGGTTGATGGTGAGCCTGGCTACTAGGTTTTGTATGGTCTGGAGTCTTCTGGTCAGCTAAGAGTTGATTCTGTCAGAGTGGGCTTCTGCAGTCCAGCTTGCTGATGAGGGCTTGGGTGACAATTTTGAGAGTGTTGAGGTGGAGCTATTTGAAGCTCTTGAGTGTGTGGAAGCAGGAGACAAACTGCATTCATTTGGTCGTTGATGGTGACTTGGCTGTCGATTACTATTCCAATGCTTTTTGCCTGGGTTGGGGCTGAGTTTAGCAGGCCACCAGGTGGAGTCCCAGAGCGAGGTGTCTTTGCCAAAGATTACTACTTCCGTTTTGTCTGTGTTGAGCTTGAGGCAGCTGATTTACATCCATCTGGCGATTTTGGTAATGCAGGTGGAGAAATTGGTCCGGGTGTTTGGCATCTTGTCGGAGATGGGGCGTATGAGCCACATGTCATCCATCAGCATAGGATATGTTGATGCCATGGGCGTAGATGGTGCTGGCGGAGTGGGGTGATGTAGGCATTGAAAAAAAGTGGGGGCCGAATAAGGATCTTTGTGGAACACTGCAGATGAGGTTGACAGTGTCCAAGGTGAATGGAGCCAAGCTGACCGACTTGGTGAGGCCTCTCAGTAAGGAGAAAATCCAGCGTGGTGTGGGTCCTTGGATGTTGGCGTTGTTCAGTCATTGGCTAAGGATGGGGTGAGAGCAGTGTTGAGAGCTGTGGAAAGGTCCAGTAAGATGAGGGCTGTGGTGTCTCCTCCGTCCATTGTCATACGGGTGGCCGTGGTGGCAATGAGGGCAGTCTCTGTACAGTGTTTTGGCCTGGATCCGATTTGAATGATATTGAGGAGGGGGTTGTGACTGAGGTGGGTGGCTAGGTGTTTATCATGTTTTCCATTACTTTTTCAGGGTAGGGTGACAAGGAAATAGGCTTGTAGTTGGCTAGTGCTTTTGAATCTGCTAAGGATTTCTTGAGGAGAGAAAGTACTGTGGCTTGATTCCAGGTGTCTGGGATCGTGTCTGTGACGAATGAGTGGAGGTAAGGGCTGCTCTGATGGGGTCCGGTCCTTTGATGAAGATATGGTGAGGACAGGGGTCATAGGCTGCTCTAAGATTTGTGGACTGCATTGCTGTTTCCTGAGTGGGGATGTTGGGCCAGGTGGTGAGAGTAGTCTCCTGGAGGTTGGTTGAGAAATAGGCAGGAGGGCTGCAAGGGTGGAAGGGTCCGGCTGGGGCTCTAATTTGTCACCAATACTATTGATTTGGCTGCTGAAGAATAGGGACAGCTGGGTACAGAGGTCCTGAGAGGGGTAACAATGGTTTAGTTTGCTGCTGGAGAGGGGAAGTCTTCCACTATGGCGAAGATTTCATTGGTGCTGTTTTCAAAGTGGTTGGTGAGCACTGAGTGTTTGGTGGCTCTGATTTGCTGATGGTAGTGTCCGAGAGAGGATTTGTAGGTGCTCTTGTTGGTGTCATCCTGTTGTTGTCAGTCTGCATTCAAGTTGCTTGCAGTGGTGTTTCCTGAGCCTAAGTGCTTCTATGTAAAAGATTGCTTGTGATTTGGCTGTGCTGGCTTTCAGAGGTGTCAGAGAAGTTTTCTGGCGTGTTGAGGCAGGGTGGTGTAGGAGTTCAGAAGACCAGGATTCTTCTGAGATCTTGTTTCAGTCCTATCATGAAGTTTTAGAGAAGGTGTTTCTGTCGTGGGATGGGTATGCTAAAGATGACAAGGGTGTGGTTGGACCAGGTGATCAGTGTTGGCTTGAATAATGTGATGTTGCTGAAGCTGGTGGAGATGGGGTCCCATAGGTGTGCGGGGGCCTGTTTGGGGCCTTCTACTTGCTGGGTGAGTCTGAGATTGGACAAGTCCTCAAGGAGGTTAGTTGTGTTGGGATCAATGAGGTCCTCCAAGTGAAAGTTAAGGTCACTGAGGAGGATGAAGGCACAGAAGTCAAGGATCAGGGAGCAACAAAGTCTGGTATTGTGCGTTGAAGTTGGAATGTGGTGCAGGGGGTGGTAGAAGAAGGTAATCCTCGTGGTGTAGTTGGGGGTTGGCTGTGGCGATCACTAGGGCCGATGAGGGAGTCAACCAGGTCTCACTCAGTAACAGCAGGTCTGGGGATCGGTCGAGTAGCAGATCCCAAGGAGAGGGAGTGAGTGTTGAGGAATACGCAGGACAATGGGGTCAGATGTATGTTGGGTTTGTGCGGTGCAGGGAGAGTGTGGTAGGTTCAAGAAGGTGCAGGTGAAAAGGAATGTGGTGCAGGAGAAAGCACCGTCAGTGTTGGATGTTGAAGCACGGGAGCAGCACTGGGAGATGCAACTGGGGTTCAGGACAGGAGAGAGGTCATCATGGAGTAGCGACTGGTGGTAAGTTGGTTGGTAGTAGGGCCAGGGGTGCTGGGGTTTGGTGTGGGAGGGAGCACATGGGCATACCTTTGGCGTACCAGTGGTGCATCCAATGCATTTCTATGTTGCAGTCACCATCAAGTTAAGACCGTTTTGGCTGGAAATCCAGTGACATCACTTTCTGTCCAGAAGGATGACGAGAAATCCAGTGATTTCACTTACTGTGGAGATGAATGATGGAAAATCCAATGCTATCACTTCCTGTGTATATGGATGACAGTAAATTAGTCTCTTGCTTTACTTCTTCTTTTAAAGACATGGTTGTCGGGAAACCAGTGATGTCAATTCCAGTGCAGATGGATAAATGGAAATCCAGTAATGTCACTTCCGGTGCAGATGGAAGATGGGAAATCAGGTTTTTGGAGCAGATGCATTAGACCAGTGGTTCCCAAACTGTGGACCCCTTGGGATCCGCAAAGCTTCCTCATCGGGTCCGTAACTGCTTGGAAAATTAAATAATATTAACAGATTAGGGCCCCAGCTTTCAGTAATGACTCAGTGGAGGGGTCTCCGGATTCCAATAATGATTCAACAGTGGTTTCCCGGGTTCCAGTAATGATAAAGTGGGGGTGCACAGAAGTCAAAAGATTGGGAACCACTGCATTAGACCACTAATTCATCAGATCCAGAACGGTGTTTAGCACATAGAGCAGGCTCACAGTTCTACTTCTTGCTCAACGGTTTATATGAGACACAGCTCCTTCATAGGAACTGGAGTTCTTGCTTGTGGACAATCAGTAGCATGAGCAGCAAATCATAGACTGTAGTTCTCAACTGAACATTTTTATAAGGAGTGGCTTCTTAAACATAACACAGAGTGGGGGAACTGTTTGTCAAGAAAAGTGGGTAGCAAGAGGAGCTGCTCCTGGGGTAGGAAGGAGAATTCTTGGTCAGAGACTGTTGGGGGCATCATGAGGTGTAGACATTTGGCTTTAGTTCTCAGCTAAGGGTCTGCGGAAGGAGCAGCATCTTGGCTCAAATAATTGGCTTTAGGCCGGGGCCAAAATGTAGCAGAGGGAGTTGATCCTGTGCTCTAGTTCTCAGCTAAGGATTTCTATAAAGTGGCTCCTTGGATGTGTGTGGGGAATTCTTCGATAGGGCGGGTGGTGTGCAGCAGATCCTTTGCTGTAGAGGTCTGCATGGTGTTGGACCTGTCAGCTTTAGGGTGATCTTCCCCCAAGCATTTTGCCTTAATCCTCCATTTTTGCTGATCTTGTTTTTGTTGGCCTTAGGACTTTGTGCACTTTACCACTGCTAACCAGTGTTAACATACTTGTGCTCACTCCCTAAAACATGGTAACATTTGCTTGCACCCAACTAGCACATTCAATTTACTTGTAAGTCCCTAGTAAAGTGGTACTACTAGTACCCCGGGTCTGTAAATTAAATGATACTAGTGGGCCTGCAGCACTGATTGTGCCAGCCACTTAAGTAGCCCTTTTAACATGTCTCAGGCCTGCCGTTGTAGCTTGTGTGGGCAGTTTAACCTGCCATTTCAACCTGGCAAAATGAGCTTTTTTCTAGGCCTGAAACGTATTTTTTAATAGATATAAGTCACCCGGAGGGCAGGGTGCAGTGTATTTAAAATGTTGGACATGTACTTTTAAGTTTTAGATGTCCTCTCTCCTATTGGATAACATTGGGTTACATTATTACATTTAATAAGCTCGAACATTCAATTGGACGCAAGTAGGAATGTTGAATTTGGTGTTTAAAGAACTACAATTTAAAACAATCTTTAATAGTAAAGTTGGATATTAAGTCAGAATTCAGAAAATGCCACTTTTAGAAATTTGGCTTTTTCTTGTCCTAACCATTTGGTGCATGCAGCCTGTATCCTGGGTCACATGACTAGGTGTAGCTGGCAGTTGGTCTTTGTGTAGTACTCCCAGACAGTAAGACAAAGAAGGAATAGGTGTTGGCAGGATGCGCCCTCTCTAACTTGCACTGGTTTTTTTTTTATGGACCAGGCCGTGGCTGGTTCCCATACTTGCAAAGAGCCTTGGTTTCCCCAGAAGCACAGGTCCTGAGTACTTAACTCATCACCAGTCACTAACTCTGTGCTTCGGGTGTGGGACGCAATAGTGACGAAAATGGGACTAACGTCCTTCCCCTCTCCAATGACTCCCATCTTAACTCATCCAGTTGCTTGTTTGACCCTGATGGGATCATTCCTTTGAGCAACTAAAAACCGATCATGGCCTGAGAGAGGAGGATCGTATCCACTACCTCCACGTCTGCCACTGGGTTATGTAACTCCGTTAGACTTCATGCGGAGAGACCCTTAAACCTGTTTGAAAAATGGTTATTTTTCAAGACAAATAAGAGATGGCTCTTCTCGGAATGGTACACTCTGCTAGGACAAAGGGCTCATAGTACCCGCACTGTGGGCCAAAGGAGTAGGGAAATGGAACTCAGGAGGGCACTCTCGGATGATGATTGGGCTAACATTCTCTACACAGCTGTCACACTACACACAAAATGTCCAGCACCGAAACAGCGTATACAATTGTTTCATATTGGTACTGGACTCCTGCCCGTATTGCGTCCTGAACCAAGAATGCTCAAAGGAGTGCTGACGGGGATGTTGGGGGACCAGGACACTGATACATCTACTTTGGCACTGACCGAAACTCACTCACTTTTGGGAGCAAATCCTTGATGACACCGACCATGCATTTGGCACATTGATCCCCAGGTTCCCGGCATACACCATTGGCCTTTCCAACCCCATGATGATCCCACTCCAGTCACCTCGTGGGAGGTATATGGCGCTGGCGCAGTACACCAGGTGATCCTAGCTCTATGGGCAACAAAAATAGGAACCCCCAATACCTAACCTGGTTACACAAACTTTGGTTTATAGTGGGTATGGAAAAGCTTTCCCTCGCGGTTGACCAAAAGGTGCACGCAACAAAATGGACCCCTTTTATACACATTCTATCTTCCAAATTTAACGAATTGACATGCCCAGCATACTTGAAATTGTTCTGATTGTCGACTCTGCCAATCCCTTCGACGACCAACACCTCCAACTAATCCCACAAGGCATTTAACCCTACCCAACTCGGTTCTATACTATCACTGACTCCTATCTTTGACCACTTAGCTTTATTTTTTTGAAGGAATGAGAAGGGGGGTATGTTCTCTTCTCTGGTTCTCTATGTTTTTGTTTGAATAAAATGCCTCAGACTTGCTGCTGGCCTCAGGGATGCAGGCGAAAAGCTGTGTACTATTGACTTGAGCGATGACTGAGTGCTGCTGGCCCTATGTGGCTGTAGGTGATCAGCTGTGTTATACACAAAAACGTACTGTGGCTATAATAGATAGAATTGATCCATAAACTGACAGCTGCCTCTCCGCTCACGTGAACAGTGCACGCCTGGGACATTATGTGAAAAAAAGAGACCAGAAGAAATAATTACAATAACCAAAACCAAAATCTATGCATGTAAGGCTTTTAAACTACAGCATAAGGACAGAGGAGCCCACTTGTATAAGAATCCAATCCTTGACATAGCACAGAAATGCGACAGTGAGTCGTGATGACACTTCTAAGCAGGCTGGATCATTATCTGATATGTTTATTTAAGGCTATATCACCCTTATATTACTGAAAGCCTAGTAATAATTCCCCCCCCCCCCAACCTTTATGGCTGCAGGGCAAGATTAAAATTCCCACCACTCTCACCCGTCATCATTTGGTAAAGTGTGTGACATCTGCCAACTCTATGAGCTTGCAGGCTTATCCTGGATAAGGTGACGAAGATCTATTCTACCACAAAGGTCTCTAATTCCAGTGGCAAGCTAAAGCGCTATTCTCTATGGGGAAATCTAGTTGGCATCTACTGACCCAGTTTCTGGAATCGGATTCCGCTGCCCTGATTGTCAGCAATAATTTGGGATTACCTGAAGCTCTCTGTCCAGAAGCCGTTCTACAAGCTAAACTTTAACTCCAGCTATCATTAGGAGAGTGGCTTAAATTATCAACCTAAGCCTAAATCTGTCTCAAATTCCTAAAAGGACTACTATCCTTTCCTATCAGGCTGTAACCTTGGTGCCAGCTAAGATGATCTTTGAAATGGTATTGGATAGAGATTTATGTAGCTATCCTTTAAGATCACAGGATCTTAGTTTAGCTTAGTTTTGAGGATTTGTAAAGCGAATGGCTACCCGAAGGCCTCCCAGCGCTGAGGAAGATCACTAGGTGAGAGGAACAGACCTAAACAGGGAACAATACAGTTTTCAATTTTCTACGAAAAGAAGATTCTGACAAGTCATGATGAAGTTCCAAGGGGAGGGAGTTCCCGATCTTAGCTGCTCTACAGGCGAAGGATCTACCCCCCCATCTAACTTTCTTAGCATGAAAGGAGTTAATTAAAAAAGCTGAAGAAGCTCTGAGTATTCTCCGGAGGGTATAGGGAGTGATCATTCGTCTGAGGAAGACTGGACCCTTGTTTCGAAGGGCTCGGTGAATAAAACACATAGCTTTAAAAATAACGTGTTGTTCAATCGGAAGCAAATGGAGGGTAGCCAAGGCTGGAGTGGCAGATGAATGTCTGAGTAGGCGAGCAGCAGCGTTCTGCACCACTTAAAGTCTCTTTAGAACATGCGAAGGAGAGCTCAGGAGCAGTACGTTCCCATAATCGAGATGTGAAAGTATCAGAGCCTGAGTAAGAAGTCTCTTGGCTGAAAATGGAAGTAATTTAAAGATTTTCCTAAGGGTTCTTAGAAAACCGAAACAGGTAGCTGTCAGTTTCTTAGAATAGCATTCCATTGTAAGGTGCAGGTCTAGCCAAAAGCCCAAGCTTTTTATGGAATTTTTAGGCGGAGGTGGATCCCTAGGCAAGTTCACTGCTAAGGATGGGGACATAAGTAATGAAGGATTCCAGACGATCATAACTTTTGTTTTCCCATCGTTGAGCTTAAGCTTGCTCTCTATCATCCATCTGGCGATATCTAAGAGACAGGAAGATAAGGTAGCCTGTTCTTGGGTATTCTTAGCAGAGAAGGAGTAGACCAACTGAGTATCATCCGCATAAGATACTAGAGATAGTCCATGTGGATCAATAATTCTTGCCAGGGGGGACATATAAATGTTAAAAAGAGTAGGGCTCAGAGAGGAGCCCTGCGGCACTCCACAACTGAGTAGCAGAGGTTTAGATTGCTTCATAGCCACCTGAATCCAAGCGTTGATGGGTGTCCTCAGTAGCCACCAACAGGGCAGATTCCGTGCTATGCAAAGGTCTAAAACCCATCTGAGTGTGATGTAGAAGATTGTAATCCTCGAGAAAGCCTGAAATGTGTTAGTTAACACGTTTTTCGATAATTTCAGATTTTTTTTTATCGCAGAAGGGCAATTGGTCTATAATTGCTCAATAACCTAGGATCAAGCCTAGGCTTTTTTAATAAAGGTTTGATGACAGCATGTTTCCAGTTTTGTGGAAGCTGACCAGAGGTGAGAGAATTATTGAGAATCCTAGTTAGAACAGGCACAATAACGTCCGCGCCGAGGATTAATATAGACGGAGGTGCCGGATCAAGGGGAGAGCCTGATTTTATAGTGCGTAGGAGATCGAGAACTAGTTTCTCAGTGAGAGGCTGAAACGCTATGAAAGTGACATTCAAAGGGTCTTGAAATAGTGGCTTCTTGTGCGGAGAGGTGGGAGAAGCCTTGTTGAATATCAAGAACTTTTTCATGAAAGAAAGCTGCCAAATTGTTACTGTGCTCCGAAGATGCTTGGATTGGGAGAAGGGTCTTGAGTTAATTCTTTAAAAAAAATTAAGATTTTTTTAGTAGAATTGGAGGATTGTTCTATTCTGGCAGCATAGAACAGTCCTTGTGCGGTTTTAATTTCCACCTGATAGTCTCTAATTGCTGCCCTATATTCATGTTTAGAGTTATAGTCATGGGTTTTTCTCCTTTTCCTTTCTGTTTACATATCTTTTTATGTTGCCGTATCTTAGGAGAAAACCAAGAGGACTTCTTGGTACGTGCAATGTTATGGACGGTCTTAGCCGGAAGTACATTGTCCAGGGAGTTGGAAATCCATTCATTAAATGTTGACGCCAAGCAAGTCTCATTAGTAGTGGAGAACGGACGATGAAGTTCTCAACTAGCTATCCAGTTTTTGTGACTTAACTTAGACTAGGGGCGATGGGTGGGAGTGCTAGATGAGGACTGTGGGGGTGAAGGGGTAGGAGGGAGTGAAAGAGAAATTAGATAGAGATCAGTCCAAACTAAAGGGTGTAGAGGCAAAACCGAAAGGTTTGACAAATTACTGAACACCATGTCGATGGCGTGTCATTTAATGAGAGTGGGTCCTTGGCTCAACTGTGGCAGATCTAAAGCTTCTAGATCCGTCAACAGAGTGTTTGCCAGATTGTTATATTCATCATCAACGTGAATATTAAAATCACCCAAAATGGTGAAGTTAGAGTTCCTACAGGCAAAAAATTTCCTCTCTGGACCAGGAGGATGATAAATTAATGTTCCGGAAAGAGTAAAGGTAGGATTGATTGTTAATGAGAAAAAGAGACTTTCACAATCTGGAATAGACAAGTTTTGGGTAGTACAATTTATAGTATTTTTAACAATGATTGCGATTCCACCTCCTTTGGAATGAGGTCTGTCTAATCAGTGTATATGATAATCATGGGGAAGAGCCATAGATATATCGGGACCAGAGTCCTCGGAGAGCCAGGTTTCTGTTAGAAATAACGCCTCTGGAGCATGATCAATTAATAGTGAGAAAATATGGAGTTTATGTGCAGGCAGGGAACGACAGTTGAGTAGAAGGATTTGGCAACCTCCATCAAAGCTGTTCCACTGCTGGAATGGTAAATGAGACAAGGGAGACTAGTGACGCACATTGCAACGTATAATAGGGGAGTCAGGATTTAAAGAGTGTTTACAGAAGTGAGAAGTGTCCTTCCTGATAGCGAACAGTTGAGAAGCTGAGTAGACTAAGCTTTCGGGAGAGCCCTGGGTAGCATTACCAGTCCCTGGTCTCGATCGGGCGCGGACGGCCTTGCCTTAGGCGCGCGTCTGCTGCGCGCTCGCTTCATCAAGCCCTCTATAGTGGGCTGGAGCTGCAGGCAAGAAAGACTAGACTGCCTCCCAAAATGGCAGCTCTAGTTGGAACAAGCAGGAGGGTGGAAAATGGTCGTTTTAGTGAGGAGAGGAGTGGAGTGTCAAAATGCCACTGAACACAGGCATGTAAAAACAGGTTAAAATATCAGTAAAACAATCTCAGTAGAAAAGGTAAGTAAGCAACACGAGGATTATGCAAAATTCGTTAAGGAAGGTCAAAATACATTTAGCCTAGTGATCCTCTGCGCGCTCGCTTCATCAAGCCCTTTATAGTGGGCCGGAGCTGCAGGCAAGAAAGACTAGACCGCCTCTTAGATCTATCATAGATTGCCCACTGTTCGGAGAGGGGCACTGAATCCATTCTGGTGGTCGCACTATATAAAGTAAGGGTCATTGTCAATGAAGGAAGTACAGCTGGAGCGATCCTCTTGCCCTCTCCGCCTACTCCATACACTCGGGTATGGCACTGTATTGCAGAGGTTTGCTAACATCTGCCTAGCATGTGCTGTTATGTGCCCCACCCCTTACAAATCGGAGACAGCAGAGGTGATCGGTGTGGTCCCACCAAAATCTTTTCCATCAAAGATAATATTCAACATGTACGCATAGACCCTGCCTTCAATGGTGACATCCCTCCGCTATAGGGCTATCCCTTATGCCCACAACACTTAATCATAACAAGTGTTGTCACCTCAGTTTCTAAGCTCAAATAATGCATGAGGCATAACTAAAGTGAGATGTATGCTGGTTACATAGAGCTTTTTTTTTTACGAGGCAATACCATGTCTTGTGCGGCAATGCACTACTGCCAGCAAGCCTGCAACGCATAACGTGCAGCAAAGGCAAAGTCTCTGTCTGTTGTAATCAGTAGGAAAATCTTTATTGCCCCCGGAAAAAGCATGGCTCCAGACTGCTTGCTAACCCTACAGCTCTTGAAGATAGTTCTTCCCTTCCCTCTAGTAAGATGCATCCAATGGTTATTGTTGCCATGTATTGCTCTAATGATTCCCTTGGCTTATTTATGGACCTGTTAGCTCAACTTTCTGTACTTCACTCAAATTCTTTAGTGTTGGGAGATTTTAATTTATACATACATGATTCAAATGGTTCAGCGGCCAAACAGTTTGTGACTACTCTAGATGGATTTAATCTACAATCACTTGTGCATGGCCCCACCTGGCCAGGCATACTTTGGATTTTATATTCTCTCACACTCTGAATGTTCACATAAGCCCAGCCCTTAAAGCTAGTTTAGCCCGACCATTTCCTAATACCTTTTAAGATTTTTACTGGCCTGCAGAAGAAGCAACAAGTGCCATTTCAGAAAGTTTCAAGAGGTTGACACCAAATTTCGGAACCTCTTCTATCCGAGGATCTCCAATCTATCTCCCTCGAATTATCGGACTCGGTTGACTCAATTAGAAAATGTGAATAAATGGTTATAAGAAGCCTTAGCTCTCTTTGCCCTGATAAAAACTGCATTCCAGAGGAGAATGAGACTGAAAGCTCCTTGGTTCTCAGCAACTCTAAAAGAGGAAAAACCATAATGTAAACGCCTCAAGGGTAAATGGAGGAAATCTTATGGCAGGGAGGCAAAAATTGAGTATAAAAGAGCCTTGATGAACTTTCGTACAGCCTCTCGCAGGGCACATAAGGAGTTTATCTCCTCCACAATTGCCTCCAGTAAACCGCTGGAACTCTAAGATTGTAAATTCCTTTCTGGCCCCCAAGTGCAATTCAAAACCATCTTACTGAATCAGCTAACCTATTTGAGGAGCACTCAGACTTCTTTTTTAATAAAGTCAAAACTATTTATGATAAGTTTCTCACTCAGTGTGTGCTGTCGCCTACCTGGGATGGGAGTTTTTCTTCTGGCCCTCTTTATTTCAATTTTGAGCCTGTCTGCTTGGAGGACTCATCCTCTGTGCTGGCCAACTGAAAATCTGGCTTGCCTCTCGACCAATGTCTCCTGATATCCTTAAATTGGCCACCACGCTTGTTAATCCCAGTCTGAACAAGTTGAAGAATTCCTCTTTGGATTCCGCCATTGTGCCGAGGAGTTGCAGGCCCTCTTGCTCACCCTGTTAAAGAAAACCAATGCCGACCCCAAGGTGCTCAGTAACCTCAGACCAATTTCACTATTACCTGCAGTAACAAAAAATGTTGGAGAAGTCACCTGTAAGACCCTTGACATATAATGATTTAAGGCTTCTGCCCCCCCAAAGGGGGAGATCCTTTGTGTTCATTAGTGCACAACTTTGAAACTCGCTACTGACTGCTCAACACTTAGCTCCTTCTGAATCTATGTTTCATAAAAACGTGAATACATTTCTTTTCAATGTTTAGGTCTTTGTTTTAGGATCCTTGGAGTGGTCTAGATCAGTTTCAAAACCCTGCTGCAAGCGCCGGGATGCTTCCTCAAAAGCAATCTGATTATTGCAATCTGAGGCTCCATGTACACTTTAGCGATTCTCAAAGGATTTAAAATTTTGCTGCAAGGATTGTCAGAAGACAGCTTAAGTTCAAGTATCAGAGGCACATGGGAGCTTAAAGTGGCTACACTTTGCATACCTTTGTACATCTCACACAAAAGGTTTGGGGCTCTGAGATCTCCTTGCTGGATAACAATGTCCCATCCCTGTGTCTTGCAATCAGATCAACAAACCAATCCATCCTTGTTGTGATTTGAATAAGAAAGAGCCTACCAAGGGACACTCCCTCTGTTGCTAAACACCTAAACTGTGGAACAATCTTCTGTGAAGCCTTCAATAAAATTCAGAACCACTTTAGTTTCTGGGAAGGCTTCTGTTAGTGGTTTATAGTGTCATTTAGTACTGTTAATTCTTGGCTGTTGTGGCATCTTCTTCAGCACCAGGAAGCTTTCCATAAACAAATAAACATAAAAATAAACAGACTTCCACAATAAATACAAAATATGAAAGAATAAAGAACGATAATGAAAATGTCACTTACCCAGTGTACATCTGTTCGTGGCATCAGTCGCTGAAGATTCACATGTTGTGCATAGCCCGCCATCTGGTGTTGGGTCGGAGTGTTACAAGTTGTTTGTCTTCGAAGAAGTCTTTCGAGTCACGGGACCGAGGGACTCCTCCTCTTTGTCTCCATTGCGCATGGGCGTCGACTCCATCTTCGATTGTTTTCCCCGCAGAGGGTGAGGTAGGAGTTGTTTGTTAGTAATAGTGCCCATGCAATGGAGTGAATAAGTATGTACCTATTTAAGATTTAATATATTTACAAATGTACAAAGTTGAAGCTAACTTCCAAACGGCTACAGGCTCCCGGGGAGGTGGGTGGGCACATGTGAATCTTCAGCGACTGATGCCACGAACAGATGTACACTGGGTAAGTGACATTTTCCGTTCGGTGGCATGTGTAGCTGCAGATACACATGTTGTGCATAGACTAGTAAGCAGTTATCTCCCCAAAAGCGGTGGCTCAGCCTGTAGGAGTGGAAGTAGTCTGAAATAAGGTTCTTAGTACGGCTTGACCTACTGTGGCTTGTTGTGCTGATAGCACGTCTACACAGTAGTGCTTGGTGAATGTGTGAGGCGTAGACCATGTGGCTGCCTTACATATTTCGTGCATTGGAATATTCCCTAGGAAGGCCATGGTAGCGCCTTTCTTTCTGGTTGAGTGTGCCCTTGGTGTAATGGGCAGTTGTCTTTTTGCTTTAAGGTAGCAGGTTTGGATGCACTTAACTATCCATCTGGCTATACCCTGTTTCGATATTGGGTTTCCTGCGTGAGGTTTTTGAAATGCAATAAACAGTTGTTTAGTTTTCCTGATGTTTTTAGTTCTGTCGATGTAGTACATTAGTGCTCTTTTGACGTCTAATGTATGTAGTGCCCTCTCAGCTATGGAATCTGGCTGTGGGAAGAACACTGGTAGCTCTACCGTTTGATTTAGGTGGAACGGTGAAATAACCTTTGGCAAAAATGTAGGATTGGTCCTTAGGACTACTTTATCTTTGTGTAGTTGGATAAAAGGTTCTTGTATTGTAAACGCCTGAATTTCACTTACTCTTCTTAGAGATGTGATGGCGATGAGAAATGCAACTTTCCATGTTAGGAATTGTATTTCGCAAGAGTGCATAGGTTCAAAGGGTGGACCCATGAGTCTTGTTAAGACGATGTTGAGGTTCCATGAAGGAACAGGTGGTGTCCTTGGTGGTATAATTCTTTTGAGGCCTTCCATAAACGCTTTAATGACAGGTATCCTAAATAGTGAAGTTGAATGGGTAATCTGCAGGTATGCAGATATCGCTGCTAGGTGTATCTTAATGGAAGAGAAGGCCAGGTTCGATTTTTGTAAGTGTAGTAAATGAATTTGATTATGATGGCAGTAGCAAACAAATCTTTTCCATTTGCTTGCATAGCAGTGTCTAGTGGATGGTCTTCTGGCTTGCTTTATGACTTCCATACATTCTTGTGTGAGGTTTAAGTGTCCGAATTCTAGGATTTCAGGAGCCAGATTGCTAGATTCAGCGATGCTGGGTTTGGATGCCTGATCTGTTGTTTGTGTTGCGTTAACAGATCTGGCCTGTTGCGCAACTTGACGTGGGCTACTACTGATAGGTCTAGCAGTGTTGTGTACCATGGTTGCCTTGCCCACGTTGGTGCTATCAGTATGAGTTTGAGTTTGTTTTGACTCAATTTGTTTACTAGATATGGAAGGAGAGGGAGAGGGGGAAAAGCGTACGCAAATATCCCTGACCAGTTCATCCATAGAGCATTGCCTTGAGACTGCCTGTGTGGGTACCTGGATGCGAAGTTTTGGCATTTTGCGTTCTCCTTTGTTGCAAATAGGTCAATTTGAGGTGTCCCCCAAATTTTGAAGTAAGTGTTTAGAATTTGGGGGTGAATCTCCCATTCGTGGACCTGTTGGTGATCTCGAGAGAGATTGTCTGCTAGTTGATTTTGGATCCCTGGAATAAATTGTGCTATTAGGCGAATGTGGTTGTGAATTGCCCATTGCCATATCTTTTGTGCCAGGAGGCACAGCTGTGTCGAGTGTGTCCCCCCCTGTTTGTTTAGATAATACATTGTTGTCATGTTGTCTGTTTTGACAAGAATGTATTTGTGGGTTATGATGGGTTGAAATGCTTTCAACGCTAGGAATACTGCTAACAATTCGAGGTGATTTATATGCAGCTTTGTTTGATGTACGTCCCATTGTCCTTGGATGCTGTGTTGATTGAGGTGTGCTCCCCACCCTGTCATGGAAGCATCTGTTATCATCACGTATTGTGGCACTGGGTCTTGGAAAGGCCGCCCTTTGTTTAAATTTATGTTGTTCCACCATAGAAGCGAGAGGTATGTTAGGCGGTCTATCAACACCAGATCTAGAAGCTGACCCTGTGCTTGAGACCATTGTGATGCTAGGCACTGTTGTAAGGGCCGCATGTGCAACCGTGCGTGTGGGACAATGGCTATGCATGAGGACATCATGCCTAGTAGTTGTAATATCATCTTCGCCTGTATTTTTTGTGTTGGATACATGCGTTGTATAATCTTTTGGAAATTTTGAACCCTTTGTGGACTTGGAGTGGCTATTCCCTTTGTTGTATCTATTGTGGCTCCTAGGTATTGTTGTACCTTGCACGGCAGAATGTGTGATTTTGCATAGTTGATGGTGAAACCGAGTTTGTAGAGGGTTTGTATGACTTGATCTGTGTGGTGTGAGCACCTTGTCAGTGAGTCGGTCTTGATTAGCCAGTCGTCTAGATACGGGAATACGTGTATTTGCTGCCTTCTGATGTGTGCAGCCACTACTGCTAGGCACTTTGTGAAGACTCTTGGTGCAGTTGTTAAACCGAAGGGCAATACTTTGAATTGGTAATGTATTCCTTTGAATACGAACCTTCGGTATTTCCTGTGCGACGGATGTATTGGTATGTGGAAATACGCATCTTTGAGATCTAAGGTGGTCATGTAGTCCTGTTGCTTTAGCAATGGTAACACTTCTTGTAGCGTGACCATGTGAAAGTGTTCTGATTTGATGTAGGTGTTTAGTGTTCTGAGGTCTAGGGTTGGTCTCAGTGTTTTGTCCTTTTTTGGTATTAGGAAGTACAGTGAATAAACTCCTGTGTTTATTTGTGTTTTTGGTACTAATTCTATTGCGTTCTTTTGCAATAATGCTTGAACTTCTATTTCCAGAAGGTCTGAATGTTGTTTTGATAAATTCTGCGCTTTTGGTGGTATGTTTGGAGGGATTTGTAGAAATTCTATGCAATAACCATGTTGGATAATTGCTAAGACCCAAGCGTCTGTAGTTATTTCCTCCCATGCTTGGTAATACTGACCTATTCTTCCCCCCACTGGTGTTGTGTGGAGGGGATGAGTGACATGTGAGTCACTGTTTGGTTGTAGGGGTTTTGGGGCTTTGAAATTTTCCCCTATTCCTAGGGAATTGTCCTCTGTATTGGCCCCGAAAGCCTCCCCTTTGGTATTGTCCCTGGTAGCTGGACGGTGTTGCCTGTGAGGTGCTGGCTTGTGTGGCCTGACCCCGAAACCCCCCTCTAAAGGTTGTTTTGCGGAAGGTGCTAGAAGTGCCTCTGCTCTGCAGGGAGTAGAGTGCGCCCATGGCTTTAGCAGTGTCAGTGTCCTTTTTGAGTTTCTCAATTGCCGTGTCCACTTCTGGTCCGAACAGTTGTTTCTCATTGAATGGCATATTGGCCTGCTGTATCTCTGGTTTAAAACCAGACGTTCGTAGCCATGCGTGCCTTCTTATAGTCACAGATGTGTTAATTGTTCTTGCAGCTGTATCCGCTGCATCCATAGAGGAGCGTATCTGATTATTAGATATGTTCTGTCCTTCCTCAACCACTTGTTTCGCCCTTTTTTGTAGCTCTTTGGGTAGATGCTCAATGAGGTGTTGCATCTCGTCCCAATGGGCTCTGTCATAGCGCGCAAGTAGTGCTTGAGAGTTAGCGATGCGCCACTGGTTTGCAGCTTGTACTGCGACTCTCTTTCCGGCTGCATCGAACTTGCGGCTCTCTTTATCTGGGGGTGGTGCATCCCCAGATGTGTGGGAGTTGGCTCTCTTGCGAGCTGCTCCTACTACGACGGAATCTGGTGGCAGCTGTGAGGTGATGAAAACAGGGTCTGTGGGAGGTGCTTTATATTTCTTATCCACTCTTGGTGTTATTGCTCTACTCTTGACCGGCTCCTTGAAGATTTCCTTTGTGTGCCGAAGCATTCCTGGGAGCATAGGCAGGCTTTGGTAGGAGCTATGGGTGGAGGAGAGGGTGTTGAATAAGAAATCATCCTCGACTGGTTCCGAGTGTAGGGACACGTTGTGGAACTCTGCTGCTCTAGCCACCACTTGTGAGTATGCTGTGCTATCTTCCGGTGGTGAGGGCTTTGTAGGATACGCCTCTGGACTGTTGTCCGACACTGGGGCGTCGTATAAGTCCCAAGCGTCTTGGTCCTGGTCACCTTGGCTCATGGTGGTGTGAGCCGGGGAATGTGATGGAGTTTGTGCTGGTGAAACGTTAGTTACAGGTGGAGGAGAGGGTGGCGGAGTTACCTTTTTCACCATTTTCATTTGTGGTGCTTGGTCTGACTGAAACTCCAATCTCCTTTTTCTCCTAATAGGGGGAAGGGTGCTTATTTTCCCTGTTCCTTCCTGTATAAAGATACGTTTCTGAGTGTGATCCACTTCGGTGGATTGCAACTCCTCCTCAAATCTATGCTTTCGCAGCTGAGAGGACAGTGATTGCTCCTCTGAATAGGAACCGGTAGTTGGGTCGGTTGCGGGTCGTTTTGGCACCGAAACCCTGTCTGTACTCTTTTTCGGCTCCGAGGTGACCTTCTTCTTTTTCGGAGTCGAACCCTCTCGGCGTCGATCTTCCTCGGTGCCGCTGTCTCTGCGTCGAGCAGTTTCGGCTCCGCTATCTCGGCGTCGACGTTTTTCAGCAGCACTTTCTCGGTCCTGAGAAGGCTGCGTGCCGGTCTCTCGACCGGAGTCGGACGATCTCGGCACCATTTCGCCCTTTTTCGGTGCTGATGGTCGGTCACCGAATTTATGGGTCGAGCCATGGCCTGGTGGCAGTGGCGTCCCCTGGGCCTTGTCACTTTTCTTGTGTGCTGGCTTCGACGTCTTACTCACAGTTTTTTGTTCGTCGAATTCCTCGTAGTCCGAGTCATGGATCGAGAAGGTTCCTTCTTCCTCTTGTTCCTCGAACTCTCGGTGAGCTGTTGGCGTGGACGCCATCTGCAGTCTTCTGGCTCGACGGTCACGGAGTGTTTTTCAGGACCGGAACGCACGACAGGCCTCGCAAGTCTCTTCACTGTGCTCAGGCGACAGGCACAGGTTACAGACCAAATGTTGGTCTGTATACCGGTATTTGTTGTGGCATTTAGGACAGAAACGGAACGGGGTCCGTTCCATCAGCGTTGTTTCACACGCGGTCGGGCCGACCAGGCCCCGACGGGGAATCGAAAACTACCCCGAAGGGTACCGGAGCTCTTCACTCTTCGATTCGGTGTTGATTCTAACTAAGCCGATCCCGAACGCAACAATACCGACGTAATTTTCCGAAATTTAGCTAACTTTCCGTTCCGAAACCCGGAGCGAAAGGAACACGTCCGAACCCGATGGCGGAAAGAAAACAATCGAAGATGGAGTCGACGCCCATGCGCAATGGAGACAAAGAGGAGGAGTCCCTCGGTCCCGTGACTCGAAAGACTTCTTCGAAGAAAAACAACTTGTAACACTCCGACCCAACACCAGATGGCGGGCTATGCACAACATGTGTATCTACAGCGACAGATGCCATCGAACATCAATGTTATTTAAAAAAAAAAGAAGCTATTTTAACATCATCTAAGAAGGGTATGGTCTAAAAGCAAAGTTTAAAAATGGCATAAAATTAGGGTTAAAAGTAGGATTAGGTAAAGAATTAGTCTTAGTGCTGACAAGATTTAAGGATTTGGGTCTAAATCATAAATTACACATTAGGACATTCTTTATTATGGGCTTCTCATCGCTGTAACAAAATGCAAAATATAGGATTTGTGGGTATGGTTTTCTTAAATACAGGGTTTTATGATTTTCTTTATTATTGCACTTATTTTTAGAGCAATGGCAAAGGGACACAAAGTCTTGATATTTAATCATATTTTAGACAGCACTGTGGTTTCTTGATCCCAACTAAAATGTAGGGTCACTTCAAGCAGGGGGATATGTCTAAAAGACCCCAAAACATTTAGGGTTCATGGTGTTCCTTGCTGCTGCCTTACTACAAACATGGCCCTACCCCAGTGGGATAAGGCAGGGCCCCCATGCCCTGAAGCAGCAAGCCAGGTAGAAAGGAAAGTGTGACTGTCATTTATGTTATGTTAAGTACAGCTTTAAGAGTCAGACTGCAGATGGGGATGAAAAATGAAGTGCAAATAGGCTATACCTTGGACACTAGACATTCTCTGAGATGTCAGGTCATGACGGTCCTGTTTACCTTCGGTTTTTGGGATTTCATCCTCTAATCCTTCCAATAAAAAAGACAAACCAAGACAAAAACAGACCAGATGCAAAGTTTAGAAATATTAATATAATGAGGGGGGGTGAGATAGCTGTCCACATTACTCATCCCCACCACTGCAAATGAAGGGGCTTCTGTCCAATTCCGCGTGCACAGCCAAAGCACATTCCCAGGACTCACGACCATAGAGTTCTGTCCTGGGCGCTGGTGCTCCAGCTTGCATCCTGCCTGCTCCATGACATGTAATGCTGATATACATGGGCTTTCTGTGGTTGTACATGCACTACAGAGGTTGTTACAGTGCTGCAAAGTTCAGCTACCAGAACAGACACCTGCAAGAAAGTTTGGCCAGAGATAGGCACACTGTGTCCTTCTGGTTCCATGATCTCCAATGCCATCACTGCTGGACCCGTGGAGCGGAAGAAAGAAGCTCTGTTGTGTTATACGTCACTTTCTGTTTTTCCAGTTTCAATATACTTTTGTGCTAATGATGACCTGTAGTGGCGGCTAAAAGAGACGAGGAAAATACCTAATGCTCTCCTCCTTGCGTCAATTGCTGCATTTCCTTGGGATGCAATTGGCGCAGGAACATCATCCAAGGAGGTACATGCATTTTAGGAAGGGGTTGCAGCAGGCACGTGGACACCTTCATAGGTCTCTGAATTCACATCTCAAATGGTGAGTCCAAGGCAAGTTTATTTGGGCTGAGTTCAAACAGCTGCAAATAGTTCATCCTCCAGGACCCAAGGGGAAATCTCTTTTCTGTGGAAAGATTCTGAGAGAGATGGAGGCATGCTGCTGCCACTTGTGGTTTAGTAGTCTGCAGTGTACTCTGTCCCATGTAATCCCCGGCACAGCAGGGTGAATTCTTTCACCATCTCCTTCATGCGCCTCTTGTTTACTCGCTCTCTGAGAAAAGAGACAAAAACAAAATGTGGCTCAAACAGTGCAGCTTTAATGATGAGAGCAACAGATTGATACAAAGACCATAACTTTACACACACTGACAACACCACTCCACAGGCAACCTGAGATGTGGGGAAGATAGCGAAGAACAAGAAGAACTTACCTTCACAGTTAGTATCTTCCTGGTGGATACTCCAGTTACTTATGCATTTCTCACCTCATGACTCTTCTCAAGACAGCAGACAGGATCTGGAAACTTAAAATAGCTCTCCTATGTAGATGGGGTGCTTCTGCTATGCCTCAACTCCTGGATCCTTCCAGATACCACATCTCTGAATTATACAAGGCACCTGCCCTGCACAATGACTTGAGTTCCCTTATCCCCTTTATCATGCCCTCAGAAGCAGTGACAAGGCTGACAAGACTAACAGAAATTGCAATCCATTAAAAGTAATTTGCGGCCTCGTTAAAAGTTGCATGACCACTCCTCAGAACAGGGATGTGGGTGGGATCCGTGATGGATCAACAAGTAGATCAAAAATCTACCAGACAAATCATTACCAAAAGTAAGTGAGGGATAATTCTATCTGCAGATTCCTCACCTCTTGAATCAATACCCAAGCAGTATCCCCATGATCGTGCATCTAAGGACAAAAAGTTCTGCACACAGGAGGGTAAATTGGCCATTTCTGTGGACGTCCGAGTCAAGGCACCAATGCCAAGTGAAGGTATGAACTGAAACCCAAGTTACAGTCTGACAGATATCCAGTGCAGGAACAACCCTAGACAATTCAGAAGAAGCAATCTTCACACTAGTGGAAAAGGCCCTGATGCCCACTAGAGGCTCCTTCTCAAAAGTGTAGCAGGTTTTGATGCACAATACAGTTTATCAGCAAATATTCAGCTTCTGAACTCTCTTACCTTTCTTGGGATTTTTTGGAATCCACATTGTCAAGGAAAATCTAATCATTAATCTGGTACTCAGCAAAGTAAAATGTTAAAACTAAGGGCCCTGCATATATCCAGGTGGTGCATTCTCTCCTCCTCTTTGCAGGGATGAGGAGGCACGTAAATGTCACAATCGTGATGCACTGAGCCATGTGAAACAGACAAACCACCTTTGCCAGGAAGGGAGCATTCGCTCGATTGACCAGTTTGCCTGGAAAGAAGGGTGGTAAAAGGAGGATGAACAGACAATGCCAACAGCTCGCTAAAGTGCAGAGCTGAGGGAACGGTAATTAGGAACAGTCTTTCCAGGCAGTAGATCTAAAGGGCCAACAGATAACCTTTAACAGTGGCCACAGCAAAGCCTTTTAGCGTCAACGAAAGCCCAGATCCCAACACTCTGAGGAAGGGAAGAGCGTAGCCTTGTTCTGTGATACTGGGGGCCCAACAATCCATGATGATAGACTGCCAATTACGTAAATGATAGGACACCCTCCCCCTTACAGGCTGCACATTCTCCCTAAAAGGTGAACTGAAGCAGTTTTGCAGGAAGAGACACGGATGAGGAGGAAAAGGACTGTTGCGGGGTCCACCCCCAAAAGTGAATTACCTCCCTGCCTGTTGATGTAATGAACAGTAGTGATGCTGTCTGACAAAATGAGAATGTGACTCCGAGGTAGAAGGGAGGAGTGCCTTACTGCAAATCACACTGCTTGCAGCTAGAGTAGTTTATGTCTTGTGCTGCTTTGTCGTGGACCAAAGATCTTCCTTTGTCACACTGCTGATGGGAACCACAGCTCAGCAAGGAAACGTCCATAAACACAGTAGACTGATACTGCTTGAGGCTCAAAGGACGACTCACCTAAAGATTAGAGGTGGTCCATCCACCAATACAGATCAACATAAACAGAGTGGATGATCTGTACTTGAGCCGTGAGACTCCTTTGCTGCTGGAGCCATTGTGGTCTTCCACACCACTGAAGGTCATCCACCATTTGGTATCAACAAGATGCACAAGGGCATGAGCCCAAGCAGATGCAAAAGCTGCAGAACTGGGCTCTGAGCCCGGGTGAGAAGCCTCAGAACCTGCTACTAAATATGCGTGATCCACCGAGGAGGAGTAGGAGTAGGAGGAGGAACAACTTCCTGTTAGTTGTGTCTAGTAAGTGCCACTAGGAGGGACAGTCTACATAAGAGGCGAGACATTTAGGTATTGTTGATAAAGCCCAATTTGTGGAAGCACATCTATGTTCACTGGAGGTTCTCCTAGACCAGAAGTGGGGGACTCACCTTTCACTTACCAGTCATACTTGTGCTGAAATACATGGACTCCTGACCATCTCAATGAAGCCTCCACATCTGCCAGGACTTACACAAAGGCATGTGGAGAGTCCAAACAGTAGCATTGATAACAAACAATACTAGAATGCTACCTCGCCAACCATCTGTGGGCTGGAAGAACTGGAAGATGGAAATAAGCACCTGGAGGTCTATAGATGCAAATCAACTTCCAGCATTCAGTCAGTAAGACTTGGCTGAGGGACAGCTTCTTGAACTTGACCTATTGAAGGAACACATTTCAAAATCAGATTTTCAAGATGAGTTTCAAACTTCCATCCTTCTTGGGAGCCAAAAAGTTAAGCAAGGGCAATCATGTGCCCTTTTTTCCAGACATCACCCCCAAGGTTCCACTGCTCAGAAGGGGAGTGACTTCCACGTCTACATCTGAGCCATGTCCCAGAGAGTATGTCCTGGTGAAAAGAGGGTATTCAGGAGGGGCAGAGCTGTAGATCACAGCCCTTGTGTATTAGATGGATGATTCAGGCATCTGTCGATCATTTCCCGATTCCTGGAGAAATGGAGATCTTCTCCGTACCAATTTGTCCAGAAAGAGGGCGGTGTAGCACAGCTTGAATAACAGAGCTGGAAGTTCACTCATGCGACAAGCTGAAGTTATTGCAACGTGAAACACCATTTTCAGAGTCAGGAGATAGAGGGGACAACAGTGCAACAGCTCAAAAGGGGTACACAAAGACAGCAAGGACCAAAGTTCTACTGTAGAATTACAATTTGTTTAGGGGAAACATACAGACTAAATCCTTGAGAAAATGCATCATAACAGGATATTAAAACAAGGACGGTTGACCCTGTAAATGCAAAGAGGTCGGAAAGGCGACTGCAGGTCCTTCTGGGCCACACACAGACCAAACAGCAACACATTCAGCAGTCTAGCTTACAACAGGTCAGTGCTACAGAAGCCACAAACTTGTTCCAGGACCCTGCATAAACAGATTTTGCAGAAGGACGCCTGCTTACCAGTATGGCATCCACCACTCCGGAAGACAGACTGAATGCAGTCAACTGCTGTTGCTCAATCTCCAAACAAGGAGGTGTAGATTGCGCAGGCTTTGGAGTAAAACCCTACCCTTCTGCACTGACAGAAGTTCCTTCCGAAGCTGCAGCCTGAGGACAGATGTCCATGCCCAGAAGTTCTGGTACCACATTTTCCTGGCCCAATCCAGCACCACTAGGAGGACTTGGGCTTGGTTAATCCTGATCTTCTTCATAATTTAGGGCAGGAGAGGTAGCAGCAGGCATTATATAGCAGTCCCATGCTCCATTCTAGGTAGAAGGTATCTACAGAGAGCCATCCTAGAAATGTCAGCACACAAAGGTGCTGATATTGTGTGTTCCCAGCAATGGAGAACTAATCAAGCCAGGGTTCTCCACATTTTTGGAAGACCGCTTTGTGCCACCCTCAGGTGTAACTGCTATTCATAATCGACTAATCTTTGCAAGATGAGTTTGTCTGCTCTGGTGTGTAAAGAGCCCACCAGGTGGTTCACAAGCAGGGAAATGTCCTGACAATTCAGTCAGTTCCTGAAGTGAAGAGCCTCCTCGTACAGGACCGGTACCCCAAGGGGCTCTGCTCGTTACAATACCACATGTCCGTGGTGTTGCCCATGAGGATCTGAACCAGCTTCCCCCTTGATGGATGCAGCAAGGCCTTCAAAGTCAAGCCAATGACCTGCAATCCAGTAGGCTGATATGAAGGTAGGTCTCCCCCAGAGACAAGAGTCCTCTAATATCCACCTCTCCCACATGACCTCTCCAACCTAGCAGAGATGCATCTGCCACTACCATAAGCTCTGGGTAGGGCAGGGAGAGGGGTCTGCCATTGGTCCAATTGTGGTCCAGCATCCCCTACTGCAGCATTTTTAAAGTTTTCTCCAAAGCTGGATGGAGTCCAACAGGTTTCCTTGCTGCTGAGTCTACTGAGACTTCATATCACACTGCAGAGCCTGCATGTGCCACATGCCATAGTCAAAGAGCAGGATGCATGATGCTAGCAGTCCAAGAGATCTCAGAGTCAACCTCACTGAGATCCAGAACCAACCAAAAGTGCACTGTATCCAAGAGGACCCTGATGAAAGGAAGCCTCCACAAAGGATTCGGTTGTGACTTTGCATGTTGATCATGAACCTCAGTGATGTTAAGAGGTTTGCCGTCTTCTAGAGGTGATCTACGACTGACTATGGCAAGCTTTCCTTTAGCAGCCAGTCATCTAAGTAGGGGAACACTGGTACCCCTGACTTCTGAAGATAAGTTGCAAGAACCGCCATCACCTTATGAACACCCAAGGGGCGCTGAGAAAGGGAACATGGCAAACTGAAAATGCTCGTGGCCCACCTCAACCTGCATTGCCTGTGAGCCTGCAGAAGATTCTGCATTCTGCAGTTCCAATGCTACTATCAAGTCTCCAAGATCCACGCAGAAGGAACCTGGTCTTACATGAGCATGTTAAATTTGTCCTTTCACAGGACACAGGAAAAAATTGAGAGGTCGATTAATAGAATAGAATAGGACAAACTCTTAAACTCTTTTTCAGCACTAGGAAATAACAGCCAGTCCGCTCTTAGGACTCTCCCTATGGCTCCTTCCTACAGAATGGACGACTTCCAGCAGAAAAATGGGCAAATGGGCAAATGGTTCTCCGAAGGTCACTCTGATGTAGATGGAAGATGCAGCGGGACAGAAAGGCATGGCAGGGAGTAGCCTGTTAAACTACCTGCAGGGACTGTCTGTTGGATGCAGTACATACTACTGTGACAAGGATTGAACAGTTACATGATCATACCTGGAAACACATTAGCAAATTCATATGAAGTCACAAATGGCAAAGAAATATTGCTTGAAATTGTTCTGTTACTGTTCTCCAAGGAAATACTGTAATTCATGATCACTATTGAGACCCTGCTCCACTGCCCTAAGCTTCTTTATACAAAGTGCCTCAGCTCTTCCGAGCCTTAGCTTTCTGTTGCCTTCCAATACCCATCTATTCTGATCTCTGTGCATATTTGGAAGGGAATCACAGTTTGCCTCATATTATCAACACACTGCTTT
Organism: Pleurodeles waltl; assembly: GCF_031143425.1. Taxonomy (NCBI): domain Eukaryota; kingdom Metazoa; phylum Chordata; class Amphibia; order Caudata; family Salamandridae; genus Pleurodeles; species Pleurodeles waltl. The sequence continues at coordinate 74,056,601 of NC_090442.1, read as the reverse complement.
CACTGCACTATTGGACTCCATTCCTCAGCTGTATACTTTCCTTTTTGGAGTGCATCAGTCACTGGAGGTGTGTATCACATGAAATAATTGGATTTCGATTAAACAACTGATTTTGGCATTTGGATACACTATTCTATTTCGGGATCAAAGGCTCGGATTATGCTTAGCTTTCTCCATTTATTCAGCTCATAAGCCTTAAAAACAACAAACAACATGAGGGCAAAGGACTACCAAAACCTTGAGCCCAAGGCAGAAACAAGTCCACCAATCATATGCCTCGCTCTCAAACCCTCCTCCCCCCAAGGAACAGCACTTTACCATTTTTCGCTGCTCAGCAGCCAGATAAGTGCTTTCCTTGAGAATATTATAATCCTAATCAGTTTAGACTAACATGGTTTCATTCACTCAATGATTGCTCTATAACTTTGCTTATTTCATCAATCTTTTCAGTATGCTGCTTTTGCTTGAGGAGTGCTTGGGATCTTCAACGCTCCTTGCTTGCACTCAGAAGGAGCTCTGGCGCAATAGCTGTGCCTTAGGCTCACTCTAACATGGTTCCCACTGATGCGTGGGCTGCTAACAGTATCACGCGGTCGGGTAGCTTTCTTCTTCACATCACTTTGCACGGTGTTGGCGCCTTTGGGGGCGCTGCAGGTATGGAGACGATCACCCCTCCAGTCTTGTTCGCCTCACATTCTGCGAGCAGATGGGCAATCGGACAGTGCTGCTTTCCCTATCGGCCCAGCAGGTTGCTGTACCCAGAGGGCATTTCACGTGATGCTTAGGCCTTGTTTTAAGCCTTTCCTCTATCACAGACTACGCGTTAGTACGCTAGGCCCACTTTCCTGGGTTCACACTTTCCAGCTTACAGGTGCTGGCTCTGTTTAGGTCTTCTTGGCCCAGGTACTCCTGCACCCGGTGTATCTACACAGGTTAATACAATACTTATTACCTTTATGAGGTTTTTGCAGAGCCCTGGTTGGCAGTTCAAATCGCATAATCATCCTGATTCCAACAGCGGGAGGGAAGAGATGTCCGCTCAGTGGGTGAAGAGTCCTATCCTTTTCTCCTAGTGTGGAATTCTTGGATGTGGTGGACACATCACTACAGTGGACCATGTCCACACCACTGGAACCCTTGAACAGGCAATTGCTCCAGCTTGCAGCTCAGCAGTGTTACTCCCCGATGGGGGAAGACATAGGCCTTTGACATACTTCCAAACCTCAGGGGTGTCCTAAGAAGCTGGTTAAGGCTTGATCTGTGAGAGCGACTTCCCCTCCAAGAGACGCTTTCAAATGGCTGTGGCAGATGTTTCTAAAGCACTGAACCAGTCACTTGTCCAAGCCGTCAGACCCCCTGTTGCCTGGGCAAATCCCCATTGCGGAAGGCAGCTTCCCTACTGGTGATGATTTGAATGTTGAGGAGGACGTGGGTGACCCTGGTCAATATGTTTCTGACAAACCAGAGCCCAGTAGACCGTGGAGACCAGAAGGATGCCACAAACACCCCGGCTTGATTCTTCTCCCAACGCAGGAGTGACAAGGTAAACAGGGATCGAAGGAATGTTGGACCCGGCAAGCAACTACCACCCCAGGTCAGTGGAGTAGGCTCTGGCAGCCAAGGTGGCATAATATGTGGGCAGCAGACTATGCAAGCCGATGAACAAAGAGGTTAGCGCCCACCGGCAGGTGGAAAGTCGCTGGAAAGCCGAAGACGGACAGCAAGATGGCCACCTTTATAGCCAAGTTCCTCAAGGACTCAAAGAAGGGGATTGAATGGTCTTAAAGGGCTTGCCAAGACAAGCTCCCAGACGTCTCGGACCACTCACAAAAATTCTTTACATGGCCAAAGAGGCAAGAATCTGGCAACCTCAAGATCCTCTAGGCGTGGGCCCAATAGGCCAAAAGTTCCCTCAGGAACGCTAACTTCTCCCTTCTAAACAGATAGACTGCAAGCTAGGGAATGCTGGCAAACAAAGGTCTCTTAGGAGACCCTTTCTTTATATAATTTGGTAAGTTTGTGACCACCTTCTCTTCACTGGACAAAGCCCAGCAGTCAATGATTGTGGTTTATGGTAAGTGGGTTTTCGCTGGGGCCAGTGGAGGCAGGGGCTGCTCCTCCCGCTGCACCTACTTCCCGGCCTCACAGAGGTCTCAAGGCAACAGCCAGTATCAGTATGAGGATCAGAAACAATTTGTTGAGTTTTTCCTGACCGTAAGTTGAGGATGCGGAGGCCGAGGATCCTTACGTGATGCTGCCAATGCCCTTGGTGGAAGCTCAGGTAAAGGATACCCTTTCTTTCCATCCAAAAGTGGAACAGTGTTTGGGCCTATTCCTTTACAAGTGGAGGGAGGTAACCGGCGATACCTCAGTGCTGCGGAAAGTCATAGGCTTCCATAAAGAGTTTTATGGGGTGACGGTGCAAAGGTAAAGTCCGGTGCCCAGTACTTTCTCAGAGATGGAAAACCACCTGCTCATGCAAGACGTAACCTCCCTTCTAGACAAGGGAGCCATCATGCCTTTAGTTTCATACCCCACTGGATTCTTAAGCAATATTTTCCTAGTCAAAAAGAAAGGCAAAGGTCCACAACCAGTGATAAACGTGAGGTAATTCAATGAGTGGGTGGTCTACCATTATTTCAAGATGGAAGGCCTCCAACTATTGAGACACTTCCTTTTGCCAGGTAATTAGATGGCCAGACTAGATCAAAACAATGCCTAGTTCACAAGCCCAATATTACCACCTCATCACAGGTTTCTGCAGTTCCGATGGGAAGGGCAGGTTTACAGGTTCTTCACCAAAGTGTGGAAACTTGTGGCAAGCTACTATCGTTTAGGGGGTTTGGTTGATAATTTAGAAGAATATCTTACTCCTCCACCAGGAGGAGGTCTGACTTTGGGAGCAGGTGGAGATAGCAAGCCACCCTCCTGCAGGATCCCGGCTTCATTAAAAGTCTGAGTTCAATCCTCCTCAGTCAATGTGTTTTGTGTGTTTCCTCAACAATTTGGCAGAACAGACTCTTAGGGCCTGATTTAAAGTTTGGCGGAGGGCTTACTCCATCACAATTGTGAGGGATAGCTCCTCCGCGAATTACAATTCCATTATAGACTATGGAACTTGTAATACGGCGTACGGGATACAAACGTGACGGAGTAAGCCCTCCGTCAAACTCTAAAGCAGTCCCTAAGAATTTCTCACAGAAAAGTGTAGATGATACAGAAAAAATTGGAGGACCATGGTCATAGCAGGAAAGAGGGCTTCACAACAGCTCCTTAGAGCTGCTCACAGGATTCTTTGTGGTGCAGTCTCTCACAAGAAACAAGGTGCCCTGCTCCATTCTCTTAACGGCTCCGCAGTACAAGATCCGAGGTCTTAGCAGACCTCGCCAAGGAGTTCTGGCATTTACCTGCTTGGGAGGTTCAAACGCACCACAGATTGGCACTTCAGACACCTCAAAGATTTCAGTGCATGGAAGTTGGATCTGACCATATTACAAATGATCATGACCAAAACGACCAAGACCGAATGCTCCAAAGTTGCACTTGAGTCAGCTGGACGCAGTTGGGATGCAGCTGGGTCACCCAGAAGGCAAGTTAACACCAAAAGATGAGAACTGCTGAAACTGCTGTACCAGGCGACTGGTAGCCCAGTGGTGACAGTACTTCTACCGAGCTAGAGAGAAGGTCGACCTGTGTGGTCAGAATCGCCTCACCAAGCCCACGAACCAAGGGGTAGCCCCAGAAGACCCTTGTTGGCTGCACAGCATCTTCAGCATCCTGTATCCCTGCATCAGGACCATTCCAATAGAAGTTAATGGCAAGGGACCACTGACACTGAAGACTTCTTTTCTTGTCGAGGTAACTGTTTTTCTGGACCTTGCTGGACCCCTTGATTGGTTCCCTGCCAGAGTCGGTCACTGAAAGTAACTCTAAATTACCACTTACCCAAGTTTTTCTTGAAAACGTTTTTAAGTGTCATTGAATATGCAAATACTTGTTCACAGTTAAGTGGAAAATTGTGATTTACTATACCTTGTAAAATCTATATCTCCTGGCGCTCAGGTGCATCTTTTTCATTTTAGTGTCTAAACTGTTTTTATAAAAAATCGAAACTATTTTTATAAATTGGTGTTGGATTTCTTGAGTGTCTGGTTTCTTTCTTCTTCAATTGGTTTGGTGCTGTTTAAATGCTTTACACTTGTTTATTTGTCACAAGCCTGACTGCTCAGCACCACAGCTACCCAGGGATGAGCTAAGGTTTAATAAACAAACCAAACTGGTTCTAAAGGGGTTGCTAGTGGATAACACGGCGAGCTCACACAATCATATCATGTAATATGGTAGACCACCATTTCCTCACAGTGGTCATGCCCCAATAAGGGTAGGAGGCTGGTGCTCCAGGAACAGGGGGCTGGGCGGTCTGTTATCTCTGTGGTCCTGGGCATTGGCGGCTGAATCCCCAACCTTGAAACGACAGCGGTTGTTGCTGTATGGTGGGCCTCTTTGAGTACGTCTGTCTTTGCTTCAACAGAAGGCAACTGTTGACCTAAGACCTGAGCCTCCTCTCTAATTACCATGGTGAATGAGGCAGACTCTTCTGTGGAACAGTCCAGCCCACCATCTTCTTGAAGGTCCATATAAAATTCGTCATCATCATTTTGTGGGGCAGACTCGTCCCCACCATCATCACTATCACCCCTAAACCTTGCTTGGTTCTGGTCAGAGTCCAATCTGAACAAGTTGTTAAGCACTGGAGGTAGCTTTAAGGCAAGGGCACTGTTTTATCAGAGACATGGAGATCAGCTTTCGAGGAACTGATCTCTAGTGCACCTTCAGCCCATTTTGGGATTGATTCGGCTCAGTGTCGGACAGAACTATAGAAACAACAACGGGGTGTTGGTGCCCGTGTTGCCACAGTAAGGATTGGCATGGAACGTGGTGCTGGTCGATAAGGCGGCTCTGCAGTCAGAGCTGACCCCGAAGTGGGCTTGGGAGGCACACATGGTGCCAAGGGCAAGCCTGCCACCGGTAATGCAACTGAGGGTCTCCCCGGATCCATTCGGATCAAAAGTGTACCAGAGGGAATATGTAAGCTGCTGGAGGTAAGAATGTGGCCTCTTTAAATGCCTCAACATATTGCAGCATATCCAACAGGCACAGGAATTCGGAATGCATAAGGATTAGCTGCAGAATTGGGTCCTTGGTCAGAGACCGGGAGCGAGACTGCAGGGCACCTTGACATCCTCACAAGTTCTAAGGTGGAGAGTGGCAAGGCTGGGATGAGGCTTGCTTTGACTACTTGCAGCTCTTCTTTGATTTTGACTTACCCAAAGACTTGGAGCTTGATGTGAACCTGTAGCAGGACAGGCCCCAGGACTTGGTCACTGAATTTGAGCAGGAGCAGCCTGCACGCGATTTCTGATCGTGCTCAGCAACCTAGCGCTTAGCTTCGAGTTCTAAGACTGACTTTCAGGGGCATCAGGGCACATACCTTGCATGACATCCAGTGGTTGCCCAACTCCAAACACCAGACATACCCAATGGGGATCTGTCACAAACATTTGTTTATGAGTGTGTATACAAGGCTAATACTCTGTAGTTTTAGGAGAGCACATGTTCCCTTGCATATTGGTGAGAAATTCATAAAAAAAGGTCATGTCAAAGGATGGCTCACTCAGGCTGATTATTATACACGAGTAGTGTACAGGTGGTAGGAGCTTTTTAAGTTGAGAAGTAGAACAGGACGTTGTCCTCCCCTGCAAGATGGTTTGCATTACATGGTTGACAATTGTAGACACAGACCTGTCTGAGAGGCATGAACAGGGCTTATATGCCCAGTTCAGTAATACAGAGGTAGTTCATGGGAACATCAGACCAGAAACAGCTCAGCCACCGATTGGTTAAAGGAAAGCATGCCACTGGGTGGTGCACAAAGTGCTTGAGAACATTAACATAGAAAAGAGCTAAAAAGAAGAGGGATGATGAAGGAGCAGGTGAGAGGGCGCAAGAGGGAGTATGCCTAACACAGAGGGAAACAAAACAGATAGGTTGGAGAAATATGAAATTGTGAATGGTTAACATATGGAATTATAGTTTGGTAACCATCAATAATGAAATTTGAATGGTTAACATTTACAATTATAGTTTGGTAACAATCAGTAAAGGGGTTGTTCTCCATCAATGGGTTCAAATGTCATCAAATGGACAAGAGTGAAGCTCGAGTTGTCTATGATATATAGGGACCCTGATGTGAAAACCTCTCTGCTGTAAAAGAAAGAGTCTTCTCCCTTGGGTGCTTTTCCCCTCATCATCCTCAGACATTCCTTCAATCACTCGTGACTACTAAAGAAAATACTTGGCACTGCTGCTATCCCTAGACTCTCATGGAAACCCTTCTCCACCCCATGCAAATATGTATTTATGAAATGCAAAACCTAGTATCCAGCTATCCTCCCCACCATGTTCAACAGCCTCCACCCACCTCCCTGAGATACTCTTCCCCACTCAATTGCTGTGCTCTTTGACAGGTGTGTGGTGAGCCAGTGCGACACTGACAACAGCTCTCGGTAAGTTGCATCAGTAGGCCTGAAAGTCTCCTGTCAGCCTTTGGATCTGTGACTGACAAGAGAAATGGCAACTGGCAGCCAGAGGGACACCTTCACTCCTCCTCTGGGGCTGTGTTTCCCTGTGACATTACAACAGTGGAAACACTGAATTACTGGATTTGAAATCTAGTATTAATGCTAGCGTCTGAATACTTTGAGGTTATAAAGAAAGCCACACAAGGAAAGAGATAGCAAAGCAATGGAGAGAGAAAAGCCATAAATGGAGAAGTGAGTTATAAAGCTGAGAAACCCGGAGGCCAAAGACAAGTGGATCTAGACTTACCGAGTTAAATAAAGGTACTACATGGACACCTACCGCAAGATCTGCTGGCTGAAGTTCTCCTTCTGTTCAGGCGTCACACGGCTTGAGGGGAAGCCTTCCTGCAACATGGCCTCCTTGATCCAGATGCTCAGATGGCTGAAGCAGTGCTTGTTTAAAGAGAAGAGGATGTCTGCAAAGTTATCCATGAGGCTGCGAGCTGCCTGGCCACCGATCCCCTATGGAGAGCATGGACAGGGACTCATTAGTGGGAGCTATGGGAGTCGAACAAAACGAGTGGGCCTGGTAAGGTCAGAGAATGAGATCAAAGTAAAACCTAACAGGATGAAACAAAAGAATCTGCACACACTTCAGACACAGCCGTTAGGCACCAGAAACCAAGTATACAATTTAAAAAAAACGGAAGTGAAGAGAACTAAATCACAATATTAAGTCAAACTCTCAATAACGTATACTCAATGGAAATGTTTAATTCACCTGCAAATTGTCTAATATGACTTCTTTTGATGTAAGAAAGAATAGGAATCAAGCTGAAATCTAGCCAGGAGCAAGATAATGAGCTACAGAAAGAGATAGGAAGTAGATCCTTATTATTGGTTTAGCATTACTGCTAACAGGCATATTAATACAGACGTGAATTACTAACGAAGAATTTGCAAATAGTTCTCTTGTGGGAGAGGAAGATTCAATGATGATGTCCACCACTTTGAAATTATAATGCTGGAAGAGGCATCAGCATGCCAACTGCTTCTACTGCCTCAAAGCTTAAGGAAATAAAGGAATGTCAGTGCAACAAGAAAGTGGAATCCCCGATTCAGCTTTTTAAAGGGATTGGTGGAAAAGGGTGTATGCAACAGCTAACTGATTTAACAAAGGGTCATTGCCTGGCAGCAAAGTAATTCATTGTAGACTTGACAAAAAGTAATCTGTTCCTTGAACTTAAGAGTTGGCCACTGCTCTGACTTAATAAGAAGTGACGGACTTGACTAAACAAGAGGTAATTTCCTAGAAGTAACTGGTGACCATTCCCTGCACTCAGAAAGAGTCATTCCTTGCTTGAACCTAACAAAGGCCATTCAATTGCCTGTATTAAACAGGAAGTAGTTCCATGGACTTCAAAAAAGGTAATTTCCTGGAATTCTCGTCTCAATATTTAAAAGTTTCCAAAGAGACTGAAAAAACATTATCAACAAACTGTATTCAGAGAAGATGTTGGTTAGGAACAAGCAAATGTCCTTCTCTTGGAGATCGGCTTCCTCCCTAATCTACTTGCCTATCAGGCGCGGCGCTAACACTCAGTGAGACAGTCAATATGTTCGCTGCCTCAGGCATAGATAACCTCTAGCTGAAACATCCTCATTCAAGGACAACCTGACCACGATATTATATACTGAGGCTAAGAGATAATGTCCTGACGCGGTCCAAACCTCAGACAAGTTGTCTGAAACTCCAGTGAGTTGTCCTGCTGTCTATAGGACAGCCAAAGTGACGATCGTGAAGCAGAAAGTCCAGCACAGGGTCCCCTGTTCATTACTGCCATCACTTAGGACTGCTATTATCATTTAAGGTGGGTGAAGCCTTATAGGGTAATGCGTTCCCACCACAGTAACCAAAAAAAAAAAAGAAACAGTGAACTGGAATGCAGAAGGCATCCAAGATGTCCATGGATACCAACCAGTCCAGAAGCATCCACCCTTCTATCTCTTTGTTGTCATGGAACCCTCGCCTTAGTCTGAAAGATAGATGTAAACCTCTGTCAAGGTTTAAAAATATGTCAAAAGGATATCCACGACGGGCAAGTGAGAGGGCTTAGAAGAAAAACCATAAACTGCTTCCAGAGGAACAGGTGTAATCCTACTGAATGTTCTCATAGTAAAAATCATAATAAAATTAGCTCATTAGACCAAAGTCCTTTTAAACAACACCAATCATCATAGGTTATATATTGTTCTCAGACAAAAAATAAATTTGTTACACTAGTTAAGTACAATAAATTATTGAGGCTATTCACAAAGGTAACTTACACTTGTGAGTAATTTGCAGGTGTAAGTTTATGCTTTCACTTTCAAGTAACTCCACTACTTTTGGCTAGTCACAAGATGCGTAAAGTTACTTAAAAGTATAGATTTACACATCTCCACCCCCTGAAACAGGGGTGGGGTCAAATTTAGAAATGCAAGTTACCTCACTCAAACAAATAGTAAGTAGCAAGTCCAGCACCAGACATGGCAAATGATATTGCAACACCCTCCCATAAACAGCAATGGAGGCAGGGACGTGAAATAGAGCCCCATAGGAAATAATGTTAAATTAAATTATTTAAAATAGTTAAAAATATAATTTAAAGCTAACAAGATATAGATAACATTTATTTAATTATAAAATATTTTAACCACTTCTTAACTCCAAAAAAGTGCAATAATATTTTTACATTAAATATTAATGTAAGTTCTTTTTTATATATTTATTATAAATGTAGAACAAAAATAATTATACAAAACCTATTTTTTTTTATAAACCTGCAATTTAAAGATATTAAATTAATTAAAAATTATTTTGCTGAAGTTTAAATTATTTAATACATTCCCACCTACACTAAAAAATATTTTTTTATTAACAATTTCTGAATTGAAGACAGCTAACAACTGATGTGCTCTATCCATACACACCCATCCTTACTTACCTCCAGCACAGCCTGAAGCAGCATCTTGCCATTCTCATTCACCACCTGCCCAATTGGTGCAACCTCCCCACATCGAGGAAGAATTTCTGTCTGAAAGAGGAAAACGGTGTGGCGTTACAAGCATTTTTTATGTTGTCCCACTCAGTGTCCCCCCCATGATGTGCTAGGGATACTTCGTCCCGCTAGGGTGACCTTTTGGTGAAAACTGCCCTCAAAAAACTTTGCTTCCCTTGGAACTGTGATGTGAGAAGGTAGGGTTTGCACCATGATTGAGAACTGGAGGCCACAGAAGTGCAAGACTTCCTGTTCTGAGATGGGTACATTCACCAGGCTCAGAAGGGTGCAATTCATTTATAACCTCAACACAAACACTCACCACTCTCCCTTTGATAAGAATGTCTGCAGGACATGTGTGTGACGAGGAAACCTATAAAGATGGCTGGATGATAAGTACTAAATTGTGCCAAATATTTGTTTAGATATATACTTCACAGCCTTCTTTACTTCATAAACATACAGTTCAAATACTTTGGATTTATATCCTTCAATGTTCTCTCAAGAGTAACTACATTCTTGGATGTAAATCCTTCAATGATCTCAAAATGGTAACTAACTACAGCCTTGTATGTACATCCTTCAATAATCTCACAACGGCGACTATACCTTTGTATGCACATCCATCAACAATCTCACAAGGCTAACTACAACCTGGAATGTACATCCTTCAACGATTCCACAAGGATAACTATAGGCTTGGCTGTACACCCTTCAATGATCTCAGAATGTTTACTACACACATTGATGTACATCTTTCAGCGATCTCATAAGAATAACTATAACCTTGAATGAACATCCTTAAACGATTTCACAAGGGTAACTACAGACGTGGACGTACATCTTTCAACGATCTCGCAATGGTAACTACAATCTTGGATGTACATCCTTCAATGATCTCACAAGGTTTACTACAAACCATGATGTACATCTTTTAACGATCACATACGGCTAACTATAGCCTTTAGTGCACATCCTTCAAAAATCTCACAAGTGTATCTTGAGGCTTGGATGAACATCCTTCAATGATAACTACAGTGCGAGATGTGCATCTGGGCAGATTCTCCATTTAATCTTGCGTGAGGCCACAGTGAGTGGGGAGAACAGAGAAGATGGGAAACATGGATTCTGGCTGCTCTGTGTACAGCAGAGGTAACCAACAGCGGAGGGCCAGATGCATATTTTCAGGCTAAGCAAACACGATGTAAAGGAGTTCCATTAACATTCACCATAAGTAAATTTATCTTATACAGATATCCTGAAAATTTGCCATTGAGAGTTGTTTCTTCATGGCCTACATATGGCACCTTGGGCACTCAGAAACTTCTACCATTGAAGTTAGAGGAGAGCCAATACTGGCTGACTGCCTGGAGAAAGTTTAAATTTCTTGCCATCCCACCCTCCGCTCGCACACACCGACCAGGAATGCAGTGGGATATATGAATGAATTAATGAATGAAATAGGGATTTAAAAAGTACAAATAATCACTCAAGGGTGTTTCGGCCTCTGATGTGTTGATGAGTAAAGGCTCTGCTGGCCAAATCACAAAAACATGCCAGATGTTTAGGAGCCTGGGGCTTTTCAGAGATACAGAGGTGGGTCAGAGCAGGAGATGCTTTATGGTGGAATTAAGAGTGACAAAAAAAAAAAATAACACTAAGTAAAGTTTCATTCTTCAGGGATCTATTTTATTTTGACAAAGACGACCTTGAGAACAGGTTTCCCAATAAATGAATGGAAATGTATTTTATGACAAGAGGACGCTTGTTGCCCAATGTTTTTCCTTCCATTCTTGTTCGTGGGAGGCACTGCTTTCTACACCACTACATTCCCATTCTTTACCTCATCCAAGGCTTACAGCATACTAGCAGCCAAAGGCAGCCCATACCTCTTCTGTTACCGACACTGGCACTGGAAGACCCTCCTCCAGCCCACAAGAACCAAAAACCCACACACCCAATCTGAAGACTTATGTCGGTCTGCAGGCGAAAATTTCTTTCGCTTTGTTACTTCTGCACTGTTGTTTAATCTTACTTCGAATCGTCTTTATAATATCTGGGGTAATGTTTCCATTGGATAATCATTTTGCCGAGTACCTGAGAAGGTCATTGCTTTAATCATGATGAATGGAGGTTGTATCAGTCTCAGGTAGACAGTCTGACCATCTTGAGGTTTGGTGCATCACCACTGACTGCACTTAGGTGGTCATTACAATTAGGTGACAAAGCTTGCAGTGCGGTGATACCAGATTTAGGAGGTGTGGTATTACTCCAGAATTTTATGTCCAAATCAAAAAAACAAAACAGCGGGTGCAAACACCATACATACTCCTATGTGTTTGCATTGTTACCATCTATGTTTTTCTGAGTCATTCTCTTGAAAGAAAGTGGTGTTACAACCAGTAGGACTGCAGAAATATGTGGTAATCAGGTTACTTTCCACTTCCACCCTATCCATACCGCTCTCTAAGTCAACACAACATCCAGTTCTACGTGTGGTCACAAGGCAATGGTAGTAACTCGAGAGGTTTCAATACTGGATTGTGGAAGCTTCGTTTGTGACATCTCTTCGGTACTGGAAGGATACTCTTCGGTACCCAGGAGCAGAGCTTGCTAGTTACAGCCCTCATAGCTCATCATCCAAGTTAAGTTCAGGAGAACAAGCACAGGGCAGTCTGGCCACCTCAGGGGAGGCTGTACAGGACGGTAAAAGGAATAACTCAAAGAGGAGGCAGACACAATACCAGGTACTCACAAAAAAGTTACACGACGCTTTGACAGTCGGAGACTCTGGGAACTTCAAGGAGAGAACACCTAGAGTGAGAGAAAGAAAAAGGAGTCATGAACTCGAGATTTACAGCATCCTTACATGTTCAAATTCATGTCACTCTCTCTCCATACAGCTGCAGAGCATCCTTGCATGCCTGCCTTCATGCACCAAAGGTGCTACAGAAATCCTACTCTGTGAGGAACTACAGCTGTAGAGCATCCTTGCATACCTGCCTTCATGCACCAAAGGTGCTACAGAAATCCTACTCTGTGAGGATCTACAGATGTAGAGCATCCTTGCATACCTGCCTTCATGCACCAAAGGTGCTACAGAAATCCTACTCTGCGAGGAACTACAGCTGTAGAGCTTCCTTGCATGCCTGCCTTCATGCACCAAAGGTGCTACAGACATCCTACTCTGCGAGGAACTACAGCTGCAGAGCATCCTTGCATGCCTGCCTTCATGCACCAAAGGTGCTACAGAAATCCTACTCTGCGAGGAACTACAGCTGTAGAGCATCCTTGCATACCTGCCTTCATGCACCAAAGGTGCTACAGAAATCCTACTCTGTGAGGATCTACAGATGTAGAGCATCCTTGCATACCTGCCTTCATGCACCAAAGGTGCTACAGAAATCCTACTCTGCGAGGAACTACAGCTGTAGAGCTTCCTTGCATGCCTGCCTTCATGCACCAAAGGTGCTACAGACATCCTACTCTGCGAGGAACTACAGCTGCAGAGCATCCTTGCAAGCCTGCATTCATGCACCAAAGGTGCTACAGAAATCCTACTCTGAGGAACTACAGCTGTGGAGCATCCTTGCATGTTCACATTCATCTCACACCCGCCCCAGGAATTACTGCTGCAGAGAATCCTTGCATGCCTGCATTCACGCACTAAAGGTGCCACAGAAATCGTATTCTTTAAGGAACTATAGCTGAACAGCATTCTTGCATGCCTGCATTAATGCACCACAGCCGCAACAGAAATCTCACTCTATATGGAACTACAGCTGTAGAGCATCTTTCCACGTTCACATTAATCTTGCACTCTCCGCAGGAACTACACCTGCAGAGCATCCTTGCACGCCCACATTCACACTCTAAAGGTGCTACAGAAATCTGCCTTGTTCACAGGAACGACAGCTGGATGGCATCTATGCACACCCACGTTAACGCACCAAACGTGCTGCTGAACACTCACTCAGCCATCCTTAGATGAACCACACACTCTCCTTTTCTGCTGTCCACAACCAACATGGTTACTGGGAATGTGATTAGCTGCATGTTTTAGGCTTTCTTTCAAGGCCCTACAGTAAAAAGATGCCTAAGCATTGTACCTGTTTACAGAGTAAGAATCATCCTGCTCGCTCTTGTCTTAAGAATGGTTACCTAAGTGTGTTGCCTGGAGGACTGGATGAAATTAAAGACACAGTGATACCCTGCAATCAATCAATCAATCAGCATTTATAAAGTATGGCCTATCACCTGGTGTGGTCTCAAGGAGCTAGTTGGGGGACGAGGGTCAGCTGAAGAGCCAGGTTTTGAGGTCCTTCCTGAACTGAGCCAGCGAGGGGGACTGTTTGGGGTGGAGCGGCATTGTGTTCGAGGCCTGCGTGGCGAGGTAGGAGAAGCATCTTCCTCTGGCCGTGTTCCTCCTGATCCTGGGGATGGCGGCGAGGGGCAGCTGAGCAGAGCGGAGTTCCATGGAGGGAGTGTAGAAGGAGAGGGGGTGGTTGAGGTAGGCAGATCTGATGTTGTGAAGGGCCTTGTATGCGTGTCAGGAGCTTGAAAGTGATGCATTTCTTGACAGGTAGCCAGTGTAGGTCTCTCAGGTGGGTGGAGATGTGGCTGTGGCGGGAGATGTCCAGAATCAGTCTGGCCACGCCCTACAACTGGCTGGCAGCTTAGGTTAGCACTGTGACATGACGACAGACTTCTAGAGCCAGGTAACTCCAGGGACTGGTACAAGATACAGATTATTTCCTTGAGTACGGGATAGTGCAGCCAGCTGGCAGAAGAATCCAGGTGCTCCAAATGGGCTGGTAAACCAAGCCAGTCTCAGAATACAGACTCTGTAACACTAGGCTGGTACACTGAGCCAGCCTCCTCTAGGACCAGATGCCTCAGATGATTGGTAGAGGAATAGAGACGCCAGTATACTGGGCTGTACACTGAGCCAGTCTCAGAATACAGATCCTCTATCACTGGGCTGGTACACTGAGGCAGTCTCCTCTAGGACCTGATGCCTCGGGTGGTTGTAAAGGAATACAGATGCCCTAATACTGGGCTAGTATACAGACTCAGTCTCCTCTAGGACTGGATAACTCAGGTGGTTGGCAGAGGACTACAGATGCCCTAATACTGGGGGGGGGGAACTGAGCCAGTCTCCTCTAGGACTGGACACCTCAGGTGGTTGGAAGATGACTACAGATGCTTCAGGACTCCAATGACTCAGGGAACCAACACAGCTCTGGCTTACAAATACCTGAGGACATACGGAACCTGGGAGTCGCTACTGTCCGGCTGCTCTGATTATGTACAAATGTCTTGTGTCAAACGTATCTTGAGTTACCCAACTCAATAGAGTGGTCAAGAGCATCAAATTGCTCCTCTCAATCTGACATCACTTAGCAGCTACAATACTAGCAGAGTTAACCCAAGCGCTGGTAAAAGGCACCTCTAGATTAACAAAATTGTCTATGCCGGGCACCCAAAAAACTCATAATAGAATTACAAAGGTTTCAAAATAAGGCAGTCAAAATGTGTTAGAATTTGTGAACATTGGAAAATATCGAACCAGCCATGTAAGTGCTGTAGGGCTCCTAGAACCTTCAAAAACATTCACTCCTAACCAATGTAAACAGAAACCCGGGCTCACCAACAGCCAAGGGTTTCACCAAAGTGCTAAATCAAAAGAAAACATATCTGTAGAAAAAGGTTTGCAACCTTATTTAAAAATGTATTATGAAAGAGGGGTTGTTTTCAGAGACATCTGTGCTCCCAAAACTGTAAAACAGAAATAAGAGCACCAAGTCTGAACTGGTCATTTGGGATATAGGCTGATGGAGAGAGAAGTCTCTGAGATATACTGGTTGCCTTGATGGGCTGGCAATGTTGATTTGAAAACTGGCTTAAGCAACTAATACTTTATGATTACACCCCCACTCCCCCCCAACCACTAAGATGAACTGAAGTACAGAATTTACAATCTTGTTTTTTCAACAAGCAATTGATTTAAAAAAAATCCTTTGCATGTGTTCTTCTTATGCAGATGAAGTACGCAATTGTTCTTATGAACCATTTCACCAAATGGGTGAAGCTAAAGTTTGTTTGGGAACCAGACATACAAGGTGTAACAGATTTTTTTGACAGATGTTTTCCCCATAGAAGCATTTTCTTTCTGAACTAGTGCCAGACAATGAAGCCCTGTTCACAACTATATAAATGGAACAATTCTTGATAGAATGAAGAATTAAAAATAGGAGAATATTATTGAATCATCCTCTAGCCAAAAGACTGAACAGAATGTTTGTTGAATGTTTTCATTGGATTGTGGCCTCTAATTGCCTTTGTAAGATTATCATTGTGGTTGTACCCTAACACTCCCCATTTTACAGTTTTCCCTGCACCCACATTCCGGAGCTGCATTCGGAACCAACAGTTGTGTCCTATTTAGACGCGAGATGGGTTGGGGAAAGAGAGGGTATGCTCAGTTGTGTGTTTAGAACATTAAAACCAGTTAAGCAGGGAATGAGATACATTAGGAAAGCAAGTTGGTACTGACACAAATGAGTTATGTGGAACATCTAGGCAATGAGATGTTTGTTGAAATTCCATAGATGTGTTGATGGAGTGAGTGATAATGCTGCAGCAGTAAATAAAGTAGATAGTGGTCATAAAGAGAGGTTGTCGACTTCCAAAGTCGATCTCAGGAGCAACTGGACAGGGCAGCATATTAAGAATATTCGTGTATATAAAATTATGGACCAACGGATTATCTAATGGATCAGCTTTAATTTTGTTTCTTCTGCTTCCATCTTTTTCTGTGCTGTGTCACTCTGAACATAAAATGTGTGGAGGGGGATCCATACTCAAACGTCACTGCTTGTTTTGCTCCTCCTTTGCGTGTGGCTCTGTGGTTCGGCAGCGGAATGGATACTTTACACATTTTTCTATGGTGCCACAATCCGGCATCATTCAGCCTTACAGAAGAACAACCATATGCGGCTCTCATGAAGATGTGATCGGGTTGAAAAAAGATGTCAAGGGTTAAGCCTCTGGAACTGCCCGCCTTTGCCAGTCTACCTTCAGAAGGTCTTCAGAAAGCCTCGCTGTGCCCCCGTTCCTTACCCCGTCCACACCACAAGGTTCTGTAGCTACCGTCTGGCTGCTCTGCTTATGTACAAAAACAACAAATGACTAAAAGTGCCACAGAGAGCAGTAGTATCGTCCTTATACATGTATACCCTTTCTATGGACTTATTTATTTATATATTACGTCACTCCTATGATAGGAGAAAACAAAATCCTTTCGACTCTTTACAATGCACTACTCTATGTCTCACCCTATACCTCTCGCAATATAGCCTCCACCTCCACTCTGACTCATTCCAAACCTCTTTCTACAACTATGATCTCCAAAATAGTCCTTTCTAGACTCTTCCTTCCTCGACTCACCCCAAACCTCATTTTACTACTGTGATCTCCCAAACAACTCTTTCTAAATTCTTCCCTCATGTATCCCTTATTTGAATCACCCCAAACCTTTTGTCTACTATGATCTCCCTAATCCATTTCTATACACTCTCCCCTCCTCAGTCTCACCTTTTACTCATCCAAAACCTCATCTTACTACTATGATCTCCCAAATAACACTTTCTAGACACTTCCCCTCTTCAATACCTACATTATCCTATTCAATCCAATTAACAGACTCACATGTCCACTGCTCAAATTAACTCATATTTCCCTACACCAATCCACCACTTCTACTTTCTGGGTTCCAGAGTAGCGTGTTACTTGCCAAAAGGTGCGTCAGCGCCTCGTCAGCAGTAGTAATCGCTATATAAATACAATTACACAAGAGCAAGACGAGAAGCCTTCTCTGTACTGTATCAATTGATGGATACACCACTGAATGGCTGAGAGTTAAGTCAGCAATGAGGTGATTCGTCCTTTACTTCGAGTTTACAGGGCTGAAGTGTGAAGCTAATGTTTGCATGTTCTCACTCCTTTTCTCTATCTGCAAAGGTAAAAGAATACATGCAACAGCTCCGCTTGCCACCACCTGCTCTTGGTAGGCCTGCGAATAATTGGACATACATATTCAAAAGTCTCTTCTGGCTTAAGAACCTTACCATGAATGGGTTTTGGATTAACATTTGTTCAATAAAAAAACTGCATATGGTGTAGTCCCACTCAAGTAAATACCTTTGAAACACCAGGGAGACCCACACAGTTCACAAGGCATCAGAACTGCAAATACTCATGTTAAACAATGTAAGTTAACATGGAGTCAAGTACAACGCCCAGCACAGGAATGCCTTTGTCCAAGAGCTCGGTAGTAATTAAAAGTGATGGAAAAATCTCCCCAAAAATCTTACCTCTACAGATTAAATAGCTTTTGCACTAGCTTTGTCCAGTGGTGCAATTACCTCGCCAAACGCTATTTAGGTAGTTGTCACTCAATATGCAAGTATGTCAACTTGTTTTCAGAATAAAGTGAAGATGGTCATTGAGGCAAAGAGATTTATTGCTTCCATGTCCTGCCCTCGGCGACCACAAACGACCTAGTCACACCTTTCTGTTGTGAACATTAAATAAGTCTTACATTGGTCCAAAAAGAGCTTTATACAAAATTATTAAACAAATCAAATCAGATTTGCACTGGGAACAGCATATTGATTGTTCATGCTAATAGAAAAGTGTTAGAAGTTCCGACAGTGGGAGCCCTGACATTATTGCTAAAATAGAAAGAACAAATCCTCCCTTGACACTAAGGATGGAGTCGATATCATTGTACTGCTTATGTCTTTTTACAGACAAATTCCATATCATCATTCTTTCCCGACAAGCTGTGTTCTGCATCAGAAAGGAACATTTTGACTCTAAGTTATTTAATTGTCCAATTGAAACCCATAGTAGCACAATCTCAAATAGGTGTTCCTGTGAAATGAAGGTGCTAAAAGGATTCTGCTACAGTTCTCTTTCTCTCACCAAGTCTTTCATCCACTCACCAACAGACAGTGGCAAAAGTGTGTATCTTGGGCTCACGCGCAAAACGCTGCTCACTCTTATTATGCTGTTTGGATCAAAATGACCACCAACCTCCTGTCCAGACCTTAGTGCATTGGCCCAGTGTAGGTATAAAATTGGTTTAATGGCGACTGCCATACAGGCACTTCTTTTAGGACTCTGAAATAAAATTACCACTAATCTATGCACACCAACTCCTCTAAAGACTCCAAACATAGTCTACATGAGTTCAGGCAAGAGACCAATAGGCTGCACTGAATGCAAGCACCTCCTACTTTGCAATTTCAGAGATATTTCCAGCCACGTTAAGCCTTCAAGACACGTGTCCTCATGTTTCCCTCTCAGTGAGGAATTTATCCAGAGCTGAAAGCAGTACTCATTGTTTTTCTTCTTCCTACATCACCAAGACATGTTACGTGGTAATGTGCTTAATGGGAACAATTAACATAAGATCACACAAAGGGCCCCTTTGAAAAACTGAACACAAATATTTTCATTCTGTTCATCAAGATCTGGGTGGACTTGCTGTAAAGGGGTGGCAGGAAGTCTGAGTGCCAAATGAATCGCCTGTAGCTCCTGCAGACTGATATAAATCATCTGCTCCTCAAGAGACTGAAGGCCACTGATCTCCAGGTCCTCCCAATGAGCTGCTCACCCTACAACGAAAGCATTTGTTATCACTGCAGCCACTGGGAACGGTATCCCCCAGACAAGGTTGTCTTCCACACTCCACCACATCAAACCTGCTGCCATGACCCTCGAGATCGTTTCCAGAAAGCCATTGATCCGCGCCATGTTGGGACCACTGCCTGCAGAGACACTACTGGAGGGCCCCCGCATGTGCAAGTATGCATGCATGCATGACTTGAAGAATGCAAGGGAACTGGCTGACAAGACCATAAGGACTGGGACTTCAGCTCAGTCCTGAAACAAAACATCTGAATCATCACCTGAATATCCTGCACCCTCTGAGGAGGGGTAGAGGCTTGGTTCTTCATAGTGTCCAGTACTGCCCCTTTAAACAGGATAAGCTGCAAGGGCTCCAGGTGAGATTTTGGCTTGTTGATCGCAAAGTCTGACATACAGTAGAGATGTTGTGACTTTCAGGTGGCACAACACCATCTCTGGGAACTCAGCTTTGAGAAGCCAGTTGTCCAAGTAATGAAACACCAGGATTCCTGAGCATCTGCGACGGGCAGCAACCACTGCCATCACCTTGGTGAAGACATGTGGAGCTGAAATTACAACAAAAAGAAGGTTATATGCTGGTTCAGCAGAGTAGTGTAGATAGTTTCTTTGTGACTGGAGAATAGGTAAATGAAAACCCTGCATGCTCCTGGTAGACAGATACCCATCCAGTATTTAGCTTCCAGCACGTGCAACACCACTGCCAGGGACAGCATTTTGAACCTCTCTTTTCACAGGAACCAGTTCAAAACCCTAAGATCTAAGATCGGGCGGAGACCTGGTGGAACCAGGAACTACCTGGAATATCATCCCTGGTCTTGGTCCCCGCTCTGGTGCCAGCTCCACTGCCTCTTTTGGTATTAAGATCTCTACATGCTGCTGAAGAATAGGAAGGGGTCTAACTGGAGAGGCAGGAGTAGCATGGGAAAGGGTGGAGAATGCTACAAGGGTAGGCCATACCCTCTTTCCAAAATCTGCAAGACCCACTGGTCTGAACTTATGGGCCTCCAGGCCTGTGGAAAGGAGGATACCGGTCCTCCAACCGGCACCCTGTGTTCCGACAAGAGAGTACTCGGGCTGGTTCCCTGTGTTTCCTGTGGAAGAGGATGAGGAGTAGAGGGGAGGGAAAGGTAAGGCTGTCTGCCTCAAAAGGAGAATCCCCTTGAAAATACTTATTTTCAATATTGCACATAGTCCCACTGTTAGGTTTGTAGGCCACACGACCTGGTCTTGCGGTGGCCTTACTCAACTTGAATCCTCGACAGTCTAATTCACTTTTGTCCCTAAATGACACTATCTTTGGATGGGAGATCCATCAAAGTGTTTTCACATTCTGAGAAAGTCCTGAGTTCCTTAGCCAAGCATGGCAATGAAAGGATATGGACGTGCCCATGGCTTGTGCCTCAGACTTCGCAATGTTGAGACCTGACTGGATCACTTGTTTTGCAGCTGTCTGGCTATCTTTCACAAGCTCTGTGACGAGAGGTTGGAGGCGCTCTGAAAAGTTTGAGATGACTAACTGTGCCATGTCCCAGATAGGATTGGTATAATGCCCCATTAGGCATGTCACGTTGAGGGATTTGTACAATGCTCCACAGGCATGTCACGTTGAGGGATTTCAGAGCAATGCTCCCAGCCAAAAAGGGTTTCTTGGTGAACTGTTCTATTTGCTTAGACAATCTGCCTGGGGGTGTAGTTGAAAAAGCCCCTGGAGAGAGTTTGGAGGAGCAGGAAGCTTGAACAAGGCTTTCTGGAGATGGGAGTGCTGATAAGAAGGCTCGCCCGCCGGGAGCCAGCCTGTATCTTCGGGCCACCACCCTAATGATGGAGGGAGAAGATATGGGCTTCTCCCACACCGCCAGAATGGGCTCAGTCAGGGCTTCATTAAGGGGCAGTAAGGACTCTGCAGTGTGAGCTGTACGATGTAACACCTCAGTTAGCTTTGGCTTCTGTGGATGAGAGCTGGAGATCAAGAATCTCCACTGCTGTTTTCATAACTGTGTGGTAAGAGTTATCCTCTGATGTAGAAGGCCAGTCGGTCAGTATAGTTCCATCTCGGGTGACTTGTAAAGGCTACTTGCATCTCTAAGTGCAGTGAAGTCTGTGTCTACAGTGACGTACTGTCCGTCACCATCATCCAAGTCTGGAAAGGGGTCCTCAAGTGGGTCAGAGTCCCCAAAGTAGCAGTGATCATCCTCTATGAGACGTTGTGCCTCTCTTATTGACCTATGGGTAGGAGCAGTAAATTCCACTTGATGCAATAGATCCGATGCAGAACCCTGGTCTGGTGGAATGTGCTATGGGGCACATAAATATATTTAAAAGCTGTTTACTTATCTGCAATAAACTTACTTTTCCCACGATTTTCGTTGTAAAAGGTATCTGTTGTAAATGCATAATCATTGTAAAATAAAATTGTTTTAAAAGCCTTTCGTTGTAAAGGCTTTGTTGTAGAGGCTTCTCATTCTTAAGCCTTCGTGATAAAGGCTGTTTCCCATATTCTTTGCCGGACTGTGACATTGTATAAGTCAAAATACTGATATTTTGTGAAAGTGAATTGAGATCCAAGTACCAGCCGGACAGACTGCACTCACTGGTACGTCCCTACAAGGGGCTGAGGATGCAGTTTCTCATCCAGCTGAGTGAGCTATCTCCACTAGACACCTTTTAACACACGTATGGAGAAAGTAACCCATCTCAATTTTGATTTCTGACAGCTTTGCCCCTGTATAGCCCACAAACACCAGTTCATCCTCCCCTGCGTCCTTAAATGTTTAAAAATGGAAGCTATTTCATCATGCAATCTATAAAATCTCACTTTTACATTTCAGTGATGTGGCGGGGAAATAACGCCCACTAACTTACTCTGTCAACCGTGAATTCAGTGGGATACAGACACTTAACCTGTAATTCTGCTGATGCAGTTACCACTAGGATTATAGTGTTCAGTAAACGATGTCTCATGCAACAAGAATGCAAAGGCTTCGAGAAATAAACGTTAAAACTAAATTTCGATAAGAAGATGGCCCTACAAATGGAGGGGGTCGCAGGTATTCGCAAACCCTTTCAGAAACCCGCTGATGATGAGGAATACAGGCAGCAATGGCGCCCGAGTAACACACTATAGTTCCTGTTTTCAAACACTCTGGGCTACCGTGCTCATAAAGTTGATAACTGTTGAGATGTCAAGTTGTTTGAGAACTAACTCCTGGAGTAGGAAACATTTGAGGATGAAAGTTTTGGCTACTAGCACGTGTAGAGGCATGGTGAGGGAGCTTTAAAAAACTAAAAAACTTTAATAACTCAAAAGTTAAGGATTTGAGGATCTAATTAGCAGGTCAACTCTCAACCTCGATTCTCATCTTCCTTTCAGAACTTGGCTTGGTTGAGACAGATTATCCTTTTATTTCCCAAACGCCTGTTAGTTTGCTGTGGTGAGCTCAGCAGGAAAATGAAAACCATTTGCCGTTGAGGAAAGGTTTGAAAGACTGTATTAGTATTACACGCTCAAAGGTAGGTCTTAAAATGTGCCTTGTACACTTACTAAGCATCAGTTAAAACACTACTGATTGAGCAAAATAAATCTATAAAATGACTTTGTTAAATTGTATTCCAACAACAGGAAACAATGGGCAAGTACATCTTGAGGATTCTTTGGTTCACAAAATATTGATCAGGCTATTTGCTCCACTGTCCGCACTTGGGCTGGCTAAACTTACAGCATAATGATTACACTTATTAGCAAAGACTTGCATTTTTAATCATCGAAGGTCACAGTAATGATATTGGTTATGCCATCTGCAGATTTTTATAGCGCTTTGATGTAGAATGTAAGAAACTGTAAAGTGTCCCAGACCATACTTTTGACTTGTCTACTTTGCATGTGATCCTCAAAGGACTATTTACTTAAGTACATTGTAAACTGAGATCAGGCTTTATAACAACTGTATGGCTACAGCGCAATGGACGTTTGTAAAAGTTAATTCGAAATATCTTCCATGCTAGGTTTAAGGGATCATAATCTTTGTTCAAGTTGCATTTCTGCTCTTTTTCATACGTGCTTCTTTCAGTTTCGAAGGCTTTATGCAAATCTGCAAAATAAAACTAAATAAGCAAAGTTGGCCTTTCAGGATATGGACATCTGGGGATTGCATTTTCCTTCCCCGAGCCCTTCTCCTTTTCTTGCTCTGTTTGTTGCTAATTTGTATCTGCCTAGGTTCTAGATCTGCTCATTTGTATCTGCCTAGGTTCTAGATCTGCTAATTTAGATCTGCCTAGGTTCTAGATCTGCTAATTTGTATCTGCCTAGGTTCTAGATCTGCTAATTTGTATCTGCCTAGGTTCTAGATCTGCTAATTTGTATCTGCCTAGGCTCTAGATCTGCTCATTTGTATCTGCCTAGGCTCTAGATCTGCTCATTTGTATCTGCCTAGGCTCTAGATCTGCTCATTTGTATCTGCCTAGGTTCTAGATCTGCTAATTTAGATCTGCCTAGGTACTAGATCTGCTAATTTAGATCTGCTAATTTGTATCTGCCTAGGTTCTAGATCTGCTAATTTGTATCTGCCCAGGTTCTAGATCTGCTAATTTAGATCTGCTAATTTGTATCTGCCCAGGTTCTAGATCTGCTAATTTCTATCTGCCTAGGCTCTAGATCTGCTCTGACCCGATCCTGCATGTTAACATTTTAAGTGGAATGGAGGCTGCTCAATGCCTTCTTTTCCAGAGTCATATACTAAACAGGCTGTAGTGTGCAGCGTAATCTGTCACTACGGCCAGTCTGAGAGACATTGTTACAGGGAGTACCAATCTTAAACATATACAGAGACACATACATTTCTAGAAATGTGTTGGCAAGTTGAGATATCCAGCAGTAAGGAAATGTCACATCAGAGAAGATGGTGAGAGGCTAATACTGAGGATCTTTCCAATGCCACGAAACCCAGAGGAGGAAGAAGAAACATTTCATGAAGCTTGGCACAGAGAGGTTCTTCCGAGTCATACAACAGGTCAACTCAGGGCACCTTTGACTTTAATATGGCCACATTCAAGGGCAACTCAACGGCCACAATGACTTTAATGGGGTAACATTGTAGTCACCTGAGTGTTTTAATTGACTACTGAGTAGCATTGCAGCTCAACTCAACGATTTCACCGAATCCATTGTTGCCTATGTACACTGAGGCATCTGTAACACTTTATATCGAGAGAGGGTTCTGTTAATCAACCCAAACACAGTTGTCATAAACAGTTTAATTTAATCTTACTAATACACTTGTTGCCATATACTCACCACATTGAAAGACACCCTTGATGTCCAGACTGTTAGACAGAAACAAGTCGGGCTTCCTTTTGAGGGCCTGCAAAGTACACAAACAAGGTAAATAAAGGCAAGTTGGACCTTACAGAATCTTGGAGCAGCCACCAGGCTTCCCAGCTTTCTCCTAACATCCTCTCTCAAAAACTTACCTGTGGTCCAGGTCAACACGGACCTGTCCCCCAAAGCACATCTACCACTAAACAGTAATGAAAACCTCAGCTTAAGCACTATTCCTAAGTTTTAAATCAACCTAAAACCTTTAAAAAAAAAAATTCAGACGTGAGTATACTGTTTACATAAATATTTACAACTGAGCACGTCTCACTGCTGCAAGATAAACTCATCTGTCTGTTTAGCAAAGGATGAAACGAGCTAAAAAAACTTTCAACAACAAAGGAAGCCAAAAGTTCTCCCAAAGGCACGGCTCGCGTAGGATGCAGAAATAGGACACAACAATCACCCCACCAAGGTCAATCCATCAGGATTAACATTCTACTTAAAAAACTGTCAGAGAACTCTTTGTCTCCAGCTGTCCTCTGCCATTATCAAATGATGGAATATACCTCTTTCAGCACCACTGTTAAAATGCTTTCATGTATTTGTGCCACAACCTACACCATAGGCTGTCACATTCAACAACACAGCTTGTTCGTAGAATTCTAGCTCTCTTCAGTCTCCCTTCGAGGTTCTTCGTCCTCGTGGGGTTGTTGCATGTCGCTACACCTCTGCACCACCGAACATCTGTGAGCCATAGCTCGGATCTCTTTTTTCTTCCAGCTCACACTCAAATCTTGATACCAGGAGGGGTCCTGGTTTCTCCATAACTCGCGGTGGCTAACTGTGCATAACAATCTAACAAAAATCTGGGAGAAACGTGTTCAGATGTCTGCAGGACTCTGTTGATAGCGCCTGGTTTTCATGGGATGTAGGCGCAGACGTCAGTGAGCTGAGATGAGGACTCCAGCTCCTCGGAGCAATGAATCTTGTTGGGCACCTGTCTATCAGTTCTGGGTGGCATCTGACGTAGATCACCAAAACTGATATCTTAATGCAAGGAAACACCCAGACTCCAATACGTTACAGTACTAAAGGTTTCGTTTAAAAATGCACAGGGGCAGTCACACTCTACCATGAAGTACTGGAACCACGTAGCAGCACTTCAAGGTCTCTATTCACTCGGATTGTAGGAAGGGGCATCCAACATTGAGATAATAAATGTAGAAACATTGCCATACTCCTCTACAAGAGATGGTGGGACTTGCATGCTTCTAGTGTTCACCACTGAGTGTCTTCCATGACACGTATTCTCTATTGTTCCCACGTAACTGCAGGAGTCTCGGCTGGCGTGCCAGGTTGTATTCAGCTTTGCACAGCTCTTGGCCGCCTCCAAACTCACCATTGTAAAGTCCAGTTAGCGCTCACGCTATCCCTGTGGTCACTTTAGGACAACTCTTCGCAGACAGCTTTTCTACTGTAAACTACCTGGTACCACACCAGCACCGCGGCAGTGGTTACCGCACTTATAGGTCCGAGCCACCCGAGTGCCACGCCTGTCCCACTGCAGGGCAGTTTCCTCTAGGAAGCCAAGGCCACATTTAGACTGGAGTCGTGCAGAGGCCAAAATGCTTTCTATGCAGCAGCAGCAATAGAATGACAACAAACCCTAGCAGTTAAGACGATGCTCATCTGCTCTTCACTCATATGAAAGGGATGGTAACCAGTAGCTGGGTCCTAGTCAATGCTCAACAAGGCAAGTGGAAACGCTCTCTCCTAATTAATGCAAGTCATGCAGTCGCCCCCACACAGTAGATTACTAAACTCGGAACACATGAGACCAGACATGACACAGTAAACAAATCCCAGCTACTCCCCCACCAAAATATGCCACATATTAAAACAGGATAACACAAATAAATGACTATCATGTCCTTGCCAAAGCTGGAGCCAACAGATACACAAATTAACTCATTAAGGGCAATACTAACTTAATTGAATCACACAGGAGATCTTACATACACAAACACACACCGCCATATAGATATTTACAGTTGCCCATCACATCACCCCTCCAACTGTACAATCTTCTATGTGATGCGTGCTAACAAAAGAACATAGTAGACGCAAACTCACATACACACACCCAAAAGAAAGCAAATCACACCACATTTACAAACTACCTCGTATCTCCAAGCAATTCATATGCCACCGACATACGCATCTCCAATGCAATTGGCAAGCCAATCCAGCCATACCACTACCAGGCTAAAGTCATACACCTGCTGATAAACCAATAAGGCACTGCTACTCCATCATCAAAGATGAATGCTTATGGACATCCCCCAATGGAAATCAATGCCCCATCTCCACATCAAACAGTCATACATCTTAAGGATGAACCATAGTACAATTCGTAAACCACATGATCATACGATGTTTCATACACCAATATGCAAAGAAGCCTTCTAACCTGGAAATAAGACATAGAAGGTAGGCTAACGGCATCAGTGGTCTCTATAAATTCTGGTAACAAACCATGCAGAGCTCGCCCCAGATGAGACGAAAGATCACCTGCCTAGTCCTCTTCCCACCAAGCGTTACACCAGCGTGGAGATGACTTGTACCATTTACACTCCTCTACAGTGGGGACAACTGAGTGCTTGGGCAGGGTGGGACTGGGGTGGAAAATAGGCCAGAGCACCCAAATAAAAGTGGCCCACATTAGTGAATTAAATAGCTATTAAAAAAAGTGACACAAGTTTACAAATTGGGGTTGGGGCAGTTTTGAACTTTTTAAGATGTCCTGCATAAGTGTTTTGCAAGGAGTGGAAGACTACATGGATTTGAGCTTGTCACTGGCAATGCTTGCTTTAATATCAGGGATATCAACAGTAAAAACCAGCATAGCAAACCATAAAACAGGCCCACAAACAGCCACAAAAAACAGCCCTCACGCTGACCTATCAGACTATAGGCAAACCGACTCTATGCTTGTGCCATTCACCACTGACTGAGGGAGGGCACAGTGGTAAAACACTTTGGAAGAGGCCTCATTGGCCCTCTCTTGGGAGTAGGTGGGGTTCCACGACGACTCCCACAGTACTCCAGCATGCGTATGGGTGCCCAACACGCGCACCTTACGAATACAATATAAATAAAGATCAGCAGTCTAGTACTGGCCTAATTCTGGTGCTGTTTACCCTTCCATCACTGGCACTGTAATCCCATAATGGCACATATAGAGAGGGGAAGGAAAGAGGAGTTACTTGCATGCTGTACACATGTAGAGGATATTAATGTATTTATTTAAAACTTTTATAAAGTGAACGGCCACCTAATAGGTATCCTGGCGCTGAGGAGCTTGACTAAGGCCACATATTTACTGCTTCCATGTTGTAACGCAAGGAGCAGGGACAGGAGAAAACCTAAAGGAAGGCTGGGAAGAGCCAAGTTTTGAGGCTCTTCCTAAACTGAAGTCAGTCAGTGGAGGCCCTTGAGCTGGCCGGAAGCTTATTCTAAAGTTGGGCTGCCCTGATCATAAAAGCCCGACCACCCTGGCTTTTCTTGCAAAATTTAGGAACACAGATTAAATTAGCCAATGCCGACCAATGGCATCTTCCACGGACATAGCTTGTGAGTCTTTTTTGTAAGGGTATAGGTCCTGTGCCCTGGAGTATTTTAAAAACAATCCACAGGTATTTTAAGGTTATCCTTTTCCTAACTGGGAGCCAGTGCAGTTCCCTCAGGGCACTGGAGGCAGATGATCTTCTTAGCCAAGTCAAAGGTAGCTTTATGCAGACTTGAACTCGCTGCAAACGTTTTAGTAAAAATTCAGGCACACGGAGTAACAGTGTGTTGCAGTAGTCAAGCCTGCTAAGAATCACACTTCTCACAATCGGCGACTTAGCTTGTCATGGTAACATTGGTAGAATTTTTCTTAATCCCAGGAGCAGGGCGAAACAGGTAGCCGCCACTTTCTTGACATGCTAGTCGATACATCACCACTAGATATCCGTCCAGTGATGACGGGCAAGACTGCTTCCATAGACCTACCAGCCTCATTGTAGATCCTAAAACAACATAGAAACATCACAACCAATGAAGTGGCAGAAAACAGATAACAGTGACTTATTTCTTCTCTTCTTACTTGTCCTCTCTGCAGCATTTAACAGAGTTCACCCCAACACTACTGAACATCCCATAAAACAGAACATGCTCAAAGGCATTGTGCTGCTATGGTGTGATTTGTATATGAAGAACGGAGCTCAAGTTGGACTGAACAGACAGGAACACACCACAATAACATATGCACTCTTAAAGGATCTATCCTCTCAGCAGTCATTTCCAACCTGTATAAGGAATGTCTTGGAGTCCCATTCATAGATCTGGACATATTCATCCCCAAATGTGAAGGATAAACCCTAGCCATACCAAGGACCACATGAAGTCATCCAACTGAAGGCCTGCCTAGCATCAATCCCAGCCTGGATGTCAAACTTGTAACTGAAACTGAATCCAAACACAACAAAGTTTGCCCTTATGGCAGTAAATATCTGGTCAAAAGATGGCTGGTCAAGGTGAATCTGAAGGTTTCACCCCTCAGCTTATCAGTAGCTAACAAATCCCTTTGTGCCCATTTTGACAAAAACTTCAGCTTCATAACACATACTTCAGTCAAAATCAAGATTGCACGGCATTCACTTTCAACACTTTGCAGAGTGAAATCTTTTCTTCAAGGAACTGAATTCAGAATGGCTGCACGAGCCACAGTCCTAACTCACTGTTGATGGAGACAACATTCTCCTTGCTGGAATAACAGATGCACACCTCCACCCCCGAAAAGCATCAACCATGCAATAGCTCACCTCCTCAAAGGACTACGAAAATTTGACAGAGTAACGTTTAAGCTCCAAGATCCCCACAGGTTCCCACCTCTCCACATTGGTGTCATCTTCACGCGTGACTTCATCAAATCAAATACAAAGCTGTCATCAATAGTATTTGCTTTGACAGATTTAGACATCTGCTGGCCTTTGATAAACCAACAAAATCAACACTCAACGGGTTCAAGACATGCAACAATTAAAATGCAAGAACTCACTTATTCTCCTGCTATGCCAGCAGAGTATCAAACACCATCTAAATAAAAACAGTCTGGCTCCATCGACCCTCCACTCCAAAAAAAGCACTGAAGGTACTTCTGTGCATGCAGCATCTCACCAGTGAGTAACCCCAGAGCCGCATATCGCTGGATCATATTGTATCCAAGGCGCATCACCGCAGCCCTCTGGCAACTGTATCCATTCACTCCGTAACTTGATCTCCTATGCTGTAAAGCATTATCTTGCGTAATACCAAAGTTTATGCTATATCGATTAAAATTACATATATACAAATACAAGACACTCTTGGATCACAACACGCCTAAGTCCCATACAAGAGGTTAATAATACATTCACCAACTGCAAGATACTCTAGGGTACTTTTCAGCCAAGCTTTCCAGTTTGCATTTCACAAGAAAAATGCTTGTACTTTAATATAACTGCAACAGCCAACATTTCACTAGCCCCTAATTTGATCACTGTTCCGAGTACTCGAGTAGGACAGTTAATGTCGAGCAACTCAGTACTCAAA
Source organism: Pleurodeles waltl (assembly GCF_031143425.1). NCBI lineage: Eukaryota > Metazoa > Chordata > Amphibia > Caudata > Salamandridae > Pleurodeles > Pleurodeles waltl. The sequence goes on along the minus strand of NC_090442.1, from coordinate 74,026,314 downwards.
TCATGAGTTTCCCGCCAACTAAGACAAAGACAAACAAAAGGAAAATATACGTGAGATAGTGGCATGTAAAGTGGACAAATGTAGTACACCTTTACAAACCACAGGTAGCACTTCACATTAGTGCCCCGCTATCATCTCTGCTATGGTCCAGCCATCGACGAGTCAGCAGGAAAGCCTTCATGTCCGCTCTCTGGGACATACGATCCCCCATCAGACAAATTCCTTATAGAGGTCTGTCTAGCAAAGTGTTGTGCGGGGCATCTGTGCCTCTTGTGATGTGTTGGAATGAGGGCACTGGAGGCCCAATAGGCACTATTCAGTATATATATTTATTTAGGCTGACCTACAGTGAGAAGATACAATTCTAATCTCATATATGGGGACACGACAGATCTTCACCAGCTGCGTATGGCATACAAACACCATCTTGACTATAAGAGTGTGCTACTACAACAATTGCACACGAATACTGGGAAGAATGGCTGCTGGAGGCAGGACCATGATAATAGCCATGATGGAGTGCCAAGGGTGAGCCAGTATCAAAGAGGGCTTTACATGTGCTTTTATCTTGTCACATTTGCTGTTCTTTCAAGACAGATGACAAATGACTAACTTTCAGACAAACTGCTGCTTATTCTATTAATGGAAACCGGCATTTACAAATTGTAAGGATTTTGTAAAGTGAACTATGTGACAATCTTGCTGGTGTGAAAGGAAAGGCTGTAGGATGTGGTTTTCTTCTAACAACAAAATGTAAGGTCCTATAAATGAGCTGTACAAATATTTCAAAATAAACAGTTAGGAAACCGCAAATGAAGCAATGTTTTCTAATTGTGTAGTGTGGAGGAAACAAAGATTTTAATAGATTGAAAACAAATCCAGGCTCTTTACATGTGTGATACGCAAATGTTCCAGAACCACGCATGGATTAACAACGCGCTCGGAACCATGACCGCGTCTTTATCACCCATGCCTTTAAAACTAATTTTGTTGTAAAAGTATGCTTAGTAAAGGCATATGTGGTAACGCCATGCATGGTTGTGCGATACAACCCCCCTGACCCTCTTGCCCCCACCCTGTCCTAAAAACTACCCTGGCCCGCCGCCTAAAACACTAAAACTTAACCTGTCCTAAAAACTACCCCTCCGTGTCCTAAAACTACCCAGACCCCCCGCCCAAAACCCTAAAACTTAACCTGTCCTAAAAACTACCCCGACCTCCGCCCAAAATCCTAAACCTAACCCCGTCCTAAAAACTACCCCACCCTGTCCTAAAAACGACCCCGACCAAAAGCCTAAAATTTATCCTGTCCTAAAGATTACCTCACCCTATCCTAAAAACTACTCCGACCCCACAAACTACCCGAACCTCCGCCCAAAACCCTAAAACTTACCCTGTCCTAAAAACTACCACGACCCCCAGCCCAAAACCCTAAAATTTACCCTGTCCTAAAAACTACCCCATCCTAAACCCCACCCTGTCCTCAAAACTACCCCACCCTGTCCTAAACAACCCTGATCCTCCAGCCCTAAACCCTAAAATTTACCCTGTCCTAAGAACTATCCCAAAAACGACCCCACCCCAAACCCTACCCTGTCCTAAAAACTACCCCACTCTGTCCTAAAAACTCCCAGACCCCCGCCCTAAACCTTAAAACCTACCCTTTCCTAAAAACTACTCCACCCTGTCCTAAAAACTACCCCGACCCCCAGCCCAAAACCCTAAAACTTACCCTGTCCTAAAAACTACCCCATCCTAAACCCCCCCACCCTGTCCTAAACAACCCTGATCCCCCAGCCCTAAACCCTAAAATTTACCCTGTCCTAAGAACTATCCCTAAAACTACCCCACCCAAACCCTACCCTGTCCTAAAAACTACCCCACTCTGTCCTAAAAACTCCCAGACCCCCGCCCTAAACCTTAAAACCTACCCTTTCCTAAAAACTACTCCACCCTGTCCTAAAAACTACCCCAACCCCCCTGTCCTGAACCCTAAAAACTACCCCCACAATGTCCTAAAATCTACCCCCACCCCTAAACTGTCCTAAATACTGCCCCGACCCCCACTCTAAAGCCAAAAACGTACCCCACCCTGTCCTAACTACCCCAACCCGCCCTAAACCCTAAAACGTACCCTATCCTAAAAACTACCCCTACTTCCCACCCTAAACTTCACCCTGTCCTAAAAACTACCCCGACCCCCGCCCTGAACGCTAAAACCTACCATGTCCTAAAATCTACCCCAACCCCCTGCCCTGAACCCTAAAACCTATCCCGCCCTGTCCTAAAAAATACTCTGACCCCCTGCCCTGCCTACACTCTAAACTACCCTTTCCTAAAACCTACCCCGCCCTTTCCTAAAAACTACTCTGACCCCCTGCCCTGCCTACACCCTAAACTACCCTTTCCTAAAAACGATCCCACCCTGTCCTAAAAACTACCCTGAACCCCCAGCCCTAAACCTTGAAACCTACCCTGTCCTAAAAACGACCCCACCCTGTTCTAAAAACTACCCCGACCCAGCTGCCCCACTCTAAACCCTAAAACCTACCCTGTCCTAAAAACTAACCTGACCCGAACCCCCCCTCAACCCTACCCTGCCCAAAAAAACTAACCTGACCCCCAGCCTCCACCCTAAACCCTAAATCCTACCCTGTTCTAAAATTACCCACAATGTCCTAAAAGCTAACCTGACCTCCGGCCCTGAAACCTAAAACCTACCCTGTCCTAAAAACGACCCCACCCTGTTGTAAAAACTACCCAACCCCCCGTCCTAAACCATAAAACCTACCCTGTCCTAAAAACAACCCCAACCTGTCCTAAAAACTACCCGGACCCCCTCCCCCTGAACCCTAAAACCTACCCCAGCCTGTCCTAAAAACTACCCTGACCCCTGCCCTGAACCCTAAAACCTACCCTGTGCTAAAAACTACATTGAACTGTCCTAAAACCTACCCTAACCCACTGCCCTAACCCCTAAAACCTACCCTGCCCCATCCTAAAATCTATCCCACCCCCCTGCCCAACTACCTCACCGTATCCTAAAAACTACCCCGATCCCCCACCGTAAAACCTACCCTGTCCAAAAACTCCCCGCCCTCCCGCCCCAAATTCTACCCTGTCCTAAAAACTACCCTGACTCGGATGCCCCGCTCTAAACCCTGAAACCTACCCTGTCCTAAAAACTACCCCGACCCCCGCCCTAAACCCTAAAACCTACCCTGTCCTAAAAACTACCTGACCCCCACCCCCACCCCTACCCTGCCCTAAAAACTAACCTGACCCCCCCCCAGCCTCCACCCTAAACCCTAAATCCTACCCTGTTCTAAAATTACCCACTGTCCTAAAAGCTACCCTGACCCCCGGCCCTGAAACCTAAAACCTACCCTGCCCTACAAAATACCCGACCCCCCTGCCCTAAAACCTACCCTGTCCTAAAAACTACCTCTATCCTCCCACCCCCATTCTGAACTCTAAAACCTACCCCTCACTGTCCTTAAAAATCCACCCACGCCCCAGCCCCACTTAACCGGCTGCCGCGTTCCTCTCCCGGCTGCTCCTCCTGTGTGCCTGAACCATGCATATGCATGGTGCCTTAACCGCGCATTTGTGTGGTTCAGGCAAGCATGGCAACGCTACGCGTTGCTCTGGTAGCGTAGGAAAGGCCGTTTCCCCAGATTTTTTTGCTGCATAGTTTTATCAGTAAAACTGTTTTGCAAATTTGTGGTCATTTCAATGGGAAATGTGAAGCCTGGGAATTACAGTGTTCTACCACATTATGTTTTAGTAATATATTTGTGACAGTGTGCTCCAAAATGCACCACCAGGTGTGTACCCCACTCTTATCACTCGCCTGCAGAATAAGCATGGCTCATTTGCTACACTGGTTCTTTGTGTGCTGCTTGGACTTTCAGAATACCTATAAATTCACTGATGTTACACTGATGGCAGCACCCCAAATTGTAAAATTGTTCGAGCACCAGTGCTGGGAAGAACAATTAGAACCTCTCCTGTGCAAGAGGGACCTGCAGGCTTCACCCAAGGACTCACCATAGTGCCTCTCTGATGTGGAAACACATGAACCATCCCTCTGACACTTCCATTTATGATCTATTTTGAAACTGGAATTGCACCCTAATCCTACAGTTTCCCACTGATATTGGGATACCTGGTGCCTCTAAAGACAGCACAATCATCCAAATGCCACGGTGAAGAGGACATTTTATAAGGATTCACAGAATGTGAGATAGTCATATGCCAGTCTGAAATGAAAGGACAGACCACAGCATCTCTTGTATTTAAATGGTAATTTCGTCAATAGGCTTCAGGTGAGTTAGTAAGAGACAAACAATTTTGAAAGAGAATTTGCTAAACAACCAATAAGCGCCATGTGAACAATCCAAAATGTTTTACTGTTACCCTCTGATGGACTTCAATGCTGATATAATTTGATCATTTTAAGCACAGCCCTCTTTGGTTTTAAGAGAAATGTACTAGGGTGTAGGAGGCTGGCCTGGCTTGTAGTGGGTACCAGAGGTACTTACACCTTGTGCCAGGTCCAGTTATCCCTTATTAGTGTAGAAGAGGTGTTTCTAGCAGCTTAGGCTGATAGAAGGTAGCTATGGCAAAGCAGCTTAGGCTGAACTAGGAGACATGTAAAGCTCCTACTATACCACTGGTGTCATATGCACAATATCATAAGAAAACACAATGCACAGAGTTACTAAAAATAAAGGTACTTTATTTTTATGACAATATGCCAAAGGTATCTCAGTGAATACCCTCAGTATGAGGATAAGTTATATACACAAGATATATGTACACAAACCAAAATTAGGTAAGTAATAGCAAGAAAGCTAATGCAAGCAGTGTATAATTACAATAGATTGCAATAGGAGCACATAGGTATAGGGGCAACACACACCATATACTCCAAAAGTGGAATGCGAACCACAAAATGGACCACAAACCTATGTGAGCTTGTAGAGGGTCGCTGGTACTGGTACAGAAAACAGTGAGGGTTAGAAAAATAGCCCACCCCAAGACCCTGAAAGGTAGGTGTAAAGTGCACCTACTACCCCCAGAGAGCACAGAAGTCGTGATAGGGTGATTCTGTAGGAAGAACAAACACCAGCAATGCAACAACTGTGGATTTCCAGACCTGAGTACCGGTAGGACAAGGGGACCAAGTCCAATAGTCGCGACAGTGTCGAGAGAGGGCAGGAGCCCAGGGAATGCCAGCTGAGGGTGAAAGGAAGCTGCCACCGGATGGAAGAAGCTTGGAGTTCTGCAAGAAAGAAGAGAGCTAGGGACTTCTCCTTTGGAAGACGGATGTCCCACGTCGCGATGAAGCTTGCAGAGGTGTTCCCACGCAGAGGGACCGCAAACAAGCCTTGCTAGCTGCAAGGGTCGGGGAAGAGGTTTTTGGGTGCTGCTGAGGCCCAGGAGGGACCAGGATGTCACCACTTGGAGGAGGAGACAGAGAGACAGAGGGGGCACCCAGCAACTCAGTGAGCCCTCACAGAAGCAGGCAGCACCCACAGAAGTACCCTTACAGGCACTTGGAAGAAGAGGGAACCGGAGTCCACGTGAAGTCACAAAAGGGAGTCCCACGACGCCAGAAGACAACTCAGAAGGTTGTGCACTGCAGGAAGGAGTGTTGGGGACCCAGGCTTGGCTGTGCACGAAGGAAATCCAGGAAGAGTGAACAGGAGCCGGAGCAGCAGCAAATCACGCGGTACCCAGCAATGCAGTCTAGCGTGGGGAGGCAAGGACTTACCTCCACCAAACTTGGACTGAAGAGTCACTGGACTGTGGGAGTTACTTGGACAGAGTTGCTGAGTTCCAGGGACCACACTCGTCAGGATGAGAGGGGACCCAGAGGACCAGTGTTGCAGTCTTTTGGTGCCTGCGTTAGCAGGGGGAAGATTCCGTCGACCCACGGGAGATTTCTTCGGAGCTTCTGGTGCAGGGTGAAGGCAGGCTACCCCCAGAGCATGAACCACCTGGAAACAGTCGAGAAAGCCGGCACGATGAGGCGCTACAATGTTCCTGGTAGTCGTCTTGCTACTTTGTTGCGGTTTTGCAGGCGTCCTGAGCAGTCAGCGGTCGATCCTTTGGCAGAAGGTGAAGAGGGAGATGCAGAGGAACTCTGATGAGCTCTTGCATTCGTTATCTAAAGAATTCCCCAAAGCAGAGACCCTAAATAGCCAGAAAATGAGGTTTGGCTACCTAGGAAGGAGGACTGGCTACCAAGAGAGGTAAGAGCCTATCAGAAGGAGCCTCTGACGTCACCTGCTGGCACTGGCCACTCAGAGCAGTCCAGTGTGCCCCCAACACCTCTGTTTCCAAGATGGCAGAGGCCTGGGACACACTAGAGGAGCTCTGGGCACCTCCCCTGGGAGGTGCAGGTCAGTGGAGTGGTCACTCCCCTTTCCTTTGTCCAGTTTCACACCAGAGCAGGGCTGGGGGATCCCTGAACCAGTGTATACTTGCTTATGCAGAGATGGGCACCATCTGTGCCCATCAAAGTATTTCCAGAGGCTGGGGGAGGCTACTCCTCCCCATTCCTCACACTTATTTCCAAAGGGAGAGGGTGTTACACCCTCTCTCAGAGGAAGTCCTTTGTTCTGCCTTCCTGGGCCAGGGCTGCCTGGACCGCAGGAGGGCAGAAACCTGTCTGAGGGGTTGGCAGCAGCAGCAGCTGCAGTGGAGACCCCAGAAAGGCAGTTTAGCAGTACCCGGGTACTGTGCTAGAGACCCGGGGATCATGGAATTGTCACCCCCAATACCAGAATGGTATTGGGATGACAATTCCATGATCTTAGACATGTTACATGGCCATGTTCGGAGTTACCATTGTGGCGCTATACATAGGTAGTGACCTATGTATAGTGCATGCGTGTAATGGTGCCCCCGCACTCACAAAGTCCGGGGAATTTGCCCTGAACGATGTGGGGGCACCTTGGCTAGTGCGATGGTGCTCACACACTAAGTAACTTTGCACTCAACCTTCACCAGGTGAAGGTTAGACATATAGGTGACTTATAAGTTACTTAAGTGCAGTGGTAAATGGCTGTGAAACAACGTGGACGTTATTTCACTCAGGCTGCAGTGGCAGGCCTGTGTAAGAATTGTCAGAGCTCCCTATGGGTGGCAAAAGAAATGCTCCAGCCCATAGGGATCTCCTGGAACCCCAATACCCTGGGTACCTCAGTACCATATACTAGGGAATTATATGGGTGTTCCAGTATGCCAATGTGAATTGGTAAATTTAGTCACTAGCCTGTTAGTGACAAATTTGGAAAGCAGAGAGAGCATAACCACTGAGGTTCTGGTTAGCAGAGCCTCAATGAGACAGTTAGTCATCACACAGGGAACACATACAGGGCACAAACCTATGAGCACTGGGGCCCTGGCTAGCAGGATCCCAGTGATACAGCGAAAACACCCTGACATATACTCACAAACAGGCCAAAAGTGGGGGTAACAGGGCTAGAAAGAGGCTACTTTCTCGCATAGGGATAGAAGTGTTTGTTGCAATAATCAAATTGTAACGTGAGCAACAGACATCAGCCACTGGGTCCGAAGTTACCTATTTACTCTTATAGCTGTAGCACTAACTGGGCCTGGGGTCACATTATAAATGGTGCAAGGCCATCCTGCTTTGAGTTTTTAAAGTCCTATTTGACCTATCCTCCTTCAAGGACATAGGTTAGCCTAGGCATTACGCTTATTAAATGTAACATTTTCTGTCATGAAGCATACAAATTGCAAACCTCTAACTGTCCTGGACTAATCCTCAGCTGTCTGTGCTTGAAACCTGGGAGAGTCAAGTGTAAAGTGGGTGTAACTTGGCTGTCCAACTAAAGTGCAATTTACTGCACCAGAATACCAGAAAAAAATGTCAAAGTCCCAGATCACCGAAAGAAGGTTTTCATTGCAAGGCCAGGCCAGAGTAGACCAAACACACATGCCCAGCTGTCTGCCAGTCTGTGGCAAAGAGATCAGAAGGCCTTGCATCTAGAAAATACAGCCTGTGAAAGTGAAGCTGGGCCCAACTCCTTGGCAACATTAAGACCCAATTCGAGAAGGGTGCACAGAAGGAAGAAGAGAGTGACAGGCAGTGGGAAGCACATGCTCCCCAATACAAGAGGGAGGCTAAGCGTGCCCTACTTGTGACTCGAGAGCTGCAGAACAGAGCACTAAGATTAAACAGTAACAGAGCCTGCTCTCACCAAACCTGGAATGAACACTTGACAAGTGATTTAAGAGGGCTTTAAAGTTTGTTTTTATCTTGTCACATTTGCTGTGCTTTCAAGGACAGATGACAAATGACTGTCTAACTTTCAGACAAATTGCTGCTTATTCTTTTAACAAGGAAACTGGCATGTGCAAATTGTAAGGATTTTGTAAAGTGAACTATGCGACAATCTTGCTGGTGTGAACGGAAATGCTGTAGGATGATGTTTTCTTCTAACAAAACAAAATGTAAGTTCCTACAAATGAGCTGTACAAATATTTCAAAATAAACAAACAGGAAACCACAAATGAAGCAATGTTTTCTAATTTTGTAGTGTGGAGGAAACAAAGACTATAATAAGATGAAAACAAATCTGGACACTTCACATGTGTGATGCACAAATGTTTGCTGAAACCCAACTTCTACACATCAGATTTTTATTCTTTCCACACCAGACAGCAGCTGTGGAACTCTTAATAGTTCCTCCTCAGATTGTATGGTTTATGTAGATCCATGTGCGATATTCACAACCATAGCGTGATAAAGATTTAAAAGGTTGGTGATGTCCAGCAGGGAACGCTAAGAGGCACTCTGGATCAACGCCATGTTATATGTTCCGACCTCTGTTGAAGGCAACGAACAATGTCCTGCGCAGAGGCTGTGAAAAGGTCAACATGCTGAGGCAGACAGTAGTGTATGAACCGTTTCCAAATGGCCGCATAGCAGGCTCTAGTCGTGCCCGGCGTGCTTCATTCAGGGTGGTCCTGCGCTTTGCATGGAGGTTAAAATTGCCAAATTCAAAGACCTCAGGAGCCAAATCGCAAGATTGAGCTGCTTAGGGGTGGGATGCCTGGGAGTGCCTTAGTTTTGAGAGAGAAGGTCCAGCCAGTTGGGGAGCTTCTCGTGAGGGACTAGGGAGTGTTCGGGCAGAGTTAGTGAACCAGGGCTGAGGTGCTCAGGTTGGAGCTACTAGGATGAGGGTGAGGGATATCTTCCTCAGTTTCCGAATGTGAGGAGTGGGAGAGGCTGAAAAACAAAAGCAAATATAACTGACCAATTCATCCATAGTGCACTGTGGGAGTCTGGAGACAAAGCTTGGGCATTTTCGGAGGTGGCAAAAAGGTCTAACTGCGGGAATCCTCAACGATGGAAGTATTAGAGTAGGGCTTGGGGATGGAGTTCCCATTCGTGGACTTGTTGATGTGTCCTGCTGAGTAGGTCTGCCAAGTTGCTGTCCATTCCGGGAATGTACTGAATGATCAGGTGTACCCGGTGCTGTTTCGCCCAGCGCGAAATGCTCTGGTCTAAAGCAGACAGCTGGACTGAGTGTGTGGCCCCCTGCTTTTGTAGGTAAAACATGGCAGTTGTATTGTCCATTCAGACCAAGGCTACCTTCTGCTGGATATGGGAAAGAAATGCCCTGAGGGTCAGCTGTATAGCTGGGCAGGTGTCTCCACCCCTTAAATCTTGTGGTGTCGCATGGGGCGCCCACCAGGCAGTGAGCGAGGAGTCCAGGCTAATGGTCTCCTGTGGTACAAGGTCGAGAAAAGGCCGTCGGTACAAAATGTTTGCATTCCACCACTGCAGAGAGCGCCTTCAAATCAACACTAGATTCTCCCAATGACCCTCTGCTTGAGACGCCGATAGGCACTGCTGTAACGGAAGCATGTGTAGCTGGGGCGTGAGGAACTATGGTGATGCAGGATGCCTTCATGCCAAGTAAGCATATAACGGTCCTGACTGTTACCTGACCTTCTGGCTATAAAAAAGGCAGCAGCGTTTGGAACGATTGCACCCTTGCTGGGCTGGGATAAGCTTTCCCTGCTCGGGTGCCAAGAAATGCCCATAGAAGTGTTTCACTTTGAGGCGTTGTAGTTGGGATTTTGTTGCATTCATGGTGAAGCCTAGGCTGTGAAGAAGATATGGCGTCTGTGTGTGCGCTAGGCATTGATGCTGCGTGGTGCTCTTGATCAGCAGATTGTCTAGATAAGGAAAGACGTGGATGCTGCTCCTTCGAGGTGATCGGTTACCACAGCCAGACACTTGGTAAACACCCCTGGGCCTGTGGTGGTCCCGAAGGTCAGCACTTTGAACTGATAATGCTGGCAACTCACCACGAACCGTCGGTTTTCTTCGATGCACAAGGTGGATGGGTATGGGGAAGTAGGCATGCTTCAGATCGAGGGCGATCATGAAGTCACCTTGCTGTAGAAGAGGGATGACATCCTGGAATATCACCACGTGAAAGTGCTGAGACCGGATGTACTTGTTGCAGGGCCTGAGGTCAAGGAAGCTGTCTTTTTTGGTGATTAGAAAGTATAGTGAGTACACCCCCTTGCCACAGTGTTGTGGTGGTACTGGTTCTATGGCCTTAAGTAGTGTGTGCAGCTCCTTTTGTTGCAGACATTGGTGGCCTGGGGAGAGTCTGTGTTTGCATGGGGAGGGTGGGGGGTGAATGTTTGCTGGTGTTTGCATGAGTTAAAATAAATGCCTCTCCTGTATGATGTCTAGAACCCAGTGGTCGGAAGTGATTTGTACCTAGTGGGGCAGAAACCCCTGCAACCTTGCCCCAACAGGTGTTAAATGGTTGGGGAGGGGACAAGAGTGTCACTGTTTTGGAGGGGCAGCCCCTTTGGGGGACGTGTCCTTTCCCCTACCCTTATTCCCCTTATAGCCTCCCCTGTAGGGGCTCCGTCGGTGTGTCTGATGCTTTGTCTGGAGAGGGTTGTGGAAGTCTCTGTGGTGGGAGGTGTGGATGCACTGTGATGCTGGGAGAGGCAAAAGGAGCTGTGGGCAGTTGTTGTTTGGAGGACACCCATAGCTTTAGAAGTACTGGTGTCCTCCTTAATTTTCTTTCCCATCTCATCGAACTGGGGGCCAAACACATGCTCCCCATCAAAGGGCACGTTAACTGGGTGCTGTTGAACCTTTGGGTTAGAGCTGGAAATGCACAGCCATGTGTGGACATTAGTGTTTAGACCACGGGCAGTTGGAAGGGAACGCATTTGTGGTGACTGTAGAGGTTGAGGCCTGCTTAACCAGGGTCTCAAGGGAAGGGTGCTGGGAGAGGAAGACTGGGTCTCCTGAGGTGGGACGATAGTGTCAAGCAATCAAGCGGTGCACAGGGGCCCCTGTTCAAGGTTTTGCCGAGGCCCCCAGGAGAACGCTGGCGACGGCTTCACTGAAGGAGAGCAAGGGCTCAGCAGAACCCGCCCCTGGGTGGGGCACCTCAGTCAATACGTTGGTTTTCACCTCGACTGCTGGCAGCTGCAAGTCAAGGACCTCCACTGTCACGGGCATTCTAGTGGCAAAGGATGAACCTTCCTCTGAGACCAGAGGGGAAAGCATGTCCGAGTCTGGGAAGTGTCCAAACCACTGGTGTCCCTCAGCCTCTTGTACCAGTTTTCAGCTGGCTCAAGGTCCCCCACCACAGGATCAAACCCTTCATCCTCATCTCCCCCTTCGGGGAAGAAGGAATTATCAAGAGGTGGCGTTGGTAGAGCACGGACCGTGCCAGAAACAACAACGAATGGCATCAGCTCAGAGTCGGGGATAATGATAGGCTGGTTGTCAGGCAGCACTGGAAAGGAAGGAGCCAGGGTGGGAAAACGCATCCATGGTGGCGTCGGTCCTGATCTAGGGGCAGATCTAGAGGGGCCAGCTGGAGTTGGGGGCAGAACCGCTAAAGGCAACCCAGCCAGGGCACATTGTGGTTCCGCGGGGACCGAAGGCACTCCAGAGGGAGTAGGTCGCCCAAATATGGTGTGCATTGCATTGTAGAACTATTATTTAGGCAGGCATCGCTCCAACGCTAGGGAACTTGCGGTAAGGCACAGAGAGCCCAGATGCCGGCTCCACAGGTGGAGTGCAGGAGTGGAGCCTAGAAGCACAGCAGTTGGACGAAGAATCTGTAGAACCTTTTGGCCTCTTTTTCTTGTGCATTTTTTTATTTAACAGACTTGGAGGGATAAGTCTTCGAGCATGAAGACGTTTGTCTGCTGGAAGGGCTCCAAGAACGTCCCTGAAATCTGGATCAGGAACAGGGCTTGGACCGAGAATGGGGCAGAGCCTTCTGCCACACCGTCACGAGCTTCATCTTCTGCTCATGCATAACCTTGGGGTCCATCAACTTTCACTCGGCACAGGCCTTGGAGCCATGGCTCGACCCCAGGCACCAGAGACAAACCAAGTCACGATCAGACACAGACATCTGCCTGCGACATTCCCTGAAAGGTTTAACCCCTTTTGGTTTTGTATGGGACATGTTCCTAGCACATTGGGGGCAATATCTCAAAAATAGTAGGCAAAAAGGTGGTTGTAAAATTACAGAGGTAATTCTCCTGAACTGTGTGGTTGGCACAGAAAGAAAGGAACTGATGTCAGTGTGCCAGGGCGGTGCTTTTATGGGCACTGCAACCTCACTTTTGAAGCTGAGCTGATCAACACCACCTACCAGCGCGCAGAGGTACTGCTCAAGATATTCTGGATCCAGTTTGACGCCTGGGACATATTCTAAGGTGAGGAATCTATGGTAAGAAGTCAGTATCCGAAACAAGGAGCAGGTGGTGCAGTTGTGGTCGAAGCACAGGCAAAGGTTGCACAACTCATGTTAATCAGTCCACAGATACCTTGCATGGCATCGAGGACACTATTGGAACAGAGTGAGTTCTATCACCCATGTCACATTCTCTGGGACAGAGTCCAGAAGTGTAGTGGGCCCGAACTGCACCAGATGACTATGGTCGTCTAATTTGGAGGGGTTTCCGATGAATACTTAGGTGATACAAGAGATTGATAAGGACACAGACAAGCATGTGGACACTCTGGACATGTCTGAAACAGATGGTGAAAAAACAATCTAACATGAAGCCAATGCCTGTACACAATGTACACTGAGAGGAGGAGCCCCACCAAATCTTGTGACTCGAAATACTTCTACAAAGAAAAACAATTTGCAACCGCCTGAGCCCAACACTAGATGGCAGGAGTATGCTAAGCATGTGTAGCTACAGGCACACAAGATACTAAATATATATGGAAAATGTCACTTACCCAGTGTACATCTGTTCGTGGCATTAGTTGCTGCAGATTCACATGCAGTGCACATCCCGCCATCTGGTGTTGGGCTCGGAGTGTTACAAGTTGTTTTTCTTCGAAGAAGTCTTTTCGAGTCACGAGATCGAGGGACTCCTCCCATTTCGACTCCATTGCGCATGGGCGTCGACTCCATCTTAGATTGTTTTCCCCGCAGAGGGTGAGGTAGGAGTTGTGTATGCTAGTAATAGTGCCCATGCAATGGAGTGAATACGTATGTACATAATGTACTTTAAAGTAATATATTTACAAATTTACAAATGTTCAAGATCAACTTCCAAACGGCTACAGGCTACAGGGCGCATGTGAATCTGCAGCAACTAATGCCACGAACAGATGCACACTGGGTAAGTGACATTTTCTGTTCGATGGCATGTGTAGCTGCAGATACACATGCTGTGCATAGACTAGTAAGCAGTAATCTCCCCAAAAAGCGGTGGCTTAGCCTGTAGGAGTTGAAGTCGTTTGAAACAATGTTCGTAGTACTGCTTGGCCTACTGTGGCTTGTTGTGTTGTTAACACATCTACACAGTAGTATTTAGTAAATGTATGAGGCGTAGACCATGTAGCTGCCTTACATATTTCGTTCATTGGAATATTTCCTAGAAAGGCCATGGTAGTACCTTTCTTTCTGGTTGAGTGTGCCTTTGGTGTAATAGGCAGTTCTCTTTTTGCTTTAAGATAGCAGGTTTGAATGCATTTAACTATCCATCTAGCAATGCCTTGTTTGGAAATAGGATTTAATGTATGAGGTTTTTTGAAAGCAATAAATAATTGTTTTGTTTTTCGAATTAGTTTTGTTCTGTCAATGTAGTACATTAACGCTCTTTTGATGTCTAATGTATGTAGTGCTCTTTCAGCTACAGAATCTGGCTGTGGGAAGAACACTGGTAATTCTACTGTTTGATTCAAGTGGAACGGTGATATGACTTTTGGTAAAAAATTTGGATTTGTCCGTATAACTACTTTATGCTTATGTATTTGAATAAATGGTTCTTGTATGGTAAATGCTTGAATCTCACTTACTCTTCTTAAAGATGTGATGGCAATTAAAAATGCAACTTTCCAAGTTAAGTATTGCATTTCACAAGAGTGCATGGGCTCAAAAGGTGGGCCCATGAGTCGTGTTAAGACAATGTTGAGGTTCCATGAAGGAACTGGTGGTACTCTTGGTGGTATAATTCTCTTTAGGCCTTCCATAAACGCTTTTATGACTGGTATCCTAAACAGTGAAGTTGTGTGCGTAATTTGCAGGTAGGCTGAAATTGCGGTAAGATGTATCTTAATGGAAGAAAAAGCTAGATTTGACTTTTGCAAATGTAGTAAGTATTTTACGATATCTTTGGCAGATGCGTGTAAGGGTTGAATTTGATTATTATGGCAGTAATAAACAAATCTTTTCCACTTATTTGCATAGCAATGTCTAGTGGTAGGTTTCCTTGCTTGTTTTATGACCTCCATATATTCCTGCGTAAGGTCTAAGTGTCCGAACTCTAGGACTTCAGGAGCCAAATTGCTAGATTCAGCGATGCTGGATTTGGGTGTCTGATCTGTTGTTTGTGTTGCGTTAACAGATCTGGTCTGTTTGGTAGTTTGACATGAGGTACTACTGAGAGGTCTAGTAGTGTTGTGTACTAAGGTTGTCTTGCCCATGTTGGTGCTATTAGTATGAGTTTGAGTTTGTTTTGACTCAACTTGTTTACCAGATATGGAAGGAGTGGGAGAGGGGGAAAAGCGTAAGCAAATATCCCTGACCAACTCATCCATAACGCATTGCCCTGAGACTGATGTTGTGGGTACCTGGATGCGAAGTTTTGGCATTTTGCGTTTTCTTTTGTTGCAAATAGATCTATTTGTGGTGTTCCCCAACTGCGGAAGTAAGTGTTCAGTATTTGGGGGTGAATCTCCCATTCGTGGATCTGTTGGTGATCCCGAGAGAGATTGTCTGCTAGTTGATTTTGAATTCCTGGAATAAATTGTGCTATTAGGCGAATGTAGTTGTGAATCGCCCAATGCTATATTCTCTGTGCCAGGAGACACAACTGTGTTGAGTGTGTTCCTCCCTGTTTGTTTAGGTAATACATCGTTGTCATGTTGTCTGTTTTGACAAGAATGTGTTTGTGGCTTATTATGGGTTGAAATGCTTTCAGCGCTAGAAATACTGCCAATAGTTCTAAGTGATTTATGTGAAACTGTGTTTGCCCACCGTCCCATTGTCCTTGGATGCTGTGTTGATTGAGGTGTGCTCCCCATCCTATCATGGAGGCATCTGTCGCTATTACATATTGAGGCACTGGGTCTTGGAAAGGCCGCCCTTGGTTTAAATTTATACTGTTCCACCATTGTAGCGAGATGTATGTTTGGCGGTCTACCAACACCAGATCTAGAAGTTGACCCTGTGCCTGTGACCATTGTGATGCTAGGCACTGTTGTAAGGGCCGCATGTGCAATCTTGCGTTCGGGACAATGGCTATGCATGAGGACATCATGCCTAGTAGCTTCATCACCATTTTGACTTGTATCATTTGATTTGGACACATGTTCTTTATTACATTGTGAAATGCTTGAACCCTTTGTGGGCTTGGAGTGGCAATCCCTTTTGCTGTGTTGATTGTCACTCCTAAGTATTGCTGTGTTTGACACGGCAGAAGGTGTGACTTTGTGTAGTTGATTGAGAAACCTAGATTGTGGAGGGTTTCTATGACGTACTTTGTGTGTTGTGAACACCGTTCTAGCGTGTTGGTTTTGATTAACCAATCGTCTAGGTACGGGAACACATGTATTTGCTGCCTTCTGATATGTGCAGCTACTACTGCTAGGCATTTTGTAAAAACTCTTGGCGCAGTTGTTATTCCGAATGGCAACACTGGTAATGTACCCCTTGGAATACAAACCCTAGGTACTTCCTGTGTGAAGGATGTATCGGTATATGGAAATATGCATCCTTTTGGTCTAGTGTCATCATGTAGCCTTGTTGTTTGAGCAGTGGGATTATGTCCTGTAATGTCACCATGTGAAAGTGATCTGATTTGATGTATGTATTTAATGTTCTGAGATCTAGTATAGGTCTGAGACTCTTGTCTTTTTTTGGGTATGAGAAAGTACAGAGAGTAAACTCCTGTCCCTTTCTGTTGGTCTGGTACTAATTCTATTGCTTCTTTTTGTAGAGATGCCTGAACTTCTAGTCCTAGAAGATCTATATGCTGTTTTGACAAATTGTGTGTTTTCGGTGGGACGTTTGGAGGAAATTTGAGAAATTCTATGCAATAACCATGGTGGATAATTTCTAGGACCCAAGTGTCTGTTGTTATTTCTTCCCATTGTTTGTAAAACTTGGTTAGTCTCCCCCCCACAGATGTTATGTGTTGGGGATTTGTGACTTGGAAGTCACTGCTTGTTTTGAGGAGTTTTGGGATTTTGGAACTTTCCTCTATTTTTTTGGAATTGTCCCCCTCTATATTGTCCCCGAAAACTTCCCTCTGATACTGGTTCTGGTAAGTGGGTCTTGTTTGTGAGGTTGTGGGTTCTGTGCTTTGACCTCAAAACCCCCCTCTAAACAGTGTTTTCCGAAATGTGCCTCTGCTCTGTGGGGAGTAGAGTGCGCCCATGGCTTAGGCCGTGTCAGTGTCTTTCTTAAGTTTTTCAATTGCCGTGTCCACCTCCGGCCCAAACAACTGCCGTCCGTTGAATGGCATATTCAGCACAGCTTGCTGTATTTCTGGTTTAAATCCTGATGTACGCAGCCATGCATGTCTCCTTATTGTTACTGCTGTGTTGACAGTTCTAGCAGCTGTGTCTGCAGCATCCATTGACGACCGTATCTGATTGTTGGAGATACTCTGTCCTTCTTCTACTACTTGCTGTGCTCTCTTCTGGAACTTCTTGGGTAAATGTTCTATAAAGTGTTGCATTTCGTCCCAATGGGCTCTATCGTATCTGGCCAACAAAGCCTGTGAATTGGCAATACGCCACTGACTTGCTGCCTGTGCCGCCACCCTCTTGCCTGCTGCGTCAAATTTTCTACTTTCTTTATCTGGAGGTGGTGCATCTCCTGAAGTGTGTGAGTTCGCCCTCTTGCGCGCTGCCCCTACTACAACTGAGTCCGGTGTTAGCTGTTGTGTGATGTACACTGGGTCTGTTGGTGGCGGTTTATATTTTTTCTCCACTCTTGGAGTAATGGCTCTTCCTTTGACAGGCTCTTCAAACACTTGTTTGGAGTGTTTTAGCATTCCGGGTAGCATAGGAAGACTTTGATACTGGCTGTGTGTGGACGACAGTGTGTTAAAAAGAAAGTCGTCTTCAATGGGTTCAGCATGCAGGGTGACATTATGAAATGCCGCTGCTCTCGACACCACCTGTGCGTATGCTGCACTATCCTCTGGTGGCGACGGTCTAGCTGGATAACATTCAGGACTGTTATCTGACCCTGGTACGTCATAAAGGTCCCATGCGTCAGGGTCATCTTGACTCATTCCTGTATGAGTTGGGGATTGCATCATTGGTGGAGTGGCTACCGGTGATGGTTGTGGAGAGCATTGTGGAGATGGTGGCGGTGTTATTTGTTTAGCCACCTTTGCCTGTGGCTGCTTGTCTTTTCCCTGAAAGGCAAGTTTGCGTTTCATTTTAATCGGAGGGAGAGTACTGATCTTCCCTGTTTCCTTTTGGATATGAAGCCTTCTTTGTGTATAGTCTGGCTCTATTGTTTCCAATTCCTGTCCAAATCTATGTGTTTTCATTTGTGTGGACAGTCCTTGTTCCTCAGTGTAGGAATTTGTTTTTGGTTCCGAGGCCGGATGTTTCGGTATCGAAATCTTTTCGGCTGCTTTTTTCGGTTCCGACGAAACCTTCTTTGCTTTCGGCGTTGTGGTCTCTCGGTGCCGACCCATTTCGGTGCCGCTATCTCGGTGCCGAACCTGCTCGGAGCCACTATCTCGAGCCCGAGATTGCTGTGTGGCGGTATCTCGACCGGAGTCGGATGACTTCGCCCCCAGCGTGCCCTTTTTCGGTGCCGATGATCGGTCACCTATTTTTCGGGTTAAGCCATGGCCTGTTGGCGGTGGCGTCCCCTGGGCTTTAGTGGTTTTTTCGTGAGTTTTGTGTTTCGATGTCTTACTCACGGCTTTCGGCGTTTCTTCTGGATCGATCTCATCCGAGTCCGATTCCTGGTTGGTGAATGTTTCTTCCTCTTCCTCGAAACGCTCTTGTCCTGTCGGCGCCGATGCCATTTGCAGTCTCCTTGCTCTTCGGTCTCTTATTGTCTTCCTGGACCGAAACGCTCGACAGGCTTCACAAGTATCTTCCTTGTGTTCCGGCGACAAACACAAGTTACAGACCAGATGCTGATCTGTATATGGATACTTGTTATGGCATTTTGGGCAGAAGCGGAATGGGGTCTGTTCCATCAGCCTTGAAAAGAGACACGTGGCCGGGCCGACCAGGCCCTGACGGGGGATCGAAAAAAAAACCAGAAGGGCCACCGGAACTCTTCAAAAGTCGGTGTTGATCTGTTGTAACTAACCCGATACCGAACGCAAACAATACCAACGATTTTTCTGAGATTCTAACTAACTTTCCGACCCGAAACACGGAGCGAAAAGGAACACGTCCGAACCCGATGGCGGAAAAAAAACAATCTAAGATGGAGTCGACGCCCATGCGCAATGGTGTCGAAATGGGAGGAGTCCCTCGATCTCGTGACTCGAAAAGACTTCTTCGAAGAAAAACAACTTGTAACACTCCGAGCCCAACACCAGATGGTGGGATGTGCACAGCATGTGTATCTGCAGCTACACATGCCATCAAACATATATATATATATATATATATATATATAGGACCTAATTTCCATAGACAAAGCTTTTTTTTTTGTTTTGCCAATACTTTGGTGACATTTGGCAAATCCTCACATAATTTGCAAAAGTAATGTACAACATACTTCAACACTGTCCGGAAAGTTTCA
Source organism: Pleurodeles waltl (assembly GCF_031143425.1). Lineage (NCBI taxonomy): Eukaryota > Metazoa > Chordata > Amphibia > Caudata > Salamandridae > Pleurodeles > Pleurodeles waltl. Next base: position 74,007,019 of record NC_090442.1, on the reverse strand, counting down.
AGGTGATTCATTAAGCAGGGGCTGAGGACAAAAAAAATAAAAAGGGGGGGGGGTCCAAAAACACTTTCCCCATGCAATTTCCAGTAGGGAATTTAGACACAATTACAGCCTGAACCGCTGATGGATATACACCAAATTTGGCAGAAAGCTAGATCTTGGTCCAAAAAGCGTGCTTTTAGTAATTTGGTGTAAATCTGTTTGGCATTTTTGGAGGTATTAAAGGAAAAATGTATTTGTATATCTAGGGATGTGGATCCAAGGGAAAAGCAAGGCCCTGACTGGCTGTCTGCAACCTGACAGGAAAGTTGTGGCCGCCATTTTCTTGCTTGCTTAGGCCGGGAGAGGGAAAACACGGGGAAAAAAAACATAAGGGGGTCAGGATACAGGTATCCTGACCCCATAGGACACATGTAGGGGTCCCCTCTGGTCCCGCTGAACCGCTGAGGGGCTCAGAGCGATCCTCAGCGTAAATCCACAATTGATCCACAGATCCAAAGCAGACGAAAATAAAAAATAAAAAAATACATCCATTTACACACAAAACGCCTGCAGCGCACGGCCAAATGCTGTGTGCAGCATGGGGTTGGGTGCATTCGGACTGGTGGCCTGGCCAGGCTCTGTGGCCAACCCCCACTGCAGACAACCAAAAGCTGTGTGCAGTAGTGGTTGTATTAACGTACTGTAATTATATATTACTTTACGTTACAGGGACGTTTTAGTTAGGTTGACATTTTAAACATACAAAACCACAGAAATTCAGCAGTTATAGTTATCCAGACAAAACTGTAACTCGTGCCGTTAAGTAACTTTAGGCCATGAGTTATAGTTTCTTAGCATGAGTGATTTTTGGTTTACTAATACCTTTGGCCTCGTTCGTCGAATCTTCATAAAACTTTCCTTCTTGGATAGTTTTGGGATGACCTGTAAAACACGGGTCGATAAAAAAGGGGGTCCCAAAATGCAAAATCTCCATGCATTCTCCATAGACTTCTTTAAGACGGTCCGCAACAAAAACTGCTGAATGGAATTACACCAAATGCAGAAGGAAGATAGATCTTGGTCTGCAGAATGTGCTTTTTGAGATTTGGTGTAAATCCATTCAGTAGCTTTGCAGAAATTAAGTGGCAAAAATAACTGTATACTTTGGCAGTTGAGCTCGCGAGAGGCTCAGAGACTCTTGCGGGGGTGTCAGTTTAAAAATAGAGCATTCTGAATGGCCGAGATAGCTTTATTTCCCTTGGGTCACCTTGCTCCCATGGGAGTCAGACTCACACGAGAGCGAGCCATCTGACTGGCAGCCAGAAACACGAGTTGCTGACACCCATTACAGGACTCTGGAACTTAGCCTCCTGTCCTGATCTTAAAGAAAAAAGAAAAAAATAGTGCAAGGGGCAGGGTAGGGATACCCTGAACCCCTGGACCCCATGGCGGGGGACCCAGAGGAACACCCCCATAATATAAAACATAAAAAAATATGGCAATCCCGGAAGACTCTAGCAGGATTGAAAAAAAGCAGTTGGCTGCATTTAATTACATTATGCCCTGGGGTGTGTTTATGAATGGGAGAGGGGCGGTGCATCCCATCCCCGAACCTCTTAATGCCCAGGGGCCAAAACTATAAAATACGGAGGAGGGCTGCGCGGTCTCCCTCCCCGAGCCTCAAAATGCCTGGGCAAGGAGGGCTTGCCCAGGGCTAAAACATTATTAAATTGGGAAGGGGCAACAAGGCCCCCCCCCCCTTCTGAGCTTCAAAAGGTCCCATGTAGCCCACCCCGTGGCCAAAACATTATGAAATAAGGGAGGGTGGCACACAGTCCCCCTTTCTCAAGCCTCAAAAGGCCCCGGGGAGCCCATCCTTGGGGCGAAATTGAACTAAAAGGGGAGGGGGGTTGTGCAGCCCCAATCCTTGAGCCATGAATGGCTCCAGGGACACCATCCTCTGGGGCTGGCTCAGCAGCTATGACCTGGAGTGCCCACCCCCAGGATATAGCAGTCCCTCTGCCCGCGGCAGCGTGAACTGGAAAGCCTGTGTTTGCTCTCTCTTAATGGGAGCGTTCTTAAATCTCCTGCCAAGTGGGAGCAAACACCAAGTCCGTTCCAAGTGTGTGGAAGTTAAAAGAAAATGCTCCCACTCACTGGGAGCAGACTTTAGATCTATTTCTCTGCCTAAATATTACAACTGCCCGCAGGAGAAGCATAATTGGCAGGAGGGAGCAAGACTGGCTCCCGCTGGGAGCTGTGAGCTGGGTGGGGCCACGGTGGGCGATACTATGGTGGGTGCCCAGGGTGGGATGAAGAAATCGGCCCAGGGAGGAGGGCTGCATGCCCCTGCCTCTTCAAAATGGTGCCAGGCCACAAGGGATGGGGTCTCCGGGGCCAAAATTGTCATGGAGAGGGAGCCACATACCTCCTCCCCCTCCAAAATTGTGCTTGTCCCTGGGCCTGGAATTGGACCAGGGTGGGGGGGCGCGTGCCCCACTCCTCATAAAAAATGCAGTGACAAAATTAACGTTTGAACTTAAAAAAACACAGACATTTACCAGTTACCAACACCATGCACTACTTATGACATCACATATATCACATCACTCATGACATTCTATGACATGATATATGGTATTTCTGATGAAATCTCAAAATTATTGATTACATCATTTAAGCTTAGCTTTCCTGCATACTGCTGAATAAATTACTATGGGAGAGTTTTGACAGTAAGTACAAAATAGCTCTGAAGATCATGCATCTCTATTATCAACACAGAAACAACTCCCTTAGTTGTTGTAAAGAACCATTTTGTGCAACATTGGCCCGTTAGCATACAGTTTGCAGGTAGTTAGGTTCACATTAACAATCAACCACAGATACATGGGAAACCCTCATTGAGTACAGTGTTCAATCTGTATACAACTGATCAGAAAAAGCCAAAATGGTCAATGCCAATTCCAGAACAAATGCCTTAATATGGGCAGCTTTTATCTGTATCAAACCCTGGACACACAGCAAACTTACTTTAAGAAAGGAAGTTGATATCAGTGGAGAACTGAGTAGAGTGAACATGTTTGCTCAATGGAGAGAGTTCACTGTATACCACACTGTTTGCAAACAGTGAAACTCTCATGAGAAATGCACCACCGAGTTTTCAAAAGAACCTACTAAGAACAATGTAAATTCTGTGCAACTGTCATCAAAAAGACACTTTTTTTACTAAAAATAACCAAGAACTGAAGGTGCTAATGACCATATTACCTGCAACCTTCATACTGTGGAGAGAAGTGGACAGACAGCTCATTTTCTGAAGCAAAACAAGCATGCGTACATAGGTGAGTACCTGATGCACACACTCTTCTGCGTTAAGTACAAATTATCATGCTGACACGATTTTCTCTAATAACTAAAGATTGCTTACAAAAGTTAGTATCCACTAAACAGAATCTTTGTCCTGTTGGAAACTTTTTCTGCAGAACAAAAACGTAATGTGGAGCATAATGAATACAAGTCAACTGTCACGTGCACACAGAGTTACTCTTGAATGCACACATTTATAATTTGATCAATACACCTCTATACAGTTATGGTGCATTAGGAGCACGTGCATTTTGTAAACACTTTTCCATCAGCTGGAATCAAGTTGTACGAGATTACGTAGAAAAGTAATATGGTAGTTGCCTGCCACTATGTAAACTGTAAAACAAACTAGCCCACTGATTGGATGATGTCTTCAGTGATGTCAAATGATGTCACAGAACATGTCATGAGTGATGTCATATCTGACGTCGTAAGTAGTGCATGGCACTGCTAACTGTAACTGGAGAATGTGTTTTTTTTAGTTCAAAACGTTAATGTTGTCACTGCCAGATTCACCTAACTATATTTACTTTGACCTTTGGTTTTTTTCAGTGAATATATATGGAAAATATCACTTACCCAGTGTACATCTGTTCGTGGCATTAGTCGCTGCAGATTCACATGCTGTGCACATCCCGCCATCTGGTGTTGGGCTCGGAGTGTTACAAGTTGTTTTTCTTCGAAGAAGTCTTTTCGAGTCATGAGATCGAGGGACTCCTCCCATTTCGGCTCCATTGCGCATGGGCGTCGACTCCATCTTAGATTGTTTTCCCCGCAGAGGGTGAGGTAGGAGTTGTGTATGCTAGTAATAGTGCCCATGCAATGGAGTGAATACGTATGTACATAATGTAGTTTAAAGTAATATATTTACAAATGTTCAAGATCAACTTCTAAACGGCTACAGGCTCCCGGGGAGGCGGGTGGGCGCATGTGAATCAGCAGTGACTAATGCCACGAACAGATGTACACTGGGTAAGTGACATTTTCCGTTCGATGGCATGTGTAGCTGCAGATACACATGCTGTGCATAGACTAGTAAGCAGTTATCTCCCCAAAAGCGGTGGTTCAGCCTGTAGGAGTTGAAGTTGTTTGAAACAATGTTCGTAGTACTGCTTGTCCTACTGTGGCTTGTTGTGTTGTTAACACATCTACACAGTAGTGTTTGGTAAACGTATGAGGCGTAGACCATGTAGCTGCCTTACATATTTCGGTCATTGGAATATTTCCTAGAAAGGCCATGGTAGCACCTTTCTTTCTAGTTGAGTGTGCCTTTGGTGTAATAGGCAGTTCTCTTTTAGCTTTAAGATAGCAGGTTTGAATGCACTTAACTATCTATCTAGCAATGCCTTGTTTAGAAATTGGCTTTCCTGTATGAGGTTTTTGGAAAGCAATAAATAATTGTTTTGTTTTTCGAATTAGTTTTGTTCTGTCAATGTAGTACATTAACGCTCTTTTGATGTCTAATGTATGTAGTGCTCTTTCAGCTACAGAATCTGGCTGTGGGAAGAACACTGGTAATTCTACTGTTTGATTCAAGTGGAACGGTGATATGACTTTTGGTAAGAATTTAGGATTTGTCCTTAGAACTACCTTATGCTTGTGTATTTGAATAAATGGTTCTTGTATGGTAAATGCTTGAATCTCACTTACTCTTCTCAGAGATGTGATGGCAATTAAAAATGCAACTTTCCATGTTATGTATTGCATTTCACAAGAATGCATGGGCTCAAAAGGTGGACCCATGAGTCGTGTTAAGACAATGTTGAGGTTCCATGAAGGAACTGGTGGTGTTCTTGGTGGTATAATTCTCTTTAGGCCTTCCATAAACGCTTTTATTACTGGTATCCTAAATAGAGTGCGTAATTTGCAGGTAAGCTGAAATTGCGGTAAGATGTATATTAATGGAAGAAAAAGCTAGCTTTGACTTTTGCAAATGTAGTAAGTATCTTACGATGTCTTTGGCAGATGCGTGTAAGGGCTGAATTTGATTATTATAGCAGTAATAAACAAATCTTTTCCACTTATTTGCATAGCAATGTCTAGTGGTAGGTTTTCTGGCTTGTTTTAGGACCTCCATACATTCCTGTGTAAGGTCTAAGTGTCCGAACTCTAGGACTTCAGGAGCCAAATTGCTAGATTCAGCGATGCTGGATTTGGGTGTCTGATCTGTTGTTTGTGTTGCGTTAACAGATCTGGTCTGTTTGGTAGTTTGACATGAGGCACTACTGAGAGGTCTAGTAGTGTTGTGTACCAAGGTTGTCTTGCCCATGTTGGCGCTATTAGTATGAGTCTGAGTTTGTTTTGACTCAACTTGTTTACTAGATATGGAAGGAGTGGGAGAGGGGGAAAAGCGTAAGCAAATATCCCTGACCAACTCATCCATAACGCATTGCCCTGAGACTGATGTTGTGGGTACCTGGATGCGAAGTTTCGGCATTTTGCGTTTTCCTTTGTTGCAAATAGATCTATTTGTGGTGTTCCCCAACTCTGGAAGTAAGTGTTCAGTATTTGGGGGTGAATCTCCCATTCGTGGATCTGTTGGTGATCCCGAGAGAGATTGTCTGCTAACTGATTCTGAATTCCTGGAATAAATTGTGCTATTAGGCGAATGTGGTTGTGAATCGCCCAATGCCATATATACTGTGCCAGGAGACACAACTGTGTTGAGTGTGTCCCTCCCTGTTTGTTTAGGTAATACATCGTTGTCATGTTGTCTGTTTTGACAAGAATGTGTTTGTGGCTTATTATGGGTTGAAATGCTTTTAGCGCTAGAAATACTGCCAATAGTTCTAAGTGATTTATGTGGAACTGTTTTTGCTGAGTGTCCCATTGTCCTTGGATGCTGTGTTGATTGAGGTGTGCTCCCCACCCTATCATGGAGGCATCTGTTGTTATTACATATTGTGGCACTGGGTCTTGGAAAGGCCGCCCTTGGTTTAAATTTATACGGTTCCACCATTGAAGCGAGGTGTATGTTTGGCGGTCTATCAACACCAGATCTAGAAGTTGACCCTGTGCCTGTGACCATTGTGATGCTAGACACTGCTGTAAGGGCCGCATGTGCAACCTTGAGTTTGGGACAATGGCTATGCATGAGGACATCATGCCTAGAAGTTTCATCACTATTTTGACTTGTATTTTTTGTTTTGGATACATGGCCTGTATTACCTTGTGAAATGCCTGAACCCTTTGTGGACTTGGAGTGGCAATCCCCTTTGCTGTGTTGATTGTCGCCCCTAAGTATTGCTGTGTTTGACACGGCAGAAGGTGTGACTTTGTGTAGTTGATTGAGAAACCTAGTTTGTGGAGGGTTTCTATGACATACTTTGTGTGTTGTGAACACCGTTCTAGCGTGTTGGTTTTGATTAGCCAATCGTCTAGGTACGGGAACACATGTATTTGCTGCCTTCTGATATGTGCAGCTACGACTGCCAGGCACTTTGTAAAAACTCTTGGCGCAGTTGTTATTCCGAATGGCAACACCTTGAATTGGTAATGTACCCCCTGGAATACAAACCTTAAGTACTTTCTGTGTGAAGGATGTATCGGTATATGGAAATATGCATCCTTTAGGTCTAGTGTTGACATGTAGTCTTGTTGTTTGAGCAGTGGGATTACGTCCTGTAATGTCACCATGTGAAAGTGATCTGATTTGATGTAGGTATTTAATGTTCTGAGATCTAATATAGGTCTCAGACTCTTGTCTTTTTTGGGTATGAGAAAGTACAGAGAGTAAACTCCTGTTCCTTTCTGTTGGTTTGGTACTAATTCTATTGCTTCTTTCTGTAGCAATGCCTGAACTTCTAGTCCTAGAAGATCTATATGTTGTTTTGACATATTGTGTGTTTTCGGTGGGACGTTTGGAGGGAATTTGAGAAATTCTATGCAATAACCATGCTGGATAATTGCCAGTACCCAAGTGTCTGTTGTTATCTCCTCCAAATGTTCGTAAAATTTGCTTAGTCTCCCCCCCACAGGTGTTATGTGTTGGGGATGTGTGACTTGGAAGTCACTGCTTGTTTTGAGGAGTTTTGGGGCTTTGGAACTTCCCTCTACTTTTTTGGAACTGCCCCCCTCTATATTGTCCCCGAAAACGTCCTCGCAGATATTGGCTCTGATAAGTGGGCCTTGTTTGTGAGGTCGTGGGTTCTGTGCTTTGCCCTCGAAACCCCCCTCGAAACTGTGTTTTTCGAAATGTGCCTCTGCTCTGTGGGGAGTAGAGTGCGCCCATGGCTTTGGCCGTATCAGTGTCTTTCTTAGGTTTTTCGTTAGCAGTGTCCACCTCCAGCCCAAACTGCTGTCCGTTAAATGGCATATTCAGCACAGCTTGCTGTATTTCTGGTTTAAATCCTGATGTACGCAGCCATGCATGTCTCCTTATTGTCACTGCTGTGTTGACAGTTCTAGCAGCTGTGTCTGCTGCATCCATTGCTGACCGTATCTGATTGTTGGAGATACTCTGTCCTTCTTCTACTACGTGCTGTGCTCTCTTTTGGAACTCCTTGGGCAAATGTTCTATAAAGTGTTGCATTTCGTCCCAATGAGCCCTATCGTATCTGGCCAACAAAGCCTGTGAATTTGCAATACGCCACTGGTTTGCTGCTTGTGCCGCCACCCTTTTGCCTGCTGCGTCGAATTTTCGACTTTCTTTATCTGGAGGTGGTGCATCTCCTGAAGTATGTGAGTTCGCTCTCTTGCGAGCTGCCCCTACTACAACTGAGTCCGGTGTTAGCTGTTGTGTGATGTACACGGGGTCTGTTGGTGGCAGTTTATATTTTTTCTCCACTCTTGGAGTAATGGCCCTTCCTTTTACAGGCTCCTCAAACACTTGTTTGGAGTGTTTTAGCATTCCGGGTAGCATGGGAAGACTCTGGTACTGGCTGTGTGTGGAGGACAGTGTATTAAATAGAAAGTCGTCTTCAATGGGCTCTGCATGCAGGCTGACATTGTGAAATGCTGCTGCCCTCGACACCACCTGTGCGTAGGCTGTACTATCTTCTGGTGGCGACGGTCTAGCTGGGTAACAGTCAGGACTATTATCTGACACTGGCGCATCATAAAGGTCCCATGCGTCAGGGTCATCTTGACACATCCCTGTATGAGTTGGGGATTGCATCATAGGTGGAGTGGCTACCGGTGATGTTTGCGGCGAGCGTTGTGGAGACGGTGGCGGGCTTACTTGTTTAGCCACCTTTGCCTGTGGCTGCTTGTCTTTCTCCTGGAAGGCAAGTTTGCGTTTCATCCTAATAGGAGGGAGAGTGCTGATCTTTCCTGTTTCTTTTTGGATGTGGAGCCTTCTTTGGGTGTAGTCTGGCTCCATTGTCTCCAATTCCTGTCCAAATCTATGTATTTTCATTTGTGAGGACAGGCCTTGTTCCTCTGTGTAGGAACTTGATTTCGGTTCCAAGGCCGGATGTTTCGGTATCGAAACCTTTTCGGCTACTTTTTTCGGCTCTGACAAAACCTTTTTTTACTTTCGGCGTCGTTGTCTCTCGGTGCCGACTTATTTCGGTGCCGCTGTCTCGGTGCCGAACTTGCTCAGAGCCGCTATCTCGGGCCCGAGATTGCTGTGTGGCGGTATCTCGACCGGAGTCGGATGACTTCGACACCAGCGTGCCCTTTTTTGGTGCCGATGATCAGTCACCTATTTTTCGGGTTAAGCGTCATGGCCTGTTGGCGGTGGCGTCCCCTGGGCTTTTGTGGTCTTCTCATGAGTTTTATGTTTCGACGTCTTACTCACGGTTTTCGGCGTCTCTTCGGGATCGTTCTCATCCGAGTACGATTCCTGGATGGAGAAGGTTTCTTCTTCCTCCTCGAAACGCCCTTGTCCTGTCGGCGCCGACGCCATCTGCCATGGCCTGTTGGCGGTGGCATCCCCTGGGCTTTTGTGGTCTTCTCGTGAGTTTTATGTTTCGACGTCTTACTCACGGTTTTCGGCGTCTCTTCGGGATCGTTCTCATCAGAGTACGATTCCTGGATGGAGAAGGTTTCTTCTTCCTCCTCGAAACGCCCTTGTCCTGTCGGCGCCGACGCCATCTGCAGTCTTCTTGCTCTTCGGTCTCTTAGTGTCTTCCTGGACCGAAACGCTCGACAGGCTTCACAAGTATCTTCTTTGTGTTCTGGCGACAAACACAAGTTACAGACCAGATGCTGATCTGTATATGGATACTTGTTATGGCATTTTGGGCAGAAGCGGAATGGGGTCCGTTCCATCAGCCTTGAAGAGACACGTGGGCGGGCGACCAGGCCCAGACGGGGGATCGAAAAAACCCCGAAGGGCCACCGGAGCTCTTCAAAAGTCGGTGTCGATCTATTATAACTAACCCAATACCGAACGCAAACAAAACCGAACTTTCCGAACCGAAACCCGGAGCGAAAAGGAACACGTCCGAACCCGGTGGCGGAAAAAAAAACAATATAAGATGGAGTCGACGCCCATGCGCAATGGAGCCGAAATGGGAGGAGTCCCTCGATCTCGTGACTCGAAAAGACTTCTTCGAAGAAAAACAACTTGTAACACTCCGAGCCCAACACCAGATGGCGGGATGTGCACAGCATGTGTATCTGCAGCTACACATGCCATCGGACATATATATATATGTTTGTATATACACACACACACACACACAGTTAGGTGTGACAAAGATCTGCTTTTTTTTTTTTAATAAAGGGGAGCGAGGCCATGTGCCACCCTTGAGCCTCATTAGGCCCTGGGGAACCCAACACCCAGGGCCTTATTCATTTTAAAGGGGAGGAGGGCCCCCTTCCCAAGCCTTATTAGGTCCCAGGGACCCTATCCCTGGGGGTCGTCATGATTTTGAGGGGGTGGGGGGGCATGCATCCCCTTCCCAAGCCATTATCAGCCACATGGATCCTATCTACTCGGGACTGGCATAATTTTTGAGGGGAGGGGGCACATGGCACCCCTTGCCAGGCCAATTTCGGCCCCAGGGACCCCATTCCCCAGGGCCCAGCATGATTATGTTAGGGAGGAAGTCATGCTGCTCCCTGACTGATTTCAGCCCCGGGAGCCTATTCCTCAGGGTCCCCCACTTTTAAAGGCGGCATGCCCTGGTACTCACCCAGGGCACCCACCACAATCTCATTGGGGGCCGTATGGCCCCCATGGCCCTGTTGGCTCCACGCATACAGTAGGAGGTGGCACTGCTCCTGCCCGTAAGGAGCAGCTCCTAATGCTGCTCCCTATGGGCGGGAGCAACATTTTGATTGGCTTCCCTGCCCGCATCACTGCAGGCAGGGAAACAGACTTGGTGTTCACTCTCGTTTGGCGGCAGTTTTTAAAATGTTTCCGCCAAGCAAAAGCAAACACAGGTTTTCCTGCCCGCACTGTTTAGGGCAGTGGAACCACTATGTCCAAGGGGTGGGTTCGCTGGGACAGAGCATCAGAGCCGGCCCTGCGAGATTGAGTCTCAGACCTTCACACTGAGCTATGGGAGTTAGAGTCCAGCTGGACTCATTTCTATTTTATTTCTTTTAATAAAAAAAATATATATATATTATATTTTTAAAAAAACATAATTTTTTTATTTTAAATTAGAGACAAATAATTCATTCTAAGTATATCAGACATCAACGCCTTAAAAACTCTCTCTCTCTCCCTCTCACTTTCTTTCTCTCTCTCGGTCTCTCTCGGTCTCTCTTTTAATCAATTTCCCCACTCAGTCACTTATGCACCCACTCACAGACCCACTCATTCACGCACCCACTCAGACCCTCATGCACTCAGAGCTCCAGTCAGGCCCTCATGCACCCACTCAGACAGTTACAAACTTATTCACATACCCACTCAGACCGTCACACACCCACTCACACACCCTGATGCACCCACTCACCGACCCGCGCACATACGGACGCTCCCACTAAAACACTGGTGTATGCACTCTCACACCCAGACAGACACTCTGACAGCCACTCTTACCCACAGATACAGCCTCTCACACCTATATTTACACCCACAGAGGCCGCAGCTAACTTCCGCCGTGCATGTGCAAAGGGCTGTGCACAACATCGGGTTGGGTGGTTAGCCACAGGGAATGGCTGCAGGACAGCCCTTGTGGGCAACACCTACTGCACACAGGAGAAGGCAGTGCACAGTGCAAGGTTGGGTGCCCGGCCCTGTGGTGGTGGTTGGATTCACGCATAGCAATTAAATTTACTATACGTTAAAAAAAACATAGAAATTCACTGGAAAAAAAAAAGATTACAGGGACGTTATAGTTAGGTTCTGAATTTACTCGCACAAAACCATAGAAATTCAGCAGTTGTAGTTAGAGTTCTTTCAAGTAACTAAAACTTGTGCCCTAAGGTAACTAATAACAGGTTTTGGGAAGAACACTAGCAATTCAATGCTCTGATTGATATGAAATTGAGATATTACTTTTGGTAGAGACCTTGGATATGTGTGTAGGACCATCTTATCTTTAGGTATTTGGAAAAAAGGTTCTTCTAAGGTTAATGCCTGGAGCTCACTGACGCATCTAAGTGATGTGATTGCAACTAGAAATGCTACTTTCTATGAAAGGAATTGAATAGGACATAAGTGAAGTGGCCCGAATGGAGGGCCTATGAGTCTAGTAAGAACAATGTTAAGATTCAATGATTGAACAGGTGGAAGTCTAGGAGGAATTACCCGTTCTGAGTCCTTCCATGAATTATAGGGACTCTGAACAATGAGATATGTTTCCTGTTTTGTAAATAGGCAGCTATAGCTCCAAGATGTAATCTGATTGAATTGTAACCCAATTTGGCTTTCTGTAAATGTAGCAAATAATTTATTTAGTAGATGGTTTAATTGGATCAATATGTTTGGATTGGCAGTAACAAACAAAATGCTTCCATACCATGGCCCAACATGCTCTAGTTGTTGGTCTGCGTGCCTCCTTTAAAATTTCCATACATCCAGGAGGTAATTTAAGGAATCCAAATTCTATGACTTCAGGAGCCCTATCGCTAAATTGAGGGGTTTGGGGTTTGGGTGTTTGATCTGTCCATGGTCCTGAGTGAGAAGATCCAGCCTGTTGGGGAGCTTCTTGTGAGGAACCTGGGAGAGGTCCAAAACTGTTGTGAAGCAAAGTTGAAGTGTTCATGTGGGCGCTACTAGTATCATACTCCGTGATGTCTGAGTTTGCAAATCAGAAATGGAATGAGTGGAAGTGTTAGAATCCATTTTGTATTGACTCTTTTCCTTTAACATGTGTAAGTGTGAGCTCTTTCCTCTCTGAACGCACTGTCTATCACATATGTTATCTTATGTATATTTGTTTAAGTAAAATAAGCCTGGCTCCACACCACAGGCTTGCAGCTGGTTTCTTTCCCTAACTGGGGCACGTTACTCATTATAATCATGTGGTCAAAATAACTAACCGACCTCGGCTGTTGTATTTTGGGGAGGGAAAGGCTGATATCTATACCTTTGAACCACGCAATCCTTTGAAGGGTCTCAAGAATGTGGGGAGTCAGGCAGCTGCAGAAGGGAGTCGAGGACAAAGCTGGGAATGGAACCGGTGTGTGGAAAACTGATTAACTCCTTAAAATATCTGTATGACGTATATCATTATTTACATACTTTATGTATCCTTTGATGTATGAGTATAAATATCACTGTTAAACGCTTCATGCCAGCACACTTTACTTCGGGCCATGGATGCCAGTGGTAAACCTGTCCTCTTTTGCTGCAGCAAAAATAAAGAGACCTTTGGTCATTGATTTTTCACTCCGGCTCTCCGTGTCAAAACTCCTTTGTAAATGCATTTGTAACTATCTGCAAATATGTGCATTTGACAGGAGAGGTGGAAAAATGTAAGAAATATCCCTGACAAGTTTATCCACGGAGCATTGCCCTTGGAAAGAGGATGAGGGTACCTGGACACGAAGTTTGGGCATTTTGCATTTTCTGCTCTGGCGAAAAGATCTATTTGAGTTTTTCCCCATTTCTGGAAGTATGTTTGAAGGACTTGAGGGTGGAGTTCCCATTTGTGGACATGTTTATGCATCCTGCTGATGAGCCCATTTCCATTTGGTTTATGGTAGCTGTGATAACTGGAACAACTGTGCCCCCCCCCCCCCCACTGTTTTTGTAGATAATACATTGCTGTCATATTGTCTGTCCAGACAAGGACAACTTTGTGTGTGAGGTGAGGTAGGAATGCTTTGAGGTCTAGAAATTGAGCTAGAGGCTCCAGATAGTTGATGTGCATGGCAAGATGTGTGTGATCCCAAAGACCCTGCACTGTGAATTTTGAACATGTGCTCTCCCCAACCTGTCAAAGATGCATTTGTAGTCGAATGAGTTGAGGCACAGGGTCTTTAAATGGCTGCCCTTTTAAGATGTTGGTAGAATTCAACTATTGCACAGAGGGGTAAGTTTGCCGGTCTATCAACACTAGATCCTGAAGACGACCCTGTGACTGTGACCACTGATGAGACAGACATTGCGTTAGCAGTCGCATGTGAAGTCTGGCATGTGGGACGATGGCAATGCATGATGCTATCACTCCTAAAAGACACATGACAGTTTTGACTGTGGGAGTCTGATCTTGTTGAAACTGTGGAATAAGATGTTGAAAACTTTGTATTTGGGCTAGATTGAGGTATACTATAACTAATTGTGTATTGAGAACGGACCCAAAATACGGCTAAGTCTGTAGGGGTTGTAGTTGAGATTTTTGAAAATGTATTGTAAACCCTAGTTTGTGAAGGTTTACTGATATTTGTGTGTGCAACTGGAACTGTTGTAGTGTATTGGATTTGATAAGCCAGTCGTCGAGGTATGGGAAGTCATCAATGTTTTGCCCTCTGAGGTGTACTGCGACAGCTGCTAGACATTTTGTGAATACCCTTAGAGCGGATGTGACTCCAAAAGGGAGGACTTTGAATTGATAATCGGAGATATTTGCGGTGTGCCGGATGTATTGGGATGTAGAAGTAGTGTAGGAGGCTGGACTGGCTTGTAGTGAGTACCAAGGGGTACTTGCACCTTGCACCAGGCCCAGTTATCCCTTATTAGTGTATAGGGTGTCTAGCAGCATAGGCTGATAGATAATGGTAGCTTAGCAGAGCAGCTTAGGCTGAACTAGGAGACGTGTGAAGCTACTACAGTACCACTTAGTGTCATATGCACAATATCATAAGAAAACACAATACACAGTTATACTAAAAATAAAGGTACTTTATTTTTATGACAATATGCCAAAGTATCTTAGAGTGTACCCTCAGTGAGAGGATAGGAAATATACACAAGATATATATACACAATAGCAAAAATATGCAGTATAGTCTTAGAAAACAGTGCAAACAATGTATAGTTACAATAGGATGCAATGGGGAAACATAGGGATAGGGGCAACACAAACCATATACTCCAAAAGTGGAATGCGAACCACGAATGGACCCCAAACCTATGTGACCTTGTAGAGGGTCGCTGGGACTATTAGAAAATAGTGAGAGTTAGCAAAATAACCCTCCCCAAGACCCTGAAAAGTGAGTGCAAAGTGCACTAAAGTTCCCCTAAGGACAAAAGAGTCGTGTTAGAGGAATAATGCAGGAAAGACACAAACCAGCAATGCAACAACTGTGGATTTCCAATCTAGGGTACCTGTGGAACAAGAGGACCAAGTCCAAAAGTCACAAGCAAGTCGGAGATGGGCAGATGCCCAGGAAATGCCAGCTGCGGGTGCAAAGAAGCTTCGACTGGACAGAAGAAGCTGAGGTTTCTGCAGGAACGAAAAGGGCTAGAGACGTCCCCTTTGGTGGACGGATCCCTCTCGCCTTGGAGAGTCGTGCAGAAGTGTTTTCCCGCCGGAAGGACGCCAACAAGCCTTGCTACACGCAAATCGTGCTTTTGGCGTTTTTGGACGCTGCTGGGGCCCAGGAGGGACCAGGAGGTCGCAAATTGGACCTGCAGAGAGACGGGACGTCGAGCAAGACAAAGAGCCCTCACTGAAGCAGGTAGCACCCGGAGAAGTGCCAGAAACAGGCACTACGAGGATGCGTGAAACGGTGCTCGCCGAAGTTGCACAAAGGAGTCCCACGTCGCCGGAGACCAACTTAGAAAGTCGTGCAATGCAGGTTAGAGTGCCGTGGACCCAGGCTTGGCTGTGCACGAAGGATTTCCGCCGGAAGTGCACAGGGGCCGGAGTAGCTGCAAAGTCGCAGTTCCCAGCAATGCAGCCCAGCGAGGTGAGGCAAGGACTTACCTCCACCAAACTTGGGCTGAAGAGTCACTGGACTGTGGGGGTCACTTGGACAGCGTCGCTGGATTCGAGGGACCTCGCTCGTCGTGCTGAGAGGAGACCCAAGGGACCGGTAATGCAGCTTTTTGGTGCCTGCGGTTGCAGGGGGAAGATTCCGTCGACCACGGGAGATTTCTTCGGAGCTTCTGGTGCAGAGAGGAGGCAGACTACCCCCACAGCATGCACAAGCAGGAAAACAGTCGAGAAGGCGGCAGGATCAGCGTTACAGAGTTGCAGTAGTCGTCTTTGCTACTATGTTGCAGGTTTGCAGGCTTCCAGCGCGGTCAGCGGTCGATTCCTTATCAGAAGGTGAAGAGGGAGATGCAGAGGAACTCGGCTGAGCTCATGCATTCGTTATCTAAAGTTTCCCCAGAGACAGAGACCCTAAATAGCCAGAAAAGAGGGTTTGGCTACCTAGGAGAGAGGAAAGGCTACTAACACCTGAAGGAGACTATCAGCAGGAGTCTCTGACGTCACCTGGTGGCACTGGCCACTCAGAGCAGTTCAGTGTGCCAGCAGCACCTCTGTTTCCAAGATGGCAGAGGTCTGGAGCACACTGGAGGAGCTCTGGACACCTCCCAGGGGAGGTGCAGGTCAGGGGAGTGGTCACTCCCCTTTCCTTTGTCCAGTTTCGCGCCAGAGCAGGGGCTAAGGGGTCCCTGAACCGGTGTAGACTGGCTTATGCAGAATTGGGCACATCTGTGCCCAACAAAACATTTCCAGAGGCTGGGGGAGGCTACTCCTCCCCTGCCTTCACACCATTTTCCAAAGGGAGAGGGTGTCACACCCTCTCTCAGAGGAAGTTCTTTGTTCTGCCATCCTGGGCCAGGCCTGGCGGGACCCCAGGAGGGCAGCTGCCTGTCTGAGGGGTTGGCAGCAGCAGCAGCTGCAGTGAAACCCCAGGAAGGGCAGTCTGGCAGTACCAGGGTCTGTGCTACAGACCACTGGGATCATGGAATTGTACCAACAATGCCAGGATGGCATAGAGGGGGCAATTCCATGATCATAGACATGTTACATGGCCATATTCGGAGTTACCATTGTGAAGCTACATATAGGTATTGACCTATATGTAGTGCACGCGTGTAATGGTGTCCCCGCACTCACAAAGTTCAGGGAATTGGCTCTGAACAATGTGGGGGCACCTTGGCTAGTGCCAGGGTGCCCTCACACTAAGTAACTTTGCACCTAACCTTTACCAGGTAAAGGTTAGACATATAGGTGACTTATAAGTTACTTAAGTGCAGTGTAAAATGGCTGTGGAATAACGTGGACGTTATTTCACTCAGGCTGCAGTGGCAGGCCTGTGTAAGAATTGTCAGAGCTCCCTATGGGTGGCAAAAGAAATGCTGCAGCCCATAGGGATCTCCTGGAACCCCAATACCCTGGGTACCTCAGTACCATATACTAGGGAATTATAAGGGTGTTCCAGTAAGCCAATGTAAATTGGTAAAATTGGTCACTAGCCTGTTAGTGACAATTTGGAAAGAAATGAGAGAGCATAACCACTGAGGTTCTGATTAGCAGAGCCTCAGTGAGACAGTTAGTCACTACACAGGTAACACATTCAGGCACACTTATGAGCACTGGGGCCCTGGGTTACCAGGGTCCCAGTGACACATACAACTAAAACAACATATATACAGTGAAAAATGGGGGTAACATGCCAGGCAAGATGGTACTTTCCTACACAACCCCCCCCCCAAACGAAGGACAATAAGACTAGCCAGGACCTGATGAGTCTTCATTGTCTAAGTGGAAATATCTGGAGAGTCCATCTGCATTGGAGTGGCTACTCCCAGGTCTATGTTCCACTGTATAGTCCATTCCCTGTAGGGATATGGACCACCTCAACAATTTAGGATTTTCACCTTTCATTTGTTTTAGCCAAAGTAGAGGTTTGTGGTCTGTCTGAACAATGAAGTGAGTGCCAAACAGGTATGGCCTCAACTTCTTCAGAGCCCAGACCACAGCAAAGGCCTCCCTCTCAATGGCAGACCAACGCTTTTCTCTAGGGGTCAACCTTCTACTAATAAAAGCAACAGGTTGATCCTGGCCCTCAGAATTAAGTTGTGATAGGACTGCCCCTACTCCTAATTCAGATGCATCAGTTTGGACATAGAATTTTTTAGAGTAACAAGGGCTTTTCAGGACAGGTGCAGAGCACATAGCCTGCTTCAGCTCCTCAAAAGCTTTCTGACAGTTTGCTGTCCATAATACCTTTTTAGGCATTTTCTTGGATGTGAGGTCATTAAGAGGGGCTGCAATGGAGCCATAGTTCTTAATGAACCTCCTGTAATACCCAGTGAGGCCTAGGAAGGCTCTCACCTGAGTCTGAGTGGTAGGGGGAACCCAATCAATAATAGTTTGGATTTTCCCCTGAAGTGGTGCAATCTGTTCCCCACCAACAAGGTATCCCAGATAAACCACCTTACCCTGCCCTATCTGGCACTTTGAAGCCTTGATAGTGAGGCCTGTCTTTTGCAGGGCCTCCAAAACTTTCCATAGGTGGACCAGGTGATCATCCCAGCTGGAGCTAAAGACAGCTATATCGTCCAAATATGCTGCACTGAAAGCTTCCAGCCCTTGAAGGACTGTGTTCACCAACCTCTGAAAAGTGGCAGGTGCATTTTTCAAACCAAAAGGCATTACAGTAAACTGGTAATGTCCTCCAATGGTAGAAAATGCAGTCTTAGGTTTAGCATCTTCTGATAATTTGATCTGCCAATACCCTGCAGTCAAATCAAAAGTGCTTAGATACTTGGCAGATGCCCGTGTATCTATGAGCTCATCTGCCCTGGGTATAGGGTGAGCATCAGTTTTGGTTACCAAGTTGAGACCTCTATAGTCTACACAAAACCGCATTTCCTTCTTTCCATCTTTAGAATTGGGTTTTGGTACCAGTACCACAGGAGAAGCCCATGGACTGTCAGAGTGCTCAACCACTCCTAGTTCCAGCATTTTCTGAACTTCTTGCTTTATGCAGTCCCTGACATGGACAGGCTGCCTATAGATCTTACTTTTGACAGGTAAACTGTCTCCAGTATCTATAGTGTGCTCACACCAAGAAGTGGTGCCTGGCACAGTAGAGAAGAGTTCTGAAAATTGTCCTAGGAGATTTATGCAATTATCTTTCTGCTCAGCAGTAAGACAATCAGCCAAAACTACACCTTCCACAAGAGCATCTTGTTCTGTGGAAGAGAAGAGATCAGGTAGAGGATCACTGTCTTCTTCCTGTCCCTCATCTGTTGCCATGAGCAGGGTGAGATCAGCCCTGTCATAGTAGGGTTTCAGGCGGTTGACGTGGAGCACCCTAAGGGGACTCCTGGCAGTGCCTAAGTCAACCAAGTAGGTGACTTCACCCTTCTTTTCAACAATTGTGTGGGGTCCACTCCATTTATCTTGGAGTGCTCTTGGGGCCACAGGCTCCAAGACCCACACTTTCTGCCCTGGTTGGTACTGAACCAAAACAGCCTTCTGATCATGCCATTGCTTCTGGAGCTCTTGGCTGGCCTGAAGGTTTTTACTGGCCTTTTTCATGTACTCAGCCATCCTTGATCTGAGGCCAAGTACATAATCCACAATATCCTGCTTAGGAGCTTTTAAAGGTTGTTCCCAACCCTCCTTTACAAGTGTGAGTGGACCCCTAACAGGGTGTCCAAAAAGAAGTTCAAAGGGGCTGAAGCCCACTCCTTTCTGGGGTACCTCCCTGTAGGCAAAAAGGAGGCATGGTAGAAGGATATCCCATCTCCTGCGGAGTTTTTCAGGGAGTCCCATAATCATGCCTTTGAGAGTTTTATTAAATCTCTCCACCAGTCCATTTGTTTGTGGATGATAGGGTGTTGTGAACTTGTAAGTTACACCACACTCCTTCCACATGGCCTTTAAGTATGCAGACATGAAATTGCTTCCCCTGTCTGATACTACTTCCTTTGGGAAGCCCACCCTGGAAAATATTCCCAGGAGGGCCTTTGCCACTGCAGGAGCTGTAGTGGTCCTTAAAGGAATAGCTTCAGGATATCTTGTGGCATGGTCCACTACCACCAAGATAAACCTATTGCCTGAAGCAGTAGGAGGGTCAAGGGGGCCAACTATGTCAACCCCTACCCTTTCAAAGGGAACCCCAACCACAGGCAGTGGGATAAGGGGTGCCTTTGGAGTGCCACCTGTCTTGCCACTGGCTTGACAGGTTTCACAGGACTTACAAAATTCCTTTGTGTCCTCAGACATCCTAGGCCAATGAAACAATGGAACCAATCTGTCCCAAGTTTTCATTTGACCCAGGTGCCCAGCTAGGGGAATGTCATGTGCCAGTGTTAGGAGGAACTTTCTGTACTCCTGAGGAATCACTAATCTCCTGGCAGCTCCAGGTTTAGGATCCCTATGCTCAGTGTACAAGAGGTTGTCCTCCCAGTAAACTCTGTGAGAGTCACTGACATCCCCATTAGCCTGTTTGACAGCTTGCTGTCTGAGACCCTCTAATGTGGGACAGGTTTGCTGTGCCACACTCAGCTCCTCCCTGGCAGTCCCCCCTTCACCCAAAAGCTCAGCAGTGTCTGCTTCCAGCTCCTCTGGTGTAGGTTCTGCACAGGAAGGGAATTCTTCTTCCTCAGAATTAGAATCCACTGTAGAGGGAGGGATAGTAGGAAGTGGTTTGCTTCTACTAGCCCTAGCTTTAGGGAGCACTTGGTCCATTGTTCCAGGATCCAAGCTTCCCTGTCCTTTTTGCTTTTTGGCCTGAGCCCTTGTCAAAGCAAAAATATGCCCTGGGATGCCCAGCATTGCTGCATGGGCCTCCAACTCCACATCTGACCAAGCTGATGTCTCCAAATCATTCCCTAATAGACAGTCTACAGGTAAATCTGAAGCTACCACAACTTTCTTTGGACCAGTTACCCCCCCCCAGTTGAGATTCACAACAGCCATGGGGTGGCTTTGTGTTATGTTGTGAGCATCGGTTACTTGGTACTGGTGTCCAAGTATGTGTTGTTCAGGGTGCACCAGTTTCTCATTCACCATTGTGACACTGGCACCTGTGTCCCTGTAGGCCTGGACCTCAACACCATTTATTAGGGTTAGTTGCTTGTACTTCTCCAAGTTATGGGGGCAAGCAACCAAAGTGGCTAAATCAATAGCCCCTTCAGAGACTAAAGTAGCCTCTGTGGTCTCCCTAATCAGTCCAACCCCAACTAAATTACCAAAAGTGAGCCCAGCTACTCCCTTGGATTGGCTATTAGTAGGTTTGCTCCCACCACCACTGCTATTAGTAGGGACACTAGGTGTAGCAGTAGGGGTTGTAGTGGTAGGAGCTGTGGTGCCTTTCTTTGGACAACTGGGATCTGTTGTCCAATGGCCTTTTATTTTACATAAATAGCACCATGGTTTATTTTCCTTGTTCTGATTAAAGGAGGATTTGGACCCACCACCCCCACCAGAGTGTTTTTGTGGGCCTGATGAAGACTCATTTTTAGATTTGTCCCCACCCTTGTCAGAAGACTTACCATCCTTCTTTTTGTTGCCATCTTTGTCACCCCCTGTATGAACTTTTCTGTTCACTCTTGTTCTGACCCATTTGTATGCCTTCTTTCCCAATTCTTGGGGAGAGGTCAGATCAGAGTCCACCAAGTACTGGTGCAACAAATCAGACACACAATTATTAAGAATATGCTCTCTCAGGATTAAGTTATACAGGCTGTCATAATCAGTAACTTTACTGCCATGTAACCACCCCTCCAAGGCCTTCACTGCCTGGTCAATGAAATCAACCCAGTCTTGTGAAGACTCCTTTTTGGTCTCTCTGAACTTTATCCTGTACTGTTCAGTGGTTAAGCCATAACCATCCAGGAGTGCATTCTTAAGAACTTGGAAATTATTAGCATCATTTTCTTTTACAGTAAGGAGCCTATCCCTACCTTTTCCACTAAATGATAGCCATAGGATAGCAGCCCACTGCTTTTGAGGGACATCCTGTACAGCACAGGCCCTCTCAAGTGCAGCAAACCACTTGTTAATGTCATCCCCCTCCTTATAAGGGGGAACTATCTTGTGCAGATTCCTGGAATCATGCTCTTTTGCAGGATGACTATGGGGAATACTGCTGCTGCCACCATGGGTATCTAAACCCAACTTCTGTCTTTCCTTCTCTAATTCTAAAGACTGTCTATCCAAATCCAGCTGTTGCTTCTTGAGCTTCAGTCTGGTTTGTTCCACTCTCAATCTATTGAGCTCCCTTTCTAACAATCTGTCATCAGGGTGGGTGGGAGGGACATTTCTAGATACAGAGGTATGATGGGAATGAACAGAAGGAGACCTGTCCCTTACAGAGGGCACCCTAACAGCTTGGCTATCAGTATAATGTGAGAGCACACCATCAGTATGGTGTGATTCAACCTCTGTACCAACTATGCTAGACTGTCTAGTAATGGGCAGGCTGAGAAGTTTCTTTCCTGAATCTTTTCCTGGGGGAGTCCCTGGATCAGATTGAGAACCATTAGCTACTTTTTCAACAGATTGGGCACTTATGGCCTTATCCTGTACTCTAAGCATGTTAATTAACAGTTCTAAGGAAGGATTCTTCCCTACACTCAAACCTCTCTCTATGCAGAGACTCCTTGCTCCTTTCCAGCTAAGGTGATCATATGCAAGTTTGGACAGTTCAACATTTTTTCCTGTGCCAGACATTTTTTAGAGAGAGTTAAAGTGATAGAAAAAGAGAAAAAAGTTTTCAGAACTTTTTGGAAAGACAGAAAAAACTTTTTAAACTTTTAAGAACTTTTTGAAAGTTTTAGAAGTACTTTTCAGCACTTAGAAAAGAGTGAAAAGAGGAAATGCAAAACTTTTTGGCTATGTGTATATACACTGACCTTGTTTTGTATATTTTTCTCTTATGAAAAGTACAATGACAAGAGTGGTAAGTAGTCTCAAGCACTTATCCCACCACTGCACAACCAATGTAGGAGGCTGGACTGGCTTGTAGTGAGTACCAAGGGGTACTTGCACCTTGCACCAGGCCCAGTTATCCCTTATTAGTGTATAGGGTGTCTAGCAGCCTAGGCTGATAGATAATGGTAGCTTAGCAGAGCAGCTTAGGCTGAACTAGGAGACGTGTGAAGCTACTACAGTACCACTTAGTGTCATATGCACAATATCATAAGAAAACACAATACACAGTTATACTAAAAATAAAGGTACTTTATTTTTATGACAATATGCCAAAGTATCTTAGAGTGTACCCTCAGTGAGAGGATAGGAAATATACACAAGATATATATACACAATAGCAAAAATATGCAGTATAGTCTTAGAAAACAGTGCAAACAATGTATAGTTACAATAGGATGCAATGGGGAAACATAGGGATAGGGGCAACACAAACCATATACTCCAAAAGTGGAATGCGAACCACGAATGGACCCCAAACCTATGTGACCTTGTAGAGGGTCGCTGGGACTATTAGAAAATAGTGAGAGTTAGCAAAATAACCCTCCCCAAGACCCTGAAAAGTGAGTGCAAAGTGCACTAAAGTTCCCCTAAGGACAAAAGAGTTGTGTTAGAGGAATAATGCAGGAAAGACACAAACCAGCAATGCAACAACTGTGGATTTCCAATCTAGGGTACCTGTGGAACAAGGGGACCAAGTCCAAAAGTCACAAGCAAGTCGGAGATGGGCAGATGCCCAGGAAATGCCAGCTGCGGGTGCAAAGAAGCTTCGACTGGACAGAAGAAGCTGAGGTTTCTGCAGGAACGAAAAGGGCTAGAGACTTCCCCTTTGGTGGACGGATCCCTCTCGCCTTGGAGAGTCGTGCAGAAGTGTTTTCCCGCCGGAAGGACGCCAACAAGCCTTGCTACACGCAAATCGTGCTTTTGGCGTTTTTGGACGCTGCTGGGGCCCAGGAGGGACCAGGAGGTCGCAAATTGGACCTGCAGAGAGAGGGGACGTCGAGCAAGACAAAGAGCCCTCACTGAAGCAGGTAGCACCCGGAGAAGTGCCAGAGACAGGCACTACGAGGATGCGTGAAACGGTGCTCGCCGAAGTTGCACAAAGGAGTCCCACGTCGCCGGAGACCAACTTAGAAAGTCGTGCAATGCAGGTTAGAGTGCCGTGGACCCAGGCTTGGCTGTGCACGAAGGATTTCCGCCGGAAGTGCACAGGGGCCGGAGTAGCTGCAAAGTAGCGGTTCCCAGCAATGCAGCCCAGCGAGGTGAGGCAAGGACTTACCTCCACCAAACTTGGGCTGAAGAGTCACTGGACTGTGGGGGTCACTTGGACAGCGTCGCTGGCTTCGAGGGACCTCGCTCGTCGTGCTGAGAGGAGACCCAAGGGACCGGTAATGCAGCTTTTTGGTGCCTGCGGTTGCAGGGGGAAGATTCCGTCGACCCACGGGAGATTTCTTCGGAGCTTCTGGTGCAGAGAGGAGGCAGACTACCCCCACAGCATGCACAAGCAGGAAAACAGTCGAGAAGGCGGCAGGATCAGCGTTACAGAGTTGCAGTAGTCGTCTTTGCTACTATGTTGCAGGTTTGCAGGCTTCCAGCGCGGTCAGCGGTCGATTCCTTATCAGAAGGTGAAGAGGGAGATGCAGAGGAACTCGGCTGAGCTCATGCATTCGTTATCTAAAGTTTCCCCAGAGACAGAGACCCTAAATAGCCAGAAAAGAGGGTTTGGCTACCTAGGAGAGAGGAAAGGCTACTAACACCTGAAGGAGCCTATCAGCAGGAGTCTCTGACGTCACCTGGTGGCACTGGCCACTCAGAGCAGTCCAGTGTGCCAGCAGCACCTCTGTTTCCAAGATGGCAGAGGTCTGGAGCACACTGGAGGAGCTCTGGACACCTCCCAGGGGAGGTGCAGGTCAGGGGAGTGGTCACTCCCCTTTCCTTTGTCCAGTTTTGCGCCAGAGCAGGGGCTAAGGGGTCCCTAAACCGGTGTAGACTGGCTTATGCAGAATTGGGCACATCTGTGCCCAACAAAGCATTTCCAGAGGCTGGGGGAGGCTACTCCTCCCCTGCCTTCACACCATTTTCCAAAGGGAGAGGGTGTCACACCCTCTCTCAGAGGAAGTTCTTTGTTCTGCCATCCTGGGCCAGGCCTGGCTGGACCCCAGGAGGGCAGCTGCCTGTCTGAGGGGTTGGCAGCAGCAGCAGCTGCAGTGAAACCCCAGGAAGGGCAGTCTGGCAGTACCAGGGTCTGTGCTACAGACCACTGGGATCATGGAATTGTACCAACAATGCCAGGATGGCATAGAGGGGGCAATTCCATGATCATAGACATGTTACATGGCCATATTCGGAGTTACCATGGTGAAGCTACATATAGGTAGTGACCTATATGTAGTGCACGCGTGTAATGGTGTCCCCGCACTCACAAAGTTCAGGGAATTGGCTCTGAACAATGTGGGGGCACCTTGGCTAGTGCCAGGGTGCCCTCACACTAAGTAACTTTGCACCTAACCTTTACCAGGTAAAGGTTAGACATATAGGTGACTTATAAGTTACTTAAGTGCAGTGTAAAATGGCTGTGGAATAACGTGGACGTTATTTCACTCAGGCTGCAGTGGCAGGCCTGTGTACGAATTGTCAGAGCTCCCTATGGGTGGCAAAAGAAATGCTGCAGCCCATAGGGATCTCCTGGAACCCCAATACCCTGGGTACCTCAGTACCATATACTAGGGAATTATAAGGGTGTTCCAGTAAGCCAATGTAAATTGGTAAAATTGGTCACTAGCCTGTTAGTGACAATTTGGAAAGAAATGAGAGAGCATAACCACTGAGGTTCTGATTAGCAGAGCCTCAGTGAGACAGTTAGTCACTACACAGGTAACACATTCAGGCACACTTATGAGCACTGGGGCCCTGGGTTACCAGGGTCCCAGTGACACATACAACTAAAACAACATATATACAGTGAAAAATGGGGGTAACATGCCAGGCAAGATGGTACTTTCCTACAAGTAGGCATCTTTTAAGTCTAGAGCTGTCATGAAATTGTTTAGTTGGAGTGGGATGACATCCTGAAGAGTGACCATGTGAAAACGTTCTCATAGAATGTAGTGGTTTAGAGGTCTGAGGTCCAAGATGGGTTTGATCGAGCCTTTCTTTTTTGGAATGAGGAAGTACAGTGAGGATACTCCTGTTTTCTAATATTGGGATGGGACCTGTTCTATTGTCCCTTTGAGAAGAAGAGATTATACCTCCTCTTTGAGGAGTGCAAGCTGTTCCTGAGACAAACTGAGTGCGAGGAGGAATGTTTGCAGGTGTTGAAGTAAGCGCCTGACAATAACCATGTTGGATAATGGAGAGGACCCATTGGTCCGATGTTCTGTTTGTCCAGTGTGTGCAGTAGTTTTGAAG
The DNA here is from genome assembly GCF_031143425.1 of Pleurodeles waltl. Classification (NCBI taxonomy): domain Eukaryota; kingdom Metazoa; phylum Chordata; class Amphibia; order Caudata; family Salamandridae; genus Pleurodeles; species Pleurodeles waltl. Next base: position 73,981,076 of record NC_090442.1, on the reverse strand, counting down.
AACGTCCCCCAACTGGTATCACACGGGATCGTGGTATCCATAGGTATTCAATTATTTGCTGTTGAGACAGATCTTCCGGAATTAAGGTTTTTGCCTCTGCCTCCTAAATTATTTCCTCTGAAAGACCCCTAAGTGAGCCTTTGTTGTAAGAGTGTGAGGTATGTTTAGTGTGTGAGGTTGAGGGCTCAGATGTTGTAGAGGCACCGTAACCCCCTCTATATGCTGGGTGACGAATAAAACCCTTTGTGCTTGAGACTGGAGAGCCCCCATTGCCTTTGCTGTGTCTGTGTCTTTTTTTAATTTTTCTAACGTTGATTCAGCTTGTATCCCAAACAGATGTGCTCTGTCAAATGGCATATTTAACAATGCTTGCTACATTTCAGGCTTAAATCCAGAGCATCTAAGCCATGCATGCCTGCGTATTAGCACAATACTATTCATACCTCTTACTGCTGTGTCGGGAGCATCTAATGCACAGCGAATAGAATTATTCGCAATTGTTTGACCTTCCTGAACAATTTGCTGTCCACATTTTCAATGTTCCTCTGGGAGCTATTGGAGTAGATCCTCTATTTCGTCCCAGTGGGCCCTGCTGTACGAAGAGAGCAAAGTTTGCAAATTGGCAATACGCAATGGTTTACAGCTTGCGCAGCTACTCTCTTGCCTACTTCAATGGGTTCTTTATGTATTGTGACATTATGGTATGCAGCTGCCCTCGCAATAACCTATTGTTAGCTGGTTGTATCTTCTGGGGGGGAGGGAGGTCTAGCAGGATATAGATGTGGTTTAATATTGATGACTGGGTCTGGATCAAAAGAATCCCAAGGGTCTGGATCTTGCACGTATCTCCTGGGTAATGTTCCTCAAATACGGGAGAACCCTGTGGACTGAATTCTTCCAGTATTGGAGATGCAGGAGAATGAGGAGAAGAGATAGGTGAAGGTGAAGTGGGTTGGTTGGGGAGGAGCAGGCTCAGTCGAGGAGGCAACCTTTTCCTTATGTATTTGCTTTGGAGGCAGGGAGGTGTTCAATGCCTCCAGGAAAGTTTGTATCTGTGTCAAAGTCACAGTATGTGAAGCTATAATGCGCCCTGGGCCTTCTTGAATATGTATAGTCAGTGCTGCTTAGCATCCATAGTTTCAAGCATAGGCTGAAAAGGTGGGGGCGTGGAGGATGAATGTCCAAAGTCCAGTGTCTTTTTGTTCTGGAACCTTTGGTTTTGGTCGATGGGTTTTTTCAGATCCAAACTTGGTTCCGAAGAGACTCTGCTCGAATTACGGTCAGAGGCGGGTGCAGTCGGCGTCGAAACCTTGCTCATACTTGGTCAGACCGAAGTGGCTGTGATCGATGCTGAAGACTGAGGTGTTTCTTTGGTTTTGGTGCCGAGTAGATAGACGGGGCAGCCAAACCTTCTTTCCAAGCCCGACAACGGCTTGTTTGCAGTGGTGGTTGGGTGACCTCTGTAGGGACTTTTTTCCTGTGTTTTGGGGTGATGAGATGGGTCTCCAGTACTCACAGTTTGTGCTGACATTACAGGATGACTATTGATGTCGGATTTGATGTCAGAGTTTGAAACTTGAATGGAGGCGGCACAGGTTACACACTCAATGGTGATCGGTGTAAGGGTACTTCGAGTGGCACCAAGGACAGAAACAAAACTGGGTATGTTACATCAGGATTACATTCTTTTTGGATCCACTAGTATTTAGGCCTGAAGGCTGACTGGGCCGGCATGAAGGGCCTGCATTCGATAAACTGCATGTGACGTGCGAAGTGAAAAACACGGTCAAATTACAATACCGTCGAATATAGATAAGACGGAGAGAAAGTCTCGGACCGGAGCATGTCAAAGAAGGAGCTAAAGATTACACGTCCAAACCCGACAGCGGAGATAAAGCAAAATGACAAAGGGCTTGATGCCCATGCGCAGTATCACCAAGAGGGAGGAGTCACTCGATCCTGAGACTTGAAAAACAACTTCTTCGAAGAAAAACAACTCCGGACTCAACACTAGATGGCAGGACAATGCAAAGCATGTGTATCTACAGCCACACATGCCAATGAACACTAATGTTTAAGAAAAAAAAAAAATAATCTGAAATTTACGAGTTATGGTTTCCAGAGCTAACAATAACTTGCGCCCCACCATGCACTGTTTATGCCACTGCGTATTGCATTGCTCACAAGATGATGAATTACATCACTGACATCTCAAATGACATTATAAATGGCATCACCAATCAGAGTATATCTGGACACCAATAGTCCGAATATACATTTAACCTTTTAACCCCTTTATGACTACCCTGAGCACCTATCTGAATGCAAATTTCTATAAAATGACTGAACGGATTCACACTAAGTAATGAAAAGCAAGCTTTCTGAGTAAAGTTCTAAATTTCTGTCGAATTCTGTTCAGCCGTGTTTTTCTGCATCATTTCCCAAAATTGGGTATTGGTAATGAATGTTTTGAGACACCCCCATTTTCCTGGCTCCTGCTGGACAGGTGTGAAGGAATCAAATATTTGCCACATAATGTATGTTTTTTTTTTTTTTTCATGAACACTAAAAAACACTTTTTCCACAGGGTGGTTGGCACTTGTTTATCACAGTGTGAATCAGATTATGTGTTAAAAATGCTCAAAAGAAGACAAACTGTTCATTGATTAAATGCTATTATAAATACAATCAAATTGTTATGGTGCAATGAAACTTTTTTGCATTCCAAAAAGTGAGTGCAATGATAAGGTAAAACGGTACTTTTCAATGTCCTTTCATATTGTAGGTTCACCCTTTTTTTAACCTTTCAGGAATCATCCTATTTCGAGGATTTTAGGCTAACGCCCAGCATTTCTGCAAAATCAGTGACTGCTGGTGACATGCCTAAGTTTTAACTGTTGCCTAATAACGACTGCTTAAGGAAGAGTAATCCCTTATAGTGATGTCAAGTAGTGGCCACTTACATGCTGCCTAGATGGTGACTGCTTGCTGCACACTAGCCCTTTCAAATGCTGCAAAAGTAGTGACTGCTTTTTTCCCAAGATCCTGGACCTATACTGACTGCTTGCTGAATGCTAATCCTTTGCATTGCTGCAGGGTACTCATTGCACAGCTGCTAGTTTGAAATTACCTTTGCATTGCGGCACACATAGTGAAAATACTCACCACCTTTTCACTGTTCTGCAGAATGTGACTGCTGCAAGTTAACCTTGCTGCACACCTACAAAGTGCATCATGCAGGTTAATCCACTGCAATGCTTCCATAGATGTGACTAAGCTCACATTTTGCACAGTTCCACACACTGTGACTGCTTGGGCCAGGTTAACTATTTACATTTTGTCATATGTAGTGACCAAGCTCAGTGTTTGCATTGTTCAGCGCACATGACTGCTTGCTGAAGCTTAACTCTCTACATTGTATCATACGTAGTAACGAAGCTCATCATTTGCACTGTTCAGTACACGCTGGTGGCTGCAGATTAACATTCTACATTGTGTCGTACTAAGTGATGAAGCCTACCACTTGGATTGTTCAGCACACATGACTGCTTGCTGCAGGTTAACTCTCTACACTGTGTTGTATGTAGTGAGTAAGCTCATTGTTTGCATTGTTCAGCACACAACTGCTTGCTGCAGGTTAACTCTCTACACTGTGTTGTACGTAGTGACAAAGCTCACCGTTTGCATTGTGCAGCGCACAACTGCTTGCCTCAGATCAACACTGCACTGTTGTACACAGGGACGAAGCTCACCCTTTGCATTGCTCAGCACACATGACTGCTTGCTGCAGGTTAACTGTCTACATTGGGTCGTACATAGTGACTAAGCTCACCCTTTGCATTGTTCAGCACACATGACTGCTTCCTGAAGGTTTACTCTCTACACTGTGTTGTATGTAGGGATCATACACACTGTTCAGAACACAACTACTTGCTGCAGGTTAATTTGGATTGTTCAGCACACATGACTACTTGCTGCAGGTTAACTAATGACATTGCGTTGCATGTAATGACCAAGCTCAAAGTTTGGTCTGTACTGCCCACATTGACCAGATGCTGCATGTTAACCCTTTGCATTGCTTCATAGAGTGACCAGGTTCACTGTTTGCACTGTTCTGCAGACAGTGACTGCTTTCTGCAGGTAAACCCCTATGCACTGCTCATCGTTTGAATTGTTTCCCACATAGTAACAGCATGATGCAGGCTAACACTTTGCAGTCCTTCATCTGTAATAACCAAGCTCACCGTTTGTATTGTTCCGCCCACATTGACTGTTTACTGCAGGTTAATCCGTTGCAGTGCTTCCTCCGCAGTAACCAAGCTCACTGTTTGCACTGTTGCGCCCACAGTGACTGCATGCTGCAGGTTGACCCGTTGCAGTGCTTCCTCCGCAGTAACCAAGCTCACTGTTTGCACTGTTCCGCCCACAGTGACTGCAGGCTTACCTGTTGCATTGCTTCCTGTATAGTGACCAGGCTCTCTGTTTACCTTGCCCTGCACACAAGTACTGTATACTGCAGGTTAACCCATTGCAGTGCTTCCTTCATAGTAACCAAGCTCACCACATGGACTGTTCCGCAAACAGTGACATGTTAAATGCTACTCCTCTGATCTAACGGTCAATATGCGAGGAGGGAGGGAAAGATGTTAATCACTCTGGTAGTCAGTGCTCTTGGGAACCTTCAGGAAGAAAACTGTTGGTTTGAGCCATGAACAGGGCATTCGGCAGAGCATAGGAGCAACCAACACAGGCGTGTTGCAGTAGCTCCTAGAGTCTGTCCGGTGCCACTTCCAACCCCCGGCCACTAACGGAGAAGGCTTGGTCAGTTTATAACGTCCAAGGAAAACAGATGGAATAAGTCTATTGAACCAAAAGAGGAAAAAACAAACTTGTCAAACAGAAAGTTAAAAATAGGTTTAACTTGAATTAAAAAGAGGAAGAAGTTGACCGAGAAAGTAGAGAAAGAACAGAAAGTGAATGAAATAAGAAACCAAAACACACCTGTGCCAGGAGTTGCATAAATGAATCAACAATGTCAGGATGATCCCTGGGCCCTAAAAATATAATAAAAGATGTAACTTAAGAAAAAATCATACAAACAGCAAATCAATATCATATAGTTATGTGATACGGAAATAATTTACACGTGGAAAACAGGAGAGTGAGGAGGTGGAGGGGTGTGGAGGGCGAACGGGAAGAGGGGGAGAGACATGAGCAACTGGAAGCAAGTCAAAGAAACAAAAACGGACTAAAATCATGGAAGTCAGAGCCTGAAAACAGAAAGAAACAGCAAAACATAGGGCCTTGCGCCAAAGGTACACACAGATGCCGGGGGGCCTTCGCTCTTAGTGGAGGCGGAAGAAGTGTGACCCACTAGACCCAGGGGGATTGTGCTGTACTGGCCATTGGTACAGGACCACTAGTAAAGGCACTCTCCCTTTGCACTGGGTGTGTGTGGCTTTCCATGGGATATTGCCAGCAGAGTGCTCCACAGGCGAGGATGCTCGACCTCCTGTCTGAGGGGTGCCGGCTGAGGAGGGAGGCAGGCGACACAGCTTGCTGTACAGGTGCTCTGAGGCCATCCCAGCGGAACACTCAATGTGGCCTGGATCAGCAGAGGCCAACACTGCAAGACAACCCACCTGTTCCATCAACTAGCTTCAAAGGGACCACCAAGCACAGCTCCTCCAACATTTCCCTCAAGCTGAAGGTACCTTTCATGAAGGTATGTATATATTTAATGAGTGAAACTACTGAGTTTGAGAAACAAATCTGCATCCAACAGTTTAGAAGTTACATATGAACTTGATGTTCAACTATATAGTCTGAATAACAAATGCAACAGTGTTTCAGCAGAAGAGCACAAGACATTCACAAATGCAACATGGTGTCAAGAATCTGTTCAATACAACAAATGGCAATCAAGACAGGGCGGTGTTTGACAAACAATAGATTCAAATGAGATAAACTGCAAGAAACGAAAGGCAGATTAGCAGTGAGCGCTCTCATACATACGAACAGGGCGACAAGCACAGCAGAAGAGCAGTTTCAGTAATGTTCTCACAGAAAAGTAATAGGAACTTTCTCCAAAGTTATCGCTGTGTTTTATCACACCAATGAACAGATTTGACATTCCCTGTCAAAGGGTAGCTTCTGATAACCACAAGCTATCTAAATGAGTGAATGATTCTTGGAATGGGGTTTGTGATTGTTCGTAACATTGTTTACCAAGTCAGTCACTTGAGTCACTGAAACATGCCAATGCCTTGCTGTGGAGGTGTAGTGCTGCCAGGGAAGATTAGCATACTAACATCCTTAACAGGAGAGCCTTGGTGGGACAAGGGTTGTTATAGTACTGCCTGGATGTAGACAAGCTCCTATGTCACACTGAAAGGCTACCTGAACATCACCAACCTGGATTAGTTTCATGCACATTTACCCCTGGTACCAACCATGAATGATGCTACATTAAGAACCAAGACAACTCTTATGCTTCTGCATCTTTACAGGTCAAACAGAAGTTACTTTCTTTGCCCAGGGCCAGATCAAGCCACATTTTCCATATATTTACAAGATACAGCAACACACACTTATTTTTAAATAGAAATGGTTATGCTGCCATGATTGTTTTGACAATATGGTCTTCTGGACCAATGTTAACGTACCATATCCTGTCATGCCCACCTGCACATCCGGCCGGTAATCAATGCTCAACCTTAAGCGATGGCAAGTAAAGGTGACATCACTTACAATTAAAATTAAACACCAAGCCCACCTGGACCACCTGAAAACAGCTGTGCCGGTTGTCACCATTGCAAAACTCAACTTATGAAATTACTCTCTCTCTCCTCGCTTAAGGTAATATTTTATCTGCGGGTAGACTTGTAACAAACAATAGAATTTGACATCACACTAGTTTTATAAAACCAGCTTTGGTTAACCTTAAGACCAAAAATCAAGTTCAAATTATGCTGTCTCAACTAAATAAAAGCACTTGAACAAATGCAAAGTTGCAAAATTTAGCATTTTCTTTTGCTGGCCCACACTTCAATGAGGTTGAAGGACAAAGGAATAATGTGTGCACACATGCTGGTAGGTGCCTTTACTGGATTTTAGTGAGAGAAAGAGATTGCTTCCATAGTCACAAAAAGCAACTTATCAAACTCACTTGCATGACTTGGCCAATGTGGTCACTATTGCAGACAGCTCAAGGAGCCAAAAAACCAAAGATGCCTATATCTCGAAGCACCTCAACTCCAAAGCTCTTCACTAGTGCTATGACCTCTGCTTGGAACTCTCTCCCACTTAACTTGTGTTTAAGAAGCACATAGAATACAACTTCACCTCTTTTACCTGAATTATTTGCTCTCTACTACACCAATTGTATTTACACTTGACACATCTCAATCTCGCCTACTTGCCAATTTCCCAAAATTCGCTTAGGACTGCTGCCACTACTGGTTTTGTAATCTCTTTCTCAATTATATCTCATTTACTTATTGTAAAGCATACCATACTTCTTGTGGTGTGGGTGCCCAATATAGAACCGAATATTGTTAATACTAAAGCAAAAAAAAGGAAAAAGAAAATAGCAACTTAGGAGAACTTGCTGCATCTGATATGCCAAGTGTGACTTGTGACTTCCAGGGCTGACAGAGGGCTTGTGAGCTGTGTTTGTAAGACCGCGTATGACATAGCAGTCTGGATATGTAGATAAATAGATTGCACTTTACAAAGCCATTCCTTATGTTTGTTTAGTCACTGCTGAAATTAGAATGCTGCATTTGCCCTTCTCTTAAAGATAACCCCTTTAAAGGAGTAGGTTGTAGAATGTTAGCAAAGGACGAAGATTCAAGGAACTTGTTGCTAGTGGGCTTCTTCTGGGTGCAGTGTCTGTTGCCGGCTGCAGTGTCCGCTGCAGGGAGACCACTACCGTCTGCAGTGAGCAGGTGTGTCATCTGCACTGAACAACAACAGGGGACAGTGGTGCCATATTGCAGAAAGTAGAAGCACTCTAGTAAAGGAAGCAGTGGTACTCTACTGCACTACGCTGCGGTACATTACAGCACAGAGCCGTGATCACTTACTACAGGAAGTAGCGATGGCCCATTGCCACAAACAGTGGTGTCCTGCTGGAGGAACCAGTGGTGTCCTACTGCAAGAAGCAGCCATGCCCTACTGTATGGAGCCGCAGTGCTCTATTGCAGAGAGCCTGGTGCCCCACTGCAAGAAGCAGCAGTGCCCTACTGTAGGAAGTAGCAACATCCTATTAAAAGGAGGAGTAGACCCCCACTGCATGGAGTAGTGCGGTGCCCAATGCAGGAAGTAGCAATGTCCCACTAGCAGAAACAGTGGTGCCCTACTGTAGGAAGAAGTGGTGCGCTGCTGAATGCAGCGGCAGTACCCTTCTGCAAGAAGTAGCAGTGTTCTATTATAGTGATGAGTAGTGCCCTTCTGCACGCAACTGCGTTTCCCTACCGCACAAAGCTGCGGTGCCCTATGGCAGGAAGAATTGGGGCTCTACCAAAGGGAGCACGCATGTCCTTTTTCAAGGTGCAGCAGTTTCTGCAGGGCGAAGCAGTGCACACTGCAAAGAGCAGCTGTGCCCTACTGCAGGGAGCAGCAATGTCCTGGTGCGTCAAGCAGCAGTGCCTTTTGATAGGAAGCAGTGGTGCCCTACTGCAGGGAGCAGCAATGTCCTGGTGCGTCAAGCAGCAGTGCCTTTTGATAGGAAGCAGTGGTGCCCTACTGCAGGGAGCAGCAATGTCCTGTTGCGTCAAGCAGCAGTGCCTTTTGATAGGAAGCAGTGGTGCAGTGGTGCCCTACTGCAGGGAGCAGCAATGTCCTGTTGCGTCAAGCAGTAGTGCCTTTTGATAGGAGGCAGTGGTGCCGTACTGCAGGGAGCAGCAATGTCCTGTTGCGTCAAGCAGCAGTGCCTTTTGATAGGAGGCAGTGGTGCCCTACTGCAGGGAGCAGCAATGTCCTGGTGCGTCAAGCAGCAGTGCCTTTTGATAGGAAGCAGTGGTGCCCTTCTGTTGGAAGGAATAGTTTCTTACCTGTAAATCCAGTTCTCTCGTAGGGGAATTTCCATTATAGTCATAAGCACCCAATAGTCCCGCCCACGTGCGGGGACCCTGGAGCACTTTTTCACAATAAATCTACTTAAGTGTAGATGTTTGCCTTCCTTCAGGAAGAGTCACTTAAGAGAGAAAAATATTATGCAGCCTATACGAACAGGATACAATGGCCCAATTCTTCATCTTGTACTTAACAAAAGAGGTCAGGAGATTATATATGTATATAATTCCATGATGGTTTGTAAAAACAGAATAAATGTCTTTCACAAACCGTCTGCTGGTAAAGTAGAGCGATGAAGTAAAGCAGGGCAGTGTAAACCCACATGCTCCCATTATATGAGTTAAAAATAGAGGCTGTGCCTTTAAGAAAACCGGGACCACCAGTATCCCATCATGCCGAGCAGGTGGCAGTTGCTTCAGTTCTTTTTTCCATATCCTGCTGACAGGACCCTAGAGCATTGAGCTCGGCCAGATTTGGGCTTTTTTCCTCACAATTTTCAACTAAATTTCGTTGACAACCATTTTATTTGACATTTTTGGTCTCTCCCTGGCTTTTTCTGTTTTCTCTTTGACAGACAAATGCCATCTCTTTTTGACAAATGCTTAGCATGTGTTAGAAAAATGGCCATCACAGACCCTCACAAGGTGTGTATTCTCTGCCTTCTGGAAAGTCATGTTCCCGAGGCGTATCACCACTACAGAAACTTTTCAAGACGCACCCTGAAGGACAGGGAGAAGGCTCGCCTCCTTGGTACCGAGGTGTGAAGAAGACAACAGATGCAGTCTGAATGTGGGACCTCAGGGTGAGGAGAGGCTCAGACATCTGCCAAGGCTCTGTTATCTGTCTCCGGAGGGTGTGCCAGGAAGAAAATACAGAAAAACTCCATCGGTCCTGGTCGACATCAAGAGCACCGACGTCTAGGAGAGGTACAGCGCTGAGCAGTTTGCCGTCTGTTCATGGGTCAAGGAAGCACCGCAGGTCAGCTTTGAGGCAAGGAACGTCTACGTCAATGCGTCGATCAAATGAGATCCCAGGCAGCGAGCATTTTACACGGGGTTAGGTTCAGCTGGAGACATTCTGCGGGAAATGTCAATCTAACCAGCTCACCTGAACTTCAGGATAGAGAATTAACACACTTTTAATTTGTCTCTTGGTAATCAGGATACTTTGGTGCACACATAAGGCCTTCATCAGAAGTGGCTTGGATTATGAGTTGGTGGTTATGGAGTGAACCATATGATACCCGAGGCTGCAGCACTTATTCGTATGAAGACCACCCATAGTAGATTGCTACAGATCTTCAAGCAAGATGTTATTTCCAGCTGTGGCACCAATGTATCATCAGCTGTGGAGTTTAACAATCTAAAGTCAGCTCCTTTGTATGAGGTCAAGACAGCACACTTTCGGTACAGGTACTAGGGACAAACGTTAATCAGTGTAGACCAGTCCTCACCGGGTCATGAGGGAGAACTATGTGGGGAACTGAAAGACATGGGTGCAGTCAGGTGATGAAGGACTGTCTTAAGGCACATCATGAGAATCAAAAGTCTATTGCTTGCTTGTTTCAACTAAAGAGTTCACAGAGACTATAATCTTCCAAAGGATCATCTCCTCTGGGGTTACTGGCATTTGTGAGGTATTTTTTTTTTCAGATCTGAATTGTCTCAATCTGATATTATCTACCATTGCCACTGTCCCAAAGGTGCGTGTGGAATGTGGGTGGGGGAAGGTTGAATTGCTTACTACAGTGAAGCGAGAGTGACTCTTCGCTGCTCAAGGCTATTAGGATGTGAGCAGAAATGGATGTACACGGCAAGTAAGCAATGATGTAAGTCAAGGCCAATAAAGGCTCATCCTAGCAGTCTCCACCTTTCACTCAGGTTCTGATGGTATAATCTGTCCCTGTGTCAGCATACAGGGGTGTGCATTGGTTTCTGGTTGTATCTGGATTACAGCGAGCAAAGACTGTCCCAGAAGCCCAACCTCAGTGTCTGGGCATGTCCAATGTAGGACCCCAGGCAGGGATAGCTTCTGAGTTATCCAAGCATTGTTCTGACAGCATCTCCTCTTCAGGAAGCAGAACAGGGATTCAGATTCCACGCGGAAGAATTTGTGCGCCGAGGTGAACGCCTCCTAAAGCCCTTTCACTTCAGTAAGATATGGAAATGTTGGAGCACTCTCATCCAAATAAACATTTGTCCACTGGGAGCCTTCACGCTATACGGCCTAATTGAGCGACGTGTTCAGAATAGGAGCATGGCTAGGTCCATGATTAAGGATGCAAGGCCTGATGCCTGGGGAGAATCTAAGGGGCATGAGAAGAGCTGCCATCTTCCAAAGAGAGTCCCTTCATCCATTGCAGTTTCTGGGCAATTATCCTTCTATTTTTTCAATCTCTTGTTAATGCAGTTATTCTTTCATACACGTGGAAAATACACCACCCAATAACAAACTGAAAAAACCACAACTGAAAGAATACACCAGTAGTGAAACTATTAATTGTGTATAGGCAGTGAAGATTCCAGGCAGAACTGAACGAAAAATGAAAATTAGACTAACAGAACACAAGAGAAACATTAACATTAAAAATCCCAAATCAACTGTGGCAATTTATTTCTTGGAACCCAACCACAACACCACTCTTGGAATTCCAAACACTGGAGCTAGTCCCACACAGTGAAGGCTAAGACTTAAGAAAAACATTACTGCAAAAGGAGATCTACTGGGTAAAATGTTTGGATGGCATCCAGGGACTAAACGATAGAGTCGAAGTTACACTTCTTTTATAAACCGCATAAGCACATATTTCATGTAAATAACTTTGGCAACATAAGATCCTTATTGTGTACACTGTAAAAGACTGTTATGTGTTTCATACTGCAGATTTTATGCATAGTGGAAGAATTTTTGAATAGACAAACCTTTTTCATCAAACTCTCATAGCTTTACCATACATAGCTCTATCTGAGCTTCTACAATACTGACATTGGAGGGTATATTCATAGATGAATTGATTATCACCCTCCAAAATACATTCCTCACCTTAATGTCCTGGGGATCTTTGACAACATGGATGAGCACTTAAAATAACAGTCACTGAAAAATACTTTCAATTATTTTCATTACTGGATTAGGATTTCCGCATTAAACACAGACCAGAGACTAGTCCCTACACATCGTTTGGGCCTATTTATTTAATGTGGTACTGTAAGGTACTTTTTCCAAAGTCTTTTTGAATCTTGTGTTTTGGGCGACACTCAGGAAGTTGCTTAGAGCACCACACACACTTAATATGGTGCCCATTTTTCAGATTTCTATTATAATGACTACATATTTGTAGCACACCACCTATGTAGTATCCTTTAATAAGTGCATTCTTATTTGATTGAGCTTAATTCCATTTAAATTGCTATCTATTTTACATTGGCTTTTAATTTTGCAACAAGGCGCTTGTATTTTTTTGTATACTTCACTAGACACCTTAGTCATTACCCTAAACGTAAATACAAGACACCAAGTCGCTTTACATAAGCAAAGACTTCACCTGACCCTTTAGTCACTATTCTAAACACAAACATAGGACTTTGATTTTCTCTACATAAGTGAGAGTCATTCAAAATGGCATGCATTAAGAATGCCCATATGCCCCCTTTCATAGTCTCGCACAACCGAGACACTTGAAAATATGCTCCACCAAAAATTCAAGTATCACTTGTATGCACAGATCCACCTGTTTTACAATTCATTTGTAATTTTCATATTTTGATTGGGTTTGATAATTTTGTTTCACTCTTTCAGAATTCACAATCATGATTCATTAGTGTTTATTTTTCTCTGGCAAAAGGCCTTCAAATGCAATAGAGCAGCACAAAATGTTTAAAATACAGTATGGATTTAACACGAAGACATATATTACAAAAAAAGAAAACAAGTTTAATGCGACTCAGCTAAACTTTTATTTAATTATGAATGGATCCATTTACTGAGAATGCTTGATGAGAAGAGCATAATGCTGAATAACTGATGAGTGAAGGAATTGGAATTGTCATTAACAAGAGACTGAAACAAGAGAAGGCTAATTGCACAGTAATGGCGTAGTATGAAAAGATCTCCTGCAGAGAAAGGCAGCTCACCATAAGCACACTTTTGTGCCAGGGACTTCAGAGCACAGCTAGAAATGGGAACAACAGAATAATAGTGGCATCATTCGAGGGCAGCTTTTAGGGATACTTATGTAACTGCACATTTGGAGAATCTCCAGTGCCTAATCTGATGACCAGAAGGAAAGAAAACAAGACCACTTTTAGTACAGGAACAATCCGAGGCAAGGTATGCTCACTTGGTCCATACAATTGTCATGTTAGAATCACTGTGTGTTATTTCTAGAACCTACACTGTTTACTCCTTAGCTATATATACATTTGTGGTTTACAAACGTGTCCTTCGGCTGGTGGCAACAGTGGCAATTTGGCTGCTGAAAGGTCAGAGGTTCTGTTTTCCTCTGCTACTCGGGGGAGCTGCTCTAGATGTCCAAATTAGGAGAATTATCAACCTTTCCAGCTGATACAACCCAAAATGTCATCACGTGGTGCGTATGCCCACTACAGCATAAAGCATGTATCAATGGATCAACCCACTCAAGTCACCGGATCTCCTCACTGTGAACGAAGACATTTAGCTTCCACGCCCACATAAAAAGTATTCCACTTCAGTGTCAAGGCTGGTGGGACTATCTCTTCTTTTATTTCATTTGTTTTTTTTAATTAATCCTGCAATAGGTCTTTTATTTTTACTTTTTATGCAAACATACGGAATTCACCTTTAAACAGTTGCATTTTTACTTTGTATTACTTTCAACCTTTTGATGCCTGTTGCATGTGTTGGCAAAGAAACAAATTCAGACAATATTGCACGCTTGCAAAGGTCAGACCTATTGGCTTTGCCAATCCTTGCTAACTATTGTTGTAGAACTGTACTTCGACTGATCTAAATCCCTAACTTCCAAAATGATTATAGTTTGCGAGTTGACATCACAAAAACACATTTTTGAGACTATATATGGAGTACAAAATATTTGCCTCAAGCAATCTCTCTAACCGCCAGCTCATTCATGAAGTCACCGCAGTCCGGTATGACAAAGAGCAATTACTGAGGAACAATATAAGATCTGCAATCAAACTCTGAGAAAGGGATTTCAAATGCAAATGTGGGATGAGCTGTGCAGCCTTAAAAGAACAATCAAGCAGTCAGTGGCATCAACACATTGCTTCCCCTGCTTCTTGAGAACCAATCAGAAGGTAGAAATCCCACTCGGGTGCAGGAAGATGTTTGATGCTTGAGAAACAGGCCCAGCTGCATATTCATGGCAATTTGCGTAAGAAAACAACAAAAAATACATTCTGGAAAGATCAACACAACAACATTTGGAATATGCAATTTACCTAGAGAGAGCAGAGGGGCATTTGGAAGAGAAGCTGCCACAGGAGGCAGAAGAGACTTCGCTTTAGGCACTTAAGAGACATACCTTGTTGGAAGAGGGACAGCGTGACTGAGGAGACAAGGAGGAAGAGCGCCTTGATGGGTGGAAAGTGAGCGGGCTCGTGAGCAAAGATGTGCACCAGCTGAAAGAGTAACAATACCACTAGTCACAACACAGAGCGTGAAAACACTACTCTCACAAGGTAATACAAACTAGTAACTAATTCCACAAGGACATCCTCTAGTAGGTACATTCCCTACCTATTCACCACACACACAAGTTAATGCAGCATGATTCAATGGGTACATTCTCTGCTGGGGACAGTCCAAGACCAGGCACCACTCAAACAAGGTAACACAGAAGATGCAATAGGGACACCCGCCGCTGGGGACATTCCAAGACCAGGCACCACTCAAACAAGGTAATACAGAAGATGCAATAGGGACATCCTCCGCTGGAGATGCTCCAAGACCAGGCACCACTCAAACAAGGTAATGCAGAAGATGCAATAGGAACACCTTCCGCTGGGGACATTTCAAGACTAGGCACCACTCAAACAAGGTAATGCAGAAGATGCAATAGGGACATCCTCCGCTGGGGACATTCCAAGCCTAGACACTACTCAAACAAGATAATGCAGGAGGATTCAATGGGGACATTTCAAGGTGAACAAACAAGATGGGGAGATTTCCTATCCACATCGCCGCTCACACAGGGCATTAAATATTCTCACCTTTGGTTCATCCTTCATGTGAGACAGTCCAAGCCTAGAAGCTTCTTTCACATTGCATGGTAACAGAAGCTTCTTCTATTGGTACATATTTCACCTCCAACATTCCAAGCCTAGACACTGCCCAAACAAGGCTATGCATGAAGATATGACTGGGACTGTCTACCCAGCGGAGATTTCCTAAACACACCACTACTCACACAAGGTAATGCATACAGAGACAAAGGGAACTTGATAACACAAGCATATTCCATGGGTATGTTATTCCCAGCAGATATGCCAAGAACACCAGACACTGCCCACACAAGATTATGTAGGGAGACAAGATGGGGACATCCCTCACTGAGAATATTCAAAGGCTAGACTGCTCATATATGGTAATCCTCGTTCATTCCACATGGACATTAAAACTTTACTAGACACTTTCCAAACGAGGTTATGCATGCGGATTTCATGGAGATATCCTTCACTGAGTTCACTCCAAGGTTAACTACTGCTCACACAGTTTAACAGATGTATATTTAAAAGGGACATGCAATACTAGGAACATGCCATGCCCAGACATACCTCGCACATGGGAACACAAGATAATTTTATTGGGACCTAGTTCAACTGGGACATTCAGTGCATAAACACCACTCAGGTAAAGTAATACATGTTTCACCAGGGACATTCCTAACACTGTGTTATTTTCACAAGTCACACGTGCACATCATTTGGACCCAACCACCAACTGACACTGCTCCCTACAAGGTAATACATGTAGATTCGAAGGGTCATCCTTTTCTGGGGACATTCTAGGTCTTGGCACTGTTCACACAACAGAGGATTTTTATAGAATCTCAAAACTTTGTAGTTACAATCGCATTGCCTGTAATGTCAAAGACTGGCACTTTCATACTAGGATAAAGGAGGCAGTAGTAAATGGAGCCAGGCCACCCTGACACCTTCATCCTGTTGGATGTTTTCTGCAGCCTTTGATGCCACAAGCCATGAGAGACTCGCTGAGTATTCGGGCAAGGGGCTTGGCTTCGATTTGCTACTTCTGACCACAAAGATGCCAATAGGTTCAGATGCCACATTTTACTTCACCTTCTTCCTCCCTGACAGATTAGCACCCTAGTTCACTGCCCCTCTACTATTACTTTTTTCATGATTAAATGATTTGTTCCAGCCTCAGATGATTGCACTGTAGACTGCAGTATAAAATGTGCAATGTGCAGTGATGATACCAAGATTTTGCTTAAAAAACAACTGAGGGCATTACGTTACAGGTTTATCACCACCAGACGCATACACCACGGTGTAGGGGTCCGAATGGAAACACACAGTCTTACTGGCGACAAGATGGAGTTCCTGGTGTGGGCTTTGAAGGTTGGGATCCTCTACAGTTTCCTGGGTAGAGCATCATTCCTAGTTAAACAAAGTCCTTGTCTTTTAAAAAGTGAAGCACTTAATGTGCATTCAAATATTAACTCTTGTTGCTGTGTTTTCTGACATTTGAGTGTCTAACTGTCTCCATGAGTGAGCATTGACTGTTCTGCTCCACTACTCTGAGACAGTCAGTCACTAAAAGGGAGAAGGTGGTTATCCAGTTCGAGACCACAGGAAACGAGTGGCAAACAAGTCGATTGTTACAATTGCAGCTCAGTGTATTGTGATTGCCCGAGGTCACAGGAGCGAGATCTCACACTTACGTTATCCAGATGTTAATTCTGAGGAATCCAAAAATCAAGCCACTTAAGTTATTTTCACTTTAAAGAGATATAGTCATCTCTAGAACAGAGCTCATAACTGGCCTGACTGATAGAAATCCAATATGGATAACTGAAATCTGCATTTCTTTTTGGTAGGCCATCAGCATTCAGCACACACTTATTTCAATTTCATCCAATTTCATCAATTTTCAAGGACCAAAACATTTGAGTAGGGACCTCAATTAAATTTTCTACTGCTACATATCAATTAAGCCTCACACCGGTCATTTGCAAACAGAGTTATAGAACTACCGAGCAAATCAGGTATTTAAACGGATGTGAGAACCAAACTCCAGGTGTTTCCCTTGTGTAAATTTCACCAGCTAAGACACGGTGGACGTTAGCACATAGGACTAATAAAGGGCACAATACAGCTTTTAATCAAAACAAAATAAATAGTGAACCCAACTCAGGTCATTGTTCAGGGCACCTGCCGTACACATAAGGGATACAGTAAAAAAAAAAAAAAAATGACAACTGCACACTGTCAACTATGTCTAAAAAGCAATAATAACACAAGCTTTACCTGGCGAGTAAGGTCGAGGGCAGAGGCTTGTGGGATTGTGCTGTACATCTGACCAAGCATCTCGCACAGCTGCGGCACCATTGGAGCAAAGTCGTCAAGGAGTGTCTTTACTGATTTTTCAAAGATGGCGCAGACGGACTGCAGCGACAAATGAAAGATGAGATTAGAAACAGGGTGAAGAACAATATAATGTTGGCACAGGCTGAACAGCAAGTACCATCCCATAGTACTTCCATGCTCCTTCGGTGTCATGAGTCCACCAACTAGCCCTTTGCTTCAAACACTAACAGACTACCCATAATGATTGTACAACCGAGACCACGGATACCCTCAACAACATAAGTGTACACGCACACCCTGTTTGTACGTTTAGTGACAAACCTGTGCAGCTCATGGAAGGAAGATGTTGTGAACTATTTTCATGTTGCATATATATAGCACTCGAGCCCGGGATAATCTAGGCACCTGCCATGTGATGGAGAGAGAGGGCACCAAACCGCGTGTCTGTGTATGCACCATGATGGGAAAACTCACAGGGAGTGGAAGTGCTAAGAAATGTTCTGAAGAGCAACCACCTAGAAAAGTGGTGTGAAAACTGTAGCTACACCCCACTGAGAAAAAGTACTGGGAGAGAGGAATCTGTACACAATTACACTGTGATATGTGAAGGCCCGTCCCAGAATATACTGTGACTTGGCCCTGCAGTAGGCTGCACCGCAATAGGGGATGATCCTGTTCCTGATTACATTGTAGGAGATCACCGATTAAACCGAGTTAGGTGTAGCGGTCTATAGTTGGACTTCGGGAGGGGAGGTGATGAATATGCATAACAGAAGATATCACTGCATTATTACGCTAAAGTAAGTGAGGGGTCTGGGCTTCTGTACACTGTGGGAGTAGGGGTCTGTTCTTGGTTAATCTGGGACAGTTGAGGAGTCTGTCCATTTTCATATTGTGACAGATTATCACTATGTCTATTATTATATTCTGGACGATCCGGCGGCCTCTCACCTATTACACTACTGTAAGCGAGGGGTCTGGCCTGTATACTTGGTGTGGGGGGATCTCTTGTTAGTTATACTGTAAGAGTTGAGGCCGTGCTTCAAATCCAATTAATATTCTGTCTCATATTCTGGGAGATCTGGGGTCTCTCCCTTATTAGACTACAATGAGTGAGGGGTCCACCATGTACACACTGTGGGAGGTGTAGCAGTCTCTGCTTGAGTAGACTGTATGTGTACACATTTAGGTGGCATTTTTGTAGCACATACCTAGCCAAAAGGCTGCAGAGCACTTCACAATATCATGAGTAAATACAGTCAACAAGTGTTTGGAGAAGAAGTGTGTCCCTGAGAGTGGTTGTGGACTGTTACTTTGTTATGATGAGGTTCACTTTAAGGAGGAGCATCTGCAGCTCCAGCCTACACTCAAACAGGGTTGGGGCAGACATGATGGATACAAGGATGTCCCTGCAGATCCTGGATACACAGATGGAAGACATCTGTTCTGCATCTGCTGGTGTCCCGGCTGCAGTTGTGCAGAGTCAGAGATGGTGAACGTGTCAGCCAAATAAGCAGGCCTGGCAGTCATGATGGTCCTGTAAATGATGTTGCTGGTTTTGGACAATGTGGGCTGACAGGGCCGGCTATTGAAGCTCCATCAGGGTGGGTGTGACCTGATTTATTCAGGCTGCTGATGAAACATACAGTCTGGAAACATGCAGTGCATGATGCACTGAACAGGAGTCTGAGTGGTGCCTAAGAGGCAGCTCTGAAGTTGTTTAGTCAGAGGAGGGGTTTTACTTTCTTTAGTCGAGCGAGCTTGTCTTCTTGGTATACTGTGAGAGTTTAGGGGTCTGTCATTTATTATAATGTGGCAGAAGATTGTTCAATTAAGTTACTTACATTTGGCAACACTATTTCTGTTGCATTCGCCAAGTGCAGATTCCTAACCTTGAAAATCTCCGGTAGAAGTTAGTCAGAATCCAGAAAGCTTCACTGTAATATCTCGTTACATTGGAAGGCAGCACAATTGGCCTCCATCACTACCTCTTCCAACACCAGACACAAAGATGCATACAAATGATACCTCTGAGGGCTGACTAAAGTTTTATTTTCCTCGTTTTGATCCAGAGCATCTTTTAATGGGTTTCATGAAGCCAAGTACAACGGGATACATGAGGCCTGTAACCATTTCAGATGACAGCAATAGACACAGATATCCTGAACCACATCTGGGACTAGCACCACATAGGGTAAGAAAGAGGACTCGTGCTAAGCTCCTCCGCCATGATGCTCAGAGATACCACAGGTGAGTGATCAGAAGGTAAGTCCTGTGAAGAGCAAGCTACTACTGGAGGCTAACAGCCTCCGCTCAAAGAGCACAAGATCTAACACTGCCCTGCTTGCTGCACAACTGGGGTTGTGTTAGTCTTCAGCACCTGGACCAACGGGCCATTGATGGAAGTAAGAAGGGGCTGCAAACGAATGACCTGCAGCTCCAGAAGATTGATATGATGGAGCTGCTGAGGAGTCAGAGGGCAATGATCTCTACATGGTGCAAGTGACCGCCCCATACTCAAGATGACATCTGTCACTACTGTGTGCCCTGAACATGGCAAGGCAAAGGGCATGCCTCAAGTCAGTTTTGGAAACAGCATGCACATCCACCACTGAAGTTCCTGAGCTGCTTCATCTAAAATGCAGATGTTGGCCAAAAGCCAGAAGCCACCCCTAGTGTTGGTTTCAATGTAAACGAAGGATCCACTGGAGACCAGCCTACACCAACAAGCATGCAGTACCAAAGGAATGCATAAAATCAGGATCCCAATATCCCACCTGAATGTCCTGGAATCATTGGAAGGGTAGCAAATCTTTAAAATAGAATAGAATTTGCATCAGAATTACAGTTGGTGGTCTACAAGGTTTCCAGCCTCTAAGCACCAAGTTCTATATGTTGAGAATACCAAGCAGCAGCATTACTATGGTCCACCTGAGAGTAAGCGCTAGAGTCACGTACTCCAGGTGACCCGCACGACAGATGTGTTTTCCAATCTTATAGTTTGTTAATATGCAGATGCTCGGGATGGCGCAGGAGTTTGTCTATCATGTGCTCATGTAGAAAGTCATCTACAATCTCGAGGAAGCGCCAGAGTTTTACTACCAAACTATTAGGGGGTGCCAGTGTGGTTGCTTTACCAGCGAAACGGGGATTTAACTGTATCAAAAGTGTGGCGAGTGGGGGACTAAGGAGTAAGGTTCTGGTTAGAAGTCTGTAGTTAATATTCTGTTTGGTCGATGTTGTTCGGACGTAACTGCTTTTGGTTTTCATACTTATCAGTTTACCTGACCTTTGCCTAATTTAAAAACAAAACAAAATGTGTCCCCTGGACAAAAACTGTTCAAATATGTATATGCAGAACAGCAGCAATTCTCCGCACTCCACACATTTACTGGGCAAAGCCCTGCTCACAGAAGACAGTGTTAAGCTATTTGCAATTGTGAAAAACCGGAGTAGGTTGCCTAGGCTGACCTTGTATAGCCATATGCCAGTATCCCAGGGTGAGAACCCACCTTGAGGTACTGGGGGGTAACATGACACTGGGAAGCATTTTGATGCCAAGACCGCAGTCATACTATAGAAGAGAACGGCCTCAGATGCGGCAGCTGGTCCAGGGGGCATGAGATGGATAGGCACTGACCAACTAATGACGACACTGATCATAGACCACCCAATACACTGGCGCATGCTGTCAATTCCTAAGCAGCTTCAAGGAGTCACATTACAGGCAAACGGAGCATGGCTACCTCCACCACCTGGGCGTCGTTCAGCCACTTGCTCAGCACCTTCTGGATAAGCTGGAAGACCTGCTGCAGCACCACCACCACCTGCAGAAGAACAGAAGGTGTCAACTGATGGAACATGGATGGAGGACGGCAGAAGGTGTCAACTGATGGAACATGCAGGGATGCTGGCAACAACACGTGGCTGGAGGGAGGAGGAGGGCAGAAGATGTCAACTGATGGAACATGCAGGGATGCTGGCAACAACACGTGGCTGGAGGGAGGAGGAGGGCAGAAGATGTCAACTGATGGAACATGCAGGGATGCTGGCAACAACACGTGGCTGGAGGGAGGAGGGCAGAAGATGTCAACTGATGGAACATGCAGGGATGCTGCCAGCAACACGTGGCTGGAGGGGGGAGGAGGAGGGCAGAAGATGTCAACTGATGGAACATGCAGGGATGCTGGCAACAACACGTGGCTGGAGGGGGGAGAAGGAGGAGGGCAGAAGGTGTCAACTGATGGAACATGCAGGGATGCTGCCAGCAACACGTGGCTAGAGGGAGGAGGAGGAGGAGGGCAGGACACGGCACAGAAGGACAGTACAATAGCATCGATCCAGTCCTGAGAAGAGGGTAGGGAGGACAGGTGAGTATGACACAGACATAGGTCAAAGAGGAAACCATCATGGAAGTGATAAAGTAATGCTACGAGGGCTGGGTACAGGCAAATGCATAACAGACTAAGATGAAGGGAAGATAGAAGACCAGTTACACACATTAGCCAGAAGTATATGTGTTTACCCAGAAAACTGCTGTTAAATTCCAAAACCACCATTCTACATTCTGTGGACAAATTAAGTACCCTTGGGAATGGACAATAACACTAACATTCACATCCGTAGAGACGATTCAGTTTGAGTTGGCCCTTCTGATTATTACCAGAATGCATACAGCAGCTGCTATTCAACCAATTACATGAAAGGTGGGAAGTCGGAGAAAGTAGGACAGAATGTGTATAATTTGCACAACTACTAGGAATAAGACAGCACGTAACAGAATCACATTTAACAGAAGTTTATCACATTTCCCTCATTCTTGATTTAAAAATATCTCAGCAATGACTTTATACCATGTCTTCAGGGAGTGTCCTTAAAAAACTGGAGGGAGGGCTGCTTTAGGACTCATCATCCCTCAGGTGCATTAACAAAACAAGACAGTTCAACATTTGCAACTTTGGTGGATGGAACTACCCTCACTGGTTAAAACACTGCAAGAAAAGAACTTCTCCAATTTAGAGAGCTTCATATAATCCAGCAAAGATAGTAATAGCCACCTTTCACCTCTCTATAAACAGATGACCTGGATGGAGAGCCAATGGTTTAAACCTATTGATGCCATTGGCTAAATGCTCTAGGTAAGTTGGATGAACGGAAACGGTAGCCAAACTATTGAAGATCTAGCGAGAAGTATGAGAATTATGCATTGTGTACTATATCAATGTATCCTCTGATCAATTCTGTTGAGGGCTGGGCCAGTGGTGATGCAATAAACATTTGACGGGATTGCCATAACTAACTGCATTCGGGAAAGAAGCTTTAAGTCAGATTAAAGAAGACTTGCACTCTTACTATAGGCATTTGGGGCCACATGTACAACGTTTGGTTTTGTGAGTCGCAAAACCGAATGTTGTATAGTGTTAATGACACTATTAGCAATTCGCAAGGGGGTCGCACATGCCCACCTCATGATTATTCATGAGGTAGGCCGCAATTCACGACCCCCTTGGGAATGGCGGCCCTCACAGGAATGGTGGCCTGCTGGAGACAGCAGACCACCATGTCTGTGACTGCTTTTGAAAAAAGCAGTTTTTTTTTTTTTTTTTTTTTTTTTTTTTTAATGCAGCCCTTTTTCCTTAAAGGAAAACGAGATGCATTTCAAAAACAAAAAATGAAACGTTTTTGTTTCATTTTTCAGAGCCTGCTCTGAAAAAATGTTTTCACTGACATTCACAAAGGGGAAGGGGTTCCATGGGACCCCTTCCTGTTTGCAAATGGGTTAGCACCAGTGTGACACTGGTGCAAACTGCGATTGTTTTGCGACTGCATTTGCGGTCACAAAACAATCATACATGGGACTGCGAGTCGCAATAAGGAAGGGAACGCCCCTTACTAAATGGGAGTCGCAATCCCTTTTTGCGATTCGGTAAATAGTTTACCAAATCGCAAATATGGGTTAGTACATGGGAAAGTGCATTTTGCACGTTGCAAACAGCCCAATTTGCTGTTTGCGAGGTGCAAAAGCCTTCGTACATGTGGCCCTTGGTTCCCTACAAATTTGAACAGAAAGGGGTAAAAGTACATATGTCTAAACCTTCAGCCTGGAGCCCCCAGTGGTATGGAGCACCTGCCTTTATAGGAGTTCTACCAGATGCTTCACAGTTCGAGACCTTATTTCAGATCAGTGGAAGTCCAGCTTTTTTTTTCAAACTGCACAGGCTTCTTTATGTTCAGCCTCCAGAAGGTATATTGCCACAACCTTAATAGTTTTTGGCAGTGGGAAATAAACAATAGAGTCTGACATTAGAGCTGTGAGTCAAAGCTTTCCCTGTCAACTTATCTAGGCTTTTACTGTCTTTCTCTAGAGGCCCAAAGGCCACTTAACTAGCTTCTTAGACCTGCGCCCGGCTAGTGCAATTACCTAGTCTGAGTGACAAACATTGAAAGTATGGTCACAAGGGTAGGTCTTCTTGTCCCATCTAGGGACGTGGCTGATATGGACAGATTAGGGACATCTCCAGCGATATGCTCATTGAAGGAAAATAAATCTCAAAACCCAAACTACACTCCATTGGGGGGGGGGGGAGGGTTTACTGGTGATCTCTCTCACTCCCTGATTCACGCTGCCAAATAGACAAGCTCAAGTGGAGTTCAAAGTCTTGCCTAGAAAACCAGCTCTTTCGTCCTTTGGGTCGGAATACTGAATTACACTACAACACTGAGAAGGCAATTGCGTCCTTTGACAGGGTAGGCCTGGACACAGGGAACACTCTCTTAAATGTAGGGGTGGCAGTAATGGACAGTTGTGCCTTGCATTGCTTTACGTTTTCACCCATGGAAACCGAGCAGTGCTTGGAATAAAGACAGAAAATTTGTTTATTTCAAGATCTGCAGCAAGACGGAGCAGGCTTGTCGGTGCCAAGACTGAAACCGAGCGTCACTACTGCCACTAAAAGGCTGTTTCTTCAGGAATGGCAGATTTTTCATTGAACAGGTAGCTGTGTAACAAGAGGAATACGGAACCTGGTGGATTCTGGTTCTTGGGAGAAGATGAAAGAAGGGAGTCGGCAAGGGTCAGTAGCCATTGGACAAGCAGCGACTTCAGAGAGACAAAAGTGTGATTTCCTCATTTCTACCAACCCAGTCTTGAAAATATTGTAATCCTCAAAAGAAACAGTGCATGAGCTTGCACGTCCCACCAGACACAATCTTACACTCGTAAAGTCTGGAAAACCCAAAATGTTGAGGTCTATGATGGGAATCCTAAAGTGAAATGGATGCACAAACAAATCTCAAGCTGTTCAAAAGTAAACCATAACCAAGAACAGGAGCAAAAATGTATGAATAAACTCAAACAAAAAGCTGGAAAAAAGAATGCTTAACATAAAAAGGCATTAAGCTGTAGTGCACAAAGATGCTCTGTGGACACTATAAGAAATACGAATGAGTCATGAAGGAAGAAGGGATATGGTGAGCTTCTCTACATTGCCTTCCAACAAGTAACGCAGTGTGATAAGGTTACAAAGTTGTCCAGGATCCTCCAGATGATGCCAGGGGATCTCCCAAAGGCATGTACTTCTAGGGGTTATTAGGAGACTAGAGAATTAAGGTTGTGTTGAGCACCACATAAATACTAAGATAAATAAAATATAGAGGAGATCTGTGTGATGAATAAGTCTGGCAACTCCAGTTTCAGGAGGGAAGAAAAGTTTGAGTAACAGTTCTCGGGGGCTAAAAAATTTGTGGCCCTTTCCTATTCATCAATATTAGTCGTTTAGACAAGTCATGTAATAGGAGACTAGACAAATAGACAGCTGTTAGTATTTGCATTTCAACCACACAAGACTATATTTCTGTTGAAAAGCATTGCAAGGGCTTGTTCAATAATGGGACACAACAGAGGGCATGATTTAGATGTCGGCAGAGGAAACACGGTCACAAACGTGACGGATATCCCATCCACCATATTACCATCCCCTTAGGGTGGAATGGGATTCTAGTACAGCGGATGGGATATCCCGTCACGTTTGTGATGGAGCATTCCCACCGCCGACTTCTAAACCAGGCCCAGAATCCTAAACTTTTGTTATGTCACGGTAGTGCGGTTGAGCACTACCCAAGCTACTCACCGGGTTCGGTCCTTGCACAATGGGCAACTTTTTGGCTTCACTTCCTTTGTGGTCGTCGTCGTGATGACTGATGTCCAGAGTGGTGAAGAGGTTGGAGAGCAGCCCCAAGATGTGGATGATGGCCAGCTTGTTCGAGGGGTTTGGCTGTTAACACAAAGCAGAGCAGCTCAAGACTCATCCAGAAGGAACAGCAACACAGGCTGGTTGGAAGGAACGTTTCATTACCACCTGGTACCAGAAACCTAATAGTTCTTTACGTCGAACAAGAAAACAATCATTATAGTGAAATGTCCACCAACTACTCCAGGTATACCCACTATGGCCAACCTCTCTATATAAGGCAAAAGGATTAACCCTTGCAAACCTGTGTGCACCTTCACATCATATTGCTGTCCCAACTAAATGCTAATGGTCATTGTTAAAAGACAACAGACTCAGATACAATGACAAAAGGGGCAAGCTATTGGTCACATTAAAAGATGCAGATTTCACACACCTCAAGGCAAGTTAGGGACACTCACCGTTTCATCAGCAAGCTTCTCCAATTGCTGGATGTACGGTGTGATTAGAGAGTGCAGGTTTTTCAGAATCTCTTCAACTTGAAGGGCAGAGAGTAGGAATCCAAGGGCCTGCATCAGCCACATGCACTGACTAGTCTGAGAGAAGACAAAATAAATATTGTTGTAGTGGGCCACTCTGTCCTACAGACCAGATCTTATCTCAGATCAGGTTCACTGGTATCATCGCCCACAAACTTGAGAGACTCAAACCTATCGTACAGCCTTCTGGTCTCATCACCTACAATCTGAGTGATCTGATCGTGTGATACAAACTGGTGTCAACTGATCACATCACCCACACTCGATCCTATCATACAGACTGGATCCTCTAGTTTCATCATACAAAGTCACTGACTCGTTTCTGTCAGAGAGACTGGGTGCTTTGGTCTCATCCCCCACATTCAATATGAGCAACTTGATCTTCTTGTCCAACAGACTGGGTTCGCTGGTTGCACCACCCACCTACAATATGAACAACTTGATCCTCTTGCACAGGCTGGTTCCACCCGAATAACTCCATCCTACTGCGACAGCGGATCCACTGGTCTTTTCACCCACACAATCTATGAGTCAGCTGAGCCTGCCCTACAGACTGGTCCCTCTGGTCTCATCACACAAAACTACCACAAGCAACTCGATCCTAAGGTTATCCAGACACTTCAAACCCACATTCACTATAAAAAAAAAATTCAATCCTATGGTACAGACAGGGCCCACTAGTTTCATTACCCACACCCGCCACAAGCAAGCCTATTCTGCCCTACAGTATGAGTGCAGAGGTTTCATCATCCACACCCACCACATGCGAGCCAATGCTTCCTTACTTCCTGGGTCCTCTGGTCTCATCACCCTCGCGGGTAAGAAGCTGCGTTATACAAATCCAGATTGACTGATTGATCACCCACACAAACTATGAGAGATATGATCAAGGACTACAGACGACGCCCCCTGGTCTAATCCCCTACACTAGATGCAGGCAGCTGGTGTGTAATGTTTCAACAGCAGAGCACTTTTTCGCACTGAGACAATAGGATTCTACTCATGACCCACAGCACTTGCTGCTATGGGACTGAATTGCTACACTAATAGACTTCAATCCTAGTACTGGGATCCATCAGTCACATCCCACACAGCTCTTCCAACTCAATCTCAACATGCTTTAGTACTCACTGTTAATACATTAGTCATACCTGTAACCACAACAGAGCTCTTCAAAGGACACCAATACTCCTTGCAACACTCACCACTACTGCAGCAGAGAGTCCCATACTGCTCTTTCAGGACCTATCTACCATGGACTGCAGGACGCCCCAACGTGAGCTAGTACAGCTGGTCCAATGCAGTGCACTCCTGAGCTGCTTCACGCTCTGCAGCTAGGACATCCCTTCCTGAGCCCCTCGGTCCCAACACCCTTAAGTTAGAGCAGCTCTCTGAAAGCATCTCAGTTCTGACATGAATCATTTGCATCTATTGCAAACAGAGCCACTATTCTGCTACCTCATGCAGGAAATCTGATCCACCCAGGTCTCCCCAATGCTGACTTGCTTCATTCCCTGCTTCTGCTGTTAGCACACATCTTCGAATGTACCTTAATTGTGATAGGCTTCAGTCTCTACTATCGCAATATTAAAACACTTTACAGATCTTCTAATCTGTTTGGCACCAGTGCCTGTCATTTCATCACTAGGACACAGTGTTACAAGGATAGCCTCTTCATCTGCAACTCTGAGGTTTCAGGTCTGGACCTCTCTGCGTATGTCCTTCCGTCTAGACCAGCATGGCAGGGTCCTTCTGGTACTGGGACCTTGCACAAGTGAATGTGAGCAAGACCCTATGCCTGACCCCGTTACTTGATGGCGCTTCAGTATGACCTCAAGGATACATAAGATTGTCAGCGGCAATCGTGAACATGTAACTAAACACTGGCTGCAGTTTAAATAAACATGGATTGTCACATCACTTAAAGTTTAGTCTTCTCCTCAGGGCTTCATTGCTATCAGTTCCCTAAACCTGAATCCCCCAGCACAAACCTAGTCAGATATGTAGTAAACAGAATCCAGGAAAATTCTGCAACAATATTTATAACACTGGTCGATGAAAAATAGGTCCTGTTCCTCTGAGACATGCCTACGTCAGGATAGTCGGAGCATATATTTTCATGTATGATAATGACCCAGGTCTTGCCTCCTTAACAAAGGCATTCGGCATTGTACCACTGCCTTCTTCATTTATTCAATTAGTGTGGCCCTCACAAACAGCCAATGCTCATTAATAGCATTTTTTTCTTACAATTCATTTTCTTTCCGACTCGTAATGACTCGTTCCTCACATGGCATCATCACAGTATCACAACAACATTGGAAAATGATGTCACAGTAGGCAACCAACCTCCTAATCAAAGGAACAGGCTCAGAGAGGGAAAAGGGGGGCTACACAAACTTAATGGGAAAATAAAACAGGTATTTACAATTTAACACAATAGTGTAAAAATTAAATTACATTAAAACAACCACTCCCACAAGTTTCAATTTAAAACAATGGAATCCTCACAAGAACACCATGCAAAAACAACATTTGAGACAGGCCTTTAGGCCACAGTGCATCAGCACAAGATGCCAAGGGCAACAACAAACTTCAAACAGGAACCAGCAACACTCAGAGTACAGACAATCAACATGTTTCAGGTAGGGTCCAGTTACCTTGTGGATCTGCTTCATCAGGACTTCCTGTGAACAGAAAGAAAGACAAGAAACCGTCATGGGAGAACCACTACATTCCAGATGCAGACTGAAGTAGGATACTCTGATCCAGCCTCACAGAGAGAACAAACATCAACGCCTGAAACACCACATACAACCTTAGACACTACAGATCACTTCTATACGGCATCTCCATTCTCACCCGTGGAGCTGCCACATTAGCAAACTCATCACGAGTTAAGATGGGCTAATGCTGGAGACAGATTGTAACATGACAAGTTAACTTGCCCATGAGAACCAACCGGGTCTAGCCTGTGGGGAAGGGGCTGGGGAAGCACACGGACAACAGAGGGTGGGTAGGGGAGGGAGCACACGTACAACAGCAGGTGGGTGGAAGGGGCCGGTGGAAGCTCATGGACAACAGAGGGTGGATGGGAGGGGCTAGAAACACACAGAGGGGAATGGGGGAGGAGTATGGAAATGGGGAGAAGTATAACAGGTAAACATAAAATGCAAATCCACTTATCAAAGATTCCACATCTTCGTCAGACGTAGAGAGCCTCACCGTCACAAAGGACAAGACATGCTAACGGGTAAAACAAGCACCATGCCCCCAAAAGGGATCAGAGAAGGTCCTGACAGCACACAGCTGTTCTAAACTGAACAGTCAGAGCAGCTCTGCCAAGGTTTTCTGCTTACACTGAAATTCTCTTACCTGTGAAACGGCAACAATGTTGGCAGCAAAGGGGGGAAGATCATACTTGCACTCCCGGCAGATCTTCTTTAGTGTGGAAACGCTGGAGATGGAGAGTTCAGGGTTACCCAGGGCATGCAGCACCAAAGGCAAAACATTGTTGATCATCACTGGGTGGTCTGCAAGCCACTCAGCTAAGGCTCCTAAATAGGTAAAGAGAAAATCAAAATGAAAAGGTGTGTTGGTCACTGATTAACAACAAACATTTGAGAGTTAGAGGTGGTCTGAAAAGAACACCTAAAGAGGAAATGGGTTTGTAAAAAAGTGTTTACACATTGCATGGTGCGAGGGTACCCGGCCTTGAAGGTTAAACACTGAGAAGTCAAATGGACTGAAGGAAAGACATCAAACATTGAGGGTTTAGAGAGGGCTCTGCAAGAGGAAAACACTGTGAAATCAGAGAAGGCACACTTGGGAGCAAACTTCATGAATTGAAGGGTCAGAGGCAAAGGTCAGGGAAAGAGATGAAACACTGAGAGGAGTCCAGGGAAGTACACCAATTGAGGTGCCATAGGGTGACCGGGAGGGGCAAGCAACTTCCTTGAGGGCATGCATAAGAGGGAATGGAAGGAGATTTCACAATGAAGAGTCAAGGAGGCCCGGGTGAGGGAAGGGCGTTACGCACTGAGGATTCGGACAGCATCAGGGATGGAGAATTCAGCAAGGTTTAGGGAAGGGTAACAATCATTAGGAAGTGAGTGTCAGTAAAGTGTACATGAGACATTAAGCTAAAAGTAATGTGGTCAGGGAATACCACCACACAATGAAGACACAGGGGTGCCATGATGGAGCCAGGGAAGGACATCAGTAGTAGAAGGATCAAAGAGATGACATCACATACGTACAAACACTGAGGGGGTCAGACGGCTCCGAGGGGAGGACATAACATAGAGAGAGGTCTCATGGCAAAGGTGACTGGAGAACATCACACACTGAGTCAGGACCTGAGGGAGGGACAAGGTGAAGACAAGGACAGAGGGCATAGCACACTGAAGAGTCAAACGTGGCAAATGACTGATAAGAATCAAACACTGCAGTTTAATGGATACGAGAAAATCAGATATTTGGGAAGAAGTAGGACGAGAACACGCAGTGCATCAGTCTATCAAGCGAAAACAATGATGCTGTATACTCATTTACATGAGTCAATTGTTTGGGCAGGAAGCATCCTGTCACTACAGGATGCTCTGTTCCACAGGTTGGGTTAAGACCTGGAGATGGTGGGAGCACTCAGTGGAAGGGGGGGAGGGGGAGGGGGAGTCAGAGGAAAGAAATCTTGTTCCTAATGGAAGTCATGATCCTTGAAGATCTCTTGTCAAGATGCAGGATCCAAAATCACTTCCAGAAGGACAAATTTCTCTTGTGCATAAAATATATTTATTGATGTTTTTATTTAAATGTAAGATTACTTCAATTCATTTGATGATTTTTATTTTAGAATAAACTTAATCAAAAATGGATTGGAAACCAAAAAGTGAAGAGCCTAACTAGATCTTTGGATTTCCAATTATTTTGAGAAACAGGATAAAGAAAAAATAATGTAATGGATGAACAACAGCAGCAGTCGTAAAAGCGGTGAAAAGCAAAGCTCACTGTAAGGAAGTCGGAAACTTAACTTTCCCATAAGGAATAACAGGGTAAATCAAAGATCACTTTGTTTTGCTAGATAATTAGGATCACTTTCATTCAATGCTTTGCAATGTCTTATTAGGCAACAGTAAAGCACTGACCTCAGGAACCTAAAGGACAATTCCCTTGAAGAAAAAGTGGGATTACAAATAAATAACTTGCCTTCTCCATCATGGGGGCTTTGCTGGTAATCAAACAATAAACAGAAGCCCAAACAACCCCCGCCCTCTTGCCCCTGACTCCTAATGATCTCTGGTAATAGACATATGAGGTTGGAAGCAAGCTATGTATATTGCACAGATAGACCTGAACCACTTGGGTATCAAACCCGAGTCATAGGTCCAAGCAGTAGGTTTTTGTAACCAAGTGTCCCTAATTTCACTAATGGAGAGGTTTCTTAAAATATAAATAAAATGCATGGTATATAGCAGCATAAACCTAAATCTCACTGACTCTCTGGGGTAAAATCATATCAATGGGAAGCTTGTTTTCCACAGAGGTGCTAGAGGTTCCATGAGTTTAGAAAACTCCAAACAATTTAGAGAAAACAATATTTCTTTTCCAGGGCAAGAACCCATTATTCAGGGAAACTCTTAGTAAGGCTCTCTAAGAAGTCCCTGTTCACAGGAAAAATAAAAAAGAATGTATCAGCAACAAAGAATAATTTGATTTATTGTGAACTATTGGTCAGATGAAAACAACACAGTGATATAATTTCCTCTCCACTTTTTGCCTCTTTCAAAACATCAACAGTCTGGACGAAGTTTCAAATGTCCAAGTGTCGGTATTTAGAAGCCACTGGTAGGCAATGGTGTGCTTTTCAAAAGAAAGCGTGCAGATCCTCAATGGGGTGGTGCTAGGCCCTCTAAGGGAAGGCACAGACACAAGTGAGAAGAGTCTGATGCTAAACAAAGGTTGAAAATAGCACTCCAAAGAAGCCCCTCATGAAATGAAATGCCTTTCTTAAGAAGAGCAGAGGAAGACTGAAAATGAAATGAGCTTCTATTTTTCAATTGTGGAAATAAAAAAAAAATATCAAAATGTACAGGAGCTCAAGCGTAGGACTTTTTCGAGAGGTAGTGAAAGAAAAAGCAAACTAGTCTTGAGACAGGATGGAAGAATTCATTCACTTAAAAAGGCCAAATGTAGTATATTGCCAGCTAAAGCAAAACTGCTGTGTATTTAAGCCAGGCCAGCAATTGAAAAAATTCCGAACAACCTGCCGGAGATGTTTGTGTTTCTTTAGCCAATAATGAGGAAACTATGTTTGATACATTTCTTGGATTTGTTCGGGGGTAAGCACAGATGATGGAAAAATCAATATCTGGCTGGGGACCTGTTGGACATGGCTGGCTCATGATCATTAGAGTTTGCATTGGTCAGCTTTGCACTGGAAGACTTAGTAGTTGGAGGACTGTGCTCTCAGTCACAGATAGCTGATAATCAGTTCCCCAGAATTAAGACTGAGTGGTTGTCTGCTGCTGTGTGGATTTCTGGCACAGGCTCTGTCTCAGTTGTCATTTGATCCTCATACTTGGGGTCTGCTTTTGGCGGAAGAATGTGTCTTGATTGGCGAGTTAGCATGTTACTTCGGTGGGCTTGGTAATTAGGCATAGGGGTTGTGTAAGGGTCCACCACTAAACTGGTTTGGAATATGGGCTGCTGAGATTTGATAGCTTTTGTCTGCACATACAGGGAGTGCAGAATTATTAGGCAAGTTGTATTTTTGAGGATTAATTTTATTATTGAACAACAACCATGTTCTCAATGAACCCAAAAAACTCATTAATATCAAAGCTGAATATTTTTGGAAGTAGTTTTTAGTTTGTTTTTAGTTTTAGCTATGTTAGGGGGATATCTGTGTGTGCAGGTGACTATTACTGTGCATAATTATTAGGCAACTTAACAAAAAAAAATATATACCCAAGTCAATTATTTATTATTACCAGTGAAACCAATATAACATCTCAACATTCACAAATATACATTTCTGACATTCAAAAACAAAACAAAAACAAATCAGTGACCAATATAGCCACCTTTCTTTGCAAGGACACTCAAAAGCCTGCCATCCATGGATTCTGTCAGTGTTTTGATCTGTTCACCATCAACATTGCGTGCAGCAGCAACCACAGCCTCCCAGACACTGTTCAGAGAGGTGTACTGTTTTCCCTCCTTGTAAATCTCACATTTGATGATGGACCACAGGTTCTCAATGGGGTTCAGATCAGGTGAACAAGGAGGCCATGTCATTAGATTTCCTTCTTTTATACCCTTTCTTGCCAGCCACGCTGTGGAGTACTTGGACGCGTGTGATGGAGCATTGTCCTGCATGAGAATCATGTTTTTCTTGAAGGATGCAGACTTCTTCCTGTACCACTGCTTGAAGAAGGTGTCTTCCAGGAACTGGCAGTAGGACTGGGAGTTGAGCTTGACTCCATCCTCAACCCGAAAAGGCCCCACAAGCTCATCTTTGATGATACCAGCCCAAACCAGTACTCCACCTCCACCTTGCTGGCGTCTGAGTCGGACTGGAGCTCTCTGCCCTTTACCAATCCAGCCACGGGCCCATCCATCTGGCCCATCAAGACTCACTCTCATTTCATCAGTCCATAAAACCTTTAGAAAAATCAGTCTTGAGATATTTCTTGGCCCAGTCTTGACGTTTCAGCTTGTGTGTCTTGTTCAGTGGTGGTCGTCTTTCAGCCTTTCTTACCTTGGCCATGTCTCTGAGTATTGCACACCTTGTGCTTTTGGGCACTCCAGTGATGTTGCAGCTCTGAAATATGGCCAAACTGGTGGCAAGTGGCATCGTGGCAGCTGCACGCTTGACTTTTCTCAGTTCATGGGCAGTTATTTTGCGCCTTGGTTTTTCCACACGCTTCTTGCGACCCTGTTGACTATTTTGAATGAAACGCTTGATTGTTCGATGATCACGCTTCAGAAGCTTTGCAATTTTAAGAGTGCTGCATCCCTCTGCAAGATATCTCACTATTTTTGACTTTTCTGAGCCTGTCAAGTCCTTCTTTTGACCCATTTTGCCAAAGGAAAGGAAGTTGCCTAATAATTATGCACACCTGATATAGGGTGTTGATGTCATTAGACCACACCCCTTCTCATTACAGAGATGCACATCACCAAATATGCTTAATTGGTAGTAGGCTTTCGAGCCTATACAGCTTGGAGTAAGACAACATGCATAAAGAGGATGATGTGGTCAAAATACTCATTTGCCTAATAATTCTGCACTCCCTGTAGTGTCATATGCTTAATGATCCTGGGTAAGTCTAAGGATGTCTGGGAGGTTCAAAGGAAATCATACTTTCAGCTGGTGGTTTTGAGCTTGCTAATATATTTATATTTTACTTTTTGCTTGATAGTTGGTGATGAATTCAGTTCCACCTCGTGTTCTGTGGCTGCTGGTTGTATCCTTGCACACTTGTGCAGGCTTACGCCTCATACTTTGCAGTACAGGGGCGGGACATTTCATGTAACTGTGTTGAAATATACTCAAACTATACCTGACTTTGAAAAACTGTTTCTTAGAACTCTTTTGATTTGATGAGAGTTCGGTAGCAGCCTTTGTTTATATAGTCAGCTGAGATTATAGTTTTGGTGCTTCGTAGACCACAGCTGTCTTACCTACTGCTTAAAGAGCTTTGAAGTGAATTAAAGCTGCCTTAAATGATTTTAAGTCTCTGGATTTGATTCATCCTGTGTATTGTGTGAATTATGTAGTGCTTGGGTTTGTAGGACCGAATAACTGCTAATAGTCACTTCTACATGAACACTGTCACAAACAACATGTAGTAAGTTGTAATCCGCAAGAGGGACAGAGTGGTACTAGTGCTATCATCAAAAAGCCATAGAGCTTACAGGGCGGCTGACCTTCTGGACCAAAGAGCGGGCTAGTGTTCATGAAAATATACTCTTGCCATCTTATACCACACCTTCATCCAGTCACAGTTATCTGCTCACCAATGGTAAACATTACGGTGTCGGCCAGCTGGACGTTGTTAATGTTGATTCGAGGAATGAGGCCAATCAGTCCTGGCACCACATCGGAATAGTTCACATCGATGGTTTCTGCGATGGACTGAAAACCGAAGAGTAGCGCTTCTGTGTGCTGCAAGGAAAGAAGAAGAGGGTCACAAACCACCAGAGCAACAAGAGCGTCTCACAGCAAAGCCACTGTGCAAGAAGGGGGTTTCACACCAGATGTAAGGAAGAAAGGGGTTACAGACCAAACCTACTGTGCAAGAAGGGGGTTTAATGACAAATCTGAGATAGAAGAGAGTTGCAGATCATAACCAAATCTACTGAGCCAGAAGGAGATCAACACCAAACCTACTGAGCACACACCAAATTCACTTATCAAAAAGGGAGTTACACACCAAACCTGCTTAGCAAGAACTGGGTCTTACACCAAAGCTACTGAGTAAGAGGAGGGTTTTACGCCACATTTACCGAGCAGGAAGGTGGTTTCGTGCCAAATCTAAAGAGCAAGAAGGTCATACACCAAATCTATGAGCAAACAGGGGGTCTCGCACCAAACCTACTAAGAAGGTGGTCTCATATCAAACTGACTGAGCAGGAAGGGGGTCTCATATCAAACCTAGTGAGCCAGGTTATGGTCTCACATCAGACATACTGAGCAAGAGGAGGGTATCACACTACTACTCTACCGAGCAAAACTACGATATAACCTCACACCTACTTAATCAAAAAATGGTAACACATCAAACCTACTGAGCACCTAGTGTGTCTCACATCAAGCCTAGTGAGCAGGAAGGAGATCTAACACCAAACTGTGAGAAAACAGGCTTTTTGCAGGTCCCCCCACACTTTTTGCCCCCAATCTGGAGAACTAGCTGCTGTTTTTCCACAGAGAGTGCAGTGAGGCCTGATAACAGACCTCAGAGCCAGAGGTCTCGCTCCTTATAAAAAGTATGTTGAATTGGCTACCCACAACTGGCATAAGCTGACTTACTTATAAATCCCTAGTATATGGTACCAAGGGTACCCCCAGGGCATGAAAGTCAAAGTACCCAGGGCTGCAGCACTGACTGTGCCACTTTGCATGTGACAAGGTATAAAATGACTCCCAGCCGGCCACTGCAGAGTGGAAGAGCAGTTTTAAAACTGCTAGTTCGACTTTACCGTTCAACCCAATGACAAAGCCCCCACTTCCCTTAACAATATATGTAGTCTCCTCTAAGGAAGGCATATCGAGCCATAAGGCAGGGAGCTCTGTATTACTAAACAGGACATACACTTTAACATGTCCTGTTAGAAATGGGGCCTCTAGTTTGCAATAGCTTGCACTCTGTCCATGTAGGGAACCTCAATCTAGTCAGGGTAGGGGAGCCACACAGCTAAGATAACCCCTGATCACCCCATTGGTAGCTTGTCATGAACAGTCAGGCTTATCTCAGAGGCAATGTATAAAGTATCTGGACACACAACACACACACACGCGCACAGCATAAAGCATGAATGGGATTGTCATCCGATCTCACCAAGCATGACTGGAGGGAAGACCCACAGACATGGTGCACACCCCCACACAGCATGAGGGATGCAGATACATATTATGTACAAACCGTATGGGGAACTAGAGGAATCTCATATTTTACTGTACATTGTGGTGAGAGGAGTGACCATTAGATTTCATGGAATACCTGGTAGCTAACAGGTATCTAGTTGCAAAAAAGTGGGGTGGTGCAAATCACTAAAAAGGGAACTGACCCCCACAAGATGATTATTTTTATAGGCACTATAATATTAATTCAAGAGTTACTTTGCTAATGAGGTAAGGTTTTTATAAAACTAATGTTGGGTGTTAGGTGCTGGCTTAGTCGCAAGGTATTTGAAATTACTACTATGGATACCACAGTTTAATTTGCATCATTGTCCGTGGCAGAACATGGAATAACTCTGGTGCAGGCTGGGCTAGATGGTAAATACTCGGGGCAAAGATACTGAAGAAGATTACAAGCCCCTGCTTTCTCTTGTTTATTCACCTATACTGCAGCCCCCAAATCCCCTTCACCCAAACGGAAGGTTCAGAAATCAGTGCACAGGGCCAGGTCTCTATCCACATACACGGCCTTGTTCTTATCCCTATTTGGACATATTTCCGGGTTTTGAGTGTGCTACAAGCTGAATGAATGACGTTCCAGGACTCTTTGTGCACAACAGTCATCAGTATGACCACAGGGCAGGGTGCAGGCACTAAAACTCAAACAGGATGGGTGGGATGCTTGCAAATGGCTCTGCCACTTCCATCGTTTCATGGCCTCTGGATCATTCCAAACAGGAACCGGCCTCAGGTAAATCAGCTATGGTCCTGCTCAAATCGGAGATGCCCAGCTCGAACTGCCAGCCCAGGGTCCCTATGAACATGTCCCCCTTACCGTCTTGGTAGGTCTCATCAGTGAGGTTCACCTTGAGACCCGCGTGCCACTGTGCCACAGGGCCATTACCTTCAAAGAACGGAGATCACCCAGTAGCATCCTTTCCAAACTTTTTTTTGTAGGGCATTTATACATAATGCATTGTGGAACTTTGCAGAGCTCAAGTTTAGCGAAAGGTACAGATTTCAGAGTTGGCCAACTATCCGGACCCCTTGGTGTATGTTTGCAGTTACTGCAGTTTTGTTGAATGACGGAAATGTAATCACCCATGCTGGTTGTAGTCACTTTCCAAGGGGTTACAAACCTTCCCACTAGTCACCTCATCATGGCTTTTCCAGCAGTCTTGAAATCTTGCACCGTGTGCAAACAGCACAGCAAAAACCAAGGACACACTAAAGTGAACCGCTGGTGTGAGGAATGTTTTTGGAAGCGGGCACTAATTAAATGGTCCCTAGTTAGCCAACACTATAGTCTGCTCCTGCTGGGGTCAGAACAAACGGTCCATTGGAGAATGATGGAGGCGTGCAGAGGAACAGTCACATCAGTGGCCAGCACATCTGGTATTGTTTGACACTGGTTTCAGGTGCTTAAGGATCCCAGCAGCAGAAATGTCACCACTGGCCAATGTTTTGAGAACTTTGAGAAGGTCAGAGTACAAAGTCACAAGGTGCTCACTACAGGACACCAATTAAGGCAGATGCTGAGCTGCAGAACTAGTATCTTAAAGGTTGCCACTGGACATCACTCCTGACTGCTCTGATACGTTCACGAACCTGGTCACCAGGATCCCAGGCTACATCTCAGGTGAACAGTCATTAGAAGACCAGCACTTAGGATGTGATAGGATATGATGTGGTCAGCTGTTGTTGGCTGGATGTGAACCAACACCTCGAAATACTCCAATCATGGCTGGTGTCAAGACAAGCTCGAAATAAAATCGACTAGCAGCGAAACGGTCAGAGCTGGCCAGCACAGGGGTCTGGTGAATATAACTGAACCAGTGACAAAAGGAAACATGCAGGTGCATGCAGAGGTAAACTTTCCCATGGGGTTCATGGCCACGGCTTCCCCCACCTTCAATACAACGCATCTTTGGCACTTTGGGGCCACAAATGGAAATGGATGTGGCAGAGGCATGGAGAGGACTGAATGGACCCAGGGTCTGAACTCTGTCAGGATACCCAAGTGCACCCTCTGGCGGAGCATCAATGCTTCCTGGTGCCCAGTGCACTGTGGACTCAGTGGCCCCTCTGGAATCATCTCCCTGCAGTTAACGGGGGCACTCCACAGCACACTGGCAGTGCCGGATGCAGTGATGATGTACACACATCCCATCTGAAACTACTGTGGGAGATAATCCAGGATCACTGGAGGACACTGCATACAGCAGTGCTGGGTGGCACAACGGGATGTACCATAGCTTCATATACTGGGCACCGGAGGAGACAACAGAATGTCTCACAGCATCATCTACAGGGGACTGAAGGGCAACAGAATATATTGTAGCATCGTTTACAAAATAATCAGAGGATACTGTACATTGCAGTGTTGGGTGCACAGGACACAATGTACTATGGCATCTTATCCAGGGTCAAGGAACACAATGAACCATGGCTACTTATCCAAGGGCACAAAATGACACTGTAAACAGCAGTGCTGGTGCACAGGACACAATGTATCATGGCATCTTATCTAGTGGCACAAAATGACACTGTATACTGCAGTGTTGAGCCATAGCACACAATGTAACAAGGCACCTTATACAGGGAGATTGTATACTGCAGTGATGGGTGCACAGCAGTGCTTAATTTGTGCTTGTTGTTTCCGGTGCGGGCACCAGCACTTGTTTTTGAGGACCGGCAGTTCATTTTCTGCATCAGGCATTTACTGCAAGCAAAAGACACATTTTGGAAAGACGGAGGAAGAGAAAAACGAAAAAGCGTCACAATGGGGGAAAGCAGAAAGCTGCAAGAGTGAGTTGGAGGGGCAGGGAGTGCCTGTAAGTGGATTAAAGAGGCCTGAGATGGCCTCAATATTCTGTGCTCGCACATTTAATTGCAGCACCCGCGTGTTTAAGAAAAGGGCTTTGGGCACCGGCACGTGTTTATTTACAAATTAAACACTGGTGTACAGTACACAATGTAACATTGCATCTTATCCCGGGGGCACAGAATTATACCGCACACTGCCGTGCTGAGCCATAGGACACAATGTACTGTGGCACATTATCCGGGGCCACAAAATGACACTATAAAGCAGCGCTGGAGGACAGGACACAATGTACCAAGGCACCTTATACCGGGACATTGTATACAGCAGTGCTGGGTGCACATGACACAATGTACCAAGACCTCTTATCCACGGGCACAGAATGACACTGGATACTACACAGCTGGGTGCACAGGACACAAAAATCAAGGTGCACAGGGCACAATGTACCATGGCACTGTATTCAGGAGCACAGAATGGCACTGCATACTGCTGTGCTGGGACACAGGACACACTGTACCAAGGCACCTCACAAAGGGACTAAGATTACAGCAGTGCCGGAGCAGAGGAAACAATGTGCCGTGGCACTTTATGGGGCACAAAAGGGCACAGTATACTGCAGTGCTTTTGCACAGAAATTGTATCAAGCACTTTATGCAAGGATACTGTATACTGTGGTGCTGGGGCACAACACACAATGTACCAAGGCTTCTGATACAGGGACACTGTATCCTGCGGCGCTGGGGCACTGGACTCAATGTACCAAGGTACCTTATACAGGGACACTGTACACTGCGGTGCTGAGGGCACAGGACAGAGTGTACCGTGGCACCTTACCCAGCAGCACAGACGGATACTGTAAGGCAGTGCTGGATTCATGACATGTGCCATGGTGTGTTACCCAGAGACAAAGGAGGAAGCTGTAGATGGCAGGGTGGGTGCACAGGACACATTATACCATGGCATCTTATCCAGGGGCATACATGAGCCCTGCATACACCAGTGGGAATAAACACCCATAAAACGTGTTATGGAAGCAAATGCTGGGGCCCCATCAATGCTATCTATGTAATACACTAGCGTGGCACAGCAGCAGTGTTAGGGTGTCCATTTCCCCCCCTGGATCTGGAAGGTGCAAGGTCTGAGTATGCCCTATGCGGGGATTGTGAGGTATCAAGTGGAGGGTATCAAAGATGTGTTCCAATCATGTTGCAGAAAACATGATGCAGTGCTGGTGTCACTGAAGGTATGGTGCACTCATAAATACATACATGTTTTCAGTCAATCATGGGTTTCTCATGATCTGCACTCCCCCACCCCCTGAAGTCACATGGGTTGGGTTTGTATCACTCTGGTGCAGGGAATCCATTGAAAACACTACTGTGAATTAGAAATCCAGTGGGACTGAGACCTATACAGAACCCGTTGAGGAATACTGAGTAGGAAGTGTTTTCTGCTCATGATCAGTCACACTGGATGAGTTCAGGGACACAGTGGCTCTATAAACCCTCTCTGAAAATGAACAACACACTCAAAATAGCACTAAGAACCAGGGAGTGAACTCTAAAATGTATACTGCTAAAATATGAATCATAAACACACAGAATGAGAAAATGAATGCAGCAATGCATGACACTGTCAGCGAAAACAATATGAACATTACCAACATGGTGAGCAAGTTCCTAGAACTCTAACCCTATCACTACCACTTCGAAGCCCAGTGCAAAATTTTAGCAGAAGCAGAGAAGGGCAAGCCTAAAAGAGGATTTTTTTTAAACATGGATAACACAGCATACCTTCTCTCAGTGAAAATAGTTGTTCAGCTATTTTTTATCACAGCTCTTGACCGGGAATGTTATGAAGTGCAAGGTTGAAGGCCACTTATCTGCTCCGCTCTTGGAGCAGCCCCGGACTGTGGCTGGCTGTCAATGCAAACCAGTGTGAGAGGATCGTTCTGACTATCTGGTCAGCACTGATTTTTCGCTTTGTGACGCAGCAAGGGTAGGAGGCCCAGGGCTGGTTACACGTGTGCACTTGTGTGAGAGCTATGCGTTGAGGATTCCTGGCGTACGCGCCCAAGAACTGCGCTTAGGTAGCTTGGCACAGAAGGGACTATGCAGAGGGGGTGGTGACCTTGAGTAGGCCTCATCAGATGGGTGTACACATGTGAGGGATAGA
This sequence comes from Pleurodeles waltl, assembly GCF_031143425.1. Lineage (NCBI taxonomy): Eukaryota > Metazoa > Chordata > Amphibia > Caudata > Salamandridae > Pleurodeles > Pleurodeles waltl. The sequence goes on along the minus strand of NC_090442.1, from coordinate 73,939,092 downwards.
TAGTCAGTATGCTTACTGTCTTTTCATTGTAGGGACACTCCATTAAATGTCAAGGGGAAATGCTGGCCCAGGGCGCAATTACAGTTCATAGGGTCCACAGTCTCATACCAATGTACACTGTAACCTGTATGAAAAGAATAATGCAGTAGATGGCTAGAGAGCCAGTCCCACAAAGATGCCGCCAGGGTGTGCTGGAACACAGGAGGTGTACCCTTCAGTGGCAGGAGTGCCAGTCGCACAGAGATGCCGCCAGTGTGTGCAGGGACACATGAGGTGTACCATTCAGTGACTAGAGTGCCAGTACCATAAAGATGCCTCCAGGGTGTGCTGGGACACAGGAGGTGTACCCTTGAGTGGCTAGAGTGCCAGTCCCATAGAGATGCCACCAGTGTGTGCTGGGACACAGGTGTACCCACCAGTGGCAGGAGTGCCAGTTCCACAGAGATGCCGCCAGGGTGTGCTAGGACACAGGAGGTGTACCCTTCAGTGGCAGGTATGCCAGTCCCACAGAGATGCCACCAGGTTGTGCTGGGACACAGGAGATGTACCCTTCAGTGGCAGGACTGCCAGTCCCACAAAGATACCGCCAGGGTGTGCTGGGACATGAAGAGGCGTACCCTCCAGTGGCAGGAGTGGAGGAGCACAGAGATGCTGCCAGGGTGTGCAGGGACACAGGAGGTGTACCCTCCAGTGGCAGGAGTGCCAGTTCCACAGAGATGCCATAAGGGTCTCCAATGCCAGATCTCTTTCCCTGAACTGTACAATTGTTCCCCAATTGGCAATACCTTTGGCACCCCTGCGAGTCCCTAGGAAATGGTACTCCGGGTACCTAGGGCAAGGGTACCTAAGAGGGTCCCTAAAGACTGCAGCTTGTGTTGTGCCACTATAATGGACCTCTCGCCTAACTCATGCAGACTGCCATTGCAGGTTGTGTGCCTTGGTGCAGACAAAAGTGAAAACACGACATGGCTTACAGCCTGTGTGCCATGTCCACTAACACTGCATGCAATCTATGTAAGTCACCCCTGAAGAACATCCCTAACGCAAGGTGCATTATATTACATGTGTGGATATATCTGCAAGAGCAGTTAGACCCATGCTATGTCCTTGTCAATTCTTCAACACAGTAAGTGATCAGGGAAACAATTTAAGCACATGTGCTGGACACTGGTCAATATGAGTTCCCCAGGTACATGATGGTCTTCACTAAAACCTGGGATGTTTGGTATCAAGCATTTCATATTAATAAGCCCACACTGAGTATAGTAATGGATTTATTAATACATGCACCCAAAGGGCACCTTATAGGTGTCCCCTGAAAAATCTACCATCTGCTAGTGTGGTGGCTGACTGGTATTAACCAGCCTGTCGCCACAGACAAGTTTCTGATCTTCAAGGGTGAGAGCCAACGCTCTTGGGCAGTCAGGAACAAAGCCTGCTTTTGCAGGGGTGTTCCATACCCCTTCCAACAGGATGACCTGTGAATTAGCATTCCAAGGCAGGGAGCTTCAAAGATCCCACCACCTTTGGCAAGCAAATCTGGCTTCCCTCAGAGGTGAGGGGATGCCAACCCCACTGACACTAGGCCTATTTAGCACCTGGACAGGCAAAAATGTTAGTAGTCAGAGAGACGTGTCCACCTTTCAGGCAAGTTCCACCCCTAAGGTGAGCAACCTGATGTGGACACGAAATTTGAAAGTCTGACATCTTGGAGATGGCAGAATTAGGATCTTTGGGACAGGGTTATGCCCATTTCCCACAGGAAGTGACCATATAGGGGGCCCAGTGACCCCAGGGCTCCTACCCTACACCCCTGTAACACCCCTAAAAACAGTATTTAGGGGAGCCCCTGGCACCAGAAAAGCAGATCCTACCAACCAGAAAGAAGGAGGACACTGAAGAAATGCAAAAGCAAGAACATAAGACCAGCAACTGACTTAGTGCCAACCCTGCCAGCCTGCCTGCTGTTCTTGACAACTGTGCCAAAGACACTGCTTGTACTTCCAAAAGCCTGGGAGGACTGCCAGCCTTCACCCAAGACACAAGAACTCCGGTGGAGTAGCAGAGGTGCCCCCCTGCATCTTGCAGGCACCCCAAAAAGAATGCGAGGAATCTAGACTGCTAAAAACCTGACACCGCACAGCATTACTGCACCAATGCTCCCTAGACCGAGTTGAAGTGGACCAATGATGCAAGCGTCGTCCCTAGATCCTCCAGAGACAAAGCGCACCTTAGGTTTGACAACTGTGGACTTCCCAGCTATACCTGCAGCCTCTTTGTTGGACCCCTCAACAGCGATTGCCCCGGTGACAAAGACCCGATACCTCAGGAGACCTCTGCACCTGACCACCCCAGACAGAGGAGAAGAGGACCAAAGGTGTCCCCACATCCCTGAGCCTTGTGACACCCGAGTACACTTGTTGATTCAGCCGGACTGGACCCCAGTCTCAGACTTTTTCTACAGACGCCCTCTACCGCAACTGCCTCCTGTGACAGAAACACAACGCATCAGGACGCCTATGCACCCAACTCCCCTCACCCCCCAGGAGAAGAGGACCAAAGGTGTCCACGAGCATCGCAAGACCGGAGCACCCCCCCACCAAGTCCTAACCTTCAGCATCTTTCTGACCAAACCGATTCCCATTTACTTCAACGGGGCACCCGACGCTGAACTGCACCTCTGCACCCCGGCCGCCCCAGTGCCGCCCGAGGTGACCTAATGGTGTGACCTAGGAGCCTGCCCTATACTCACCTTAAGTCTGGAAGACTGAGTACCTGTTGGCAGTACATGGCTTTCCTCCATAGGTTAACACTGCAGCTTCAGAAGGCTGCACTGTCGACTCTTCAAACCTGTAGGAGTTTCTATTTCAAAACACATTTACCTGATAGTATTGATTCTGGTGCCTGCACGTGTATAAAGATCCGTGTTATTTGTATAAACTGGTCTGGATCTCCTTATTGAGTCTTGTTTATCATTCAGTAACTGTGAGCCTATAGCAGATGTCTAACATTCCTGTCCGATAAGCCTAAGTATACTCGACCAGACTAGATCTTAAGAGAGCACCTTGGGATTGCTAGAGCAGCCCCTGTCCGCTTCTAAAGTAACACCTGGACTCTCTGCATAGTTTACCTCATTTTGGTATTCTATATACGTCAACCCCTCCCAGGGTCGTATCTGTCACCACGTGATCTGCATATTGCGTTGTTGCCTGTCCCCTTTGTAGTGCGGGGCCAAGGGTCGGCCCTGCTACAAAACAGTCTCCTCACTGCTGCTTGTCCCCGTCACCTTATGATGTCCATCTTCCAAGGTTTGCATCTGCCACAGTGTAGACTGCATGCTGCTGTTCGCTCTGTCTCCTTACCAAGTGCACCTTTCAGGTGGTGGCATCTGCCACGACGTGATCTGCTCACTAGTGTTTTCCCAGTCTCCTCATGTACTGCATCTGTCAATGGGTCCTACCTGCCACAGTGTAGACTGCTAACTGGGGTCTGCTCTGTGCCCTTACGCAGGTCTCAGAGGTTGCGACTGCCACAATATGATGAGCTTGAAGGTGTCTGCACTGTTCTCTTCTTTAACGCATCTGTCCAGGGGTCGCACCTGCTGCCACTGGTGTTTGCCCTGTTCCGTAAGGCAGCGCAGCCGTCACTCTGTAGCGCCCACCACGACATGGACAGCTCTTGGTGTGTATTCTGTCCCCTTATGTACTGCAGCTGTCACAGAGTCATATCTGCTATGAGGTGGTCCCAGAGTCCTACCTGCCACGACGAGGGCTGCTCACTGGTGGTAAGGAGGCGTCCCAGCTTTTCATAAAGGTTGCTCAGCAGCTCTGCTCCAAGCATCTCGTAAATGTACATCAGAGTGTCTGAGATATCCACCCTAAATATATGAGTTAAGAGAAGAAACACAAGGTGAATAAAACCTGGTAGCCAGCGTGAGATGAATCAATACACAATATCTGCAGTGGTTTCTCCGTGGGAGCGGAGGAGCGTTGCCCCCGACATTGCTATGCAGAAAGTGTTAAAAATGAAATGGTAATTGTAGGAGGCTGGCCTGGCTTGTAGTGGGTACCAGAGGTACTTACACCTTGTGCCAGGTCCAGTTATCCCTTATTAGTGTAGAAGAGGTGTTTCTAGCAGCTTAGACTGATAGAAGGTAGCTATGGCAAAGCAGCTTAGGCTGAACTAGGAGACATGTAAAGCTCCTACTATACCACTGGTGTCATATGCACAATATCATAAGAAAACACAATACACAGAAGTACTAAAAAAAATAAAGGTACTTTATTTTTGTGACAATATGCCAAAATTATCTCAGTGAGTACCCTCAGTATGAGAATAAGTTATATACACAAGATATATATACACAAACCAAAATTATGCAGGTAATAGCAAGAAAAGTAATGCAAGCAGTGTAAAATTACAGTAGATTGCAATAGGAGCACATAGGTATAGGGGAGACACAACCCATATACTCCAAAAGTGGAATGCGAACCACGAATGGACCCCAAACCTATGTGAGCTTGTAGAGGGTCACTGGGACTGTAAGAAAACAGTGAGGGTTAGAAAAATAGCCCACCCCAAGACCCTGAAAAGTAGGTGTAAAGTGCACCTACTACCCCCCGAGAGCACAGAAGTCGTGATAGGGGGATTCTGCAGGAAGAACAAACACCAGCAATGCAACAACAGTGGATTTCCGGACCTAAGTACCTGTAAGACAAGAGGACCAAGCCCAATAGTCGCGACAGTGTCGAGAGTGGGCAGGAGCCCAGGAAATGCCAGCTGAGGGTGCAAGGAAGCTGCCACTGGGTGGAAGAAGCTTGGAGTTCTGCAAGAAGGATACGGAGTAGGGATGTCCCACGTCGCGATGAAGCTTGCAGAGGTGTTCCCACGCAGAAAGACCGCAAACAAGCCTTGCTAGCTGCAAGGGTCGTGGTAGAGGTTTTTGGGTGCTGCTGTGGCCCAGGAAGGACCAGGATGTCGCCACTTGGAGAAGGAGACAGAGGGGGCGCCCAGCAACTCAGGGAGCCCTCACAGAAGCAGGCAGCACCCGCAGAAGTACCTGAACAGGCACTTGGAAGAAGAGTGAACCGGAGTCCACGCGAAGTCACAAAAGGGAGTCCCACGACGCCGGAGGACAACTCAGAAGGTTGTGCACTGCAGGATGGAGTGTCGGGGACCCAGGCTTGGCTGTGCACGAAGGAACTCCTGGAGGAGTGCACAGGAGCCGGAGCAGCTGCAAATCACGTGGTACCCAGCAATGCAGTCTAGCGTGGGGAGGCAAGGACTTACCTCCACCAAACTTGGACTGAAGAGTCACTGGACTGTGGGAGTCACTTGGACAAAGTTGCTGAGTTCTAGGGACCACGCTTGTCGGGATGAGAGGGGACCCAGAGGACCAGTGATGCAGTCTTTTGGTACCTGCGTTAGCAGGGGGAAGATTCCGTCGACCCACAGGAGATTTCTTCAGAGCTCCTGGTGCAGGGAGGAGGCAGGCCCAGAGCATGCACCACCTGGAAACAGTCGAAAAAGCCGGCAGGATGAGGTGATACAAGGTTGCTAGTAGTCGTCTTGCTACTTTGTTGCGGTTTTGCAGGCGTCCTGAGCAGTCAGCGGTCGATCCTTTGGCAGAAGGTGAAGAGGGAGATGCAGAGGAACTCTGATGAGCTCTTGCATTCGTTATCTAAAGAATTCCCCAAAGCAGAGACCCTAAATAGCCAGAAAAGGAGGTTTGGCTACCTAAGAAGGAGGATTGGCTACCAAGAGAGGTAAGAGCCTATCAGAAGGAGCCTCTGACGTCACCTGCTGGCACTGGCCACTCAGAGCAGTCCAGTGTGCCTCCAACACCTCTGTTTTCAAGAGGGCAGAGGTCTGGGACACACTGAAGGAGCTCTGGGCACCTCCCCTGGGAGGTGCAGGTCAGGGGAGTGGTCACTCCCCTTTCCTTTGTCCAGTTTCGTGCCAGAGAAGGGCTGGTGGATCCCTGAACCGGTGTAGAGAGGCTGGGGGAGGCTACTCCTCCCCAGGCCTCACACCTATTTCCAAAGGGAGAGGGTGTTACACCCCCTCTCAGAGGAAGTCCTTTGTTCTGCCTTCCTGGGTCAGGGCTGCCTGGACCCTAGGAGGGTAGAAACCTGTCTGAGGGGTTGGCAGCAGCTGCAGTGGAGACCCCGGAAAGGCAGTTTGGCAGTACCCGGGTACTGTCCTAGAGACCCAGGGGATCATGGAATTGTCCCACCCAATACCAGAATGGTATTGGGGTGACAATTCCATAATCTTAGACATGTTATATGGCCATGTTCGGAGTTACCATTGTAACGCTATACATAGGTAGTGACCTATGCATAGTGCACGCGTATAATGGTGTCCCCGCACTCACAAAGTCCGGGGAATTTGCCCTGAACAATGTGGGGGCACCTTGGCTAGTGCCAGGGTGCCCACACACTAAGTAACTTTGCACTCAACCTTCACCAGGTGAAGGTTAGATATATAGGTGGCTTATAAGTTACTTAAGTGCAGTGGTAAATGGCTGTGAAATGACGTGGACGTTATTTCACGCAGGCTGCAGTGGCAGGCCTGTGTAAGAATTGTCAGAGCTCCCTATGGGTGGCAAAAGAAATGCTGCAGCCCATAGGGATCTCCTGGAACCCCAATACCCTGGGTACCTCAGTACCATACACTAGGGAATTATATGGGTGTACACATAACAAACATACTGACAACATAAGGTTTTCACTATGAGCACTGGGCCCTGGCTAGCAGGATCCCAGTGAGACAGTGAAAACACCCTGACATACACTCACAAACAGGCCAAAAGTGGGGGTAGCAAGGCTAGAAAGAGGCTACTTTCTCACAGTAATAAAATGAGTTTATTACCATTTTATTTGTGATGCTTTCTTCCAGCAAACGGAGTGCGAGGGCAGGGCTAGTGCGTCACTGCTGCCAATGATTGGCAGCAGTGATGCCACTCCAGTTTGAAATGCATATGTTGGTTTGGCCGGCTACCTTGCTGCGGCAAAAACGTCATGCGCAATTCAAACCACTCCAAGCCGGCTGTCTTGGACTGCGTGTTTGTAGAGCAGGCACAGGCCTTCAGTGCCTTTTGGAATGTGGAGCTGGCTCACTCCAGCCAATCAAGATGCGTTTGTCATGCTGCTTAACAGCATTTAAACAGCATCTTGATTGGAGGACGGAGTTGGCTGTGGGCTTTGCGCTCGGAGGACGTGCTGTGGAACAACGGGGACGTGCTGCAGAACACCAAGTAAGATAAGTGATTTTTTTATATTTATATTAGTGTGTGTTTAGTTATATTAGTGTGTTATGTGTAGTTTTTAGTGTTTGTTTTGTGCCCCTCCAATGTAACTTGCCACCAACCGCCACTGCATAAATCCAAGTTATGAGACCCAGGGCTCAAAGCAGCTTTCCAATGCCATAACCTCTATATAGCGACTGGTGCCTCTCCATTCTATCATCCGAGGATAGGTACCAGTGGCTCCCAATGCTATCAATACTAACTGAGTGCCAGCTGGCCCCCATTCTGTCATCCCAGGATAGGCACTAGTGGCTCCCCAAGATATAATTGGTAGGTGAGTATCAGCCCACGCCTGTGCTATCATCCCTGAATGAGTACCCACGTATCTTCATCTCTATCGTTCCTGTGTAAGTACCAGTGTGCCCCCTAACCCCCCCAAGATAGGTAGCAGGCTCTCCTGTTATTCAATTCCTGGAAAAACACCAGTGGCTCCCCATGCTATCACTGGTAGAGGAGTACCAAAAGACACCTATGCTAATACCCCTAGATGAGGACCCATAGCTCTCCCATTCTGTCTTTTATGGGTAAATACTACTGTGCCCACAGTGCTATCATCCCTGGATACGTATCAGTGTGTGTCCCATTCTTCATCCCTGGATACGTATCAGTGTGTGTCCCATTCTTCATCCCTGGATGGGTACCGGTGGCTCGTCCAATGCTAACATCCCTGGATGGCTAACATCCCTGGATGTGTACCGGTGGCTCGTCCATGCTAACATCCCTGGATGGGTACCGGTGGCTCGTCCGTGCTAACATCCCTGGATGGGTACCGGTGGCTCGTCCATGCTAGTCCATGTTAACATCCCTGGATGGGTACCGGTGGCTCGTCCATGCTAGTCCATGCTAACATCCCTGGATGGGTACCGGTGGCTCGTCCATGCTAACATCCCTGGATGGGTACCGGTGGCTCGTCCATGCTTTCATCCCCGGTTAGGTACCAGAAGGTCTCCCATGCTACCAGGTCTAGTTAAATGCCAAAGGCACTATGTTGCGGTCATCCTGAGTGCCAGTGGCTTTCCCTTGCTACCATCCCAAGAAATTACCACTGCCTTTCTCATGCTATCATCCCTGGATGACTACCAATGGCTCTCCCATGCTATCCCTGCATGAGCACCAGCCGCTCTTCCATGCTACCATCACTGGATAAGAATCAGTCGTTCACACATGGTATCATCCCACAATAAGGACCATTCGCTCTTCATTGCTATAACCCTGGATAAGTACCAGTCACTCTCCTATGCTATCATCAGTCACTCTTCTACGCTCTCATCTCTGGATAAGTATCAGTCGTTTCATCCCTCGATAAAGGCCATTCAGTTTTCAATGCTATTATCCCTCGATAAGGACCAGCCGCTCCTCTATGCTATCATCCCTGCTATCATCCCTGGGTAAGAATATGTCATTCTTCCATGCTACCACCCCTGGATAGGTACGAGCCTCTATCCCATGATATCATCCCTGGAAAAGGACCAATTGCTCTTCCATGATATCATTCCTGGCGAAGATTATTCCTGGATACAGGCTTCCATGCTATCATCTCTAGATAAGTGCCCGTCACTCTCCCATGCTATCAACCACTTACAAGAACCAGTCCCTGTTCCCTGCTATAATCCCTGGATAAGATTAAGGGCCAGTTGTTCTTCCATGGAAAGTACCAGACGCTCTTTTATGCTATTGTCCCTGGATAAGCTTATCCCTGGATAAGGACCAGTCATTCTTTCATCCTATCACCCCTGAATAAAAAGCAGTCACTATTCCATAATATTATTCCTAAATATGGACCAGTCGTTCTTCCATGCTATTCTCCCTGGATAAGGACCAGTCACTCTTCGATGCTATTATTTCTGAATAAGATTATCCCTGGATAAGAACCAGTCGTTCTTTCATACTATCACCCCTGAATACGAACCAGTTGCTTTTCCATGCTAATATTGCTGGATAAGGAGCAGGTGCTATCCATGGTATAATCCCTGGATAAGGACTAATCGCTCTTCCATGCTCTCACCTCTGGATAAGGGCCAGTCGCTCTTCCATGCTATCATCCCTGGATAAGGACCAGGCGCTCTTCCATGCTCTCACCTCTGGATAAGGACCAGGCGCTCTTCCATGCTATCATCCCTGGATAAGGGCCAGGCGCTCTTCCATGCTCTCACCTCTGGATAAGGACCAGGCGCTCTTCCATGCTCTCACCTCTGGATAAGGGCCAGGCGCTCTTCCATGCTCTCATCCCTGGATAAGGGCCAGGCGCTCTTCCATGCTCTCACCTCTGGATAAGGACCAGTCCCTCTTCCATGCTCTCACCTCTGGATAAGGGCCAGGCGCTCTTCCATGCTCTCACCTCTGGATAAGGACCAGTCGCTCTTCCATGCTATTACACCCCTGGCTAGTCCACGCTATTATTCCTGGATAAGACTGTCACTGGATAAGGGCCAGGCGTTCTTTTGTGCTCTCATCCCTGGATAAGGACCAGGCGCTCTTCCATGCTCTCACCTCTGGATAAGGACCAGGCGCTCTTCCATGCTCTCACCTCTGGATAAGGGCCAGGCGCTCTTCCATGCTCTCATCCCTGGATAAGGGCCAGGCGCTCTTCCATGCTCTCACCTCTGGATAAGGACCAGTCCCTCTTCCATGCTCTCACCTCTGGATAAGGGCCAGGCGCTCCTCCATGCTATCATCCCTGGATAAGGACCAGGCGCTCTTCCATGCTATCATCCCTGGATAAGGACCAGTCGCTCTTCCATGCTATTACACCCCTGGCTGGTCCACGCTATTATTCCTGGATAAGACTGTCACTGGATAAGGACCAGGCGTTCTTCCATGCTATCAACCCTGGATAAGGACCAGTAGTTACTCCATGTTCTAGTACAGATGGCACACAAGACAGCACTGGAGCGGGTTTCTCCTGTTCGCACTCTGGTCTAGTTCACATTGCACCAGGGCCTTTGGGTAAATCCCTGTTCCTTGTCTGCCAAACAAAGAACGCCTGGCGGGAGGGAGTCCCTGAAACTTATCTTATCTTGTAGGGAACTACAGAACAGGGACGCCGTGGAGAGAAGACCTGCTCCACCGACCTGTAGGGAACTAGTCATCCAGAGAGGAAAGAACACAGATGCGCATGGGCACTCCTTTCATCCAGAGATTAAAGAACAGAAGTAGCACGGGCACTCCTTTCATTCAGAGATGAAAACACAGATGGGCACTGGCACTCCTTTCATCCAGAAATGAAAGAACACAGATTGACACTGGCACTCCTTTCACCCAGAAGTGAAAGAACACAGATGAGCATGGCCACTCCTTTCATCCAGAGAAGGACCCAGATGCGCACTGGCACTCCTTTCTTCCAGAGATTAAAGAACACAAGTAACACGGGCACTCCTTTCATCCAGAGATGAAAACACAGATGGACACTGGCACTCCTTGCATCCAGAGATTAAAGAACATAAGTAGCACGGGCACTCCTTTCATCCAGAGATGAAAACACAGATGGACACTGTCACTCCTTTCATCCAGGGATGAAAGAACACAGATGAGCATGGACACTCCTTTCACCCAGAGATGGAAGAATACAGATGAGCATGGACACTCCTTTCACCCAGAGATGGAAGAATACAGATGAGCATGGGCACTCCTTTCATCCAGAGAAGGACCCAGATGAGCAGTGGCACTCCTCCCATCCAGAGATTAAAGAACACAAGTAACACGGGCACTCCTTTCATCCAGAGATGAAAACACAGATGGACACTGGCACTCCTTGCATCCAGAGATTAAAGAACACAAGTAGCACGGGCACTCCTTTCATTCAGAGATGAAAACACAGATGGGCACTGGCACTCCTTTCATCCAGAAATGAAAGAACACAGATTGACACTGGCACTCCTTTCACCCAGAGGTGAAAGAACACAGATGAGCATGGCCACTCCTTTCATCCAGAGAAGGACCCAGATGCGCACTGGCACTCCTTTCTTCCAGAGATTAAAGAACACAAGTAACACGGGCACTCCTTTCATCCAGAGATGAAAACACAGATGGACACTGGCACTCCTTGCATCCAGAGATTAAAGAACATAAGTAGCACGGGCACTCCTTTCATCCAGAGATGAAAACACAGATGGACACTGTCACTCCTTTCATCCAGGGATGAAAGAACACAGATGAGCATGGACACTCCTTTCACCCAGAGATGGAAGAATACAGATGAGCATGGACACTCCTTTCACCCAGAGATGGAAGAATACAGATGAGCATGGGCACTCCTTTCACCCAGAGATGGAAGAATACAGATGAGCATGGGCACTCCTTTCATCCAGAGAAGGACCCAGATGAGCAGTGGCACTCCTCCCATCCAGAGATGAAAGAACACAATTAGCATGGGCACTCCTTTCATCCAGAGATGAAAACACAGATGGACACTGTCACTCCTTTCATCCAGGGATGAAAGAACACAGATGAGCATGGGCACTCCTTTCACCCAGAGATGAAAGCATACAGATGCGCATGGGCACTCCTTTCATCCAGAGAATGACCCAGATGAGCACTGGCACTCCTCCCATCCAGAGATGAAAGAACACAATTCATGGGCACTCCTTTCATCCAGAGATGAAAGAACACAGATGGACACTGGCACTTCTTTCATCCACGGATGAAACACAGATGGACACTGGCACTCCTTTTATCCAGAGATGAAACACAGATGGACACTGGCACTCCTTTCATCCAGAGATGAAAGAACACGAGCACGGACACTTCTTTAGTCCAGAGATGAAACACAGATGGACACTGGCACACCTTTCATCCAGAGATGAAGCACGGATGGACACTGGTACTCCTTTGATCTGGAGATGAAACACAGATGGACACTGGCACTCCTTTCAACCAGAGATGAAACACAGATGGACACTGGCACTCCTTTCAACCAGAGATGAAACACAGATGGACACTGGCACTCCTTTCATCCAGAAAGAGTAGCCCCTTGGGGAGAAATAATGTACACTCTGTCCTGTCACTTCACACGTTTGACAATTGATCAACCGAGATATAAAAGGGCTCTAGTCTTAAACTTCTCTACAAACGCACAAGGTTTAAACGGCTAAAGTGCAGACACGACGTGCGATGGCACCAAATAATACAAAGAGAAGGTATGTTACCGCCAGTCTTCCTTACAGGCACGAAAATACCACATTTATTCTACACACGATGAGATGCGTTGTATATACAGGTATGGGCGTATACTGTGCATTTATATGGCACTCCAAAAGAGCCTTCTTGGCATCAAATGTGGTATTACTGCAGTGGTTAATTTGTAAATAAAAACGTGCCGGTGCAAAACTCTCTTCCGCAACACGCGCCTGGTGAATTAAATGTGCGAACACAGAATACTGAGGGAGCGTAATCCTGAAGCCATCTCGGGCCTCTTCAATCCATTTACAACCACTCCCTGCCCCTTCAGCTCACCCTTGCAGCCTTCTGCTTTCTCCCTTTGTGACGCTTTCTTCTACTCACAGTAATTGCCTGATGCAGAAAAATAAATGCCGGCTCCTCAAAAATATGTGCTGCTGTTCTACCGAATGTTCATCACTTTATCGACTTCAGGAAAATGAAGGCTTGGGTTAACCCTGCAAGGATTCAGCTGAAGCCTTGGGGGTTACATGCAAATACTCGCAGCGGGCACAACAGGCACTGAACTATTTTCCAGGATCAGAACTTGCAACCTACATGTTACACGAGGATCTCTGAAATAAACTAAACACGAGAATCCGCTACATGTATTTCTAGGATTTAAACCTGCGCTCTGCAGTAGGCACATTAACCGGCACGGCTATCCCCACTGATGCGCGGGTGTCAGTTCACACAGCGAGCAGCGCCTGCGCGGGGCTGCTAGAAGACTGGCATGGAGGCGCTTCACTGGGGAGCAAACCCCCAGGCGTCGAGAACAGAGGCTGCTTCGGGGATGTGGGCGCCATCTTGCTCCGGCTTCAGTCTCGTGCAGGATTCTCGGGTATAATTAAACACTTGCTTTCTCAAGTGCACATTAAACACGAGAATGCACTGCTCGTCTGTGAATAAATCCCGGCCATTCGCTCTCCCCGTCCTCTGCATTGTTACTTCCCCATTCACACAGGGAAACAGCTCCAGCGTCCCAGTCCAATAAATCGATCGCTACAGAAACGAGTCTGAATTGCCCTCTCTCGAGTGACAGCAGCAACAATAAAAGAGAAGTTAGAAGCAACATTAAACCGGCTTAAGTATCGACGGCGGCCACGGCCCTTCACTCCTGCCTTGCAGCTCTCCGGGCCTGGCTTTCAGTCGGTGGCTTATGCCGCTTTCTGTGGGTGGTTTACAGCGCCCTCTTAAGTGTTGGGATTGACTACTTTCTGGTCCCTTCTGGGGTTGGTGTACATAGCTCCCGGTTTTCAGCAGTTTCAATACGCTCTCTTCTGTGGTTGGCTTACAGTGCCCCCCTAAAGTGCTTGGTTTGCAGTACTTTCTGTATGCTACCATCTGTGGTTGGTTTACAGTCCTAACTGTGGTGGTAGTTTATCTAGTTCCATGGCCCCCTCTATGATCATTTCTGTTGTTGATTTGCAGGAGTTGTATCTAGGCCACGTGCCAACTCTATACCCTTGCTGTGGTTGCTTTGTTTTAGTGCATCTAGGCCCACTACTTCCTATATGCCCACTTCTGCGCTTGGTTTCAGTGCCCATTCTAGGAGTCCTGACTTCTCTCTGCCAAATGTTGAGGTTTGTTTGCAAGAATCCATCTATACTGTCTTGCTCATAGGTACCCGCTTCTGTGGTTGGTTTGCAGTAGTGTAGCTAGGATCTGCTGCCTCCTATCTGTCCTCTTCTGTGGTTGGTTTGCAGCAGTGTAGCTAGGATAGGCTGCCTCCTGTCTGCCCTCTTCTGTGGTTGGTTTGCAGCAGTGTAGCTAGGATAGGCTGCCTCCTGTCTGCCCTCTTCTGTGGTTGGTTTGCAGCAGTGTAGCTAGGATAGGCTGCCTCCTGTCTGTCCTTTTCTATGGTTGGTTTGCAGTAGTGTAGCTAGGACCTGCTGCCTCCTGCCTGCCCTCTTCTGGGGTTGGTTTGCAGCAGTGTAGCTAGGATCTGCTGCCTCCTGTCTGCCCTCTTCTGTGGTTGGTCTGCAGTAGCGTACCTAGGCTCTATGCCCCCCATATGCCCAGTCCTGTGGTTCATTCGTGGCAGTGTATCTATGCTCTCTGACTCCTATCAGCCCACTTCCATGATCGGTTGGCAGTCGTGCGTCTATGCCACTGCCTCCCCTACGCCTTCTTCTGCGGTTGGTTTTGTAATAATGAAGCCTCCCTGTTTTCCACTTTTACTGATTTTGCAGATAAATACAGAAAGAAAACAATGTATTTTCCTATCTGTATTTATTTTTAAATGTGGATAAAAACGGAAATGTGGTTGTTTTTGAGTGATTCTAAATGCCATCAGTCATGACTGCCAGGACCCTAGTTGTGCGGGTTGAAAGGTAAGGAAGTTTAAAAAAAAAAAAAAAAAAAGTACATTAATTTGAGTAAAGAGCCTTAAACGGCAGTAAATATGCACAACCTTGATACAAAATTTGAATGCTTTCTTATAAGTCCGTATTTTACCATTTGAGTGTGTTTATATCACTGAAACCGTTCAGGCATAAGTGCATATGTTTCCAATTAAGTAAATGTAGATATATACCTGCTCCTGGTTCATGTTTTTACAAAACCCAAAATAACTATAGATAAATACAGATAAACGTATCAAAAAATAACTATGGATAAATACAGACCGAAATGTCAAAAAAAAAAATACCATAAAACCGGGAACCCTAGTAATAATGTATTTAGACCCACTGCCGCCCGTATGTTAACTTCTGTGGCTGAATTCCAACAGTGAACCCAGGCCGTATGATCCCCCTCTCTGCTCACTTCTGTGAATGGCTTTCAGTGGTTCTAGCCACACTTCCATGTTTGGGCTGCAGTGACCCTAGCACCCCTCCTCGATGATAGGTTGGAAGTGTCTCTATTATTCAATGTGTGGGTGTTGCTCCATGCCAGATGCGAGCCTGGTCTGCCGCACCTGATCGATGCTCTCTAGCTCCACTGTGTCCCCTTGACACGCGCTGGCTCCTTTATGGCCCAGTCTGCTGTGGTTGAGCTGTAGTGGTTCCTCTATGCGCTTTTCTGAGATGATGGGTTGGCAGTGTCTATTTGACTCCCTCTTTCAATGCTTGGCTTGCAGTCTCTCCACTATACCTCTTCTCCCGTGCTTCTGTGGTGGTGTTTCCATGCCCACGTCTGTATTCGCCTTGCAGAGGCTCCTTTACGCCTCACCCTTCAGCTGTGGAATGGTGTCTCCATGTCCACTCGTGTTCTCTGCGTCCAGTGCCTCCACGTCAGAGCTTTGTATAGAGTGGTGGCTCGAAGCTCTCTTCTGCACTCATCTTGCAGACGCTCCTCTGTGCCCCCCAAGTCCCTGGTGTCTACAAAGTGGTGCTTCTATGCCCTCTCCTATACTCTTCTTGCTGCGGCTTCTCTATGCCTCCCCTTCTGGGCTTTCTATATAGTGACGCCTCAATGCCCGCTTCTGTACTCATCGTGCAGTGGGTCCCCTAGTATGTCCTCTGTATAGAGAGGCGCATCTATACCCACTTCTGCGCTGCCTGATGACGCTCCTCTGTGCCCCCCCAAGTCCCTGGTGTCTACAAAGTGGTGCTTCTATGCCCTCTCCTATACTCTTCTTGCTGCGGCTTCTCTATGCCTCCCCTTCTGGGCTTTCTATATAGTGACGCCTCAATGCCCGCTTCTGTACTCATCGTGCAGTGGGTCCCCTAGTATGTCCTTTGTATAGAGAGGCGCATCTATACCCACTTCTGCGCTGCCTGATGACGCTCCTCTGTGCCTCCCCTTCTGTGGTTACTTCGCAGTAGTCCACCCAATACCTGTGCATCCCTTAATCATCTACTCTGTGCCCTCTCTCGTGTGGTTCGTTTGCAGCAGTTACTCTGTGCCCTTCTTCCATGGTTGGTTCCAGCAGCTATTCTATGAGCTTCTTCTGTGGTTTGTTGCAGTGACTCCTCTGTGCCTCTCTTAAGCAGTTGGTTGCAGCAGCTCATCTCCTCTGTGCCCTTCTTCCATGGTTGATTGCAAAAGCCCTTCTTTTGTGGTTGGCTGCAGCAGCTTTTGGCTGCCCTTTTTCTGCAGTTGGTTCAGACGGCTCCTTTATACTCTTCTGCGGCTGCTTGAGCAGCTCCTCTGTGCCCTTCTTCTGTGGTTGGTTGCAGCGGCTCCTCTGTGCCCTTCTTCTGTGGTTGGTTGCAGCGGCTCCTCTGTGCCCTTCTTCTGCGGTTGGTTGCAACAGCTCTTTACCCTTCTTCTGCGGTTGGTTGCAGCAGCATCTCTGTGCTCTGGTTCTGTGGTTGGTTGCAGCAGCTTCTCTGTGCTCTTGTTCTGGGGTTGGTTGCAGCAGCTTGTCTGCGTTCTTATCCAGTGATACCTCTATGCACGTCTTCTGCAGTTGGCTGGAGTGGTTCCTCTCTGCTCTTCTTCTGTGTTTGGCTGGAGCAGCTTCTCCATGCCCTTCTCCTGTGGTTGTTGCAGCGGTTCCTCTGTGCTCTTCTTGTGTGGTTGGTCCCAGTGGCTCCTCTATGCCCTTCTCCTGTGGTTGTTGCAGCGGTTCCTCTGTGCTCTTCTTGTGTGGTTGGTCCCAGTGGCTCCTCTATGCCCTTCTCCTGTGGTTGTTGCAGCGGTTCCTCTGTGCTCTTCTTGTGTGGTTGGGTCCCAGTGGCTCCTCTATGCCTTTCTGCTGTGGTTGGTTGCAGCAACTCCTTTGTGCTCTTCTGCAGTTGGCTGCGGAGGTTCCTCTGTCCCTTCTTCTGCGGTTGGTTGCAGCAGCTTTTCCACTCTCTTCTGCGGTTGGTTGCAGAGGCTCCTCTGTGCCCCTTCAGTAATAGGCTTTCAATGGCTCTTCTAGGCCTCTTTCCCTCCGCGTGGCGAGAGGTGGATCCTCGATGCAGCCTTTGTGGTCGGCTACAGGATGGCCCTCTAAGTTGGCTTTAGAATTAAAGGTGGGCGAGCCGCTGAAAGTTCGAGCCAGGCTCGAGCCTGGTGTCCATCTCTGGCTCCGTCGAGGCCCTCTTGGAACCTCGAGGACAACGCAAGCCGAGCATTCACGTGGCTTCTGTCTGCCACCCACACTCTACCCTCACGCACCAAGAATGATATGCAGACCAGTATCCTTCAATGTGGAACGGGCAAGAGAAAGACCTGCTCTAGTAGTGGCTGAATTGTACAATGTGGAACTAGAAAACGTGGGCTCAATCCTGGCTTCCCTGCTTCATGAAAATGTGTGATCCTTGACAAACATTTGATGTAACCAAGCCTCCGTTTTTGTTGTTGTTTTTTTAAACTATCACACGAGAGCACCTTTAAATAGGCAAGTTTAGTATGAGTTCTGTACGAAAAACTGTTTAATAGGTAATAATGTTGCTCCATCTAAGAACCTAAGTGCATATTATAGTATATACCTGGCTAGTGTCGACCTACTTAGTGCACCAATGGGATTGTCACTTCGTAGGGGGCAAGCAGGTTTAAAAACTATCACTTTAAATAAAGGCAGTGAATTATTCAGAGGTGCTAGGGTGAAAAGCTTCCCTGTGTTAAATAAACACACTTTTCAAAATTTTGAAGAAAGGCTCTCGTATTTTTATAAAATGTTTGTTTTATGATTTAAGGCTCGGCTCGTGTAGGGACCCCGTGGCTCTACTTACAAGGATGGGCCCCGGTGTCCTGCGGCTGCCGAGCTGCGTCTCGCACCATTAACAAATAACCCCTCTGGCTTTCAGGCCTTTTTTGTTGTTGCAGTTGTTATACAGCGCTAACTGGACCCGGGCGCGCTGGTGGCGCATTTCATGGGCGCCAGTTGCGCTACACAAGGACGCGTTCACTCAAGTGATTTGCCCAGAACTGCAGGATGCTGAGCCGACGCCGGGACTCGAACCTGGCTCCGCCGGCGTCACATCGGCGGCTCCTCTCGGTGCTCAGATGCTGTATAGTCCCGCCTCCTCCCCAGCGTGCCAACCACCGGCCTGGCACCTCGAACCCTGCCCTGCCGGTTCTGTCCCTTCCTCGGCCGTTTCGTAGACCCCGAGACGGGCAGCAGTGTACGACCCCCGCTCCCCAGGAGGCAGGGACCCCTCTGAGGGGCTTGGAGGCTCCAAGGGGAGGGGGCTCGGTTCCCACTCATTCGCCATTTCCTGCGCCCTGATCGCGCTCTCACAATATGTCTGATTGTAACTGATACTGCGCCTGAAAGGAAGCCACAGACACTGAGTGCTTCTTCCCAACAACGAGTGATACCACTCGGAACTAAAACTGGGAAGAGAGCCCATTAGGAGGACGGTGCCAACCCCGGGCTGGCACCAGCGCTGCCGCCCTCCGGCTCTGCGCCCGCGCTGGCACTCCACGAGAGGGAGAGGGCCGCCCACGGAACCGCGGACACAGTAAATGTCACAAGGGAAAGGGCCACTCACGGAACCACGGACACAGTAAATGTCACAAGGGAGAGGGCCACTCACGGAACCACGGACACAGTAAATGTCACAAGGGAAAGGGCCACTCACGGAACCACGGATACTGTAAATGTCACAAGGGAGAGGGCCACTCACGGAACCACGGATACTGTAAATGTCACAAGGGAAAGGGCCACTCACGGAACCACGGACACAGTAAATGTCACAAGGGAAAGGGCCACTCATGGAACCACGGACACAGTAACTGTTACAAGGGAAAGGGACACTCATGGAACCACGGACACAGTAAATGTCACAAGGGAGAGGGCCACTCACGGAACCACGGATACAGTAAATGTCACAAGGGAGAGGGCCGCTCACGGAACCACGGATACTGTAAATGTCACAAGGGAGAGGGCCGCTCACGGAACCACGGATACTGTAAATGTCACAAGGGAGAGGGCCGCTCACGGAACCACGGATACTGTAAATGTCACAAGGGAGAGGGCCGCTCACGGAACCACGGATACTGTAAATGTCACAAGGGAGAGGGCCGCTCACGGAACCACGGATACTGTAAATGTCACAAGGGAGAGGGCCGCTCACGGAACCACGCATACTGTAAATGTCACAAGGGAGAGGGCCGCTCACGGAACCACGGATACTGTAAATGTCACAAAGGAGAGGGCCACTCACGGAACCACGCATACTGTAAATGTCACAAGGGAGAGGGCCACTCACGGAACCACGCATACTGTAAATGTCACAAGGGAGAGGGCCACTCACGGAACCACGGATACTGTAAATGTCACAAGGGAGAGGGCCACTCACGGAACCACGGATACAGTAAATGTTCCAAGGGAAAGAGCAGCTCACGGAACCACGGATACTGTAAATGTCACAAGGGAGAGGGCCGCTCACGGAACCACGGATACTGTAAATGTCACAAGGGAGAGGGCCACTCACGGAACCACGGATACTGTAAATGTCACAAGGGAGAGGGCCACTCACGGAACCACGGATACTGTAAATGTCACAAGGGAGAGGGCCACTCACGGAACCACGGATACTGTAAATGTCACAAGGGAGAGGGCCACTCACGGAACCGTGGACACAGTAAATGTCACAAGGGAGAGGGCCACTCACGGAACCGCGGATACTGTAAATGTCACAAGGGAGAGGGCCGCCCACGGAACCACGGACACAGTAAATGTCACAAGGGAGAGGGCCACTCACGGAACCACGGATACTGTAAATGTCACAAGGGAGAGGGCCACTCACGGAACCACGGATACTGTAAATGTCACAAGGGAGAGGGCCACTCACGGAACCGCGGATACTGTAAATGTCACAAGGGAGAGGGCCACTCATGGAACCACGAATACAGTAAATGTTCCAAGGGAAAGAGCAGCTCATGGAACCACGGATACTGTAAATGTCACAAGGGAGAGGGCCACTCATGGAACCACGGATACTGTAAATGTCACAAGGGAGAGGGCCACTCACGGAACCGCGGATACTGTAAATGTCACAAGGGAGAGGGCCACTCATGGAACCACGAATACAGTAAATGTTCCAAGGGAAAGAGCAGCTCATGGAACCACGGATACTGTAAATGTCACAAGGGAGAGGGCCACTCATGGAACCACGGATACTGTAAATGTCACAAGGGAGAGGGCCACTCACGGAACCACGGATACTGTAAATGTCACAAGGGAGAGGGCCACTCATGGAACCACGGACACAGTAAATGTCACAAGGGCGAGGGCCACTCATGGAACCACGGATACTGTAAATGTCACAAGGTAAAGGGCCGCTCATGGAACCACGGATACTGTAAATGTCACAAGGGAGAGGGCCACTCACGGAACCACGGATACTGTAAATGTCACAAGGGAGAGGGCCACTCATGGAACCACGGACACAGTAAATGTCACAAGGGAGAGGGCCACTCATGGAACCACGGATACTGTAAATGTCACAAGGGAGAGGGCCACTCATGGAACCACGAATACAGTAAATGTTCCAAGGGAAAGAGCAGCTCATGGAACCACGGATACTGTAAATGTCACAAGGTAAAGGGCCGCTCATGGAACCACGGACACAGTAAATGTCACAAGGGAGAGGGCCACTCACGGAACCACGGATACTGTAAATGTCACAAGGGAGAGGGCCACTCATGGAACCACGGACACAGTAAATGTCACAAGGGAGAGGGCCACTCATGGAACCACGGATACTGTAAATGTCACAAGGTAAAGGGCCGCTCATGGAACCACGGATACTGTAAATGTCACAAGGGAAAGGGCCGCTCATGGAACCGCGGACACAGTAAATGTCACAAGGGAAAGGGCCACTCACGGAACCACGGATACTGTAAATGTCACAAGGGAAAGGGCCACTCACGGAACCACGGATACTGTAAATGTCACAAGGTAAAGGGCCGCTCATGGAACCACGGATACTGTAAATGTCACAAGGGAAAGGGCCGCTCATGGAACCGCGGACACAGTAAATGTCACAAGGGAAAGGGCCACTCACGGAACCACGGATACTGTAAATGTCACAAGGGAAAGGGCCGCTCATGGAACCACGGATACTGTAAATGTCACAAGGGAAAGGGCCACTCACGGAACCACGGATACTGTAAATGTCACAAGGGAAAGGGCCACTCATGGAACCACGGACACAGTAAATGTCACAAGGGAGAGGGCCACTCACGGAACCGCGGATACAGTAAATGTCACAAGGGAAAGGGCCACTCACGGAACCACGGATACTGTAAATGTCACAAGGGAGAGGGCCACTCATGGAACCACGGATACAGTAAATGTTCCAAGGGAAAGGGCAGCCATTGGAACCACGGATACTGTAAATGTCACAAGGGAAAGGGCCACTCACGGAACCACGGATACTGTAAATGTCACAAGGGAGAGGGCCACTCATGGAACCACGGATACAGTAAATGTTCCAAGGGAAAGAGCAGCCATTGGAACCACGGATACTGTAAATGTCTCAAGAGAAAGGGCCACGTGGAATCAGGGACACAGTAAATGCTCCAAGGGAAAGGGCCACTCATGGAACAACGGATACCATAAATGTTCCAAGGGAAAGGGCCACTCATGGAACCGCGGATACTGTAAATGTCACAAGGGAAAGGGCCACATCAGGGACCCAGTAAATACTCCAAGGGAAAGAGCCACTCATGGAACCACGGATACTGTAAATGTTAAAAGGAAAAGGTCCAGTCATGGATACAGTAAATGTCACATGGGAAAGGGCCACGTGGAAACAGGGATACAGTAAATGTCACAAGGGAAAGGGCCACTCATGGAACCACGGACACAGTAAATGTCACAAGGGAAAGGGCCGCTCATGGAACCACGGACACAGTAAATGTTACAAGGGAAAGGGCCACGTGGAAACAGGGATACAGTAAATGTCACAATTGAAAGGGCCACTCATGGAACCACGGACACAGTAAATGTCACAAGGGAAAGGGCCACGTGGAAACAGGGATACAGTAAATGTCACAATTGAAAGGGCCACTCATGGAACCACGGACACAGTAAATGTTACAAGGGAAAGGGACACTCATGGAACCACGGACACAGTAAATGTTACAAGGGAAAGGGCCGCTCATGGAACCACGGACACAGTAAATGTTACAAGGGAAAGGGCCAAGTGGAAACAGGGATACAGTAAATGTTACAAGGTAAAGGGCCGCTCATGGAACCATAGACACAGTAAATGTTACAAGGTAAAGGGCCACTCATGGAACCACGAATACAGTAAATGTTCCAAGGGAAAGAGCAGCTCATGGAACCACGGATACTGTAAATGTCTCAAGAGAAAGGGCCACGTGGAATCAGGGACACAGTAAATGCTCCAAGGGAAAGGGCCACTCATGGAACAACGGATACCATAAATGTTCCAAGGGAAAGGGCCACTCATGGAACCGCGGATACTGTAAATGTCACAAGGGAAAGGGCCACATCAGGGACCCAGTAAATACTCCAAGGGAAAGAGCCACTCATGGAACCACGGATACTGTAAATGTTAAAAGGAAAAGGTCCAGTCATGGATACAGTAACTGTTAAAAGGGAATGGGCCACGTGGAACCACGGATAAAGTAAATGTCACAAGGGAAAGGGCCACGTGGAAACAGGGATACAGTAAATGCTCCAAGGGAAAGGGCCACTCAGGGAACCACAGATACAGTAAATGTTCCAAGGGAAAGGGACACTCATGGAACCACGGATACAGTAAATGTTAAAAAGGAAAGGGACACATGAAACAACGGATACAGGAAATGTTAAAAGAAAGGGCCACGTGGAAACAAGGATACAGTAAATGATAAAAGTAAAGGGGCCACGTGGAATCAGGGATACAGTATATGTTAAAAGGAAAAGGACCAGTCATGGAACCACGGATACAGTAAATGGTAAAAGGAAAAGGACCAGTCATGGAACCACAGATACAGTAAATATTAAAAGAAAAAAGGCCACTTGGAACCACGGATACAGTAAATGTTAAAAAGGAAAGGGCCAGGTAGAACACGGATACAGTAAATGTTAAAAGGGAAAGGGCCACGTGGAATCAGGGATACAGTAAATGTAAAAAGGGAAAGGGCCAGGTTGAACCACAGATACAGTAAATGACAAAAGGGACAGGCCCACGTGGACCACGGATACAGTAAATGACAAAAGGTAAAGGGCCACGTGGAATCAGGTAATACAGTAAATGTAAAAAGGGAAAGGGCCATTTGGAACCACGGATACAGTACAGGGGTGTGGAATTTATTAAAATATCTACTTGTCCAGGGGACAGGTTGCTTCTCAAATCTACTTGTCCTGTAAAAAGATCTACTTGTCCCTTCGGTGCCATGTAAGGCGGCGACAAATTAAGGCAGCAATCTCATTATGTAAGAGCTCTGATAATAGCCTCTCTGATTATGCC
Organism: Pleurodeles waltl; assembly: GCF_031143425.1. Taxonomy (NCBI): domain Eukaryota; kingdom Metazoa; phylum Chordata; class Amphibia; order Caudata; family Salamandridae; genus Pleurodeles; species Pleurodeles waltl. The sequence goes on along the minus strand of NC_090442.1, from coordinate 73,915,323 downwards.
AGGGCTGCTACCATAGTAGGGCTTGAATACTTGCAGTTTCAATCCCTATTGTAGCAATTTCCTTATTTTGCCACCTTTCTGCAGATCTGCATACTGGGGCTGGAGGAAGCAGTAAGCAATAGTTGCAGGGCTGGAATGCCTTTGAGTCTGCAAACCTACTAACCTGCATGTTTTAAAGATTTTCACCAGCTTCTCTCTAATATTTTCCCATAATAAGAAAGGTTGGACATTTACTCCTGACAATGGCAGAATTAGAACTTCTTCCAGGGTTGGGAAGAAAGTGGCTGGAAGGAAAATGAACTTGCAAATGCTCAATAGATTTTCACATGAGCAAATCTACACATCGTATTTACCCATGCTAAAATACAGTTCACAAATATTTTATAGGGGTACGACATATACCATGGGTGCACTAAGAATTTGGGGCCACATGTAGGTAGGTTCAGATTTGCGACCCGCAAATTGCGAGTCAAATCCGAATGTAGGATGGTGTCCCTGACACCATCTGTGATTCGCAAGGGCATCGCAAATGCCCACCTCATGAATAATCATGAGGTGGGTCGCAATTTGTGACCCCCTTGCGAATGACGGCCCTCACAGGGATGGTGGCCTGCTGGAGACAGCAGACGATCATGTCTGTGACTGCTTTTCAATATAGCAGTTTTTTTTTTTTTGTTGTAATGCAGCCCGTTTTCCTTAAAGGAAAACGAGATGAATTACAAAAACGAACAATGAAACGTTTTCGTTTCGGACCACTGCCTGCTCTGAAAAAATGTTTACAGTGACATTCACAATGGGGAAGGGGTCCCCTGGGGACCCCTTCCCTTTTGCGAAAGTGTTAGCACCCATTTGAAATGGGTGCAAACTGCAATTGGTTTGCGCCCGCGGTCACAAAACAATCCTACATTGCACTGCGAGTCGCAAATAGGAAGGGAACACCCCTTCCAAATTGCGAGTCGCAAAACTGGGTTTGTGCATCGCAATGTGCTTTTTGCACGTCACAGACAGCGAAAGTCGCTGTTTGCGACATGCAAAAAGCTACCTACATGTGGGTCTTGGTCCCTAATTAGGTCTGGTGTTAACAGACATTTTGTTTTTATTAAACTTCTATTTCTCTCTCTTTCGGCTGGCTTTACTGTGAGTGATCGCATTCTGCTCTTCCACAAGGAGCATATTGCACACAAAGTAGTTTTGTTCAGTGTCAGGAACTACAGTGGCAATCAGTGACGTAACGAAACTGGAGGGTGCCCCTTTGCAAAGAACATGGAGGAGCCCCCTCTCCAGACTCACTCAGGGCAGGTGCTGTGCTGAAGGGGCCCCTTGGAGGGCGGCTGTGGGGCATTTGTTATGCCACTGGTGGCATTGTGTGCTTTTAGAGTTCAAAAACCTTTTGGGCGGTTTTTGCCAGTGTTTGTTACACTGTTGAGGGCCTGGTAGCTCCCACAACAATAAAGTGTTACAAAAGCCATGTCAAAACAAGACACGCATTGATGAAACTAAAAGACTTATATAAATATGTCAGATCAGTTGGCTTTGTCAGTGTTTGTTTATTTTCATGCTTCCCATAATCGTGTTGAAAATGGTTATACAGATTTTCCATTAGAAATATTTTTGCGAAATACTAGCATGCATTAACACATTTTACTAAATGACACTTCATTTGCATCTAATCAGAGAGGATTCTGGGAGCATTATACTTAGCCTCATAGCCTAAACGTTTCAAACATGTGTATACACGTTTTTTTTTGTTTTTTTTTGTACTGGAACCAATGTCAGTAGTGAAGTGTGACCTTAAAACATTTATTTACAGCACTCACCCTAATAATGAAGGCTTTCAAATAATGAACCATAAATACAAGTTCAAACAGCATTATCTTTTGGAAACACATTACCTCAACTGCAGAGAGTTCCACTCTCTGTAAACAGGCAGCCAAAGGGTTTGTGCTGCAGAGGGTTGGGCCTACTTGTCCCAAGGACAAAGTAAACATAAAAACTTGTTGCCCTTGACCCCAAACAAGATGTCCTGGGCGCTGTACCGATGCGTGCCACTACCACGGAAACCACATTTCAATCTTCTTTAAAAAAGTGCTCTCTGAGGACTTGCTGAAGTGTGAAAGTGAGATGTACCTTCGAGGAGTGCGTGTTTTTAGATCTCACCTACCAGACCGTACATATTGTTAGCTTACAGTGGGCTTGGAGCCCGCTCATTGCTTACAACTGGTTATCTTCACTGACGCACAGATTTGCTTGCTTCTCGTTTGTGAGCTGTGTGGGCTTTCCTTCCTCTTCCTGTGTTTGTTCTCCCACCCCAGAGCTTGGACGCATTACTGTGTCCTTCCACTGCTCGCTTTCCTAGACGCTACTTTTTACATTCTGTTTTAACAATACAAGAGTGTATGTGTTTTCCAGCTGTTTCACCCCCTCAGCCCCAATCCATGTTTCTCTCTCTCACCTCTGTGCAGAATTCTCCCCCACTTACCCCTGTTGCCTTCTCGCCCTTTGTCCTCCCCAGGTCCACGTTGCTGTATTTTAACTGACCCCTCCACCTACGCCCCGTGTTGCTTCCCCCATATGTTTCCCATATAGCGCCTGGCCCTCAACCCCTATGTTGCTTTCGCCTCCCCAACCCGCCCCCTGTGTTGCTTTCACCCCCGTGGGTCTTCCCCCTCCACTTTGTTTCATCCCCTCCACGTCGCTTTCACCTACCTTTCGTAAAAACACAAAACAAAAATAAAATGCTTTTTAGTTACCAAGCCCACTCAGATCAGTCACTGAAAAAACCGCAAAAATAAGCATCCACGTCATTTCTAGGTGTGCGTGCCTATGAAACGACTCGGCCGACTGTGTCAAAAGGTTTAAAAAATATATATATATATTTATCCATGCAGCATAGCACTGGGGATGCTATGCTACATGGCTAAAACTACAGGTCAAAGTCAACAGGTCCCAAAGGCGAAGTCGAAGCCTGTTAGCTTTGCCCATACTTGTTCTTCTCCAAGGAGTCAGACTGGTTGGGAAAAACGTTTCCTTGCTAGTAGCTCTCCAGCACCATCAGGTGGCTTCATGCAGCTTCAGCACCAACTCTTCCCCCCAGACGCCAGGGGAGTATAGTGGGCACCACCCTGCACAGTGACGTCATTTTCTAATGCTGTTTCCATGCCTAGGCGAGGCACGCGGAGACCCCATCAACAGTGGCAATAACAGCAGATGACACGTGCGCATGCCTTGGAATCTTATCACACAGCACACTAACTCATCACTGGAAGAGGGAGGGTGGCGAGATTATGTAGCCACCAGAAACATCACTATATAAGGTAAGTAAGTTATTTCTGATGGATACGCTTTTCTGCTGATTCCCCTCACCTTGAATCCGCCCTAAAGCAACACCCTCAAGGAGGTGGGAATGAAAAGTGAAGATTAAGCAAGGGAAATATGCAGCACAGCACTGCCAAGTATCAGTCACTGAAAGAGTGGCGTGTGAAGCAATAATGTTTACCTCCTGTATGCAAGGACGACCGTGCGGCAGCCCGAAAGATGTCACCCACCAGAACGTCCCTGATGAGAACACTCAAAGCAGCCATGACCCTTTGGGGTGGAAAACAGTGCCCACCTGAGAGCCCTTTCTTGCAATACATACGGATCCAGTCGAAACACAGGATGAACCATCATGAAATGGTGCATTTAGTCACCGCACCATCCCTTCCTCATGCCTGGGTACCACAAACACTATCTGCAAAGAACATCTTACTTTCCACCATCTCAAAAGGAGGCAGCACATTAAAAGGCAACACAAGATTAAAAAACGCCTTTCAGAAAGCACACCACTAAAGGTGAGTTAAACAACAACGGAGATCACAGAGACACATTAAAGCTGACAGGGCAGCAGGTAACCCTGGACTGTAGCCCCTGGAGACCACGAGACAGTACAGAGCACAGATACATCGGAAAGGCGTGATTTAAAAGGATCCAAGCATTCTCATCCACACCGCTGCACACATTTATTCCAGCAACTCACATAAATGTGTTTTGTAGCGGGTTTCTGGCAACCAAGATCTCTGGATAGCACCACTCAGTCTCCACGTGTGCAGCACAGAGCACGATACCGGGTTGCAGAACCTGGTCACCTTGCTGCAACTGAAGATCTACCTTGCACAGGTGCGGAGGGGCGACCGAATGAGGAGTACCAACAGGTTGGCATATGCAAACATTTTTGTTAAAACTGGGGTGATCAGGATCAGCTGTGCTCAATCTTCCCACACCTTCGGCAGAACATTCCCGAGGAGCAGAATTGGAAGAAACACATACAGCAGGCTCTGGGACTAGCTAACCCTGAAGGCAACTCCCATTCAGAAGACACTTCCTCTTCTGGGCTGCGGCGAAGAGATCACTGTGTGGAAACCCCAAACTGGAGAAGATCAACTCTGTAAATTCAAGATGAAGTTCCCATAGGTGGTCCTCAAGCAGGAGGTGACTGAGCATCAGCTCACAAGCTGAGGGAACCTACAAGCCTCTGCATCCACTACCACTGGAGAAACGCCTCCCTACTTAAGGTCCACACGCCAACGTCACCATGCCTGCTGACAGTGGAAGTGTTGACCATTAGGAATGAACGGCGTTCCCAGAGATGGATGAGATAAATGCCTTCTTGGCAAGGTGGATTACTCACAGATGCTGCTCCAACTCTGACCATAGGTCCTGTGCTATCATGCTCAGATGGGCATGTCGTCCTACGGAGGAGGCGTCCACGACTACAGTAGCCTGCAGTTGTGGAGGGTTGAACTGACTACGCATATTGAGGCTGGTCCAGCAGTGAATGTCAGAGTACAACAACAGGAATATCTGAGCAGAGAGGCTTCCCTAGAGGTGAAGTTATTGCAGTTGCATGACCACTAGAGGACTCTTCTCCGCCATCTGGCATATGGAATCAGATGGATGCACAAGTCTATAAGGCCAAGCATCCGCAAGACCTGTTGGACTGGAAGATGCATCAAAGTCCGATACCTTGGAATCATCTCTGTAAAATCCCTGATCCTCTGAGATCCAGGCTGTGTCCAGCACTGCACTGATGAAGGTCAACATCTGCATTAGTGTGAAGTTGGACCATCGAGTGTTAATCGTAAAGCCCAAGTTGGTGACAAGGGTCATTGTGAGCCAAAGGAGCACCACCACCAGCGCTGTGGACTCTGCCTTCACCAGCCAGTTGTCAAAGTAAGGCATTTTTGTCCTCCAGTGAAGCTGCCACAAGTGCTGGCATTTCCCAAAAAACATGAGGTGTTCATCAGCCTAAATGGTACGACAGTGATTATAGTTCAGGAACCTCATGTTGGACCTCAGGTAATGACTAAGCCAGAGAAAAAGTGAAAGATGGAAGTTGGCACCCCGGAGACAGACACACACTAGACAATTCCCCAGATTCAAAGTCATTAACCCTTGCCACAGGGATAGCACCTTGAACTTGTCCTATTGAACAAACACATTACAATTCAGAAGCAAAGAGAAGGAGAGACAAAATCGAAGTGTAGAACAGAGAACTTGCTGATCAGGAGGATGACTTTGCTGTATATCATGGCCGTCTCCCAATCAGTTGAAACATAGGATGAACCATCATGAAACGGTGCATTTAGTCACCGCACTGTAGGAAAGTACCATCTTGCCTGGCATGTTACCCCCATATTTCACTGTATATATGTTGTTTTAGTGTATGTGTCACTAGGACCCTGCCAGCCAGGGCCCCAGTGCTCATAAGTATGTGTTCCCTGTGTGATGACTAACGGTCTCACTGAGGCTCTGCTAACCAGAACCTCAGTGGTTATGCTCTCTCTGCTTTCTAAATTGTCACTAACAGGCTAGTGACCAATTTCACCAATTCACATTGGCATACTGGAACACCCTTATAATTCCCTAGTATATGGTACTGAGGGACCCAGGGTATTGGGGTTCCAGGAGATCCCTATGGGCTGCAGCATTTTTTTTTCCACCCATAGGGAGCTCTGACAATTCTTACACAGGCCTGCCACTGCAGCCTGAGTGAAATTACGTCCACGTTATTTCACAGCCATTTACCACTGCACTTAAGTAACTTATAAGTCACCTATATGTCTAATCTTCACCTGGTGAAGGTTGGGTGCAAAGTTACTTAGTGTGTGGGCACCCTGGCACTCCCGCTCTCCCCGGACTTTGTGAGAGCGGGGACACCATTTCACGCGTGCACTATACATAGGTCACTACCTATGTATAGCGTCACAATGGTAACTCCGAACATGGCCATGTAACATGTCTAAGATCATGGAATTGTCACCCCAATGCCATTCTGGCATTGGGGAGACAATTCCATGATCCCCTGAGTCTCTAGCACAGACCCGGGTACTGACAAACTGCCTTTCCCGGGGTTTCACTGCAGCTGCTGCTGCTGCCAACCCCTCAGACAGGTTTCTGCCCTCCTGGGGTCCAGCCAGGCCTGGCCCAGGAAGGTAGAACAAAGGACTACATCAGAGAGAGGGTGTTACACCCTCTCCCTTTGGAAAAAGGTGTCAGGGCTGGGGAGGAGTAGCCTCCCCAGCCTCTGGAAATGCTTTGATGGGCACAGATGGTGCCCATCTCTGCATAAGCCAGTCTACACCGGTTCAGGGATCCCCCAGCCCTGCTCTGGTGCGAAACTGGGCAAAGGAAAGGGGAGTGACCACTCCCCTGACCTGCACCTCCCAGGGGAGGTGCCCAGAGCTCCTCCAGTGTGCTCCAGACCTCTGCCATCTTGGAAACAGAGGTGTTGCTGGCACACTGGACTGCTCTGAGTGGCCAGTGCCATCAGGTTACGTCAGAGACTCCTTCTGATAGGCTCTTACCTGTGTTACTAGCCTATCCTCCTTCCTAGGTAGCCAAACCTCCTTTTCTGGCTATTTAGGGTCTCTGCTTTGGGGAATTCTTCAGATACCGAATGCAAGAGCTCACCAGAGTTCCTCTGCATCTCTCTCTTCACCTTCTGGCAAAGGATCGACCGCTGACTGCTCAGGACGCCTGCAAACCGCAACAAAGTAGCAAAGACGACTACTGCAACCTTGTATCGCTGATCCTGCCACCTTCTCGACTGTTTCCTGGTGGGGCATGCTCTGGGGGTAGCCTGCCTCCTTTTTGCACCAGGAGCTCTGAAGAAATCTCCCGTGGGACGACGGAATCTTCCCCCTGCAACCGCAGGCAACAAAAGACTGCATCACCGGTCCTCTGGGTCCCCTCTCAGCACGACGAGCGTGGTCCCTGGAACTCAGCAACTCTGTCCAAGTGACTCCCACAGTCCAGTGACTCTTCAGTCCAAGTTTGGTGGAGGTAAGTCCTTGCCTCCCCAAGCTAGACTGCATTGCTGGGTACCGCGTGATTTGCAGCTGCGCCGGCTCCTGTGCACTCTTCCAGGATTTCCTTTGTGCACAGCCAAGCCTGGGTCCCGACACTCTAACCTGCAGTGCACGACCTCCTGAGTTGTCCTCCGGCGTCGTGGGACCTTCTTTTGTGACTTCGAGTGAGCTCCGGTTCACTCTTTTTCGTAGTGCCTGTTCCGACACTTCTGCGGGTGCTGCCTGCTTCTGTGAGAGCTCCCTGACTTGCTGGTCGCCCCCTCTGTCTCCTCATCCAAGTGGCGACATCCTGGTCCCGCCTGGGCCACAGCAGCATCCAAAAACACTAACCGCGACCCTTGCAGCTAGCAAGGCTTGTTTGCGGTCTTTCAGCGTGGGAACACCTCTCCAAGCTTCTTCACTACGTGGGACATCCATCCTCCAAAGGGGAAGTTCCTAGTCCTCTTCGTTCTTGCAGAAACCAAAGCTTCTTCCATCCGGTGACAGCTTCTTTGCACCCTCAGCTGGCATTTCCTGGGCATCTGCCCACTCTCGACATTGTCGCGACTCTTGGACTTGGTCCCCTTGTTCCACAGGTACTCAGGTCCAGAAATCCACTGTTGTTGCTTTGCTGGTGTTGGTCTTCCTTGCAGAAACCCCCCATCACGACTTCTGTGCTCTCTGGGGGTAATAGGTGCCCTTTACACCTACCTTACAGGGTCTTGGGGTGGGCTATTTTTCTAACCCGCACTGTTTTCTTACAGTCCCAGCGACCCTCAACAAGCTCACATAGGTTTGGGGTCCATTCGTGGTTCGCATTCCACTTTTGGAGTATATGGTTTGTGTTGCCCCTATACCTATGTGCTCCTATTGCAATCTACTGTAACTTTACATTGCTTGCATTACTTCCTTTTGCTATTACTGTATATTTTTGGTATTGTGTACATATATCTTGTGTATATTTGGCATCCTCATACTGAGGGTACTCACTGGATACTTTTGGCATATTGTCATAAAAATAAAGTACCTTTATTTTTAGTATATCTGTGTATTGTGTTTTCTTATGATATTGTGCATATGACACCAGTGGTATAGTAGGAGCTTTGCATGTCTCCTAGTTCAGCCTAAGCTGCTCTGCCATAGCTACCTTCTATCAGCCTAAGCTGCTAGAAACACCTCTTCTACACTAATAAGGGATAACTGGACCTGGTACAGAGTGTAAGTAGCCCTTGGTACCCACTACAAGCCAGGCCAGCCTCCTACACACACTATCCCTTCTTCATGCCTTGGTACCACAAACACTATCTGCAAAGCACATCTTACTTTCCATCACCTCAAAAGGAGACAGCACATTAAAATGCAACACAAGATTAAAAAAAGCCTTTCAGAAAGCACACCACTAGAGGTGACTTAAACAACAATGGAGATCACAGAGACACATTAAAGCTGACAGGGCAGCAGGTAACCGGTTGAGAGAGTTGCCTATGGCAGAACTACTAATAGCTGGAATAGCCTTATAATTTTATTCAGCTCTGATGCAACTGCCTCACTGTTGATGCCAGTCCCATCAAGAGAGTCGTGGCTCTGCTATTCTTGAAACAGGAGTGAACCAAAGGGTAGTGGATCAGCTCTATACACATCCAACATGGACAGATGGAAGGTCTCAATGAGTGCTTTGTCAAGAGACAGCAGGCTTCGGAATCAGCTTGTGTGATAAAGAAGAGCAATAGCGAAGAAGAGAACAAAATAAGGGAATTAAGCTGCGACTCCGAGCGATCCTTGGTATTGGACAACTTCCTTTGGCTCTTTTGGTGTTTTTTTGTGTGAACATCTCTTGGCATATCGTTCCCTGACAGGGGTCTTACCCTGTTGGGAGAAAGGGGTATTCTTTGGTGTATCCCTGCAGGCCCTGGCTAAGGATAACGTGGTCTCCTGCTCCTGGACTGCCTTTGGTACACCAGGGAACACAAGTTAAATGTTACTGAGTCATCATTGGTAGACTCCCTAGAAACATCCACTTATGACACTGCTTCAAACTTGAAACCTCCGGAGAAGAAATTCATCCTAGTTGCTGCTGAAGTTGTGGAGTTTTTCGTCGGTGAAGCACCAAGAGACAGAGTTTGGGTCCGAGTCAAAGAAGTGAGAAAAAGTAAAGCCAGTAAGCACGTTGGTCCGGTAACTACAATATATATCGATGTCAGCACCTCTGGCGGGCGAGGTCTAGGTTTAAGTCACATGGAGTCACCTAGCAGTGCTGGAGAAAAGGTTTTGTAGCTCAGTCTAACATGTGGTGGGATATTCTTAAGGTGAGGAATCTGCATGAAGACAATCATCAGAAGAGAGCTTTCAGACATGTTCTGTGTCCCTTCCCAACCTCACAATTCCTTAGAATGGACCCAGTGCTGAAAAATCATTCTCAGATCCCAGGAGGCAAGCAGATGTGCTGCAGATGTCTCTAGTAGCTTAGGGGCAAGGATGGCGATGGAGATGTGCTTCTCCAATGACATGCTAAAGTGCAATGCAAAGGCAAGAGAGGGCGAGCACTAGTGCAGCTGCGTAACATCTCAAAGGATGTGCCGACAGAACCGCAGTCTCTAGCACACTCTGGTACAGCTTGCTTCTGTCCTCCATCCCATGGCTATGGCTTGCAGGCATGGAGCAAACCAGTCTCATATCAGATCTCTAAAAGCAGAATCTTTTAAGCTCAGTTTGTGAACCATACTGACCAGTGCCTGTTCTGGGCCATGCAAATTATTCAGCCACCTTGGCACATACTCTGTATATCTAAGATCAGTAGTATTTGTTTCTAAAACTCTTAGTACGCTTGAGTATCTAATCATATTGAGTGAAAAGAGAACCACTTTACTGATACTGGGTCACATGAATGGAAGCAAGTTTCCAGTTCCAGGGTCTGAAAAATTAACCCCACCATCTCTTGACTTTTCCTACTGTAGGAAGGGGTGGGCTAGCTCAAGGAGAGAGGGGCACTGGTTCCCAACAACCTGAGCTCATTTCAAGGCTTAATTAGCTAATCATTCTGCTGAAAGTTGAATATGCATGTATAACATTTGTACAACAGATTCAACACCGCCGTGGAACATACAGTTAAAGGCCCACTCACCCACCGCTCATGTTAACCAATGTGGGCTTTCACCACATGATTTCTCCAAACCTCACTGTGATCTCTTTATCCACCTTATCAAGGGTACTCTTCAATGCAAGATCAGCGAGCAAACTCACTAGCAACAACAGTGACTTGAACGACTGTCTCTTCATCTCCTGGTCAACAACAGAACTAGTTTTCCTACTAGACGTATCCCGTAAACCTGACCCACTGCTGCTTAACTATAACATCACTGGAAGAAACAGAAGCATAGGGTATGGATACATTAATCATCTCTGATATCACCTGAAAGGCAATTCTTCATCCTAAATATGCTTTCGTGAACATACAGTCATTAAAAGCATCACTCAATCCATATGTAAGGTCCAGGCTTCTGTGCTTTAACAACGTCCAAAGATGTTGGTCACTGTATTTCTGCAAGAGCTGCCACACCCTGCAGACACTTATCATTCCAAAACCTCTTGCATGCTGAATGACCTCGGATGGAGGATGCTTTAGATTTGTTCCCATAAAGGTTAATTGCAGACAGCCTCATACATGCCTGTTACAGTGAACCCATGACATACGGTTCACCATGAACACTAATATCAACATCATAGTTTGTGCCACTCTAGCTCAGGCTACTCCTGTATCGTCTGCAACATGGTGGCTACCTCACCACCCACAACAATCCCTCAGTTGTAGCAGATGCTCCCACGCTGAGCTATCAAGGTGCAAGTGAAGGCAGTCCTACACCAGACAGCACTTCAACATACATAAAAAGGCACATAGAGTACTAATGGCCACCCCCAATCCGGACAATCAACCTAACACCTCATCTCATGTACACCCTCAAACCTCAAACTCAACTATCCCACACAATCAACTCTCTTGCCTCCTCTCCAGGAACAACCATAATCATGCCCCAAATCCTACAGCTTTACTATAGGAAATATATCAACACTCTTTATATTGTCACTGGCAGGGATACGGGCCAAGACAGCAGGGGAGTATGTGGTGAGGAGATATGGACCGTGAGGGCAGACTGATATGGGCCAAGCGGGAAGAGGCATATGGGCCGGGAGGGCAGAGGGATAAGGGCCGGGAGGGCAAAGGGATACGGGCCGGGAGGGCAGAGGGATATGGGCGAAGATGACAGATGTAAATGGGCCAAGAGGGCAGAGGTAGATGGACCAAGAGAGCAAAGGGATATGGGACAAGAAGGCAAAGGACAAGAAGGCAAAGGGATACGGGACAAGAAGGCAAAGGGATATGGGCCAAGAAGGCAAAGGACAAGAAGGCAAAGGGATACGGGACAAGAAGGCAAAGGGATATGGGCAGAGAGGGCAAAGGAATATGGGCAGAGGGGGCAAAGGAATATGGGCAGAGGGGGCAAAGTAATATGGGCAGAGGGGGCAAAGGAATATGGGCAGAGGGGGCAGAGGAATATGGGCAGAGGGGGCAGAGGAATATGGGCAGAGGGGGCAGAGGAATATGGGCAGAGGGGGCAAAGGAATATGGGCAGAGGGGGCAAAGGAATATGGGCAGAGGGGGCAAAGGAGTATGGGCTGGGAGTGGACAGATATGGGCTGTGAGTGGAGAGATAAGGCCTGAGAATGGACATGGGACAAGAGGTGGATATGGATGCAGGAGTGTGTTGCAAGGTGGTGTGTGTGTATGGGTTGTGAGTGGATGGGGTGAGAGTGTGTAGGTAATCTTATTGAAGTTGAGAGGAGCTACTTTTAGCAAGGGAGCAATGGTCAGTGAGTCTTTGAAATTAGGCCGATCAAATTCCAAATGAATGTGACAACAGTAAGCAGGGACATGTTACAAGTGTTCTTTCTCTACAGAGCTAAATATTCTGAATTTGCCAGGCTGTTAAGAATGGCACCTCTTGTACCCTCCTACCACCAAAGGAAACTGTCCAGCAAAGCACTCCTCGTGTCAACTCTGCTGGTCAATGTGGGACCAATGACAAGAATCCAAAAGTGATAACCCGTGCATGGGCAAAACACAGGAGTTTGCGGAATAGGCTACTTCAGAGGTGGAGCCATCGTTAAAAAGAGCTTCCCCGCCTCTCTCAAGAAATTACCACCTTGGATGACCCTAGGTGTTTACAATTCTAATTGTTCAAAGGTCAAGCATTCAAGCTATTCAAACCCACATATATATGGGATACAGAACCAGTGTCAGACCAATGGGACAACCCTTTCTCATGGTGAAAACCCTGTGCACTAGAATGTTAATATTATTTGTTTCCCTGCAATGGCTTGAACACGACTCGAGCAATCAAATGATGTCATCACCGTTGAGACAGTAGGTCTTGGGTTATTAAACTATAGTTAAGGGATGCTGGCTTCAAGACGTGGAATCTACTAAATCATGATAATTTATTTTGGTAAAGAGATTAAAAAACCTGACATATTAATTAAGGTAAAGTGGAGGGCCATGAACGATTTGACTGGTCAAAGTAAACATGGAAACAGATAAACTTGGGGTCATCATTTGATGCTATATTCCATTTTTCTATCTTTATGTCTTTCATATGGAAGTTTCTCCTGGCCATTGCCTTCAGCCAGCAGCTTTGAAGACCACATCCCACCCAGGCTCCTGTACCTGTAGATCCGGAACTGTTCCTTCTCATCAGACGACCAGGATGCATATTCCTCATCCGCAGGGAACTGGGCCTTGTGCAGCAGGACATCCACCAGCTGGAAGTACACAGGCCGGTAGATCTGCATGTAGACTGCCTGCTTCTCGGTCTCGAAGGAGAGGATGTCATCCTGAGAAGGCAAGAGGACTCAATGAAATCTACTGTCATCAGTGCACACATACCAAGAGGCATGTCCACATGGCCCAATCCCCTCGGCCAGATGTTCCCCTGATCTCTCATACATCTCCAAAACATGCAATTGCCCAACCACTTAAGGAGTCACAGTCCTTCCACTGGTATTTAAACCACTACACCGTCAAGAATGTTGCTGATTTACCCACTCCCTCTCCCGGTGACATCCATGACATTTTATAGTTAGTAGCTATAGTACAGAAGATAATAAATTATTATGCTGTTTCCCAGGATTTTGATGCTCTTTGAGCCAGCTGCCAACAGCTATAACATCAATTTTCAACTCCTTTTGGCTGACAAATCAAAAGCAAAATCGCAGGACCAGCATTGTCCATGTGTACTGCGCACATCACAAACTGAATGGTGACTCCTAGGTAATGGGTGTTCTCATTACCCAAATCAAAAGCACTCAGTGCAAGGACAGCCCAACCATTGTTGAAATAAGCGACCTGCAGGTTCCACACATCTCTACCACAGGCACTGAGCCAACATCCTTACTATACTATCTGACACAGCAACATCAGACGTTTCTAGGTTTTCCACTTGTCCACCTCCCTAGTTTGGTTCCAAGAGTCTCTGTAGATCAACAAAAGTCTGCTGAACGCAGAAGGTGACCTCTGCACAGAACTGGTAAAAAACATACCAGCAGACGAAGAAGCTGTTGACCAACCCAAATGAATGAGTCAATGGAAAACACCAGCAAAGTCCTCTGATCTTTGAGTTTTAGGCATAAAACTTGAAGAGTAAACATTTCCTTCTATGAAAGATGTCTAAGTACAGGCGGCATAGAAGCAACAAAAGCAGAGGAAATTTGGACAACAAAAGTTTACCTTTTCTCTTCAAAATAAAGTCTATCCTAAGCTACGGAAGGTATAAGTCCCTGCCTTGATAATGCCCACTTCTCCTAACATTTTCTACACATGTAGGAACTGCAGTGTTAAAGAAAAGTAGGATGTGTGATCACTAGTCAACCGAGGAGGTGTGTCATCTATCCTCCCAAAATAGACAGAAAACAATAGCACAAGAACAGACTGGTTGTGCTAGAAAATACACTAAATACCAGCAACAAAAATGCACTGAACACATGAGAATTATTTTTTTTGTATTGACAACAGTGGGTCATCACCCACACGGGACCTCATGCTTCATCATAAGGCCTGCTCCTTACCCCTCCAAGAGTTGGCTTGTAAGGTTGGGGTGAGCTCCCACGTGTGCATGTCTTGTATTGGGAGCATGAGGAATCTAGCATAGTTTCATTCAATCAATTACTGTGATGGGCAGCAGGGCTGCTTGGTTCTGCTATGGGAACCCCTATGATTAAATCTCCCTAGATTTAAACTTTGTCATCCTTTGACAGCTATAAAAACAAGAACAAGAAGGTCTGACCCATTCCCTAAGTTTATTTCTACAGGTTTCATGCCTGTAAAGCCTATCCAGTCAGCAATACTTCTTCAGGACAAGGGGTCTCTGGCTAGGCCTACCACAGCTACCGTCCCTCAATACTGTCAAGGTCGTATGTAAACAGTGTGTGCAGTCACCAGATTACAGTGTTGCTCTCCCGATCTGCCCCTTGGAACCTTCCTGATTCAGAACCCTATAGACAGACTGAAAAGAGGTAATCAAGCACTCAAAGAGAAACTCAACAAACTGGTCAATACATCTTTGCTTCATATGTGTGTGCACCCTTGTCAACCCACCAACTACCTCTGCTGAAAAGATGTGCCAGTTGCAAGCTCACTGGGCCTCTAAGCTTAGAGTTACCATAATATTGAGAGCAGCAACATTTTTGTGAAGTATCACTCCATGCCATGTGACAGTACTCAGCTTTCAGCCCGACTCCCCTGGTTGTGGGTTCCGGTGTGGGCCGGTCTCCAGCCTCTCATCTGCAGCAATACATGCAGACAGAAGGACAGTCGAAAGTCTTAATTTTGCTCTTAGTAATTCTTTATATTTGAGAGATCCATCTGACGCAGAGTGTGTTTAGACACAAACTCTTCTGTCTTTCCTTATTTGGCACAGCAGCAATGTAGTGAGTGTGTGATTACCCCAGTAAGAAAGGTACCTTTCCTCTAAAAGGAATGGACAGAGAGCAGGGTGAACAGAAAAACAGGCAAAAGCGGTAAGCATGAAGCAGGAAGAGGGCAATGAGTAGAGAAGCTCAGAAACTCCTCAGCTTTGAGGTATTGTTCCAATGTTCGCATTACTGCTGGCTATGTGCAGAGTGGCACTTTTACTGGGGAGCCCAAGATCTCAGAATATAGAGGACTGGAATAAATGTTTAATATATTGTAATGAGAATAGCAAATGTATGTCACACTTCTCCCAGTGACATCCTGTCTTCACGCTATTTGGGAACCACTCTGTATTCTAAGAGACACAGATACCCAAGAGTGATTATAAATGCAAAACCCAACTAAAAGCAACCAATAAGCATCTGTTTAAAATAAATGCCATTAAATGAAGTGTATATTGTACGAGGTGTGCAAGCCCTCTGCAGAGGGGAACATAGTCATCACGCACCTGCTAAAGGATGATGTATGCTGATGATATCAAAGCTGCTGGGAAAAGCAAAATTGGAATTGTAAAGTATTGAAGTCGATATAATGCAGGAGTGTTCATGTGCCAAAGCTGCGCTTCATGGATGATAATGTAACACTCGAGTCAGAGCATGCCAATGTTAAAGGGTGTAAATGAACACATTTCGAAAAAATTAAAACACAATTTTTGTAATTTGTTTTTTTTTTGTTTAACAAAACTTTGAAGTACTGCAGGAGTCAACTAAGAAAGACCACTCTGCCTGTGGAATCATAATATTCTGTTATTGATGGACCAAAAAGCCACAAATACATACCAAGAGAGCAGATATTTAGAGGAAAACTGGTTTGCTTTGGTACTGGCTCAAGAGCCATTGGAAAAGCTCTTCTGAGACTTTGAATGTTATTTGACATGCAGTGTTCGCCCCTGGGTAGCAGCTGCACCCATCAAAGAAAGCTAGCTGCGGGATGTTGGGTAAATGGGACTCTGAGTATCCTTGACACCGAGGTACACCGACACAGGTGAAGGGAGTGGGGAGCTCATGGGGACCCCCCCGCCCCCAGGCGGAACGCCATTAGTGCTAACTTCAACCCCTGTCAGTGGGGAAGAGGGTCACACGGACAGCAGGGTCGCAGGGTCACTAATAAAATGTACCAGTTTGAGTGTGGCAGGGCACTTCATATTATGAGTTTGGAATATAGTTTAGTAAAAGTATGTGATAGTGACCTGTCCACCTTCCCCCCTCCCACCCGGGATCTATGTTTATGGCCTATATATTATCGAACCCGTTTGAAGGGGGAGTCTTAGATCTCCTTGGGGATAGTTAGAGGTCCTCTGCCCTGTGTGGTTGCAGTCTAAGCTTCATCTGCGACATTTATGCATAAAGGTCAAATAGATTTTGAGGTAAAAAGTCGAAGTTTGAATGCGGTCTGCCTTCGGAAACAGTACTGTAGTGTCCGTCTAGTAGTGGAATTCCGTACCTGTCTGGAGAAGTTGTTACCTTGATACCCGACATGAAGATGCAGGATGAAATCTATGCGGGCCCTTGTGGCTGACATGAAAAATGAGGATGAAAATCTATACAACGTTCTTAATGCCCGAGATGGAGATGCTGGATGACATCTACACAGGGCTCTTGATACCTGACATGAAGATCCAGGATGAAATCTACACAGGGCTCTTGTTACCTGACGTGAAGGTGCTGGATGAAATCTACGCAGGGCTCTTGATACCCGACATGAAGATGCAGGATGAAAGCTATGAGGGGCTCTTGATGCCTGACATGAAGATGCAGGATGAAATTTACACAGGGCTCTTGATACCCGACATGAAGATGCAGGATGAAATCTATACGGGCTCTTGATACCCGACATGAAGATGCAGGATGAAATCTATACGGGCTCTTGATACCCGACATGAAGATGCAGGATGAAATCTATACGGGCTCTTGATACCTACATGAAGATGCAGGATGAAAGCTATGCGGGGCTCTTGATGCCTGAGATGAAGAAGCAGGATGAAATCTATGTGGGGCTCTTGATCGCGGACATGAGAAGAAGACGAAATCTATGCGGGGCTCCTGATGCCTGACATGAAGAAGCAGAATATAACCTATGCGGGGGTCTTGATGCCTGACATGAGGAAGCAGGATAAAATCTATGCCAGACACAAGAAGTAAAAGTAAGTATCAACAGGTCCTGTAACAGCAAGAAACACACATCTATCCAGTGAATTGGTTGCACTTATTTTCATCCAGTAATTCACAGAGAGAGAAGGTTGTGCTCCACTCTTAATACAAGGAAACCTCCTGAAGAGCATATCCCTGTGGAGCAGAATATGTTAAAATGATGACTGATCTACATGCAAGTAGTTAAGTAAGCATTAGCTCTGGTGCTTCAATACAGAGCAATTGTTTGTAATTACACTGCTGGATCACCGGTTCCTTCATTTATTGTCTTTTTCGTTGCACGATTCTGACCCATTTCTCCATTTGGTTAATACTTGCAAGTTTCATCCAGTGCAATCAAGGTCACTAAACGCATAACTAATTACTAAGTTTCAGTATTTTTTATAACTGATCTCCTTGTAAGCCGTTTACTTCAGTTTATAATGTTACTCAAGCGCTCTTCCCTTCTTTGTCTTCCCGCCAAGCCTGGGTGAAGACAGTCATTGACGTCCCCTGGTAGAGAGACATTTTAAGACTAATCTGTCTGGGGACTCCTTTTAACTTTGGACTGTCTTATTAACGGGGAGGTGGGGGGAGTCGGGGGGAGGGAGGGTGGGGGGAGGGCTCTTTATCCAAATCAGACTCTGTAAACTAGACTTAGAGCTCCACTTGTCTGCACCAGGTTTGCCTGATCAATGCACTGTGGATGACCGCTTCTCAATCCTTGCATCCTCTGCACCACTGGCGAGGGTGTGCCTTACAAGTTACCTAGCTACCAACACAGGGAAACAGAGCTATCTATGGGACTGCAGCACCGCCGCTGGATACCGGCGTGGGGAGCTCCTGTGCCCTTCACACACTGGCAGCAAAAGGCTGCAACACCTTAGCTCTTCACCTCAGACAGTCGCCATCGCTGCCTCAGTTCAGGAAGGACCTCAAGACCTGGCTCCTCAACTGACCTCCAAGGACACACCCCTCAGCGCCTTGAGGCCCAATGGGTGAGTAGTGCGCTTTAAAATATCTGATTGATTGGTTCTTAGCTACCACCATGGAGGCACGGGCTACCTATGATGCTTCTTCACCGCTCTTAGCAAGCAACACAGAGAAACAGCTCTATCTATGGAGCTCCTGCACTGTTCATCCACACTTGGATTTATGGTGCTGTTGTGTCCTTCGTGCACAACAAAGTTCGGTTCCACCTCTGTTGTTACCTGCACTTAAGGTGCTGGGGCTACTTGCACGCACAAATGCGGCTCAGCTTCCCCTGTATTTAGAGTGCTGTGCGGCCAGTGTGCATGATGCAGCTCAGCTTCTACCGGTGCAAATATTTGTATTTATGGTGCTGTGGCAGCCCACGTATGCAATGCTGTTCAGTTACCTCCTTCATGAATATCAGTTTTAGAATGCTCTCACAACCTGTGCGCACAATGCAGTTCAGCTTCCGCCTCTGGGAATACCTTTAAGGTGCTGTGGGGACGCATGTGCACAACACTGTTCAGCATCCTCGTCCGCGAATATCTGTATTTACTATGTGGGGTGCTGTGGTAGCCTAGGCGCACACTGATTTTCAGCGTCCTCTGTGAATATCTATATTTACTGTACAGGGTGCTGTGGCAGCCCATGCACACAACGTTGTTCAGCTTGTTCCTCTGTGAAAATCTTCTTTTACTATTTAAGGTGCTGTGGTTGCCCACATGCACAACACAGTCCAGCTTCCTCTTCTGAAAATATCTGTATTTTCTATTTAGGGTGCTTTGGTAGCCTATTTGCACAACGCTGTGGTAGCCACAGTGGAACAGCGCCGTTCACCATCTTCTTCCGAGAAAGAAAGGGGGAGTCCAGCCAGTAGACTTCCTTGGAATGCCGAATTTATAAAAAGGTTGTGGGAACTCAAAACCGGAAGGCCTGGACCCTAAGCCTCCCAATAAGTTATAATGCTAAATCAATAGGAGGTGAGTTTCCACTTCAAAAATTAAAACTACTCAGCTTAATGCTTCCATAGTGATTTATTGAGAAAAAGCGAAAAAGAAAGAGGTGATCAGTTCCAGAAGTTATTAGTCCAGTGAATTATTGACAATCTGGAAGCTGGAGTTCAAATCAAAAAATCCACGAAATGACAGTCCAGTCTGTTGATATCACGGTTTGGAACAAAAAGCAACATTCAGTAGAGGAACAGCCAGTCTGTTGATATCACGGTTTGGAACAAATAGCAACATTCAGTAGAGGAACAGCCAACACGTGTTTCGCCCCTTGAGCGGATAGGCGGGGGCTTTCTCAAGGCTGTAGAGAATATATATGAAAGAAATAAGTAACTAGTCAAGCGAAATATGTTACCAAATAGAAAGCATGCTAGCCATGTGAATCATGCAGGGCATATTGTGCTCCCGCTCAGTGAGACCTCAAAGTATCGAGATGTGATCCATGATAGATTTTGCCGTGTAAACCAAGTACCATGGTCATAGGAAGAATATGAGTTAAAGTAAGGCCAAAAGTGAGATTGGGAGAATTAAGAATAGACTGCTCTTTAATTTGAAGGAGAAAAGAGGGAACGAGTTTTGTGAGAGTGAGAAAAGTAAAGAAGAAATTATAAACGAAAGTATTGTAGTCTTGTCTTAGTAATAAGTGAAATCTAAATATAAGCTGGCACTCACGTAATGTTAATTCATGCTCTACGAAGATTCATGTGAGCAAAAAATATTGAAAACAATCCTGTGAAAAATGTTAGTGTGAAACCAAAAATAGTAAAGGGTTGATACCGTACCCCATCCAGAACAGAATGAAATCTTCTGGCGTCAGTAGTCACAGTTGTAAATAGAAATCTAAATACGAGAACAAATTTTAAAACCTCTCGTGCCTAATCAATAATTATGTAATGACACAGAAGACTAAGAACATCCGAATATCTATAGTGACGAATTGGTCCCTGAAAGCGTATCGCAAGTAATGTCTACCATCAATGCATGTGTGTCAAATGAAGAAAGGAAAAACATCATGATAAAGTTCATTCGGTCATAAAGAGGCCTTTTGGAACCCCCATCAACCATGTCTCTGGTTTGTGGGTCTGCACAATTAAATAAAATAGTCATCAAAAGGTAAGATGAGGAGATGTCAACAAATGCCAAAGAAATATGTGCAACAAGTTGTTAATTACAAGGACGCTGTTACATGTGGGCAAATACTCTCCGTCAGGCAGGCTAAAAACGTTTTGGAAGCAGTATAATTTAACTAAATACCCTTAATTCCATACTCGCTGAATGTTCAAAGTCCAGACAAGGGAAAAAGTATTTTTACCTGGGATAGCAATAAACGAGGGAAATCCTCTGCAGAGAAAAGGCCAAACATTCCCCAGCGCGTCCTGCGTTGAAATCGCTACGACGCCGTCTGGCAATACCGCAATTATAAGATTAAGGCGTCCTTTCTCTGTTTCCAATACAGCGAAACAGAGGAGGGACTCAACAAGAGATGTGCTAAATTTAATGGCGGCCATGTTGAAGAGGTCGAGGCCGTAAATAACAATAAAATCCACTTAGTGATGTAGGAAAAATGAGAAAAGAAGAGAAAATCTATAAGGTTTTAGGAACTCAGACAACAGAATATGAAAAAGCGGAAATAAAAAGAACCAAAGAGAGTTAGAACGACATTTGAGAAATAAAGAATGAAAAGAGGATGAGACACAGTGGAAGAGAGTGAAAAAAGGTAAACATGGGAAACGATTTACATGAATAGATTTTAGAGGGGAGATTAAAGCCAGAAATCAGAATAAAGTCCTATATTCGGACAATGAGGCAAAAGATAAGAGTTGGAAAGACAGTGAGACAAAGATGATGAGAAAATAGTCAAAAAGACGAAAAAAGAATGAAAAGGAATTCGTTACCAAAAGAAAAAGAGGCAGATATGAAGCAATTATAAGTTCACAAAAAGAGCCAGCAATTTAGAGGGGAGGAAGAACAATTATATATCACTGAAGACCTGAACTTCACACCATCAAAAAATTTAAGCAATACAATAAAACATTTACAGTAGCCAATAATGCCATTCGTGATCCTGGTTCAGACCATTGTTCACTGTGTCATATTGGATAATCATCCTGCTTTCCTCTTGACGCAGTCGTAGTTGTAAGTTGCCGCCCCGTGGGGATGGTGTGATACGAAGTATTCCACTAAATTTGAAAAAACGTTCATGATGGTGAAATGTTTTATAGTGCTCCACTAACGGCGCCTTGGTCTCCAGTTTTGAGATATTCCGAAAATGTTCTTGGATTCGAAGTTTTAATGGACGAATCGTACTGCCAATATAGGCATTGTAACATGGGCAGAAAATCAGATATACCACATGTTTGCTTTCGCAGTTGATAAAGTCCTTGATTATGAGTTCTTTGTTATTGATATGTAATAGAGTCGATCTGTTGAGTCCTAATTTGCATATTGAACACTTGGTACAAGTGAAAAATCCTTTGGGCTTAGGAAAATGAGGGTCTGGGGCTGTTAGTTGAAAAAAGGAAGGGCAAAGTTTGTCTCCAAGACTAGGAGCCCGGCGGAACCCTATTCTTGGATGTTGAGTAATGAATTTTTGGATAGAGGAATTTCTGCTTATGAGATACCAGTGTTTCCGAAGATGTTTCCGTATTAAATGATGACCATTATGAAATTGAGTAATAAAGCGAATAGTAGAATCCTCTTTGTGTCGTGGAGATGAATTAATCATCTGATTACGGTCCATTTTGCCCATTTTGCTGTTGGAAAAGGTCAGCGACTTATGATTGTATCCCCTGGTCAGGAGTCTCTCTGTTATTTGTGCAGAGAACAAATCATAATCAGTAGATTTGGTGCAGTTAAGTCTTGCTCGTCTGTACTCACCTTGTGGGATATTATTAATTATACTTGGAGGGTGACAACTGCTGGCGTGTAGAATTGCATTTGCCGCTGTTGATTTTCTGAAAAAACGGGTCTGCAATTTCTCATTTTCCACAAAAATCAGTAAGTCTAAATACTCAACCTGAGAGTCTGAGATGGTATATGTGATATCAATGGCCCATTTGTTTGGTACTAGAGACTGTAAGAATTGAGTAAGTAGAGTTCTTTGTCCTTGCCAAATCATCAAAATATCGTCTATATAACGTCCCCAAAAGATGATATTTTGGGAAAAACATTCATTTTGATCGCTCCACAACCACTCACGTTCGACCGCTCCCATGAGGATACAGGCATACGGGGGCGCAAATTTGGGCCCCATTGCCGTCCCCTGCAATTGCAAATAGAAGTGGCCATCGAAGAGAAAGTAGTTATTCTCTAGGCAGAATTGTAACATGTTCAATATCATACAGTTGTGAGTAGTGAGTGATACTGGTCTTGTTGAGAGTGCTTGTCTAACAGCATCTAGACCGTCATGGTGTCTGATAGAAGTATATAGACTGACTATGTCTATGGTCACTAAGAGATAGTCAGGTTGCCAATCGATATCCTGGAGTTTACAGATGATATCTTTCGTGTCTCTCACATAAGAAGGTAAGTTGATCATGAAAGGCTGAAGTACTAGGTCAATTAAAGTCCCTAATTTTTAGCAAATCGAGTTGACACCTGATATTATAGGTCTGCCTTTAGGAGGAAAGTCTTTCTTGTGAATTTTAGGAAGTAAATATAGAGTTGGAACAGTAGGGTGAGACAAAAATAGGGCAGTTCTTTCTTGATGCGAAATGACACGGCGGGAGAACCAGTGATCCAAAAGTACTGAGAGTTGATGTTGTATGTGTGCAGTAGGATTCGCATCTAGTCGTTTATAACACTGGGAATCATGTAGTTGGCGGTAAGCCTCAAGGAGATAATCTGAGGTATTAAGAATGACAATATTTCCTCCCTTATCTGCTTCCTTGATGATGATATTGGGATTCATTCTTAAGTTGGTCAGAGCAGCAATTTGTTGGCGTGTAATGTTTGATGGAAAGAATTTACGCTTATTGCAATAACGTTTGTACTCTTTATCAAAATCGTTAAGAACTGCTTGTGCAAAGAGGTCAATAGAATTGCCTGCTGGGAGAGTGGGAGTAAAGGTAGATTTCGGTCTCATGCCCGAAGGGTAGTACTGATTAGTACTTAACTCTAGTTGTTCTGCTAGTATGTTGAGAGGAAGGTCTGGTTCGGAAGTATTTGCTAGATTATATAGAAGCCCAATATCTTCTAGGTCCCGAACAGAAAAATCCTGAGATGGTGGTGAGAGGGGGGACCTGGAAGGAGGAGAGGTGATTGTAGAAAAGAAGGACGTAAGTTTGAGTTGACGTATGAACTTGAAAAAAACAATTTTGGTTTGTGTTATGTTCCAAAAATTTGTGGGACAATAGGACAAACCTTTATTAAGGATGTGTAACTCAGAAGGAGAGAGAGAATAATCTGAGAGATTAACTACTAATTGGTCATCGTGTTGGGAGGTCGAAGATTCTTGCTGCGTGCCCTTGTTTGTATACCGGAAGTACCGGGCGTGACCGTTGTAGTATCTGGTGGTTTGGACCGGGATTCTTGGAGGGAACCTAGGCGAAAACGCCGTGCTTCCGCTAAAAAATTAACCCTAGGTCTAATGGAAGGGTCCCTGTCTGAATCATCAGAAGTTTCAACTTCTGAGGAGGGAATAGTGTCTGGGCAGCTAGTCTTCTTCCGCTAATATCTGTACTTTCTATTTAGGGTGCTGTGGTATCCTATGTGCACAACGCTGTGGTAGCCACAGTGGAACAGCGCCGTTCAGCATCTTCTTCCGCTAACATCTGTACTTTCTATTTAGGGTGCTGTGGTATCCTATGTGCACAACGCTGTGGTAGCCACAGTGGAACAGCGCCGTTCAGCATCTTCTTCCGCTAACATCTGTATTTTCTATTTAGGGTGCTGTGGTATCCTATGTGCACAACGCTGTGGTAGCCACAGTGGAACAGCGCCGTTCAGCATCTTCTTCCGCTAACATCTGTACTTTCTATTTAGGGTGCTGTGGTATCCTATGTGCACAACGCTGTGGTAGCCACAGTGGAACAGCGCCGTTCAGCATCTTCTTCCGCTAACATCTGTACTTTCTATTTAGGGTGCTGTGGTATCCTATGTGCACAACGCTGTGGTAGCCACAGTGGAACAGCGCCGCTCAGCATCTTCTTCCGCTAACATCTGTACTTTCTATTTAGGGTGCTGTGGTATCCTATGTGCACAACGCTGTGGTAGCCACAGTGGAACAGCGCGGCTCAGCATCTTCTTCCGCTAACATCTGTACTTTCTATTTAGGGTGCTGTGGTTGCCCATGCGCACAACGCTGTGGTAGCCACAGTGGAACAGCGCCGTTCAGCATCTTCTTCCGCTAACATCTGTACTTTCTATTTAGGGTGCTGTGGTATCCTATGTGCACAACGCTGTGGTAGCCACAGTGGAACAGCACCGTTCAGCATCTTCTTCCGCTAACATCTGTACTTTCTATTTAGGGTGCTGTGGTATCCTATGTGCACAACGCTGTGGTAGCCATAGTGGAACAGCGCCGTTCAGCATCTTCTTCCGCTTACATCTGTACTTTCTATTTAGGGTGCTGTGGTATCCTATGTGCACAACGCTGTGGTAGCCACAGTGGAACAGCGCCGTTCAGCATCTTCTTCCGCTAACATCTGTACTTTCTATTTAGGGTGCTGTGGTATCCTATGTGCACAACGCTGTGGTAGCCACAGTGGAACAGCGCGGCTCAGCATCTTCTTCCGCTAACATCTGTACTTTCTATTTAGGGTGCTGTGGTTGCCTATGTGCACAACGCTGTGGTAGCCACAGTGGAACAGCGCGGCTCAGCATCTTCTTCCGCTAACATCTGTACTTTCTATTTAGGGTGCTGTGGTTGCCCATGCGCACAGTGCTGTGCAGCCTCCCCCCGTGTGAATACCTATATTGAGGGTGCTGCGTCAGGCTGCACGCACAATGCTGTTTAGCTTCTACCCCTGAGGATATCTCCGCCCACATGCACAACCTAGTTTAGCTTCCACCTCTGTGGATACCCACAGTTAGGATGCTGGGGCCACCTGCACACACAACGTGGTACTTTGGAACTATCTGTATTTAGGGTACTGTGGCGGCTTGATACCGGCCTCCGCCTACAACACTATTCGGTTTCTTCTCTGCGAATATCTGTATTGTATGGGGGGGGGTGCTAGGTTTGTTCAGGATAGGCCCCAACTGTGTAGGTGACGTCTTCCCACTCATAGCTGAAGTAAGGAGGCCGTTACCTTACCATAAAGGCCCAGCCAGTCAGCAGGTTGTCTCCTATGCTCACATCCTTTCAGGGGGCTGCACTGAAGTGTCATCTTATGGGGAACCTCCCTCTTGGGGCAGCTATCCCCCTCTGGGAACTGTGATCTCAGAACATAGGACTACTGCTTGCCTCCCTTAATAGCATTAGTGCACCCATGAAAAGATGAGCTGGTTCTCTCATTGCCTCAGTGGTGCTGAGAGGAGGGCAAATCCCTACCTCACCCTACAGGTTCGGGCAGAAGACACTTCTCGCTATATGAAGGATTTTGGTAAACAGAGGAGAGGAATCTAGAGCCTAGTTCTGTGGGGACTGCCCCAGGTTTCCCTGAATCTTGGGATAGCTAAGAAGTGTGCTCCGAACGTATGTGTTCTGGTCACAAAACTGTGCCATCAGGTGAACTCAAACCTTTTATAAGCTGCTCAACCCAGATAACTGGCACCCTCGCAGCCTGGAACCTACTGTGTAGCCGGGGGTAATGCTACAGCCTTCCACCTAACACAGAGGAAATGCTTAAACTGTCAATAGCTTTCTCTGGCATGGGTCATTGTAACTTGGCGGTGCTGGTTCGCACAATCCTGGTGCTATGTGCAGACACAGTGGATGTTTCCTACTTACTTCAGCTATTCTTTGCTAAATCCAATGCTGTGGGTTCTCCCTTCTCAGTTGAGGTCCAGAGACGTCCCTTGGGTTCCTTGCAGAATGCCACACTGTCAGGTCTCCCTTCTCAATCGAGCTCTAGATGGATCTTCTGGGCTCTCTGGAAAATGCCACACAGTCTGGTCTCCCTTCTCAACTGGACTCCAAAGACGGATCTTGGGATCTTTGCAGAATGACATACTCTATGATTCTCTTCTTAGTTTAGTTCTAAAGAGACCTCTTGGATCGAATGCATCATGATTCAGAATAGGGATGCCACCTGCTCCTTGACCAGCATTAGACTGTTTTTGGACAAAAATGTGGCTTTTACATGGAAGACAGAATGTCTGAAACCCAAACTAGCTTTCATTGGCCCACAAAGGCCAAAAGTCTGGACATTTATCGATGGAGAAATGCCACCTTGAAATGCATATCACTATCTGCCCCCTTCCAGTCCAAATTCGGCTTCCATCCATCTGGGACCTAAATAGAGGAGGCACAGTGTTGACACTTAAATGTCTTAGATTTCACTGCACGGTGTGAAGTTCAATCTACTCCCAATGGTAAACATCACAAATGGGCATTTATATCCAACCTTTGACTACACTCAGGACCAGACTTTGCTGGTTTATAATGGGATCATCACAGCTGCAGGGCATGGGACATCGACTCTGATCCACTGTGACTGGTGACAAGCTCTTGGAGTCCTTGTATATTAGGAAAGGTAGTGTAAATCAATTCACCTCCCCCTTCAAGTTGTTTAAAAAACACGGTGAGAGGCTGTGAGGTGGAGTATGGAACAGGAAGCAATAAGTACCTTCACTAAACTGACCTTAGGGTTATGTCGATAAGAGGGTCCTGAGATGGTGAGCAGTAGCAACTCTCTCCAGGTCTTCTCTTTATCCGGTGAGATGCTGGGTCCATGGAATCTCTCAGTGTCCGTCCAGCTGTGGTGGCTCTGAAAGCACAGGATCCCTTCCAGTCCAGGCTGTCAATGTGAGTGTAATGGAAAGGCACCAGTGCTTTGAGGTACACCTGCGTGTGAGCAGGGAGAGGAAAATGTGGGGTACAGAGTATGTCACTGAAGAAGGTACAAGAGAAACCAAACCAGCACACATGCTGGTGCATATGTGGTTTAAGGAACAGTGGTGTGTATCAGGTTCTATTCTGTGTCGCACATAATCGGCTGAATAAAGAATGCAGATAATGTGTGGTGCGTAAGTGCCCCAACACTGACATGTATGAACACAGCATACAAAAAGCCAAAGGTCTAGGAACAACTCTAAAAACATCTAAAAACTGAGCACAAACCAGCAGGAGTGCTGTGTCTTGGCATTTTGTCTTGTGTGTGTGCGTGGAGTGCCCTGTGCATTTTCACAAAGCCATGTGGTCTTGATTGCTTGAGTACCAACACGTATCACGATGAAGAACAAAGAACATTTCAGACTGTGCCAGGCCAAGCTTCCATGGCTGGTGCAGCGATCAAACCTGGGAAAATCAAACTAGAGCTTTCGACAGGTGTTTGTAACCACATCCCCACCATGTTTCCAGGCCCTTCCAGTTGGGGAGGATTCAAGCAAGTTGGTAGGTGTGCTAATCCTGAAGGGTCAAAGAATATTTTCTTAAGGGGTGATTGTCCTGTGCATTAGATATACCCACTTGAGGAGGGACATATCAAGGAGGAGACAGAATGTGAAGGACCTTTCCTTACACAAAGCCTCTCAATGCTTACCATTTCAGTTTACCAAGTGAATCACCGGGAGTCGATAGCATTCATGTATCAAACACGCCAAAATATTTCTCTTGGTCATCATGGGTGGCTGCAGGGAGCGAGGGTCTGCAGAGACCTCCAAGAAACCAGGCTGAAGGAATCGTGGGAAGCAGCAGCGATCAAGAAGCTGCCATATCTCAGGGAAATGCTACGTTACTCCCTGCTGTGGAACCCCCTCAGAAGTCCATGGTGTGGGTGCAGGACCGCATGTTTCAGAGGTAGGAGGGTTTGCTAGCATTTCCAATATGTCAGGACCAGATGCTCTACCCCTACTACAATGACACTAAGGATTCCTGTTTCTTGTGAGGGACAGGACTGCTTAGACGTTTTAAGGGGCTACCCACTGAACGATGTCACAACAATGTCTCTCGAAGCCCAAGCGACATTCCAGAACACCTATTGGTGATTGTTGAAGATGCAGGACTCAGAAGAGAGATGAAGACAACTGTTTTTTTTCGCTTCACAAGATGGCACATTTAGGACTGGGATGCAGTTTTGAAAGATGTGCTGAGGTCCATGGAGCCAGTAGGAAGGGCATGCTTGTTATTATACATAATCTGAATTCACTATTTTAAATTAGGATATCTTTCAAATGTATTTTTACCTATAGCCACATCTTCCCAATAGTTAATTATTTGAGAAACCATAAATTTGAGTCATGGAATTTGGATCTTCAGTATCAGGTCTCAAAAGATAAGGACACAATTCAACACTGGTACCGTTGGTGTGACCATGATAAATGAATTAATCTTTGATACTGTGCTGGTTCACGTAGGTGATTATGAGCAATGGAATGGTAAAAGATCCACTTAAATAAGTGCAGTGGTAGCAGACTATAAATCCAGGCTATAACTGGTAGTAGGTTATAAATTCCAAAGCCATCAACATTTCCACAGCCTGTCTCTCCCATTCCTCTGCCTCTCAGAATATCTGGAGCTGTACTGAAGTGAGGGACCGTGGTAGTGGCTGCGGAAAAGTGGCACTCCAGTGGCTCACTCAGTCACTGATAATTATGCAGATGCAGTGATAGCCAGAGCCACAGAAGGACAGAGTGGGAAGCATCACAGCCCTCTCTCTCACCCTCCTTCCTCTCCTCCAAACATCTGGAGTTGTACTGGAGCCAAAGAGGTGGAGGCAGAAAAGCACCTTATGAACGAGAACACAAGATCTCAGTTGCTTTTTTCTAATTCCCAAGAGCTACTTGTTGTATGTGTCAGAGATGACACAAGTCACTTCAAAATGACATACAGATGGAAAATAGGAATTGCAAAGACAATAGGTCTTGTCTTTGAAAGGAGTCAGCCTACCAATCAATCAATCGATCTGGATTTGTAAAGCGCGGCTAATCACCCATGATGGTAATCAGGTGCTGGGCGTGCTGCTGTTTGAGGTTTGTGGGGGAGTGGGGGGGGGGATGGTAGAACTGCCAGGTCTTGAGTCCTTTACTGAATTCCAGCAGTGATGGCAAGGTCCGCAGGTGAAGTGGGAGGTCGTTCTAGGACCTCGAGGCGAGGTAGGAGAAAGAAAGTCCTCCACTGTTGCTGCAGCAGATGCAGTGGGTGTAGGCGAGGCAGAGGAAGGTGGTGGAAGTTCAGTCGGTGGTTGATGTAGGCTGATCCCTGGTTGTGGAGGGCCTTGAAAGTGTGGATCAGCATCTTGAAAGAGCATCTCTTCTGAAGGGGATCCGGTGGAGTTTTTTGGAGGTAGGGGGTGATGTGGGCCCATTTAGGGAGGTCTACAAACAGTCTAGCTGCTGGGTTCTGTATGGTTTGCAGTCTCTTGTGGAGGTGTGAGGTGATTCTTATGAACAGTGTGTTACAGTAGGCCAGTCAGCTGGTGACAAGGGCTTGTGTGATGATTAGTCTGGTGCCACCTGGTGATCCTGCAGAAGGTGAGGAAGCAGGCAGAACTGTGCTGATCTGTCTTTTCAAGGTGAGCTTACTGTCCAGGATGATGCCAAGGTTGCGGGTGTTGCTCGTCGGAGTGGGTGAGGTGCCTAGCTTGAGAGGCCACCATATGTCATTACAAGGAGAGATGGTGTTCCCGGAGATCATCACTTGTTTCTCGTCTCGCAACTGTTTCTCATCCAGTCGGTGCTGCTCGTCATGCACCTGTGAAAGACGGTCAGTTTGGTGGAGGGCTCGAGACAGTGAGAGGCTGTGTTGGTATCACAAGCACAGGATATGATGTTCAGTCCATGGGATCTGACGACGTTGGCCAAGGGCGTAATGTAGGTTTTGAACAGGGTTGGGCTGAGGGATGAGCCTTGAGCAATGCCACAAATGCTGTTCCTGGGTTCTGAGGTAGAGGGAGGCAGATTCTTTGGTTTCTTCTGGTGAGGAAGGAAGCAATCCACTTGACTGCATCGACTTGGATCCTGATGTTGTGAAGTCTTTTGATCAGGGTGCGGTGTGATACTGTGTCGAACACTGTTGACAGGTTGAGGAGTATCAGGGCTGCTGCTTTTCTAAGCGTTGACAAGTTAATTGTACTGCTTTAAAAAGTTTTATGCTTTTGTAAGTGTCCCACATTGTAAACTAGAACTCACGCCTTCACTCACTTTGCTCTGCTATAACTTTTCATGCTGAGAGTTTAATTTCCACTGCAGGTACAAGGCCAGTCCTTGTAGTGGGATGTGTGAAAGAAAAGAGACTTGCTGTCCCTTTTCATCTTCGGGTAAAGCATGAACCAACTGACAGATGTCTGTGAGGACTGGATTTTTTCTGACTGTGCAAATAAAAAGAGCTGAACTCCATGCCTGGTGACACCTGCACTCCCCTCTCACACAACCAGCTGCAACGTCAGCATTTTACACACATTTAAGTGCCATACATGACCCCTAGATACAGGACTCCCAGATGAAAGCTGAACTGTAATAAGTGGAACCTTTTGGCCTAGCTTTGTGATGCCTAATGCTCAATAGTTTTTTTTCAACAAAAAAGCCCTGCAGCAAATCTTCCTTCCTTAGTGAGCAATTCTTGCACTGGTCACTTGTATTTTTTTTTTTACTGGAAGGCACTCTGTCTCTTTCGGTTTAGCTGCAATACGTAGAAATGTTTTTTAATAACCTAATAAGACAAACAATGAATAATGATGCGATTAAAGAAAGAAAACAGGCCCCGCCTCTGCCATTCAGACCCTGACAGTGCGCATGCGCGCCTCACACCGCCGACCCCCAGTGCTGATACAGCTCACAACAACCACGCGACGGATGAACCCGGGCTCAAGAGCCCAGAACCGTGTACGCTCGTTGTACGATTTGGGAACCAGAGGCGTCATCCTTGCAGCACGTCTGACGAAGAGCTTAGCTGGTACCCTTGTTCTACAGCTTCCTCCTACCAGGGTGTGAGCACCGCAAAGGATAGTCAAGGAACAGCGTCCTGCAAGGGCTGGGAGCCAAAATACAAAACAGCTCCAGGGTCTTCAAGAAAACGACCCCGAGCCACTTTCTAGGACTTAGAACCAGGTGCCTTGAAGGTCGTGTTTAGGTGCTATAGCGTTGCTGAACACCCATACAAAATGTTCCGTTGTTTGAGCAGCAGCCCGCCATCCTTCCATGCCTTGAAGAACTGCTCCCAGACGAGGCGTCTTGCGGGAGGGATCCCAAAGCTAATGGATCAGCGCCCAGACTCCCTTGGGCCCAAATATGAGGCAGCGCCAATAAAGCAATGAAAATACATCACATTTAGAAAAGCTTAACAAGAAATGTTGCAGGGCATCGAGTCCCAACTCCCCGCAGTCTGTACAGAGCAAGGAGGGCCCAGCCAGGAGGATGAGCACCAAAGAACTGAAAAACCAAACAACGTGGGCTAGAAAGGTTTCACAAACCCTCACTACTGCAGAGGGCCAGAGCCTGCAGCAGCAGAATGTGTTGGGAGCCAGCCTGAAGCACACTTTGGCGGGGCCAGAGTCTGCAGCACAATGTGGAGGGACCCAGCCTGCACCACATTGTGGCGGGCCAGAGTCTGCAGCACCCTGAAGCGGGGCCAGAGCCTGCAGTACGCTGAGGCGGGGCCAGAGCATTCAGCGCGCCGAGGCGGGGCCAGAGCATTCAGCGCGCCGAGGCGGGGCCAGAGCATTCAGCGCGCCGAGGCGGGGCCAGAGCATTCAGCGCGCCGAGGCGGGGCCAGAGCATTCAGCGCGCCGAGGCGGGGCCAGAGCATTCAGCGCGCCGAGGCGGGGCCAGAGCATTCAGCGCGCCGAGGCGGGGCCAGAGCATTCAGCGCGCCGAGGCGGGGCCAGAGCATTCAGCGCGCCGAGGCGGGGCCAGAGCATTCAGCGCGCCGAGGCGGGCCAGAGCATTCAGCGCGCCGAGGCGGGCCACAGCCTCCAGCGCGCCGAGGCGGGGCCACAGCCTCCAGCGCGCCGAGGCGGGGCCACAGCCTCCAGCGCGCCGAGGCGGGGCCACAGCCTCCAGCGCGCCGAGGCGGGGCCACAGCCTCCAGCGCGCCGAGGCGGGGCCACAGCCTCCAGCGCGCCGAGGCGGGGCCACAGCCTCCAGCACGCCCAGGCGGGGCCAGAGCCTGCAGCACGCCCAGGCGGGGCCAGAGCCTGCAGCACGCCCAGGCGGGGCCAGAGCCTGCAGCACGCCCAGGCGGGGCCAGAGCCTGCAGCACGCCCAGGCGGGGCCAGAGCCTGCAGCACGCCCAGGCGGGGCCAGAGCCTGCAGCACGCCCAGGCGGGGCCAGAGCCTGCAGCACGCCCAGGCGGGGCCAGAGCCTGCAGCACGCCCAGGCGGGGCCAGAGCCTGCAGCACGCCCAGGCGGGGCCAGAGCCTGCAGCACGCCCAGGCGGGGCCAGAGCCTGAAGCCGCCGTGTAGAGGACAAGTCTGCAGCATGTGGAGGCAGGGCCAGAGTCTGCAGAATGCTGTGGTGGAGCTTAAGCCTGCAGCAAATTGAGGCGGGACCCAACCTGTACCCCACTGAGGCGGGGTCTGAGTATGCAGCACGGCTGAGGCGGGCCCGAGTATGCAGCACGGCTGAGGCGGGGCCCGAGTATGCAGCACGGCTGAGGCGGGGCCCGAGTATGCAGCACGGCTGAGGCGGGGCCCGAGTATGCAGCACGGCTGAGGCGGGGCCCGAGTATGCAGCACGGCTGAGGCGGGGCCCGAGTATGCAGCACGGCTGAGGCGGGGCCCGAGTATGCAGCACGGCTGAGGCGGGGCCCGAGTATGCAGCACGGCTGAGGCGGGGCCCGAGTATGCAGCACGGCTGAGGCGGGGCCCGAGTATGCAGCACGGCTGAGGCGGGGCCCGAGTATGCAGCACGGCTGAGGCGGGGCCCGAGTATGCAGCACGGCTGAGGCGGGGCCCGAGTATGCAGCACGGCTGAGGCGGGGCCCGAGTATGCAGCACGGCTGAGGCGGGGCCCGAGTATGCAGCACGGCTGAGGCGGGGCCCGAGTATGCAGCACGGCTGAGGCGGGGCCCGAGTATGCAGCACGGCTGAGGCGGGGCCCGAGTATGCAGCACGGCTGAGGCGGGGCCCGAGTATGCAGCACGGCTGAGGCGGGGCCCGAGTATGCAGCACGGCTGAGGCGGGGCCCGAGTATGCAGCACGGCTGAGGCAGGGCCCGAGTATGCAGCACGGCTGAGGCAGGGCCCGAGTATGCAGCACGGCTGAGGCAGGGCCCGAGTATGCAGCACGGCTGAGGCAGGGCCCGAGTATGCAGCACGGCTGAGGCAGGGCCCGAGTATGCAGCACGGCTGAGGCAGGGCCCGAGTATGTAGCACGGCTGAGGCAGGGCCCGAGTCTGCAGCACGGCTGAGGCAGGGCCCGAGTCTGCAGCACGGCTGCAGCTCTGCTGAGAATGGGGCCGGAGTCTTCAGCACAGATGAGGAGGGGCCCGAGCCTGCAGCACGGCTGAGGAGGGGCCCGAGCCTGCAACACGGCTGAGGAGGGGCCCGAGCCTGCAGCACGGCTGAGGAGGGGCCCGAGCCTGCAGCACGGCTGAGGAGGGGCCCGAGCCTGCAGCACGGCTGAGGAGGGGCCTGAGTGCGTGCTGCAGGCTTCGCCCCACCTCAGCGTGCTGCAGGCTCCGCCCCACCTCAGCGTGCTGCAGGCTCCGCCCCGCCTCAGCGTGCTGCAGGCTCCGCCCCGCCTCAGCGTGCTGCAGGCTCCGCCCCGCCTCAGCGTGCTGAAGGCTTGGCTTCACCTCAGCGTGATGAAGGCTCGGCCCTGCCTCAGCCGAGCTCCAAACTCGGGCCCCTCCTCAGACGTGCTGCAGACTTCTGACCCAGAGGTAGCAAAGATGCAGACACAAGAGCCATCACGATAGAAGACACTGGAGTTTCTAGCCCAACAGGGAGCAGAGACAAGGCCTGTCACAAGAGGAGACTCTGGTGTCTCCAGCGGGAGTAGAGATACAGATGCAAGACACTGGCAGACACTCGCGTCTCAAGCCCGAGAGAGAGTAGAGATACAGACGCAAGAGCCATCGCAAGGGCTGTCAGCTGGAATGGGCTGGCCATCAGTCCACAGCACAGCACCAGCTGGGGCAGACGAGTAATCTTCCAGATCCGCCATCCCAGGATGCACAGAGCGAGGTTAATAACTGCACAGTCAGGGTGGGCCCTGGTGACCCCACTGATATTGGGGAACTAATGGACTGGGCGGGTGGTGGCTGAGAGAGTGACAGGACATGTGCCCTGCATGTCAGTGAGCGATGACCTCCTGCCAGTGCTGATGGCAGGAGCTGAGGTCTGTATAATCAGCCATCATCCTGCTGCTGTGTGAGAGGAGGTGCACGCTGCATCCTAATGGTGTCCAGGACACCTCCAGCAGACCGTGCAGCCGTCGAGGACAGATGAAGGGAAGAAGGGAGGTGGGAAACAGGACACATCCAGCACAACAAAAGAGCGATGGAATCCTTGAATTCATCGCAGTCGCTGGTATCTACTCCAGCCCACTAGGCCATTCCATACAGAGACCAATCATATGAAAATTAGCCATAGTCCTGCTCCAACAGGAAGGAAGTAGTCAGAAAAATAAAGTACCCCTCACTTCGATCCATATGCCTAAAGGGAGGAAGCGAGCGGGCAATGTAAGTCCACAGGTAATTAAAAAGAAATGATGCATTTCATCGCATGTTATGCCTTTAATCATTCCTTTGGTCTTCCCTTCCTCTCCTCTGATGCTTCCTTACACATCATTCCCGCTTTGTTTCTGTCTTTGTTGCTTCTGTTCTTGGATGCTTCCTTCACTTTTCTTTGTTCCATCCTGTTCCAATAATCAAATCATTAACATTTATAAAGCGCGCTACTCACCCGTGCGGGTTTCAAGGCGCTAGGAGAAAGGGGTGGGGGGATTCTGCTGCTCGAAAAGCCAGGTTTTTAGGAGTCTCCAGAATGATGAGTGGTCCTGGGTGGTCCTGAGGCTGGTGGGGAGGGAGTTCCAGGTCTTGGCTGCCAGGAAGGAGAAGGACCTCCCACCCGCCGCGGAGCGGCAGATGCGAGGGACGGCAGTGAGCGCGAGGCCAGAGGAACGGAGGAGATGGGTGGGGGCGTAGAAGCTGAGGCGACGGTTGAGGTATTCCGGTCCCTTGTTGTGGAGGGCTTTGTGTGCGTGGGTGAGCCCCAATAATGGGAAACAGCCCTGATTACACCTCTTTTAAAAAAATGCTAGCAGCTGATCCATCCCATCTCAAAACATTAATCCGTCTCCCTACTCTCCCACTCCCCCCAAAGCCATGGAGAAAGTGATCAACCTTCAGCTTACCCAGTATATAAAAATGAACTGTCTTTCGCGATCAGGACTTACACCACTGATCAGCACAGAATGAGGCCTCCGGACGGGAACCAAGACCTCAGAACTACTCTAGACCAAGCCGGATCAGCCGTCCTGGCCCTTTTGGACCTCTCTGCAACCTTTGACACGGTCTCCCGCTGCAAGCGCCTATCGAGGCTGGAAGATTATTTCATCTGCAAAAAAACTCTTAGACGGTTGCCTTCCTATCGGGTGGGCTTCAAATTGTTTACTACCCTCTGTTCAAGTTGACTCCATTCACCTTAGATTGTGGAGTTCGACATTAACCCAACTATCTTTGTTGTACACATGTTCCCTCTTGCATCAATGGGTGGATCCATTGCCTTCATTGTCTTACACCAATGATACACAAACTATTGTGCCTACCTCAAGTAATTAGAATACACCAAATTTAACTTCAGACATTGTATAGTAGCTGGCAGAGTGGATGGGCTGCAACTGTCCTAAAATCAAGAGTGAAAAAGCAGAAATCCTCCTTTGTGGAAAACAGTTTATGGTTCCGAACACGTAATGGTGACCAGAGGAACTAGGGTCACCTCCTCAAGCGGTCTCCTTAAGAAACCTAGGGATAAATTTAGGCAAATAACCATTTACAAAAGGTTTCCATTACTTTCCATTTTATCGCATAAAAGCAAGGTACCAGCCGTCATTTCTTCTAGGGTAGATTGCATGAACATACGTGGGTGCGTCTCTAGTACAGCGTGCTTACGCTGGGCTTGGTCTAGACATTACCAGAAGGACGGCCATTGGTCTTAAAGCGTTACATAGAATCGCAGAATGGAAATCTACTCTGTTCAAAGTGTGGGGTTAGATATAAAGCAATCCTTAATAAAAGGCCAGTCCACATCAAAAAGAAGCCCCCATACTTGCTATAACGCCCGCTCTCCTCTGAGCCCGGCAGCCTTCAGTAACACCTCGGATTGAGCCGGCAAGGAGGCAGATCCTTCTCCTACAGAGCCGGGAGAAGACTTCCGCATGATTACCAAGCCCCAAGTGCTCATGGCAGTCCAGTCACAGCGACCCCTTGAGTCCGCCTCCTCCAGCCAGTGCTGAGTCTTACCTGCTCGGCGTCCTTTCTTCCACTGCAACATCGTCCCATTGCTTCATCCATCTTCTTATCTCTTCTGTATGATTTCTCCTGCAGTTCCATCATTCCAGCTTTCCCGACTCTTATCTTTCATTGTTTTCTCCTTCCTTCCAACTTTATTCATTTTCTTCCACTCCTGTTTACTTAAAAAAAAAATTCCATGCTTTCTCCCATCCTCCTATCTTTCCTGCCATCCTTCCTTCCATCTTTGCGTTCATCTCTTTAACTAAATTTTAATTTTCCTCTTCGTCCTTCCTTCTTTCTTCTCTTCGCGTGAGCACTCCATCACTCCATCTGCCCCTCACTTTGCTGTTTGCCAGATTATAGTTCCTCACCCTCTCTCCGCTGACTTTTCGGCACCTCCCCCCCCCCCCCAGCTCTCTACACTCGCACCCCTCATCACCTTGACTGAACCCCCCCACTCGTGTTGCTCAGTAGGGAGAGTCTTTGCCTCTTAGGCCACCAGCCCTGTTACTGCCCTTCGCCATCCTGGGTGCCATCTTTAGAGCCCCGTTCTCCCACGCCTGAGCTTGTCCTCTGCAGCACAAGAAATATAAATCTAGGAGTCCAGGTACTCACTGTGGCAGAGCCCCTGCTCCTTATAGAGAAGTGCGGGTACTCTCCCATTGAAAGTACTGCACCTCTGCTGAGAAGTGCGGGTACTCTCCCATTAAAAGTACTCTACCTCTGCTGAGAAGTGCTGGGACTCTCCTATTAAAAGTACTGTACCTCTGCTGAGAAGTGCAGGTACTCTCCTATAAAAAGTACTGTACCTCTGCTGAGAAGTGCGGGTACTCTCCCATTAAAAGTACTGTACCTCTGCTGAGAAGTGCAGGTACTCTCCTATAAAAAGTACTGTACCTCTGCTGAGAAGTGCTGGTACTCTCCCATTAAACGTATTGTACCTCTGCTAAGATGTGCGGGTACTCTCCCATTAAACGTATTGCACCTCTGCTGAGAAGTGCTGGGACTCTCCCATTAAAAGCACATGTGCTGAGAAGTGCGGGTACTCTCCCATTAAAAGTACTCTACCTCTGCTGGGAAGTGCGGGTACTCTCCCATTAAACGTAGTGTACCTCTGCTGAGAAGTGCTGGTACTCTCCCATTAAACGTAGTGTACCTCTGCTGGGAAGTGCGGGTACTCTCCCATTAAAAGTACTGCACCTCTGCTGAGAAGTGCTGGTACTCCCCCATTAAAAGTACTGCACCTCTGCTGAGAAGTGCTGGGACTCTCCCATTAAGAGTACTCTACCTCTGCTGAGAAGTGCTGGTACTCTCCCATTAAAAGTACTGCACCTCTGCTGAGAAGTGCGGGTACTCTCCCATTAAAAGTACTCTACCTCTGCTGGGAAGTGCGGGTACTCTCCCATTAAACGTAGTGTACCTCTGCTGAGAAGTGCTGGTACTCTCCCATTAAACGTATTGTACCTCTGCTGGGAAGAGCGGGTACTCTCCCATTAAGAGTACTCTACCTCTGCTGAGAAGTGCGGGTACTCTCCCATTAAACGTATCGTACCTCTGCTGAGAAGTGCGGGTACTCAGTCTTCCAAGTGACAGAAGTGAAGGTAGGTATGGGGTTGGAAATGCAGCGCCATCTTTGCCTGGTCTCCTTCTTCCCGGGTCCTGCAGCAGCTCCGCCCCCGTTAAGACACGCCCCTCACGCCTGCCCCGCCCATATCTGCCCTTCGCATGGAGGTGGGTGGGCCAGCAAACCAACAGGGAACCCCGAGCCAAAGCTGAGCAGGGGGTCTATCTTGGCTGTGACAGCCAACACACAAGCCGAGCTCTGAAACAGCTGAGCACGCAAACTGTGCAAATTATGCCATATAACACTTATGATACAGGCTCTCCAAATACACAAACAAGTGCATTTCTTACAAATGCAGATGCATTATATCCGATTATACCCGGCATTAAGAGACATTTATTAAAAGTGACAGTTTTTAAACCCACCCTAATTAAGAGGCAGGTCAGTTATGTGGCATAGCTTCTTACATGGATCACCATTATAGTGTACTTAAATCAGACACAAGAGTGGTGTTTGTAGAAAACACACCATGAGCTAAAGTATGTCAATACAGTAAGGAACAAGCATTGGTAAAGCCAATAGGTCTTGCCCTTTGGCTTTGCCAGTGAAGAACTAATGGATGGGCCACTGCTCTTTGGCAATGCGGTCATCTGCAAAAAATAAAAAAAAATTATTGCCAATGCTGGCCAGCTAGTTAGACCACGAGGACACATTATCTGCAATAAACGTGAAGTAAACAAAAACAAATTGACTGAGGCAATTATAGGTTTGCTGTTCAACACTTTCACCAACCTAAACGTCGATTTTTATTTATTTTTTAAAAAAAATTAAGTACATCCGATGAGGCTGTGAATATGCATGTGCGCCACATCAAATATAATCCCATGCATGTCTAAGGTTTCTGAAGGGCCAGGCGCTGCACATGATTCTTGTTTAGGTCATATTCAAAATAACCTGAACCTGTGTCTCGTGCGATGGTTCTGGCCCCCACAGCTCCTGCTTAGAACACGTTGCACACTCCTAACCTTGTCACATAACTCATCAGCCTCGCGGTCAATCGCCCTCTGCAGACCTGCTTGATGCTGTGGTCCTGCCCGACCCTACCCACCTGTGGCCCTGCACCGCACCACACGAGGTCACGAAGGGGCCGACATGAGCACACGGGGGGGGGTGCGCCCTGGCACAAGAGCACACGGAGCAGCACGGGGGGGGGGGGCTCGCTTCACTCCATGTCTCTCCTGCTCCCTAAGAACCCAGTCCTCAATGGAGAGCAGGAGCTCTCGCGGTGGCGGCCTGGCACGGGCCAATGCGGGCGGGGGTGGAGGTAGAGGGGGAGTCCGGCCTGGCACGGGCGTGGGTGGAGGTAGAGGGGGGAGTCCGGCCTGGCACGGGCGAGGTGGAGGTATAGGGGGGAGTCCGGCCTGGCACGGGCGTGGGTGGAGGTAGAAGGGGGAGTCCTACCTGGCACGGGCGTGGGTGGAGGTAGAGGGGGGAGTCCGGCCTAACACGGGCGTGGGTGGAGGTAGAGGGGGGAGTCCGGCCTGGCACGGGCGAGGTGGAGGTATAGGGGGGAGTCCGGCCTGGCACGGGCGTGGGTGGAGGTAGAAGGGGGAGTCCTACCTGGCACGGGCGTGGGTGGAGGTAGAGGGGGAGTCCGGCCTAACACGGGCGTGGTTGGAGGTAGAGGGGGAGTCTGGCCTGGCACGGGCGTGGTTGGAGGTAGAGGGGGGAGTCCGGCCTGGCACGGGCGTGGGTGGAGGTAGAGGGGGGAGTCCGGCCTGGCACGGGCGAGGTGGAGGTATAGGGGGGGAGTCCGGCCTGGCACGGGTGGAGGTAGAAGGGGGAGTCCTACCTGGCACGGGCGTGGGTGGAGGTAGAGGGGGGAGTCCGGCCTAACACGGGCGTGGGTGGAGGTAGAGGGGGGAGTCCGGCCTGGCACGGGTGTGGGTGGAGGTAGAGGGGGGAGTCCGGCCTGGCACGGGCGTGGGTGGAGGTAGAGGGGGGAGTCTGGCCTAACACGGGCGTGGGTGGAGGTAGAGGGGGAGTCCGGCCTGGCACGGGCGTGGGTGGAGGTAGAGGGGGAGTCCGGCCTGGCACGGGCGTGGGTGGAGGTAGAGGGGGGAGTCCGGACTGGCACGGGCGTGGGTGGAGGTAGAGGGGGGAGTCCGGCCTGGCAGGGGCGTGGGTGGCGGTAGAGGGGGAGTCCGGCCTGGCGTGGGTGGAGGTAGAGGGGGAGTCCGGCCTGGCACGGGCGTGGGTGGAGGTAGAGGGGGAGTCCGGCCTGGCACGGGCGGGGGTGCAGGCAGAGGGAGAGGCCCTGAGGCACGGAGAAGCCCTACACGTCCATAAGCGACCTGTCTTCACAGCAAGGAAACTGGACCCTTCCACTGCTGCTGGGGAAGTAAATTATCAGAGTTCAGTGGGCTCCCCAGGATTCTAGACCCTGGCACCCCTACTCCTGCTGCACTAAAGGTAGCTGCGACCCTGCTTCTCCACTCAAACCTTCCCAAGGCACTTCAGGACTTAACTCTCAAGACAAATAAAGATAACTGTGTTGGGAGGCTGCACAGCCCTGATGCACCATAGTGCACCGGACCCTTGCTGGACAGATACTGGCCAGACAGTGTTACGTAAAACCAAAGGTTAAATGGGACATTATAGTTAGGCGAAATAGCCAGTTAAAATATACTGTTTTAAACTAACAAACCACTGAAGGTCACCAGTTATAGTTACCTCAAGTAACTACAACTAATGCCCTTAAGTAACTATAAATCGCACCCTCGGCTTGCACTGCTCATTACCCCACATATTACATCACTCACGACATGATCTATGACATCACTGATAACACCACTGCAACGTTTGAAATGACATCACTGATATTAAAACTGTGCATGGCGGGGGTGAATTTCAGTAGTTGTGTTAGTTTAAAACGCTTTTCACCTGACTATAGCATTCTTTTAAATCTTTTAACCCTTGATCTTTAGTGAATATTTATATATTTGCATATATGTATATATACACACTTCAGCAATGAACTGTCATCTGCAAAGACAATAAATGCACATTTTACTACAGTCCATGAGGCCTGGCTCGCGCAGTCGAAAACCATACATATATAAATATAACATGACGTGGCACAGACATTTCCTGCTACTTAAATGTCCCTCGGCCGGTAGAGGAGAGTCTGAAATGCTGTTCTCCTCAGCAGGTCAAGAGTTACCCTTAATGTCAGCAGTCAGGAGGGGCTCAAGCCCGTGTCGGAGCTGCTGGACAGTCCAGCGCTAAGACGCCAGTGCTGAGGGCGCGGACGTCAACGCGCCCCGCCAGCGAAAGTGACGGGACTGAAGCAATAAATGGCAAAGGGCGATATACAATGTACCAGATAAAAGGGTTTAAATAAACAGTTGAAATATTGAAAAAGGGAACAGGGTTTGGTTCGAACAAAAGAGTTTTTCAGGAAATAGGATGCTGTGCGTCAAATTAAAAGGTACCAGCATTGCCTCAGAAAAGAAAATACAGTTTCCAACAGGCGATACATTGATTTTCTAAAAGGTTTCTAATTAGAAGGCAAAATGAATAGAAATAGCGCTCCAAGAATCAAGGAGAGGCACAATGTTCCCACGCCCAGTGCTGTCGGCGTCTCCATCTGTGCTCAGCCTTCCTCTTCGCTCAGCGTCCCAGCTCCGCTGCAGCCCCGCACTGGGAGATGCATGAATCGGCAACAGTAGAGAAAACAATGGTACACTGATCACAACTCAGTCAGCGGAAGGACAAAAATCAAACTGTAACAATCAGTACTGGCTCTGAAAGAAGAGGACGTGACGCCGCTATGCGCTGGCCAATTAGAAGACAGAAAGTAAGAATGACAATGAAGCCAGCGATTGGGAAGCGATGGGCGGGCTGCAAGCCACTTGTATACAATATCGCTCGCAACCAAAGGGGTGTGCGTCACCATAGGAGAGTCCTAAAAAAAGAGGCATTGTGAAAGGAAATATTTGCCGAGGTTTTAAAAAAAATAACAACTTTCTGGTTTCACATTGTGCCACTTAGCACCTGGATGGGTATCTCTTTCTTGTTCCAAGTTTACACCAATGTTTTTTTATTTCATTCTTAGAGCATTAGGCCCGTGGAGTCGGGCAGAAAATCCACCTGAATGTTTTGGGCTAAATGGTCCAAGGGGATCCCAAGCTGAGCCACAGCCAGGCATCTGGCTCGAACGTTCAGTGCTTTACCCACCTCTTCCTTGCATCCACCCCAAAATGAAGAAAGGAACAAACTAAAGTAGTGTTGCAGAAGCCAGAGAATGGTAAGAAAAAGACAAATGAAAAGCCTAGGCTCAGGGTCCTGAAGGTGACCTTCCGCGGGCTCTGTGGAGAAGTGTGGCACAGTGGTTAGAGTGGTAGACCCGTGATGCAGAGATCTGGCCCGGGACCAGGGTTCAATTCCCACCTCGGCGGCTCTTGGGCTCAATTCCCTTGGACCAGATAATTCTCGCCTTGGTGCCTAATCTAATTAATGGGTCCCACTCTGTAACTCTGGGCAATAGCTTGCTTAATCTCCACAACGGCCCTCACAGCGCTTGGATGCCTGGCTTCACCCTGGGGCTATCCAGGAGTGGGTGCCTCACAGCGAAAAGCCAGGAGGGGTTCCACAGCGGTATGCGTAGAGCGCTTTGAGACCCTAACGGGTGAGTAGTGCGCTATATAAGTGCGAAGTTTACAGTTTTACAGTTTACAGTTTATACGACAGGGCCAGCAGGGTAAAGCAATGCAGCCCCATTCTGGTCAAGGAGCCGATGGGATGAAGAGAACTGATGGCAAGAAGTTAAAGCCAGAAGTCTGCAGTGTTTCCAGACGGGGCAAAGATAGGAACTAGCATTATTAAGTAACAAGGGTTGGGTATACGTAAATGGTGAAGGACTATTCGACATGGTCAAATGCAATAGTTGACTTGAATATATGTATAAAACTGCGACCAGATGACTCAACAGTTAAACAGCTCGAGCAGATTATGTAGGCGAGTAAAGGATTTAACGCTCAGCGTTTTAACTGCACAGGTCATGAGCGAGAGCAAACTGAGGCCTTGTGGAAGGCTCAGTAGCAAGAGAAGGTTCATTCAGAGCCAGGGTCTGCTTGGCTTCCGTGCAGAATACGTCTCCTGAGGTGAAGCCGTGTCCATGGACCAGGCTCAATGGCGACTTCGAAACTCACACACTCCCTTCCATACAGTCTCAAGATGCTGCTTTGTTTAGCAGACACAGAACACTCTGAAGCACTATGGCAACCTCAGGACTATCACAACAAGGCCCTCAACGCTCATGAAGCTTTCTGGTTCAATTGGTACAGCACATCCTCTAAAGCGCCCTGTCTGCCTCAGACTCTCCCAGCATCCTTTGGCTGAGCTCCCATGCAGCCTGGTTCAATAGCTACTGATCACTCTAAAGCTCCCTGTCTGCCTCAGACTCTCCAGGTAATCCTTGGCTGGGCTCACATGCAGCCTGGGTCACTAGCCAAAGACAACTCTAATGCTCCCTGGCTGCCTAGGCCTCTCCCAGTATCCTTTGCTGGCTCACATGCACCCTGGGTCACTGGCCAAAGACAACTCTAATGCTCCCTGGCTGCCTTGGACTCTTCCAGTATCCTTTGCTGGCTCACATGCACCCTGTGTGCCCCCCTCCAGCCCCAGGATACGTACAGGGCTTTATTTATTTGGTGCAACGCTGCGGCTACAAACAAGACCAGGATACCAGATGCTCTCAGTGAGACACTCGGGCAAGAGGAACCCATCTTTACAACATGCAGCAGACATTCCTGCCCCAACAATGCAAATATGGCAGTGAGACTATGTAAGGTGTGTATGTTTGCTGGGATCAGTGGAATCCATTTTTGATGCCCTGGTTTAGAATAGCACAAGATGGAGAATGGATACAGATTCCCCCACAGAAAGGAGGTGCACTGATGTGTTCCTGCAGCTGGAGGTTGGGGACTCAGACACTTACGTGTGGGAGGTTGGAGGCAGGGCTACTCTTAGAAAGTCTATGGAGTCTTATTAGCAAGGGATTACAGATTAGATTTCCTGAGCACTGCCATGCGGTACGTGGTGTGCGAGGCAGAGCGAGTCAGCAGATTCTATTGTTAAAGGTTGGTACGTTTCTTAGCAGGGCCTGATCCTTTTGTCTTTCCCGGATTGCCACTTGAGGAAAGCTGGTGACAATTCACAACCACAATTCATTGGGCCCAAGACTGCTGAACAAGACGAGCACCCATTAGATCGGTCTGGAGACTGCAACTGATGAAGACGACAAGCACCTGTAGGATCAGTCCAAAGGCTGCAAGTGATGAAGCCTATGAGCATCTGCCATATTGGCCCAGAGGCGGCAACTGCTGAAGTAGAATAGCTT
The DNA here is from genome assembly GCF_031143425.1 of Pleurodeles waltl. NCBI lineage: Eukaryota > Metazoa > Chordata > Amphibia > Caudata > Salamandridae > Pleurodeles > Pleurodeles waltl. Next base: position 73,870,405 of record NC_090442.1, on the reverse strand, counting down.
CTGCCAGTCCGGCCTCCTGTGCCGATACCTTCAGCAATCCCAGCGAAAGGAGAAAGACAGCCACAAGATTTCAGAAGATGCTGCGGTAGATAGATCTGGGGACCCACCAGCACCAGGAAAGCATCTTCTCTACTAAGCAGGTAAACACAAGGCCCAACACATCTGAGGTTTGGTGCGTGACATGCTCCCCACATGCCCTTCCACTACTGCCGGGGCTCTGTGTCCCAGTATCAGAGGCAACAGGCAGTAGAAGCACGACTGTGTCAAAATACAACGCGCCGTCTAAAACACCATCAGATACAGCACCTCAGTGTCCCTATCTGATCCCCACCCTCATTCAATACAGTCTCAGACTTACAATGAAAACTCTGCTGTCAACTGACATATCCGTGTCACTCATTTTTCAGTTCCAAAAACAAACACATCATCACCAAGTCTAGTGCCGGACTAGAGTAAACTAGTCTGCCTCACAAGAAGAGTACTTGAGTGATGCTGAATAGCCTTGAAGAGCTAACTATGGGTCAGCCGCACATGGCTTCTTTGAGACTGATCATACTCCCACCCACATCGCTCTCAGTCTGTTTCGATACTGAGCACCATGCAAACCAGTGTGGGTCGCTCTGCCCGTCTTCTCAGACTTCCACCTGTGCTTTGTCTCAAACTGAGGTTCAATGACTGACAGGCCACACACAGTCCCTCACCTTCTTGCTTTGGGCTGAGGCCAGTGTCCTACACTTACAAGCAACAGTTGGCAAAAGCATGTCTGAGTCAAAACCTAGTGCTTCAGGCTGAAGCCAGCAGATATGGTACAAAGTCGAGAATGGAGGGGGTGTGGGGGGGGGGGGGTTTGCACACATTCTAATTTCCCAAAAACACAATCTAAGACCGTCTCTCCCTTAAGGAAATGACCCTACTAAGCAAGTGGTCAGCTCGAAGCTTTCAAACGGTTACACTAGTAAAGTTGTTTAGCACATTGACACCAAATCCCTCCCACTGAACACCAATGCTCGTCTCACCTAAACTGGTTTAGTGACCTCTGACCTTAAGCTGCAAGGGAGAACAGGCTCACAATCTAGCTCTCCATTCTAGCATCCCAGCTGGCTTGGTCTTCGAAGGTTCCCTGTAGCAGTATGCAGTCCCACCCACACACATTTCGGTCTTATTTCCTCTAATTCTTCGTGGGAAGGTGGCTGTGACCCCCCCCCCCCCAACCAGCCTAAGACTGAAGACCCCTGCAAGGTCCTTGAGAGGGCACTAGCTGTTCAGCAACCCTCTCATGGAAAAAGGGGCTGGTCGTGCATTCGAGGCTGGGAAACTAAATACAATTCATTTATATACTATAAAGGAAACACATGCACTAAGAACATAGTTAGGGATTTCTCAATGTGCAGAATGAAAATACCAGCATTATCTAGGAGAGAAAAGAAAGGGATGCCAATCATGAAAAACAAATCAGATTTTCTACACTGCCTGAGAAGCCTGTGACCGCTCGCCCTTGCTACCCAAGAGTCAAGTCTGGAAAGTGTGTACTTCTCCCAGTTTGAACAGCAATAGTTGGTCAGCCCCAGGACGCTAGTGGCAAATGACCCCAACACAAAGGTTGTGTTCTACTTGCCTCTAAGGGGCACATACAGAATAACTCAAAACGGGCAGTGCAGCAAGAGGCTGAAACACAGGGGGGGCGGGGGGGTACTATAATATTCTGAGGCCGATGGACCACGAGTCTGGAGAGCGATGGCCATAAAATGGATTGCCTTCCATCCCATCAGGTAACATGGAGGACTCAGGAGTGAATTCTGCACCCTCCAATCCTTGCTCTCACAATGGTGAGACACAGGCCAGACTGCAAGCAATGGGTGTCAAGGCAAGCAAAGCAGAGGCTGCACAGGCGAGCAGGTCACCCGCCGGGCCTCTCCACAGACCTCTGGTTCTGATAATGCTCTTGAATCTTAGGTCACACTAGTCAGATACTGCACCCAGTGTGGCTGTAGAGGAGCTGGAGACTGCCCTAGGCAGAGAGTCCCTGCCTGATGGAGGGCAGACTTTGCTGTATCAAAAGTCATAGTCAAGTGTGGTGCACTAAGTCAGAAGGAGGCCATTTCTGACCAGGGCACTAAACCCACTCTTCCTGCATGAAGGGTACATCTACCGTGCAGCTTCGAGGTTCAAGGCCTAGTCTTGGCCTTCAGGGTTACAGCAATGCAGAGTCCTGTGGGTGGTCCACCTTTTCAGGTGCACAGACTCTCTTTAGAAATCAAAAGTGCTAAGGTCTGCCTGAGGAGAGCCAACATATAGGTAAAGTTGTATGCACTGGAGGAATAATCATCTGTGTTCAATGTAATAAGAATCCAAAGTTAGACTGAGAAAAAACCTCCAAAGATGGGAAGGAGTGTATGTACGGATGCAGCAAAGGGCAGGACACTAGCACAAATACATCCTGGGGAAAGACAATCCAGAAGGACCAGCACTTACCTCCGTAGGAACCAGAATGACCCCCTAACACTCAGAATGACAAGAAACATCCCTTTCATTAAAACCTGATCAAATCTGACCACAAGAACAAGAAGCTCTCTCGCGCAGGGATGCAGAGAAAAGGCTTCTTACGCAAATCACCAGCTGCCCCTGGTTTCCCTATAGCTTTGGTTGGGGGCAGAAGTCATCCTCACCTCACAGGTACCTTCTACCCTGATTCTACCATAGGAGCAGCGAGAGTACCCAGAGAGCAGCTCTCAGGTTTTTCAATATTCAAATCTACTAAGCAGTAAAGAGGTCACACAAGAACACACATAATGAAGGTAGGATTGCAGTGGTCATGGTACCAAGAGAGGCCTTGAACTGCGAGACCGTCCATGCTCGCAAAATCAGCATCAGCACATACTACATGGCTAATGTCAGACTGTTAGAGAAGCATAAACTGTGTGTCTGGTGGTAGTGAAGCATAAACTACGTGTCTGGTGGTGTGAAGCATAAACTACGTGTCTGGTGGTAGTGAAGCATAAACTACGTGTCTGGTGGTAGTGAAGCATAAACTACGTGTCTGGTGGTAGTGAAGCATAAACTACGTGTCTGGTGGTAGTGAAGCATAAACTACGTGTCTGGTGGTAGTGAAGCATAAACTACGTGTCTGGTGGTAGTGAAGCATAAACTACGTGTCTGGTGGTAGTGAAGCATAAACTACGTGTCTGGTGGTAGTGAAGCATAAACTACGTGTCTGGTGGTAGTGAAGCATAAACTGTGTGTCTTGTGGTAGTCAAGTATAAACCACGTGTCTGGTGGTAGTGAAGCATAAACTACGTGTCTGGTGGTAGTGAAGCATAAACTACGTGTCTGGTGGTAGTGAAGCATAAACTGTATGTCTGGTGGTAGTGAAGCATAAACTACGTGTCTGGTGGTAGTGAAGCATAAACTACGTGTCTGGTGGTAGTGAAGCATAAACTACGTGTCTGGTGGTAGTGAAGCATAAACTACGTGTCTGGTGGTAGTGAAGCATAAACTACGTGTCTGGTGGTAGTGAAGCATAAACTACTTGTCTGGTGGTAAACTACGTGTCTGGTGGTAGTGAAGTATAAACTACGTGTCTGGTGGTAGTGAAGTATAAACTACGTGTCTGGTGGTAGTGAAGTATAAACTACGTGTCTGGTGGTAGTGAAGTATAAACTACGTGTCTGGTGGTAGTGAAGCATAAACTACGTGTCTGGTGGTAGTGAAGCATAAACTACGTGTCTGGTGGTAGTGAAGCATAAACTACGTGTCTGGTGGTAGTGAAGCATAAACTACGTGTCTGGTGGTAGTGAAGCATAAACTACGTGTCTGATGGTAGTGAAGCATAAACTACGTGTCTGGTGGTAGTGAAGCATAAACTACGTGTCTGATGGTAGTGAAGCATAAACTACGTGTCTGGTGGTAGTGAAGCATAAACTACGTGTCTGGTGGTAGTGAAGCATAAACTACGTGTCTGGTGGTAGTGAAGCATAAACTACGTGTCTGGTGGTAGTGAAGCATAAACTACGTGTCTGGTGGTAGTGAAGCATAAACTACGTGTCTGGTGGTAGTGAAGCATAAACTACGTGTCTGGTGGTAGTGAAGCATAAACTACGTGCCTGGTGGTAGTGAAGCATAAACTACGTGCCTGGTGGTAGTGAAGCATAAACTACGTGTCTGGTGGTAGTGAAGCATAAACTGTGTGTCTGGTGGTAGTGAAGCATAAACTACGTGTCTGGTGGTAGTGAAGTATAAACTACTTGTCTGGTGGTAAACTACGTGTCTCGTGGTAGTGAAGTATAAACTACGTGTCTGGTGGTAGTGAAGCATAAACTACGTGTCTGGTGGTAGTGAAGCATAAACTACGTGTCTGATGGTAGTGAAGCATAAACTACGTGTCTGGATGGTAGTGAAGCATAAACTACGTGTCTGGTGGTAGTGAAGCATAAACTACGTGTCTGGTGGTAGTGAAGCATAAACTACGTGTCTGGTGGTAGTGAAGCATAAACTACGTGTCTGGTGGTAGTGAAGCATAAACTACGTGTCTGGTGGTAGTGAAGCATAAACTACGTGTCTGGTGGTAGTGAAGCATAAACTACGTGTCTGGTGGTAGTGAAGCTTGTCTGGTGGTAGTGAAGCATAAACTACGTGTCTGGTGGTAGTGAAGCATAAACTACGTGTCTGGTGGTAGTGAAGCATAAACTACGTGCCTGGTGGTAGTGAAGCATAAACTACGTGTCTGGTGGTAGTGAAGCATAAACCACGTGTCTGGTGGTAGTGAAGTATGTCTGGTGGTAGTGAAGCATAAACTACGTGTCTGGTGGTAGTGAAGCATAAACTACGTGTCTGGAGGTAGTGAAGCATAAACTACGTGTCTGGAGGTAGTGAAGCATAAACTACGTGTCTTGGGTTAGTGAAGCATAAACTATGTGTCTGGGGTTAGTGAAGCATAAACTATGTGTCTGGTGGTAGTGAAGCATAAACTGTGTCTGGTGGTAGTGAAGCATAAACTGTGTGTCTTGTGGTAGTGAAGTATAAACTACGTGTCTGGGGTTAGTGAAGCATAAACTATGTGTCTGGTGGTAGTGAAGCATAAACTACGTGTCTTGGGTTAGTGAAGCATAAACTGTATGTCTGGTGGTAGTGATGCATAAACTGTGTCTGGTGGTAGTGAAGCATAAACTACGTGTCTGGTGGTAGTGAAGCATAAACTACGTGTCTGGTGGTAGTGAAGCATAAACTACGTGTCTGGTGGTAGTGAAGTATAAACTACGTGTCTGGTGGTAAACTATGTGTCTGGTGGTAGTGAAGTATAAACTACGTGTCTGGTGGTAGTGAAGCATAAACTACGTGTCTGGTGGTAGTGAAGCATAAACTACGTGTCTGGTGGTAGTGAAGCATAAACTACGTGTCTGCTGGTAGTGAAGCATAAACTATGTGTCTGGTGGTAGTGAAGCATAAACTATGTGTCTGGTGGTAGTCAAAAATAAACTAATTGTCTGGGGTTAGTGATGCATAAACTATGTGTCTGGGGTTAGTGACGCATAAACTAGAATAACCGGTATCAGGGTGTTTGTTAAATGTAAACTATATGTCTAGTGTTTTTAAAGCATCAATAAGATGTCTGGTATTGGGATACATCCAGTGTCAGGGTGGTAAAGCACAAACTGTATGTCTGGTGTTAGTGAAACATAAACAAGATGTCTGGCGTCAGGGTGCTATCGAACCATGATCTAAATGTCAAGTATCTGCGAGAGGGAAGTAGAAACTATACCTTTGTTGCCATTGGTACAAACATGCCGTGTTCTGGGCATCTGGAGTCAGGCCTGAGAAACACTGTGTACTACAGGCTGAGTGCCAGCAGCTGGGCAGTGCCATGCATTCGGAGCTTGGTATTAGAAGTCTGGCAGTTCCAAGTGCCAGCTGCTTGCTGTTAGGAGGAAGTTGTAGTAGAGCATGGTGGACAGTAAGTTTTACAAGCTGCATTTCTGTACTCACCTGTAACGTGTACCAGAAGGTGAGAGTTAGAGAGCTGGTGGTTTCGTTGACAGGGTAGTGCCCGGGGATGCCAGTGCAGAACATGATCATATTAACCAGTGCCAAGAAACTTTGCCAGTGATCAACCTGGTCCAACAACGCCCTGCGAGAAACCAAAGAAAAGAGTTAAAAAGGCCATGTTTTTTGTCAAATGTGGAGCAAATCAGTGATGTACATTGTCGAGGACAGTTTAAGATCACACTGGCCCATCGAAAATCAGCGTACCGCTACTTTCCCAGCATTCCGTGCTCACTTGCCCTCAGAAACATATTAAAGATAACCGAGACTTGGCTTCTGAACAAGTTTATTTTATTGAAATACCTTTTAGGGTGTGGCATACTTTTAGGGGTGTCATAGGCATACTTTGAACTGGACAAAAGAGGAATAAAGAAGTAAGAGCACCCTCAAGGTTTGTGTCTAGATTATACTCACTGTGGGAAGCAGTGAGCAGTGCCAAAGGTAAAGACGCCCGACCCTCCCATTAGGTAGCGATGTAAGTTCCTTCCTTGGTACAAAATGCTAGAGAGCTCACATTCCCTTAGTGCCCTTGCACATGAAGCTGGCTACGTAAGCCTCCCTTAGACTCCTTGGCACAGGAAGCTGGCTACGTGAGCCTCCCTTAGACTCCTTGGCACAGGAAGCTGGCTACGTGAGCCTCCCTTAGACTCCTTGGCACAGGAAGCTGGCTACGTGAGCCTCCCTTAGACTCCTTGGCACATGAAGCTGGCTACGTGAGCCTCCCTTAGACTCCTTGGCACAGGAAGCTGGCTACGTGAGCCTCCCTTAGACTCCTTGGCACATGAAGCTGGCTACGTGAGCCTCCCTTAGATTTCTTGGCACAGGATGCTGGCTACGTGAGCCTCCCTTAGACTCCTTGGCACAGGAAGCTGGCTACGTGAGCCTCCCTTAGACTCCTTGGCACATGAAGCTGGCAACGTGAGCCTCCCTTAGACTCCTTGGCACATGAAGCTGGCTACGTGAGCCTCCCTTAGACTCCTTGGCACATGAAGCTGGCTACGTGAGCCTCCCTTAGATTTCTTGGCACAGGATGCTGGCTACGTGAGCCTCCCTTAGACTCCTTGGCACAGGAAGCTGGCTACGTGAGCCTCCCTTAGACTCCTTGGCACATGAAGCTGGCTACGTGAGCCTCCCTTAGACTCCTTGGCACAGGAAGCTGGCTACGTGAGCCTCCCTTAGACTCCTTGGCACATGAAGCTGGCTACGTGAGCCTCCCTTAGACTCCTTGGCACATGAAGCTGGCTACGTGAGCCTCCCTTAGACTCCTTGGCACAGGAAGCTGGCTACGTGAGCCTCCCTTAGACTCCTTGGCACATGAAGCTGGCTACGTGAGCCTCCCTTAGACTCCTTGGCACATGAAGCTGGCTACGTGAGCCTCCCTTAGACTCCTTGGCACATGAAGCTGGCTACGTGGGCCTCCCTTAGACTCCTTGGCACAGGAAGCTGGCTACGTCAGCCTCCCTTAGATTTCTTGGCACAGGATGCTGGCTACGTCAGCCTCCCTTAGACTCCTTGACACATGAAGCTGGCTACGTGAGCCTCCCTTAGACTCCTTGGCACATGAAGCTGGCTACGTGAGCCTCCCTTAGACTCCTTGGCACATGAAGCTGGCTACGTGAGCCTCCCTTAGACTCCTTGGCACATGAAGCTGGCTACGTGAGCCTCCCTTAGATTTCTTGGCACAGGAAGCTGGCTACGTGAGCCTCCCTTAGATTTCTTGGCACAGGAAGCTGGCTACGTAAGCCTCCCTTAGATTTCTTGCTATGGGATTGCTGGTAGCCAAGTCTCCCTTAGATTCCTTGCTATGGGATTGCTGGTAGCCAAGTCTCCCTTAGATTCCTTGCTATGGGATTGCTGGTAGCCAAGTCTCCCTTAGATTCCTTGCTATGGGATGCAGGTAGTCACGTCTCCCTTAGATTCCTTGCTATGGGATGCAGGTAGTCACGTCTCCCTTAGATTCCTTGCTATGGGATGCAGGTAGTCACTTCTCCCTTAGATTCCTTGCTATGGGATGCAGGTAGTCACGTCTCCCTTAGATTCCTTGCTATGGGATTGCTGGTAGTCAAGTCTCCCTTAGATTCCTTGCTATGGGATGCTGCTAGTCAAGTCTCTCTTAGATTCCTTGCTATGGGATGCTGCTAGTCAAGTCTCTCTTAGATTCCTTGCTATGGGTTGCAGGTAGTCAAGTCTCTCTTAGATTCCTTGCTATGGGTTGCTGCTAGTCAAGTCTCCCTTAGATTCCTTGCTATGGGATGCAGGTAGTCACGTCTCCCTTAGATTCCTTGCTATGGGATGCAGGTAGTCACTTCTCCCTTAGATTCCTTGCTATGGGATGCAGGTAGTCACGTCTCCCTTAGATTCCTTGCTATGGGATGCAGGTAGTCACGTCTCCCTTAGATTCCTTGCTATGGGATGCAGGTAGTCACGTCTCCCTTAGATTCCTTGCTATGGGATGCAGGTAGTCACGTTTCCCTTAGATTCCTTGCTATGGGATTGCTGGTAGCCAAGTCTCCCTTAGATTCCTTGCTATGGGATGCAGGTAGTCACGTCTCCCTTAGATTCCTTGCTATGGGATGCAGGTAGTCACGTTTCCCTTAGATTCCTTGCTATGGGATGCAGGTAGTCACGTCTCCCTTAGATTCCTTGCTATGGGATGCAGGTAGTCACTTCTCCCTTAGATTCCTTGCTATGGGATGCAGGTAGTCACGTCTCCCTTAGATTCCTTGCTATGGGATGCAGGTAGTCACGTCTCCCTTAGATTCCTTGCTATGGGATTGCTGGTAGTCAAGTCTCTCTTAGATTCCTTGCTATGGGATGCAGGTAGTCAAGTCTCTCTTAGATTCCTTGCTATGGGATGCTGCTAGCCAAGTCTCCCTTAGATTCCTTGCTATGGGATTGCTGGTAGTCAAGTCTCTCTTACATTCCTTGGCAGAGGACGCTGGTAGCCAAGGTTCCCCAAGATTCCTTGGCATGGGATACAGGATAGCCAAGGTACATTTAGTTCTCTTGGTCCAATCAGAAGATGTTAGCACCCCCTGGTCATCTTAGCAACTCTGCCACTGCACCGCCACAATCTCTCCAACTCCGCTACGACATCACCTAGCACTTTGCTACTCCGCGACTGCATTGCCCAGCCCTCTGCAACTGCACCACCACACTATCTCCAACCGGCGACTGCACCACCCACCCCACTGCAACTTCACCGCCCCACCCTCTCCAACCTGCGACTGCCCCACCCAGCCCTCAACAACACTGCAACCCTACCAAACAGCCCTCTACCACCCAAGCTACTACACCACCCAGCCATCTGCTAACCTGGCACCAGGATTCTTTGCATCACCCTGCCCTCTGCTTATCAGTGTCAGCACCACCAAGTCTGCTGCTCACAAAATCCTGCCACACGGGCCACTAGGGTCTCCAATGCTTGCTCATGTGACAGGTCACCGTAATTAGCTCCGCATACAATGTGGGTGCTTCTTAGCTGGGCCCTGAAGTGCACTGTTCCTTGGCTTAGAAACTATTGCACTCTCTGATTGCTCCATTAGAACAACTGGTAAATGCAACAGGGCATCTGACAAGTGCAAAACGGCAGATCAGTGAAGATTCATTTCAGGAAAGAGTGGAGGACTTGATCCTTTGTTCGGTTTAATAGTCAGAGTTATACACGATCTTGCATTAGCCCAGCCAGAGACATGTGTCTAAAAAAAAGGGCATGTCTTATTTGTTGATAGTGAAATAGGGCAGTTAAAAAGAAGAAAGAGAATTCCAGATCATGATTGCACTTTCCAGGGCCCAGGCCCAATGCTTGCACAGGAGTGCACTACAATCTGGAACACTTGGGCAGTGCTCAGTAGGCTTGGCGATGTTGCAGGCTACAGGAGATGTTCACTAACGTCAAAGAATTGAGCAAAGGAATCAACGAAGACACTAGAATAAATAAGGTTTGCTGGGATAAATCAGTCCTAGCCATCAGTATCTCAGTGGCCCTCAATGCAAAGCTTGACAACTCAGTGGGTTAGTGGCTTTGTACCTGGGAATCCAGCAAAAACTGTCCCAACATGAAACTACTAAAAAAGAACAGGAGTTCTGCCCACAAAAAGGTACTTAGTGTGCAGTGAACCCAGTTACCCAATGTCTGGATTGTCAAGCAATCCGGTAGTCAGTGTCGTGCTCATAGGACCCAATTCACTGCAGAGGTCAACTGGTACTGGAGTTGGGCTTACACTGTAAGTAAGTTCCTTAGGGGATTCTGAATTCATAATCCCCTTTCTCAAAACTGGCCAGTGACAGTAAAGATTTTCTGTTGGTGAGACATCCCCAGGCTAGAAGTCCCAAATGGACACACTGGGCCAGATCATCAGCTGGGGGTGGTGATCAAGGATTTAGGATCATTGTCCTACTGCAAGTTCAGTCGGCAATATCCGACAGTGTGAGAGCTAAAGAGACACTTTAAAGGATTCTGAAGTCTGCGCGACTGACTACAGCAAACATGACACTTCCCCACCTCAAGGATGATGATGTTTGCCCCCAAGACCAGAAGCTGGCACGTACAGGCTTTCATAAAGTCATGTAGGGTACAGGGCGGGTGGCGAACAAGGTAGGCTTGCCACACTGGCTGCACAGGAATGATCTTTGTAGGTGGTTTGGATGTGCTTAAGTCGGTGCTGATCACTGAGCTGCCGAGTCCTCCTGCTGCATCAAGATGACCTTCGTGTTGGCCTCAGTCCGCCGCCCATGACTCCGTCGCCTGGTCAGAGCCTGGCTCCTCTCCGTAACTTGTAGGTCATCGCAGGAGGGCGCATCCAGTTTCTTGCCCCGGTCCTTGCTTTGAGGCAAAGTCTTGTTCCGGATAAACATCTCTCCAGTCTGAGAAGCATAGACTCTTTCAGCCCATGTAAAGTGCCACTACTGGCTGCAAGGGACCGACATGTACCCTGCTTCAAGAGACAGCTGCAGAAAGGCAGGTGCCACCGAGCCAAACTTGCTTTCACCTGTTAACACTCTTTGTAGCACAGTGCATCTATGCAGGCTTTCGTTTGCCTGTAATGCCACTTATGGAGCAGAGAGACACTGAATGGTCAATGGAATGTGGACTGCAGCATCCTATCCAGGGCTTCCTCTAGCGAGGGAATGTCCAGCACGTGATGGGTTACAGGAGGTCAGTTACGTCTACTGAGCATAGTTGTGCTGGACAGGGAAGGGCTAGCATTAATGGCCATTAATAACATGTCTGAAGCACTGAAGCTTAGGGTGAGGACATGTACCACCATAGGAAAAACTGTGAAATACGGAACAAAGTCAACAATGCAAGAACGCCCCAGGAAGGTCTAATAAAGCCAAGAGATGCACAGCCAAACCACTTTTAGGTTGAATAATTAAAGTGCAAGCACAACACAGGTATTCTGTTTGATGGGAAATAGCCACCCTCTACCAGGAATGGCAGTATCCTGTGAACGAATGACCGGGCCCGCATAGACGTCTGTTCTGCTGGTCAATGTCATTACAACAGAGAATTCCTGAAGTGGATAGAAGACCTTTATCTCTCCCAGCATAAAAACAAAGTCAGAAGATAAAAAATTAATAGGGCAGAGTGGCACAGCTTTCCGGGCCATTCAAGGTCCCAGAATATGTACTGTTGGTGCTAGTCTATTTTTAGCACAAGTTGTTTACCACTTTGACACTAGATAAAATAAAGGGTATTATATGGTTTCCTGATTAACTGTGTTCAGCACCCTGTTGTCACTGACCAGTGGAATCTTAGATGACCTGTTAAGTGGACCCTACAACTTAATCTCTGACTCGGTTGGCAACCTACGTTATTAACATTTGGTGAGGGGGAGATCCAGGGAAACGCCAGTGTGTAGGCACCCTGGCTTCCAGGTTAGTATCTCTTCTTCCAGGGAGGCATTTGGTGATGGGAAGTGCCTGGTTCTGGATCTTCTATGTCACAAGTCAGCCTCACATTCAAGATGGGCTTGGTTTCTCCTCGAGATACAAGCAGGGCTTCCTGGGTAAGCCCATTTCAGGAGGTCTGTCATATGGAATCTTATTAGGTTAATTGAGTTTGCGTTCAGAAATAGGCATCCTGGCATACATGAAATTGTAAGGAAAATCCTTTCTCCAGTTTTCTGACGTGCTGCCAGTCACGCTGCTCCAGGTCCTCATTCTCTCATCAAGATGTCTGCTACCATTATGCTCTTCCACATAAAAACCTACGGAAAAAGTAGCTCAACTTAGGTAATCATCTTTCCCATTGGTACTCAATTTTAACTGCAGATTCCTCAACTTCACAATCCTCCCAGGAGCTAGTTTGGAGCTGGAACCTTGAAGCAACTCTCCCACACCCAGTAGGTGGCGTGATGACTCAGTATACATTCCAGCTTCCCTGGTTATGGTGTCAGGGATCTATATGTTACCATCCACGGTACTGGCATCCGTTTCCATCCTGTTGTTTCAACACCCTTGGAGTCAAGAGGCATGGACGACAAAAGAAGCAGCTAGACAGCTGCAGTAATGCAGAAGATCTTGCACTGAAAGGTGAGAAATAACAAAGGGTCAATCCAGTCTGGCACCTCGAGGCCAGAGTGGTACAAACGGTCAAAGTGACACTGGGACACAGATGAGTACATAGACCTGGCAACAGTATACCAAACCACCAGGCTGGAGAGGTTGAAATGAAAATAAAAAGTATAAAGCGCTCTAATACCCAGGGGGGCCAAGGCACTAGTGTCCAGAAAAAGGTTGTGTACTGAACAAGGGAAAAGATGCTAAGTAAAAATTGTTGCTTAAAAAGCCAAGTTTTCAAGGCTTTTCTGAACGCTGATATATATGATTTATGTTTCAATTCCAGGGGGAGAGAATTCCAAAGTCTAGATGTCCCAACAACAAAACTTCTTCTGCCCCAAGAGGATTTTTTTAAATTTAGGAACTATGAGAATGTAGGCTGTGGCAGTTCGAAGTGGTCTAGATATACTATTGAAAGCTTTGCCTGAGATATTTGGGGACAATGCCGTGGAGTGCAATAAAGGCAATGCACAAAGCTTTAAAATCAATGTGCTACTTGAGAGGAACCCAGTGAAGAAGATTAAGCACATGGGAAACCGATTCAAATTTGGGAATGCCTAAGAGTAGATGGACAGCAGTATTCTGTAAGATCTGAATTTTGAGGCATTTTTTCCGAATGTTAACAAACAGGGCATTGCTGTACTCAACTTTAGATAGAACCAAGGATGAAATCACTGTTTTTTTCAAGTTGGACAGGATGTAAGGGAAGATTTTCCTAAGAAGCCTCAAAAGAAAAAAAAATGGCTGAGGTAATAGTGTTAAACATGTCCCTCGAAAGAAAGTTTGCTATCAAAAACTACCCCTATGTTTGTAACCTCATTGACGATCCCTGGGGGGTTGCCTGGAAGCACCAAAAACATCATTCACCACCTCTGCATAGGGGCTGCAGATGCAATCTGGCAGGCGTAGAAGCATCATAATCTGCCATCTCCCAAAAGGATCGGAAATAACAGCCCAACAAGCCTACAGCACTGTAAGAATGGTGAGCTGTGCCTCCCTCCCCTCCAACCAGAACACTCCCTTAACCAGTGCACCAACAGGTTGCCCCTTCTCAAGTTGAAAGAAGGCGCTCCTGGGCCTGGGGACAAAAGAAGCTAGTCAGTCCAATTCACCAAGTGTCACAGAAGACAGAACGGCAACACCCAGGGGACACCCTACTGTGATCCGAGTACTACCAGCCAGAGTGCAGTGATGTCAGGAGTTCTCAACTCCCTAGCACAGGTCTTCCCCAGCCATACGCTGTGTGAATCCCAAAAATTGCTTTCCGAACTTTAATTAAGACTATCTTCTCTATGGATTTCAAGGGTACCACTGTCACCAGGAGTTATTTGCTTGGGTGGGTTCAGTCTAGCTGAGACCCTGAACATCCAGTTGTCTCTAGAAAGATATGGAATACGAGCAGGTAGCGAGTTCAAGGAGGTTGGTATTGGCGCGCCAGGAACAAGAGGCAGGTGAGACGGCATGAGGAAAGAAAAGTGGCTTCAAGTGGTCCTCACAAAAATTAATAATTCCCACCATGGCAAACATATTCACTGTGTAATCGCTCCAGAGGTAAGGCATAAGCCAGTAGACATGGAGCACACCCTTTAACATGAAGCTCATTACAGAACTCTTCTGCACTATTTTGAATGGCCCCACTACTTAGCCTCCAAAGCTCTGGGACAAATGGGCTTCAGCATCGGCACCAACACCTCCTGACAGTCCTGGTACCCAATCAGCGCTGATTTCGGGTTATATCCATCACATCATCAGTTCTTGGCTTCCCAGAAGGTTTTTCCTCGCCTGACCCATGTATTGCACCATAAAAACTATGGGTCTATCACAAAGCACCCAACGTCCTTCTGAAGTGTCCTGTAAGTTCCTTCCAATCCTTACCTGATCAAGGTGGGTGGGCCATGCATTGGTTTGCCAAAGAGTTGTTCAAGGGGACAGAAACCTGACCCCTTCTGTAGAAATTCCCTGTATTGGAATAAAAGTCATGACAGACGTACTGCCATGCCCCCCAAAAGAGAGCCTCTGAGCACCTTAAGGATGGACAACAAGGATTCTGATGAGGTGGAACAAGTGTGCAGAATCTCTCTCAACTAATCAGTCTTTGCCTCCACCATTGCCAGAGGCAATTGTAAAATTAAAGCTACCTTACACTGGCAGAATAAAAGGAGAAGACGGTCTGTCCAAAGGTAGGCTTGAAAAACAATCACTCGGAGATCAAAACACAGGTAGAAAGAAAACCCAAGGAGAATTCTTTCACATACTTAGAGGAAGAAGCAGACACAGCCTCCTTTCCCTCAACAGTGGCCCAAAACGTGAAGCTGGAACAGGAGACAAAAGAACACCCTCTACCCTAGAACGAGGGCAGCATGTCCAGTAGAAATTCATCATTCACACAAACCATTACTGAAGTGTCAACTGTGGGCCACAGTCGGAACTATCTCCCAGCAGAGAGGAATGTAGGACTACGGGAAAAAGGAGGTGGGGATACGAGCCACTGTTGACGGATGCGGTCAAAGACATGAAGGCACTTCGGGGCCTGGTGATGCACCGAAGTGGACCAAAGAGGACAGGACTTAGCCAACTAAGCTTGAGTGAACTACGCTATGTGAATGGTGTTGGCGCTAGGCACTGGAAAGGCGAAGAACAATGCATCAGCGCTAGGCAGGTGTCAGGTTTGAGGACGACTGCAAGGGTGTAGTTAAGCAACAGAGTTACATAGAGGGAGAACTGCCCAAAGAGTGGGAGCAGTGCCAGACATGAGAAACACCCCTGAAGTGAACAGGGGCAAAACTATCACCGCTCCTGCTGAGCGGTCTCATCAGAATTACTCTCGGAGCTGGAACTGAAGCGGCACTTGGAGGGGCAAAGGTCCAACCAATCTGCGCAGTCCCTCGAAGACATCTGTATGCTCATTGGAGGAAAAAGAGGAGATGAGGTAAGGCAGAAAGACCATAATAAGACTAGGTGCAAACGGGGAGCCTAAATGGCAACCACTGCAAGCAAAGAACATCCTGGCAGAGCGCACCAGATCCGCATCGAAGTGTGTGGGCGAAAAAGGAAGGGACTTCAGCATGCTGGGTGGCACCTCCTATGACTGTAATGTCACTACTGGGGGAGGGGCCTGAGCTGGAACCAGGGTGTCCCCTGCTGGAAGAGCTATTTTAAGTTCAAATCCAGTGTGGCAACTGGAAGAATTTATGAGGTGAGAAGTCCTCAAGCAGAAGTACCCATTAGCAGGAGTAGTGAGAAACAAAGTAACATGTATCTCTTTTCCACTGAAATGTGCAGGGAATAGCAAGTAACGTGAAAGATGGCAGCTACCAGGTGTTAACTATCAAATATTAAAATTTCAGAAAAAATTACAGAAGGTGCGTTAGAAAAAATAAACTGACTGGATGGTTCTGAGATTTTTTTTTTTATTGAAGAGACAATTAGTGTTCCAAAACATGCTGGGTGAAACATCTCTTTTAGAAAAAGCATGTTTTGAAATAATTTAAGTCAAATGAGTAAATGCATCATTTACTAAACTTTGCTTCAAAATAAACAATATTTACAGAAAGCTGTGTTTGAACTCCTTGATCTATCCAACATTAGCATGTGTTCCTAAGCACTTAAGAAATAAAGACGCCCAGGCAAAGACCAAGAAAGAAATGTCTAAATACACCCACAAAGCTTCATCTAACCTTGTAGCGGGTTTAAGAACCACTGCAAAGCGCCGATCTACACTGGTAAGCGCCATTACTGTGCCTGCAACATAAAATGAAGCCAGGGGAGAGGGATTCTAGCACTCCCAGTACCTTAAAGTTTTCATCGACTCGGTCTCGTAACAAAAGTCTTACACGTACAGGATATGGCGGTCCACAGGCAAACAACGCGCTATGGACACTTTACCACATTTTTGTAGTACGCTCACCTTTAAATTCAGCCAGTGTTAACCTGAAAATTAGTAAGAAGATCTGGGTCCCTCCTCTTTTTGAGAGGAGGCTCTCAAACCCTAAGCCAGGGGTCTTCAAACTGGGGGGCGGGCCCCACTAGGGGGGCCTCAAATAAGTTTGAAGACCACTGCCCTAAGCACACTTAAGGAGTAACACCTTTTTTAATAGATCTTATCATTCTTAATCTACATAGGAGATAGTGTGAACCTGTCATGGACTTCTGTACCAAAAAGGTCCTTTGCTGGCATGGCACTTGAAAGGTTTAAAAGTGTATTTTGCTTGTATTCGTTTCACAGTCTTTAGAACTACAGGGGTGTAGTTTTGTTGTTTCGTTACCATCCTTTCCTTAGGAGCACCTTCTGCGCCAAGGGGCAAGCGTTCATAGCCTTAGTTGTATCTATATACCTGCAGAAAATGAAAACCCAGGGGATGGAATTCCAAAGTCTCTACTTCACCCAACTATGTTTTCCTGTGGGTATAATTTCTCGGTTACTATTTTTCAGAGCAGTACTCGGCCAAACAAAAAAGTAGGCAAATAATTATGTTTTAGTGCCATATAAAAAGTAAGGTACATTTTTGTCAACAAACATCGCCTTATGGAAGAAATGTAAAAAAGAGTTTTGGCACATGCTATGTGTCAGGCCAAGTAAGGCCTGAGATGGCTCAGTAAGGACACCAGAACACACCCTTAACCCCCACCCCCCCTTCTTCCTTCCACACTCACCGGGAATGGTTCTCTCCCAGAGCCACAGCTATCCGGCACAGACCGTGGGATGTCTCCATGTCTCCGCTCTGCACAGCCTGTCGGAGCTGGTCCTGCAAGGCCAAGACTTGTGGAATAATTTTCAGAAGAGTGTTTACATATCTAGGGAGAAAGAGAGAGCAAGGGCAAATAATTACATGTGATTACGAACATCCATAATGTGGAAGAATAGCAATAGCATCTTTCCTACAAAGCATTTATCAAGAAACCGCTTGTGTGTTCTATTGAAGTATTACAGATCACTTATTTGA
Organism: Pleurodeles waltl; assembly: GCF_031143425.1. NCBI lineage: Eukaryota > Metazoa > Chordata > Amphibia > Caudata > Salamandridae > Pleurodeles > Pleurodeles waltl. Next base: position 73,852,862 of record NC_090442.1, on the reverse strand, counting down.
TCTAAACCAAAAAGTTCTTTCCATGAATGCTGATAGGATGGGTGCTGCAAAATACATGAAGGATCACAGCGATGCAGCCCAAGACCAAGTAATGAACCACAGGCAGGTTGCAGCGGGAACCGGGGAAGGAAAAAAGTGCGTTTTCTATCTTCACAGTGGATTAGAAGCATTGATGTTAGCATTCCTTGGTGAAAACTGGTCTAATCTTAGCTAGCACTTCTACAAAGAAGCCATCTTATGAAACAAGTCAGAAGGATCCTCTCTCCAAGACGGACATCCACCTCTAAGCATGCATTCCAAAATAATACGTCAACCATCTTAGGGGGATGGGTGGGGTCCAACCCCCAGCCGCCACACCAAGGGAAGTGTTATATTGTCCCACTTGGTGTTCGCGTGCTGCACCTGGCTCGTGGCGTGCACGGGAGCGGCGAGTGGAATGTTTGTGTTTGATCGGGAGATGAGGTTCGAGGACAGTTCGGGGCAGCGTTGGTGAACATGGTGGGTCGTTGAGGGACACGCCAGCATTTTCAGAACCAAATAAAAGTATTGGAAGTCAACTCACCTCTTCGTTGCGTCTTCTGTGCCCCGCTGGGAACATAACAGGAAGGCTTCTAATCTCCAAATCATTCACTGGCTCCCAGTCAGAGAGGGAAGCTGGACCGAGATCCTATGCCTAACTAGCAAATCTCTATGTCAGAAAAAGAAGCCTTTCCCTCACATCTCAAATATGCAGTCCCAGCTCAAGAAGGATCACAGACATTTTCCTGTCCCAGTATTATTTATTCAGGACATTGGGTTTTCAGCTGTACAACCTGAGGATCTCCTGTAAGCAAACTCAAGGTCTTTGCTTCAAGGCTCACTTTTCACTTGTAGACATGTGCTGCGACGCAGTAGTACATCCTCAGAAAATTCGGAACGCAATACAAATAGTCTGTGTACCTTCAGAGATTAAATACATCTTTTACAACTATCACCTTAGTGCGCCTTGTAGTAATGCAGTAGCAGGCGACCACAGTCCCGCATTCCACTGAATGCTGCATTCACTGACTATTACATTAATACACTCTTCTTTCCACTTTCATACATCATTGTCCTTTTGCAGATAATTCTCAGATCTTTTTTCCCCAATTTTTGCTTCTCTGTCTCCACTCCTGTACTGCTTCCTTCACTGTTTCTTTCTGTTGTAGCTACTTACTTCTCACCTCATACCCATAGTTTCTCTCGTCTTGACTACAGTGACTGCCTCTTCTGTGTCACCTAAACACCATGACCCAACCCCAGCACCTACGGAACTGCAGCTTTTCCAATCTTCTGTACTCTTGATACTCAACCGCGCTGCTGATTCATTCACTGGCTACCCACACTGCATTGAACGCTCTTCGATCTTATAAGAAGTGTGTTCCAATCCACTCTTATGTCTTATCATCATTTTATGCTTTTTTGTTCAGCCTTTGGAATCAACTCTGTGGCATCTCTTCAGCGAGTAAGGAACGAGTCAACCTCCGACACAGCAACGCAGAGCCACAGCGACCAGGCAGGTCTTAAGACTGATTAATACGTAAGTGTTCTGGCAGCGTATCTTTCAATGTTTCCGATTACGTGTATGTAATTGTCTGGGTGTTGACATATCGAAGCACCCCAACCCTGGTCCCTCCTTATGCTCCTCAGCCCACTATCACCGGATAGTGGATGCGTGTCACACACCTTGGTGTGAAATAATCCCTGCAAAATACAGAAGGATGTATGCAGTGATTTTTCCACACAAAGGTGTATGACATATCTACTGTTAGGCGACAGTCGGCTGAGAAGGTCTTACGATAGTGCCAAAATGAGCAAATGATTATTTCGATATTTTGGGTAAGATTTATCTCATTCCACCACTAGGACCTTCTCTACAGTTCAGAAACCTTTTTAAAAAAAAAAAAAAAAAAAAAAAAAAAAAAAATTTAGACGACAGCTCACATTATTTGTATAAGTTTGAAGATATTAAACAAAAGGAAAGATTTATGAAAATCCATCTAACTTCTGTATCAAGGGTATACACTAAATTAGCTCAGTCTTAAGAGTGATGAATAAGTTACTAGCCTTGGTTAATGCAATCTCTAAGCACTGATTCCTCAACTTCTAAGCTCTCGCCTTGTAAATGTCCGCAGGTGGCAAACTGCTTCAGAAACTCTTGCAAATGCTCCCGTGCACCAACAAGGAATAATATGAGCTTTCATCATAACTCTGTCCTGCATCTGGACATAACAGAGCCACATATAGCCACCATCCCCACCTGCTGATGTCAATGGGCTCTGATTTTTTTTTTTCCACGCTGCTCTAAATGTACAAAAACTAACTTGGGACTGTATAATCCATCAAAGTTCACTCAATTGAGCTGGTAGGCAGGTGGTAAGGAATCTGCGGATATAGTATCCATCTGAGCGAACATCACCAAAGGGTAAGTAACTTATTCTTCTGATGGATAATTCTAACTGCAGATTCCTCACCTACTGAATCAGTACCGAAGCAATGACAACTCCAAGGAGGCAGGACTGGTGAGTGAACTTACACAGGGAATTCCTGCAGGACCAAGCAGGCAAAAGGACCCTCCCTGAAGACTTGAGAATCAATTCAACAGTGATCGATGAAAGTATGAACAGTTGACAAAGTGGCTGCATTGCAGATGTCAAAATCCAGAAGACGCCAAGCAAGGGCTGTAGTAGCAGCTTTTGCCTTTGTGAACTGAGCCCTACGGCCCTCAGAATGATCCTGTATGACAAAGGTCCGCTCCTGGACCACCTTCAATTTCTTTGCACCAAGTAACCTGGCAAACAGTTGATCATCACCTCAGTACTCCTTAGTTACAAGCATAACAGAAGCTAAGGCCAAGCAGAAGTCCAACAAGTGAAGCCTCTCCTCCTCTATGGAAGGATGCAATGGAGAAAAGAATGCAGGGAGCATCATGGACCATCGTACGTGGAAAGCTGAGGACACTAAAAAGTGGTAAGTGGAACAGCTGCATTAATCCCAGTCACTGATAATTGGTTGGGCAGCATTCCAATAGGGAATAGTCAAGCCCAAAATGCCAGGCCAGGCCCCCTCTGAACTGGAACACAAGTCACACCAGACAAGTTATGGCCTATTGGGCCTTATCGGCATCATGCAGCTTGGTTTCAGCAGCACAGTTAGCACGACCCCATGTCATGGCATCCCCAGCGCAATTAGGGCATTACATTAAAACGAAAAGGATGGGTGGCATGCTGCTGTAGCCCTGCTTGAAGCTATCTAGGGATGCACTGACCTTCTCACCAAAACGTCTGGCCCCAACAAAGGGAATATGCATGAATAATGCTTGGATGTCTCTGGTGGAGCGCATACAGGTGTGAAGTGTAATAATAACATTGGTGCCTATTGCACAAACAGATTCAGTGTGCCCAGACTTTAACGAAGAATCGGTTTAGATGAGTCCTGTCCATCTTGGACCATTTGTGCGAGACCAGCACAACATCCCAACATCCAGCCCACTAAGGTCGATTGGGATAGCCCGACCCCCCATACCTGGGTAATGTGTACCAGTAAGCCAGGAAGCCGGCCTGGTGTAGTTCAGGCTAATGTCCTGTGCAGGGTAGAGGTCAGAATCAGCCAAACTGCATCTCAGGAACGGTGTGCGAGTTCCTAGTGATAATCCCAGTGGAAGTGCTCCTCTGCAGAATATAGCGCAGAGGCAGTTTTTAAAATAGAAGCACCGTTCGTGTCATACTGTTTCAGAGGTGCAGGCTCGATGCTATGATATGTTCCCAAGTGAGGAACTGTCTCCACGGGCAATCAGAATACTTAGGGCTTTGCATGTCTGTGCTTAGCCTTGGCGAGTATATAGACTGGAGAGGCGAAGGAGCCGGCTCTCTGCTACCCTCCTCCAGGCCTCAGGTCTCTACCTCCACTGCCCCTTCCCCCCCCCCCCCACCTGCCTGAGGCAGGGGCACTAGCTCTGCTCTGATGCCCTGATCCTGTGCTCTGTTCTACCTCCGCTGACCTCCGCTTCCCGTCCTTGAGTGGGGAGCGGCTGAAAGGCCCTGGGAGTCACATTCCTAAAGATGCAGACAGCAAGCTGCTGCCGGCGGCGGCGATGTGTCACAGTTGCCATGGTGACCGGCGGAGAGGAAATGAAGGGAGAGAGATGGGATGGAGCCTGGAGAAGAGACACCGGCACTAATTACCAAGGCTGCCTGTTAGCCAGTCACTAAGGGACTGAGCTGGAAGCCTGCAGGGGGGTTCACACTTCACCCTGACAAGCAGGCAGCCATCAACCACACGGAGAACAGCCGCGCCGAAACACAGCGAATCAATATAAACTGAACTAAGACACGCACGTAATAGCAGATCTGTGAACTAAATGACAAAACAGCCACACACACAATAAATACACACAGAGAGCAGCTATACCCAAAGACAAAGACTCAATCAAAAGTGGACGGGGACACGAGATTCTACCAGGTCTGCGGACTAAATAACAAAACAGCCAAAAGCCACATACACACGCAATACAAAGAGTACAGCAACACCGCTCAAACACAACTCAGTACCACCTGAACGAGAACACCCCCATTATAGCAGATCCGTGGCCTAAATGACAAAACAGTCAAACACACACAATACAACCACAGAGAACAGCAACACCGAAACACAAGGACACACAGATTACATCAGATCTGTGGACTAAATGACAAATTAACCCCACCCATTCAGCTAGCAAATAGAACGCAAGCACACGTGAGTTACAAACCACGAAGCCAATGGTAAGGAACAGGTGGAATGCATTCCCAGTGAATCTTTCAGAATGTCCCCAAGGACTCATCAGCAAACCAGACAGCTGCACTCTCTGGTAGGCTTTGACGTCAAAGGGTCAGCACTAACCGGAAGGCTCAACAGTATCTGTCGGATTACCACCCAGAGCACTCAAGTCTGAGGCAGATGAAAAGCACAGACCTGACACTGGAGCAAACTGCAGGAGGCCAAAGTATTGACGACGCAGAGTTCCTCAACCTAGGATATTCAAGTGTTCCTTTGCACTGATCCAGAACAGACGAAGGTTTCCAATGGGTGACTCCCAGATCCATGATTCTTTCCCCTCTACTCCATATCCAGTGAAGTCCAGTACACAAACATCTTTTAAATGTTATTTTCCACTCATTCAGCGCAGATTAAATATCTCCATGGGAAACCTGAAGAAAAATGATTCGTTGCACCCTCCCCCAGATCCAGTAAAGTCTAGCTCACATCAACATCATCGGCAGCTAAGACAGTGTTGCTAGTCCTCAATGACCTGCTTAGACAGGAAATGTGTTTTAATTATTTGTTCTTTGATTTAGTTTCATCTATAATTTAGTCCATTCCTCGTAAGCCCTCTCCCTTCTTTATGTGTTATTTCTGTTCCTTCCAAGATTCTGGCATTTGACCCCTTTAGGATGTTGATGTCACCGCCTGGTCAAGATTCCTTTTGTGGTTCTTGACGCCAGGAGAGCTACCTAGAGAATTTGTCTGTGTTGCCTTTGATAAAAGTTCTTCTTACAAGAACTCACTTTAAGAGATTACTGATATCAAAGTACTAATTCTTGCTGACAACACAATCATCACGCGTTCCATAAAAGAGGCCCCTCATTCTATGTGAGAAAGTAGCCTCTTTCTAGCCTTGTTACACCCACTTTTGGCCTGTTTGTGAGTGTATGTCAGGGTGTTTTCACTGTCTCACTGGGATCCTGCTAGCCAGGGCCCAGTGCTCATAGTGAAAACCCTATGTTTTCAGTATGTTTGTTATGTCTCACTGGGACCCTGCTAGTCAGGACCCCAGTGCTCATATGTTTGTGGCCTATATGTATGGGTTACCTGTGTTATGACTAACTGTCTCACTGAGGCTCTGCTAATCAGAACCTCAGTGGTTATGCTCTCTCATTTCTTTCCAAATTGTCACTAACAGGCTAGTGACCAATTTTACCAATTTACATTGGCATACTGGAACACCCTTATAATTCCCTAGTATATGGTACTGAGGTACCCAGGCTATTGGGGTTCCAGGAGATCCCTATGGGCTGCAGCATTTCTTTTGCCACCCATAGGGAGCTCTGACAATTCTTACACAGGCCTGCCACTGCAGCCTGAGTGAAATAACGTCCACGTTATTTCACAGCCATTTTACACTGCACTTAAGTAACTTATAAGTCACCTATATGTCTAACCTTTACCTGGCAAAGGTTGGGTGCTAAGTTACTTAGTGTGTGGGCACCCTGGCATTAGCCAAGGTGCCACCACATTGTTCAGGGCCAATTCCCCGGACTTTGTGAGTGCGGGGACACCATTACACGCGTGCACTACACATAGGCCACTACCTATGTGTAGCTTCACAATGGTAACTCCGAACATGGCCATGTAACATGTCTAAGATCATGGAATTACCCCCCCAATGCCATCCTGGTATTGGGGAGACAATCCCATGATCCCCCAGATCTCTAGCACAGACCCGGGTACTGCCAAACTGCCTTTTCAGGGGTTTCACTGCAGCTGCTGCCAACCCCTCAGACAGGTTTCTGCCCTCCTGGGGTCCAGCAAGGCTTGGCCCAGGAAGGCAGAACAAAGGACTTCCTCAGAGAGAGGGTGTTACACCCTCTCCCTTTGGAAAAAGGTGTTAAGGCAGGGGAGGAGTAGCCTCCCCCAGCCTCTGGAAATGCTTTCATGGGCACAGATGGTGCCCATTTCTGCATAAGCCAGTCTACACCGGTTCAGGGATCCCCCAGCCCTGCTCTGGCGCGAAACTGGACAAAGGGAATGGGAGTGACCACTCCCCTGACCTGAACCTCCCAGGGGAGGTGCCCAGAGCTCCTCCAGTGTGCTCCAGACCTCTGCCATCTTGGAAACAGAGGTGTTGCTGGCACACTGGACTGCTCTGAGTGGCCAGGGCCAGCAGGTGACGTCAGAGACTCCTTCTGATAGACTCTTACCGGTGTTGCTAGCCTATCCTCTCACCTAGGTAGCCAAACCTCCTTTTCTGGCTATTTAGGGTCTCTGCTTTGGGGAATTCTTTAGATAACGAATGCAAGAGCTCATCAGAGTTCCTCTGCATCTCTCTCTTCACCTTCTGCCAAGGAATCGACTGCTGACCGTGCTGGAAGCCTGCAAAACTGCAACAAAGTAGCAACGACGACTACTGCGACCTTGTAACGCTGATCCTGCCGCCTTCTCGACTGTTTTCCTGGTGGTGCATGCTGTGGGGGTAGTCTGCCTCCTCTCTGCACTAGAAGCTCCGAAGAAATCTCCCGTGGGTCGACGGAATCTTCCCCCTGCAACCGCAGGCACCAAAGAACTGCATCACCGGTCCTCTGGGTCTCCTCTCAGCACGACGAGCGAGGTCCCTTGAACTCAGCAACTCTGTCCAAGTGACTCCCACAGTCCAGTGACTCTTCAGTCCAAGTTTGGTGGAGGTAAGTCCTTGCCTCCCCACGCCAGACTGCATTGCTGGGAACCGCGTGTTTTGCAGCTACTCCGGCTCCTGTGCACTCTTCGAGGATTTCCTTTGTGCACAGCCAAGCCTGGGTCCCCGGCACTCTAACCTGCATTGCACGACCTCCTGAGTTGTCCTCCGGCTTCGTGGGACCCTCTTGTGCAACTTTGGGTGAGCTCCGGTTCACTCCATTTCGTAGTGCCTGTTCTGGCACTTCTGCGGGTGCTGCTGGCTTCTGAGTGGGCTCCTTGTCTTGCTGGGTGCCCCCTCTGTCCCCTCACGCAATTGGCGACATCCTGGTCCCTCCTGGGCCACATCCAAAAACCCTAACCGCGACCCTTGCAGCTAGCAAGGCTTGTTTGCGGTCTTTCTGCACGGAAACACTTCTGCACGACTCTTCACGACGTGGGACATCCATCCTCCAAAGGGGAAGTTTCTAGCCCTCTTCGTTCTTGCAGAATCCACAGCTTCTACCATCCGGTGGCAGCTTCTTTGCACCCACAGCTGGCATTTCCTGGGCATCTGCCCACTCCCGACTTGATCGTGACTCTTGGACTTGGTCCCCTTGTTCCACAGGTACTCTCGTCAGGAAATCCATTGTTGTTGCATTGCTGGTGTTGTTGTTTCTCGCAGAAATCCCTTATCACGACTTCTGTGCTCTTTGGGGAACTTAGGTGCACTTTGCACCCACTTTTCAGGGTCTTGGGGTGGGCTATTTTTCTAACCCTCACTGTTTTCTTACAGTCCCAGCGACCCTCTACGAGCTCACATAGGTTTGGGGTCCATTCGTGGTTCGCATTCCACTTCTAGAGTATATGGTTTGTGTTGCCCCTACCCCTATGTGTCCCCATTGCATCCTATTGTAACTATACATTGTTTGCACTGTTTTCTATTGCTATTACTGCATATTTTGGTATTAAGTACATATATCTTGTGTATATTTGTTATCCTCATACTGAGGGTACTCACTGAGATACTTTGGCATATTGTCATAAAAATAAAGTACCTTTATTTTTAGTATATCTGTGTATTGTGTTTTTTTATGATATTGTGCATATGACACTAAGTGGTACTGTAGGAGCTTCACTCGTCTCCTAGTTCAGCCTAAGCTGCTCTGCTAAGCTACCTTTTCTATCAGCCTAAGCTGCTAGACACCCCTCTACACTACTAAGGGATAACTGGACCTGGTGCAAGGTGTAAGTACCCCTTGGTACCCACTACAAGCCAGGCCAGCATCCTACATTCTAGTCTTCGGTCTAATAGTTACAGATGTTGGCTCTTGCCAATAGAAAGGGCTTATGCGCTATACCCAACATCCAGAAAGATTTCCTCATCATGGTGATCAATGACAGCCACAATCGCATGTGCAACTATGTTCTCGCTTACATTCTCTTGCACCACACGGGCGCTCTCAGCATATACCAGTCTGCTTCATTCAGAATTACACGTGTGCCTCATTATTTTTGTGGATTGGCAGAGCTCCAGGATCTGGGGGATGCATTGCTTTTTAAATTGAAAGATGGGTTCTTTTATGCCACTTATTTCCTTCTGATTTTCAAGGTAGTTTTCAGGTGAAAAAAACTGTGCTGGGTGCACTGCGAGCTTAACACCACTTCCACAACGCCATTTAGCACAATCAATTCGGATTTTAGGATCCTGTTAAGCCTGGCACGTCTACGTTATCTGTAACGCCGAACTTGCAGAAATGTCTTGTTCAGCAGGGATTTCTACTTTTCAGCCATGCCTTTGATCAGTCAGCTTGCAAGCCTGGTTATTTAAGGCTTAAATGTAGCAACTGGTTAAGTTTCACCCTCGGGCTCCGATATCTTGTAATATGGATGATATTTTGCCTTGTGTTACCTGCCTAGGTAGATCACGCATATATATATAATGTAGGTCCGATATAGGAGCCCACAGGATTTCTGAAATATGCTTGCTTTACAGTCCGTTATGTTTAGGCTTATTGTTCAGTGATCTTCTTGCCTGTTTCCTCCCTCTGGAAAGGTCAGAGAAGAGGAATTTAACTTGGCTTTTGAGCCTCCAACCATGACGTGGTCACATTAATATTAGTGCTTCCAGTGGTCATTACCTCTTATCAGGGTTAGTGATTTCTATGCAGATTTACATTCTCACAAGGCAGTTCTACACATTCACCATTCATTTTTTCCCAAATAACTTTTTTTTATGAATCAGGAGCTTGGTCTGTACTTTACTTTTACGAAAGTGTCTCCTGAGCCAGGAAGGACTCTGCGTTGTCTAGATGTCTGAAGAGCCCATTAATTTGTGTCTTAAGAGTATGAAGGAAAGGCCCCTTCCCCCTGGGTGCTCTTTGACAATCAGGTTTCTAACGAAATGCTCACTCTATGGGTTTGGAGTCTTTTGCGCCCTGGGGCATATTATATCGCGTGCTATTCAACCTTGCCCAGATGGCGCCCATGCGCATACTAGGGCAGCCTATGCAGCAAACACAGCCGTTCTGAGATACCCACTGAGCAAGCATGTGGGTGCTCTATTTACCATCAGGGCGGATGTTCAGTCTGGCCCAGCTCTTTAAAAAACCTGGGCAGATATCAAACGGAAGCCTCCCACCGTTCATTCTGTGTAATCTTCCGAGTCTAGTAAGGTGGACAGGATGCGCCGGTAAGGGCTAGTTACTCAATGTGCTCAGTCCAACACTGGGGGCACTTAGGTTTCTCTTCCTCCAAACTGACCGACGCACTAAACCCCTCTTCCTAAACCTTTTCGATGCTGATACAAAGAAAAGGAATGAGATCTGAGAGTTAGTGAGCCGTAGGCAGGAGGAGCCTGCATAGTGACCACGCGTCTGAAAGCCCAGCACAGACGAAGCCTGGTGTCCCCTGCTGGAGGAACATCTCATGACTTTGGAGGAAGCAGTACCGCGGTCACTGAAGCAAGTAACTTGCTCTTCAGGGGTAGCCATATGTGACACTTAATGCTAGTCTTGACTTAAGCCAAGACACCGCATGGGCTCAGCCATCCCAGCAGAAACAATGCTGTTGGTTAAAAGCCAGGCCTGGATGAAAGTGGCAAGCATGAAATTAGGCTAAATGAGAGCTAGGACTCATTAAAGCAAATAAGTGAGTGTTTCTTTATGATGGTCTGCAACCTTCTTGAGTCTTGATTCAGGGATTGAGGGGCGGAGGTGGTGTATTGATGTGCACCGAGAATGTTTCTTTGTGTGCTTCAGGGTTCTGGCTTGTACGCTACATAATTAATCTTGTACCATGCTGAATTCCTAATGCCCCCTCAATGCGCTCATGAAAGCAGCAAAGGTTCGTACAAGGCCAGGTTAAAACTCTGCGCACTGCGGCAAGAAAGCCTTTGATCTGGGCCAGGCATTGCACCACACTGCACAAGATACGTGAAAGTGACTGCCCAGGGCACAACAAGCAGACTAAATGCCCATCGCACATGCCACACACTGCCTAAGGCACATGCTGAAGACGAAGTGCCCCTCACACACAAGCTGGATACTACCCAGAGCACGACTGCCCATGGCACATGCCACAGACTGCCCAGGGCACATGATACAGACTTTCCAGGGCATATGCTACAGACTAACTGCTCATCACACACAAACCGGATACCTACCAGAGCACGGCTGCCCATGGCACATGCCACAGACTGCCTAGGGCACATGCTACAGACGAACTGCCCCATCGCACACATGCTGGATACCTACTAAAGCACATGACTGCCCTTTGCACATGCCGCAGACTGCCCAAGGCATGACCACCCACAGCCATCCCCATTTGATGCCCCCCAGCTTCTATGAGCAGCCCAGGGGGGCAAAGCAGAGGAAAGTTGGTAAAAGCAGGCAGAATTAATTGTACTATTTCACATGTGAATCTGATGTATATATGTAAACGCACCCGCTTAAGGTTTCCATTTTTAGGTCGAGCATGGCAGCACGCTAACGCTGCTTTTCCGACGTGGTGGTATGTATCTGGGCCTTTAACCACGCCCACCTCACGCCCAACAGTACCACTCGTTCATGAGCTTCCCTTCAAAAATGCTTTGATGACATTCGTAAATGGTTTACATTTGTCCCTCCTTGGGGCGGTTTTGTTACCGCCTTGGCCATCATCCCAGCTACATGGCTAATTGCACTTCTGCTGAAAAGTTTGACTGCGAGCGAACTTATTTTTCCTTTTGTGTCTCTTCAGGCTGGTGCTAATAGCGGCCGTAGCGCTGTGAATCAGCTCGCTTATGTGAAACTGTTTTACTTTTATATTTTCAATTTATGTGACAAGAAAGTCCGGTTAGGCGTTTACAATGCTAATAGCTCTAACTCGAACGAATGAGAGACCCATTGCATTACAAATGCTTGTTAAAATCTGTAATAAAGTAACCCAAAGGCAAAAATCCCTTCCACAATCCCATACTAAAAAAGAAATACAAACCCTAGCTCAACTGTGTAGAGGCTGCGTAGACTGTTAGGTTTTAGCTAAATTTTGTTTAAAAGTCTGCTGAGCACTTGTTTTGGGGAGGTAAGAGACAGACATTTTCTAGTGTGTTTACACTGGACCTTGTCTGCAGTACTGAACAGGGATTAAGAGGTGTGTGTGTATTGAGCAGTTGCGGCTCTTAAAAGGGGTTGGGAGGGTGCAGGGTGACGTTAAGGGAAAGGGGGGGGGGACGGGGGAGGTGGGTAAAGCGGGGTGGGGGAGAATACATTAATTATAATTTATTTTTTATTTTTTATTTTTTTAACTCACCTTAACTCGACGCTCGTCTGTTGCAGGCTGCAGGCAAAGCAGCGTCACGATTGGCTGGGAGCTTCCAGACAGGGCGTTCCCAGGCAGACTGTGAGCCATTGCAGGCTCTCTCCAGCCAGCAAGCAAGCCAGTTGCCAGGCTGGTGACAGCCTACTGCGCATGTGTGTTTGGCCGGCCCAAGACTACCGGACAAACACACATGCACTCTGAGGGAGAGTGCTGAGAACTCTCCCTCAGTGCACATCACCCCTGTGGCTCTGCCCCTTTCAGAACAAAAGGTCGTTTGGAAAGGTTTACAGCTTCTGCTGCTGGCCAGGTTGGGGTGGGGGGTTTAGGGGGTGACGCTCCTCCGCCCATATGGAGGAGGCTCCCCTGGTATTGAGTCAGTCGGCAACCAAAAAGACTGCATTCTGAACGGCAGCTCCCTCAGCATACCAGCTGCAGGCTAAGTGAGTTGGATCCAGAGTCACATAAACAGGCCTTTCTCCTCCCCTACCACCTTGCACAGCCCCTTACGTGTAAGGTCACTTGATCTATAGAGCTAGGGATTCTACTGGCTCCAGGGTTTAGTACCTGGCTTCCTATTGGTTCCCAGGGATAGGGTTTCTACTGGCTCTAGGGTTTAGTACCTGGCTTCCTATTGGTTCCCAGAGCTAGGGTTTCTACTGGCTGTAGGGTTTAGTACCCGGCTTCCTATTGGTTCCCACAGCTGGGGTTTCTACTGGCTCTATGGTTTACTATCTGTCTTCCTATTGGTTCCCTAGGGTTTCTATTTGCTGTAGGGTTTAGGGCCTGGGTTGCTATTTGTTCCTAGGGTTAGGGTTCCCGCTGGCCAGGGACACCTCATCACTAGGGTTATTTAAACGCAGGGTTAAGGTCATCCAGTCAAACGGTATCAGGTAAAGGGGGCTGTCTGTTTGGGCCCGTTAGAGACAGGAAAGGTCCTAGTGCCAGAAACTCTGCCCAAACATATGACCGCAACAGGTACCCAGATTTACCTTCTCCACATACAAGGTAAGATAGTCTTCTGCTGCAGCAATAAAGTCTCTGTTCCGCTCACAAGACCTAATAACGACCTTACACCACCTCAGAACTTCCCATCACATCGTCAAACAGACATGTATAGATACTCCTATTCATACCTATCCAAACTCTGTCTTTCGCCTTCTCCTATATGTGCAGCCTCGCGTCCATAAACTCTGCCCTCTCACATTATGACCCCCAACTAACTACTGTATTCCACAGGGTCTTACTCACTTCCAACATACCTACACTGCACTTCAGCAACTAATACAACACTGCCACCTATTACCTTCCCTGTCCATTCTCTCAATCAAAACAACCCCATTCTACTACCATCCCCTCCTATTTCCCACTACTCCCTTGGTACACCCAACTCAGCACTGGTAGCCCAGACATAGCCAGCAACACTCGCCCCATATCTATTTTACTTGTCCTAACATGCTTCAACTCATAGCTTCCTATCCTAACACATAAAACCCCTGCCTCAACTTACCAATAACGGCTACTTACCACTAACAAGTCTGGCATACAATACTACCTCAGCTTTTAAAATCCCCTCACCCCCCACTCACACAATCTTCCATGCACACATTCCTCACGTACTACCACTCGCCAGCAAGAGTCATGTACCGGTACAACCAACCTTACGATAAGGGCACAGACCCCCACATCTCGACCTCTCCCAAACCTCATGCTAACAATCTCCCTCTTCATCTAACACCTTAATCACTCATACAGCTCAACATTACTCAACAGCAACTCACCCACAACTTTCTTCTGCAGCTACAGATTTTAGAGCACGAAAGTAGGCTCAGGATGTTCCACCACCACTTCCTCATACCACTTCCATTTTCACCAAAAAAGACAAACACTATCAATCACGCAAACTTTGCATCACTCATGCCACACCACAACAGAGCTTAACTCTGTTTTAACTCATCATAAAAACAAAACGACCCAACACCCACAACTACCTCACAAACAATCTCACTCATGCTCTCCCTTCCTCAAAACACCATCAAATTTCCATCTAATAAACCTACTTGAGCAGCACAGTGGAAGCGGGGAATGGCACAATCCCAGCACCATTACTCTAACAGCACTGTCGACCTCCTCATCTTCCCGAACACAAAAAGAGCAAATCATAACCAATAGTACCCATGTAGCCACAAGGGGCACGAGGCATAAACCCAACAATAACCCAGGCACATGCCCTGCCATTCACGGAAGAACACTATCACATCATAAATGTTTGCTTATGAATGGCCTGCCCAAAGGACATACCCCAAACCACAGCCTGCCCATCATACATGCCACAGACTGCCAATCGCGCATGCCCAGACTGTCCTGCCTACACCGGACAGATCTCACAGACCGCACATGACTTATGCACAGACTGCACTTCTTAGAGGTGTCTCACTGGTACAAGCCCCAGCAGCTACCCTTCGCAGACCCGATAGATATAATCAATGTCCAGAGCACTTCATGCTGGCATGAAAGGCTTGGGACAGTGGAACTTGCCCTCTGCAATTCCTGAGCCATGGCTGTCCAACCCCTCTGTTTCCGGCACTCTCAGTGCTAGTGGTGGGAGCTGACCACGTTAACACTGCATTTTTTGCTAGTGGTGGGAGAATCCCATGTTCACACTGCATCTTCTGCAATTGCTAGTGGAGGGAGGTGACCATGTTTAGACTGAATCCCCTGCCAGTGCCAGTGGTGGGAGCTGACCATCTTCACGCTGCATCTTCTGCCAGTGCAAGTGGTGGGAGAAGTCCATGTTCGCACTGCATCTTCTGCCAGTGCTGGTGGTGGGAGAAGACCATGTTCGCACAGCATCTTCTGCCAGTGATGGTGGTGGGAGCTGACCATGTTCATAAGCATCTTCTGCCAGTGCTGGTGGTGGGAGGTGATCATGTTCACTCTGCATCTTCTGCCAGTGCTAGTGGTGGGAGGTGACCATGATCACACTGCATCTTCTGCTGGTGCTAGTGGTGGGAGGCAACAATGTTCACACTGCATCTTCTGCTGGTGCTAGTGGTGGGAGGCAACAATGTTCACACTGCATCTCCTGCCAGTGCTGGTGGTGGGAGAAGACCATGTTCGCACAGCATCTTCTGCCAGTGATGGTGGTGGGAGCTGACCATGTTCATAAGCATCTTCTGCCAGTGCTGGTGGTGGGAGGTGATCATGTTCACTCTGCATCTTCTGCCAGTGCTAGTGGTGGGAGGTGACCATGATAACACTGCATCTTCTGCCGGTGCTAGTGGTGGGAGGCAACCATGTTCACACTGCATCTTCTGCTGGTGCTAGTGGTGGGAGGCAACAATGTTCACACTGCATCTCCTGCCAGTGCTAGTGGTGGGAGAAGACCATGCCGCACTCTCTCACGAGTGGCGTTGGACGCGACTCAGTCAAGACATCGTGATAGCCCCAGTTGGAGCGATTGTGTTTCTAAGTGCTACAGTACATTCAAATCTTTAAAAATTCCTATCTTTGCTTGCGTATGTTGGATTTTTGCCATTTTGGTCTTTGTTTACTCAGATAAATAATGACTATTTTTCTGGAGTGTGGTGGTGGTTGGTGTGTGATGTCTGTGTGTGTGTGTGTGTATACACACAAATACTTTACACAGTGCCTCTGAGATAAACCTGACTTCTTGATCCAAGCTACCAAGGGTGTGAGCAGGGGTTATCTTAGCTGAGTGACTCCCTTACCCTGGCTAGAGTGAGGGTCCCTACTTGGACAGGGTGCTAACCACTGCCAACTAGAGACCCCATTTCTAACATTGACCCTTGCAGCTTGATCTCAGTGTAGGGCAGTATCATACTTCACAATTTGCACCAGAGGCGGTAATTGCAACTTCTGTTTCTGGGTTTTGATAAAAAAACTTGTCTGCCTTCTTTTTCTTCTAAATGATAACTCTGCAGCATGAATTCACAACTAGTCTACAGTAGCTGTTTAAGATAACTAGTGGGTCTTGGGCTTCTCTCCCGGCCCTAATGGACATGGCTGTTTACACCATTGATGCTGAATGTGAGGGGTGCGTGGCCCCTCTTCTACGAAACTACTATATAGGACGCCTAGGTAGAAACAGATTTAGATGAGCTGTTGTTCCTGTCCTTATTCACAACATTTCCTTGATTTGGCCAGACACTCTAGAGGCAATCTCCCACAGGGGCCACCCGTGTTTCTCAGGGTATTGTGACACCTGAAGTAATGAAGCACGCAAACTTCTACTCTGGCCTGCAAGTCTCTTTCTGGAAGTCATAAGCTCTAAGAACATGGCATTGTGAGGCCACATTTTACAAACACAGCTTTTAGCTCATTCCACTATGCGGAGATCAATAGCCCTCAAATGGGTTACAAGTTTAAGTGGTCTTTCATTAACAGTGATTTAATGAACTAGCAAATCTTCTCTGGATAAAACTTCTCAACCACATTGTGCTTCCTCTGGGTAATGTCATGTGTCCAGCTTCAATCATACTAAACTTTATACCTGGCATAGTCTTTGATCCACATTGGCATATCCTTTTTAAGTTGAGAGAATAGCTTCATAAGGATTTCAGACTGCAACCTGAATCTTAAAATCTAATTGACTAAAAAAAGGTGGATGCTCAGGAAGCACCCCTCTTTTAGGCATGCATCTTTACTACTAAAATGCTCCATAAACCAGAACCAGATGCCAAGCAATTGTAATCATGACACACTTGATGAATTTGTGTGCCGGCGGTCTACAGCCGTAGCACTTTCTACTTCAAATCTGCATTCTCTACTAGAGAAATGGGGTTTCAGGCATCTAAAGTGTGTAAACAAAGGAACTCCAACTTCCATTATAATGGGAACACCAACCAACACCAACCGGATTGTATTCTTTAACTATACAAAATCCTACCTCAGCAACCTCACCAAGACTATTTATTAAACTAATTACCCTGCAGTGACATTTCAAATGTACTACAATATCGCTTTGGTGCAGGCAAAATAACCACCACCAAAAACAACACAATATATTTCCTGGCAATGGATCAGTCTACCTTATTCTGTTGCCAGGAACAGACAGGTGTCATTGGGGGGAGGATTTAGCCACCTGATATCAATTTGGGAACTGATATGGTGGATGCTGTGCCAACACCGCAATATTCCTAATTTTAATGAAGCTTCAAACATTGAGCACGTTTCCAGTGTAAGCATTGTTGAACTTTATGAGAAAATTTACCTTTCGTTCCCTTTAAATTATTTAACTACATTTTAGGAAGCATTTAAGTATTATATAGGAAACATTCAACTATTATTTAAGAAACATTCAAATATTATATTTGAAAAAATCTCCTGAAGAAGACATCGTAGAATGGGGCTAAAACCAAAACGTTGCAGACATCCATTTCAGAAGAGCAGTGGCATTAATAATAATGGTTTGAATCCAAGAACAATGCCAAAACTAAGAATTTTATATTGGTATTTGCCCAAGACAAGTCAAAACCAGAGGTATCCAGACACTGACACTCCTAGATCACCCTAATGTACCATGATTTAAAAAAAAGAGAAGACACAGGTATTCTCAAATTGGGCAAACCTGGTGATGTTTCTCATTTCCTGAAGAAGGACATTCCATCAGCTAGCTTTATTAAAGGGACTTCCAACAAACCTTTGCCAGAGAATCTAAGGGATTTACTGGGAATA
This sequence comes from Pleurodeles waltl, assembly GCF_031143425.1. Classification (NCBI taxonomy): domain Eukaryota; kingdom Metazoa; phylum Chordata; class Amphibia; order Caudata; family Salamandridae; genus Pleurodeles; species Pleurodeles waltl. The sequence continues at coordinate 73,834,943 of NC_090442.1, read as the reverse complement.
TATGGATCAAACCTATGTTTTGAATTTTATAGACTATCCCACTTGCTTACTTTACAAATTGTAATAGCAGTATGGAACTTCACTTGCTCCACAACTAAGAGTCAGTCAACACTAAACCATTGGGGTAAAGTGATTCCACCATATCAATCTTCCTCCTACTCAAACTGTGAAGTTCAGAATTTTCTGTAAACCATTCAGAACCATTTTAGATGCATCAGTAAACAATGTACAGACTTAATCTAATTCAGATCACTCAACAGATCTAGCTATAGTCGTATTGCTTCATTCAAAATGTAAAGGTCACAGCCTGGAGAGAGTGGGCTTTTGAAAGCAGCAGATATTACTCAAATGGTTTGCCAGCACTTTCATGCTTAGGGTGTTGCCAAAGATGGCCGAGGGTTTAATCTTTTGAGCCAGAGTGATGTTTCCATCCATCAAAGGCCAGCAGCACTTGTAGGATGCCTTCATTCTACTGCATGGGAAACCACCAGCATCCTCTCTTATGTCCATGCACCTCACTGATGAGGCTCAAGTAGGCTGAAACCTCTGTGTTCAACTGTATTTCCTTCTAGAAAGGACCTAGGCCTTGAGCCAACCATGTTCTCGTTACCACTTGGGGGATGGGTTCTATTATGATTTATTGGCAATATATGGATGCCTAGAAATGGAAAATATGAGATAGCAAGTCATAACTCTGCCTTTTGTGAGTTACCACTCCACTCCCAAGATACCGTGATGTAAATGGAAATGTTTTCATAATTTTTATTGCAAAAGTTATTATTATAAATTTCAATTACAGTAAATGTGATTATATAAATTGATAATTTTAATAGCAATTATGATTATATTAAATACATCAAGTAAAATTTATAAATCTTTCAATTAATTTATTGTTCCAGAGGTGGTGGTGAATGACCGTGCAGCATCATGAAGAAGACTGAAACAAGCACATCTTGTCCCTCTGGTCCCCAGTGTTTAATTCAATGCCAAATGTCCAACATGGAGTTAAGCTGACAATCCCACAGGACTACTGATCATGGAAAACTTCCACTGTTAGACACTGCGTGAAATGAGGGGAGCAACATGGTCCCCCAAGTATTTTACCACAGGAAGTGCAAGAGCCTGTTTACTATGCAGAAAGAATTACAAACTATTAAGTGAAATACTGAAGCAAATGTCAGTGATGATGCTGAGTGAGTGCACAAGTAAATGCTTAAACAGAAGAGCTTCATTAAAGTCAAACTTGTTTGCTGAAGAATGTATATTTTGTGGATAAAATGATAAAATGCTACAAGGGAACATCAACGTGTGAGAAATTAATCAAGGCCACAAAGCTTAGAGTTGACAAAAGGCTTCTAGAGTGTGCAACTATTAATGTAATGTTGTTGTGTAATGTTAATTGTGTTTCAAAGATCTTAGCAGTTAGCAGTAAGGACATAGTGGCTGCAGAAGCCCATTACCATGCATCTTGTTATAGGAACTATACAGGGTTAAAGCAAAGGAGGAAGGTCACACATCCACCATAAAACCGATGATCACTACAAAAATATAAGAGTTGAAGCATATGATGAACTATTTCAATACATTAGAACTGTGATTATACAAAGAGGTAATACGTGTGACGACTCTCACTGAAAGGCTTAAAACCCTCATGACATGCCGAGGAATACAGGGAATAGCCAAATCAACCAAGATGCACATTAGAAGAAAATTGGACTCCGAGTTCGGTGACAGCCTCCACATATTCCCAGACAACCAAGGAAAATTATTTGCCCAACCTGATAGTGTCATGCTACAGGACGTTTTAAGAGAAAACCTGAGTTTGTAAAGAGAATTATCAGTTTTAAAGAGTATAGCAACAGACATGAACAAAATCATTGATCACACATCATCCCACATAGGAACAATGATTAAAAGAAACTTGACATCAACACCATGGCCATATCGTCCATCAGACGTTGAAAAAGATTGACAGTGCCTGATTACCTTAAACGGTTCCTATTAGGACTAGAGATCCAGAAAACACAAAGCCGTTCGAAAGAGTTGCCTTACTTATGCAATCGTTCAGTCAGGACATTACATATGCAGTAAAGCAATTGTTGTTCCCATATGCCGTAAAAACGCTGACAGGCAATGTTGAAATCATTCGCACTCTAAACAGACTTGGTCATGGGATCTCATACTCACAACTGGAAGAAAATGATACCGCCTTGTATCTTCAGAAACTTGCTGCTACCTTAAATGAGGAAATTACTCTTCCAGCCGACATTCAGCCTTATGTTTTCACTAACTTAGGCTGGAAGAGACTCTTAGTGGTAAGAGGACAACTCATCAAGACAATGGTATGGCTGTGCAGACCAAGGTGTTTGAACCACAACCTTTTAAGGCTCCTCTCCCAAGCATTGTTCATGTATGTTTTTGGTGAACGAGCTGGGCATCTGCCATTGATGACAAGTATCAGTCATGTCGGAATGTTTTTGCCCAGTTGAGGCTTGCACAAAATAAGAACATAATCTGGGTTGTTACAAGACTTGAAGCAAGCCTTGCACCGATAATACCAAGGTGAACAGGATTTAACATCAGTACTAGAGACCCAGTTAGTGTATCACAAGATTACATTGGCTACGTGCCTACCATTAATGCCCCTGCAACTGAGTTGACAATTGAAGTTTTGAAAAAGTCAGCGCTGATAAGGAAATCACTGCATTTGGAAAAAATTGTAGTGGTCATGGATCAAACTCTCAACGCAAAAGCAACTGAAATTGTGTGGAAGCATAAAGCAACGTATTACAGACTCATTGTTAGAATAGGCACCTTTCACACCATTTGCAATGTCATGTCCATTCTTGGTAAGTGCTTTCAAGGCATTGGCCTTTGCGATCTTTGCATTGAAGCAGACATGATAGCAGAAGGATCATATCATCAGTACTAGAAGGTCGTATGTACAATTGTGCAGTTTGAGTAGACAAGTGCATGTATGAAGCTATGTTGAGACTGGCTTGGTTGGAATGTATCCCCTGGGTGGAGAAGAGTTACGAACAGAACATTCAGGTAGTCTACTCCTTCATTGAGGAGGTTAATGACTTTGCAAAAGACATAGCCAACAGAGATTAGATCACCTCTTGCAGAATGCTGCCTTTGCCAAAGTAAAACAGCTTTGGGATTTATTCCTGGAACGTCTTCATCATGAAAATGGAGATCTCTCTGCACTTTAGATCTTGTACGCGGATATTGTTGAAAATGTCTTGCTGGCTCTGCTGTGTGCTGCTCGAGAAGGCAATTGGCTTGTAACAACAGATCAGATCTTACTCACGCAGACCTACATAAGTCACAAATTGAAAAAGACGAAGATCCTGTTACAAGAGCTGTTAGTCTGGTTCAAAGCCGAATAAACCCATTTGGTGGGCTACATGATTTCATTAGTCTCTCCACGGCAAAAAAGGCATCTCAAGACACAGTATCCCAGATAATGAAGGTACATGAAATAGGGGAACAGTGCTATACAGACTTCAAACTTGAATGACTTGAGAATAATCTACCTATTAAGAGGTTTCATGACCTAATGAAGATGAACAAACTAAAAACCTTCACTAACATGTCCAAGAAGAAGGCTGTGAACAGCAATGGCAGAACAATCATTATGAAAGTAGACAAAGCACTATTTGATCAAATCATTGTGACAGCACAGAATCGTAACCTTCAAATGGCAGATGTACTCTCTCATCCCCCCTTACGACCTTTACCATGGGCTTTAGCAACTCCAGAAGGTCTGCTGCAAAAGACAAACAAAGCTGTTTTAGCAACATACTTGGAGTAAACCAATAGTCCTGTTGAGGAAATACATATAAATTCAGCCAAGCTGATTGATGGCATAGTTCTTGTTCTAAGATTAAAAGGAGAGGAATCAAACTTTGGTGAGAGCGCTATACCTGTCTTGTCCAATGCTTTGCAGGAAGGAAATAAGATTCAAAGAATCAATGTTGTATTTGATACATACAATAAGACGTCTATTAAGAACAATGAAAGGACAATCAGACGGGAAGAACTCAAGCCCCAGATTGTCAGATAGAGGAGTAAATTCCTAAGCCACATAAGGAACAACTCTCATCGCATTTCTTGTTAACGAATGGAGGAAACCAGAGTATTTTGAATAAAACACTGTTCACAAACTGTGAAGATAAATGCTACAAAATTACATCTGAAGCGAGCCACGAAGTGCCGGATGTCAACAGTACACACGAAGAAGCAGATAGGTACTTGTTGCTGTATGCTGCACACACTGCTAATGAGGGTTATGAGGTAGTAATGCTAAACTCAGATTACACCAATGTGTTTATGGGATTCCACGACAGAATCATGCTTAAATTGTTTCTGAAATGTGGTACTAAAATGCACCTTCGAGTCCCTGACATTGGGAAAATAGCTTCAACTCTTGGTGAAAATGCTTGTCAAGCTACAATAGGTCTCCATACGTTTACCAGTATGTAACACAGCAAGCGCATTTGCCAGAAAAGGAAACGTCCATTCAAAATCCTGTCTGCCAACAGACATACACAGGAAACATTTTCACTGCTCGGAGACGAATGGGATCTCTCTGAAGAACTAATGGACAAACTGGAGCAATTCCCGTGCTTGCTGTAGGCACCAAAATCTTCGGTTTATCATGCGAATGATTTGAGATATCACCTGTTCTGCACAAATAAGGGTGAGATAGACAGTCATCAACTTCCACCTTGCAGGGACTGTCTGACGAAACATGCTGAGCATGTGAATTATCAAGCCGCTATAAGCAAGATATGTCTTCTGAATGATCCAGACACTTAGTCCAATTGGGAGAGGGTGGAAGCTGGAAAAACACGAGGGAGCAGAGCAACTGTTAGTAGACTGGATGGAGGGGCAGCCAGCACCTCAGGCTGTGTTAGATCTACTGGCTTGCAACTGCACTAGGAACTGCAAACTGCCAACATGTTTCTGCTGTCTGAATGACCTCAAGTGCACCGACGTGCAGACTTCCACCTGTGAAAAACAAACAGACGCAGACAATGATGACACCTATTCAGAAGAAGATGGCGACGAATGTGAAGGATAAAATTGTTTTATGTTCACTCAGGACATACATTGCCTAGGTAAGATGTGACAACTATTATTTGAAATTGTAAGGGAAAGTTTATGTATATAAATCTATGAGGAATTCAATCAAGTTTTATTGTTATTATTTAAAGGATGATATTGTTATTATTACAATTAATAATGATAATTATTTTTTGATTATATTGAATTTAACCAATGTGGCGGAATTATATTTATTGTTCCATATATCATGATGAATTTGTATGCTATTTATCAAAAATATGAAAATCATTATTTTTTCCAGCTATGGTTGCTATTCCAATAATATCAGACAAACGGCAGAGTGATGACTTGCTATCACAAATGTTCAATCTGTTGGTATCCATACCTTGCAAAAAAAAATCATGTTAGAACCCCTCCCCCACATCCCCACCCATCCCCCACCCCGAGTGGTACAAATGGCCTAAATTTGGGGTCCTGGGCCATGGCCTAACTTGTCGACTGGACTAGACTGTTCCCAATGAAGTAGGGCCAAGATTGATTTGCATATTGATCGTCTCTGTTTGGAGTAGCACATCGAGTGAAAAACAACAGACTAGAATACAGCCTGGCTGATCGCTAGTGGCTAAGATTAATTCAAGGTCTCCAACCATCACTGTCCTGTTTGTTGCAGTACACCTTGTATTTGAATGATATGTCAGGACCGGAGGAGGGAATTATGTATTTTAAATTATCTTTGTTTTCCAACAAAGACTTGTAATTAATCAACCACAACAATTTTGACTACACCTCCTGCGAAACTGGGGAAAAAGGAGTTCAGAAAAATTTCCAACTACAGTAACATTCAATCATGTATCTTCCTGCTTTATCTTATTTCCTGTAACGTCTCTAACCCCTCTTATTTTGCTCTTCCAATAGTAGATAAGTATCCTCCATCCTGGATTATTAATAACTGATAGCCGGACTAATGTGCCCTCCAGCCGCTAGAGTGTGACAGATCCTAAGTGAGAGCATCGATTCAATGGCCACAGGTATGTAGCATGTCACTGGTCCAACTCTAATGTGGAGCAGACAGAGCACAGCGTTCCTTCCCCTCATGTCATGTAGCCTCACATCATACCCATAGCTACCCACTGAGTTACGTACCAAGAATAAAAGAGGTCTGTAGTAACACACAAAAACAGCAGGCAGGCAGTATCTCAATGTAACCAAGGTGAGTGTGCCCTAAGTTTAATTAATAGTCCCAGCTATCCATGTATGATTCCGAGGGTAAAACTCAAAGGAGGAAGTAGAATAAATCATCACTTAGTATGAGGACTTGGCAGAGACGTTAGCCCGCCCCCTTAGTGAACCAGTGATGAAAAGGTCATTGCAGCTTTCTGGACAGACGGCGACCCAGAACCCTGCCACTGAGGGTGAAGATGAGGCGGTCCCCCCGGGACCTTTGTGGAAGAAAAATCATATCCCATGCCCAAGTAAATTTCGGGATATTGTGGTATTCATATGAAACATGTGAAAAAAGCCATGATGCTCATTGGGTGCCATCAGCAACCAGCATGTCACAAGTCTCCCTGAATACAAAACTGGTTACATTCTTGTACTGTTCCAATGGAATAAAGTCAAGTGCAGCAAAGAACAACACACTGATTATTAAATAAACCTCAGTGCAACTGTCACTCATCACTTGCCAATCACACCGTATCTGATATACCAATGGCTGATATAGAAATAGGGCACGCTGCAATCAGCAATGCATGGGCACATTTTCCATATATATTTATTAACAATCCATTCTGGGGACATGTCACCATAAAAAGCAAGTTCCAATAAAGTCTTTCAGGCCCCTTGTTCTAGATCTCTGGCCTAGTTACTAAAAGGACTGTTATGTTAAACAGCAACATCACCTGCTTCCTAAATTCTCAAGGGACTGTTCTCCCTTTAAACTCATCCCCTACTCATAACCTTGCATAATTCCCTCTCAAAAGCGAGCAAAAGCAACTTGTTCTGAGCGTCCCTTCCAACCACATCAGGTTCCATTCTGTATGTACCACTGCTCTTAAGCCTTCAGCCTAAGGAATGTCATGCTGCTGTAGTTACCCCACACCTCAAAATCCCAGAGGCTCCAGAAGAGCATTTACAGGACAGGAAGGAAAAATTGTCTCCATCATGCAGAAGCCTTCAATGGGCTATGTGATGCCTTCCTGGGAAGGACTGGGAAGTCAAGCATTTTGTATGTATTGTACACTGCTTTCCTCTGTTTTTAAAAATTATAAAAGAATAAAAAAAACTTCTGAAATCAAAGAGATCCCAGAAGGGCCGATGCATCAGGGCTGCAGCAATTTAGTCGTGCCAAAATTTGCACCACCACAAGAGACAGTCTCACTAGAAAAGGAGGTATATGGGGAAGCTTCCCAGGGGAACTCGGACTGCGATTATGATGCAAGCAAGCCTTAATGCCACAGGGCAGGTGAGGGCCAGCAGGATGATAGGACAACTTTGGACAAACAGGGTCCTAAGAAAATACATCATTCTCATTCCAGAGAGTGGGTACCTGCCAAGAGGTTAGCCCAGTATGTGTCAGGCTGTCTAGGAAAATCGCTGGACAAGGTCATCTGCAGTCATCGAAAGGCAGAATGCTCACACCCTATTCAGGAGGGCCAGGTAGTGCAAACTCTGGAAGTAGTTGGCCCAATGACCACGTTCCTGGCAAAATTAGTCAAGGACATGCAAAAGGGGATAGACCATTCACGGCACACCTGCCCAGATGAATGTTTGGACATGTTTTACACAGAGAGAGAGAGAGAGAGAGAGAGAGAGAGAGAGAGAGAGAGAGAGAGAGAGAGAGAGAGAGAGAGAGAGAGAGAGAGAGAGAGAGAGAGACAGACACAAGGAAGGTTCCAGCCCCCATAATACCTCCCAAAATCAAACGCCATATACACAAATGATATGGGGGGGAAATCTAGTGAACGAACCGACAGAGCCTGTTCAACTTGTGATAAGATCACTCTTTTCCGTGATCTAGTTAGAAATGAAGTATGATTGTGATAGCCGTGTCTTGGGGACCTATTAGAGGGGTTCTTCCTTACGGAATAGGTGATCTCACACATTATAGTGTCATATTTCATCATTTGACCACCTATCTCCACCCAGGTAGGATAATACCACCTGGGCGGACTCAACCTCGTGGTTAAATGAGCCCTGAGGGAGTGCTGTAATTCTTGTCAACTTTCACCTCCCTGGATAAAAGTGCAGGCATCCATCAAAAAGATTTTTTGTTGGGCAAAGATTTTTTTGGGGGCTGGATAAGGCAGGAGCTTCTCCTACCAAAGCCCCTTAGCAAAGAAAAGTGTCAAAATGGGGCTGAGGCAATACCAAGGACACTTCAACAATTACTTTCTCTTGAGAGGAGCAAGATGGGGCTATGGATGCAGAACACCCTACAGAGGAGCTACTAATACATCAATTGGACAATCTGTTAAGTCTTAAACATTCTTCCCCCCAAAACATAGGAGAAACCTAGTGAAACCTGCCCTCAGGTGGCAGGAGGTGTCAAGTGAAGCACGATTTCTCCAGTCGGTTAGGGTCTTCCAAACAGAGCTCTATAGCTCACCGAAGCAATGGAGGAAATTGTTTCCTATTGTTTCAGCACAGGAGAAACTACTAATAAACCAAGACGTGGCTGCCTTAAAAGCGAAAGGGGTCATAAGTTGTACAGCTCTTCATCTTAGAGGCTCAGCGAGCAACAACTTCCTAATGGAGAAGAAAGGAAAGGTATAAATGTCAGAGAACTCAGCAAGAGGCTGATGTACCACCACGTTAAGATTGACAGTATCCATCTTCTTAGGGATAGTCTTAGACTCAGGATCTGTTGGTGCATCTTGATCTGAAGGATGCCTACTTGGTAATTTCCAATTTCCACCCACATTACAAGTCCCCCCCCAATTCAGCTGGCGGTCCCAAGTCTAAGAGTTGATGGCCTTTCCGTTTGGCCTATGTCAGGCACCTTGATGCTTTGCGAAAGTGCTCAGGCTGGCAGCGGGGTGTCTATAGGCCAAGGGGAGAAGACCACTTGCCTACCTGGATGGCATCCTACTGATGAATCAAGGTCCAAACTAACTTCAACACCATCTGCTATTTGCAGTCTCTCTGCTACAGGAAATAGGGTTTGTAGTCAACGAGGAACAGTTTGTGTTTGATCTGGTGGAGACAATACTGTGACTTCCACATAAGAAGGTAGTTTGCATCCACAAGGATCTGAGGAGATCACGGACAAAGGTTAGGAAACAGTTGGCATGACTCTTAGGTCTGCTTACATCACACATTCAAGCCATCTTCCAGCTGCCTGCTCCATTACAAAGCCCTCCAGAGATTGAAGGCATTGCACCTAAGGAGGGAACTGACTTGTTCAGAAGCCATGGATATTACAAAGCAAGCCAGGAAGGAGACCAGTTATGACTGGATCATATAGAGGCATTTTATGGGGGAATAATCTTTGAGCCGACCCTGGATCTGACTGAGTCAGACAGTAGCAGACTAGGGTGTGGGGGGCAGATGCAGAGTATTGTCTACAGGAGGAAATTAGTCTAAAGAAGAATGAAAAATAGCATATAAACTGCCTGGATTGCTTGCAGGCTCTTTAATGGTCAGGTACATGACCAAGGATTGGATGGTGTGCTGTGTTCTGCTGAAGAGAAACAACTTTTCAGAGGTACGGTACATAAATCCTTTAGATGGGAACAGACAAAAAGCACTGAAAAAGACGACCAAGGCACATTTGTCTGGAAAACCAAATGGCAGTAACAGTGGAGCACCTTCCTTGTCTCAGAGCGAGGTGGCAGATAAGCATTCCAGACAGCTCCAGGATTCCAGCATGTGAAAGTGGAAACCAGAAATCTTGCTGACATTTATGCTAAGATGGGGGCCGATGCGAAACAGACTTCCTTGCATGCTGGATGGATTACCAGCTCCCAAGATATATCAGATGGAGGCCAGATCTAGGGGCAGAAGCAGTTATTTAGGAGTGGAGGATATGCTGCAACAATGATTTTCCATCATGTGGTATAATGACATTGGTGACATCTCAAGTTTGCAGGTCTGGTTTTCATCACCCCATTTTTCAGTGGAGATCTCAAGTGAGGTTTCCAGTTCTGAACTTTTTTGGATTGTCCAACTTTCTTCTCCACATTTAGAACCTTTTGACGAGTCCTCTAATGCTCAGTCACTAATCACTGATGGCAACAACTTTCCACCTCCTGGCATGGAAGATTACAGGGATCACTGGGTTCTACCAGGCCTCTTGGACCAAACATCACAGTTCATCAGGAAGGTATAGGCATGCTGCATGGTAAAAAAATTCAGATGTGCATGGTGAAGATGGACTATTTGACGTTTGGAACTGGGTATGGACCCTGGTGAGTCCAACTTTTTCTATACACCCAACTTTAAACACTTATTTATGTTTCAAAACAATGTGAAAACACTCAGAGTAAACTCAGTCTTGGTGCACAGAGGCTGATAAGAATTTAAGAACACGGCGAATAATAAACAAAACAGTGGTGACATTGTGGCTGCCAGAATAATTCTACCACATTACCTACAGCAGCATTCTTAAGTGACAGAGGAGGCTGAGAATACACCCCTATTTATAGAGCCTTCCTACAGACAGCAATTAATCTGCAGCAGGAACACAATCAGGACATGAAGATGCAGTTCACAAAGCGCAGCTATACAAGTCCATTTGTTCATTAAAGTAGTCCACAGTTACTTCTAGATGTGCTGGGGAAAGGCCTATAGTCAAAGTTACTCTGCCCACCAGTAGGGAAAAGACTAACAGACCTCTACTCAAAGCTACTCCGCCCATCACTAAAGGTTAGACTTACAGACCTCTAGTCAAAGTTACTCTGCCCACCAAAAAAGGAAAGACTTACACGCCTCTACTCAGAGCTACTCTACCCACCAGTAAAGACTTACAGGCCTCTACTTAAAGCTACTCTGCCCACCACTAAAGGCAAAAAGTACAGACCTCTAGTCAAATTTGCTCTACCCAACAGTAATGGAAAATATTACAGGACCCTATTCAAAGCTACTCAGCCCCCAGTAAAGGAAAGACTTACAGGGCCCTGGTCAATGCTACTCTGCCAACAGTAAAGGAAAGACTTACAGATCTCTACTCAAAGCTACTTCGCCCACCAGTAAAGGAAAGACTTAAAGGCCTGTAGTCAAATCTACTCCCCCCAAAAGTTAAATGTAACAGACCTCTAGTCACAGTTACTCTGCCACCAGTAAAGACTTACAGACCTTTAATCAAAGCTACCCTGCCCACCAGTGAAGGAAAGATTTACAGGACTCTAGTCAAAGCTACTCAGTCCTCCAGTAAAGGCAAGACTTAACATTCAAGAGGTGCTCCTCAAGCACAATTAATACATGGACTCTATGCAAACCTAAATCCCAGAGCTAGCACCCGCTTCAAACTACTACTAGAAACAAGCAGATGCCTAAACAAAAATATGGTCCAGGCAGTGGCCTCCCAAGAATAACTGGCTGCTGAAAGCAAGACAAAAACTAGACTAGAAAACTACTAGATGTGGACAATTTTAATAACTTAATTTTTGTGATGACCCTCAATATTTCCTAACAATAAACAGATCAGTCAGTGTCCACAGCAAAAGAACAAGCCTTGACACATAGATGTTTCTGGCTTAGACAATTTTACATAAAGCACACAATATGTCAACACAACCCAAGGAGGAGGGCGACACTGAAGAAATAAAAGTGAGTGTGCCTACCTCTGGGCATCAGGCTGGGAGATGGTGTTGACTATGGCCTCCACAGAGGTGTCAAAGAGCTCAGGGTCCCGCAAGGATGCAAAGGCCACCTCCATGATGCTCTCGCAGTCGATGAGGGGTATCTCCAGCTGCACCCAGCTGGAGAAGCACTTGAGAACCTTCTGTTTGATGTACCCAGGCGAGTCCTGCTGCTGCAGCAGCTGCTGAAGAAGAGGGAAGACGCAACCACACTCCTGTGCCAGGGCGCTGCGCACCTGCCCCTTCCTGTACTGGGGCAGGCGGCTGGTCTGGAACTCCTCGGGCAGCACGGTCAACAGTTCCAAGAGTGCCAGGCAACGCGCCTGGCCATCAACATTGGAGTCTCCAGCCTGGAACATGCGCACCATGTCCGAAACCGCGCAGGGCCAGGCGTCAGGCATCATGCTCAGTGCCAGGGAGGCGAGTGCCACACACAGCCGAGTCAGAACAATCTTGGAGCCGCTGGCAAAGTGCGTGATCTGGCTAAAGAGCTGTGACTTGAGGCCCTCGTACTGGTCTGCAGGGATATCATTCCAGTAGCGGGAGATCTTTATATGGAGGGCACTGGCACCAAAGTACTGGATCTCGGGGACACGATCTGAGCTGAGCAGGAGCCAACTGAACTGCCATGCCTGCGGGGAGACCTGCGCCTGCATCAACCACTTCTGGGCCATGTTCTTGTTCTCGATGTTGGGGTCGTAGTACAGCTGATGCAGCGCCTAGAAGAACAGAAAGAGAAGGTTATGAGAGGCTCGCAGTGCACCCCACAACATCTAATTACACCATATAGAGAAGGCACGTGGGTTCAGAGAAGAACATGCGCAGTCACTGGATCTCATCGGGGAGGGTGTGCTACCAGACCACTGCAGTCCGAATGTTCTATGATAAGTATTGTGCGCTAAATATCTTTTACAAAAATATCACCCTACTGCAGTTAATGGAAAATGTAAACCCCATATCCTTTAAAACGATATTTAGTACAGAAGACTCATGTCAGATGATATTTCTGATTACGATATTCTAGCATACAACTGCATACACACATGATTTCAACCAATAGTGGTATCGGCTCGAGGACTGAAGCAGTCTCTATAGCAGAGGCATCTTTTGCTCACAGTTCTCGAGTGTCTGGTACAACACGTCGGTAATGTAATCATAAATGAAAGAGGTCTAGAGGCATAGCAACCACCCTTTCTCGGCTCACAGCTGGCCCATATTTTTGGCTGGTTCAGACAGAATGGCACCACCCATCTTCATGTCCAAACACCTGACATGGTCGGGTAGGAGGCTGGACCCAAACTATCTGCCCACAGACCTTGTTTGGAAGTTCCTTCCCATGTTTTCAGGGTGTTTATGTCGAGCACACACACAGGAGACTGGGACAAAAACTACGAACGACCCAGTGCTTTGAATGGGTCGGTACTGTCCGGTACTGAGTACCAGCACTTTTTATTTTGAAAGGGAGAGTACCGGCACTTCTCAATTAAAAGGTAACACCTTTAATTGGAGAGTACCGGCACTTCTCAGAAACACTTCTATTTTCCCATTTTAAGCACTGGAACTACCTCGGTAAAACCTTAGAGCGCATTAGAGCAGCCTGAACATTTGTTGCAAACCTCAGGACTTCTGAGAGATCCTCGGCTCGGTTTTTGGAAAAGTGCAGTGTCTTAGCTACAGACCAAAGGTTTGGCTGACAACCGGCCTCTACTTCTACCCAAATTAGAGCCTATCAGTGGTTAGCATGTTCTTATGGCCTCTATGTGCAGGTACATCAGCTCCCCAAAGGAGAGCAGAACCTACGTACTAGTCAAGGAGCTGCTTTTTGACCCACTTCCCTTTGCCCTTGCCCAAAGGCAAGCAGTTTTATATGGCGCCAACTTGGCCCAAGGACACTGGAGGGCTTTACATGAGCACCGGTTACATTACATAAGACCAGATTCATTTCTGTTTTGGCACTGGGAGGGTAAGTGATTTGCCCAGAATCACAGTATGCTGACCCAACACCGGGACTCGAGCCTGGGGCTAGATATACTTACATTAGGAATACCGATTTCCTAATTGCGACTCTCTCAGAATCACAATTAGGAAATTGGTATCCCTAATGTATGAAGCTCATTAGCGATTCCTAGAGGGTAGCAAATAGACGTAGCTCATGCATATTAATGAGGTAGGTCGCAATTTCTGACCCATTAGGAATTACATCCATCACATGGATGGTGGCCTGCTGAGGTCAGAAGACCACCATGTCTGAGATTGCTTATTAATAAAGTACTCTATTTTTATTTTTTTTAACATAGCCCATTTTCCTTTAAGGAAATGCACTTAAAAAGAAAAAATTAAAGTTTGCTGCTTCATTTTTTAAGAGTAGGCAGGGGTGCGTGGGACAACAGCCTGCTCTCAAAAATATTATTAATCACATTCTCAGAGGGGAAGGGGTCCCTCGGGGACATTTTCCGCTTTGAGAATGTGTCAACACCAGTTTTAAACAGTTACCGGAAATCTGGAAGTCAGTGGCAAAACAGTAATCCATAACATACCAATTCGGTATTTACAAGGGACGCCCTAAACACAATCCTTCCAAATACTGAAACACAAAACCAAAACACATTTTGTACATTAGAAAAAGCATTTTCCCAGTCGCAAACGGGCCGATGGGCTGATTGCGACTGGAAAATTGTACATCGGGCCCCTGGTTCCCCAGGTCCAAAGTGGAGAGCTCTGGCCGTAACAGTCCCTTTCGGTGCTCTCCTTCCTAGGCGGTGAAGTAGCGCTACCCAGAGCTACTCTCCGACTTACTAGAAGACACATCTTATTGCCAACTTCTGAGGTCCCTGTCTGCACACAATACACCCATCCACGACGGTCTCCATGCAGCGCTACATAGCGCTTACCACAGGCAGGGAAGGCAACGGGTCGCTAGACCAAGCACTCGCTTCAGTATTGCCTACATTATCTTCGTCAACCTTGTTTTTTCATCCATTTTTCAAAGTTTTAAACAGAAGACGAGCACAAAAAAAATAGAATCTGAAGCATAGCAACTTGAAAAACACACAACCAACGGGGTATTTAAATGACACGCATGCTCTTCGTCGGATGTTGAGAGAAGCCCGCTGGCAGAGAGCATGCTTTGGATTTCTGGCAGTGGTGGTTTTTCTTGGATTACAGAGCACAGATCCTGAGCCTCAAGTTCTTGAAACATTTATTTTCACCACTAATCGTCCCTTTATTTTCTTGCCTCATAGGTAAAAGGCTGTGACCGGCGCTGCAGCTCACAGGTCACTTGCTTGTGCCACCTAACGTTCCTTTGCGTCTTCAGCCCGGTGGAAATAAAAAATAAATACAACTAATACATTGGTTTATACAAACAACTGTCTTAAAAGTAACGTGAGTCAGTTACTTTCAGTGCATGTATGTACGCTCTAAGGCCCCTCGTCAATTTATACTGAAAATCCATCCAAATGAGAAACTGAAGCTACTGAAATGTCTGCATTCCCGGGGGTGTGAAAACAAATAAAACACCCAGAACCAAGGTGGCAGGTAGAGGGGACTTCCCACTCTTGGAACCCAGGAACAGCTCTGGATTGTGCAACGACTGTAGTCCGGGGATCTGCCAAGTTACTTCTACTTCTCGAGAAAGAACCAGATGTATTCTTCACACATTCCCACAAAAGTACTTGGGTACAATTTCGCAAAGGACAAGCGTTGAGCACCAGTTGCAAATCTCTTCATTTGAGCTCCCGGTCATAGGCATGAAAATCTGGTAGGTCCACCTCAAACTTCATTCTTACAAAGTCGATAAAACGTGTACTGTATAAACTGACAATAGTAACATTAATAATATTGTAGATAACAGGTTCACAGCAGCAAAGAAGACATTACAATAAGCTGTGTCTGGGTATGAAGACTCATTATCAGTATAATATACATATGTCTTGTTTAGGAGGGAGCTATTGACTTTGTTAATTTCTTTTAGTCATGCTGTACAGTAGCAAGGCTGAAAGTTAAAGGGAAAAAATATGAAATGGCCAGCGCTGACCACGGATGCAGTGACCCGCTTTCTTAATATGGGATTATTCTCCGTCTTCACAAAAAAAGTTGAATTATCTTACATCCAAGCTGAAGTTCCCCGTGTGCCCCTGCATGAAGACAAAAAGGCCACATAGAGCAGGGAAAGCAGCACCATCTACATCTTTAAAGCATCTTGAAACCCATGGCGTGACTTTGGGGGCTTTTTTTCTGGGAGGCCAAGCGGGCCAAGCAACGAAGGGGAAGAGGGTGGATGGGGCAAACAGCAACAGGGGAATGGTGGGGGTGGACTGAACAAGCAACAGCACAGGAGGATGGTGGTAGGCAGGGCAGCAACAATGGGGAGTGTAAGCAAAAGGGAAAAAGTACCTTTGAAAGTGGCGAACAGTGGAAGGACACTGGGTAATGGAGCAGCGCTTGGGCAATGGAGCAGCGCTTGGGCCACGCTCCAGGGCAACGACAAACACCTGAAAAGGAAGTGAAGCCAGCTCTCGTTGGCTAAAGAGAAGCAAAGAAATGAGAGTGATGATAAAGCCAACCGATGGTAAGCAATGGGTGGGCTCGAAGCCCCCCTGTAAGTAAACAAAATGTCCCACAGCGAACAGGGCCTGCGCGGTCTCAGGAGAGATTTAAAGTACAGTGACCAAGGGGGCAAACTGCCAACCTACTGAATGGCAGAAAAAACAACCAGCAGCGCTTCCAAGCATTTAGGGGCGATAGAGTGAAGGCAGGAGAGTGTTAAAGAAAGGGACGGGGATGTAATCAGCCTGAAGGGAAACTGCCTTTGTCACACAGCCATTCCCATGCAGTCTTTACCATCTAGGGCCTTTACTAAGCAGGTATTTTTTTAACTAATATATTTTTGTACGTTACTTTTAGGGGTTAGGGATAAATAGAGGGAAAGGGAGGTCAGGGTAACATGAGGACCCAGGGGTAGGTAGAAGTAAAAGGGGTAAGGTTGAACTTACAGTTCAGGGATGGCAAGAGGTAAAGTGAGGTAAGGGTGATTTTCGGGGTTAAGGTGGGATAAACTAAAGATGAAACAAACTTTTTGAAATCACTGCTTGTTTGAGGATGAACAAAACATCCTCTAAATTCTAAAAGAGGAAACCAACAAATATGTAAATGTGAAATAGCAGCAAGTGAAAGGCCAAAGGCTGACACACGCATACCCTCCCTGGTGTGGGCCACAACAATGGCCGACACCAAGGAGGGGTTTTAAAAATCCTCTGGTGCAAAGTACCGGAGGATTACTTTTTATTTAAAAACCCCTAGGGAGACACAGAAGAGTTTCCGTGTCTCCCGGCATATCCCCCTCCCAGCGAGGCGCGCTGATGTCACAGTTTGTTTTCTCCACCAGAGCAGGAAGCAGCAGGTAAGGCCTCACCACCTTCCAGGAAGGCCTCGTTAGAAAGGGGAGGTTCTCCCCTTTTAAACAAGACCTTCCTGAAAGTGTTTCCTGGTCACAGATCGCAGCCAAGAAACACCAATGGACACCAGGGATGTCATCGGGGGTGCGGCCCTCGTACTGATGGCGCTGGATGCAAAGTCGATACAGCCAACGTTTTGCCAGTCGAATACGTCCATCTCTTTTTGAATGTTGACTTCCTTCAGCAAATTGTGCAGTAGACAGATTTGTGTGCAGAAAAATTTCTGAGGGAGCATGGCGGCACTCTAGGGCTGTGTTCTAGTGCTTGCCAGTGGTCTCCCATTTCACTGGCAGAAATGAAGATGGTCTTGGGCTTTATGCTCAAAATGGGGTTGCAGCAGAAACCGACCTTGTAGTCCTGCACAACTACTTGCAGGGTTTGGGTAGCCTCCATCTCCGCACAGAGCCGCAAAAGGGAAGGGCCCAACCCGTATTGTGGAGACATCAAAACTCTCTATCGCAAATCAATCTGTTTTTGTAAGGTGGGCACCTGCGTTTATGGGGCAAACGTCCTCAACGACGACTCCGGAAGAACAATGGCATGAACAACACAAGCGTAACCACGCTTGCGGGAACAACGACTGCCTTTGTGTCTGCCTTAACCACGCATGTGCTGAACAACGCATATGCGTGGTTAAGGCAGAGAAAAAGGCAGAGTGGATCGGGAGAGGACGTGGTCAGATAAGTGGGGTTAGGGGTAGTTTTTAGGGGTGGGGCAGTTTTGGTTTTGCGGGCGGGGTATCAGTGTAGTTTGGTTT
This sequence comes from Pleurodeles waltl, assembly GCF_031143425.1. Lineage (NCBI taxonomy): Eukaryota > Metazoa > Chordata > Amphibia > Caudata > Salamandridae > Pleurodeles > Pleurodeles waltl. The sequence goes on along the minus strand of NC_090442.1, from coordinate 73,816,857 downwards.
TTAGGGGCAGGGGTGGGGGGGTCAGGTAGTTTTGGGTTTTAAGGGTGGTGGATCGGGGTAGTTCTGTTTTTGGGGGTGGGGTAGTCCTGCTTTTAGGGGCAGGGAAATTTTGTTTTTGGGGGTGGGGGCGAGGTAGTTTTGTTTTTAGGGGTGGGGAAGGTCGGGGTAGCTTGCTTTTTAGGGGCGAGGTAGTTTTGTTGTGGAAGGTGGGGTAGTTTTCATTCTGTGGGTAAGCCGGAGTAGTTTTGTTTTTATGAGTGGGGGATGAGGGTAGTTTGGTTTTTAGGGGCAGGGGAGGGGGTCGGGGTAGTTTGGTTTTTAGGGACAGGGGTGGGGGTCGGGGTAGTTTTGTTTTTGGGGTGGGGGGTCGGGGTAGTTTTGATTTTAGGGGTGGGGGTCAGAGTAGTCTTTTAGGGGGTGAGTTGGGGGGCTTGGTTGTTTCAGGGTGGGTGGGGGGTGTCGGGGAATGTTTTAGGCAGAGGGTGGGTGGGGGGTGCTGGGGTACTTTTGTTTTAGGGGCAGGGGTGGGGTATTTTTAGTATTAGGAGTGGGGTACTTCTGGGGCTTAGGGCAGGTGGGGTGGCATGCTAGAACCACGCATGAGGTTCCCACACATGCCTTTACTAGGCATGCTTTTACAATGAGAAACCTGGTTGTTGTTCCGACCGCGCTGGTCAGGCATGCATGGTTATCACATCCGTTGTTCCATCATACATTCTGTTTTTGGTTCTGGGATCAGCAGCCAAATAGGGAAACCTACCAAACCCAGGCATTTCGAAAAACTAGACACCTGGGGGAGTCCACAGAGGTGCGGCTTGTGTGGATTACCCAAAGTTTTCTTAACCAGACTACCCTGCAAACGCGAAATGTTGAAAAAAAGCTCTATTTTTCATTGCATTTCTGGCATGCAAACTACAGGAATATGCAGGAATCCACGAAATTCCTAACACCCAGCATTTCCTCACCTGTCCTGATAAAAATGCGCTCATACTTGTATGCCTGTGCTTAGTGCCTGCATCAGGAATGGATCACCCCAGGGTCAACAGTAGCCCTCATGTAAAGGACTACCATTGACCGTTGTGTGATCCATTCCTGTCACAGGCACTAAGCCCAGGCACACCAGTGGGTAGCGTTTTTAACAGTACAAGTCAGGGAACGCTGGGTGGTAAGCAGTTTGTGGATCCTTGCATATTCCTGTAGTTTATGTCTCAGAAATGCAAGGAAAAATAGTGTTTTTATTCAAAAGTTTACATTTGCAAGGTATTCTGGGGAATAAAACTTTGGGGAATTCTCAAATGCGATACCTCCCTGGACTCCCCTTGAGGTCTACTTTTCAGAAATGTCTGGCTTTGATAGGTTTTACTAAATGGTTCCCGATCCCAGGACTAATTAGTACACTCACCTTAGTTATCATTATTGCCACAATAGGTTTTGGGACCCTCCCCGTCGCGTGTACTTGGCCTAGCCACACAAGTGAGGTAATATTTTTATTGGGGAATCTGGGGGAATGCTAGTTGGAAGGAAGTTTGTGGCTCCCCTCAGATTCTAGAACTTTCCATCACCGAAATGTGCAGAAAAAGTGTTTTTGTAAGCCAAAATTTGAGGTTTGCTAAGGACTCTGGGGGACCGAACCTGGTGAGAGCCACACAAGTCACCCCATTCTGGATTCTCCTAGGTGTTTAGTTTTTAAAAATGTATAGGTTTGCTAGGTTTCCCTATGTGCCAGCTGAGAAAGAGCACAAAATCCACAGCTAGGCACTTTGCAAAAAAACGGTCCGTTTTCACTGGAAAAATGTGATGTGTCCCTGTAGTGTTTTGGGGCATTTCCTGTTGCGGGCACTAGGCCTACCCACACGGGAGACTTGGAGGAACACAGAATAGAAGAGAAAGTGTTATTGCCAGTTGTCTTTCTCCACATTTGTGCCTTTCAAATACAAGACAGTGTGTAAAAAAGAAGTAATTTTGAGAAATGCACTGTAATTCACATGCTGGTATGGGTACCCCCGATTTCAGAGATGTGCAAACAACCACTAGTTCTAACCTCCATATCATGCACCCATTTCAGAAATACATAGGTTTCCTTGACATCTATTTTTCACTCTAGGTTTTACCAAATGAACTGCTGTATACCCCCTATACAATGAAAACCCATTGCAAGGTGCAGCTCATTTATTGGCTCAGAGTACCTTGGATTCTTGATGAATGTACAAGCCCTATATATCCCCGCAACCAGAAGGGTCCAGCAGACGTAACGGTATCTTGCTTTCAAAAATCTCCCATAGCTGGAAAAAGTCACAGAAGAAAACTAACATAAATGGCTGTTTTTTTCAACTCAATTTCCATATTTCTTTTTTGTTTCAACTGTTACTTTTATGTAGGCAAACCTTGAAGGATCCAAACACATGACCCCTTGCTGAATTCTGAATTTTGTCTACTTTTCAGAAGTGTTTAGCTGTCCAGGATACACCATTGGTTTCATATCCATTTCTGGCACTAACTGGAAGGAGGCTGAAAGCACAAAAATAATACAAATGGAGTATGTCCCAGTAAAACGCCAAAACTGTGTTGAAGAAATTGGTTTTCTGATTCAAGTCGGTCTGTTCCTCAAAGCTGGGAAGATGGTGCTTTTATCATTGCAAATCCTTCGTTGAACATATTTGCAGGGAAAAACAGATGCTTTCTTCTGCAGCACTTCTTTCCCATTTTTCCCCCCAAAACACATTTTACCTGTATTTTGGCTATTTACTCAGTCTCCTCCAGGGGAACCCACAATCTCTGGGTACCTTTAGAAACCCCAGGATGTAAATTTGCAATGGATAGCTTATGTGGACAAAAAGGTATGTGGCCTAAGCTTGAATTACTCCAAATAGCTAACAAAGGGCTCGGCACTGGGGGGGGGGGGGAGCGAGCCCAGAAGCTAAGGGGTTAAACAAAGGGAAAATTTTGACAGCTTCATCATTAATTAAAGCAATGGGCAGCCAAAATGTATGTTTCAGAAACTGGTCGCAAGTCACAAAGTTTTATTATTGGTAGTTGCTTGTGTCCAGCTCTTTGATATACCGGAAAGAGTGAGTTTCAACTCTGATGGTTTTTAAGCTGTCTTGCAAGCAAAAGCAAAAAAAAAAAAATCTCAATCCCAGCGCAAGCGGTGCAGAACACTACTAATAAAGAATTCCGTCAATACTTAGTCCATGCTCTAGGAAGAAAACAAACACAGAGACACAAAGTAAAGTCGACAGGAGCTGACCACCAATAAGCTCCCCAGTGAAAATAAGATTGACAATGAAACCAACTAATGGTAAATAATGGTCAGGCCAAAAGCCTCAAAGAGTTTAAAGAAATAACTAAATAGATCATCACAAGTGATAGCGCATGTGTGGTCTCAGGCAAAAATTAAATGAAGAGTAAGTGTCCTCGTGGCCACAGCTCCCGCCCTCAGAACTGAGGAACCAGGTTCGAATCGAGCCCTCGGCTCAACATCATGCGACTCTGGGCACGTCACACATCTCCCCCTGCCTTAGTAACCAGCTGCTTCTGTAAAGGCCTTGGGACATGTTTGCACTATAAAATAAAATAGTCACTTGAACAGACACAATCATGCTACAAGCAGGCATGTTGTTACACACTTTTGTATCCAATGCCATGACCAGGCGAGAACAGGTTACACTTGGACAACCGGTATTACAACGAAAAGATTATACTGTAGTGGTAAAATTCATGCCACATCACTTCATCTGCAGAAGTGGCCCTGCCTCTCCAGGTGACAGAGGTGGGGACCGTCTGACGACCCTTTTCAAACAATGTATACGCCCTGAGTCTTTCTTTTGGCCGCAGAGAGGGAAACAGCAACAGAACCCTTTACACTCAGTACTGAGATGTGCTCAGTGTCTGCCCGTATGACACCGGAGGGAAGAACTTTTAAAACTTGCAACCCAAAGAGATAATTATTAGAGGAAACCTCTGATGTTCTGAAAGGACAGGAGATATTTAATGAGACAAGAGACACAGGTTGGCTGAAAACCTATACATTGCTAGTCATCACTTTCAACCACTGTTCGGGTCATATGCCAGACTTGCATTGCTACATTTATTTTTGACCAGAGGGTCAGCAAGCCAACCTTCTCCAGAGCACTGTGAGCTGGTAGAAATGAGAACAAGACCCCACTGCATTTAGACAATATGGCACACATACTGGAGACTGGACCAACCTTTTAGGTGCTTTCACTAGATATAATGTCCAGGATATATAAGCAGCTGGATGCCTCGCCCTAGGGCTCTGCAGTCTTCCTGCTTCTGCCTGAACAGAAGGTACTTTCCCCATTTCTGCCCCGATATCTATTTTTTTAGTCTGGATGTCCAGACTTTGCAGTCATGTGACTTTGCTATAGCTTTTTTTTTTTTTTATGTAGAAGGGTTTTGGGGTGCACGTGACAGTCTGGGTGAAATTATTATATGTTTCTATTATGGTTTTTAGATTAATAACACTAATGTTTTTGGCCTCACATAAATGCTAGGGAGCTTTGAAGTTATGTTTCAGACAATTCTAATCTTTATAGATGTAACACGTTGGCGTGTTTGGTGTCACTATATTGATTATTCATGCTGAGATAGGTCTTCTTCAGGCGGTGAGTTTTGGTTTGGTGTGGTGTGGTGTGGTGTGGTGTACAGTCCGGCCACTGCTCTTCCTCAGGTGGTGCACCATTGGAAACACATGCTAGGCGCTATCTCTACCTTACATCCTCTAATAGTCCACTGCATTGTCTCAACCCTGACAGAACACCATTGGTCTTCATAGCCCCTAAACACCTCAAACAACGGGCTCAGTCTACACTTCAAACTATTGATTAAACTAATGTCGCGCCCACGACTAAAGCTGTACTCCTCACCTGCAACTCAATCACACCATTCTGCTCTCAGTTCATCAACATAAGGAAACCCCCATTGAGTCTGCTTAAATATAAAACAGAAATCAGAAATCATCAGGTTCAAAAGTCCCTACTACCAACTTAAATTTTTAAACAGGAAAAAACTGACCCACATTCAGACAGCAATCACGCCTTGCAGAATTACATTATCGAATCTTCTAATGGTATCGATAGTAAACACCAAAATCTCCCAGAACACAAATAAAATCTAGGGCCTGCCCTTTCAAGGCCAGAGTGCATCAAAGCCCTACTTGTTGGAGTCCCAAGGTTTTCCTTTTCTCCGGCAGCACCAGGTTCGACACGCTTTGCAGCCAACTCAGACTTCAATCTTTAGAACCCACCTCTTTCTACGAGGCACCCCTAGGTTGCTTGCTGGGGTCTACCTTCTCAGTGCATCAAGGATTTTACATTTAAAAAAAATATTATGTACAACCCCACCAACCTTTCCAAACTCTTCCAAAGGTTGGTCCTTAAGGGCACTGAAAGGTGTAACTAAGCTAGTAGGGTACAAGTAGTGTACAACTGAGTCAGTAAAAGGAAGGCAGTTCTAATGCATCCCCATTAGCTTAGATACAAAGTGTTCTCATGTCTCTCAGGGCTTGGTCTGAGCCAAACAAAGGAAAACATGAATTATCTCCGGTCCTCATAAAAGAAGGCTTTTAGTACACCTTCAGGCTCTGCATTTCCAATCTCGTGTGCACTATGTTACAACACTTCACTGATCTAGCTACCATCTTTGAAGCACATTGCAGTCTGTGATACTTTACTGGATTGAGGAGCGCCAACAGGAATAGTCCAGGACCATCCAGCACTTTCCGTGATGTGCATCTTCTAGAAGACAGCTTCTCTGACTACCCCGGGATCTGTTGATTAATGTCCCAAGATGGTGGTGGGGGAAACTGAGGCAGGGTTGTCAATTACTGATCAACGCCCTGACCTGGTGGTGGAAGAAGAGGGGTTGGGTTGTTAATGAGCAAATTACACCTCTGTGAAAGCACAAGACACCTGTGGGCACGTTAACAATGGCTCCCTGTTGGCAGGCAAACTATGACTACACCAGTGTATGGCCTGGACTCAGACTCATAGGAGAGGCAGCCTCTTGGGTCATCTCCGATTCAGCATTTTCCCATCTTCCACAGGCCTTTGAAAACCATCAATATACAAGACACCAATAAGGAAACAGCATGAGGAGGAGTGGTACTGGCATTAACCGCACAAATCTGGTAAACTGAAGTTGTGAAGATTTAGTTAAGTAAAATGATCACATAACTAGAAAGTATTGTAGCAAAAGTGTCTCATCAACTGCCACAAGATAGACATAATATGAGACACTGTGTTGGAAAAAGGATACCTAGCATTATGAAATCCATAACACACTAATACAATACAAAGCTGTACCTTTATAAGGCTATTTCTATACAAGCCATATGCTACACCATCTTTCCTTATATAATAGAATGACGAAAACAAAACTAACACAGATAGTAACACAGTGCTTTACCAGCCAAGCCCTGGTATCTCTTTGTAAGTGTGACTCTTGATTTGTCACGTGAGAAAGCTGCACAGCCACTCTGGGCACTGATAAAGAATCACCTTTCCACTTTGAGAGCTGTGAGAAACATCTAAAGACCCTGGTAAAGTAAATATGAAACTCTGCAGAATGTAGACTTGGCAAGTTGCAAGACAAGGACCCAGGATCCAAACACTTTTTTCTAATGAATTGCCACTGGCACTCTACATCCGAAATGAGTCATTACTACTATCAGGGCTTTTGTTACTACTTGTCACAGGTCTATCGCTAAAGACTGAATGTCTATGACCCCACACTAACCTATCTGAACCTTCTTGCGTTTTAGAGTGTTTTGAATTGCAAATACTTTGCGCATGTTCATCAGTAGTCCATACTGTATTTCTTTTATTCCATCAACCTTTTCCGGATTTTAACAAATACCCTTTTCAGACTCTGATTACTTGGACTAGTTTAGAAACGTCGGAGTCCCCTTTTGTAACTTTGTTAGGAGATTTTAATCAACCCCCCCACCACTTTAAATCCAGTGTTTAGAACTCCCTTTTGACTACCAAAGTAACGTCTAGAAGCTACTTACACAGAGCTCTTTCACTCGCAACAGTATCTGCAGAATCACAATGTTCTGTTTCTCTTCTTGCCCTTAACCTTCCTAGACATAGAGTAGCACTAGGATTCCTTCCTCTCTGTAGTTTGGAAGGGGGTTTACTAGTAGTGCTGTGTGGGGTAACAGTGTTTCTGCTTTAAGAAATCCTCCACAGAGAGCCCACTCACTAAGACTGTTAGAATACTCTCTTTCAAAAACCGATTAGTCCTCTCCACCAAGCCACTGGAGGAGGGACAGTACAGGGCAACCTGCAGTGTTCTATATCATCTTGACCCAAGAAATGTTGCAAGCAAAGTGAGTGCAATTATCTGTAACCAATTCTCTAGCTAACCCTTCAACAGAGAAGGCAGACTATTTGATCACGTTTAGTGTTGGCTGATTCAAACAAAGAATAACATATCCATTTTGAGTAACAATAATCGATCAAGACCATCAAATAAAATAGATTTGCTGGTTGATGGTTAAATAAACCAGCAATATTTAAAACAGCTTCATACCACATTGCAATCAAAGTAATTGTATTATGAAATCCAATAAAGGGTTTTTTCAGAAATTCAATGTCGGGTAAACAAATAACAGGCATGCCCTTCTGTAGGTGACTAAAAGGCAAATTAATTAATCCACTGTTCTGAAATCAAATCATTCACACCCAATTAATCAGAATGATGGTATTTAACTCATGTCATGATTACATAAGGATTATTCAGCATTAGAAAGCAAAGTAATAACTTTTAAAGCAATACAGGATTAAGTATCCAAAATAAATAAATGTCTATAATCTAAAAAAGTAATCCAAGGCAGCACAAAGAATTCAGAGTATCTAATCTCTGCTGAGGATATGTATGCAGAGTAATATCTAAGAGTGTAAGGTAATCTGTGTACCACGTTGTAATTTAAAGCATGCCAAAGTAATCAAATCAATTATGTTCTGTATTCTGATACAAGAGTAAGTAATCAGAGGGATACCCTTCTGTAAAGCAATGGAGCATGAACACAGCAGTCTCTAATTTCGAAGGAGGAAAGTAACTAGAGCACTGTCTTTGTTAGCTTGTGCATGGAAAGCCATTACAGTAAACTCCTTCTGAAATGTAATGTACATTAATGCAGCCAAAATACCCTCTTGTAATCCAGTACAGGGTAAAGACTGTTGAGCACTGTTCTGAAATCAAATAAATATGAACAAAAGGTTAGACATGTACTTTTACTGATAGTAAAAAACATATACATTTGTTTTTCACTACTGCAAGGCCTAACTCGCCCATAGAATAACACTGGGTTACCTTGTTACATTTAGTAAGTGCTAACTTTTAATTGTGAACAGGTATGAATGTTGAGTTTGGTGTCTAAAGAATTGTAATGTAATCCCTCTTTAATGGTAAAGTTTGATTTTAGGTCACAATTATGAAAATGCCCGTTTTAGAAAATTTACATTTTCTTGTTGTAAGCACTTGGTGCCTGCAACCTGCATCCTGGGTCACATGACTAGGTGCAGCTGGCATATGGTCTTTGTGTATTGGTCCCAACACCATCACTTGGTGAAGCAGAGTGGAAGAAATCTGCATGCTCACCCCCTTTATTGTAGATTCATCCCATAGTCAAGCCACATCAATTTGAAATCTCCTTCCAAGAGTACACAGGCAGGAGCAGCACCGGAACAGCTCCTGTGTGCCGTGGGCCAGGGCTCGACAGCATATGAGCAGCTCCCAACATGTAGAGAGGGGGCAGGGCTCCCACAGCACCTAGACAGCTCCTCTTATATACAGAGGAACAGGGCCCGGCAGCACCTGGACAGCTCAACGCATGTACAGACAAACAGGGCTTCAACAGCTCCTGGACAGCTACTGCGTGCAGAGGGCCAGGGTTCGACAGCATCTGAACAACTCCCCCACGTGTACAGAGGGTCAGGGCTCTGGCAGCATCTGGACAACTCTCTGCATGTACAGGAGCAGGGCTCCGGCAGCACCTAGACAGCTGCCTATATGTACAGAGGGCAGGGCTCCGGCAGCACCTGGACAGCTCCCTGCATGTACAGAGGGCAGGGCTCCGGCAGCACCTGGACAGCTCCCTGCATGTACAGAGGGCAGGGCTCCGGCAGCACCTGGGCAGCTCCCTGCATGTACAGAGGGCAGGGCTCCAGCAGCATCTGGGCAGCTCCTCTAATGTACAGAGGAGCTGTGCTCCAGCAGCTCCTGTACAGAGGAGCAAGTCAGACAGTGATGGAGGCAGGGCTCAGAGGCAGCTCCCTGTGTGTACAGAAGAGCAGGGCTCCAGCAGCAACTGGACAGCACCCTGCATGTACACAGGGCAGGGCATTAACAGCTCCTCTCATGTACAGAAGAGAGGGCTCCGGCAGCACCTAGACGGCTCCATGCAAGTAAAGAGAAGCAGAGCATCCACAGCACCTGGACAGCTCCCTACAAGTACAGAGGAGTAGGGCTCCAACAGCTCCTGGGCAGCTCCCTGCGTGTACAGAGAAGCAGGGCTCGAACAGCCCCTGGACAGTTCCCTGAAGAGCAGGGCTCTGGCAGCCCTTGGAAAGCTCCCTGTGTGTACAGACAAGCAAGACTCCAGCAGCTCCTGGACAGCTTCCTGCATTTACAGAGAAGCAGAGCTCCAGCAGCATCTGGACAGCTCCTCTAATGTACAGAGGAGCTGTGCTCCAGCAGCTCCTGTACAGAGGAGCAAGTCAGACAGTGATGGAGGCAGGGCTCAGAGGCAGCTCCCTGTGTGTACAGAAGAGCAGGGCTCCACCAGCTCCTGGACAGCTCCCTGTGTGTACCAACAAGCAGGACTCCAGCTTCTCCTGGACAGCACCATGCATGTAAAGAGAGGCAGGGCTCAGGCAGCACCTGGACAGCTAACTGTGTGTACAGGCAAGCCGGACTTCAGCAGCTACTGGACAGCTCCCTGCATGTACAGAGGAGCAGCGCTCCAGCAGCACCTGGACAGCTCCCTGCATGTACAGAGGAGCAGAGCTCCAGCAGCACCTAGACAGCTCCCCTTATGTACAGAGGAGCCAGGCTCAAGCAGTTCCTGCACAGGTCCCTCCACATACAGAGGAACAGGGCTCAGGCAGCTCCCTGCATGTAGGGCTCCAGAATCTCCCTCCTTGTACAGAGGAGCAGGGCTCCAACAGCTCCTGGACAGCTCCCTGCGTGTACAGACGGGCAGTGCTCCAACAGCTCCTCGACAGCTTCCTCCGTGAAGAGTGGAGAAGGGCTCCAACAGCTCCTGGACAGCTTCCTGCGTGTACAGAGCAGGGCTACAACAGCTCCTGGACAGTTCCCTGCATGTACAGAGGAGCAGGGCACCGTCAGTACCAGGACAGCTCCCTGCGTGTACAAACAAGCATGACTCCATGATGGCGGCAGGGCTCACAGACAGCACAGCTCCCCATGATGGCGGCAGGGCTCACAGACAGCACAGCTCCCCATGATGGCGGCAGGGCTCACAGACAGCACAGCTCCCTGTTGGACTTTTTGCCTTATGCAGGGTCATCCCCAGTCTTTTTGCCTCCTTCCTCCTGGTTTTTCTGACCTCTCGCTGTTGGCTCTAGGACTCTGAGCCCTTTATCACTGCTGACCAGTGCTAAAGTGCAGGTGCTCTCCCATCTAAAGTTGGTATGATTGGCTTATACCTAATTGGCATATTTAATTTACCTATAAGTCCCTTGTACAGTGGTATTTCTATACCCAGGGCCTGTAAATTAAATACTAATGGGCCTGCAGCGATGCTTGCGCCACCCACTGAAGTAGACTTTCAAACCTGTCTCAGGCCTGCTAGCGCAGGGCCTGTGTGCACAGTTTTCTGCCACAGGGACCTGGCATCTAAACTTACTTGCCAGGCCCAGAACTCCCCTTTTACTACATGTAAGTCACCCCTAAGGTACGCCCAAGCTAGCCCTATGGGCAGGGTGCCATGTATGTAGAAAGGCAGGACATGTGACAAGTTGCGTGGCCTGTCCTGGTAGTGACAAACAGCCTAACTTGGTGTCTCACTGCTGTGAGTGCTGCCTTCTCGTAGGATTGCATTAGAAATGGCCTGCCTTATGTGTAAAGGGTATTGTCTGATTTATGTGGGGTAGCGTAGGCATGTTTGGTATGGTTGTGATGGTGATAATAAATGCTGCTTACTGGTGTGGGTGTATTTTTTATTACTATCACAGAAATGCCACTTCTAGAAAGTGCGCATTTATCTGTGCTTATGACTCTGGTGTTTTGCAGCTTGACTCCAATCCACGTCTGGGCAGAGTGACAGTTGGGCTTTGTGCATACTTTTCAGACAGCCTGCACACAGGGAGGGTGGAGGTGTCACAGAGGTGCATCTGCATATTGTAAAGCCTTCCTGGGCTGAGAGAAGGGAGAGGCGGGGCACACCTGCATTTGTAAAGGCTGTGCTCTGGCCTCACACAATAGGGTTGTTAACCCCCCACTGATGTTTGGAGCCTGTGCTGAAAGGAGAGAGGGGGCACTCCCAGAACCAGTTGTAACTGGCTGGAACCCCCTCTCCCTACCATTGTAAAACACTGTAAGAACTGACTAGAAGTACAGGGGAATTTTCCCCACAATTTGGAGACTCTTGGAATCATCTTGGAACTGGACACCAAAGGCTGAAAGGACTCACCAGGAACCGCCATGGACTTCTGCTGCTGTGCTGACCTGTGACCTGCCTGGTCACTGTGAAGGACTTGCCACTTGCTGCCTTTCCCTTGTGCAGGCCTGTAGCTGGGCCCTCCACCTGAGGACCTTGTATTAAGATTCTGCTCCCCAGGGGCAGGGTGCTGTGGCCCCTGACCCCTGCATCCATTTCTTCACGAGGGGTGCTTCTCCGTGGTTGCGGCTGCCATAGCGCTGATTGCACCGCGCTTATGGAGCCTTGGGAGCTCGTAGGCTCCTTGCTGCATTGTGCCCCTTTAAATAAGATCACCGCAGCGGCCCGGGAAGCTGGAAGAACACTCGCGCCCGCATCGGGTGCAGGCGAGTGTCTGCTCGGGCCCCAGGAGGGGTCTGATCTTCTTGTGGCTTCCCGGCAGGACCAGGGGAAGGCGCGGGGAGTGCCCCCTTCCCCCTGGCCTCTGCGTTAGGAGCAGGACGCTCCTTTTCTGCTGTTAGGTAAAATGGGCATTATTGTGCCCCCCCCCCCTTGGTGGAAGGGCCAGTGGAGGCCTGGGGGGGCCCCCCAGAGATCGCGGGTCCCGGGAGGGGCCTGTCATTAAACCGGAGGGGGTGCATGGTGCCCCCCTCCTACCCTAAGTTGTTTTTGCTGGCTTTGGCCCCCCTCGTGAGGTCCGGTTGAGGCCCTGGGGGGCCCCCAGTAATCACAGTCCCCGGAGGGGCCTGTCTATAAAAGAGAGGAGGTGCATGTCGCCCTCCTCCGACCCCAGAGTATAAGGGAGGCCCCCATTTTGCGCATAGGAGCGCTGGGGGCCCCATTGTTCGCCTTCTAGGCACTGGAGGCGCCTTCATTCAACCAGGTACTGTTTAAAGGACCAATATAGTTGCAATCCATAGTTCTTTCTACAGACTTTTGTTTGATTCATTTATATATTACCTACCTGCGTTTGATGTTTTTACATATGTGTATGCAAATGTTCCTTTTATGGACATGCTGGCTAATATGTTTTTTCTAACTTGCCATATGTTTTCTAATGTTCCTACTATGGGCATTTTATGATATTCTTATGACAAGTGCTGTGATGTAATGTGTTTTCCTGACTACTGCTTATGTTGCAGAATACTGAGTAACCTGTGTGTTATGTGTGACTACTGCTAGGTTGGAGAGTAACTAATGTGTAACGTTCTGACAACTGCTAAGGTAGCAGGATAGTACTGATATGTGATGTTTGGTCTGATAATTGCCTTGTGTACAATACAGTATATTTTCATATAATCTGGTGTTGTGTTTCCTTTGTGGTGGGGATATTGCGTCACATGTGTTGTGTGTGTTGTGCAAACGCTTTACACATTGCCTCCGGGTTAAGCCTGACTGCTCGTGCCAAGCTACCAAGGGGGTGAGCAGGGGTTATCTTGGACGTGTAACTCCCTTGCCCTGACTAGAGTGGGTAAGTTCTGCCTGGCTGAGGTGCATACCCTAGCCAACAAGAAACCCCATTTCTAACACTCCCCATGATGGAGGCAGGACTCATAGACAGCACAGCTCCCCATGATGGAGGCAGAGCTCACAGACATCATAGCTCCCCATGATGGAGGCAGAGCTCACAGACATCATAGCTCCCCATGATGGAGGCAGGGCTCCCAGACACCACAGCTCCCATGATGGAGGCAGGGCTCACAGACATCATAGCTCTCCATGATGGAGGCAGGGCTCCCAGACACCACAGCTCCCATGATGGAGGCAGGGCTCACAGACACCACAGCTCCCCGTGGTGGAGGCAGGGCTCACAGACACAATTGCTCCATATAATGTGAATAGGGCTCCCAGACACCACAGCTCCCTGTGATGAAGGCGGGCTCACAGACACAATTGCTCCATATGATGTGAGACTAGGGCTCCCAGACATCACAGCTCCCTTTGATGGAGGCGGGCTCACAGACACAATTACTCCATATGATGTGAATAGGGCTCCCAGACACCACAGCTCCCTGTGATGGAGGCGGGCTCACAGACACCACAGCTCCCCATAATAGAGGCAGGGCTGAGACCACAGCTCCCCATAATGGAGGCAGGGCTGAGACCACAGCTCCCCATAATGGAGGCAGGGCTGTGATCACAGCTCCCCGTGATGGAGGTGGGCTCACAGACACCACAGCTTCCAGTGATGAAGGAAGGGTTCAGAGACACCACAGCTCCCCGTGATGGAGGCAGGGCTCACAGACACCACAACTCCCCGTGATGGAGGCTGGGCTCACAGACACCACAACTTCCCGTGTTGGAGGCTGGGCTCACAGACACCACAACTCCCCGTATTGGAGGCTGGGCTCACAGACACCACAACTCCCCGTGTTGGAGGCTGGGCTCACAGACACCATAGCTCCCCATGATGGAGGCAGAGCTCACAGACACCATAGCTCCCCATGATGGAGGCAGGGCTCCCAGACACCATAGCTCCCCATGATGGAGGCAGGGCTCACAGACCCCACATCTCCCCGTGGTGGAGGCAGGGCTCACAGACCCCACATCTCCCCGTGGTGGAGGCAGGGCTCACAGACACAACTGCTCCATATAATGTGAATAGGCCTCCCAGACACCACAGCTCCCTGTGATGGAGGCGGGCTCACAGACACAATTGCTCCATATGATGTGAGACTAGGGCTCCCAGACACCACAGCTCCCTTTGATGGAGGCGGGCTCACAGACACAATTAATCCATATGATGTGAATAGGGCTTCCAGACACCACAGCTCCCTGTGATGGAGGCGGGCTCACAGACACCACAGCTCCCCATAATAGAGGCAGGGCTGAGACCACAGCTCCCCGTGATGGAGGCAGGGCTCACAGACACCACAGCTCCCCATAATGGAGGCAGGGCTGAGATCACAGCTCCCCGTGATGGAGGCAGGGCTCACAGACACCACAGCTTCCAGTGATGAAGGAAGGGTTCAGAGACACCACAGCTCCCCGTGATGGAGGCAGGGCTCACAGACACCACAACTCCCCGTGATGGAGGCAGGGCTCACAGACACCACAACTCCCCGTGATGGAGGCTGGGCTCACAGACACCACAGCTCCCCGTGTTGGAGGCTGGGCTCACAGACAGCACAGCTCCCCATGATGGAGGCAGGGCTCCCAGACACCACAGCTCCCATGATGGAGGCAGGGCTCACAGACACCACATCTCCCCGTGGTGGAGGCAGGGCTCACAGACACAATTGCTCCATATGATGTGAATAGGGCTCCCAGAAACCACAGCTCCCTGTGATGGAGGCGGGCTCACAGACACAATTACTCCATATGATGTGAATAGGGCTCACAGACACCACAGCTCCCCATAATGGAGGCAAGGCTGAGACCACAGCTCCCCGTGATGGAGGCAGGGCTCACAGACCACAACTCCCCGTGATGGAGGCTGGGCTCACAGACACCACAACTCCCCGTGTTGGAGGCTGGGCTCACAGACAGCACAGCTCCCCATGATGGAGGCAGGACTCACAGACAGCACAGCTCCCCATGATGGAGGCAGGACTCACGGACACCACAGCTTCCAGTGATGGAGGCAGGGCACAGAGACACCACAGCTCCCCGTGATGGAGGCAGGGCTCACAGACCCCACAGCTCCCCGTGATGGAGGCAGGGCTCACAGACCCCACAGCTCCCCGTGATGGAGGCAGGACTCACAGACCACAACTCCCCGTGATGGAGGCAGGGCTCACAGACCCCACAGCTCCCCGTGATGGGGGTAGGGTCTCAAATAAGCACAGGTTCCTGTGCAGTGACTAGGGATCCCAAATAGCACAGGGCTCCGAGACAGCACTATCCCCGTGCTGTGGATAGGAGTCCCAGCCAACATAGCCCGAGCAGCGGCCGAGGAGGCTCCCGATGAAGACAGCTCTCCAAACTGTGGACAAAGCTCCTAGTCAGCACAGCGCTACAACATGTGGGCAGGCTTCCCGTCCAGCACCTGGACAGCTCTCGGTGCTGTACAGTGCTGACGGGACAGATTTCACTTGCCACCTGGACAGCTCCCTTTACTTGCAGTGATTAGGCCTACTAGTCAGCAGCGCTGTCCTGTGCCAGTCTTAGCTAGGGTCCCTGTTCAGTACAAGGGCAGCTCTCTGTGTTGCACATTGACGAATGGAACAATTTCTCCCTTAACCTTGACGGGTCGCTGTGCCGTGTATAGCGCTCTAGGTTAGCACAGTTCTTCATACTGTGGATAGTGCCGTGGTCAGTACAGTTCTCCTGTGTTGTGCAGAGGGCTCGGGTCAGCACAGCTCTCCATGTTGTGGATAGGGTTCATTGGCAGCACCGCTTTTGAGGATGTGGAGAGGGCTCAGAGACAACACAGCTCACTATGCTGCGGATAGGGTCCCAGACTAGGACAGCACAGCTCTCCTGGTGTGGACAGGGCTCCCACGCAGCACAGTTCTCCGTGCCTCAGATAGAGCCCCAGGTCAGCACAGTTCTGTATGTTTCAGATAGTGCTCCTGGTCACCACAGAACTGTGCTCTGGATAGGGCTCCTGGTCCGCACGGAACTATGCTGTGGACAGGGGTCTGGTCAGTACCTGGGCAGATCTCCAAGCTGTGGACACAGCTCTGTGCTATGAGTAGACCCCCTGGTCTGCACAACTCTGTGCTGTGGCTAGGGCTCCAGGACAGCGCATTCTCTATGTGGCACCAGGGCTCCCAGTTAGCACCTAGCTCTACCATACAGTGGATACTTCTCCAGGACAGCACTGCTCGCTATAGTATGAATAGTGTACCGTTCAGCACAGCTCTCCTGTGCTGTGCATAAGGTTCCGTTCAGCACACCTCTCTGGGTCAGCAGAGCTCACCATGCTATGGGGAGGGCTCCGATGAGCACCTGGACAGCTCCCTTTGCTGTGGCTAGGGCTCCAGGCAACACAGCTCGCTATGCTGGAGAGGGAGGGCTCAGTTCAGCACCTGGACAGCTCCCTTTGCTGTAGCTAGGGTTCAGTTCAGCACTTGGGCCGCTCCCTTTGCTGTGGCTAGGGCTCAGTTCAGCACTTGGACAGCTCCCTTTGCTGTAGCTAGGGCTCAGTTCAGCACCTGTACAGCTCCCTTTGTTGTGGCTAGGATTCAGTTCAGCACCTGGACAGCTCCCTTTGTTGTGGCTAGGGTTCAGTTCAGCACCTGGACAGCTCCCTTTGTTGTGGCTAGGGTTCAGTTCAGCACCTGGACAGCTCCCTTTGCTGTAGCTAGGGTTCAGTTCAGCACCTGGACAGCTCCCTTTGCTGTGGCTAGGGTTCAGTTCAGCACCTGGACAGCTCCCTTTGCTGTGGCTAGGGTTCAGTTCAGCACCTGGACAGCTCCCTTTGCTGTGGCTAGGGTTCAGTTCAGCACCTGGACAGCTCCCTTTGCTGTGGCTAGGGCTCAGTTCAGCACCTGGACAGCTCCCTTTGCGGTGGCTAGGGTTCACTTCAGCACCTGGACAGCTCCCTTTGCGGTGGCTAGGGCTCAGTTCAGCACCTGGACAGTTCTCTGTGATGCAGCAAGCTACTGACGGGGCTGGATTCTCTTTATCTGCACACCTCCCATGGTCCTTTAGGTGGGGAACGACTCTTATTAGTAAAAATGGCAAACGTGGATTTGACTGTCGGTTTAAGACGTTATAGGAACAAAATTATTACACAATGCCTACCTGATGTGGGCCGAGTTTGACTACCGGTATGACGTGACAGAGTACACCTAGGCAGCAAACACTACATTATGTGCATCATGAACCAAGTGTACTCCACTCCACAACCAGTCTATAAACACAGCACTAGGTGTGTTAAGTTTTAAGTGTACGTAGACATACAACTAGCCTGTAAACA
Organism: Pleurodeles waltl; assembly: GCF_031143425.1. Lineage (NCBI taxonomy): Eukaryota > Metazoa > Chordata > Amphibia > Caudata > Salamandridae > Pleurodeles > Pleurodeles waltl. The sequence continues at coordinate 73,799,344 of NC_090442.1, read as the reverse complement.
CCGCACTGTGGGCCTGATTACGACCCTGGCGGTAAAAACCGCCAGGGCCGTGGTCCGCGGGAGCACCGCCAACCGCCGCGGCCAGAAACGGAAAGTCGCCGGTGTACCGCCGGCTTTCCGCTGCCCAGGGGAATCCTCCATGGCGACGCAGCAGCGCCGCCATGGGGATTCCGACCCCCATACCGCCATCCTGTTCCTGGTGGTTTCGGCCGCCAGGAACAGGATGGCGGTATGGGGTGTCGTGGGGCCCCTGGGGGCCCCTGCAGTGCCCATGCCATTGGCCCCAATTAGAATTTCAGTGTCTGCTTAGCAGACACTGAAATTCGCGACGGGTGCTACTGCACACGTCGCACCCCTTCCACTCCGCCGGCTCCATTCGGAGCCGGCTTCCTCGTGGAAGGGTGTTTCCCGCTGGGCTGGCGGGCGGCCTTTTGGCGGTCGCCCGCCAGCCCAGTGGGAAACCCAGAATGACCGCTGCGGTCTTTTGACCGCGGTACGGTCTTCTGGCGGTTTCCGCTTGGCGGGCGGTGTGTGTGTTAAGCCTGAAGTGTTTGCTGCCATAGAATCTGGCCTCGAGAAACGAGAAATCTACCGGCGCAATTGCTCTGGGAGCCGGAGTTGTAAGATTGAGCTATTTTTAGGGCTCACTGGCCCCTTCTGGCAGCTGACAAAGCGAAGGTCCTCTGCTCACTCAGAAAGTGAATGAGCAATACAGAAGCCTTTAAAGTCAGAGGTCAAATGTCTGCTTATGTCTTCTTACAACTTGCTGCTTATTTTATCCTGGAGACTGGTGTTTACTTTTTTTTCTGTAAAGTGGCCTGTCTGGCAATCGTCCTGTACAAAGAAGTGTGAAATGAAAGGCTGTGGAATGTCCTGTTCTTTGTCTAATAACCAACATTTAAATGGCTTGTAAATGAATTGCACAAATATTCAAAAATGCAGCTCAGTAGTTAGGGAAGAACAGTTTTTGTAATTCTGAGTGATGAGAACAAAGATTTTAATACGATGAAAATAAATCAGAACATTTTACTTGGTGTGCAAAAATATTTTTGCTGAAACCCAATTTCCACAGATTTATATTCGCATCTTAGTGGGAACATTTGTGGCCATTTGAATGGAAAATGTGCAATCTGAAAATGACAGTGCGCTACCACATCATGCTTTCGTAATCTATTTATTAAAAGTGAGGTTTTGTTTTACTTTATTTTTTTTACACGCATGAACTCCTAAACATTCCTACTCCTGCACTGATGACAATGCTATTTGTGAATAAGAGGCAAGTCAGGTCTCATGTGTACCATATATGTGGGCTAGATTGTTATGGTACATGAAGCAAAGGTTTAGGCTATTAAATCTAACAAGAGTTTTTTTGTAAAGCAGACAAGCTGAACTCACATATTTTAAGATGCTCTTGTTTGTGATAATTAAGAATAATAATATGAAACGTTTGCTTAGGATCACACAATTTGAGGCCAAGGTATGGGTTAAGTACATTACAGTTAGGTCGAATAAATTACTGAAGTCATTAGACCTAAAGGTACGGTTACATTTTTATGATTTTTCAAGGCCTCCAGAACCAGTATGTAAACACTGCACAGTGTGCGTGAAGTTTAGAGTGTATGCAGAGACAGAACCTGTCTGTAAACACTGTGCCGTATCGGTTAAATGTCAAGTATATGCTGGTAGGCTGGTTGTGCAGCAGTGTATACTTCAAACTTGACACACATAATTTACAGACTGGTTGTGTGGAAGCAAATACTTGAAACTTAAAAAAACACAGCACTGTGCTTAGAGTTGATCTGTTCAGCAGTGCAGTCTGAAAACACTGCTATGCATTTCTTTCAAGTGTACTCTAACACAGTACTGGATTTTAAACACTGTTGTGATTGTCAAGTTTCACATGTACTCCGCCATACAGCCAGACTACAAACTCTGCACTGTGTGTGAAGTTTTAAATATACACTGCCACAAAACTAGACTGGAAACATTGCACTGTGAGTTTCAAGTTAGCCTGCTACACAGTCCGAGTAGTCACTGTGAGCGTTGCATTGCAAGAAGGCGCTACTACACAGCTAGGGGAGTGTAACGAGAAAAGCAAACACGGCACTGTTTGCACCATTCAACGTGTCTAAGCATATTAGAGTGCGACAGAAATATTGCAGTTTTTTCGGTGTCTCTGAAAGCACCAAGTATAACAGAAATAGTGCCTGTAATCTGGAAGTGTGTGAGTGTACCGGGAGTCTCTACAGATGATCTCTGCACCCGAGTACACATGATGCAAACAGTGCAGTGATTACACTATGGTGATGTGTTGGAACACACATAGTACATGCTCTATCATACATTACCTATACCGTAGTACACTTGGTGCATGATGAAAACAGAGCAGTGTTTACAGTCTCTTTGCTCAAGTACACCTGGTGCACGATGCAAACAGTGCAGGGCTTACATTCCGACTCTGCATCATTCACCAAGTGTACTTGGGCACCAACAGCTCAGTGTTTACAGTCACTTTCCTCAAGCACACTTGGTGAATGATGCAAACAGCTCAGTGTTTACAGTCACACTCACTGAGTACACCGGGTGCATGATGCAAACAGTGCAGCGTTTACAGTCTCTTTGCTCGAGCACACTTGGTGCATGATGCAATCAGTGCAGTGTTTGCAGTCTCTTTGCTACAGTACGCTTGGTGCATGATGCAAGCAGTGCAGTGTTTACAGTCAGTCTCTGTGCCTGAGTACACATGGTGCATGATGCAAGCAGTGCAGTGTTTACAGTCAGTCTCTGTGCCCGAGTACGCTTGGTGCATGATGCAAGCAGTGGAGTGTTTACAGTCAGTCTCTGTGCCCGAGTACGCTTGGTGCATGATGCAAGCAGTGGAGTGTTTACAGTCAGTCTCTGTGCCCGAGTACACATGGTGCATGATGCAAGCAGTGCAGTGTTTGCAGTCAGTCTCTATGCCGGAGCACACTGGGTGTATGATGCAAAGAGTGGAGTGTTTGCAGTCTCTTTGCTAGAGTACACTTGGTGCATGATGCAAGCAGTGCAGTGTTTACAGTCAGTCTCTGTGCCCGAGTACACTTGGTGTGTGATGCAATCAGTGCAGTGTTTGCAGTCAGTCTCTGTCCCCGAGCACACTGGGTGTATGATGCAAAGAGTGCAGTGTTTGCAGTCTCTTTGCTACAGTACGCTTGGTGCATGATGCAAGCAGTGAAGTGTTTACAGTCAGTCTCTGTGCCCGAGCACACTGGGTGTATGATGCAAAGAGTGCAGTGTTTGCAGTCTCTTTGCTACAGTACGCTTGGTGCATGATGCAAGCAGTGCAGTGTTTACAGTCAGTCTCTGTGCCCGAGTACACTTGGTGCATGATGCAAGCAGTGCAGTGTTTACAGTCAGTCTCTGTGCCCGAGTACACTTGGTGCATGATGCAAGCAGTGGAGTGTTTACAGTCAGTCTCTATGCCGGAGCACACTGGGTGTATGATGCAAAGAGTGGAGTGTTTGCAGTCTCTTTGCTACAGTACGCTTGGTGCATGATGCAAGCAGTGCAGTGTTTACAGTCAGTCTCTGTGCCCGAGTACACTTGGTGCATGATGCAAGCAGTGCAGTGTTTACAGTCAGTCTCTGTGCCCGAGTACACTTGGTGCATGATGCAAGCAGTGCAGTGTTTGCAGTCAGTCTCTATGCCGGAGCACACTGGGTGTATGATGCAAAGAGTGGAGTGTTTGCAGTCTCTTTGCTAGAGTACACTTGGTGCATGATGCAAGCAGTGCAGTGTTTGCAGTCAGTCTCTGTGCCCGAGCACACTGGGTGTATGATGCAAAGAGTGCAGTGTTTGCAGTCTCTTTGCTACAGTACGCTTGGTGCATGATGCAAGCAGTGAAGTGTTTACAGTCAGTCTCTGTGCCCGAGCACACTGGGTGTATGATGCAAAGAGTGCAGTGTTTGCAGTCTCTTTGCTACAGTACGCTTGGTGCATGATGCAAGCAGTGCAGTGTTTACAGTCAGTCTCTGTGCCTGAGTACACATGGTGCATGATGCAAGCAGTGCAGTGTTTACAGTCAGTCTCAGTGCCCGAGTACACTTGGTGCATGATGCAAGCAGTGGAGTGTTTACAGTCAGTCTCTGTGCCCGAGTACACATGGTGCATGATGCAAGCAGTGCAGTGTTTACAGTCAGTCTGTGCCCGAGTACACATGGTGTATGATGCAAGCACAGCAGTGTTTACAGTCAGTCTCACCGCCAGCATACACTTGGTGCAAGATACAACTCAAGTCAGTGAACAGTATAATGAGACACTGGGGCCTATAGCTATGTCAGGTATATGCTTTTTGAGATGGTGGATCTCCCAGGAGCCCCACGTGGGCACTTATAGAGGAACCGGCCCTATGCCATCACACTCGCCCCCATACTAAGATGCTCCACCCCAGCCGACTTTACCGGTTCTCCTGGCTTCGCGAGACAATGCTTTTAATTTTAAAAAACACGATTATATTATTTACCAAATTATAAAATTACAACGTAGATACGTTGGAGACACTTGAGAGTAGCCCTAGAGCTGTTCTGCCAGCACATCTCTTGAAACAACTAACTTTGTGGCACTTGGCAGCCATTGATCAACCTGCATAACCCCACAGCGCCTCAGCCTTACAGTCGATCATCTCGTACACCTCACAGCGCCTCGGCCATAGTCAATAATGACATACACCCCACAGTGCCTCGTCAACAATCTCCTACACCTCACAGTGCCTCATGCTTTGAGTCAATGATCTAATACACCCACCAGTGCCTCAGCCCTGGAGTCAATAATCTCATGCACCTCAAGGTGCCTTGGCTTTAGAGTCAACAATCTCGTACACCCCACAGCGCATTGTCCTTAGAGTCAATAATCTCCTACACGTCACAGTCAGTCAATAGTATTCGTGTGCAGCAGCGCATGGCTCCAGGAGCGTAGTTGACTCAGACGATGTTTTAAAGGACTTTATTGACCTAAAACTGTGCTAGTGGCACATCTGTAGATAAGGCTCTCAGAGACAGAAGAGGAGCTGCTGATAATGATGATGCACCTGGGGCACAAGAGGTGCTGCAGAGGTAAACGGTGGGACCGAACCGGCGCTGCTGAAGATGTACTATGGACACAAGGTGCAGTAGAAGATGCGTCTTGAACACAAGTGGTGCTGCTGAGGATTCAAGCAGAAGACAACAGGTGCTGCTGAGGATGCACCTAGGACACAGGAACGGTTACTAAAAATGCAGTCAGGACATGACATGCTTTTGATGATGCAGTCAGGAAACAAGAGGTGCTGCTGAGGATCCATCTTATACAAAAGTAGGCACTGCTGAAAATGCACCTAGTGAGGTTGTGCCAGGAAGACAAGAGGTGCTACGAGGATGCAATCTGAACACAAGAGCTGGGCTGAGGACGCACCGCTAACACAAGATGTGCTCTGGATGATGCATCATCTACAAACGAGATGCACAAGAGACAAGTGGTGCTGCTGAGGTAAACCCCGGGACAGAACAGGTGCTGCTGAGGACGCACCCAGGACACACAAGGGGTCATTGGAGATGCAGCCAAGACACGTGAGGTGCTGCTGAGGGTGCACCTAGATCACAAGAGTGCTGCTGAGGATGAAAGGGGGACACTAAAAGTGCTGCTGAGGCTGCATGCGCAACACAACAACAGCTGCTGAGGATTGACCAATGGCACAAGAGAAGGCGCTGAGGATGGATCATATACACAAAAGGTGGCGCTCAGGATGCAGTCGGACACACGAAAGGGGCCGCTAGGGTTGGCTCCGAAGAAAGAAGAGAGGGGGCTGAAGTTAGCCCCTAAAACAAGAGAAACGCGGATACGGTTAGCCCATAGACGGAAGAGGGGAGGCTGAAGTTAGTCCAGAAAAAACAAGGCCATCTGAGAATAGCCTCAGAGACAGGAGATTGGCAAAGAGATGCTAGCAGAAGAATCAGAAAAGGGACTGCTCAGTTTAGCCGCAGAGGAGGAGAGGCTGAGGTTAGCCCTCAGAATGCTGCATTGTGGCAACAACAAATTACTGCTACGGAATTAAAAACTGCCAGTTTTTGATATAGGATTTACTCCCCAGAAGGTAAAATTATATTTTACATGCAACACTAAAAATGCTCTGAACTGCACCTGCCAGGCAGGAAGTGACATGATAACTACGTGTTACTACATCCCGCAACGGCAAGGGATTTCTCTGGATTACATTATGTTACTCCTCTGCATCCCTAAAGTGCAAGCACAGCACACACTTTGCAACAATCATTAGATACAACGCGGTGCAGCGAGAACGAACAGAGGCAAAAACTAGATTTCACTGGGCACCCAACTGCTGCAAGCAACAGCCACCGATGGGGTATTCTTCTAGGAAAAAAGTGGTAATTGCACACATTATTCAAGCAACAAGATGCGATTCACGTGTGTGCAAAGCAAATAGTCAACATTATTCAAACCAAATGTAAGTTACTTAAAAACTACAAAGAACAATCCACAACGAGGGCCTAGCAAAGACCTTGCATCTCTCCTGACGACAGGTTTGCTTTGCTCTCAGGCATCACCAAGTAAAGCCCATCACACCATCCTGAACGCAGCTGCGAGATCGCATCTATCCAGTCCTAAGAGCTCTAACTGGATCCCGACGGATTTACAACAAAGATCCCGTCACACCTCTCTAGATAAGAGATCTCTGTGCTGATCCCAATGCACAGGAGATGGATTCTTACAACTGCGTGCATCACTCGCCCTTTTAACCAGCACGGCAAGTGTTAATCCTAGCAAAGAATAGATGCTCCCTAGAAATCTCGAAATTCAAGAAACAAAACAGGTTCGTCCAATCCTTTGCAGGGACTGCACCAAGCATTTGGAATGACGCTGCCCAGCCGTTTCCAGTAGCTCCATCTTATAGTGCCTTGAAAAAAGAGATACGAGTTCTACCAGAAGGTGCACTGAACGGTAGCAGCAGCACTCACCCGACTCAGTCGCTGTTTTGCCCAACTTTACCCGGTCCGTATTTACTTACAGCGCCTTGAAGAGAGAGATAAGAGTTCCTAACGCAAGGTGCACGGAACGGTAAGAGCGGCACTCACCCCACTCAGAGGCTATTTTACCTAAGCTTCCCTCTTCTGTGCTTACGTCTACGATATGTATATGCTCCCTAGCGTGGACACCGACCCTTTGTAATACTACAAAATGTATAAATCAATAAAGCAAGTGCAACCAAACCACGAGCAGACAGAACAATTAAACCCCATCAAAACATATACAAATATACGGATAAATAAAAAAAAAAAACGACATTAGTCCAGAGCCCCATCGCAGAGCCTTTCATCTCATGTAACCAGGTGTTATTGTACTAAAGCGGGGTACCCTGAGACGCGTCACCGGTCGCACCCACGAGCAGCCTGTGACACACAGAGCTCCCCCTCCCACACTGTGCCCCCAGCACTGGCGGACAGGCTGTCATGCTCCCAGGGGCTGCTGCTACTCAGGGAACCCGGGGTATTATTAGCGCATTACTTCTGCTTTCCACCTCCCCTGCCAGAGGCACGGGACTGAAACGTATCCTCCCCAAACATTCATTTATCACCATGGGCAAAAATAGAATTGTGTACCCAACACCGACTTGTCACAGATAAACCAGGACTCCGAGGGAGGGAGTGGAATAGGCAACTGGGAGGGAGGGACCGTGTACCGCAAGAGAGAGCGAGTGAACGTGCACCACTAGAGAGCGCGAGTGAACGTGTACCACTAGAGAGCGCGAGTGAACGTGCACCACTAGAGAGCGCGAGTGAACGTGCACCACTAGAGAGCGCGAGTGAACGTGCACCACTAGAGAGCGCGAGTGAACGTGCACCACTAGAGAGCGCGAGTGAACGTGCACCACTAGAGAGCGCGAGTGAACGTGCACCACTAGAGAGCGCGAGTGAACGTGCACCACTAGAGAGCGCGAGTGAACGTGCACCACTAGAGAGCGCGAGTGAACGTGCACCACTAGAGAGGGTGAACGTGTACCACTAGAGAGCGCGAGTGAACGTGCACCGCAAGAGAGAGCGAGTGAACGTGCACCGCAAGAGAGCGCGAGTGAACGTGCACCACAAGAGAGCGCGAGTGAACGTGCACCACAAGAGAGCGCGAGTGAACGTGCACCACTAGAGAGCGCGAGTGAACGTGCACCACTAGAGAGCGCGAGTGAACGTGCACCACTAGAGAGCGCGAGTGAACGTGCACCACTAGAGAGCGCGAGTGAACGTGCACCACTAGAGAGGGTGAACGTGTACCACTAGAGAGCGCGAGTGAACGTGCACCGCAAGAGAGAGCGAGTGAACGTGCACCGCAAGAGAGCGCGAGTGAACGTGCACCACAAGAGAGCGCGAGTGAACGTGCACCACAAGAGAGCGCGAGTGAACGTGCACCACTAGAGAGCGCGAGTGAACGTGCACCACTAGAGAGCGCGAGTGAACGTGCACCACTAGAGAGCGCGAGTGAACGTGCACCACTAGAGAGCGCGAGTGAACGTGCACCACTAGAGAGCGCGAGTGAACGTGCACCACTAGAGAGCGCGAGTGAACGTGCACCACTAGAGAGCGCGAGTGAACGTGCACCACTAGAGAGCGCGAGTGAACGTGCACCACTAGAGAGGGTGAACGTGTACCACTAGAGAGCGCGAGTGAACGTGCACCGCAAGAGAGAGCGAGTGAACGTGCACCGCAAGAGAGCGCGAGTGAACGTGCACCACAAGAGAGCGCGAGTGAACGTGCACCACAAGAGAGCGCGAGTGAACGTGCACCACTAGAGAGCGCGAGTGAACGTGCACCACTAGAGAGCGCGAGTGAACGTGCACCACTAGAGAGCGCGAGTGAACGTGCACCACTAGAGAGCGCGAGTGAACGTGCACCACTAGAGAGGGTGAACGTGTACCACTAGAGAGCGCGAGTGAACGTGCACCGCAAGAGAGAGCGAGTGAACGTGCACCGCAAGAGAGCGCGAGTGAACGTGCACCACAAGAGAGCGCGAGTGAACGTGCACCACAAGAGAGCGCGAGTGAACGTGCACCACTAGAGAGCGCGAGTGAACGTGCACCACTAGAGAGCGCGAGTGAACGTGCACCACTAGAGAGCGCGAGTGAACGTGCACCACTAGAGAGCGCGAGTGAACGTGCACCACTAGAGAGCGCGAGTGAACGTGCACCACAAGAGAGCGCGAGTGAACGTGCACCACAAGAGAGCGCGAGTGAACGTGCACCACAAGAGAGCGCGAGTGAACGTGCACCACTAGAGAGCGCGAGTGAACGTGCACCACTAGAGAGCGCGAGTGAACGTGCACCGCAAGAGAGCGCGAGTGAACGTGCACCGCAAGAGAGCGCGAGTGAACGTGCACCGCAAGAGAGCGCGAGTGAACGTGCACCGCAAGAGAGAGCGAGTGAACGTGCACCACTAGAGAGCGCGAGTGAACGTGCACCACTAGAGAGCGCGAGTGAACGTGCACCACTAGAGAGCGCGAGTGAACGTGCACCACTAGAGAGCGCGAGTGAACGTGCACCACTAGAGAGCGCGAGTGAACGTGCACCACTAGAGAGCGCGAGTGAACGTGCACCACTAGAGAGCGCGAGTGAACGTGCACCACAAGAGAGCGCGAGTGAACGTGCACCACAAGAGAGCGCGAGTGAACGTGCACCACAAGAGAGCGCGAGTGAACGTGCACCACAAGAGAGCGCGAGTGAACGTGCACCACAAGAGAGCGCGAGTGAACGTGCACCACAAGAGAGCGCGAGTGAACGTGCACCACTAGAGCGCGAGTGAACGTGCACCACTAGAGAGCGCGAGTGAACGTGCACCACTAGAGAGCGCGAGTGAACGTGCACCACAAGAGAGCGCGAGTGAACGTGCACCACAAGAGAGCGCGAGTGAACGTGCACCACAAGAGAGCGCGAGTGAACGTGCACCACTAGAGAGCGCGAGTGAACGTGCACCACTAGAGAGCGCGAGTGAACGTGCACCACTAGAGAGCGCGAGTGAACGTGCACCACTAGAGAGCGCGAGTGAACGTGCACCACTAGAGAGCGCGAGTGAACGTGCACCACTAGAGAGCGCGAGTGAACGTGCACCACTAGAGAGCGCGAGTGAACGTGCACCACTAGAGAGCGCGAGTGAACGTGCACCACAAGAGAGCGCGAGTGAACGTGCACCACAAGAGAGCCCGAGTGAACGTGCACCACTAGAGAGCCCGAGTGAACGTGCACCACAAGAGAGCCCGAGTGAACGTGCACCACTAGAGAGCGCGAGTGAACGTGCACCACTAGAGAGCGCGAGTGAACGTGCACCACTAGAGAGCGCGAGTGAACGTGCACCACTAGAGAGCACGAGTGAACGTGCACCGCAAGAGAGAGCGAGTGAACGTGCACCACTAGAGAGCGCGAGTGAACGTGCACCACAAGAGAGCGCGAGTGAACGTGCACCACAAGAGAGCGCGAGTGAACGTGCACCACTAGAGAGCGCGAGTGAACGTGCACCACAAGAGAGCGCGAGTGAACGTGCACCACAAGAGAGCGCGAGTGAACGTGCACCACTAGAGAGCGCGAGTGAACGTGCACCACGAGAGAGCGCGAGTGAACGTGCACCACTAGAGAGCGCGAGTGAACGTGTACCGCAAGAGAGAGCGAGTGAACGTGTACCGCAAGAGAGAGCGAGTGAACGTGCACCACAAGAGAGCGCGAGTGAACGTGCACCACTAGAGAGCGCGAGTGAACGTGCACCACTAGAGAGCGCGAGTGAACGTGCACCACAAGAGAGCGCGAGTGAACGTGCACCACTAGAGAGCGCGAGTGAACGTGCACCACTAGAGAGCGCGAGTGAACGTGCACCACTAGAGAGCGCAAGTGAACGTGCACCACTAGAGAGCGCGAGTGAACGTGCACCACTAGAGAGCGCGAGTGAACGTGCACCACTAGAGAGCGCGAGTGAACGTGCACCACTAGAGAGCGCGAGTGAACGTGCACCACTAGAGAGCGCGAGTGAACGTGCACCACAAGAGAGCGCGAGTGAACGTGCACCACAAGAGAGCGCGAGTGAACGTGCACCACAAGAGAGCGCGAGTGAACGTGCACCACTAGAGAGCGCGAGTGAACGTGCACCACTAGAGAGCGCGAGTGAACGTGCACCACTAGAGAGCGCAAGTGAACGTGCACCACTAGAGAGCGCGAGTGAACGTGCACCACTAGAGAGCGCGAGTGAACGTGCACCACTAGAGAGCGCGAGTGAACGTGCACCACTAGAGAGCGCGAGTGAACGTGCACCACTAGAGAGCGCAAGTGAACGTGCACCACTAGAGAGCGCAAGTGAACGTGCACCACTAGAGAGCGCAAGTGAACGTGCACCACAAGAGAGCGCGAGTGAACGTGCACCACAAGAGAGAGCGAGTGAACGTGCACCACAAGAGAGAGCGAGTGACCATGTACAACAAGAAGTAGGTGAACATGCAACGCAGGAGAGAGCGAGTGACCGTGTACGACAAGAAAGCGAGTGTCTGTGTACCGCGAGAGAGAGAGAGTGATCTACCGCAAGAGAGAGCGAGTGACCATGCACCGCAAGAGAGAGAGAGTGAACGTGTGCAGGAGGCTGGCCTGGTTTGAAGTGGGTACCTTGGGTACTTACACCTCATACCAGGTCCAGTTATCCCTTATTAGTGAAATGTAGCAGTGTTCTAGCAGCTTAGGCTGATAGAGGTAGCTATAGCAGAGCAGCTTAGGCTGAACTAGGAGACATGCAAAGCTCCTGCAATACCACTTATAGTAACACAGTTCATATACACAAGAAAAGACAATACTCAGTGTTAACAAAAATAAAGGTAGTTTATTTGGGTGACACAAGGCCAAAAATATCTTAGAGGCAATACTCCTTCTGGAGGTAAGTATTATACACAATATATACACTAGACACCAAAATAAGGTAAGTAATTAGACATGGGATAGTGCAAACAATAGGAAATGCAATAGAATGCAAAGGGAGAAAATATGTCTAGGGGCAACACAAACTATATACTAAGAAAGTGGAATGCGAACCACAATTTCCCCCCTAGACAAGTGTAGTGTGTAGAGAATCGCTGGGAGTGTAAGAATACAGTAAAGGTAAGTAAATTACCCCATGCCAGAGCCCAGAAAAAGCAGGAGTAAAGTACTGCAACTTTCCATAGGACACACTGCAAGTCGTGATTAGAGTTATTGCAAAAACCAAGCAAGACTGCAAACAACAAATGGTGGGTTCTTGGACCTGAAGACTTGCAAAGGAAGGAGACCAAGTCCAGACGTAGGAAGAAGTTCCAGGAAGGACAGGAGCCCCTGCCAACCCAGAAGAGGGTGCAAAAGAAGAGTTCCGGGTTGGACGAAGACTGCAGAAATACACCTAAGGAAGATGTCTGCGGGTTCCTGCATGATGCACTGGATGTCCCACGAAGAGAAGTTGGATGCAGGCGAGTTTTGGAGCTGTATTTTTCCAACAAGCCTTGGTTCAGGCAAAATCGCGTTTTGCATCAAGTTGGCGCTGTCTGGACCCAGGAGGGACCTGGGAGCCTCAACTATGTGTGAGCAGAAAGAGAGAGCTCTCAACCCTTTAGAGAGCCCTCAGAACACCAGATAGCACCCACCGGAGTCCCAAGGCACTGGGACAAAGGAGGTGTAAAATGTGGTTGGTGCAACACTACAAAGGAGGGTCCCACGCCGCTCGAGGTCAACTCAGTGAGTTGAGCATCACAGGATAGAGTGCTGGGGACCTGGGCCAGGATGTGCAAGAAGGAATTTTGCAAATAGTGCACAGAGGCCTCAGGAGGTGAAGAGGAAGAGGTGCAAAGGGGTACTGTTGTTCCCTGGGAAGGCAAGGTCTTACCTCCTCCAAATTGGGACAGCAGGACAGTCTGTGTCAATGGGGTCTACCCTCAGTGTTCCAGGAGAGGAGTCCAAGAGAACTGGTTGTCGATTTAGAAGGTGTGTGCTTTAGCAGGGGATTGACTCCATCACTACACAGGAGATTTCTTCGGTCCTTCTGGTGCAGGGTGAAGACAGGGAGTCCCCCAGAGCATGCACACTGTGGAAACTGTTGCAGTTGCTGGCTGGAGCTGAAGTTGCAAGGAAAAGTAGCTCTTCTGGATACTTTGTTGCTGTGACAGCAGTTACTGGAGCAGTCTGCGGTTGATTAGAGGTCAGAGGATGAAGTAGTAGTTGCAGAGGATTCCTGCTGGAAACTTGCAAGTAGAATCTGAAGAGAACCCACAGAAGAGACCCTAAATAGCCCTGCGAGGGGGATTGGCTACCTTATCAGGTATGGACCTATCAGGAGGGGTCTCTGACGTCACCTGCTGGTACTGGCCACTCAGAGGTCTCCAGAGTGTCCCCACACCTTGCAAAGCAAGATGGCTGAAGTCTGGGACGCACTGGAGGAGCTCTGGGCACCACCTCTAGGGTGGTGATGGACAGGGGAGCGGTTACTCCCCTTTCCTTTGTCCAGTTTCAAGACAAGGGGTCCCTGAACTGGTGTAGACTGGCTTATGGAAGGAGGGCACCATCTGTGCCCTTCAAAGCATTTCCAGAGGCTGGGGGAGGCTACCCCTTCCCAGCCTGTAACATCTATTTCCAAAGGGAGAGGGTGTAACACCCTGCTCCCAAAGGAAATGTTTTGTTCTGCCTCCCAGGGACTGAGCTGCTCAGATCCCAGAAGGGCAGAACCTTCTCTGTGAGGTGGCAGCAGCTGGAGCTGCATTGCAAGTCTCAGAGAGCTGGTTTGGCAGTTCTGGGGGTCCATGGTGGAGCCCCCAGGATGCATGGAATTGGCTCCCCAATACCAGATTTGGAATGGGGGGAAACTTCCATGATCTTAGACACCTTACATGGCTATATTCGGGGTTACCATTGTGAAGCTACATATAGGTATTGACCTAGATGTAGTGCACGCGTGTAATGGCATTTCCGCACCCACAAAGGTCCGGGCATTGGCCCTGAACTATGTGGGGGCACCTTTGCTAGTGGAAGGATGCCCTCACATTTAGTAACTTTGCACCTAGCCTTAGTTAAATGAAGGTTAAACATATAGGTGGCTTATAAGTTACTTAAGTGCAGTGAAAATGGCTGTGAAATAATGTGTGCACTATTTCACGCAGGCTGCAGTTGCAGTCCTGTGAAAGGGTTTGTCTAAGCTCCTTATGGGTGGTAAAAGAAATGCTGCAGCCCATAAGGATCTCCTGGAACCCCAAAGCCCTGGGTACCTAGGTACCACATACCAGGGACTTATAAGGGGGGTCCAGTGTGCCAATTGAAATTGGTAAATGAAGTCACTAGCCTATAGTGACAAATGTAAAAGCAGAGAGCATAAGCACTGAGGTTCTGGTTAGTAGAGCCTCAGTGACACAGTTAAGCACTATACACACATACACATTAGGCCATAAACTATGAGCACTGGGGTCCTGACCAGCCGGATCCCAGTGAGACAGGCAAAAACATACTGACATACAGGTTAAAAAAGGGGGTAACATGCCAAGAAAGATGGTACTTTCTTACAACTACAACGTGCACCGCTAGAGAGAGCGAGTAAAAGTGCACCGCAAGAGGGAGAGAGTGACCGTGCACCGCAAGAGGGAGCGAGTGACCGTGCACCGCAAGAGGGAGCGAGTGACCGTGCACCGCAAGAGAGAGCGAGTGACCGTGAACCGCAAGAGAGAGCGAGTGACCGTGAACCGCAAGAGAGAGCGAGTGACCGTGAACCGCAAGAGAGAGCGAGTGACCGTGAACCGCAAGAGAGAGCAAGAAAACATGCACTGCAAGAGGGAGCAAGTAAACATGCACTGCAAGAGGGAGCAAGTAAATATGCACTGCAAGAGGGAGCATGTAAATATGCACTGCAAGAGGGAGCAAGTAAATATGCACTGCAAGAGGGAGCAAGTAAACATGGACCGCAAGAGGGAGCAAGTAAACATGGACCGCAAAAGGGAGCTAGTAACCATGCACCACAAAAGAGAGCGAGTAAACCATGAGAGAGTGAGTAAAAATGCACCACAAGAGCGAGTGACGGTGCACTGCAATAAGAAGCGAGTGAATGTGCACCCCAAGAGGGAGCAAGTGAACGTGAACCCCAGAAGGGAGCTAGTGAAAGTGCACCACAAGAGAGAGTGCGTGAATGTGCACCACAAGAGGGAGAGAGTGAACGTGCACCCCAGAAGGGAACGAGTGAACAGGTACCCCAAGAGGGCGCAAGTTAACAGGTACCCCTAGACGGAGCAAGTGAACAGGTACCCCAAGAGGGAGCAAGTGAACGGGCATCCCAAGAGGGAGCGGAGTGAACGTGCATCCCAGAGGGGAGCGAGTAAACGTGCACCACAAGATGGAGCGAGTTAAAGTGCATTGCAAGAGGAAGCGAATGACCAAGTACCGCAAAAGAGAGCAAGTGACCATGTACCGCAAAAGAGTGAGCAACCATGAAACGCAAGAGCGAGTGAGTGACCATAAACCACAAGAGAGAGCGAGTGAACGTGCACCGCAAGAGGGAGCAAGTGAATGTGCACCGCAAGAGGGAGCAAGTGAATGTGCACCGCAAGAGGGAGCAAGTGAATGTGCACCGCAAGAGGGAGCAAGTAAACATGCACCGCAAGAGGGAGCAAGTAAACATGCACCGCAAGAGGGAGCAAGTAAACATGCACCGCAAGAGGAAGCAAGTAAACATGCACCGCAAGAGGAAGCAAGTAAACATGCACCGCAAGAGGAAGCAAGTAAACATGCACCGCAAGAGGAAGCAAGTAAACATGCACCGCAAGAGGAAGCAAGTAAACATGCACCGCAAAAGGGAGCTAGTGACCATGCACCCCAAGAGGGAGCTAGTGACCATGCACCACAAGAGGGAGCTAGTGACCATGCACCACAAGAGGGAGCTGGTGACCATGCACCACAAGAGGGAGCTAGTGACCATGCACCACAAGAGTGAGCTAGTGACCATGCACCGCAAAAAAGAGTGAGTAAACAATAAGAGATAGCTCAAGTAAACATGCACTGAAGGGAGATAGTGACCATGTACCACAAAAAAAGGTGAGTAAACCATAAGAGAGCGCAAATAAACATGCACCGCAAAAGGGAGCTAGTGACCATGCACCACAAAAGAGAGCAAGCGAGTGACAGTGCACTGTAAGAAGAAGCGAGTGAACGTGCAACCCAAGAGGGAGCAAGTGAATGTGCACCTCAGAAGAGCAAGTGAAAGTGCACCGCAAGCTGGAGCGAGTGAACATGCACCACAAGGAGCGAGTGAATGTGAACCCCAAGAGGCAGCGAGTGAACGTGCAGTGCAAGAGGGAGCAAGTGAACGTGCATTGTAAGAGAGAGTAAGTAAACATGCACTACGAGAGAGCGAGTGAAACAAGGCCAGACTGGAACTACCGTGCTGCGCGCTTTTCCCCGGGAGGCTGGCAGAGAGGGGATCCGCTTTTGTTACGGGGGTGGTTTTGTAGCAGCGCAGCAGTTTTAAAATGCAGAGTTCCTTGTATATCCGAATGTTTTCAGACCGCAATAAAAGTGCCAAGATAGCTTTGGTGATTAATGTACCTGCTAGAGAGAAATCATAGTTTTGTCTACTGGCAGTTTTGGCTCATCTAAGGTAGCGCAGAGGGTTAATATGCATCCTGCAAAGAGCATGTAATATGCAGATCACAGGCCAGTATTTTATGTGCATAGCTCAGTGGGATACTGCTTTTGTCATAGAGATCCTTTTGTTACTGTGCAGTTACAATAATAATCTAGCACGGTGAGCTAGGAACTGCCATCAAAGAGTTGCACGCAAATTGCATGGTACAGGTTAGAGAAGTATGTTTTTTCCAGTTTTTCATTATTCTAATTTTGCTGAAAAGGGTTTGTTTGGATAGAAATACATTGTTATTAGTAAAGTCAACACTAATCACTGTGTTATTTTCTGAATCCTGAGTTACTGCTTCCCCGGACCAGGGACTCTAAAACAATGCCTACCAGTATGGATGATATGTGAATCCTATACCTTGGATCTCCCTTTGTTTTGTGTAACATTTTCTATACACTGCTTTATTGTTTCTGCATATGTGTGTGATGTAAAGTGCTTCAACACCCTGAGCTGGTAAGAGAGGCACTATAAAACAAATGAAGTACTTGTGAGAGGGGCTATGGAGAGGCAGTTAGAGGATGATGGTGAGGGAATCATTGAAGAACCAGAATAAAGATTGCCGTATCCTGGTACACTTTAAGGTCATCATTTGCTATGCTTTATCACCATGCTCCCTATGGGGGCTGGTCTGACAATGTGCCACAGCTGCTTAGAGTTCCTAGTCCGGCCCCTGAATGAACGTGCACCGCAAGATGTTGGAAATGCAGTATGCAACAGGGAGGGAACTTGTACCACAAGAGCGAGCAAGGGAAGGTCCACCGCAAGGGGTTAGGAATGCAGTATGCAACAGGGAGGTAGGGACTGTAAAACACACAAAAGGTGATTGGAGGACGCGAGCAATAAGTCTAACCACTAGCAATCCCTTGGAGCAGCATTACAACCGATTACTCATTTGCACACAGTTTGGACCCGGCCATATGCAACTCAGTCTAGACCCTGCTCCAATAGAACAGTCCAGCCAAACTGCCAGGCCAGGTCCTCTCTGAACTAACATAAGCAACCCAAGAACGTTTTCGCACTGATTAGGGCTCATCAGTTGGGTGTAGCTTGTTTCCAGGGGCACAGTGATCAAGGGACCCACTTCTAGGCATACCCTTGGCCACTCAGGGCATTACATCAAACACACAAAGGGTGATGGGAAGTAGGGAATGTAAACCACAAGACTGAGCAAGGGAACGTGCACCCCAAGAGGTTGTGAGTGTGGACTACAACAGGGAGGAAGGGAATATGTACTCTAAGAGGAAGCAAGGGAACCTGTACCGCAAGGGGGAGTGTGGGAACAGCAAGCACGAGGGAGTGAAGGAATATGCACCGCAAGAGGTTGGGATTGTAGTATGCAAAAGGAAGTGAGGGAAGCTTCACTAGAAAGAGCACAGAAATGTGCACGGCAAGAGGAAGTGAGGGAATGTGTACGGCAAGAGGAAGCGAGGAACATGCACGGCAAGTGCGGCAAGGAAATGTGCACGGCGAGAGGGAGCGAGGAAATATGCATGGCAAGGAGCGAGGGAACGTGCAAGGCATGAGGAAGCGAGGGAATGTGCACAGAAAGAGCAAGTGAGGGAACATGCGCGTCAAGAGGGATCAAGAAAACGTGCATGGCAAAAAGGAGTGAGGAAACGTGCACAGAAAGAGGGAGCGAGGAAACGTGCACAGAAAGAGGGAGCGAGAAAGTTGCACAGAAAGAGGGAGCGAGGAAAGTTGCATACCCTCTTCTGGTGCAAGTATCCTCGCGAGGGAACAGCCAGCGCAAGAGTTGGGCCAGGGAACAGCCAGCGCAAGAGTTGGGCCAGGGAACAGCCAGCGCAAGAGTTGGGCCAGGGAACAGCCAGCGCAAGAGTTGGGCCAGGGAACAGCCAGCGCTAGAGTTGGGCCAGGGAACAGCCAGCGCTAGAGTTGGGCCAGGGAACAGCCAGCGCAAGAGTTGGGCCAGGGAACAGCCAGCGCTAGAGTTGGGCCAGGGAACAGCCAGCGCTAGAGTTGGGCCAGGGAACAGCCAGCGCTAGAGTTGGGCCAGGGAACAGCCAGCGCTAGAGTTGGGCCAGGGAACAGCCAGCGCTAGAGTTGGGCCAGGGAACAGCCAGCGCTAGAGTTGGGCCAGGGAACAGCCAGCGCTAGAGTTGGGCCAGGGAACAGCCAGCGCTAGAGTTGGGCCAGGGAACAGCCAGCGCTAGAGTTGGGCCAGGGAACAGCCAGCGCTAGAGTTGGGCCAGGGAACAGCCAGCGCAAGAGTTGGGCCAGGGAACAGCCAGCGCAAGAGTTGGGCCAGGGAACAGCCAGCGCAAGAGTTGGGCCAGGGAACAGCCAGCGCAAGAGTTGGGCCAGGGAACAGCCAGCGCAAGAGTTGGGCCAGGGAACAGCCAGCGCAAGAGTTGGGCCAGGGAACAGCCAGCGCAAGAGTTGGGCCAGGGAACAGCCAGCGCTAGAGTTGGGCCAGGGAACAGCCAGCGCTAGAGTTGGGCCAGGGAACAGCCAGCGCTAGAGTTGGGCCAGGGAACAGCCAGCGCTAGAGTTGGGCCAGGGAACAGCCAGCGCTAGAGTTGGGCCAGGGAACAGCCAGCGCTAGAGTTGGGCCAGGGAACAGCCAGCGCTAGAGTTGGGCCAGGGAACAGCCAGCGCTAGAGTTGGGCCAGGGAACAGCCAGCGCTAGAGTTGGGCCAGGGAACAGCCAGCGCTAGAGTTGGGCCAGGGAACAGCCAGCGCTAGAGTTGGGCCAGGGAACAGCCAGCGCTAGAGTTGGGCCAGGGAACAGCCAGCGCTAGAGTTGGGCCAGGGAACAGCCAGCACTAGAGTTGGGCCAGGGAACAGCCAGCGCTAGAGTTGGGCCAGGGAACAGCCAGCGCTAGAGTTGGGCCAGGGAACAGCCAGCGCTAGAGTTGGGCCAGGGAACAGCCAGCGCTAGAGTTGGGCCAGGGAACAGCCAGCGCTAGAGTTGGGCCAGGGAACAGCCAGCGCTAGAGTTGGGCCAGGGAACAGCCAGCGCTAGAGTTGGGCCAGGGAACAGCCAGCGCTAGAGTTGGGCCAGGGAACAGCCAGCGCCGGAGGGGCCGAGGGAACAGCCAGCATGAAGGGGGAGCGAGGGAACAGCCACCACAAGAGGGGCAAGGGAATGTGCACTACAAGAGGAACTAAGAGAATGCACACCATAAGAGAAGGCAAAGGAATGTGCAGTACAAGAGGTTGGGAGCGTTTTATGCAAGAGAGAGAGATGGGCTGTGCACCTGAAGAGGGAGCACAAATGTATACACAGGAGGGGGGAGCAAGGGAACAAGCACCGTGAGATGGAGCAATGGAAAAGGCACCACAAGAGGGAAAAAAAGAACGTGTACCGCAGGTTGTGACTGTGGATACAGGATGGAGAGAGTTAAGCTGCACTGGAAGAGGGGGTAAGGGAATACGCTCTAGAAGAAGAAACCACTGTGAGAAGGGGGTGAGATTATATGCATGGGCAGGGGAAGAGACGGAATGTGCACTACTAGGAGTGACGACATTTGCACTCCAAGAGGTTGGGAACGTCATACTTGAAAGGAAATGCAAACTGTGCCAGGAAGAGAGGGGACGAGCATTTCAAGAGGGAGAGAGGGAATGTGCACTTCAAGAGGGAATAGGAAGTGTGACCTCCCAAGGCAGTAACAGGGGATATAATCTGCCAGTACGTGTTGGAATGGAAAGTCCAATGCATGGCTCTGGCGAGCATGTAGCCCAAACCCCTGCTGTTTAGTCAGTGTTTTGGGGATTATTCCCCTCAACGAGAAAGGAAATCATGTATGCTCAATAAGAGGTCTTTCTTAAATGGACTGAGATCCCCGGAGTGTGGCTCTGCAGTCAAGGGAGCCCCGAAATTGTACCCTCTGAGAATCTGACAATGGTCATTTACAGTGACGCTTTTTGCATATCTTTTTTTGGAGAGAGATGCCTATCGTCGCTCCCTGTTTAAAAGGTTCTGACAGTCGCCCTTAACTGTGAGTTTTCACTTCGTGATGTGTAAAATGTGCATGTGCACAGTGATGGTGCAGGGTGAACGCTGAGCCGGCATCCACGTTTGGCCCTGGCTGGCCTGACCACATTGCCTCACTGACTCCCATGTTCCCATCACTAGTGGCTCCTCACATTCTCTGCTTCCTTCCTCTCTCACTTAGTATCCTTGATTTTGCTTGGGTACAGCTCTACTGTATGTTTTGCATGCCGCTGTCACTGGTTGACCTATTTTCTTCCCACCTTTCCAGTCTCAATCAGTGACTCCCATCAACATTGGCTCCTCTCACTCCTTTGCTTCCATCCTCTATCTGGCTATCTTCCATTGTGCCCAGCTGCCACTTTTGCATTATGTGGCTTCCTCTGACTCTGGATGGCCGCTTCTGCTGCTCCTATCCCATCTCATTCAGTGATTCACAATGTTTTGTCCATTCCCTATTCCCTGACTCTCGGGCAGAATTCCGTTCTGCCTGGCTCTCACTCATCCATAATCTTTGGTTACTACCCCCATCCACTCTTGGGCTTCCCTTCTACATTGTTTCTGAATACATGCCATTCTCTCTCCTAATCTCTCTTTGCTCCTACCATGGTCCTTTAGATAGCTTCAATCTTTGTTGAGTCTCTGTGTGGCTGGTGGCACATTTCCATAGGCTCCCATCAAGTACCACTTCTATGATTCCTCTCAAGTGCCTGCCGTTCCCTTGCCCATTCTGTACTTAGCTCACACTCCATTGCATCGCATATCTCCTATCATATCTCATTCATAGACTCCAATCCGTAGTTTCTGAAAATCATTCAAACACAATCCCATATCTAATCCCACAGTGCTGTTGGCTCCCACTCTACCTTTAGGATGCTCCACTCCATTAGTCCACTCAGCTGCCTCACTTTCTTCTTTGACTAGTATCATCCTACATTAATTTGCTGATGTTCTTGCATTCCATCTCTAACATATTCTGACCTCCAAAGGGAGTCAGTGTTCGTCTTTTACAACAGGGGTGTGATACAGTCCAATTTCCTTGCCCCTTTGACGCACTTTACAATCATGTGTACAATAGCATTTTGAGGTAGTCTGCGAGAAAAGCTCCATCCATCTAGGTGTGAAAGGAGCAGTGACTGAACAGTGGTCCTAAAATTTCCCAAGAGTAACACTGATTTCTATATTCTTAGTAGGAGGAGCTGGCATTAGGTGGTTTGGCCACTTTGGAGATGTGTGTGTGATCATGGAGATGTTCTGATCTGTAGTGAATTCCCTGAGACTCAGCTGAGTTGACTAAGGACAGATTAAAGTTTAGATCCTTTAGGGCTAGAAGCCAGACCTGGGTAGGTGAAGTTAAGAGTTTAAAAGTAGGAAACCAGTCTTGTTTGTGTTAAATTTAAGGAAGAATACATTCATTAAAGAAACTTATCAGAAATATTTTAAGAATCTCAGCGTGAGCTAGCCTAGACATTTTCACGCTAAATCGGCTGTCGGCATTTGGTGTTTTCTAATTCGTTCTGTGTTTAGCATTCAACCAAGAGGTTCCACACAAAGTGAGTAGATTTGGAAAAGGAATCGTCTCTAGAGTAGCAATGCAGCAGACATGAACATTCTGAAACATGAAGTTTTCAGATATTAAGATCTAATGAAGGACTGGGACCATTTTTAAATTAGGCCATCCCTGCCCATTCTTTTAGACAGACCATCCAAACAAGGGTTACGGTCAATGGTATCGTATGAAACTGTGGAGTCCAGTAGTGCTAGTAACGCATGGATTTCTGCCATTCTAACATTCTTACCACATAATTGGCGACTTGGAAGGTGGCAGTCCAAGTGCTGCAATTAGGTTGTAATCCAGAATGGTATACATTTAGGAGGTCAATACTTGAGATGTGATTTACAAGTTGTATGGAAACTACTTATTCTAGAATTTTACAGACGAATGGCTGCTTGGAAACTGGTCTTAGGTTTTGTAGGTCCTTTGGTTCTACATTTGCTTTTTCAGCATTAACATGACCAGACCTGCACGTTGAGGGGAGTACTCCTTCAATAAATGAGGTGTTAATAATATTGTGCAACAGAGCTGCGATGTCCTTGGTTCATGATTTCACTGGGAATACTGGGATGGGGCAATCTGCATAAATGAAGCTTTCACTGATGCTATTATTTTCCTTCAGAACACAATGGAGATGTTTAAATGTTGACCATATAAGTATGTTTCTTTCAGTGAAGAAGAGCTCTGTTAAAGCGAGGGAGTTTTTTTTAATCTCATATTTTTTTTATTTTTTTGTCAGAGAGAAAAAGCTGGAAATGCTGTTGCAATGCGATTGTGGTTGATCTCTGCAATTCCACTTTAATCATTGAGTTTATACATTGCCTAAATGTTTGGAAACGGTTTGAGGGGTTAGATCGTCTGTTTTCTGGATTTTTAATACATCAGCCTTAATATAAAGTATCAGGCCTCCGAGCGTTTCTCTGCTTCATCTGAGCAATAAGAGCATCAGGAGTTGGAGATGTCCAAGATTTTTTTAAGCTTTCCCAATTGTCTTTTACTGGTATTCAAGGTGTTGTGACAGGGTGCTGAATGCCCGACTTCAGTTGTTGTGGGCCTAGTTTGTTGACTGCAATCCACGACACTTGAGTGCAATCATTGCAAGATATTTCATGGAGCTGTGCATAAATGATGCTATAGAGACATTTTTAAGTTTTTCTGAGAGTTGTTGCATGTTGATATCTCTTACAGGATGTTTCAAACTGTCTATTGGTTTCAGAGTATCCCTGTTAAATGTTGCTACTGTGTTAATGTTGAAAGGAAGAGCACAGCGGCCCCAACCAGTCAGTGATTGAGTCTCAGTCATAGTGACATTTTGGGGTGAGATTATCAGATCTAATGCATCACCCTTATTATGGGATGGTCGTGAAATTTGTTGAGATAAGCTGTGTGGGTTGCAAATGTCTTTTAGTTTCAATTCATGGTGTATTTTGATAATATTCAAGGGCATGTTGAAGTTTCACAGAAATATGTTTGGGGTGTACTGAATGCCAACGGTGGTGACTGGCTCACGGACATGATCAAGGACGCTGCTCATGTGCTGGAAGAGGTAGATGATATGTAAACAATGCATGAGTTTTTGATTTGGTCTGAAAGGTATCAAGAGAAGCTCCAATGAACAGAGTGACGGATGAAAAGATGATCTGTTTGAAGACTTTCTCCTGTGAATGGTGGGTTCTATTTCTCTATTTTTATTAGGCCTATGTGTAAAATGGCATAGAGTTCTTGAACTAAGATATTCAATGAAGCTGAAGTCTATGTGAACCGAGAGTCTGTGTTCCTTGAATCTTCCTCCGCATTTAACCTTTTCCTTGGCTCTTTGTAGTCCCGGGTTCCTATCCTATGTCACTGCTGTTCAGATACTCTTCTTGACTCGCATTCCATCACATCTTTTGGCTTCCATCCAGATTAGCCCTTTCAATCTCTTGGCTCCCATCATATCCTTAAGTAATGCACCAGAAGTTTTTTGTTCCTATTTAATCCCTCAGTTACCTCTTCCAATCATCATTTCCTCTTCTTCATTGACTTTCCTTATTGATTGTCTCATAATACAACCCTTTAAATTCCTTTTTTTTTTTTTTTTTAGCTCTACTCACTCTTGTTGACTCCCAAACACCATGTCCTGATTCCCATGCTGAGACTCACATTCTCCAATTCTCCCTTCCTTTCTCATTCCACTGTCCATTCTTCACAGACAATTTCATTATTGCCCGTCCTCTTTGAATTTCATCCTATATCAACCCCTTATTCTGAGGCTCCAATTAGCCACGGTCTCTGCACTAGTCTTCATTCTTGGCTCACCTCATGGACTCTAGTCTAATAACTTCACCCTGGCTTTCCCTTCTCAGCAGCTCACATCCTACCTCAGTCACCTATCTCAGATTGCAACCTCCCTTTGGTTTTGCCAGTCACTTACCCTAGGCCATCATATTTAATGAATCCCATATTACAACTGCCTTCATATTCTGCAAGTCTATTGTTCATATTCTCCTCTTTCAATACACCAGTACTCGCTGTGTCCCAAGACAAAAGCATCTTTCTGGTCACTGACACACAGTACCAAAGGTCTCCCTCTAAAGCCACCTCTTCCAAGCATGAGCCATAGGGTACCATACCACCTGTCAGATAATGTGCTTCGGCACCTCGACCAAAGACCTGCAAAATCGACCAGGTGTTTATAGCTTGGATACATACTAGTGAATAATACAGTGAAGCTCACAGTTTTGTACACCGGAGATTACTTTACCATTGAACATACTCAATTGTATTGTTCTTAGTAAACTACATGGTTAGGGTGATTTACTATCAAGGCTTTCTTTTCAACACAACACTAAAGCTATTTTCAATTCACACCTCAAAAGGAAGCAGGCAGAATGAGTCAGAGAAGAAACACAAGCCTGAAGTCTGTGACAGAGATTGTAGGCCGGGTGTATGTGACAGAGTCAGGGTGAGCTAGGCCTAGAGGTGTGACAGAGAGAGAACACAATGCACGCAATCTGTGAAGTGAGGCATGGAATCAGGTTCCGAGGCTGTGACAAAAGCAGGAGAGGGAAAACCAGGCAAGGAGCCTGTCACATAGTGAGTTAAAAACCAAGCCCAGTGTTTGTGACAGAGTGGGGTTAGGCATGGAGTATGTGAGAGTGGGGGAGGAGGTTGGATGGCCTAGAGTCTGTGAAAGAGTGGGTTTAAAACCAAGCCCGGAGTCTGTCACACAGTGGGGATGAGGAAGGGGAGTAGGCCCAAAGTTTGTGATAGAGTTTGAGAGGGGTGGGGGGTGTTGGCCAGTGAGTTAAAATCAAGTGTGGAGTCTGTGACAGAGTGGGGGAGGACGGGGACAGGAGTAGGCTGGAGTTTAACAGAAAGGGTTAAAAAACCAAGCACGAAATCTGTGACAGAGTAGGAGGGGACATAGAACAGGCCTGGAGTCTGTGACAGAGTTGGAGGAATGCCTAGAGTCTGTGACAGAGTTGGAGGAATGCCTAGAGTCTGCGACAGGGTGGGAGGAATGCCTGGAGTCTGCGACAGGGTGGGAGGAATGCCTGGAGTCTGCGACAGGGTGGGAGGAATGCCTGGAGTCTGCGACAGGGTGGGAGGAATGCCTGGAGTCTGCGACAGGGTGGGAGGAATGCCTGGAGTCTGCGACAGGGTGGGAGGAATGCCTGGAGTCTGCGACAGGGTGGGAGGAATGCCTGGAGTCTGCGACAGGGTGGGAGGAATGCCTGGAGTCTGCGACAGGGTGGGAGGAATGCCTGGAGTCTGCGACAGGGTGGGAGGAATGCCTGGAGTCTGCGACAGGGTGGGAGGAATGCCTGGAGTCTGCGACAGGGTGGGAGGAATGCCTGGAGTCTGCCACAGAGTGGGAGGAATGCCTGGAGTCTGCCACAGAGTGGGAGGAATGCCTGGAGTCTGCCACAGAGTGGGAGGAATGCCTGGAGTCTGCCACAGAGTGGGAGGAATGCCTGGAGTCTGCCACAGAGTGGGAGGAATGCCTGGAGTCTGCCACAGAGTGGGAGGAATGCCTGGAGTCTGCCACAGAGTGGGAGGAATGCCTGGAGTCTGCCACAGAGTGGGAGGAATGCCTGGAGTCTGCCACAGAGTGGGAGGAATGCCTGGAGTCTGCCACAGAGTGGGAGGAATGCCTGGAGTCTGCCACAGAGTGGGAGGAATGCCTGGAGTCTGCCACAGAGTGGGAGGAATGCCTGGAGTCTGCCACAGAGTGGGAGGAATGCCTGGAGTCTGCCACAGAGTGGGAGGAATGCCTGGAGTCTGCCACAGAGTGGGAGGAATGCCTGGAGTCTGCCACAGAGTGGGAGGAATGCCTGGAGTCTGCCACAGAGTGGGAGGAATGCCTGGAGTCTGCCACAGAGTGGGAGGAATGCCTGGAGTCTGCCACAGAGTGGGGGGAATGCCTGGAGTCTGCCACAGAGTGGGGGGAATGCCTGGAGTCTGCCACAGAGTGGGGGGAATGCCTGGAGTCTGCCACAGAGTGGGGGGAATGCCTGGAGTCTGCCACAGAGTGGGAGGAATGCCTGGAGTCTGCCACAGAGTGGGAGGAATGCCTGGAGTCTGCCACAGAGTGGGAGGAATGCCTGGAGTCTGCCACAGAGTGGGAGGAATGCCTGGAGTCTGCCACAGAGTGGGAGGAATGCCTGGAGTCTGCCACAGAGTGGGAGGAATGCCTGGAGTCTGCGACAGAGTGGGAGGAATGCCTGGAGTCTGCGACAGAGTGGGAGGAATGCCTGGAGTCTGCGACAGAGTGGGAGGAATGCCTGGAGTCTGTGATAGAGTGGGAGGAATGCCTAGAGTCTGTGATGGAGTGGGAGGAATGCCTAGAGTCTGTGATAGAGTGGGAAGTGAGGGAGGTCGGCCTGGAACCTGTGAAGGAGTGGGGGGATGTAGGAAGTTGGCTCTGTATATACTATTTCAAAGTAGGAAATAGTGTGCACAGAGTCCAAGGGTTCCCGTTAGAGGTAAGATAGTGGCAAAAAGAGATAATTCTAATGCTCTATTTTGTGGTAGTGTGGTCGAGCAGTAGGCCTATCAGAGGATAGTGTTAAGCATTTGTTGTACACACACAGGCAATAAATGAGGAACACACACTCAAAGACTTACTCCAGGCCAATAGGTTTTTATATAGAAAAATATCTTTTCTTAGTTTATTTTAAGAACCACAGGTTCAAGATTTACAAGTAATACTTCAAATGAAAGGTATTTCACTCAGGTATTCTAGGAACTTTGAATAATCACAATATCATGTACAGTATTGACAAAAATGGCAATAAGCTATTTTAAAAAGTGGACAAAATCAACAGTTCCTGGGGGAGGTAAGTAAATGTTAAGTTCACAGGTAAGTAAAACACTTACAGGGTGCAAAGTTAGGTCCAAGGTAGCCCACCGCTGGGGGTTCAAGGCAACCCCAAAGTTACCACACCAGCAGCTCAGGGCCGTTCAGGTGCAGAGGTCAAAGAGGTGCCCAAAACACATAGGCTTCAATGGAGAACAGGGGTGCCCCGGTTCCAGTCTGCCAGCAGGTAAGTACCCGTGTCCTCGGGGGGCAGACCAGGGGGGTTTTGTAGGGCATCGGGGGTGGGGGGGAGACAAGCAGGCACAGAAAGTATACCCTCAGCAGCACAGGGGCTGCCGGGTGCAGAGTGCACACAGGTGTTGGGTTTTGTATAGAAAGCAATGGGGAGACCCGGGGGTCTCTTCAACGATGCAGACCGGCACAGGGGGGGCTCCTCGGGGTAGCCACCACCTGGGCTAGGTAGAGGGTCGCCTGGGGGTTGCTCCTGCACTGGAGTTCGGTTCCTTCAGGTCCTGGGGGCTGCGGGTGCAGTGTTGGTTCCAGGCGTTGGGTCCCTTGTTACAGACAGTCGCGGTCAGGGGGAGCCTCTGGATTTCCTCTGCAGGCATCGCTGTGGGGGCTCAGGGGGATCGTCTCTGGCTACACGGACTTGCAGTCGCCGGGGAGTCCTCCCTGTAGTGTTGGTTTTCCACAGGTCGAGCCGGGGGCGTCCGGTGCAGAGTGGAAAGTCTCACGCTTACGGCAGGAAAGGTGAAGTCTTCAAAGTTGTTTCTTTGTTGCAAGAAAGTTGCAGATTGTTGAACAGGGCTGCTGTTCACGGGAGTTTCTTGGTCCTTGGTTGCAGGGCAATCCTCTGAGGCTTCAGAGATCGCTGGTCCCTGTTGGATGCTTTGCTGTTGCAGTTTTCTTCGAAGTTGGGGGACAGGCCGGTAGGACTGAGGCCAAAGCAGTTGTCGTCTCAGTCTTCACTGCAGGACTTTAGGTCAGCAGTCCTTCTTCTGGTTAAGGTTGCAGGAATCTAGTTTCCTAGGTTCTGGGGAGCCCCTAAATACTGAATTTAGGGGTGTGTTTAGGTCTGGGAGGGCAGTAGCCAATGGCTACTGTCCTTGAGGGTGGCTACACCCTCTTTGTGCCTAATCCCTGTGGGGAGGGGGGCACACCCCTAATCCTATTGGGGAATCCTCCATCCACAAGATGGAGGATTTTTAAAAGTAAGGGTCACCTCAGCTCAGGGCACCTTAGGGGCTGTCCTGACTGGTGGGTGACTCCTCTTTGTTTTTCTAATTATCTCCTCCAGCCTTGCCGCCAAAAGTGGGGGCAGTGGCCGGAGGGGCGGGCATCTCCACTAGCTGGGATGCCCTGTGGAGCTGTAACAAAAGGGGTGAGCCTTTGAGGCTCACCGCCAGTTGTTACAGTTCCTGCAGGGGGAGGTGAGAAACACCTCCACCCAGTACAGGCTTCGTTCCTGGCCACAAAGTGACAAAGGCACTCTCCCCATGTGGCCAGCAACATGTCTGGTGTGTGGCAGGCTGGCAAAAACTAGTCAGCCTACACTGGAAGTTGGGTATGTTTTCAGGGGGCATCTCTAAGATGCTCTCTGGGTGTATTTTACAATAAATTGCACACTGGCATCAGTGTGCATTTATTGTGCTGAGAAGTTTGATACCAAACTTCCCAGTTTTCAGTGTAGCCATTATGGCACTGTGGAGTTCGTGTTTGACAAACTCCCAGACCATATACTCTTGTGGCTACCCTGCACTTACAATGGCTAAGGTTTTGCTTAGACACTGAAGGGGCATAGTGCTCATGAACTTATACCCTCACCTGTGGTATAGTGCACCCTGCCTTAAGGCTGTAAGGCCTGCAAGAGTGGTGACTTACCTATGCCACAGGCAGTGTGAGGTTGGCATGGCACTCTGAGGGAAGTGCCATGTCGACTTAGTAATTTTCTCCCCACCAGCACACACAAGCTGTGAGGCAGTGTACATGTGCTGAGTGAGGGGTCCCTAGGGTGGCATAAGACATGCTGCAGCCCTTAGAGACCTTCCCTGGCATCAGGGCCCTTGGTATCAGGGGTACCAGTTACAAGGGACTTACCTAGGTGCCAGGGTTGTGCCAATTGTGGAGACAAAGGTACAGTTTAGGGAAAGAACACTGGTGCTGGGGCCTGGTTAGCAGGGTCCCAGCACACTTTCAAGTCATAACTTAGCATCAGCAAAGGCAAAAAGTAAGGGGGTAACCATGCCAAGGAGGCATTTCCTTACAGGGGGAAGAGTATGGGGGAAACCAGACTTGGAGTTTTGACAGAGAGGATACCAGAGCTGGAGTTTGGGACACAGAGAAATGCAGGTCTGCAATTTGTGACTGGGATAAAGCACTAGGGGGTTTGAAGCATGTCTATGTTTGTTATACGGAGGCATTGGGCAGACCTGGAGCTTGTGATAGAACGAAAACAGGTAAGAATGCACATGTGAATTACTCTTTATTTCAAGTTTTGCGGGACCAAGGAGCAGCACGCTCTGTGTCAAATTGTTCTTCATTTTATGCCACCCAAACAGGTGATCTTGTAGGAATGTTTCCAAAATACTTACTTGTGATGTAACAGAATATAAGTGCAGAGAGAATTCTGAGGGATGAAATTTGTTTTTCTGTTAGCTTCAGTATTGTAACTGAATAAGAAGATTGTATTCACACCTGTGTATGTGTAGATTACAACATATTTTTGGCGACGAGCGGCCGTGAAGGTGGCGGCCATCTGATCTGTGACCTTCACTCCTGGAGAGCTTAAGGAAAAGCTCACTGAAGCCGACGCAGCAGACTAAGTTATTTATTGGTTTTAAAAATGAAGAGCAGCTACAGCGTCGATCTTGGAATAGTTAATGGAGCTACTGAGCCAGTTGTAGTTACAGAAGTTACAAAAAACAGGCTATATAAATGCTCAATGGACCCAGGTTTAATTTATCTGTGGTGCGGGACATTGTTAAACTATGCAGTGATGTTGGGCCAATGTGTGATTAGTCACTAATGTGGTGATATGGGCCAAATGTGATTGTTCATTACTCAAAGTGAAAATTTTAACTTTACGAGCGTTGTTGGCTTCCTTGGCCAGCGTTGACTCGCACAACACCTGCGTCTTGTGCGGCTCTTGCAGCTAGCGCACTTTCTCAAACAACCTCTAGATCTCGAGCATCGCTTAGAACAAGAGCGCCGTGTCACGCGATCCCTCTATTCCAAGCGACTCTTGGACTGAGTGCTTTGTTGTGTTGTGTTTTTTTTTTTTTCTTTTTTTACGCTACCAGAAGACGTGTTTATGCCAGCAGCTCAGGATCACAAAGAAAAAAAAAAGGAAAAGCAAAACAAACTAATCAATCAATCCAACAATCAATAATTTGTAAGGCGCAACACTATCGCCCCTAGGGGTATCTGGGCACTGAGGATGCTACATCTACGTCAAAAAGCCAGGTCTTGAGTTGTTTTCTGAAGACTGCCAGGGTGGGTTCTGTTTGGAGGTGGAGGTCATTCCAGGTTTCGGCGGTGATAAAGGAGAAAGCTTGGCCCCCGCTGCAATGGATGTACTGGACTTGTGTGAGGGCGAGTGAAGAGGAGCGCAGATGTTTTGAGGGAAGATGAAAGCTCAGCCTGTGGTTGATGTAGGATGGTCCCAGTTTGTGGAGGGCTTTGTAGGCGTGTGTGAATGTCTTGAACTGACATCTTTTCTGGACAGAGAGCCAGTGGAGTTTCCTGAGAAGATGAGGGCTATGGCTACGCTTGGGAGGTCCAGGATGAGTCTGGCCTTCCGGTGGCAGGAATCTTACCTCCAGTTACGTCTGAGAACTCATACCTAACAAGCAGGAAGCAGTAGAACAACAGAGGAAGGACACCAATTGTAAACAGGGATGAAAAGCTAGTATGCTAACTCTTCTTTCATTAAACAAAAGAAGGACTTCAATTCCTTCAAAAAGAAGTTTTGTTTTAGTTTGTTATATTAATTTATTGTATTAATCAGTCATTTTAGTTAGTTACTTTAGTTTGTTGTGTTATATTACATTTACAGGATGGCTGAACAGAGCATGAGTGCACCTCCCTGTGAACCAGCAATTCCATGGAAAAGATGGAAAATATGTTTTTTACCTATATATTAGCAATAGGAGGTGACAAATTTGGACCAATAAGAAAGCAAGTAGTTCTCCTACATCATTTAGGAGCTGAAGGAAGAAGAGTATATGATGATCTACCGGAGGGATCGTTGGGTATTGGAGATGGTCAAGCTGCAAATGCATATGATATGTCATTAATAATGCTTGATAAACAATTTATTCCCAAGGACAGTATTGTGTTTGAAAGGCACCAGTGTTTTTGCTCTGTGCCCAAAGGGAAGATGATGAGATTTTAAGCTATGTATCAACATTAAGAGTATTGGCTATTACTTGTAAATTCCGGGACCAAACAGACAGCTTAATTAGAAATCAAATTGTACGTTGTATCAATAATAAGCGAGTTAAAGAAAAATTGTTAGCAAAATATTCAAACTTAGACGCGACGATCCAGATTGCGACAAGTATGGAGAATGCTACACTGTGGCAAAGGGAATGGATACTACTAGAAATGAAAAAGTGAAGAAAGTCACGGAGGAAGGTGTGACTGAAGTAAATGAAATGGAAAAGAAAAAAACCTATTAAGACGTATGGGATGAGTAGTGGAATTAACTATGGAGCAAGTAGTGGAGTTAATTATCAAAAAAGTAGTGGAGCTGGAAGTGCGGTAAATAGGGGTTCACAGAAGGAATGGAGAACTGCTGTATGCTATAGATGTGGGAGTCCAGGACATACTAACTCACGTACCAGGTGTGGGGCTAGGAATGTTATCTGTAGAAGTTGCGGTAGAACAAGTCATCTGGCTAAAGTGTGTAGGATGAAGAGTAAGCTGCAAGGTATTAAGATGATCGTTGACGTGTGCAAAAATATAAGTGAAGTGATATTCTCAATGGATCAGGTTGTAAAACCAGTGCATGAAGCAAGTTTCAGTGGATATACGGAAAATGATGGGAAGGTAAGAATGGAGAGTACTTGTAAGTTGGAGAAACCACACTGTGATGTTACCTTAAGCTGAGTGAGGATTCGGGTTTTGGTGGACTAGGGTAGTTTAAGTAGGTTTTTTGCCTTTGAGATCTATTGGCTTTCCCTAGTCGCTTTAGCTGTGCTGCACTTGGATCCCAAAGAGTAAGAAAGCAAATGTGAGTTACAATGAAGCCAAGCAAAGGTAAGCAATGGGCGGACTGTATGCAAACACTACGCCTCGCGGTAGACAATGCAAGCACTAATGTGTAGGCAAGACCTAAAAACTGCTATCACAATGTATGTGATAAAAACTGACTATTTGCAAACCACAAATGTTTTTAGTGTCTGTCCAACCTCGAAATTATCTGGAAATTTTTTTGTGGCTCTAATTAAATATACTTTGTTTGCCAAACAGGTTTCAGACATGCACAAGCTTTCCGATTTCTAGAGCACCTTTAAATCATGCAATTTGTACAGTATATGTTCATTCACATTACTGTGGATTTGGTTTGAGAACAGGGAGGTTTGGCCTGAAATATTTATATGGACAGAGATCTGAATAAGTCTAACAGACAAGCGTTTGGAAGATTAATGTAGTGGCTTCGGGAATCGATGAATAAATTAATGAAAAAGGTACTTAGTAGAGCACAGACATTCAACGTAAACAGTTATCTTATCCCTGAGAGAAAGTAAAATGATCGAAAAAAAAGAAACCAGAAACCAGAGAAACAGGATCAGAAAGTCCACAATTTTTGGCTTCTTGCAAAACATGCTGTGCTCAACCATGGATGCATGGTGGCAGGTAGTTGGTTACAGGTTCACCATCAATACAAAAAAAGATCTGCCTCTAAAGCACCCCATCTCGCGACTTTGGAAGAGGAGTGAGGAGTGCAACCTGGATTGTATACTCAAGCCTTGAGGATGGGGAGCTCTGCACTGTGAAGTAGTCTATGAATCAAACAGGGGACCTCAAACTGTACCCTTTGCTGTAACCAGTGGAGCTTGTACCTAGCATCTGAGATGTTGTTTAATTCCTGCAATCCAGATGCAAGTCTGACAGCTGTGTTCTGATTCAGCAACCAACAAGTCATTAGCTTAGCAGGTAGACCCAGATGATGCACTTTTGAAGTACATTCTGAAGAGGATGGAGGCTGCCACCGCATCTCGGGCACTTTCTAAGAATCTTCAGATGATAGGAGCATGAACACACAACAGCATTAACCTGAGCTTTGACACTAAGTCCCTTGGCCAGCTTGAAACTAGAATTCTTTACAACACTGACGCTGACTGAAGGGAGCTAAAGCTGTCTGGCTATAGGTCAGCACTCCAAGGAGACCTGGAGACACAGATGATAATCTTAGTCTTCCCTGTATTTATGCTTGTTGTTCCTCATCTATGGCTGGGTGGCCCATAAGCAAGGTTTGAGAACTGCTGAATCGCCATACCGTTTCCACCTGCTTAACTATTTTCAGTTCTTTAAGCACAAGAAAAAGAAAGTTGAGGACGGAGTGTTTACTGTCGCAAGGACCCTGACTTCAATGGACAAGACCAAAACTCAAAATAGGAAGAGGACTTTTCAAGGTCAATGGCAGTGGATATTTCAGCTGAATTCTCTGCACATTTCACCAGTTTCAGGGAGATTGATCTTATATTTTTTTCCTTCTGTTGGCTTAAGTGTAGCTAATGTGCCACAACAAGTCTGGGAGGAAATCCTTTAAAGTGTCAAATTGCACAAGAAAATGGTTAGTGCTGACCATACAGGATGAGGCAGTAAAATAAGTTAATCCTGGGAGCTTGAAGACAGAACAATAGTTTGTCCAATTGATTAACTATTTGAATAAAACCCAGGTTGGACATAAATAAGAAAAAAACAGTTTGAGAGACATACCACAGGGTACAATTTCCCAAGATAATCACCAATGAGTTACTGGTTAATAACAGACTGGTAACAGCTTCCATTTTGTCCAGGTAAAGGGTCAGTGAGTCAGGAGACCTGTAAATGGCCAGAAGATAAACTGAGCAAGAAGCTAAAATGGATATCCTACATCCAACAGATTCTACCAAAATGTGCTGGACTTGACTGAATTATCATTAACAATCTTCAAAAGTTTCTTTAAATTTCTCTGACACCCCATTTCTCACACAATTTTTCCTATTTCGGATGATAATGCCACAGGCTGCAGTCTGACACCTCACCTGATGCATTCATCCACGTTTCTGTCAACACATATAGATCAATATTGATATAGTTATGAAGAAGACAGAGTTCTTCCTAGCGCTTAGAGAGGTCCCTAATGTTTAAAAACGAACGATTCAGCCCAGCTTGGAAATGCCTCAAAGGAGCCAAAATAACTTTAGTAAAAGCGTGCATCAAAGTGGGTAAGACATCATCACCTATAGCCAACATACATATCTTATTCAAAACCTGTACCTGAAGAGACCAAGATCTATTTCTATATACCAACAGTTGCCTAGCTCCATTCTGAATTAAGCAGTAGTTCCCGCCAGATCGTCTGGACAATCTTGCACTTGGTGAGTCTTAGGCATGCCGGCATTGCTTCAACCCATTGGCACATTGGAGGCCATTGTACATGCTCCTCTCATCTACTCTGGCGTTGGGAAGCTGACCTTCACAAAATGACCATTGCAATCGAGAAAGAGGGTCTCGATCAGTTGGAAGTTTATGGAACACCAAAAACTTGTACCTCCAAACCATCACAAATTTCCCAAAAAAAGAAGAAACTTTAAGAACAAGTTAAACAAACATTTAAAAAACAAAACTAATATTAAGGAATACAGTGTGGTTAAAAAAAAATGTTTTAAAAGGTTTCTATGGCGCAATACCAGAAATAAGTATAGTGAGAGGAACAAAAAAATCTCTCGACTCCTCTTAATTACGGTGTCAACTTTGTTGTCCGTTTTACTACTCTGCTGCATGTATCAGAATAGAGCGACTCTCGATTAAGTCTTGTTGCATTGACAATTAAGTTACATATAGTCAAATAAACTAGCGTTGGACGAAATTTAGAAGGTTATGAAGTCATATTTTATGAAGAAGGTTTCAGAGGGTACAACACACAGACTATGTAAAACCTAAGCAGAACTGTAGGGTTAAAAGGAGGGGAGGAAGCAGGTCACAACAGGCTGCACAGTGGAAGTGGGATATTGGGGACAACAGGCGAGAGAAATGAAATGGCATCCACCAGGTGAAAAGAAATATTCAAAAAATGCACTAAGGCTATAGCGAGTCCAAGTCCTCAAAAACTGGCACTGTGTGCGGATTCATGGCTTGTACTGCTTTTTTGCATACGTAAAACAGGGGCTACTTTATCCATTCTTCAGAAGGAAAACAAGCTGATCAATGGATACGATGACAGTGTAGAGCAGTGTGAGTGGGTGGCTGCTCTGAGATTAAACATTAGAGTCTTCAGAATATTACACAGCTCACTGTCCACTAGCAAGGAACAAGCTTTAAGGAAAGGTCCCAGACAGTAGTTCATTAAACAACCTACTTTCCCAGCACTGAAAATGTTTTATCAAAATGGTGCACGTCGAATATATCAGCAGTCACATACTACTACTTATAGCAAAGCAGCTAAATTCTCAGTCCATACACGAGTGTCCATCAACAGCACTATTGCAACCCATGCTACAATAACTGCAACATCGTCCACTCATGCAGAGTCATCCATCAACGGCACTACTGTCGCCCCTGCTAGAATAACTGCAACAACATAAGCTCATCCAAAGACGCCCGTCGAGCAACTGCTGCACCCCATGCTACAATAATGAGAACATCGTCGGCTCATGCCACGTCACCCATCAAGCAAACTGCTGCACTCCATGCTACAACAACTGCAACGTCATCGGCTCATGCAAAGCCACCCATAAAGCAACTGCTGCCCCCATTCTACAATTACTGCAACATCGTCTGCTCATGTGAAGCTGCTAGTCAACGGCACTGCTGCACCCCATTCTAAAATGCCAGCACCACTGTCAACGCATGTGATGGCTGGCCATCAACTACACTGCTGCAACCCCTGCTACAACAGCAGCAAAGCAGTTCATGCGATGGCCTTGCATCAATGGCACTGCTGCACTTCATGCTACAATATCAGCCAAGTAACGTCGTCACCAGCTCATTCCCTCAACGGCACAGCTGCATCCCATACTGCAATAATAATACCAAAACAGCTTCACAGCTTCACAGCTCATGCACAGCTTAACAGCAACGTTGCTTCACATGCTACAATAATAGCATAGCAGCGACATCATCAGAACATGCGATGGCTGGTCCATCAACTCTGCTGCACTCCCTTCTGTAATACAAGCAAAGCAGCAACATTCTCGGCTCGTGCAAAGCCATCCATCAACAGCACTGCTGCACCCCATGCTTAAATAATAGAACCACAGCAAAATAACTCATGCGATGGCCAGCCCATCAACACTGCTGCACCCTATGCTACAATAACAGCGAAGCTTCAACATTGCCCGCTCACGTGATAGCCAGTCCATCAATGGCACTGTTGCAACCTATGATTAAATAATAGCAAAACAGAAACTTAGCTCATGCAATGGCCAGCCAATTCAGCGACAGCTGTATCATACGCTACAATAGTAGCAGCACAGCGACGCAGCTCATGAGATGATCGGTTCGTCAACATTATAGCTGCATCATGTGCTACAATAATAGCAAAGCACCAACATCATTGGCTCCTGCAATGGCCGGCCCATCAACCGCTCTGATGCATCAGATGCTACAAACGTAGCAAAGCAGCAACACCTTGTCTTCATCTGATGGTGGGTCTCTCAACGGCTCTGCTGCATGAAATACTACATGATTAACATAACAGCGACGCAGCTCATGTGATGGTTGGTCAATCAATGGTCGTGCTGTCCACATGCTGCAAATGTAAGAAAGCAACAATATTGCCAGCTAATGTTATGGCTGGCCCAAGAAAAGCGCTATTGCACCACATGCAACAACAGAAGCAAAGCTGCAACACAGCTCATGTGATGGCCGGTCCATCAACAGCCCTGCTGCACCACATGCTACAATTATAGCAGTATCACTAGCTTTATACGACTGACACTTGGTCAGCATTTTTGCTGCATCACGTGCTACAACTGAAGCAGAGCAATGATGTAAGCTCCTATGACGGTCGGTCAATCAACAGCACTGTTGCATCACATGCTAAAATTGTAGCGATACTCATAGCCCATATGACATCTGCTTCATCAATGTCACTACTACATCTTGAGCCAAAATCGTAGAAAAGCAGCAACATCATCAGTTTGTGTGATGGCCGGTCCATCACCCGCACAACACCATCACATGCTACAACTGTAACAAGGCAGTCATTCCATTAACCTCTCTGCTGCATCACATACTAAAAATGTACCCAAATAGGAACTTCCTTTGAAACAACCGTAAATAGGTGGACACATTTGGACTTCGTTAAATGTAGGCTAACGTCTTGTAATTGGTGCCCTGCAGAAATTCAATCAACATTTGTGGGATACTTCTAGCAACTACTTATGCGAGCCCGAGTCAAAAACAGCAGCTTTAGATCACAATTAACAGAACTGCATAGTGGGGTAGTTTGGGAAAAACTCAAGGTATTTGCCTAGAAAAGATTGTTGGGTCTTCCATCAAAAGAACAGTTCAAGCCATACACCAGAAACTCAAATTTGTTGCATTGCATGAGTCAGCGCAGAGGCAGTAAAATTCCAGACGCTTTCTAAATGTGAGTGAAGGAAAAGTTTCTTGTAGGGAGCTATGTTAGTAGGATTGAGAAATTCAGCTGAATTTAGAGGTAAGGTTGAATCTCGTAATGTATTTGGTGGTCAAGAATTAATACAGTCAAAGAGCTTGACCAGGTAAAAATTCAGCTCTCTAGTGCCTGGGCTGAATTAAATATGGCACCCGACGTTGCTTATGTGCAAGATAAACAGCCTGCTAGTTACAAAGAATATGCTGGGTTCTAATACTATTTTTGGTGTATTCCCATTACTTTGCAGGCTGTGCATCGAGATTCATTATAGTGAAGGTAGTATTACTACTTTTACACTGGTAGTCACTACGTCACATGGGATATTCCTTAGATCAGTTACATAAAACCAGGAGATATCTGTGTTTTTTGATTTTTAAATGGTTGTGCTTTTTCATCAAATTTCTACGTTTTTTTTGTTTTGTTTTTTAACACAAGCTAAAATCATACTACTTTCCCCACGTAGAACTCCTCTTTATCCTTTTCGTTTTCCCAGTAAATTTCAGGTTTTTTACGTAAAGAAAATAATTTAATATGATAAGTTTGAATCCAACCCCTGCCGTGTATGGCCTTTGACCCACCCCCATTTCCCCTCCCACCCCCACTGCCCAACAAGGGCTACGGTGTTAAGCTTATTTCTACCCAGCCTCTTTTGTCTTTTTTTTTTTTAATTCTGTTTTTTGTGACTCAAAGACAGAGTCCCCAAATTCGGCAATGGCAGCCACAACATTTTTCTTAATGTTGGAGCAGACAATCCCATCTCTTGGACCCACAGGACGGGCCAATCAGAATTCATTTTTGTTGGGTTTTCCCCACCAGAGTCTTGCGGGACTCTCGCAGTACTTAATAAATATTGCTATTTTGTAAATCTTTATTTCTCTAAAATGGCTCAACAGAATTACAACTAATCACAAAAAGCACACTCTCTTGAGAAATATCTAGCTTTGCGCCATCTTCTCTGCATTTTACAATTTTTCCTATGGAAATTACATGAGGAATTACATGATTATTTTACATGATTATTTTACATGATTATTTTACTGATCGAGCGCCCGGGTCCCAATAACCTCGAACGTGGCTCTCACGTGCCCTCCGAGACACTTTCAATCAAATTTTACTTGCAGTAAAAGATTTTGTTCTGCCAGTACACACGTGCACAAATATGCCTAACAAAATAGTGCACCTGATGAGGCTTTAAATGTCAGGACCTCTTCCCATTACTTGAGGGAGGGGTGTAGGAAGTTGGCTCTGTATGTGCTATTTCAAAGTAAGGAATAGCATGCACAGAGTCCAAGGGTTCCCCTTAGAGGTAAAATAGTGGTAAAAATAGATAATACTAATGCTCTATTTTGTGGTAGTGTGGTCGAGCAGTAGGCTTATCCAAGGAGTAGTGTTAAGCATTTGTTGCACATACACATAGACAATAAATGAGGTACACACACTCAGAGACAAATCCAGCCAATAGGTTTTGTATAGAAAAATATCTTTTCTTAGTTTATTTTAAGAACCACAGGTTCAAATTCTACATGTAATATCTCATTTGAAAGGTATTGCAGGTAAGTACTTTAGGAACTTTAAATCATAAAAATTGCATGTATACTTTTCAAGTTATTGACAAATAGCTGTTTTAAAAGTGGACACTTAGTGCAATTTTCACAGTTCCTAGGGGAGGTAAGTATTTGTTAGGTTAACCAGGTAAGTAAGACACTTACAGGGCTCAGTTCTTGGTCCAAGGTAGCCCACCGTTGGGGGTTCAGAGCAACCCCAAAGTCACCACACCAGCAGCTCAGGGCCGGTCAGGTGCAGAGTTCAAAGTGGTGCCCAAAACACATAGGCTAGAATGGAGAGAAGGGGGTGCCCCGGTTCCGGTCTGCTTGCAGGTAAGTACCCGCGTCTTCGGAGGGCAGACCAGGGGGGTTTTGTAGGGCACCGGGGGGGACACAAGTCCACACAGAAATTTCACCCTCAGCGGCGCGGGGGCGGCCGGGTGCAGTGTAGAAACAAGCGTCGGGTTCGCAACGTTAGTCTATGAGAGATCTCGGGATCTCTTCAGCGCTGCAGGCAGGCAAGGGGGGGATTCCTCGGGGAAACCTCCACTTGGGCAAGGGAGAGGGACTCCTGGGGGTCACTTCTCCAGTGAAAGTCCG
The DNA here is from genome assembly GCF_031143425.1 of Pleurodeles waltl. Taxonomy (NCBI): domain Eukaryota; kingdom Metazoa; phylum Chordata; class Amphibia; order Caudata; family Salamandridae; genus Pleurodeles; species Pleurodeles waltl. Next base: position 73,758,884 of record NC_090442.1, on the reverse strand, counting down.
GTCCTTCAGGTCCTGGGGGCTGCGGGTGCAGGGTCTCTCCCAGGTGTCGGGACTTTAGGTTCAAAGAGTCGCGGTCAGGGGAAGCCTCGGGATTCCCTCTGCAGGCGGCGCTGTGGGGGCTCAGGGGGGACAGGTTTTGGTACTCACAGTATCAGAGTAGTCCTGGGGTCCCTCCTGAGGTGTTGGATCGCCACCAGCCGAGTCGGGGTCGCCGGGTGCAGTGTTGCAAGTCTCACGCTTCTTGCGGGGAGCTTGCAGGGATCTTTAAAGTTGCTGGAAACAAAGTTGCAGCTTTTCTTGGAGCAGGTCCGCTGTCCTCGGGAGTTTCTTGTCTTTTCGAAGTAGGGGCAGTCCTCAGAGGATGTCGAGGTCGCTGGTCCCTTCGGAAGGCGTCGCTGGAGCAGGATCTTTGGAAGGCAGGAGACAGGCCGGTGAGTTTCTGGAGCCAAGGCAGTTGTCGTCTTCTGGTCTTCCGCTGCAGGGGTTTTCAGCTGGGCAGTCCTTCTTCTTGTAGTTGCAGGAATCTGATTTTCTAGGGTTCAGGGTAGCCCTTAAATACTAAATTTAAGGGCGTGTTTAGGTCTGGGGGGTTAGTAGCCAATGGCTACTAGCCCTGAGGGTGGGTACACCCTCTTTGTGCCTTCTCCCAAGGGGAGGGGGTCACAATCCTAACCCTATTGGGGGAATCCTCCATCTGCAAGATGGAGGATTTCTAAAAGTTAGAGTCACCTCAGCTCAGGACACCTTAGGGGCTGTCCTGACTGGCCAGTGACTCCTCCTTGTTTTTCTCATTATTTTCTCCGGCCTTGCCGCCAAAAGTGGGGCCTGGCCGGAGGGGGCGGGCAACTCCACTAGCTGGAGTGTCCTGCTGGGTTGGCACAAAGGAGGTGAGCCTTTGAGGCTCACCGCCAGGTGTGACAACTCCTGCCTGGGGGAGGTGTTAGCATCTCCACCCAGTGCAGGCTTTGTTACTGGCCTCAGAGTGACAAAGGCACTCTCCCCATGGGGCCAGCAACATGTCTCGGTTTGTGGCAGGCTGCTAAAACTAGTCAGCCTACACAGATAGTCGGTTAAGTTTCAGGGGGCACCTCTAAGGTGCCCTCTGTGGTGTATTTTACAATAAAATGTACACTGGCATCAGTGTGCATTTATTGTGCTGAGAAGTTTGATACCAAACTTCCCAGTTTTCAGTGTAGCCATTATGGTGCTGTGGAGTTCGTGTTTGACAGACTCCCAGACCATATACTCTCATGGCTACCCTGCACTTACAATGTCTAAGGTTTTGTTTAGACACTGTAGGGGTACCATGCTCATGCACTGGTACCCTCACCTATGGTATAGTGCACCCTGCCTTAGGGCTGTAAGGCCTGCTAGAGGGGTGTCTTACCTATACTGCATAGGCAGTGAGAGGCTGGCATGGCACCCTGAGGGGAGTGCCATGTCGACTTACTCGTTTTGTCCTCACTAGCACACACAAGCTGGTAGCAGTGTGTCTGTGCTGAGTGAGAGGTCTCCAGGGTGGCATAAGACATGCTGCAGCCCTTAGAGACCTTCCTTGGCATCAGGGCCCTTGGTACTAGAAGTACCAGTTACAAGGGACTTATCTGGATGCCAGGGTCTGCCAATTGTGGATACAAAAGTACAGGTTAGGGAAAGAACACTGGTGCTGGGGCCTGGTTAGCAGGCCTCAGCACACTTTCAATTGTAAACATAGCATCAGCAAAGGCAAAAAGTCAGGGGGCAACCATGCCAAGGAGGCATTTCCTTACACAACCCCCCCCCAAACGAAAGAGGATGAGACTAACCTTTCCCAAGAGAGTCTTCATTTTCTAAGTGGAAGAACCTGGAAAGGCCATCTGCATTGGCATGGGCAGTCCCAGGTCTGTGTTCCACTATAAAGTCCATTCCCTGTAGGGAGATGGACCACCTCAACAGTTTAGGATTTTCACCTTTCATTTGCATCAGCCATTTGAGAGGTCTGTGGTCAGTTTGAACTAGGAAGTGAGTCCCAAAGAGGTATGGTCTCAGCTTCTTCAGGGACCAAACCACAGCAAAGGCCTCCCTCTCAATGGCACTCCAACGCTGCTCCCTGGGGAGTAACCTCCTGCTAATGAAAGCAACAGGCTGGTCAAGGCCATCATTATTTGTTTGGGACAAAACTGCCCCTATCCCATGTTCAGAGGCATCTGTCTGCACAATGAACTGCTTAGAATAATCTGGAGCTTTTAGAACTGGTGCTGAGCACATTGCTTGTTTCAGGGTGTCAAAGGCCTGTTGGCAGTCCACAGTCCAGTTCACTTTCTTGGGCATTTTCTTGGAGGTGAGTTCAGTGAGGGCTGTCACAATGGATCCATATCCCTTCACAAACCTCCTGTAATACCCAGTCAAGCCAAGGAATGCCCTGACTTGAGTCTGGGTTTTTGGAGCTACCCAGTCCAGAATAGTCTGGATCTTGGGTTGGAGTGGCTGAACTTGGCCTCCACCTACAAGGTGTCCCAAGTAAACCACAGTTCCCTGCCCTATCTGGCATTTGGATGCCTTGATAGAGAGGCCTGCAGATTGCAGAGCCTTCAAAACCTTCCTCAGGTGGATCAGGTGATCCTGCCAGGTGGAGCTAAAGACAGCAATATCATCAAGATAAGCTGTGCTAAAGGACTCCAAGCCAGCAAGGACTTGATTCACCAACCTTTGGAAGGTGGCAGGGGCATTCTTTAAACCAAAGGGCATAACAGTAAACTGGTAATGCCCATCAGGTGTGGAGAATGCTGTCTTTTCTTTTGCTCCAGGTGCCATTTTTATTTGCCAGTACCCTGCTGTCAAGTCAAAGGTACTTAGAAATTTGGCAGCACCTAATTTATCAATGAGCTCATCCGCTCTTGGAATTGGATGGGCATCTGTCTTGGTGACAGAATTGAGCCCTCTGTAGTCCACACAAAACCTCATCTCTTTCTTTCCATCTGTGGTGTGAGGTTTGGGGACTAAGACCACTGGGCTAGCCCAGGGGCTGTCAGAGCGCTCAATTACTCCCAATTCCAGCATCTTGTGGACTTCCACCTTGATGCTTTCCTTAACATGGTCAGACTGTCTGAAGATTTTGTTCTTGACAGGCATGCTGTCTCCTGTGTCCACATCATGGGTACACAGGTGTGTCTGACCAGGGGTTAGGGAGAAAAGCTCAGGAAACTGTTGTAGGACTCTCCTACAATCAGCCTGCTGTTGGCCAGAGAGGGTGTCTGAGTAGATCACTCCATCTACTGTGCCATCTTTTGGGTCTGATGACAGAAGATCAGGGAGAGGTTCACTCTCTGCCTCCTGATCCTCATCTGTTACCATTAACAGATTCACATCAGCCCTGTCATGGAAGAGCTTAAGGCGGTTCACATGGATCACCCTCTTGGGGCTCCTGCTTGTGCCCAGGTCCACCAGGTAGGTGACCTGACTCTTCCTCTCTAGCACTGGGTAAGGGCCACTCCATTTGTCCTGGAGTGCCCTGGGAGCCACAGGCTCCAGAACCCAGACTTTCTGCCCTGGTTGGAACTCAACCAGTGCAGCCTTTTGGTCATACCAAAACTTCTGGAGTTGTTGGCTGGCCTCAAGGTTTTTGGTTGCCTTTTCCATGTACTCTGCCATTCTAGAGCGAAGGCCAAGTACATAGTCCACTATGTCCTGTTTAGGCTCATGGAGAGGTCTCTCCCAGCCTTCTTTAACAAGGGCAAGTGGTCCCCTTACAGGATGACCAAACAGAAGTTCAAAGGGTGAGAATCCTACTCCCTTCTGTGGTACCTCCCTGTAAGCGAAAAGCAGACATGGCAGGAGGACATCCCATCTCCTTTTGAGTTTTTCTGGGAGCCCCATGATCATGCCTTTTAATGTCTTGTTGAATCTCTCAACCAAGCCATTAGTTTGTGGATGGTATGGTGTAGTGAATTTATAAGTCACTCCACACTCATTCCACATGTGCTTTAGGTATGCTGACATGAAGTTGGTACCTCTGTCAGACACCACCTCCTTAGGGAAACCCACTCTGGTAAAGATACCAATGAGGGCCTTGGCTACTGCAGGGGCAGTAGTCGACCTAAGGGGAATAGCTTCAGGATACCTGGTAGCATGATCCACTACTACCAGGATATACATATTTCCTGAGGCTGTGGGAGGTTCTAGTGGACCAACTATGTCCACACCCACTCTTTCAAAGGGCACCCCCACCACAGGAAGTGGAATGAGGGGGGCCTTTGGATGCCCACCTGTCTTACCACTGGCTTGACAGGTGGGGCAGGAGAGGCAAAACTCCTTAACCATGTTGGACATATTGGGCCAGTAGAAGTGGTTGACTAACCTCTCCCACGTCTTGGTTTGTCCCAAATGTCCAGCAAGGGGAATGTCATGGGCCAATGTTAGGATGAACTCTCTGAACAGCTGAGGCACTACCACTCTCCTAGTGGCACCAGGTTTGGGGTCTCTGGCCTCAGTGTACAGGAGCCCATCTTCCCAATAGACCCTATGTGTTCCATTTTTCTTGCCTTTGGACTCTTCAGCAGCTTGCTGCCTAAGGCCTTCAAGAGAGGGACAGGTTTCTTGTCCCTTACACAGCTCTTCCCTTGAGGGTCCCCCTGGGCCCAAGAGCTCAACCTGATAAGGTTCAAGCTCCAAAGGCTCAGTTCCTTCAGAGGGCAGAACTTCTTCCTGAGAAGAGAGGTTCCCTTTCTTTTGCTGTGTTGCAGTTGGTTTCCCAACTGACTTTCCTTTTCTCTTGGTAGGCTGGGCCATTCTTCCAGACTCCAGCTCTACTTGTTCACCCTGTGCCTTGCACTGTGCTCTTGTTTTCACACACACCAGTTCAGGGATACCCAGCATTGCTGCATGAGTTTTTAGTTCTACCTCAGCCCATGCTGAGGACTCCAGGTCATTTCCAAGCAGACAGTCCACTGGGATATTTGAGGAGACCACCACCTGTTTCAGGCCATTGACCCCTCCCCATTCTAAAGTAACCATTGCCATGGGATGTACTTTTCTCTGATTGTCAGCGTTGGTGACTGTGTAAGTTTTTCCAGTCAGGTATTGGCCAGGGGAAACCAGTTTCTCTGTCACCATGGTGACACTGGCACCTGTATCCCTCAGGCCCTCTATTCTAGTCCCATTAATTAAGAGTTGCTGTCTGTATTTTTGCATGTTAGGCGGCCAGACAGCTAGTGTGGCTAAATCCACCCCACCCTCAGAAACTAGAGTAGCTTCAGTGTGGACCCTGATTTGCTCTGGGCACACTGTTGATCCCACTTGGAGACTAGCCATACCAGTGTTACCTGGATGGGAGTTTGGAGTGGAACCTTTCTTGGGACAGGCCTTGTCTCCAGTTTGGTGTCCATGCTGTTTACAGCTATGACACCAGGCCTTTTTGGGATCAAAGTTTTTACCCTTGTACCCATTGTTTTGTGAAGAGGCTCTGGGCCCACCCTCCTGTGCAGGTTTTTGGGGGCCTGTAGAAGACTCTTTACTATTTTTAGTTTTGGTTGTCTCATCACCCTTCTGCTGGGGAGTCTTTGTGACCCCTTTCTTTTGGTCACCCCCTGTTGAAGTCTTGGACACCCTTGTCTTGACCCAATGGTCCGCCTTCTTTCCCAATTCTTGGGGAGAAATTGGTCCTAGGTCTACCAGATGCTGATGCAGTTTATCATTGAAACAATTACTTAACAGGTGTTCTTTCACAAATAAATTGTACAGCCCATCATAATTACTTACACCACTGCCTTGAATCCAACCATCTAGTGTTTTCACTGAGTAGTCAACAAAGTCAACCCAGGTCTGGCTCGAGGATTTTTGAGCCCCCCTGAACCTAATCCTGTACTCCTCAGTGGAGAATCCAAAGCCCTCAATCAGGGTACCCTTCATGAGGTCATAGGATTCTGCATCTTGTCCAGAGAGTGTGAGGAGTCTATCCCTACACTTTCCTGTGAACATTTCCCAAAGGAGAGCACCCCAGTGAGATCTGTTCACTTTTCTGGTTACACAAGCCCTCTCAAAAGCTGTGAACCATTTGGTGATGTCATCACCATCTTCATATTTAGTTACAATCCCTTTAGGGATTTTCAACATGTCAGGAGAATCTCTGACCCTATTTATGTTGCTGCCACCATTGATGGGTCCTAGGCCCATCTCTTGTCTTTCCCTCTCTATGGCTAGGATCTGTCTTTCCAAAGCCAATCTTTTGGCCATCCTGGCTAACTGGATGTCCTCTTCACTGGGGCTATCCTCAGTGATTTCAGAGGTGTTGGTCTCTCCTGTGAGGGAACCAGCATCTCTGACTATTATTTTTGGAGTCAGGGTTTGAGGGACCCTGTTCTCCCTAGATAGGACTGGTAGGGGGGAATTGTCCTCCAAGTCACTATCCTCTTCCTCTGAGTTGCCACCCTCAGAGGGGTTGGCCTTTTCAAACTCTGCCAAAAGCTCCTGGAGCTGTATTTTGGTAGGTTTGGGGCCCATTGTTATTTTCTTTATTTTACAGAGTGACCTTAGCTCCCTCATCTTAAGATGGAGGTAAGGTGTGGTGTCGAGTTCCACCACAGTCACATCTGTGCTAGACATTTTGCTTCTAAAAGTTGGAATACTTTTTAAGAATCTACAACTGGTTCTAGAATCTAATTCAAACTTTTACAAACTTTTAAACTCTAAAAGAAATGCTAAACAGGATCTAACACAAGGCCCTAGCAGGTCTTTTAAGAATTTAGAAAACTTTTCAAATTGCAAAAAATCAATTTCTAATGACAATTTTGGAATTTGTTTTGTGATCAGGTATTGGCTGAGTAGTCCAGCAAATGCAAAGTCTTGTATCCCACCGCTGCCACCAATGTAGGAAGTTGGCTCTGTATGTGCTATTTCAAAGTAAGGAATAGCATGCACAGAGTCCAAGGGTTCCCCTTAGAGGTAAAATAGTGGTAAAAATAGATAATACTAATGCTCTATTTTGTGGTAGTGTGGTCGAGCAGTAGGCTTATCCAAGGAGTAGTGTTAAGCATTTGTTGCACATACACATAGACAATAAATGAGGTACACACACTCAGAGACAAATCCAGCCAATAGGTTTTGTATAGAAAAATATCTTTTCTTATTTTAAGAACCACAGGTTCAAATTCTACATGTAATATCTCATTTGAAAGGTATTGCAGGTAAGTACTTTAGGAACTTTAAATCATAAAAATTGCATGTATACTTTTCAAGTTATTGACAAATAGCTGTTTTAAAAGTGGACACAGTGCAATTTTCACAGTTCCTAGGGGAGGTAAGTATTTGTTAGGTTAACCAGGTAAGTAAGACACTTACAGGGCTCAGTTCTTGGTCCAAGGTAGCCCACCGTTGGGGGTTCAGAGCAACCCCAAAGTCACCACACCAGCAGCTCAGGGCCGGTCAGGTGCAGAGTTCAAAGTGGTGCCCAAAACACATAGGCTAGAATGGAGAGAAGGGGGTGCCCCGGTTCCGGTCTGCTTGCAGGTAAGTACCCGCGTCTTCGGAGGGCAGACCAGGGGGGTTTTGTAGGGCACCGGGGGACACACAAGTCCACACAGAAATTTCACCCTCAGCGGCGCGGGGGCGGCCGGGTGCAGTGTAGAAACAAGCGTCGGGTTCGCAACGTTAGTCTATGAGAGATCTCGGGTTCTCTTCAGCGCTGCAGGCAGGCAAGGGGGGGATTCCTCGGGGAAACCTCCACTTGGGCAAGGGAGAGGGACTCCTGGGGGTCACTTCTCCAGTGAAAGTCCGGTCCTTCAGGTCCTGGGGGCTGCGGGTGCAGGGTCTCTCCCAGGTGTCGGGACTTTAGGTTCAAAGAGTCGCGGTCAGGGGAAGCCTCGGGATTCCCTCTGCAGGCGGCGCTGTGGGGGCTCAGGGGGGACAGGTTTTGGTACTCACAGTATCAGAGTAGTCCTGGGGTCCCTCCTGAGGTGTTGGATCGCCACCAGCCGAGTCGGGGTCGCCGGGTGCAGTGTTGCAAGTCTCACGCTTCTTGCGGGGAGCTTGCAGGGATCTTTAAAGTTGCTGGAAACAAAGTTGCAGCTTTTCTTGGAGCAGGTCCGCTGTCCTCGGGAGTTTCTTGTCTTTTCGAAGTAGGGGCAGTCCTCAGAGGATGTCGAGGTCGCTGGTCCCTTCGGAAGGCGTCGCTGGAGCAGGATCTTTGGAAGGCAGGAGACAGGCCGGTGAGTTTCTGGAGCCAAGGCAGTTGTCGTCTTCTGGTCTTCCGCTGCAGGGGTTTTCAGCTGGGCAGTCCTTCTTCTTGTAGTTGCAGGAATCTGATTTTCTAGGGTTCAGGGTAGCCCTTAAATACTAAATTTAAGGGCGTGTTTAGGTCTGGGGGGTTAGTAGCCAATGGCTACTAGCCCTGAGGGTGGGTACACCCTCTTTGTGCCTTCTCCCAAGGGGAGGGGGTCACAATCCTAACCCTATTGGGGGAATCCTCCATCTGCAAGATGGAGGATTTCTAAAAGTTAGAGTCACCTCAGCTCAGGACACCTTAGGGGCTGTCCTGACTGGCCAGTGACTCCTCCTTGTTTTTCTCATTATTTTCTCCGGCCTTGCCGCCAAAAGTGGGGCCTGGCCGGAGGGGGCGGGCAACTCCACTAGCTGGAGTGTCCTGCTGGGTTGGCACAAAGGAGGTGAGCCTTTGAGGCTCACCGCCAGGTGTGACAACTCCTGCCTGGGGGAGGTGTTAGCATCTCCACCCAGTGCAGGCTTTGTTACTGGCCTCAGAGTGACAAAGGCACTCTCCCCATGGGGCCAGCAACATGTCTCGGTTTGTGGCAGGCTGCTAAAACTAGTCAGCCTACACAGATAGTCTGTTAAGTTTCAGGGGGCACCTCTAAGGTGCCCTCTGTGGTGTATTTTACAATAAAATGTACACTGGCATCAGTGTGCATTTATTGTGCTGAGAAGTTTGATACCAAACTTCCCAGTTTTCAGTGTAGCCATTATGGTGCTGTGGAGTTCGTGTTTGACAGACTCCCAGACCATATACTCTCATGGCTACCCTGCACTTACAATGTCTAAGGTTTTGTTTAGACACTGTAGGGGTACCATGCTCATGCACTGGTACCCTCACCTATGGTATAGTGCACCCTGCCTTAGGGCTGTAAGGCCTGCTAGAGGGGTGTCTTACCTATACTGCATAGGCAGTGAGAGGCTGGCATGGCACCCTGAGGGGAGTGCCATGTCGACTTACTCGTTTTGTCCTCACTAGCACACACAAGCTGGTAGCAGTGTGTCTGTGCTGAGTGAGAGGTCTCCAGGGTGGCATAAGACATGCTGCAGCCCTTAGAGACCTTCCTTGGCATCAGGGCCCTTGGTACTAGAAGTACCAGTTACAAGGGACTTATCTGGATGCCAGGGTCTGCCAATTGTGGATACAAAAGTACAGGTTAGGGAAAGAACACTGGTGCTGGGGCCTGGTTAGCAGGCCTCAGCACACTTTCAATTGTAAACATAGCATCAGCAAAGGCAAAAAGTCAGGGGGCAACCATGCCAAGGAGGCATTTCCTTACAAGGGGTTATACTGTTTAGTTCAAGGTTTCAACTATTTTACCTTTACTACCTGAATGACTGCCCCTTGCTATCCAGGGAAGCTTAGCTCTTACTGAATAAAATCCAGTGTCTCTCGAGAAAGACATCTTTAATTTGAGTGTGCTCCATATATATTCCACCAACGCTCACACTGCGAATAACAGGACATTCTTATCCTGGATTACGTGATGCATGTCAGTGCTCTAGATATGATTTTCAAGTGGTATTTCACTACCTTGCTATTAAGTTGTAAGTTTTTCCTTAAGCAGTAAAAAGGTAAATGCAGATTACTGAAGGAAATATTTTAAGCAGGCACAAATTAGAAAACAGTTTCAATTTTACCCATGTCAATTTATTTTATGAAAGCCATTGTACATGAAAAGCAACTAAAATTAAAAGCACAGTATTTTTTCACCTAAAACGCAGTTCTGTGTTTTGGGAGCACTTGCCTGACTATAGAAAGTAAAACAGACTAGTAAGTGCGATCTAACTAGTTGACAGGGTTGATGCAGAAGACCAGGGCCCTTCTACACCCTCATGAGTCTTCGTAAGGTTAGTCCAAGGCTAATGGACACATTTGCACGAACAAGATTGCCGGGTTAAAACTTCATGGATTTATTAAAATATATAATCATTGCAGGTAGCAAAAAATAGGTAATCACGATTTAGCTCAAACAAAACAGCCTAAGACATGATCCGTGAGAGGACTAACATAAGATTTGTCTCTAAAGAAAGTTAATACCTAGAACAAAGACTGCTTGACAAAGTTTGATCCCAAAGAAGTAAGCCAAAAAACAGAGTCTACCTGCTAAGAAACCGAAAAAGAGGAAACCGAGTATAAAGCAAAAACACAGACTGAAAGGCTTTGCCTCCCAATACAGAACACTGGCTCATCTCCAAAACTGGGCAGTCTTTATAGGATTTCAGACAATGGCAACTAACAGATCCATAACATGGGCATTATATAAGTAGGCTGTACTAACAGGATTACTTTTGCATCCCAAACAATCAACTTATTAGGTTCCAACCACTACAGACATTGCCTACTTCCAGCTGAGCGTGAGTGGTTAGGCGGATATATGATCGAACTACCAAGAGGAAATAAAGATGAAATGAAACATTACACAATGAGCTTCTGCTGCACATTTATAGCAACGGCACAACCTTGGAAATTATTAATTTTCATTCTATTGACAGAAGGCTGGTCAACTGTTATTTAACAAGTGTTAGCACCGAGACCCCTGTGAATTAGAATTCTTTTATGAAAGAGAACAAACACATGCTTAGTTTGTGCACAGCAAACTAAAGGAATGATTAGACATTTTATGTAAAATCATTACAATGGGCTGTTTGCTAATTAATAGCATATGGAGACCTTCTGCAGGAGACCTTGGAGTTACACAGTAAAATGAACACCGCTTCAGCAGAACACAAAATATTGCATTGCAGACACCACTGCTGAGTCTTCTTCTAGATGACTTACTGAAATGGAAAACATACAAGGAGGGAGAGGGAGGGAGAGAGAGAGAGAGAGAGAGAGAGAGAGAGAGAGAGAGAGAGAGAGAGAGAGGGAAAGAGAGAGAGAGAGAGAGGGAAAGAGAGAGAGAGAGAGAGAGAGAGAGGGAAAGAGAGAGAGAGAGAGAGGGGAAAGAGAGAGAGAGAGAGAGAGAGAGAGAGAGAGAGAGAGAGAGGAGAGAGAGAGAGAGGGAAAGAGAGAGAGAGAGAGAGAGAGAGAGAGAGAGAGAGAGAGAGAGAGAGGGAAAGAGAGAGGGGAGAGAGAGAGAGAGAGGGAAAGAGAGAGGGAGAGAGAGAGAGAGAGGAAAGAGAGAGAGAGAGAGAGAGAGAGAGAGAGAGAGAGAGAGAGAGAGAGAGAGAGAGAGAGAGAGAGAGAGAGGAGAGAGAGAGGGGGAAAGGGAGAGAGAGAGGGAAAGGGAGAGAGAGAGAGAGAGAGAGAGAGAGGGAAAGGGGAGAGAGAGAGGGAGAGAGTGAGAGTGAGAGTGAGAGAGAGAGTGAGAGAGAGAGAGAGAGAGAGAAAGAGAGAGGGGAAAGAGAGAGAGGGAGAGAGAGAGAGAGAGAGAGAGAGAGAGAGAGAGAGAGAGAGAGAGAGAGAGAGAGGGAAAGAGAGAGGGAGAGAGAGTGAGAGAGAAAGAGAGAGAGAAAGAGAGAGGGAAAGAGAGAGGGAAAGAGAGAGGGAAAGAGAGAGAGAGAGAGAGAGAGAGAGAGAGAGAGAGAGAGAGAGGGAAAGAGAGAGAGAGAGAGAGAGAGAGAGAGAAGAGAGAGAGAGAGAGAGAGAGAGAGAGAGAAAGAGAGAGAGAAAGAGAGAGAGAGAGAAAGAGAGAGAGAGAGAGGAGAGAGAGAGAGAGAGAGAAAGAGAGAGAGAAAGAGAGAGAGAAAGAGAGAGAGAGAGAGGGAAAGAGAGAGAGAGAGAGAGAGAGAGAGAGAGAGAGAGAGAGAGAGAGAGAGAGAGAGAGAGAGAGAGAAGAGAGAGAGAGAGAGAGAGAGAGAGAGAGAGAGACACACACACTTTTTACTTTGGTCATTGTAAAATAAATGTGGACTATTGTCCTGAAAAGGCTCACAGCTGTTAATGCCAGCTAACTGAGACCTGGTCAGGCTAACTGAACCACAAATAACCATTATTTCTAATTAGCAAAGACTCTCACACTATCAAGCAGATATATGGGATTTCAGCGGCATACACATTTGAGCAGTGCTCGACACCCCTGCCCTTAATGAAAGCTATAAGAAGGGAACACAGTCGCGGAACCTGGTGCAGGGCTTCAAATCGGAAAATGTAGGCATGAAGCATGGCAAATACAAGGGCCCTAGAGAAAAGCTGTTGCAATCCCACATATCAGAAAACCAATTATCAGAGAGACTGACAACACCTGGAGAGTGACCTTTCAAAATCCATTATTTATCTTTGAATGAATCAGAAGGATAGAAATTATACTCAGGAGAATACTTGAGGGTGTACTTGAGAAGGCAATGCATGAGGGAGAGAAGAGGTCTCTCGGGGCTTTGGGAAAGCATCTGGAGCACCAGCCCACACAACCAAGGCTTTGTTAATACATCAAGCGAGAAAAGAGACCAGAAAACATCTTATTCTGTTCTCCCAAGAATGTGATAGTATGCTATACACCATTTATTGCACTATATTTAGAATTTATAGCTGATTTAAAGCTCTACTTTCCAAAATGTTTCTTGGAAAAATAATGGAGATTAATTATTGTAAAATGACAAAAACTTTTAGAAGTGCTTTGCAATAAGCTTGACTTAAGTTCAATACTCTTATCGTTCCAGGGGTGTGGAATTTATTAAAATATCTACTTGTCCAGGGGACAGGTTGCTTCTCAAATCTACTTGTCCTGTAAAAAGATCTACTTGTCCCTTTGGTGCCATGTAGTGTGGCGACAAATTATGGCAGCAATCTCATTATGCAAGAGCTCTGATAATAGCCTCTCTGATTATGCCAGAGCTACTACCATAGTAGGACTTGAATACTTGCAGTTTCAATCCCTACTGTAGCAATTTCCTTATTTTGCCACCTTTCTGCAGATCTGCATACTGGGGCTGTAGGACGCAGTAAGCAATAGTTCCAGGGCTGGAATGCCTTTGAGTCTGCAAACCTACTAACCTGCATGTTTTAAAGATTTTCACCAGCTTCACTCTAATATTTTCCCATAATAAGAAAGGTTGGACATTTACTCCTGACAATGGCAGAATTAGAACTTCTTCCAGGGTTGGGAAGAAAGTGGCTGGAGGAAAAATGAACTTGCAAATGCTCAATAGATTTTCACATGAGCAAATCTACACATCGTATTTACCCATGCTAAAATACAGTTCACAAATATTTTATAGGGGTACGACATATACCATGGGTGCACTTTTGTGACTTTAAGAATTTGGGGCCACATGTAGGTAGGTTCAGATTTGCGACCCGCAAATTGCGAGTCAGAGCGACTCGCAATTTTGCAAATCTGAATGTAGGATGGTGTCCCTGACACCATCTGTGATTCGCAAGGGCTTCGCAAATGCCCACCTCATGAATAATCATGAGGTGGGTCGCAATTTGCAACCCCCCCTTGCGAATGGCAGCCCTCACAGGGATGGTGGCCTGCTGGAGACAGCAGACCACCATGTCTGTGACTGCTTTTCAATAAAGCAATTTTTTTTTTTTTTTTGTAATGCAGCCCGTTTTCCTTAAAGGAAAACAAGATGCATTACAAAAACGAAAAATGAAACGTTTTAGTTTCATTTTTTCAGAGCAGGCAGTGGTCCACAGGACCACTGCCTGCTCTGAAAAAATGTTTACAGTGACATTCACAATGGGGAAGGGGTCCCATGGGGACCCCTTCCCTTTTGCGAAAGTGTTAGCACCCATTTGAAATGGGTGCAAACTGCGATTGGTTTGCGCCTGCGTTTGCAGTCACAAAACAATCCTACATTGCACTGCGAGTCGCAATTAGGAAGGGAACACCCCTTCCTAATTGCGAGTCGCAAAACTGGGTTTGCATCTCAATGTGCTTTTTGCACGTCGCAAACAGCGAAAGTCGCTGTTTGCGACATGCAAAAAGCTACCTACATGTGGGTCTTGGTCCCTAATTAGGTCTGGTGTTAACAAAGACATTTTGTTTTTATTAAACTTCTATTTCTCTCTCTTTCGGCTGGCTTTACTGTGAGTGATCGCATTCTGCTCTTCCACAAGGAGCATATTGGCACACAAAGTAGTTTTGTTCAGTGTCAGGAACTACAGTGGCAATCAGTGCCGTAACGAAACTGGAGTGTGCCTCTTTGCAAAGAACATGGAGGAGCCCCCTCTCCAGACTCACTCAGGGCAAGTGCTGTGCTGAAGGGGCCCCCTGGAGGGCGGCTGCGGGGCCTTTGTTATGCCACTGGTGGCAACGTGTGCTTTTAGAGTTAAAAAAAACTTTTTGGGCGGTTTTTGCCAGTGTTTGTTACAATGTTGAGGGCCTGGTAGCTCCCGCAACAATAAAGTGTTACAAAAGCCATGTCAAAACAAGACACACATTGATGAAACTAAAAGACTTATAAAAATAAGTCAGATCAGTTGGCTTTGTCAGTGTTTGTTTATTTTTATGCTTCCCATAATCGTGTTGAAAATGGTTACACTGATTTTCCATTCGAAATATTTTTGGGAAATACTAGCATGCATCAACACATTTTACTAAATGACACTTCATTTGCATCTAATCAGAGAGCATTCTGGGAGCATTATATTTAGCCTCATAGCCTAAACTTTTCAAATATGTGTATACACGTGTTTTTTTTTTTTTTTTGTACTGGAACCAACGTCAGTAGTGAAGTGTGACCTTAAAACATTTATTTACAGCACTCGCCCTAATAATGAAGACTTTCAAATAATGAACCATAAATACAAGTTCGAACAGCATTATCTTTTGGAAACACATTACCTCAACTGCAGAGAGTTCCACTCTCTGTAAACAGGCAGCCAAAGGGTTTGTGCTGCAGAGGGTTAGGCCTACTTGTCCCAAGGACAAAGTAAACATAAAAACTTGTTGCCCTTGACCCCAAACAAGATGTCCCGGGCGTGTTCCCTTCCTAATTGCGACTCGCAGTGCAATGTAGGATTGTTTTGTGACTGCAAACGCAGGCGCAAACCAATCGCAGTTTGCACCCATTTCAAATGGGTGCTAACACTTTCGCAAAAGGGAAGGGGTCCCCATGGGACCCCTTCCCCATTGTGAATGTCACTGTAAACATTTTTTCAGAGCAGGCAGTGGTCCTGTGGACCACTGCCTGCTCTGAAAAAATGAAACTAAAACGTTTCATTTTTCGTTTTTGTAATGCATCTTGTTTTCCTTTAAGGAAAACGGGCTGCATTACAAAAAAAAAAAAAAAACTGCTTTATTGAAAAGCAGTCACAGACATGGTGGTCTGCTGTCTCCAGCAGGCCACCATCCCTGTGAGGGCTGCCATTCGCAAGGGGGGGTTGCAAATTGCGACCCACCTCATGATTATTCATGAGGTGGGCATTTGCGAAGCCCTTGCGAATCACAGATGGTGTCAGGGACACCATCCTACATTCAGATTTGCGAAATTGCGAGTCGCTCTGACTCGCAATTTGCGAGTCGCAAATCTGAACCTACCTACATGTGGCCCCAAATTCTTAAAGTCACAAAAGTGCACCCATGGTATATGTCGTACCCCTATAAAATATTTGTGAACTGTATTTTAGCATGGGTAAATACGATGTGTAGATTTGCTCATGTGAAAATCTATTGAGCATTTGCAAGTTCATTTTTCCTCCAGCCACTTTCTTCCCAACCCTGGAAGAAGTTCTAATTCTGCCATTGTCAGGAGTAAATGTCCAACCTTTCTTATTATGGGAAAATATTAGAGAGAAGCTGGTGAAAATCTTTAAAACATGCAGGTTAGTAGGTTTGCAGACTCAAAGGCATTCCAGCCCTGGAACTATTGCTTACTGCGTCCTACAGCCCCAGTATGCAGATCTGCAGAAAGGTGGCAAAATAAGGAAATTGCTACAGTAGGGATTGAAACTGAAAGTATTCAAGTCCTACTATGGTAGTAGCTCTGGCATAATCAGAGAGGCTATTATCAGAGCTCTTGCATAATGAGATTGCTGCCATAATTTGTCGCCACACTACATGGCACCAAAGGGACAAGTAGATCTTTTTACAGGACAAGTAGATTTGAGAAGCAACCTGTCCCCTGGACAAGTAGATATTTTAATAAATTCCACACCCCTGGAGAAGTCTCCTGTTTGCCATCTACCTTCAGCTTGTCCGGCTGTGGAGATTCTTAACACGTACACCAGTGAACGCAGGCGACCTATCAGCACGTGTGGCAATACTCGGGGGCAAACCTTTGCTGAATCCGTGGGTGCAATGCAATGTGACCTTTCACCTTCGGGCAACACAAAGAGATGGTGGTTTCCAGGATATATGAACATTATGATGTTCTGGCCGAGAGGCTTAGGAGCATAAATTTGCGCTTTGAGGGCAAGTATTCATCAAAATGTGTGCACTCTAAAAAAAAAAAAAAAAGAAAAAAAAAAGAATTAACAGCATTCCACGTAGAACCTTCCTTGTCCAGGAAGGTTTGGTTTAATCTCCCTAAGTGGGGGAGATTAATAATCGGTCGATAGGAGTAGAGCCACCCAAGTCCTGCCAAAACAATCACTGAAAGTATCAACGATAGAAAGAATGAACATGACTGTGAAGGGGAAGGCCATACAAAGAATGCCCAAAATAGGTAGGAATGTGCAAAAGAAAGCCAAATGAACACGAGCTGCGAGGAAAGAGCCCCTCTAGGCCCACCAGCACAGGCATTTATAGACTGAAATCGAATATTAAGAGTGAGCACAGAGCCCATGAAGGGAATACACAGGGCAGGCAGTTACAGGGCGGCGAGGAGTCAGGCTGTACAAGACTTGCCAGTACCAAGAGACGAGAGACTGAACAGGACAGAGGGAAAGGTCCATCCAGTGAATGCCATAACAGGCAGTGATGTGCCAAAACACGGGCAAATGGCCATCAACAGCAAAGAGATGGTCCCTTCAGGGCCCACCAGCACAGGCATTGAGAAACCCAACTGAATGGAGATTGAATGTGAGAAGTGAGCGCAGAGCCCATAAGCCGAAGGCACCGAATAGGCAGTGATGATTCCAAAGGAAGGACGATTGAATATGAGTAGCGTGGGAGCGGTCCATGAACAGAATGCAGACAGTAGACAGTGATGGGCCCAAACGAGAGATCAAATGGGCTGCATCGGATGGTCCATATAAACACTGTCTAGAGCAGGCAACTATGGTGCCAAGAGAAGGGAAATAGACATGAACAGTAGGGTAGGGCCCATAAAAGTGAAGCACACAGCAGGCAGTAATGTTGCCAACAGAGGAGATGTTCAAGATGTGGAGCAAGGGAAGGGTCTAGACAGGGCTTGCAAGCACAGGCAGAGAGTACCAACAGAAGGGGGCTGAACATGACCAAGCGGGGTTGTCCACAACAGGCTGTTATGGTGCCAAAGAAAGGGACAGTGAACATGGGCCGCGAGGAGAGGGCACCTACGCATAAGTATTGACAGACCCAACAGAAGGGAGACTGAACATGAGCAGTCAGCATAGGACTCATTAAGAGAATGCACAGAGAAGGCAATGATGGTGTCAAAAGGGAGACTAAACATGGGCTGCAAGGGAGGGTCCAAATATATGCAATGTGCTGAGCAGGCAACAATGGTGCCAAAAGAAGGGAAATTAAACATGAGCAGTAGGGTAGGCTCCATAAAGGGAATGCACAGGGACGAAAGTGATGGTGCCAGCAGAAGAAAGATTCAAGAAGTTGAGCGTGGGGAGCGTCAGTACGGGGCCTACCAATTCAAAAGGGAGTATCAACAAAATAGACTGAACATGAGTAGGGAATACAGCGACCCATAAAGGTAATGCATGGATTAATGGTGTGGAAAACACGCATTTGTAATGCAATGGGTATCACGTTTGCTCGAGTATCAGCTATTTGTGCTGTAAATTCCTAACTGGACATTTCTTGCCACATAAATTGAAAATTAAAAAGTAAAACAGAAGTTTGCTCGCAGTTCAAACGCAGTGTCAGCAAAAATGCAATTATCCATGTAACACGGTCGATGTCATTCAAAGCGCTCGACTACTGCCCAGCGATATCGCGCTGCCTATGAAATAAAGAGAAAAGTAGTCCAGAAACCACACAGAAAACATCGAGCCTCGTATGTTTTCAGCAGTTGGTCGGTGCGCTTGAGGGCTAAACACCAGAAAAGGCATAACGTATGCATGCCTCCCACTAAAGAAATCAAGCAACTTTTAAAAGGAAAGCCCACAAACCAACCAAACTCATGGGCGTTAGGTGGGTGTGGTTAAAAGCCCACAGAGACATTACAACAGGGGCCAGAGCTCTTACGCGCGCTTGATCCTAAAAAGGAGATCGAATATAACCAGCAAGGGAGAATCCATACAGCCACTGGCACTGGGGAGGAAACCATTGCACCAACAGAAGGGAGGCTCACATGGACAGTAAGGGGAGGGCCCATATAAGTGATGTCATGATTGGACAGCCATGATGCCAACAGAAAGGAGATTAAACATGTTCAGTGAGGCGAGAATCCCTGCAGGGAATAACCAGAGCAAACAGCAATGGTGCCAACAGACAGTAGACTGGCATGAAGTGTCAGGACAATGCCCTGATAAGGCAGCAATGGCGCCAACAGAAAGGAGACTGACATGGAAAATGAGGGTTTTGCCAAGAACAGGCATAGATGTTTTTTTTTTTTTTTAAGAACCACGACAGGAGAGGTGTGGAACAACAGAACAGTGGGTGAAGGGGAGAAGTCACTGCAAATGAGGAAAGCAACTGGGAGCGGGGGAAAGCAGCGGAGGAGCTTTAGGCAGGAAAAGAAGAAAAAAAAAAAATAGCAAAATAAGGCAGAGTGCTGGGTACCTATGCATGAGCTTGGGGTGGGAAGAAAAGGAACAACACTCAGTGCACAGGGTTGGCAAGCAGCACATGTGGGTGATGTGAAGAACAAACATGCACGTCCATGAAATTCTGAAAGAAAAGGAAAAGTATTTGCTGGAATATGAGCGGTAGAATGATGCAAGTCATCCAACCAAAAGGATGGTAAAGAAGCTGGGGTTCGGAGGAGAGATAAACTGAAGAGGAAGGAGAGCAGTTGAATAAAAAGCAAGCAAATGGAGTGACAAGAAGGCAAACCAATGGTGAGCACTAGGCTGGTGCAATGCCCTCTGTTTTGACAAAGGGAGCAGCACATGAGGGAGAGACAGCAAGAAAACACAGGCAATCTCATGGAGTGCAGAAAGAAACAGGTAAACTACCTCCGTGAATGTGAACAGTAGATGGGTATAAGTCATCAAATAAAAAAATGGTAAAGAAGCTGTGCTACTGGGGAGGGTCAAACTCGAGAAGAGGAAGGAAACCCAGTAAATAAAAAACAAGCAACAGGAAAGCCAACCAGTGGTAAGAAGTGGGCTGGCTCTAACCCCATGGCAAGTCTTTGGAATGGTTTGAAAGAGGCATTTTTACAGCAGACAACCAAAAGCTGTATGCGAGACCTAACTAGGGTACAGTACAGCCTGCATTTGCAAAAAGTGGAGTGTGTCTGACACGATGTAATTATTTACAGCTCACGGCCCACTTGCCAAACGTACATTTGCTGCAATGTTTGCAAGAAAGATGTTCTTTCTATATTTTATTACATATGCAAGTAAACACTGACAGCAGAGAAGGCTTGACAGTCACACAGAGCGCTGAACAGACTCCGTTCTGACTCCGACTTCACTCTTACAATATAAAAGCCTTTGATATTTTTAAAAAACACTGTCACCAATGGATGTACAACAGATTTGATTTTGTGGCACCACTGTGAATAGGAAAAACACAGCTATAAATGAGACATGCACATTCCTACGGAAACACAAGGAGAAGCCAACAAAATAAAGGTCATCACACCTGCATGCAAGAGCTTCTTGTCGCACCTATTGCCTTTACCAACAATGCTTTCCGTGGATACTACTGCACTGTACTGTTGCATTAATAGTGCTTAACCCCTATGGAGGGCATGGAAGCACATTTTGGATGGGTGGCACACAACACTGTGGGGGAGCGCACTGTTGAGAAGGCAAGCGAGCACCAGTCACTCAAGACCTGGTCGGGCATGGCTCTAGCCAGACTGGTACCTGTAGATGTGAGTAAGAGATGAAGCGTTTGGTAAGCAGCTGCCCTAAAAGCACAAGGATGATTCAGCCTGCCCAGTGTTATCCTTCTCTCCTCATCCCTACATGTGGCCCAATACGTATTCTTAGGCAGCAGAGACCCTTAATCTCTAGTTTTACAGGAACACTCCTCACTCCCTGCTAAGGCTGGATTCTGTCTCTTCTGCTACACCTGGCCCCTTTTGTCTACCCTGGCTTCTGTGGCTACTGCCACCCACCCACTTCCTACCGTCAAACCACTTATCTGTGGCTGCTGCTGTCCTGCCGATTCCAATTGCATCAAAGCAGCTTTCTGTGGCTACTGTCATCCACTCACTTCCTATCGTCAAAGCTACTTTCCTTGACTTATTACCATCCTACTACCAAAGCAGATTTCCGTGGCTACTGTCATCCGTCCATTTGAAATTGCCAAAGCTGCTTTCAGTGGCTATTGCCATCCACCCACTTCCTATTGAGGTTAACTTCTCTGGCTACTGCCATCTCACCTCCTTCTACTCCAGCTGGTTCCCGCAGCTACTGCCACCCGCTTCCTACAGTCAAAGCTTTCTGTGGCTACTGCCGTCCACCCACTTCCTGTGGATACTACCCTCCCTAGCTACTACCATCCACCCTCCATCCACTCAAACTTTTCTGAGGCTTCTTGCAAGATCTACCTCCTATTATTCAAGTTGGTTTCTGTGGCTAATACAATCCACCCATGCCGTGCTGCACGCATGACGCAGCACCACGGCACCTCCAGAAGACATCTTGCATGGTATAAAACTTTAAAATATTTCTAAAAACAGCCTGACATCACAGATCTGCCACTACAAATTATTAAGTTCTGTGAAATATGTTTAAACAAGAATATCGGTCTCTCTTTCAGCATCTGGGCCTCGGCTTACAGAGCATTTAGACATCTGGGTGCCAAGAGCCCATGATAAAGTACCATTACTTGCCGTTATTGGACGGTCCCAGACACGAGTGAATATTTCACCAATGAGCTCTTACGTATGCTCCCGTAACTCTAAGGTAAGTCCTGAGCGTACGTCAGGGACCCGCAACCATGGCTGGCGCACATGTGCTAATTTCATCAGCCAAGGCGGATTAATATGAGAGCCGAGTTAAATCCACTCCGATCATACTGTATCCCATAGCGAGATGCAGATTATCCCTCATATAATCCATCAAGGGAATTCTAACCAGAACTCTGGCCAGGATCACCGTCACCACAAGTCTGTTTTAAAGAAACTGACTGGTTTATCCATCACCGACGGCACTGGAGAAGGGTTGTTCTGAGAACGAGTGAAGCGAAATGCCATCAAAAGCTTCTCTCAGCTCCTATCAGTGCAAGCTTTACATGTGTTGTCATTGGCACTACTGCTCTTGAAATGGCTTGTGATTGGCTGCCCTCTCCCTCGGTCTCAGTGTCCTTCTCAGCTGCATATTTACCATGGAAGGTGGGCCAATGCCAGTGACAAAGGTAGAAGCTCTTCTGAAAGCCCGCTTTCTCCATTTCCTCAGCTTGGAGGATCTCAGAACCTTTAAAGAATACGGAGTAACGTGACACTTCCACGCCTGATGTTACATTACCACATCCACAATGGAGCGCGACTGCAAAGCTCCATTCAATCACTCAGCCTGCCACCGCTTTGTGCAAAACGAGGTGCTTCGCTTCACCTCATGCTCTTGCAAACATTCTCTTCCATCAATCGATAAATGCTAGGCTGTGTTATTGGTGACTGGTTCTTTCTTCATGAAATCCCCTCTGAAAACTCTATGATGGTAGTTCTCCTAGGGATGGAAGGGTCCTCGGCTCGCACCCTGACAACTGTGGGATAGTCGGACATTCAACCCCTGCACTTCTTGATCCAGAGCTGGTCTTGTGTGTGAGTTTAGGCAGACAAGGAACCCTCTTCAGCAGCTACAGGAACACCTGAGGAACAGAGCAGCATTGGACCCCTGAGGGTACCGTGTCCACATGCAGTCACCACGGACTTTAAGTTTAAGGAGAACTCAGGCCCAGGTGCTAGAATGCCCGGACATGCTGACAGCTAAGGTGTCACGACATCCTTTGGTTGCCCTGCTGGGATATGTTGAGGAAACACACTATGATGAGGCTGTTTGTGGCTTAGAGGCGGGTGGTGATGCATTGGGGCCTTAGGAGCACTCCCGGAATAAGCTGCTGCTTACTGCCAGGAACAATTGAGAGGATACTGGCCCCTGTTGCCTGACATAAATAGGCCAATAGCTCTCACAGCCCCTTTGTAACCTACATGGCTATGCGGTCTAAACTGTGTGAAAGGGATGATACTTAATTTCTGTGAATGGGCTTAGATACTAGCTTTCCAACACTGCATGACTGGGAGGGACTGGTGAGGCTGACCATGGAGAGTCACTCGCCACCACCCCTCCTTCCTCCTCTGCCCTCCCTGAGGGTAGCTTGTAGTCAATGCTTGGTTAGTCAAGTCCCTGACACGCACAACAATGTAAAGACCGGGGAAGGTCATGTGTTACACGTTGAAAACGGAATGAAAGACTTTTGCAAGTGGGGAGCTGTGGCGGGCCAATGACATTGCGGCCTGGGCTCTGTACAGATTCTATTTTACTATGAGGAGATGTGGAAGTTATCTGTTATAATAATTAAAAAATATATCAAAAACGTTTAAGGAGAACTTAAAACCTCAGAAGGGAGAGACAGGTTTCTATAGAACAGCAGAGACGATATTATTCACCCACGACTAATTTTGAAGTATTTATCCCTATTAGAAGTCAAGCTGAATATGAAAGAGGCGCTGAAATAACTCTGCACAGAACAGTGAGAACAGAAGATATCGATCCTAATTGCAAGGAGGCCTCTGACACAAACCAAGATGTACAGGTGGACCCAGTAGCAAGCCGGGGTGGTGGGGTGACTAATGTGACCAAAATCTTTAAATGCTGGATAAACTGACTTTCATTCAGTTTAATATTAGTCTATTAGACTTCAGCATGTTTGAGAAAACCAGAAAGAAGGAGAAAAGCCTGGCAAACCTTTAACAGGAAACCCTGATAATGCAATCAAGATTAGTAAAATGTGACTTTGCACGGCTGCCACATTCCGTCTCATGACAGCTGCTCAACTCTTACAGGATAAGAATAGCCTAGAAGCTCCTCGGATATGGGGACAGTTAAACAACAAAACCCTGTTAATCTGTCCACAGAACAGCGAGGTTCCTTAGAGCGAGGCCCTTTATTAACTTTATAGCAGTTAGGGTTACAGACTACCACCAGTCACTGGCACTTGTGGTGTAATGAAACTTTAGGTACCCGTTAAAGAGCTATCACTCCACACTGGTAATGCTGCCGTTTTACATCCCTAGTGTGACTGGCACGTATGTGAGTTTCAGGAGGTGGACCAGGTTAAAGAGAGCCCACCGGGAAGCGTCTGGCTCTCCACACTCTGGGTCACTTTCCATGAATTCTTCTACAGCTCCAATTGGTGGCACACAGACTGATTTCTTATTATTTCTGAGGAGGATCGTGGTTGGCCATTTATTCCTTATAAAAATGCCTCAGCCAGAGTGCACTTATGAGAGATTACAAGGCAACCAGGAAGGCCTGGTACCAGTTCTAATGAGTGTGAAGCCATTCCTCCCAGAAACCAACTTTAGAACTGCAGCACAAGGCCTCATATTTCGGTATCCTGGATGCTGCCAACAGGCAGGCCCTGAAAAAATATGACCGTCTGACCCTCCTCCTGATGGAACTCCATGGACTCCCCTTACTGGCCAGCACCATCTTCAAAACCAGCTACATCCCCTATGAAGTCTTCACAGCCAGAGCCCCTGCCAATCTGGCAGAACAAGATCACCACCTCCTGGCACACACACACAGTCAGAACACCATCAGACTGCAGACAAGGAAGTGAAAAATTAAAAAAAAAAAAAATAGGCAACAGGTCATCTCCATGCCATTAATTCATGATCTGCAGCCACATTACCTTATCCATTAGGACCACCACAACCCTGAACAAATTTAGGAAACAACAGAACACGTCCTTAAAGAACACTACAAAACAGGTCTGCTCTCTCGCTTACACACCAACTACCTGTCCAATCACATTGACTGTAGCTTTGCCTTTCACTCAGTACGAGGCTTGTGGTATACAGATATCACACATACAAACAATACGAGACCCCCTTAACCTATTGTTCAATGCTTTGCAAATCAGAAAATGCTAGCTTTTAATGAGTTTTATAGAAGACACATCATATGGATTAAAAACAATTGTATAGAATGTCCAGTCCAACTAAAAAAATAAAATAAAAAAATTCTGAAGATTTTTTAGTCCAATCCAAAATGTATTCACGTCTTCACAATGTGCAACAGCCATCCATAGGAATACACTTCAGGCCTTTAAGCCAAGCCTTTGAGCCAACACGTGTTTCGTCATGGGAAATTTTCAACTCCCAACCGACTTCCTCAGGGCTCTTATGTAGTATCACATTGAATCCATAATAAATACTTTTCAATTATGGCTAATTATCCTCATATGTCCGTTCCGTGAACAAATTCCACACCTCAATTGGAAATCCAGGTTCACAACATGTACGAAGAACAACACCGAAACCGCTTACACTTATGCACGACAAATCAGTCAGAAACCGGCGTTCTACTGCTATGGAATACTGCGTGTTTGTTTCAATTGTTGGGTTTGTATTTAACCTGTAAGGGATGGGTGTTTTCCCTTGTGTAGGCACCCCATAACTCTATACTTGGCCAACTTGTATCCTGAGCGCCACTAAACCCCTGTAATTACACCCCAATAATTTTAATTAGCAGATATCACACATACACCTGAGGACAGTAACAAAAACTGAAGTATATGTCAAGGAAATCAAGTGAGCTAAACAATGGGTGCCAAGGGCCACTGCTCTGCGCGAACTCAGCCGTCCGTCCTTGCTCGGAGACGGCTCACGGGCTTCTTAAGTCTCCCCGGGTAGTTGGAGCTCACCTGCCCTTTCCTTGGCCCTCACCCAGAGCGCACAGGTAACAGGGAGGAGGAGAATGTACAGGATGTTCAAGAGGCATCAAACGAGAAGCAGACAAGAGGCAGAAGGAGCAATAACTCCAAGGACATGGAAACTGAACCTTGGCACATTGGCTCTTTGGTACCACCCTATCCTAGTCACACCCCATTGTCAGAGGTTTCTAGGTGGCCTCGTTCTTTGATACCATCCTACCATATTCACTCCCTATTAGCACAAATTCCTAGTCCTCTCGTTCCATCCGCCCATTCAAGCCCCACTCGTCTAGGTTCCTAGTTATCTGGTTCCCCCTATCATTCAAGACTCGCTTGCCTAGGTACCTAGTTCGCAGGGTCACCTTATAATTTACACTCCACTTGCCCAGGTTCGTAGCTCTTTGGTACCACCCTATCATTCAAGCCCCATTTGTCTAGGATCCTAGCTCTCTGCATCATCCTATCATATTCGTACCCCATTTGACTAGGTTCCTAGGAGGCCCTAGTGCTTTGGTACCACCCTATCAACCAAGCTTCATTTGCCTGGGTACCTAATTCGCTGGGTCCCCCTATCATTTACACCCCACTTGCCCTGGTTCCTAGTTCTCTGGTTCCGCTCTATCATTCAAGCCCCATTTGCCTAGGTTCCTGGTTCAATGGGTGACCCTATCAATTACACCCCACTTGCCCTGGTTCCTAGTTCTCTGGTTCCACTCTATCATTCATGCTACACTTGCCTAGGTTCCTGGTTCTCTGGTTCCACCCTTTCAAGCCCCATCTGCCTAGGTTACTAGTAACTGATACCACCCAATCATCCGCACCCTCTTGCCGAGGTTCCTAGAGGGGCTTAGTGCCTTGGTACCACTCTACCATTCAAAACGCTTACCAAGGTCCCTAATTCTGACCCAGCGTCCCTCCTCTTTCACATTCTTCTCCCTGTTATTTTACTTTCTTCTCATTCCCGTCTCTACCCCACAGAGCCACGAAGCCGCACCAGTGTGGTATAAAGCACTAGACAAAGAATCAATAATTTAATATTCCCCGCCCCTCTCTGCCCACTTTCACTGCCCCATGTTCATCCCTTGCGCTTGTCCCTTTCCCACTCTGTGAAGCGCCAACAGGGTGACAGAGACGGAGAAAACAGCACGGTCCCTCCCTCTTTCACCATCGCCTGTGAACGGTTCATTCTCCCCTCCTTTCCTCGGGCGCTTCTGCCCTCGCTCTCTCTTCTACTACCCCCAAAAGACTTCGAAGTCGTCATAGGGAGCTATATTAGAAGAAAGCATGTCACGGGCTCCCTTTTATTCCATCTATTTCCTTGCCTCCGCTTTACTCTATCCCGGCCGTTAACCCCACAGCGCCCTGAAGTCGGGGCCACTATAGATTAAGGCGCTATAATTAAAAAAATGAGTCTCAACATGAAATGCAAGTGGGTGGGGTTGCTCTGCAAGTGCAGACGTATAACCCAGATCCTCCACCGTGGCATGTCTGACCCATGGACGTCATTTAGGGGTCGCAGTTGCGACCCCTGGCTCGCCCCTTGCGACCCCTGGCCTCAAAGATGGCAAAATCAGTGCCAGGAACACAGGGACAGTATTTGGGGCTCCCGTTTCAATCTTTCATTACTCTAATAGTGAATAATATTCCATTAACTGCCATCACTGTAATTAAAAATGAAGTACAATTAGCTGGACTATGACCTTTCCTTGTAACTGAGATAAGTAAAATGTTTTTAAATGTATGTTGTGCGCGGGTGAGAGCGCGTCCATGTGAGAGCGTGTGTGAATGAAAGTGAAGGGCAAAGGGCGCGTGATGTCAGTTTCCGCTTCCCCTGGCATGTTGGTTAATGACCTGACACCACACTAGACTGGCCCGGACCCTCGGAGGCCCCCTGCCAGCAGCCTCCCGCAGCGAGGCGCGCAGGGCCAGCCTGGGCTATTTATAGCGGCTCGTTAGGCGGCAGAAACTGCGAGATTGCTTCAGCTCCTCAGCCCGGGTCTACAGCTGGCTTCCAGGCAGTAGTTTTCCACCCCTGAGGAGGGGGAGGCGGGTGGCACCGAGATAGAGCTCTTTCCCCGGAGTTAGCCCCCCCCAGGATCAGAAGACTGACACATGGAAACATAGCTCCTCGCAGACCCGGGCGGGGCAGGGCGCTGCCACACCGAGGCATCCTTTCAAAACTGAGACTGGCACGGCGAACTGGCACTTGTGCTAAAACACTCTTCACCTGTAGACCCCCGTGGCATCAGAGCTTTGGCTCACACTGAGATACTTGGCGGGTGGCAGAGGAGGTTGGCATATGGCTGCAGACCTCCTCCCTTCTAATACCCTCTGGGATCAGAGGGCTGGCACAAGGAGGGGTTTGCACCTCCACAGTTGGCACATTTTCAAAGGTCTTGGCCCCGGGCATGAGATCCGAGGTCAGGTATGATGAGGGGCCCTTTCATAACTGGGGATGAAGCTTTGGGCAGGGTGGACTATTGTGCCCTTTATAGACCAGATATGAGGTGGGGCTGCCTAAGTGGCATTGGGCCATACACCCACCCCGGAAGAGGCAATACTATCTTTCCCGCCCCACACCACCGGGCTACAGGAGGTTGGCTGATAAGCGGAATTCAGGGTGGTAGAAAGCCCACTAGTTACCAGAAATTTTACATTGGTTCCAAAAGAAAGAAAATAAGGAGGGGGTGCGGGGGGGGGGGGGGGGGGTGATCCACCAAGCTATCGGCCAGCCCTGAAGGAGCAAAACAGCCTTTCTGCCCTCTGAGAGGCAGCTTGGGGGAAAAACTGGGAGGGGGCAGAACGCCAATTAGACACCAGGGAACTCATAAAAAAAAGAACAAAGGGGTGGAGTCTCCCCATCCTGGTATAAGGTTATGCCCCACCTTAAAAGGAGGCAATACAGTCTTCTCTACCCCCAAGAAGGTAGCTAGTAGATTTGTCCCTAATTTCGCTCCTGGATGCACATAAAACCCTCTGGGGATTTCAAAATGGCACCAAAACAAAAAAGGATTGTGGGGGGGGGGGGGGGGCAGAGTATTCCACCTACGCATCTAGCCATAGCCCCATCCCAAAATGTGCAAGAGAATCTGTCAAACTCCAACCCCCCAGTCCCCCCACACCCCACCCCCCCAGGCAGATAGGAGGTTTGC
Source organism: Pleurodeles waltl (assembly GCF_031143425.1). Lineage (NCBI taxonomy): Eukaryota > Metazoa > Chordata > Amphibia > Caudata > Salamandridae > Pleurodeles > Pleurodeles waltl. The sequence goes on along the minus strand of NC_090442.1, from coordinate 73,730,449 downwards.
AGCCAATTTATCCTCTGTCCCAGGACGGGAATAGCAGAGAGCCCACTAGACACCAAGGATTTTTAAAAGATGCCTAACCAGACAAAAGGCTGAGGGCACCCATCCTGTCATCGGGCCATATGCCCATTCCAGAAAGGGGAATCAAGCCTTTGTTGCCCACAACCCCCACCCAGTCCTTCCAGAGGTCAAAGAGGATGTCTACTGCGATTGGGGGTATGCCCGTGATCTTCCTCTGGGGAGTAGAAATCCCAACAGACACACTGGATTTTACATTTGGGCAAATAAAGGGTGGGGACCTTGTACCTTGGCAATTCTCAACTCCAAAAGGGGCACTAAAGCATTTCTGCCTCCTTGGGGACGAGATATGTCATTTGCCTCAAATTTAGCCTGCAAGGCAGCAGAAAGCCTACTAGACACCAGGGAAAAATGGTCCATAAAAAGAGAAAGGGCATAATCGGCCAAGCCAGGCATCAGCCCGTGCCTCCTCTCCAAACAGGCACAACAGTCTTTCCCTCCCCATGGGGACTAAACCGTCTGCATCCTCTTGGCAAGCAGGAGGAAAATTCTATTCTTCTGGGCATAGTTTTCGCTGGTGTGTCAGAAGAGTGGGAGTAAATGACGATTTTCTCTGACTTCCATACTGAATGGCTGCACTATTCTGGCACAGGCTCAGCCGGCAACCAGGAAAACCTACCAACCCCAGACATTTTTGAGAACTAGACACCCAGGGGAGTCTAGTGAGGTGTATCCCATGATGTTTTCTTACTCACCATGCCCTGAAAACTTTGCCTAAAATAACTTTACGGAATCTACATCTATCCACAATATTCTTACCACCCAACATTCCCACACATCTCCTGATAAAAACGCTACCCCACTTGTGTTGCTGGGACTAGTACATGTGAAAGGAACGGATCGAACTATGGACTATGCTACGTCAACATTATCTCTGCGTGGTCCCCGATGATTTGATCTGTTATATAAGAACATATTGTTCAGAGTAACACCTATTTATATCTGAAGATCAAGAACCCTACATGAATCCGACTTACAGATGGATCAGATTATCAAAGCAATTGACGGAGCAATTAAGGATATTAACACGAGTTGGGTGTGATGTGGTGGCATTCAGAATAGAAGCAGTAGGGACATGAAGACAACTGGACAGCAATTCCTGTGCAAGGGCAGGAGACGATCTCCTTGGTGGGGTCTGATGTACCTGGCCTATGCTCACTGCTGCTGCTACCAGTCACTTCCAGTTTAAGGAAGGGGAGTCTGTAAGCTGCAGCCTTACTTTCCATATTCAAGGAACAGCTAAACCATTGATGTCCATGTTGTACCAGTACTGGGCTAGAGAAGTCTGCACTAGCACTGCCATGCTGTACTGGTTCGGTGTGTGGTAGTGAAGCTAGGGAAAACCATTTCACTATTGTTGGATTTTGCCCTTTTGCAGGGTCATCCCAAATCTTTTTGCCTCCTATGTTTTATGACCTGTTTCTGTTGGCTTTTGAACTCTGAGCACTTTACGACTGCTAACCAGTGATAAAGTGCATATGCTCTCTGTGTAAATTGTATGGTTGATTGGTTTATCCATGATTCGCATATCTGATTTACTAGTAAGTCCCTAGCAAAATGCACTAGAGGTACCAGGGCCTGCAAATCAAATGCTACTAGTTGGCCTGCAGCACTGTTTGTGCCACCCACATACGTAGCTCTGTAATCATGTCTCAGATAATCATGTCTCAGACCTGCCACTGCAGTGTCTGTGTGTGCAGTTTTAACTGTAAAGTCGACTTGGCAAGTGTACCCACCTGCCAGGCCTAAACTGTCCCTTTTCTTACATGTAAGGCACCCCTAAGGTAGGCCCTAGGTAGCCTCAAAGGCAGGGTGCAGTGTGTGGTTAAGGCAGGACATATAGTAATGTGTTTTATATGTCCTGACAGTGAAATATTGCTAAATTTGTTTTCACTGTTGCAAGGCCTGTCCCTCTCATAGGTTAACATGGGGGCTACCTTTAAATCTGATTAACGTGTAGATTCCCTTTGGGAGCAGATGGACATGTGGAGTTTGGAGTCTCTGAGCTCACAATTTAAAAATACATCTTTTAGTAAAGTTGATTTTAAGATTGTGTGTTTGAAAATGCCACTTTTAGAAAGTGAGCATTTTCTTGCTTATACCATGTCTGTGACCCTGCCTGTTTGTGGATTCCCTGTCTGGGTCAGTTTGACAGTTGAACTGGTTGCACCTCACACTAGACAGTGACACAAAGGGAGCTGGGGTGTAGTCTGCATTTCCCGATGAGCCATCTGTGCTAGGAGGGAGGGAAGGAGTGGTCACTTACACCTGAAAAGGCTGTGCCTGCCTTCACACAATGCAGTCTCCAACCCCCTGGTGAGTGTCTGGGGCCTGGCCTGGGTAAGTCAGGATTTCACAATCAAGAGAGACTTTACTTTGAAGTAGGTCTACTTCAAAGGGCAAAATTGGTATGAGAAGGGCACCCAAAACCACAGACGTTAGAACACTTCTGGAAACCAAGAGGAACCTCTGACTGGAGAAGAGCTGGAAGAAGAGCTGCCCTGCCTGTGACTGTGCCTTGTGGAGCTATCCTGCAGTTGTTGCTCCTGCCAGAGTAAAAGGGCAAAGACTGGACTTTGTGTGCCTTCCATCTTGTAAAGATCTCCAAGGGCTTGATTTAGAGCTTGCCTCCTGTTGTTTGAAGTCTCAGGGACAGCAAAGACTTCTCTCTGCCAGCACCTGGAGTCTCTGGAGAGACTCCTACTTTGCCAAGTGGTGCCCATCAAGTTCCTGGGACCCTGAAAGGAGAAGCTAGCAGCCTAAGAGGAAGAGATCCGCGCTCAGGACGGCGGGCGGGGAAAAGAATGACGCAACTCTGATCTGTGGCTGAAAAAAAATCGACGCTCGCCTGCAACGCGAACGGAAGATCGACACACTGAGCTGGGGAAATGACATGCAGCATCGCTGACGGAGGCTGGTGAGATCGCAACCCGCGCTGCTTGCTTTTCGGATCATCGTGCGGCTGGATTTCCGATGCAAACACCGCTGGGGGTGTAAAAACGACACAAGGCCTGCCCGGACCAGAGAGTACTGACTGGATCAATGCATCACTCTCCTGCGGAGAGAAGAAACTACGAGCCCGACCCGACGTAAGGAGAAACGATGCAAGGTCTCGCTCGTGAGTGAAATCGACGCATCACAAGCTCTTTTTGACGCACGCTCGCCCATGCGTGGTTATTTTTGACGCAGCCAAGGTACATTTTCACACTAACAGTGTTAATGGGTGTTTAAAATTACATGAAGACTCTTTTTGCATTTTTATTGATAACGACTTGTGTATTGTGGATTTTTGTCGTTTTGGTTTTGTTTTGTTTAGATAAATATTTTAGGTTGCTGAGTGAGCAAGAGATCATGAGTGCCTCTCAGACATCAAACCTGTAGAATCAGGAAAAGATGGTGATTGCCACACAGACATTAAAGGTGCAGAGTAAGGCAGAGATAATCACTAAGGCAATAGATGTGAAGGGTGGAAGAAAGCGGGTTTGCTGCTGAAACATCAAATGTGCAGAGTGAGGAAGAGATAGTCATTGCCACCGAGACATCAAATGTGCCCGGAAGGAAAAAGATAGCATTTGCCACAGTGAGATGAAGTGTGCAGAGTAAGAGACAGTTTTGCCTCTGAAACATCAAATGTACAGAACGAGGAAGAGGTGGTGATTGCTACTGGGAGATTAAAGGTGCAAAGTAAGGAAGAGATGACGATATTTGAGGCATCAAATGTGCAAGTGAGGAAGAGCCAGTGATTGCCACTGAGACTTCAAGAGTGCTGAGTAATGAAAACCCAGTGGTTGTCACTTGAGACATCAAAGGTGCTGGGTGATGATGAAATAGTTACTGCCACAAAACATTAAATGTGCAGAATAGGAAGAGATGACGATTTGCCACCAAGACAACAATTGTACCAAAAATCTATGTCTGGGTGCTTTACAAGAGACTACTCAAGTCCTGGGAATCAAGGGAGCATACTGGATACCACAGCACCCTAGCTCCATAAAACAGGAAATGGTCACCTAACCTGACGCATTAAGGGTTAAAGTGATGCAGAAGGCAGGCGATTGGTATCCAAGCAGTAAATGTCATGGCTACCAAGCAACTGATGCACGCTGAAGCAGAGCGTGCCATTATGTGCAGCTTACAAATATCTCAAGGCAACAAGCCAATTAGGCAGATTGGAGGTGATTCCGAAGGACTCCCTGAGAGACCTTCTCATGCCACATGAGGGAGACTGGTGTAATCACTAACACCTGGTGAGGGGAAAAATCCACCTTGCACTGAATCCCTCCTGTGGAAAAACAGCAGATAAGGAACATGCACCAGCTAGAGATGCTTATAGGTGAGAATAAAATACGTTAGTTAAATACTACAGAATATCAAACGTCAAAGGCAAAATTAAGGAACCTATTTTTATATCAATCGTTGCCAATGGGGTACTGATCTAACACCATGGGAACGTGATCTCAATAGAATGTAAACATATTTACCCATACAAACTAAAATAAAAAAAAGTGCAAATACTGAAGAAGATTCTGGCTTTTAACTTCTTCGCTGGCAGGCTTTTTCCTCCTCCTGTGCCAAGCCTTTTTTTGGCTATTTTGGGTAGTTTACGCTTAGGCCCTCATAACTTTTTGTCCACATAAGCTTATCCACGCCAAACATGCGTCCTTTTTATCAGCATTCTTGGGATTCTAAAAGGTACCCAAAGTTTGTGGGTTCCCCTGGATGAGACCAAGAAATTAGCCAAAATACAGCTAAAATTTGTTTTTCTGGGGGAAAAATTGAAAAACAAAGTGCTGTAGAAGAAAGCATGTGCAAATGGCAGTAACAAAGGGTTTGTTGTGCTAAAAATCACCATCTTCCCAGCTTTCAGGAATAGGCGGACTTGAATCAGAAAAACAAATTTTTCAACACAAGTTTGGCATTTTACTGGGACATACCCCATTTTTACAATTCTTTGTGCTTTCAGCCTCCTTCCAGTTAGTGACAGAAATGGGCATGAAACCAATGGTTGATCCGGGACACCTAAACGTTTCTGAAAAGTAGACAACATTCTGAATTCAGCAAGGGGTCATTTATGTAGATCCTTCATGGTTTTCCTACAGAAAGTAACAGCTGAAATAAAAATATATTGAAATTGAGTTTGAAAAAAAAAAAAAAAAAAAACACCCATTTCTGTCCATGTATTCTTCTGTAACTTTTTCCAGCTATGACAGATTTTTTAAAGCAATATACGGTTACGTCTGTGGACTCTTCTGGTTGCGGGGGGGGTATATAGGGCTTGTATGTTTATCAAGAACCCTAGGTACACAGAGCCAATAAATGAGCTGCACCCTGCAATGGGCTTTAATTGTATACCGGGTATACAGCAATTAATTTGCTAAAATATAAAAAGTGAAAAATAGGTAACAAGGAATCCTTTGTATTTCCAAAATGGGCACAAGAGAAGGTGTTGAGAAGCAGTGGTTATTTGCACATCTCTGAATTCCAGGGTGCCCATACTAGCATGTGAATTACAGGGAATTTCTCAAATAGACTTCTTTCTTACACACTGTCTTACATTTGGAAGGAAAAAATGTAGAGAAAGTCAAGGGGCAAAAACACTTGGTCTTCTACTTTGTGTTCCCCCCAAGACTCCCGATAAAAATGGTACCTCACTTGTGTGGGTAGGCCTAGTGCCCGCGACAGGAAACGCAACAATGACACATCATATTTTTACATTGAAATCGGACGTGTTTTATGGAAAGTGCCTAGCTGTGGATTTTGGGCTCAGCCGGCACCAAGGAAAACTCACCAAACCTGGGTATTTTTGAAAACTAGACACCTAGGGGAACCCAGGATGCAGTAACCTGTGGCGCTCTCACCAGGTTCTGTTACCCAGAATCCTTTGCAAACCTCAAAATTTGGCAAAAAAACACCTTTTCCTCACATTTCGGTGATGAAAAGTTGTAGAATCTGAGAAGGAGCCACAAATTTTCTTCCACACCGCATTGCCCCCTCACCCTACCCACCAAGTCCCCTGATCAAAATGGTACCTCACTTGTGTGGGTAGGCCTAGTGCCCGAGACAGGAATTGCCCTAAAACACAACATGGACACATCAAAAATATCTATTACCAAAATACCTGTTTTTGCAAGGGGGGCACCTGCGTTTTTGGTCCTGGACGCAGCAGCCATCTAGGGAAACCTACCAAAATCCAGACATTCCCGAAATCTAGACACACGAGGAAGTACAGGGAGGTGTGACTTGAGTGGTTACCCCAGTGATTTCTTACCCAGAATCTTCAGCAAACCTCAAATTTAGCTAAACAAATAAAAAAAATTTTTTTTAAAAATTCCTCATATTTCTGTGTGGGATCACTGCACAGGCACAAATTTCCTACCTCCCAACGTTCGACTCAGTCTTCCGATAAAAATGATACCTAACTTGTGTAGGTAGACCAAGTGCCTGTGACAGAGAAAGGTCAATAACATGTTGAAACTGAGGAGGAACCAAAGCGGGTCCAAAAGGGCAGTTTGAAAAAAGAAAAAAAAAAGTTTTTAGGCTGACAAGTGGGGCAGAATATTTATCGGTATAGATGCGACTATGCTGGGTGGTAGGAATTTTGTGGATTCCTGCAGATTCTGGAAAGTTCCATCACAAAATTGTAGGGGAAATGAGTGATTTCAAGGAAAGTTGGAGGTTTGCAGGGCATTGTAGGTAAGAAAATGGTGTGTGGGGCATCTGAAACACACCACCCTGGACTCAGCCAGATGTGTGTGGGTCTGGTAGATTCTTCTAGGTGGAAGCGTTCCAAAGTCCAAAAGTACAGCTGCTAAGCATCCCAAGTGGGACGATACTGAGAGTTAGCCAAGCTCTCTTGCCCCAAATGTAATATCGAAAGCCAAAATAATCTAATGTCCTCTTGCTTGCCATTCGGATAAGATCCTTTAGTTTGCAAGTTTGCTGAAAGACTCTTACCGCCTTCAGTAGGGTGGGGGGCATAACCATGCCCATACAGGTTGGCAACCCCCACCCCTTTTTAAAAAAATTCCCTGGCATCTAGTAGGCTTTCTGCCCCCGGGAGTGGATTGGGGTAATTGCCACATCTGCATCAGAACAACTCTGTCCCCATTTATTTGGGGTGTGGGTATGGCCACACCCCCTTTTAAATATATATATATATATATATTCCCTGGTGTCTAAGTAGTTTCTGCCCCGGTTGGGGTCAGATGGGCCTAATATAAATAGGCCGATCTGCCCCCAAAGGGGGTAGAAATGGCCTAATATAATATGCCCCCTGGGGAGCAACCCTTGCCTAAAGGGTCGCTCCCCTTATGTGGAATGTAAAAAAAAAAAAAATCCCTGGTGTCTAGTGGTTTCTGCCCTCCTTAGGGGCAGATTGGACTAATAAAAATAGACCAATCTGCCCCAAGGGGGGCAGAAATGGTCTGAAATAATGTTGGCCCCCAGGGGAGCTACTCTTGCCTTACTTATTATTTAATATATTCACCAAAAGGACAAAACTCATTAGTATAAAATCACCATTAATACGTATGAACAAAACTATACTAACACAAACTGCCAAAACCTATATACCAAAGACAATTCCTCATTGCTCTCCTTATTGAAGACGATGTGGTTATATACACAGATTATACAATAGATCCACATCTATGGAATGGTTGTACTCCATAACACATCTCTATTCTATATACATTCCATCCTTATTCATGGAGAGATGTGTTCCACAATCCTTAAAGGTCAAATAAATCTCCCTTACAACCTCTCTTAATATCACAAAAGTCGACGCGTTTCGGCTTCTTCACATTTGGGCATCCTCAGGACTATTGGAGAGACCAATGCCTATTAAATATAAACAATAAAAATGACTAATTTTAAATAGTTCTGAAACAAAAATATAAAAATCCTCCACCATGCAAAATCTTCTTTAAAAAGATTCACCATTATATGATGTCTTAACCACCAAACCACATTAAAGTCATTGTGATTCTCATGCTCTATTTACTTAGGTGTAGTTAAAAATGCCCATTCTATAATCAATTACCCCTTGTGTTTGTGAAATATAATTCGAAGTAGCTAAACTTAATTCTTTCCTGCTTGAAATCTCTTATCTGTACCTTTTATTGTTGACTCAACATTCGTCCGCAGTCTGTACTTCTACTCTCTACAACTGGATCAAGAAATGTGTATTGATGAATCAAACACTAGGTATCTCAAAGTTATACTTTTGTAAAACATGTTATGTTAAAGTTTGGAGCACTTACTTATCAGCCGCTCTTCATTGCTCCACTAACGATTAAGGGAGCTTTTTTAGCTGCCGATCGTGGCTGCCGAGCTTCTCCACGTTCGTACCGAGTCGTACTAAAGCAGCGGCCATTTTGCAAAGGAAGTTATAGCGATTGCATGGCTAAACGTGGCGGCCATCTTAAAACTTGTTTTATGTTTCAGGGCTTATGTCTATATAACCGTAGGGTAAAAATATATTCTACAAATCATTAACTTTTCTTTCTTTCACTGTTACTAAACAGAAGCAGTTAAAAGGCGATACCATTTATACTTGTCTCGCTTCTTTTAGAACTGCTTTATCGCATTTCATAGCACTAGGACCTAAGATTACAGCCGCCATATTGGAAAGGGAAGGCTAACCATTATGTCAAGAACCTAGATGGCCATCTTATCACCTGTTTTATCGATTTGTGAACCTCATAAGGTGGTACATCATTATGATCAAAACATGGCTCTATTTTTATTTTATATGTCTAACAGTTTTCCTGACCAAACCATTAATATTAGATTCCTAATATTTCTGCAGCCATATAGGCAAAAACTTTTAAAACAAATCCCTCATAACCTTAACAGCAAGCCTGTTGTCTTCTCACAGGCCGATTTGGAGGAAATATCTTTACGATCTATCATCTTAACGAGTGCTTTCTCACACCATTTATTCAGCTTATTTCTAGAGTATCAATTATCAAGCACACCTCGACTGCCTATTCATGATACATGTATTTTTCATAATATGTCTGCATGTTTCTATTAATATCTACTACATAGCATCATAATCTTATAAATATTACCATACTAGACATTATCTACATGACACAAGAAATACATCATACTTAAATGCTATACAACTATCCTGTCCTAAATTTACTCGTATAGTTGTCGCTTGATCAACACATAGAAAGGCCTCCTCGTACATGGAACATTTTATACAACATCCTATAATCAATAGGTTTTCTGTAATAAAAAAATATTTCTAGATCAAAGACCAAACTTCATCCAAATCATTCAAGCCTTGTCTCGCTATTCCATATTTATCAATTAGCCTTGCCTCCATTCTCAGCAAGTTATTGGATATTGAACATCCATCTCCTTTTGGATGTACCACTGGCAATACTGTTCACCAGATATCATCTGGTTTATGATTTAATTCACAAAAAAGTGTTCCACCAATGGTGCACCTCGAACTGCACATTTAATCCTCGATCTGTGTTGCGAAATTCTCATCTTAACTGGTTGTGATGTTTGTCCAATGTACACCTGATCACATGGGCACTTAATACAATAAACCACATTCTTGGTGTTGCAATTCGAAAAACATATTTGTTGATGTACTAATCCGTTCAACATGGTTACATTAGTATCACTTGTAAATTGGCATGCTATGCAATTTTTACACCTGTAATGTCCCTGGACGGGGGGGAAGTTGAAGTATCATTCTTAAATCTTTCTTTTTCTCAATGGGGAAAGCTGCTTTAACCCAGTGGTCCTGCAGATTTTGTGCTTTTGTTTAAAGAAAACAAAGCTTTTTCGATACCTAGACCACTCACTATTTTCATTTTTTTTTTTAATAATGGATTGTATTTTGTTGGCTTTAGGACTACATGTGATAACGCAAGTTAGAGGAGTATGTCTTTTTCTTTGTCTGGGAGTTAAGAGAGATTCCCTAGGTGTATACCATGCTCTTTTGGAAGCTGCTTTTACTAATTTTCTTGGTTATCCTCCGTTAATCAATTTATCTATCGATTCCATTGCATTCTCAAAATTATCATCTTTACTACTACAGTTCCTTCTGATTCGGAGGAATTGGCCATAAGGCAAATTCTCTTTCAGTGTTCTTGGACGGCCACTGGAGAAATGTAACAAAGTATTCTGATCAGTCATTTTTTGTATAAACTTACTTCAAGATGGTCTTCTTTGGATAAAATCCATAAATCTAAGAAGTTGATTTCTTAGCATCACTATTCATTGTAAGCTTAAAATCTAATGTGTGTTGATTAAGCCATTCATAGAAAGATATCAAAGTTTCTTGATCTCCCTCCCAAATCATCAGAACGTCATCTAAATATCTGACACATTTTACGATGTTCTTACTAAAGTGGTTGAGATCTGCGTACATCCACTTTTTTTCAAACCAATCCATTACCAAATTTACTATCTCCGGTGCAAAACTGCACCCCATAGCTACTCCTTTTATTTGGAGATACATGGTCTCTTTGTATCTAAAGAAATTCTTTTTTTAGACACATGGTTGCTAAAGACATAAGAAATTCTGTTGGAGTACCAATGGGTGGCGAACGTGTATTAAATATCTTCCTGATCACCTCAATCGCTTCATCTTGAGGAATATTTGTATAGAGAGCCTCTACATCAAAAGTAACCAAGAGTTGCTTGTCTTCATCAAATGGTAGATTTTCAATTTTATTAATAATGTCCATGGAATCTCGGACATATGCCTTGGTTTGAACTACAAAAGGTTTTTAAAAAGTATCAACCAATTGGTCCAAAGGTTTTAAAATCGAGCCACATGCTGAAACAATGGGTCTACCCGGGGGATTCTCCAAATTCTTATTAATTTTTGGTAGAATGTAGAAAAAGGGTGTCCGCTCCTCATTTTGGTTAAGAAAATCATATTCCTTTTTTGCATATCCAGTTCTTATCTAAAGCTTCTCTTGTGATGGACTCAGTTCGATATTGAAAATCTGTTAAAGCATATTCACTTATACTTCGATAATGATCTACATTATTTAGCTGTCTCATCACTTCCTGGTCATACTGATATTTCCCCACCTTTGTCTGCTGGTTTAATCATGATAGCCTCCTTTTCTGCTTTTGTACAATTATTTCTGAAGAAAATCTTTTTAGAGTAGAGATTGTCTATTTCTCTCAATACTAAGGGGGTGATTCCAACCTTGGCGGGCGGCTACCGCCGCCCGCAAGGCGGGAACCGCCATGCGGCCGCAATAACGCAGCCCCCATTCCAACATTCCCGCTGGGCCGGCGGGCGCTAACCATGTTTGTGCCCGCCGGCCCATCGGGAATGAGGCCGCAACACAGGAGCCGGTTCCTAATGGAGCCGGCAGTGCTGCGGCCATGCGACGGGTGCAGTTGCACCCGTCGCGCTTTTCACTGTCTGCCAGGCAGACAGTGAAAAGCAGGCCGGGGCCCTGATAGGGAGCCCCTGCACTGCCCATGCCAGTGGCATGGGCAGTGCAGGGGCCCCAGGACACCCCTTACCGCCAGCCTCTTCCTGGCGGTGTAAACCGCCAGAAACAGGCTGGCGGTAAGGGGGTCATAATCCCCAGGGCAGCGGTGCCCTGGCGGATTATCACCGCCGGGGGAAAATCGGCGGGAAAACCGCCGGCCCCGGCGGTGCGACCGCGGCTTTACCGCCGCGGTCGGAATGGGGAATGAAGCACCGCCAGCCTGATGGCGGTGCTTCCGTCATTCTTGCCCTGGCGGTCCAAGACCGCCAGGGTCAGAATGACCCCCTATGTCTTCAAAAACAATAATTTCTTTACACATCTCATTTTTATCTGGGCAGAAAGATGATATCGGTCTCAACCCACTATTATTTACATCAGTTTCCATATAAGAGTTATTGAAAAAGGTTTTTAGCCTAAGTTTCTGTAGAAATCTTAAAAATTCTATCTTACTGTCTATTGGATCCTGATTTTTTAGAGGTACAAAGGATAACCCTTTACTCATGATTTGAATTTCTGCGGGTGATAGGGAATGTGAAGACAAATTATAGGTAGGAATAAGATCCTCATTGGTGTCTAATGTCTGTATGTTCTCCTCAGAGTACAGAAGATCCCTTGTTCCTGATACTGTCCTCTCTGGTGCCTCCTCCTCTTCCTCGGCAGCTGCCTCTGCCGAAAAAAGGTTGAGCCACTGAATATTGTAGGTACGAGAGAGGTTGTCCAGGAAATTCCTGTTCTGAATCTGAAGATGTGTCCAAAAATGTAATACATTTCCTCCGAGATCTTGTCTGATATTGGAGATTCAAAGTATTTGGACTACTGTTTTTATAAAAGTCTTCATTTAAATATGGGTAGGTGTTTATTACACTAAAATTCTTTATATCTCTCGCCACTTTCGTTTTTTTTTTTATTAACTGTGTGGTTTTTTAAATCTGTAATTGTTTTATTTACACTCTCTAAGAGCTGTTTAGCATTTGGAAGTGTACTGTCAGTAGAGATCTCCTGTTCGAATTCTGCAATTTCTTTTAATTCGGCTTCACCAATCCTTAAAGCTGTCTCAACAGATAAAGCTAGCCAATCTCTGAAGCACTTGGTTCCTACTCCACTAAATTGGGATAAATATGTCTTATCAAAAATAAATATAACTGGTATGTTTTTCACTTGCAACCCTAATGGTATTGTATTATTTTTAAGGTGTTCCAGTAATACCTGTGCATGTAGTTGGGTTCTAATGTTTTTCTTTTTAAGTTGTTTCAATCTTTCTACTTTATCTAGTCGTGGTGGTTCACTAGAAGGTTGATCACCGCTGAGTAATGAAGGATGTTCTAGTAGTTTTATAATCTGGGCTTCTGAATAACTCACCATGTGGGGTTCCGACATCTTATTACTTGTTGTGTAAATATCTTTAAAAAAAATTATTATGTTGGAAATAACCTTTATGTCCTTATTCTTAAATCGATACTTTAACCCATATATCTAATGGGTCTGGAAAAAATCCTAACTCTTTTAGAAAAAAAATCCTCACACCTAACCAGTTGTAACCAACAAAAAAAGTAATGAGGAGGGATCTACCCTTATAACCCTACTATACCCTGGTACAGAATACACAAAATGTAAACAATTGGTCTAATAGTAGGAAGCAACATTAGTGAGAGCCTACTTTTTTGCCTCAGCACCAGTTGGCCCATTTGAACACTGTCAATCCAATACTGGTTACCAGAATCCAAAACGCTTCATGCAAAGAACTGAACCGAAACATTATCATATTTATTAGTTGTCTTCAATGTGGTCACAACCATCTATCGATATAGGTTTAATTATTTATTAGTAACAAGTTGTACATCTCACTACCTGTGTTTAAAGAATTATCTTCACTTGCACACCGCACATGATCAAATCCTCGAACGGCATGTCCTGGGACTTTCTTTTTACGACAAGCCTCGCAGGCAAGGCATATGCGGTCTGTTGCGAGGCATATTGTGGCTTACCAAGAACAAAAAGAGGCTTGGAGCACATCCATTGCTTCCCACTGGATGGCTTTCCGAGTCACTCTGATTTGCCTGCTTCTTATTCATGTCACAGCTTTTCAATCGTGTGTTCCCTCCCATGGAGCATTGCCTCTACATCTCTTTGAAAGGCTGGAATTGTTGCTTCCACTGCTTGCTTTTCAAGCACTACTTTTTCTTTTCTGTGAACCACTCCATTAGGGTGTGTGGGATTTGGAGCCAACTCCTTCATTCAAGTCTCTCACCCTGCACTGTTTGGCTCTCAGTTGTCCCACTGTTTTTCCCTGCTTCCTCCCTTTGCACTCACCCTTGTGCATCTCCCTATTGCTCACTGCTTCCTGAGGTCTCCTTCCTCATTCTCTCCTTCCCTCTCCCTGCTGGATTCACGTCATCCTCCCCCCCCAAACATCTTTGCCGGTTGCTTTCACATTCCATTCATTGATCTCGCCCTTTGCTTTTGCATCCCTTCCCACGTTGATCCCATGAAGCCCCCCCAACAATCTCTCATGTTGCTTGTATGTTTCTTCATACACTCCCCATGTTGTACCAGTCCCCGACTTGCGTGGAAAAAAAGAAAGAAAAAAAACACTTTTAGCCGATTTATTTTCTTTTTAGTTATGGTTCCAACTCGGATTAGTAGCGTTAAAAAAAAAAAAAAAAAAAAAAAAATACACTATTTGCAATACAATGGGTCTCGCGTTTTCTCAAGTTAAAGCTATTAGCACTGTAAACTCCTAACCAGACTTTTCTTGCCACATGAACTGAAAATGAAAAGTAAAACAGTTTCACATAAGCGAGCCGACGGCCACCATGAGCGCAAAGCAGACACACAAAAGTGTTCAGTACTTAGCCAGTGTGCTCGAAGCGGGCTAAACCCGGAAAAAGACATAACTTATACATGCCTTTCACTAATTAAATCAAACAAACTTTAAAAGGAAAGCCCACAAACCAACCAAAACGATGGGCATGACATGGGCGTGGTTAAAAGCCCACAGAGATTACACCAGGGACAGAGCACTTTGCGCTCAACCCTAAAAAGGGGGTGTAGGAGGCTGGCCTGGCTTGTAGTGGGTACCAAGGGGTACTTACACTCTGTACCAGGTCCAGTTATCCCTTATTAGTGTAGAGGGGTGTCTAGCAGCTTAGGCTGATAGAAAAGGTAGCTTAGCAGAGCAGCTTAGGCTGAACTAGGAGACATGCAAAGCTCCTACTATACAACTGGTGTCATATGCACAATATCATAAGAAAACACAATACACAGATATACTAAAAATAAAGGTACTTTATTTTTATGACAATATGCCAAAAGTATCTCAGTGAGTACCCTCAGTATGAGGATAGCAAATATACACAAGATATCTGTACACAATACCAAAAATATGCAGTAATAGCAATAGAAAGCAATGCAAGCAATGTACAGTCACAATAGATTGCAAGGAGAGCACATAGGTATAGGGGCAACACAAACCATATACTCCAAAAGTGGAATGCAAACCACAAATGGACCCCAAACCTATGTGAGCTTGTAGAGGGTCGCTGGGACTGTAAGAAAACAGTGAGGGTTAGAAAAATAGCCCACCCCAAGATCCTGAAAAGTAGGTGTAAAGTGCACCTATGTTCCCCAGAGAGCACAGAAGTCGTGATAGGGGAATTCTGCAAGGAAGAACAACACCAGCAATGCAACCAAAGTGGATTTCCAGACGAGAGTATCTGTGGAACAAGGGGACCAAGTCCAAGAGTCGCGACAAAGTCGAGAGTGGGCAGATGCCCAGGAAATGCCAGCTGAGGGTGCAAAGAAGCTGCCACCGGATGGTAGAAGCTGTGGATTCTGCAAGAACGAAGAGGACTAGGAACTTCCCCTTTGGAGGATGGATGTCCCACGTCGTGAAAAAGCTTGCAGAGGTGTTCCCACGCAGAAAGACCGCAAACAAGCCTTGCTAGCTGCAAGGGTTTTTGAATGCTGCTGTGGCCCAGGAGGGACCAGGATGTCGCCAATTGCGTGAGGAGACAGAGGGGGCGCCCAGCAAGACAAGGAGCCCTCACAGAAGCAGGCAGCACCCGCAGAAGTGCCGGAACAGGCACTACGAAGAGGAGTGAACCGGAGCCCACCCGAAGTCACAAAAGAAGATCCCACGACGCCGGAGGACAACTCAGGAAGTTATGCACTGCAGGTTAGAGTGTCGGGGACCCAGGCCTAGCTGTGCACAAAGGAAATCCTGGAAGAGTGCACAGGAGCCGGAGCAGCTGCAAATCACGCGGTACCCAGCAATGCAGTCTAGCGTGGTGAGGCAAGGACTTACCTCCACCAAACTTGGACTGAAGAGTCACTGGACTGTGGGAGTCACTTGGACAGAGTTGCTGAGTTCCAGGGACCACGCTCGTCGTGCTGAGAGGGGACCCAGAGGACCGGTGATGCAGTCTTTTGTTGCCTGCGGTTGCAGGGGGAAGATTCCGTCGACCCACGGGAGATTTCTTCAGAGCTTCTAGTGCAGAGAGGAGGCAGACTGCCCCCACAACATGCACCACCAGGAAAACCGTCGAGAAGACGGCCGGATCAGCGATACAAGGTTGCAGTAGTCGTCTTTGCTACTTTGTAGCGGTTTTGCAGGCATCCAGAGCAGTCAGCGGTCGATTCCTTGGCAGAAGGTGAAGAGAGAGATGCAGAGGAACTCTGATGAGCTCTTGCATTCGTTATCTAAAGAATTCCCCAAAGCAGAGACCCTAAATAGCCAGAAAAGGAGGTTTGGCTACCTAGGAAGGAGGATAGGTTAGCAACACAGGTAAGAGCCTATCAGAAGGAGTCTCTGACGTCACCTGCTGGCACTGGCCACTCAGAGCAGTCCAGTGTGCCAGCAGCACCTCTGTTTCCAAGATGGCAGAGGTCTGGAGCACACTGGAGGAGCTCTGGGCACCTCCCAGGGGAGGTGCAGGTCAGGGGAGTGGTCACTCCCCTTTCCTTTGTCCAGTTTCGCACCAGAGCAAGGCTGGGGGATTCCTGAACCGGTGTAGACTGGCTTATGCAGAGATGGGCACCATCTGTGCCCATCAAAGCATTTCCAGAGGCTGGGGGAGGCTACTCCTCCCCAGCCCTGACACCTTTTTCCAAAGGGAGAGGGTGTAACACCCTCTCTCTGAGGAAGTCCTTTGTTCTGCCTTCCTGCGCCAGGCCTGGCTGGACCCCAGGAGGGCAGAAACCTGTCTGAGGGGTTGGCAGCAGCAGCAGCTGCAGTGAAACCCCAAGAAAGGCAGTTTGGCAGTACCTAGGTCTGTGCTAGAGACTCGGGGGATCATGGAATTGTCTCCCCAATGCCAGAATGGCATTGGGGAGACAATTCCATGATCTTAGACATGTTACATGGCCATGTTCGGAGTTACCATTGTGACGCTATACATAGGTAGTGACCTATGTATAGTGCACGCGTGTAATGGCGTCCCCGCACTCACAAAGTCCGGGGAATTTGCCCTGAACAATGTGGGGGCACCTTGGCTAGTGCCAGGGTGCCCACACACTAAGTAACTTAGCACCCAACCTTTACCAGGTAAAGGTTAGACATATAGGTGACTTATAAGTTACTTAAGTGCAGTGGTAAATGGCTGTGAAATAACGTGGATATTATTACACTCAGGCTGCAGTGGCAGGCCTGTGTAAGAATTGTCAGAGCTCCCTATGGGTGGCAAAAGAAATGCTGCAGCCCATAGGGATCTCCTGGAACCCCGATACCCTGGGTACCTCAGTACCATATACTAGGGAATTATAAGGGTGTTCCAGTATGCCAATGTGAATTGGTGAAATTGGTCACTAGCCTGTTAGTGACAATTTGGAAAGCAAAGAGAGAGCATAACCACTGAGCTTCTGGTTAGCAGAGCCTCAGTGAGACAGTTAGTCATCACACAGGGAACACATACAGGGCACACTTATGAGCACTGGGGCCCTGGCTGGCAGGGTCCCAGTGACACATACAACTAAAACAACATATATACAGTGAAATATGGGGTAACATGCCAGGCAAGATGGTACTTTCCTACAGGGGGCCACTTGTAGGCGGTCATTTGTAGGCAGACGCATCTGTGGTCTGTGCACCTAACAATTGATGCGGGAGCCATGTCAAAGACTTTTTTGTTATTGTGGGTAAAAAAACACTGGAAAAACAGTATGGCACAAAGGACAGACCTATTGGCGTTGCCAATGCTTGTTTCAAAGGTGACTATTAATACAAATGTCAAGAAAAAAAAGGATCAGGCTGCATAAGACTAGAAGGGGTTGAGATAAAATCTCATCTTCTCAGATTAAAACTTACCCTAGCTTGCATCTGATACAAGTTGAGTGAGGGTCATCTCAATGACAACTTCAACATGCCATACATCCACTACAAATTACTCTGGCTGTCTGCAACCAGCCCATGCACCATCGCCTCCCTCAAGCCAGCCCATGCTTCCTCAGCTCTTGCAACCAGCCCATACTTCCTGAGCTGTTTGCAACCAGCCCATACTTCCTCAGATGTCTGCAACCAGCCCATGCACCCTCAGCTCCCTCATGCCAACCCATGCTTCCTCAGCTGTCTACAACCAGCCCATGCATTCTCGTCTCCCTCAAGCCAGCCCATGCTTCCTCAGCTGCCTGCAACCAGCCCATGCTTCCTCAGCTGTCGGCAACCAGACCAAGCTTCCTCAGCTGTCGGCAACCAGACCAAGCTTCCTCAGCTGTCGGCAACCAGACCAAGCTTCCTCAGCTGTCGGCAACCAGACCAAGCTTCCTCAGCTGTCGGCAACCAGACCAAGCTTCCTCAGCTGTCGGCAACCAGACCAAGCTTCCTCAGCTGTCGGCAACCAGACCAAGCTTCCTCAGCTGTCGGCAACCAGACCAAGCTTCCTCAGCTGTCGGCAACCAGACCAAGCTTCCTCAGCTGTCGGCAACCAGACCAAGCCTCCTCAGCTGTCGGCAACCAGACCAAGCCTCCTCAGCTGTCGGCAACCAGCCCATGCACCCTCGTCTCCCTCAAGCCAGTCCATGCTTCCTCAGCTGACTGCAACCAGCACATGCTTCCTCTGCTGTCTGCAACCAGCCCATGCACCCTAGTTTCCCTCAAGCCAGTCCATGCTTCCGCGGCTGCCTGTAACCAGCCCATACTTCCTCAGCGGTCTGCAACCAGCCCATGCACCCTGGGCTCCCTCAACCCAACCCATGCTTCCTCAGCTGCCTGCAACCAGCCCATACTTCCTCAGCTCTCTGGAACTAGCCTATGCAACCTCGGCTCCCTCAAGTCAGCCCATGCGTTCTTGGCTGCCTGCAACCAGCCCATGCTTCCTCATATGTCTGCAACCCCCATGCATCCTCGGCTCCCTCAAGCCAGCCCATGCTTCCTCGGCTGCCTGCAACCAGCCCATGCTTCCTCCGCTGCCTGCAACCAGCCCATGCTTCCTCGGCTGCCTGCAACCAGCCCATGTACCCCCTGCTTTCTCAACCCAACCCATTCTTTCTTGGCTCCCTCAAGCCAGCCCATGCTTCCTCAGCTGCCTCCAACCAGCCCATGAGTCCTCAGCTTCCTTAGATTTCTGCAACCAGCCCATACCAGCCCATGCTTCCTCAGATGTCTGCAACCAGCCCATGCTTCCTCTGCTATCTGCAACCATCCCAAGCTTCCTCTGCTGTCGGCAACCATCCCAAGCTTCCTCAGCTGTTGGTAACCAGACCAAGCTTCCTCAGCTGTCGGCAACCAGACCAAGCTTCCTCAGCTGTCGGCAACCAGCCCATGCACCCTCGTCTCCCTCAAGCCAGTCCATGCTTCCTCAGCTGTCTGCAACCAGCCCATGCACCCTAGTTTCCCTCAAGCCAGTCCATGCTTCCGCGGCTGCCTGCAACCAGCCCATACTTCCTCAGCGGTCTGCAACCAGCCCATGCACCCTGGGCTCCCTCAACCCAACCCATGCTTCCTCAGCTGCCTGCAACCAGCCCATACTTCCTCAGCTCTCTGGAACCAGCCCATGCAACCTCGGCTCCCTCAAGTCAGCCCATGCGTTCTCGGCTACCTGCAACCAGCCCATGCTTCCTCATATGTCTGCAACCGCCATGCATCCTCGGCTCCCTCAAGCCAGCCCATGCTTCCTCGGCTGCCTGCAACCAGCCCATGCTTCCTCGGCTGTGTGGAACCAGCCCATGCACTCTCTGTTTTCTCAACCCAACCCATTCTTTCTCGCCTCCCTCAAGCCAGCCCATGCTTCCTCAGCTGCCTCCAACCAGCCCATGAGTCCTCAGCTTCCTTAGATTTCTGCAACCAGCCCATGCTTCCTCAGATGTCTGCAACCAGCCCATGCTTCCTCAGATGTCTGCAACCAGCCCATGCTTCCTCAGCTGCCTGCAACCAGCCCATGCTTCCTCAGCTGCCTGCAACCAGCACATGCTTCCTCAGCTGCCTGCAACCAGCACATGCTTCCTCAGCTGCCTGCAACCAGCACATGCACCCTCGGCTCCCTCAAGCCAGCCCATGCTTCTTCAGCGGCCTGCTACCAGCCAATGCTTCTTCAGCTGCCTGCAACCAGCCCATGCTTCCTCAGCTGCCTGCAACCAGCCCATGCTTCCTCAGCTGTGTGGAACCAGCCTATGCACCCTCTGCTTTCTCAACCCAACCCATGCTTCCTCGGCTGTGTGGAACCAGCCTATGCACCCTCTGCTTCCTCAACCCAACCCATGCTTCCTCAGCTGCCTCCAACCAGCCCATGAGTCCTCAGCTGTCTGCAGCCAACCCATGCACCCTCGGCTCCTTCAAGCCAGCCCATGCACCCTCGGCTCAGCAGAACAACATTTCCTCCACAACTGTCAATGTAACATGGCACAAGATGGTACCTGGCAGTAAGGATACATTGGAAAACTACAACAATTTGTTTTAGAGTTGACTGGCACATACAGGCACAGCACAGAGTTTAAAAGACAGTTACTTTGGGGTGAAGTTCACATGTGTTTGAGATCTACTGTGCCTACTCGGAACTGTGTCAACTTTATTTAGTTGAAAAATGCATTAAAATAGTTTGCCATTAAATTAGTAGACTGGTCAAGCCACTGATGCAGTCGCAACACGGCTTCCTAATTCATATTTAACAAGGTAAACGACAACCAGAAAATAAAACGTGGAGCTAGATGGCGAATGGCATCTATGCACCAGATTGAACTGCTTGGGGAGAGAAGTGCACTATTAGGACACTGTGGGGTCCTCAAACCACATGAAACAGCTTGAGGTTTCCTACAGCATCAAGGTCCTTAGTGGTGTTAAAACATTGTGTTTCTTTGTTGTAAATATTCACGGAAATTTGCTCTCCAGACAGGATGCTGCTGTTGCTTCGCATGGGCCAAGCCAGCATACCACGGGAAGGAGGAAAGAGATCCGTCTGTGTGGAGTCAGGGGGTGCTCCGTGGCTCAATTGCAGCGCTTCTCTGTGTAAAAGCGTTATTAATTGTGATTGTATTTATATAGACTTTACTAACCCTCACCAGGCGTCCAAGAACTTTTCGGCAAGTGGCACGCTACTCCTGAACCCAAAAAGGATTAGTGGTGGGTTAGTATAGGAAAATATGAGTTAATCTGAGTGGTGTCGGTTAGTTGGATTGAATACAACAATGGAGGGATTGAAGAGGGAAGAGTTTAGAAAGTGTTAACTGGGAGATCATAGTAGTAAGATGAGGCTTAGGATGAGTAAAAGGAGAGATGGAGAAGAGAAGAGTCTCTAGAAAGGGACTTCGGAGATCATAGTAGTAGGATGAGGTTTGGGGTGAGAGTGGAGTCAGAGGATATATTGAGAGAGGTATAGGTTAAGACAGCAGTGCACTGAAGAGAGACAAAGTTTTTCCCCCCAGCATACTTTCATAGTCGCTTCAGCACAAACCATCCCCGACATAGGCATGCAAGTTAGATGGCTCTTTCTATTACCATGCTCATGATACACAAAGCCCTCTTCTTCTTCGCTTTGGTCCAGCATTCTCTTTGCTCCTAACTACATCACCACGCTTTCCCTCTCATAAAGACTCCCTTAAATCTGCTCGTCACCTCTACCTCTTATAGAGCATAAACAACCCACTCCGCATGGAAGGATCTTGGGGGGTGGGCATATCCCACGTGACCTAGCCTTTGACTGCCCATAGGGTGGCAACTAGGCCCGAAGACCAGCTCCTCATGGAGCCTGTGACCTCACTGCCTGCTAGCAGCCGAGCATCACCTACCTGCAGCAAGTAACACACCATACTTACTCCAGGTCTCAGCTCACCTCAATATCTGCTTTTGTATCTATGTATCTTTAGAAGGCTTGTAGTGGTCTTTCATACACGGCAACCGTCTTCCAGTGGAGTACATTCAACAGAGCATCTCACACTTGCCGCACTGGGACACTCTCTGCAGTGGGTTTAAAACGCAGCTGCCAGCTCCTTCGTGGCTCTCCAGACCTGAACATACCATCCCAGTACCGACATCTTTCCACTGGTTGCAAAAAGGGTGAGGGGTGGGGGTTTCTAGAAGGGACAACAAAGCAGAACTGGGAATCATTCTAAGAGGTTTAACTTCAAAAATGCACATTAAAGAAATCCAGTGCCTCACTCAGCGTGGCACCGAGCCAGTACTAGGGGCCTTCCTGGGTTTTCTGTTATTGCATCCAGATATATAACACAACAATGGACAAGAGCATAAAACAAGCCAGACCTATTGAGTCTGCCAGTGCTTACTAATAGCACCAAATAAACGAACAACAAGGATTCTGGTGCGAATGAGCAGAATTGAAAATGTTTCCATTCTGAAACTACGAGACTGTGAATTAAACATTAATAAGGTCTGAAGAGGAGGAAAGTGACCTTTGGAGTGCAGTGCCTACACTCTCTGCTTCACACCACTTTCTTCTGCACTCACTCGCTTTCTCCCCGCGTCTTTCTGAAAACCTCCATCTGTGCATTCCACACGTCCCCACGGTTACAGCTGGCACATATGCAACCATCACTCTGTGCGCACTGCAGAGAGGCCAAGGAATGGAAGTGCATTTAGGACCATATGTACGAACACATTTTCCCATAGACACAGAATGGGTAAAACCCTTTGCTACATCTGGCCCTTAGTGTGCGCAACTCCAGGACCTACTCAGAAGCACTGTGAGAAACTCACACTGCCGTAACTTCAGAATTTTCAATCGTGGATCATCAGAAGCCTCAGCCAACTTAGAGACGTGAAGGTGACTCACATCAAAGTTTGCACTGTGCAAGAAACGTGTTGCATGAACACAAACTACATAACACAACGTGTTAAATGTCAAAAGAGATTACGTAATTGACATAAAATAACGGAAGTTTTTTTTTTACAGTCATGCCTGAGAAATCGATCCATGTTTTTGCCAGGAACGTTAAGGACACAAATAGCTCAATTTCAAAGTTGTTTTTCTATTACCATAAGGGTCTCAGACCCTGCAGGCCCTGCCCCACTTAAAGCTCCGACAGCCTGCATGTTAAACACAGGGTCCCCGCCAGGGCCACGTGACAATCGTTCGCAAGGCGGTGTATGGCAAAGGCATGGTAATGTGGGCAGCCAAATGTGTTTGGTACACAGCTGCTCGCAATCTGCACTGAGCTGAGAAGTAAATACTTCAGGACCCAAAAACATGAACTGACACTCAAAGACAACTTCCTCAACTGCAGAAGCAAAAGAATAGACTTTGTTACCGTTTGTATTTTGGGCAGGGATAAATCTGACTAAATTCAAGAGGCTTCTTAAAACTTCAGTTCTGTAATCTACTTTAGTTAGGGAAAGTGTTCAAACCACAGTTGTACCTCCCCTCCCAATGAAGACGGACTCGTTTAGTTTTTAATATATTATTTCTCTATGGGATATGTTGTTTGTCTCTACAGCGCCAAGAAGCATTGTCTATGAAATGGAAGGCTCAGCTCACGTATATGTAACAGTTCAAAACCGTCGGCAGTACACAAACGTTCAAAGCACCCCACTGACTAACAGGACTCAGGACTCAGTCCTACCCAGATACAAGTATCCCTCGCCCTACACCAGCAGAAAGCTTTAGAAATATTTCATGGCACACACTAGCGCTCCGAGGTCAGGCGCCACTTGGATAGCACATCCATACCCACTCACCACTCTACATGCCAGGACAGCTTATAGGTGGCGCTCAACAGTGCCATCTTTTTAAAGCTTTGGTAAATGTAGCTTCCAAACAAAGAACATTCAACAGCACAGCCCCTTGGCACACACCCCACTCCCAAAAATATTAATAAATAATAACACACATAAAGCAAAGTGTTGCTTGGTCCTTAAGTAATCATCGGGTAGTTAACTAGAACTTATTACGACGATCAAAGACTGAATTAGTCCCGTCAGGATGTGATCAAGAGTAGGCAGAGTAACACATCCAGAACAGAGACGAACATTACCCAGAATCCATCACTACAATAAGTCACTTAAGCACAAGTTACTTAGTGTTCGGGTTATTTTTGCTAAGATGAATAAGGTAAGGAAATAATTATGATTCGGGTTAGGGACTAATTTAAATACAGGTTTAGGGTTATCATAAAGGTATAAAGTTCGATTGACAGATAAAATGAGTATAATATATGAGGTAAAGTACCCCCTGATACACCTTATATGGCTAGTGCAAGACACCGACGAGTTCCATGACCATACAGAGGAATGAGGTCAACATCTGAGTTCCTTTATAAGACCCTGGAACTCCAAGGTGACTTCTAATAGCTTTATAGCATACACCAAGGGGTATTTTATTCCTTACCATACATTGTCACACCATTACCTTTACCATAAACTTAAATTATTGAATCCTCTTGTATGTTCACTGCAAACAAGAATGACAAAAGGTACAATCTGTACTGAGAAATTAAACACATCAAAAAGCTGATAGCAACTTTTGCAAAAAGATATTCTTATTAATATAATATACGACAGGTTAAAATCGTGTGGCCCAGATTGTGCAGAAACATGAAGAATTTGTCCTTCCTACAGTGTCATAGAGCATGGAAAACACTAAATATGTTGCCAAAAAAAATCTCCTTTCGTCTGATCACTGTTCATGTAAAAAGCAAGAGCAGAAGGAAAAGCCAGGTTTTGTTTCCGCTGGATAAACTTCAGCTTTCATTATAACCGTGTTCTACTATTCCCTTTGATGTTGGCTCTGGCAGCAGGCATTATGCTGTCACAACTCTACTGCAATACCTTATTACAGCTTAGCAGCTACGTTATTTCCTTATTACAGGTAGACTAGAGATGCCAGAACTCGTAATTTGGAAATAAGAGATGGGTTTTTATGCTGGGTCGCATCCTTACATCCAAATTAAGATAAGGGTTTTGAATTTTTCCAGAGTACTTTAGGGATAGGGTAATGTGAAGAGTTATGCGTGGAATTAGGGTCAGAGTTGAGCTGATAACGAGCTTGGGTGAGAAGAAGATATGGGAAAGACAATTGCCGTTGTGGAGGTCGTTGATGTGGCAGAATCACTGTGGAAGATATATCAGTGTTAACATGACAACTGCACCGACATCGTTGCTGTGTTGTCTTCTTGCCATGCCATGTGTTGTGATGACGTAAATCGGGTTTGAACTTGTGATCCCTGGGCACAGATATCCGCAGGAGGCGCACCACCCTCTGGGGGTACCGTCTACTAAAATAACGCACCTTCCTGTCCCCCTCGAACGGCCTCGGGGGTGGCGCGTGAAAGATTCCCCAGGCACCCACCTGCATGGACCATCCTGGTGAAGACGGCGACGCCATCTTAAGGCCTTCACTGCAAAGCTGCTGCGACTCCCATCAAAAAGCAAATCTCCAAGCACGCACCACATACATGTTAAGAGTCTGCGGAGCAGAAACTATACGGTTCGATGGATGAACACACAATTAAGCCAAGGAAATAAACAGTATACTGTTATACTGTCTGCTTCCCAAGAAGTGCACCATATTTAGAATAAATATTGTTTTGTATCAGCTTTTCTCTGATAACAGTGAAACAAAACAAAACTTAGGAGGAAATAACGTCACATGCGTTCCCATGACCCACTGCTGCCTAATTAAGTACCACACACTTCTGCCCTAAGAGTCATCTCTCGCATTCATGACACAAGCATGCTGAAGTCTGCATCAAAAACATTCTCCCATGTAAACCATTCGGCACAACTGTGGGAAGCAGAGATGCTGAATGGTAATGCTCAAGCAAATCTCTGGGGGAATTAAATGCAGCCAGGATTGAGACAAAGTGTACAGGCATTTAGCAAACACTGAGATTTGTTAATCTAAAACAGAAATTATTTCTTAAATGGGAGCATTCTGTGTACTTAAAAGAAAAGAAGGGCTTTCAAGTCTACGGCTTCATCCATAAATGAGAAGGCGGGCCCCTGAACGTCTGGCAGGAGTGCAGACCGCGGTGAATGAGAATCTACAGCAGCACGGAAGAGATTCATAGACAATATTATCGTTTCCAGGGATGGGCCACAGCACTTACTGGAAGAATAAGGAAAATCAAATATATTCTACTTGAAACAGATCAATAACGGGATGCACTTTCCTGCTAACTGACTCAGCGCGAGAGAAGGAAAATAACACTGGAGTTTACTTAAAGAGACCAAAGACATTAATTATTAAAAGCCAGAAGCTGACGCTCAGGGTTGAGATGGAATGCTCCAGGAAGCAGATGTTTTCAATTCAAGCCGGCACATTCTAACACTAGTATGTACAAAACCAAGCATAGGCAAAGCCAACACATCTCGCCCACAAAGGCTATTGGCGGTGCCAATATTTTGTACCCAAGCTGTACAGCAGCGTGGCTGCTGTGCAGAACAGCTAGAACGAATCTAACTTAAAAAACAGCTATGACGTGGCCGTGACCATGGCTAATGCATTTTCTTTCAGAAGGGCACTAGCACTGGGCGTGTCGGAGCACTTTTTTATTTTTATTTTTTAAGCTGTGCGTCCCACAAGGAAACACAGCAGAAGACAGGTAGAGAAGGCTGGGCGAGGGCAGTTGGGGGGACCACACGGAGGGTGGGCAGAAGCTGGTGGAAAGCAGAAGAACAAAGGAGGATGAGAAGGTGAAAAGGGAGGTCAAGCAGACTGACACAGGAGGGTGGGTAAGCAAATGGATAAACGGAGGGTGGGGAAGCACACGGAGAGCGTGGGACGGGCTAGGACAACCACGCTGATAACGGAGGGCCTTCGGGAGGAGCAGGGGCCAGCAAAACTACAAAGGAGTGCGCTCGGAAGGGGCTAAGGGTGAGCAGATGAACAACGGAAGGTGGCTGGGAGGGGCTGAGGATAAGCAGACAGTCAATGGTGGGTTGCCGGATCTGCAGCAAGCACGCGGACAACGGATGGGACTGGGGGAGGAGCACAGAGGGGAGACTAGTCCACGGCGGGGACAGCTGAAAAGCAGGCGCACCCTGATAGAGTGCTTGAACACAATGGGGGGAAAAAAGCAGCACCTGGAAAAGCAAGAGGTAGAAAGACACTAGTAGTGCATCAGTGCTTCAGGTGAGGGACAGACACATGAAGAAGGAAACCTAGGGAAACTGACGAATAAGGAGCGAGCAAATGAGAATGACAATGAAGTTAACCAATGGCACACAATGGGAGGTCTTTAAGCCTCCAATAAGCTAACAAAGGGTCTCACAAGTAACAAAACGAGCACTGTCTTGGACAAGACCTAACAAGGTAGAAGGTGTACTAATGCTTCTACTAAACAGGATAATCTGTGTAGAGAATATTACTAACACAATGAGTTAAACTGAGTTTTTTCAGAACAAAGTTAGATTAACAAATGCAATAATGTTTTTAAATGATATATTTTACTACTATTTATTTGTTTTATTATCAGCGTTCTGCAATGTTATATCATAAGTAACTGCATAATGTTTATTCCAGTGGTAGTTAGGCACCCAAATATGTTAATAAGGGCAATACAGAGGTCGTCTGTAATCAATAAATAAAAACAGTTTGAAAACGAGAGAAAGCCCGTTATGTACGGAGGAAGACAGTGAGAAGTCAATGACAGAGAATGTGAAACTGCGTTCTGTGGAAGAGTAGAGTGCGAAAGAATGAGAACGATGGAGGGCCAGGCAAGAAGCAGATGGGGAAAGAGTAAGAAAGGCATGCTTTTGAGGATGGACAATGAAGGAGCGAAGAGAGGCCTGCTGAAAAAAGGAACATAGTAAGAAAGATGAGAGTGTGAGAGGAAAAAAACTGTTGTGTGGAAGAAGAGGATGGGAAAATGAGAAGCTTGTGATGTTTGGGGAAGAGAGCCCTTGATGTGATAGGGAATAGTGTGAGAAGATGAGGCTGAGCCTGTGGCATATGGAAAAGGTGTGAAAGCGGACAGTGAGCCTGTACTGTTTTTAACAGTCTATGCGGTAAAAGAGAAAAAGGTGCGATGGAGGAAAGAGGAGGAGGGGTGAGAAAGAGAGAAAACGAAGACAACAAGCAGAAAGGAAGGTACAGATATTAAGGTAAAGAACAGACAGCAGAAAAGAAGAGACATTTGAAAATATTGTCAAGACAGCCAATACACACACACAGAGAACAAGAGAGTAGTAGGGGGAGGCAGACATGGAATGGAGGGAGGAAGAAGAAAAACAGAAAACGATCTGGAGAGCGCCAAAACAGGACCAAGCATTTGCAATGCAACAGGTGTCACATTTGTGAGAGTAGAGCTATTGGCGTTGTAAATAACAATGTCTTTTACCCATGTGTTTTGGTTTGGAGTGTGGTGGATGTATGCCAGGTGCCACAGCAACTCTCCCAGGCTTGTCTCTACAGGAGAGAGGACACAACAAGGCCGCCATCTTCGGAGTGTTTTTACCTCATTCCTACAGACTGGCTGTGATACCCAAGAGATGCAACCCTTTCTAGTGTGTTTACCTAAACATTTAGAGCCCCAAACAAGCCACAAAGAGACACCTTTGTGGCATTTAACCCAGAGGATGACAGGGTCAAAAGAGTTAGGAGCAAAGAAAAGGGGGCAGCCATATATGTCTGTGTTAAACTTTTAAAGGAATTATTCCTCTACATTGGCCATTCCAGGCTAACCTTTAAGTGCATTGACAGTATACAAAGAACAGAAAGGCACTTGCTTTGCAGCACTATGAAATTGCAGAACCTGTATTACTAAGTGCTATATAAAAAACCGAGTTATTCCCAGACTGCCCCAACATGCACCAGACAAAGAACCCCAGGGGAGAGGATGTGGCGTAAGGGCCAGAGCTGCCGACTTTGGAACTGAGGAACCCGGTTCAAGTCTCGGCGCTGGCTCAAATCTGAGCAAATCACTTAATCTCCCCTTGCTACCAAAAATGAATGTGTTCTTCCATAATGTAACTGGTGTTCATGTAAAGCACTGTAATACCTTTGTATCAAGTTTGCGCAAACTGAGCTCTATTTGAAGAGGCCCAATTTACATCCAAAGGCTAGAAGTTTTTTGCTATCGAGCTTGAGGCTGTGAAGTGCTTGGGTGGAAATCAGGACTCCTTTTTCACCACTTTGGAGACAACATCTTTCGCCATCTTCTTCCCTAGAACTAACCTATGTGCTCGGTTGGTGATCCTCTGGAGGTTATCAACAGCATGTGCTATCGGCTAGTGTTAAGCTCTACTCAAGTCATTTAGTTAATGTACCCACTGCAGTGGTTTTGGCAGAACGAGAATGTCACAGATTACAATCCTGACAAAGCTTTTTCACCTCTTCCTCTCTGCAAGGTTGATGCAAATGAATTATATTGATTTTATTAAGAATGGCACCCGCTGTGCAGCGCTATGAAATGGAAGAACCTGTATTATGAGGCGCTATATAAAAAAAAAAAAAAAAAAAAAAAAAAAAAAAAGAAGAAGGAGTTATTCCTATTTAAAAAAGGAGTTATTCCTAGACTGCCCTAACACGTACCAGACAAATAACCCTAGGGGAGAGGATGTAGTTTAAGGAACAGAGCTGCAGATTTAGCAGCTGGGGATAGCGGTCAGGGGTGTGGAATTTAATAAACTATCTACATGTCCATGGACAGGTTGCTTCTGAAATCTACTTGTCCTGTAAAAAAAAAATCAACTTGTCCTTTTGGTGCCATGTAGTGCAATGACAAATCATGGCAGCAATCTCTTTTTGTAAGAGCTCTGATAATAGCCTCTCTGATTATGTCGGGCTACTACTATAGTAGGGCTTGAATACATACAGTTTCAATCCCTACTATACCAATTTTGTTATTTTGCCACCTTTCCACAGATCTACATACTTGGGCTGGAGGAAACAGTAAGCAGTAGTTCCAGGGCTGGAATGCCTTTAAGTCCCCAAACCTACTAACTTGCATATTTTAAGGATTTTCACCAGCTCGTCTCTAATATTTTACTATAATGAGAAAGGTGGGGAATTTACTCCTGACAATGGCAGAAGTAGAATTTCTTCCAGGATTGGGAAAAAATGGTTGGAAGGAAAGTGAACTTGTAAACGCTCAATAGATTTGCACATGAGCAAATCTACACATGCATATTTGCTTGTGCTAAAATACAGCTCACAAATATTATCTAGGAGTACAATTTACTGGTCTACTTCTGTAAGTTCTCTACGAATTCATGAAAGCCACTAATTCAAAGACATATACCATGGGTGCACTTTTGTGACTTTCATTAAGAATTGGGTCCCTAATTAGGTCTGGTGTTAAAGACATTTTTGTTTTTATTCAATCTATTTCTCTCTCTATCTACTGTCTGGCTTTATTGTGAGTGATCACGTTCTGCTTTTCCACAAGGAGCATATTGCCACACAAAGTCGTTTTCTTCAGTGCCAGGAACTTCTGTGGCACTCAGTGGCATAATGAAACTGGAGGGGGCCCCCCGGCACACAACATGGAGGGCCCTCCTTCCAGACTCACTCAGGGCAGGTGCTGTGCTGAGGGGGCCACATTAACAATAATTGTTGCACCACTGGTGGCAATGTGTGCTTTTTGAGATAAAAAATACCTTTTTTGCTTTTTGCCAGTGTTTGTTACAATGGTGAGGGCCTGGCAGCTCACATAACAATGAAGTGTTACAAAAGCTATATCAAAGCGCGACAAGCATTGACGAAACAAAAATATTCACAACAAATGTCGGATCGGTTGACTTTGTTTGTTTTCATGCTTCCCATAATCTTGTGAAAATGGTACACTGATTTTCCATTAGGAATATTTTTTTTAAATACTAGCATGCATTAACACATTTTGCTAAATGACGCTTCAAAGAAATAGCACCTAAAATTTCATAGTAGTGAAACATTTTTTTTTCCTACTTGCATTTTTTCTGAACATTTTATTTTGAAAACAAAGAATCATCACTTTTGTTACAAACTTCTGCAAACATTTACATCTAATCAGACAGCATTATGGGAGCACTATACTTAGCTTCATTTTGCTAAACCTTTCAAGCGTGTGCACACTTTCTTTTTTTTTACTGGAACCACTTCAGTAGTGCAGTGTGGCCTTAAGAATGTTTTTTACAATGCTCAACCTAATCATAAAGGCTTTTCATTAATGAACCATAAACAAAAGTTAGAACAGCATCAACATATGGACATTCATGTTACCTCAACTTCAGGCAATTCCCCTCTACTTGTCACAAGGACAAAATAAACATGAACACTTGTTGCCCTTGACCCCAAACAATATGTCCCGGGTGTTGGGCTATAAGAATTCCACATCCCTGACAGTTCAAGTCTTGGCAATGGCTCAACTTCCTGTGATTCTGGGGAAATCCTTTAATCTCCCCTTGCTACCAAAAATGAATGTGCTCTTGTGTAATGTAACAAGTGCTCATGTAAAGCGCTGTAATACCTTCATACTGAGTTCCAGCTATATAAAACTGCAAAAAAAAACAAACAAAAAAACACGGTGCTCCAATACCTTCATGTCAAGTTTGCGCTACATAAAACTGCAAAAAAAAAAATTTATAAAAAAAGAACCCGCAGACATTGTAAAGAAACAGCAAGATGCCACAAACCAAGGAGGAAGAAACAACAAACCGCCATGAGCGTGAAGCAGCGAGGCAAAATACAAATATAGCGCGCCACATTACGGTGTCTCACCGATCGTGCAATAATCCATGTAACATGGTCAGTCTCCAAGGTGGTAATAAAACTGCCTCTAGGCAGGACAAATAAAAGGCATTTACCAACGACATTAAGGGATTTTTGAAAGGCAGAGCTAGTAAGAAATTAAAGTGATGGGTGTGGTTAAAGCCCACAGAACTGATTACATGTCAAGAAGACCAGCGCTTGTGTGCTGATATGCTCAACCTAAAAAAGATATGATACAGAGGGGAGGAAAATGACAGATTCGAAAGTGAGAGGTAGGCAGGCGGGGACTGAGAGGAAATGGTTGAGAGCAGAGGGAATAGAGATGAAACTACAGATACAAAGCAAGAGCACAGTATTTGTGGCTCACTGCAAACATCTGGCACAGTATCTCTAGGGTGCCCTGTGCACCTCCAGCACACTATCCCTAGGGTGCCCAGTGTGCCTTCAGCACACTATCCCTAGCCAGCACACTAGCTCTAGGGCGCCCCTGTGCGCCTCCAGCACACTATCTCTAGGGTGCCCCTGTGCGCCTCCAGCACACTATCTCTAGGGTGCCCCTGTGCGCCTCCAGCACACTATCCCTAGGGTGCCCTGTGTGCCTCCAGCACACTATCCCTAGCCAGCACACTATCTCTATGGTGCCCCTGTGCGCCTCCAGCACACTAGCTCTAGGGTGCCCCTGTGCGCCTCCAGCACACTAGCTCTAGGGTGCCCCTGTGCGCCTCCAGCACACTAGCTCTAGGGTGCCCCTGTGCGCCTCCAGCACACTAGCTCTAGGGTGCCCCTGTGCGCCTCCAGCACACTATCTCTAGGGTGCCCCTGTGTGCCTCCAGCACACTATCTCTAGGGTGCGCCTCCAGCACACTATCCTATCTCTAGGGTACCCCTGTGCGCCTCCAGCACACTATCCTATCTCTAGGGTACCCCTGTGCGCCTCCAGCACACTATCTCTAGGGTGTCCCTGTGTGCCTTCAGCACACTATCTCTAGGGTGCCCCTGTGTGCACACTATCTCTAGGGTTCCCTGTGCGCCTCCAGCACACTATCTCTAGGGTACCCCTGTGCGCCTCCAGCACACTATCTCTAGGGTTCCCCTGTGCGCCTCCAGCACACTATCTCTAGGGTTCCCCTGTGCGCCTCCAGCACACTATCTCTAGGGTGCCCTGTGTGCACACTATCTCTAGGGTTCCCTGTGCGCCTCCA
This sequence comes from Pleurodeles waltl, assembly GCF_031143425.1. Taxonomy (NCBI): domain Eukaryota; kingdom Metazoa; phylum Chordata; class Amphibia; order Caudata; family Salamandridae; genus Pleurodeles; species Pleurodeles waltl. Next base: position 73,697,620 of record NC_090442.1, on the reverse strand, counting down.
GCACACTATCTCTAGGGTGCCCCTGTGTGCCTCCAGCACACTATCTCTAGGGTGCCCCTGTGCGCCTCCAGCACACTATCTCTAGGGTGCCCCTGTGCGCCTCCAGCACACTATCTCTAGGGTGCCCCTGTGCGCCTCCAGCACACTATCTCTAGGGTGCCCTGTGTGCACACTATCTCTAGGGTGCCCCTGTGCGCCTCCAGCACACTATCTCTAGGGTGCCCCTGTGCGCCTCCAGCACACTATCTCTAGGGTGCCCCTGTGCACCTCCAGCACACTATCTCTAGGGTGCCCTGTGTGCACACTATCTCTAGGGTTCCCTGTGCGCCTCCAGCACACTATCTCTAGGGTGCCCCTGTGTGCCTCCAGCACACTATCTCTAGGGTGCCCTGTGTGCACACTATCTCTAGGGTGCCCCTGTGCGCCTCCAGCACACTATCTCTAGGGTGCCCCTGTGCGCCTCCAGCACACTATCTCTAGGGTGCCCCTGTGCGCCTCCAGCACACTATCTCTAGGGTGCCCCTGTGCGCCTCCAGCACACTATCTCTAGGGTGCCCCTGTGCGCCTCCAGCACACTATCTCTAGGGTGCCCTGTGTGCACACTATCTCTAGGGTTCCCTGTGCGCCTCCAGCACACTATCTCTAGGGTGCCCCTGTGCGCCTCCAGCACACTATCCCTTTGGTGCCCTGTGGACCTCCAGCACACTATCTCTAGCCAGCACACTATCTCTAGGGTGCCCCTGTGCGCCTCCAGCACACAATCTCTAGGGTGCCTGTGTGCCTCCAGCAGACTATCTCTATGGTGCCCCTGTGCGCCTCCAGCACACTATCCCTAGGGTGCCCTGTGTGCCTCCAGCACACTATCCCTAGCCAGCACACTATCTCTAGGGTGCCCCTGTGCGCCTCCAGCACACTATCTCTAGGGTGCCCCTGTGTGCCTCCAGCACACTATCTCTAGGGTGCCCTGTGTGCACACTATCTCTAGGGTTCCCTGTGTGCCTCCAGCACACTATCTCTAGAGTGCACTGTATGCCTCTAGCTGTCTAGGCTGCCCTGTATGCTTCTAGCACAGTATGTCTAGGCTGCCTTGTGTGCCTCTAGCACAGTATCTTGTGGGTGTACTGTGAGACTTCAGCACAGTATCTCTAGAGCCCACCCTATACTTTCGGCACAAAATCTCTACAGAGCACTGTATCACTCACCATAAATTGTCTAGAGTGCATTGTATTCATATAGTCTCCTTCCAGGCCTTGCACCCAATACCCTACAAGAAGCCAAACCTCCCGCTGCAACCGGCACAGATAGCCATCTCACAAATTTACATATTTATTTACTTCTCACAGTACTAAGGGCAGCTAACTCCCTGCTTTGCACAGCCTTGAACCATGCGCTGCAGCGGTCGGGGGACGGGCCTGGCCTCTGACTAGGCTCTATGCCCAATCCCCCCCCATAGGCAGGCAACACCTCCAACGCAAACAGCCTTTGGCCATGCACAGCTGTGGGTTGGATGCAGGGTCTGTCCACTAGCCAAGGCCTTCCCAGACGAAGACCATCCCTTTTATCGACCCCTCCCCACATTTTACATATTTTTCATGGTACTCCTGCAATACAGTGGGAATGTGCAAGCTACACTCAGTGAAGTTTTGCACGTTCCTGCTGTACCATGGAGAAGATGCTTGAGCAATGGTACCAGGGTAAAAAGAAAATAACCTGTTGTTCCATGGCGGGCCTCTCTAGACCATCAGCCCCACAACACTAGGCAGTCTGGGCATTGTTACCCTGCTCCTAATTCCGTTTTTGTGTATTTACTTCAGGACACTGGGACAGTTTCCCTAAGTCATGTCCATGTACTGGAGCCCTATCATTTCTCTCAGAGTTGCAGTCAGTCAATCAGATCTCATGGTACTTGGTGCCACAGAAATGGTGCATGTCCTGCGATAACCCAACAGGAGAAAGTCTGTCAGAGCCCTTTTTTTTTTTTTAATTTGCGGTACCGTGGAACTCATGCAAGACCAACTGCCCAAATACATACATTTGTTTTTAGCCCCTTCATGACCATCCCAACCACTTCTTTAAACACAAATTTCTTGAAAACGACTGAACTGTTCTAACCCAAATAATGAAAAGCACGCTTTCTAAGTAAAGTTTTAACTTTTGTCAAATATGGTATAACTCAGTTTAGCCGTTTTTTTCGCAGCTGCTTTAAAATGTTCCTGCAGGAATTAGCATTGAAAGGATCAATGTTTTGAGTCGTCGCTTGATGCATCCCCGCGATATTTTCAAGGAAGGAGCAGAGGTAGATGAACTTTTTATGGGAACATTTTATGAAGATTCGTCAAATGGCGCCAAAGTTATTAGGGAAACAAAAAACGCTCTTCCTATGTAAACTCTGACCCAGCTATAACTACACAGTGGCCACAGTCTAATACTACAGCAGATATCCTCAGGTTACTGTGAAGAGCAATTTCCAGCCGAGTCCAAGGCATATGATTAATCTCTCCTTCCCCACTCGATAAAATAAATCACCCTCCGACGCTGTACACAGATGAGCACTGTGAAGTCAGTGTGCGCCGTATGCATACAGACAGGCACCGCTGTACCACCAGAAAACACCATACAGTCCCTGTACCGGGGGTATGCTGGCAGTAATGTCTACCCGCTTGGAAACAAGTACTGTCTACTGGGTATACATAAACCTTTGTCATAAATCAACAAGGCATTCTAGCAACCTTGAGGAGCACGCCCCCAAAACAGATTCATTTGGTTACAATGACATTTAAGTCCACAACATCACAACTACACTCAAGCATGTATCGTAGTCCAGCACCCTCTGCACATGTGTAATGTACGTGGGCTACGTCGAGGGAAAAACGTCTGATTACAAGGCTTTCAAAGAATGGAACAAAATACCATATATTGATAATTCCGGAGCCTACAGAGATCCTCAGTAAAAAATGAAGGTGGATTTTACTACGAAGACAGCTTTCAGACTTAGATCAACATCCTGGAAGAGATAACATTGGCGTACTGGGAAGAGAAGTCAGCCACTGAGTGGTGCTACAAAGACAAGTAAGTGAGCGATGGGTAAAAGCCAAATTGCCACTTGCTGGTCCCTAGAAACCCCTTCTCTGACCTCAACTGACGGAACAATCTCCTTATATAGAAAACCTCTCACGCCACCATCATATAATTTACAATCTAGTTTCCCTCCATGTCATACTTTACTATACGCTGCCCAGCAGAGCGCCTGAGGGTCGTTCTTGTAAGTTGCCAGCTTGATGTAGAAGCATTTGGCGCAATATCAATGGATTAACGCACATCCTGTTATGTCTCGTACATTTTTCACTGCGCCACCATGGCACTGAGATGCCTTTATCTCGTGTGCTTGTGCAACCGAAGGGTACATCATAAACATAATCTAACTGCCAAGACGCTGCCTCAGCACGAGGCAATGCATCATTTTTCAGGCACAGCAAACAAAAGTTATTATTCCATTACAGAGACAAAGACAAAGATTAGCCCTTCAATCTCGATTCCCCTGCAGAAATCATACAGTACAATTAAAAACCAACACAGGACGAAGCTTTTTACCACTTGCTCTGCAGTGAAATTACACAAATGTACAAGCAAGTGGCAATGGTCCTAGGGCCAGGGAGGGGGCCCTTCCTGACCTTAGACAGAGCCACGCTGGTGCTCTCACGCCGTCATGTGAGTTCTTGTAGGAGGCAGCAATAGTGCCAGTGTGAGGCATGTTGGCACAATTTGTTGCACTGACAAGGGTCATGATGATGCCAGCTTTGGTACAGTAAGTGATGTGATGAAACCATGGCACAGAAGTGACAGAGGTCATCCATTGCACCATTTAGGGCCATTCTGCAGCACACGTATGTGTCATGCTAGCAACCATCATGTGCCATAGAAGTGAAGTCGGTGATGGAAAGAGACAAAGAATAACAATGTCCCTGCCGTCTAGGACATTAGCATGAGATGTTCTTGACCCAGGTATCACTCCAGTGAGGCCAATATGAATATTTGCTGTGACATCTGCAGGGGCAGTGTTGAAGGCATGCACAGCTAGGGTGACCGGATGACTTCAGGAAACCGGGACACTATTTTTCCATTACTAAACTTTGCTCTTACATATTAGTGCATTCTGAAAGTTGTAGTCTACCTTTATTTTTATTGAACCAATCGGCCCAAAGCACTGGATAACAATAAAAGCAAACTCCGGGAATTTAAAACTGCTGCCCCCCGGGATAACAATGACAGGCAAAAGCAAACTCCAGGGATTATAAAATGCTGCCCCATTGACATGAAGCCACCAGGATGGGCTAAGTAGTTGCCATCTGCAGGTGCACAAAAGTGCCAGATGGAAATACTCTAATTAAATTGAACGTGTGTCAATTACTTTGGGTCCCATCATGCGTGTTTTTCCTTTGTAGATGCCTGGGTCAGTAATACTGACGGAGGTTGTGCCACAACAGCCTAAAACACAAACAATGCACATCAAGATGCTCACCTGTTCTACATTCTCCACCGTGAAGTCCAGGCCCTGTCGCTGCTCCCTGCGCTCCATGTCGGTGCCCAAAGCCTCGCCGCACCCCTGGGGCAGGGACGGGGGCAGCCTGCCCAGGCACAACAGCCTGGCTGGTTTAGGGAGGGGGCACCCCCTTTTGGAGGTTTCTTTATTCTCGGTCGGGGGGGCAGGACCTTTACCAGATAGGAGAGAGACCCTGCAGGTGGGATTACAAGGGGGGGTGCAGAGGAGAGGGGTACCCCAGAAGGGAAAGGTGAAGGCTCACCCACCGAAGGGAAAAGTGGATCTAAAGAGGGTCTATCTCCTAAATGAATGGGCAGGACTCCTGGGAGATGAAAATGATGTACTGGCCGGCAGGTGAAGGGCCCTGACAGGGGTCGGGAGGGGGTGTTTTCTAAAATTGCAGACAGTGCTCCGGAGGGAACTTCTGTGGAAGGGACGCCGTTCACAGAGGGGAATCCTTGTCTAATAAATTGAGATACCTCCGGCTGTAGAAGGGGTGCGGCCTCCGCGGGTGGGGGGCTCTATTCGGGGGGTCCAGAGGGAATAACCCGGCGGCTGGCAGCCAGAGCTGCTCCCAGGAGGTGGGGATGGAGGGACAGGTCCCTGCACAGGCTGCAGGCACTGGGGCGAGGGTGCCTCAGCCCGGGAGACGGTCCTGCGGCAGGGGAGAAGGCTGCTGCACGCACGGGCTGCCTGGAGAGCGGCTGCACGGCGTCTGGCTCGGTCCTCTGGGCTCTTCCCTTCCCTCCGCTCTCCTGCAGCAGCCTGTCACTGACAGCCAGAGCCAGGCACAGGCAGCGGGGAGGCGGGGTCCTGCGGGCGGGACCGGGCTGCCCTCGGCGCTGCCTGCTTGGAGAATGAACCCACCAGGCTCATGGAGGGGGTCAGCGGCCTAGATACTCGTCACTGCCCGCCCGCTGCATGCTTCAGCACCGACTGCCCCCCGCTCCGTCCCAGCACCGCACTCCACTGCCAGGACCCACCGGCGGAACTGCCTCTTGTGACCCCTCGCCGCCATGTCAAAGGAGACAAGTCTCACAGCGGTCTAAGGGAGGCAGCAGGGAAAGTCGAATCAAAACACATTTTCGAGAGCAATATGAACAGTAAATGTCTAATTGAGTAGGACTGAGCACGCTAAGTGATAGTCCTTAAATTATTTAGGATGGTGTTTAAAAATATATATTTTTAGGAATATGTTTCTTCATTTTTCACATTCAGAAAAAAAAGTTTTACTTCTTTATTTCTGATGGTTTTCATTTTTTTTTTTAACTAACTGCGACATTGCATAGGAACCGAAAAATTCGTTCAAGATGGCAGCAGTATTGTTTTTGCACAATCGTGGCGAAGCGGGCTTTCTCTCACTATCTCTTTTATGTTCATAACCCTTCTGTCTTCCCCGGCGCACCACCGAGAGCGGCAATTTTGTTGCGGCCTTTCAACGCAACAACTCCGAGCTTGGGACACATTAAGAGGGAGCATGCATGCAGCCTAATTATTGGGAGAAAAAGTGTAATATATCTGATCCTTGTGCAATGATGTTGTATTATTATACACCATCAAATAGCTCTGTATAAAGACAAGTAATTGATGACATCAAATAACAGGTGACATCTGTACATTTGGCTATGTGGATTTTTAGCAAAATACGGATTTGAAAGTCATTTTTGCAACAAGTTCCCTTGCCGCCTATAGAGACTGGGTCTGATTCAAGATGGCCGTCGCTAGCAATAAGACTCCAGAGCGATGTTTGTAGTGAATGTCCCCCGCTCCCGTTCCAAGATGGCCTCTCGGTTAATGCGGAGTTATTTGTCTCTTCTATTGCTGTTTAGCCTTTCGCTCTTCCCCTTTCTAAGCGCCTTTTAGAATGTTTGAGGTAGTTTACCATTAAACTTTCAGAGCTGTTTTTAAACAAAGGGTATGATAGAGCGTTCCATACTAATAATTTACCTGTATTTTGGACGCTCTTTAGGCAGATGAATCTTTTGGCTAAGTGGGACTCTCTTCACCCGAGATCAGTCAATTTAATGTAGTCAATAATCAATAACGAACATAAGCAATGCCCTGATCAACATAACACTTAACAATTAATCCAGAATACATTTCGGCGAACCATGACCTTTCGGTCATGAATAACCACACCAGTTTATTCAAAGTTAATGAATTTATTTCCCTATATTAACAAAGCTAGCACGATATAGATGTGTCTCAACACCAAATGATAAACGTAAATGAACATTAATAGCTGTCCATAACGGCGGAAAAGATGCAATCTATGCAGCATTTGAATAACAAGGCATTCGATAATAGCAATGCAAATCACTAAAACTATAATCTGTAATCAGCTAATTGCATACATTGGTCAGCACAACAAGGTCTCGAATTGCATCGTGCAACAAAAGAATCCTCATCTAACCTCAAATTAACATCGGCATGTGGGACTTCATGCAAAAACAATTTAGCAACATTAATTTGGAAAACTCCTAGCTAGGGTTCTTATCAAAAATCAGCAGTTGGTTACCTAAAAGAAACACAATGCAATTGTACAATGTCCTTTCATATTTACCAATTTCAATCAGCATTCAAGGAAGTCTTCGTCTCACAGGTACCGTTTCTCGATCAGCATGGGACGGGGCAAAGGGGCAAGGTGGACGGGGCAATTGCCTCACGGCGGCAAAATAAAACTACTACTTCATGTAAAGGGATCAAAGTTAAAGTCTCTAGGGCAAGAATCATTAAAGTCTCTTTCTCTCGATTAGAGAAAGCATCAGAGTCTCTTTCAAAATGGCGTCGCAACAAGGTGGGCCATAATAGCTGCAATGTCCTGCAAAATGGCGGGTATCGGGCTGGTAATGGCTACTTTCTTCTCGTGCACCTGGTTTTTATAGACAACAGTTCAAATCCAGTAGGGTCTTCCATTGGAGTGTTCATAGGTTGGCTTCAAATTGTCCAATCAAAAACAACAGTTCTCAAGCTTTTACTTAAGCATACATTATCCTTGGAGACGGGTACGTAAGTTGCAACATTTTATACCAATTAACTCACTTTCAGAGCTTCCATTGTCCGCACCTGCAGATTGACCTTGGGGCAAAGAGAAAAATGCCAGGCTGGCACGAAACCTTAAGATAAGCATGTGAACGATCTAAGTGGAAAAGTACAGCTTCAAGCAGAAATACACGTTTATTAGCACATTGGAAAAATACGAGCATCTAAATCGTGAGACCAGACAACTAGGCCGAAGCCTGCACTGAAGTTATGCTAAGCTAAAACATTTCAAACAAGCAAATCATAGCACACGTTTACGATTATGTCAGATTCGTAAAATTCTAATACATCACGTTATATAAAGCACGCTTATAAATGTTGGCAAACTACTCTGAGGGCACATTTTGTCCCCGTACAATCCTTATTAGTTCGGTTAGAGTCACACATGATTATTTCACTCTACGTTTATGCGCTAATAAATGTAAAACCTTCATTTCTGCGTCATCAATCCCTCCTCTGATGACTACTTGTCATCACACAAACTATTGCCACAAATTTTATTCCATTAAAATTCTGTCAGTTCTCTTTTCCTTTTAGTTCCCCTAGTTTTCGCTTTGTATTCTTCTGCCATTCTTTTCATCATTTTCTCTTCCTTCCTTCTCTTAATTCTTGCCATAATCATTATTATTCCCCTTTTTATTCCCCAAACTCCAAATATACAAATCAGTACTATTAATATTCCCTGTATTATTTTTAGTAATATTCCATTCCAAATGCCACCAAGCCAATTTCCCACTGAAGCAAGTCCTTTTCCAACCTTCTCCCACACTCCTGGTTCTTTCAATTCCTTCAAATCGGCACTCTTTTTTGTTAGATTAGCAAGCATAGTTTTAATTTTCACACTGTTGTCTGGAATATACGTGCAACAGTGGCGCGCACCAAGCATTTTGCAAACGCCGCCATCCTTTGCTAAAAGAATGTCTAAAGCAAGCCTATTTTGAAGAGTCATAGCTCTTTCCGCTGCAAGTTCAGCATCTATCAGGATTATAGCACCTGAAAACTTTGTCAACATGTTATCCACTATAGTAGACAACTTTCTTATTTTGATGGAATTCAACACAACTCCCAATGAAGGAATCATGGCTCCAAATATATCTCCTACCACAGCAGCTGCGGTCTCTCTTTTCTGGATACGATGGGATCCAGATGTCTTTGGAATCATCGATAGGTCATCCAGTTGATAAACCTTTGGGAACACTATACCCAAATAACATCTTCCCCACCATCCTTTCGGAAGACGATAATAGGCATTATACCCACAAATGTAATATACACCTGGTATGACAGGGTCAAGTCCGTTCATCATGAATGTCCATTTGGCCTTAAAGATAAACGTATGTTTACACTCACTCGCTCCTACGAAAATGTTATCATAATAAGATTCACCTCGATATATACAAAATTTCCCTACATGCCAAGCATCTAAAGCTATTCTCCCTTGTGTCTTTATTGCGGCAAAATCATAATGATCTACTGAAGTCCTCTTACTTAGCTCCTTTTCTAATTTCGCATTCATTTGTGCCCTTCTATCATCTGTGCGATCTAAAAAGCTTATTTCTACTGCAGAGAGCGAGCAGGTAAGGTTTTCCCTATGAGCGTGAGCCGTTTCAAAAGGTTGCATTGGCTCAAAAAATTCCCTCATTATTTTAGCATCCCAATCTTTAGCAATCTGGCTTAGCTGCGCTATTATAGGAACATATGCAAAGGTAACATCATAATTTGAGTAAAAATACTGTATGTTGGTTTGACCATAAAATCTAGAAGTTACTATACTACATGTAATCCCGTATGTAAGAGGCATGTGATGATAAGTCACCCCTTCCTTTACTGATGTCGGTATCTGTGTACACACATAACAATCTTTCGCATCCATAGTCTCAACATATTCTGTTAGCAAGCGATAGAAAACGTTATATGAAAGTTCCTTCTTATCATGCAAGTGTCTCTCATCTAATTCTAGTCTTTTCAATGCGGTTAGTTCAGTGACAGTAACAGGAGCAAAAGTAGAAGCATCAATTCTCTCATTCTCACCCTTACCACGTGTAGCAAGCACTATTCCCACTATTATTAGTACACATGCAATTATCAAGCCTATACACGCATATTTACAATATTTCACTCTACTGTTTTGTGTAGCCATGATCTGTATAGAATCAGAGATCTAGAAGCACCTATAAAGAAACTATTTAGCAATTCAGTTACAAAGCTGAACGAGCGCAATGTTCACACAGTTTTCTTCAAGAGGCCAGTCACTTATCGGTTAGCAGCATTTGTCTCAATTCGGCAATAACTCAGTCTTTATCAGTTCAGCAAGTGTCTCATCCTGTTTAGCAATGTCTCAGCTGGTTGTTTGTGTCACGTTAGATTGTAGCAAGCAATGTCATTTATCACCCTTTCAATCAACAGCGTCCATAAAACTTTTCTTTTCTATTGGTATCTCTTCTTCTTCGTTCTCGAGGCTTAGAGATACAAATTCGTCAGTCCAATCGTCATTGACTGCATAGGCCCATTCTGGACCGGAATATCTCCTGTTCGGTATCCTTTTCCTTTTCAATTTTGCTTCTCTTTTCGATTCTGCTTAGCTGGTACTTTCCTCTTTGGCCAAGTCTTTTCCTTCACTTGAGGTTGGTACCACGACAGACACTTCCTTTCTTTTCTCTTTTACTTTTGGCCTTTCTCCGTCGTTCAAATTTTCTCTAGTTCTTAGTTTTATTGGCGATATACTTAGTCTCCTCTTTGCACCGTGTCCACTTGATGGACCTGCGATCTTTTCTGTGGAAGCTTGAACAGTTTCGTTCTGTCCTGCCTTGTCCCCTCCTTCTGGGGAATCAATCACGTTCTCTTTTTCTTTTTCTGTATCGTCTGCTTCTGGGAAAGCCCTCCTCTGATCAGGCTCTCCTGCTTCTTCACCTCTTTCGAGCCCTTCGTCACCGTTACTTTCGTCAGGCTCTTTATCACTTTCAGCTGCTTCAGGCTCTTTGTCACCTTCCGCTGCTTCAGGCTCTTTGCTACCCTCAGCTGCTTCAGGCTCTTTGTCACCTTCAGCTGCTTCGTCGCTGTCTGAGGTTTCTCCTTGGTCTTCCCCAAGTGAATCGGTTGCTTCGTCCTCAGAGAATATTTCTCTCTCTCCTGTTTCTGCCTGTTCGCTTTCAGTTCTGTTTTGCTCCGTCTCAGCGCTCAGCACTGTTTTATCAGGCACTGGCAGTTTCAGCGCTTCAACTTCCTCATCTGTGGGACACAACACTTTCTTTGTGTGACTGGCGTGAATCCAATTGGGAACTCCCGCACACTTCACAGCGGTAGTTGTCGTCAGGATCACTTGGAAAGGGCCTTTCCAACGGGGTTCCAGACACGACTTCCTTACGTGCTTCTTTACCACGACCCAGTCACCTGCTTTCAGTGTGTGTCCTGGACCTTGAATCGGTGGCAAGGTGGTCGCTTCCACCTGGTGAGAGAAAGAGCGAACCACGTCAGCCAGACCTTTGCAGTAGTCTAACACCATATCATCTGTAATATTCAAAAGCGCGTTTGCGGGAACTGCAGGAAGTCTCATGGCCCTGCCCATGAGAATTTCGTGCGGGGACAATCCAGTCTTTCTGTCAGGGGTGTTTCTCATTGACATTAACACCAAAGGCAATGCGTCAGGCCATTTCAAATTTGTCGATGCACATATTTTCGCCATTCTTGATTTCAGTGTACCATTCATCTGTTCCACCAGTCCTGAGGCTTCAGGGCGATAGCTACAATGCAGTTTTTGCTCAATGTTCAGCGCTTCGCAAAGTAACTTTATCACCTCGTTATTGAAGTGACTTCCTCTATCTGATTCTAAAGAGATCGGGAATCCGAAACGTGGTATTAACTCCCTCAGCAATAGCTTTGCAACTGTAAGGCTGTCATTTCTACGTGTGGGGTATGCTTCAATCCAGTGACTAAAAATGCACACAATCACCAACACATACTTCAAACCTCCATGCACAGGCATCTCAATGAAGTCCATCTGCATTCTACTAAACGGGCCACTCGCCCTACCAATGTGGCTCGCGTTCACAACCGTTCCCTTCCCTGGGTTCATCTGCTGGCAAGTGACACATCGATGGCAAACTGCTTCTGCAGCTTGACGGAATCTGGGGTTAAACCAATCAGTTTTGAACAATCTTATCATGGCATCTCTCCCTAGGTGAGCCTGCCCATGATAGAACCGCGCAAGCTGCGATAAGAGACTATTTGGCATAACAAATTTTCCCTCATTTGAAACCCATAACTCATCTGGTCTCTTTATACATTGTGATTTAATCCAGGAATCTCTTTCATCCTCCCTGACGTTATTCTGTAATGCTTTTAATTCATCCATTGTATCTATGACCTTCAAGGCAAATGCTTCAGCTGGTTCGAGTTCTGGTTCACTTATTGAATTCCATTGATCCCTGAGTAATATACAGTTCAAGGCACAAAATCTTGCGACTTGATCCACATATGCATTTCCCAGAGAAACATAATCCTGTCCTTTTGTATGAGCACTACACTTTACCACTGCAACTTCGGCTGGCATTTGAATGGCGTGTAACAATTCCCTTATTCTCTCCCCGTTTTTCACTGGGGATCCTGAAGAAGTCAGGAAACCTCTCTGTGACCATAGTTGGCCAAAGTCGTGCACAATTCCAAACCCGTACTGACTATCAGTATAAATGGTGACTTTCATCAGTGTAGACAATTGGCATGCCCTTGTAAGGGCTACAAGTTCTGCTACTTGTGCAGAATAGACTCCTTGGAGCCAGGATGCTTCCAAGACACCTGTTACAGTACATACAGCATATCCTGCTTTCAAAATTCCCATCCCATCTCTTAGACATGAACCATCAACAAAAACAATTTGGTCATTTTCATCAAGCTTAGTATCCTTAATGTCAGGTCGGGGTTTTGTGCAAAATTCAGTCACCTGAAGGCAGTCATGCTCGACGTCTTCAGCGTTCTCAATTTCAGCATTTTCACCGGGAAGCAAGGTTGCTGGATTCAACGTAGTGCACCTTTTCAGCTGCACATTCGGTGAGCCCAGAATTATTGTCTCATACCTTGTTAGTCTTGCTCCAGTCATGTGTTGCGTTCGGGAGCGGGTCAAAAGTATCTCAACTGAGTGAGGGACCATGACTGTTACTGGGTGTCCCATCACTATTCCTTCACTCTGAGTGAGGCTGATACCAACTGCTGCTACGGCGCGCAAACACCCTGGAAGTGCCGCTGCGACCGGATCCAAAGTAGCTGAAAAATACGCTACTGGTCTGTTTATGCCACCATGGGCTTGAGTCAAGACAGACAAAGAACATGCATCACGTTCATGACAAAACAATGTGAAAGGCTTCGTGTAATCAGGCATACCTAAAGCTGGAGCCCTGCACATGCATTCCTTTAATTCAATAAAAGCATCCATCTCATCTCCTTTCAGCTCAATTTGATCCAAGGCATCCTTCTGGGTCAGTTTCAGTAAAGGCTTTGCTAGAGTTGAGAAGTTGGGGATCCACTGGCGACAGTAGCTCACCATCCCCAAAAACTTCCTCACCTCCCTCCTTGTCTTTGGTGGACTCATTTGAAGTACACTTGTTATTCTTTCCTTCATTATTCTCCGTGACCCTTTCTCTATCTGGTGACCCAAATATTTCACTTTCCTCTGACATAGCTGCAACTTTGAAGGAGACACCTTGTGTCCATTCCTTCCCATATGGTTCAACAGAGCAATGGTGTCGGCTGTGCAGCCACTTTCTGTCTTTGATGCAATCAGTAAGTCATCGATGTACTGTACTAGGGTTGACTCGAATGGCAATTCTAATGCTTCCAAGTCTTTCTTTAGAATCTGATTGAAAATTGACGGTGACTCAGAAAACCCTTGAGGAATTCGACACCAACTGTAAACTCGGTCTAAGAATTTGAAACAAAAGAGAAATTGGCTGTCCTCATGAAGAGGCACCGAGAAGAATGCTTGTGACAAGTCGATGACTGAGAACCACTCGGCATCGCAAGGGACTTGAAACATTATCACAGCTGGATTCGGTACGACAGGGCAACATTTAATTATGATGTCATTTATTTTCCTCAAGTCCTGTACAATTCGGACCTTTCCACTCGCCTTTATTAATCCCATGATTGGTGAATTACATGGACTGCTTAACACTTCTTTCAGTACTCCCTGCTTTACAAATTCGTCAATGAGTTGGGCTACTTTCATGAGGGTGTCTTGTGCCATGTGGTATTGTGGGGTCTGGGGAAAGATTGCATTGGGTTTTACAGTCACTTTCACTGGTTCCACTCCTTTCATCAATCCCACCTCCCTTCCTGTCATATCCCACACTTCCTTTCCAACTGTTTCCCGTAATTCAGCTGGAATATCTTCTTCAGTTATCATCGGGAAAAGGCAAATCAGAGGATACTCTTCATCGACAGTTTCCATCTCATCCCCCTCTACACTGTCCTCTTCTTCCCCATCACTGCTCGTCTGAATTTTAATTCCATCGTTCGAACACATAATCGAACATCCCAATTTGCACAATAGGTCTCTCCCTAACAGTGCTATCGGGCTTGAGTCACATACCACAAATTTGTGTAACCCTTGATAGTTACCAATACTGACTGGTACTGGATCTGTGATTGGGTTCGTCAGGTGCCTGTTTGCTACTCCCACCACTTGAACTGTTCTCCCTGAGAGTGGCAAATTCGGTACTTCAATGCTCTTAACAGTTGAACTTGTGGCTCCTGTGTCAACCAAGAATGAAACACGATGACCCATGACTCTTCCCTCTACATATGGACCCTTTTGATCAACTTCCAAGGATGCTGCAAGCACACAATCTCCCTCCTCTCCTGAACTTTCACTCTCCCATATGTTGTTTATTCCATCCTCACTGTGTAATGGGAACTGTTGTACGGTGCCATTTGTATTCATTACCTGACCTGTGGAGGAACCATCACTTGCTGCTGACTCATTGGTGCCAAAGGTATTTGCATTTGCTGATTAGGTACCATGAGAAACTGCTGTTGCATTGGCTGCATTTGCGTCATCTGCATACGGGGCATCTGCATCTGCTGCGGCTGCATAGGTTGTAATCCCTGCAGCTGATTTATGGTCTGAAAATTTGGGTTTGGACCTCTCATTTTCGGTCCCCTCATTGTCTGAAATGCATTGACATCATTGTTCTGCTGACCAACACCTGCACCTTCCTGCACCACCATCGGGCACTCGCGTTTCCAATGTCCGACAATTCCGCACACGTGACACGGCATCACCTTTTTCAATGCCTGCACACCATTCGGAGTCACAACAGTGTTCAAATCCGGACCATTATTCCCAAAACCTCCTCTGCCTCTGCCTCTCGCCTGTGGCTGAAACATCATATTTCCCTGCAACTGCGGTTGCGGTACCTGCTGTTGGAACCCTTGCAACCCTTGCAAACCTTGCAGACCTGTCTGAGCTGCTTTAAGTTGCATCATCATCACCTTCTCCTTCAGCTTTTTCTGTTTCACTTCAATTTCGTCGCTACAGTATTTCGCATAATTCAACACCTCATCAATCGGTTTCGACTGCCAACAAATCAAATGCGACTTTATCATCTGACTTATCTCTGGTCTCAGCCCTTCCACAAATCTAAACACAAAATGAAGCATGTCCTTCGCCTCTATTGTTTCCGTGCCACTGTAGTTCTTGAACGCCTTCAACAACCTCTCATAGTAACTATGAATCGACTCTTTAGCCTCTTGGGCCGTTCGATCGATCTTCTGCCAATCCACGTTTTTCGCGGCCACCTTCGTCTTCAAATGCTCAATCACCTTATAGTACAAGCTCATCACCATAGGTGATGGTGCACCCGTATCCCTGTCTCTCTCTGGTTCACTTGTCGGCCAACCTACAGCTCTTTTGCAATCCTCCCACAAATCTGCCGGAACCACAATCTCAAAGAGGGTGTTCAGATCTTCCCAAAGACATTTTGCAAGCTTCACAAACCTATCAGTCTGTTGATACCATTCAATCGGTTTCTCTCTCAGTTTGGGAAAATCATCCGTAAAAGACTGAATGTCGCTTCTGTGCCATGGTACATGTATTAATTTTCCCCCTGCTGTCTCCCTCATTGGTAACATGGTTACTGTATCACTGCTCTGTGGTCTTTTCTCGTTGAGCTCTGGGACACTGTCTTTCCTCTTTTCTTTTCTCTTTACCCATCTGCTTTCCCATTTGTCTAGGCACCTCCACACTTGTGCACTCTGCAGCAATTCTCTAAGGTGCGCCTTCATGCCTGCTGACCTCATGTGTTCAAAATCTGTGGTCCCAAAATCCAATCTATAGCTCCTGCTCAAGTGTTTTGTCTTGTCTATATCAACCCCGTTTTTGTCAGCTATTTCTTGCAACCTTCTGTGTACCTTGTTCACTTCTCTCGTAATCCTGGGACATAGATACCTCAGCTCTTCTTCCGAGTAGGACTCTAACCTATTCACACCCATAGTCCCTTCCACCAATTCTTGTGCTTCCATGTTCAACCTGACCCTATTCAGATAGTCTTCTCCCTTCCCACTGGCTGAGCTTTGTGTGGAATTCAGACTGTTGAACCACTGTGTCAGCTGTTGCGCGTTCAACCCCATCAGTGTAGCATTCACGTCGACTGCCATTGATGGTTGCGGCAACTTTTCAGTGTTCGATGATAGCGGTATCACCAGTGGGGGACTCGACCTCACCACTGTTGACTGAGCACATATGGGACTAAACTCCATCAAGGACCCAGATCCAGTTGGCAGGGCCGCTATCGGAGTTGTCTCTGGAGTGTTTTGAATGCACCTCCTTTCCATCCCGCTCTGCACCATTGATCCTTGACTGCTCATACCTGAATTAGGCTGAATATACAAAGGTACCGGTGGACCTACAGTAATGGGTAGGGATATTGCATCTGCGTTCTGTCCATTCCCCATGTTCTGAGACATGTTCATTCCCACACTATGGGTCATCATTGCCGGCATGCCCATCTGACTCCCCGTCATCTGAGCATGTGCGTTTCCCCCCTGCATCTGCTTTTGAGGCATAAAAAACTGGGTTGATTCAGCTTGTGCCAATGTTGGGTTGTGACCATTCTGTCCTCCCATTACGGTTGGATCTAGAATCATTCCCGTACTGTTGTCACTGCTGTAGTACCTTGGGACCTGCTGCGGATAATTTTCTGCTGGTTTCAACATGAGCACATCTGGATATATTCTCCTAACCTGCGGTATCTGCGGGGTGAACAGTAAACTCGGGTCCTTAGATCCCGATGACGCTTCTGAACCCGGAGTTTCATTGTTCTGTACCGGTGCCTGAGGGGCAGAACTGGTACTTGGACCTTGTCCATTCTCTGCATAAGGTGGTGGACGGTCGTTCAGTAATTGCATTATTAACTCCTCATCCTCTAACTCCTCTTCTCTCCTTAACTTTTCCTCGTCCTCTCTATCTTTGGAACACCTCCCATTTGTCTTACAGGTAACCTTCTTGCCTGTCGTCTCCTCTTCTTCCTTAGTAATTGCGGGAAACAATTTTATCCCCTGCAATACATCCGACCTCCACACCTTCTGTGCATTATCCCACCTAGCGTCCGCTAGTGTCTTTTCTACCTTCCTTATCCTGGTCTCGAACTTATTTTGCTGTTGCTGTCTAGCCATTAGTTCCCAAATCGCTAGAGCCTCAAACTGTGCTGGCCTTGGAGGTACCTTCATGTCGTACATCGCGAATCTCAAATTCTCTAGGATCCTTATATTGAATGTCCCATGGATCGGGAACGCTACGCTCCCATGTTTCTCTGTCAGCTTGTGCCATTGCTTTAGCCAAAGGCACGGAGCTACCCCTTTTTCCTCCATTACAATGTAAGCTGGTGTGCCTTCGGGTGGCGTCTCCTCTCCTACGCTCGCTTTAATGTAAGACTCCCCCTTCATCGCACTCTTTAATGCTTTAAAAAATTTCATTTTCTCGCCTTTTATTTCACAAAGTTTGTAATCAATAAGTGACTTTAATTCCCGGAATACTCTTCGCTTGCCTTTCCCCTTCCAATCGAGCCCCACGGACTGCGTCCAATCCGTGCGCGACCCTTCTCACCAACCAACCTATCCCAGCGCGGCTCCTAGTGACGTCACACTCACACACTCTGCGGCTGACAAAGCCTCGCGGCTAATCCTCCTTCACTCAGCTCCTCTCGTAACAACTTCTGGCATGTATCGCGAGCTACCAAAAAATTATAATAAAACAGATCTGTCGGTTTACTACAGGAAGGGTAACACAATCGCTTCAGGACCTTAGGGATTTTTCACTAGCCTCGGCAGTTATTCCATCTTTCTCGGTCCCCACTTTCGCAAGCAAATCTGACCCGCAGACTGCTCTCAACTTGTCAGTGATCTATTCTAGTGCACTTAGAATTTTGTCAGAGCCCGAAGTCGAAGTTTTCTTTCACTCCCTTAACACACGTACCGACTCGTTGACCACGCCCGATCAACCTACTAAACCGACCAGACCACAACATAAAACAAGTGTCTCATACACTTTTCAACATACTCCGGAGTCTCTTGACCTCGCAGGGCCCGTCTCAACAACAACAACCACGTGGACCTTTTTCTGCACAAAGCGCCACACGCACATGAAGTTCGACGACTTCCCTACTCTCACACTCGGAGTCGCACCTCCGCTATTTCTATGAAGTTCGACGACTTCCCTACTCCTACACTCGGAGTCGCACCTCCGCTATTCTCTAAAATCCTCGCAACCTTTTCAAACAATCTGCGGCAATAAGCTGTGCAAGCGCAAAACCCTAACTTCACTCATACCGTCACCAGTACCGCCAACGCTGATCTCACACCTCCATTCTCTCCATTCGCAAGCTCCGAGATCCCAGGAAAGTCGCGGTGGACCTAGCCCATCATCATTCTGTCAATCTGTTTTACCCAAGAAAATCTAATTCAACTTCTCGAGTGGGATCTCAAAAGTCGAAACCGTTAATTCAACACCATGTATGTCTCGAGTGGGGTCCCAAAAGTCTAAACCGTCCTCTGCTACCATCTACTGATAGAGCGTTCCATACTAATAATTTACCTGTATTTTGGACGCTCTTTAGGCCGATGAATCTTTTGGCTAAGTGGGACTCTCTTCACCCGAGATCAGTCAATTTAATGTAGTCAATAATCAATAACGAACATAAGCAATGCCCTGATCAACATAACACTTAACAATTAATCCAGAATACATTTCGGCGAACCATGACCTTTCGGTCATGAATAACCACACCAGTTTATTCAAAGTTAATGAATTTATTTCCCTATATTAACAAAGCTAGCACGATATAGATGTGTCTCAACACCAAATGATAAACGTAAATGAACATTAATAGCTGTCCATAACGGCGGAAAAGATGCAATCTATGCAGCATTTGAATAACAAGGCATTCGATAATAGCAATGAAAATCACTAAAACTATAATCTGTAATGAGCTAATTGCATACATTGGTCAGCACAACAAGGTCGCGAATTGCATCGTGCAACAAAAAGAATCCTCATCTAACCTCAAATTAACATCGGCATGTGGGACTTCATGCAAAAACAATTTAGCAACATTAATTTGGAAAACTCCTAGCTAGGGTTCTTATCAAAAATCAGCAGTTGGTTACCTAAAAGAAACACAATGCAATTGTACAATGTCCTTTCATATTTACCAATTTCAATCAGCATTCAAGGAAGTCTTCGTCTCACAGGTACCGTTTCTCGATCAGCATGGGACGGGGCAAAGGGGCAAGGTGGACGGGGCAATTGCCTCACGGCGGCAAGATAAAACTACCACTTCATGCAAAGGGATCAAAGTTAAAGTCTCTAGGGCAAGAATCATTTAAAGTCTCTTTCTCTCGATTAGAGAAAGCATCAGAGTCTCTTTCAAAATGGCGTCGCAACAAGGTGGGCCATAATAGCTGCAATGTCCTGCAAAATGGCGGGTATCGGGCTGGTAATGGCTACTTTCTTCTCGTGCACCTGGTTTTTATAGACAACAGTTCAAATCCAGTAGGGTCTTCCATTGGAGGGTTCATAGGTTGGCTTCAAATTGTCCAATCAAAAACAACAGTTCTCAAGCTTTTACTTAAGCATACATTATCCTTGGAGACGGGTACGTAAGTTGCAACATTTTATACCAATTAACTCACTTTCAGAGCTTCCATTGTCCGCACCTGCAGATTGACCTTGGGGCAAAGAGAAAAATGCCAGGCTGGCACGAAACCTTAAGATAAGCATGTGAACGATCTCAGTGGAAAAGTACAGCTTCAAGCAGAAATACACGTTTATTAGCACATTGGAAAAATACGAGCATCTAAATCGTGAGACCAGACAACTAGGCCGAAGCCTGCACTGAAGTTATGCTAAGCTAAAACATTTCAAACAAGCAAATCATAGCACACGTTTACGATTATGTCAGATTCGTAAATTCTAATACATCACGTTATATAAAGCACGCTTATAAATGTTGGCAAACTACTCTGAGGGCACATTTTGTCCCCGTACAATCCTTATTAGTTCGGTTAGAGTCACACATGATTATTTCACTCTACGTTTATGCGCTAATAAATGTAAAACCTTCATTTCTGCGTCATCAGGTATCCAAGACAAATTTACTCCCCCCTTTCCAACATGATAAGAGATTCTAACGGTACACAAGGTTAATAGATTTCCCTAAAAGGTAATGAGGAAATCCCCCCAAATGTAGTTATTTTCATGAGGAAAACTGTGAAGAAGTGCTGTGCAAGAAAGCATCATTTTTTTCTACAATGTCACCAAATAAATATTTCTTGTGCTACCTTCACCGTTTTCCCAGCTTGCAGACACAAAGCAAGTTGTAAAAAAAAGATATAAAATAAATCACCGCGGTTTGTGCTTTTTTAAAGATATGTTGCGTTTTTAGGACTGCCCTGACAGCGCAGCTATCGTCATTCCTAATATGATCAACCTTTAAATAAAACTTTTGTGAATACTACAGGCCGGAGCTTTGACTCTGCCCACGTCTTGGTGGACAGGAGTAGGTACATGGGTTGGAAAAAAGTTGTATGCTTCCACTTAAAAATCCTTCCCCTTCATGCAGCTGTGATTATTGTGTTTGTCTGAACCAGCAACAGTATGGCTGCCTAAGCAAAGCTCACTAACACACATAAAGTATCAAGCTTATATCTGACCTTTTTAGTAACCTCTTTGATGCTGTTATTGGTGCAGAAATCTATATCAAATTCTGGCTCATGGGGTGGGCTAGCACCTATGACCGAGAGCGGTGTGGGCCTGATACGAACTTTGGTGCTCCCCCACAGGAACCATCTCTTTTCCAGTTAGGCGGACCCATAAAATGATGTTGAAACATTATCGTAAGAATGTCAGACAATGTTTATGGTTTCATTGCTTTATCTAAAGATTTAATAGACTGATTACAGAAAAGGTGTTTTGGACAAGCTAAGCCATAAATACAAAGAACTCATGACAGTTCTAAATTAAATCAGGCATAGTGCCACCTTCTAAGGTGGTAATAGAGGGTCATCTTTGGTAGCATAATTGCACTCTTATACAGAGCCATAGCCACAGACTTTCATACAGTCTGTGAGAATACACTTTTCTCAGAGTTTGGACCAAAAGGAAATGATCTAGATGAAAATGTTACTACAGAATATATTCAAGGATTTTTTAAGGGAAGTAGTAGTACATTGTGATACAACAATTGTCAGAGTCTTAGCTGTACAGTTAAGCTGATACATTGTTTAACTTAAGACTGAAAAAGTAAGAACATCCCTGATTCAGTACAGCAAGGACATTTCTTTGTGAACACTTTCTGCTTATTGAAGTATAAACTAGACAGGTTTTAATTAGAACAGGAATCAGCAGCGGTTATTATGTAATATTTTGTGACAAGGAGGAAAGATAGAGAGCAGTGTAAACACAATCTGATGTTAGCTTAAGCTCAAATCGTAATGCTGTCATTTTAATGACAGAAAATCAACACTCACACTCTGTTTATGACATCACTTATTACAACACTGATTAGATCTGAAATCTATGGCAATGCAAGTTATACTTTTGTCAGTTACGTCTAACAGAAGATTTTCCATGGCTTTTTGGTTTTTAAATGATAGTGCTTTTTCGGTGAATTTCTAAGTTTTCTTTTTAATGCAAACTAAAATCTTACTACTTTCTTTACTTTATATTTTTCAGTGACTATATATATATATATATATATATATATAGTATATGGTAAAATCCCTTTACCTACTTACTTTTATGGTACTTACTTGTGTGGTATAGGTTGCATGGTAAAGACATTGCATGGAAAAGCCTGCCTGCCTGCTTGGTAAAGGCAGCATGGTAAAGGCTGTTTCCCACTAGAGCTTATAGGCAGGTATTTTGTTACACAGAATCTCACAGGTTATTGTAATAAGCAACAGGTTGGTGTGGTGACCAACCTGAACAAATCATAGAGATAAACGATTTACAGTGTAGTATTCCTCATTAGGCACCATTAGGGGTTATTTACATTGTTTTGACAACTGTAATTTATGACTTTATGGAATCTCACAGGTTACCATAATACTAGTTTTGGTGTTGGTTACCTCCTGTGACAAACTATGGGTATAGAAGATATGCACTCTGAGAATCCTTGTTACAGCTTCTAAAGACAGGTAGTATTTTGCTTTTCCAAGAGTAATTTTGTATATTTTTGTAATTTTATGACTGAATGAACATTGCCTTGAGGGAAAGCTTTAGCTCAATAAGTTGGTTATGATGACAAGTCAATGATAACAACGATTGGCCTAATTGGTTCTCTATGAAAATGTATTTCAGGTGCCATAGGTCCGAAAGGTTACGCCAAATGCAGTAGGCATGATGTAAAACATATGCTAACACCAATAAGACTTTAAGGTTGGATTGTTTTTGTACCATGTTAAATCCTGCAGTCCGATATATTGTATGAAATCTAATAGACTGACTTTGTAGGGAAGGATTTGAGTGCTGGTTACCTCTTTTGACAAGTTCTAGATTCTACTGGATGAGAATCTCTCCATGCAGCTTCAGGTGGCTAAGGTTACCACCACGTTTCACTGTTCCTAAGTGGGTGAAAAAGATCATCTGGATGATTCCCTTCTCAACACAAAGGACAGTGATTCAAGCCCTAATGTTGTCCATATTGGACTATGGCAAAGTGTTATATTTAGGAATAGACCAAGCATCCATTTGCCACCATCAGACAGTTCAGAACGCTGCAGCAAGACTTTTGTTCCGGCTCCCGAAGCACATCTCACCTTTTTCAAGAGCTTCATTGGATATTGGTTATAAGCATATTCTGTTTAAAGCATTGTGTTATATCTTCAAAGGTAGAGCTGGAACAGGCCCTAGTTACATATAGGATTTAGTGATGCCCTGTGAGCCCTCTCGTGTGTTAAGATCACAGAACCTTGCCTTGTGTACTGTGCAGAGGTTTCGCTTGGCTCGTATGAGGGGATGCTCCTTCTGAGATCTTGGTCCGAAACAATGAAATTCCCTCCCAGAATCCCTGAGAAACTGCAATACCATACTTGCATTCCATAAAGGCTTGAGACCTGGCTGTTTTAGGCTGGTATTCTGGACCAAAAAACTACCAGATGCTGGGGAGCGCTATACTCCCTTTGAGAAGCAGTTATTTGTGTGTTACTGGGCTTTAGTGGATACTGAGCAAATGACCCTAGATCATAATGTAATTCTAAAACCTGAGATTCCAATAATGCAGTGGGTGATGAGTGCACCTAAAACTCACCGGATAGGACATGCAGAGGAAGCCAGTATAATAAAATGGAAGTGGTACATACAGGACAGGGCCCGAGTGGGACCATCATGGACAGCGACCCTTCACCAACAGGTGGCACAGGCCCCCGTGCAGGAGGATGAGAGGGTGCAGGAGGTACCAGAGATAGAAGAATCACCTGTTAGGAGGGGGGAGCCCCTTGAATCCTTGTCCCTTGAGGATAGGAAGCACGTATGGTTCACCAGTGGGTCAACCATATATGTTGGAGCCAAAAGACATTGGAAGGCAGTGTCATATAACCCAGTTCACCAAGACGTTGCTTTTCACTACAGGAGAAAGGAAGAGTAGTCAATATGCAGAATTGTATGCTGTATATCAGGCACTGAAACAAGAATTGCCTGGGACATGTCATATTTATACTGATTCTTGGTCCACCCCAATGGGTTAGCCACCTGGCTTCCCACATGGCATTCACATAACTGGCAAATACTTTCCAAGGAGGTGTGGTGCAAAGAATTGTGGCAAGAAATTTGGGAAATGCTAGAGCAAAGTACCGTCACTGTGTATCATGTAGAAGCCCACTGTCCCACTGACTCACTAGAACAATGGTTTAATTCCCTTGCAGATGATAAAGCCAAAATCTCAGCCCTAGACGTGGTGACACAGGATTCTGGCTTTTCGCGGATGGCTAAGTGGGTGCACCAAAAATGTGGACACTTGGGAGAGAAGGTCACTAACAGATGGGCAGAGTTAGAGGGATGCACATTCCCCCAGATTTGACCAAAACAGTCATGCTTCAATGCCCTATTTGTCACCACACACACAACAGAGATCTGTCCCGCAAACTGTCAGAGGTCTGTTGGGGAGTGGGAAGTTGCCAGGGCAGATATGGCAGATTGATTACATTGGGCAACTACTGAATAGTCACGGGTGTCAACACGCTTGAACAGTGGTGGACACTTATTCTGTCCCTTGCAAATGTGCTACTCAGTTTAATACTATCAAAACTCTGGACTTGTTAATGCTGTATTACTGAGTCCCACTCCAAATCCACAGTGACAATGGGTCACATTTTAAAGGTAAATTGGTGCAAGATTATTGTTCACAACACAATATTGAGTGGATTTATCACATTCCATATTACCTACATGGTCCAGGACTGATTGAGAGAATGAATGGTTTACTGAAAGCCCAATTACAAAAGTTAGCTGATGGAACTTTGAGAAACTGGAGAAAGCATCTAAATGAAACCCTCCAAATTTTGAATACTAAATCTTTTACAAATGCAGACACCCTTTAATGCAAATGTTGACCTTTTCAAGTCACACTAGAATTTGCAAGTCTTGATTTACATGCTTTGAATATGTACAGATTGAAACCAAGAGACATGGCACTTCTTGAAACAAGTGTTGGAATACAGATTCCCCCAGAGCATTTCGGATCGATTGCTCCTCCATCTGGGTTGGCACTCAAAGGTATTTAGGTCTTGTGGGGAGGGGGAGGGGTGATCGGTGCAGACTACCAAGGAGAACTTAAGGTCATCCTATTGAACAGTGGATATGCTGATTTAATAATACAACCTGGAGACAGAATTGCTCAGATTATCATTATTCCAGTGTATGGAGGAATAGTTAAAAAGGGGACTGCCCTAGCCCTTCTTACAGTGCGTGGGGAGGGAGGTTTTGGCTCAACTGACAAAAATCCTGATGCTAAGGTGTGGGTAGAATCCCTAAATCGTCCTCCTGAACCAGCAGTTATAGAAAAGGGCAGGGATAACATTTTATTAGTCATGAAACCAGGACAGGAAAAATGGGATTGCGTACCAGCTGATAAATGTATTTGTGAGAATGATTATACTTGTCTCTTTTACAGATCATACTGCAAGGTGTCTTTGTGCTGTTTGAGCCACCTGGTCAGTGTTCGGGCATGTTCGTGTGGGGTCAGAAGGGACCTAAAGCCCCCAGCTCCAAAGCGATTGACCAACCGCGCCGATCAACACCTTTACTGCATCAAATGAGAACGTCTGATACATTTGGCACAAACTGTGCTGAACAGATTAGATTTCCGCATGACGAATATGAAAAGTACTGTTGATGTTATCTCCACATGTTTAGTCGCCATACCGACTCCTGCCAGAGTTTTGCTGCATATCTTTAATGCCACCAAACAAAGATGAAGGCGTAGAAGAAAGTGATGTACTGACCCACTTTACCCCCTATGAATGTTGTAGGTTTTGCCAAGAGGTAATGGATGAAAAATGGGATAACACAACACATGTGATTACTTACAACATTACTACCGGTGATGTTTGATACAACTTAACTTGCAACACTTACAGAATCAGAAAATGTGCTCAAATGCATCTTGAAGCAACAATGGGGTCTCCTCAAGAGATCCCGTGGAACAACGAGTACTGTGTTAGCATAGAAACGATAAAATGTGTAAATCATTAATAATAGCATGTCTTCCCAACACCTCATGACTGTTGCTAGTCCCTTCAAGCACATTAAACTACAGGTGGGTTGGTTGTTCTCTTGTGGAAACGCCACCTATATGTATATTCCTGCCAGTATAACTGGAGGACCGTGTGCTTTTACGCGGTTAGGACTTATGAGGATTCCATTTCACTCTGCCTCACATCAACGACTTACAAGAGAAGCATTTCAATTAAATAAAGACTGTGACTCTGAAATTCAGTTATTGTCTAAGTCAGAGTATAACTCTTAAGTATTTCTATAGTAGGAGTTCCAGGATTAGCTGTTTATAATACTCGAGTTATCAACAAGTTAGCACGTTTGATGGTCAAGAGTATTAATCATACTTCCATCGCCTTGTCCGAATTGTTGTTAGATATACGAGGCACTAGAAAAGCTGCATTGCAAAACAGGGCAGCCATTGACTACTTGCCCTTGAAGCATGATCATGGCTGCTCAGAATTTGAGAATTTGTGTTGCTTTAATTTGCCAGACCACTCCACTTCTATTCAGTCCCACATTGATGCTTTACATGAATTGGTGAAGGGAGTAAAACAAGATGTAGATAAAGGGTGGTGGGACTGGTTATTTAGCTGGTTGTCTGATTTTGGGCAATTATGCACTATTTTAGGTGGAATACTCATAGTGGTTTATATTATAATAATGCTATGTTGCTGTATACAATGCATACCTAACCTAATAGAAATCTTTAGATCGAAAAGAGTTACTTTTAGACCAGTATGTTATGAGAGTCACTGGTCAAAGGGTAGAGTGCAGTGCTATCCTCATTAACCACCGGCTCCATCTTGACCACTGACTCCATTTTGTGCTTAGCTTAGCTTCAGGTGCCTGCCGTTACATCAGTGGCGCAGGATTTTTCCACAATGAGCTTGTTTTCCACATAGAACATGTTTTCGCTTCTTCCCTCCAGCACCGGGTTGCACTGTGCAGGAACATAACATGGGGGATGGGAATAGTAGACGTGATAAGACAGCATCAGCTTGGGAATGTTTTCAATGTTTTCAATATGGAAAAATACTGCTCCTCTGTCTCCGGACTGCACATTGGGGCAGGGCCCGTTCCTTTGCCTGTTTTCGACGTGGACCGAGTACAGCCAGTGCTTAAATTTCATAACTTACGCAAAGGGAGTGGGAGGTTGCCAGAACCTTCCTCTTGGGTTTGTTTAAGGTATAAAAGGTGCAGAAGCTTGGCACTGAGGCAGGAGGAACTCATTTTGGGGGTGGACGCATTGCCCAAAACAAAATCCCATAGGGGAAGGGAAAGGTTCTCCTGTCTCAGCTGCCAGTGTTCCTCAGCTTGATGTTACCACAAGGATGTTGTTGGATTCGATCCCCATGGTGAGGCATTTTTATTCCTAATTCTCTAGCTACAATTTGTATATATATATACAGTATATACAGTATATATAGAGATATATATATATATATATTCACTGCATAAATTCATTGTTGAGGCATTATATTTTTTATGCCTATAACTGCTGTAAGTAGTCTAGCACTTACACGTGTTTTACTGAATTCAAGTTAAATGCTCATATTGATACGTTTGTGTGCTTTTATTTGATATCTGGGAATCACCTTAATCAATGAATTACTCAATCTAGGTGTGCTGCATTCCTTGGCATCGTGTTCCTCTTAGTTTGAAGCAAAGCAGAACACCTATGTATTTCTGATTTGTAGACAAGATACAGAGTTTAGGAACAGTGGTTATTTGTGCACATCTGAAATTGGGGTACGTATACTATCATGATTCTGATAACATTTTACAAAACGTCTTCTCTCTTGCACACTGGCTTACATTTGGAAGCCAAAAATGTGAAGATATTCAGTTGTTATACTATTCTGTGTTTCCTTGCGTTTCCCATTGAAAATGGTACCCCACTTGTGTGGCTGGACCTAGCACCCACAACACAAAATACCCCAAAACGCATTCTGAAGACATCACATCTCACGCAGCAAAATCAACACATTGTTTACAGTGTAGGTAAATGCATAATTTGGACAGTAGTCCAACCTCCACCCTGGGAAACCTACCATACACAGACATTTCTGAGAAGTAGTCCAGGGTGGTGTGACGTTTGTGGGTCCCTCAATCTTTGTGTACCCAGAAGGCCTTGAAAACCTCAAACTTTGACTAAAACACAAATTCCCCACATATTTATGTAAAAGAAAGCTGCACAAGCTGCAGTGATCAATAGAATTTCTACCACAGAGCGTTGTCACACTTCTCCCAATAAAATTGTACCTCACCTGTTTGTCTGGGCCTAGTACCACAACATAAAACACTCCAAAACGCAACATGAATGCATCCAAAAGTCTGAAGGAAAAATGTCCCGGTTTTTGCAGTGTGGGTAACTGGGTGATTTTGGCCTGGGTTCACTGCCACTAAGGGAACCCTACCAAATCCAGATATGGTATGACTTGCGTGGATTCCACAACTATTTTTTACCAAGAAGAACTTCAAACTTTGCCTGAAAACATGCATTTTGATCACATTTCTGTGAGAGAATGTTCCAGAAACTGTAGGGATCCAAAAACTTCCTACAACCCAGCATTCCCACATGTCTCCCGAGAAAAAGAGTGCCCCACTTCTGTGTCTGGGCCTTGTTACTGTAACAAGGAAGTTCCCAAAATGCAAAACAAACAGATCAAATGTTTCCACTCAAAACCAATCCTTTTTTGTAATGTAGATAGCTGTGGATTTTGGGTCTGGGTTCAGCTGCTACCCAGGAAAACCAATCAAATGCAGACATTTCTGAAAACTAGAGACACCCCTAGGAGTCCAAGCTTGCATGGATCTTACAAGGTTTTTTTCCAGATGCCCTTGCAAACCTCAAACATTAGTTAAACACACACATTTTGCTCACATTTCTGTGAGGGAAAGATCCAGAGCCTGGGGGGATCCACACATGTCTTACCATTCAGTGTTCTTATACATCTCTCAATAAAAATGTTGCACTGCTGCACGCAGCATGAGCCGAACATTCGGCTCGGGCCGCAACACGCGTTCCCAGACGCGACGTGGCCCCAGTCTGCTGTGTGCTTTCCGAGGCCCCAAATTGAGCATGGGGCCTCGCTCTTTTTCTGTTCACCGCATTTTCAGTCATTTCTGACCCTCACTCACCTGTTCTTTTCTTCTCTTTTCTTCTTTTCAGGGACATCTGGTTGTACCTTCTTTATGAATTCTCCTACAATAACTCTGTCCATAGTGCCTCCAAGGTCACTCCTTTTTTCTGTTCTTATGGCTATCATCCTACCTCTTTTCCTACTACTCCTCAGTCTACCTCTTCTCTTCCTGCTGTTACTTCATTCTCCAGACGACTTTTACAGATTCATAGATTGATTCGCTTTAACTTGTTGAGCACCAAGAGATACATGAAGAGAATAGCAGACAAGAAACGGAGGGATGCTCCAGAATACCACCTTCAGGATAAAGTCTGGCTTTCATCTAAATTTCTACCTTTACGCCTTTCTCAGAATAAGTTCACACCTCGTTACTATGGTCCTTTCCGAATCCTTCAGCTGATCAATCCTGTCACTGTCCGCCTTTACTTGCCTCGTACCTGGAAGATTCACCCGGTCTTTTATGTTTCTCAGCTAAAACCCTATGTACCTGATCCTTACTCTCGTCAGTTTCCCTGTCCTCCTCCTGTGTTCGTATATGATGTACCTGAATATGAGGTACAGGAGATTTGTGATTCTCGTATCTTTCACAAACGTCTTCAGTACTTGATTCATTGGAAGGGTTACCCTCTCAGTGAATGCTCTTGGGAAGATCCATCTTCTGTTCACGCGCCTCTTCTGATTCGTCATTTTCACCGCTTGTTTCCGCACAAACCTGGGCCTTCGGGGGGGGACCTACTGTCACGCCGATGCATGCGCCGATGCACGCGGCCCGAGCCGAACATTCGGCTCGGGCCGCAACACGCGTTCCCAGACGTGGCACGCCCCCAGTCTGCTGTGTGCTTTCCGAGGCCCCAAATTGGGCATGGGGCCTCGCTCTTTTTCTGTGCACTGCGTTTTCAGGCATTTCTGACCCCCACTCACCTGTTCTTTTCTTCTCTTTTTTCTTTTCTTCTTTTCTGGGACATCTGGTTGTACCTTCCTTTATGTTTTTTCCCCCATCCCATGTTACCTTTCTCTTCCTAGCATTCCTTGTTCCCTATTCTCTATGGTTCCTAGTCCATTCTGTTCTATGTACTTTTCCCTATCTAAGATGGTGTCCTTTTACTTCCTGTTGGTCGTTTCCTGTTTGTTGGTATTTAAGGGCTGTGATTCTTTCTCTCCTTGCGTTGCAACACTTTCTGTTTGGATGGTGTCTTCGCTCCTGCTTCCTCGTATTCTTGTGCTGGTTCTCGACAGTTCGGAATACTTTTTCCTGTATTTGCTCTTGTTGATATCTCTTCCTTTTTGTTCCTGTTTTAGGAACATATCTTTGTGGAGGTTTTTTCCCCTTTTCTGTTTTTTTTTCCCTCTGGCGCTACTTCTGAGGGACATGGCCTGCTCTTGGCGTACCCATTGCCTGCAGCACCGTGGCTACCAGAAAGATTCGCCCCTACTTGGGACAAGGCCGAACATTCAAGAACAGGATCCATGCCACTCGCTCTGCGGCCTCCAGGGTAAAGCAGCACGTAAGTTGTGACAGATTGCAGTGCCAAATACTCCCGACGTCGCCAACATCATGGATGATACAGTGGCGGCTGCTGCAGATCCTGATCAATCTCTTCTGGCAACCATTCAGCAACAGGCGCAGGAACTGCAACAATTACGCAACACGAATGCTGCTTTATGTCAAGCTTTGGCCTTTCGCAGTGCGGATGTTCCGGCCGTCTCCACTTCTACTCCTCGTTTCTCCGGTGAACCAACTAAGCTGCGAGAGTTCCTCTATGCATTAACTGTGTATTTCGCCTTCCGACCTACCCAATTCTCCCACGACAAGACAAAGGTGAGATATCTTATCAGTGCCTTATCCGGTCCTTCCTTGGCCTGGGCAACCCTGATGGTATCCTCCAATGACCCAGTATTATCAGACTCAGTGAGTCGGTTTAAACAGATGTTCAGTCGTCCAGGATTGGAGGCCTCTGCGGAAGAAGCCTTATATGACATCCAACAAGGCTCACAAGATGTCCTCCAATATATTACCCGCTTTCGACAGCTAGCGGCTGAGACCACTTGGGTGGAACGATCTCTGGTGACCTTATTTTGTAGAGGACTTGAAGAAATCAAAGACGAGTTAGTACACTCCACCCGAGTTGAAGATCTTCGTGGTCTGATGGATCAGGCTCTTTCCATCGAATACCGTCTCCAAGAGCGACGTATAGAGAAGAGAAAGAGTAGAGGATCATCTCAGCCAAGCACTTCACGTGTCTTTATGCATCGTCCCGAGGAACCTCGTCCTCCAGCCAGAGATGCCGAAGGCGAACCTATGCAGGTGGATACCACTCGAGGACCACTTTCCGTTAGCGAGTGGGAAGACAGACGTAGGAAGGGATTATGCCTGTATTGTGGTGCTGCCGGCCACATGCTCCTGACCAGCCCCGTTCGTCCTCAAAGGCCACCGGGAAACACCACTTCCCGTCCTCTGAAAGAAGTGAGGGGACGGGATCATCAGCTATACCTTCCATCAATTCCTTCAAGGACAATGCCACTACTTTGTTTATGTTACCTGTGACGTTACATTTACCAGACGGCGGTCAAGAGAGAACACTGGCTTTACTTGATTGTGGTGCCAATGGCATATATAGGGATAAGACTTGGGCCACGACTCAACAAATACCAACACGACCCAAAGAAACCCCAGAACAAGTTCACACAGTGGATGGGTCTTTAATATCCTCTGGTCCAGTTGAT
Organism: Pleurodeles waltl; assembly: GCF_031143425.1. NCBI lineage: Eukaryota > Metazoa > Chordata > Amphibia > Caudata > Salamandridae > Pleurodeles > Pleurodeles waltl. The sequence continues at coordinate 73,665,912 of NC_090442.1, read as the reverse complement.
ACCACCACCATGACACTGAGTTTACAATCTGGGAACCATCAAGAACACATCTCTTTTGATCTAATATCATCCCCCAGCCATACTATCATTTTGGGAATTCCGTGGTTCATAAGACATAACCCTTATGTAAATTGGGAAACCCAGACTATTTCCCTGTCCTCCCAGTTTTGTCATGAGAACTGCTTTGCTTCAGACACTTATTGGTCACCCAAGAGGTTGATGCCTACTGAAAGTATTACTGGATGTTCCATCAATACAGTTCAAGGAGTTCCTGATCACTATCTAGAATTTCAAGATGTGTTCCAAGAACCAACCAGACCTGTGTTACCCCCACATCGAGATTACGATTGTGCTATTCCCTTGGAACCCGGAGCTATCGTTCTCTTTGGGAGGAAGTATTCACTCACTGAACCTGAAAGAGAAGTACTAAAAGAATATCTGCAAGAAAACTTACATCGCGGTCTTATTGTACCATCGTCCTCTCTGGCTGGGGCTCATCTCTTTTTTTGTACCCAAGAAAATGAAGGATCTTCGTCCCTGCCTGGATTTTCGCGGGCTAAATAAAATAACTATAAAGGACCGTTATCCTTTGCCTCTCATTAAGGATATACTAGAGGCAGTCAGAGGGGCTCAACGATTTACCAAACTGGATCTTCGTGGAGCCTACCACCTTTTACGTATTAAAGAAGGAGACGAGTGGAAGACTGCTTTCCGGACCCCATTTGGTCATTATGAGTACAGAGTTATGCCTTTTGGTCTTACTAATGCCCCCTCCATTTTTCAAAGATTTATGGATTCAGTATTCTCTGATCTCTTGAACCATACGGTCGTCATCTATTTAGACAATATCCTTATTTATTCTAAACGTTCTGAACTTCATTCCTCTCACGTTAAACAGGTCCTCCAAAGACTCCGGGAACATCAACTGTCCTGTAAACCCCAAAAATGTGAGTTTGACAAGACTGAAGTCAAATATTTGGGATATCACCTTAGTCCCACTGGCATAGCTATGGACCAAGAAAAAGTACAAGCCATTCTAGATTGGGCTTCTCCTTCCTCTATTAAGGAAACACAATGTTTTTTAGGATTGGCTAATTTTTATCTGCAGTTTATCTTGGACTTTGCAGAACAAACCAGCCACATAACACAAACATTAAAATAGGAAAATCTAAAGAAAGGCTTTGTCTGGACCAAGGCGGCTGAAAAAGCATTTCAGAGTCTAAAAAGGGCCTTCACTCAGGCACCGATATCGAGGCACCCAGATACCAACAAACAATTTATTGTTGTTACAGATGCTTCCGAAAGAGCCATCGGAGCTGCCTTACTCCAACAGCAAGAAGATGACGGTCTTGAACATCCTGTGTTCTATTTGTCCCATGTACTTTCGGCGTCAGAACAACATTACTCAGTAATTGACAGGGAGTTGTTAGCCCTCAAAACAGCCTGCCTTGAGTGGAGGCAGTATCTTATGGGTTCCAAAGAGCCCTTCGAGGTACAAACAGACCATTGCAATCTACAATGTTTGCGTAACTTTTTATGCCAGAACAGTCGTCAGACTCGTTGGGCCTTCTTCTTCAGACAGTATGACTTTTATGTCACTTATATTCCTGGATCCCAAAACATTCTGGCTGATGCCCTATCTCGCCGTTATCCAGATTGTACTTCTACCCCATCACAGTATCTTCTTGAGCCCGGTAAAATCATCGGAGTAGCTCAGTCTTTCCTGGATGAGGTACAACTGGAATACTCCAATCTGACTGATCAAGAAATAAAGAAACTGAACATATGTAAGATGCAAGGATGTTATTATTATAAGAACGTGTTGTTTCTCCCTACTAATGGAGTCAGAGAAAAAGCACTACAAATGTGCCATGATTCACTGGTTGCTGGTCATAGAGGCATTTAGGCCACACAAGAACTACTCTTGCGCTCTTTCTGGTGGCCTACTTGGAAATCAGATGTCGAAAGATACGTTCAGGCTTGTCCCATATGTGCTCAAGTAAAGATTCCACGTACCAGACCTGCAGGATTACTACAACCATTACCTTTCCACCGGCTCCCTGGCACACCATTTCTACTGATTTTATGTGTTCATTACCTCCATCAGCAGGAAACCGGGTTATCATGGTCACCATAGATTCTTTTATTAAGATGGCTCACTTCACTGCTCTGAAAAAACTACCTAATTCCCAAGAACTAAGTCAGATATTTATCCAACATATTTTCTTTCTCCATGGATTTCCACACAGCATTGTATCTGACAGGGGACCTCAGTACATCTCCCGGTTTTGGAAACATTTTTGTAAGACACTGAATATCAACAAAGCACTCTCATCGGGTTTCCATCCTCAAACCAATGGACAGACTGAGCGTCTCAACCAAGGATTGGAGCAGTACCTTCGCTGTTTTTGTAATTCTACTCAGAGCAACTGGAACACTTACCTCCCTATTGCTGAATTCTCCTACAATAACTCTGTCCATAGTGCCTCTAAGGTCACTCCTTTTTTCTGTTCTTATGGCTATCATCCTACCTCTTTTCCTACTACTCCTCAGTCTACCTCTTCTCTTCCTGCTGTTACTTCATTCTCCAGACGACTTTTACAGATTCATAGATTGATTCGCTCTAACTTGTTGAGCACCAAGAGATACATGAAGAGAATAGCAGACAAGAAACAGAGGGATGCTCCAGAATACCACCTTCAGGATAAAGTCTGGCTTTAATCTAAATTTCTACCTTTACGCCTTTCTCAGAATAAGTACACACCTCGTTACTATGGTCCTTTCCGAATCCTTCAGCTGATCAATCCCGTCACTGTCCATCTTCACTTGCCTCGTACCTGGAGGATTCACCCGGTCTTTCATGTTTCTCAGCTAAAACCCTATGTACCTAATCCTTACTCTCGTCAGTTTCCATGTCCTCCTCCTGTGTTAGTGGATGATGTACCTGAATATGAGGTACAGGAGATTTGTGATTCTCGTATCTTCCACAAACGTCTTCAGTACTTGATTCATTGGAAGGGTTACCCTCTCAGTGAATGCTCTTGGGAAGATGCATCTTCTGTTCACGCGACTCTTCTGATTCGTCATTTGCACCGCTTGTTTCTGCACAAACCTGGGCCTTTGGGGGGGGGGGACCTACTGTCGCGCCGATGCATGCGCCGATGCACGCGGCCCGAGCCGAACATTCGGCTCGGGCCGCAACACGCGTTCCCAGACGCGGCACTCCCCCAGTCTGCTGTGTGCTTTCCGAGGCCCCAAATTGGGCATGGGGCCTCGCTCTTTTTCTGTGCACCGCGTTTTCAGGCATTTCTGACCCCCACTCACCTGTTCTTTTCTTCTCTTTTTTCTTTTCTTCTTTTCTTCTTTTCTGGGACATCTGGTTGTACCTTCCTTTATGTTTTTTCCCCCTTCCCATGTTACCTTTCTCTTCCCAGCATTTCTTGTTCCCTATTCTCTATGGTTCCTAGTCCATTCTGTTCTATGTACTTTTCCCTATCTAAGATGGTGTCCTTTTACTTCCTGTTGGTCGTTTCCTGTTTGTTGGTATTTAATGGCTGTGATTCTTTCTCTCCTTGCACTGCAACACTTTCTGTTTGGATGGTGTCTTCGCTCCTGCTTCCTCGTATTCTTGTGCTGGTTCTCGACAGTTCGAAATACTTTTTCCTGTATTTGCTCTTGTTGATAGCTCTTCCTTTTTGTTCCTGTTTTAGGAACATATCTTTGTGGAGGTTTTTTCCCCTTTTCTGTTTTTTTTTTCCTCTGGCGCTACTTCTGAGGGACACGGCCTGCTCTTGGCGTACCCATTGCCTGCAGCACCGTGGCTACCAGAAAGAGTCACCCCTACTTGGGCCAAGGCCGAACCTTCAAGAACAGGATCCACGCCACTCGCTCTGCGGCCTCCAGGGTAAAGCAGCACGTAAGTCGTGACAAAAAATGGTATCCCTCTTGTGTGGTTGAGCCAATTCCCACCAACAAGAACGGCCCCAAAACACAACATGGACAGATTAAATTTTTCCACTCTACATCAAATCTTTTTAGCAATATGAGTCACTGTGCATTTTGAGGCTGGGCTTGGCTACCACCCATTGAAACATACCAAAACAAGACATTTCTGAAAACCAGACATCAGAGGAAATGCAGTGTTGTGTGACTTACGTGGCTCTTACAAAGTATTTTTACACAGATGCCCTGGCAAACCTCAAACATTTGCCCAAAAAAATACATTTCCCTCACATTTCTGTTAGGGAAATTTCCGGAATCTGTGGAGATCCCTATGTCTCCCGATAAAAGTGGTATCCAGCTTGAGTGACTGGGCCTCGCACCAGCAACAGGAAATGCCCCAAAACAAAACATGGGCAGATCACATTTTCCCACTCAAAACCCACTCTTTTTTGGAGTATGGGGAGTTGTGGATTTTGAGCCTGGGCTCGTCTGCCACCCAGGGAAGCCATTCAAATGCAGACATTTCTGAAAAATAGACACCTGGGGCAATCCACGATGGTGGAACTTGTGTGACTCTCACAAGGTTTTTGTTACCCAGGAGGACTTGCAAACTACAAATATTTGCACAACACACACACATTTTCATTGCATTTCTGTGAGGGAAAGTTCCAGAATCTGTGGGAATCCACTAATTTCCTACCACCCAGTGTTCCCATACATTTCCTAATAAAAAACAGTACTGCTTTTGTGTGTGTGACAGGGTGTCTTCCGCTGAAGACGCCCCTCGGCACCCCGTGGGCACACATCAGAGTGCAGAAGGCCCCGGGGAGCCTTCTGGAGATGGACGCCCTGACCCGGAAGCACTTCTCAGTGCTGCCGGCATAACAGAGGACGAAGGAGCATCGTGGCTTTTTAAGGGCCCCCAACAGCACACATGGTGGCAACCACCGAAGCAGGAAGATGCATCCCGGAAACCTGCCGACTCCGTCCGAGAGGAGAATCGCGGCCAGCTGAAGCCTCGGGAAGCCAGGAACCAGGAGGAAGCCCACGCTGAAGCCGGCCATGCTCTGGAGAGCGTGGCTACACCAGGTACGGAAGAGGGAAGACAGTAGTGGGGGTCGGGAACAGATTTTTTTTTTTTTTGTTTTTAGTTTTGTTTGTAGCCCGTTTTGGATTTATTTTGTTTGGTGACTGAGGAGTCCTGGGGCATAGCATTTCATAATGCAGCAAACACCCAAAGAAATCCGGGTTTGCTCCTTGAGCCTACAAACAGTGTTGTTTTTTCTCCTGTATGAGCACCCATATGTTTAAAAACACCCTGAACCTGACCTTAGCGGCCGGAAGCCTGTTAAGGCATTGTTTTAGTTTTATTGTGCACAATTCAGTTCAGTTTGTGTGGTGTCTCAAGTACTATCAAGTAGGATGTAAGAAAACATTTATTTTTAACTGAAAGCCTCAAGGCAAGATAGATATAACAACTATATATTGTGATAGATCACTCAGGAAAACAGATAAAGAGGAAAATACCCCTTCAATCAGAAGGAGGGAGAGAGAGAGAAAAGACAGAGAGAGAAAATAGAAAAAAGAGAAAAGAAGAAAGTAAAACAAGAAGAAATAAAGGAAGGGCAGCGGGAAAATTAGAAGAAAAGCAATAAGGAGATACTAGCAGCAGGAAAAGAGGAGAGAAAGAAGAAAAGGGATAAGGACCAGGAAAGAGCCTATTCCGACAAACAACAGAAGAAAGGAGGGGGGGGCTGGAAAGGGAATAAATAAGGAAGAACCTACTTACCCACTACCTGTGTTCTTCTTTCCTTTACATGCTCCTCCTGAATTGATCCTGGGAAACGAAAGAAAGACAAGAGAATAAGCGTGAAGACCCAACCAGAAGACAGAGAGAAGGTAAAGAACAAACGGCCATCAAAAGACAATCTGATAAGAGACTGACATTGTCTTATGTTCAATCAATAAAACTCTCTGAAGATATGTTCGTGTCCCTCCATTTTCTGACGCCTCTCACAGTGGTGTCAGAAGTGGTATTGTGGTCTGGGCTGTTCCATATCCCACCATCTTTCTACCAAGCACAGAAAATGGAGGACAAGCACCCCCTTGGCAGAAATGATTGCTCAGCTAGTGGAGGGTCAGAGGCACCTTCAATTGGTATTGGAGGAACAAATCCCAGAAGCCAGGAGAAGAAAGGGAGGCCCTTCAAATGGCCCTGAAGAGTCAAGCAACCATCATGGCCAACAACCAATTGGTTCATGAGACGGCCTTGGGGAAATTGACGGACACTATTGCCCACAGTAAAGTTCATCCAAATGTTCCCAGCAGCGTGTTGCAAAAGTACCAGGAAACCGACGACCCAGATTCATTTTTTACCAACTTCGTGCGGGTCGCTAGCTCTGCATATTGGCCAACAGATAAATGGGGGCAATATATCACACCTCTCCTCACTGGGACCCTACAAGCTGCCTATCAGGCTGTCAATCCAGGGGGTGTGACACCTTATTCTGATATCAAGAAGGCCATTCTGGAAAGAGTCGGATTGGATCAAGAAAACTACAGGGTTAGATTTAGACAAACCAAGTGGGCATCCCAAGAAAATCCTCGAACATTGTATTACCGGGTACAATACGCTGCAGGGAAATGGATCAATCCCACAGACACTTCCAAAGACAATCTGTTTGATACAATAGTATTAGAACAGTATTTATATGTGCTTCCTCCTACGACTAGAAATTGGATTCGACAACATCCAAACCTAACTAACACGGCTGCTGTGGAACTAGCCCGCGTGTTACATCAGGCTCCAGAATTCCGGAGCACCCCTACCAGGGCAGCTCCTCCTACCAATAAGGGTCCTATCCCTAACCCACTATTTGGGCATCCCCACCCAAACCCAAATCTAGAAAAACCTGGTAGCACTCGTGGTCCTCCGAGAGATTTCCCTATTGGACCCCAGTGCTTCCACTGCGGAGAGTGGGGCCACATAGCCCGACAATTTCCTCTCAAGAAGGACCCCGAAGAACCGATGGACATTAGCCTAACAAAAGGACGAGTTCTCTGGGCCGGTGCAGGAAAAGTGAAGTATACTATGCATATAAGAATTAAAAATGAGAGAGGGAATATATTAGTGGACTCAGGATGTAACCAGAGTGTGGTTAACGAACACTATGTACAGCCCCAGCAATGGGAGAAAAGAGCAAATGTCCTAATAACATGCGTTCACGGCGATCAAAAACTGTATCCAGCAGCCAATATATCCATTAAGTGGAGAGGCCAAGAAGAAATGCTCACTGTAGGGGTCATACCCGGTTTAGGGGAGGACCTTATAATTGGGACCAATTAGGCAGCTTTCCCTGAGCTTCTAGAAAGTCTCAAACAAGAAAGCACCTCAGAGAAGCGGTGGAAAGAAGCCCCATTTTCTTCAAGCCAAATAGATGAGAGCAGACCCAGAACAAAACTCACAAAAGCCCAAAAGAGAGCGAACAATAGACTTTACATGATGACCTCTTTCCTGACTGATGTCCCGAAGACTGTTCTTTCAGTAGCCAGTCAGTTTCGTTTATCCCAAAAGGAAGACACATCTTTGAAACATGCCTGGAGCATGGCTCTTTCTCCACCAAGGCAGGCAGTAGGTCCTTCATTCCATCTAAAAAAATGGCTTGCTATATAGACAAGGTCCACACTCCAATACCCAGTTGGTGGTCCCTCAACCTTTTAGAGAACAGGTATTGCATTTAGCCCATGGAGATAACGGGGAGGGACATCTAGGAAGAGAAAAAACGGAAGAGGCTATTACAAAATGGTTTTATTGGCCTGGGATTTATGGGGATATTAGGAAACACTGCCAGGCCTGTCCTCGTTGCCAACTCATTAACCCCTCTAATGACCCTAAGGCCCCACTCCAACCCTTACCTATTATCGAGGTACCATTTACTCGGGTCGGTATGGACCTAGTAGGCCCTTTAACTCCCTCAGTCAAAGGCCACCAATATCTACTGACTTTGGTCAATTATAAAACCCGTTATCCAGAGGCTATTCCCCTTGCTAGTATGACCACCAGACCTATCGCACAAGCCATGGTAGAATTCTTTTCGAGAGTGGGTTTCCCTAAAGAAATATTGACAGATCAGGGGACCCCTTTTATGTCCCGATTCATGGCCAAAATATGTCAGATATTGGGTATACAACAGATCAGAACCTCAGTATACCATCCCCAGACTGACGGTCTCATAGAACGATACAACCAAAAAAAAAAAAATCTTCTACGAAAGGCTATTAATGAATCAGGGAAAAACTGTGAGAGGAAATTGCCCTTGGTTCTTTATGCCCTCCAGACACATATCCAATCATTCACCTGGCACAGCCCATTCGAGCTCCTCTTCGGACGTCAACCCCGCACCTTGCTCGACATATTGGTGGAGCAATGGGAGAAGGTAGACACAGAAAGCAAAGACGTACTCAGTTATGCACAGGAACTAAAAGACACCCTACACGTAGTATGGGAAACTGTGCATACATCTTTGAAGAATGCCGAAGACACTCAAAAAATATATTTTGACAAAACCTCTCAACCCAGAACCTTAGACATAGGGCAGAAAGTCCTGGTACTATTACACAGTACAGAGAATAAACTACTAGCCCAGTGGCAAGGACCCATTTCGACACTCGAACAAGTCACTCCTGTGACTTATGAATTAGAAATTCCCAATGGTAGTGAGCAGATTTATCACATAAATCTCCTTAAACCATGGCACGAGGCTGAAGAAACCCACCAGGTTTGTCTAGTCAGTACCATTTCCACAAGAGACCTACCCTTATATCCTTTGAGCTCACAGGAGACCTACAAAAGTAAACCTCAGTTTGATACATGCCTCACTAAACTACAGAAATCACAGTTAACTACGATAGTAAATAACAACTTAGATGTTTTTTCCGCCAATTAAATGCTCTGTCCCACTTCGACACTTACCCTATGACCCTAATTGATGACTTGTTAGAACGGCTAGGAAAAGCCAAATACATGACCACCCTGGATCTAACAAAAGGGTACTGGCAGATACCGTTAAAAGACGAAGACAAAGATAAAACAGCATTTTCCACCCCAACCAGCCTTTAACACTTCCTTCCTTTCAGTCTCCACAGCGCTCCTGCAACCTTCCAACGCTTAATAAATCTAGTATTGAGACCATTTCAGCAATACGCAGCGGCCTACTTAGATGACATTATCATCTATAGTGAATCATGGAAAGACCACCTATCCCATTTGATCAATATCTTATCGGCCCTTAGAGAAGCAGGCTTCATAGCCAATCCAGATAATTGTAAATTGGGGTATGATTCCATTAATTACCTAGGCTACATTATCAATCAGGGCGCAGTGAAACCCCAACTGGAAAAAGTACAGGCCATCACACAGATTCCTCTTCCCAAACGAAAGAAAGATGTCAGAGCCTTTTTGGGGATGGTCGGCTATTACAGAAGATTCAGCCCTCATTTTTCTGACATCGCAGCCTCTCTCACCACTCTCTTGTCAAAATCCAAACCCAACCAGATTTCTCGCTTGTCTGACGTGGAGATAAGTCGCTTTGAGCTCCTGAAACATCTCCTCACTCTTGAACCTGTGTTATGATGTCCTTATTTTCAGCAGCCTTTCCAAGCCCAAACAGATGCCTCGGATCAGGGCCTCGGGCTGTCCTCTCCCAAGCTGATGATCATGGTCTCTACCATCCCATAGTCTTCCTGAACCGCAAGCCTCTTCCCCGAGAGCGGCATTATCCTACCTTGGAGAAGGAGTGCTTGCCGATCAAGTGGGCCATGGAATTGCTCCGCTATTATTTGTCGGGCCGTACCTTTACCTTATTTACAGACCATGCCCCCTTGGCTTGGTTGGCGAAGCATAAAGACTCTAATGTGCGAGTTCTCTGTTGGTTCTTATCCCTCCAATCCCTTTCCTTTCAGGTCCGTCACTCGCCTGGCCGCCTCCTTGCCAATGCTGATTTCCTCTCCCGTTATCTGGGTGGCCTGTGGCCCAACCGGCCACTGTCCAGGGGGAGTGAGTGTGACGGGGCATCTGCCGCCGAAGCTGCCCCTCGGTGCCCCGGGGGCACACATCAGAGTGCGGAAGGCCCCAGGGAGCCTTCCGGAGACAGACACCCTGACCCGGAAGCACCTCTGAGTGCTGCCGGCAGAACAGAGGACGGCGGAGCATCAGGGCTTTTTAAGGGCTTCCACCAGCACACATGGTGGCAACCACCAGAGCAGGAAGACGCATCCCGGAGACCTGCTGACGCCGTCCGAGAGGAGGATCGTGGCCAGCTGAAGCCTCGGGAAGCCAAGAACCAGGAGGAATCCCGCACTGAAGCCAGCCACGCTCTGGAGAGCGTGGCCACACCAGGTACGGGAGGGGGAAGATAGCAGGGGGGGTCAGGAATGTTTTTTTTTTGTTTTTTTTGTTTTTAGTTTTGTTTGTAGAGCATGTGGGATTTATTTTGTTTGGTGACTGAGGGGTCCTGGGTCATAGCATTTAATAACGCGGCAAACACCCAAAGAAACCTGTGTTTGCTCTTTGAGCATACAAATAGTGTTGTTTTTTCTCCTGTATGAGCACCCATATGTTTAAAAACACCCTGAACCCGACCTTAGCGGCAGGAAGTATGTTAAAGTATTGTTTTAGTTCTATTGTGCACAATTCAGTTCAGTTTGTGTGGTGTCTCAAGTACTATCAAGTATGATGTAAGAAAACATTTATTTTGAACTGAAAACCTCAAGACAAAATAGATATAACAACTATATATTGTGATAGATCACTCAGGAATACAGATAAAGAGGAAAATACCCCTTCAAACAGAAGGAGGGCGAGAGAGTGAAAAGACAGAGAGAGAAAATAGAAAGAAGAGAAAAGAAGAAAGGAAAACAAGAAGAAATAAAGGAAGGGTAGAGGGAAAATTTGAAGAAAAGCAATAAGGAGATACTAGCAGCAGGAAAAGAGGAGAGAAAGAAGAAAAGGAAAAAGCACCAGGAAAGAGCCTATTTCAACAAACAACAGAAAAGAGGAGAAGAAGGGGAGAAGGCTGGAAAGGGAAAAAACAGGGAAGAACCTACTTACCCACTACCTGTGTTTCCTTTACATGCTCCTCCTGAGTTGACCCTGGGAAACGAAAGAAAGACAAGAGAACAAGCATGAAGACCCAGATAGAGACCAGAGAGAAGGAACAAACGGCCATTAAAAGACAATCTGATAAGAGACTGACATTGTCCTATGTTCAATCAATAAAACTCTTTCTGAAGATACGTTCACGTCCCTCCATTTTCTGACGCCTCTCACAGTGTGGATGGGCCGAGAGTCCGCAATACAAGATGCCCCAAAACGCGGTACCTGATTTTGTCTTGGGGCAGCTGCAGTATTTGGGCCCGAGCTTGGCGGCCACCCAGGAAAACCTACCAAATCCAGAAATGTTTGAAAACTAGTCAGCCATGGGCGTCCACGGTGGTGTGCTAGCGGGATTGAAAGATGTTTTTTACCTGCAGTGCACTGCTATTCTCAAAATTTGCCTAAAAGTTTATATACAGCAGTCAAGGAATATCTCCTCATCTACGGACAGGGTACATCCCAGAGGTCCTAGCCTAGGACAGCTCTCCATCTACATACAGGGAACATCCCTGTGTTCCTAGCTGGTGCTTTGCATAATTAATGCATCACCCTTAGCTTCAACTCATTTCACCTATGCTTGTGTCCCCTTGTGACTGGACAAAGCTATACTTCTCTTATGAGCATTAATGAGAGTGAAACGTGCATGGGGCCGCTTAAAGCTGTAATTCTATGTGTGGAATTGTAAAATCTTTTTTTCCTTATTTCAGCTCAGCATGACTACCACTAGCTAATCCTAGGCTTTGTCATTTTGTTTTCTAGCTTGCCATGGATAGAACTGTGCTAATAAAATGCTTAAAAGTTCTGGTAAAAAACCAAACATTGAATGTGGGTAGATTTAGGGGCATGTTTATACTCTGTTTGCGCCGGATTTGTGTCATTTGTTTTATGCAAATCCGACGCAAAACTTAACTCTATACTTATATTTTGGCGCTAGACATGTCTAGCGTCAAAATATTGGAGTTTAAGTCGTTTTTTGCCTGCGGAAAACTAACTTGCGTCAATGAGATGCAAGTTAGGCGTTCCCGTGCAAAAAATGACCCTAAGGCCCTAGTGCCTTATTTATCCTCCCATGCAAAAATCACGCACGGGAGGAGGAGGGACTTACATAATGGCGCTAAGCCTGCATAGCACCATTATTTAACATCTGGGTATGGGCAGGCGTTACGGGACCTGTGGGCCTCTTTCCATGGTCAGAGACCATGGAAACAGCCCACAGGTGCCCTTCCCTGTCCCCAGGGACACCCCCACCCACCCGCACCTGGAGGACACCTAAGGATGTGGGGACCCATCCCAGGTAAGTCCGGGTAAGTATTTGTAATTTTTTTTTCAAAGTGCCATAGGAGGGCCTAACTAGGGCACCCCTACATGGCACTGTGCCCATTGGGCTGGGGGGCATGACTCCTATCTTAAGTGAGACAGGCGTCATACCCATGGGGTTTTAACGTCAAAAAATTACTCTAGTTTGGGCAGAGGCATTTTTTTGCCTCTGCCCGTACTAGCGTTATCCTCTGACGCTAAACCCCCTGTTCTCCCTACGCCTCCTACACCCGGCTAGCGTCCTTTTCTAGGACGGTAGCCAGACCTTACTGGCAGCTAACGTCATACAATAAATATGACGCCCTGCCGGCATCTTGGTATGGCGTTTGCGCAGTTCAGCGTCAAAAAGTATAAATATGGTCCTTAGAGTCTTACTCGCTAGTGCTGTAGATGTGCTTTATTAACAAGAGCAGGTCCCCATCTAAACACAGGGGACTACCCAAGTATCCACGCCGCTGCTTTATATGTATATAGTTATATATAATCACACTGACAGCGATAGTGGCAGCGAAGTTATGGTTAAGTCAGAGTTTCCATAGTAAAGGTCATTTTTGGTTTTCTTCTTTTCTGAACAAGTTTGACCTCGTTCCACAAAACCTTCAAGAAAAAACGTACATCAACATTAAGTTATATGGCAACTTTCATGTGGGGGCCAAGAAAAAGGGGGTGGGGAAAAATTCCTGTTTCCCACTTGAATTCCAGAAGGATTCCTTGCTTTTCAATACAGAAATATGACAAAACGGAATTACACCAGATTTGGCATGATTCTTTTGCTCAGTTTAGTATTAACCCGTCAAGTTGTGTTTGAGAAATTAGTGTTTAAAAATGTGCTCAGATTAGACATGAACAGGTTAAAGTTTAGAGGTCTGTGGGCAGCTGATTCCCAGAAGAACCACTGCAATGGAAGCAGAGACTTCCAAGGATATGAAATAATAAGAAAATACTTGGATATGATTCGCTGAGTGAGCTTTTTCTCCCATCTGCAGTTTTGGTTCCACTGCTCCCAAGATGGAACAGAAAGGATCTGACAAGCTGACTGCAACATCAAGGGAACATGTTGCAGGTTTAGGACCAGGGAATGTGGTCTTGTTCTGAAAATGGGATATAGGGAGCATCTATCCTACACGCCCCGGTGAGGGGGTCCCATAGGAACCTCCTTTGTACTTATCAAAATGCAGATGTTTTGTGAGTTTTGCAGATCCTCTGAGGTTTCCCGCACAGCACACTCGCTGTCCCAGATCTACTCTTGGACATGCTGCGCTGGCAGACTTCACTGGCATGATACCTGCATAACCAAGGTGAGCTTCACAGATCTATGCTGGTTTGTTATTGGATTCACAACTCCAGTCCTGGAGCTGCAAGTGTTATATAGGTCTATGAAGCTTGCCAGAGGGTAAACCTTTCGGTGCCTGCAATCTACTTCTTCAACACACAGTCAAAGGCTATGCGGAGTGGGGGTTGGATGCCCACAGAACATGATTTGAAGGTATTGCACATAGACCCTGAAGCCAAACCCCGCTGCCCACAGCCAAAGGCTCTCTGCAGTGGGGGTCAGCAGTGAAGGGTGGGAACCACACTACTACATACAGTCAAAAGGAATGCATTGCCAGTTTGGACTACCCATGGAGAGTGAGGTGCAGGGCCTGGTCTGAGGCCCCCCTTATTACCAATACCTTTCCTGGGGGAGGTGGTGGTCCCCGGGGCTGAGGGCTTGCAGTGGAGTCCCTGCATCATTTTCATTCAGCCCTGTGGCAGTCCCTGGGGCTGCGTGCGAGGACCACAACTCCTCTTATTTCAAATGAATTGCCCCAGGGGAGGAGGTGGTCCTGGGGGCAGCGGTCCGCAACGGACCCTGTTCATCATTTTCTTTCAGCCCCGGGGAGGTGGCAGTCCCTGGGGCTGCAAGAGGGCTGGGGGGGCCCCGCATAAATTGAATATTCAGCCCAGGGGTGGTGGCAATCCCCGGAGCTGTGGGGGAGGCCTCAAAGCAACAGTTTTGCCCTGGGGAGGTGGTGGTCCCCAGGGTTCAAAGAGTCTTAGTAGGTGGGCCCAGTGCACCGCCCTCCTTTTTTTAGAAAATGCCCCAAGGACCTTGCGCACCCAGGGGCTCTATGCAAAACAAGCATGGCAGCCCGTGCTTGGTTTCTTTAAATATTTTTGACGCAAATTTGTGGCAATTTCTTTTTTTTTTAAAGTGCTTTTTGGGCCTGGCAGGGTCCCTCAGCGATCCCAGAACCAGAGCAAGGTGGGTCAGGGTGTCCCTACCCTGGCTCCTTTTCTTTCTTTTTTTATCTTTTTTCAGGGACTCGGCTGAAGCTCCCAAGATAGCTGCCAACACTTCCTGGCTGAAGTGTTGGCAGCCAATCAGATCTCTGCACGAGATCATGAGTATTCGTGAAGTTTTTGGGCCTCCAGATATCTATATCTAGTTTTCTTTTAATATCTCAAAAACTACTGAACGGATTTACACTAAACAAGAAAAAGGTGTCTTTCTGGACCAAAATCTTCCTTTCGTGTGAAATTCTGTCCAGTCGTTCGGGCTGTAGTCATGTTCAAAATCCTTATGGGAACTAGAATGGGAAACACACTATTTTGTATCCCCCCTCCCCTTTTTCTCAGCCCCCACTTGACGGATCACCCCAAAACTTCCCACGTACAACAAGATTCTTGGGAACACCTTTTTTTTTTTTTTTAATTGCATGAAGATTAGTGAAATGGCTCCAGAAGACATAGGCCCTCATTATGACCCTGGCGGTCGGTAGAGAAGTGGTGGTAATACCGCCAACAGGGTGGCAGAAAAAAAAATGGAATCATGACCATGGCGGTTACCGCCATGGTCAACCGCCACTTCTCCACACCGACCGCTGGGCTGGAGACTGCGGTCTCCAGCCCGGCAGCCGTCACCAGACCGCCGACGGTATAATGACCCTGCATACCGCCATGGATTTCGTGGGGTTTGGAACCGCCACGAAATTCATGGCGGTAGGCACTATCAGTGCCAGGGAATTCCTTCCCTGGCACTGATAGGGGTCTCCTCCTCCCTCCTCCCCCCACACCTACGACACCACTCCCCAAAGGTGGCAGGACCCCCGCCCCAACCCCCCCAACTTGACACACACCCCCTCCACCACTCTGAACGCACACACCAACTACACAGACACGCTGACATACACGCACACATACACACAGACATACACACAGACATATGCGCACACATTCCCCATACACACAACAAACCCCTGCATGCATACACGCACTCACACACCCCCTCTACACACTCACACGCACACCCCCATGCATGCACACAACACCCACCATCCCCCTCCCCTAATGGATGATCACCTTACCTGGTCCGGTGATACTCCGGGAGAGAACGGGATCCATGGGGGCTGCCTCGCCACCAGCTCCTCATCAACAGAACACCGCCACGCCGAATCCTGGGTTGGGATTCTGTGGGCGGTGTTCTGATGAGAGGGTGGTGGAGGTGGAGCAGCCTCCATTTCACCGCCGACCGCCAGTATGGCTGCTGGAGGCTTTCCATCCAGAAAAGGGCAGAGGTCTGCCAGTAGTCATGATATGCTGTGCGGAAAACCGCCTGCACTGGCGGTCTTCAGCACGGCAGTACCTTGGCGGTCTTGCCAAAAGACCGCTGAGGTCGAAATGAGGGCCATAGACAAGTCAAAAATGCTTTTTCTATGGAAACATGGTCCTAACTATAAATACCTATTGGCGACTGCCAGTAGATTATATATATATTTAAGATAACATGCTATTCTCCTCCCCAAAGAATCTTTCAGTTGTCATAACAAAAACCATTCACTTTAAAAGGTTAACATTGTGCACAGTGTAATACTCATTTTGCCTATTATTGGCTCCTGTCTGTTGACCCACTGTGACTTTTAGTGCTTCTCAAGTTCTTCGCATAGATCATACCATGACTGTTAATGTCAAAGTAAATCCTCATTGTGAAAGGTAGTCTACACAAAACAATATTAAACAACACGCAATTTGTACTGTGGATAGATATTTCTATTTTTATATTAATCTTTGTTGACGCTTGCAATTGAGGCATTAAGTTTACTTAAATTTCACACCTTCCACCCTTTGGAGATGATAAAATTGCTAACATAATCATATCCTTTAACCAGTATTAATATAACATAACTATTATTTTCTGCTGCTTGATAAGCCGGCTAAATCCATAAAATGGCAAACATTTTATACATTGATAGTACATCTATCCCTTCAGATTCACTTGCAATCTGTGATATTTACAACCTGTGCCATTTATGTTGCTACTGGAATTCATTCTAAAACCGAATTCCACCTTATTAAGTCATAAATAAAATTCAGATGTTTGCTCCTAAATAATGCATCTGTTTAAACTTCACCACCTGAATGCAAATTTGAGTTCCGTCATAACTCTATTCACTCTTTTATCTCCTTTGAATCAAACAAAGTTAGTGACACACAAGAACAGAAAATGGTGAAAGCATTACATTTCATTTTTAAAAGGCTGAAGCAAAGTATTTTACATGTAATTACAATTAGGAAGCATTCCCTTGGCCTTTTCAGGGATGTGTGACCTGACAGAATAAAAGCCTACCAAATTGGCTGTTATGCATTCATACCTCACACATATCTTATTGTTCCTTGGTAGAAAATGTCAGGGAAATTAAATCTGCATGAGCCACAATTCCGTATACGGAAATGAAGTAAAGAACTACAAAAGTCATACATTATGGGCGTGATTACAACCTTGGCGGATGGGATGCTCCGCTACAAACATGACAGATATCCCGCCCGCCGTTTTACAAGTCCCATTACATGCTATGGAACTTGTAAAGCGGCAGGTGGGATATCCTGCACATTTGTGGCCGTGTATCCCATCCGCCAAGGTCTTGATCAGGCCCTATATAACTGTCAGGTAGCACAAAATTGTTCTTCAAACATACCCATAATGTACTCTGAGGGAATCAAAATGATTTTTTTGTCAGCATTCTGGACCTGCACATTGTATGTCAATCCCTGAAGTTACCTTGTTGATGAATTGAAAAACATTGAGCTCGGTGCAAGCCATTTAAACTATTCCAATGATTCATGTGCACAAACATCCATACATTTATGCATAACATGGCTTAATTCCAGCATCATCGTCCTGCGTTTGTATTCTGCCCTTCACCTGCATCTCAATTCTGTGTGTTGCTGTGCACCTTCAATATGAGGTAGTAGAGTGAATAGCACCAAATGCAGCGAAGAAATATTCGCGTAATCACTCCGCTGCTGGACGGGCACCATAAAAGCACACTTGTCGGACTCATGAACAAAGGTAGAAGTCATTAGAATAATCATGCAGCCCAAAAGTAAGACATTTGCAGAAACCTTGCCAATTGGCAAGAAAGCTATGTTCATGGTCTATTGTCCAAGGTGATTACTTGGTTGTGTTTTTGGGGAAAAGGGCCAAAAATGGCTTTGCCAACAGTAACACTTTAAAATCCAATGGTGGCAGTAACAAACCATTCTTGAAGTACACACACCTGTTTTAGTCTGTTTAGAGGTGGCACAACCATTGGTTTATTTTCTGTGCTTGGTGTCCAGTTTGTCCCCGGTGACCCAAACAGAAACCTACTTGTTGAACAAATTTGTATCTTACGATAAAATGCCTTGTGTCCCAGCTTAAAACTCAGCAATTTTACAGTGTCTGTGGTGTAGTGTTCTTTACTAGTGCTGACTGTAGGAAAGTGCCTTTTTGGCATGGTCTCCGCCACCACACTTTTTGCCTGATATCTGATGCTAACTGGACTGAGTGTGCGCCGGGATCCTGCTAACCAGGCCCCAGCACCTGTGTTCTTTCCTTAAAATGTACCATTGCTTCCACAATCGGCACACCTCTGGCACACAGATAAGTCCCTTGTAAAAGGTCCCTAAGGGCTGCAGCATGTACTGTGCCACTCTAAGGGACCCCTCACCAAACGCATGCACACTGCCATTGCAGATTGAGTGGGTTGGTGGGGAGAAAAAGGTATAGTTGACATAGAATCCCCCGCATGGTGCCATGCCCACAAACCACTGCCTTTGGCATAGGCAAGTCACCCCTCTAGCAGGCCTTACAGCCCTAAGGCAGGGTGCACTATACCAAAGACGAGGGGATAGCTGCATGAGCACTATCCCCCTACAGTGCCTAAGTCCATTCTTAGACATTGTAAGTGCAGTGTAGCCATATTAAGTACATGGGCTGGGAGTTCATCATTACGAACTCCACAGCTCCATAATGGCTTTACTGAATTCCGGGCACTTTGGTATCAAACTTCTCAGCTCAATAAACCCACACTGATGCCAGTGTTGGATTTATTGTAAAATGCACATAGAGGGCATCTTAGAGGTCCCCCCTGAAATTCACCCAACTCTCTAGTGTGTGGCTGACGGATCTATACCAGCCTGCCACCTCCAGGAAAGTTTCTGACCCCATTGGGAGAGTGCCTTTGTGCTCTCAGGGGTCGAGGACAAAGCCTGCTCTGGGTAGAGGTGCTTCACTACTCCCCCCTGCAGAAACAGCATCACTTGGCGGTGAGCCTCAAAGCCTCAGGCCTCCTGTTACACTGCCCCAGGGCACTCCAGCTAGAAGAGATGCCCACCCCCCGGACAAATCCCTACCTTTGGTGGAAGCTCCGGCTGGAAAATGAGTAAACACCAGGAGGAGTGTCCACCCCAGGTGGGACTACCCCTAGGGTGCCCAGAGCTGAGGTGAACCCCTCCTGGCAGAATCCTCCATCTTGATTTGGAGGGGGATAGCCAACAGGGTTAGGTATGTGTCTCCCTCCCCAAAGGGAGTGGGCACAGGAAGGGTGTAGCCACCCTCAGGGTCAGTATCCATTGTCAACTGCCCTCTGACCCCTGGTACCACTCAACTTTGCTGTTCAGAGTTCTGGTGACCTTACAGAAGAAGAAGAACTGAAAAGCCGCACCAGCAGTGAAGACTCCAGACGACAACTGACTTGGCTCCAGCCCTACTGGCCTGTCTGCAGCTTCAAGACTCCTGCTACACGAAGATGACTCATTCTGCAGGTCCAGGACCTCTACAAACCCCCCAGAGGACTGCCTGCCTACCTAAGGACCAAGAACTCACAGCAGCCCTGTCCACAAAGAAACCTCCAACAAGGACCCCGGATTCCTCTGGATCCACGAGTCCTGCCCACTCTACACCTGACACCCATGGTCCAAGTCCAGCTGGCCCACCTAACCAGAAAGAGTCCCCAGGCAATTCCAAATTCGAGTCCACCTCGGGTTGACCCCTCCTGGCCACCAACACGACGATGCCTGCAGCTTGAATCCAGAAGACCCCCCTGAGCTCGACCGGATCCCATGAAGATACCTGACTTCTAAAGGTACCCCTGCACCTGCATCCCCCTGGCATTGAGGAATCTAGCAAACAGTCCGTCGATGTCCAGAGGAGCCTCAACTTACCTGTCCAGCCATTGGTCTTCTTTAGGCAACCCATGGACCAAGCCTGCAGCCTCTTTGGGAACCTGGAGTTTCTCAATGAAAAGCACTGGGTGCCCGACGCTGTGTTTGCACCCTGCACCCGGTCGCCCCTGTGCTGCTGAGGGTGTGTGTTTGGTGCCGACTTGTGGCCCCTCCCCGGTGCTGATCTAAACCTCCCCCGGGTCCGTGCCCTGAGACCAGTGGTACTTACCTGCAAACCGTTCACTTCCAAGTGCCCCCAGTCTCCATAGGATTCCATTTGACGCCCAATACCAATTTTGACCTCTGCACCCGGCCAATCCTGTTTTGCTGGTGGTGCACCGTTGGTGTCTTCCTGAGCTTTGCCCTGTGGACACCTTAACCCCCAAAGACTGGGACCGTAAGTCTAGTACTTAACTGTAAATTGTGTATGTACTTTTCCCCCCATGACTGCATTGCCTTAAATAAAAATGAAACTGTCTACTTTTGATATTGAAAAGTATTATTTACCTGAAAACTGTTTTATTTGTGAATTACAAACAAAGTGCATGTGATACTTGAAAGTGATACATTCTTGAAACTGTACTTACCTGCAACAAAGATCCTTTTGGTTCTAGAAATAAAGTAACAATATGTATGTTTTTAAATATAAAACATTGGCCTGGTGTTAGTCATTGAGTGTGTGCCTCATTTCTTGACTGTGTGTGTACAGCAAATGCTTTGCACAACCCTCTGATAAGCCTACTGCTCGTCCACACCACCACAGAAGAGAGCATTAGCATTATCTACTTTAGCCTCTGTTAAGCCTCTGGGGATCCACTGGACTCTCACACTATACCTCACTTTGGTGTAGTATATACAGAGCCAGCTTCCTACACCGACCAAAACACTCACTTATGTTCTGCATCAGTGTCACAGATGATTGTTGTGTAAGAGTATCAAATTCTTCTTTCAGTACACAACTGTCAACGTGCCCGAGAGGAGCCTGCGTGAAACAATGACAAACACGTAGCTGATCTCAACATTTATCCTAAGTCAGACTCATCTTGTGCATCGGAAAGATACGTCTGTCTGCACTTTCTTCATTTTGATTAACATTCTGTTGACCCTGTCCTTCTGTTAACTGTTCGTGTTGTTGCAATGTACAATGTACTGCTGCGAATCCTGCGTGAGGTTATTTAGCAATGTTTGCTCCATAAATTCACCTCTACATGTGTTCTCTAACAGAGGCCCTGTTGCCTTAGCATCTTGTTCCTTTTGTACAAAATATTTTTCTACTGATAATCCCTATCCTTGGTAGCTGCATCATTAACTTCTTCAATCATTTCCCTTTCATTTTTCATTACTTTCCCAAAAGTTTTTCTTGACTCCACCCACTGTCCCCCTCTTGCATATTCCTTCCATGCATGAAATGCTTCCCACTGTAATATCTTCACCCTCTTCGCACATTCTCTCATTCTTCTAGAGAATCTATTCTGGTTTCCTCAAAAGACCCCCATTTTGGCCATTGTATGTGTGGGTCTTTGCGTGTGATATAAACCAATTGTCTAAAAACATTGCCATGCGGTAAGCCTTCTTTCTGACCACCTACCATGCTGGCGTGTAGGGCTCTGGTGGTAGCAGAGTTTCATCAAACCTCTTGTTTTCCTTACAATTTGTAAACATATAACAAAACATTTCACAAAGACAACCCACTGCCGTGGAACAACAATTATTTTATACTACAGTTTCAAATGTGCCTAGACCTGGATTTCGCATGGAGGAGCCAACCTCCTGTCTTGGAAACCACCAACTTTTCTCTGGGGAATCCAATCCCCTCCCGGGATAAGAATAGGGACTTTTGCTCTATTCGAGGTTGGGACTCTACCCCACTTCAGGTGTGGACTCTAAACCTCCGTCTCTTCTCTTAAATTAGTTTGAGCCAACAAACCAACAGCATTGGAAAGTGGAGCCCAGCTCCCTTTCATGCACCACGGACCCAACCGTGATGACTTACCTGGTTCACGAAGACCGCGTGTGACTGTGTGGGGTGACCGACCACCTTATCTGTTGGAAGCACCTGATGGAATCTCGTGTCTTGGATTATTCCCAGGGAACTCCCTCCACTGAGCTGCTGGAAACCAGCCCAATCAAGCAGGCGTCCTCCTGGGACTGATGGGATTCCCCAGCCCCTTGACTTGGCACAAACGTCCAGCTGGGTTTGCAATCAGTGCATCCCTGGTAATTCGGCGCCATTTGATAAACCCAATTTATCTGTAAGAGGATAAAACGTCAGCACACATTCGTGGTATAAAGAACAGAGAACAAAACTTGTGCCCTGACTGCAGCAGAGACACAGAGGCAGGGGCCGCCTGCCAGTGTCTCAGTTCACTGAGTTTATACCAATCTTTTATACATGAGGTAGTGTATTACAGTAGATTGAAAGGACTGAGTAACATCTGCATCCAGCTGCGAGGCCACTTTTATCAGAAACTTACAAATACAAGTGCCACAATGAAATGTCTTGGCAGAAAATGCATTGCTTAGAAGTCATTCTTTTTGCTAGTCTCCAAGGTCCAGCTTTCCCTGTGCCCCACTCCCTAGATTCTTTAGTTGCAGACTAGAAACTTTTCTCTCGACTGAGCACAATCACAGGTTCTCCACCTGGCTTTCCTCACTTTACAAGGTCAACAGAAACGTGCATGTTTCTGTGAACAAACTTCTATTTGAACAATCATATTACAAAATAATAATTCTTAGAGGTCATAAAACAAAAGTTCATTTCAGAATGGTTGAAATGATGGTCCACATATTTTTACTCTCTGACAACTCCATAGGTCAAAAAGGGGGTGTCTGGTCAACCATTGAAGGTCTCCAGTTCCTCCAGCATCCTAAAGGGGCCTTTGGAGCAGCATTCCCCACTGGTCCCCACCTCTGCTGCTGCCCATACAGCCAGTCTTTGGACTATAAGGTATCCCTCCCCAGTGTCTCGGAATTCCACTGACGGTATCGCTGGAACATAGAGCGGGACTGACCCCACATAGCGTCCGGCTCCTCTCCAGCTTCTTAGCACCACACATAGCAGGGGAGGTCTGGTATTGAGGGCTAGCTTGACTCCCAGTAGCATGGGCTGCAACACCCTCTCTTTATGGGCTGTCCCAAAATCTCATAGCTCTGCCACATGAAGCCCCGCCAACCAGCACTCAACCCACTGCAATCACCCGACAAAATAATTAAGCTCAAAGTCAGTCTTTGTAGTGTGCGTAGGGACACTCAGGTACGCTGCCCATCCCAGATCAGCTTCCAGAGCAATCCATTAACAACTTTAAACCATGCTTTCGGTACCCAAATTGGAAAGTTTGCAAAGTGTTAATGAACTCTGGGTAGCATGACCATTTTGGTAAAGGTCACACGCGCCATGAGTGGGAGTTTCCTTGTCCTCCAGAATGCTACGGCGCCCCAAAGAGCATAGAATGCTCTTCCAAGATTACCCTCTCTAATGTCATTATCAGAATGGTAAATCCTCACCCCCAAATATTTGAGGGTTCTTGGTTCCCACTGAAGTCCAGCATTACGCACCACCACTGGGGCCTCCACTAATTCAGGAGACGAAGGGAAAGCACACAAATTCCACGAGTTTGGATGCAGACCAGAAACCTGTCCAAACCACTCCAGGAGAGATATGCTCCACAGAATCCCTGTATCTGCGTCCCTCAGGAAGAGGAGCATGTCGTCTGCATACAACAAGATCATGTGTTCCCTGTCATGCAGCAGGACTCCTTTCCCCTGACCCCTTGCTCGCACCAAGCATTCAGATGGCTCTCCTGCTAATGCAAACAGCTTGGGGGAAAGATGGGTCTCCCCCCAGATAGGTCCAAGATGCACCTGCCATGCACACTCTGGCTCTTGCGTCTGCATATAGCAGCGGAACCCATAGAGTCCAGCCCTGACTGAAGGACATCTGAGTCCCACCGCAGTTAATCTAAAGCCTTTGTTATATCTGTGGAAAGTACAAGCGACTCCGGGTACCTTTCCACAGTCGTATCGTCTAGGACTTGGTACAGACGCCTGATGTTGTGGGAAGTTTTGCGGTTAGGTATGACTCCATTTTGGTCCTCATGTGCCTGTGCGGCAAGATGAGACTGAAGTTGTGAGGACCTTGCTTATAATCCAGGTTCAGCATCAACAGAGGACGATATACTGTTGCATCGAAAGCAACCTCTGCCGGTTTGGGTATAGAGACTAGGAGAGCCTCTCTGGTTGTCGCCGGTAGGTGCCCATACTCTAATGCTGCAGCATACATTTCAGCCAACGGTGGAAGTTATTGAGCGGCATAAGCCCGATAAAAATCAACGGGAAGACCATCCGTCCCAGGCGCTTAACCACAGGTTAGGTCCTTTATGACAGTTCTGATGTCAGGCTCCATTACAGGGGCTCCCAATGCCTCCTGCTCTGCCTACAGCAGCCGCAGAAGAGTCATATGGTTCAAGAAACCCCCAAGCACCCCTACAGGTACTGGCTCACCAGCCCGTACAGTTCCCTATTGTAGGGAATTGCCTTCCTTGGCATGGTTACCCCCTAACCTTTTGCCTTTTGTTGATCCTAGTTATGATTGAAAGTGTGCTGGGATCCTGCTAACCAGGTCCCAGCACCAGTGTTCTTTCCCTAAACTGTACCTTTGTTTCCACAAATGGGACAGCCCTGGCACACAGATAAGTCCCTTGTAACTGGTACCCCGAGTACCAAGGGCCCTGTGGCCAGGGAAGGTCTCTAAGGGCTGCAGCATGTATTATGCCACCCTGGGGGCCCCTCACTCAGCACATGCACACTGCCTCACAGCTTGTGTATGCTGGTGGGGAGAAAATGACTAAGTGGACATGCCACTCCCCTCAGGGTTCCATGCCCTCAACCCACGGCCTGTGGCATAGTTACGTCACCCCTCTAGCAAGCCTTACAGCCCTAAGGCAGGGTGCACTATACCACAGGGGAGGGCATAGTTGCATGAGCACCATGCCCCTACAGTGTCTAAGCCAAACCTTAGACATTGTAAGTGCAGGGTATCCATAAAGAGTATATGGTCTGGGAGTCTGTCAATTACAAACTCCACAGTTCCATATTGGCTACGCTGAAATCTGGGAAGTTTGGTATTAAACTTCTCAGCACAAATAAATCCACACTGATGCCAGTGTGGGATTTATTGAAAAATGCACACAGAGGGCATCTTAGAGATGCCCCCTGTATACCAGCCCAACACCAGTGTTAGGCTGACCAGTTTCTGCCAGCCTGCCACAACCAGACAGGTTTTTGGCCACATGGGGTGAGTGCCTTTGTCACTCTGTGGCCAGGAACAAAGCCTGCAATGGGTGGAGGTGCTTCTCACCTCCTCCTGCAGGAACTGTAACACCTGGCGGTGAGCCTCAAAGGCTCATGCCTGTTGTTACAGTGCCCCAGGGCATCCCAGCTAGTGGAGACACCCACCAGTCAAGACAGCCCCTAAGGTGTCAAGAGCTGAGGTGACCCCTGCCCTAAGAAATCCTCCATCTTGGTTTTGGAGGATTCCCCCAATAGGAATAGGGATGTGCCCCCCTCCCCTCAGGGAGAGGGCACAAGGAGGGTGTAGCCACCCCCCAGGACAGTAGCCATTGGCTACTGCCCCAGACCTAAACACACCCCTAAATTGAGTATTTAGGGGTGACGCTGAACCCAGGAAAGCAGATTCCTACAACCTACAACAACAAGATGGACTGCTGACCTGAAAACCCCGCAGAGACAACGGAGACGACAACTGACTTGGCCCCAGCCCTACCGGCCTGTCTCCAGACTCAAAGAACCTGCACAGCGACTCATCCAGCGGGACCAGCGACCTCTGAGGACTCAGAGGACTGACCTGCACCTAAAGGACAAAGAACCTCGAGAGGACAGCGGCTCTGTCCAGAAACAACAACAAAACAAGCAACTTCAAAGAGACTCCAACTTCCCGCCAGAAGCGTAATTCTTCACACTCTGCACCCGATGCCCCAGACTCGAGTTTGGAGAAACCAACACTGCGGAGAGGACTCCCAGGTGACTCCAATGACGTGGACACCCTGAGTCGCCCTTCCTGCACCCCTACAGTGACGCCTGCAGAGAGGATCCAGAGGCTCCCCCTGACCGCGACTTCCTGGTAACAAAGGAACCCGACGCCTGGACCAAGCACTGCACCCGCAGCCCCCAGGACCGAGTGCAACCACATACCAGTGCAGGAGTGACCAGCAGGCGGCCCTCATCCAAGCTCAGTCGGTGGCTGGCCTGAGAAGCCCCCGTGCCCTGCCTGCATCGCCAGAGTGACCCCTGGGTCCCACAAAACCCAGCGCCTACTTTGCACACTGCACCCGGCCACCCCTGTGCCTCTGAGGGTGTGTTTTGTGTGCTTGTGTGTCCCCCCCCCAGTGCTCTACAAAAAACCCCTGGTCTGCTCCCTGTTCTCCATAGGCGCCTATGATTTTTGGGTCCACCTTTGACCTCTGCACCTGACCGGCCCTGTGTTGCTGGTGCGGTGGTTTTGGGGTTGACTTGAACCCCGAACCGTGGGCTGCCTATGCCCTGGAGACTGACTGTGTAAGTGCTTTACTTACCTGAAAAACTAACTATTCCTTACCTCCCTGCTGCAAGGTCTCTGCCCTCGGGAGAATCCCAACCCAGAATTTTATACAAGGCGGGGTTACCTGAGGGGGCAGATGGAGCACGCACACATTTGTAGTAGCTGTTCCACTACTGCATACCTCTGCGCCAGGCATTGTGTTTTTATCCCTCATGACTATCAGGGACTTTAGGAGTATACGGTCTATTTTAGTCTACCAACCTGCTGCTAAAATGTAAGTGCTGGAGGTTTTTAAGACTGACACCATGGTATAGTACTTCTCAGTTACATCCCATTTTCACACTCCACTGTCATTTTATGCTGTTGCATGCCGGTGAGCTGTGGTGCCTCCAGAATGTTTAGGGCAGTGGTTCCCAACCTTTTGACCTCTGTGAACCCCCACTTTATCATTACTGAAGCCTGGGGACCTAATATGTTAATATTTCATCTTCTAAGCAGTCGCAGACCCCTTGAGGAGGCTTGGCGGACCCTCAGGGGTCCCCGGACCACAGGTTGGGAACCACTGGTCTAGGGTGACCAGACATCCCGGATTTCCCCAGACAGTCCCGGTTTTTAGAGGACTGTCCCGGCGCTTCTCTTAATTTTAAATAAATGTCCTGGTTTTTGGGACCAAGATCAGATCATCTAGGGAAGCATAAGTGAAAGACACTTACAAAGTATGAAATAATTAAAGTAATGTATCTGTTACTGTCAGGCAGCACAGTCCCCTGTCTGCTCCGAGCAGAGAGACGGAGTGGGGAGCGGAGAGAGGAGGGTGGGGTGCGGGTTGGAGTGCAGGGTGGGAGGTCAAACCATAGCTAATTTTATATATGTAGGCTTGTAAATGTGTGTATGTATGTGTGTGTGTGTGTTTATATATATATATATGCGTATATATATATATATATATATATATATATATATATATATATATATATATATAAAAATAATAACAAATGCTCGAACAGGAACTCACTCGGCCCAAGAGGGGTGGTGCAGTTTTGAAGAGTGATCCTGTTATTGGAGAAGTTATTCAACAAAGACCGCAGATTACTTATAGGAGAGGACGTAGTTTACATGATATGTTAAGATCTAATGATATAACTACAATTCCTCGATTGAAACAACATAATTTACAGGTTTTTTTTCCTTGTGGACATTGCAAGGCCTGTCGCAACAGCATCTTCGGAAGCAATATGATGTACGCCAACCGGGAAAAGTGAGATACATTAACCAACTTATAACGTGTAGTACTCCATTTGCTATTTATATATTGGAGTGCCCGTGTTTAAAATGGTATGTTGGCAGTACCAAACATAATGTTACGAAACGTATTTTAGAACATATGCGTGCGATTACAACTGATGATGAGCATTATCCTGTTGCGAGACACTTTAAGGAAAGACATAACTCTGATTGCACTAAGCTATCATACTTTGGCATTGAACATGTTTCCCCGTGCCATGTGGGGGGCAATAGAGAATTGACATTGAGGAAGAAAGAATCGAAATATATTATAGAATTGGAAACTAAGACCCCGAATGGATTAAATATGGGTGAGGAATTAAATACCCACTTATATGACAATTAGCAGGATCTATTGATGGTGACAGTATAATATGATTGTGTTGTTACTGTTTTAGATATTAGGTATTAGGTAATGATATATATTTATGTATATATTTACTTATTTATTTGTTTGTTTGTTTAGTTATTTTTCTATTTATTGATATTTATATATAATTCTTCTTTCAGATGTGAGGGGTCGGATGGAAATCTATTGTCATCATTGTCATCATTCTTTTTAGGTGTCACGTTAGTGTTGGGGGACCCTCCTTGCTGAGTTTACAGATAAAAAGATTTTAGGTATAATAATATATTGATAAATATTTTGTACTTATCAGTTGTGAAGATGGAGACCGTAATTTTGTGCTACAGTGTTTGATTATTGTATATTTATATTCCTATGAAGACCTTATTTATAGTATTTTATTATTTAATTCAATGGTCTGGTGAATATGAATTTTATTTAATTACACTGGTACTTGCTGTCATATTTTTTCTCCTGTTACACAGACAATGGCAATATTTACACATTGACTCAACTGCAGGTGCAACAATGTAACTTGGAAACGGTTATTATGTCTCAAAAAACTGTATAGGTTGGGAGGTTGAGGGGTATGGATTTGTATCTAATTAGGTGTATTTGTCCCATTTCTATGTTTATGTTGAGACAGTATTTAATGGTGATTTGGATGTGGTGTTTATCACGTGACCAAGGCTGCTTGACAGCCGAAACGCGTTGTGTTGTATTAAACTTTATTCTTCTTTTCCTGGAGTCCTGAGTGTGCAAGTGCTATTTTTTATTATTGTTTTGATATATATATATATATATATATATATATATATATATATATATATATATATATATATATATATATATATACACGTATATATATGTATATATATATATATCAAAACAATAATAAAAAATAGCAAAAAAACGGGGCAGGCCAGATATAAAAATGAGAGTAAAGTCTTTAGTCCTTCTTTTTTGTCTGATCTGTCCTGGTTTTTGCTCCTCAAAATCTGGTCACCCTAAGAATGTCTCTTCTTGCCTTTAGACATGATGATGCCACTGAGGTCTGCTTCTTGTTAAAATGTTTTAGCTTCAACTTCAGGCAGAATTGAGTTCCCATGTGGCTATGTTTAAATGGTGTGTATGTTTCTTTTACTGATTCTAAGGACCAGATGTATGAAGCATTTTTGTGGTCACAAACAGCCCGATTTGCAGAATCGTACTGTTTGTGACCACAAACATGCTTTTTCTGAAGTGCAGAGTCCGAATTGCGATTCAGTAAATTATTACCGAATAGTAATTTGGATTTTGCAATTTGGTATTTAGAAAGGGCGTGTTTAGCGCCTCACTTCATAATACTGATTTGTAGTGGTATATACAAATGTTTTACGACTGAAATGCAGTCACAAAACATCCCAATTTTTCAACAACTCAAAGTTGGTGGTAACCCATTCGCAAATGGAAGGGGTCCCTTTGAGAAGGGTTGAATAAATATTTTTTTGGAGCAGGGAGTGGTCCCATGGAACCACTGCCTACTCTTAAAAACTGAAACTTAAATGTTTCATTTTTTTCTTTTTAAGCGCATCCCATTTTCCCTTAAGGAAATTGGGGTGCATTTTTTAAAAAAGGTTGCTTTATTTAAAAGCAATCACAGACATGGTGGTCTGCTGACCTCAGTAGACCACCATCCCTGTGATGGCAGCGAATCCTAGTGTGTCGCAAATTGTGACCTACCTCATTATTATGCATGAGGTAGGTTTATTTGTGACCCACTAGTAATCGCTTATGAAACTTAGAAGAGTTTCCTACATTAGGAAAAGCAATTTCATAATTGCGATTCAAAGGAAATCACAATTATGAAATTGCTTTTCCTAATCTTCATACATGTAGCCCATAATTACACGGTATCAAAGGAGGGATGAATAAATCTCCTAAGAGTTATTTGTGACATAGGACAGATACTCTTCATCTCACAGCCATTACTTGCTCCTTTTTTAATTCGAACCTTCTAGACAGCTTGCTGCCTGGTTGTGAAAGACCTACTGTGAATTCATAGTGAGTTTAGAGCTTGATCACTGGTTTGCTTTAATCTCACTCTCATCAGTTTGTGATTTATTTGTTGCCTTGTGTGAACTTGCCTTTTTCTGTGGGTTTTGACCCTCCCATGGAGCACAGGCTTTTTACTAGTCCCCTTCCACTGCTCGCTTTTCGGTAACTACTTTTTTTGTTTTGGTTAAGCACTCAATGAGAGTGCATGTTTTCCAGCTGTCTCTCTTGTGTACTTCTCCTCTGCCCCCTCTGCTTTGCTCCGTGTTGCCCATGTTCTTTGATAACCATGTTTACCCCCTCCATCTCTTTCGCCTATGCTGTTCTGCCCTTCTTCCCTTCGTGTTGCTCCGCCCGGTATGCTTCTCACCCCGTTGCTTTCTTCCTTGTGTGCTTCTCTCTTTAGTGCAGCTTTTCCCTCCAGCCCTCCTGCTCCACGTTTCTTTCCACACACCCCACTTGCAGCCTTTTTTTTAAATGTAACTATTTATTTTGCGGTGGGGCAGGCAGTAATCTGCTGCTGACCAGTGCTTAATTTGAGCCGGTGGTTGCCGGTGGGGCCCACCAGCACTCATTTTTGGGGACCAGCACTTATTTTTCCTCATCAGATATTGACTGCAAGCCAAAGAGAGAAAAACACACAAACAGATAAGAAGGGGAATGACTAAGATGGAAAAATTGTCACAAAGGGAGAAAGCAGGGACTGGCAAGGGTGAGATAATGAGGCTTAAGATTAATTCAAGGCTATGCTGCCTTTGTATTTGGCGTGACGATTTATAATAACACGCCTGAGCAGGGCTTCAGGCACTGGCACTCATTCTTATACAAATTAAGGACCACTGCCAGCCCACCCACCTTAAAAGCCCTTTTGTGCTACTGTTTTTTTTATTTACTAATCCATCTCTGTACATAAAGAGCAATGGCACCTGCATCATTTTGCAGGGGTACATACTTAATAGAGCTTTTGAATGCCTACAGATTGACGAGACTGCTTCATCTCACTTTTCTGTTTTTTTATACATTTTTGCCATGCTGCACAGCATGGCTAAAGTGACTGGCAAAACCAATAGGTCCCAAAGGCGATGCATATTGGCTTTGCCAATGCGTGTTTCATTTTATGCTGTTTCATTTTATTTTATGTGTATAAGTTTTATTTTCAGTTTATTTTATTCATGTTTATATTTCATTTTATTTTATTCTATTTCATTTTATGTTCCATTTTATGCCTATTTCATTTTGTGCAGAGTTTCAAGCTGCAAATCTGCTGGTTCTCGCCAGGGGGCAGTGTGGGATCATGCTCAGCTTTTCATTGATGAAAGTCACAAACAAAGTCTTTGTATCTCCGTTCTGCAAAAGGCCTATGATCCAGGAACATCATTCATGTGTCATATTATTACTATTTAAATGTTTAGGTGTTCAACCTTCTCCGACCAGGATAGGTGACAGCACCTTGACATGTCCTAAAGCTCCTTGGCTCAGTTAGGGTTCTAGAGCCCCTTAGTCTCTTTAGGTCCAGAGTGCTGCACCCTGAGTTCTGTTTCAAAGTCTGCTCATAATGCGGTAACTGCTGCCAGCTCCAGGGGTGACACTGATGTGGTTATAACTTCACTGTTGTCAGGAATGAGCTCTCACCCCTAAGCTAACAAAAAGGTTAATCATGCAACTAAGGGGGTGCTACTGGAAAACACTCAGGTTACACAATTTTTGGGGCATATTTTGTATTCCACTCTTTGTATCCATATAGTTGTTGCATTCCGCTTGTATACTTGTCAGTAATTGCAGCAAGGTGCGGTAACCCAATTACAGCACACTGGTATCAGTTCCACATAATTCTACCTGAGCTACTGAGTAGCCAGTGCGCTCCAGTTCAGATCACTTGGCAGCTAACTTAAACTATTTTGACTACAGTGACTTGGACTGGGTTGGCGTTCAGCCGTGCCTGAGAATATCCTTGGGTTCTTGACTACATCTCAGTGGCTTTGGGTTTGATATTGATTAGCAAGCAGAAATACCATTTGAGTAAGTACTGACAGCACGGCGTTCGTTTATTTCTCCCAATGCATTTCTACCTCTGCATTCCAAATTTTGCTGACTAGATTGGGGATAATGCAAAAACAACAAGGTGATGGATGGAATGCTTGAATTAATCTCAGCCACTGGCAATCACTTCAGTTTGTCGCCCTAAGTGGGACGAGTATACCCAGATGTGGGTCCTGGTCACACTGTGTCACTGGAACCAAGCTATACCCGGCTGGAGACCCCATAACTAGGGTGGAACCGTTCCTGAGTTGCTTGTGTTCTGGTTCAGGGAGGACTTGATTTGGAGGTTTGGATTAGACTTCCAATTGGAGAAGGATGAAGACTGATTTGCACATGGCTTGGTCCAAACCGAGGTGACATGGTGAGCAAAAATAACGACAGACTAGGATGCAGCCGAGTAATTACCAGTGTCTGTGATTAATTCAATCATCCATCTATCGCTATTTTGTATACTTCCGTTTTTCGCCCAAAGTGGAATGAGTATGCCCAGACATGGGCTCCATGCACACAGTGTCATTGGAACCAAGCTGGGCCCGGCTGAAGAGAAAATACATTGTGCGTAACCGGTCCTGGGTTGCTTGTATTCTGGTTCAGGGAGGACCTGTGTAGAGAAAACTACTATATGAGCTACTCGAATACATATGAAGATACCATGATCTTCATAAAAACAACAATAAAGTTAAGGTAACACAGGTGCGCTCTTCTGAGGTGAGAGCTCGCAGCACTGCAAGGGACCTTGAAGAGGACACCAAGAGCACCAGTACCTCACGGCCAGACATTTATAGAAACAGCCCCGTGCGGCAAGTTGCCCTATCCAGATTTCAATCCGCAGATAAGAAAACCTAGCAAGAGCTGAGCTCACGACCCGGAGAAACGTCATTGAGAGCTCAAAGTGTCGTACATGGACACCGACAGAGGACTGGAGCGCACTGACAAGGCCTTCTACATGCAAATAAATATATCTTGGACTCACCCTTTATATCGTTACAATCTTAAGGATTTACCAAAACCTAATACAAGGACCTAACTTCAACAACTGCTACCAGCAGGTGTACAGCTAATCTCCAGGTCTACCAATTAATATCTGCCCTATAAAGAGATAGAGACAGCCGGGACAACATTTGCCATGCAAAATAGCTAGAAGAGATCTTTCAAACTCTGTGACTACATTATCAAGGAACATACTACACATCTAAAATCAAATATATCAGAAGATTTGGCTGCTAAGACTAGATCACTATTGAACAGTACCACTGGGAACGGCCCTGAAGAAGGTGACCTATAACATCACGAAACAGCGAAACGCGCGTAGGCCTTTTGGTCCCTACGGTACCACTCAGATAGAACCACGTTAGCATTATCTTTTCCTTTTATGTATTAGACTATCAATAATGTATTAGAAGAATTTATGTCAATATATCTTCATTATTAAAAATTGTTTTAGCTTCACTATGATATTAGGATTAGCCTCATTGATATTATGTTTCATTAGTTTATAAGACTTTTTTCTTACCTATTGTGTTTAGTGTATGGTTGTGGTATGTCTGATTTAGATATTTTTGTTTTCTTTATTAAATGATGTATATAATTAAAAATAATTCTTTTATAATTGTATTATTATTGAATGACAAATAACAAAAATAAAAAATATATATAAAGTCATATGATGGGATTACTTTATCTGTAACTAATAATAAGTATATAGCAGTCCGATATCATATGTGTATCATTGGCTTATTATACTTAGGTCGTATTATCCTTAACTTTATTGTTGTTTTTATGAAGATCATGGTATCTTCATATGTATTCGAGTAGCTCATATAGTAGTTTTCTCTACATTGGTTCATTCCCTGCTTGAGCTACACTCATTGGTACAGGGAATCCCCTTATAACTATTTTCAGGCAGGACCTGGCCTGGCAGTTCAGGATGGACTGTTCCAAATGGAGCAGGCTCAAGACTGATTTGCACATGGCTGAGTTTAAACTGAGGTGATGTGCAAAATGCCGATGGACTGTGATGCGGCCCCAAGTAATTACCAGCGGCTAAGATTAATTCAAGCATCCCATCCATCACTATTTTATATACTTCAGTTTTGAATTGGGGAAAAGGCAGCAATACCACCTGTTTACCACAGTTCTGTTCTGCAAAATTTGGAATACTTCAACTTTTTGATAGCTGAATTCCCCCAGATTTTGCCTGGCGAACTTTATGAGGGGAATAAATGCCAGGCCTGTGCTCAGTTATTACAAAACTTGTTATCCTGATTCGGCTGCAAAGGACTGTTTGTGCCAGAGTCAGGCGTACTTAGCAAATTGTAATAAGAACCTTAATGTAGTTTCTAGAGTGTCTCAGAATAAACTTGTTATCTCAACTGCTTCGGATTAACTCTGGGTTCTAGATTTATCCTGTTTGTGTTTACACTTTAGCGCAAATCACACTTTAGTTGGTGTCTAGAGTGTATCTGTAGATTACAGAAAAGGAGTAGCCAGAAAAATAAAATGCCCCCCACTTTGGACTATGTCTCAAATAACTCTGAGCGAGTGAATGATACAAGCAAACCTGGCAGTCATTCCCCCAGAAGGAAATCCAAAGTTCTTAATTTCAGTCTGTCCTCTGCATCGTTGGTTCAGTTTTGCATCCTTCTTTTGGTTTTTGCTATCTTGCTTTCCTTCTTTCTTTCTATCCTTTCTGTACTATTATCTATCATTCCTTCTTTTTTGCACCATTCACCCCTCCTTTTCTCTGTCTTTTTATCCATCCTTCTTTCCATCTTTATTTCATTTCCTTCCTGCTTTTCATCCATCATCCATCCCTCATTCTCACCTTCCATCAACACATCGGCCTTTTTCCTTGCTGGCCATCACTCTCTTTTCTCTCCATTCTTCTCTCCATTCATCATTCTCTCCATCACACCAGTATTTATCCTTCTCTCAATTCACCCTTTTTCATCCATCTCTTCATCCTCACATCCATCCATCTCTACATCCATCCATACCTCCATCCTTCCTCTCCATTCTTCTTTCTCTCCATGCATGAATTCATTCTTATCTCTATCTATCTCTGCATTCATCCATCATCCTCTCTCTGTCCTTCTCTCAGTCTCTCCTTCTCTCCTTCCTTCCTGTCTACCGAAAGAGATCATATTTGTGAGTCATTTGAGGACCAGAGTCTCCAATAAAAGCCAAAGGCCCTATAAAACGCCTTAATTGCATCTTAATCCAGAACTGACAAGTGACTCCCATCCCCTGATAAAGCAGGGGATTAATGACACCCCTGGATTACAGAGTGTCTTACACTGAGCTTAGTTCTTGAGCAATTCAGATTCAGGGGCTTATTTACAAGGAGCTTGTGCTACCACAGCATCATTTTTTTGATGCATTGGTGGTGCATTCCTTGCTCCATGTTGCCCCATATTTACAATATGATGCATCAGTTTTTGTAGTCCTGCGTAAAAAAATACCTGTGCTGGAACTGCCTGCGCCACGCATTTTATAATCTATGCAGGGTAGGCATTACCACGTAAAAACCCTTAGAGGTGATGCAGTGACATTTACAAGTTTTTCAATGTGTGACACACTTTTGAGATGCGTCGCACTAAGCCTAGAATGCTTCAAAATTCCCACTCCTCTTCAACCCAGGTGTAAGAAATGGCACATTGTCTTTTCAAAAGGAATCTGACCAGCTGAAGCCACTTTAAACACTGGAATACGTTATTAAATCACATCCCCTCTACTAGTAGTAGGTCTACACATGTGATAATCATGTTGTAGGACGCCTTGAACAAGCTAGGGTCATGGTACCTATGATATCATCATCCACTGCAGCAAGGCAATGTGACGTTGTGCACTCCATGTAAGGGACAGGCCAGGATTGTCACTTCTCTATGGAGGACTGTGTCCCCACGTTCAGGCCAGTGTACTCCAAAGAACAACAGGTAAGTACACACATAAGGTAGGTAATACAGGTATTGCCACTTAACGATACAACATATACTTTCATTCACTTACATTGCACTGTCGCTCACTAAGTCACATGTACTCAGGTCTCTACATACACATAAGTAGACTATGCCCACTGTAACTTGACATATAGCCATACTGCATACATTACATCCAGGACCAATGTGGGAGTGTACAAGCTGTTATTCTAGCATTTTACACTCTTTTACATTGGTCCTCACTCAATAGGTTACTTGGGTCAGTCAGAACTAACGCTTCGCCTCTGATTTTTGATGCATTGCTAAAGTTGCATTGGTTCTAAGGCCAGCTTCTGCAATGCTCCACTTTTGAAGCTGTTGCGGCAGAGTTCCCGCTGATGCATAAGAATTTCGGACACATCCTTGGATCCTTACGCCATGGTGCTTTGTATTGCAAATACAACACATCTATGGCGTCTTAACCTGTATTGATGCAGCGCAAGAAATTTTGACGCATCACTGCTGCAATGCATTGTTGCGTCAGTTCTTGTAAATTACGCCATCAGTTCTTTCGAGCATAAGTGAGTTTTTTTCAGAACAGTTTTGACTGTGTTGGCTACTGGAGGGCCTGGGAATAAGTTTGGAACCTCAACTTGATAAAACATAATTATTTTGGATTCTCTGGTTACTCACAGTGACATTTAGGGTGTCCGGTGCCTTTAATGTTTTAACATTTTATAATTTCTCAGACAAAAACTGGCCTTTATCATGCCTCTTAAAGAGTTTGGGCTGTTTAGTGCTACAAACTGTGCATGGGTTTTGGAGCACTATGACCTGTGTTTGACTTTGGATTATTTCAGCATGAGTTTCTGTCCCAGG
Organism: Pleurodeles waltl; assembly: GCF_031143425.1. Taxonomy (NCBI): domain Eukaryota; kingdom Metazoa; phylum Chordata; class Amphibia; order Caudata; family Salamandridae; genus Pleurodeles; species Pleurodeles waltl. The sequence continues at coordinate 73,628,980 of NC_090442.1, read as the reverse complement.
TTTTGTCAGACAGCACCCATGTTTGACCTCATTAGTACATTAGGGTGCATTTTTATACAGAATTCCTGAAGGGGGTTTGGATTCTAGAGTACCCCAGAAAAGGGTTGAGCTTTAGGCCATCTGTGCAAAGCTGCTAAGCTTCCACCATGGCACTGCCTTCACATTGAACAGCCAGGGAGCTCAGCAGATGAAAACCACATATGGCACCAACTATTACTGCTTTGGTTCTAGACTGCTTAAGGTGAATATGTTCCAGAGTCTTTTAGACAAGATTTTTTGGATATAGAAATCTATCGACTGCACCTTTGGTCTAGAATGCCTCAGTTGGTGTTTGGATTATAGACTGGTGCCATCTTTAGACTCTAGGGGCAGATTTATCAAACTTTCACGCAGCGAGCCACCTTGCTCTGCTGCGCTGCGTGAAAGGGCAGGAATACACCATATTTAACACTATGTGGCGCATTCCTGGCCTTTCTTGGCGCTGGTGCACTTTGGGCTTCCTACCCCCAACACAGGCACCCTCCACTTGTGCTGTGGTGCGAGGGTGCCTGTGTTATAGGCAGGATTGTTTTTGTGCAGGAAGGGCCATCTTCCTGCACAAGAAGAGTCCTCAGGGGCATTTTCTTCTTTCCATGTGGGCTGCCGAATGCAGCACTCTTAGAAAGAGGAAACACAGAGGAGAAAGAAATATATTTCTCCACGTTGCGCATATCCTGGGAAGGTGTAGCAGTTTTCTGCATTCCCAATTTACCAATCTGGGAACACAACAAAATCCCTGGGTGTTGCTTGGGAACACCATGCTCCACCCATGGAACTCCTGCCTGGGACAGAGCCACACAACACAGAGATTTGTGCTTCGCTGTGTTACTCTAGATTTATCAAGCCACTCAGGGCCACACAAGGTGGCCTCGCATGCCTTCATAAATCTGACTTAGTAGTTGTGTTGCCCTGGTGCCCCCTTGCAAGGGCGACATAACTCAATAATAAATATGCCCATATATTGCTATCGAAGAGTGCTCAAGGATGATTTCACTTTTGTGCATTCAGACCCTGGTTTGCTTCAGGGTGGTGGAAAGGGAGTTGAAACATATGATTTCAGCATGTTTCTAACCCCTGCTGTCGGTGGATGGATACTCCAGGAGCTGTGGCACCAATACAAAAATCTGTATAACGTGTGAGGTCAACCGCCGCTTTATTTCATCTCTTACCCGCGGGTGCTGGATAAACTGCACTTCTGATAATTCTCACCAGGTGGCAGCGTAGGATCGCAGCCGGTTACAGTCCGCACTTAATTTGGAAGTTCAAAATAAAATCAAAGAACTTCCAGTTAAAAGAGCAGGTCTACGTTTAAGAATTTCTGTTCTAAAAACACTATTCCTGTGGTTTTCCATTCATAGCTGATGTTAACTTTTTAATGAGTTGAACCTTCTCGGCCCAAATAGATGACAACGACTTCATCTAGCAGTCTGAAAACAGCAAAACAATGGCTAAGATGATGGATAGGTGAGAGTTGTGTCAGTCTGTCAGTACAGAGCACGTGACGCACAGTATGTCTGGTTTGAGTGCATTCGAGTTTGGGGCCTAGAGTGCCTCAGACTTAGTTGACTTTCTATAGCGACGCAGGTCTGGCATGGGTTCATGAGTGCCTCAGCCTAAGCCTAGAAGGCGGAGTACCTCGCAGTGTGCTGGGAGACAGAATTCGTTAAACGTCCCTGTGTGCTAGATTCCCTCAATATATACCTGCGCGCTAGACTGCCTCACTACATACCTGCGTTCCAGACTGCCTCAGTATACACCTGCGTTCCAGACTGCCTTACAATATATCTGCCTTCTAGACTGCCTCAGAATATACCTGCGTTTTAGACAGCCTCAGAATATACCTGAGTTTTAGACTGCCTCAGTATATACATGCGTTCCAGACTGCCTCAGTGTATACCTGCATTCTAGACTGCCTCAGAATATACCTGTGTTCTAGATTGCCTCAGTATATACCTGTGTTCTAGACTACCTCAGCATATACCTGCGTTCCAGACTGCCTCAGTATATACCTGTGTTCCAGACTGCCTCAGTATATATCTGCGTTCCAGACTGCCACAGCATATACCTGCGTTCCAGACTGCCTCAGTATACACCTGCGTTCCAGACTGCCTCAGCATACACCTGTGTTATAGACTGCCTCAGAGTATACCTGCGTTATAGACTGCCTCATAATATACCTGCGTTCCAGACTGCCTCAGGATATACCTGCGTTCCAGACTGCCTCAGTATATACCTGCGTTCCAGATGCCTCACAATATATCTGCCTTCTAGACTGCCTCAGAATATACCTGCGTTTTAGACAGCCTCAGTATATACATGCGTTCCAGACTGCCTCAGTGTATACCTGCATTCTAGACTGCCTCAGAATATACCTGTGTTCTAGATTGCCTCAGTATATACCTGTGTTCTAGACTCCCTCAGCATATACCTGCATTCCAGACTGCCTCAGTATATACCTGTGTTCTAGACTGTTTCAGAATATACCTGCGGTTCTAGACTGCCTCAGTATATACCTGCATTCTAGACTGCCTGAGAATATGCCTGCGTTCTAAACTGTCTCAGTATATACCTGTGTTCTAGACTGCCTCAGTATATACCTGCATTCCAGACTGCCACAGGCTATACCTGCGTTCCAGACTGCCTCAGAATACACCTGCATTCTAGATTGCCTCAGAATATGCCTGTGTTTCAGACTGTCTTAGTATATACCTGTGTTCTAGATTGCCTCAGTATATACCTGTGTTCTAGACTGCCTCAGTATATACCTGTGTTCCAGACTGCCTCAGTATATACCTGTGTTCTAGATTGCCTCAGTATATACCTGTGTTCCAGACTGCCTCTGAATATACCTGTGTCCCAGACTGTCTCAGATTATACCTGTGTTCTAGACTGTTTCAGTATATACCTGCGTACCAGACTGCCACAGGCTATACCTGCGTTCCATTCTGTCTCAGAATAGACCTGTGTTCCAGATTGCCTCAGTATATACCTGTGTTCTAGATTGCCTCAGTATATACCTGTGTTCCAGACTGCCTCAGTATATACCTGTGTTCTAGATTGCCTCAGTATATACCTGTGTTCTAGACTGCCTCAGTATATACTTGCGTTCCAGACTGCCTCAGTATACGCCTGCGTTATACACTGCCTCAGAATATACCTGCGTTCCAGACTGCTTCAGTATATACCTGCGTTCCACACTGCCACAGCATATACCTGCGTTCCAGACTGCCTCAGTATACACCTGCGTTCCAGACTGCCTCAGCATACACCTGTGTTATAGACTGCCTCAGAGTATACCTGCGTTATAGACTGCCTCAGAATATACCTGTGTTCCAGACTGCCTCAGGATATACCTGCGTTCCAGACTGCCTCAGTATATACCTGCGTTCCAGACTGCCTCACAATATATCTGCCTTCTAGACTGCCTCAGAATATACCTGCGTTTTAGACTGCCTCAGAATATACCTGCGTTTTAGACTGCCTCAGTATATACATGCGTTCCAGACTGCCTCAGTGTATACCTGCATTCTAGACTGCCTCAGAATATACCTGCGTTTTAGACTGCCTTAGTATATACCTGTGTTCTAGATTGCCTCAGTATATACCTGTGTTCTAGACTGCCTCAGTATATACCTGTGTTCCAGACTGCCTCTGGATATACCTGTGTCCCAGACTGTCTCAGATTATACCTGTGTTCTAGACTGTTTCAGTATATACCTGCGTACCAGACTGCCACAGGCTATACCTGCGTTCCAGACTGCCTCAGAATACACCTGCATTCTAGATTGCCTCAGTGTATGCCTGTGTTTCAGACTGCCTTAGTATATACCTGTGTTCTAGATTGCCTCAGTTTATACCTGTGTTCTAGACTGCCTCAGTATATACCTGTGTTCCAGACTGCCTCTGGATATACCTGTGTCCCAGACTGTCTCAGATTATACCTGTGTTCTAGACTGTTTCAGTATATACCTGCGTACCAGACTGCCACAGGCTATACCTGCGTTCCATTCTGTCTCAGAATAGACCTGTGTTCCAGATGGCCTCAGTATATACCTGTGTTCCAGATGGCCTCAGTATATACCTGTGTTCCAGACTGCCTCAGTATATACCTGTGTTCCAGACTGCCTCAGTCTATACCTGTATTCTAGATTGCCTCAGTATATACCTGTGTTCTATACTGCCTCATTATATACCTGTGTTTCAGACTGCCTCAGTATATACCTGTGTTCTAGATTGCCGTGGTATATACCAGTGTTCTAGATTGCCGCGGTATATACCTGTGTTCTAGACTGTTTCCGTATATACCTGTGTTCTAGACTGCCTCAGTATATACCTGCGTTCTAGACTGTTCAGTACATACCTGTGTTCTAGACTGCCACAGTCACAGCTTGGATGCTGGAGCATGCCTTACTGAAGTTGTATTTCAGGGTACCCCAACATGAGGGACAGCTTTGTGTATTAGAGAAGCTCAAAATGAAGTAACAACTTTGGTTAATATCGCACCAAAGACTCAGTTTAGATTTTCACACTTAAGGCTTCCCTTGCTGTCTGATTCTTTTTGTGGTTGAGTTTTGTTCTTTTTACCCTCACACAAGGTACATTTTTGTCAGAAGCAGAGCGGAGTTTGGTAAATATGTGGACGTCTCAGTAGCATTTGGAGATAGCAGGATTTCTTTTTTTGAGCTGGGTGAAGGCATAGGAGCTGGACATTGAGGTGCGAGACAGCTGCAGCACCCAAAAAATAATCATGCTGGAGTTCAGAGAGTTAGTGAGCAATAAAGATACATTTAAGGTTTGTTTTCATCTTGTCACATTCCCTGTGCTTTAAACACATAGGTAAAATGTCAGGATCTGTCTTCCGACAAATCACTGCTTATTCTCTTAAAATGGGGATTGGAGTTTACTTTTCTTTCTTTGACCTCAAAGTGAGAGAACTTTCTAAAGTGCACTATGTGACAAACTTGCTGGGTTCAGGGAATGTGAAAGGAAAGGCTGTAGGATGTCTTTTTTCCTAACACACAAACACTTTTAAATACCTGTAAATGAACTTTTGTAGGAGTAAATGGGTACTCCAAAATTGAGACTCCCCAAAATTTCACGTGAATTAGCCCTCCAACAATTACTGGATTGGAGATTATGGTAAACTCAGTTTTAAGAGGAGTGAAGGGCCCCCAACCCGTAAAAAATCAAAATCAATCAAAATACAGTTCATTAATTGAGCCGACAATATAATTGAGTTCCAGTTCAATGAAAAGTTAAAGAGTTTTATTACAAAATTTAAAAATAAGTGGTACAGAATCAATGCTAGGAAGGCCCTCCATCACAGATTTATACATGTAAAAGGCAGAACAAATTCTCAATGGGCAGCAAAATTAGAAAATAATCTGACAACATCCCTAGTAGAACAGGACAGTTTTCCTACTCCTTCCCAAAATCCAAAGTTTTTATACATAATTCTTGCATAGGAATAATGAATCTCTGCAGAATCATCCTGGTGTGAGTGAATGTATAATTTATCCAGTAAATCAGTGCACAAGAAGAATAAGGGTCACATTACCATAATACTTAAACTCATGCTCTATACTAATATCATCCAGAGATGTTCAAACAGAATAAAATACATTTGCAGTGCCCCGCTATGTGACTAAATAGACCTCAGTGAAGAACAGAAGACTTGGCAGCATTTTGCCAGTTACATCCAAGCCAGAGAAAGTTTGCCAAGAACAGAAGAAGAAAAACAATACAAATATCCTCTTACATTACAGTTTGGCTGTGTTCTGCAGAGCTTGTGGAGAGAGGAAGCTTATGAAATTAATATTAGCTGAGCCTAGATTCTGCACATTATCAATTGTGCACCATATGGCTTTAAGAGTAAAACTGTTTGCCTGTGCAAATTTAGTGGACATTTCAATGGAATGCGTGCTGTCTGTAAATGATAGTGGCCACCACACAATGCTTTATTAATATATTTGTGACACTGAACTTCAAAAGGCACCACCAGCTGCCTACCACACCCTTACCACTCTCTTGCTGAATTAAATTACTACACTCACTCTTGGATTTTTCACAGCCCCCCTGAATTCAGTGATGTAATACTGATGACTGCACTCTCTCTCTGTGAACTGTTCCATCAATGCTGTGTGAAGGGTTTGCCATCCTTTTCATGCACAGCTGTTCAAACTAATGTCATTTTGTGTTGATGTGTCATGTGTCTTGCACAGCCACCATCTGAAAAGGTGGCTAATAGTCAGAAGAGGCCCATACGTATGGGGCCACCACCCCCCCCCAGGTTTTCCTGACTTGGAGTGTTTGTCAGGCTGAACAAAAGTGAGCCTGAGATACTCTTCTGGTTCAGGTCAGGCAGCCAGGAACTGGACATGTGGTAAACGTGCTGACTCCTGGCTGCCTGGGCTGAACTTTCCCAAGCTGAAGAAGTCACAGCTGGTGTGAGCGTGACCTTTTCAGACTGGCAAAGGTGCCTCGAGGCCCTCCCCCTCATGATGAGGGGGAACATCACTGATTGCTTCAGACATGGGCGTTTCAGTTTTAAGCCCTGAAGTGCCCAGGGCGAGTGTCAATCAGTGACACCTCGTCACAGAGTGGGGTGGGTCAGTAGTCTCAGTGACCCCATCCCACTCTGTGATGAGATCAGCACTGCTGCCTCTCTCATTGGCTGACTGCAGGCCAGCCAATGAGGGAAGGCTGCAGTTCCAACCCTCCTGGGACCGCCAACGTTTGGGACTACTGCCATCCCTCATTAGCTGACCCTTGAGCAGTTAATGAGGGATGTCAGCAGTCCCAACCCTCCTGGGACCTTTGAGGCTTCCCTGTCAGTGCTGCAGCAGTACTTTTTTTTAATTTTATGTTTGGTGCATGCGTGAATGAATGTATGTGTATTAGTGAGCGTTGTGAATGGGTGTGTGAGTATGTAAGTATGTGTGTGAATAAATGGATGTGAGTAAGGTGTATGTGTGCATGTGTAACCTCCCCTGCCCTCCTCTTTCGTAAAATTACCGGCCACAGCTGGTAGTAGAGCAGAAGTGCGTGCCCTGGAGCTGGCCCTTGTTTGGGTAGCACCCTGGGCTGAAAGAAATGTGCCACCCTACCTACTGCTGGTGAATAAAATGAGGCGGGGTGGCCTTTTCACCGGTGAGTCACTGGCTGGTTACATCCAAGCAGCAACTTGCCTCTAAACACACATCTCTGCACCTTCTCCAGTTAACCTGCATCATCCACCAAATAGCTCTGTCAGGCTGGCTCCATGGTTGCTGCATTGGGGACTGGGCGTTGATGTGTGTCGGCAAGGGGTTTGAGATAGATGGCTGCGCAAGATAGGGAGCTGATAGGGTGCTAAATATGACTATGCACTGCAACGTTAGAGGAGGTGGCCTAATGGCCAGAGCTACCGACCTTGGAGCTGGGGAAGCAGGTCAGCCCGCCAAGTGTCACGCATCTCACGTTAGAATAACACATTTCCAGTCATTTTCCCGCATTACCGCAATGTCTGAGATTGTCACACAAGTCCTGAATTGCTTTAAAAACTTCTTGTGCCAGTTTCTCCCTTTGATAGGTAAGCTCCGAGTAGTGTTTATCAAAGGCCACAAGGTGGCGCTCGAGGTATAGGATTCTTGATATATTACGATATTTATATGTTTCCCTCATCTTCATTACTTGATTTTGCTTGCAAGAAAGTCACTCATAGTCATTGAAACGCCACTCATAATTACACTGAAATTTAAAAAATATGTCACACATAGCAATATGAAACCTTTGCAGCTAAGGCAGGTTCGAGTCTCGGGTCAGCTCAATATCCTGTGATTCTGGGCAAATCCCTCGTGTTTACCAAAAATGAAAGTGTCCTTGTGTAATGTTAGTGGTGCTCATGTAAGTGCTCCAATACCGTCATTCGAGTTTGCGCTGTATAAAACTGCAACAAAAAAACATGCTTTGTTTTAAACGAATCACTGCAGTGGGGCCAAAGCAGAGAGGGTTGCTGTGTGCAGGCCATTTACGCAGGCAGTTATTTTCACCTAGGGTAATTTTCACGGACTGCCCGTAATTTAGCCCTGCCGTCCATCGTCCGTGATGAAAGTCTTAACGGACAACATCTGTCCGTAATTTTAGCATTTCAGCTAAAGGACAAAGGCAATTAGGAAAAATCAGTTTCCCTAGCTATACTGAAAGGCAGGGAGTCTCCGGTGCTCTGAACCTGAGGGAGGGGCAGACAGATAAGAATCAGGCCTTATTGTCAGGGTGTCTCCTTCCTAAAAGAAATGCAAATGTGCACAGCTGGTAAATTTGCACATGTAAAGGGGCTTGTAAACCTGTATTGGCTTTCATGGAAACCTGAATCTTTCTGATGGCAAAGATATTTTCTTTCAGAGGGGTTCTGTAAGGGTGTTTCAAGCTGAGCTGTGGAGTGTGTGGTTTTAATAGACAGTTATAAAAAAATGTTTGCACTAGGTATATTCCATATATCATTGAAATCTATATTTTAGAAGGTCTTTTTTAATTTAACCTAAATGTATTTGTACATTTTGTGGCTGACTATATTATGCTGTGTGTAAAGCATGTTTAAAATAAGGACTTACACAGTCTCATCTATGCAAGATTTATTGGTTTTGCCACTGTGATTTAGCCATGTTATACACCAGAATGGCTGCTGTTCAGCATGGCTAAACTTTAGAGGCATAGAGGAGAGTAGCACAGAGTGGAATGGCAAAGAGTGTTTTAGAGTGGATTGGCAGAGGGTGTCGTGTTTAGGAGTGGCATACTGTGGAGTCACATAGAGTGGCATATAGTGGGGTGATATGCAGTATAGTTGACTGGTGTAGAGTGCATTGGGGTAGAGTGTTGCAGAATATCGTGGTGTAGAGTGAAGTGGCATTGAATGCAGCAGCAGAGAATTCAGCGGCGTACAATGCAGTGTTGCAGAATGCAGAGGCCTAGATTAGAGTGGTGCACAGTAGAATACAGTGGCACAGAGTGGAGTGGTGCAGAGTAAAGTGGCATAGAAAGCAGTGGCACAGAGTGAAGTGGCAGAGTGTGCAGTAGTGTAGAGTGGTGCAGAGTAGAGTAACGTAGAATGGTGCAGAGTAGAGTATAGTGCTGTAGAGTGCAGTGGCGTGGAGTGAAGCAGAACAGAGTGGCATAGAGTGCAGTGGCGTTGAGTGCAGTAGCGTGGAGTGCAGTAGTACAGAGTAAAATGGTGTACAGTACAGTGGCGGCGAGTGCAGTGTTGCAGAGTAGAGTGTCAGATTGCAGTGGTGTAAAGTGCAGTAGAGTGGCATAGAGAACGGTGGCATAGATTACAGTGGTGCAGAGTAGAGTGCCGTGGCATACAGTGCAGTTGTTTAGAGTGCATTGGCGCAGAGTGCAGTGGTTTAGAGTGCAGCGGTATAGAGTGGAGTGGGGCAGAGTAGAGTGGCATAGAGTGCGGTGGAATAATGGCACACACTAGAATGGCAGAGAGTGCAGTAGTGTCGAGTGGTGTACAGTGCAGAAGTGTGCAGTTCAAAGTAGACTTGAGTGGCAGAGTGCAGTGGCATAGAGTGGTGCAAAGTATGGAAGTGTAGAGTGGTGCAGAGTAAAGTATAGTGCTGTAGAGTGCAGTGGCATAGTGGAGCTATGCAGAGTAGAGTGGCATAGAGCGCATTGTGTAGAATGCAGTAGTACAGAGTAGAGTGGTGTAGAAGACAGTGGGGGAGAGTAGAGTGCAGTGGCATACAGTGCAGTTGTTTAGAGTGCATTGGCACAGAGTGCAGTGGTTTAGAGTGCAGTGGTATAGAGTGGAGTGGGGCAGAGTAGAGTGGCATAGAGTGCAGTGGAGTAATGGCACACACTAGAATGGCAGAGAGTGCAGTTGTGTAGAGTGGTGTACAGTGCAGAAGTGTGCAGTTCAGAGAAGACTCGAGTGGCAGAGTGCAGTGGCATAGAGTGGTGCAAAGTAGAGAAGTGTAGAGTGGTGCAGAGTAAAGTATAGTGCTGTAGAGTGCAGTGGCATAGTGGAGCTATGCAGAGTAGAGTGGCATAGAGTGCATTGTGCAGAATGCAGTAGTACAGAGTAGAGTGGTGTAGAAGACAATGGTGGAGAGTGTAGTGTTGCAGAGTAGAGTGTCAGAGTGTAGTGGGGTATAGTGGAGTAGAGTGGCATAGAGCAGTGGACTAGAGTACAGTGCTGCAGAGTAGAGTGCAGTCACATATAGTGCAGTTGTTTGGAGTGCATTGGCATAGAGTGTATTGAAGTAGAGGGCAGTGGTTTAGAGTGCAGTGAGGCAGAGTAGCGTTGAGTGCAGTGGGGCAAAGTAGATTGTTTCAGAGTAGAGTGCAGTGGCACAGAGTGGAGAGATGCAGAGTAGAGTGCAGTGGCATAGAGTGCAGTGGTGCAGAGTGCAATGGCTTAAAGTAGATTGTTTCACAGTAGAGGGAAGTGGAGAGGTGCAGGGTAGAGTGCACTTGCATAGAGTGGCATAGAGTGTAATGGCATAGAGTGAAGTAGTGTAGAGTGCCGCGGCATAGAGTGCAGTGGTGCAGAGTAGATAAGAGTGATGTACACTGTATTGATGTAGAGTGCAAGGCCATATAGTTGAGTGTTACAGAGAAAGGTTCATTAGTATAGAGTGAATTAGTGCAGTGGTGTACAGTGCAGTGTTGCAGAGTGGCACAGAGTGGAGTTGTGCAGAGTAATTTGTGTGCCCTAGACTGAAGCAGCGTAGCGTGCAGCGGCACAGAATGCAGTGGTGTACAGAGGCGTTAAGTGCATTGGCATAGACTAGAGTGGTACAGAGTAGAGATGTGTAGCGTGAAGTGGCATAGAGTACAATGGCATAGAGTGGAGTACAGTGCAGAGTTCCAGAGTGCAGTGGCATGGAGTGGTGTAGAGTGGAGTGTTGCAGAGTAGGGTGCAGAGGTGTGGAGTGGTGCAGAGTGGAGTGGAGTATGCATGGTGTGGTAACACATTGCCACTACAAGCAACACGTTTTTTATTGAAATTACCATTACATTTGCACAGACATACAGTTTTTCTAGTAAAACTATACAGTGCACAGACGATGTGTGGAAATTGCATCACTTAATGTAATGATTTGATTTAATAATATTAACGTATTTGTTTCCAGCACAGTTCAGAATTAACAAAAATATGCTTCATTGGTGTTCCTAATTCTGATATATTCTGAAATCTTTGCACAGTTCATTTAAATGTTATTGTGTGCCAGAAAAACCTATTTCCTACCCCCAGTATCTAGCAAGATTGTCCCATAAATCCTCTCATTTTGAAGTCAGAGAAAGAAAACTAAACACCAAGCTCCTACCGAAAACACAGCCTGAAATTTGACCTTGTTCTTTAAATGCACAGCAACTGTGATGAGATAAGAACAAGATTTACAGGCCTGTTTACAGAAAGGGAGCACTCGGAAGGATACTGTAAATAAGGTTTGGGTAAGGGAAGGAAACCACTCAAGTTGGACAACCTAAAACAAATAAAGACAGCAAATTGAAAGCAATTAAATGTGAGTTACAAACCACAAGGCCAATGGCAAGCAACGGGCGGAATGCATTCCAAGGGAAGCTCTATGAATGTAATTAATGTGGCATCCACAGGATACTTTGTGGGGAAAGTCCAGAATTTTAGCCCAGTCCGTATCTTGCAGAGGTTTGGCCACATCAAACTCCCAGTTTGTATGACAAGAAGCCCTGGAGTGGTCTCCATGTTGCAGGAAAGGTCTGTACACTCATCTTATCAGTTTGCCACCAGTCCCTATGGTATAGAGCTTCTGGTACATCTCATGTGGGGTTAGTGCTGGGTGGCAGACATGAAATAGGGCATTTAATGATTGTTTAAGGTGTTTGTAAGTAAGGAGTTGACCCGGGTGAAGATGGTAGTCTGCCAGAAGGATTTGGAAATCTAGTAGCTCACCATCCAGAAAAAAATCTTTCATTTTTAAGATGCCTGCATCATGCCACTGACGGAGTTGCTGAGCGCAACCATCTGAGGGAGGCCTAGCAAAGGTAGTGCAGGAGCACAGGGTTTCTTCATGTCAGTGAGTTTCCAGGTTCTAGCAAGGCAAGAAAAAGCCTTGCAGGATAACCCCAGATGGTGTTCTGTAGAATGGTTAGTAGGAAAAAATGAGTAGTGCGGTAAGCCCTCCTTAAAGTCCTTACAGATAAACCCCAACTCATTCAGAGGGCGATCAGGGAGCCAGCGAGCCACCCATTTGACCTGTGCAGCTAAATAATAGCGTTCTAAGTCTGGAAGGCCTACTCTACACCCAGACACAGGTAGCTTTATAGTGGAAAGAGCTACCCATGGGCACCCCAGCGACCAAATCAGATGTGTGGCATGTCTGAAGAAGGAAAGAGGGATGAGCAGGGGAAGGTTTGCAAATTAATACAATAATCGGGGTAGCACATCTTCTCTAATGCCATTTGGCCCACTACAGAAAGCAGAAGAGAAGACCAAAAAGCTAACTGGGCTCAGAGAGACTGTGTTGCTCTATCGAGATTTCCATACTGCAAATCAGTGGGGAAATGGTAGATATTAATCCCTAGGTATCAAAAGATAACTTGTTCCCAGTTCAATCTGAGGTCTCATTGTATATAAAGGGGAAAACAGTGCCATATGTTAAAGAAACGCGAATTACATTTTTAAAACCTTTCTCATGTTCTTACATTTTGTTTGTGAAATTTACATCCCAAATATTTTGAAGATTCTATGAGTACTTTGACACTTAGGGATAAGTCAGATCACTGGTTTGGCTTTTGCTCAATTGTAAAACCGTTTCAAGACATAATCAAAGTGGACAATTGCCTTGCACAACCTTGCAAGGGGTCTGGCCCCTGCTCACCCTTCACAAGCACGAACATTGGACCATTGCACCAGAAGAGTTTGCCAGGGTGGATGGGTGCTGCTTATTCAACCACTTGACAGTGCCTCTTCTCTTTCCCTCCTGTCTGCAGGGATAACTCCCCAGGTTCGAATAACTCATGATACTCTTGGTGGACCCATCTTGTCTGATTTTAGGAATTGTCCGACCTTGTTCTTCTTTTCCCTATTTATCCAGTTCTTAGCAACAACCCTTTGACTTAGTTGCTATGGATCTCCCATCTGATCTCGATTTCATCCTCCTCTTTTATTATCTTTGGTAGTTCGGGCTCCCAGCTCTGAGATAAATGTAGAGTCTCTGGCATACACTCTAGTGCTGCAAGACTTCAGACAAGCTGTGAGTACCTCACATCCTGACATTAGGTGTGAGACTGTCGCCCACACCATCTGCTCTGCTTCATTAAATGTTTTAGGTTGAAAGTCCATTGGAGGTTGAGGTGAGCCAGATGTTTTTGTTCAACTTGTTTAAGGGAGCATAAGGATACTTGACCTAATGTATACCAGGAGGCAATCACAAAAGACTGCAGTGAATAAATAGTGCTATGAGATTAAATGCACTGATAACGTAATAAGGTAAGGCCTATTTTGGATGTGTCTGTAAAACTGATGTTTCTTGTTGAATTTTGTCCTGAATTTTGAACCTTCACCCTGAATTTTCTGTCCTGAATTTTGACCCTTTGTCCTGAATGTTTTCCAGTCCTGTCCAGAATTTACCTCCATGTCAGGTGGTCACCCTATTTTCACCTCTACAAAGATTGGTTGGCGCCCTGGGCCTGGGCCCAGCAAGCCCATACCACAAGCAGCCCCGATGTGCCCTCTCCTGGAAGTTTGGTTCGTCTTTTTTAGAACGTCAGAGACTCTCCGTAAAACTTTCGAGCTTCTTTTTACGGGGGACCCGTTCACTTGATATTTCTGTCTGTTTTCTAACTGTAGAATTTATTGTAATAGTAAATCGATGTAACTATACATCTTAAAAGTAGTTTATAAAACGATCGGGTGAAATTCCTTAAGATTATCCGTCTCAGGGCCGAGCAACGCTCCCCACCAGCAATCTCTGACACGGTTTGTCATCTATTAGATTCCGCGAAGCTGCATTTCTGCTTGTGAGCACTAGGTGGCAGACGGAGCTCGCATTCAGTGAATAGGTTGTCAATACAAGACGGAAGGTAAAGAAATGAAATATCCAGGAATGCCACGATTTATGAACTTTAGTATCTGTGATTTAAAATCTCAAACATCTGCATCTGGTCTCACACACACTTTTTCAAAACTACCAATTTGTCGATCAATCATGCGATTTTCAGAGGAAATCGGTACCCATGGGTCCTCAAAAATGATTATTCTATCATGGTTACCTGGTGGGGATAATAAAACCCCATCTGTAAATGAAAAGCGCTTAGACTAGTGCTTTGAAGTGCTGTCTTTCCTGGCGCTTCCAATGGGAACTGAGTCACAAAAATAGTTTCCTTGCTATTCAGGTGGGCGATTTGAGATTAAAAATCGTGTCCACTTTTAACAGCAAACAGTGAAAGCAAAAGAACACACCTCCTTTTACCTACACGAACTATATGCACATTACTTTGCAAGTTGTTAGTTATATAAAGGGCACATTCCATCAAACTCAATAGCAACATGACAGACGCCATGCTCCTTTTCCATGTCCTGGAAGTGACGTCTTCTATTGACTCTGACCTGGAAGTGACCTCACCTATGCCTCCTGATCCAGTAATGATGTCCCTCGTGGACTTGACTTTGGTCCGGTGGTGACCTTACCCACAGATCCTGACCCTGAACTGGTGTCTCCTATAGATCCTGACCCGGAAGTTACTTCATCCATGGACCCTGGCCCAGAAGTGACATCACCTAGGAACCTCACCAAGGCATGACCTAACATGTATTTTCTTCCTAAAATGTGCACCAAAAGTGACTCGACAGGAAATGACATAGTAGGCTATGACCCCAACATCTCACCTGACCATGCGGTGCGCAGAAAGTGATGTCATTGTTAGTGCAAGATAAAAAGGGCAGGTCACATTGGACAATAAAGTCCCTTGTTTCAGAGTAGGGAGTGTACCCTTCGAAGGAGCTCGACCATCTACGCCAGGCATGTCAGCAAAGTTTCCAAAAAAGCAACATCTGTTTAAACTTGCCATAAAACTTGAGGTACACGAGAAAGGTGGATGACTACTCCTGTCCTTAGTGCAATGCTGAGTCCATCATAGGAGGGGACCCCAAAACCTTACTGCCAAGACCTGCACTCTTTAACCCACCCCACCATGCAACGTGTAGGAAGTGGTTGTATGAAATGCAGTAGGTGTCTGAACCCCTTGTCTGGAGCCCCGGAAGGATACATAAGGAGTACAGGCCGCAGTCATAGCCCAGTACTCACCACCGGAAACAGAACGTGCCACAGAACAGACACCCTCCTCCCCACCCCCTCTCCCAACCCCCCGTGGAGGGGTGAATACTGTCAGTGATGTTACTGAGACTGATACCTCCGTCACTCTCAATGAAAGAAGAACCCCAGCAGCTGAGGGGGTGATGGGAGCCAGGTTGCCTCACTGAAGACAAGCTCTCCCAGAGGTTACCAAATATGGGCCTTTGTTAGGGTGACCAGGCGTCCCGGATTTGCCAGGACAGTCCCGGTTTTTCACCAGCTGTCCCGGCAGATTTCAGGAAATTTAGCTCATGTCCAGGTTTTTAAAGAGAGTCACCTGAAAACTGTAAGAAGTGATTTTTTTGTTTTCTAAAGCAGAATTACAGAGCAGGTGCCATTGGAAAGCTATTTAATTAACAGGCATTATACTGGCTTTAAAAATGGCATTTGATTTGTGTTCTTAGTGCCTCTTCTATAATTCTGTGGTGATGACCGCTGTCATTCTCGGCGCTCGGTTGAAGAAAACTTGTTTTCCTTCTTCTATTTTTGTGAAAAATCCCGTTTTTTGGCTTTAAAATTCTGGTCACCCTAGCCATACATTCCAGATCATTTTAGAACTATGACAGTAGTTTGGTAAAAACAAAATGATCACAACAAGAAAACCTACTGTTTTCCCAACTACAGTGCAAATGCACAAGTGCAAATTAGCAGTAAAGTGCAGTTTCCATCACACAACAAACCAGGACTTGAAGTGCCGAACATCCACGACCTGTAACACATAGAAGTAGCCCTAAGTAGTTGGCTTTTAAAGTGCAATTTGCTTAGGGGCTAAAATATACCTTAAAATATGTATAAAACATTGCTCAACACATGTTAATAACAATAATTCATCAACAATAATAAATGGATGTTTTACAAAAAACTAAGACAGGCCTTCCAGAGAGGTCCAACGATAGTGCAGGATCAGTAAACAAAACACCTATGCAACAAGAATTTGTGTCATTGACTGCTCTCTAGCTTGGATACATTTAGGGGCAGATTTAAGACAAGTGGTGCTGCATCCAATGACCACCATGTGTGAGCTGTATTAAAGATACAACGCACCGTGGCAGTGGTTAGGGAACTAGCGTAAAAAATGTGGATGCTAATCCTTCAAAGCACATTGAGGCCTATTATAAATAATGGTGCGCCTCCTTTCAATGCCTGCTCTGAGCAAGCCACAAAAATGCCGCAAAAAATGGCGCAAAGAAATCCTTTCGAATTCTTTGCGCCATTTTTGTGGTCCCCCTAACGGGGGATCGCCCCCTTGCACACATTATGCCTGGCGAAGGCGTAATGTGGCACAAGGGATTGCAAAGTGGCACAATGCAAGCATTGCGCCACTTTGTAAATCTGGTGCGGCGATTTTGGCCTCGCTAGGCCACATTTCCTTTAAAAAAATGACACTAATGTGGCGCAAGGAGGGGCTAGGCCCTCTTAATTCTAGGTATTTGATCACCAAATCCAAGCTGACATAAGGTGGCTGCTCTCACTTTCCGATTATTCGCTGTTATGGGTGATCTTTATTTGGCTCATCTGGGAAATTTTTCAAGACAATCAAGGATTGGGGAAGACTTCTAAGTTCTTTCGTGACTGCATATTTCAAGCGAACCAAGTTAAAAACTCTCTGTGTTTATTATTTGGTTTGGTCTAATATCAGGAAACTATGTGGAATTTTTTAGATGCAATAGATGTACTTTAATGGGCTTTGACTATAATCCTCCAGAGTCTTTACACTTAAGCGTTTAATCTTGCTGGCACGTCAGTAACTTTGCTGCTCTGGGCCATAAGTTGGACGAGGGGCATCTTCCTCCTTTCGAAGAACGGCAGAAGGCTTTTGTAATTCCTAAGCAGGGTTTCTTCACATATCTGCAGCTTCGAAATCTTCTCCAGACTATCCCACCAGGAAAAATTGATCAGTAATATGATGGCCTTCTGGACGTTTTTCTGAAGGTACCGAGTCAGGGGTACTTAAGGATGGCGCCTAGAGTCCTCTGCCAGGCAGGGGAGACTAGACTGAATTATTTGGTCCTTAAATGGGGGAGGCATTTAGGTCACGTGGTCACTTGTCAGGATATTCAGAAGAGCAATATGCTGACGCAGAGGGTTCTTGATCTCTCTCGCGTCAGAGTACATCAGTTTAAAATTCTCAGTGACCGATATCACACCCCACTCCGTTTACATAAATCGGGTACAAGAAATGACTCGCGTTGTTTTCTGCAGCATGGTGGAATGAGTTTGTCACCCTCCGTGGCCTGGTATTGTCCATCCTACAAAATCACACAGCAGGGCTAGGGTTTTGCCTATTTGGGATGCATTTAAAACTTGGCTGAATAGGCTTCTTTCTGGCTACTGCCCAGATATGGAAGGCCACAGGGAGTCTCCAGGGGCACAGGCTGTGCTCCAAGGTGATGTGCATTTTATATTTCAAATAATTCAAAATTTGACATGGTTGCCACTGTAGGATTTAATGGACTACTTGACCTGGTTTTCTGAATATATGAGATTTTATATTTTCTAACGCACGATGCACTTTATCATTTTTATTTCCTTTTGCCTCTCTGTATTTATATTTTACTTGTGTAAAGAAAAACAATAAAAAAACAGCTCTCTGGAGGGAGGAGCCATTTTTGAATAAGTCAAATGCTCAAACTTAACCTCACTGAAACTAAGGAGGCTGCAGTGTTCTGTGTTTGCCTGGACACACTCATTTGGTGCATCCAATGGAGGGGGGTTTGTCGCCTGTTTGTTATAACATTCCCTACAGGCGTCCAGACAATGGTATAGTCTGGCATCCTTAGTGCAGGGGTTAATAAATAAGAGGGCTGCACGCTAAGTGTAGTTCAGTTTATTACTCACATACTCACATGACGGAGCTCTCTCTCCTGGCAATACAGCAGTTCAGTGATATGGCCTGAAGCTGTGTTAACTGAACTGCGCATGTCAGATTGGCTGGAGTTTTCACTGTGGCCAACCTGACATGCGCAGTTCTGGCTTTGCCAATTGTCAGCTGAGAAGCAGAGGCAAAGCCCTGTAGGTGTTGGATGGGGCGCTATGTTTGCCTGCTCCGGCCAATCCTAACACTGCTCTTATGCTGTTTTGCATGGTAGGCAGCATGTGAGCAGTGCTTGGATTGGTTTGGATGCTATTGGCCAGCAAACAGCGCAGGCAGGAAGAACTTCCGGTGTGTTTGCAGCCGAACGTGCGCTGCAGAAGAAGATCATCAAGTAAGGTAAAATTATTTTTAAAGGTTTGCTGCATGTTTTGCACCGTTTTTGTTTTCATGGTTCTTCCTGGAGTGTGAGCTTCTTGTGGCTGAATAGCTATCCTGGCTTCGCAGTCAGCATAACATGCCCAAGCAATACTACCCGTTCGGCAAAGGCAGCCCTCTGGAGTTCAAAACTCAGTGGGGCAGAAGCAGCTTTGCGACAGTGTGTCTAGTGACCTTTTTAAGCAGGAAATCATCGAGAAGATCAAGAAACCTCTCTTCAGTGGTGCACAGGCGTACCTGGATCCCACGTGGAATGGCAATAAAGCAGTTGTCAACTGTGACATTCCCCATTCTCCTGACCATGGCTCTAAAAATAAGGCCCATATTTATACTTTTTGATGCAAAGCTGCCTTTGCGCAGTTTTGCGTCAAAAAGTATAGGGCCGGCTTGTGCCATTCCAGCATGTGCCATATTAATGGAATGGCACAATCCGGCGCAAAGGGTAGGCTAGCGTAAAAAAAATGATGTTAGCCGGGTGAGGGTGGCGGTATGAGAGAAGGGGGTTTTGCACCAAAAAATGACATTAGGCTGGTTAGAGGCAAAAAAAATGCCTCTAACCAGCCTAGCGTCATTTTCTGACACAAAACAATCCACACCCCATGACTCCTGCCTTAGAAAACACAGGAGTCATGCCCACCACCCCAAAGGCCAGCACAAGGGACCACGGTCCCTTGGGCATGGCCACTGCACCCTGTGCCATGCAGGGGGCCCCAAGTTGGGCCCCTGAAGGCACTTTAAATTAAAAACAAAAATACTTTCTTCTACTTACCAGGGATGGGTTTCCCCATCCTCTGGTGTTCCTCTGGTGTGGGTGGGTGTGTTCCTGGGGCTTGAGGAGGGCACCTGTGGACCCATTCCATGGTGTTTGACCATGAAATGGGTCCACAGGTCCCCTAACGCCTGGTCTGACGCAGGTGTTAAATAATGGTGCAAAGCAAGCTTTGCACCATTATTTAGCCCCTCCTCCCAACTGTGCGTCATTTTAGCACGGGGGGGGGTTAAATATGGGGCTATGGGGTTAGCACCATTTTTTAGATGAGAACGCCTATCTTGCATCTCATTGACGCAAGGAAGTTTCACGCATCTAAAAAATTGGTGCAAACTCCAATATTTTGACGTTAGACATGGCTAAATATAAATATGGAGTTAGTTTTGCATTAAAAAAATGACACAAATTTGGTGCAAATGTAGTATAAATATATCCCTAAGTCTGGTGACTCTTGTGAAGTGAATGGTATACTGCAAGGACAGACCCTAATCAGCCAAGATGGGAAGATACTTAAGGGCTCAAATGTTCACAAAAAACAACTCTGCCTATGGGAGCTTCCAATGCCAGCTTTCTCTCTTTTTAATGGGTTGAACATATTTTGTTTACGAGCCCCACCACTTTTAAAAGGTAGCAGCCTCCACTGAGGCTCACTGTTAATGCGCTAAGCTAAGGGGCCATTCTAAAGATGCCACACCACACCGAAGACGCCAGTTAATCGGTGTTTGTTTTGCCTACAAAAATTGTGCAATATAACATAATATATATGCCTCTAAAAATGGGAATAAGCACTCATTTCATCTTTCCCATGGCACCGCACCACCTGAAAGAAGAAGCGAGAAGTGAGGAGGTAGAAAGGAGTTGGCTGCACACCAGCCCTTCCAGGATAAACAGGTTTCAGGCTTCAGTGACAGAACAAGCCTCCAATGTTTGAGGCCTAGAGCACTGTTCATCCAGCTGGGAAGTGCCCCAAATAGGACAAAAACCTGTCACAAATTCCAACAAGTAACAACCTCACCTTCTAAGGCAAGGAGGAGCCATCTGAGGTCTTACACATGAGCACGGCATGCACCCGGGGCAGGGGAGGGGACTTCTGAGAAGCAGGAGGAGGTGAAGGTCATAAAATAACAAAGGCATCTTGGGGTTATTAAACTGGTTAACTTTAACACTATGAGCCTAGGGTACTGGGTCAATGAGACTTATCGCCCGTGTGCAGGTTGTATGTTGGACACCAGGGGTGCCAGGTGGACCAGATGTGAAGAGCGCTGCTGTGCCGATCGGGACGTAGTCTGTGCGCAGAGCGAAGTCAGCAACCCCATATGTCAGGAGAGGCTGCCGTAAAGAAGTATTGCAATGCCGAACGAGCCATAGCCCACGTGTGGCGCTAAGTCTGTGATTCCCTATTTTATATAAGGTTGTGCAAAGAGCAGAGTCGGTGACCTTGTACACAGCGGGGGCCCTCCAGGGCAAGAGAAGGAGCGTGGCCTGTTGGCAGCATCGTCATGAGGAGGAGGCTGCAGTTGTGACCTGAGCGGGCCCACACCTCGACTGAGTACCAGCACCAAGGGCGTTGCAATCCCCCACCCCACCTTTGGGGAGGATTTTATGACATGTCTCTGATAGACTAACCCACAGCAGTAGTAACAAGAGCCCACAGTTATTACATATTTTATGCAGCACTCTGATGATGGACTAACCCATAGCAGTAGTAACAACAATCCACTAATAGTACATGCTTTATGCAGCACTCTGGTGTTGGACTAACCCACAGCAGGACTAAAGATACCACTATTATTACATGCTTTATGCAGCACTTTGATGATGGACTAACCCATAGCAGTAGTAACAACAAACCACTGTTACAACATGCTTTATGCAGGACTCTGATGATGGACTAACCCATAGCAGTAGTAATAAGAAACCACTGTTATTACATGTTTTATGCAGCACTCTGATGATGGACGAACCCATAGCAGTAGTAATAAGAAACCACCGTTATTACATACTTTATGCAGCACTCTGATGATGGACGAACCCATAGCAGTAGTAATAAGAAACCACAGTTATTACATGCTTTATGCAGCATTCTGATGATGGACTAACCCATAGCAGTAGTAAAGATACCACTGTTATTACATGCTTTATGCAGCACTCTGATAATGGACTAACCCATAGCACTAGTAATAAGAAACCACCATTATTACATACTTTATGCAGCACTCTGATGTTGGACTAACCCATAGTAGTAGTAAAGAAACCACTGTTATTACATGCTTTATGCAGCACTCTGATGATGGACGAACCCATAGCACTAGTAATAAGAAACCACCATTATTACATACTTTATGCAGCACTCTGATGTTGGACTAACCCATAGTAGTAGTAAAGAAACCACTGTTATTACATGCTTTATGCAGCACTCTGATGATGGGCTAACCCATAGCAGTAGTAACAAAACCACTGTTATTACATGATTTATGCACCACTCTGATGATGGACTAGCCCACAGCAGTAGTAACAACAAACCACTGTTATTACATGCTTTATGCAGCACTCTGATGACGGATTAACCCACAGCAGTAGTAACAAAACCACTGTTATTACATGCTTTATGCACCACTCTGAAGATGGACTAGCCCACAGCAGTGGTAACAACAAACCACTGTTGTTACATGCTTTATGAAGCACTCTGATGATGGACTAACCCATAGCAGTAGTAATAAGAACCACTGTTATTACATGCTTTATGCAGAACTCTGATCTGCGATTAACCCATAGCAGTAGTAAAGAAACCACTGTTATTACATGCCGTAGGCAGCACTCTGATGATGGACTAACCCATAGCAGTAGTAAAGATACCACTGTTATTACATGCTTTATACAGCACTCTGATGATGGACTAACCCGCAGCAGTAGTAACAAAACCACTGTTATTAACTGCTTTATGCAGCACTCTGATGATGGAATAACCCATAGCAGTAGTAAAGAAACCACTGTTATTACATCCTTTATGCAGCACTCTGATGATGGGCTAACCCATAGCATTAGTAACAAGAACCCACTGTTATTGTAATAACAGCACACTGATGATGGACTAACCCATAGCAGCAGCAATAAGAACCCATTGTTATTACATGCTTTATACAGCACTCTGATGATGGACTAACCCACAGCAGTAGAAAATAAACCACTGTTATTACATGCTTTATGCAGCACTCTGATGATGGACTAACCCACAGCAGTAGTAACAACAAACCACTGTTATTACATGCTTTATGCAGCACTCTGATGATGGACTAACCCATGGCAGTAGTAATAAAAAACCACTGATATTACATACTTTATGCAGCACTCTGATGTTCGACTAACCCATAGCGGTAGTAAAGATACCACTGACATTACATACTTTATGCAGGACTCTGATGTTGGACTGAACAGTAGTAGTAGTAATGAGATTACTGTAATTACATGCTTTATGCAGCACTCTGATGTTGGACTAACTCACAGCAGTAGTAACAACAAACCACTGTTATTACATGCTTTATGCAGCACTCTGATGATGGACTAACCCACAGCAGTAGTAATAAAAAACCACTGATATTACATACTTTATGCAGCACTCTGATGTTCGACTAACCCATAGCGGTAGTAAAGATACCACTGTTATTACATACTTTATGCAGCACTCTGATGTTGGACGGACCCATAGTAGTAGTAAAGAAACCACTGCCATTACATGCTTTATGCACCACTCTGATGATGGACTACCCCACAGCAGTAGTAACAAGAGCCCACAGTTATTACATATTTTATGCAGCACTCTGATGATGGACTAACCCATAGCAGTAGTAACAACAATCCACTAATAGTACATGCTTTATGCAGCACTCTGATGTTGGACTAACCCACAGCAGGACTAAAGATACCACTATTATTACATGCTTTATGCAGCACTCTGATGATGGACTAACCCATAGCAGTAGTAACAACAAACCACTGTTACAACATGCTTTATGCAGGACTCTGATGATGGACTAACCCATAGCAGTAGTAATAAGAAACCACTGTTATTACATGTTTTATGCAGCACTCTGATGATGGACGAACCCATAGCAGTAGTAATAAGAAACCACCGTTATTACATACTTTATGCAGCACTCTGATGATGGACGAACCCATAGCAGTAGTAATAAGAAACCACAGTTATTACATGCTTTATGCAGCATTCTGATGATGGACTAACCCATAGCAGTAGTAAAGATACCACTGTTATTACATGCTTTATGCAGCACTCTGATAATGGACTAACCCATAGCACTAGTAATAAGAAACCACCATTATTACATACTTTATGCAGCACTCTGATGTTGGACTAACCCATAGTAGTAGTAAAGAAACCACTGTTATTACATGCTTTATGCAGCACTCTGATGATGGACGAACCCATAGCACTAGTAATAAGAAACCACCATTATTACATACTTTATGCAGCACTCTGATGTTGGACTAACCCATAGTAGTAGTAAAGAAACCACTGTTATTACATGCTTTATGCAGCACTCTGATGATGGGCTAACCCATAGCAGTAGTAACAAAACCACTGTTATTACATGATTTATGCACCACTCTGATGATGGACTAGCCCACAGCAGTAGTAACAACAAACCACTGTTATTACATGCTTTATGCAGCACTCTGATGACGGATTAACCCACAGCAGTAGTAACAAAACCACTGTTATTACATGCTTTATGCACCACTCTGAAGATGGACTAGCCCACAGCAGTGGTAACAACAAACCACTGTTGTTACATGCTTTATGAAGCACTCTGATGATGGACTAACCCATAGCAGTAGTAATAAGAACCACTGTTATTACATGCTTTATGCAGAACTCTGATCTGCGATTAACCCATAGCAGTAGTAAAGAAACCACTGTTATTACATGCCGTAGGCAGCACTCTGATGATGGACTAACCCATAGCAGTAGTAAAGATACCACTGTTATTACATGCTTTATACAGCACTCTGATGATGGACTAACCCGCAGCAGTAGTAACAAAACCACTGTTATTAACTGCTTTATGCAGCACTCTGATGATGGAATAACCCATAGCAGTAGTAAAGGAACCACTGTTATTACATCCTTTATGCAGCACTCTGATGATGGGCTAACCCATAGCATTAGTAACAAGAACCCACTGTTATTGTAATAACAGCACACTGATGATGGACTAACCCATAGCAGCAGCAATAAGAACCCATTGTTATTACATGCTTTATACAGCACTCTGATGATGGACTAACCCACAGCAGTAGAAAATAAACCACTGTTATTACATGCTTTATGCAGCACTCTGATGATGGACTAACCCACAGCAGTAGTAACAACAAACCACTGTTATTACATGCTTTATGCAGCACTCTGATGATGGACTAACCCATGGCAGTAGTAATAAAAAACCACTGATATTACATACTTTATGCAGCACTCTGATGTTCGACTAACCCATAGCGGTAGTAAAGATACCACTGACATTACATACTTTATGCAGGACTCTGATGTTGGACTGAACAGTAGTAGTAGTAATGAGATTACTGTAATTACATGCTTTATGCAGCACTCTGATGTTGGACTAACTCACAGCAGTAGTAACAACAAACCACTGTTATTACATGCCTAATGCAGCACTCTGATGATGGACTAACCCACAGCAGTAGTAATAAGAAACCACCGTTATTACATACTTTATGCAGCACTCTGATGATGGACGAACCCATAGCAGTAGTAATAAGAAACCACAGTTATTACATGCTTTATGCAGCATTCTGATGATGGACTAACCCATAGCAGTAGTAAAGATACCACTGTTATTACATGCTTTATGCAGCACTCTGATAATGGACTAACCCATAGCACTAGTAATAAGAAACCACCATTATTACATACTTTATGCAGCACTCTGATGTTGGACTAACCCTTAGTAGTAGTAAAGAAACCACTGTTATTACATGCTTTATGCAGCACTCTGATGATGGACGAACCCATAGCACTAGTAATAAGAAACCACCATTATTACATACTTTATGCAGCACTCTGATGTTGGACTAACCCATAGTAGTAGTAAAGAAACCACTGTTATTACATGCTTTATGCAGCACTCTGATGATGGGCTAACCCATAGCAGTAGTAACAAAACCACTGTTATTACATGATTTATGCACCACTCTGATGATGGACTAGCCCACAGCAGTAGTAACAACAAACCACTGTTATTACATGCTTTATGCAGCACTCTGATGACGGATTAACCCACAGCAGTAGTAACAAAACCACTGTTATTACATGCATTATGCACCACTCTGAAGATGGACTAGCCCACAGCAGTGGTAACAACAAACCACTGTTGTTACATGCTTTATGAAGCACTCTGATGATGGACTAACCCATAGCAGTAGTAATAAGAACCACTGTTATTACATGCTTTATGCAGAACTCTGATCTGCGATTAACCCATAGCAGTAGTAAAGAAACCACTGTTATTACATGCCGTAGGCAGCACTCTGATGATGGACTAACCCATAGCAGTAGTAAAGATACCACTGTTATTACATGCTTTATACAGCACTCTGATGATGGACTAACCCGCAGCAGTAGTAACAAAACCACTGTTATTAACTGCTTTATGCAGCACTCTGATGATGGAATAACCCATAGCAGTAGTAAAGAAACCACTGTTATTACATCCTTTATGCAGCACTCTGATGATGGGCTAACCCATAGCATTAGTAACAAGAACCCACTGTTATTGTAATAACAGCACACTGATGATGGACTAACCCATAGCAGCAGCAATAAGAACCCATTGTTATTACATGCTTTATACAGCACTCTGATGATGGACTAACCCACAGCAGTAGAAAATAAACCACTGTTATTACATGCTTTATGCAGCACTCTGATGATGGACTAACCCACAGCAGTAGTAACAACAAACCACTGTTATTACATGCTTTATGCAGCACTCTGATGATGGACTAACCCATGGCAGTAGTAATAAAAAACCACTGATATTACATACTTTATGCAGCACTCTGATGTTCGACTAACCCATAGCGGTAGTAAAGATACCACTGACATTACATACTTTATGCAGGACTCTGATGTTGGACTGAACAGTAGTAGTAGTAATGAGATTACTGTAATTACATGCTTTATGCAGCACTCTGATGTTGGACTAACTCACAGCAGTAGTAACAACAAACCACTGTTATTACATGCCTAATGCAGCACTCTGATGATGGACTAACCCACAGCAGTAGTAATAAGAACCCACTGTTATTACATGCTTTATGCAGCACTCTGATGTTCGACTAACCCATAGCGGTAGTAAAGATACCACTGTTATTACATACTTTATGCAGCACTCTGATGTTGGACGGACCCATAGTAGTAGTAAAGAAACCACTGCCATTACATGCTTTATGCACCACTCTGATGATGGACTACCCCACAGCAGTAGTAACAAAACCACTGTTATTACATGCTTTATGCAGCACTATGATGATGGACTAGCCCACAGCAGTGGTAACAACAAACCACTGTTGTTACATGCTTTATGCAGCACTCTGATGATGGACTAACCCATAGCAGTAGTAATAAGAACCACTGTTATTACATGCTTTATGCAGAACTCTGATGTTCGATTAACCCATAGCAGTTGTAAAGAAACCACTGTTATTACATGCTTTATGCAGCACTCTGATGATGGACTAACCCATAGCAGTAGTAAAGATACCACTGTTCTTACATGCTTTATACAGCACTCTGATGATGGACTAACCCACAGCAGTAGTAACAAAACCACTGTTATTAAATGTTTTATGCAGCACTCTGAGGATGGACTAACCCATAGCAGAAGTAAAGAAACCACTGTTGTTACATGCTTTATGCAGCACTCTGATGATGGACTAACCCATAGCATTAGTAAAAAGACCCCACTGTTATTACACCCTTTATGCAGCACACTGATGATGGACTAACCCATAGCAGCAGCAATAAGAACCCACTGTTATTACATGCTGTATGCAGAACTCTGATGTTCGATTAACCCATAGCAGTTGTAAAGAAACCACTGTTATTACATGCTTTATGCAGCACTCTGATGATGGACTAACCCATAGCAGTAGTAAAGATACCACTGTTCTTACATGCTTTATACAGCACTCTGATGATGGACTAACCCACAGCAGTAGTAACAAAACCACTGTTATTAAATGTTTTATGCAGCACTCTGAGGATGGACTAACCCATAGCAGAAGTAAAGAAACCACTGTTGTTACATGCTTTATGCAGCACTCTGATGATGGACTAACCCATAGCATTAGTAAAAAGACCCCACTGTTATTACACCCTTTATGCAGCACACTGATGATGGACTAACCCATAGCAGCAGCAATAAGAACCCACTGTTATTACATGCTTTATGCAGCACTCTGATGATGGACTAACCCACAGCAGTAGAAAAGAAACCACTGTTATGACATGCTTTATGTAGCACTTTGATGATGGACTAACCCACAGCAGTAGTAACAACAAACCACTGTTATGACATGCTTTATGCAGCACTCTGATGATGGACTAACCCATAGCAGTAGTAATAAAAAAACACTGTTATTACATACTTTATGTAGCACTCTGATGTTGGACTGTACCGTAGTAGTAGTAAAGAAATGGCTGTCATTACATGCTTTATGCAGCACTCTGATGATGGACTAACCCATAGCAGTAGTAACAACAAACCACTGTTACAACATGCTTTATGCAGCACTCTGATGATGGACTAACCCATAGCAGTAGTAAATAAACCACTGCTTTTACATGCTTAATGCAGCATTCTGATGATGGACTAACCCACAGCAGTAGTAACAAGAACCCACTGTTATTACATGCTTTATGCAGCACGCTGATGATGGACTAATCCATAGCAGTAGCAATAAGAAACCACTGTTATTACATACTTTATAAAGCACTCGGATGTTGAACTAACCCATAGCAGTAGTAATAAAAAACACTGTTATTACATACTTTATGCAGCACTCTGATGTTGGACTGACCCAAAGTAGTAGTAAATAAACCACTGTAATTACATCCTTTATGCAGCACTCTGATGGTGGACTAACCCATAGCAGTAGCAATAAGAAACCACTGTTATTACATACTTTATGAAGCACTCGGATGTTGGACTAACCCATAGCAGTAGTAATAAAAAACACTGTTATTACATACTTTATGCAGCACTTTGATGTTGGACTAACCCATAGTAGTAGTAAAGAAACCACTGTAATTACATGCTTTATGCAGCACTCTGATGGTGGACTAACCCATTGAAGTAGTAACAATAAACCACTGTCATTACATGCTTTATGCAACACTCTGATGATGGACTAACCCACAGCAGTAATAAACATACCACTGTCATTACATGCTTTATGCAGCACTCTGATGTTGGACTAAGCCATAGCAGTAGTAAAGAAACTACTGTTATTACATGCTTTATGCAGCACTCTGATGATGGACTAACCCATAGCAGTTGTAAAGAAACCACTGTTATTACATGCTTTATGCAGCACTCTGATGATGGACTAACCCACAGTAGTAGTAAAGAAACCACTGTTATTACATGCTTTATGCAGCACTCTGATGATGGGCTAACCCATAGCAGTAGTAACAAAACCACTGTTATTACATGATTTATGCACCACTCTGATGAGGGACTAGCCCACAGCAGTAGTAACAACAAACCACTGTTATTACATACTTTATGCAGCACTCTGATGACGGATTAACCCACAGCAGTACTAACAAAACCACTGTTATTACATGCTTTATGCACCACTCCGATGATGGACTAGCCCACAGCAGTGGTAACAACAAACCACTGTTGTTACATGCTTTATGAAGCACTCTGATGATGGACTAAGCCATAGAAGTAGTAATAAGAACCACTGTTATTACATTCTTTATGCAGAACTCTGATCTGCGATTAACCCATAGCAGTAGTAAAGATACCACTGTTATTACATGCTTTATACAGCACTCTGATGATGGACTAACCAGCAGCAGTAGTAACAAATCCACTGTTATTAAATGCTTTATGTAGCACTCTGATGATGGAATAACCCATAGCAGTAGTAAAGAAACCACTGTTATTACATCCTTTATGCAGCACTCTGATGATGGACTAACCCACAGCATTAGTAACAAGAACCCACTGTTATTGTAATAACAGCACACTGATGATGGACTAACCCATAGCAGCAGCAATAAGAACCCACTGTTATTACATGCTTTATACAGCACTCTGATGATGGACTAACCCACAGCAGTAGAAAATAAACCACTGTTATTACATGCTTTATGTAGCACTCTGATGATGGACTAACCCACAGCAGTAGTAACAACAAACCACTGGTATTACATGCTTTATGCAGCACTCTGACGATGGACTAACCCATGGCAGTAGTAATAAAAAACCACTGTTATTACATACTTTATGCAGCACTCTGATGTTCGACTAACCCGTAGCGGTAGTAAAGATACCACTGGTATTACATACTTTATGCAGCACTCTGATGTTGGACTGAATGGTAGTAGTAGTAATGAAATTACTGTTATTACATGCTTTATGCAGCACTCTGATGATGGACTAACCCATAGTAGTAGTAACAACAAACCACTGTTACTACATGCTTTATGCAGCACCCTAATGATGGACTAACCCATAGCAGTAGTAACAACAAACCACTGTCATTACATGCTTTATGCAGCACTCTGATGATGGACTAACCCATAGCAGTAGTAAAGAAACCACTGTTATTACATGCTTAATGCAGCATTCTGACGATGGACTAACCCACATCAGTAGTAAAAAGAACCCACTGTTATTACATGCATAATGCAGCACCCTGATGATGGACTAACCCATAGCAGTAGCAATAAGAAACCACTGTTACTACATACTTTATGAAGCACTCAGATGTTGAACTAACCCATAGCAGTAGTTATAAAAAACATTGTTATTACATACTTTATTCAGCACTCTGATGTTGGACTAACCCATAGTAGTAGTAAAGAAACTACTGTAATTACACACTTTATGCAGCACTATGATGGTGGACTAACCCATTGAAGTAGTAACAACAAACCACTGTTATTACACGCTTTATGCAACACTCTGATGATGTACTAACCCACAGCAGTAATAAACATACCACTGCTATTACATGCTTTATGCAGCACTCTGATGTTGGACTAACCCATAGCAGTAGTTAAGAAACTACTGTTATTACATGTTTTATGCAGCACTCTGATGATTGACTAACCCACAGCAGTAGTAATAAGAACCCACTGTTATTACATGCTTTATGCAGCACTCTGATGTTCGACTAACCCATAGCGGTAGTAAAGATACCACTGTTATTACATACTTTATGCAGCACTCTGATGTTGGACGGACCCATAGTAGTAGTAAAGAAACCACTGCCATTACATGCTTTATGCAGCGCTCCGATGATGGACTAACCCATAGCAGTAGTAACAACAAACCACTGTTACTACATGCTTTATGCAGCACCCTGATGATGGACTAACCCATAGCAGTAGTAACAACAAACCACTGCTATTACATACTTTATGCAGCACTCTGATGATGGACTAACCCATAGCAGTAGTAAAGAAACCACTGTTATTACATGCTTAATGCAGCACTTTTATGTTCGACTAACCCATAGCGGTAGTAAAGAAACCACTGCCATTACATGCTTTATGCACCACTTTGATGATGGACTACCCCACAGCAGTAGTAACAACAAACCACTGTTATTACATGCTTTATGCAGCACTATGATGACGGATTAACCCACAGCAGTAGTAACAAAACCACTGTTGTTACATGCTTTATGCACCACTCTGATGATGGACTAGCCCACAGCAGTGGTAACAACAAACAACTGTTGTTACATGCTTTATGCAGCACTCTGATGATGGACTAACCCATAGCAGTAGTAAAGATACCACTGTTATTACATGCTTTATACAGCACTCTGACGATGGACTAACCCATAGCAGTAGTAAAGAAACCACTGTTATTACATGCTTTATGCAGCACTCTGATAATGGACTAACCCATAGCATTAGTAACAAGAACCCACTGTTATTACACCCTTTATGCAGCACACTGATGATGGACCAACCCATAGCAGCAGCAATAAGAACCCACTGTTATTACATGCTTTATGCAGCACTCTGATGATGGACTAACTCACAGCAGTAGAATATAAACCACTGTTATTACATGCTTTATGTAGCACTTTGATGATGGACTAACCCACAGCAGTAGTAACAACAAACCACTGTTATTGCATGCTTTATGCAGCACTCTGATGATGGACTAACCCATAGCAGTAGTAATAAAAAAACACTGTTATTACATACTTTATGCAGCACTCTGATGTTGGACTGTACCGTAGTAGTAGTAAAGAAATGACTGTCATTACATGCTTTATGCAGCACTCTGGTGATGGACTAACCCATAGCAGTAGTAACAACAAACCACTGTTACTACATGCTTTATGCAGCACTCTGATGATGGACTAACCCATAGCAGTAGTAAAGAAACCACTGTTTTTACATGCTTAATGCAGCATTCTGATGATGGACTAACCCACAGCAGTAGTAACAAGAACCCACTGTTATTACATGCTTTATGCAGCACGCTGATGATGGACTAACCCATAGCAGTAGCAATAAGAAACCACTGTTATTACATACTTTATGAAGCACTCGGATGTTGAACTAACCCATAGCAGTAGTAATAAAAAACACTGTTATTACATACTTTATGCAGCACTTTGATGTTGGACTAACCCATAGTAGTAGTAAAGAAACCACTGTAATTACATGCTTTATGCAGCACTCTGATGTTGGACTAACCCATAGTAGTAGTAAAGAAACCACTGTAATTACATGCTTTATGCAGCACTCTGATGGTGGACTAACCCATTGAAGTAGTAACAACAAACCACTGTCATTACATGCTTTATGCAACACTCTGATGATGCACTAACCCACAGCAGTAATAAACATACCAGTCTTATTACATTCTTTATGCAGCACTCTGATGTTGGACTAACCCATAGCAGTAGTAAAGAAACTACTGTTATTACATGCTTTATGCAGCACTCTGATGATGGACTAACCTATAGCAGTTGTAAAGAAACCACTGTTATTACATGCTTTATGCAGCACTCTGATGATTGACTAACCCACAGTAGTAGTAACAACAAACCACTGTTATTACATGCTTTATGCAGCACTCTGATGATGGACTAACCCACAGCAGTAGTAATAAGAACCCACTGTTTTTGCATGCTTTATGCAGCACTCTGATGTTCGACTAACCCATAGCGGTAGTAAAGATACCACTGTTATTACATAGTTTATGCAGCACTCTGATGTTGGACGGACCCATAGTAGTAGCAAAGAAAGCACTGTCAATACATGCTTTATGCAGCACCCTGATGATGGACTAACCCATAGCGGTAGTAACAACAAACCACTGCTATTACATGCTTTATGCAGAACTCTGATGATGGACTAACCCATAGCAGTAGTAAAGAAACCACTGTTATTACATGCTTAATGCAGCATTATGATGATAGACTAACCCATAGCAGTAGTAACAAGAACCCACTGTTATTACATGCTTTATGCAGCACGCTGATGATGGACTAACCCATAGCAGTAGCAATAAGAAACCACTGTTATTACATACTTTATGAAGCACTCAGATGTTGGACTAACCCATAGCAGTAGTAATAAGAAACCACTGTTATTACATACTTTATGCAGCACTCTGATGTTGGACTAACCCATAGTAGTAGTAAAGAAACCACTGTAATTACATGCTTTATGCAGCACTCTGATGATGGACTAACCCACAGTAGTAGTAACAAGAACCCACTGTTATTACATGCTTTATGCAGCACCCTGATGTTGGACTAACCCATAGCAGTAGTAATGAAACCACTGTTATTACATGCTTTATGCAGCATTCTGATGATGGACTAACCCATTGCAGTAGTAAGAACCAACCACTGTTATTAAATGCTTTATGCAGCACTCTGATGTTCGATTACCCCATAGCAGTAGTAAAGAAACCGCTGTTATTACATGCTTTATGCAGCACTCTGATGATGGACTAACCCACAGCAGTAGTAACAACAAACCACTGTTATTACATGCTTTATGCAGCACTCTGATGATGGACTAACCCACAGCAGTAGTAATAAGAACCCACTGTTTTTGCATGCTTTATGCAGCACTCTGATGTTCGACTAACCCATAGCGGTAGTAAAGATACCACTGTTATTACATAGTTTATGTAGCACTCTGATGTTGGACGGACCCATAGTAGTAGCAAAGAAAGCACTGTCAATACATGCTTTATGCAGCACCCTGATGATGGACTAACCCATAGCGGTAGTAACAACAAACCACTGCTATTACATGCTTTATGCAGAACTCTGATGATGGACTAACCCATAGCAGTAGTAAAGAAACCACTGTTATTACATGCTTAATGCAGCATTATGATGATAGACTAACCCATAGCAGTAGTAACAAGAACCCACTGTTATTACATGCTTTATGCAGCACGCTGATGATGGACTAACCCATAGCAGTAGCAATAAGAAACCACTGTTATTACATACTTTATGAAGCACTCAGATGTTGGACTAACCCATGGCAGTAGTAATAAGAAACCACTGTTATTACATACTTTATGCAGCACTCTGATGTTGGACTAACCCATAGTAGTAGTAAAGAAACCACTGTAATTACATGCTTTATGCAGCACTCTGATGATGGACTAACCCACAGTAGTAGTAACAAGAACCCACTGTTATTACATGCTTTATGCAGCACCCTGATGTTGGACTAACCCATAGCAGTAGTAATGAAACCACTGTTATTACATGCTTTATGCAGCATTCTGATGATGGTCTAACCCATAGCAGTAGTAAGAACCAACCACTGTTATTACATGGTTTATGCAGCACTCTGATGTTCGATTACCCCATAGCAGTAGTAAAGAAACCGCTGTTATTACATGCTTTATGCAGCACTCTGATGATGGACTAACCCACAGCAGTAGTAACAACAAATCACTGTTATTACATGCTTTATGCAGCACTCTGATGATGGACTAACCCACAGCAGTAGTAATAAGAACCCACTGTTTTTGCATGCTTTATGCAGCACTCTGATGTTCGACTAACCCATAGCGGTAGTAAAGATACCACTGTTATTACATAGTTTATGCAGCACTCTGATGTTGGACGGACCCATAGTAGTAGCAAAGAAAGCACTGTCAATACATGCTTTATGCAGCACCCTGATGATGGACTAACCCATAGCGGTAGTAACAACAAACCACTGCTATTACATGCTTTATGCAGAACTCTGATGATGGACTAACCCATAGCAGTAGTAAAGAAACCACTGTTATTACATGCTTAATGCAGCATTATGATGATAGACTAACCCATAGCAGTAGTAACAAGAACCCACTGTTATTACATGCTTTATGCAGCACGCTGATGATGGACTAACCCATAGCAGTAGCAATAAGAAACCACTGTTATTACATACTTTATGAAGCACTCAGATGTTGGACTAACCCATAGCAGTAGTAATAAGAAACCACTGTTTTTACATACTTTATGCAGCACTCTGATGTTGGACTAACCCATAGTAGTAGTAAAGAAACCACTGTAATTACATGCTTTATGCAGCACTCTGATGATGGACTAACCCACAGTAGTAGTAACAAGAACCCACTGTTATTACATGCTTTATGCAGCACCCTGATGTTGGACTAACCCATAGCAGTAGTAATGAAACCACTGTTATTACATGCTTTATGCAGCATTCTGATGATGGACTAACCCATAGCAGTAGTAAGAACCAACCACTGTTATTACATGCTTTATGCAGCACTCTGATGTTCGATGACCCCATAGCAGTAGTAAAGAAACCGCTGTTATTACATGCTTTATGCAGCACTCTGATGATGGACTAACCCACAGCAGTAGTAACAACAAACCACTGTTATTACATGCTTTATGCAGCACTCTGATGATGGACTAACCCACAGCAGTAGTAATAAGAACCCACTATGTTTGCATGCTTTATGCAGCACTCTGATGTTCCACTAACCCATAGCGGTAGTAAAGATACCACTGTTATTACATAGTTTATGCAGCACTCTGATGTTGGACGGACCCATAGTAGTAGCAAAAAAAGCACTGTCAATACATGCTTTATGCAGCACCCTGATGATGGACTAACCCATAGCGGTATTAACAACAAACCACTGCTATTACATGGTTTATGCAGAACTCTGATGATGGACTAACCCATAGCAGTAGTAAAGAAACCACTGTTATTACATGCTTAATGCAGCATTATGATGATAGACTAACCCATAGCAGTAGTAACAAGAACCCACTGTTATTACATGCTTTATGCAGCACGCTGATGATGGACTAACCCATAGCAGTAGCAATAAGAAACCACTGTTATTACATACTTTATGAAGCACTCAGATGTTGGACTAACCCATAGCAGTAGTAATAAGAAACCACTGTTATTACATACTTTATGCAGCACTCTGACGTTGGACTAACCCATAGTAGTAGTAAAGAAACCACTGTAATTACATGCTTTATGCAGCACTTGATGATGGACTAACCCACAGTAGTAGTAACAAGAAC
The DNA here is from genome assembly GCF_031143425.1 of Pleurodeles waltl. Lineage (NCBI taxonomy): Eukaryota > Metazoa > Chordata > Amphibia > Caudata > Salamandridae > Pleurodeles > Pleurodeles waltl. The sequence continues at coordinate 73,592,766 of NC_090442.1, read as the reverse complement.
CCACTGTTATTACATGCTTTATGCAGCACCCTGATGTTGGACTAACCCATAGCAGTAGTAATGAAACCACTGTTATTACATGCTTTATGCAGCATTCTGATGATGGACTAACCCATAGCAGTAGTAAGAACCAACCACTGTTATTACATGCTTTATGCAGCACTCTGATGTTCGATTACCCCATAGCAGTAGTAAAGAAACCGCTGTTATTACATGCTTTATGCAGCACTCTGACGATGGACTAACCCATAGCAGTAGTAACAAGAAACCAGTGTTGTTAAATGCTTTACGCAGGACTCTGATGATGGACTAACCCACAGCAGTAGTAAAGATACAGCTGGTATTACATACTTTAGGCAGGACTCTGGTGTTGGACTAACCCATAGCAGTAGTAAGGAAACCACTGCTATTACATGCTTTATGCAGCACTCTGGTGATGGACTAACCCATAGCAGTAGTAATGAAACCACTGTTATTACATGCTCTATGCAGAACTCTGATGATGGACTAACCCATAGCAGTAGTAACAAGAAACCACTGTTGTTAAATGCTTTACGCAGGACTCTGATGATGGACTAACCCACAGCAGTAGTAAAGATACAGCTGGTATTACATACTTTAGGCAGGACTCTGGTGTTGGACTAACCCATAGCAGTAGTAAGGAAACCACTGCTATTACATGCTTTATGCAGCACTCTGGTGATGGACTAACCCATAGCAGTAGTAATAAGAAACCACTGTTATTACATACTTTATGCAGCACTCTGATGTTCGACTAAACCATAGCAGTAGTAAAGATATCGCTGTTATTACATACTTTAGGCAGCACTCTGGTGTTGGACTAACCCATAGCAGTAGTAAGGAAACCACTGCTATTACATGCTTTATGTAGCACTCTGATGTTGGACTGACCCATAGTAGTAGTAAAGAAACCACTGGTATTACATGCTTTATGCAGCACTCTGATGATGGACTAACCCACAGCAGTAGTAACAACAAACCACTGTTATTACACACTTTATGCAGCACTCTGATAATGGACTAACCCATAGCAGTGGTAACAAAAAACACTGTTATTATGTGCTTTATGCAGCACTCTGATGATGGACTAACCCACAGCAGTAATAAACATACGACTGTTATTACATACTTTATGCAGCACTCTGATGATGGACTAACCCATAGCAATAGTAATAAGAAACCACTGTTATTACATACTTTATGCAGCACTCTGATATTGGACTAACCCATAGCAGTAGTAACAACAAACCACTATTATTACATACTTTATGCAGCACTCTGATATTGGACTAACCCATAGCAGTAATAAAGAAACCACTGTTATTACATGCTTTATGCAACACTCTGATGATGAACTAACCCATAGCCATACACGCAACAGCCAATGGGCTGAAAGGGCTTCAGCCCCCCATCAGCTGTCATGGTCTGGCCTGGGGTTGCCGGATGCTAAGTCGGCTTATGGCACTGACCGTACTAGAGGCCGAGCATTTATAGCATAGGAAACTACACCCTGCAGTTATCTTTATTTTTTTCTTTGTTTTGTAGCTTCCCTGCTGAGCCCTTTCATGACTCAACCGCTGCATCTGCAAGACAACAGTGATGGACGAAAGACTGCTGACTTCAATGCTAGGAGCTCTATGATTGCGCTTGAACCTTTTACATGCATCCACAAATGACACAGGAGGCAATTCTAGTAGTGGAAACGAATTATGTCTGTGATAGTTTAGATAGAGATTCGTATAGACCACTCTCTATGCTGAACTTAGACAATAAAATCCTTGGAAAGGTGCTGGCAAATAGATTTTGCCAAATAGATTTTTTTTGGCATTTACCTACATATTGTATTCATCATTGTAAATATAGCTTTATTTTAGGCGGGTCCTTCCTGAACTTGGAGAGACTGATCCACTTGATGATAGCCCTCCGATGCCGACCGCATGTTTGCAGTAGCACCTTCAGACACAGAAAAATAATTCAGCTGCCTGAGATCGGAGCATTTACATCAGGTCCTAGAATCTATTGATTCTGGCCAGGAATGTGTGGGATGGATCAACCGCTATTGACGGAACCCACTGAGAGATTCAAGATGGGGGAGGTCATCTAACACCAGTGGTAGTTGGGTGGAGGAGTGGGACAGGGGTGCCCTATGATTGGTTGCTGATGGTGTTATCTTAGGTGTAGGGGTGCTTGCCCGGAGCCAGTGGGTGTTGGGGTTTTTGCTCAGTGCTGTAGGCACTGGGGTGATTGCCTTGGTGCGGCGAGTATGGGACGCTCCTAACTGGGTGCAGTGGGTGGTGGGAGATGCTGTCTGGATGCAATGGACTCTGTGGATGATTGGGTGCAGGGTGTGCTTCTATGAGTGCAGAGGGTGCTTGTCTGGGTTCCGCAGGCGCTTGGAGTCCCTGCCTTGGTTCCGTGGCCACTGGGAGTGATTGCCTGAGTGCTTTGGGTACTGGGAGTGCTTCTCTGGTCAGTGGGTGCTGGTGGAGATTACCCTTGCACAGTGGATTTTGGAAGTGATTGCCTGGTTCAGAGGGGGCTGAGAAGGCTTTCCTGGTTGCAGTGGGTGTTGAGAGGGCTTGCCTGGGTGCATAGGGTCCTGGGAGCGCTTGTCTGGGTGCAGTGTGTGATTTGTGTGCTTGCCTGTATACAATATGTGGTAAGACTGTTTGCCAAGGTGAAGTGGATGCTTGGTGCGCTTGCCTGGTTGCAGTGGGTGCTGGGAGTGCTTCTCTGGTCAGTGGGTGGTGGTGGTGGTGATAGTCCTTGCGCAGTGGGTGCGGGAACATCTTGCCTGGGTGCAGTGGAAGCTGGGAGGTCCTACCTGGGTACAGATGGCGCTGTGGGGTCTTGTCTGGGTATAGATGGCGCGGTGGAGTCTTGCCTGTGTGCAGTGGGCGATGGGAGGTCTTGCCTGGGTGGGTGCGGTGGGCGCTGGGAGGTCTTGCCTAGGTGCAGTGGGAGCTTAGAAGCCTTGCCTGGGTGTGGATGGCGCTGTGGGGTGTTGCATGGGTGCAGTGGTTGCTGGGAGGTGTTGCCTGAGTGCAGTGGGCACTTGGAGGTCCTTCCTGGATGTGAGCACTGGGTCTTGCTGGGTGCAGTGGGCGCTGGGAGGTTCTGCCTGGGTGCAGTGGGTGCTGGGCGGTTCTCCTTGGGTGCAGTGGGTGCTGGGAGGTCTTGCCTGGGTTCTGTGGGTGCTGGGCGGTTCTCCTTGGGTGTAGTGGGTGCTGGGAGGTCTTGCCTGGGTTCCGTGGGTGCTGGGCGGTCCTCCTCGGGTGCAGTGGGTGCTGGGAGTTCTTGCCTAGGTGCAGGGGGCTCTTAGAGGTCTTCCCTGGGTGTAGATGGCGCTGGGAGGTCTTGCCTGGGTGCATGAGGTGTGTGAGATCGTCTACGTTTTCACTGCCTTATTTTTCTCTATGTGCCCGTCTCTTGTTACCTGTTCCCGGGGCTTGGTTCCCATCCTCTGCTGAAGTTTCTTTGTTGCTTGGCACACGATGAAATCCCATGATCCTGGGATACAAAGCGCTTTCATGCTCCTGGGCCTGGACGTCTTCAGCCTTCACCTCATTAAGTGGAGCTGTCAGAGGCGCTTGTAAGTATGCCAGGTCTACATGGCAACCTTGCCAGGGAGAATTGGGCAGGGGCCATGCCAATGACAGCCAGCTTGGTTCACACAGTGAAAAAATATGCTCTGAAGTCACCTCTTTAGATTAGAAGTGTGCACATTTTTTTGCATTGGAACTCTGTGAAGTTTGTTGTCAAACTTTGCACTTTGCAGTCTCTGAAGCACTGTGACGGTTGAAAAGTTGAAAAACGTGCCCACAAAGTAGGTTTATCTTTTAAAAAACTTTCTTGTAGTGGACATGGATGAACTGTGGAAAGTTAGAAAACTTTGGAACTTTCCTGCAGTTTAACCACTTCACCCGACTTTGCGAGCAAAATTAAAACGTGTCACTGCCCTGCTTTCCACGTGTAATTTGGGGTATCCTAGGATCTATTTTCCTTCCCGAGCTGGTGAGTACCACTGAACTGGGGCACAGTAATGCTGGAACAATTTTCAGTGTGGGGGTCTTGCCATCAATGTTACATTGCAGAACTAATGGGGATTGTAAAAAATCCAAGTGTCACCCGAAGAACAAGTGCAGTAAATGAGCCACGCCCATTCCGAGGGAGTGTGGAGGGGGCATGGTTTGTATGTGGTGGTGCTTTTTGGAGCACATTGTTGCAAATATATTGCTAAAGCATTGTGTGGTTGCACACTACTGTTTACAGACAGCACAGTTTCCATTGACATTCCCACTAAGTTTGTACAGACCCGCAGAGTGAAAAAACACACTTTTTTTGCGGGTTCACTCCCACTTTTTGCCCCCATCTGGACTACTAGGCACTGGTGTAATGGCTCTGAAATGCCCTGAGCACGGCTAATCAGGACTCAGTGCATGTGCTGTGACCCATTTAAAAAGGTAATTGCTAATTGGCATATCCCCAATTGGCATAAAGTGACTTACTTGTAAGTCCCTAGTATATGGTATCAGGGGTACCTAGGGCCTGTAAGACAGAGTGTGCCTTTGGGCTGCGGCACTAGCTGTGCCACAACGAGGGAGACACAGCAAACAAACGACTCCCAGCGTGCACTGCTGGCTGGCAGAGCAGTGTTACACGGCTAACTCAAGTTTGCAATTGCAAAGCACAAGCCTTCCTTTTCAATATTTGTAAGTCGCCCCTAATGCGGGCCTACTGAGCACTAAAGGCAGGGTGCATTACATTGCAAGGCTGGGCCTGTAGTTTCATGTCTTTATGGTTCTAAAAGTGAAGACCAGTATTGTCCTATTTACTGTTGAAATGATGGTAGCCCCATCAGTGGGTGCAGAGTTACAGGCTGACAACTCAGCCCTGCTAAGTTCTCAATGGGACCACTAACGTCTGTACTTCAAAGTATGAAAAGGAACAGTGCATTAAATCCGATTCAATGGTTAAATCTAATTTAATGTCTCAGGTGGGCAAAGTGCAACCTAAATAACTTGCCACTTTCTTGCCCAAGGTTTCCAGTGCCCATTTACGGTTGCACACAAAGACAGCCTTCTGGCCTTCTGAAGAGAAGTGTAAATGACTCCCAGGAAAGCCTACAAAAGGTCTGCTGGGAAGGAGATGTTATATCTTCCTGGCACAACAAGGTGTGAGTCAGAAAAGGCAAGCTTCAATGTGCAAGCCACCTTTGTGGGCAAATGGCAAGCACACGCGGAAGGGGCTGCTCCTTTGTTTAGGGAGACAGGAGGGCACCAGGGACAGCCAGGGGGAAATCTGATCAGGCTGGTATTCCTATGAGTATGTAGCCAAGAGGTAGCAACACCTTTAGGGTGGGCTACCAAGCTCCACACACTGAGAGAGGGGTTCGACCATCTTGGGAGTCGGCAGAATAGAGCACTCTGGAATAGCTACATGCCATACTTCATAGGTAGTTGGCTAGTGACTGCAGCCTCCCCTTCAGGGACTTTCTGGGCATAAAAGAGGTACCTCTAGCCCTTAGAACTCAGATCTCATCTGGAATGGAGAAGAGGACTGAAGAAGGACCATCCCCCTGACCTTGGACCTGGCAAAGAGATGCTGCACCAAAGTTGGACTGCACTTTCTGCTCCTTGGGCTACCGAAGAGAGAAGTGTGTTTGGGGTGTCCTGCTTGTGGAGAAGTCATCACTGAGCCCAGACAGGAGCAGAGATACAAAGAGTCAGTTGGCTCACTCCCTGTTCCAACACCAGGGCCACAGAAGCTGGAGAAACTTGCATGGTCATGTTGGTCGCCAAGATCACTGAATCGTGGCTCACCGCCACAGTGCAGCCTTGGAGACAGACTCTAGATACTCAAAAAGTGCATCCAAGTCTGCTAGACCCAGGAGAGTCATAGGAGCGCAGTTTGGTTGCCCAGAAGGAGCGCTATCGCCAGAAGAAGGGAACCACTGATTTAGTTGTGGCTGGACACCAGTCATCCAGTGGTGACTGGACCAATGAGGACTTTGAGGGACATTGGCCCCTGTGGCCAAAGTAGCCTCACCAGGAACCTGGACCAAGGAATAGCCCCAAGAAGACCCCTGTAGACCGTGCAGCATCCTTCAGCATCCTGTATCCCTGAGATCAGGACCAATCCATAGAAGTCAAAAGCAACTTGCCATTAACGCTGGAAGTGGATTAAAGACTGAGACTGCATCTTCTTAGAGGTAACTGTTCTCTGGGACTTGGTTAGCCCTCCTGACCTGCTGCCTGCAGAGTTGGTCACCCAAAGTAACTGGAAGTGACCGCATTCAAATTTGAAAAATGTTTCTTTAAAAGAAGTGTTAACTTTGTTGAATTTACCAATGCTTGTTCGCAGTTAAATGAAAAGTTGTGATTTACTGTTCTTTCAATTGATTGTATTTCTGGAACCCTGAGGTGGATCATTTTCATTTTAGAGTTGATAAATTCATTGGAATACAGTCCTTTTTAATAAGTTGGTGTTGAATTTTTTGAGAGAAGTGTTTCTTTCTTACCCAATTGTTTTGGTTCTGTTTAAATGCTTAACACTTGTTCCTTTGTTTAAGCTAGCTTGACTGCTCGAATCCATAGTTACCCAGGGTTGAGCTAAGGTTTGACAAACCAGGCTGACTGGACCAAAGACAGGGTTGTGAGTTTATTACACGGGTAAGGTCTCACAGCTACACCATATAATAAACCACACGTCCTCACATGCAGTTTAGAATGAAGGACACCAATCACCCTGCCTCTTGACCCTGATTGGCTCAGTATTTCCAGAGAGATTAAAAGGGACAGCAACTGAATTACTGAGGTGTGGCCTAGACTGATGGCAACAGAGTGACCTGCCTACAAAGGTCCTAGCAGGTATCAGCATGGTAAGGCTTGCTGCTCTCCTACACAGCACAGTGGAATCCATGATTTTTGTTTTGCTTCACCAGTTGCCATCACCCAACAGCCCTGGGAACCTTCGGCAGAGGGGTGTTTGAGAATTGAGGTCACACAGAGACGGGTGCTGCACATTCAAACTTAAGCTCATGTGATAACCTAGCAAGAATGAAATCCTAGTGACAAGGGGGTTCAAAAACCCCAGTTCCTCTGAAAATGTCTTATAACTTTGACCACCTTTCTCCCCCAAGATAAACCCCAAGCCCCTGGGTAAGGGTAATCCAGGGAAAGTCTCTGAAATGCTCTCAGGCAACAAACGCACCTGTACTGTACGTATAATCCAATTAGGTATGCACTCATATTGTAATTTTTACCTTATCAGGTAACCCTTTTCAGAGAACTCATGCTTTATACATTTACAGATAAGTAAATAAATATGCAAATGCTTATAGTGGCTGGAATGTCACTCACATTAGCAAAACTAAATTGAACTGACAACCCATTACTTTGCATGAAAGCACGGGGAAGATCTCAGCTAAAGTGGTTGAATAGATGCAAATTTTAGTTGAGTTTGGAAGAAGATCAATACGTCTTAAATGAAAAGCCCACCCGTGAGCCAACAGAGAGCGGTGTAGTAGAGGCCATTGAAAAAGTGTGTGGAAGGACACTGAGGAGTCTCATACTTTTTCAAAATAGAAAGTAGAGAATTTAGCCCATGCTTGATCCATGCACTAGGAGTTGGAGAAGAGGGGTGACTGTGTTAGAGGGTAGAAGATAAGGATATGCTTTCTGGATGATTCCTGTCACATTTCATCAAAGACTCTATTAAGACTGCCTTAGATAGGTGTTCTGAGTGCATCCATCATTAGAACCATAGGGTTGGCCCTCAGTAGCTGACGCCTCATGGCTGTTCCTTGGATAAACACACCAGTCAGACAATCAAAATGGCTTTGATCGAAACCCTGACCACTCAATCCTCCCTCATCAAAGTGAATAAAGGCTAATAATTCATAGAGAGAAGTTAAGATAGAATTTAGATAACCTGAATACACTATTATCCCCCCATCTGAGCATTGCTCTTTTCGTCGCTCTTACCATCTCTTTCTCTCTCTGAGGCTCTCTGAGTTAGGTCCTGAGCTCACTCGCAGATGAAATTCTCAGACAAATCACAGCACAAAGATGGCATATGTCTAAAAAAAATGATATTGTAGAGATGCAAGCCACAAGACACCTTAATCAAAACTTCATGAACAAGGACCAGACTAATGATGCTGTCTCAGAAACAGAAATTCTCATGTCCAGACATTATTTAATAATCTTATTTTACCTTATCTTATGTTATCTTATATATTTCTTTGTATGGGAACCACACAATCATTTCCATTCCACTATTTGGATTATTTTAATCTATAGAATTTATGTATTTCATTTTTTTACTTTATAATTTAATTATTTATTTTCTTTTTATATAATAAATTCCTTATGACAGTTACATTATCCAGAGTTAGAAGTAGCTAACATGTTTTTACACTAGATCAATTACTTCATCTGGGCCCTTATACTTACAAAAATATAAACTCCAGTGTAGCTGCAATTTAGATTTATAAAAGAGTATCAAAAAATATTTTTAAAATTAAACATGTACTCTATTTCAGCAGCATTAACTGAGCTAATTATTTTGAACCCACACACCCACTTTAAAAACATATTTATATTGAAAAAGCATTACATTATTGTTTTTGTAGCAAATCAGTTTCAAAACTTCATTACTTTAGAAGTTGCATAAACAGTAATTTACACATTGAGAACTCAATATAAAGTGATATTCTTAAATGCTATAATTGTATATGTTCTTCAAAGCAATTGTAGCATTATTGTTGTTAATAGGCACTAATATATACTTAACACAGTTAGTTAACCTCACAATACTGATTAGCAATTATTTCAATTTTTTGCCACAGTCACGTATATCTAAATAATGTGAAAAAGTAATCACTGCTTAGTATGACTTAAAAACTACAATATATAGAGGACATAGTCCATTCAAAGTAGTGACTAGGTCCTTGCCTTAGCTTGCGTTTGAGCATCTCTTATCTCATGTATGCCCCTTGTAGTGATGCATTGTGACGCCTGTGGATGAGACTCGCAGCTGATCAGCCTTGGTTCTACCAAGGCAGCGGCGTGGTCCTCTAGTTCTGCAACAGGGTATGATGAAGCAGCGTATCCTTCGGGTGCTTCTCCGCTCTCCAGGAAGTCTTTGCACTCTGCCTGCAGTGAAGGCTCTGGGCTTGCACCACTCAGGTCGATGGTGTAAGCGTAACGGAATCTCATCAGGTCCCTGTTGGTGTTCCTGCCACTGTGGTGGCTTCTGAGGGTTTCCACAAGTGGTGGGCTGCTCCGCGTATACAGCAATTTAATTGTGCAGCATGAGTGAATGAATGATCGAAGATGTCAGAGGGAAAGTAGGCAGGATTTTAAATACACCATTTCTCTCCATGCCCCGCTCCTGTCATACAGAGTCTATGCATTTTTCTGAGACAGTGGGCTTGGGCAGCCTTATAGGAATACCAAGATAGCCATCATTCCAGTATTTGCTGTCAGAGTTTCCCTATCAAAAATGGATTCCCACCAATATTCTTGAATGTCACTTACTGTCTAACTCATGTACATATACTTATCTTTGGGCAATCAAGAATGGAAAAAAGGGAGTCCCTCTGCGTGTCCACCCCTCAACACGCATGCTTTCTTTCATTTACCTGTTTGGCTCACTGGGAGTCAATTGGAAATATTTTAATGTTACGCAAGTATCTTGTTTTTTTCATTGTGTTCACTTAGTTTTAGCCTGACAACATGCTCAACTGCACCAGTTTGCACAATGATGGTGTGCTTTAAGTCTAGCGCCTTCATAGCTAGTGGCTCTGGGAGAGCTTGCTTCATCTGTTCAAAGGTTCACTGACACCAAACTTGAATAGCTTCTAGGAGGTCATGACCTTGGAATGTAACACTATGGAGCTATTGTGCTCTACCATGCTCACCAGTCTTGGAAAGATGGCAGCAGTATTCTTTGATCCAAAAAGTATGATGACAAACTAGAGCAGACCTTATGAATCGAGAACAAGTCTACTCTTTTATGCAAGGGCAATTTGCCAATAACCACTTGTCAAGACATAGGCACTCAAACAGAAGGCAGACTCAATTTGTCTATGAGCTCATCAAGTCTAGGGATGGGGTGGGCATTGTGATTTGGTAAAGGCACTGAATCCTCTCAAATCTATAGAGAAGCTGAGATCAATCGACCTCTGCTTCAGCAAGAGCACCACCGGGTTAATTCATGGTCTCTGCAAGGGTTCAAAACTGATGCACAACATGTGATGATGTTCACCTTGATGGGCTACTGGGCCAATCAGACATCGTGCCGGTCTTGGGCATTCCTAGTACACTAAGATGAGTATTGATGACAGATGACATTGGTGCACTATAACATGAGTCTAGGGGGGTTATTCTAACTTTGGAGGAGGTGTTAATCCGTCCCAAAAGTGACGGAAAAGTGACGGATTTACCACCAGCCGTATTACGAGTCCATTATATCCTATGGAACTCGTAATACGGCTGGTGGTATATCCGTCACTTTACCGTCACTTTTGGGACGGATTAACACTCCTCCAAAGTTAGAATAACCCCCTAGGTGTCACAGAAAACTGGTCAGAGAATTGGTCTAGCAAGACCTTGCAAACCCTTAATATTAAAACCGACATTGCTGGCAGCAAGCGCCAACCCATGCAGTCTCCTATACCTTGCAAAACATTTATACAGCGTGTTTGTACAAGTGCAGAACAGCCTTAATTTGCAAACATGGGCCACTTTTTCAGCTATCTGATTCACTGATGGGGCAAATTTGATTTTGGAGGTCATGCCTATTTTCTGTGGAGTCGAATCCTACCACCTGGCCCTCTTAAAAGATGCTGTGCCCTCTTTGGCACCGATCTCTGAGCCCCTCTGGCATGTTTCGAGGAGAGATGCTAAGAAAAGAAGGTTAAAGGTTAGATCAGCCTGTCAGAAGAGTAAGGAACTGATTGGAATCAAGGGAAATATAATGATAAATTGTCCAGATAATAAATACCTGTCGGGATAATGTGGAATTTGAAGATGAGCTACTTTACAAATTGTTTGCTAAGTTCAGTCATGGCTGAATATTCTAATTATAATCATTGGCATACCTACTTGACATACTAAATGACAACTTTAAATAATAATGTGGTTTTAATTAAGTGTTCTGAAGTAACCAAAAGGTGACACAGAGCGTTAAAGAAGACTGACAAATAATTACACTGAAATTCAAATGTGAGTTAAATTGCCATCTCCACTGTGACTGGTCCTCTGAAATAAATGTTTGTCAATTCCCATCAATCCAAAGATCTTTGGGCGTTCATGTATTTTGAAAGGCGTTCATGTCCTGGAAGAGCAGGATTCACTCCTATATACTATTAGACCCTGCTATTGTGATATTGTATGAGAGTAAATTGATTCAAGAGATTTGAGTACTGCAAACATGAACATACAAGTGTAAATCACTCTATGCACATATTATTTGAGCTTAAGACCCAAAAAGATCTGTGTGCGAATCAGCCGCTTGATGGCCCCACCCTGAAATAGACATGATATTATAGAAGACGCCCCCAGAACTAGACAGTGTACTCCAGGAGAGGCCGTCAGAACTATACTCAACAGTTAATATGTGGCCGGCAAAATTGAATACAGTACACCAGAGGTAGCTTTCAGGGCTGGGCAGAGCACATCAGGGGAGGTCTCTAAGTCTGTGTCCCAGAAAAGGGCTCAGAAAGAACTGGACTCACAACTCTGGATGTGACCTGTAGAAAGGAACACAATGTGCCCAAGGAGAAGGCCAGACATGGACACAAAATCAAGGTGGGGTCACATGATCTAGACAATACTCCAGACTTCAGCCTCAGAGTGGGTTACAGTCCTTTACATGAGGTTCTAGAACTGTACATATGATTCCAGATGATGCCTCCAGAACTGGACACAACATTCAAGGTGGGGCAGCATGACTCTAGACAATTGTATGTATGTATGTATGTATGTATGTATGGTGTATTTATTAAACGCATTCCGGCCCGGGGGCATCGAAGTGCTAACTAAGGTGAGGCAGTGCATTATCTGTAAAGAGAAAGGTGCCGGCTATCGAGGAAACAGCCAGGTCTTAACCCGTTTCCTGAAAATAAGGTAATTGTGCTCTTTCCTGAGATTCAGCGGGAGAGAATTCCAGATCCTGGTGGTAGTAAAAGCTTTGTCCCCCTATTTCACCTTCTTGGCACTAGAATTTGAAAGGTGCTGGCAGAGCGCAGTAGGCGTGTAGGTCGGTGCCACTGTAAATAGGTAGTCAAGTACTTGGAACCAATCCCGTGAGTGGCTTTATGTACGATGCAGAGAGCCTTAAAAGAGATCCGTTGGGCTATAGGAAGCCAATGTAAATTCCTAATGCTCCCCGTAGCGGAGGCTGATTGTGGCAAGTTCAATATTAGTCTGGCAGCTGTGTTCTGCATCAGCTGCAGTTTTTTTAGTGATCCTTTGTCCATATTGAGCAAGAGAGAATTGCCATAATCCAATCTGGACAGGACCAGGGCCAGGGTAGCAGTATTTCTCCATTCTTTTAAAAGGTAGGGGAAGATTTTCTTCGATTTCCTCAAAATCCACATGCAGGATTTAATGGTCTGGTTAACCTGAGGTCGAAAAGATAGATGATCATCAAAAAGAAATCCTAGATTCCTTGACGTGGAACCAGGTAGAGGCAGGGTGCCACACTCTTTAGGCCACCAGTTAGGAGACTACCGTGCCCTATTTATCCCAAAGCAAAAATCCTTGGTCTTATCGCAGTTCAATTTTAGCCAGTTAGCCTTCATCCAGCTGCTTACCGCCAGCATACAAGCATTAAAACGGGCTGCAACTACCTCCATGTCTTTGCTAATAGCGATGATGAGTTGCGTATCATCCGCGTATGAGGTAGGGAGGAAGCCAAAAGAGCGAATTAGTTCTGCCAGAGGAGCCACATAGATATTAAATAAAGTGGGGCTGAGCGACGAGCCCTGAGGAACCCCACAGGGCAAAAGGTAAGCGGGGGATCTAAAATCTCCACAGCTTACCGTGGACCACCTGTTAGAGAGAAAGGATTCAATAAGCTTCAGGGCTAGATCCCTAATGCCTGCCTGATGTAGGCGTTCGAGCACAATGTGGGGAGCAATGGTGTGAAATGCTGCTGATAGGTCCAACAGGACCAAGAAGACACCCTGTCCCTCATCAACCATCCTACGAATAGTGTCTGAAGAGGAGATGAGGGCAGATTCCGTACTATGAGATTTCCGGAATCCATATTGAGAAAGATTGAGCCCCTCTGAGTCTGACAAAAAGCTGACCAATTCTCTATTAATGTATTTTTCAAACATTTTGGCTAGAAAAGGGAGCAAGGCTATGGGGCGAAGATTGGTTCAATCGTCATGTTTCCCCGTTTCCTTCTTCTTTAGGGGAATAATAATAGTTTCTTTCCAGGCAGAAGGGTAAATACTGGAAGTGAGGACCTCCTGAAATATGGGGACCAGCGCAGTTGCCACCAACTCCGGAACCAATTGCAAAATAGCCGGAGGGCAGGGATCTAACGGAGAACCAGATTTACATTCCTGAAGCAGCTTGCAGATTATGTCTTGGGATGGCATGTTGAACTTAGAGAGTAAACTACCATTATTAGACGTGGCTCTAGGAGAGGTGGAGGAGAGCAATACCAACATGTCGGTGGGAAGAGAGTGCCCCTGAGTCTTATCTAAAAATAAAACTTGAATGAATGTTTAAAATTTTACTTTCAAAGAACTTTGCTATTTTGTTGCAGAAATCTTGAGAGTTCTCCAGCTTAGTCGTGCAGAGGGGGGTGGTAAGGGCATTAATAACTCTAAATAACTCTCTAGAAGAATTGGCAGCTTTCCTAATTTTTAGCGTGAAGGAGTCTACTTTAGCTCTGACACAAGCCTCCTTATTGTTATTTAAGGCTAATTTTAAATGAAATTTCTCGCTGGCACCAGAATTGAGTCTCCAGGGACGCTCCTGCTGTCTATATTTCCTCTGGAGTGCTTTAAGGTCCTGGGAAAACCAAGGTTGGATGGGTTTTTTGCCTATACGTGGTGCATAAACCTTCAGAGGGGCTAATGAGTCAATTGCCAGAGTAATTCCATGGTTAAAGCGAGCCAGTGGCGGTAAAACAGACATTTTAGGATCCTTCCAGCTGAGTTTTAGTGCCGTTTCCAGGGATTTGGCTTTGATGGTTTTCCATTGTCTTAATAGTTTATTCGGGGGTGTGTGTGTAAAAAAAGACTGTTTCTCAGTGAACTTAAAAGTCAAAAGCGAATGATCCGTCCAATTTAGCGGGGCAGTAATAAGCTTTATTTCTTCCTCAGGACAGGTAAAGATCCCATCGAGGGTATGACCGGCTATATGAGTAGCCGGACCTTACTTTAGAACCCAGTCTAAAGAGGCCATGAGATTGAGAAATTCAGTAACCAACGGGTTACCACTGTCATCAAAATGAATGTTGAAATCTCCTAGTATGATCGCTTTAGGGGCCATAACAAGAGGTTCCAGCAAATCTGTGCATTCCAAAAGGAACTTAGGGAGGGGACCAGGAGGACGGTAAATTAAAAGGCCTTCAGAGATTATGAAATTGCCATAAAAAAGTTTAAAAGCCATTGTTTCACATACATCTGAAGTAGTGCTCTTGACAGTCCAAGTGCAAGTGAGGTCCAACCTACAGATAATGGCCACCTCCTGTCCCCCTCCTCTGCCCGTTGTCCTGTCTGACCTATAATACGAATATCCTGTGGGGGAAGCCTCAATAAAGTCAGGGTCCGAGTCAGGCCTAGCCCAAGTTTCCGTTATGAAAAGGCAGTCCATGTTAAGGGTGGAAATAAGTTCCCTGATTTCGAATTTGTGCTTGGGAAGGGATCTGGCGTTGATAAGAGCAAAAGACCCCATTTCTCTAAAGCCCCCTGTATCCCTACAATTGGCATAATCCAACTTACTTCCAGCTGCCCTCAAAACTCTGTGCTCCTCCACTGTTAGAGGCCTCGCCGGGGACCATTCACAGCGTGCACATTTCCAGGGGGCAGAGTGACCCGGCATAAACGTATGACGGCAAGGACTACCTGCCAAACTACGAATGTCTGGATAGGCGAGCAGGCCTTCTTTAGGAGAGGATGTAGGGTTCCTGGCCCTCTGGCCCGTCCTGGCGCGGACGGGCGCAGACGGGCTTGCCTTTGGCGCGCCCACTGCGCGGCCGTGTTGCTGCTCCCATTTTATCCCCCAGAGAGACAACTGGACCGCTACCCAGCAGGAAGCGACCCTGCTGGTAGACAGGAAGTGGGCTCTAACAGGCCCAAACTTCCTGCAAGGTTCACCAACAAAGATGGACCCCCGGCTAAGAAATTTAGTAAAAATTTAGTAAAGCAGCCCCCCACAGCCCCTACGCAAAGCGCTAGTGCAGAAAATGGAAGGCGCTTGTAACAGCAGCAAAACGGGTAAGACGGGGTGAGGTTTCAGACTGCCATAAAATATTTAAAATTATGTGCGTTAAAAATTATATTAATTAGAAGGCTAAGAAAGATGCCATAAGAAATAAAATCACGCCTAAGAAGCAACAGTACAAATGTGTCACTCCGTAGTGAAACATAAAATATTTAAAACGAAAATAGAAAACACGGGCACACGTGCTCACCTTAATCGGCGCGGCCGTGTTGCTGCTCCCATTTTATCCCCCAGAGAGACAACTGGATCGCTACCCAGCAGGAAGCGACCCTGCCGGTAGACAGGAAGTGGGCTCTAACAGGCCCAAACTTCCTGCAAGGTTCGCCAGCAAAGATGGACCACCGGCTAAAAAATTGAGTAAAAATTGAGTAAAGCAGCCCCCCACAACCCCTACGCAAAGCGCTAGTGCAGAAAATGGAAGGCGCTTGCAACAGCAGCAAAATGTTCCATTCCTGGGCCCCAGAATGGGACGCAGTCCTCTTGATGGGGCTCTAGAACTGCACATATTGTTGCAGATGATGCATCCAGAACTAGACACATCATTCAAGGTGCGACAGCATGAATCTAGATGATAGGTCTTCAAACTGTGGTACCCGCCCCCCTGGGGTCCGTGGCTGCAATTTCGGGGGGGAAGGCGCAAATGCCTCTGCAAATGTTTGTAAATGAAGAGGGCCTGGAAAGGCGACCTTGTTTATTTGTCACACTTCCAAGCTGCCTTTGCTTACAAGCAGACCTTGAACTGTAGACAAAAAAGCAAATTGAAATAATTCGTGGGAAATGTACCATTTTACGTCATGATATCTCAATTGGATAATGCAATCACTGCAAATGTCTGTGTGTGTCTCTAGAAAGTCACAGAATATAGGGCCAGATGTAGGAACCGGATTGCATGTCGCAAACTGCGAAAAACGTCGTTTGCGCCATGCAAAACGGCCATCGCGATGCTGATTCACATTTTGCGAGTCGGTACCGTCTAGCAAAATGTGAATCCGACTCGCAAATAGGAAGGGGTGTTCTCTTCCTATTTGCGACTCGCACCACGATGCAGAATTGCTTTGTGACTGCGAAAGCGGTCGCAAAGCAATTCGCAGTTAACACCCACTTGAAGTGGGTGGTAACTCATTCGCAAACGGGAAGGGTCCCCATGGGAGCCCTTCCCCTTTGTGAATGTCGCTAAAAATAATTTTTCAGAGCAGGCAGTGGTCCAATGGACCACTGCCTACTCTGAAAAAATTAAACCAAATGGTTTCATTATTTTTTTGTATTGCAACTCGTTTTCCTTTAAGGAAAACGGGCTGCAATTAAAAAAAAAAATACTGCTTTATTAAAAAAGCAGTCACAGACATGGAGGTCTGCTGTCTTCAGCAGGCCACCATCCCTGTGAATGCATGGACTCGCTATGGGGTCGCAAAATGCGACCCACCTCATTAATATTCATGAGGTGGGTCTTTGCGACCCCATAGCGAGTCGCAGAAGGTGTCTGAGACACCTTTCTGCATACAATTTTGCGAGTTGCAAATTGCGAGTCGGTCTGACTCGCAATTTGCAACTCGCAAAATTTTCTTTTGCTACATCTGGCCCTTAGTCCTGGTTGGGGCAGTGTGGAATACTGACTGTGTATTTCTACCTATATATATATATATATATATATATATATATATATATATATATATATATATATATATATATATATATATATGTACATATATATATATATATATATACTCTTAAATTATAAAAATGATATATTTTACTAATAGATAATTACATAGTACCAAGTGCCAAAATGTTTATAGGTGTCTATTAAAAGGCCAAATTGTCAAGCTCTGCTCATAAGGCCATTACGTAAAATCTCAAAAATAATAAATCTTCATCAGCATGAAACTTAGAGTGACTCAGTTAACGCACGTAGTGGCTCCTAAGAAGCCTTTAGTCTTGATGATTAGCCTGTTGCGTGCATTTACACTTCTTCCAGGTAGCAGGCACTGTGGTGAGAAGGCCTGCTTCGTCTTTACTTTCTGCGCCTCCCTTTGGCTTCACGGCACAGGAGACCTTCCCTCCTATTCACTTTCAGTCTGATATGCCACAAGGTCACCATTCTAACAAAAAGTGTGGGGGCTTGTTTAATAAAATGAATGAGTGTGGGCATGTCAGTATCATAGCGTCTGGTTAAATTCAGATTATCCTTCTTAGAATTAGGGCCCATATCACCCATGCTGTACAGGGAACAAGGACATGAGTTTTTTTTTTCTTCTGTTTTTTCTTTACACAAAGGGGCAGGCAGCCTCCTTTGGATCTCAAGCCTAGGTGTGATGTCCCAGTGGGCAGAGCAGGCAGCTTGCAGGGCTGTCGGTGTCATTGGTGATCTTGCTGCAGTGGTACCGTGGCCCACCTCTGTGAGGAGCTAAACCCCACTTATAGCTATTTCACCACCTTTCCTTGCTTGCATTAGGGCCCACCGCGCCCTTGCAGTGCAGTGTTGCATTGGCCCAAGTGAGGTGAAAATTTAAGCAGAGAAGACACCTTTACTTGGTCATCAGAGAGATGGCGGGAATCGGGTATCAGAGAAGATGGGGATCCTATGTTTTAACAAAGGGAATAGGAGGTGAATAAATGAATGAGTCAATGTAGTAGTTTGTGAAGTGAACAGCTACTCCAAGGAGTGTCCCGGCGCTCAGGGCCGGCTTTAGGGCAGTGTGAGCGGTGCAGCCACACAGGGTGCTGACTGGAATTAGGAGGGCCTGACTTCAGGGGGGCACTGTGTTTAGCAATAACTTAGAAACTTGCAATTTAAAAGCATCGGCTGAAAAGTTCCTATTTGCATCCAGCCTTCAGGAAACAGTCAAAATGCCAAGATACCTCTTGTGATTAATGTTCCTACTAGGGAGAGAGATGGGAGTTTTGTCTATCGGCAGCTTTGACTCACCATAAAGTAGCGTAAAAGGTTAACATGCCTGCTGCAAAAAACAGAACTATATTTTATGTGGATAGCTGAGTGGATTAGTAAAACTAGCCTTTACAAGCACTTTAAAACAAATGAATGCATGTGAAATGGGGGCTAAGGAGAGATGAGGGACACATTTGCCTGGTGGTAGTGAGGGAATTCGAGGAGGGAGTCACGGGGTGGAAAGGCGCCAAAAATGTCTGTCGCAGAGGGCGCCACCAGAGCTAAAGCCTGCCCTGCCGTTGCTATAACTGCAAAAGGCCCACTCACTGCTTGCTATCAGCAGAAAGAAAACATATTAGGGCATATTTGTGAGCCCCTTTGTATCACTGTTGCACCACAAATGAAAACTGAGATTTATTAAGCCACACATTGCCACCTTGCGTGGCTTTGCATGGCTTCATAAATCTCGAATAACGTTACACAGCACAAATCACTGCGTTGCATTACTCTGAACCAGGAAGGCGTTTCCATGGGTATTGTGCAGGAGTTCCTAAGCAACATCCATAGACTTTGATGCATTCTCAGATTTACAAGAACAGGTAAACCTGGGAATGTACCAAAAAGATATGCCTCCCTAGGGAGACAGCTGAAGAAGAAATATCTCCATTTCTCCTTGTTCAGCATTCTGCTGCACACACAGAAAGAACAAAAAGGCCTCTCAGGATTGTTTTTGTGCAGTATGGTTCCAATCCTGCATGCAAAGGCAGGCACCCTTGCACCACGGTGCACGGGTCCCTGATTTGGTGCTTGGACGCCCATTGTGCTCCAGAGCAGGAGGAAGGATGGGAATGTGCCATTTTGCTTAAAAACAGCACATTCCTGCCCTTTACCTGTGATGCAGCACAGCAAGGTGACTCGCTGCGCTGCAAGGTGACTCTCTGCACTGCAAGGTGGCTCGCTGCACTGCAAGGTGGCTCGCTGCACTGCACCACCTTTTCATAAATACGGTCCATAGTGTTCTAGCTCTGTCCTAAAAGGTCATTCTAAGGAGATCGAAGTGATGCTGGAAGCTTATTGCATCATAAGCGCAGCAGGTGTGTGGTAGTTGGTCCCTGAAATGTGAGGGGGTCAGCAGACCCTAATTAGGGGTAACAGTATTTTTGGTCATTTTATGTTTTTGCTTCATATATGGATATATGTATCCAAGGACTGGCCCTGGACTGGATCACCTCTTTCCTCTCCAACCGCTCCCAAAGAGTCTACCTCCCTCCATTCCGCTCAGACCCCACCGAGATCATCTGCGGCGTCCCACAAGGCTCCTCGCTCAGCCCGACTCTCTTCAATGTCTACAGGAGCCCCCTCGCCGACATCGTACGCAAACACAACATCATCATCACCTCATACGCCGACGACACTCAGCTGATACTTTCCCTCACCAAGAACCCCACTGGCGCCAAGACCAACCTGCAAGATGGAATGAAAGACGTCGCAGAATGGATGAAACTCAGCCGTCTGAAACGGGACTCAGAAAAAACGGAAGTCCTCATCCTCGGAAACACCCCGTCCGCCTGGGACGACTCTTGGTGGCCCACGGCCCTAGGCACCGCACCAACCCCCTCAGACCACGCACGCAACCTCGGATTCATCCTGGACCCGCTTCTCACCATGACCAAACAAGTCAACGCTGTATCATCTTCCTGCTTCCTCACTCTCCGCATGCTCCGTAAGATCTTCCGCTGGATCCCCGCCGACACCAGAAAAACTGTGACCCACGCCCTCGTCACAAGCCGCCTGGACTACGAAAACACCCTATACGCAGGAACCACCGCTAAACTCCAGAAACGTCTGCAGCGAATACAAAACGCCTCCACCCGCCTCATCCTCGACATACCCCGCAACAGCCACATCTCCGCCCACCTGAGACACCTGCACTGGCTTCCCGTCAACAAAAGGATCACCTTCCGGCTCCTCACCCACGCACACAAAGCCCTCCACAACAAGGGACCCGAATACCTCAACCGTCGCCTCAGTTTCTACACGCCCACCCGTCAACTTCGCTCCGCCAACCTCGCACTCGCCACCGTCCCTCGCATCCGCCGCACCACAGCAGGTGGGAAATCCTTCTCCTACCTGGCGGCCAAGACATGGAACTCCCTCCCCGCCAACCTCAGGACCACCCAGGACCACCCTGCATTCCGGAGGCAGCTCAAAACCTGGCTCTTCGAGCAGCAGTAACCCCCTCCCCCTAGCGCCTTGAGACCCTCACGGGTGAGTAGCGCGCTTTATAAATGTTTTTTAATTTGATTTGATTTGATATACTGTGGTTTATGAGCCACAGAAAAAGTATATTTGAAATGAGCTCATAAGTCCCGCTCCGGTGCTCAGCCCCGACCCGCTTCCTCCACTAATTCTTGCCATAAAGTTTTGAAGGGGGACCCGACTTTAAAATATTTTGTTTAGGGGGGCCTCTGAACAAAAATGTTTGAAGAGCTCTCCCCTAGACAATACTCTAGACATGAGCATCAGAATGGGAAACAATACTCTAGGCGAAGCTCTGGAACTGTAACCCTGATTCCAGGCGATGCCTCCAGAGCTGGACACAACCTTCAGGGTGAGGGGTCACAAGATTCTAGACAACACTCCAGACTTCAGCTTCAGAGTGGGTTACAGTCCTCTAGATGAGGCTTTAGAAATGCACACATTATTCCAGACGCCTCCAGAGCAATACTCCAGGTAAGGCCTCCAGAAATGGACTCAATAGTCTAGATATTGACTCCAGACCAAACACCGTACTCTAGATGAAACATCCACCACTGAGCGCAGAACTCTGGATCCAGCCTCCAGAACACTTGAGATGAAAAATAATAACATTGTAATTCTCCAGTGAAGTCTGGCCAGTGATTAATACTGTACACCGTCTTTATTTTCTGGTCAGACCTCACCTCGTGCACCCCAGCTTCCTGTGCCTCAAGTTCTCACATCCACATATTCAGTGTTGTGCAAAGTGCTTAATTTGAGGCGGGCTTCTGGTGCTCAGCTCCAGCACTCAATTGTCAACACTGGTACTTAGGACAGTCTGCCACATGGTGGTGCTGTCTGTCTAAATTAAAAATGGACATGCCAACAGTTGTTTATTAATTCAAAATTCAATAAAAAGGACTAATACCCGGCGCCCAAGCCATTCTTATAGATTTGGGGGCCTGAAATGTTCTTAATTGTCACACATGTAGGAGCGTGATGGTCAGTGGATGTGTTGGTACGGTCACTGGCAGCGCTTGCAGGAGCAAGGAGTAGTGCAGGCTGCAGTGGCCTCCTGATGAGGGCCCTGGCACTTTTATTTTCATTTTTTTTTTTTTTTTACAAATTAAGCAGTGGTTGTGAATATTTCCTGCTGTCGGTGGAAGGGCCTGGTCATTCATTCCTTTACTGGCCCACTCTTTTCCTGGTTACCTCCGTTCATATATTTTGATGCTCGTACACTCTCTGCAGAGCATGGAAACTTCTCTGTTATTAAGGGGCTTGTGTAAACCCAGGCGTCCCAGGATCTTTTATTAAAATTCGTGTTCAGAGCCCCTGCGCACGAAAAGCCAGCAGCGAATCACGCCCGAAAAATGTTCATTAATAACTTGTAGCTCTCAAGTGAGACCAAGAAAGGCAGGGCCGGCGCAGTCGCGTCTTTTTCCCAGAAGTGCACTTCATTCTGGAGGAGAAATAAACATGGCTGCCTGAGGGGTGCCTCACCCCGGCCGCTGCTCCATCACTGACAGAGGCGCGGGCGGCTCTTGTGGGAAAGCGCTCTCCGGCATCCCAGGAATGGCCCAGTGTAAACTCCGGCCGGCGACCTCACGCGCAGGGGCGCGCGCCTCCAGCGAAGGTGCGCCGCTTTTATTGTCTGGAACAGTGAAACACGGGGCAGGTGTTTGGCAGTGCCGCAGTGGTGTAACAAAACTTGAGGGCCCCCCTGCAAAGTATCTTGAGGGACCCCCTGGACATAGTCAGAGGTCTGCCGCGGTGCACAGTGTACTGTGCTGAGGGCCCCCCTGGAGCTTGGAGACCGCCCCCCACCCCCATCCCCCACAGCCGGGTCTGCGGGGGCCTTTGTTATGCCACTGCAGTACCTCCGCTTTAATATGTAGATCACAACGTCCTTACTCCATTCTTCCCTCAGTGACGCACTTCCTCCCCCCTTCCCGCCATTGCTAATTCGTTCACTCGCTCCCTCCCTCCATTCTTTCCATACTTTCTTGATTCGTCCCTTACTTGTTTCTTCTTCCTCACAAATGCTCCCTCCGTCACCTCTCCAAGCTTTCTACTCCCGTCGCCCCTTCTATCCCGGGCGTACCCCTTCTCTCTCCCTTCCCTCCATCCCACCCTGCTCTCTGCCTTCATTCCTTCTTTATTTCGTTCCCCTTATTCTCGCCCTGTCTTCCTTCCATGCACTGACCCTGCTCCCCCCCCCCCGCCCTTTTCCATTAATTGTATCTCACTTCTCTGCCTTCCTTCTTGGGCCCCTTGGTGTCTTCTCTCGTCCCTTCCTTCCCTGCCATGCATTTGCTCTTCCTTTATAACTAGCCTTTTCTTCCTCCCTTCTCTCGCCCTCCCCCATATCCATCCCATGCCCCCCTCCCACCTGAGTCTACCCCTCACTTATGCATTTTATCTCAGCTTTAGACTATGTCCACTCACATAAGTCTGCATTTTTGCATTGTCTGTTTCTATAGGAAGACAGGTCAGCTGAGGGGCTAGGCTGGGAGTAAATGTCTGCAAATGTACCTCTACAAATGCCTCAAAGCGCTACACGAGTGTGTTTACGCGTCGAATCTTCTTTTCTCTACAGGGATAACCCTCTCCTGCACCGCCACTAAATTTAGGGGTGTTCTACCCCACCCTGGATATGTACTAACTCCTGCCCTAAATGAAAGTATTTGCACACCTAAGTTCATCCACGCACTGGGGTCTCCCTCTGGCACAAGTTGCACGCCAGTATACAATCCTCCGTCGCACAGTTGCCCTTTGGTGTGTTAGACGTATTAAGAACAAAACAATGTAAATTATACAAAAAATATGAGACACTTAGATATATTAAAACCAAAAATAAAGCAAATTATACTAAACTATTAAACACTTAGAAATATTAAAAATAACAAAAATGGAAATTGTTAAAAATTAAATAAAACACAATCATAGTAAACACAACAAAAATGTAAATTATATAACAAAATATAGAAACACATTTTAAAAGGAAAAAAGTTGTGAGTTTAGTAAAAATAGGAAAAACCCGGGAGCGGCTCCCACCAGACGGTGAAATGATGCTATAAACAACATACAGAAATAAGTGATCCAAAGGGGGCGGCCCCAAGACTGAGGAGGAAACTGGTGGACAGTCTCTCTGGTGTTATCTCATTGGTGCATGTGGGCTGGGTCACTAGGCACAAAGGGGCATATGTACAAGAAATTGGCGCATCATAGATGATGCGCCACTTTTCTTGCGCCCCATTGTGTCCCCCTAACAACACCATGTGTGTGCATATTTACAATACGGCGCACCATGGCGCACGTTAGGCCAACGTCGTAAAAACTTCTGACGTTATTGTGGCGCTTTGGTGGATTGGCCCCAAAAATGATGGCGCTAATTTACCAAAGTCAAGGAAGGCCCATTGAATACGATGGGAGCGTCAATTTAAAGCCTGCCTTAAAAATTATGCTAAAAATGGCACAGTGAAATCCTGTAAATATCACCGCACCATTTTTCCGGGCCTCCTAATGGGGAACGCCCCCATTGCTTAAATGATGCCAGGAGCAAGCATAATGTGGTGCAAGGGGTTACAAAGTGGCGCAGCGCAAGCATCGCGCAACTTTGTAAATAAGGCACAACAAAAATGCCTCCTTAACGGCACATTAGTGTAAAAAAAAAAAAAAAAAAACGCTAATGTGGCGCAAAGAGGCGCAACGGGCTTGTACGTATGCCCCAAAGTTCTTTCCACTTAGGTGTTTGGATGCCTAGATGTTAAGGGGTTTTCAAGAAAGCTATTCAATCAATCAATCAATCAATCACAATATTTATAAAGCGCGCTATGTACCCGTCAGGGTTTCGAGGCGCTGGGGGGACGGTGGGGGGCGTGGAGCGCTGCTGTTTAGCGGTCGAAGAGCCAGGTCTTGAGGAGCCTTCTGAATGCGAGGAGGTCCTGGGTCTGGCGTAGAGGTGTGGGGAGAGAGTTCCAGGTCTTGGCGGCGAGGAAGGAGAAGGATCTGCCGCCGGAGGTCTTGCGCTGGATTCGGGGTACGATGGCGAGGGCGAGGTTGGCGGATCGGAGTTGACGTGTTGGAGTGTAGAAGTTAAGTCTGGTGTTGAGGTAGGAGGGTCCGGTGTTGTGAAGCGCCTTGTGAGCGTGGGTGAGGAGTTTGAAGGTGATCCTCTTGTCTACCGGGAGCCAGTGGAGTTCCTTCAGGTGAGGGGAGATGTGACATCGGCGGGGTATGTCGAGAATCAGTCGGGCGGAGGCATTTTGGATACGTTGGAGTCGTTTGATGTCTTTGGTTGGGATGCCTGTGTAGAGTGCGTTGCCGTAGTCAAGTCTGCTGCTGACGAGGGCCTGGGTCACCGTCTTTCTGGTTTCTGTTGGAATCCACTTGAAGATTCTGCGGAGCATTCGAAGGATGTTGAAACAGGAGGAGGAGACGGCGCTGACCTGTTTGGACATGGTGAGGGCGGAGTCCAGGATGAAGCCGAGGTTTCTTGCGTGGTTGGCAGGGGTAGGCGGGGGTCCGAGGTCGGAGGGCCACCATGAGTCGTTCCAGGCCGAGGGAGTGCGCCCGAGGATGAGGACTTCCGTCTTGTCGGAGTTGAGTTTCAGGCGACTGTTGTTCATCCAATCGGCGATGGCTTTTAGTCCCTCGTGGAGGTTTGTTTTGGCGGTGAGCGGGTCTTTGGTCAGGGAGAGGACGAGCTGGGTGTCGTCGGCGTAGGAGATGATGCTGAGATGATGTTGGCGGGCCAGTTTAGCGAGGGGGGCCATGTAGACATTGACATAGCCATGCTTTACACGCTTTGAAGGGAGAAGTAATGAACAGATGTTATGTTTTGTTATGTTACGTTATATTATGCTATGTTATGTTATGCTATGGTATGTTGTGGTATGGTACGTTATGCTATGGTATGATATGTTGTTAAGATATGTTATATTATATATTATGCTATGTTATGTTATGCTATGGTATGATACGTTGTTAAGATATGTTATATTATGCTATGTTATGTTATGGTATGTTATGCTATGGTATGTTATGCTATGGTATGTTATGTTATGCTATTGTATGATACGTTGCTAAGATATGTTATATTATGCTATGTTATTTTATGCTATGGTATGATATGTTATGCTATGGTATGATACGTTGTTAACATATGTTATATTATACTGTGTTATGGGATGCAATACTATGCAAGGCTATGTTATGTTATGCTATGTTATGTGCATTTGTATAGCGCACTGCCACCAGTTGCATGGTTCCAAAGCACTTTTGGAATCAGGGCATCCTTTGCGGCTCTGAAACTCTTGTTGATCAGAGCCAGCTCGGTCTCTTGGTATGGTGTTTGGCTGGGGTTGTATTGTTTACAGGTGAGTCATACTGAATAGTGGCCAGCAAGGATGGAGTTCACTAGTGCAATATGTACTGATGGATTCCATTGGACAGCGGGCAGCTACATCCTGTTATGGGTCTGTGTGGAGTATTATTTTCATGGATGCGTGTGTCGAAGGATATTGTGGTTTATTCCATTCTGCTGGGGTGTAGTGTTACCAGTTGCTTATTTCAAGGGGCTGTTATGTTTTCAGGCATCTCTGTGCATGATGAGGCTATGATGAGGCTTTGATGCCCTTCTATGTGAGTGGGGACACTTTACGTTAACGTCTTCAGGATGGTTGAGGTGGTAACACTCATTGAGGTGATTTGGGGCTGGGTTGAGTGTATCACGATGCATCAGTTGTTTCTAAGGTCTACTGTTGGTGTACATTTTATTTCCAAGGACCTTCCAGGGTTCATGGCTTAGGATCTTGGAGATAATCCTGCTAACAGACTTGTATGGATCTTGCATTTGGGCTGAAATCGTGTGGTAATTTACCAATGACATCTTTTGTTTTGTTGGTGTTATTTTTGTAGGACTTGGACTGGCAGCTGGGGAGGCGATGCTGAGCTGCACTAGTGAGACCTGTGATTTACTGGGCCTTAACTCACAAGAAAGTTTGGTGGCTGCATATATGAGGTCACTGAGCTGTCCTTGCAACACAGGCCAGGAGACCTTAATAATGGCCACAGTTCTGCACAGTGGTCACTTGCCGGAAAATGGAACTGATTTAGAGTTTGGCACATCCCGCCCGCCGTATTAAGGTTCCCGTAGGATATAATGAGATGGTAATACGGTGGACGGGATATCTGTCACATTTGTGATGGAGTAACCGCATCTGCCAAACTCTAAATCTTTGCCTGGGTGAGGCTGGTCCAAAGTAGGGCATTTCAAGTTACTTGTACACTCAGGCCCAGGGATCAAAGTTCAGAAGAGTTGGGGATGCACCAGCTCTTTAGGCCAGCGAAGCACTAGACTCTGGAAGACCCTTATGTAGGGCCAAGAGAACACCAAGGACCATCCAAGACTCAGAAAAGAACTTGAAAACACACTTGCTTAGACTAGTTATTGGACGTATCCTAGAAGTGTGGTCAGGGCGTTGGTTAGGCTGGGTGCCCCCTCATCCAGAAATACAAGGTGCAAAGATAGGAGTGACTTTAGATTAGATTAAATTTCATCCGATTAGATCATCACAATACCACAACGTTTTTTTCAATAAAGGAATTACATGTCTGTGGCTTTCTAGAGCTCTCTCGTGTCCCACTGATATCCTCTATGAATTCACAAACATATTCCTCCCACATTCACTTTGAACATGATGCACATTTAAGTATTTCTTAAAGGTCCTTCAGATTTATTCCATTGCTTTATTACTTCAAATTATCTTCATACTACTTTATTTTCTCACATAATAAATTATTTCTGGTTGTTCTCCCTAAAGTTTATGTTATAGCCCTGCACGACATGCTTCTCTGGAGCAGCATGGGATTACTTGCATAACCAGATGGTTCTGCCCCAGATGATTCTGACACTTTGTAAAGGCATTTATAAGGACACACACTGATTCGTAGTGAAATATCAAATTTGGTCCATCGCTGGATGGATAACAATTGGCTGCCCTGGGATAGAAAGAACACTAAACAAATCCTGGTAGGTTCTCCCAACATGGTCTCCACATTAAAGCCAAACTATGAATTTCTGTGGGTAAGTGATGTCCACGTCCCAAGATCCCATAAAGTGAAAACATTAAGGACACGATTCTGAGTGCATCAACATCAAGCTGCTATTTATCACCCCTCTTGAATAACGATGCCACAGGTTTTGTTATCTATCGGCTCTGAAAATTAACACCATCACGAGTTTTGGGGGAATAACATGCAGGTTTTACATGATACAGTAAGTGTAGGAGGCTAGCCCTCTATGATTGTGAAAAACCAGGCACACTGTGCAGAGGGTCCGGGCAACCACACGTTGGTTTACAGCGGTAAAGACTAAACCGCCTAATGCTCTATTTTTATTGTAGGTTGGTCGAGCAGTTAGGCTAATCTTGGATAAGTGCAAAGCATTTATTGTACTCACCGTATCAATAAAGCAAGGCACACACTCAAAAGATTAACTCGAGGCCAATTTACAAAAAAACTTCAGATTTTTATAACATTTTTATGACCAGAATCATAAAAGTCGGGTAAGTACTTTTTAAGTTATGAATTCTTAAAGTTTAGCAAAAATAGTCTTTCTGTGCGTAATTATGCACTATAGGAATCAATGGAGAAATACTTTAAAAATGCATATAAAATCAGGCGATGCGTTTACCAATGTCTCCTTTTGCAGGTATGTCGAGGTCAACAGTGGGCACTAAGGGCCAGCTGGAGAGGATCGGGTGACTCCCGGGTGCGTCAGGAGTAGCTGCAGAAGGTCGTTGGAGCTGGTGCCAGGCCACTGCGGGGAAACCACTTGAAAAAGGACTCCACAATCCGGTGGGTCCCCTTGGAGTGTCGAGGTTGCAAGTGGTGGGGGACCCATAGGACACAGCTTGTTATTCGGGGCAGGGCACAGAGCGGCCGGGTGCAGAGCGAATCGGTGAGCCAGGAGCTGTGTGCAAAGCTGCCCTTGGAAGCAGGAGGTAGGTCACTTTGAGGGTCACTTGCAGGCCAGCAGGGGCACTTTGGTGGGAGGTCATGGTGGTTTCTGAACTCCTCTTACTGGGGCTTCCTCCTGGTCCTTTTACAGTCCAGAATGGGACGTCCTTCAGGGTGTCCGACAGTAAGTGACCTCCTCCTGGGGCAATGGGGCGGTTCGGCCACTGGAGGGTGCAGTGCCACCAAACATGGCATACTTGCAGGGTTTGTCCTCATGGTCTGACGGGTGGAGTTTGGTTTGGCTGCAGCATCTTTTTTTTTGGTTAACAGTCGGTCAGTAAAGTAGACTTCACTGGGTCTTTGGGCTTTTGTTGCAGGTGAGTTATGCCTTCACTCTGGAGAGAGATCTTTGGCAATTTTCAAAGTGTGTAGGTCCTCTAGGGGTTTGTAGAGTCTGTCTAGCGTCCAAGCAACCCCTCAGCAGCGATCATCAAGTCCTGGGTGCAGCAGACAGAGTTTGGCACCTTTTTCTTGGTGCAGCAGGACTTCAGTTCTTGAGCCTTGGCTCTTCTTTGTTGCTGGTCTTCTTTTGTCCTTTGAATCTGAATCTCTGGTCTGGAGTGCCCACTAAATACTGTATTTAGTGGGCGTTTAGGGGAGTACCTAGTACTGATCAATGGGTCATCTACCTTACGGTGGCTTCACCCATTAAGTGACCTCTTCCTGTGGGCAGAGGTCACTTCCCTACAACTGATTGGCTATTTTCCTTCCATGCAAGCTGGAGGAAAATGGAAATGGAGGGGTCACCTCACATGCAACACCTTTGGGGTGGTGTAATCTGGGGATGGCCACTCCTCCTGTCCTTTGTGTGTTTTCCCACCGTTGCTCCCACCAAAAGTGGGGGTTTGCACCGGGGGCAGCCATCTGCTGCTAGCAGCAGGCCTAGGGGTCTAGTGTCAAGGGTAGTAAGCCCTTGAAGGGCAGTGCACATCCCTGGAGGGGGGGGCTGTGATAGCACCCCTGCCCAGGTAGGGCTTTGTTCTGGGACCCAGAGAGCAGGATCTCTCACCCCAGGGTTCCAGAATCTTGTCTGGTAGTGGCAGGCTGGTTGTAACCAGCCAACAACCATGCCAGGTTAGTTAGCTTTTGCAGGGGACACCTCTAAGGTGACCCCTGGGTACACCTTGGAATAAATCCAGTGCTGGTACCAGATTGGATTTATCATTCTGAGTTGTTTGACACCAAACAACTCAGGGTTCAGAGTAGCCATCATGTAGCTGTGAATCTCGTACTAACCAGTGTCCAGCACATGTATTAAAATGGCTGCTCTGTTCACTTACTATGTCCCAGGTATGGCAAAGACACGGTAGGGGCATATTGCTTATGCATCTATTCCCTCACATACAATATAGTGCACCCTGCCTTATGGATGTAAGGCCTGCTAGATGGGTGACTTACTTATATTGCATGTAGGGTATCATGGACACTGCACACAGGCTATGTGCCAATTCAAGTTTGCTTTTTAGGATTGCACCCGGACACTCAGCTTGCAATGCAGTGCCGGGGATATCTGGGTGCATGGCCCTTCAGGGTGACACAATCTGTGCTGGTGACCTCAGGGGCCTACCCTTACTAGCCAATGCCCTGGGTACCTAAGTACCATTTATTAGGTACTTATAGTGGCAACTAAAGGTGTTACCAATTGTATCAATACCTTTGCAATTTTAGGGAAAGAACACTGGCACTGGGGACCTGGTTAGCAGGATCCCAGTGCACTCCAGTCAAAGTTGCATCCAGAAACCAGGCAAAAAGTGTGTATGTGGGGGTACTGCAACAGGGTGCCAGTTTCCCACAGTAAGTACGTTTTACTTTTTCCCTGTTAAATTACGGCAGGTTTGACCTGCTGAAATTTAAGGAAGGTTAAGTAAGACATGTAGATTCCCTTGGAAATTCTTCACTAGAGTAAACTTGTTTAAGTGCAGAAAGAATGTCTTGAGATCATTTGGGCTTTGACCGTGTTAGGTATCATCTCCACAGTCGTCCACCTGCAGTTTCATGGAGAGCCCAGGAAAGCAATGGCTCCTTGCATCCTAAAAACTTCTTCCTCTGCTCATGTGAGGATGTACTGTTAAAGTGACTAATGACCATGAAAGAGGAAACCCCCCAACTTGCAGCAATGGGTTACTTTACCCACAGGAGCTAGATTTCATGTATACCCCAAGTCCTGAATCTCCCAGATAACATTTCAAGTGTATGGCCTCTGAACATTGTTTGACCATGTTTAACAAGATCATATATATGAAGTACAAAAATAATGAAATGTTAAATATTGAGAGAAGTACATCGCTTTTTAACAATATTATTGATGTTTAAATTACTGTTTATTAACATACCATAGTGTGCAATATAGTTTTTTTATTTTTAGATATATAAATATATAACATTATTGTTTTTAATAATATACATTTTATACATGTTATTAATTTGGAAGGAGGGGCTTATTAGGAAGTGAATTAGTGATTTATAAATATATATATAATTATCTTTAGGGCACAGGACTTAATTACCGCCTTTGTCTGTGTTTCAGATGATACAATCGGATCATGATTTAAATTTCTCCGTCAGTGCATAGAATTGATGTTGATCATAGGATGTTGATTGGTTCCTGCTCAAATTAACATATAGGGCCTGATTACGGCTTTGGGGGAGGGGATTACTCCATCGCAAATGTGACGGATATCCCATCCGCCGTATTACGAGTCCATTATATCCTATGGAACTCGTAATACGGCGGGCGGGATAGCCGTCACATTTGAGACAGTGTAATCCCCTCCGCCAAAGTCGTAATAAGGCCCAAAGTCCCTTTAGGTCCTGGATCTCCAAGTCAGTGTAAAGATCAATGATATCTCTTTGCATGGTTGGGACAAATTTCGATTTAGACTTAAATTCTGTTGGTTCCTCACCATATATATCAATATTTTGATCAATACTTAGTGCTTCTGCAGACACTGGTTCATCAAAGCCAAGAGTTTCATTCTCCAGTTCCTGAAGCGTAGTCAGTAAAGTCATGTCAGCCACTCTTTGCCACATGTTGTGCTGATGTTTTTTTAGGTTGCATCATGAAAAACCTATTTAATTTAATACCTCTGGTGAACATGAAGAGATCTATTCTTGTTTGGGTATAGTCCATGTGATCAGCAGGGCAATATGGCAAGCCCAATTATCTTAACTAAAGAAGAAGAATACATCTTGAATTGGTCAAAATATTGATGAATATGGTGAGGCACCAATGGAACTTAGGCCTACAGCGAAATGGACACCCTGACACCTTAGCCCTGGGCGGTGGGGCTCCCAAGGTGACCCCTCCCCATCCCAAGAGCAAAAAAGCATTTTTGAAAACAATTATCTTGCTGCGGAATTGCAATATTCGTGAATTTGCAGCTACGTTTTTTTAGAAAAAACAAGCGTGGGCTCCCACACTTGTTTTTGATAGGCCTCCAGATGGGCCAGGACCCGGGCGCATTAATGATTTTGAGTGGTGGGGGACTCCAGGCCACCCACAGCCCTGGGCACCACCACCAGTGCAATTTTTGTGATATTTGTGGGTGGGGGCCGCAGCCCCCCCTGCATCCTGGGGCCCACCATCTCCCTGGGGCAAATGTTTTCAGTGTGTGGGGGAGGCCCTTTGTCCTCCCCCCCCCAAGCCCCAGGAACCACCACCTCCCTGGGGCAATTTCTAAATTTGGTGGGGGCCATTGCAGACCCACCCCCCCGCAGCTCCGGGGATGACCGACTCTCCAGGACAAAAAAAATGAAGAAAAGGGGTCCGTTTTGGACCCCTTTAGCACCAGGCACCACCACCTCCCCATGCCTCCGTTTTGGACCCCCTTAGCCCCGGGGACCAACCCCTTCCCAGGCCAATGTGAACATTGGAGGGGGGCCGTGCAGCCCTCCTCAAGGAGCCACTGATGGCCCTGGGGACCACCACCCACCAGGGCCGGCTCCTGCTAGGTCCTGGGTTGCCCACCCTCAGGAGAAAGTTGTCTGCTGTGGCTTGGATGCAAGTCCCAGGCGAAATCAAATCCTCCGGTTTCAGACAGCGGGACCAGCTTCAGCCGAGTCCCAGGAAAAAAAGTTAAAAAATGAGAAAAGGGGCCAGGTTAGAGTCACCCTGACCCCCTTAGCTCCGGTGCTGGGGTCCCAGAGGGAATCTGCCCCCCACCCAGAGTAAGAAAGGATTAAAAACAAAAAATCACAGTGGTTAACGGGGGATCCAGCGAAAATCCAAAAAATAAAAAAGCGCGGGCTCCTGCGCTTGTTTCTGTGAGGCCCCCAGGTGGGCCAGGTCCCAGGGAATTTATATTTTCAATGCAATCCACCGTAGCCCCGGGGACCACCACCTCCCCGGGGCTTCAACATAATCTAATGCAGGGGTCGCCTGGCTCCCCCGCTGCCCCTGGGACCGCCATCTCCCCGGGACTGTTGTTCTAATGGATGTGGAGGGGCTGCCTGGACTTTCCGCAGCCCTGGGGAGTCCCACCTCTCTGAGACACTAATGATAACCAGTGCTGGGGGGGGCAACCCTGCCTCCGCACTGCCGTGGGAACCACCACCTCCCAGGAGCTTTAAAGAATTGTAATGGTTAACCACCCAGCACCCCCCCCCTGCAGCCCAGGGGACCACCACCTCCCCGGTGGGTTACATAAATATGACCCAGGGCCACTCGCCCCCACCAGCCCCAGGGACTGCCACCTCCCGAAGGCTTCCAAGAATATAAGCTGGGGGGGCCTCCCAGCCCCCCTGAATCCCCAGGGATTGTCCCTTCTCTGTTTTTTTTTAAAGAATTGTAACAGGGGCCACTTGGCCCCCCTCTGCAGCTCCAGGGACTGACTTCAGGCTCCCCCCACAGTCCCTAACATTGTGACTAGGTGCCCTAGAAGGCACCCAGGTCACATGGCCACGCTCTGGGAATGGGGTTCCCGGGCTGAGATCAGCCTGGGGAAGAGAGCTTCGTGGCCCCCCTCCTGCAAAAAAAAAAGTTTGGCCGTGCCTGGGGCCAAGATCAGTCAGGCAACCCCACTGGCTACAGTGGAAGGCCATGCGCAGTGCAGGGATGGGTGGTTATAAGGGTTGGCCACAGGGTCTTGCTTTAGGCCAGGCCCTGCGGACTACCCTGCTGCGCGCGACCAAAGGCCATGCACAGCGCATGGTTGGGTGGTTATAGGAGTTGCTGCGTCCAGCCACTGTGGCTATCCCCCACCATGCATGGCTGAACGTAACTATATATATATATTTATATATTTACTATACTTAATACATACCTGTAAAACTTTTACAACAAATATGCCTTTACCAATCATTCCTTTAGAGTGAAATTTGTTATAATGGCATGCGTGGTAAAGACATATTTGTTGTAAAGGCATGTGTGGCAATGTGGCATGTGTGGTTAAAAACTGCAACCACACAAAGTGTGTGGGGTGGTATAGGGGAGAACAAGTCTCTCGTGGCCTGTTCAATGTACGCAGGTTGAGCGCTCGCCATAATGGAAGAGGATGTATGGGTGTGACGGGTGGCTGGACCTTTGAGGAAGTTGCTTTTACGGATTAGGTGGTCTCACACACATTATAGTGTCATGCTTCATCATATGACCACCTAGCCCCACTCAGGTAAGATGATACTACCTGGGCGGACTCAACCTCGTTGCTAAAACAACTACAGAGGGAGTGCTGGGATTAAATCTTGCTTTACAAGGGATCCAGATAAGGGTAGTGAAAGATAAAATTACCAAACAAATCACCTGTTTAGTTAAGAAGTTTTATCGTAGGTGTTCGTAGGTAAGAGTAAAAATGGGGATGGGGACTCCCTAGAGTATGATGACTCAAGGGGTCTAAAAAATGGGGACCAACATGTTTCTGCCCACACTAAGAGCCAAAAAGGTCTGGGGCATTCATCAGGGTCAAGGATCCCGAAAGGCGGGGAGCAGAATTGTATGCTCGTTGGGAAAGATAAGTGCTCTAAGAAAATAGGCCTACGTGGAATATTTGAGGGGGTATGGCCTAGAAAAAGAAATAAGAAAACAAGTAAATGGTCGTGAAATGTCTGTGCCATTTCACTCCAAACCACAGCACACTGATGGTGTCAGAAACATGCTGTGGAAAAACACACATACACATGCAAGAATTTTGAGGTCTTTAGGCAAGGAAAGCCTATTAAAACGGTCTTACCCTGTGAAAAAAGGCAGATAGCCTCTGGTCTGGGAACTAACAGAGGGAGGGTTGCCCCTTGTAGTCACACTCTATGGGGGAGACACGGATACAAATATGGCTAAGGAGATCGAGCTACCACTTGCTAGCAGGCTGGTAATTAAGAGGTGATTGATAATGCGGAAAAAGGCTGCTGAGTGGTTAAGCCTGCATGGTAATGGCATGCAGGGTTCAGCCTTCATTGTAAAGGCTGTTTCCCCTAAAGCACTAACCATAATTTCTATGACAAAATTGACCCCCTTATTTTGATCCTTTCTAAATTAAATGCTTTAAGTTTTACCCATTTGACTCAATCAAAATGGCTTCAGTTGTGCCATACTTTTGTCATAAGTAAGACTGTTAGTGCTTTAGTTGTTGTTTAGACCACTTTGGGAGGCTGCAGTAGAACACAAGGGAATCAATTGACAGGCTGCTCCTGTTGGAAGTACATGTTTTACTGAGAATGTCAGACTTCATTCTCATGTGGCCGATAAAAATAGTGTGAATTTACAGAAAATATGCTCTCATTTTAGCTTCTGGAGCACCTTCTGTGAGGCGTGCGGCACCGTTTAGGTGGCATGCCGGGTGCCGGTCCCTTTAAGGGTGGAGCACATAGCCTTTAAGGCTACGTGTTGCACTGTGACAACTGCCCGTCATCAGTTTTCCCTCCCCTCCATGTATTCACCTGTTGTTCTGGCGTCTTCATCATCCTCTAGCTTTCTTTTGACTCTGCCCGAGCGCTCGGCATTTTTTATTTTTGAACTGTGGCAACCTCGTCTTTGCCGTCGAGTCGGGCTTCTCAACATTTCTATGGATTTACTGATAACCTGCAAAAGAAAAGACAAGAAATAACATTAAAGCTGCAATCTTTTCTGGTAACACTTAAGACTAATACAAAAAACGTTAAGAGGATTACTTATCTGATGGACTCTTCTTTAAAGGCCTGGTGAAGTTAACCAATTTCATTTTTGTTTCTACAAGTGAAAAAGAAGTATATTATTTGTTGTTTGTATGGAATTAATCTAAAAAGTGGAACTGAATTGAACGAATAGACTATTAAGGAGTTCCTCATATAAGGTCATCATATGAGTATGATTTCACTAGATATTGATTATTGAAAAGCAATTTATATGAATGTAATTTATAACCTAATGAATATTTACCATTCCAGGAGATGACCGCTGTTTAAGCTTATGAACTAACATGAGCATATGTTTCATTGCCATTGCTACTTACAACTTTAGAATCTAGACACCTTAGGTAGGTGGTAGAAAGTACTGGTTATCTCCATATATATATGTATATATATTTGTGGACATATCTTTCTTGTGTGTGTGCCTGTGTGTGTCTGTGTGTGTTTGTGAGTGTGTTTTAGGGAGGGGGTTACAATAATTTCATTTGATTTGCTTAGACAGTATTTCAGAAGTACCAAAGCGTCATTTTGAATGATTGTTTATGTTCAAGATGGGACACCTTCCTGCACATAAACAATTGTCAATGGCATTTTGCTTCGTCTATGTGTGCTGCAGAATGCAGCCCACATAGAAAAAGCAAACAACGAGGTGAAATAAAAGTATTCCTCTTCGTTCAGCACTGCCTCAGGTTTACAACAACTCGTAAATCTGAGCCAGCGTCAAAAGCAAAGGGTGTTGCGGTGGAAAACCCACAGCAACACCCATTGCACGCCCCTCTGAATCACAGGGGCCCATATTTACAAGGAGGCTAATGCCACAAAAAAGTGGCGTTACGCCTCCTTGCAAATATGGAGCAGTTCTTAGCGCCACCGAAATATCATGAAAAGTGACGCTCCAGTGGTGCTACAGGCACTTAAATATGCCCCTTAATCTGACAGCGCCCTTCCTAAATATAGGCATATTACACAATGACAGTGGGACTGGAATTAGAATAATAGATCTGCGCTTCCCCAATAATATGGACTTTCCTCAGTATTTGTAGGACTGAGGTTAATATTGTAAAGCTGATCCATCCACCCCTACAAATATAATCACTTTACTCAATTTTTTCTGGAATATAGTTAGATTGGTATATCTGAACCCCTTACTTCCCACATAAATATACTTTCCGCATTACATTATATATTTTTATAACTTGTTTTAATTTTTTTTATTATTTCATATTTCTATATTTTTAAATTATTAACAATGGTTGAAGAAATTTAGAATATGTGCTTAGAGCTATGTATTTTTTATTTAAAGTTGTATATTTTTAACTAATATATGGTTCTATACTGGTGATGTTTTTTAAATTAAAACACTGCTTTCATGATGTAGTTTTCTTTATAATTTTTTATTATGTGTAATATTGTTAAAGTATTAAATGTTATTCATATGGTTTGATTTAAAAAAAATGTTCAATATATTTCTTTTAAAATCTTAATTTTATTTTTATTTTTAATAAATATGAAACACATAATGTATTGCAAAAATAGAAATATAGTTTATGTTTATTAAAAGTTACATATATATTTGATATTATCATCTTTATGACTTTAATTACTTTTAATAAAAAATGTATATATTTAAATATTTTAACAATGTTTTGTAACAGTATATTTCTGTAGCAGGTATTTTCTGTTAATTCTAATGTTATTTTAAAAATAGTATACTATCCTAGTAGATATTTTTATACTTTCTATATAGTGTATTAGAGATAATATTTTGGTAGTAGATGTTTAGACATGACTATTTTGCTACATAGATATTTTGTAGCAAATTAGAAAAACAAACCTTTCAAGGAAGTTCAAATGATTAGATGAACATGAAACTCCTGGAGGAGAACAGATTGTCACTTCATGTCTCATTTTAGAGGGGGAAATGTAAAAAAGCCCACAGCTGCTTTCTTCAGCTAGTCAATCATGCTAATCTTTTCCTTTATCCCCAGAGTTCTCTTATTTTTCCATTCTTTAGCTCTGCTTGAAGTGTCATTAGTTTAATGGGACACCAAACAACAATTCCGAGAACCTTAAGTGGTTTCCCTAGTTGTTGGCTCATGCTGATGTCACCTTAATCCATATACTGCTGGCATTCTGGTTGGTGTCAGTTTTGGGGGGTGGGGGGGACGAAATTGCTGTACCCTAAGAAGAGATGTCTACTGGTATTTGCCATAAAATCTAAGAGCCTTCCTGTGCCTTTTCACCTGCAGCATTGCCTCAGGGGTGTGGAATTTAATAAAATATCTACTTGTCCATGGGACAGGTTGCTTCTTAAATGTACTTGTCCTGTAAAAAAAAATCTACTTGTCCCTTGCCATGTAGTGCTGTGACAAATTATGGCAGCAATTCTATTATGTAAGCACTCTGACAATAGCCTCTCTGATTACTATAGTAGGGCTTGGATACTTGCAGTTTCAATCCCTACTATAGCAATTTCCTTATTTTTCCACCTTTCTGCAGATCTACATACCAAGGCTGGAGGAAGCAGCAGAAGTTCCAGGGCCGGTATGCCTTTGAGTCTGCAAACCTACTAAATTGCATGTTTTAAGGATTTTCACCAGCTCTTCTCTAATCTTAATGAGAAACGTTGGAAGTTTACTCCTGACAATGGAAGAAGTAGAGGTTCTTCCAGGGTTAGGAAAAAAGTGGTTGGAGGAAAAGTGAACTTGCAAATGCTCAATATATTTTCACATGAGCAAATCCACACATGCATATTTGCTTGTGCTAAAATACAGTTAACAAATATTTTCTAGGAGTACGATTTCCTGGTCTACTTCTGTAAGTTCTTCTGCATTCATGAACGCCACTAATTCAAAGACCTACACCATGGGTGCACTTTTGAGACTTTTTTAAAGAATTGGGTCCCTAATTAGGTCTGGCGTTAACAAAGACATTTTGTTTTAATTAAACTTCTATTTCTCTCTCTATTTATCAACTGGCTTTACTGTGAATGATCACATTCTGCTCTTCCACAGGAGCATATTGGCACACAAAGTAGTTTTGTTTAGTGCCAGGAACTACTGTGGCAATCAGTGGCGTAAGAAAACTGGAGGCCCCCCCCTGCAAAGAATATGGAGGGGGCTCACGCAAGGAATATAGAGGGCCCCCCAAAAAACTATAGAGTGGGCTCCCCCCAAAGAATATAGAGCCCCCCTCAAAGAATATAGAGGGGCCCCCCCTACAGACCCACTCAGGGTAGGTGCCTTGCTGAGTGGGGGGGGGGGGGGGCTGCAAGGGGGTGCAGGGCCTTTGTTACACCACTAGTGGCAATGTGTGCTTTTTGGGAACAAAAGCATTTTTCTTTTTGCCAGTGTTTGTTACAATGGTGAGGGCTGACCTCTCCCACAACAATGAAGTGTTACAAAAGCCATGTCAAAACAAGACATGCATTGACGAAACCAAACGACTCACAAATATGTCGGATTGCGTGGCTTTTCCAATGCTTGTTTATTTTCATGCTTCCTAAAATCTTGTCGAAAATGGTTACACTGATTTTCCATTAGGAATATTTTTGGGGAATACTAACATGCATCAACATTTTATTAAATGAGGCTTCAGAGAAATAGCACATAAAATTTCATTGTAGCGAAACATTTTTTTTCCTACTTGCTTTTTTTTCTGAACATTTTATTTTGAAAGCAAAAAATCATGACTCTTGCTTATAACCTTCTGAAAATATTTGCATCTAATCAGAGAGCATTCTGGGAGGCATTATACTTAGCATCATATTGCTAAACTTTTCAAACGTGTGTACACTTTTTTTTTATTTTTTTTACTGGAACCACTGTCAGTAGTGCAGTGTGACCTTAAAACATTTATTTACAGCGCGCACCCTAATAATGAAGGATTTTCATTAATGAACCCTAAATACAAGTTCAAACAGCATTAACATGTGGGCACACATTACCTCAACTGCAGACAGTTCCCTCCTGTAGGGGGCTGGGCCCACCCATCCCAAGAACCAAATAAACATGAAAATGTGTTGCCCTTGACCCCAAACAATATGTCCCAAGCAGTAGGAACTTTTACATCCCTGCTGACTACTCAATTGTCCCAATACCGCCTCTATGCACAGGGAAGGAGGCATGTGTATTTGCATGTCCAGGACACACTAACCATAGTGCAAGAGACAACCCTAAGCAATCTGGAATTGGAAATTCTTCATTGTGACAAATGGTTCAAAAGGTATAGAGTTTTAAATTTAAATCTAGTGACAGATTTATTTGGTTAGCTGAGGCTTCACTGATAGGTTTAGGGTTCAGTTCCCCAACATTTGGCTAGCTGAGTCATACATGATGGAATATTCAGTATTCAGTTCCCCTAGCTCATTTCTTAAAGTCAGTACTTGTGTCTAAAATACAATGTTAAATTATTGCAGTTTTCTGGAGCGCTCTGGAGATATCCATGCTATGGATACTCTATAGGTAGAGTAACATTGGTCTTTACTTTTTAATTTTGCTAGTCCAGACCTCCTTGTAGTAGATTTTAGGATATTGATTCCAGATGTTTAGGTGCCATAGAATAATGTAAGAAACGTATCCACAAACGCCAAAGTCTGCAGTAAAGTCTTTCTATATAATCCAATTTACATCTTAATTATACAGTTTTTCAATTAGGCTTGCTTTGTAAATTATATCCAACAGGGTAAATATCTTGGCATAAGTATGAGTGTTCAGTTCTTTATTGACACTTCTTAAAGTCAAGAACTTTGTATTTGATGTAAGGTACTCGAGGGGTCATTCTTTAGTCACCAAAGGTGCATAATTTCATCACTCTGTACAGCTCTGCAGCTATTGGTTATGATGGCACTTTATAGGATATCACAGTGTGATGGTGCTTTGTGGGAGACAATTATGTACATCCTTTGGGGGTTTGCACATTTGAGTTGCACAATGACAATAGATTTACACACTTACAAGTGTACTCCAATTTACACAAATTTACAATTTGTGCCAGAGGTCGATAAGTGATTTGTCAATAATCAAATCAATTCAATGAAATGCCAGAGCTGGGATTAAAGCACATATCCTAAAACCAGTAACTTAACCACTAGACAGCATCTTATGGCAACAATTGATAAGGAATACAAGTAATAAATTGTTGTGTTGGAGAGTTGTGGTTTTCATTCTTTGTTTTAATTTTTAATGTGTGACAAAAACGTGTTATACATTTTTATTCATGCTCACTGGATAATCCACCTTTATTATGAGTGTAACAATGTTATACTGTATTCATGCCATTTCCCATGAAAAAGGTTTTCACCCGTTGAATAACCTATGCCAGATACTAAAATAGGCTTTGAAGGATATATTTCCATTCCAGACTGAATACACCGCACCCTTGTCAGCAGCGACCACATGCAATCTTGCAATTGGTATTGATGGGCGGGCCCTACATGGGTCTGAAAACAGGCCTCACAAGCTGGCACTCATAGAGACCTCCCTGAATCTTTTAGGTAATATTCCCTTTCCAATCTAGTTTTGTGCAGATGGTTGCATCCTTCATATGACAGAAAAGGAAGACAATCAATTTAAAGACAATACTTGTATTTATCATAATCCTGGTGATGATGTAGTAATTTATGCATGGCCTGAGTTTGTCTACTTTCTTGAGCACAAGAAAAGCTGCAAAGGTAGCAGGAGATGTTCAATGCTGGATAAAACCTCTCACTAGTTTCCCCTTGTGAGCCTTCAAATGCTTCATATTCCTTTTTAGTAATGACACAGAATTGACTGCGTGGAACAGGGAGCAAGACTTCAAGTTTATTCCTCAAAATTACATGATGGGTGTCATGTTCTTACTTAGCCCTGTCAAATACACCCCAGAAGTGTTAATACTGTTCATGTAAGAGAAGCCTTAAATCACAGCTGTAAGCTCCCTTGAGCTTGGCATATGTCTTGGCAGTGATATCTAACTGAGGAGCTGGTATGAGCTGAAAATTAAGGATTTCTTTGTGTCCTTCTGGTAGCATTAAAGTAACAAAGACATCTGTGTGGCCCGATCTTACTTCTGTCCCATCAGTGGGATGCACCAGCTCAAGGGATCACCCTTGCCCTTCTCACATTTATGCTTGGATAGACAATAGATACATTTCTAGTGGATGCTTCTAACTGTAGAT
The DNA here is from genome assembly GCF_031143425.1 of Pleurodeles waltl. Lineage (NCBI taxonomy): Eukaryota > Metazoa > Chordata > Amphibia > Caudata > Salamandridae > Pleurodeles > Pleurodeles waltl. The sequence goes on along the minus strand of NC_090442.1, from coordinate 73,550,870 downwards.
TGCTTACCTGTTAAATCCTCCAAGGATCCACACTGAATTTGTAAAAACTTCTGCCATAGTTACCTCATGCGAGTAGATAGCAACATCAGAGTTTATAGCAACATCATCCCACCTACAATAGTGACAACATGGAGCTCCATATAGGTGCCACCCCTACATGCTGACACCAGTTCCTTTTCTGCCAAGTTTTACTAATTTTGACAAAATTGCTCTTTGGCCAAATGGTTTAAGGTAAGAAATAGATGTCAGTCATGGACCCAAATGATGCCTTTCTTTGGTACCTTAGTTTCAAGCTTGACTCTAAGCCCTCTGAAAAATGCTCCCTGGTGCACCTGCGTGATGAGGGGTGAAGCCAAGCTCTATGTTGCTAACCACAAGAAGCAGCCCGGGTCAAAGTCTAGTTGCCCTCATTGGGTAAGTCCAAGACAAAGTCAAAAGACTAGCCTGGACACAAGCACAAAAAGGTCAAATAGGATTTAACCCTATTGCACAGTTCCCACTCCAGGGAGACGTTGGCACTTGAAGGCTTTGACTCTGACAGCATCATACAATTTGGACCAGATTCAGACACTGGAGTCAATGTGCCTCGACTCTCCAGGCCCATCGTCACTACTGCAGCAGATTGAGGTATTTAAAGAGATGAATCTTGATAGTTTCAGGTCAACTCTATTGTGCCTTGGGGCCCCCTGTATCCGTCAGGCCTTCCCCAGTTCCAGCTTACCCCGTTTGGCCTCAGCCAGGACGTGAGCAGGTGCCAGACTGCATCTCAACAACTTTGCCTCAGGCCCTGCAGGTGATGCCCATGTCAGGGAGAGCCTCAGTTCCAAACGTACCATTTGTGAACTCGGGCTGATTCTGTTGATGAATCTGGAGTCGACTTCAGCCAGATCCTTGACTATGTTTTTCTACGAGATAACAAAAAATAGTTTGTGGGCTATGAGGATTCACCTACTGTTCCCATTACTCTTTTTCAGCATTATCGGAGATCAGTGTCTTTTTTGAGTCTGACTCCAATGCCATCCAGAGGCTCTAAAAGGATTGCCTCTGCAAAGAGGATGATATGGAGTCAGAGAGCTTATTTTCACAAAATTAAATTGATTGTTAGACCCTATTCAGGGACCAAGGGGAGGCAGAAGCCATGGGACCACAATTTACCATTTACCACTAATGTCCTCAAGCTCATTTCTCAATGAGTTGTAAGAAATTACACTATTATTTGGGATGGGTGACTACCAACCTCAGGGAGCAATAACAACCTTCTCAGTGTGAACCCACAAAGCCACACAATTCACCAAAGTTCAACCCACTGGTAACTATGGCACAGAGCAAACAGACTAAACTTAGTAGAATCTGTAAAGTATGTATGCAATACCAAAACAGAAATAAAGTCAAAATGCAAAAGAATAAAAAACCCAAACCGAATTGGGAAAAAAGTGTAACATTTAATAAACAAACTTACACCAAATTGGCAAAAATGCAAAAAAGGGAAACCAAGATATTAATTTTGAAATAGAAAAAACATCAAAAAGCACAAAGTACCAATGATAGTCAATGGTCACAGTAGACCAGAACCTAGGTGCAATTTGAGGCTGACCATGATGGAGCATGGATCGGATACACTGACCAGGTTCATATTGAACAAAGATTTTACTTCTGGCTTAGTGTATTCAATTTAGAGTTTGGCAGATGGGTGACTCCCTCACAAATGTGAAGAATATCAAGGCCACCATATGACAAGTGCCATTGGGTATAACGCACTTTTAATAAAGCAGATGTAATGTCCATCATGCTTGTGATGGAGAAGCCCGTTCACCAAACTCAAAATCAGGCCCATAGGGCCAGATGTACAAAGCATTTTTTTGGTCGGAAATTCTATGTGTATCTGGCTTTCTACAAATCGGACCGTTTGCAACCGCAAAAATGCTTTTTCAAATGTACAAAAGCATAAATTGTGATTCAGTAACATGTTACTGAATCCTAATATGTGTTAGAGAGTCAGTATTTGGAAGATGCGTGTTTAGAGCATCCCATCCAAATATCTAATCGGTTAGTATGTTTTGCTGTTTTGCAACCGAATTCCAGTTGCAAGACATCAATACTTTACCACCAGTTTAAAACTGGTGGTAACCCATTCACAAAGGCGAAGGGGTTCCCACAAGACCCCTTCCCCTTTGAAAATGTCAAAAAATATTTTTAAGAGCAGGCAGTGGTCCCACTGACTACTGCTTACTCTTAAAAAATTAAACTTCAAAGTTCCATTTTTAAATGCATCCTGTTTTCATTTAAGGAAAACAAACTGCATTTAAAAAAGAAAAAAGATTGCTTTATCGAAAATCAGTTACATACATGGTGGTCTGCTGACCAGAACAGGACACCATCCATGTGATGGCTGTGATTCGTAATGGGTCGCAAATTGCGACCAGCCTCAAAAATATTCAAACAGTAGGTCAATTTGCAACCTACCAGAAATCCCTCTTTCAGGATGTAAGCTTTCTTACATAAGGAACTGTGATTTACTAATTGTGATTTGTTAAGATATGCAAATAGGAAATCACAGTTCTAGATTTTTGTATATCAGGACCAAAGCCTCTAAATTCCAGTCCACCACATGAGTACACTTCCGAAGCCTCCCAGGACCTCAGGGAGGCACAAAGAGGCACTCAGAGGCTCATAGAGTGTCAGGCAGTGACCAACACCAGGGTCTAGTCCAAGTCCAGTTTCCACTGGTCACCTGGACAGTTGCAGGAAAGGACTCTTGTAGCTTGTTGTATCCCTGAGGCTTGAACAGGACATCAGGCTTCTGATCCCTGGAGTTATCTTCTTTGTCCTGGGTATAAGAGGGAGCGGGTCCAGCCCTTCAGGGCTCCTCTGAGGTCACAGACAGCAGGTCTGGTCCTCTTGTGCTGTTCCTCAGGTCCCACAGTTTTCTGAAGAAGGTGCCTGTCGTGAGCTTGGGTGGGTGTTAGGAGTGGGTGGACCTTGCAGTTTCACTCTGCATAATTTCACAGAGTTATACGAAAACCCTGCGAGATTCTGCGGAGTTCCGCGAGTGGGCGGAAATCAGCATGTCGCGCTGCCTGCCCTGATTTATAGAGTCAGGAGCTTGTTACGTGCTGAGAAATCAGAGCAAACTGCACCACGTGATGTACCAGAGGACGCTGCTGGCTCAAGCTGGTTTTGCTGCCGCTTCAGTAGATTTTCTTCTCGAGCTGCAGCTTTCCCAACGCGAACAGCCTCGACCGCCTACGCTGGGAAAATTTCACCGGGTGCCCTTCTAGCACCCAAAAATCTCGCTGGGAGATGCCAATCCTCACTTGCACATGCCAACTTACTGTTGGCGAGCTGCACATGAGAAAAAGCTCCTCCACGCGGCGGAGTACAGAATTAGGCTGGAACTCTGTGCTACAAGCGTACCACAGAGTGGCCAAAACTTTGCAATCTCTGCAGGCGGAGTGGAATTTATCACTCACCCTTAGTGGGAATGACTCCTAGGCATGCTCTAACAAACGAGATAAAAGTTTCTAGGGACAACCCTACACACCTTGGGTCTTTTCAAGATGGTTAAAGTCTTTTGACACACTAAACATGGGCTCTGGGCTGGGGCTGTGTGGAAGTGTACTGTGGTAATCCTATTGTACTTTCAAATCTAACAGTAAAATCTACCGGCAACCAACTCAAAGACAAAAGTCTGATTGGACAAAAACAGGATTCTTCAGCAACCAGAGAGTGGGTACACAAGACATGTCTTGGCATTGTGTTCTCTTCCTTTCAAGTGTGCCCTCAAGTGTTTTGTGGAAACCCAGCAGAACTGTCAGGCAGAATTTTACACTTAAGTAGGATTTGACACTGCAACATCAAAAAAGATGCTTACAGTCGACACCCTTCTGCTGAGCTCAAAGGAGTTACCCCTGCCTATTAAGTCTGACTTGTCAATCACAGTGGCATATTAAGCAGCTCCTGGGAGGAATCTCTTTCCAAACCTATTCAAATGCTACTCACTGGCTGCGAGAAGTTGGAGAGTGTTGGAAATGGCCCTTTTTGCAGGGTTATCCCCAAACCTTTTGCCTTCTTCCTCCTATTTTTTCAGGTCTGTTTTTGCTGGTTTATTGTCTCTGCGCACTTTACCACTGCTAATCAGTGCCTAAGTGCAACTGCTCCCTATAGAAATTGTAATGTTGACTGATTTATCCATGATTGGCATATTTGGTTTACTGGTAAGCCCCTAGTAAAGTGTACTAGAGGTGCCCAAGGCCTGTAAATCAAATGATACTAGTGGGCCTGCAGCACTGGTTGTGCCACCCACATAAGTAGCTCTGTAATCATGTCTCAGACCTGCCACTGCAGTGTCTGTGTGTGCAGTTTTGACTGTAACTTCGACTTGGCAAGTGTACCCACTTGCCAGGCCTAAACCTTCCCTTTTCTTACATGTCAGACACACCTAGGGTAGGCCCTAGGTAGCCCCAAGGGCAGAGTGCAGTGTATGGTTAAGGTAGGACATATAGTAATGTGTTTTATATGTCCTGAAGTGAAATATTGCTAAATTTGTTTTTCACTGTTGCAAGGCCTGTCCCTCTCATAGGTTAACATAGGGGCTACCTTTAAATCTGATTAAAGTGTTGAGTCCCTTTGGGAGCAGATGGACATATGGAGTTTGGGGTCTCTGAGCTCACAATTTAAAAATACATATTCTAGTAAAGTTGATTTTAAGATTGTGTGTTTGAAAATGCCACTTTTAGAAAGTGAGCATTTACTTGCTTAATCCATTCTGTGACTCTGCCTGTTTGTGGATTCCCTGTCTGGGTCACTTTGACAGTTGGGCTGTTCACACCTCTCCTCTAGACAGTGACACAAAGGGGGCAGGGGTGTAGCCTGCATATCTTGATTAGCCATCTGTGCTGGAGGGGAGGGGAGGAGTGGTCACTCACACTTGAAAGGACTATGCCTGCCCTCACACAATGCCGTCTCCGACCCCCAGGTGAGTGTCTGGGGCCTGGGCTGGACAAGGAAGGATCTTGCAAACACTTGAGACTTTGCTTTGAAGTTTGCAAACTTCAAAGGCAGAACTGGGTATAAGAAGCAGACCCAAAACCCCAGACTTTTAGAATCTTTCTGGAATCAAGAGGAACCTCTGCCAAGGAGAAGAGCTGAAGAGCTGGAGGAAGAATACTGTCCCTTTGCTGTGTTGCTTTGCTGGACTGGCCTGCAGTTGCTACTTCTGCCTGAAAAGAGTGCAAAGGGTGAACTTTGCTGTGTGTCCTGCTTGAGAAAGTGCTCCAAGGGCTTGGAGTAGAGCTTGCCTCCTGTTGGAAGTCTCAGGGACACGAAAGACTTAAGTTTCCTTGACCTGCAGCACTGGGAACTGTGTGTTTTGTGCTGTTCAAGAGGAGAAACCACCGCAACGCCGCCAACGACGCCACTGGCCTGCACCGTGATCTGCGAACGCCGCACAGAGTTGCATTGTCCCGCTTCGTACTGCGACCCTGGTCTCACCGACGCCATCATCGGATGACTTCACCGAGCCGCTGCTCGCACCACGACCTGTGGGCCCGCACTCTGGCATCGCCTGCTCACACTGCAGCCTGGGCATCCCCGGCGACGCCGCACCTGCTGACACCGGTGCCACTGTCTGCACCTTGGCCTGTGGACACCACTCGTGAGGTACACGAAGCACCACCCCGTCCCGCACCGCAGCCCCCTTCCACTGACGCCAGCATCATCGACTCCTGTGTCATCACCAGGCATCCTGCCTGCACCGTGGCCTGTGGACACTGCTTGTGAGGGTCACGAAGCACTGTCCCGTCCCGCACCGCTGGCTTGGGCCTACCGACGACAGGGCTTCTGCAACGACGACGCTGCTGTCTGCACCGTGACCTGTGGACACCGCACGTTGCAACGCCCTGCTTCACACTGCAGCCCTGGTCTCACCGACGCCGCTGGACGCCGTCACCGTGCTGCTGCCTGCACCGTGACCTGTGGGCACCACACGTTGCATCGTCCTACTTCGCACCGCAGCCCCGACGCCATCAACGCCGGCGCACCTGACTTCATCAGCCTGTTCGATCCGCAACGCGTGTGACTTCAAGGGCCCGATGACTCCTGCACCGACTCCAGAACAGACACCGCGACGTCAGTGACGCCGCTCTCCAGAGCTCACTGCAAGGATCACGACGCCCTGCAAACCCAAGGAACTGTTTGTGGGTCTTCCCGACACCGCAGCTACCCGCAATGCCGCGGCCGGCCTGAACTGTTGGTTTTGTTGATCACGACGCCGTGATAGCCCCAGGTGGAGCTATCGACTTCAAGGAACTGTAGTTTTGAGTAAATCTTGCAGAATTAATATTTTTCTTACTGTATGTTGGATTTTTATCGTATTTGGTCTTGTCTTATATAGATAAATAGTGGCTATTTTTCTAAAACTGGTGTGGTGTCCTTTTGTGGTGTTTTCACCTATTACTGTGTGTTATGTGCAAATGCTTTACACATTGCTCCTGAAATAAGCCTGACTGCTCGTGCCAAGCTACCAAGGGGGTGAGCAGGGGTTATCTGAGCGGGTATCTCCCTTATCCTGACTAGAGTGAGGGTCCCTACTTGGACAGGGTGCAAACCAACTGCCATCAAGATACCCCATTTCTAACATTGGTTGTCAGCGGTGAGGATAGGACTTGCATTTGCACTTGACCTACAGTGATTGGTGTACACTACTACCATATCGCAGACCATTACGTGCCACATACATTTTTTTGTTTCAGATTTTTTTCTCTTTGACCTATTTTTTATCTTGAGTTCAAGTGAACCCCAACGACATCATGTCTCAATCAAGAGCATCTTCAGTTGCATCCCAGGATTTGGTTTTTGAGGAGGATAGGTTGGAAACATATTCCATGAAAGAACTGAAGGCAGTTTGTAAAAACCTCAAAGTTCAGATCAGAGGCCTCACCAAAAAGGAGGCGTTACAGAAGGCGCTGAAGGCCTGGGTAGCAGCAAGAACTGCCAGTGGGCAGTCTGAGGATCCAAATTGAGAGTCTACTGACAGAAATTCTAGGGAAGATGTACTGAGGGTGCAGGAGCGGCCGGGGGGGGGAGGTACCCTCTGTGCCAAGCAGCAGTGGTAGATCAAAAGGATTGACTCCAGAGGAGCTGAAGGACAGGAGAGAAGCCAGGAGGCACCAGATTGAGTTGGAGAGATTAAAAATGGAGGCTCAGAGGGAGTAGCGAGCCATGGAGGAAAGAAAGATGCTTTTGGACCATGAGCTTAAAATAAAAGAGCTGGATGTGAGGAGCAGGTCCAGCCAGGATGGTGGCAGCAATTCCTCGGTGCAGTCAGACAGAATTGTGCACATTCCTAAAAACGTAGGGAGAGAGTACAAGAAGGGAGATGACATACAGAGGTGGTTTCAGGGACATGAGGCATCCATCCACATGAATGGGGTCCCTGAGAAGAATTGGGGAGCAGGATCGTGGAACCACTTCACAGAGGAGGGGAGGGACACTTTGCTAGCTTTGGGTAAGGGGTACAACCTCACCTACGCTGACATGAAGGAGGCCCTTCTCACTCGGTATGGTCTCACTCCTGACAAGTACAGGCATCAGTTTAGGCAGAGTAAGAAAACTGAGTCCCAGACCTGGTTAGAGTGTGTAGATTTGTTTTGCAGAGCACTGGATGGTTGGGTGAAGGGCAGTAATGTGACAGATTTTCAGGGGCTGTACAACTTAATTGCGTGGGAGCACTTGTCTAGTCTGTGTTTTGCAGAGCTGCGCCAGCACTTGACTGATAGTAAGCTGACCCCAGGAAGCTTGCTATGGAGGCGGACTGCTGGATGAGTACCAGGGTCCACAAGAAGGTTTATGGGGGAGACTCCTCCAAAGGTGGGCAGGGTTCCCAGAAGAAGGAGAGGGAACTCAAGGGAGACGCAGACAGGTCCCAGGATAAGGAGGGAGAAAAAGAGTCCCAGGCCCCTTCTGACAGGAAGGAGGGAGGTTCTGGTAGGCGGTGGCCCAGGGAACCCCATTTTCAACCCCGGTGCTTTGAGTGTTCCCAGTTAGGACACATGAAAGGGGACTCTGTCTGTCCTAAGACAACCCACATTGGTGGCCCCTCTACCGAGGTAGCTAATGTGGCCTTAGGGGGAGGTAGCCCCCAGGGGCAGGTCATAGACCATGCCATGATATCCCTTAGTTGGGAGGTTGACTCAGAGGGTGAGTTGGTGATCCCTGAGGGTGGGAGTCGTCACTTCCACCAGGTAACAGTGAATGGGGTCACAGTCACTGCTCTGAGGGACAGTGGGGCTAGCCATACAATGATGGTGGAAAGGCTTTCTCCCCAGAACAGTACACCTGCCAAGTGTGTAGGGTGACACCAACCCATGGGCAGGACTTCTTCCGTCCTATGGCCCTGGTATCCCTAGATTGGGGTGGGGAGGTGACCCAGAGGCGGGTCATAGTCAGTCCCCAGATGCCCATAGACTGCCTTCTGGGGAATGAGTTGCCCCAGGTGTCAGGGCAAATGGGAGGGGTGGCCCCCAGAGGCACCCTCACTGTTCAGTTGTGTGGGGGTACCACTCCAAAGCAGAGCGTACCGGATCCCAGTAAGAGGGATAGGAGGAGGGAGAGCCCATCCCTGTCCCTTGCTCAGCCTGAGGGTACAGACCCAAGGGTGAGTGACCAGTCTCAGGACACCACTCCTGAACTGGTGGGAAGGGAGGTGGAAAAATGGTGCAAGTCACCTGGGGTTACTGCCCCCCACTTTTTAAAACCACAGAGGCTAGAGACCCTAGCATGGCCTGGGGCCTGGCTCTTGACACTGACAGCGGTCAGTCACCTCTGTTGGTTGTTATGCTTGTGGTCAGAGTTTTCCCTGGGAGGGGAACTGAAGTCAGACCATAGGGGTGGAATGGGCCACATCACACTGTTGGCTCTGGTGGTACTGTCTGCCTACTGGGATGCATCTGTGGGCAAGGTAAGGTTAGGTGCTGCACAGTTGGAGTTCTCAGATGAGGAGAAGAGGTCCCCCAAGGTTAGTTCAGTGGGCCCTGAAAATGTTGACCCAGGGATCAACCATGGTTCAGAGAGGCGTAGAACTGGCAAGAGCTCCTGCAGTGGTGGGCCGTTGTCCAGGTTCTATCGCCCTGAGCAGGGAAGTCCAGCAAGGTATTGATTGGCCTACCCTGGCTTTAGGCTGGGAGGGGGTTGTGTTGGAAATGGCCCTTTTTGCAGGGTTATCCCCAAACTTTTTGCCTTCTTCCTCCTATTTTTTCAGGTCTGTTTTTGCTGGTTTATTGTCTCTGCGCACTTTACCACTGCAAATCAGTTCTAAAGTGCAAGTGCTCCCTATAGAAATTGTACTGTTGATTGGTTTATCCATGATTGGCATATTTGATTTACTGGTAAGTCCACAGGAAAAGTGCACTAGAGGTGCCCAGGGCCTGTAAATCAAATGCTACTAGTGGGCCTGCAGCACTGGTTGTGCCACCCACATAAGTAGCTCTGTAATCATGTCTGAGACCTGCCACTGCAGTGTCTGTGAGTGCAGTGTTGACTGTAACTTCGACTTGGCAAGTGTACCCACTTGCCAGGCCTAAAGCTTCCCTTTTCTTACATGTAAGGCACCCCTAAGGTAGGCCCTGGGTAGCCCCAAGGGCAGGGTGCAGTGTATGGTTAAGGTAGGACATATAGTAATGTGTTTTATATGTCTTGACAGTGAAATATTGCTAAATTCATTTTTCACTGTTGCATGGCCTGTCCCTCTCATAGGTTAACATAGGGGCTACCTTTAAATCTGATTAAAGTGTAGATTCCCTTTGGGAGCGGATGGACATATGGAGTTTGGGGTCTCTGAGCTCACAATTTAAAAATACATCTTTTAGTAAAGTTGATTTTAAGATTGTGCGTTTGAAAATGCCACTTTTAGAAAGTAGGCATTTTCTTGCTTAATCCATTCTGTGACTCTGCCTGTTTGTGGATTCCCTGTCTGGGTCAGTTTGACAGTTGGGTTGTTCACACCTCTCCTCTAGACAGTGACACAAAGGGGGATGGGGTGTAGCCTGCATATCTTGATTAGCCATCTGTGCTGGAGGGGAGGGGAGGAGTGGTCACTCACACCTGAAAGGATTGTGCCTGCCCTCACACAATGCTGTCTCCGACCCCCTGGTGAGTGTCTGGGGCCTGGCCTGGACAGGCCTGAGCAGGGGTTATCTGAGCGGGTATCTCCCTTATCCTGACTAGAGTGAGGGTTCCTACTTGGACAGGGTGCAAACCAACTGCCATCTAGAGACCCCATTTCTAACAGAGAGCAAGTGCAAAGTAGCCTACAGAAACTTCAGGCGGGGAAAAGGTAACTCTTTAAAGGTTACTCTTCCTTAATATTTATTAAAATCCAATACCATTAAACTGAATTTGTAACACTTATTAAAATAGTTGTTTATTTTATTTCTAGCTAGTCCCATTCCCAAGATACAGCACTAGGTTTTTAATCTCTACTCCAGTTTTTGACATGGGACAACTAGGCCCGACACAGTGAATACTAGCTTTTGGGTGTTTGTCACTGTAAGGACATATCAACGTGAAATTTCTACATGCCTTAGTTTTAAATACCATGCAGACTGCCTTGTGGGCTAAAAGGCCTACTTAGGGAAGACATTAATATTCAAAAGGGAGGTTTCCACCTGTCAAATGAGTTTATTTTGACAGGTCAAGGTGCAGTTTTTACACTGCTACTGTCAGGGTACACAGGGTAGACCTGAAGACCATGTTTGCAGTGCCAGTGTAGTGGATGGCACAATAGGTGCTGCAGTCCACTGATGGCATTCAACTTCCAGCGCCTGGGTATACTTTGTACTGTATACTAGAGACATATAGGCAAGAATATGCTAATTTGACCATGTTTAAAGAAGGAGTACGGGTACTTTAACTCTGGTTAGCAGGGGTAAAGTGCACACAATTCTAGGGTCCTGCAAAAGGTAAAAAGTCAGTGGTAAACACACAGAAAAGGTGGATTTCCTACAAGAATCATCAGAGTTTTCCCTTCAGTTAACCCTTTAAAAATAGACAGAGGTTTTGTCTTTAAGCAACGTAGTTGTAATTTTCCTTATATATTTTGGTGCAGTGATGCTAATTCGTATGAATACATGTTTTACATAATCAACTACCAATTAACTATTATTACTCTCTTGAGTTAATTAAGCACGAAAATTGATCCAAGCAATCACTCTCTTCTACCTAAGGGCTCAAAGTTCTTGTTTCAGGCGTATTGATTAGATACCTATCTCTACTAATACACTCTGGTTGCCTCAAAGTCCAACCCTCAAATTTCTTAAAGTCTAGCCCTGGTTCTGCAACAACACTGGAGTCCCTGCTGGCATTCACACTGCTGACTTGTAGCAAATTGGTGGTTTTGCTTAGAATGGTGTTCAAAGGTTTGTTAGAGTAGCCAGTTCGTTAACTAATGCTACTTCTAATGAGATGGTATATTCCTTCGGGGGACTGGGTGCACATAATATGCTGTTCAACTTTGTAGCTGAATGAAGATTCCGTAAGTTTAACCTCCTATAGATTTGGATGCACAAGTCTCTGTGGAGCAGATATGGGTGGGTGAAAATGTTGTCTCCTATGCATTCCCCATTATCCTCTCCACCGTAATGCAGAGTTCTCTGCACTTTTATGTGATATGATATACTCTTAAAAGGCATGTGAATGCCCAGAGGCGTCTTGGCACTAGCAACTGTGAGAACAAATAATAAACTTAGTTGGCCCAATACTGGTTGGAACACAGCTAAGTTTTTAGTGCCTTCCTAAAGTGAAGTAAATTGGTCAAGGATTTTAGATGTAAAGGAAGGCTATTCCAAATTCTGGCAGTGCAGCAAATAAAACTGCTACTGCCCCGGGATGTAGGCTTAAATTTAGGGACAACTGCATTTTTAGTAGAGGTGGATCGAAACATCCAAATAGGAGTGTACCACTTGAAGCTGCGCTTTAGGCATCCTGGGCCACCCTCGTGAATTGCCAAGCGGTCATGGAATGTTGCCAGAAATGTGATTAACCGGAACAGCAAAGGAAAGCGAAGTCATGGGAAGGATTGTTCTTTGATGAATATTCAGGTGATACATCCAGAGGCAGAGGAAAGGCAGCGGAGGGCCTCCCTCCACACCATAATCCCATAAAGTTAGTGGGAGGGCTGTTGAAACAAACCCAAATCCCAAAATGAAGGGCCTGATTTAGAGTGACAGATATCCCGTCCGCCATATTACGATCTACGTGGCCTATAATGGGATCATAATAGGGCGGGCGGGATATCCGTCACGTTGTAACAGAGTAACCCCCTCTGCCAAACTCTAAATCAGGCCCTTAGTTTTTGCCCTATTGGGGTGCCATTTCTGAAGGAAAGGGAAGGAGGGGCAATATTCTGACTGTTGAAGTACATATATATATATATATATATACATATCCACATGTATGAACCTATTGATATGATACTTTAGTTCCAATTCTCTCCTCCATTATCTGAATCCCAGTAAGCTATTTATTCTTTTTTCTTACCAACATGCTTGCTCCTCTCATTCACAGAACGATTCCATTCATCCACATTACTGTTTTAGCACTGCCCACGACTTCCCTGCTGACCTCTCTGACACCTATGCCAGCTCTGCAAACAAACCTCTCCAAGCCATGTTGTAAAGTTTAGCTCGGTCTCACAATTTAAGTTCAGCCAGCCAGCAACCCAGACCCCTTTTTCTTAGGGTCCACCTGTTGCCTGTTCTGTTCACTTGTTCATGCTCACACTGCATTATGTATATTTGTACTCTGTGGGCTTGAAGTTTTGTGTATGCAGCATTTCTTTTGTGTATGTATGCCCATGCTTGGACTATATCCCCTTTTGGGGTTTTGCTGTGACAGCACTTATTAACATATGTAACTGCCTGACTTATATTCTTCAGGGCAGAAGATGCCAGCTTGTAAGACGTAACACTGGGATGTGCGTCTGCCTTCTGCCTTGGCCTGCCAATAAACCTTGGTACCTCAACAAACATTTCATCTGTTCCAGAGCCTTGCCTGATGTTTGTGTTTTCTTTGCGTGACTCTGAGGAGGGTTGGAAAAGTGGTTTCCCTAACACTGACCATAGATAAGGGTCTTCCACTGTCATATTGGTGTTTCTCGTAGTTACCTGTAACCTTCCTATAAGCCTCCTTATTGGAACCCTTGGAGAAAACCTTTTCCTCCACCTCCTACACTCATCCTTATTAGTTGGATCGTAACCAGATCAAAGCGCCACAAAAGGTGATGGAGTGAAGTGAGATGCAGCATAACACAAACCAGAAGGACTATATAATAAATGCCATTTCCCATCCAGAGATATTTAATTAGAATAAAATATATTGAACTTTGATAAATAAGCCACTTATTCAAAATAATACAAAAAGTCAATTAACTATTGTGTGGATGCTACATGAGATAGATGAGGTGTTAAATGGGGGTGATGGGTGCAATGGGAAATTATTTAAAAAAGACCACTGGCTGCTCTTAAAAAATGTTTTTGCATACATTCACACAGTGAAAGTGGTCCCTTTGCGAACGGGTTAGCACCAATTTGAAATTGGTGTTAACTGCAATTGTTTTGCGACCGCATCACGGTCACTAAACAATCATACATACCTCTGCGATTCCGTATTAGGAAGGGATGCCCTTGACACGCCCCTTCCTAATACCAAATCGGTATGTAGTCGCAAATCCAATTTACGATGCAGTAACAAATTATACATACCAAAATGCATTTTTGCGATCGCAAACGGCCCCATCGCAAAAATGTTTGATACATCTGGCCCTAAGCTAGGAATGTTACTTCCCAGGGTGCTGGGACATAAGGTATATATCACGGATGTTAGGAGCCAAAGGAACCTTAAGCCTCTTATACTGCAATGTTACAGTCACAAACCCTTTGATTCGCAAAATCACAGAATTTGCAACCGCAAAATTACATTTTTTAATGTATCAAACCCCTTTTATAATTCGGAAAAGCCTTTCTGAATCACAAAGAGATTTTGTGACTCATTCCACATGGCAACTAGGTGAGAGCATGAAAAGGTCACCCCTTCTAATTTGGATTTTGCAGTCGTATGTAGCAATGGTTTGCAAACACAGTGTCTCCTGAAAGGGGTCTGTTTGAAACCTCCCCATTTGGGACTTGTATTTGTCATCCTATTGTGAGCAGAGTGGTCCAGGGAGCCACTGCTTGCTGTCTCTGATGTGTTCTTAATTAGGAAACATCTTTATTTTTAAAACAGCACCTGTACCTTTAAGGAACATATCATCAGCTATTTGTAAAATAATAAGTGACGGAGCCACAACGGCTGCTCAGACACACGCAGCTGGTACTATAAAAATGTCAGAGCGCAAAACGCAAGGGTGTGCAGTTCCGAAGTCTGCCTCAGGCCTCTTTAATTCGCTGCCAGGCGCTCCCTGGCCCGCTATCTCACTCTTACAGATGTCTGCTTTCTCTCCTGGTGATAGATTTTCTGTATTTCTGTTGGCCTCAGTAAATGCCCCTCCTCCATCCCCCGCAACCACCTGCTCAAATTAAGCACTGGGAGCACTGCCTGCTTGCAAAGAAGCAGCCCTGTACTTTTCAATATACATCACCAGTAGAGGAAATCTCCTCTGATTCTGTTGTGCTGAGTGACATATATATGAATTCCTCTTGCTGAAAGGAGGGAGGCCCTACTTGCCTGTGACTTGCATTTCTGGAAAGGCCCCATAAACTGTGTAATTGGCCGTTTAGGCTAAATTGGCCGCTGTAATGTGCAGACTAAGTACAGCCATTTTTTTCTGGGGTAGGCAGAACTAATAAATAGATTAATTAACATTCCTCTGTCTGGGGAACATTCGGGCCTTTTACTTTTCCTCTGAACTCCAGCAGGAAGTGTCTTGGCTGAGATCCAGAGCCCTGTTTGAGTTTGTGACAGGCGGCTGACAGATCCAACTTGTAAATAGTTCTTTTTTAGGCCACATCAACGCTCAGAAATTACCAGAAAATGAGAGGCATTTATATAATGCATCTTTCATTTCAGGCTTTTGACCTCCAAGTTTTTAAATGGGATTTTAAGTTGAAACATGTGATACTTAGTTACAGAATACAGCTTTCAATTTCAAGATGTGATCTACAGTTTGTGTTTTAAGGGCCTTGTTTGTAATAGTAATGCAGTAGGCCTGCAAGGTCTGAAAATAAGTAAGGGACTACGCCCTCTAGAGTTTACATATATTGTTACCCTGCATTAGTTTCTGCCATTCTGTCTTCATGCCCTCTAGGGACTGACTATATGGTTACATGACCATATTTCTTACAAATGCTATTTTTATTATGGTGTCCTCTATGGGCTATTCTGAGCAATACAATCAAGATACTACAATAGTCACTGCACTCGGAAACTTACCCCATAATGTTTTGCAGGGCATTCCTTTTACAAAATATTTTTGCCCATAACTCACCGTGTGGTGGTCCTCGGACAATGGGACCACCATTAAAATGTTCAGCACGACGCGCTCTTTCTGTCTATGTCATCTCTGGGGTCCCCACACTATGTTGGGGGGGTTCTAAAATAGTAACCTCTCCTACCATTCAATGTCTTTTTAAGCTCTCTCATGGCTGAAACTTTTGTTTTAAAGGTGGGAGTAGTTTGTGTTTCAAGGGCCTTGTTTTCAATAGTATCGCAGAAGGTCTGCTAGGCCTGAAAATGTGTAAGACACTTTGGGCCTGATTACAACTTTGGAGGAGGTGTTAATCCGTCCCAAATGTACGAATATACCACCAGCCGTATTATGAGTTCCATAGGATATAATGGACTCGTAATATGGCTGGTGGTATATCCGTCACTTTTGGGACGGATTAACATCTCCTCCAAAGTTGTAATCAGGCCCTTTGTGCTATAGAGGGTACATATATTATTACATTGCATTACTTTCTGCAATTCTGTTTTCATGCCATGTAAAGGCTGACTATATGGTTACATGACCATGTTTCTTACAAATGCTATTTTTTATCACAATATCCTCTAGGGGCTATTCTGAGCATTATAATCAGCTATTACAATATTCGCTGCACTTAGAAACTTGCTCCATAATGCTTTGTGGGGCATTCCTTTTACAAAATATTGTTGCCCATAACTCAGAGTGTGGTGGTCCTAGGACAATGGAACCACCATCAAAATGTTCAGTGCGTCAGACCCTTTCTCTCCAGGGCAACTCTGGGTCCCCACACTAGGTTGGGGGCCTGCAAAATAATTACAGCTCACACCATTCAGTGTCTTTTTAGGTTCTCTCATGGCTGGAAGTTTTTTTTTCCAGCTGGGAGTAGTTTGTATTTTAAGGGCCTTGTTTGTTATATTATTCTAGTAGGCCTGCTAGGCCTGAAAATGTGCAATGCACTACGACCTCTAGCGGCTAAATATATGGTTACACTGCATTACGTTCTGCCATTCTGTTTTCATGTGGTTATGCTCTCTAAGGGCTGGCTGAATGGTTTCATGACAATGCTTATTACAAATGTTATTTTTATAGTGGTGCCCTCTAGGGGCTGTTCTGAGCATTACAGTCAAAATACTACAATATTTGCTGCACTCGGAAACACGCCCCATAATGCTTTGCAGGGCATTCCTTTTCCAAAACATTTTGCCCATAACTCACCGGGGACCCCAAAATAATATTATAAAAAATATAATCAATAAAGGCAATATTTTCATTTTTTGCTGCAGATAGAGGAAGTAGGTAAATGGAAGTGCTTTAGTTATATGCATGACCACTGGAATTATGTGGCAGAGAGGACCAAACTATGTGGCAGGGTTGACCAATTTATGTAGCAAGAAAAGTCCAGTTATGCATTTACAACGTCAATAGCTTTAACTCAAGCAAATGTGAGACCTATTGCACTGCAAATTCTTGTTCTCCATTTCGTGCAGCCTGGCAGCCCGGCAGAATGGGGTTGGATTTTGCCTGCTCGAATAGCCTTCTTGTCTCCTGCTTTTACTCTTCTTTATCTTTCTTTTTGATGGTTTTAATCTCACTGTCCCCGTTTAATCTAGCCTGTAATGGGCATTCCATTGCAGTTGCTCTTTACTTGCTAGTTTTGTGTGCCTCTTTCCTGTTGCATTTTACAAGGCTAGTGGAGCTATTGCGTGCATCTGTGCAAGTGCCTCACTATCCAAGCATCCCTTGCATCAGTGTGGCGCTAACTGATGCACTGCCACACCCCCTTCCATCACGTGGTTAACCTTTGACTGCTAGCCCTACAGGTCTCAGGAGAGCTCCAATGTCCTTGGGACCTGGCATCCATTTTACTTTGGGCTTACTCCAGAAAGTCTTTAGTGGACTTTTTACATTGGTCAAGTGCACTCACATTCTTGAAGCCTCACTGTACTGCTGTTGTTCCGTATTGGTGTATTAAACAAGCCCGAGCACCAAAAGAGAAGAGAATTTATGGGAACTTCTTTTGGTCAGAGTAATGTATTTTCAAACATATTTTTGCTTCAACACAAAGTTTATTAAATCCTTGTCTTATACTAAATTTGTTGGGCGCAAACACAATAAAGTAAAAAATTTGAGCTTTCAGGTTTTCTGTTTATTTCTAACATATCATAGTTAAAATATTTTCACATATACGGTCAGACGATTGTCTTAAGTATTTCCATGAGATCATGCCAATATAAAGCAAATAACCAACTAAACATCATTGTATTCTAAAATAATAGCTTGATAGTTTTCAGCCAACACTTACAATGCAGTTTCTTCAGGGCTTCAAGAGCACAAATTATGAGCATTGATCAATAATAGGACCATGTGAGTTATCAAACCTAATCTTCATCAATCCGTTAGGGTAGAAGAGGCTTTCTAAGGCATTGGATTAGTACGGACGTGCAGCACGGGATCTTCCTGCGGTACTATGGATGAATTGTGATGGAGGAATGTATTTGGAGATTTGGCGTGTGGCAAACACCAGTTATAATTGGTATCTATAATGTTCTCTGGTTTGTACTGATGAGAATTAGGTTTGATTTCACCAGATATGTTAGAAATAAAAAGGAAAAACTGAAAGTAAAAATTTAGTATAAGACTGTTAAATTTTAAGTGAGATAGGGCAACTGGTGTTGTAGGCGGATGCTCAGGGCCACTTTCATCTTTTTGCCTTGAGTTTATTAGATCCTTGTTAACACAAAAACATGTAGTTGGAAACCTTTGCTATACAAATTGAGTAATACCGCAACAGTTGAGAATATCTGGTAATGTCCTTCTTCATTTAAAATATACATTTACATATTGCTTGAGAGAATATTTGGTAGTCAATGAAAAATCAGAACAACAGGAGGCAATTCAAGTAATTTATCAGGTCAAATTCAAGGTTTTAGAGGTGCCCTGTAAACGATTTAATCAAAAACTTCTAAGTATCTGGACCATGTAACAGTGAACCCAGTTTCATAATTCCCAAGACAGCATGTGACCTGCTGTAAAGATCCCTGCGTGATTAACACTCTGGCCCGCTCATCATTATGTACCTGCCGTGCTGATTTTCAATGACTTCAAAAATATTATTTTTGCATCTGCTGGACGTTTAGCTATCCAAAGTTGACACAAGTTATCTGGACGGTGATGGAGGAGAGGTCATTCAGCGTTAGGCTCAAAGGTAACATCTGGATCTCCATGTTGGTGACTATTTTGATTCTATTCTGGATTTCTTTCCACCTGGTCTGGACTGTGAAGCATGCAGAAAACATGTAGAGATATCTGATATTTTCTTTCTTCCAAATCCAAAATTGTAAAGTCGCTTTTTTCCAGATGTTAACATTTCAGTGGTGACCAATAAATCCTAGGAAATACTTTGGTTTAATAATGTGAAGTTGACATTCATGGCAGAGTTGTTGTAAAAGGCTAGAGTTTCGATAAATTATGGACAGCTGTCCAAAGCTTCGTGGTTGTCCTTGATGTTTGAAAGTATGTGTTGCATGTCCATCCTCCCCTGAGGCACAGGGTTAGGGAGAGATAATATGTGTAGCTAGGTGTGATGATCACAGTGTAGATGACAGACATGTAATTCAAGCATTAATGTGTTCAAAACTACAATGCCCCCTCATGATTACCAACTGCATACCGTCCTAGCAGTTCCATATACAAATCACAGGTCTTGTGTGCCTTGATTTTTATCTTGAAGATAGTTATTAGTTGGCCTGGCACATGTGGAGTACTTGCAGCATTTGTTATGTGACTAATAGCAGTACAAATATGCACAGACCATTTAATTAGGTGCACACCTTGTTGTTCATTGCTGCGCTGTTAGATAGTTGATGGGTAGGCTGCGTTGGCATGTCATTCCTCAGGGATATTCTATCATCTGTACTGTGATTTGGACTGTATGTGCTATTTTTGATGAAGTGTTAGAATATCATCTTTAGAAGTATCACACAATGATGTCACTAATGTTTGGCTGTCTCTATTTTTACAGCTGCCAACATAAATGCTCAGGAGATACAGGAGATACGGGAATTTCAGAAGCGGGCAGTGTGGTACCGCCACATACTCGATGTGGAGGCTGGGTTCCGCAATATGGCACGGAGATATCCCCATGAGAGAGTCACAGGGGTATGGAGGGCATTTGCTCAAGGGGGGCCAGCATTGCCCACAACTGCAACCACTACCACAACTCAGACCACAGTGGCCCCAGAGATGACAGCCACTCTAGCAGGTCCCTCGACTTCATCAGCCCAGGGCCCACAAGCAGCACCCCCTGCACCTCCCCCTCCAACCATGGCACCAGCACCAGCTTCTACAGGTAGTACCCAGACAACCCCAGCTGCTGTAATGGACATTCAAGATTTCCAGACACTAAAACGTGACATGCAACGTATGTTGCACCAGATGGACAGGCTGCAGCAGGAGGTGGCCCGCAATAGCAGGCGACTGCGGGATATTAAGAAGATCCTGCGGAGGGCCAATTTGTGACTTTTGGATCCTCACCCATGATTCCCTTCCCTCCCTCGTCTTTCCTCATTCTTTTCTTTAGTGGGTTTAGGGGGCTTAGTGTTAGGTTAGAGTAGGCTGTTAGTTTAGCTAGTATAAATGGGTTGGGGGGGTGGTGGGTGTTATATTATTACATGTTTTTTTGCGGGTGGGTGGGGGATGATGTTGGGGTTTATGTGTATAAAAAAAAAAATATATATATATATATATATATATATATATATATATATATATATTTGTTTAGGATAAGTTAGTATGTGTTTAGGTTAGTATATGTTGTCCTACACGTGTCCCGTCATATAAGGGGGTGGGTGATTGATGTTTACCGTGTTTAGTTAAATGTGGTAAGTAAGTTTAGCTTAGGGTAGTTAGGGCCAGTTGTGGGCAATGTATAGTTAGGATAGGTTAGGTTAGTTAAGGTGTTTCCGCTAGTTTAAGTTTCCTTTAATACTGTATAATAAAGTTTTAGGTACTCCTTTACAGTATGTGTCATATGCTTGGGGATCAGGTTCTTTGCATGGGTGTACAGTGTCAATTTAGTATTTGCATTTGTGTTCCATCCTGCATCCAAATCCCATTCTTGACATGGTTATTCCCACTTCCAAATGAGCTGTCACATTGGCAGCCACAACAAAGCT
The DNA here is from genome assembly GCF_031143425.1 of Pleurodeles waltl. Classification (NCBI taxonomy): domain Eukaryota; kingdom Metazoa; phylum Chordata; class Amphibia; order Caudata; family Salamandridae; genus Pleurodeles; species Pleurodeles waltl. The sequence goes on along the minus strand of NC_090442.1, from coordinate 73,530,242 downwards.
ACTTCTCTATGCATCTGCCATCCATTGCACCCACCACTCAAGGCAACTATGGTTCCCAATGTGTTGTAAAGGTTGGTGTGTTTTTAAATTTGTCATCGTTTGAGTCCTGTATTGGAATTTTGGGCACTGTGGGACGTCTGCCTGCAGCCTGATATTCATGTGAACCCTGATAAGCTGAGTGATGTTATAATCTTATGACGTTCTGTATAAATAACTCACACCTATGATTTCTTACATTGTACTCCCAGGTGACTTTATTGTCCACAAACTCATACACATCCATTCCTGCTGTATGATGTGGGTGTGTGATTAAAGTTTAGAGTCAGATGTCACATACATAATGATTGTCTTGAAGGGAACGTGGGCCACATTGAGTTTCATCTTGTACATACTTTGGAACTGACATATTTAGTTCTACACAGCATTATACTGCTTGTGATCTATTAACTTGAGAAATAAGCCTAAGGAAGCACAGATGATGATAAAATCCAGACCCTTGTGCATAGTTATCATCCCACATTCTTTCTACACTATTGTATTGACATTCTGTGGCCATTGACATGTTACATGCATCACAAATCTCCTACACAGTTGATGCGTCACATTACACAGAGACAAAGGGGTTGTGTAAGTGCTATTTATTTTAAAGTGCTGTAGTGCAATATTTACATAGTCCAGGATTGTAAGTCCATTAGTGTGGCACCTTCTATTGTGACGCAACACAAGTGCAATGGGGAGGGACATGTCATTGGACATGCTGTAGTGAAGTGTCATTCAGTGCAGAGGAACATGATTTGCCAATGAGGTAGTGAGAGACAATTGCAGTGCATAGTGTTAAGATAAACAGTGTGCTGGAGAACAGTGCATGTTACCAACTGTAGCAAGACTTGCATGTTAACAAGCACAGGACCTAGGAAATCAGTGCCCACGTGGCATGGACTGGTGCTACTGGGTACTCCTACGGGTTAAGGTGATCTGTTTCACGTCTTCATCTTCTGATGTGTGTGTTGTCTCCTCTGCCCTTGGTTGTGGTGGGTTTGACGAGGAAACACACACTTCAGTGTTTAACAATGTGGAGTCAGAATTCCCGGTAGCTGCCAACTGTGGGGCTATTAAGGGCAGTACTGCAGCAAGGAGGAGCTGCTGGTTCCTGAGTATAGCAGCTACATCACTGTGGTAGGCAGCCAGGTCGGCCCTGAGGGGGTCATGATTGTAGTCGTGCACGCAGTGAAATGTTTGGGATGCCAGGTGTTGTGGCAACCCCCTAACTGCTGTGGTCAAATCCCTCACACACTGTTGTAGTCCTTCCAGTAGGGATTGTTGCACTTGCGTGGCTCCTGACTGTTCTGCAGATGACATCATGCACATGTGCATCCCCTCAAGGCTGACTCCATATTTTGCATCCCCACCGCACCTCCTTGGCCAGCTCTCGCTGTACTCCCACTACGGTCCTCTCAAAGGTGGTACCAGTGTCATCAGTCTCCTCAGCTGGGTTAGAGCTGGCAGGTCATACTATTGGGGTGTGTGAGAAAGTAGCCTCTTTCTAGCCTTGTTACCCCCACTTTTGGCCTGTTTGTGAGTGTATGTCAGGGTGTTTTCACTGCCTCACTGGGATCCTGCTAGCCAGGGCCCAGTGCTCATAGTGAAAAGCCTATGTTGTCAGTATGTTTGTTATGTGTCACTGGGACCTTGCTAGCCAGGACCCCAGTGCTCATAAGTTTGTGGCCTATATGTGTTCCGTGTGTGATGCCTAACTGTCTCACTGAGGCTCTGCTAACCAGAACCTCAGTGGTTATGCTCTCTCTTTACTTTAAAATTTGTCACTAACAGGCTAGTGAATAAATTTACCAATTCACATAGGCATACTGGTACACCCATATAATTCCCTAGTATATGGTACTGAGGTTCCCAGGGTATTGGGGTTCCAGGAGATCCCTATGGGCTGAAGCATTTCTTTTGCCACCCATAGGGAGCTCTGACAATTCTTACACAGGCCTGCCAGTGCAGCCTGCGTGAAATAACGTCCACGTTATTTCACAGCCATTTACCACTGCACTTAAGTAACTTATAAGTCACCTATATGTCTAACCTTCACTTGGTGAAGGTTGGGTGCAAAGTTACTTAGTGTGTGGGCACCCTGGCACTAGCCAAGGTGCCCCCACATCGTTCAGGGCAAATTCCCCGGACTTTGTGAGTGAGGGACACCATTACACGCGTGCACTATACATAGGTCACTACCGAACATGGCCATGTAACATGTCTAAGATCATGGAATTGTCACCTCAATACCATTCTGGTATTGAGGTGACAATTCCATGATCCCCCGGGTCTCTAGCACAGTACCCGGGTACTGCCAAACTGCCTTTCCGGGGTCTCCACTGCAGCTGCTGCTGCCAACCCCTCAGACAGGTTTCTGCCCTCCTGGGGTCCAGGCAGCCCTGGCCCAGGAAGGCAGAACAAAGGACTTCCTCTGAGAGAGGGTGTAACACCCGCTCCCTTTGGAAATAGGTGTGAGGGCTGGGGAGGAGTAGTCTCAGAAAATGCTTTGATGGGCACAGATGGTGCCCATCTCTGCATAAGCCAGTCTACACTGGTTCAGAGATCCCCCAGCCCTGCTCTGGCGCGAAACTGGACAAAGGAAAGCAGAGTGACCACTCCCCTGACCTGCACCTCCCAGGGGAGGTGCCCAGAGCTCCTCCTGTGTGTCCCAGACCTCTGCCATCTTGGAAACAGAGGTGTTGGGGGCATACTGGACTGCTCTGAGTGGCCAGTGCCAGCAGGTGATGTCAGAGGCTCCTTCTGATAGTCTCTTACCGCTCTTGGTAGCCAATTCTCCTTCCTAGGTAGCCAAACCTCCTTTTCTGGCTATTTAGGTTCTCTGCTTTGGGGAATTCTTTAGATAACAAATGCAAGAGCTCATCAGAGTTCCTCTGCATCTCCCTCTTCACCTTCTACCAAAGGATCGACCGCTGACTGCTCAGGACGCCTGCAAAACCGCAACAAAGTAGCAAGATGACTACTAGCAACATTGTAGCGCCTCATCCTGATGGCTTTCTCAACTGTTTCCAGGTGGTGCATGCTCTGGGGGTAGCCTGCCTTCACCCTGCACCAGAAGCTCCGAATAAATCTCCTGTGGGTCGACGGAATCTTCCCCCTGCTAACACAGGCACCAAAAGACTGCAACACTGGTCCTCTGGGTTCCCTCTCATCCTGACGAACGTGGTCCCTGGAACTCAGCAACTCTGTCCAAGTGACTCCCACAGTCCAGTGACTCTTCAGTCCAAGTTTGGTGGAGGTAAGTCCTTGCCTCCCCACGCTAGACTGCATTGCTGGGTACCACGTGATTTGCAGCTGCTCCGGGTCCTGTGCACTCTTCCAGGATTTCCTTCGTGCAGAGCCAAGCCTGGGTCCCTGACACTCCTTCCTGCAGTGCACAACCTTCTGAGTTGTCCTCCGGCATCGTGGGATTCCTTTTTGTGACTTCGCGTGGACTCTGGTTCACTTTCCTTCCAAGTGCCTGTTCAGGTACTTCTGTGGGTGCTGCCTGCTTCTGTGAGGGCTCCCTGAGTTGCTGGGCACCCCCTCTGTCTCCTCCTCCAAGTGGCGACATTCTGGTCCCTCCTGGGCCACAGCAGCACCCAAAAACCTCTGCAGCTAGCAATGCTTGTTTGCGGTCTTTCTGCGTGGGAACACCTCTGCAAGCTTCATCGCGACGTGGGACATCCATCTTCCAAAGGAGAAGTCCCTAGCTGTCTTCTTTCTTGCAGACCTCCAAACTTCTTCCATCCGGTGGCAGCTTCCTTGCACCCTCAGCTGGCATTTACTGGGCTCCTGCCCACTCTCGACACTGTCGCGACTATTGAACTTGGTCCCCTTGTCTTACAGGTACTCAGGTCCGGAAATCCACTGTTGTTGCATTGCTGGTGTTTGTTCTTCCTGCAGAATCCCCTTATCACGACTTCTGTGCTCTCTGGGGGTAGTAGGTGCACTTTACACCTACTTTTCAGGGTCTTGGGGTGGACTATTTTTCTAACCCTCACTGTTTTCTAACAGTCCCAGCGACCCTCTACAAGCTCACATAGGTTCGGGGTCCATTCGTGGTTCGCATTCCACTTTTGGAGTATATGGTTTGTGTTGCCCCTATATCTATGTGCTCCTATTGCAAACTATTGTAATTCTACACTGTTTGCATTACTTTTTTTGCTATTACTTACCTAATTTTGGTTTGTGTACATATATCTTGTGTATATATCTTATCCTCATTCTGAGGGTACTCACTAAGAGACTTTTGGTATATTCTCATAAAAGTAAAGTATCTTTATTTTTAGTAACTCTGTGTATTGTGTTTTCTTATGATATTGTGCATATGACACCAGTGGTATAGTAGGAGCTTTACATGTCTCCTAGTTCAGCCTAAGCTGCTTTGCCATAGCTACCTTCTATCAGTCTAAGCTGCTAGAAACACCTCTTCTACACTAATAAGGGATAACTGGACCTGGCACAAGGTGTAAGTACCTCTGGTACCCACTACAAGCCAGGCCAGCCTCCTACAGGGTGGTGGGTGGGTCCTCTGTGACGGCTGCTGCATCTGTGCTCCTCCTTGCGACTGAAGGTGGGGTCTGGAGGGTTCCAAGGACATCTTGGAGGGTTTGCTGGCTAATGGTTGTCAGCTCGTCATCCATGTCATCAGGGAAGTCCAGGACAGACATATCCATAGGAGAGCCATCGTCCTCTGCAATGAGATATTGTACAATTAGTGTGTCTGTGTTGTGGCAGTTGTAATGTGACGTCACTGACTTCCTATTAGTGAGACATTGTAATCTTGGTTCCTGTTTATTGTTCCTGTCATTAATATTAGCATTCTCACAGGCCTATGCCCCACCTGTATGTCACATGTAGTGTGGGCAGTTTGGGGAATTGTCTGCGTCACATCTTCTAGGTGTAGGTTCTGTCCAAATTGTGTGTTGCCACCTTCTATCCTACTCAACCCTCCCTCTACTTCCATTATCATGGTGAGGCCTTGCAATGGCTGTGGGTGATCTGATGCCACTTGCACCACACTTAACAATATGGGACTGACCCAGTCCCTGAAATTTCACATACACCTATACGTTTCTGAGACCAAGCACATACTATGTATAGCATTGGCATGGCACAATACAGGTGTCAGCATTGGTAGTGTGTCATGTTGATGTTGGGGAATGTGTGCTACATTGGATTGTACTGATGGTCCTAGCAGTGTTCCATTTCCTCTTCTGACTGTGCGGGTGTGTTTAACTAGCTAGACACATATGTCCTCCCCCTCAATGCTGTTGTCTTAGCAGTATGACAGTTGGGATGTTGCATGGTGGCATTGCAGCTTTTGTAACACAGGCACGGGGTGGACCCTGGAATGGGCAGCAGGAGTATGACATTACTGCTGTGTACTTCATAATGTAAGTAACAATACCTGATGTTTATTGTGCCTGTAGACATGAGCATTTGACAGGATTTACACTTTGTTAGGAAATACAGGGGATTGATCACGTCGTCACCCTGAACCCCTTTATTTTGGGTGTGTTTGATCCATGGACACCTAACTGCCATTGGCTACTTGACCTGCACACCCAGAACAGGTGGTAGTGGCAACTGTTGTCAATGGTACTTGGCCCTTGCGGATATGGCCTGAGACTGGAAATTGAGCCCTAGTTCATGTTGTGACAATACCAGCTGTCCTGTGACAGCAGGCCAGTTTTATGTTCTACCCTACCCTCCTGGACTGGCTTGGCCTTTCCAGCAGGCTTGGCATGGCAGAGTACCCCCATGCAAAGGTTGTTGATGTAGTTTTGTGCTGTGCTTCTGGTTTCCCCTGCACAGCACATGCACCCGTGCCGTGCCCCTTTCCCCTTTCCTCTGCCTGATTTCAATGGCTGACATGCATTGTGTAGTAAGTATGTACATCCCCCTGCTTTCAGTTAACATTTAGGCATTTTTGTCCCCCATGCAACTTACCCTGCATCTGTGTTATTTCCTGGTTGTCTGCGCTGTCCTGTCCTTGAATTCCTGTGACGATCTCCTCTGGGATGACGGCTGCCACCATCTCCTCCATGTGGTCCAGGGCCTCCTGTTGTGCTGGACTCCCACCTCCAGTCTGCAGTGCTGCCTTCCTGTTCCTTGCCATTTTTTCCTTTGTCCTGCACTTGCAGTCATGCCAGCGTTTCTTTCACTCAGTGATTGTTCTCCATACCTCTGACACACTGTTTATCTTGTCCACAATTTGTTGCCAAATTGCCTCTCTCCTCCCAATTGGCAATTTTGAGGTGACAAAAAGTTGGTGCTGGTGTTCCGTCACCTCTTTCACCAGTATTTCCTGCTCCTCTGCACTGAAACAACACTTCCTTATCTTCTTCTCCCTCTCCTGGGTCTTGTCTGGGTCCTCCTGGCTGGTTCCTGGTCGATTGGGGTCTCCCTGGGGTCTCTCCTGGCTTCTGGGATCCATTTTGGGGCTCCATAGCACATTTTGCTGTGTTTGCGCCGCTTTTTGACACTATTGAGGGGGAAAATGGCGCTTATCCGGTTTGCGACGTCGTAAACCGGATTAGAGTAATTTTCTCCACATTAACGTCATTTTGCTTTACGACATGGCGCAATGGTTAGAGTAAAAAAAATGACTCTAACCCGTGGTTTGCGCCACAGAGCGTCAAAGTATAAATCTGAGGCACGGGTGGCGCAAAAAATGGCGTTAGCCAGCGTTAAACTTTTAGACGCAAAACTGCGTTGGCGCAATTTTGCGTCAAAAAGTATAAATATGGCCCTCAATGTTTCCCACGAGAGCTTGGATTTTCATCCTTGTCTCCAAATAAAGGATGCACACAATTTCTAACACTGAGAGTAAATACTTCTAGGACCACTATTAGGTTAATTTGAGAATGTATAAAGGTACTTGAGAAGTAGACATACTTTTAATTGCTTTAAGTGTTGCTCATAGTAACAGTCCCAGGTTGCTGCATCTGTCAGTTTCCTCTTTACCCTTGTTCATTACCAGCCTTACACTGGATGGAGCCAAATTCATTACACTGGTTCCAAAGACAATGCCCATTTACTTACTGAGACGGTATGTTGTCCACTGTAAACATGTCTTCCTACCTTCCTCGTTCATCGACAGAGGCTGGGCCTGTTTTGCTCACTGACAGACACTGGGCCTACCTTGTTTACCAACAGATCCTTGGCCTGGCTTGTAATCCTTCGAAGCTTGGGCCTGTCTTGTTTGCTGACAGAGGCTGGGGCTGCTTTGTTCCCTTGCAGAAGCTGGGCCTGCCCTGTCAACCTTTAGAAGATGGGCCTGTCTAGTTCACTGACAGAGGCAGGGCCTGTCTTGTCAACCTGCAAAAGCTGGGCCTGTCTTGTTCACTGACAAGGGTTAGGCGTGCCTTGTTCACTAACAGAGGTTGGGCCTGCCTTGATAATCTGCAGAGGCTGGACCTGCCTTTTTTCTGTCAGTGGCTGGGCTTGCCTTGCCAACCTGAAAATGCTGGACTTGCCTCGTTCACCAAGAAATGTTGGGCCTGTCTTGTTCACCTGCAGAGGCTGGGATTGTCTTGTTCACTAACAAAGGTTGGGCCTGTCTTGTTCATGAAAAGAAGCTAGGCCTGCCTTGTTCACCTGCAGAGGCTGGGGCTGTCTTGTTCACAGCTTGAGGTTGGGCCTGCCTTGTTCTTTAACAGAAGCTGAGCCTGCCTTGTTCACCTGCGGAAGCTGGGCTTGTCTCATTCACTGACAGGAGTCAAGCATGCCTTGTTTACTGGCAGAAGCTGGGCCAGCCCTGTCAACCTGCAGAAACTGGGCTTGTCCTCCTCTTTACCTGCAGGAGTAGAATAATGAAAGGGTTATTCGTCTTGAGGCCACATTGGGTAAGGTCCAAATCTTCTCAGAAGGGAGATGTACATGGAATTGATTTAATGTGCTGACTATTGCCAGAGATCTATATCAGATGGTCCTTCAAGCTAAATATTTCATCCATCATCAGTGATGCGGACCAGGCCGTCTGCTACAGATCTGCATCTGAACTATATTAGCAGAAAAAGAACAACACAAAGCTGGGAAGAGTTCCTGCAGATCCCAGGCTGCTGTCACGCCAGCCTAGTGTGCATAGGCTGCATTTCTGGGATCCAGGTTTGTGTTTTACCGCGTCCGGGGCTGCAACACAAACCCAGTAAAACACAGAAACATGGATTATTTCTAGGCTTTGTTTTAAGGTTGTCTCTTTTTCTCCACCCATCTGGAGCCATAGCTCATCATTCTTAAGTATTGTAGAAACCCCATTTTTTAGTTGTGTTTTTTTGGATTTTTTTGTCTTTGTTTTTCATATCACTTAGCTCATAGAGATTTGTTACATCAGATCAACCTTTGCAGAAGACCAGGTTGAACCAGGAGGGGAAGGGATATGCCCTGTTGCCACTGATCCAAGAGGTAGGTAAAGCGGTCAGCTGAGGGCCCTCAAACATCAGCTGGGTCTGAAGACCCACGCGTCTCATTTTGGAAAAATACGTGGCGAGGTAAATCAGCGCTGGAGGTTGGGTTCTGGAGGGACACAACTACCCTCCTCGTACACCACACCCTCTCAGTCTGACTCCCAAGAAATCCTTTGTCAAGAGTCAACAACATCACCAGAGAAAATTATTGGTTAGAGAATGGAGTGTGGAGGAAAGACCTCTGACAGTCATGGGCTCCAGGCACCACAGCGACACCACTAGGAGGAGTTGGAAAGGACCTCTCAGTGATGTGGCTTTGTCCAGGCTCTGGGACAGATAGCTGGCCAGAAAAGTAAGCTTTCATTATTCAAAGTTTAGTAAGCAGTAAGGAACATGGATGAGGTTGATGGTTTATCAGAAATACATGATTGGTATCTGCTGGGTGGGATATGAAATCCAGTTACTAGGGTACCGGAGAGGGACACAGAACTGTTCCTACGACCTACATTGTGTCTTCGGCTAACAATTTTTAAGTATTTAGGGGCATTTGGCAGGTCATGTCCTGGCTCCATGATGCCTAGGAAGTTGAGTGGGAATTAGAAGGCCTTTTGAAGATCTTTGCCCCATATCAGCGGGTAGTGAACCCCTACAGTTTCTGGTCTCTGACGGACAGAAGCAGAAGCAGAAGGCAGAACATTCTAGTGGGTCATGTTTATGGACCATGAAACCAAGTACTGCTGTCTCCAGTTCCATCAGCAAAACATCTACAGCTGAGGCTACAGTGCAGCTCTTATCATGAGTATTTTTTCCACACAAGTGACTTCTGACCTGGAAACAGTTCATGAGAGCTGCTACTCACAGCTTGTGACACTGATGGGAGGATTATCCCCAGCCCCATGCAAGCAATACCCACAGGAGAGGCAGTGCCTCTGACAAACTTAATGCAACTCTCCTCAACCTACTGGCATACATAAGGGAAATTTATTTACTTGCTTTTATATGTGTATACGCCACGCTCTACAATACAGTTATCATGAGGTATGCTGCAGGCAAAAGTAAACATAAATAATAAAATTCACAGACCTATCTGTCCACTGAACTAAATCAGGTCTAGATAGAAAGAGGTGGGTTCTAGCAGCTTTTATGGAGCTCATATAGTTAGGTTTGGATTCTACAAAAGCTGGAAGATCATTCAATTGGACAACAATCGAAAACCTACAGTCACTTTCCCAGTCTATTTGGGCCTTTGGGATCATTAAAAAGTCCTGATTAGCAGATCTCAGAAACCCAACAGTTCAATGTTTACTTTCTCCTGGAGATAAAAAGGGTCTGGGTTGATTTAAGGAAAACCAATGTTATTTTACACCAATAGCCAGTGTCAAGATCTAACTCTCCGTGAAGAGCTATCCTCTTGATGATCAGGCTCAGATGTGCTCTGGTGTTTTGGACATCTTGCACTCCATCAATTTGATATTGGAGGAGCGCGCACCCACCTATTACCATAGTCCACTTTGGAGTTTATAAGCGCTCTGACAATTATCTTAGGGTGTTTCTTGTCAATAAAAGTTGGGGTCTATTTGAAATGCTCTAGATAAAAGAATCTTGATTTATCCACCAAATTGAAAGGTGGCTCAAGGTTTATTAGGCCTCTCAGTCCACCCAACTGGTCCATGCCTTCTGCTCCACAGATGTTGGTAGGTCAAACCGATCATGGGACGATGGGTGGGTCTTCAGACCCCTTGAGTTTAAGTTGCCACCCAGGAGAAGAACCATTGTCTTTGCTCCATTGAGTCTATGCTCACTGTGGTTCATCTCTGACAGTACTTCTTCTCACTCTTGTTCTGGGTCACAGAAGCCTTCCTGAGGCTTTTGGCAAGTGAATCAATGAGTTGAACTTCTGCAGTAGATCTTTAGCCCACGCTGGTCCATTCAGGCCCACCCACTCTTTCGCTAAGGTGATATCCTAAGGAGAGGAACTGGATTTTGCCACCTCGTGCTGTTTGTTGCGATCAAACTGAAAGCTTGCATAGGAGGCGCTAAGATGAGAAGGTGTCCATTGTTCTCTAAGAGGTCACCCATGTGCAACCCTTAGATGAATATCAGACTCTGGGACTGATCCGGCAGAACACTTCTTATACGTGGCAGTCAAACTGGTAATGGCCTGCCTAACACAGCTCCTAAGAGGCAGAGCACGGAGGTGCACTATCAGTCTTGGCGCTTCAGGACCAATCACAGACCATCTGAAGTGTCCTCCACCAGCCGATGCAGAAGGTGAGGCATCACCTGTACTATGCAGTTGGGACCACAATCATTTCACAGTCGTGCAGCGGTGGTGCTGTCTGCTTGAAGCTTTGATGAACCCAAGTAGGACAGGAATGCCAAACCTGATCTGTTGGAGAACTACCATACGAAACACAGCGCTGCGACACCATGGAACGGTCTGCAACGCAGAGTCCCCGAAGGAAGGAAGGAGGCTGATGAGTGAGTTCAGAGTCCATTTCTCCAGATGCCTAGGATCAGTCCTGTGGCTGGAGCTTAAGGTGGAAACAAAGGATACCACGGTCCAGCATGCATCCTCTTCCCATACGGTGGTGCCGCAGTGGTAAACATTCACAGGATCAGGAAGATGCTAGAGTTAGGAGAGATAAAGCGATACAAGGGTCTGCAGATGCAGAACTTAGATGGCCCTCTGTGGCATCCGTGGGGTTCCACTGCAGCTCAGGTCCAGCACTCAATGCCTCACTTGTGGGATGTGGCTTATTGGGTGGCGCCAGGTACCATGTAAATAAAAGCAGGTTATCCTCCTAAATGGAAATGTGTACTCAGAGTTGTTGTTTATAGGAGCAAACCTTGTATAATACCTGTTTAGCTACAGAAAAGAGGTGAAGTAATGATCTCCAGTAAAATCCATAGGTTACTGCCTCATATAGGTCAAAGGTTATAACTCAAAGCAGGTTTGACACAAAGGTCGGAGCTCCCGCTTCTGGGGGACACACAACTCATCTGAGCGTAGCATTGGGAGACACACAACTCATCTGAGTGTACTGGGGGACACACAACTCATCTGAGTGTAGCACTGGAGGACACACAACTCATCTGAGTGTAGCACTGGGGGACACACAACTCATCTGAGTGTAGCACTGGAGGACACATATCTCATCTGAGTGTACTACTGGAAGACACAATTTATCTGAGCGTAGCACTGGGACACACACAACTCATCTGAGCGTAGCACTGGAGGACACATAACTCATCTGAGCATAGCACTGGGGGACACACAACTCATCTGAGTGTAGCACTGGAGGACACACAACTCATCTGAGTGTAGCACTGGGGGACACACAACTCATCTGAGTGTACTGGGGGACACACAACTCATCTGAGTATAGCACTGGAGGACACACAACTCATCTGAGTGTAGCACTGGGGGACAAACAACTCATCTGAGTGTAGCACTGGAGGACACACAACTCATCTGAGTGTAGCACTGGGGGACAAACAACTCATCTGAGTGTACTGGGGGACACACAACTCATCTGAGTGTAGCACTGGAGGACACACAACTCATCTGAGTGTAGCACTGGGGGACAAACAACTCATCTGAGTGTACTGGGGGACACACAACTCATCTGAGTGTAGCACTGGAGGACACATATCTCATCTGAGTGTAGCACTGGAGGACACACAACTCATCTGAGTGTAGCACTGGGGGGCAAACAACTCATCTGAGTGTACTGGGGGACACACAACTCATCTGAGTGTAGCACTGGAGGACACATATCTCCTCTGAGTCTAGCACTGGAGGACACACAACTCATCTGAGTGTAGCACTGGGGGACAAACAACTCATCCGAGTGTACTGGGGGACACACAACTCATCTGAGTGTAGCACTGGGGGACAAACAACTCATCTGAGTGTACTGGGGGACACACAACTCATCTGAGTGTAGCACTGGAGGACACATATCTCATCTGAGTGTAGTACTGGAAGACACAATTCATCTGAGCGTAGCACTGGATGACACACAACTCATCTGAGCGTAGCACCGGAGGACACAAAACTCATCTGAGTGTAGCACTGGGGGACACACAATTCATCTGGGAGTACTGGGGGACAAACAACTCATCTGAGCGTAGCACTGGGACACACACAACTCATCTGAGTGTACTGGGGGACACACAACTCATCTGAGTGTACTGGGGGACACACAACTCATCTGAGTGTAGCACTGGAGGACACACAACTCATCTGAGTGTAGCACTGGGGGACAAACAACTCATCTGAGTGTACTGGGGACACACAACTCATCTGAGTGTAGCACTGGAGGACACATATCTCATCTGAGTGTACTACTGGAAGACACAATTTATCTGAGCGTAGCACTGGGACACACACAACTCATCTGAGCGTAGCACTGGAGGACACATAACTCATCTGAGCGTAGCACTGGGGGACACACAACTCATCTGAGTGTAGCACTGGGGGACAAACAACTCATCTGAGTGTACTGGGGGACACACAACTCATCTGAGTGTAGCACTGGAGGACACACAACTCATCTGAGTGTAGCACTGGAGGACACATATCTCATCTGAGTGTAGCACTGGAGGACACACAACTCATCTGAGTGTAGCACTGGAGGACACACAACTCATCTGAGTGTACTGGGGTACACACAACTCATCTGAGTGTAGCACTGGAGGACACACAACTCATCTGAGTGTAGCACTGGGGGACAAACAACTCATCTGAGTGTAGCATTGGAGGACACACAACTCATCTGAGTGTAGCACTGGGGGACAAACAACTCATCTGAGTGTACTGGGGGACACACAACTCATCTGAGTGTAGCACTGGGGGACAAACAACTCATCTGAGTGTACTGGGGGACACACAACTCATCTGAGTGTAGCACTGGAGGACACATATCTCATCTGAGTGTACTACTGGAAGACACAATTTATCTGAGCGTAGCACTGGGACACACACAACTCATCCGGGTGTAGCACCGGGGGACACACAGTTCATCTGACTGTGGCACTGGGTGGAAGCAGGGGCGTAGCTACCAGTGATGCAGCTGGTGCAATGCACCAGGCCCAGAAGTGGGAGGGGCCCCCTACAACTGCCCCTTAAGCCATGAGAGGGCACTGGGGCTCTTACAGCTCTGGGAGCCTGCTGGTAGCCCCTTCCGATTTCCCCATCTGCAGGTGTCAGATTCTGCGAGCAGAAACCACTGAATCACCTGTGGGGGCACCGCAAAAGCTTCATTGTGTGTGCACTGAGTGACTGAGCCATGTGCATGCTCACTTGTGTAACTGCTGAATGTGCCATTCGGCCCTGACTGCCTGCCGATGCTGCAGCATGGCTTCTGGAGACAACCCAGCTTGGTGGTTGGAGGGCTGGCGCCCTGGTTACTAAAAGAGCACAGATTTATTTAAGACAGCGTACTGGAACTGAGAAAATGAATAATTTGAGCTTTGTTTGTTTCACTTTATGCTAAAAATGCACAGATAACTTTGAAACAGCTTTCTGTGGTCGCTAATGCACAATTCTTCCTTATTAAAACCAGAAGTTGGAATAGTTATCCTTCTGAGACCTGTGGAAACCGGCCAGAATGTCATAAAACAACATGCTGCTCCCCAGAGCGAGACACAGAGAGGGGAGCTTGTAGTAACTGTTATACACAGTATCGTAGTAGAGGTGGGCGAGCCAACAAATTGACAGACAGAGTCGAGCCGAGGGTCTTTCTTAGCTCTAAGAGCCCATCTTGTGACCAGGCTGAGCCATGGGAACATTTGGAAACTGTGCAACAAAAATCATGTAAAAATATGATAATGTGTCTGCAAAATTCAAAAAAGTAAATTCTTTTAACAAGCCTTTCACTTTTAGTACATCAGATTATATCACTGCATTGAGAAGCATTTATTAAGAGTCATAGTTTTTACACATGAACTTAGAAACATTCATGCCCCCACCCTGACAACGATACTATTAGTGAACTAAGTCAGCTGTCATATACACGGAGCAGCATCATAGTCCATTTTGTCAAACACTAAGAGATTTTTGTGCAGCAAACATCCTCACGTTATTCAAGATTTTCCCATATGTAATAATGAAAAAACTAGGAGGCACGATAAAATAAAATAATTGGCTAGTGTCACACAATTTGGTCAAGTGGTCATGCTGGGACTGAACTCAGGTTTTATGGTTTCACATCAGGTAATTCAGCCACTAGATTGGTGTCCTTTTCTCAAACCTGTTTGACTTCAAAGTTTAACACTTTGTCCTTCATTCCTTGTGCATGAAGTTAGAGTGTGGCTTACAGGCAGAAGTCACTTGAAAGTCGAGGTCATATTGGAGTTGTAGGCTCAAGAGGCCCTCGAGCTGAACCAGAACCAGAACCAGGTACCTGGCTTGAACCTTTAGTGGCTCACCCAGTGCAATACCTGTTTTGTATGTGATGATATCTTAGCTTGCACTGCTGCAGACCATCTTATACCAACGCTGTGTGTAAGGGGAACTTACACTGCTGTGAAATGCTGCACATTGTGTGTGTGTGTGTGTTTACACAGGCCTGGACTGCTGCTGCAGATGCTGCCTATGTTCTGTGCATGCGAGGGAAGCTTGCATTGTTTCTGACCAGATCTGTAGTTATTCTGAGTGTGAGGGAAGCTTGTACTCCTGCCCAGTTTTGCGTGTGGAATCTTGCTACACGTGTGAGTCGAGCTTGCACTCATACACCCCAATGTCTGGCCCTGCCGTAGCACACATTTTCCATGTCTTTGAAGAAACCTTGCAGTGGCCCAGCAGTATCACACCTGTTCCATGTCTTTAAAGGAAGCTTGCGCTGACTGGCACTGCAGTACCTCAGTTGTTCTATCTCTTTCAAGGAAACTTTTGGTGCCAATGACCAGTGCTGTGTGTCTTACGCATGTGCGCCAAGGACCTGCTGCACTCCTGGTCCCTGTGCTCTATCTGTTGCCGTGTGCTTTAGTTCTGACCAAAAAGACTATTTTAACTATCTCACCAGCCTCATGTTTTCTCAAAATAATACATAATCTTGTTTAGGAAAAAGGGGCTTTGGGTAAGCCCACTTCAGTTATTTATCAGACGGAGTATTATGCACACACTGATTCAGCTCTTCAAACCATCACACATACAATTGGACAGTGGATCAGCCCACTTCATCCATTGGCTTTATTACCAATGTTTGGCTCTGCCAAGTAGACAACAGCTGGTCTTTAGGATGTCAGGTAGCCTGAGTAACAGTATTTGCCAGCTTACTCTGTGTTACTCTGCATCAGCTCACCTGCAAATGCACACTAGTGCTGATTGAGTAATGAGAGTACCCGCAGCTCTGGACCACAACATTTCTTATGCAGGGGACCAGGCATCACTGCTGCAAGCTTCAAAACCATGCCACATCTTGAAAATTATTCTGTAACCTCTGTTGTTTATACTGTTCGAGGATGGCAGACCAGTGCAAAACTTTACTTTTAAATGTTTTATTAAAGCGCATGCCCTCCGCATTTTTTGGCATATGTTTTTCTTTATTTTAGCATATCCTTAGGCTACAAAGCAAACCATCACTTTGGGGGTTATTCCAACTTTGGAGGAGGTGGTAATCCGTCCCAATTTACCACCAGCCGTATTACGAGTTCCATAGGATATAATGGACTTGTAATACGGCTGGTGGTATATCCGTCACTTTACCGTCACTTTTGGGACGGATTACCACTTCCTCCAAAGTTGGAATAACCCCCTTTGTTTTTTAGAAGGCAAATGGGCCTTTTTTTGATGGCAAGAGTCTCCCCTGCAAAAGTCCACAAAGGTCAGACTCACATAGCCTGCAGTGCTGGTCAACGTGAGGCTGAAGGGAGATTAAATTACGTCAGTGGACATTTGGTCTTCAGTGTAGGTTCCCTCCACAGCTTTGAATTGTACTAGCGGACCGATGTACCAAATTCTCAAGCTGCGCCTCCGAGGTCACCATCAGTCTAAACTTTGACCCTTCCTAGTGAGCGGTGTACGTGTGTGAGCAGTGTGCTTGTGTGAGTGCAGGACAGCCAGCATGTTTTGTAGTACATTGTGAGGGGTGTGCCTTTGTGAATACAGGATTAACACTGTATTTTGCGAGTGCAGGGTAAGTGGTCTACTGGTTGAAAACTGTGTCTGCGTGAGTACAGAGTGAGGCATATACCTGCGTGAGTACAGAGTGAGGCATATACCTGTGTGAGTACAGAGTGACGCATATACCTGCGTGAGTACAGAGTGAGGCATATAGATATACCTGCGTGAGTACAGAGTGAGGCATATACCTGCGTGAGTACAGAGTGAGGCATATACCTGTGTGAGTACAGAGTGAGGCATATACCTGTGTGAGTACAGCGTAAACTTTGTGCCTCTGCGAGGGCAGCAGTGTAAATGTGGGACCCCTGCATGTTTTGTCTTTGAGTGCATGCACTTTACAAGGGCCGAACCTATCGGATTCGGTAATGCGTTTTGGGTTCGTGGCTTCACCTTGCAGAATTGTAGTTCAGGGAGTGGAAATGCAACACTGGGTGCATGAGAATAGTAGTGAGTTTTGATATGGCAGAGCCAGACACCGTCAACGGAAGTTGAGAAGTAGGGCCCACGGCCACTTAACTATGCCACTGGGTAAAAGTCAATTCATTCGAGTTTAGCACTGACTGAATGCAATTAATCTGATCATAGCCCTAAGTGACACGCAAGTTGTCTGTGCATACCTCTGTGCTAAATACAACTCATCTGGTTTTAGCACTGGGTGAAAGTTTGTTCATCTGAGTATGGCACTGGTTAAAATGCAATTCTTCTGAGTGTAGCACTTGTTGAACACAATTCATCTGAGTGTAGCACTGAGCTAAGCACAATTCAGCTGATTGTAGCATGAAGCTAAGCACTATTCAGCTGAATGTAGCATGAAGCTAAGCACAATTCAGCTGATTGTAGCATGAAGCTAAGCACAATTCAGCTGATTGTAGCATGAAGCTAAGCACAATTCAGCTGATTGTAGCATGAAGCTAAGCACAATTCGTCAGAGTGTGCCGCTGG
This sequence comes from Pleurodeles waltl, assembly GCF_031143425.1. Lineage (NCBI taxonomy): Eukaryota > Metazoa > Chordata > Amphibia > Caudata > Salamandridae > Pleurodeles > Pleurodeles waltl. Next base: position 73,512,719 of record NC_090442.1, on the reverse strand, counting down.
ATGACACGCAATTCGTCCGAGTGCAGCACTGCGCTAAACACAATTCATCCAAGTGTCGCACTGGGTCAAACACAATGCTTCTGAGTTTAACACTGAGCTATATAGACCCAGGTTGTCAAAACTATTTATTTTGAACTTATGCTCATCAACCAATCCCATATCTCAATTACCAGCAATTTATGTGGACCGGCGACCTCAGGGCGTGAGCCTGAAGACTTGGTAGTCAATGGTTGAGATCTTGTGACCTACATCGACTTAACCATAATCACCTATCACCTGCCGGTAACCTCCATCCTACGTAGACCTGTGATCTCAGGGCGTGAGCCTGGAGACTTGAGAAGCTCCTCAAGGACAGGGATCTCTCGTTCCCAATTACACAAAACTCACACTGTCCTACACATCCTGCCAGAAAAGCCTGCCAAGACAGAGGGGAAAAACGTGAAAAAGTCCCAGGCGAGGAGGTACTATTTGTTTAAGTCTGTTCCAGAAATAGCTCATAGTAGCAAAATATCTTCTTTCGTCTGCCAATGTTTCCACAATGTAAATGGGAGCCGGGCCGCGAGCTCCCGGGGCGGGCTCCTTAACTCACTGCGCACACCATACATAACTCTAGATTAGGCCCTCGTCTCTCAGCGCCTGCGAGTCATGCGTCCGAACTCACTCATCCGTCGCGACAGACGTCTATGGGACCTCATTTGTAAGCTGACCCATCTGTCCACTACACGTCTGATTTAAAATGGCCTCCTACTAGCGCCGCGTCTTTGGCTTGAAGCCACAGCACTCCTCAGTCTGTGTTTAATGTGTACTTGCGCAGTGCCTGGTTTGCTGTCTATGCCGGCGCATTGTGTCTATCTGTGCATCTGTGCACTGACATTCTACCCCGAGTAGGCTGGGGGCGGGGGGAGGGGGTGTTTACAACACCCAGTAAATAGCACAAACCCAGGGTGAGGTATTTCCCGGATGCAGTAAGTGCTGGGTACTCCTAATAGTTCCCTTTTAAATTAGAAATAACATTCATAAACGCAGTGCTGGCTTCTCATTAGGGTCTGCAATGGAGAGTGACAGCCTTAAGAGGGACACAGTCTGTGAACTGGGCCCAATGGCTCTTTAACAAACATCTGGTTAGCGGGGGACAGGCATTTACCCTCAGCAGGGCACTGGGCAATGTCCAGGGGCAGCGCCAATGGTGGGCCGAGCTTGAGCTCCCTGGGAACCCACTGCATCCCACCTCAGGAGCAGGGCTTCATTGCCCGAGGCAAGAGGATAGACTCTGGCACTCCCCCTCTGACTCCACCCTTTCCAAAGTCGCAGGTGTGGGTGGAGTTACAAAGGTGTGCTTTACAACAGTGCTTAAGTTGTGCTTGTTGTTTCTGGTGCGGCGCACCAGCACTTATTTTTGAGGGCCGCGGCTTATTCTTCTGCCTCAAGCATTTACTGCGAGCAAAAGACACATATGGGAAAGACGGAGCAAGAAAAAAACGAAAAGGCGACACAAAGTGAGAAAGCAGGAAGCTGCAAGAGTGAGCTGAAGGGGCAGGGAGTGGTTGTAAATGGATTGAAGAGGCCCGAGGTGGCTTCAGGATCACGCTGCCTCAGTATTCCGTGATCTCATATTTAATTGCAGCAGCCGCATGTTTAAGAGGAGGACTTTTGGCACAGGCCGGTTTTCCTTTCCAAATTAAGCCCAGCTTTACAACTGCCAACCAACCTTAATGCAGGGAAGGGGGAAGCCATGAAAGACTGGGTGGAGCCATATTGAAACCCGTATATTTCTATATTTATTTATTCATATGACCAAGGCGTTGGAGCTCTTTCCATAAGAAGCAGTATGTTGCATGCGTATAAAACTTTACATACGCAGTACACATGCAGAGTAAAAAGTTACACAAACTTTACGAGATGTAAAAAAGCAGAAGGGTGAGCAGCATAAACACAGCAGAGCGCACCCCGTTACTCAGCAGTAAATCTCTAGTAGCCTCATGAAAATGAAAGATGGGAGGCAGCTTCCCAGGGTGGGGGCGGCGTGTGAAGGCGGGGGGCAGGGAATCTGACAGCGAGGGGGCAGGAGTCTGTACAGGTGGAGCCATCTCTTGCAGCATGGTCTGGACAGGAAGGAGGGGTTCACAGCAAAGCCAGTCCAGGAAGGAGCCGGCTGAGGGGTGGGCAGAAGAGGGACTTTTTAAAATATCTGGAAAAAAGGGGTCGTAAGCAATGAAGTACTTATTTGTAGGCAAAGTTGCAAAGGGTTGCAGATTCTGGTAGCACCGCCAGGAAAAGATTGGGCCATTTTGTTTTCCTTCTTAGATGTCGTGGTTTGAAGAATCAACTCTCAGCACTGGCCGTGATGTGGGCCTGCCAGATTCCTGTTGCTTTGATGCCAGGTACCAGGGGATGGAGGTGTATAGAGCTGTACGAGTGAGGCAGGTCATTTTATATATAGGTCTAGTTTCAGTGGGAAGCCATCAGAGAGTCAGAAGTACCGGTGAGATGTGGTCAGGCCTTTCGGGGCCAGAAACAGAGCTTGCCCACCTGGGTGCACTGCAGTCAAAGAGCAGGATTCACTGAGGGAAGTCGGGGCAGGAGAGAGCTGCAGTAGTCAGTCATTGACAGCAGTAGTGATTGGGCCAGGGTCTTACGATTTTGTTTAGTGATGAAATATGGACTCTCCCAGAGCAGTCACCATTTAAAGTGTGCATTTCTGGCCATGTTGTTGATGTGTAGTGAAGGCAATGACGTCCAGGAGTTTGGTGCAGTCCACGATGATCCGTTTGTAGTCACTGAATGAACTAGTAGTGATGGCTGGGAAGATAAGATGAGCTGAAATTCTGATTTAGATGGATTGTGTTTTCAGTGATGAGTGTTCATCAGGTCTCCAACAGGTTTTCGAGTTTGAGCAAGACTGGAAACGTCACTGGAAGAGAAGACATTAAGATGCACCTGTGCACCCCACGCAACTTGGCACTAAAGGATCCCTAAGTTCTTTAATATGACTCGAAGAGGTTTAATGTATAGAGAGAGTAGGGGCCACAACAGAGCCCTTGAGTTAAGGCAACTGAGCTTGAAAGACAGGAGTCACTTTGTATCCTTTGTGACCTTTTTGTTAAGATGTGAACCACTTGAGGGCCGGGCCATTAATGCCAATCTATTCCTTGAGGGATTCAGTGAGCGTAAAGTGCTTCCCCGTATCAAATGCAGCAGATAGGTCGAGAAGGATGCGGTTATGGCCCTACCATCCCAAAGACATGGCACAAGGACCAGTGATGCTGTCCAGCATGTGCTGAATGAAAAAATGACAGTGGCATGGATGGAGTACGACAAACTTTTGCTCTTGTTATAAACAAACTAAAACAGTTTCTTATTTTTTTCACTACAAACATAAGTTCTCAGCAAGGGCCCTTGTTTTCTGGGACCCTTGCACCCCCTGGCTTGCATCAGATGCGTTTGATTTGTGCAGATTACAAGATTTGACTTTAGGACTATCAGTCACACTTAGGGGACCCCAGAGGTGGCGTTAGCATGGCGCAACGATGCCATGGAAAGAGCAAATCACCATTGAAGATTGTTTTTGTGCAGGAAGGTATCTCTTTTTGCACTAAAACAATCTCCCGCAAAGCAGCCATCTTTGCACCATGCCGCAAGGGTGGCTGCGTTGGTGCTTGGCAGCTAATTTAGTACCTGCACAGGGGGAAACACAGAAATGCGCCATATTCTAGAAAATATGGCACATCCCTGGATTTTAGAAGTGCTGCAGCGCTGCCAATTTTGCGCCACTTTTTGTAAATATGCCCCTTAGAGCCCTGTACATCCCTTCAGTATTTGACTCTGACGATAGCGAGGCCGAGCGGTTGTACGCCACAGTGTCCAGTTCAGGAATAGTGACCTGCATGTATATCAATTACACAATATCAGATACCACCAATGTGCTGGTCACTAGCAGCTCCTAAAAACACCCATTATGGCCCATCCCGGAATGACTTACCGGGGGTCCCGGAAATTCGGAGAAGGGGGAAATAGCAGTGATTACATCCTTTGGGGGAATAACAGGCGGGAATCAGATTTACACTGCAGATTACTGCATGCTTTTGGTCGGTATTTCATCCAGAGATTTTGCCTACTTGCAGGAAATCAAATCTCCAAATCGCACACCATTGAGCCAGTGGTTAGGAGGGGCATAAAGAATAAGTGCTGGTTTAGTAGGTTGTGCAGACCCGACGTCACTCCCCGGAAGGAACCCCAGGTTTCTAAATAATCGAGCACCGGGGAACGCCTGTAGGGTCCATGGGCGAGTCCCCATACGGCTATGAAGGCAGTGGGAAAGCTGCCGGTATTGCCAGGAATAGTGTCTGGGTAGCCCAAATTCAACTGGTAATGCCGGGAACGGCTTCAGCGTCCCATTATCCAAGAGTTGATTGATAGATAAGATGCCCTTAGTCCCCCAATCCTCCCAGTCAACCACTTTCCCCCCAATTAGTAAACCAGCATTGGCCTAGAGTGGCACATGAGTATGAATCCGAGGGTCCACTCTTAGCAGATGGTGAGCCCGGCACCAGGAGTGCAGCATTGTCTGCAAAACTTGTAATTTCAATGGGGCCGGTAACTTGAAACTGACTGTACTAGAACGATTGGGCCACTGACAATGAGTGAGGAAAATGGTGAAAGCAAACATATAAAGTGAGGTATAAAAATACTATTCTAACCCCAAATTACTCACTGTCGAGAGAAGATACTAAGGGAACTATAGATTTACTATACTTAACTCCACATCTACTCATCTACACGAGGGAAGCAGACATGGGAACGTGCAGACTTACTCTACTTAACTCATCATTTGCCTACCTAGATGAGTGTAGAGTTCATAGGGAAGTGTAAATGTACTATTCTTAACTTCACTTCCACCCACCTGGACGAGGAAAGCATAGATTGATTATTCTTAACTCCTCACCTGCACACCTTGATGAGAGAAGCATACCAAGGGAAGTACAGATTTATTTTTTATTTTTTTAATCTATTTATTAACATTTTCAATTTTTGTTCAGTGATCACATTATTTCGTCAAGCTGTCTTCCAGGTTATATCACTTGAGAGTTACAATTCTTATGTTGTTCAGTTTAATATTCTATACATTTGGTGTTTACTATAATTTACATCACTCATCATAGTTTAATATAGAAGGAGGAGAAAATTGGAATAGAGATGGGGAAGATTAGAGGGAGGTTCCTCAAGAGGTTGTGGTCAGGGGAGATGCTCTGTGAAGGCTTTTGGAGTCACTTTTTTTGAGGATTAAGGAAGTAGGTGGGTACGTGGGGGCGTTGGTGGCGAGGTGGAGGAGATATGTGATATGTGTTCTAGTCTTGGAAGAGGGTGGTGTGTGAGGAGAAAGGGGTCTCCCAGATGTGGTGTCTTGTATCTTTAATTTTTTGCATGAGTGTTATGTCCACGGTCTAAGGTGGACGTGTGTCGTCTTTTTTCCTGTATCTGGTCTAGGAAAGTGTCCCATATGTCCGCATTCTTGACTTCAATTCCAAAGTCGCGAAGTGTATGTAGCACTTGTATCTCTGCTTTGACCCAGTGAGCCAGATCTTTGGTCCATTTACGTATCTCTGGAGCGACAGGAGACTTCTAATGTGTTGCGATGAGTCGCTTAAGTATGATGAACGCTAAATCCGCACATCTATGTTTTTGTTTTCTTTAAAGGGAAGTACAGATTTACTAATCCAATGTTTGGTCTCACTTACGGGAGTCAGTGCGCAATGAGGCCTAGAGATAAACCTGAGCCTGTTCACCAGGATTCCTGGCCTTTTCAGGGATTACAGATGAAAAGCACTGCAGCGTAGACCTCACAACCCTCCCAGAAAACCTTGGAAGCCGTTGGGCTGTTGGCCTCCTCTTCTAGGCCGTCTCTCCTCTGCAGTGGACCTTCGAGCACCCCTCTCCACGGCAGGCATGGGTCTTGTTTCCTCGAGGCAGCCACCTGCATTTCTACAATGGATTTTATGGGACATATTTATGAGCCCCTTGTGCTGCCATTGCGTACATTTTTGTGACACAACGGAGACACAAACCTTGCACTCATATCTATGAGGTCACGCAAAGCTACTTTGTGTGGCTTTGAATTGCCTCATAGAAAATCGAGTAAGGCAGTGCAAGTCGCTGTGTTGCCACACTTTGCGCTCAGGAGGCGTTCCATGGGTGTTGTGTTGGGTGTTCCTCCACAATACCCATGGATTTTGACACATCCTCATATTTACAAGAGCTTGTAAACCTGGGGATGTTCCAAAACCTTACGCCTCCCCGGGGAGGCGCACAAGGGGAAATAGTTTTATTTCTCCATGTTTTTTCCCCTTTGTATGTGTGCTGCAATCGGCAGCACACATAGAAAGATAGAAACACCTCTCAGGATTGTTTTTGTGCAGGAAGGTCTCCCTTCCTGCACAAATCAATCCTACCTTTAACGCAGACACCCTGCATCATGGTGCAAGGGTGTCTGCGCTGGCGCTAGGCAGCCCACTGTACGCCGGCACAGGGGAAAGATCAGGAATGCGCGGTATTGCATAGATACAGTGCATTTCTGCCCTTTCCCTTTGACACAGGGCTGCACAGCAAGGTGACTAGCTGCACTGCCCTGCGTCAAAAGCCCATAAATATGGGCCTTGGTCTCCTTCCAGCAGGGATCTTGGTCCTGGCTCTGCCCCAGTCTCGCAGCAGTCAGGCTAACTCCTCACCTAGACCTCAGTATCTTCTCAAGTACGCAGGTGTCCTTGCAGAGTGAGAAATCCTGAAACACTGAACTGTCCAGAGAAGTCAGAAGTTCTCCAAAGGTCTGCTAGTCACCTCCTCTGCTGTGTTTACATTCTAGGGCTCTCCTCCAATCAGATCCTGTGTGCACACTGCATGAATGGTGCATGGAAAGACGATGACATGCTTTCCTGAGATGGTTTCAACCACTTCACGTATCAATGTCTATCGGAAATAGATCAGAACTTCAGACAGGAACATTTCTGCCTGGCACAGATGAGGAATAAAGAAGGACAGGGCTAGAAACACTGGCAGGGAAAAATATGTGGCAAACACATCAGTCTAACCAGGAGATATCTTAGTGAGCACACACCATTGTCATACACCCTGAGGGAAAAATCAAAACTTCAAAAAGAAATAACAGAGAGGGGTGTGGGAGTCCCCAGAGCCTTGCCGGGGACCTTTCTGACCCAACAAGGCCACTGTCTAGTCTCATTCTATGGACCTAACTAGTCCATTGTTACACTTTCCACCCACCTGCCACATGACTAAAATAAACATTTCTACTTTTAGGTCAGTGGACAAAGTCCTAGAAAAAAGACACAAATACAATGAAATAACGTTTTGCAATTGGGAAGTGGCTTGAACTTCCCCATCCTTATTGGAGTAGGGAACAGCTATTTTAGGAGGAAAAAACTACACATTCAGAAGAAGTGCATACCTTCCTGTGCCTCCTTCGGAGTACATGCCAGGTGTGCAGGAGAGTGTACTTTGTTAGTTAATACATTCAATTGGGGTCTTCGCACCTAGTTTTCGGGGGCCAAGGACCGGCCACATATATTGACTGGTCTCCCAGCTCTTCGAAGCAGCATATTTACGTAAAAGACTCTTCAGTGCCAGAGGCATTCTTCTCTATCCCAACTTCTCCCTGGTGCCCTCAGCAGAAACACCCAACCCTGAAGAAGCACCAAGCAACATCACCAAGGATTAAGGTTGTCACCTTCCCAGTTTTTTCCAGCCTGGCCTGTATTTTTAAGTCTACGGTGGCAAAAATATTGGAAACGGTACTAAAATACTGTATTTTTTTGCCTTCTGAAACTTAAACTTAGAACAGAAAACACATGGGGAAAATAGTTGAAATGTACTTGAAAGCTGTCTAAATTGTTTCAGAATGATTATTAGAGCAAACAGGTGGATAATTGTCGAGCTACAAAAGAATCTCAACAATTGTATACATATTCTGTTTCTTCTACCTGTTCTTGATTGTTCCTGAATAGCAAAACTAAAACAATTGGCTGGTAATTTTTCTAATAAAGGTAGGAACCCTACCACGGATATATATATATATATTTTTGCAATGTCCCCTCACTGCATTGCAACTGGAGCGCAAATAGAGAGCAAGTCAAGATACTGTAGAAAAAGACATCTTCAAATCCACCCAAAGACCCTACCACCAGCAGATACAGAACACCAAGTGCATAGTTTTTGAAGATCGCATTGACATTGGCACTAGCAGCAGCCAGGAAATCTTTGCCATCATCAAAGATTTCAATGTGCCAACTGCTGCCTCCAGCAACATTGCGCCATGCAGGGCTAGGAACACACACCTACTCAGCACCAGGACACCCTTGCAGGTGATACTGCACTGTGCAAATACATAAATACAATTACATAACAATCTTACACTGTTTTTTTTTACTCAAAGATTTTTTTAAAAACTATTACAGGAAACTGAACACCAGATCCACTGAAATTTCCAGTTTGCATGTGGCGCCAGGGATATGGAAGCACAGGGGCCAGGCATTGTTTCTTTCTGTCTGATATCTCTGTCCCATTGACTGGAGCGTTCTACAAACAGTAGCATAAAGCCTGAGGAGACAGTGGGTTATCAAGGGCACCTGAGTCCTACGAGGGGCAGAGGGCCCAGTGCTATTCAAACATACAGCCAAGGCACTCTCTCCGGTGAACCCCAGTGACCCCCTTCTTTGGAGCAGTTTCACCTTCACTTTAGCAGACCTCTCCGACTCTTTCCCTGTTGTTCCATTGTGGGATTTGCCACATTCACTACATAACCCACCATCTACTGCATAATCTGCAGATTATTTTAAAAAAAGGAGTTTCTAGCTCATATGGATCAAAAGTTATTTTGATTGTGACAGCCTATTTTGCTACCAGTATCAGTCTGCGCTATAGGGCATCTGACTGTGTCCAAAATGCTAGTGTGATAGGTGAGCATGTGGGCCAGATTTTTCGCCATTTGTGGGCATGTTTTGTAGTCTGCTGTGACAGTTGTTACTGCTGATTTCCCTTGTATTAAAACAAACATTGCTGGCAGCAGCTCAAATCCATGCAGTTTTCCACAGTTTGCAAAACACTCATAGAGATATCATTGGATGTTCAAAACTGACCCCATTTTCAAATTTGGCCCACCCTTTTAGCTCTCTCATTCGCTAAGGGGGGGAGGCGCTTTTATTTTAAGGCCGGTCCTGTTTTCTGTTCCAGTCCAATCCTGGATGCTGTTTGCCGGAAGGCCCTATGCAAAAGTTGACTGGTCATCTTTTGGTTGCTTATTGCTGTATTTGGATGGCAATGGGGAGGGTGAAGTGAATCCTATTTAGTTTTAATGGGAAGCAGGAGTTAGTTTAGCCTTCTGGATTGCAGACCTGTGCCCCCATCACCCAGTGACGTTTACCCTACTTAGCTTGCTCTGTTTTAGCACAATTATTTAATTATATCTTTCCAAGACGGCTGCATTGTTTTTAGTTAGGACAATGTTTTAGTTTCATGCTATCAGTGCTACTCTGCTAAGATGTCACTATCAGCGCCAAAGATAGATAAGATGTAGGTAATCACAGTAGGTACTTCCCCACTTTGTGCTTTCGAGGGAATTGTTTATATAATTGCCACCCCAAGCATGTCTTGTTACCTATTGTTTGGGAACAGACCTACATCAAGGGTCCGATCAGATCTGTACTAATGCACCTCACACAGACAGTTAGAGGGATTCCTACCAGAAGCCATCGACGCTATCCATGCTGCACGTAGCTTTGATGCTGACCCAGTCTACGTGTCCCCATGGAGTCTGATCCAGAGACCTCATTCCAAAGTAACGATGGTTGGGGGGCTCTTCTCATGGACATGGTACTGACAGATTAGGTCTAACACACCTAGCTCCTTTTAGGTTAGGGGTTAGGTACATCATGCTAGAGTACTAGGACATATTTCATATCTCATGTCATTTCATGTTGTTGCAAGATGGTGGGGGTCTTTGTATTCATGACTCTTTTTCACAATTCTCTTTCTTGCATTATTCATTATCCTAATCATTGCAGCCCATGCAACTTAACAAAGATTGCAGTTTTGTTAAAAAAACTATTGAAAACTTTACTGCATAGCCTTCGTTGTCTGTGTTTGATTGAGACATGTTGTTCATGTGAGAAAGGGGTAATCTCCATTTAACCACAACACTCCCTGAGATGTCGCACTCTTGAGTCCATGCGTAAAGGCTGCCACAAATCACCTTTTACCATTTGGGTTTTTTGGTGAGGTGCTGCTTGTGAGCCGGGAGGGTTGGGACAACAGTTGCGACTTGTAGGATTGGCATAGTCGCCTACAAACATAAGTACTGCCATCCTTAAACCAGCAGTCTTGCCTAGAGCAAGAGTCAAACTACAACAGGTGGAGGTAAGTCGCAGTTTCTTAACATTGTCTCTTCGTGACCTCATCAACGGCACCTGGGCACTGCTGCCCACACCAAACCTCTTTGTGGTGTGAAACCTGACCAAGCCAACTCTCCTCCCAACAGCCAGCCTCCCCTGATTGGAGTATCCTGTGCTCTGGCTGGGTTGCACCCTATGAGCACCACTGTGCTGGGTGCAGGTGCTTCTAAGAAGCACCTGTGCGCCTACTGAGTGGTACAAAAACCTGAGAATACGTTTAGATGGCATTTCAAGGAACCCCGTCTGGCACACTTTGCTCTCCGCTGATGACGGCCGAAAGCCAGAAACACGTGTCTGGAGATACGACATTCACCGCACCAACTTATGGTGAAAAACTTTCTACAACGTTACAGCACTTGCTGCACCCATTTATGGTGAAAGACTTTTTGAAGTGTTATTCGAATTCATTCTAATGACTGCATTTATCATTATGCTTTGGGGCTATTCGAGCTGAAATGTAAGACAGGGTGCTCCCTTTATGGATTGTGCTTCTAAGATGCTTGTAACTCTGGCTACACTGTCCTCGTTGTTGCTGACTGTAGGAAGAACCACACCTTTAGCTCTTCACCTAAAAGGGAAGGGGCTAAGTTACAGGCTTCTTTGGGTTCAGGTTGCCTGTCTGCTGTATTAGAGTGGGGGGTTACCACATCTTGTAGTAAACACCCTTCTTCCACTCTTTCTTCTGTTAGCTGAGGAGCCACCCACTCAGGTTTAACAGTTGCCTGACTAGCCAGGACTTCTTGTGGGTCAGGTTGGACTTTATCAGGGCCATTTTTGGAGTTCTCCCCTACTGGAGCAGAATCTCCTTGGCTTGCTGTAACCTTGGCTAAAGGTTGTCCACCCTTCCTACTCTGTTTTCTTTTCTTCTTCTTCTGGGGCCTGCTTGCATTTACTGCAGAGGCAGGACTTCCAGAATCCTTGGGAGAGGACTGGCACTGGACCAGTTCCTCTCTTGGGCTCTGACTAACCTCTGGGTAGTCATTTCCAAGGAGACAATCAAGGGGGAGGTCTGTACTGACTACTACCCTTCTCCAGCTAAGAGTGCCACCCACTTCTATGGGCACTAAAGCCACAGGCCTCTTAGTGACCCTGTCTAGGCTAACTCTTACCCTGGCAGTCTCACCTGGGATGTACTGGTTTGAGAGCACCAGCCTGTCATGCACAATAGTGTGACTGGCACAAGTGTCTCTCAGGGCAGTGGTTGGGATTCCATTCACCAGTAGGTGGTGGAAGTGTCTACTTCCCTCTGGAATCTCCAACTCACCTGTTGGGCCCTGTTTCCAGTTGAAGGCTAGGAAGACCTCCTCATCTGAGGAGTCATCTCCCATGGCTACACTGGTTACCCCTGGAATTTTGTTCTGGGGTTTGTTTTTGGGACAAGAAGTGTCCTTGGTGTGGTGCCCAGACTGTTTACAGTTGTGGCACCATGCCTTAGTGGCATCCCAGTTCTTACCCTGGTACCCACCTTTGTTTTGGGTTGTGTCTTGGGGCCCACCCACCTGTTCTGGTTTTTGGGGGCCTACAGAGGACTCTTTTTCTTTGTTTCTAGTGTCACCCACTTTCTCCTGGGGAGTTTTTGTAACCCCTTTCTTTTGGTCACCCCCAGTGGAAGTTTTGGTTACCCTAGACTTGACCCAGTGGTCTGCCTTCTTTCCCAATTCTTGGGGAGAAATTGGACCTAGGTCTACCAGATACTGATGCAACTTTTCATTGAAGCAGTTACTTAAAATGTGTTCTTTCATAAACAAATTATAAAGCCCAACATAGTCACACACTTCATTTCCAGTTAACCAACCATCTAGTGTTTTTACTGAGTAGTCTACAAAATCAACCCAGGTCTGGCTCGAGGATTTTTGAGCCCCCCTGAATCTAATTCTATACTCCTCAGTGGAGAATCCAAAGCCCTCAATCAGGGTACCCTTCATGAGGTCATAAGATTCTGCATCTTTTCCAGAGAGTGTGAGGAGTCTATCCCTACACTTTCCAGTGAACATTTCCCAAAGGAGAGCACCCCAGTGAGATCTGTTCACTCTTCTGGTTACACAAGCCCTCTCAAAAGCTGTGAACCATTTGGTGATGTCATCACCATCTTCATATTTTGTTACAATCCCTTTGGGGATTTTTAGGATGTCAGGAAAATCTCTGACCCTATTTAAGTTGCTGCCACCATTGATGGGACCTAGGCCCATCTCTTTTCTTTCCCTTTCTATGGCTAGGAGCTGCTTTTCCAAAGCCAATCTTTTGACCATCCTGGCTAATAGGGGGTCATCTTCACTGAGAGCATCCTCAGTGATTTCAGAAATGCTGGACCCTCCTGTGAGGGAAGCAACATTTCTGACTATCATTTTTGGAGACAGGGCTTGAGAGGCCCTGGTCTCCCTATTTAGGACTGGAAGGGGGGAATTGCCCTCCAAGTCACTAATTTCTTCCTCTGTGAAGTCATCCTCAGAGGGGTTGGCTTTTTCAAACTCTGCCAACAGCTCCTGGAGCTGAATTTTGGTAGGTCTGGAGCCAATGGTTATTTTCTTTATATTACAGAGAGACCTTAGCTCCCTCATCTTAAGATGGAGGTAAGGTGTGGTGTCGAGTTCCACCACATTCATCTCTGTATCAGACATTATTTTGCTAAAAGTTGGAAGACTTTTTAAAGAATCTAAAACTGTTTCTAGAATCTAATTTCAAACTTTTAACAAACTTTTAAACTCTAAAAGACAATGCTAAACAGGGACTTAACACATAAGGCCCTAGCAGGACTTTTAAGAATTTAGAAAAATTTCAAATTGCAAAAATGAATTTCTAATGACAATTTTGGAATTTGTCGTGTGATCAGGTATTGGCTGAGTAGTCCAGCAAATGCAAAGTCTTGTACCCCACCGCTGATCCACCAATGTAGGAAGTTGGCTCTGTATGCACTATTTCAAAGTAAGGAATAGTATGCACAGAGTCCAAGGGTTCCCCTTAGAGGTAAGATAGTGGCAAAAAGAGATAATACTAATGCTCTATTTTGTGGTAGTGTGGTCGAGCAATAGGCTTATCCAAGGAGTAGTGTTAAGCACTTGTTGTACATACACATAGACAATAAATGAGGTACACACACTCAGAGACAAATCCAGCCAATAGGTTTTTATATAGAAAAATATATTTTCTTAGTTTATTTTAAGAACCACAGGTTCAAATTCTACATGTAATATCTCATTCGAAAGGTATTGCAGGTAAGTACTTTAGGAACTTCAAATCATCAAAATTGCATGTATACTTTTCAAGTTATTCACAAATAGCTGTTTTAAAAGTGGACACGGTGCAATTTTCACAGTTCCTAGGGGAGGTAAGTATTTGTTAGGTTAACCAGGTAAGTAAGACACTTACAGGGCTTAGTTCTTGGTCCAAGGTAGCCCACCGTTGGGGGTTCAGAGCAACCCCAAAGTCACCACACCAGCAGCTCAGGGCCGGTCAGGTGCAGACTTCAAAGTGGTGCCCAAAACACATAGGCTAGAATGGAGAAAAGGGGGTGCCCCGGTTCCGGTCTGCTTGCAGGTAAGTACCCGCGTCTTCGGAGGGCAGACCAGGGGGGTTTTGTAGGGCACCGGGGGGGACACAAGCCCACACAGAAATTTCACCCTCAGCGGCGCGGGGGCGGCCGGGTGCAGTGTAGAAACAAGCGTTGGGTTCGTAATGGAAGTCAATGGGAGATCTAGGGATCTCTTCAGCGCTGCAGGCAGGCAAGGGGGGGGTTCCTCGGGGAAACCTCCACTTGGTCAAGGGAGAGGGACTCCTGGGGGTCACTTCTGCGGTGAAAGTCCGGTCCTTCAGGTCCTGGGGGCTGCGGGTGCAGGGTCTCTCCCAGGCGTCGGGACTTAGGTTTCAGAGAGTCGCAGTCAGGGGAAGCCTCGGGATTCCCTCTGCAGGCGGCGCTGTGGGGGCTCAGGGGGGACAGGTTTTGGTACTCACAGTAGTAGAGTAGTCCTGGGGTCCCTCCTGAGGTGTTGGATCTCCACCAGCCGAGTCGGGGTCGCCGGGTGCAGTGTTGCAAGTCTCACGCTTCTTGCGGGGAGCTTGCAGGGTTCTTTAAAGCTGCTGGAAACAAAGTTGCAACTTTTCTTGGAGCAGGTCCGCTGTCCTCTGGAGTTTCTTGTCTTTTCGAAGCAGGGGCAGTCCTCAGAGGATGTCGAGGTCGCTGGTCCCTTTGGAAGGCGTCGCTGGAGCAGGATCTTTGGAAGGCAGGAGACAGGCCGGTGAGTTTCTGGAGCCAAGGCAGTTGTCGTCTTCTGGTCTTCCTCTGCAGGGGTTTTCAGCTAGGCAGTCCTTCTTCTTGTAGTTGCAGGAATCTAATTTTCTAGGGTTCAGGGTAGCCCTTAAATACTAAATTTAAGGGCGTGTTTAGGTCTGGGGGGTTAGTAGCCAATGGCTACTAGCCCTGAGGGTGGGTACACCCTCTTTGTGCCTCCTCCCAAGGGGAGGGGGTCACAATCCTAACCCTATTGGGGGAATCCTCCATCTGCAAGATGGAGGATTTCTAAAAGTTAGAGGCACTTCAGCTCAGGACACCTTAGGGGCTGTCCTGACTGGCCAGTGACTCCTCCTTGTTGCTTTCTTTGTTCCCTCCAGCCTTGCCGCCAAAAGTGGGGGCCGTGGCCGGAGGGGGCGGGCAACTCCACTAAGCTGGAGTGCCCTGCTGGGCTGTGACAAAGGGGTGAGCCTTTGAGGCTCACCGCCAGGTGTCACAGCTCCTGCCTGGGGGAGGTGTTAGCATCTCCACCCAGTGCAAGCTTTGTTACTGGCCTCAGAGTGACAAAGGCACTCTCCCCATGGGGCCAGCAACATGTCTCTGGTGTGGCAGGCTGCTGGAACTAGTCAGCCTACACAGACAGTCGGTTAAGTTTCAGGGGGCACCTCTAAGGTGCCCTCTGGGGTGTATTTTACAATAAAATGTACACTGGCATCAGTGTGCATTTATTGTGCTGAGAAGTTTGATACCAAACTTCCCAGTTTTCAGTGTAGCCATTATGGTGCTGTGGAGTTCGTGTAAAACAGACTCCCAGACCATATACTCTTATGGCGACCCTGCACTTACAATGTCTAAGGTTTTGTTTAGACACTGTAGGGGCACAGTGCTCATGCACTGGTACCCTCACCTATGGTATAGTGCACCCTGCCTTAGGGCTGTAAGGCCTGCTAGAGGGGTGTCTTACCTATACTGCATAGGCAGTGAGAGGCTGGCATGGCACCCTGAGGGGAGTGCCATGTCGACTTACTCATTTTGTTCTCACTAGCACACACAGGCTTGTAAGCAGTGTGTCTGTGCTGAGTGAGGGGTCTCTAGGGTGGCATAAGACATGCTGCAGCCCTTAGAGACCTTTCTTGGCATCAGGGCCCTTGGTACTAGAAGTACCAGTTACAAGGGACTTATCTGAATGCCAGGGTGTGCCAATTGGGGATACAATGGTACATTTTAGGTGAAGGAACACTGGTGCTGGGGCCTGGTTAGCAGGGTCCCAGCACACTTCTCAGTCAAGTCAGCATCAGTATTAGGCAAAAAGTGGGGGGTAACTGCAACAGGGAGCCATTTCTTTACACTGACGTAGCTAGGCCCCTGCCGCCACTTCCTAGGAATCGCCTCCTGGCTGCAGCCCCCGGAATGGAGGGCCAGGTGGGCTCACACGAACGTCGCTGTTCATGCTCTTCCAGCAATACCTTGCTTGTTGCCAACTTACGTCATGTTCACGATTCCTTTGCTGGTGACCCAAGGGAGCCGGCCTCTGTCCATGGCTCTCTCAGCGCACACAGTAACTCTCCTGGAAGTTCTCAGGATCATCAAGAACCAATACCAACGTATTCGCCATCCATTAACAAAAGAGACAAAAAAAACATAAGTATAATACCAAGTACTGGTCATGTAATTATTTACTCCAAAAGATGGTTACAATAGGTCCAGAATTTATGTTTCACAAAACACTCATTGTCCCAAATCCTTATAGTTTGGTGTATTTCCTTTGTAAGTGAGTTGCACAATATTCTTTACGATGAAAATTGTCAGCCGACACTTGTTTTGTCTCCTTCTCTGGATTTCCTCAAGGCTGAACAAATCATTAATAAATGAAAATGAAAGAACATATGATTATAGATGGAGCTTTTGTCACAGCTATAATTATATTAAAATAATAAAAACCAGTACAAAGCAGTGCTTAATTTGTAAAGGAAAAAGTGGCGGTGCCCAAAGCTCTCCTCTGAAACACGCGGCTGCTGCAATAAAATATGCCAGCACTGAATACTGCGGCAGCATAATCCTAAAGTCATTGCGGGCCTCTTTAATCCATTTACAGCCACTCCCTACCCCTTCAACTCAATCTTGCAGCTTTCTGCTTTCATCCTTTGTGACATGTTTTTGTTTTTCTCTTTCTCTGTCTTTCCCATATTTTCTTTTGCTCGCAGTAAAAAAATAAGTGCTGCCCCTTAAAAATAAGTGCTGGTGTCCCACACCAGAAACTACCAGCTCAAATTAAGCACTGGTACCAAGTGAAAAAACCTAGGTGTCAACATTAGGTGATTGGTGTGATAAAAAGAACAGCCCTTTGGGGCTGAAAAAATTGTCCCACGCTTGTGAAAAACGACCAAAAAGAATATATATAACCATTAGAATCTAAGAAACCCTTGAGTAAAGCAACCAGTGGTTGAAGAAATAGGAAGCTCAGAACCCATATGTAGGAGGCTGGACTGGCTTGTAGTGAGTACCAAGGGGTACTTGCACCTTGCACCAGGCCCAGTTATCCCTTATTAGTGTATAGGGTGTCTAGCAGCTTAGGCTGATAGATAATGGTAGCTTAGCAGAGCAGCTTAGGCTGAACTAGGAGACGTGTGAAGCTACTACAGTACCACTTAGTGTCATATGCACAATATCATAAGAAAACACAATACACAGTTATACTAAAAACAAAGGTACTTTATTTTTATGACAATATGCCAAAGTATCTTAGAGTGTACCCTCAGTGAGAGGATAGGAACTATACACAAGATATATATACACAATAGCAAAAATATGCAGTATAGTCTTAGAAAACAGTGCAAACAATGTACAGTTACAATAGGATGCAATGGGGAAACATAGGGATAGGGGCAACACAAACCATATACTCCAAAAGTGGAATGTGAACCACGAATGGACCCCAAACCTATGTGACCTTGTAGAGGGTCGCTGGGACTATCAGAAAATAGTGAGAGTTAGAAAAATAACCCTCCCCAAGACCCTGAAAAGTGAGTGCAAAGTGCACTAAAGTTCCCCTAAGGACAAAATAGTCGTGTTAGAGGGAAAATGCAAGGAAAACACAAATCAGCAATGCAACAACGATGGATTCCTGACTGAGGGTACCTGTGGAACAAGGGGACCAAGTCCAAAAGTCACAAGCAGCTCGGAGATGGGCAGATGCCCAAGAAATGCCAGCGGTTGGTGCAAAGAAGCTCTTACTAGGCTGAAGAACTGTGAATACTGCAGGAACGACAAGGGCTAGAGACTTCCCCTTTGGAGGATGGATCCCCCACGCCTTGGAGAGTCGTGCAGAAGTGTTTTCCCGCCGGATGGACGCCAACAAGCCTTGCTACACGCAAATCGTGCGTTTGGCGTTTTTGGACGCTGCTGGGGCCCAAGAGGGACCAGGAGGCCGCAAATTGGACCTGCAGAGAGAGGGGACGTGGAGCAAGACAAAGAGCCCTCACTGAAGCAGGTAGCACCCGGAGAAGAGCCAGAAAGAGGCACTACGAGGATGCGTGAAACGGTGCTCGCCGAAGTTGCACAAAGGAGTCCCACGTCGCCGGAGACCAACTTAGAAAGTCGTGCAATGCAGGTTAGAGTGCCGTGGACCCAGGCTTGGCTGTGCACGAAGGATTTCCGCCGGAAGTGCACAGGGGCCGGAGTAGCTTGCAAAGTCGCGGTTCCCAGCAATGCAGCCCAGCGAGGTGAGGCAAGGACTTACCTCCACCAAACTTGGGCTGAAGAGTCACTGGACTGTGGGGGTCACTTGGACGGTGTCGCTAGATTCGAGGGACCTCGCTCGTCGTGCTGAGAGGAGACCCAAGGGACCGGTAATGCAGCTTTTTGGTGCCTGCGGTTGCAGGGGGAAGATTCCGTCGACCCACGGGAGATTTCTTCGGAGCTTCTGGTGCAGAGAGGAGGCAGGCTACCCCCACAGCATGCACAAGCAGGAAAACAGTCGAGAAGGCGGCAGGATCAGCGTTACAGAGTTGCAGTAGTCGTCTTTGCTACTATGTTGCAGGTTTGCAGGCTTCCAGCGCGGTCAGCGGTCGATTCCTTATCAGAAGGTGAAGAGGGAGATGCAGAGGAACTCGGCTGAGCTCATGCATTCGTTATCTAAAGTTTCCCCAGAGACAGAGACCCTAAATAGCCAGAAAAGAGGGTTTGGCTACCTAGGAGAGAGGAAAGGCTACTAACACCTGAAGGAGCCTATCACAAGGAGTCTCTGACGTCACCTGGTGGCACTGGCCACTCAGAGCAGTCCAGTGTGCCAGCAGCACCTCTGTTTCCAAGATGGCAGAGGTCTGGAGCACACTGGAGGAGCTCTGGACACCTCCCAGGGGAGGTGCAGGTCAGGGGAGTGGTCACTCCCCTTTCCTTTGTCCAGTTTCGCGCCAGAGCAGGGGCTAAGGGGTCCCTGAACCGGTGTAGACTGGCTTATGCAGAACTGGGCACATCTGTGCCCAACAAAGCATTTCCAGAGGCTGGGGGAGGCTACTCCTCCCCTGCCTTCACACCATTTTCCAAAGGGAGAGGGTGTCACACCCTCTCTCAGAGGAAGTTCTTTGTTCTGCCATCCTGGGCCAGGCCTGGCTGGACCCCAGGAGGGCAGCTGCCTGTCTGAGGGGTTGGCAGCAGCAGCAGCTGCAGAGAAACCCCAGGAAGGGCAGTCTGGCAGTACCAGGGTCTGTGCTACAGACCACTGGGATCATGGAATTGTACCAACAATGCCAGGATGGCATAGAGGGGGCAATTCCATGATCATAGACATGTTACATGGCCATATTCGGAGTTACCATGGTGAAGCTACATATAGGTAGTGACCTATATGTAGTGCACGCGTGTAATGGTGTCCCCGCACTCACAAAGTTCAGTGAATTGGCTCTGAACAATGTGGGGGCACCTTGGCTAGTGCCAGGGTGCCCTCACACTAAGTAACTTTGCACCTAAACTTTACCAGGTAAAGGTTAGACATATAGGTGACTTATAAGTTACTTAAGTGCAGTGTAAAATGGCTGTGAAATAACGTGGACGTTATTTCACTCAGGCTGCAGTGGCAGGCCTGTGTAAGAATTGTCAGAGCTCCCTATGGGTGGCAAAAGAAATGCTGCAGCCCATAGGGATCTCCTGGAACCCCAATACCCTGGGTACCTTAGTACCATATACTAGGGAATTATAAGGGTGTTCCAGTAAGCCAATGTAAATTGGTAAAAATGGTCACTAGCCTGTTAGTGACAATTTGAAAGTAATGAGAGAGCATAACCACTGAGGTTCTGGTTAGCAGAGCCTCAGTGAGACAGTTAGGCACCACACAGGGAACATATACATGCACACCTATGAGCACTGGGGCCCTGTGTGACAGGGTCCCAGTGACACATACATATAGGCCACAAACCTATGAGCACTGGGGTCCTGACCAGCAGGATCCCAGTGACACATAACAACCATACTGAAAACATAGTGTTTTCACTATGAGCACTGAGGCCTGGCTATCAGGATCCCAGTGAGACAGTGAAAACAGTGACAAACACCCTGACATACACTCACAAACAGGCCAAAAGTGGGGGTAACAAGGCTAGAAAGAGGCTACCTTCTCACACAACCCCCCCCCAAACGAAGGACAATAAGGCTAACCTTGGCCAGTTGAGACTTTATTGTCTAAGTGGTGATAAGTAGAGAGTAGCTCTGCAATAGACTGGTTACTCCCTTTATCATCCACTATATGGTTACTTCCCTGTGGGGATGTAAAC
Organism: Pleurodeles waltl; assembly: GCF_031143425.1. Lineage (NCBI taxonomy): Eukaryota > Metazoa > Chordata > Amphibia > Caudata > Salamandridae > Pleurodeles > Pleurodeles waltl. The sequence goes on along the minus strand of NC_090442.1, from coordinate 73,492,272 downwards.
CACCCTGTTTGAAGTTTTTTAGCTAAGCAACAATGTGAAGATGTATTTTCAGAGTTTCTATCAGTAAGTTTTAGTTTAGAGCAGTGGGAATTGTCCACTGAACCTATTTGTAGTGATGGAAATGCCAGACAGGGATGCTGTCTCAGAAAAGCCATAGCTGGGCAAAAACTTTGTCCATCTGGCTGGAAGAGAGAACAGGGATGCTGTTTCTCTTGAGTTGGAGCAGGGCAGGGATGCTGTCCTATGAGCTCCACACTAGGGCAGGGATGCTGTCCTAAGTGTTGTGAGGCAGTGCAGAGTTTCTGCACTAAAGTTTCTCTGGGAGGGTTGGAGGGATGCTCCATGTTAACTAAAATGGTGCTCTTTTTCTCACCAATGTTAGTTATCCCACAGAGAGGTACTTCCACCTCAGGGAGTCCAGCTTTGCCAGCTGATGATTCCCTTGGAACAGGTGCCACCCCAGGAGAGGTTTCTCCCACCACAGGAATAGTATCCTGAATGGTAGGGTGGTTAGGGGATACTGTGATACCCTTTTTACCTGTTGATGGAGAGGGATCCTGAGTTTTCAGGCCTTCTCTCCTTTGCTTTTTCATTTCACTTGAAATGAGAGGGAACAATTCCTCAGGGATGCCCAGCATGGCTGCATGGGCATAAAACTCTACATCAGCCCAACCTGAGGCCTCTAGGTCATTACCTAAGAGACAGTCTACAGGTAAGCTAGGTGATACCACCACCTGCTTAGGGCCAGTAACTCCACCCCAACTAAACTGAATTATAGCTAAGGGAAGAAACTTAGTGGAGTTATGGACATCAATAATCTTATACTGTTGTCCAATGATGTGTTGATCAGGGTGCACTAGGTTGTCAGTCACCAAAGTGAAACTGGCACCTGTGTCCCTGTAGGCCAAGGCCTCAACACCATTTATTGAAACTGTCTGCCTGTACTTATCCATTGTAAGGGGACAAGCAGCCAGTGTGGCAAGGCCAATGCCACTAGGTGTGACAGAAACTGTCTTGGGACTGATTACATCAGTTTCCACTATGGACCCATAAGTGAACCCAACTACACCCTTTGCTTGACTGTTGCCAGCAGTCCCACCACTAGTACCACTACTGCTAGGGGCACTAGAGCTTGATGTATTAGTGGTGGTAGGCTCAGGGGGTTTACCTGGACAGGACTTATCCCCTGGCCTATGGCCTCTGTTTTTACACACAAAGCACCAAGGCTTTTTAATGTGTGCAGGTTGGGAAGAAGAGGAAGAATTAGTTTTATCCCCACCCTCTGAAGAGTGTTTAAGATTTGAAGTGGGATCTTTGGTTTTACCCTTATCCCCATGCTTATCTTGAGATTTTTCACCATCTTTCTTCTTATTGCCATCTTTGTCACCCCCTGTATGAACTTTTCTGTTCACCCTTGTTCTGACCCATTTGTCTGCCTTCTTTCCCAATTCTTGGGGAGAGGTCAGATCAGAGTCTACCAGGTACTGGTGCAACAAATCAGACACACAATTATTAAGAATATGCTCTCTCAGGATCAAGTTATACAGGCTGTCATAATCAGTAACTTTACTGCCATGTAACCACCCCTCCAAGGCCTTCACTGCCTGGTCAATGAAATCAACCCAGTCTTGTGAAGACTCCTTTTTGGTATCTCTGAACTTTATCCTGTACTGTTCAGTGGTTAAGCCATAACCATCCAGGAGTGCATTGTTAAGAACTTGGAAATTATTAGCATCATTTTCTTTTACAGTAAGGAGCCTATCCCTACCTTTTCCAGTGAATGATAGCCATAGGATAGCAGCCCACTGCTTTTGAGGGACATCCTGTACAGCACAGGCCCTCTCAAGTGCAGCAAACCACTTGTTAATGTCATCCCCCTCCTTATAAGGGGGAACTATCTTGTGCAGATTCCTGGAATCATGCTCTTTTGCAGGATGACTATGGGGAATACTGCTGCTGCCACCATGGGTATCTAAACCCATCTTCTGTCTTTCCCTCTCTATTTCTAAAGACTGTCTATCCAAATCCAGCTGTTGCTTCTTGAGCTTCAGTCTGGTTTGCTCCACTCTCAATCTATTGAGCTCCCTTTCTAACAATCTGTCATCAGGGTGGGTGGGAGGGACATTTCTAGATACAGAGGTATGATGGGAATGAACAGAAGGAGACCTGTCCCTTACAGAGGGCACCCTAACAGCTTGGCTACCAGCATAATGTGAGAGCACACCATCAGTATGGTGTGATTCAACCTCTGTACCAACTATGCTAGACTGTCTAGTAATGGGCAGGCTGAGAAGTTTCTTTCCTGAACCTTTTCCTGGGGGAGTCCCTGGATCAGATTGAGAACCATTAGCTACTTTTTCTACAGATTGGGCACTTATGACCTTATCCTGTACTCTAAGCATATTAATTAACAGTTCTAAAGAAGGATTCTTCCCTACACTCAAACCTCTCTCTATGCAGAGACTCCTTGCTCCTTTCCAGCTAAGGTGATCATATGCAAGTTTGGACAGTTCAACATTTTTTCCTGTGCCAGACATTTTTAGAGAGAGTTAAAGTGATAGTAAAAGATAAAAAGTTTGTCAGAGCTTTTAGAAAGACAGAGAAAAAAACTTTTTCAACTTTTTAGAACTTTTTAGAAAGTTTATAAGTACTTTTCAGCACTTAGAAAAGAGTGAAAAGAGGAAATGCAAAACTTTTTGGCTATGTGTATATACACTGACCTTGTTTTGTATATTTTTCTCTTATGAAAAGTACAATGACAAGAGTGGTAAGTAGTCTCAAAGCACTTATCCCACCACTGCACAACCAATGTAGGAGGCTGGACTGGCTTGTAGTGAGTACCAAGGGGTACTTGCACCTTGCACCAGGCCCAGTTATCCCTTATTAGTGTATAGGGTGTCTAGCAGCTTAGGCTGATAGATAATGGTAGCTTAGCAGAGCAGCTTAGGCTGAACTAGGAGACGTGTGAAGCTACTACAGTACCACTTAGTGTCATATGCACAATATCATAAGAAAACACAATACACAGTTATACTAAAAACAAAGGTACTTTATTTTTATGACAATATGCCAAAGTATCTTAGAGTGTACCCTCAGTGAGAGGATAGGAAATATACACAAGATATATATACACAATAGCAAAAATATGCAGTATAGTCTTAGAAAACAGTGCAAACAATGTACAGTTACAATAGGATGCAATGGGGAAACATAGGGATAGGGGCAACACAAACCATATACTCCAAAAGTGGAATGTGAACCACGAATGGACCCCAAACCTATGTGACCTTGTAGAGGGTCGCTGGGACTATCAGAAAATAGTGAGAGTTAGAAAAATAACCCTCCCCAAGACCCTGAAAAGTGAGTGCAAAGTGCACTAAAGTTCCCCTAAGGACAAAATAGTCGTGTTAGAGGGAAAATGCAAGGAAAACACAAATCAGCAATGCAACAACGATGGATTCCTGACTGAGGGTACCTGTGGAACAAGGGGACCAAGTCCAAAAGTCACAAGCAGCTCGGAGATGGGCAGATGCCCAAGAAATGCCAGCGGTTGGTGCAAAGAAGCTCTTACTAGGCTGAAGAACTGTGAATACTGCAGGAACGACAAGGGCTAGAGACTTCCCCTTTGGAGGATGGATCCCCCACGCCTTGGAGAGTCGTGCAGAAGTGTTTTCTCGCCGGATGGACGCCAACAAGCCTTGCTACACGCAAATCGTGCGTTTGGCGTTTTTGGACGCTGCTGGGGCCCAGGAGGGACCAGGAGGTCGCAAATTGGACCTGCAGAGAGAGGGGACGTCGAGCAAGACAAAGAGCCCTCACTGAAGCAGGTAGCACCCGGAGAAGTGCCAGAAAGAGGCACTACGAGGATGCGTGAAACGGTGCTCGCCGAAGTTGCACAAAGGAGTCCCACGTCGCCAGAGACCAACTTAGAAAGTCGTGCAATGCAGGTTAGAGTGCCGTGGACCCAGGCTTGGCTGTGCACGAAGGATTTCCGCCGGAGGTCCACAGGGGCCGGAGTAGCTTGCAAAGTCGCGGTTCCCAGCAATGCAGCCCAGCGAGGTGAGGCAAGGACTTACCTCCACCAAACTTGGGCTGAAGAGTCACTGGACTGTGGGGGTCACTTGGACGGTGTCGCTGGATTCGAGGGACCTCGCTCGTCGTGCTGAGAGGAGACCCAAGGGACCGGTAATGCAGCTTTTTGGTGCCTGCGGTTGCAGGGGGAAGATTCCGTCGACCCACGGGAGATTTCTTCGGAGCTTCTGGTGCAGAGAGGAGGCAGGCTACCCCCACAGCATGCACAAGCAGGAAAACAGTCGAGAAGGCGGCAGGATCAGCGTTACAGAGTTGCAGTAGTCGTCTTTGCTACTATGTTGCAGGTTTGCAGGCTTCCAGCGCGGTCAGCGGTCGATTCCTTATCAGAAGGTGAAGAGGGAGATGCAGAGGAACTCGGCTGAGCTCATGCATTCGTTATCTAAAGTTTCCCCAGAGACAGAGACCCTAAATAGCCAGAAAAGAGGGTTTGGCTACCTAGGAGAGAGGAAAGGCTACTAACACCTGAAGGAGCCTATCACAAGGAGTCTCTGACGTCACCTGGTGGCACTGGCCACTCAGAGCAGTCCAGTGTGCCAGCAGCACCTCTGTTTCCAAGATGGCAGAGGTCTGGAGCACACTGGAGGAGCTCTGGACACCTCCCAGGGGAGGTGCAGGTCAGGGGAGTGGTCACTCCCCTTTCCTTTGTCCAGTTTCGCACCAGAGCAGGGGCTAAGGGGTCCCTGAACCGGTGTAGACTGGCTTATGCAGAACTGGGCACATCTGTGCCCAACAAAGCATTTCCAGAGGCTGGGGGAGGCTACTCCTCCCCTGCCTTCACACCATTTTCCAAAGGGAGAGGGTGTCACACCCTCTCTCAGAGGAAGTTCTTTGTTCTGCCATCCTGGGCCAGGCCTGGCTGGACCCCAGGAGGGCAGCTGCCTGTCTGAGGGGTTGGCAGCAGCAGCAGCTGCAGAGAAACCCCAGGAAGGGCAGTCTGGCAGTACCAGGGTCTGTGCTACAGACCACTGGGATCATGGAATTGTACCAACAATGCCAGGATGGCATAGAGGGGGCAATTCCATGATCATAGAGATGTTACATGGCCATATTCGGAGTTACCATGGTGAAGCTACATATAGGTAGTGACCTATATGTAGTGCACGCGTGTAATGGTGTCCCCGCACTCACAAAGTTCAGTGAATTGGCTCTGAACAATGTGGGGGCACCTTGGCTAGTGCCAGGGTGCCCTCACACTAAGTAACTTTGCACCTAAACTTTACCAGGTAAAGGTTAGACATATAGGTGACTTATAAGTTACTTAAGTGCAGTGTAAAATGGCTGTGAAATAACGTGGACGTTATTTCACTCAGGCTGCAGTGGCAGGCCTGTGTAAGAATTGTCAGAGCTCCCTATGGGTGGCAAAAGAAATGCTGCAGCCCATAGGGATCTCCTGGAACCCCAATACCCTGGGTACCTTAGTACCATATACTAGGGAATTATAAGGGTGTTCCAGTAAGCCAATGTAAATTGGTAAAAATGGTCACTAGCCTGTTAGTGACAATTTGAAAGTAATGAGAGAGCATAACCACTGAGGTTCTGGTTAGCAGAGCCTCAGTGAGACAGTTAGGCACCACACAGGGAACATATACATGCACACCTATGAGCACTGGGGCCCTGTGTGACAGGGTCCCAGTGACACATACATATAGGCCACAAACCTATGAGCACTGGGGTCCTGACCAGCAGGATCCCAGTGACACATAACAACCATACTGAAAACATAGTGTTTTCACTATGAGCACTGAGGCCTGGCTATCAGGATCCCAGTGAGACAGTGAAAACAGTGACAAACACCCTGACATACACTCACAAACAGGCCAAAAGTGGAGGTAACAAGGCTAGAAAGAGGCTACCTTCTCACACCATACAAAAGTAATACAAAAATAAAGCCTCAAAAAGTATGGCAATAATCCATACTGCTAAAAAGCAGTAAACCTCAGTTTGAGGAAGGGATAGGCAAGGAGATTACCTCATATAAGTGTGAGTAAGTTTAGGTCACTTTTAATAGTCCAAAAGATGAGCTGACTTCCCAAAGGTCAAATACTGTTTAGGGAAAAACATTATTGTATGGCTGTCTTTGGTCCAAAAAAAGAAAGTAGGCAAAGGAAAGAAAAAGAGAGAAGAGAAAAAGCCCATACACATTAGGTAAAGGACTAACACAAGATGATTGAAGTCATCAAGTGAAATTATAAAAGAGACTGTGACAACAGTCAAGTTGTGTATCTAGAATATGCACCTGGGTTAGGCCATTCTCAATCGATAGTCCCATGATATATTGGTGCCATATAGTAGATAGGTGTATTGGAATTTTTTTTTAGTGCAAGTACAAGGGCAAGTGTACGCCATTTTCTTGGTGCAGCCGGTCTTCTGTTCTCGAGCCTTGATTCCTCTTTGTAGCTGGCCTTCTTGTGTCCGTCAAATCTGACCTGCAGATCTAGGGATGCCCACTAAATACTGCATTTAGTGGGCGTTTAGTGTACTACTGGTAGTGGCCAATGGGCCACTTACCTTAGGGTAGCTACACCCACTATGTGACCACTTCCTGTGGAAAGAGGTCACATCCCTAACCGTGATAGGCTATTTCCTCACATCCAAGATGGAGGAAGATGAAATGGAGTGGTCACCTCATCTGCCACACCTGAGGGGTAGTGCAGGCTGAAGGTGGCCACTCCTAGTCTTTGTGCATTTTCCCGCCATTTCTCCCACCAAACGTGGGGGGTTTAAAAAGGAAGTGGCCATCTGCTGCTAGCAGCAGGGCTGGGGGTTGAATTTCAAGGGCGGCAAGCCCTCTGAAGCTCGCTAGCTGGGTAGTGCACATTCCTGGGGGAGGAGGTGTTACACCTCTGCCCAGGAAGGGCTTTGTTTTCTGGTCCCAGAGAGCAGAGGCTCTCTCCCCAGGGATCAGACTCCTGTCTGGTGGTGGCAAGCTGGTTTGAATTAGCCAGCAACCGTGCCAGGGTAGGTGTAGGCTTTGCAGGGGCACCTCAAAGGTGCCCCCTAGGTACATTTTATAGTAAATCCAACACTGATACCAGTGAGGATGTATTACTCTGAGTTGTTTGATATCAAACAACCCTGGGTTAAGAGTAGCCATCATGTAGCTGGGAAACTTGTAAAGACCAGTGCCCAGCACATGTACTTGCTATGGCTCCCCTGTAAACTTACTATGCCTTAAGGTTTTGTAAAGACACAGTAGGGGCACATTTGCTCATGCAAGTAAATATACCCTATATGCACTATATGCCCTCACATGCACCCTGCCTGCCAGAGGGGTGACTTAACTATAATGCATGCGGCGATAGTGGACAGGGCACTCTTGGTGAGTGCCATGTTGAGTGTGCAACTTATAAAGACACCCTTTAATGCACTTGCAATGGCAGTCTGCATGAGACTGGTGTGGGGGTCTCTCAGAGTGGCACAATTGGTGCTGCAGCTCTGGGGACCTTCTTCAGCACCCATGCCCAGGGTGCCAGGGTTCCATTTACTAAGGACTTACAGGGGTGACTAAGGTGCCAATACATGGCACAGTTTTGGGGGTAGAGATCTGGCCCTGGGAACCTATTTAGCAGGGGCCCAGGACACTTACAATTTTGAAACCACATCATTTTCCAGGCCAAACGTAGGGGGCTAACCAGGCAAAAAGAGGCCTCTCTCACATATGTTGATGTAGAGATGTGCTTATTTTTATGTGGTTGTCAAGATCATCTTTGGGTGGGCAGGTTTCTTCTCCTGAGGAGTCCATCTCCTGTGGCATCTCAGGCAGTGGTGGCAACAACGTTCACGGTCAATAACATTTCTGTCCTGCAACTGACCGCTGACTTCTGTCTCGGCGTTTTGGCTTCAGGAGGGGGGTCACACCCTCCTACTGGTACTGGTTCCTTTAAAAGGACCATGGCCAATCATGCACATGGGTTTTCCCGGGTCAAGGTACGGCTACCAGGGGACAAGAAAGCGGAGGGGGTAGATGCATATGTTCTCTGCTTCCACGCCCCATGCGCCCCCTTTCTCCTGTCCTGGAGCCCTCAGGGTCCCCTCATGGTCCGGTTTTGGTTCCCCAGCCCTGTCTTCAGTGCCAGTGGCCCTGCCTATAAGAGGTCTGGAAAGAAACATGAAACCAAGCTGCCTTTAGGAGATCCTGTGTGTTACCTCATCGATCTCCGGGGCTCAGCATCGCACCTGCAGCTCATGCGTCACGAACTTGTGACAATTTAACCAGTGGAATTAATGTAGTTATTTATAATTATTGCGTCATCCCTAATGCTGGGAATAATCCCTGTGAATTAATTGATGTAGTATTTTAAGAGTTTAATTACCTTACTGCACCGTAATGAGCGTCACTTCTATTTTTAAATTAGTTTGTTTATGTTGTCCGTTTCCGCGCAGCGTGGGTGACGTCACTGCGATGACGTCACTTGGCGTGCCTGTCCGGCAGAGGCGGTCAGAGCCGAGATCTAGGCGCTAGGGTTCGGAGCCTGTTACCCGGAGAGTATTCAGCTTGTTATTACGGTTAATAGGGCAGGACTGCAAGGATTTCTAAATATGAGATTTGGGCTACTTTTAGCACTGAATCACTCTGGAAGTATGTGTCGGGCTCCCTGATGAGCTTGAGGTGTTTATACAGCATTTCACTCGCTTTACAGTAACGGATTACTCACTAGCTGCTTTGCCGCGTAACACAGCTTCCTGTTTCCGACCAACGCGACCATTTATTCTTGGAGACTTGATTTCAAACTACAAATGTGTATATCAAAGAGAGGAAGCAGAAAAAACAGCTGAGTGACAAAAATGCCACGTAATTTCAGTTACATATGCCCATTGATAGTGCTCGCAGGTAAGGGTGTGCAGCCCTGCCAAGTGTCACGCACCTCGCGTTACTATAACGCATTTCCGGTCATTTTCCAGCATTACCGATTTGCAATGCCTGAGATTGTCACGCAAGTCCTTAAGTGCGGTAAAACCTTCTTGTTCCAGTTTCTCACTTTTCTAGGTAAGCTCCACGTAGTGTTTATCAAAGGCCACAAGGTGGCGCTGGTGTACATCGGGAGGTATAGGATCCTAATATATTACGATTTCCATATAGGGTTCCCTCTCTTCATCACTTGATCATGCTTGCAAGAAATTGTCACTTATAGTCATTGAAATGTCACTCATAATTACACTGAAATTTTGAAAACGTCACACATAGCAATCTGAAACCATGACAGCTATGGGTGTGGTGTACAGCCACCCCTGCAATTTGGAGCACACTGTTGCAACTATATTACAAAGCATGGCGTGGTAGTGCGCTGTCATTTACAGACATCATATTTCCCATTCAAATGGGCACTAAATTTGCACAGGCATACCGTTTTACTGATAAAACTATATAATCAGAAAAAAAATGTATTTCACAAATATTCATAATCTCCGCATAGCCAAGAAAAGTATCTTGACTTGTTTAGATCCAATTAAAATCTTTGCTTCCATCATACTTCGAAACAACAGTGTGCTTCATTTGTGCTTTCTTAACTGTTGATATATTGTGAATAATGTGCACAGAGCATTTAGAGATATTTAAATTTTGTTCTATGTTTAAAAAAAATGATAACACCCTACAGCCTTTTCTTCCACTCTCAGTAGAAAGCAAAACTGCCACACAGTTCGGGGCATATTTATACTCCGTTTGCGCCTGAATTGCGTCGTTTTTTTTTACGCAATTTCGACGCAAAACTAACTCCATATTTATACTTTGGCGTTAGACGCGTCTAGCGCCAAAGTCCATGGAGTTAGCGTCATTTTTTAGCGTGGACACCTACTTTGCGTTAATTATATGCAAGGTAGGCGTTCCCGTCTAAAAAATCGACTCCGAGGCATGTGCGTCGGATTTATACTCCCGGGCAAAATTCACGCCCGGGAGTGGGCGGGTCAAAAAAAATGACGTACGGCTGCTTTTGCGCCGTTTTTTAGCGCCTGCAAAAGGCAGGCGTTAAGCGACCTGTGGGCTCTGAAGGAGCCCAGAGGTGCCCTCCCATGCCCCCAGGGACACCCCCTGTCACCCTTGCCCACCCCAGGAGGACACCCAAGGCTGGAGGGACCCATCCCAGGGACATTAAGGTAAGTTCAGGTAAGTGTTTTTTTTATTTTATTTTGTGGCATAGGGGGGCCTGATTTGTGCCCCCCTACATGCCACTATGCCCAATGACCATGCCCAGGGGACATAAGTCCCCTGGGCATGGCCATTGGGCAAGGGGGCATGACTCCTGTCTTTGCTAAGACAGGAGTCATTTCTATGGGGGTTGGGAGTGAAAAAAAATGGCGCAAATCGGGTTGAGGCGAAAAAATTGCCTCAACCTGACTTGCACCATTTCTTGACGCCCAAGCCCCATATCCCCCTACGCCGGCGCTGCCTGGTGTACGTCGTTTTTTTAACGCTCACCAGACGGCGCCGGCGGCTAACGCCGGCTAACGTCATTCAATAAATACGGCGCCCGCATGGTGCTTCAGAATGGCGTTAGCCGGCGCTAATTTTTTTGACGCAAAACTGCGTTAGCGCAGTTTTGCGTCAAAAAGTATAAATATGGGCATTCATTTTTATGAAATTCTCTAATCTTGCAGCCAGAGAAAGAACAGTAAACACCAATCTACATGCTAAAAGAATAAGCAGCAATTTGTTAGACAACATAGACTGACATTTGATCTCAGGCTTTGAACACACGGCAAATGTGATAAAAAACAAACCTTCAAGGCTTATTTATTGCTCATTCTCCTTCTGAACTCTATTATGGTTATTCTGAGAGTGCTGCAGGACCCCAGCATCCCTACTTTCTGCACTGATGACTCCTCCCCAGATTGCCTCAATCCACGTATTTCAGAATTACAGATAAGAGTTGAAAACTCAAGGTTCCATCCAAATCTGTAATCTCAGATATGGAGTATTCTCACATGTGGTGGATGTTTCATGGATTTTAGTGCTAATAGAGGCCATATATAATGCATAACTATATGCAGTGGACTCATATAACATTAGCATGTTAGTATGCCTGAACAAATGCAACTGTTTAAAGATTCATTAGGAAAATATGTCTCTTTTTTAACTACCCTGAGTGATAGTCTACACAATTATTGGTTTAGCAATCGTGAGTGACGGCATCAAAAATCTCTCAAAAGAAGACTTAGGATCTGAGTTAAAGGTCGGCAGACAGGTAGTCCATCACAAGAGTGAGGGATATCCCACCCACTTTCTTATAAGAGCGTTAGGATATAATGCACTTGTAATAAGGCAAATGAGATATCCGTCACAATTGTGACGGAGTAAACCATCCACAAAACTCTAAATCAGAACCTTATTCTCCTTAGATTTACATATTTAAAAATAAACATGGATGGGTTTCTTTCCATATTTGTCTGTATAAATCGGTAAAAATGGAAATCTGGAGCCTTAATTATGTTTAAGATTCATTTCTGTCTTTGCTTTTGCATCATGGTTACTCTCCCCCTCTTTGCTTTCACAAGGATGATGCTCAAGCTCTGTCCTTGCTTTCACAAAGGTCGGTTTCCAGCTCTGTTTTTGCTTTTGTGCTCTGGTTAATCTCTTACTCTGTTTTTCCTTTTGCTCTATGATCAGTCTCTAGTTCTGCTTTTGCCTTCACGAGGATCAGTCTCCAGCTCTGTCTTTGCTCTCACACCATGACCCATCAGAAGGCGAGTCTTTGCTTTTCCACTAGGTCAGTCTTCAGCTGTTTCTGTGCTTCCCCTCTACATCACTACATCACAAATGCATAAACAGTGCACTTCTGTTTCCAAATTCCAGCTGCTTTTTCTAGCACTTGCTGACTCTATGTGTGGTTTTGACCATGTACAGTGTTCTGCTACCTTTTGGATAGGTTTGCACTATAGAAATACTGTATACTTACATATATACACTAGGACCTGTCTCCTGGGCCTCCAGCTATTCTCTAACTGCTACACCACCATTAGCCTCTAACTCTGTCTTTGTCCATGCTGTCATTAGCCTCAGCTCTGTCTTTGCTGTCAGACTAGGATTAATCTCCAACTCTGTCTATGCTTTTGCACTAGGACCAGTCTCTTTTCTTATGCTCTACAATTACTCTCCAGCCCTCTCCTAGCTTTTGCACTAGGACAGGTCTCAAATCCTTGTTATTCCTTTGCACTAGCGTGAGTCTCCAGCCTTGTATTTTTTACATGGACACAATGAGCCTGATTCTCAGAAAAACGTGGACATCTGCACTCTCTGGTTTAAATCCTTTATAAGTGTTTCTTTGCACTTTTTATGCACTTTTAGTCTCCCACTTCATTTTTCTTGCTATGGGGAAATCCCTTCCTCTACAGCAGGGGTCTTCAAACTGGGGGGCCTCTGGTGATAGAGGGTGAGGAGGGGGTGGCAAGCTCTGGCCAAATGAAGCAGTATGCTGGTAACAGTCCTTTGTTTTAAGTGGAAAAAAATGAGTGCCAGTAAACCACTCGGTAATGGGTCATTACTCACATATTTTGTAATTTACAATCTAGCTGTGAGTATGTGTCAAAAGGGAAGGGACTCCAAATATTCTTCAAAACTCCCACCCCATATCTATTAATCACACTGTGAATACTTTTACACATTAGTAGGATCTGTCTGACCAGAATAGTATGTTTGGTAATCATGTATTTGATTGCATTAAAAAAAAGTAACATAGTTTAAGTTTATTCTTTAAATAAGTCTAGACATATTTAAACATTGGAAACTTCATAGCATAATTGTGAAAAAATCATATACGATATTACTGTATGCAGCTTTACCACTGCCAAGGGTTCCCTTTGGGAAATTGCTGGTGGAATGTGTCCCTGGAAAAGAGGCATAATATGTCAATTCATTGCAGAAAGGCCAATTCCTATGGTAATTCTGCACTCGAAAGGGGACATCCCTGACCACTTCTCGAGTGGGAATGATTCGAAAAAAGTTTGTTAATTCACACAAACGAGTATGTTTGTGGATGTTACTAAAGCATTAGGGCTAGTCCTGCTCTAAAAAGTATATTTGGGTGGAACCGAGTTTCTGACCGAGTCCCTATTCTTACACGTGCAGTATTACCATAAGCACTGACACTGCATCCAGAGGTATTCATGTCTCTGGAACTAAACCTACTGACATGAAAATCAGTGTGACTGAAAGTTTTTACAAATGTAAACCAGCTTTTGTGAATTGAAAAATAGTTTTTACACTAGTAAAACAAATGTAATTTACAGATGGCAGCTAAATGCTTTGTGACCCTGGCCATATGATTATTTCAGCACACTCTTCGCTTTCGCAATGGGATGAAGCCCCCTTTTCTGTGGAAGTCCTTTTACAAGCCTCCTCCTGTGTTAAGCCAGCTGAGTGTATGCTTTTCTGTACTGTCTTACATTTAAAAGTTTTTTTTTTCCACTTGCTAAGGTTCATTTTGAATTTGTTGGAGTACAGAACTAAATTGGCCGTACTTCTGCCGTTCCTTTGCCCTATTTCGAGTTGGAGAAAACACTGGGCTTATGTTTGCAGAGTCTCAGCTTGCTCTGCCGGCCTAAACCTTTGACCCGACGCACGGATGCCACGGGGCCGTCGGGTCAAAGGTTTACGTCGGCAGAGGCAGTGGAGCTGCAGCGGCTCGGCTCAAGGCAGGGAGATGGTAAATATGGCAGGAGGTGCTCCGCTAGGTGTGTAGAGGCCAGAAACCAAAACCTGGGATGACCTGGACGACCAAAAGGCTGGCCTCTAGCTTTTAAACGATGCAATATTTCGTTGACTGCGGCTTATTTGTGCCTAAAGGCTTGTACAGGAGAGATCTTCATGAAATGTTCCCCACACCTGCTCTGGGTGCCTAAGTTTCACTTTTTGTGGTGAGAAGTGAAAACCTGGAATGGGCATTCTCGATACACTTACCTAGCGAGCAGAGGCGGGCCTTGGAAGCCTGCATTCACACTATTGTTCTGACACATCATCATTACAAGGCTATAATTTAGCAACAAGTTTCGACTTCAGATTTCTTTTGCTCGCAATCACCACACAAATGCCTCTGTGTTTATAGCACTCATTGTAGGCTTCCCCGAGAGCACTTTTAGAAAACCATAAAGCCTATTTTTGGATTTCAGCAAGGCAATTTCCTGGCCATATGTTCACAAGCAAGCCATGCTGATAATCCACGGTTGAATACACATGGCTAACGAAGCACTGTATAGCTCTGTGTTAACATTCGTTTAGCCTCGCAGCGCTGCCAGAGTTCGGGTACCTTCACTCCCCTGGTCTCCAGGATTCTATCACAGTCTGGAGTCTGTTTCTCTTTCGTGGGGTTGGATCTTCAGTAGTTTGGCTGTCATTAACATCGTTGCTTTTGTGTATTTGTTTGGTTCTGTTTCTGTCTAATGGTTGGCAGTGTTTGGTGCCTGCAGCCAGAGGTCTTTTGCAATTCAGGTATGTCCCATCTTGGTGGAGAGGTATGTTTGTAGTCCTGCTTGAAGCCCCATAAACCAGGCCAGTTGTGGGGTTGTTGGTTTAGTGTGTTATGAGTTGTCATGGGAAAGTGAATTGTTTTTCTGTAGATGGGCGTGCCGCTGTCAGCAGAGCATTGCAAGCTGCTGCCTTTAAGCTTTAGGTCAGTGGGGAGTGAGCGGTGGGGTAGCGTTGCTGGCACAGGGCACCTCAGCGATAGTGCTTAGTTGAGAAGCGTGACATTGTGGCAGCGCAGCACATGTGGCCACTAGATGGCCTCGCGGCGGATAGTTCTTAGGTGTGTGGGTCATGCACCAAGCATCATAATAACGGGGTAGCAATGCACTTACCTATCACCCTTTAGTCACTGGTATTGAAAAGCATACACCCCAGGTGTCACTCACTGGGTGTGCATCTCACGCCTTGGAGCGCAGTTTCACTCGAGCAGTCTCAAGGACCGGCAGCCCTACACCTGGGAATCATTTTCCGTTCAAACACCACCTTTTGGGCATTAAGGCCCAAACTCTCCACCTGTGTAGTGCAAGGCGTTTGCTCAGCCCCCAGGCAATATGATATATTGATATAATTTGTTTGGCACTCACCTTCTCCAAGCAACAAGAAAATATTTACAGCAATTTTTGGCAAGACAAAATGCAACAATTTCTAATTAATGATCACAGCAGAGCAATGAGGGTAAAGTGCAGCAGTCATCCGTGAGCAGTGTGGACGTGTTTGTATACTCCTTTTGGTGGCTGCAGGAAGCATGTTACAGCCCTCTCTCAGTCTGGTGCTTGGCATTTATTCCTTGCATGCAACCTATGAGAGGGCAGACATTCTGGATGAACATAATATAGAGCGAGCCAGGGAGAGAAGGTGAAAAGAAAGAGAGAGGAGAGAAGGACAGAGGCAGAGAGAGAGAGCCAAACAGAAAGAAAGAGAGAAACCAAAAGAGAGAAAGTTAGTCAAGAATTTCACACGATACTGAAGTTCATTGACTTGTCCTGGCGAAGCATGTCACGATGCTCATACTGTCGGGTCCATGTGTGATAGTACAAATATGATATAATGCAGATACACTCTGAGGTTAATGTGTGCTTCTATAAACATGCCATGAGGCTAACACTGTCATAGGTTTATCTGAGCTGGTACAAACATGTCATGATGATGATAGTGTGAGTTTCATGTGTGCTGGTGCAAAAATGTCGCGATACAGATACTGTCCAAAATTCATGTGAGCTGATGAGGACAGGTCATAATGACAGTACGGCTTGGGGTACATGGGAGCTGATGCGAATGTGTATTGATGCAAATACTGTGAGGTTCAGGTGAGCTGTTGCAGACATGCCATGGTGCACAGACAGTAAGGTCCATGTGAGCTGGGGCAGATATGTCATGGTGCACATACAGTGAGGTTTAACTGAGATGGAGCATACATGTCATGACGCAGATCCTGTGAGGTTCAAGTGAGCTGATGCAAATACCATGAGGTTTATGTGAGCTGGCGCAGACATGTCAGGATGTGGTGACCATGAGGTTCAAGTGAGCTAGTGCAGACATGTCATGATGTTGGCAGTGTGAGGTTAACATGAGCTGGTGCAGACATGTTGCACATACTGTGAGGTTCATGTGAGATGGTGCAGACATGTCATGATGCAGATACTGTGAGGTTAATGTCAGCTGGTGCAGACATCTCATGATGCAGATACCATGAGGTTCACGTGTGCTGGGGCAGACATGTCGTGATGCAGATACCATGACGTTCACCTGAGGTGGTGCAAACATGTCATGATGCAGATACCATGAGGTTCAAGTGAGTGGGTGCAGACATGTCATTATGTTGGCACTGTGAGGTTAACATGAGCTGGTGCAGACATGTCATAATGCAGATACTATAAGGTTCATGTGAGCTGTTGCAGACATGTCATGATGCAGATACTCTGAGGTCCACATGAGTTGGTGCAGGCATTTCAGGATGTAGATACTGTAAGGTTCGAGTGAGCTGGTGCAGGCATGTTGTGATGCAGACACTGTGGTTCATGTGAGCTGGTGCAGACTTCTCATGGTGCAGATACTGTGAGGTTGACCTGAGCTAGTGCATACATGTCATAATGCAGATACGGTGTGGTTCTAGTGAGCCGGTGCAGACACGTCATGTTGAAGACATTGTGAGGTTCATATGAGCCGGCCAGACATGTGATGATGCAAATACCGTGAGGTTTATGTGAGCTGGTGCAGACATATCATGATGGAGATACGATGTGGGTCCACTGAGCTGTGAGGGTCATGTGAATGGTGCAGACATGTCATGATGCACATACTGTGAGGTTCATGTGAGTTGGCGCAGACATGTCATGATGCACATACTGTGAGGTTCATGTGAGCTGGAGCAGTCATATCATCATGCAGATACTGTGGGCTTCCAATGAGCCGATGATTACAATTAATATCATTTTCGCACAGGACATTGGAACAAGACTCCGTTTGGTCTGTTTCAGTCAAAGTGTCACTGATAGAATTAGTCGTGTAAAACAGACCTTCATTTGTTAAAAAAATAAAATAAAATAAAAAGTGACTGGGCGCAAACTTTTGTTGAGAAGAATACCAGGGCTGTTTTATCTTGAATCCACGTCCTGCCTGTTAAACCACCCCCAGACATCCCCCAGCCCCCTTACCTCACTCACGCAGTTTCTTTTTCATCTCTGCTGTTTCACGTTGTCAGTGTTTTCTGTTGTTCTCTTCCTTCTTCTGCCCTCCTTTTTATGTTTTTCTCTCTCTTGCTCTCAGTCAAAATTTGTTGAAGAAAAACAAGTGCCGATCCCCAAAAATGAGTGCTGGTGGGCCCCACCTGCAGCCATGAGCTCAAATGGAAGTGGCGAAAACTACGTCATAAGATATCCAAGAAAACGTATTCCAGAAAGACACAATAGAAAGAACTTCACTAAACTTTGCCACATTTTTCTTTAGACATGCAGCTTATTTCTGATTGAAGTTGGTTTGTTTCGGAAACAGATATAAGGAAATATTTTATTAATGTACAGAAGCAGTTGAAGATGAGGTAAGATATTGAACTTTTAATTCTGGTCAGGTTCCAGTAGCCGTCACGCACAGAGTCACAAAATTGGAAACGCAATGATTTTAGAGGCGCACATATTACATCCTACGGACTAAGGTCCAGATGTACAAAGCCACTTAGTGATTGCAAACCCTGCGATTCAAACCACACAATGGCTTTTAGGTATTTATTACACCTATGGCCAGATTTACAAGGCCCTAGTGCCTCCTTGTGCCACACTAGCGTAATTCTTCTGACGCTAATGTGTCTCAAGGAGTCAATTTTCACCGCTCCATATTTACAAAGTGGCGCAATGCACGCATTCCGCCACTTTGCGACCCCTTGCGCCACATTATGCCTGCGTCAGGGATAATGTATGCAAGTGGGGTGTTTCGGTGTTAGGAGGTCTGCAAAATTATATTTTTGGTGTAATTTTTAACACCTGCTCAAAGCAGGCATTAAAGTGACGCACCCATTTTGGTGGTTTGAGACCGATGGATCTGTTACTGACACCTCAAAGGAGATGGTCAAATGATTTGCAGGCACCATGGACCACTGCCTGCTCCCCCCAAAGTTTTTCCCAATAGATTTTTTTTCAAAGCAGCTCTGATTCCTGCAAGGAGCTGTTATCTACTTTTAAAATAAAAAAGTTTTCAATTTTGTATGCAACCACAAGGAACTTGTTCTGTTGTTCCTTGCATGCTGCTGTCTCTGTGTCTTCAACCAGACATAAGGATCACAAATACCAAACTGCCTAATCAATATTCATTAGGCAAGTCATTCCGCAACCATTTGCAACTGGAGATTTTGAGATGAACCCTATTTGCACATAGATCTCATATTGCAAAATCAGAGGCAGGTAAAAAAAAGTCAGTGTGCAATTTGCTCCCACTTTCACCACTACCATCATTGACAATTTGCCACTGTATCTTAGTACTTAGGGTCATATTTACAAGGAACTGGCACATCAGCTCCAATGCGCCAGTTTCCTTGCGTCGCCCTGCACCTCCTAACAACACAATTGTAGTGCTGTATTTACAATACAGTGCACCATGGTGCATACAACAGCATCAACATTTTTGACGCTATGGGGGCACTTTGCTGGACTAACGCCAAAAATGTTGGTGCTAGTCCAGCAAAGCTCAGTGAGGCCCATAGAATATAGCACTAGCTCAGTTTCACGCGTGCCCTGAGCAGGCGTTAAATAATGATGCTAGAATGGCGCAGTGAAATCTTGTAAATTCCACTGCGCAATAGTTTTGGGCCTTCCTGCGGGGGAACGCCTCCCTTGCATACATTATACCTGGCGCAGGTATAATGTGGCGCAATGGTACCATTTTGTAAATACGGTGCAGGGTGAGGACCTGTTTGGCACCGACGTAGTGTAAAAAAAAGTGATATTAAGGTGGAGCTAAATGGCTTGTAAATGTGCCCCCTAGAGTTTTGTCCATTGGAGATACATAAGGCATTGCACCCAGATTTCACCTGTGAGACAGTGCCATATAAGTACTACATCGATTTCAAATGCAAGAAGGTGGTGCACATATGGTGCTTAACCTACCTCTAACGTGCCCATCCCCTGCATCTCACTCTAAGCAGGAATTGCTGCCCTACTGTCTGGATCTGGGCACCCAGGCTATTAAATCTGGAACCCTGTGAATCTGTCTCTGCTAGTCAGGAATGTAAAAGGAATAGACCACTAATTGCAAATTGGACTCCTGCCCGCTCCCCAATAAGAAATATTTACTAGGCTTTGTACACTTGGACTTGTTTTTGTATTTTGAATTTATAAAGTGCAATGACCAACCAACTAGTGCACCAAGGCGCTGATAAAACCAAGAAAAATATTACCAGAAAGGCAGAGCCTGTGATGGAAAGAGGGAAAGAGGGGACATACATAAAAGACCTCACTAGCTCCAAGCTAGATGAAAACAGTCAAGTCTTTAATAGTTTATGAAGCTTTATAAATAGGACTCTGGATGCTGATGTAATGGCACTGATTTCCATTTTTGAGCTGCAGCAGTAAAAAAGCCAGATCTCCAATTGTTTTATTATAAAATCTGGGGGAAATGAGAATTTTTTTTTGACTTGAGCAATCAATTGAGACTTTATCATTCGAACTGCTGAGTCTATTGAGGTGACTAAACGGAGTAGACATCCTTATGCACCAAACACATTATTGTAAATATGATCCTCTCCTTAGGGAGCCACTGTTGTTCAGCCAGACTAATATAGTCTCAAAGGCAAAGTTTCAGACCCAGTCTGGCAGCAAAATTCTGAATTAACTTTATTCTCTCGAGTTGATGAACTGGCAAGTCAAGATCTACAGAATAACAGTATATAATCTGAGCATTAAGATGAAAATGCTCAGATTATATCTTATGTGGAATGAAAATAACTGAAGCAAAAAAACAGTGGAATACTCGAAGCTGGGAACAATAGATTTAACCACAAAAGACATTTGGTTAGCCAGAGTCAAAGATGAATTCTGACGCCCAAGTTCATTACACATGAAGATGGTGATAGAGGATAATGGAGGGCAGTAGGTTAAAAATAATATATAGACGATGGTCGCTGATAGTTTTCAGTTTAAACACATTTGTTGAACTTTCAGAAGACATTCATGGACTTTTGAGGCAATGTTACTAGCATTACCTGTAACCAGTCGATCAAGGGGAGTGAAACCACTAAACCAGGAAGCAGCCAATATTGAGTGTTTCCCCAGAAAGTTCTCAACCACAGTATTGCTGTCTATCAGCTGTGATAAATATCGCACCTAACACCCGGCCACTTTGATTTCTCAAGCGACATGCCTCATCATTGAGTCCACGCCCAGGTACAAGAAACTGTCTAGGCAGGCTCAACCTTGAAAATTCAAGGGAGCTCTTTGTTATTTTTTAGGGAGGGTCCCAGAATTATAATTGCTTCAAGGTGCCTCTCAACATCTCTCCACATTTTTTATTTGATAATATTGAGACTTCTGGCACGGTTAAAAACATTGTCCGATGCTGTAGAAGGATAATATGCACTCCTGCATCTAAAATAGGTCTACATGTTTCAGCCCAAGTGTGCCTAATAGGGTTGGTTGGCTTTCATCAGGACAAGGCAGTTGCAGCACTATATTCATTCCTATATTAAAATTCATAAGTCAGTAAGGTATACTCTGTGCCATTGCATTCATACTCATGCAGTCATTCTAGCACTCTCCACATCTTACGAAAAATGTCTGAAGGTCTTTCTCAGTGTAGTTATTCTCACATTCTTGTACTCATGCCTCATCGGGCTATGGGTAGGGATCAGCCTTGTCGTCACATATTCATCAAGGTCCTGATCCGCATTTACACCTACACACACTCCCTGTTGAAGATACTGGCAAAAATGAGGCATGATTGGAAGAATGTGAGATCATAATTTGTTGGTAGTGCTGGGCCTAGAAAGCCAGTATATGAGCCTACCCCAGCAAGACACATTGCAAGGTCTCAAGGATTCTTTTCCAAGAGACTTGGGTGTATAGAACACCTCAACATTTCATATTAGAATGTGCAAAATTAGCTTTGACCAGAACCTTTTTCTGAATTAATCAGGGTACTTTATTTCAATAAATCCAATCCAATTAATCCATGGTACATCTATGGGGAGTACATTTGCCCCGAGTGTAGCTAATCTCTATGTCCACAGTTTTGAAATGAAATTCATATTGAGTGACTAGATCATTCCGACAGCAGATTGAATTCCTGAGAAGATACAAAGATGTTGTTCTCCTTATTTAGGAAGGGGGTGATGATTCTACCTCACTATTTTTTCTATGACTGAACAATTCTGATCAATTCTTGAAGTTTAACCACACATTCAGTAGAAATGAGATCAAACATTTGAATGTTAAGATTTTCCCAGAATCAGGGGCTCTGTGCACAGACGTGTCATAAACCTACTGATAAGAATACACTTGAGAAATTATACTGTATGAAAGTCCATACAAAAAAATCATGAGGGTTTCCTGGGGGAACTCTCAGTAGTGGTTGCTCCCTGGTTTAATGGATTCACTCCCCTTGATCGCTTGGTTTTGGAAGCAGAGTGAACTCACCATAAAAGCTTCTGTCCCCCCTCCCCATTCTTGATTTTCTAGCATCATCTGTAAGCCTCATGATGATTTGTGTATCATCTATGAACAGGTACAGACTAAAATCAAAACTCTAAATACGGTGTCCAGTGGAATCTTACAAATTAAACAGCAACAACCAAACAAAGGAATCTTGAGGAACTCCACAAAGACAGGGCCCGATAGAAGAGACAAAATGGCACTGAGATTTAAAACACTCTTTGACAGTTTCACAACCATGCCATTGTTCAAACGTTCAACCCTAGATCAGACAATCTGGATAGGAGAATTGTATGCCTCAATGTGTTAAAGTCTCCAGTGAGGTCTAACAAAATCAGGAAAGCTGGAACATTAGAGTCTGCTGAAGGACACAACGCATCTTAAGCAGAAGAGACTGTCAACTCTCTACTCCATCTGGGTGGGGTGGAAAAGATTGTTGGGCTTCACAAACTTCAGAAGCTGCTGAGAAACCAGCCTTCTGCAACAATATACCCAAATATGGAAGCCTAGAAATAGGCAGATAGGTGGTCAGATTGTCCACATTAGGGGGGGAGGGTCAATAGTGGAATAACGCTAGCGGCCTAGGATCCTTGCCTGAGGCATTAATAATAATACAAGGTCAACTTGAATCTAATAACACATAGGGCCGGATGTAGCAAACCATCTGCGAGTCGCAAACGGCGAAAATCGCCGTTTGCGAGTCGCAAACGTGTGTTTGCTATGCAGAAATGCATTTTGCGAGTCGGAACCGACTCGCAAAATGCATTTCCGACTTGCAAATAGGAAGGGGTGTTCCCTTCCTATTTGCAACTCGCAGTGGTATGCAAATCCATTTGCGACCGCGTACGGAGTCGCAGTTACCGTCCACTTGAAGTGGATGGTAACCCACTCGCAAACTGGAAGGGGTCCCCAAAATATTTTTTCAGGGCAGGCAGTGGTCCAAGGGACCACTACCTGCCCTGAAAAAATCCGAAACAAAAGGTTTCGTTTTTTTTTCTAAGTGCAGCTCGTTTTCCTTTAAGGAAAACGGGCTACACTTGGAAAAAAAAAACTGCTTTATTTAAAAGCAGTCACGGACATGGAGGTCTGCTGTTCCCAGCAGGCCTCCATCCCGTGAGTGCCCATAGTCGCTATGGGGGCACAAATTAATATTAATGAGGTGGGTCTTTGCGACCCCATAGCGACTCGCAGACGGTGTCTGAGACACCGTTCTGCATAGCAAATTGCGAGTTACAATTTGCCGGCTTCCTACATCTGGCCCATAGTCCTTGTGTAACCTGGGAGGCAGAGGGCCTAAAGGGGAACCAGTCAATTTATTGGTTGCAATTAGCAATGTAAATTCATCAGAACTTAAAGGATGAACCCGTGGCTGAGAATCGGCAGCTTGAAGGAAGAGAACATCGAAAGAGGAGTCTAAACAAACAAGTTTAGTCCTAAAAGGATAACTGAAGACAAGAAACCTTATGTTCAAAAGCACCAGCAATACTATAACACCTTTATACTAAACCAGAGGGATCAGACTGCCTAGGAGAGCCTCTCATCGCCATGATAACTGCAAACATTTCTGCAGAAAAGCTGGAAGAGTTGACCATTCTGTATGAAAAATACCTGCATCTGGCTGTTTTAATGGAGCTTTTATAAACACAGTTCATTTTTTGCCTCTCAGCTTTGGTGGTAGGATCATAATTAAGCATCAGCGTGAAGACAATGTCTTAGTGCTGGTACATCTTGGGATCACTCCTGGAGGGGTGACTCTTTTTACTAGGATTGCCAGTCAGCAGGGCTTAGTGGTGTAGTTGCTGAACTCAGCAAGTCATCTTAAAATCTATTGGAAAGCATCTGCGGCTCAGCTGAAAAGACTGTCTCAAGCCCTTTATCCAAAAATACAATTAGTTACGGATTCTGTAGAAATGGACAACAGGTACTTTAAGTCACTTCCAGGCAGGATGCGCCTTCAGTCTCAGTAACTCTCCTAAATTCGCAGGAGAAAGGGCAAGAATAATGTTCTGACCAGTGCTTTGGGAAAGGATAGTAGGGTTGATAGATGGTTGATTTAAAATGTGAAGCATGTCATTTTACAGGAGTAGGGAGTGATATATTAAGTTGATGTTGGTAACCTTAAATTGATCTGTGTGCCTTGTGGTGGCACTCCTCAGAAAGTGGATCAGAAACTTTGCTCCTCGTTAGAAGTTGGCTGACAAATTCTGGTCTGTGCAGTAACTCCTGTTGCTGTACAAACTGAATGATACATTTTGCAGTGAAATGGCCCCTGATAAATTTTGGTAGGTCAAGCTTGCCATATTTATCAGGACAAAAATGCCCAGTAAATACCGAGACATGCAGATTTTGTTATGGTAAGCACCAAAATCAATGCTATGCTCCATTTTAGGGGATAAACATCTAACAGGTACTGTTTATTATACCTGATAAATAGTGTATGTCACTGTATTGTTATTTATCAGATGTGCTGAATATTGCACCTAATACCAGGCCACTTGAAATGAGGCTCTTTGTGCCTTGTTTGCTTCCATCTGGAGTGACGCGCTGCCCAGATGGACTAGTTCCTGTCCGTCTGCCCCACTGAAGAAGGTGGCTGAAGACCAAGGAGCCCTCAGCACCAAGTGCTAGCAGGAAGCCCAAGGTCTCTGGTCTGTTCTGCCCCCAAAACCAAAGATGATGCCTGATGACCAAGGTCAACCCATAGTGAAGGACTTGTTGGCCACTAGTGGGATACTCTGGGACAAAGTACTGGTGAAGCAGCAGTCAGTGATGGCCCATCCAAATCCGCTTGCTGTTCCCTCCAGTATCAGACACCACTTTCTTTAGCATGTGGAACGTCTCATCCTTTTCCAAGGTCCTACTATCTGTGACCTGCCCTGCTAGACAGAGGCCAGGGGTACGCTGCCATCTTTATGAGCTGTTATGGTGCCATTAGGTGCACAGGGACTCCCTCTGTTGCAAATGAAATTGTCACCACATTCTGACCTAAACAATTTTACCAACTAGTGAGCTTTGAAAAAGTTATTGACAAGGAGTGAAACATTTGTCAACTATCTGAAACTTTTTTAAGATATGTCTATAAACTGAACAGAGAATCTTACTTGGGATGGAAATATTTCCTGTATGGTCTGGATAGCATGTGTCCTGCTCTCTGTTTGCCTATTCGGAAACAGATGGGGCCTCATCTACAAGGACTGGTGCATCGGCACAAGGGGCTTGTAAATGAGCCCCATGGTATGTCTCTGCAGGTTTTTTGAATTTATTTTCACATCAATGACCGCCATGAATGCCCACCAAGGGGCTCTTAGATAATGCTTTGAGAACCCAGAAAATAGCTGGGACCAGGAGGGGCACACAAAGTGCTCATTCTTTTGAGTTAATGCTGTCCTGTCACCTGGCTGAGAGTGACTGACTGTGGTGGCAGCAAAATATTATAATAGGAGTTTTAGGCTCTTATCTTCAAGGAGAGGTGCTGACTGACCTCTCCCTGCAATAGTTCTTCCTAGCCCCTTCTACTGGATATATCAGGGTGGGGCATGGATGGACTGTCCATATATACTCTGCGTGGACATGTTACGGTGGGATTGTAGTGTGTGTGCTGCGTTTTGTTGTACACAAGTAGGAATGCTTCCTGGGACCCCTGCTTGTGGATGGATCACAAGATGGAAAGTGCAAATGACACCTCTGACCTTTCATGGTTTCTCTCGCCCAACCAGTGTCACTGCAGACAGGCTTGTGTGGTGGCAGGCGACAATGCCTCCCGCCGCTGTGTGCCTTTGTTATCCACTTCTCAGGGCACTCCCAATTCAATACACTTCTCCTGAAACCGTCCAGGACCCTAAAAACTAGAAGTTACCCAAAACAAAGAGGAGCTCTAGAATTCACATCTAACCCTCCCAGCCAGGAATAAGTGATCAATTTAAATCCCAAGTCCCAAGTTAAAGTTTTAGGGATTTCTTACTAACCATTGTGAGTATACAGGTGTGTTGAGGAACATTTCTGAGTTCCACGGCTGGTCTCTGAGCTCCATTGCGCTAGAAGCACTGACGCGGTGTGCCTTGAAGGAGGATGTCCACTTGCCGACCAGAAGAGATTTTGGATTTTGGTATCTCTAAAAGAAGAGTGTTGTCTTCACAGCCTAATGACTTGGAAAAGTGAAGCTGTGCAAGAGAGAAATCTACAGCATCGAGCACAGTGTATGACCCAAGGGACGTAAGACCACCAATGGGCTGCTGGAGGGACATTTCTCAATGCCAGTACTGCCTGCAGGCTGTTGAGCTTGTGCAGGAGGATTGCATGATATGGACAATGCAGTGGCAGGGGTGATTTATTGCAGGCACATATAATGCAGGATACCAATGGTTCCCGGTTCCCTACATTTTGACTCTTGAGGACCCCCACTGAATCACTACTGGAAGCCGGGGACCTCCAAGCAATTTGTATGATTTAAATTTGAAACAGTAATTCGCCAAAAATACACAAACACGTTCACACTAAACAAATACTGGAATTACTAAAGATACAATTATTTTATATTGAACAAATATGCAAAAAATCAAAAGGTTTTAACAGGAAGGTTGATGTTACATCTCGGCGACTAACTTTTCAACGTTTGGTTTTATTTAGGAAAGCTGAATCCTCAGGTCAGGTTCTACATTTCCCAGACAATTTCTATTTTTATTTTTTAGGTACGTAAGATCTGAGAAAGCTTTCTCACATAAATATGTGGTGGGTAAAAGAACTAAAACCATAACTGCCTCTCATCTCTCTATAGCCTCTCTGTCACATGTAATTAATTTGTTTTATAGCACCTCCCATACTAGTGTACGAGGCTGGAGCAATTTGCAGGGGACTACAAGGTGTGGGATTCACGTCTTCAATACTGGCAGGCATTTTCTAAGAGTCCTTGGTCTGCAGAAGCACAAACTCAGGGTTCAGAACATAGCACAGTGGTTAGCATTGACTTGAATAATAAGAATGTATTTCTACGCAAACAAACCTTTTTTAGCAGCATAAGGAAAGACTGGGGAAAAAACATACCTTTCTAATTTGTGCCATGCAGGTTGCATGCAGCTCTTTGATCGCAGTACCTCACTGTGTTAGATTACAATCGTAACTTATGAACTGCACAGTAACAAAAGAATCTGTGTGACAAAAGCAGTAACACACTGCGCTATGCATATAAAATACTGTTCTTGGCATGATAGACATTCTTTGCAGCAGGCATATTAACCATCTGCGCTACCTTAGATGAGTCAAAACTCCCACTGGACAAAACACACATCTCTCTCCAGCAGGTACATTAATCACCAGAGGTATTTTGACAATTGTATTTCTACCGGAAAGCTGCTGGATGTATAAGGAACTTTGCAGTACTTTTAAAACTGTCCCACAAATGAAGTAATAAATATAAAAACACACAGCTAGAGGGCCCAGCTGGAGAAGTGCCTTCCTGCCGGCCCAGGCCTGCAGACCCCCTGGGAATGTGTCACGGACCCCTTGGGGTCCGCGGACCAAATGTTGAGAACTGCTGCAGTATGCCCTTCCAACCGATGAAAGACAGCAGAGAGGCAGTCAGTTCTAGGACTGCTCATAGAGCCAAATGATTTGGCTGCTGTTGTGATATAAAGTATTAACATTATGTAATGTATTGACCTTTCGGAGCACCGTACGGTGAACCGAAGATCACGGGTGAGAATGTTCTGTTTTCAAATGGAGAAAGGGAAACCCGTCGGAGGTGGTTTCATGTCTCCTCCACTTATTTGTTGGGGCTTATGGAATAAAGAAAAGTAATCTACAGAGAAGAACCTGTGCGACATTCTACTGGCAGTATGCTGATGAAACATTAATTTCTTCCATTAACTTAATAGCGGCAAACATATATATAACATATACAACTAGTGTTACCTTTAAGCTGCGCGCCTGGGCGGCCTCGCATATTGTGAATTTTCACCACGCAGGGGGCTTTAAGGGACGCACAAAACAAAGGGATCTCCTGCTGACAGGAGAAGAGCTGTCAATGAGCTGTCAATGACAGCAAAGAGAGGGCCTTGATATTTGTATTACTCCCTCCTGATTTTTATTTTTTAAGGTGTGACTCCCTCACCCCACAATTCTTGGAGGAGCTGTTTTTGAAACTACATCAGCAGCCTATAAGATTTACCCACTTTGAAAGTGTGAAAACGGGGGACATTTGGGCGGGTGCTACAATTTTTTATAATAAAAGCACAGCAAATGAACAAGCTGTTTTGGTAAAACTATATTATATTTGAAATACGATGAATATAAAAGTCCAAGATGTTCCAAGAAAACAGTGTTCTAGTCAAGCTAACTTGTTTAGGGAGGTAGAGAAATGCAGAGATGAATAAAAAAAGTGAACTCAGCTGAATATAAAGGTAATAAAAAATCTGCATTTCTGACACGCTGGCCGAGGCTAGGGGGAACATTTCCCTAGTTACATTCTTGATGTGAATTAAATGGGCCAAGTTATTATTCTCTATATGCAATTTGAAAGCTGGACTCCTGTTCTTTTAAGCACATAGTGATTTCTCCACAAGCACTTTGTGAAAACAAATCACATAAAACTAAAGATGGGTGAGCCTACAATTAAGAGGGAGAGTTGAGCTAGAGCCAAGCTAAGAGTCCTGCTCGGATCTTAGAGTCCATGCACCAACCGAACCCTGAAAATGTTTGCTATGTAAATCATACAACAAACACACAAAGTAAAATGTAGCCACGTCAACATTCAAAAACGTGTACTGTGTATTTCTTTAACATATGGAACCTTTGACATTAATGGTGACATAATAACACTTCATTGAGACGTACTTATTAAAAGTGATGGTTTTTAAACATGGGCCATTAGTGAACTATGAGGCAATAACTGTTGTGTTGTAATCCCTGTAACTGGGTAAGATTATTGTAGAGAAACATTGTAGTCTGATAAATCAAACAAAATAGATTTTTGTGCAACTGGTAGTCAGAACTCACATATTTTAAAGTGTTTGCAAACGCAATAATGAAGAAAAAATGTTTGATAAAATTAAATATTTGCCTAAGATCACACAGGAAGGCGTGATTTATCCAGGTTTTCTGGTTCACTTTGTACAAATCAGCCAAAAAATGGGTATCTATTTGTCTTTCCTTATGTTAAAGATTTGTTTTTACCTCTTTGTGCATTTTTCTGCACTTCTTATATAGCGGCCTCCACCCAAATGCATGGGAGCACTTTACATGAGCACCAGTTCACATTTATTGTTTATAAACTCAGGCAAATTAAGTGATTTGTCCAGAATTATAGGCTGTTGAGCCAGCACGGAGACTCAAACCTGGTTTCCTAGTTCCACAGTCAGCAGCTCTGGCCATAATGCCACATCCTAGGAAGAGGGAGGCATGCAGAAGTCACATGAAAGCTCGGCTCATTATGGGCTACAACAGGTTCTAGTGCTCAGCCAGGCTT
Source organism: Pleurodeles waltl (assembly GCF_031143425.1). NCBI lineage: Eukaryota > Metazoa > Chordata > Amphibia > Caudata > Salamandridae > Pleurodeles > Pleurodeles waltl. The sequence goes on along the minus strand of NC_090442.1, from coordinate 73,463,132 downwards.
TAGACTCGGGCCTGGCTTGAGCTTTCAGTGGCTTGCCCACCTCTACATAAAACAAATACTTGAAAAACAGTTATCAAGACCAAGGCCCATATTTATACTTTTTAGCGCATCATTTGCTCCGCTTTTTGATGCAAAAACAGTGCAAACTTACAAAATACAATTGTAATTTGCAAGTTTGCGCCACTTTTGCATAAAAAAATTACGCAAATGCGGCGCTAAAAAAGTATAAATATGGGTCCAAGATTGCTGAATAGGAGCAGAAGTGAATCTGAGTAGTAATTAAAAATAAGGCCCCAAAGCAAAATAAATAAAGTGAGGAGAATAGGGTACTACTGAGTTTGGAAACAAGCATCTGTAATATAGCGCCAGCAAACTCTTGGACTAAAGCTTGTTTCAGAAATACATGTATAATTCTCTATCTGGTACACATTCTCCTATGTGAATGGCCCGAAACACTGGCGTACTTGTCTGATGTGCTTTGAATCTGCATTCTGCCCATTCCTTCTTCCCACTATCCTCTTTGTTTCCCCACTTTATAGAGGACCGTGCTTGCTGCAGACAGCACAGTGTTATATTTCAAGATGCCTGGGTTGCAGAGTGATGTTGGTCTAGGAGTGGGTTTCTGCGCAGTACTGGAATGAAAGTACTGAAGGAATGGTGGCTCCCGACTGCACGAGTCATGATTCAAGGAAAGAAGGATTCCAGGTATACCAGAAGTCAACAAGCGAGAATAGGAACTAGCTTCAGATTGGCAAAAACAGGCACCTGCCCCACAACACTGCACTGCATGTTTATTCAGTATTGTGCCATTTGCTGCAAATCAGTTATTGTGAGGTGGGTAGTTCTTAAATTGCTGGGTTAGGAAGACACTCTTTTCTTCCACGCAGCACTCTCTCTGTCACTGTTACTTCGCTGGCATGGTTTTTTCCTTTGCCGCCTCATTTTCTTTGTGCAACAGCCTCCCACAGCTAAAGCTCTCTTATCTTCAGTTCTCCCGTCACCGCAGACTACTGGGACAGTTATACACTCAGGACAGTCTCTTTCTTCTCTGCGCAGCTCTCAGCCCCAATTCCCTCTGTCACTGCTGTCCCACCAGGCAGTCTCCCTCCCAGTACAGTCTCTTCATTTGTGTAATGTTTTCTTCCCATAGATTGGTGGGTTTTCTTCAAATTTCCTGCTTGCCTCGCTGACATTGTGCTTCCTAATGCCTGCTATATCGAACTGCCCCATGTTTTCATTTCAAGGGGTGATATTGGCACCTTCTCCTTGGCAGCTCTTCAGCTCCTACAGGTTGGGCTTTACAGGTCCTATTCTGTCTAGTTCTTACCAAAAACTTTGCCTGGGTGCCAGGTGAGGTCTGTGCCTCGGAGTACATAGGGGCGGAGTATGTCCATATTAGTGTATAAAAAGAGTTGTTTCTTGGTGAGGGCACGTGAGCAGTGTGCATGTTTGAGAGCAGGGTGAGCAGTATACCTGTTTGAGTATAGGGTAAGGGATGCAACTGGTTGGGTATAGAGTGAGGGTGTGCCTTTGTCAATCTAGAGCGCGTGCAGGGTTAGTGATGTGTATAGTGCATGCTGGAGGATTAGTGGGTCAGTAGAACTGCATGGTGAAGGGGTTGTCTGTATGCCTGCAGGGTAAGCTGTGTGAGTTTAGGGTCAGCAGTCTGCCTATGTGAGCATGAAAAGTGTTCAGTCTATAAGCAAGGTGTATTTTGAGTGCAGGTTGAATGGTGTGCACTGTGAGTGCAGGCTTGAGGTGTACCTTTGTGAGTATAAAATTAGTGGCTTGCCTATATGAATGAAGTGTGAGTAATGTTAGTGCAGGGTGAGTGGTTGTATTGGGAGTTCATGGTGAGGGGATGGATTGTGTAGTGTAGAATGAGTGGCATGTGTGTGTGTGTGTATGGCGAGTCGGATCTGTGTGAGAGTAGAATGAGTGGTGTGTCTCTGTGTGTGTACAGTGAAAAATGTGCCTGAATGCAGAGTTTCAGTGTGTTTATGAGTACATCTGTGCAAGGTAAACAAGTGCCTAAATAGGGTAAACAATGTTTCTGTGTGAGTCTAGGGTGAGTGATGTGCTGTGAGTGCAGGGTGAGTGTTGTGCTTGAGTCAAGTTCTCAGAGTGTATTGCCAGTGCAGGATAAGTGGTGTGCCTGTATAAATGCAGGGTGCAACACATTAAAGCCAGACCTATTTCAATTCGTAACTTGATTTTTAAATGTTTGGGCACATGTCCGTTCTGGTCTCCATAGAAAGTAGGATCATTTTTTATAGTTTCACTCGATTGTGCACACAAACTCAAAATATGTGCACAGAAACAAGTCACTGCTGCACAAACACTAAAATAATTAGAGGGAACACTGTATACAACTTGCAGCAAGTGTATTTTTACACTAAAATAGAGGAAAGCGGATACATTTACATTAAAAAATCAATAAATAAATAAACAATGGTCACATGAAACATTTGGAACCTTTCACCTTCACAAGCTTTTCTATCTACTTCAAGAGAACCAACATTAAAATTGGAGGAGTGGTGTGAATATTTAGTTAATTACATATCAACTTTTGAAGACAACAATGAATTAACTCCTGAAAAGAGAAAGAGAATACTCCTCCACTGCTTAGGACAACAGTATAGAAAAAATAAAAACAGACCAACGGGTCAAGGAGATGTATTTAATAATGCGTTGGAAGACCTGGATGCATATTTTAAACCCACAGTATGTGTAGCTGTGGATACATTTTAATTTTTTCATGGAAAGCAAGCTAAGGATGAGTTGATAGAAGACTATGGTGCAGCCTTGAAGAACTTAGCTCTTACTTGCCGTTTCGGAGTACTGCATGATGAACTGATCCGCGATCAGATAGTGATGCAAGCAGCGCCTATTCCAGGTACATTATGGGCTAAAGGAGAATCACCCTTGCAAGACATTATTGATACAGTAAAAAGAATGGTATTAACAGAGAGGTGTACAAAATCAGTACTTTCCGAAGAAAAGAAAAAGGAGGAGGAGAATACAATAGTGGCAAGAGTGAAAAGAACGAAGCCTCATCAAAGGCAGAGTGATAAGAAGACAGAAAAACAAATGGAAAAAAGAGAATGGACACATGTTTAGCAGTGAAAAAATGCTACAGATGTGGAAGCAACGCACACTTAGCTAATGACTGGAAATGTCCTGTTCGGAAACAAAGATGTTCAAATTGTGGGGTGATAGGGCATTTTTACTAAGTATGTCAGAAGAAAAAAGGCAAGAAAAAGAATGTTTTAATGTTATATTCAGATAACGAGGCAACATCTGAGAAATCCAATGTGGAGGAGGATTTAAACTTATGCATGCTAAGTATTGATAAAGATGTTTTAAATGTAGATAATCAATGCAAGAACCTGTCAACATCAGGACAGTGCGTGCTCTACGGGCAACAAAAATGCAAAAACCCAGTCTTTATGCAAGAGCATAATTCATGCATTGTGTTTATATGCAGTATGTTAACCTTTTGCATTGCAGAGTTTAACCTTGAAAAGCACTATTAATGATGTTTGCAATAACTGCTCATTTGCAAAGTATTGCTGCAGGCTTACTGAGTGTGTTAGGGTGTGGTCCCTTTCTAGGACCTTCTAGAAGCTTTCCCTGCAGCATGAATGGGTGTGGTTTGTAGGCTGGGCTTGACTCTATATAAGGGAGCCAGCCCAGCTCCACGTGCTCACTATTCAGAGGTCCTGGTGCAGAGCAGCAGCAACTTCCTGAGCTCCTGTTCCGGAGGCCTACCTTGCTATTCAAGGCCTGCCCTCATTATATTGGTGATCCTTGAGCAGGGCGGTAAGGCGGAGTTCGGGCTGGGCCCCCGACCTCCGTTCTCAAAGACATTTGAGTTTTGGGCCTAGTTGTGAAACTCTCTGTGTGCGTGAGTGTGATTTCATGGCACTTGCATATTCTTGTTCGAATCGGCACTGTGCGCGATTCATTTCTAGCATGTAAACCTTGGCATTCAGATCGGCAACAGTGTGCACGATCATTTCATGGCATGTGCATATTCTTGTTCGAATCAGCAGTGTGCGCGATTCATTTCTAACATGTAAACTGTGGCATTCAGATCGGCAACAGTGTGCGTAATAATTTCATGGCATTTGCATATTCTTGTTCGAATCAGGAGAGTGCGCAATTCATTTCTAGCATGTAAACCTTGGCATTCAGATCGGCAACAGTGTGCGCGATCATTTCATGGCATTTGCATATTCTTGTTCGAATCGGCAGTGTGCGCGATTAATTTCTAACATGTAAACCTTGGCATTCAGATCGGCAACAGTGTGCGCAATCATTTCATGGGATTTGAATATTCTTGTTTGAATCAGCAGAGTGCGCGATTCAACCCTGGCATAAAATGCTTGCCTTTTAGATCGGCAGTGTGCGCGATCATTTCATGACCTGAAAACTTTGATGTGCTGTGTTTGTTGAGGTGCACACATTTATCCAGAGCTTTTGGATTTCTTTGAAACGCTTAATTCAAAGTGAGACATTCTTTGTGCATATTAAGTTCCTAATACAGTTCCTGTTGTTTCCAGGGAATGTTCAGATAGCCTTTGTCCTCATGTAAAAAAATGCAATGTTTATTCTGAAACATTATTGATGAAGGTTGTTGTATTCTAGACAGTACGTGATATTTTCCTGAAAAGCTCATATGAAACATTGTATTAACCCATTCTTGATTTTTCCAGGTATCTAGATTTCTTGAGGTCTAGCTATAGTCATTTCTTAGGTTATCCATGATTACAGTATAATAACTCTTAGAACCATAGTCTATTGAAAGTCAATGTGATTATATCTTGACATTGTGTTGTTTAACCTCTTGCTTCCTACAGGGCTCCTTCCCAGCTGTTCCCTACCTAATCCCCTTTTCACCCACTTGGACTCTCTCAGGCTCTGTGGTATATCTATCGAAGCTTTGGAGCTGTCTAGTGGTGGACATGTTGGGAACGTGCGCAGGCCCTGAGGATCTGGTCTCCCTGACAGAACCCGATATGCAATATGAACACTGGTGGAGTAAACATATCAATTATAGCAGATTCTGGATCGCCATGTACTGTTGTCAACAAGAATGTCTGGTATGCCCAATTCGCTCCTATTTTGGAGAGTAATTTAGAGCAACCTGATATTTCACTTAACTTGTTTACGGGGGAAAGCATAGGCATGGAGGGATATAAAGAATTTCATTTCAAGTTTAAGAATAGGGAGGCTGTAAGTAAACTGTATGTTTCGCATGAAGGTCCATCAGTGCTGGGTGGATCAAGGAAAACGTGGTATTACACTAAACCGGAATAGCCCTGAACCTGTACTATTGTTTCAACCTGGTGAAGAGTATGGACAGTACATATTGGAGAAGTTTGCTATGGTCTTTTCAGTAAAAATAGGTGAACTCAAGGGATTTCAACACAAGACTGTGTTAAAATCTAACGTACAACCGAAGATACACAAAGCCAGGAATATTCCCATTGGCTTAAGGGAAAGTGTAGAAATTGAACTTGAAAAGTTGTTGTCAGTGGGTGTGATTGAGCAAGTAGAATTTGCAGAATGGGTAGCACCCCTAGTAGTAACAAAGAAAGTGAATGCTAAAATCAGATTATGTGTGGACCTCAGAGATTTTAACAGGAATATTCTGGTGGATCAATTTCCATTGCCAAAAATTAATGAGATGTTATCCCGCACTAAGGGCATGAAATGGTTCACCACAATAGATCTAAAAGTAGCTTAACATCAAGTTCTCCTACACCGTAAAAGTAGGAGTTTAACAACATTTGTGACCCCTTTTGGTTGTTTCAGATTTCCATTCGGATTGGCCTCTGCTGCTGCCATGTTTCAAAGACTGATGTATAAAATATTCAAGGGCATAAAGAACTTAGGCCCATATTTATACTTTTTTGCACCGCATTTGTGTCACTTTTTGATGCAAAAGCAGCGGAAACTTATAAAATACAATTGTATTTTTTAAGTTTGCGCCGCTTTTGCGTCAAAAAGCAGCGCAAATATGGCGCTAAAAAGGTATAAATATGGGCCTTAATGTTCTTTCAAGATGACATACTAATAATAGGCATGAACAAAACCTGAAATTAACACAAGAAATGCACATTTTGGAAAAAAAGGCTTAACAGCTGAGTATAGCAAATTCAAATTTGATAGTAACCAGGTTACATATTTGGGACATGAGATTACAGGGGAAGGAATTAAACCAAAGGAGGAATTACTGGAAGCCATTAGAGATTCTCCCACACCGAAACATAAGGATCAGGTGAGAGCATTTTGTGGATTAGCAGAATTTTATTCCAAATTTGTGAGTAATTTTCCATCAAAAAGCTATCATTTGCGTCACTTATTAAAACTTAAGAATACATTTGAATAGTTTGACAAGTTTAAAGAGGCATGGTTAACGATAAAGAATGATATATGTAATGCACCTCCTTTACAAGAGTATGACCCTACATTGAAAAGTGTGATGCAAGTGGTAAAGGTATTGGTGTGGTTTTGACCCAGATTGGGGTAGATGGTAAGGAATGTACAATTGCATTTGCTTCCCGCTCATTAACACCTACAGAGGAGAAGTATTCTGTTATTGAGCGAGACGCACTCGATTGTGTGTGGGGCCTAGGACATTTTAGGCAATACATTTGTAGTGTCAAAGTCATCTTACTGAGCGATCACAAACCCCTCAAAAAGGTTTTAACCACGAATGGGCTATATATTGCATCTCCCAGGCTAGTCCACGTGTCAAATAAGTTAATGGAGTAACTACTAAAAATGTAGTTGCAGATTTCTTAAGCAGAATGCCTCTACCTCTGATAGAGGCTAATGAGATTGATTATGATGAGTGGTGTGTAGCCAATGTTCTGAATGAAATACCTGGTGTCACATATGACTAGTGGGATACGGCAGAAAGAAGTGATGAAATAATTATGGAAGTTTGCAAAATGGTACAGGAAGGATGGCCTGCAAAAAACTTTTTTTTTTAAAAACACAATTGTTGACATTTTGGGAAATTAAACACAAATTATCCCTAGAAGGAGTATTGATACTGAGAAATGGAAAGGTCATCCTGCCTGAATCATTAAGGTCAAGATTTTTAGATACTTAGGAATCGGTAAACCTAAAGGTACAATGAAGAGCTTTTATTGGCGGCCGGGTCTAGACAAGGATATAGAGAGGAAAGTGAGGAATTGTATTCTATGAGAGAATGCTGGAAAAATACAAATTACTCTTAAACCACCATTACATTCTATCAACAGTCCCTATATGTCTTGGGAAAGAATAGGCGTTGACATTATGGGACCTATTTGTGAGAACACTAAACAATGGTATGTAATTGGTATTATAGATTATTTTTCAAAGTGGGCAGAGGCTGAATATGTACGCAATACAAATGCTAGTGTAGTTATAAGTGTACTGGATAAGTTATTTCTGAAAGAAGGGTTGCAGAAGATGGTGGTGAGTGATAACGGACCACAATTTACTTCAGATGTATTTAAATCCTTTTTTAATAGGAATGGTATCGAACATAAAACCTCCTCAGTGTACCACCAGGCAAGTAATGGTGCTGTGGAAAGGTTCAACAGAGTTATTAAGGGCATTATTGAACTGGCGAGGAGTAACCGACTAGAGTGGAGGAAGGATCTTTCAAAGGCAGTGTGGTCATATAGAATCACGCCAAATACTACCACAGAATGTAGTCTCTTTGAACTAATGAAGGGACAGACACCTTTTTCTAAAGAAAATGAGGGTTGGATGGAGTCTAAGAGAGTGATGTGGTGCCCTAAAAGGGTTAGAGAAAAAGTAAGTCAAACTCAAAGTAAGTTTAAGAAATACTATGATAAAAAACATAGGTGTAAACCTTATAATGTAAAGTGGATGATTGGGTGAGAGTGAAGAAAAGTGGGATTGTGAGGAAGGGTCAAAGCAAATATTCTGATCCTTTAGGAATAGAAAAAAAATTGAAACTCCGCTCTACTGAGAGACGATAGGGTGTGGCATCTAAGTTCATTATCTGTGTGCAAGGGAGAAAGGAAGTATGCAACCTTCCTAAAAGATAATACTGAAGTAAGGAGATGAATTGAATGGATGGAGTATGCTAGCAAGGATGCAGAGGATATGCATAAACAAAGGCAGTTGGATGCTAGTCAACAAACAAACCATCAGGGAAATGATGAATCAAGAATACCAACCAGGCCTGAATCAAGAGGTTGTGAGGAATGTGAACATTCCGGACTACATCCTGAACCATCTAATTAAAGTGTGCCAGATCGAGGTGCAGGAAGTAAAATCATTAAATGGGGGCAAGCAATAAATAGACCAAAGAAATTGGATAACTTTCTTTGTGAGTACATACAAATATAAGCAACAACTTTGTTAATTGATCATTTAGGTATCAAAACATAAGATGTTATTAGGTTAATCCATTAGTAAATGTAACAAAGAATTTTATTTTGTTTAACGAGGGAAAATGTGTTGGGAAGTAATGTATTAATGTTATGTAATTTATTGACCTTTCAGAGCACCGTACGGTGAACCTCTTGAGGCACCGTACAGTGAACCGAAGATCACGGGTGAGAATGTTATGTTTTCGAATGGAGAATGGGAAACCCGTCGGAGGTGGATGAAACGCTTCACGTCTCCTCCACTTATTTGTCGGGGCTTATGGAATAGAGAAAATTAATTGTAGTGAGGAACTTCCTTACGGACGCCATCTTGAAAGACCTTTACGCAAGCTACTAGTCACTAGGAGCCATATTTATAGCCCAGTGATGCAGCAGAGCAGTTCACTGTGCAGTGTTGAGTCACAGCGAAAGAACAAGAATGTGCCACATTTTAAAGAAAATAGCACATACCTACCTTTGTCCCTGTGCTGATGCAGTTTTGGCAGCCTAGCACCAACACAAGTCACCCTTGCACCATGATGAAAGTGTGCCTCCATTGTATGGAGGATTGTTTTAGTGCAGGAAGGGACACCTTCCTGCACAAAAACAATCCTTTGAGACATATTCCTCTTTCTGTGTGTGCTGCACAGTGCAGCACACATAGAAAGAAGAAGTAATGAGGAAAAATAAAGATATTTCTCCGTGTTACGCCTCACCTAGAGAGGCGTAGGTTTTAGGCACATTCCCAGGTCTACCACTTCTGGTAAGTCTGGGAATGAGTCAAAATCCATTGATGTTGTGTGGGAACACCCACGCAACACTCGTGGAACGCACCCCGGGGGAACAGTAATGCAACACATCGATTTGCGCTGCATTGTTTTACTCCTGATTTATGAAGCTACTCAGAGCCACGCAGGGTGGCCTTGCGTGGCTACATAAATTGCATTTTGGGCTTGCATCGCTCTTCCACCGCACTGCAATGTGGAAGAGCGACACAAAGGCCCTCATAAATAAGCCCCCTGATCTCTGCATCACTGTCTCTGTCTTTCATTCTTCTTAGGTCAAAATATAGAGGCCATTTAGTTGGGTAAAATTAACATCTATTATTCAAGGTGAGGAGGCAACACAGGTTGTAGTTTCTGTAGTAAAAATGTTGAAATCACAGGCGGAGCTGAGAAAGAGAGAGCAAGACAACATCACATTTCACAAACTTTATTTTTACAGTAACAATAATGCTGTACAAAAATAGAGTTTTGGCGAACACTTTAGAAAAGTAAATAAGGTTAAGAATATATAATTATATATATATATTTATAAACATATGGTAAAAAAAATCAATTTTTGGTGTCACACAATGCGTGGAAATACTGCATTTTAAGACAGAATTTTCATCTGAAGCCGCCCAATGAGGTTCTGTTGTCCCCCTATTGGGTGTGAGGGGGTGGGCGTGTACTCGCATTGTTAATATTAAAGACAGAAGGTGTGATATCCACTTCACAATAAATACAATACGAGGGAGAAGGAGAACACACTAATATTAATAAAATGAATAAATAAATAATTTACATGAAATAAATAGAAGGCACCTGAGAAGTACAGCCTATGGTGGGGCTAACCAGGGGATTGGAAGCCCCGTGTGTGGTTGTGCGATGCATTTGTGCGTCCAGTAACAGAAGGACACCATTATTATTAATATTTATTTTTTTAAAGCACTATTGCCATATGGTGGTGGTGTGGTGGATAAATGAATACAAACAACTAACAGAGTATATATTTCATGTAGCACAAACTGTGAGCTGAATCACCTTTAGGCACTTGGGACTTAGCATTGGTTATATATGACGAATAGAGAGCAATGTTGGCTAAAGGGCGTTCCAAGCTTCTTACGCTGTTTTCATATGTATCACAGCTTGTGACACTGTTGATGTATCCCTAGCCTCTCGCACTGGATGTTCGTGGCCCCCAGGTGACACCCATTGCCTGTCCAGGAGCACCAACCACCTCCCACGTCCTGTCCAGGAGCTTCAAACTTCCCCCACTGCATGTCCAGGATCCTCAAACTCCTCCCACTGCCTGTCCGTATGTCCCAAACTCCTTGCACAGTCTGTCCATGGGCTCCAAGTGTCACCCATGGCCTGCCCATGAGCCTCACACTCTTTGCACTGCCTGTTCAGGAGCCCCAAACTTTTCCACTCCTTGGTCCTGAGCCTCAATCTCTTGCCATTGCCTTTCCAGTTCCACAACCCTTCCCAATATCCAGGCAGCCACAACCTCCTCCCTATTGCTTCATGTGCCGCAAGCTCCTCCCATCCTGTCTATGTGGTCCAGTCTCTTCCTTTTCGATAAATGCACTGCAAACTTCTCCCACCATCTGTCTGTGTGCCCAAAGCTCCTCCTACTGTCTATTTATGGGCCCCACTCTCTACATATTGTCTGTCCATGTATGATAACGTCTGTGGGTAACCTAGCCCCTAGCACTCTGCCTATGTGCTAAAAACTCTTTCACACTTTCTATGTGCCCCACCTCTTCACAGACTCTCACACAGACTGTTCCAGCTCCTCACACTAATCAGGTCACATCTGCCACAGCTCTACACATGTTTCATGTGTCGCAGACTCTCACACAGACTATCTGTCCCAGCTCATCACACGTTTCATGTGTCAAAGACCCTCACACAGACTATCTGTCCCAGCTCCCCCCAATGTCCATGTGTCTTAGACCATCACACGGACTATCAGTCCCAGCTGTTCACACTATTCATGTGTCACAGACTCTCACACGGACAATCTGTCCCAGCTGTTCACAATGTTCATGTGTCAGACTCTCACACAGACTATCTGCCCCAGTTCCTCACACTGTTCATGTCTTAGACCCTCACACAGACTATCTCTTCCAGCTCCTCACACTGTCCATGTGTCATAGCTCCGTACACAGACCCTGCTCCAGGCCCAGTTTCTCACTTGGTTCATGTGCCACAGCTCCACACAGTACCTGCCCCAACTCCTTACACTGTGTGCCACAGCTCCTCTTGGTGTGTATGTGGCCCAGTTCCTCACAATGCCTATGTGCTCCCAATGCACACAGATGTTTGAACAACATGGAACAGCAAGAACAGGGCCCTGGAAGCCACTATTTACCCTTTTGAAGGGGGTTGCAACCAGGTTGTTTTGACGAATGAGTATGCCTTAAGGAAATCCGGAATGGAGGCTCTTGGTGTTTGACTTCTGTATGGTATTACAGATCTTTGGTGATATGCAGTATATATGGTTGCTGCTCCATGGACATCTAAGGTAAACATCAAAACGAGGAAGGGCAAAAAGAATCCTTAACACAAATCTTCTATCCTGAAATAAAAGTGCTGTTTGTGAGAGGGTTAGGCTGGGACGGTAACCTTCCACAGACATCAGCCTGTCCTAAAATATACCTGGCTCTCCCTGACCACCACCAACAGACCCAAATGTGTCATGACCTACGACTGGTTCTGCCCCAGCCGTACCAAACTTTCAGACACACTGGCCTTTCCTGACAAGTGTCGCAATCTTCCGCAGCCAGATGGCCTTTCACTAGTGGCCTATCAATGCCAAAGTCACCACAGGCTAGGTCGCATCTGCACTACCAACGCCCCCTCCTTACTACATGCGATACACACAGTGGCGTAGCGTGGGGGGTACAGGGGGGGGCGGCCGCACCGGGCGCAACATCTTGGAAGAGACTCGAGTGCTAAAATCCACGGGTTAGGGGGCGCAAATTACTTGCCTTGCCCCGGGTGCTGACAACCCACGCTACGCCACTGGATACACAAGGCTCTCCTCCTGATCGCAGATGTGCCTCAGCCATGGGTACTGTACAGAAAAACCTGCGGAAATCAACAATGCAGGCTCTTAATCCATTTAATCTTCAGGAAATGTAATATTTAGTTGGCAGGACAGGTCTCCCCCTAGAGGAGCCCCCCTCCCCCACATACACCTAGTAAGAGCCCCGAAGGCCTATTGGCTGCATTCCTCCAAACCGCTCTGAGCCAGGAAGCCACACTTGTGGGAAAACAAAACGCTCTTTGGCTGTCTGTGAAAACCAATAAGCGTTCCCGCCAAGCGATGTGCGCATGCCAGACCATCAGTGCTTTCAGCATGCTCTGTCGTGCAATGGATACTTTTCTTGTATCCAAACCGTGGAACAGGAAATCCATCAACAGATTTTAGATACGTACATAACTCCAGTAAGACATTTAGACACATCTGAAGCAACAACAGAAGAAACCACATAGTCCATTAAGTTGGAGTTTATATTTTTTGTGGGACATGTGGTAACCCACAGTGTTCCCTAGAACAAATCTGACAGTCTAAAAGATGGCTGAGAGATGATGGCCATAATCATTGCTAAAGAGCCTTATTTTTAGTTTCTTTCTAAAAATAAGATGATTCTGGAGTTTAGGACAATGTTTCTAACTTTGATAATGTTAGATATTGGAGGATGCTACAAGAACTATATTTCAACAATACACCTGGTAACTAGCTTCTCAGTTTAACATAAAGTCTGTGCTAACTTTGGGTATGGCTCGACATGCCATACAAATGTCCTCAATAAAGATCTCCTCGGAAATCAGCAGCCAGTGAAGACTTGATAGCTGTTTAGACCCGAGTTGCCTATGTAGCACTTGGAAGCACTTGCTGCTGTACTTTGAATTACCTCCTGACTTTGAAGTATTTGGGAAGTCCCCTGTGCAGGGAAAATTACCCTTGTTGGAACAGGACGATATCAGCTTTTGCCGACGACTGATTTTTAAGTTTCAAGATGGGGCAGGTAGAGAAGTTTCCGCGTGGCACACAAGAGGGCACAACATGGATCAGCTGTAGTAATGATCAGAGCGGGTCATGGGAAACACAAGAAAAGCCAAGACTGCACAGCTAAGGAACAGAGGAAGAGAAGAACCCACACTGAATGGCAGGAGGGTAACATTTGATGGATTAAGACAGAAACCAACAATTGGAACTTAAGGTTTTCACAAGTTCATTTCTAGGGAACTGTTTGCAATCTGGCTAGCAAGCTCAAGCAAGCAACCTCTGAATTTGGTAGCTGGATCTACCTGCTTCCTTATTTGTAAAGTGTTGTTTCACCCTGAGGGTTTTTGGGCTGTGTTCAGGTTCAAGTGACAGAATACTTTCAAAGAAAACTGATTAAGGCAGGTATTTAACTTTTCTATGAATCTGAAGTAATGTCTCTCAATTCTCAGAGCCCCGGGGTAAGTGATTCACATTTTCGATGTTTAAACTCACAAGGACCTACCTCCCTACTTCTCCAAGTCAAATGTTGATGCAGAACATTGAGCGGTTTGATATTTCTAAACTAGAAGACATGGACCCCTTGGTGTGAAATGCTTCACATAAAATATTGAAATAAGTACAGTTGTGTGTGGTGACCTCCTCCCCCTTAGAGATGGTAAAGGTAGAGAAAAAATAGAATGGACTATCTTTAATAATAAACAAAATCCAGGATCATCATTTTGCATGTGTGGCTGAAGTTGAAAAGCCAAGCTGGATCCCACTGTCATAAATTGGAACAAAGGCATTTATCCTAGCCCCTGGCTAAAGAAACAAAAGGCAAGCAATGTCTCAAAACCTTCAGTTAATAAATGAATCCTGTTAGAGAAGGCTGACAATCAAGGAAAAGGGAACCCACTGAAACACCAACATCTCTCATCTTTGAGGTGGGTGCCAGACATGTTACCAAAGCAAGAGGCCATAGTCCTTAAATTCTTTCTGGCTAAGTAAAATCATTGATTTAGGGACTCTGTTTAGATAAACTACTGGATATATAGCAGCAGACTTCAAGGAGAGAGAAAGTAATGTTTGTTGGATTTACACCTGCCCTCTTCTTCATGAGGAAAATATATATGAGCATCACTGTGGTACGTAAAGCAGAAGTGACGAAAATGATAAGCTTTGAAAGTGTAGAGCCCTGCGGGACTGCCCGTTTAACAGGAACATTAGTGAACGCAATCAGTGTTCAACGAGTCCAGCAGGAAAGAGAAGACTTAAACTAAAACACAAATCCAGAGTCCAACCTTTGAATGGCTCTGGAGAAAAGTGGGTATTTGGAGGGCAAATCTGATGATGTCACTGCTTCAACACCATTTGCCTACATTCCAGGATCAATGGAAAATGCAAGAACCCTGGACAGAGCCCTGCTGGATAAGGATCCACCGTGGCATGGTGGTCAGTATGTTGTCTCTGGGCCATCACTACTTGTTCATGTGTCAGGGGAGCAGGAGGGACATGGGGTCAAAGTTATCAGGATCAGTTGGGTGCAAATGATTCTTCTTTGGGGGGTATCTCTAAAGCTATTACGGACGATCGGGCCTGTTCAAAGACTGACTGTTTTTGGACTGACTACATAGACTCGGGCTTTATGCCGACTGTACCTACGCGCCCATTATGTATCTGTGTGGGATTCTTCACCCTCAGTGGGCCTCCGGGAGGTTTAGGCCAGTAGCATCCTAGAGTTTTCTGCCATGAAGCTGCCCTCTGGCCTGCCAAGCAGTCTGGGGCATACCTATGCCAGTCCAACTAAAGTCTGACCTGCGGCTTCTCCGCCAGCCAAGAAACTGACCCAAGACGAATCACAGCTCCGTTACCTACACCACCCTGGAAGATCTTTGTATCTTCTGATTTTTCTATTTTGGCACTAGCTGCTAATAACAGTATGCCTAGCTTCACTATCTGTGTGACAAGACAATGGCATTCCTGGGGGGATCACTAATATGCCTGCTTAATTTGGTGACATTTTATTGTGTTGTTGGATGCAAATGTGAGCAGCTTCTTTTGTGGCTGCCCCAGGATCCCAGCTTAGCCTTTTTGTAAACTTATCAGAACTTTCCCTGTTTTTGGTTCTACATCCTTGTTAGAGTTGAGTGTTTAATGGTCCTTTTTAGTTTGTTGTTCTAGGTTATAAAGCTTTATCAATTGCTTGTATAAGTGTTCTTGGCCCTGAAGCCATTGCAACCAGATAATTCTTAATCAAAGATTGGGAATAATGGAGCTAGAACACTTGGGAAACAGAATATTTTTTTCAGATGGCGCCTAAGAAACACTTAGGCAAGAAATTTGTCCTGGATGTACCTGAGGAACGGTCCACAATTTAGCAGTGTAAATAGAGAAACGACATTGTTCAGTCCTATTTTTGTGATTTTGGCAGTCACCACCATGTTTTCTATGATGGTCCGAAGATCTCTATCAGGCTGGTAGGAGCTGATCTCTTTGCATATGAAACAGGGGGAGGACCCATATACAGCTCTATGTACAATTCTGAATGTCAAACTGAATATGCTATTTGACGGGAAGTCCATGTAGAGATTTTCCGGAGAGAACATGTGTGGCTAATTCTGTAGCTGAGTTGCAAAATTCTGGCTCACCTGAAGTTTCTGAAGTAAGTAATCAAGCAGACCAACTTAGAGGTAATTTACGTGGCCTAGTCTAAAGAAGACAACTTCTGATAAGGCCCATCTTTTACTATCTTCACAATAGAAAGTCAACATTTTCCTTAATGTTTTCAGATGAAATGACCTAAAGATACTACAGCATATACCTGTTTGGAAGGAGAGGATTTTAATCAGTCTTTGCTCTAAGACGTATAATAGTCTATATAAGGGCCAGAAACAGGACCCCTTTCCAGAGGTCGATAAGGGTCTAGCCAAAGGTCAACTTTGGTGTTCACAACTATCATCTTGGTTTCAACATTTAGTTTGAGCCAGCTGCTATCCATCCATTCCCAGATACTTCTCATGCACTGTTAGAACCAAACTCTAGAAGCCAGATCTCCACCCAGTCTTTCTATCAACCGGATGGCATCCGCCTAAGCGATGTGGAGGAATGTAGCTAGCTGCCTCACATAAAAACCCAAGAGATGACTTAAAGGAGCGAATGCAGAGGAATACCACATTTCAAAGGCAGATCTTGGGCCCTTATTGGTTAAAGTCTACCTGATTAAGTGCTCTTTCATAAATGAGAGCTAGACCAAGACAGAATCAATAATATCCTCTACCTTTAAAGGATGGAAGAAGATACCATGATCTACAATATCTAGCGCAGAAGAGAGATTTAATAGTATCAGCGCGCTGATCCCACCATGGTCAGCCTCCATCCTCAGCTCATCGACTATGGCTAACACGACACATTCAGTACTTCGTGCCGAACAAAAATCAGTTTGGGTATCACCAAGTATTTCACTGGATTGCAGGCAATTGCCTAGTTGTTTGCCATGTAACTGCCTAATATTTTAGTGCCACGGGTAAGATGCAGATCTGACTAAACGTCTTTGTTATCGAGGATTCAGCTTCTGATAACTTTTTTAAGAACTGCATTAATTAAGACAACATCTTGTCCTACGAAGGTGTTAAACATTAGTCTCAGGTTCTTGACTAAGCTGCTCTGGAGTAGTGTTTAGATGTCAATATGACAGCCATGGGAGGGTAACCTATTTTTAAATTAGTTAAGGCTACATATAATTTTTTTAGAAAGTAAAGTGAGATTAAAAAGAGTTTTTGCAGCCTCGTGTTCTGTTACAAATATTTGGAAGTGTTGAGAATCACATAGCTGATGTATTTTATGAATAAAATAAACTTTTAGTGAATTACAGAACTGTTGCTAGGAATAGATTTCGGGTATTTCAGAATTATCTGAGAGATTTTCTAAGGTTTTCCAGGGGGGGTTGTAAGACAATGTCACTTTGTCTGTGCCTATTTAGTAGACTGAATTACTAGTTTATATATGTTTATAGCTGTTTGAATTTGGTTGTGGAGGTGTCATTATAGCTGCATCTCTATGCTTGCCTCAGCGTTGTTTTGGTAAGTCGTTCTTCCCTAGTGAGCCAAGGTGCAGACTTTCTGTGGTTGCTTATATGTTTAGACTTTACTGGAACCTGGATATGCCACACAGAGTTATCCATTTTTTGTAGTTTAGGTATCCCTCCTCTACAGACTCCAACCTTGTTTGAGTGGCATTTCTTTAGTCACACTGGAACCTCTTTAGATCAATCTTGTAAGAATTACAAACCTGGATATACTCTTTTTTTTTAGTTAAAGTTTTTTGTGTGGTGGAAAGGAATGGGAAATGTAATGATGAAATGATCTGACCAGCAGTTAGATTTAGCCTGTATGATTTTAAAATGGAGGCCTAAAGTCCACTATGATCTAAAAGGTGACATTTAATGTGGGGGGTGTTGATTTGTTTGTGCTAGGTTCTAGGAAGGGAGTGAATTGCAGAATCCCTTTGATTTTCATTGCCCAATAATTGAAATCTTCAATGATAAAAAGTTGGTTAGTTCTTGATAACAATGAGTAGAGTACCTCAAAATGTAGAATAGGAAAAGCAGTCATAGAGGACAATATGTGAGGAACAAAGTAATGTAATGGCCGGGTGGGACATACACAGAGAAGGAGGTTGCCTACATTTTAAGACCTGGCAGAGATCCTACAGACATAGAAAGGTGACATTTCTAAATGTGGGTAGCTTGCCTCCGCATTTACCTCCAGGTCTATTTCTTTTAAAAATATGATGACCTGCTGAAACAGCCTGACGAATCTCAGGATTGGCTGTTTCTGTAAGCCACATTTTGGTAACTTGTAGTATATTTAGCTCCAGTAAGTAAAAAAGTTTGACCCACACAGAGTGACTTGGACAGGATTTTGCTTCCCTGGAGTAATGACCTCAGCTCCCTGATCTGACCTCAAAATCTTGAAAGTTTTGTCAGAGTGAAAGAAAAAGATGGTGGACATCAATCCTTGTGCAAGGATATGACATAACTCCAGGAATAAGACAGCATTTTCTAGCATCATTCCAAAGACCTGAAATTAGCCTGTGACATCACTTCAGGAATACAGACTTAAGTTGTAATAGCACTCAGTGGACCTGAGATGGGAGTGTGACATTGACCTGTAAACCCGCCTTAGCGTTGAGTGATCAATCCATGTGCCCAACGTGCTCCTACCACCCTCAACCTCAATACAAGCAGCCTGCAAGACTCTGACCTCAGTGCATGGACCGATATGAGACTGCACCATAATCCCTGCAGACCGTCATCAGAAGAAGTCGGAGGTTAAGTCTTTGGATCACTTTAACATCTTTGCAATATTAAAACTATGAAAAATTCCACTTCAACATCTAAACAAAATGAAATCTTGAAACACAACTTCAAGAAACACAATTAGTAAGTAATAGAGAAAAAAACATTAGGCTACTTCTTCAGATGCTAACTTTGCTGTGCTGGCTGCTTAAATACACACAATGAATATAAAATAGTTAAATTCTCAATTTCTCACTGAATTTGCAAACTATCAACAGAAGAGGCTGCACAATCGTCCTGTCTTAAGATAGGCTCACCTTCAAGAACTTTGTCATTTAAAAATGTCCTCTGGGATAAAGATCTCAGAGGAGTTCAGAAATCAATCAGTTGTGCCAGTCACAGGTCCACCAGTCCATAGTGCAGACAGATTTGAAATATAGTGTTGATGCAACATCCTGCATTGTGGAATTGATCCACAGAAGTGGACTGCAGCCCAGAGCACAGCAGATTCTCATGGACCAGGCTCCCTTCATGACACAGTCTTCACCCCTCTTGATAGTCCCATCCCACTCCTGAATGGGGAAACAGGACCACTGGTGACCCTGTTTCTAGTGAGTGGGCTGAAAAGGGCTTAAACAACCTTGCTGTAATTAGGGCTGGAAACACCACCTTGGATTCTGAAGAAGCGCAATCCATAAAGTAGACCCCAAGTCCAGATTCTTTGGAAGCGTACAGTTTCGAATGAAAAAATGAAAGTGTAATAACAGTGTAAACATGTCAAACCACACTATTCCTGCATTTGTAATATCTCCTGGATGCAAAAGGCACATGATGGAAACCCCACCTCCGTTGCTTGCTTGGAAAAGGTATTCGACTGTGTTGCCTTCTTTCGTCTGGGTCGTGTTGGTGAAGACTCAACCAACACCATAGTTAACTTGTGCTCCTTGACCAGAGTTCTGCTCTAAAGACTCCTACCCCTCATGTTTTTCTTTGCAGCTCCTTTCTCGATGTCTAGAAATGAAAAAAACTGTGGGGAAAGCATTCTGGCTTTGGCATGTAAACTAAACTGAGTTTGTAAAGTGCTTTGCAATCCTTGCTAATGGACTGAAGAGCTTCAACTATAAAACAGAAGCATTTGGACCCTATGTGAACTTTTTGAGGGTTATAACATCCTTCTTCTTTGGAAATAAAGATGGTGGAAAGCACTTGCCACCCTTTTACAACCCACTTATACTCCAACATGGAGAAACAGTCTTGGCAGGTTCTTTCGGGAGCTTCCCTTCTCTTGGACATGGCTGAACCTCGGTTGGTTGCTGACCAGCTCCACTGATGCTCTGCTCCAATATTCCTCCACGCGCCGGACTACCTGTCACACCATTATGGTGGGCCGCTTCTTCAAAGCTTAGGAGCCCATTATTCGGCACAGCGCACCCTGCTTGATTTCAGGTCTACGTGCCATCCTCCTCCCTGGCACGTGAGTTGAGCTCCAGCGCTACCTGCATGCCCACGTTCTCTAGTTATTCAAGATGCAACATCTACCTCACCCGACGCAGCTGCACTCTGCCGCTGAGAGCTTGTCCACGGTTTGCCACATGTTCTTGATATCCATGAAGGACACAGGCTCAAACTTGGTGGGCCTGCAGCATGGGTGGCTGCTGACCTTGTCAGGTGGGCCCCCTGAGATGGCCTTCTGCTTGAGAAGGTGGGAGAGAGTGAGATCATAGTTGTTCCTGGAGCGGTGGCAGGCTCCGCTGCAGTACTTGAAAAGTACTATCTCGTCAGAGTTGTAGCCGAGCCCCAAGTCCCGCACTTTGACCATGAGACTGCGGATGCGGCAGCCGCGGCCTCCGCGCTGGTTCTTTTTGTTGTTCTTGCTCTTGGACTTGGTAAGCCCGGCAGGAGAGCGCTCAGCCCGCAGCAACAGGTCATCCGCGAAGTCCGCATGGCTATGTCCATTTGAAGTAACATTGTCCACTGTGTAAAAATAAGAGAGAAGGAATTAACAGGTACAAAGTAGAAAAGAGAGAATCCTAACTTAACCAACTCTGATACATAAGTTACTACAACCCAAGGCAGACACCAATGGCCTGATTTAGATTTTATCGGATAGGTTACTCCATCACAAAGGTGACGGATATCCTGTCAGTCGAAATTTAAATCCCATAGGACAGTGGTTCCCAATCTGTGGTCCGGGGACCCCTGGGGGTCCTCAAAGCCTCCTCAGGGGGTCCGCGACTGCTTAGAAATGTATATAATATTAACAGATTTGTCCCCCAGCTTTCAATAATGACTCATTGAGGGGACCCCAGATTCCAGTAGCGATTCAGTGGGGGTCCCCGGTTTCCAGTAATGATAAAATAGGGGTCCACAGAAGTCAAAAGGTTGGGAACCAATGCCATAGGATATAATGGGATTTATATTTTGGTGAACTGGAATCTGGCACCATTGTGACAGAGTAACTCATCCGCTAAGATGTAAATCAGGCCCCCAAGTCTCCTTTCAATAAAAGGATCCAGCTTGAAATCCCTAACTCAAGTATTAGGAAAGCAAAACAAGAAGCCTGGGCAAGCACAGGAAGGTACCATTACAGTCTGGTATTTACACTTCTGCCCAAAGACTGGCTTGCCACTGGTATGTACACTCCTGCCCAAAGAGACCTGTCCGTAGCTATAACCCACGCCTAATAGGCACACTCCTGCCCAAAGACGACTCACCACTAATATGCACACTCCTGCCCAAAGGCAGGCTCACCACTGGTGTGTACACTCATACCCAAAGATGACTCACGACTGGTATGCACACTCCTGCCCAAAGGCAGGCTCACCACTGGTGTGTACACTCCTACCCAAAGATGACTCAACACTGGTATATACACACCTACTCGAAAACTGCCCACAGCTGGTGTGTACACTCTTAAGACTGACCCGCCACTAGTATGTACACTATCCAATGACTCCCCTCTGGTGTGCACACTCCTGCCCAAGAATGGCTCCCCTCTGGTGTGTACACTCCTGCACAAGAATGGCCCTCTGGTGTGTACACTCCAGTCTAAGAATGTCTCGCCTCACGTGTGTACACTCTTGCCCAAGAATGGACAACTTCAAGTGTGCACACTCCTGCCCTAGAATGGCCCTCCTCAGGTGTGTACACTCCTGCCCAGGAATGGCCATCTCTGGTGAGTACACTCCTGCTGTAGAACGGCCCACTTCTAGTGTGTACATTCCTGCCCTAGAATGTACCTCCTCTGGTGTGTACACTCCTAAGAATAGCCCACCTCTAGTGTCTACACTCCTACCCAAGAATGACCCACCTCTCGAGTGTAGACTCCTGCCCAAGAACGGCCCACCTCTGGTGTGTACATTTCTGCCCTAGAATGGCCCACCTCTAGTGTGTACCCTCCTGTCCAAGGATGGTCCACCTCTGCTGTGTACACTCCTGCCCAAGGATTGCCCACCTCTGGTGTGTACACTCCTGCCTAAAGATGGCCCACCTCTGCTGTGTACACTCCTGCTCAAAAGGGCCCAACTCTGCTGTGTACACTCCTGCCCAAGAATGGCCCATCTCTGCTGTGTGCACTCTTGCCCAAGAATGACCCACCTGTGGTGTGTACACTTCTGTCCTAGAATGGCCCACCTCTAGTGGGTACCCTCCTGTCCAAGGATGGCCCACCTCTGGTGTGTACACTCCTGCTCAAAAGGGCCCACCTCTGCTGTGTACACTCCTGCCCAAGGATGGCCCACCTCTGCTGTGTACACTCCTGCTCAAAAGGGCCCACCTCTGCTGAGTACACTCCTGCCCAAGAATGGCCTATCTCTGCTGTGTACACTCCTGCCCAAGAAGGGCCCACCTCTGCTCTGTACACTCCTGCCCAAGAAGTGCCCACCTCTGGTGTGTACACTCCTGCCCAAGAAGGGCTGTCATCACCCCCTTCCCACCATTGGTGTTGCTGCCCAAAGAGAGGCATCCAGAATGTCTTCTGTCCAAGGATGGCCCAACTCTGCTGTGTACACTCCTGCCCAAGAATGGCCTATCTCTGCTGTGTACACTCCTGCCCAAGAATGGCCCATCTCTGCTGTGTACACTCCTGCCCAAGGATTGCCCTTCTCTGTTGTGTACACTCCTGCCCAAGGATTACCCATCTCTGCTGTGTACACTCCTGCCCAAGGATTGCCCATCGCTGGTGTGTACACTCCTGCCCAAGGATTGCCCATCTCTGCTGTGTACACTCCTGCCCAAGGATTGCCCTTCTCTGTTGTGTACACTCCTGCCCTAGAATGGCCCATCTCTGCTGTGTACACTCCTGCCCAAGGATTGCCCTTCTCTGTTGTGTACACTCCTGCCCTAGAATGGCCCATCTCTGGTGTGTACACTCCTGCCCAAGAATGGCCTATCTCTGCTGTGTACACTCCTGCCCAAGGATTGCCCACCTCTGCTGTGTACACTCCTGCCCAAGGATTGCCCTTCTCTGTTGTGTACACTCCTGCCCTAGAATGGCCCACCTCTGCTGTGTACACTCCTGCCCAAGGATTGCCCACCTCTGGTGTGTACACTCCTGCTCAAAAGGGGCCAACTCTGCTGTGTACACTCCTGCCCAAGAATGGCCCATCTCTGCTGTGTGCACTCTTGCCCAAGAATGACCCACCTGTGGTGTGTACACTTCTGTCCTAGAATGGCCCACCTCTAGTGTGTACCCTCCTGTCCAAGGATGGCCCACCTCTGGTGTGTACACTCCTGCTCAAAAGGGCCCACCTCTGCTGTGTACACTCCTGCCCAAGGATGGCCCACCTCTGCTGTGTACACTCCTGCTCAAAAGGGCCCACCTCTGCTGAGTACACTCCTGCCCAAGAATGGCCTATCTCTGCTGTGTACACTCCTGCCCAAGAAGGGCCCACCTCTGCTCTGTACACTCCTGCCCAAGAAGTGCCCACCTCTGGTGTGTACACTCCTGCCCAAGAAGGGCTGTCATCACCCCCTTCCCACCATTGGTGTTGCTGCCCAAAGAGAGGCATCCAGAATGTCTCCTGTCCAAGGATGGCCCAACTCTGCTGTGTACACTCCTGCCCAAGAATGGCCTATCTCTGCTGTGTACACTCCTGCCCAAGAATGGCCCATCTCTGCTGTGTACACTCCTGCCCAAGGATTGCCCTTCTCTGTTGTGTACACTCCTGCCCAAGGATTGCCCATCTCTGCTGTGTACACTCCTGCCCAAGGATTGCCCATCTCTGGTGTGTACACTCCTGCCCAAGGATTGCCCATCTCTGCTGTGTACACTCCTGCCCAAGGATTGCCCATCTCTGCTGTGTACACTCCTGCGCAAGGATTGCCCTTCTCTGTTGTGTACACTCCTGCCCAAGGATTGCCCTTCTCTGTTGTGTACACTCCTGCCCTAGAATGGCCCATCTCTGCTGTGTACACTCCTGCCCAAGGATTGCCCATCTCTGGTGTGTACACTCCTGCCCAAGAAGGCCTGGCATCACCCCTTCCCACCATTGGTGTAGTGGGCAGACAGCTGCCCAAAGAGAGGCGTCCAGAATGTCAGGCGCAGCGCTCAGACGCGCGCCCTGCCCCACCGCTGCTGCCATCCCCGCAGAGCCCCGTCCCTGTGCGGTCACTCACCGGAGAGCGGGATCCAGGTGCCCCTCAGTGGGGCCTCCATGCTGTCGTCCCCCATGGCCTCCAGCAGCGCAGGGTTGGCGGTGCCCATGCTGTCGTCGTCACCCGTGGTCAGCTGGTCCCCCAGGCTGGCGTCCTGCTGCCAGCTCTCTGGCGAGGGCGATCCGGCCACCAGCCCGGCGAGGAGGGACAGGCAGGTGAGGGCGGCCCAGAGCGACACCTGAGGGCGAGAAGGCAGGGTCATGACCGGTGCGCAGGCAGCAGGCGAGGCGCGCAGCGGGCCCTTGGAGTGTGCGCGCCCTGTGCGCGCAGCATGCCCATCCGGGGCGCCCTGGCTACAAGACGGGAATACCGAGGGCCATGACGTGTGCGGGAGGCGCACACCCTGGCAGGCCTCTGCCCACGCTCACCGGGGCACCGCCGAGGCATCCCTGCCCTTAGATTTGCCCCTGACCCCAGGGGCGCGCTGCCACCTGCCCAAGGGCACACATTTCAGCCAGGGTGTCAGTAGCCCATGCTGGGACGGGGCGAGGAGCAGGTGGGAGGTCTGCCGAGCAGCCAATGGCTGCGCAGAGAAAGTGCCATTCCTTTCTACTCCGTCACGGCTGTCAGAGCTGGCCGACCTGCATTCCAGGTGAGCGGGAGGCTCCTGCGGGGGCCGGGCGGCCAGGTGAGGCCTGGCAGGTGCTGCCGACGCGCGTGGAGGTGCAGGGAGGCTGGGGAGGACGCGCCGGGACCCTGACCCACCCAGGCCCCTCATCCACCCCCACCCAGGCACGTCCTCGTGAGGTGACCGATGCTCGGCTGTCTGGGGGGTTAAGGGACGAAGACAGGGCTCTGGGGCGTGGTGCTGGAAGCAGAAAGGACGCAGGGGTGGGGTACGGTCTAAACGTGTGAACTGGGGCTGTGTGGGGCAGGAAGAAGGGGGGGCATGACTGAGGCAATGGCTTATGGTTTTACCCCTAGGCCTGGACTCCCAAGAGGCGGGCTGTATGAAGTCGCTGAAGGATGCCGGCTGCAGGGGCAGCCTCTATATTTACAGCTGTGGGGGTCGGCTAGGTTCTTGCGCCGAGGCCTGGATGCCCAAGAGGGCCAGCATGCTGCGAGGGGGGGACCCTGGTACCGAGCCTGCCCCGGGGCATCGGATGCCACAGGGCAAGGGTGCAGTGGGAGGGGACGTGAAGGGGTGCAGGCAGGGGTGTAGCTTCAGAGGGGGAGTTTGGGGTGTTACAGTCCTCTAATAAATGTGTTTTCTGGTAAATAGTTGGGTGCAGGTGCTTTCCGTCGGGTACTGTGAGGTGTCTGTCCGATTTCACCAGGAGTTTTTACATAAACACAGACAAAAGGCCAGAATCTCTCTCTCTCTCTCAAAAACTTTGGTTATTTTACAAACATTTGTGCTTCTTCTCTTAGTACCGTGACCAATCCGCATTCCTCCCCCTTTCCACTGCCCCTCTCATTCACCCGACCCTGCTTGTTGTCTAATGTGTTTTAACATTATGGCCCTCATTACAACTTCGGCAGTCTTATAGAAAGACCGCCGAAGCTGCGAGCGCCACTATACCGTCATGCTGGCGGTATTCCTAGCTCCCTATTATGACTTTTCCGCTGGCCCAGCAGAAAAGTCACATCAGCATTGCTGCCAGCTCATAATAGAGCCGGCGGCAATGTTGATGTGCAGCGAGTGCAGCAGCACCCGTCGCGCATTTCACTGCCCGTAATTCGGGCAGTGAAATGCGCAATGGGGCTGTGCCTGGGGGCCCCTGCACTGCCCATGCCAAGAGCATGGGCAGTGCAGGGGCCCCAAGGGGCACCCTGAGTCCCCCTTACTGCCAGCCTTTCCATGGCGGTGTTTACCGCAATTGGACAGGATGGCGGTTGGGGATTATGACCGCCTGGCGGAAGCTTGGCGGTCACTTGGAGGGGCCGGCGGTATGGCCGTGGCTAATGCGCCACGGTCATAATACGCTGGCGGTACACCGCCAGCCTGTTGGCAGTGTTACGCCAGCTTACCGCCAGCTGCCAGGGTCGTAATGAGGCCCTACATGTCAGCCTGTTCCTTGGAAAATCTGAATCCCTCCCCCACCTCCTCCAATCTTACTAACCAAGCTACGCCCCTGATTTCAGGGACTGAGGTGATGGGCTAATGTCTGGTTAAAGGATCAGATATATGTATAGCGCCCTGTACAAACTGAGCAGCCTTAAGGCGCAGTTAACAGATGCTGCCTTACCTACGTGTACAGGGGGGGTTTCTAAAATTAGCCTACATGCATTGCAAACCACAAACGAGGCTGTCATTTGGCACACAAAAATGCTAATATTCTGTTTTGCTTGGCGTTTGCTACCACAGCTTTTGCGTATCACTGTTCCATTTAATTGTACCAAGTTTCTTTCGGTCGGCAGAATGAAAGGCAGAGTTTGCCCTACCCGAGTTCGAACTTGGTGTCGTTCGCACCAGCAGTAGCGTAGCAAGGATGCCAGGGGCCTGGTGCAAGCAAGGTATAGCGCTCCTTTGCTTGCTGTTGATGTAGTAAATATCAGGAGTAATTATCAGGGTTGAATGGGCCCTGGTGCCACTGCACCTACTGCACCAGGTGTAGCTATCCCCCTGCACACCCGCTGGCAGCAACGATCTGGGTCGCTAGCATGGTGCTCGCTTCTCCAAAGGGGTGGAAGGTTACAAGGCTGGACCTCTTGACCCAGATGCAAACCTGCAGTTTACAAATAACTTCTTGATAGGGTGCAGGTGGCAACTTAGGCCCCCATTACGAGTTCCCTGTTCACTCAGAGGGGACATAAGGTGGATGCGTTAAAGAATGGGGCAAACCAGCCGGATCCAGGATTACCAGGTCCTTAATGCAGGTTTTTTCCAGTTCTGGGAAGTGTAATGCTGATATGCACCACCTGTTGCGAACCGGAAGTAAATATATGAGGGGGTCACGTGATGGGTGGGTGTCATGGAAGGCATGTGCAGGAGGAGAGGCTGTGGGCTCTCTAAGGTGAGCATTGTCCGCTCCCCAGTGTCCCCCATTGGCGCTCAAGGCGGTTGGGTGGTACCTCTGCCCTGCAGCGCCTGCCCCCCTACCCATGGGTTTCCCAGGCTGTGACCTGACTGGTACAAGGAGTTTAAGGTGGACTTGGGGGAGAGACTGTTCAAGATCTTGACTGACAGGGCAGACCCCGGTTCCACAGGGGAGGTAGTGTCTGTGCCAGGGCAGGCTTTAGGGCAGTGCGACCTGTGCAGTCGCACTGGGTGCTGACCTGGAGGGTGGCACTGAGCTCCAATAATTTAGGATTTAAAAGCACCTGCTGCAGAGGTCCTTGTGTGTCCAAATTTCAAGCAACAATACAAATGTCAAGACAACGCTTGTGTTTACTGTACCTGCTAGAGAGAGAGAGCGACTGAAGTTTTGTCTAGAGACAGCTTTGACTCGCCATAAAGTAACACCGAGGGATAATGTGCCTGCTGCAAATAACAGATCTGTATTCTATGTGGATAGTTGAGTGGATTAGTAAAGTCAGCTTTTGCCAGAGCTTTAAAGCAAATGAAATGCATGTGAGAGAGGGACTGTGGCGAGAGCTGAGGGCAACTTTTACCGGGTCTAGTGAGGGAATCCAAGGAGGAAGGCATGGGGGTGCGCCCCAAAAAAACAATTGTTGCACCGAGCGCCACCAGCACTAAAGATTGTACTACTGAATGTCGACCCCCAGAATATAGTGCTCCAAGACTATCAAGCGACAAAATATTGAAAGGTAACTGTGTATAGGGAATTATATAGATTTACTGGTCTTAACTTCACTTCTACGTACCTTGAAGATATTTGTACTGCGTCTGAACACATGTGGAATTAGGTATAGAAAATCTAGACTTGCATGTCAATATTTTTTTAGAGATTTCTTTCCTTGATATTGTGTCCCATTGCCATTGTGGGGTTGATATTCAGGGCGTACTCTCTGTAGAACAAGTTCTTTCTTAAATAGCTGAGACTGTCTCCATCTCAGCATCGGTTCAGGGCAGACCTCACAACTATCCTCAAACAATAGTTCTGTCTTCCTGACTAACTCTCAGCCTGCCACAGGGAATGCCCCCCCTCCCATCATAATAGTCACAAATTATGTTTATATAGTGCTTCCTACTGCACTTCTTCCATTTCTAAGGACTGTGGTGGTATTTAAAGCAAATTGAATGTTATTCAGTTTACTGGCTTCAGAAGCATGTAAGGCTGAGGTGGCCCTGCAGGATTTGAACTTGTGATGTGCAAATCACGGCAGATGTCAGGGTAAGCATAACTCAGTGAGTCATCTCACGCGCTGTAAACAGTCTTGTGCACTGTATGTTAGGCTGCACTCTGGTCGTGCCATCACTTCCTGTGCGCGTTTTCAATGTACAGGGGGGCGGGGAGCGGCTGACAGACAGGGGTGGGTGAGTAGGGTAAATAATGCAGTGTAGAGACCCCAGACTGTCCCATGTCAGACATGAGTAGCTCAACCTGTCTTGATATCTCCTGCTGTCCCACATCAGGTGAGAGCACCTCAAACAATCCCGAGGCCTTCAGCTCTCCTTGCCAGGGGCTGTGTTATGCAAAGTGCCCTGCGGGCGCAACGGACATGAGCACCTGTTTTTTGCACCCCGGGGCACTTTGGTGTTACAAAAGGGGCTACGAACATTTGCACGGCCTCTTCTGTGATACTGGTAGCACTGGTGCACATGTAGCTCTAGAGCTCTCTGAAGTGGCGTTTTGCTCATTTATATGGCGGTGTAACCCACGCAAAGGAAGGAATCATTTTGCCGCTGCACCGAGGCATATTATAGATGCGGGGCAGACGCACACATGACCTTAGGTGGTGCATTAATAGTGCCACAAAAAGGTGGCACACTCTCAGTTTGCTCCGCCTTTGGGCACAGCGTTAGGGGGGGAAGAGGGTCTCATGGACCCCTGAGACATACCCCTTCAGGTGTCTGCAGTCATTCATTGCACCTGCGTGGGGGATCTCACTACGCTCTTTGAAGTGCAGGTGGGCACAGAGAAACCTGGAGTGCCTTGAAACAGCCGCTCTGTACTTCACTGAATGCACTGCCCCAAGAACAGCAGGAGCTTGCAGCTGAGGGCTGAGATCTTAAGTTATCCCACATCAGGTGGAGTAGCTCACTGAGGCCAGAGCTCTCACGCTGGTCCACCTTAGGTGTGAATAGCTCCCCTGCTTCAGATATCTCAAGCTCACCCATGTCAGGAGCGAGTAGCCCACAGAGGCCAGAAATCTCAGGTCTTCCCATGTCACGTGGGAGTAGTTTAAAGAGGCTGGAGATCCCAAGGGATCTCACACTGCCATATGTCAGGTGTGAGCAGCTCACAGATGCCAGAGATGTCTTGCTGCCCAGCATCAGCTGTGAGCAGCTCACAGAAGGCGGGAATGTGGCGCTGTCCCACGCCAGGTGTGAGTAGCTCGAGCTGCACCAGGGCAGGTGTAAGTACCTCAGCCAGTCCAGCTGTCTCGAGCTCTTTAACGTCAGGTGCGAGAAGCGCATGGAGGCCAAAGACACCTTACACAGATGCTGTTTTCTTTTAAGTGCGTCTGAGCTGTAGTCTTGCATTTATTACTAGTGGGAGTGTGTGTGTGTGTGTAAGTGGTGGGGGTTGCTGCTTGCAAGGTCCAGGATGCAAAGACACAGACTAGACTCTGGGACAGGGTCACAGCTCACACGGGCCACCCTGACATGCATAGAGACATCCAAGACTGGGTTGGAGTCTCACGCCTCACACGGGCCACCCTGAGATGCAAAGAGACACCCAGGACTTGGCGAGGTGCTCACACCTCACACAGGCCACCCTGAGATGCAAAGAGACACTTTAGCCTCTGTGACAGGCTCACGCATCACACGGGCCACCCTGACATGCATAGAGACATCCAAGACTGGGTGGGAGTCTCACGCCTCACACGGGCCACCCTGAGATGCAAAGAGACATCCAGGACTGGGCAAGGTGCTTGCGCCTCACACGGGCCAACTTGAGTTGCAAAGAGACATCCAGGACTGAGCAAGGCGCTCACACCTCACATGGGCCACCTTAAGATGTAAAGAGACATCCAGGACTAGGTGAGAGTCTCACGCCTCACACGGGCCACCTTGAGATGCAAAGAGACATCCAGGAATGGACGAGGCGCTCACATGGGACACCTTGAGATGCACAGAGACATCTAAGCCTCTGTTACAGGCTCACGCCTCACATGGGCCATCTTGAGATGCAAAGAGACAGCCAAGGCAGGGTGGGAGTCTCACCCCTCACACTGGCCACCTTGAGATGCAAAGAGACATCCAGGTTTGGATGGTGGCGCTAACACGTGCTACCTTGAGGTCTCGGCGCTGTGTGGCGGGAGCAGGCCTGTCTAGGAGAGACACCACTTTCCGGAGAGTGAGGCTCCAGCCCTCGAGTGAGCCTTCAGGTGCCTGGAGGTGCATGCCATTCCACGGGCACACGTCATCCCTTCCGGAACGGCTGCTCTTGTGATCTTGGGCCTCGGCCAGGGACTCATCCGTGGCGAGGTCACGGGCGGCCAGGTTCGAGGATTGTGGGAAGATAGTTGGAAGCCGGAGGCTGGCAGCAGAGCCAGGCCGGATGGGCACGCGGCCAAGGTTTAAGAACCAGCACGTTCCAGTGCCCTGATTAAAAGCACCGAGAAGTCCCCGGGGTGGGGCAGGAGGAGCTGCCTGGCTCTGCGCGTCACGTCACGAGACTGCCCGAGGACATTCCCACAGTGAGTGAGACATGGACACCGACTCCCAGGGAATCTCGTGAGACCCAAATAATATATCCTGGGGATTTGGGGGGACGGGGCGGCGTGAGAGCCCCTGATGGAGTGAGAATCTGGTCTGTGCTCCCATAAACTGTTTGTGAGGCTCAGACTGGGGCAGCCTCAGAGACACCACAGCTTAAACCTGCTCAAGAACCCACCGACCCTGCCATCGCCACAGGACAATGCAATGCCAATTTGGGGGTGCCCTTGATCTGTGGGGCCCTCTGCCACTAAAAAATCTTGTCTGCTGAGTTGCACAGAGACTGACAAGTGGCTGCTGGGTACAGGCCACTGCTCCTTTAAGAGCAGGGACAGGGCTTCGAGGGTGAACTGGCATCCGAGAGAATCCCATTGTCCAATGACAGAATCACTTCCGGAGCATACCTAGACGCTAAGCCCCCTCTGAGCCCCCAATCGCCACCTCCAAACTTTCTGTAAGGCTGGTGCTTCGTTTCTTTGGGATGGCCGCTTTTCTGGGGCTCCTAGTGTCAGAGCAGGTGCAGAGGGGTGCGGTCCCTGGTGCATTCTTCAAAAACAGGCACAATCCAAGCCAGTGATATAGCATTGTGACCCCAAGACACGATGGGTAAATGAGAGCACCCCCACAGTTATGGCCCAGCAACCCCAGGAGAAGGTCTCAGAGGCCCCACCTGGGCTGTGAAAGAACCTCCCCCATAGAGGGAGACTGACATATTGTTTCCAGTGGGAACGTGTAAGAGCTGCACATGAGGTGAGGCTCTGATATGAGCTCACTCAGGTGAGTGAGACTTTCCTCCATAGTGTGAGACTCGCATATGGACATCAGTGTTTGGGGGAGGTCGGGCTGTGTGTGTGTGAACTCTGTGGATGGAGCGACACTCAGCACTGGCTCCTTTAGGAGTGCACAATGGAGTGAGACCCTGGGAGCTCAGTGTCAGAGTCCCTGCCAGAGACTAAGGCTCAGCTGTGGGAGCCTTCAGGTGCTGACGTCACTGGCCTCAAAAGAACCCGGATTTTCTTCCTACTTTGAACTCTGGACGAAACACACCCAAAGGGGGAGGGATGCAAAGTAAACATTGCTTTTTTTCAGTACTACAGTCCTTTGGTTGAAGGAATAAAAGTTTGTTTTTCTTCAAAAGGACATGTTGCCACGCAACCACACCCAACCAAAACACAAAAGAACACAAAAGGGTACATGACAGAAGGCCAAAACGAGTTGGCCAGCTTGGCTGCAAGGAGACCGTGTGGGTATGTGGTATTTGTGTAGCGCAAACCCAGCTGAAATGCGGTGTCAATGGGAGGGATATAGTCGACAACTGACTGTGGGAGTATCTGGGTTCTAAGAGTGGAAGGGGAGCCCTACTTCATCGTGGTGTCATTTTCTCAAGAGAGGTGTCTCCAGCTCTATCCTAAACTACTCTCTAGCCAGAGTACAGTATTGTAACTCTATGACTTGCTCCTCTAACATGCACAGTTTTCGCATAAATGACGTCACTTCAGATGCTGTGAGTGTAATTATAGATACTCTGTTTTAACATGCTACATGTGATGTAATATGATAGGGTATAAGCTGTGCATGTGGTAGGCGCGAGTTATAATGAATTTAGTTTGGCTAGCGAGTTCACACCACCGTACGGAGGTGCGCCAGTTATATTGATTTTACGGCGGGCGTTGATTATAACTTTAAGTTATAAATGTAAAGTTATAATTATAACTTTAGAATTATCAAACTTTGTGTACTTTACGTTGGTTTTGAATAGAAATATTAAATTACGTTTTTCTAACTATAAACACTAGCCTGTGTTTTTCATTAAATTGTAATTGTTTTTGTTAATAAAAATGTGTTTCAGATCGTAGAGTGGAGTGCCATTGGATGAAGTGTCATCGAGTGAAGTGTCATAGAGTACAGTGGAGGCTCCGCAAATAAAACGATAGGTCAGTCCTATATTTTTATGTGCGGACACTCTACAGTCGTAAAGATTCTGCAAGGACAATGCCTTTGCGTCTAGCAAAATGAGTTTACCATTGTGAATCAGGGCCAGAGGGCACAACAAGTTAGTGATATATTGGGCCGCAGTATAAAGCGGTAATTTCCCGGTATAGCACGGTACACGATGATGACAAAAAATTATATGATTGGGTAATGACTGCCCTTACCAAATTAAAAGGCAGTCATATTGTTTAGACCACACTTTGGAGGTGTTTTGGTTTTAAGTGTAAAAATACTGTCCTCCTGTGTTATAAGTGTATAGCAAGGGTTGAGTCAGTTTTTATAAGTGTGTAAAGGTAAGTAAAAGATGTTTTGTTACTCTAAATATTTCAAATAAAGTTTGTGGAGTATCAAAGTACTACCATATTGTGTAGACCGCACTTACTATACTTTGTGGTTTCTAGTGGTGAATATAGTGTAGAACAGTGTTTTTACATTTTTAAAAACATTTTTGTAACTCCACTTTACTACAGTATATTTACCCTTAAAACTCAGAACGCAGTCTAAGTGTAGTGGAAACAATAGTTTGCCCTTCTGAAATTGAAAGCTTGAAATATTGTCCAGGCCACACTTTTGTGTGTGTTCTGGGCTGTAAGTAGAAATATAGTGTAATACAGTGTTTTTTTCGATTTTGGCATATTTAAATTGTTTACAAAGTTTTTAAGAACACTGTAATACACTATATTTCAAGTTCAAATCCAGAAAGCACACTATGGCCTGATTTAGGTCTTGGCGGATGGGGTTACTCTGTCCACAAACGTTACTGATATCCTGTCCGCCATATTACGATTCCATTATATTCTATGGAAATCATAGTATGGCGGAAGGAATAGCCATCACGTTTGTAACAGTGTAACCCGTGTGCCAAGATCCAAATCAGGCCCTATGTG
The DNA here is from genome assembly GCF_031143425.1 of Pleurodeles waltl. Lineage (NCBI taxonomy): Eukaryota > Metazoa > Chordata > Amphibia > Caudata > Salamandridae > Pleurodeles > Pleurodeles waltl. The sequence continues at coordinate 73,429,409 of NC_090442.1, read as the reverse complement.
AACAATTCTAAAAGAAAAAGATTAAATCTGTAATAACTTTTAAAAAACAACACTGTAATACACTATATTTCCTCTTAAAAATAGTGTAGTAGTGTTGTTTGTAAATATTTAAAATTATTTAATTAGTTTTATTTTTTTTAGGTAGCGCTGTAGTTTCTAGGTATTACCGCAGTACTATATACACTTTAAAAAAAAACAATTAAATACATAAAAATTTGAAAATACACTGTCCTACACTAAATATGTGAAATATAGTGTAGTGCAGTGTATTTTTGTTTACATTTTTTACATATGTATTTATGTATTTTTTTAAAGTACGCCAGTACTTCCTAGGTCATAGCACAGTACTCCATAAACTTAAAAAAAAAATATATAGAAAAATATAAATAGTGTTACCTACCTAGGACCACATTAATAAAGTGGTAATAGGTAGGGGAAAACATAAAAACTACAACTTACCTATATTTAAGGCCCTAACCCAGAATACAGCCAAAGTGTGGTAAACGCAACGTGGATGCCTTTAACTTTTGTAAAGCCAGCCATTAGTCAATCATATGCTACCTTGTCATCAGCCAGTACCTCGATACACCACAATATTACGGCATGATAACACAGCCTGAGATATAACTACGTTTTAGTGCCTTATAAGTCCAAAACGGCTGAATGAATGTGTTTTCATGAAATCCCAAACAAGATCCTCTTCCAGACCATAATATATATTTGTGCCACATTTCATTAAAAATCGTTTAGCCCTTTTGCCGCAGTCTAAAAGTAAAAAAAAAAAGAAAAAAAAATCCATTGAAAATGCATTGGCTGGAAAACAACTTTTGGGACCCCCTTTTTTTCTTGGCAACACCTTGATGTATTACCACAAAACTTTGCATTGTCCCCTTATGTAGAAAAAATGATAAGACTACAAAGTTTTGTGGAGCTTCGTCAAAAGGTAGCAAAGTTTATTAGCAAGAGGAATTCCTAGCTCTGGGAATCCTAACTATAACTACAGAGTGGATTAGATAGATAGATAGATAGACAGACAGACAGCTAGATAGATAAATAGACAGATAGATAGACAGACAGACAGACAGACAGATAGACAGACAGACAGACAGACAGACAGACAGACAGACAGACAGACAGACAGACAGACAGACAGACAGATAGATAGATAGACAGACAGACAGACAGACAGACAGACAGACAGACAGATAGATAGATAGATAGATAGATAGATAGATAGATAGATAGATAGATAGATAGATAGATAGATAGATAGGAAGAAGCAAGCAGGGAACCCTCGGTAGTTCCCAAGTTTAGGTGGAGAGCAGCTCCTATATAGAGCACCCTACTACACCAGCGACACTCTGAATCTGCTTATCCCAAATGTCTGTTTTTCTAGCAAAGACTTTAAGCATAGGATTGGCCGGTGCCACTCACACAGAGATAGAAAGGGACAAAGGGCCTCATTACGGGTTTGGTGGTCGGACGAGCCCACAGCCAAACTCGCGGGGAGGACGCCACTGTCATACCAGCGGCATCTCCTCCCCCCAAGCATATTACAATGTTCCCACTAGGCTGACCGGCGAGAACATTGTATCACGTGTTCCTGATGGGCTGACCGGCGGGAACAGTGCTACGATACTGGTCTCGGCTCCATTATGGAAGTTGAGGCCAATACCGTAGCACACCAACACCATCTGAATGCACACTCTCTACAAGGCAGCAGTGCGCATTCCGATGGTGTTGGGCAGGGGGGGGCCTGCCCTGTCCATGCCATGGGTTTGGGCAATGCAGGGGCCCCCCTGTGGCCCCCAGCACTGGCTTTCCTCCAGCCTTTCCGTGGGGGGGGTGACCACCACGAAAAGGCTGACAGAAAGCTGAGTTGTAATTAGCCAGGCGGCGCTGAGATCAGCACCTCTGTGGCAGAGTGCAACTCAGATCGCCATCAGCCAGTCAGGAACGATGTTTCTGGCGGTGACGGAGGTCCCCTGACGGGTCCGCCCGCTAGGGTGGTAATGTGGCGGTCAGACCGCCTGGAGTGCAGCGGTCTGCTCGTCACCACAAGGGTGGCTCATAATGAGGCCCAAAATCCTTCGCTATTTTTACAGGAAAGTCTTTAAGCACAAGATTAGCAAGTGCCCTCCATGCTTAGCGGTAAAATAAGAAAAACCTTTCACCACTCAGGCTTGGAATTGGTAAAATACCATCCAAGCCAACCTGGGCTTAACAAAAGCAACCCCAGACACGTGTCTCACTCTCATTATTTTTATTCAGAGAAGTATAGCTGTGTAAATATTGGAAGATGTGTCTCATTGAAGGTAAGAATATTTGAGAAAAATGTCAGCTTTTGGATGTGTCTGTACTGGAGTTAATTCTAAAGCAACAAGTCACCCAGAGGAAAGGTGAGCAGTTAAGAGCTGAAAAGCTGCGTGTATCAGTGTCTCTTCGTTAAGAATTAATGGAAAGTTAAGATCAGGTGTTCAATCAGCCTCCTATTGACCCTGCTTTAAGGTGTGTGATCAAGCAGAGTGAATTATTAATGTTGTTCATCCCAAGAGCTGATAACTTAAAACCTGTAGTAGTAAAGGCATTAAACTTTAACCGTGTTTTATAATCTGTAAATGGATAAGACGCTTGATAGTACACGTGCACCTGGAACATTCAGTGTTTAATGGGGAGGGGAAATATGATTTCTTTATTAAGACCCCACAGTCTATCAGTGAGGACCCAGGACCTAGGGTTGTGCTCCTGGACTCCTCATTCATTGGCTAACAAAATCCTTCTTAAGTTCCTAAGCATGGGTCACATTCACAGAGGACATCACTTGCCACAGAACTATACACTTCTCGTGCCCTCAGAGACTATGCAATCGTATACCATCACCACCGCCTAGTGGATTCACTATAAAAGGTGCCCTCCTATCGTCATGCTCATTGATCACCCGATGCCCTGGTGATGGTTTACTTTTGTGGATAACGTGTCGTACTACGTCCCTTGTCTCTTCACGTGCTCCGAGTATCCACGCCGCCTTGTGTTGCACACTTTACGTTTCTCTGCGTAAGTGCCCCTAAATGCATTTTCTATATTCATGTATTGTATGCACATTTCTCATTCATAAACCTGTGTTTGTATTTTCTGGCTCTTGACAGTTTTCCTCATCCCTGCCGCTGTGTCCCCTGCGGCCCCGCCCCCCTCGCGCCCCCATTCGCCACTCCCTCCCACCTCCCAGCTGCTCCTCCCTCCCACCTCCCCTTCTTAATGGCGGCCGCTGCGCGGTGCCGAGTGTGACCCCCTGACCTGCCTTAAGGCCAGGAGTACACTCAACACGGCAGACAGCTCCACAATCCTGCCTCCGTGACCCAGACCCTGCCCCTGGTGTTGTGAAGAGTTCGTGGCCCTCCACCACCCGCAGGCACCCGGCTGCCCCTCATCCCCGGTGCCTAGTGGTAGGCGTATCTTGCATTTACTGTATTTTTGTAATCTGTTTTGCACTCTGTTTCCCCGTACTTTAGTAATTTTCTGTGCCCATTGCTGCTGCTCCGCTTTTCTGCCCGTTTTTTTCTGCCTGGTTTGTACTTTCCGGCTCTTGCCAGTTTTCCTCGTCCCTGCCGCTGTGTCCCCTGGGGCCCCGCCCCCCTCGCACCTCCATTCGCCACTCCCTCCCACCTCCCAGCTGCACCTCCCTCCCACCTCACATTCTTAATGGCGGCTGTGCCGCACCGTAGGCGCGCCAGAGGCAAGCCCGTCTGCACCCGTCCACGCCTGGACCACGCCCAGCGCCCGTCCCCCTGGTCCACGCACCGCCTGCATCCCCAAGTGCCTCTATCCCTCACAGAGCTCCTTGCTCTCAACCCCGGACTACACACCGCCTACACCCAAGCTGACCCCAGACACACCCACGGACCTTTCACATGTCACTCATGCCACTTCTCCTGCAGTCACACCAACAAGCACCACAACAACACCAAACACCCCAATCACTTCAGCTGCATCCTCCTTAACACCCGCTCTGTCCACAAGCACGCCATCGAGCTTTGGGGCCTACTCACCACAACCTCTCACGACATCGGCTTCCACACTGAAACATGGATGAACCCCTCATCGGAACCCGACATCGCCATAGCCATCCCAGAGGGATATAAAATCACCCGAAGAGACCGTATCAACAAACCAGGAGGAGGAATTTCCATAATACACAGAGATTCCATCAGGATTTCCACCAACAACACCCTGGACGCCGCAGAGCACCTACACTTTCAGATACACATCAACACCAACACCACCTTGAGAGGAACCCCCGTCTATAGATCACCAGGACCCCAACCCCCATTCTGTGACACCATCGCCACCGCTATCAGCTCCCACGCCCTCGCCTCCACGGACTACCTACTCCTCGGTGACCTAAACTTCCACCTAGAGAACACTAACGACTGCAACTCGACTGCCCTGCTGGACAACCTCACAAACCTCGGCCTCAAGCAACTGGTCTCCTCACCCACCCACTCAGCTGGTCACACGCTTGATGCCATTTTCTCCTCCAGCAACCACATCGCCTTCACACACACCACTGAACTGCATTGGACTGACCACCACTGCATCCACTTCTCCTTCCTGAAGCCTACCACCCACCACCAACAACATCCTATCCCTTACCGCAAATGGAACAAGATCTCCAAGGAACAACTGATCTCCAACCTCGCCCAAGCTCCACCACCCATTACCAACGACTCCAACGCCGCCGCCCTCAACCTCACAAGATGGCTCGACGTATGCACGAACTCCCTCGCCCCTCTCAAAAAAAACAACAACACCCGCACCAACAAGACAGCTCCCTGGTTCACCACAGAACTTCGGACTTCCAAACAAGAATGCTGGAAATGTAAGAAAGCCTGGCGACAAGAACCATCAGCGAGCAACTTCTCCGCCCTCAAGTCAGCCATGCGCAAACACCACCAGCTCATCCGGACCACCAAACGTTCCTTCTACAAAGAACGTATATACGACAACGCACACAACAGCAAGGAACTTTTCACCATCATTAAAGAACTCACCAAACCCATATCCTGCACCATCGACGCTCCGCACTCTCAAGACCTCTGCGACTCCCTCTCCAGCTACTTCCACTGCAAGATCGCAGACATACATGAAAGCTTCATATCATCGCCACCCACCACCACCGAAGCAGCACCCTGCTGCACCATCTTGCAGAACACCTGGACCCCCACCAACAATGAAGAAACCAGCAAAACCATGAGCTCCATCCACTCAGGCTCCCCAACGGACCCCTGCCCCCACCACGTCTTCAACAAGGCTAGCCAAATCATCGCTCACCAGCTCCGGGCCATCATCAACAGTTACTTCAAGACCGCAACCTTCCCAGATATTTGGAAACACGCCGAAGTCAACGCCCTGCTCAAAAAACCCAAAGCAGACCCCGAAGACCTCACAAACTAATGACCCATCTCTCTACCCTCCTTCCCTGCAAAGGTCATAGAGAAGATAGTAAACAAACAACTGTCCCGCTTCCTGGAGGACAACAACATACTCGACGTCTCCCAGTCTGGATCCCGCAAAAACCGCAGCACTGAGACCACCCTCATCACCTGCACAGACGACATCAGGACCAGACTGGACAGGCGTGAAACTGTCGCCCTCATCCTTCTAGACCACTCTGCAGCATTCGACACCGTATGCCATCAAACCCTTCGTACACACCTTTTCTATGCCGGACTTTGCCACAAAGCCCTGGACTGACTCACCTCCTTCCTTTCCGAAAGAACCCAAAGAGTTCGCCTCCCCCATTCCAGTCCAAAGCCACCAAGACCATTTGTGGGGTCCCCCAAGGATCCTCACTCAGCTGCACCCTCTTCAATATCTACATGGCTCCACTCATCAGCGTCGTCCGCCCCCACGTCCTCAACATCATTTCATATGCCGACGACACCCAGCTCATCCTCTCCCTCACGAGAAACCCATCTACCGCCAAGAACAGCCTACACGCTGGACTCCTCGCCATTGCTAGCTGACAGCAAGCCACCTCAAATTGAACTGAGGAAAAACCGAGATCATCATCTTCGGACCCAACAAGACAGCATGGAATGACTCTTGGTGGCCTACCACCCTAGGACCTCCCCGACACCCACCATCCACGCACGCAATCTCGGCATCATACTTGACTCGTCCCTCTCCATGATCAGCAAATCAACGCCATATCGTCCTCATGCTTCAACACCCTCTGCATGCTACGCAAGACCTTCAAATGGATTCCAATTAAAACCAGAAGAACGGTCACCCACGCCCTCATCAGCAGCAGACTGGACTACGGCAACGCCCTCTATGCAGGGACCACAGCCAAGCTTCAGAGAAAACTCCAGCGCATCCAGAACGCCGCCGCACATTTCATCCTCAACCTCCCTCGCCACGAGCACTTCTCTGACCACCTCAGATCCCTACACTGGCTGCCCATCAACAAAAGGATCATCTTCAAAATCCTAATCCATGCGCACAAAGCCAACCACGAGACCGGACCGGCCTACCTCAACGAACGAATCAACTTTCACATCCCAACCCGCCAGCTCCACGCCGACCTCGCAACAGTCCCCCGCATCCAATGCACAACCTCTGGCGGCAGATCCTTCTCCCACCTCGCCACCAAAACCTGGAACTCCCTCCCCACCAACCTACGCAAGACACAGGACCTCCTAACTTTCAGAAAGCGCCTCAAAACTTGGCTGTTTGAGCAGTAACAGCCACCCACCCACAGCGCCTTGAGACCCTACCGGGTGAGTAGCGCACTTAAGAAATGTGATTGCTTGATTGATTGCTTTATTTAGTATTAATTGCATATGTTTATTATAATGTTTGCCTTATTATAGGTTGATAGTGCAGCAATTGCTTATATATTATGCTTTTATGTAAATTATACTGTAGCAGATTTTAGTAAATGTGCAACAGAATTCAGAGGGTAATTCTTGCATTTTACATCAATAATTACGAGGTGTGGACTACTCATAAGAACAAGAAAAGGGTAGCTCCTAGCTGAATGCCATTGGCTCACTGAGCCAGCCTTATCTATACCTTTCAGGGCTTAGAAGGCCATGGTTGAGCCAATGTTCATCCTTCTCACAACGAGGTAGCTGTTTGAAAACAAATGTATTATCCAACAAAGGTATGCATGTTAGATGCCATCTGAGAAACTCATACAGCAAATTTAGTGCGAGGAAGAATTTTTTTAGAGGCTAGGAAAGGAGGGTTACCATAGGGTGGTTTCTTCGTTCAATGCTTTGATTTGATGAATAACATCTTAGCACCATCTCATATGTAATAGTTTTAAAATATACTGTTTAATATAGTCTGTACTAGATCAAGGTATTAATTTTATTAAAGCCTTTTAAATACACAGGGGCCGATTCTGAGTTTGGTGGACGGAAAACTCCGTCCGACAAACTCCAGACAGGGTGGCCGCTGCCTACGTGGCACCTTCTCCACCAGAGTTATTAAGAGTTTCCCACTAGGCGGAAACCTGAGTTTCCGCCTGCTGGCCTAGCGGGAAACAGGCTACAGCATTGTCTACAGCTCGTAATCAAGCCTGCGGCAATGCTGAAGCCAGCAGGGTGCACGAGCACCCTCGCAATGTTCGCTGTCTGCAAACCTGCAAAAACATGTCACTTAGTCCACCTGCATGGTCATCTTTGGGCACAATCATGCATTCATAATGTACAATTTTCTCAAGGGATTGTGCTTTGTGTGTAACTTTCAGCCCTGGGCCTCCTAGTCATGGGGCTGCTACTTTCAGAGATGACATATCTTATTATAGAACTGTGCTCTTCACAGCCAGATGGCCATAGACTGCCTAAACCTCTTTTCTTTGCCCCCCCAGCCCTGCATTCACAATGCACATGCATCTCACTCTGAGGTCTCCTAGGTGCAAATACCCAATGAGCATCCTTCTTCCTCCATTGCACCCCATGCTCACCTTACAGCCCTGGCGCTGGTTCTTCCCGGATGGAGATCCTGTTCCCATGAATTGCAATTCCAGCTCCTTGGTCATCGACTCCTTCCAATCTAGAAACACAAAGCAAGGTGTCACGAGGGCGACTCTTGTGCTGTGACTAGCAAAGTCAGGCATCAAATGCAAGGAAGGAGACTCTTCTGCCAATAGCAATGTAATATACAGGTTAAGGGGCAGCTATATGATTTTCTGGAATCCGATGATCTTCTTGACCAGTCTCAACCAGGCTTTCACCCTTTACATAGTGCAGAGACAGCTTTTCCAGCCGCCACAGATAACACTGGAATGATCTGGGTCAGAGGAGTCTCCGCCACCCTGATCTCACTCTCAGCCATACTGCACACTGCCACACATGCCCAGAATTCAACACCTAAGAATGGAAAATAGAGGAAGCGTGTGTGTTGTTGACCCCACACTCCCTGACAGTTACAGGAAATGACAATGGCTCAGACACAAAGGAGCATATTTACAAAAAAAAGTGATTGCGCGTGGCCTTGTAGATGTGGGTCTGCACTCTGCGATGCCGGAGCCCCAAAAAAAGTGATTGACCGGCGGCGCAAGGGACTTATAAATATACCCCAAAGCTTCCAACCCAGTGAGCGACAGTACAGAATGTGACGATAAAGAAATGATGTAAGCTGATGAGGCAATTTTGGATTTTTGGCTGTGCCTACAGTTTGTGCCACTACATAGCACTCTCTGGGTGTTTTCATTCTAATAAAAAAATAAAAGGCGTGCCCCAGGAGGAGGTACAGTTATTATCATAAGGCGAGATCTCACGTCGACGGGAATAACACCAGCAAACATTGCCACATATCCACACCTTACGTAATATGTCGATTTGTGTTCACTGAAACAGAAGTTCCTTACATTGATCACAGCAAGTGCCACAAAGCGATAATATAGAAGAGGATTTATTATTCCTTTCTTCCACTCCAGGGGAACTTCACCAAGAGATGGTGAATAGTTCACTGTGTTCAAAGGTGATGACTTCCATGCAGGATTGTAGGAAAGAAACAGGGCAAATATCATCTGGGGGGCCTGAGGTAAGGGTGTTTGGGGTCAGTATGGTTTCTTTTAAGTTAATAGAGCAAACCTTATCCCAGTTTACTGCTGACATGTTTGCTTCAGTGGGGAGGGAATCATAAAAAGAGGTGGATGAGAATTTCTTGTTTCTAAGTGCATTTTCTGGATTTTAGAGACAAAGCAGGCCAATTCTTCATAGACTAATTCTTCACATAACTTTTGTAAGGAAAGGGACTGTGATAACAAACTGTGGTTCTAAAATAAGGTCAGTGTTTTAAATATTTCCCTGGTAAGATAAGAAGTCTCTCAAATTTGCTTCCAAATGTAGCCAGATTTAACTATAAATATTTGTTCTTGTATAGTTTCAATGAAAATCTGAGACTACTGGGCCCTGTATATTATCCATGTGAACACTGAAGTCACCTTGTGCTTAGCAAATCAGTATTTGGAAGAGACATATTTAGGGCGGCCCTTCCAAATACTGGATTGCAGTGCTAAGTATGAATGTTTTGTAACCGAATTACTATCCCAGAACATCCATTTTTTACAGACACTTCAAGGATAGTGGTAACCATTTCCAAATGGGGAGGGATCCCCATGGGACCCATTCCGCTTTGTGAATGCTGAAACAAATATTTTTAAGAGCAAGCAGTGGTCCAAGGGACCTCTACCTCCGCTTAAAAAAATGAAACTTATGACGTTTAATTTTATTTTGTTGAAACTCATCCTGTTCTGCTTTAAGGGAAACTGGCCGCATTTATAAAACATTTCTTTATTAAAAAGCAGTTACAGACACAGTGGTCTGCTGACCTCAGGTGGCCGCCATCCCTGTGATGGCTTCAATTCCTAATGGTTGCATATTGTGACCTACCTCATTAATATTTGTCTGGTAGGTCTATTTACGACCCGGTTAGGAATCTCTATCTGTAGTTTGTATGTTTTCTTACATTAGGAATTGCAATATCCTAATTGCAATTCAGTAAAAATCACAATTAGGGAATCGCTGTTCCTATTTTATGTACATATGGCCCAAGATCTTGGCTGACTATCAGCACGACATGCGGACTCAGTGTGGACAGACACTGAAGGGCTTGCCTTTGGTGTGGGTTCAGCACAGCATGTGCGCTGCAGTGGGTTTGTTGCCCTTACACAGTCCACAGGACTCCTGGTCTTCAAGAGACTAGAGGGCTGCCTCTCAAATTGTGAGATCAAAATAACTCTACTAGTTCTTATCGCTAGATGTTAGATAACTGCTCCAAACTCCCTACACAAAACAGACCCTTGGACCAGGGAGAAAGTATGAAATGCAGCAGGTATATTAAAACGAAGTTAATTACAATATTAAAAAACCTAAAATGCCTATCAAGCCAGTTGCAAAGAGCAATGTACCAGCATAGCAAGCGCAATGAAAAGTTAGGTGATATTACAGCGAGGCACACACAAGTACGTTCAAGGAAATACGGTAGTCCCAAGAACCTTTACCTCAGAGGGCTAAGGTAAAGGTCCTTAAATGATATAATATTCTTTAAAAATATATTCTCCAATAGTAATATTATATTTCGTATGTTGAAAATCCAACAACAGTCAAAATTTTAGGGATATTTAAAAGTTGAGGTATCAATGCAACCTTAGTTCACTCTCACTAATAATTAAGGGTCAGATGTAGAAAGCATGTTTGAGTTCACCAAGGGCCTGATTCGCAGAATCGAGGTGTTTGTGAGCACAAAAATGTTTTTTTAAAAGGCAGTCACCAAACTGAGATTCTACAGAATTGCAGTTTGGATTTGCGATTCGGTGTTCGGAAGGAGCGTGTCAAATACCGAATCGAAGTGGTATATATTAATGTTTAGCACCCATAATGCAGTCGCAAAGCATTAATATTTTACTGACAACTCAAAGCACATGGTAACTCTTTCACAAAATAGAAGGGATCCCTAAGAGACCCTTCCCTTTTGCGAACGTAAAAAAAATGTTTTCAAGAGCAGGCAGTGGTCCCACAGACCAGTGCCTAATCTTAAAAAATGAAACTTAAACAATTCATATTTTTCTTTTGAAACACAGCCTGTTCTCCTTTATGGTAAAAGGGCTGAGTTTCAAAGAAAAAAAGACTACTTTAGTTAAAATCATTTTCACAGATATGGTGATATCAGGCCAAGGAGGCCACCACACCTGTGACGGCCATCATTCCTAATGAGGGGCAAACTGCAACCTATCTCATTAATATTCATGTGGGAGGTCAATTTGCAACCCACTAAGAATTGCTAATTCAAAATGTAAAGTTTCATACATTACGAATAGTGATTACTAAAAAGCGATTTGGTAAAAATTGCTATTTTGAAATCACTATTCTTAATATTCGTACACCTGGTCCTTGAGTCACTGGCAAACACCAGTCATCTCAATGCACTGCATAAAACCACACCCTGCTGGAAAAATATAAACATAACACTAGAGTAAACAGGCGTGGGAAAATATTATTCATTTAACAAGCATAAAACATAACACACAATTAGCAATGATCTCATTCAGCGCTGTGTAAACCCTACATATAACAAAGGTTCTGTAATTGATCTCATCCTCTCTAAGGGGCTGTCTGGAGTTGGAAGTATATATAGTCTGATCTCCTTCATAGTCCTTCCCCGCTGACTCCCTACATAATCTCAGTCAGTAGTCAACACAAAAATATTCAGTTTAAATATCTGACATCAAAACCTGGCCAATGAGGAGTTTAGCTGCCTTAGCACAGACTGAGTGAGTGGATTATTACCGCACATGTTACTCTTGCGTGAACCTGGGTGGGATGGACACAGGTGGACTGCCCACCTTTCCTGGTACATGTAAATCTTCTCACATCCTGATCTAACCAAGATGTTTTATTATGTCCTAGATGAGTTTGTTCCTTAAAGTAAAAAGATCTCATAAACTTAGCCCTTGTCTCTTAAAGACAACAGGAAAACTGTGAGGGCTGTTGAAAGAACAGGAACCCTTACCCAATAAGAAACCCTCCTGTCTACTCGCCGAGCCAACAGAAGATCTTAGAAGAAACTTATCCACAACTCCACAGCCTCCTATCTAAGACTGCAGATAGACATGGATAGGACCTTCCCAAGAAAACTTTCAGTTGTCAAGGATTTGCAGTCTTCCTCCTAGAAACATGAGCTCCATAAGATCAGGTGTGCTCCCCCCACAGTTCTCTTTAGAGCAGTGCTTAATTTGTAAAAAAAAAGTTTTAAAGCTGCGGTCCTCATCGGGAGTCCACTTCCACCGCCCATTTCCACTCCCAATTACATTATCAACACAGCTACTAATCATCACACTCCTTCAAGTGTGACAATTCTGATTACTCCAGGCCCCCAAATCTATAAGAATGGCTCTGGCAGCAGATATCAGTCATTTTAATTATGCTGACTTACCAAACAACTGTTTACAAATAGCACCACCATGTGGCTGTGCCTGTTATAAGTGCTGGTGTTGATAATTAGGTGCTGGTGCTGAGCACTTTAAATTAGGCACTGCTTTATACGTACCCCATATTGTCCAAAACATCTCTATCCAACTGGCAGGTCCTTCACGCACTTGACCCAAAATACATCCTGCGGTTAATTTCTAATGCCAAGCCTCCTGGTTACTCTATGGATCCCATCACAGCCTCTGTTGCTTCTTGCTAAACCTTTCAGGACAGAGCTTGTAAATAACTCCCTGTCGCAGACTATGTTCCCAGATTACCTCAAAGTCGGTGACGCAAAACCACTCCTTGAGAAATCCAATGCTGACCCCAACAGGCTCAACACTTACTGCCCCATAACTATTCTTCTCCTTCGAACCACGTTAACCAATCCCAGATGAACCATCAAACTTCAGACCATGACCTTGTGATGTCTTTCAGTCCACCTCCAGACAAGCCCGCAGGTCTGAAGCCACCATGTTAAGAAGCACTGCATCTTTCACAAAGGAGACAGACATTCTGGGATGCACCAGGATAGTCTGCCGCTTGTCACACGTTAGATCATCAAGTCCTCCTTTGTACCATAAACCTTTGTGTAGGCTTTGAAGGACAGTGTTGACCTTGTTCTTTTCCAGATTTGAAAATTGTTCCCAAAAGAAGGAGATTGAAGGCTCCCTCTTCTGTCCTGTCGCTCTGTCTCCTGGAGCCCCCCCAAGGGTATGTACTACCCCAAGGGCTCCCAGTATTCACACAGGACCTTTTGTTGAGCTGTTGCGGGACTTAGCAGGGTCCCATCATGGACACGCCAATGTCACACAACTATATCCTCAGGCTCTTTGAAGTCCTGGACCCTTAATAAACATGGATGACTCCACACAACCTCAGATGCAACCCTCGAAGGGCCAGCATTCTTCTGCATGCCTTCACCCTTCCAACCTCCCCTTATAACCCACTTGTCCTCTTGAAGGAAGCTGACAGGACGTTTCAGTTCCAGATACCTCTAGTACTGGTCCTTAATACCTCCTTTCAGCATAACTTGACCAGATTACACCAACTCTAGCGGTCATATTTATGGCCTGGTTTGCGTTGCGTTTGTACTATGCAATGTGGTGCAAGACCAACGCAAACCTTAAGTGAGAATAATGAAGCCACGCAAGGCCACCTTGCATGGCCCTGTGTGGCTTCATAAATCTTGAGTAATGTACAATAACACAAACTGCTGTGTTACATTACTCTGTGCCAGGGAGGCGTTTCCTTGGGTGTTGTGTGGGAGTCTAATGCATTCTCAGATTTACAAGAACTTGCAAACCTTGGAATGCACCAAAAAGATACGCCTCCCCGGGAGAGGCGTAACGAGGAGAAAATAAATATGTTTATTTCTCCTTGTTTTTTTTCTCTTTCTATTAGTGCCACATTCTACAGCACACAAAGAAAGAGAAGATAGACTTTTCGGATTGTTTCTGGATTGTTTTTATGCAGGAAGGTGTCCCTTCCTGCACAACAACAGTCCTGCCTAAAATGGAGGCACCCTTGCACCATCATGCAAGAGTGCCCGCAAAGGCGCTAGGCTGCAAGCGCAGGGGGAACGGACAGGAATGCACCGTGTTAGATAAATACGCCCTGCGCCACACAGCCCATAAATATGGGCCTTGGTTTTAAGTGTGACTCCTCGAGAGGGTCAAAGGCTCCAGCTCAGAGGCAGCTTTCCAGAGGAGGAGTCGAGTTCTGGTCCTGTCCAGGTTAGACTATGTCAGAGCCCTTCTGGGCAGGTATTTAAGATGAGCCTTGCCCCACTCAATGCCACCCTTTGCGATGTGCATCTTCAATCCTGCCTTCCTAGTGAACAGAATACTTTATTGCTCTGGGTATTTGGCCTTAATGTGCTCTCTAAACCACATGTGGCTTCTCGGCGCTAGCGGGGTTCGTCATTCCTTCTCCCTCTAACCCCGTAACTTCACTCCAGTGCAACTTGAGTTGCTTAACACACCTGCTGACGTCACAATTTTACTGTGTTTGTTTAGGTCTCTTTAAATATACCCTTCTGGTTTTATGTAAATCCCCACTCACGCTCTCCTTTTAAACCTAAAACTTCACTGTAATTTCAAAGCGACGAAGCCTGTTTTTTTTGTCTCTTGCTGGGAATCTTCTGTTCTACCTTTGTTTGTTTTGCAGTTCCCCTTTGTTTTGTTACTTTTGTTTTGCACCTGTTTTCGGCTCTTTGTAAAGCGCTTCGGTGCTATCTTTGCCTAGTTCGTGCGTAAGTCATTAAGGCAGGAGGCACAGGAATGATACGAGAAAATTCAAAGAAACAATAAGCCTTCATAACAAAAGACAAAATTAGAGTGTGCACAGAAATAACTACACACAACATTCCAACATAGCATAAAGGTGGGGAGAGGATGTGGCGTTAGGGCCAGAGCTGCCGACTTTGGAGCTGAGGAACCAACCTTGAGTCTCTGCGTCAGCTTACCACCCTGTGATTCTGGGCAAATCACCTAGGGCCTCATTTACGAGGCCCCAGCGGCACACTGCACCACCAGAGCTATGGTGGCACAGTGTGCCGGCCCATATTTAGAAGGCCACGCAAAGCTGTCTTGTAAATATGGACCCCTTTCATGCATAACACTGCGTGAAATGGACGTTCCATGGGCATTGCTTGGGGTGTTCCCACGCAACACCTATGGAACCTGAAGGAATCTGACGCATTCCTCGATTTACAAGTCTGGGAGTTCGTCAGATTAATACGCCTGCTCAGGGGTGGCATTAAAGTGGTGATGAAGCAGAAATGAAGGTTTTACATTTATTAGCGCATAAACGTAGTGTTGAAATAATCGTGTGTGACTCTAACCGAACTAATAAAGATTGTACGGGGACAAAATGTGCCCTTAGAGTAGTTTGCCAACATTTATAAGCGTGCTTTATATAACGTGGTGTATTAGAATTGCACTAATCCGACATAATCGTAAACGTGTGCTATGATTTGCTTGTTTGAAATGCGTTAGCTTAGCATTACTTTAGTGGAGGCTTTGGCCTAGTTGCCTGGTCTCACGGTTTAGATGCTCGTATTTTTCCAATGTGCTAATAAACGTGTATTTTTGCTTGAAGCTGTACTTTTCCACTGAGATCGTTCACATGCTTATCTTAAAGTTTCGTGCCAGCTTGGCATTTTTCTCTTTACTCCAAGGTCGATCTGCAGGTGCGGACAATGGAGGCTCTGAAAGTGAGTTAATTGGTATAAAATGTTGCAACTTGCGTACCCATCTCCAAGGATAATGTATGCTTAAGTAAAAGCTTGAGAACTGTTGTTTTTGATTGGACAATTTGAAGCTAACCTATGAACCCTCCAATGGAAGACCCTACTGGATTTGAACTGTTGTCTATAAAAACCAGGTGCACGAGAGGAAAGTAGCCATTATTGGACGTCTCGCCATTTTGCAGACTTCGTAGCTATTATGGCCAACCTTGCTGCGACGCCATTTTGAAAGAGACTTTGATTCTTTCTCTAATCGAGAGAAAGAGACTTTAAATGATTTTTTTTGCCCTAGAGACCTTAACTTTGATTTGTCCCTTTGCATGAAGTAGTAGTTTTATTTTGCCGCCGTGAGGCAATTGCCCCGTCCACTTTGCCCCTTTGCCCCGTCCCATGCTGATCGAAACGGTACCCACGCTGATCGAGAAACGGTACCTGTGAGACGAAGACTTCCTTGTATGCTGATCGTAATTGGTAAATATGAAAGGAAATTGTACAATTGCATTGTGTTTCTTTAGGTAACCAACTGCTGATTTTTGATAAGAGCCCTAGCTAGGAGTTTTTTCTAAATTTATGTTGCTAAATTGTTTTCGCATGAAGCCCCACATGCCGATGCTAATTTGAGGTTAGATGAGGATTCTTTTGTCGCACGATGCAATTTGAGATCTTGTTATGCTGACTAAATGTATGCAATTAGTTCGCTACAGATCATAGTATTAGTGATTTGCATTGCTATTATCGAATGCCTTGTTATTCAAATGCTTCATAGATTGCACTTGTTTCGCCGCTATGGACAGTTATTAATGTTCATTTACGTTTATCATTTGGTGCTGAGACACATCTATATTGTGCTAGCTTTGTTAATATAGGGAAATAAATTCACTAACTTTGCAATAAACTGGTGTGGTTATTCCTGACTGAAAGGTCAGGGTTCGCCGAAATGTATTCTGGATTAATTGTTAAGTGTTATGTTGATCAGGGTATTGCTTATGTTCGTTATTGATTATTGATTTGATAAATTGCTCGACATAGAGTACGGAGAGTCCCACTTAGTCAAAAGATTCATCGGCCTAAAGAGCGTTCAATCACAGGTAAATTATTAGTACGGAACGCTCTATCAGTGGTGCAACTAACATTATTTCTCCCTGTTTTTCCTTTATGCGTGCTGCATTCTACAGCACACACAGCAAGAGGAAAACGCAATTAATGATTGTTTAAGGAAGGCGTCCCTATCTGGACTTAACCAATCATCTGTGCAGTGCAGACACTCTTACACCATGGCACAAGGGTGCCTGTGTTGCTGCTAGGCAGCAGTTTGGGCGCCAGCTCAGAGGAAAGTGCAGGGATGTGTTGTATTTCTGTAAATACGACGCATCCCTACACTTTCAAAATGACGCAGCGCAGCAAGCTGGCTTGTAGTACCACAATGCCTCATTTTATTGTAAATGAGGCCCTCAATCTCCCCATGCCTACAAAAATGAATGTACCCTTCTGTAATCTAACTGGTGCTCATCTAATGAGCTCCAATGCTTTCGGGTCTAGTTCCCGCTATATATAACTGCAAAAATAATACGTTCACCAGGTTGCAGGGCCTCTCAGTTTTTACTAGTTCCATATTTTTTACTTTTTTTCGCAGCAATGTTCGGGCTGTTGTTCGTCTCCTCAGAAATGTGTATTCCCACCAGTATATCTATAGTATTGCTAGAAACTTTTGAGAGATCACCCTTTTAAGGGGCCTCCTAGAGTTAAACAGTTAAATTAGGTTTACTTTGAAAAGAAATAACGCACCATCTCTCTAGCGCCTAGGTTATTTTATCATGTCAAGCACTGTTGATTTAAATTACAAAGTGGTTTGCTGATATGTTTTCGATCCTTCATAGGACCAGCGTCTTAAACCTGCATTTACACATCTGTAGCAAAAACGCAGCACACGTGTGAGAAAATGTTAACTTATTCTAGAAGGAACTGACGTACACCCCACCTCACTGAGGCATCAGAAGGCGTGTCGTTCCCACCCACAGCGTGAAAGGGAAATGTGCACTGCAGTTGTGTGCGTGGAGACGTGGTTACTTGCACTGGATGGAGAGGGCAGTGGCGTAACGAAACCTGAGGGCCCCCCTGCAAAGTACATGAAGGGATCCCTCCTCAGAACTCACTCAGGCGCTCTCACGCCAGGGTACTGTGCTGAAGGGGTCACCTGGAGCGCAGCCCCCAACCGCACCGCTTGGGCTGCAGGGGCCTTTGTTAGGTCACTGGGAGAGGGTTCACGCCAGTGCTTAATTTGTAAGGTAATAAGGGGCAGATTTATGAAAAGTGGTGTTGCACCGAGTGTAGTGTCACTTTCCCTGCGCCCCTTAGCGCCCCCCTACCGCCACCATGTGTGCGCTGTATTTAAAGTACAGCGCACCGTGGCGCAGGGTAGGGGGCAATAGCATAATTTCTCATGACGCTATTGATGTACTCTGCAGGAGTAGCCGCAAAATATTGGTGCTACTCCTGCAGAGTACACAGGGGCCCATTCATAATAAAGGAAGACCCATTTTAACGCCTGCACTGAGCAGACGTTAAAAGTGTCGTAACAAATTGCGCAACGAAATCTCAGAGATTTCCTTCTGCCATTTTTTTGGCTCCCGTAAACGGGGGCATGCCCCCTATGCATACATTATGCCTGGCCCAGGTAACATATAAATAAATCCTTAAGTGCCTGCCATCGGCTCAAATTAAGCACTGGCTCATGGTTGCATGGATGAATGAGGAGCCCTTTTATTTGCAGTACTGGGCTGAGCTGTAGCAACTGCTCCGAGAATAGTTGAGCACCAAGGATACTTCGATCAGGAGTTGACTAAGATGTTTAATAGGACCTGGGCAGCCTTGAACTTCAAGTGACATAAGTACTGTATTGAAGTCAGCTTTTTCCTCCTGCATGTGCTGTAAATTGATGGCATAGGGCCAGGGCCACTGGAATTATGCGGCGGGTGAATGTGATAAGAAAAGGAAACTATGCAGCATAATGCTGCACATTTTGTGATAGTATTACTCCATTATTTTCTCATTTTTAGGGTCGAGCCTGTGTTGCATGCGCTTGCGCATGCTTTTCGCAGCGAGACTCTTTTGTATTTATAAAAGGGCTCGGAGCCCTGTCAACTTCATGTCAGTGTTTTTTATTGGTTCGTGGGCTTACCTAATAAAATCTGCTTGCTTTCATTAGTCGAAGGCACACATATGGCATGCCCTTTCCGGTGGCTAGCCCTCCTCGAGCGCAGCGACCAAGTACAGAAAACATGCGAGGCTCGCTGTTTTCCATCGGGCTCGTGGACTTTTTTTTCTTTAATTTACGAGCGCGATCTCGCTTGGCAGAAGTCGAGCACTTTACGTACTTGATTTCACTTTTTCGGGTTATGTACATAAATGCACTTTTGCCCGATAGGTGAAAAGTCGGGTTAGGAGTTTACAACGCGATCAGCTCTAACATGAGCAAACGCGAGACCCGATGCATTGTAAATGCTTGTTACACTTGGTAATACTGTCTGGGCATAGGTTGCACCTCATTAGCACTGGTTTAATACCCAAACATAGCAATGAGCAACAGATAGGTGATAGCCAAGATTTGCAAAATATGTGTTTGTTAAAATTTGCAACAGATGATGGATTATGTGGCAAATGTGGCAAATCTACAATCATGCGAAAACACCACAGCCACACAATCGCATAATTCCAGGGGCCCTGAATATGGTACAGAATAACTTCTTGTAAATAAGACATGTTCAGAAATGTATCATTTACTTAGGAGTGAGCGTCAAGGTTAATGTGCTTGCCAATAAAGTTTTTTGTTCTTCAAAAACAATCTCTCAAAGCAGGAATTATTGAAAAAATAAAAAAAAGTGTTTCTGGCACACTTTGTTTTACTCCAGCATATTGTGAAACATATTGTGTGCCTTTGTTTCCCGTTAAGGCCCACCAAGGCTTTCCCAGGACATGGAAAGAAGTTAATTCCTGTGATGTCACCGGAAGAGGTCAAAGGACATGTGAAGTCACTTCCACACCTTTTTATTTAAGTAGAATAGGCAACCACTGCCATGGTACGTACCCACACACACTATTTTGTGGGGTCCGGGAGCCTAGTTTGGGGATGACCTCTGCCCCGCACCTTCTGGCTACCCACGTAATATCACATTCTGAGGGTACGAAGGACCCAGCAAGTGTGCATTCTGTGCAGGATAAATGAATTATCTCTCTTTTTAGAGACCTAAAACAGGTTACTGCTGAGAGCACAAGTCTCCCTGAACATCCGTGAGTATCTCTGCCTGACAGTTTTCATGACATGGACATAGCAAACTAAATAACGCCTTGAAAATTGACTTGCATTTTTGGGCTCAAATATATGCACTAATTAAAACAATATGAAAATTGGGTCATACACTGCTGTGGTCCCCACTTTACAGGTGTGTTGCTCTTATCATCTATTACCAAAGTATCTAATGAGACAGAATACCACCTGGGAGACTGATTATTTCAGGATCACATACAGAACGTGCCTCAGGATATATTGATGTTTATTCGGCTCCCTGTGTTTGCACTTCACCTGCATACATCAAGGATGCCAAAGATTTTTTGAGACACATGACAGACATCACATAGCATTCAGAGTATCTACTAGTGACTATGGATGTTAATAGTTTATACAAATGCTTTGACCATCTAATAGTTTTGGAAGCAATCAGATCCATTCCATTCATTGATTCAGCTAATTACTTACAACATTCTTTAATGATCATGGATTTATCAGAATGTGTGTTAACCAATATTTTTTTCTTATGTCAAAATGAATTGTTTCAACAGAAGAAACAAACAGCGATGGGTTCCAGGTTTGCCCCCTCTAATGCAAACCTTTATATAGGTCTCTATGAGAGTGAGCATGCCTGGACTGCAAAATGGAAAAACAGTGGCAAACTAGTGTATTGAAAACATTACATTGACAATATTGTCATCAGTTGGAAAGGAACTGTTGAAGAATTAAAAACATTTCATAGCCATTTGAACACTAATATATTTAATGTCACTATGGGTTTTGAATACATACCCTAGAAAGACAAAGAAATGTTTGCTATATTTAGAACTGTATACTAATGATGGGAAATTGGTATCAAGACTCTACAGTAAGATGACTTCCACTAATGATATTTACATGCTAGATCAGACCATCTCAAATAAACACATTCTCAGTCTTTTGTTTGGAGGTTTTTTAAGAGCCAAGAGAACTGCACCCTACAAACTGAATATGAATAACAGGCTGCGGTGATTACAGAAAGATTTCTGCAGAGAGGTTATAATGTTGGGACCTTGACCCAGACAAAAGAACGAATGAACCAAATTGATATAAATGATCTATTAAAAGACAAGATGATGTCAGAAATATTACTATATATATCAATGGCAATAAATTAATCTATAGAAGTCTTTTGAAACATTGGGAGGTTCTCTCCATTGATCCAGATATGTCAGCGATTCTAACTAAGAAACCAATGATTATGTTCGGGAAGACACCAACATTGATGACATTACTCACTCCCAGTGATACAATTTGTTATAAGGAGCAGTTACATTCCAATTTTGATTCTGAGAACTGGTCACCATTGCTTCCGTGGGGCGGTTACAAATGTGGTCTATGCCAGTGGTTCCCAACCTTTTGACTTCTGTGGACCCCCACTTTACCATTACTGGAGCCTGGGGACCCCCACTGAATCTTTATAGGACTCTGGGGACCCCCTACTGAGTCATTACTGAAAGGTGAGGACCTAATCTGTTGATGTTATTTAGTTTTCTAAGCAGTCGCGGACCCCCTTAGGAGGCTTCGTGGACCCCCAGGGGTCCCCGGACCACAGGTTGGGAACCACTGGTCTATGCCACAAAGAGCTTTACACATATCATTAAGGAACATGTTTTTAAATCATGTCTTTCATAAATTGCAATACTATGAACTGTTTGTTTATAGATGGTAATATATATGTGTAATAAACAGTATGTTGGTTCTATCATGAGGAAATTGAAGGAACAATGGAAAGAACATATCAGTGCTATCAAGAACAATCACCCTAAATATTCTATGCCTTTACATTTTAGAAAAAACATGGTTTGAAGGAAATGGAAAAAATAAAATGTGTTGGTCTTGGACATATTGTCCCTAACAGGAGAGGAGGAAGAAAGGTTTGGTCAAGGGAGACCTCCTGGATTTACAAATTACAAGTGGTATAATTTGGGTTGAACATATACCAGGAGTTATATACTTTAGTATAAGTAACAGTTCCAGTTGTAAAAATTCTGTTTGGATAGTATGTCATCACGAACAACGGAATGATTGGCAATGGATAATAAAACAGATAAGATTTTCACATTGCCGCTCGAGATAGGCCCATATTTATACTTTTTTAGCGCCGCATTTGCGCCACTTTTTGACGCAAAAGCGGCGCAAGCTTACCAAATACAATAGTATTTTGTAAGTTTGCGTCGCTTTTGCGTCAAAAAGCGGCGCAAATGCGGTGCTAAAAAAAGTATAAATATGGGCCTTAATCTTTCATAAAATGGGTATTAGCGGAGTTTTGTTCTTCTTTTTTGATGACTATTAGCGCACTGCACATTTTCAAATTTGGCATTACTTATTAGTCCATCTGTGAGGCGAGACAAAAGGATTAGTAATCTGATCAGGTAGTAGACATCTATTTCAGACTTAGGGCCTGATTACGACTTCGACGGAGAGGGTTAATCCGTCCCAAATGTGACAGATATCCCGCCGGCCGAATTATGAGTCCATTACATCCTATGGAACTCGTAATAGGGCTGGCGGGATATCTGTCACATTTGGGGCGGATTGACCCTCTCCGCCGAAGTCGTAATCAGGCCCATAGTGTGAAGGTAACAGTGCGGTTCAATTATGTCATTGGAACATATGGTTGGAATAGCGACCATTACACTTTAATTTTATTTCCATTCATTTTTATTGAAGATAGAATATATTCAATTTATTAATATTCATGTTGTATTGAGGTTTTGGCAATTAATAGAAATGCTGCCTTCAAATATGAGATTATATTTTAGAAGTTAATCAATTGAGTTAGATGTAATGTCATATCCATATTTAGCATCATCTATTTAGTATCCAAAGAAGTATTAGATTAGAGGTTAGAAGATGGAAAATACAAAGCTGAGAGCATGGAGCTCGATTGGAGCCCATCTGGTGCATTGATATACATTTTTTCTCCTTTATGTGTTTTTTTATGGTACTGTTGATTTTCACCTTCAGGTTTACATAATTATTCTGTTACATTTAGGACTAACTATTTTGAATGATTATTTTTGGAGGTCAGATCAGGACCTTAAATCCTAATGAGACATAGATATTAGGTGTGCACCAGTATCATCTGGGTAGTTTGCTTGACAGTTGTAAAGAGAAGTATTGGGTTTAGAGCATCTTCGATAATTTTGCTTTCTTACTATATTGGTTCTATATTCCCTCATCACATGGTTTTGGAAAGATTGTTGGGATGAGAAGCACATTCTTGGTTATTGATGATTTTTTCTTATTTTTTACATTAATATACATTAAGTGAGTGGAAGCTTGGTGACTGTTTTGGGGTAATCTGGTGTTCATAATGGGTTCGACATTGGGATATATTAGGATTCTAGAAATTTGCAATACATCATTGGGAGGACTAATGAGGTATAGTCAGAAGTGCTTGTTCTAATTGAAAGATTATTGGGTGAGCAGGGATGTCGTTTCATTTGAATCATATGGGATAAGGTGGGAGTATTTTTAGAGACTAGATCATGGCCGTCACGAGTCATGATTATCTGAACAGATCACCAATTCCCGTTGAGAACTTATTTTGAATCTGAGTTAGGATAAGAAGGACGTTTCCTGAGATCAAGCTATAGAGACATTTGGAAACAGGAGAATATTGTAATTATTTATTTTCTTGACATCAAAGTATGTAGTTTTATGTGACTGTGATATTTATGAAATTTGGACACAAAATAGTGTTTGATTCACGATATTGAGTTGATTTATCAATTTTAATTAGTAATTACTTTTGGTAATCTAAGGTATGGACGAAGAATAAAATATTTGATAGAAATTGATCAATTACCAGGAATTTGGATTGTAGGAATTTTTTCAAGATAACTGTTTTTGTCGCCTTTCTGAATTTTTAGTAGAACTGATTGAGTTCTTTCAAAGACTGACACTATATGTAACAAGGATTCTACTTTATTACATGGTGTTTATTGATGTTGTGAGCGTTGATTTTCTGCCAATAAAAATAGCATTGGCTTTTGAGCTTATGATAACATTAGCTTGTGTTTACACTGACCTCCATCTTGCCTTAATGTCACAATATATCACTTGATGACAGCTGTTGATTCCGGTTCTAAAGAAAACTCAACCAGACTCACTTGAGGAAGCAGAAAGTTTTCTTAGAGAAACGTCCTTGTTCCTGTGAATCAAGGGCGGTTCTTACTGTCTCAGGCTATGTTAACAATGTATCATCAGCTCAACTGTGCAGCCGTGACTGTGAGCATGGTCCACTACGCTGAAAACATCTTCGACTGTATTCTGTAGTAAAATGTTTCTTCTAGAATGACTCCTATCAGTCGAATCCCTGAGAATCATGTATTGCCACAGAATGCATGAACTTCTTTGTCTAAATCCTATATAAGAGTGTGGATTTTGCTAGCAAGACATACCTCTATTGCCCATCGTAAAAGGCAAATCTATGCCAGATTTCATTTAAAACTGTACTGGGTTCATTGTACTCGTCACTTGTATGCTTTGCTGCTACATTTGCTCAAGTCACTTTTTCTGTATTTTGCCAATGCTTATATAAAGCATTGAAATGAGAATCTCTGTCTGTCATTCTTATGAGAATGTTTCAGCATCATTGTATTTTTCTTTCTAATTGAAGAGACGGTTCCAGGCGGGGAGTACCGAAGGCTATATCAGAAGTAATTGCACCTCTCCTGGTCCTAAATGTTGGCGTGCCCATGAGCTAGAATTTGCTATAGATTTTCACGCCGTTAATGTATTATTGTGATAATTGATGTATTTGTTTTCAATAATGGAATTATTCTTGTGCTGTTAATCATATCTCAAATGTTGATTTTGCGCAAGTAGTTGCTTTTTATTTGACAGCCCTGAAGAAGCATCTGTGTTGCGAAATACGTGTTGGCTGTTCTTTATTTACCATTCAGTTGATGACCATCACTGCGTTTACTCTTTTGATGTGATGTTGATATTGAAATAAGTAAGACTTATTGATACACATGGAGTGATTATTTTGAGGAATTAACACTTATCTCACACCTGCAAGATTAAGGGCTTGATTTAGAGTTTGAAAGAGGGGGTTACTCCATCACAAATGTGACGGATATCCCGTCTGCCGTATCACAATTCCATTATATCCTATAGAACTTGCAGTACGGCAGGCAGGTTATCCATCATGTTTGTGACAGAGTAACCCATCCGCAAAACTCTAAACAAGCCCTAAATCTCCATACCTACAGAAGATGTCCATGTCGATGTCCGCCCTGCGTGTTTCACAAAAGCGAACTTTATCCTAAATAAAATCGAAGGGTGTGGCACTTCATTGGACATTTCATATGTAAACCTGATCATGTGATGGTTCATATGTGAGTGAAACCCACAGTGAGGTGGTGCAACCCATTGCCTGCAATGTCACACACAAACCAGTTCTGTTACATTCCTGGTCAGCCTTGTTTCACCACAGTCACTACAGTACTAACAACTATAGACTCTAATTCAATAGAAATGGGCACTGCAGCATTGTGTGAAGACCAACTAGCTGCGTTTCTTGACAGGTTCAAATTATACAGCCCTATATTTTCAAAGACCCGCATGTCGATTTTTTAATTTACAATGTTTTTACTAAATAAATGCTGTTTATAAGGTGCTAACTTTAGCGCCTTAGTCTATATGCAAGCAAGTGGTCCCTTGTGTGAGATTTTCACTTGCGGAGTATCCTGCAGTACAAATGTCTACGCACACATAAGTGATAAAGTGTAAGATGTATAAATGTGCAATTTAACTACATTTATACTGATAGCAAGAGCTATTCCATTCACCCATTGTTTCCTCCTGCTTCACAAGGCGCTAGGATTCCTCACAAAGCTGGGCACATGGCATTACTAGAACTGGCGCTGTGTGGAATTCTGGAGGTATTTGCGCTCTTTCCACCTCGTTATGCCATATTTGCACAGGTTGGCAGAGGTCTGGCACTACGCAATACAGACGCACCGTGCGCTGCCCTTTCTTCAACTTCAGACACAGAAATTACTTTATCTAGCAAGAGCTGAATGGCATGTTAGCCATGTAAGAGCCAGCACTAAGGTTTTGTAAATCTGGGCCAAAGAGTATTGAGGAAAATACTCTTTTTGTTTCCCTTATCAGGTGACGTGGCTCATTCATGTGGTTTAATAAAAGGCCTACAGGTATAAAGGCCTTTCCAAAAAAAAAGAACATTTTGGGGGATTTTTTTTAAAAATGTCATTAGTTTTTTGATGCTATAAAAGGACTTTCTGAAACAGTGTGGTGTGATCAAAACTAAGGCCCTACTTTAGAGTTTGGGGGCAGAGGTCGTCAGTATGGTGGAGAACTTTACTCTCGCCATAGCAAGGGTCGTCCACCTGCCAAATTGAGAGATGTCGACCGGCCCAGTGGACATCTTTTAACATTGGGAGGAACCGCCGTCATAACAATTCCTGTCAATGTATTAAAGGTTTGACGGACAGCTCTGCAACAACACGGTCCCGTCCATCAAACTTTTAACATGTGTTTGTATTTTCAAAAACAAAATCCCAAAGTGGGATTGTGTGTATGAAATACAAAAAACGTATGACCCCCATACCATGGGAGCGGCCTCTCATGGTGTGGATTCATTATGCAGTTTTCAGTGCCTTTTACCTCCAGGTTTTACCCGGTGGCGAAGGAGAGTGAAACTGTCCATTTGGCCACCCAATCCTAATCTGGGGGCGTGGTCAAATGGCCAAAAAAACACTTACTCCGTCGGGCAGTTGGAGGAATATGTCAGCGATGCACAAGGAGTGCTCTCCGTCGCTGACATACTGTTGGTCGAATGTGAATTTACCTTAAAAAACAAAAGACAGGAGGTGTTTGGCAAAACAGGAATGGTTAATTTGACTAAACATTACAGTCAGGAGAACAGTTACAGAAACGGGGTCTGTGGACTGTCTCAAAGTACAATTGATCTGCATGGTGTTTTATACATTTCTCTGAGTACCATTAAACAAATACAACATTCTTTTTTGAGTAAAGAATGTGAGCAGTTGTCTTGGAGTCATAAATAAGGTCTCTGATAACTAATGCAGGTGGGCCTTGACCTTGCGTGGACACATTTAGGTCCAGTAGGTAACATGTTCAGCTGTCCGGCATGAGGGGCAGATGATTGCGGCGTGTTACTGTGCCTGCTGGGTTCTGATTGGCTGAGTGTTCCTTACTTCATGTGGCATCTGACTTTATGGTGTTTTAGCGATGTGTGTACCCCTCCAGCCATGTGTGCTTCATTGGGGCCAATCTCCTGGGACCATTGTGGGTCTCTGCTCCTATCTGTGGGATTGATCTGCGTTTCCTGGTTGCACATGTGTCTGCAGGCTGTGTGCTGAGTGCTGCCCCATCTGTGACCTGTCAATTCGAAACCTCAGGCCTCGGTTTCAGAGCCTACCTGACCACGTATGTCTGAGTTGGGGTTGATGGAGGGTCCATGACGGGTGAATTTGATAATAGTGGTGTGATTTCGTTTTTATATGTGAACGTATCACGGTGCACATCGACATCGACTTTTCCAATATTAACAATACGTAAGATCCGCAAGTCTGTAAATCAGGCAGGCGTGCCATCAGTTTGGCGGAGAGGGTACTCCATTGCAGTTACAATGAAGTACACTCTTTGCCAAACTTTAAATCAATTGGTAAGGTCTCATTTGTAAGGGTTTGATTGACCATGTTGCTTTGGACAGGATGGACACCAACCAACGTCAGGATAGGAGAACCACATTAGTCATCAGACACAACATAAAAACATTTCCTGCACAGGCCACAGCACAGCTCACTATTCTTCCAGCCCAACACTCCCTATGATGTGACACGCCACCCGGCCATTCATGTGATTCGGCACTGGTCAGATGTGTAAAGCAGGTTACAAATCCAAGCACATTACAATGCAATACACTTTTGGACTGATGTACCATTGGGCAGATGGCATGTAGGTGGCTCAAACTGAGCATAGACTTTTTGCGAACTGAACAGCATTTTGAGATGTGAATTATGAACTAACTGTTCGCAAAATTAATATTTGCAGGTCACAAATCCTCCTGCTTCATTAACATTAATGAGACAGTGTGCATTGTGTGATCCTCTACGAATGGCTGTAGAATTAAAATAAAACAAGGCATTACTTCCCTAATGGCATCGGAACGTGGGAGCAGTGACATATTCAATGATAAAGTACAGTCCGGGTGGCTAACGTCAGTTCTAAGCACCAAGCACTGTAAAATTGAATGGGTGGCTTGCCACACTCCTTGTATGGTAGTTGTGACATTTTAAATTTAATTAAGTGACATCTTGCTTAAACAAAAGAGCTATGACACGGCCATCGTTGACTGCATCAGGGCGCCTATTTTTTCTTAAGCCATGTCGCACTGCTGTGTAATGTTAAAAGAAGCAGCAAGAAACAACAAGTGATGGAGGGCTAATGACGGAGGAAACAACAATAAAAAGACAGGGGAAGGGTGGGTGTACATGCAAGCGACGAGGGCGCAGATTGGTAGCAGGACGAGGAAACAAGAAACATGAGCAACAAGTTAAATGAGCAACGGCAGACACAAGAATGGAAACAAAAAAATAGACCCCCAAAACAAGTTAGAACTATTAGCGGTGTAAATTCTTAACTTGTCTTTTCTTGCCACATAAATTGAAAATGAAAAGTAAAACAGTTGACGTAAGCAAGCGGATTCAAAGCGCCACAGTCACCATGAGCGTGAAGGAGAAACACAAAAGGAAAAAGAAGGCAAACATGCAATTCCATGTAACAGGGTCAATGGCCAAACCTGCCCCAAAGAGGTACAAACGTAAAGCATTTACCAATGATAACAAATGATTTTTGAAAGGCAAGCCCATGAACGAGTGATAGTGATGGGAGTGTGGTGGGCAGGGTTAAAAGCCCACAGATAGATTCCAACAGGCTAGAGAGCTTCTGCGTTTGACCTAAAAAGGAGAGACAAAGGCGAAGGATTAACCTCTAGCAAGCAAGCATTTTTGAACGAAAAAGGACAAAAATTAAAGGCAATGGGCGGGCTGTAATCCCACAGAGTGGATACAGCATGTCTCAAATGGAAAGCGCATGCGCTGCCGCGGCTCAACCTTAAATACAAATTAAATCCAATGGCTCAAGGGCACTGACCAAAAACTCACCCTCTCTCTCTGTAATTCTTCTTACTGTACGTTTATATCAAATTGATAACATGAGATAATTAAACAACCAATGCTTCTTCAGCCAGACCTAACTAGATCTTAGACTCTGGGGCTTTGAGTGAGATTTAATAATATCAGTTTAAAAAGGCTGGAGCGCTAAGGATTAAGAGGTTGTTAAATGAGATGGGGTGGGCACAAGAGCAAAAGCTCACACAATGAGAAGGCAGA
Source organism: Pleurodeles waltl (assembly GCF_031143425.1). NCBI lineage: Eukaryota > Metazoa > Chordata > Amphibia > Caudata > Salamandridae > Pleurodeles > Pleurodeles waltl. The sequence goes on along the minus strand of NC_090442.1, from coordinate 73,399,958 downwards.
TAAAGGCACAGGAAAACGAGCATTGACAAAGCCAATAGGTCTAAAAAATGAGAGCTATCGACTTTGGCAATGGCCTCTTTGCAGTGTGGCTAAAACTAATTTAAAATATCGCTATGAAGCAGCTAGGACTATTGGAATTTTTTTTAAGTCCTTTTTTTTTACTATTATTATTATTTTTAGCTATGCTGCTCAGCAGCCACACAGCTATACAGCAATGCTACAAATCATTGCCCAATGCATCTGGGGCATAGTAAAACACAGCTACAAATGGCAGGAGGTTCAACAAGGACGACAGGAAGAAGAAAAAGTAAAAGTAGTACCTCAATTACATCATGATCAGCAGAAGGACAGCAATCAAGTTGAAGCAATCAGTACTTAGTGCATGCTCAAGCTGAAAGAAGAGGAAATTAAGCCAGCAAGCGCTGGCCAATAAGAAGGCAGAAAATAAGAGTGACAATGAAGCCAATGGATGCTAAGCAGTGGGCGGGCTGCAGGCCCTTCATTGTATACAATACCGCTCGCAAAGGGAATGCGTATGCAGTGCATGCACTGTCAGAGGTGAGACCTACAAAGGATGCACTCTGAGACTGCCGGTGGAGGCTGACGAGCAAGAGGTCAGAATATGAGACCGCAGGTGGAGGCCCAGGTATATGATGTCAGAATGTGAGATTACTGGTGGAGACTGAGGAGTATGAATGTCACAGTACATGAGCGAGAGTGGAGGCTCAGCAGTATAAAGTCCAAAATGTGAAATTACTGGGGGAGAATGAGTATGGAATTAGAATATGAGTCTAGGCTACAGACACTCTGGAGTACGAAGTCACAAAATGAGATTACTGGTGAAGGCTGAGGATTATGAATCAAATATCACTGTTCATGAACGGGGGGTCTAAGCACAACAGATGCTAACATCGCTGTGTGCCCCAATCAAACCTGCTTTGGTGGGACACAAAGGAGTTTAGGCTTAATGCCCATTCATTCTGTGGCCTCTCTGTTGAGACAAACGTAAAGCCTGCTGTGTAGCTACATCTGCCAGGTAGTTCATGTGACTTTATTGGACGCCGATCACCTTGGGTCTAATGGGCTGACTACTCCTTGCCCAGACCACTCCCTTCCTGGCCCACACGATTGATAACCAGATTGAAAGAACTTGTGGAGATCACCAACCCGGGCAACTAGCATTCTTGACACTCAATCCTCCAGCTGATGCATCATTTGCAGATTTTAACAAAATGCATTTGTTCCTAACCCAAACAGATCCAAAGTTATTAGGGTTGAGCCTGCGTTGCATGCGCTCGCGCATGCGTATCGCAGCGAGACTCTTTTGTATTTAGAAAAGGGCTCGGAGCCCTGTCAACTTCACGTCAGTGTTTTTTATTGGTTCGTGGGCTTGCCTATTAAAATCTGCTTGCTTTCATTAGTCGAAGGCAGGCATAACTCATTCCTTTTCCGGTGGCTGGCCCTCCTCGAGCGCAGCGACCAAGTACAGAAAACATGCAAGGCTCGCTGTTTTCTGTCCGGCTCAGGGACTTCTTTTTCTCTAATTTACAAGCGCGATCTCACTTGGCAGAAGTCGAGCGCTTTACATAGTTAATTTCCCTTTTTCGGCTTATGTACATAAATGTACTTTTGCCCGATAGGTGAAAAGTCGGGTTAGGAGTTTACAACGCGATCAGCTCCAACATGAGCAAACGCGAGACCCGTTGCATTGTAAATGCTTGTTAAAATTGCTACTAATTCAAAGTTAACGTGGCCTCTTGCAGCTTGTCTTCAGCGTTCAGGCAATTCCAAGAGAAGAGAATGCAGTTTTGTTAGATGGTTTAGACACCCTCTAGTGTGAGATAGGGAAGGGGCGTGGTGGGAGTGAATGACATTTGCTTGCAGCCGGAAACACAAACCTAAGCTCTTAAATGGAATTGAAAAAGACTGGAAAGAATGATTCCTTATTTCCCATGAAAATGTTTTGTTTCACCAGTCACACAAACTCATGTTTACATCCCAGATACCGTTCTCAAAGCAGCATTTTTTCAAGAGAGCACTCAGAGTTTAAAAGAATCCCAAGTATGTATTTAGGTCTGATGCTTTGAATCCGGAAATAGCTTCTAGCACTGGGTTTCTCTGTAGGGCAGGTTCTTAATGGAAAGAGCTTCCGGGACCCCATAGCATGAGCACAAAACTGTGGTTCACCTAATAGGTGAGATGCAAATGTTCTTAAAATAAATGTGTACATATAGGCTGATATTCAGTATATGGCAGCACTGTATGTTTTTAGCACAGCAGACCGTGCTCCTGGCGCTAGAAAGCCCTACATTCACAAAATGGCCTCTCGGCGCTACTATGCAAGACAAAATCATAAATTGCTTGTGAAAAAAGTTTGAATGGGCTCAGCAGAATGTGAAGCTTCTTTCTTTAGACATCCATGTCTTTTAATACTTTTGGAACCTCTCATGTAAAACTTAGTATCAACATTTCAAAATTGGTACCTGATTATGCCACAGAGTATGCTGCGTGATTTGCGTTTAGTTGCGTAATATGATACATTCTCTTTCCTTTCTGTACAATTTGCCTTTCCTTCCTATATCATTTAGGTACCGAGGTTCTACCACATAATTTAGTCTTCATTTACCGCATAATTCCAGTAGCGATTGCTATAGATAATAGCCAGGGCACAGGAAAGGCGCGCAGAGGCGCTCCACCCTGGAAAGAACTCTATGGTCCAGACAAGATCCTCAGACTTAGGCCGCTGTCCAGATGCGCTCCAAGGGCTATTAATGAACAAGCTCAAATAGTAATTTAAAATCTGGCTCAAAGACCAGCATATATTAAATAAACTCAATAAAAGGCTTAAAAATTCAGGCTGTGTCCCAGGAAAAGAACGTTTAACTGAGGCAGAGCGGTAGGGGCAGCGTCCCAGGACCTTTCAATAATAGGAAACAGGTCATGTGCAGCTTAACTGCAAATATTTATAAATGAACGGGCTACATGCGAAACGAGACCACCCCCGGGGCGATGTTGTGTTGCAACCAATGGCACTAACAGCACAAGAGCGCCACCATCTGGATGATGATGGGACTGCAGCTGTCTGTAACCATTTTGAAGAAAGAATGCCACCAGCCGGAGGAGGCTGGGACTGCTCCTGCCTATAACCACACTGAAGAAAATACGCCACCTGCTGGACGAGGCAGGAACTGCGAGTATCTGCAACCTCTCTGAAGACAAGAACGCCACCAGCTGGATGAAACTGGGACTGCTGCTGAGTTTAACCACTCTGAACACAAAAAGGACACCAGCTGGACGAAGCTGGGACGGGAGCTGGCAGCTGGATGAGGCTGGAACTGCTGCTGTCTGCAACTACTCTGAACAGAAGAACTTCTCAAGCTGTTCTACCGATGTATGCAGCCAATGTCAGGGACAGCACAAGAGCGCCACCCACTGGGCAAGACTGCAACTGCTGCTGAATGTAACCATTCTGAAGAAAAGAGCGCCACCCACTGGACAAGACTGGGACTGCTGCTGTTTGCAAACACCGAAGAAAGAACACCACCATCTGGACTATGACGTGACTGTGAACACAAGAACGCTACCAGCTGGGCGAGACTGGGACTGCAGCTGTATATACACTCTCTGAACACAATTAATATCTACAGCCTTGCTAGGATGGAACTGTTTGCCGCCATTGAGGGGACAAGAGTGCAAGCAGCTATGCAAAGATAGAGCTGCACCTCCAGCAGCCACTCTGGCGCACCATCAGCAGCGGTGGCTTAACTGTGGCATTCTGAAACCACAACAGTGCCCCCAGCAGGGTGAGGTTGGGACTGCACAGTCTGCAGCCACTCTGCACATAAGCGCACCACCAGCAGGGCAAGCTAGTGACTCCGCTGTCTGTGGCCCCACTGATCACCAGAGCACCAACAGCGAGGTGAGGTATAGACTGCTGTTCTCTGCACCCACTGAGGACACCAGCTGTGTGAGGCTGGGACTGCCACTTATTGTAACCACTCTGAACACAAGGACACCACCAGTTGGGAAGTGTAGGTATTTCAGCAATCTGCATCTACTGCGACAAGAGTGACATCAAAGTAAGGACTGGTGCAGTCTGCAGGCCTTGATAACCCTAGATAGCTATTAGCTGGAGGGGTGGACATTGCAGGTTATCTGCAGCCACTGATAGCACAACAGCCTCAAAAGCTGGATAGGGCTGTAGCTGTGGCAAGAGCAACACCTGCTGTGCGCAGCGGGGACTGCAACTGTTTTCAGCTACTAATAACACTAGAGCAGCTCCAGGCAGCTCAGTGAAGGCACTGGTAACACAAACATGCCACCTGGAGGGAGAGGCTGGGACTGCACACTGTCTAAAACCATAAATAGATCAAGAGTGCCACCAGCTGGGCTAGGCTGTGACTGTGGAATATCTGCATTCACTAACACCAAACTTTGCCACCCCTCGGGGTAAGGGGCCCACTTCTGCTGCAGAGCGCCACCAGCTGGGTGAGGCTGGGACTGCACACTATCTGCAACCATACATAGATCAAGAGCGCCACCAGTTGGGCTAAGGTCAGACTGCATGCCATCTACAACCATGTACAGATCAAGAGCACCACCTGCTGGGTAGGCTGGGACTGCTGAATGTCTGCCATCAATAACAGCAAACTAGGCCACCAGTCGGGGCAAGGGCTCCACTTATGCCGCAGAACGCCATCAACAGGGATAGGTTGGGACTGCACGCTATCTACAGCCTTATATAAATCAACAGCGCCATCCGCTGGGCTAGGTTGCGACTGCTGAATATATGCATTCACTAACAGAAAACTAGGCAATCAATCGGGGCAAGGGCTCCACCTATGCCACAGAGCGCCACCAGCTGGGAAAGTATGGGACTGCTGAATTTGTGATTTTGGTAAAAGCAAATCTCCATTTATACAACAGAGAGCTACCAGCTGCTGAGGGTGAGTCTGCAAGCTGCCCAAAGTCACTGGTGAGATAACAGCGCCACCAGGTGGGACACGGATGGCACTGCGGCCATCTGCAGCAACCGGGATCTCTCGAGCATCATGTGGGAGAGTCTGGGCACCCCACCGCCCACAGCTGTATCAGCTAGAGGCATTAAAGTCTGAAGCAGCAGGTCTGGTAATTCGGCAGCCCCTGGGCCCCTTCCCCAGATAATCCCGGGCGCATAAACACTCCAGCACTTCAGCAAGCACAGGGCCCCGCATCCATCAGTCAAGACGTCCTCGTGTGGGAGCTATAGATGGATGGCGCAGGGTGCAGCCCTCTGGAATGCATTCCCTCAACACTCTCTCCCCTTCTGCACAACTCTGCAAACTTGTCTCTGCAACCTCCTTTTTACTGGCCTCATCCGCGGACATTTTGGTAAAATTATTGAGGCTTTTAAGAAATAAATTCCTTACACGTTTTGGATAATGAAGTAAACCGCCGCCAGATCTCCGCAGCAGGAACCCAACCAACGGCTCTGTCTGGCCAACTGGGTTTCACACACATTGCAAAGATAATCCATTATTTTACATTACTCTGTCAGCCTATCTTCTTTTCCCATCTCCAAATCACGTGTTTATCATTCCAAAAAGTGCGAGTGTTTATTTTTCTCAATTGCTGAACATTAAGCTCTGCGTTTCCCTGCCTCCCGGCAGTCGCTGCTGAGAAGGCAGGCATTCCTGGCTGCATAGCTCTCCGCCCTCGCCATAAATCAGAGTGAGAGATGTGCTCCGAGGTTTCACTCAACAAAATACTTTCCTTATCTCCCCGTAAATCGGCGTTTTCAGAGTGCGGCGCAGCGTCCTCGCCTGTTTGAAAAGCAGGCTCCCCGCGCACTGCTTTCGGCGCGTACCTCAGATACATACAGTGCTTAATTTGTGCTTGTTGTTTCCGGAGCGGCGAACCGGCACTTATTTCTGAGGGCCGGCGCTTAGATTTCTGTCTCAAGCATTTACTGCGAGCAAAAGGCATGTGGGAAAGACGGAGAAAGAGAAAAACGAAAAAGTGTCACAAAGGGAGAAAGCAGAAAGCTGCAAGAGTGAGCCGAAGGGGCAGGAAGTGTCTGTAAATGAATTGAAGAGGCCCGAGATGGCTTCAGGATTACCCTGGCTCAGTATTATGTGCTCGCACTTTTAACTGCAGCAGCCGCGTGTTTGAGAGGAGGGCTTTGGGCACCAGCACCTTTTTATTTACAAATTAAGCACTGGATACATGTCAAGAGGCCAGGGAGGGAGGGAGACACTGGGGCCACACGGGCACCAGGCTTTGTCTCTGCGTCAGCAGCACCCCGTTTACTTAGCCTCATGCTCTGCGTTTGCTCTTACATTATGATTGGATTAAATATTGATTAAGGAGGACAGACAGACGGACAAACATAGGCTGCCAAGCCCCTGCGGCCCCCATATTCCTGGCCTACTGTCACAACACTGAGTGAACATAGGCCCGAGCTCAGTCTTTGCTCCTGCATTATTATTCCATTATACATTGATAGACAGAGAAGGACAGACAGACAGACAGTAGATAAAGGCTGTCAGGCTCTTCTAGCCTCCAGATCCCTGGCTCACTGTCACACCTCTGTCTGTACATAGGCTCCAGCTCTTTTTCGTTCTTGCATTATTATTACATTATAAATAGATAGAGGGCGGAAGGACAGACAGGCGGACAGATGAAGGCTGCCAGCCCCTTCAGTCTTGTAGCACCATTCACTGCTCTTCATCAGCAGCCCCGTCCTCCTCTTGCACTGTGAGTACATTTTGGCCCATATTTATACTTTTTGACGCTAAACTGCGCTAACGCAGTTTAGCGTCATAAATTTTTGCGCCGTCTAACGCCATTCTGAAGCGCCATGCGGGCGCCGTATTTATGGAATGGCGTTAGCCGGCGCAAGCAGACCGGCGCTGCCTGGTTTGCGTGGAAAAAAACCACGTACACCAGACAGCGCCGGCGTAGGGGGAAAATGGCGTATGGGCGTCTTAAAATGGGGCAAGTCAGGTTACGTCGAAAAAATCGTCGTAACTCGACTTGCGCCATTTTTTTCCGACGCCCATCCCCCATCAACATGACTCCTATCATTGTAAAGATAGGAGTCATGCCCCCTTGCCCAATGGCCATGCCCAGGGGACTTATGTCCCCTGGGCATGGTCATTGGACATAGTGGCATGTAGGGGGGCACAAATAAGGCCCCCCTATGCCACAAAAAAAAATTGAAAAATAACAAAAATTATACTTACCTGAACTTACCTGTACTTCACTGGGATGGGTCCCTCCATCCTTGGGTGTCCTCCTGGGGTGGGCAGGGGTGGCAGGGGGGGTCCCTGGGGGCAGGGGAGGGCACTGTGGGCTCATTTTGAGCCCACTTGTCCCTTAACGCCATCCCTGACCCAGGCGTTAAAAAGCGGCGCAAATGCGCCGTTTTTGGCCACGCCCACTCCCGGGCGTCATTTTTGCCCGGGAGTATAAATACCACGTAAAGGCCTGGGAGTCATTTTTTTAGACGGGAACGCCTCCCTTGCATCTCATTAACGCAAGGAAGGGGTTCACGCTAAAAAATGACGCTCACTCCGGGCACTTTGGCGCCCGAAGCGTCTAACGCCATAGTATAAATATGGCGTTAGTTGGCGTTAGTTTAGCGTCGAATTTGCGTCGAAAAAAATGACGCAAATTCGGCGCAACCAGAGTATAAATACGGCCCTTTATGCGCAGGGATTATATATTATATGGGCAGATAATGAGAGAGGACAAGATGCACCTAGACTTCATAGTCTGTTTATATCCGACAGTACTCAGTCAGTCAGTCAGTCAAACATATGTTTATTTAGACCTTAGTCTTTAAAACAATTCCTTAAAACACAATAACACAATAAAAAGTCCAATACAAACAAATAAAATAAGTAAGATATAAAATACAATAAAACACGGCCCGTTCAACAATAAAATCTAGATTTTTTAAAACATTGTTATATATTAAGGGCTGGCTCCACCTAACTTGATTAATTCGTCTCAATTTGACTTTAAAAGAATGTCAACAGAAACTAAAAATCACCCCATGGCACACGTCACATCTAGAAATCTCATATCAACCAGAAATGTAATTGCTTGTCCCCTATCCCCGATACCATAGTTTACAAAAATAGGCTTTAAAAAGATCTTATGTTGAGGTAAAAAACACAATCTACAATGACATGCACTGAATTCCCTTTTACGTTGCGGCCACATTGACAGATTTTCCCTTCATTTAACAAGATATCATGATTCCCGGACATTAAAACTAGGCTTAACCCACACCGAATTCTTAAAAGACTTCGATGCATCATACTATTTGGAAGTCTCTCCAGATAGGGAAAGGTGTCACCGTTTATCCATGAACTTAATAAACTGTAAACTTCATACTTGTATAGCACACTACTCACCCGTTAGGGTCTCAAGGCACTGTACGCATACCACTGTGGAACCCCTCCTGGCTTTTCCCTGTGAGGTGCCCACTCCTGGGCAACCTCCAAGGTGAAGCCAGGCATCCCAGCGCTGTTGGGGCCGTTGTGGAGATTAAGCAAGCTATTGCCCAGAGTTACAGAGTGGGACCCATGAATTAGATTAGGCACCAATGCAAGAATGATCAGGTCAGAGGAAATTGAGCCCAAGACCCGCCAAGACAGGAATTGAACCCTGGTCCCAGGCCAGATTTCTGCATCAGGGTCTGTCGCTCTAACCATTGAGCCACACTTCTCCAGAAATTCTCCAGGAACTTAATAGGTGAGAAACTGATTGCTTCTTCGACAAGTAGATGCAATTCTCATCCCTAGAAACCTGCCTAATGTTATTTTCAGTTCCACTTTACTCGCTGCCATCAAATCGCTGCCCACTACAACATTTATTTTTAATTCGCTGGCGCATGTTTGGATCCTTCCTCTGACTCCCTGGGACCAGGATAGCTTGTTTTGCAATATCTCCTTTTTAATAGCAGGGAGATTTCCAATGTTTCCACACTATCCTTATCCAAAATGTTATTATCTCCGCATGTGCTAAGGGCATCCACGCCGGTAGGCCCGTTTCCACTCAAAATGCCTGCAACATGGAGGAGGATGGGAGAGAGAGTAACCTTTTAAGGCACCTTCCTTCTTCAAGGTCCCAGCACTTTTTACGTCCTATGCTGAACACTTCAGCCCCATACATGAACTGTGGCCCTATTATAGCCTGATAGGCCATCAGCACTGGCCGGAGGGAGGATCCCCCATAGCGGTTGCCAAATTTCTTTAATCCCCCTACTGACAAGAGTGCCTTGGCTTGTGACGAAGCAAGGTGATCCTTCCAACCTAAATTATGGGAGAACCATACCCCTAAGTATTTATATTTGTTAACACTCTCTAGTTTGACTTTGTTTATAACCCAACTCATACTTTTTCTATGTTTCCCTATTTGTAGCACTTTAGTCTTTTCCATATTTATTTTCAATTTTTTCATTTTACAATAGTTCCCAAATATATCTAATTTTCTTCGAAGTCCGATTCCTGTCAAGTCGAAGATCACTAAGTCGTTCGCATACAAGAGACAACTGATGTGTGTTCCATTCATGTTTGGGCTAAACATATTTGGTTGGCTTAGGGCCTTGGGGAGATAAACCAGGAACGAAGGGAACAAGGATGGCACCAACACGCACCCTTGCCTGAGGCCATTTCTTATATTAATTCTCCTAGAGAGGGAACCATCACCGACCAGTTCGACTTGGGCCCACTTGTCCCTGTTGAGTTCCTGTAGAATTAAAAGCAAATCCTTAGGAATCCCATATTCCTTTAACGCTTCCCACAACAATATTCGATCAATGGAGTCAAATGCGGAGCTAAAATCAACAAGCAACAATAAAATACTCAGCCCTGCTCTATAGATTTATTTACAATAGCCCACAAAGTAAAGCAGTGGTCAGTCTTCAAGTGGTTCTCCTTAAATCCACCCTGTTCCTTGGTTATAATGGAATTTACTTCTGCCCACTCCTTTACCATCCTCAAAAGGATTTTAGAGAAAACTATCGCCACTGACATCCAACAGGTTGATTGGCCAGTAGTTTCCCAGGAGGGCATAATTGCTTTTTTAATGTATTGGCTTGATCACCGCTCCCTTCCAACTATCCGGAAATCTTCCTTTCGAAAGTGTTTCCTGAAAAAGGAATAAAACAACCTGGACCACCAGGTGGACAGTACCTAGTCTCTGCCTCTTCAATATACCACAATCAGAACCACTGAATTATGGTTTCGCCACATTTGCCACATAATCCACCATCTGATTCATAATCTCCAGATTTCAACCAAAAAAGCTGTTTCTTTCTCAAACCGTTCAAAAGTTACTAAAAGTGCAGCAAAGTATTGCTGTACAGTGGAAGGCCCTTTGCAGACTCTGACTGGTCACCTTTCTGTTGCTTATTTCTGTGTCCAGCAATCCAAGTGGTGCTAATAAGGTGAAAACTTTGAAGACAGAGGGTAACGTGTGTAAATATTCCAAAACAATGAGGTAATAGTAACACTAAATGCTTCACACTACGCTGCATAATTTGCCTTGGCTTGATGCATAATTTAGCGAGCTGTTCCGCATAATTTGTTCCTTCCTTGCTGCATAACTCAGTGGCTCTTGCCCTCACTATACTCTAGAGGTGGTTATACAGATGTATCGATATATAGATATTGACATCTGATACTGACTAGTATGCTCTTCGGGTATTTCCATTTGCCACTACCAGCCTTGCCATAGACTCCAGGGCCCAGATTTACGAGATTCTCACGCAGCACAGCAGCCCACAAATCTGTGCTGCGCTGCACGAGGAGAGAGCAGGAGAACACCATATTTACAGAAATCTGTCACTCTCTTCCCCTCTCCCTAGCGCCAGCGCAGAAATCTGCTGCAGTGCGCCACGCACACACCTTTGTGCCATAGTGCAAGGATGTGAGTCTAGCATAGGTTTTGTATGTAAGGGTACCCTTCCAGTACAAAATGCTATGCTTAGACACACTCTAAAACCTTTCCTATGGAGAAATAAAAACATTTCTCCTTTTAACCCTTGCTTTAACATGACATTAACTTTTGAGGCAAAACCCTGTCTACTATTGTTTGTGGATACAGTTTTACAGCAACAGGCATGAGTGGTTACATGGGGTACCACCCATGTAACATCCCCTTGGCACTAAGTAACGCAAAGCAGTGCTGCTTTGCGTTACTTTTAGGGTACTTTCCAGCTGCGCCGATTTGAGTCACTTTTGTGACGCGAACACTGCATAAAATCTTAGTAAATATACCCACAAGTGTGCTGCCCTCTCTTTGACGTTACACATTTACTCCATTATACGGATAGACAGGGATGTGTGGCAGGTAAAGGCCACGAGGCCCCCAAGGGCTCTTCATGTCCCATATTACTGTCGCACAATAGATTCGACCGCATTGCAGCCCTTTCTTAGCCTTTGCACTTTAATTATATTATATGGACGCAAATTCTTGATAAATATGAGCCTTAGTGTATGGGGCTCGGCATTTCAACCTTCAGACGCCTTTTCAGCTGTGGACACAATTACTATGGATCTGTTATTGCGAGCTGCACCAGGCAATGTTTGTCCTGGCGACTATGAGGTCTGCCAGGCGATGCTTATGCTGGCGAAGGGCCACGTTTTATAATTAAAAAATAATATTGACCATGTGCACAGCGTGCAACACAAGCTGAACTGTTTCTTGGTATTTAAATAATAGATGTTATTGTTACCCAACTCAATGGTACTTATTGTATCTTCTGCAAAAGGTTGAGAGTATGTAACCTGCAGGTTAGATGCATAACTGAGTATGGATGGCCCCTGATGGGACCGCAGAGGCCCATTTTTGCACATCTTAATCTCTGTTTACTCTGATGTCCTTGGAGTACACCTCACCATGTGGATTAGACTATGCTCCAGGTGACTCCTGAAGACCAGTGGGACTCGATCTGCTGCTCCAAACCATGGACTCTGGCTATCAGGCCTCAGGCAGGTCTGCGAGGGCCGGGGAGAAGGGTCTTTGGCGCATGGACACCAGAGAACACCCATCTGCAAGAAAACAGGAAAGTCTACAGCTTAAAAAAAAAACTCCCTGGTACCAACGTGGACCCCAAGATTGCTAGGCCTACCCTGGTGTTGGGCGACAGCAGGGAAGGAGGACTGGCTGCCTGCTCGGGATTGGCGGCTGGTGTCAGGTGGAGTTTTGACCTGATGTTAATCTTCTGGAAAGAAGGATAGAGGTGTGTCTGGACTAACAATGAGGCCTAGCTGCCTGCTCTGGTTTGGCCTATGGTGTCAACTGGACTTATGACCTCATGTTAATCTTCTTGGAAGAAATATGAAGATGTATGTGAATATGAAAGGAGGCCTAGCTGCTACCTCTAGATTGGCCTACGGAGTCAGGTGGACTTATGATCTCATGTTTATTATCTGGAATGTAGGATGTAACTGTGTGCGATGTTTAGACCCGCTGAATTATAAAGCCTGTCTTCCTTTGGAACCAGATGTTCCTGCTAATAGTCGTCTTGTGGAAAAGAGGCTGCACGGAGACCCTGCATGAAGCCCTGCATGGAGACCCTGCATGGATACCCTGCACGGAGACCCTGCATGAAGACCCTGCATGGAGACCCTGCATGAAGACCCTGCTGCCAAGAGTTTACTCTCGCTTTCCAGCTGCAGGTGCACCTGAGTGAATATATAAAGATGTGTCTGCCCAACCTGGTGAGGTCCCACCACCTGCAGCAGCACTGATCATCTCAGGGGTGCCCCTGTGATGACAGACCTTTGAGGTGGGGCATTTCTTCAAGCATCATCACCCCCTTGGTACTGGGATCTTGGAACCACAGATTCGCCAGTGAACTGTGGGCCAGACGTCTGAAAAAGTGGCGCAGTGAAGCACAGCAAATCACTTTGTTGTGCTGCACTGTGCCACTTGGAAAGGGCAGGAATGCACAGTATTTAAAGAATATGGCACATTCCTGTCCTTTCCTTCTGTACTGGCACACAGTGGACTGCCTAGCATCAATGCAGGTACCATGGTGCAAGGGTGCCTGCGATGCATGCTGGAAGGGACACCTTCCTGCACAAGAACAATCCTGGGAGGCTTATTCCTCTTTCTATGAATGCAGCACACATAAAAAAGAGGAAAAACAGGACCTCACCTGGGGAAGCATAAGGTGTGGACTCATCCTCCGATTTACCAGGGTTGGTAAATCTGGGGATGCGTCAAAATCTATGGGTGTTGCGTGGGAACACCCACCTCAATTCCCATGGAATGCCTCCCTTGCGCAGAGTAAGGCAGCGCAACAACTTGCTCTGCCTTGCCTTACTCCATATCGATGAGGCCATTCAAAGTCATGATAAGTGGCTTTGCATTGTTAGATATGGTTGCAAGGAATATGCCACCATTGTGTTACAACAAGTGATGTAACTGTATGTTGGAAATGGCCATTTTTGCAGGGTTATCCCCCAAACATTTTGCCTTCTTCCTCCTATTTTTCTGATCTGTTTTTGCTAGTTTATTGTCTCTGCGCACTTTACCACTGCTGATCAGTGCTAAAGTGCAAGTGCTCCCTATGTAAATTGTATTAGTGATTGGTTTATCCGTGATTGGCATATTTAATTTACTGTTAAGTTCCTAGTAAAGTGTACCATAGGTGACCAGAGCCTGTAAATTAAATGATACTAGTGAGCCTGCAGCACTGATTGTGCCACCAACATGAGTAGCCCTGTGAACATGTCTCAGACCTGCCACTGCAGTGTCTGTGTGTGCAATTTTAAACTGCCAATTCGACTTGGCAAGTGTACCCACTTGCCAGGCCCAAACCTTCCTTTTTGCTACATGTAAGGCACCCCTAATTTAGGCCCCAGGCAGCCCCATGGGAAGGGTGCAGTGTACTTAGAAGGTAGAACATGTACTGATGTGTGTTACATGTCCTAACAGTGAAATACTGCCAAATTGGTTTTCACTGTTACAAGGCCTATCCCTCTCATAGGTTAACATGGGGGCTGCCTTTAAATAACTTTTAAGTGCAGTTCCCCTTTGAGAGTAGATAGCGATATGGAGTTTGGGGTCTCCAAACTCACAATTTAAAAATACATCTTTTAGTGAAGTTGGTTTTTAGATTGTCAGTTTGAAAATGCCACTTTTAGAAAGTAGGCATTTTCTTACTTAAACCATTCTGTGACTGTTTGTGCATTCCCTGTCTGGGTCAGTTTTACATTTGGGCTGTTTGCACTTCTCCTCTAGACAGTGACACAGAGGGAGCTGGGTGTAGACTGCATATCTTGATGAACCACCTGAGCTAGAGTGGAGGGAGGAGGGGTCCCTTTCACCTGACAGGACTGTGCCTGCCCTCACACAATGCAATCTCCAACCCCCTGGTGTGTGTCTGGGGCTTGGCCTGGGCAAGGCAGTATCTTGTGAACAGCAGAGACTTTCCTTTGAAGTTGGGAAACTTCAATGGCAGAAAGGGGTACAATAGGGGAACCAAAACCCCTGACTTTTAGAATCTTTCTGGAATCAAGAGGAACCTCTGTCAAAGAAAATAGCTGAAGAGCTGTAGGAGGAGTACTCCCCCTTTGCTGTGTTGCTTTGCTGGGTTGGCCTGCAGTTGCTGTTTATGCCTTAAAAGAGAGCAAAGGGTGAACTTTGCTGTGTATCCTGCTTGAGAAAGTTCTCCAGGGGCTTGGAGTAGAGCTTGCCTCCTGTTGGAAGTCTCAGGGACACCAAAGACTTCAGTGTCATCGCCTACAGCACTGGGAACTGAGTGTTTTGTGCTGTTCAGGAAGAAAAACCACTACGACGCCAGGAACGATGACGCTGGCCTGCACCGTTACCTACCGATGCCACACAGAACTGCTCTGCTTCGCACCGTAACCATGATCTTATCTGATGCCACCACCGAGCCGCTGCTTGCACCATGACCTATGGGCCCCGCACTCCGGTATTGCCTTGGTCACACCGCAGCTTGGGCATCCCCGATGACGCCACTCCAGCTGACACTGACGTCACTGCCTGCACCGTGGCCTGTGGACACAGCTCGTGAGGTACACAAAGCTCCGTCCTGTCCCACACCGCAGCCCTGGCCTACCAATGCCAGCACCATTGACTCCAGTGTCGTCAACAGATGTCCCTGTCTGCACCGCGACACGTGGATGCTGCGCGGAGCCCGTCCCGTGCTGCACCACTGTCTTGGGCCTACTGACAACAGCGCTTCAGCAACAACAACGCTGCTGCCTGCACCATGACCTGGTGACACCACACATCACCCGGCCCGCTTCACACCACAGCCCTGGTCTCACCAACGCCGCTGGAGGCCGTCACCAAGCCACTGCCTGCACCGTGACCTGTGGGCACTGCAAGTCGCTTCGTCCCGCTTTTCACCGCAGCCCCAATGCCATCCACGCCAGCGCTCCTGACTTCATCAGCCCTGAACACGATCTGCAAAGCATTTGGCTTCAAGGTCCCGACGACCCCCGCACCGACCTCCAGAACCGACGCCTGCAACACCGCTCTCCGGATCTCATTGTGAGGATCACGACGGTGCGGCCAGCCTAAACTGTTGATATTGTTGATCACGACGCCGTGATAGCCCAAGGTGGAGCTATTGACTTCAAGGATCATTGCATTTTTAAGTTAATTCTTGCAAAATCCATATCTTTATTACTATATGTTGGATTTTTATCGTAATTGGTCTTGTTTTATATAGCTAAATATTGGCTATTTTTCTAAAACTGGTGTGGTGTCCTTTTGTAGAGTTTTCACTGTATTATTGTGTGTTATGTGCAAATGCTTTACACATTGCTTCTGAGATAAGCCTGACTGCTCATGCCAAGGGTGTGAGCAGGGGTTATCTGAGCTGGTATCTCCCTTATCCTGACTAGAGTGAGGGTTCCTACTTGGACAGGGTGCAAACAACCTCCCAACTAAAGACCCCATTTCTAGCACTGTGGCACAAGGGGATCATAAATATGCCCCTGTAAGCCTTCTTCACTCGCTTACCCTGAGCCCTCTCAGCAGAGTCCTGCGACATATGGGACAAGTAGAAAGACTGCTCTTCTCCTCATCCACCTCATGGGAGGGTTCAGGGGGTTCAAATGCACTCCTCAGTCCTCAGGCAAAGGCCTCACAGCTGGATGGGGCTCCCTCAAAACATTCAGACTCTGCCCCAGAGACCTTTCATGTTATTCTCTAGTTCATAAGATCATGGCACCCGGTGGTCGTGGTCGCCGGCACTGTCAGCTGTTGTGAAGTGGGACGATGGATGCCCTTCCAGAGATCACTGCATCCCCTGGCTTCACAAAGCAGTGACACCAGGTTATGTTGCTGACACCTCCCTATATTAGGTTGAGTATTACCTGCCATTTACCTCCATATCCATGTTCAGGGCCACTGGAATTATGTGGCAGGAGAGGGCCAAATTATGCGGCAAGGTTGAGTAAATTATGGATCAAGAAACGGCAAAATATAAAGCATAACGCAGCATATTTTGTAATAGTATTACTTAATTATTTTGGCATTTTTAAACTTGGTAACACTGCCTGGGCATTTGTTGCACCTCATTAGTACCTTTTTAATACCCAAATACAGCAAGAAGCAACAAAAAAATGACCAGACCAACTTCGCAAAGGGCCTTTCCGCACGTGGCAACACATGTTGCTGCATTTTTAATAACTTTTGAACAGTTTGAGCTGGAAACATTTTTTTGAGGTGAAATCTGCAGATTATGCCACAGATAATGGATTGTGTGGCAAATCTATAATCATGCAAAAATCACAACAGCCACATAAATGCATAATTCCAATGGCCCTGAACATTGCTATATCCATTCACCTTCATCTGCACTTTTGCTATTTATTTAATTACACACATGCCAGTTTTGGGAAAGTTATTTTCCCATAACACATTTCTATGTCCATGTCTTCCCCCTAAATACTTTCTTTTCACCGTCTTCCGTAAGCTTCCCTCATCCAGAGAATGAATAGACATAGATGGAGGACTTCTGTTAGACAACTGCTTTGTTTAAAGCTGCAAGGAAATCCATCTGCCAGACGAGGCAGGAAGTTTTCCAGCTTTCTGTAGTTTAAAAGAACATCCTTTCCTAACCTTTGCCTCTTTGGTCCACATGTTACTTCCAATCCTTGAGCTCATCAGCTAACTTGGCTGGAGCAGTGCTCTAGCAAAGCAGACATCCAGATTCTTGTGCCAGTCAGAAATACCTAATCTAGAATTGCCTTCACATGCAAATAATGTTGTTTCTTTCCACCGTTTTGCATCCTCAAATTGCATGTTATCTCAAAACTTGTTCTCTAAGGGCCAGATGTACTAAAACATTTTTCCATAGACACAGAATGGGTAAAACCCTTTGAAACATCTGGCCCTAAATCCCTAAAAACTGACCTTTACTTAAAACGTCTTATTGTCGCCTCTCCTCTCCTCTCATATTAGCCGCTTCTCTCCCCTTCCATCCTCTGACCTCCTCTTTCCGACCACAACCTCTCTAAGTCACAGGCATCCTTGCCTTAATGTTGAGTAATGTATTCCTGGAAATTGTCCAGAACTCGTTCACAGGATTACTTCTCTTCTAAAAGTCACACCCCTGCAATCCAGCAATACTTGACCTACTCTAGCTCATTTATAAATCCCACAAATTATGTGGACGTGTCACATACCTTTCCACTTATGATCATAAATACACCCTGGTAATTTAATCCACCACAAAGAAACTGGAGTGAATGCATGGAACATTTTGCTTGGGCGCACAAGTCTAATCCCAAGAGTCAACAATAACCAATAATACTGGACTAACCACTAACCAGCTTACTGCCTGGTTCAATACCTCCTCAGGGGTAGGAAGCACTATATAAATGCAATTACATTTTTTTTAGCTCACAATCACTGAAGCTTCTTGGTTGTGAACTATTTGAATCACCTTCAGGGTCACCTTGCTTTTGGGGAGGGAGAAGGCGGGGGGGACAGATAGTGGGGAGATGGACAGCACAGTCCAGTCACCACTCTGACCTTGGACTATGATAGTTTCCGTCCCTGTGCATCCTCAGCCCCTTTCTGAAAGTGTCACCCATGCCTCTGACTCGTCCCCTTGGTCGATACCGGGCACCGGGCAGTGGTGCACTACTTCATTGGGGTTTGTCTGGTCTGCCATTCCGAAACACCTGCTGTTCCAGCTCACTCGAACTGCCCCTTTGTTGCTGAGTTTGGAACCAGACTGCTCCTCTGTCCACTCACTATACCGTTGTACAAGGGCCCAGACCACCAATGTGCCTACACTACTAAAAGGTGCGTGCTCCTCGGAAGGACACAGAGTTTTCAGGACACTGTAATTTTGTACAAGGTCTGTCCCACACACTATGATTACATGCAAGCTGGACTATGGGAACACCCTGTTTTCCAGGATTGACAAAAAACTTGCGGGAAGGCTGCAGACCATTTAGAACTGGGCCGCCAGAATCACTCTCAACCTTCCACACCTCACTCACATCGCACCACATCTGAACGAGCTTCACTGGCTCCCTATTCACAAATGAGCTCAATTCAAATTTCTAACCCACACTTTAAAGGCACAACGTAACTTTGGCCCAGCATACTTCAACAATCATACCTGCTTTCCCAAACCTTCCAGATACCTCAGCTCGTCCGGACTCCACCTTGCACAAATCGCACGCATACGGAAAACCAGAGGTCAAGTCTACACTTACATCACTCCTAAAGCATGGAACTACCTCCCGCAACACATAAGGACGTCCTCCTCAATTCCACAAGAAGATAAAGACCTGTTTTGTTTAATAGTCCCACTAGGTCCTAGGTGTGCCTAGACTCACACCTGCTTAGTGCCAGGATGCCGTCCCGGGTGATAGTGCACTCTACAAAGCTGCATAACATAATGAGGCCCAGACCAGTGTGCCTGGACACTAGATGGTGTGAGCTCCTCATAAGAGCACAGAGTCATATGGACACTATACCTTGGTACAAGGTCCCATACCAACAATGTTTCTGGACACTACAAGCGAGTGCCTGCACCTCGGAAGGGCACAGAGCCCTCGGGGCATTATACCTATGCACAAGGCCCCAGTACAGTGTGCCTAGACACTATAAGAGGACTACACTCCACAGAAGAGCCCGGATACCTCAGGACACTATGGCGGTCATTCTGACCGCGGCGGGCGGCGGTCGCCGCCCGCCATGCGGTCACCTGTCGCCACCCGCCATGCGGTCACCGCCGAATAGCCGCTCCGCGGTCAGGAGACCGCGGATGCCATTCTGGCTTTCCCGCTGGGCCGGCGGGCGACCGCCAAAAGGCCGCCCGCCGGCCCAGCGGGAAAGCCCCTGCAACATAGAAGCCGGCTCCGAATGGAGCCGGCGGTGTTGCAAGGGTGCGACGGGTGCAGTAGCACCCGTCGCGATTTTCACTGTCTGCAAAGCAGACAGTGAAAATCTTCATGGGGCCCTATTAGGGGGCCCCTGCACTGCCCATGCCAGTGGCATGGGCAATGCAGGGGCCCCCAGGGGCCCCACGACACCCGTTCCCACCATCCTGGTTCTGGCGGTGTAAACCGCCAGAAACAGGCTGGCGGGAAGGGGGTCGGAATCACCATGGCGGCGCTGCAAGCAGCGCCGCCATGGAGGATTCCCTGGGCCAGGGGAAAACCGGCAGGAAACCGCCGGTTCCCCTTTTCTGACCGTGGCTTTACCGCCGTGGTCAGAATGGCCCTGGAAGCACCGCCAGCCTGTTGGCGGTGCTTCCGTTGCCCTCCACCCTGGCGGTCATAGACCGCCAGGGTTGGAATGAGGGCCTATACCTCTATACAAGGGCCCAAACCAGCAATGTGTCTGGACACTGCAAGAGAGTGTGCACTCCTAAGAGGGGCACAGAGTCCTTGGGACTTGCTTAGTGCAAGGGCCTAGACCAGGGTTCTGCAAAGTCAGTCCTGGAGAACCGGGTCCATGCCAGATTTTTAGCATATCCACATTTAGAAAAAAGATGTTTCAGAAATCTACATTTTTCTAAATGTGGATATGCTAAAAATCTGGCATGGACCCGGCTCTCCAGGACCGACTTTGCAGAACCCTGGCCTAGACCAGCAAAGTACCAAGACACTACAAAAGGGTGTGTGTACCTCCGAAGGGCCCAGAGTCCCTGGGGACACTGCATCTTTGTACAAGGACCCAGACCAGCAATGTGCCTGGATGCTACCAGAGGGTGTGTGCTCCTCGAAAGGGCCAAGAGTCCTTGTACACTACACCTATGTTCTAGGGCCCGACCACCAATGTACTAGGAAACTACAAGAGGGCCCTTCAAAGAGCACAGAGTGCTCGGGACCCCTAGACGGGCTTGTGTATAGTTTATTGCATTATTGCTCTAACCTTTGCTACAGCTCTGGTGGATGCAGTAAATGTGTCTTTGTTATTCGCTGGCAGCTTTCTCCATTGGGTTTCTCCCATACACCTTCTTCTTCTGTATTTATCCAGTGGTTTACCCAGCCAGGTGTTGCCTTCCCTTCCCTAAGGCTGCTGATTCATTCTTCGCCAGCTAGGCGCTACATTAGGTACTGACGTCTGCTCTCCGGCACAAACTCTGCTAGCGGCGCAGTTTGTTACTCCATGATTCAAGACCCCTATCACACGCTGCTTACCAGGTATCCCCGGGGGCAGTGCAGGAAATGATGGGAAACCAGCCCGATCTTGGATCCGATAGCTATTATTGAGCCAGATCCGGGTTCTGGGATCCAGGTTGGACCCAGTGAAATATGCAGAATTTGTCCTGGTGTAATTTGCCAACACATTCTAAAGTTCTGCATGTTGTCTGCTTTCTGTTATGAGCAGCAAACTGCAGGCAGTGAAGGGGCTTTCTCATTTTCAGTTCCAGCTGGGCCCAAAACAAAGGCTGAATTTAATGGGCCATCAGCCCACCTTTTGTTTGCGTATGATTCTGGATGGCAGCTATCTGGAGGGTCAACACACATGGAGAGAGTATAAGGGAGAAGAAGGTACGTTTTAGAAGGAACGCAACCGTACTTAGCTCCCTATTTCTATAACCAAAAACACATAAAGAAGTATGGGGTTCTATAGAGAAAGACGTAAAGGGCACAATTTGTGCCCTTGGTTGTACGTGTTCCTATTTGGATAGGTAGGGTTAGTGAGAGGTCAGTAAGTAGCTGTGAGGTGTGGGGGGGAAGCGGGGGAATTTCCTTTACGGACTAGGTGGTCTCACAAACTATATAGTGTCATGCTTCATCATTTGACCACCTAGCCCCACCCAGGTAGGACAGTGCCATCTGGGCGGACTCAACCTCGCTGTTAAAGGAACAGGAGGGAGTGCGTAAATCAACTTTTGTTCTGGAAAAATCGGGATCCAGCTAATCTAGTCAAAAATTAAAAACACCTAAACAGACACCTGTAAGAAGTAACAATTTTAATGATGGTGCCTGATTGGTGTGGTTAAAACAAGGGTTGGGACACCTTTGTGAGAACAAGGACTCACAGGGTCACCTATCTATCAAACAGTAGCCAACATGTTTCTGCCCTCAGGAGTGAGCCAAGGAAGGTCTCGGGCATTCATCAGGGCCTAGGATCCCTAAACTTCACGTTAGAGGAGTTTAAGAAGGAAAACTCTACTTAAATATTTAAGAGGTGTAATGTAAAAGGTCTACCTTACCCAAGGGATTACCTTGAGGCAGCCTGTAGAGGATAAACAGATAATTAGAGCAATCGTGACACACGACATTGCAAAAGCAAACCAACCACACACGTGTCAGGGGGATGCACTCATGCACAAAATACATATGCTCATAGTAGGCAATATTCATGCACAGAGTGAATAAGTGGGCACATAAATCTAAAGAAACAGGTAGGCAATCCTACCACTGCAGGGAATTACATAGTCTTACCCTTTCCCTAGAGGCTACTGGCCTCTGGTATCCAGGAGGAAGAGTGTCCCCTTCTAGTCAAACACTAAGGAAAAACACAGAAGGAAACAAACAGGGAGGAAAGGTGAGGAAGATCATATATGGGAGGGGAGTATAACCCAAGGATAGGGTTGATAGAAAGAGGAAAAGAGTCAATAAGAAAGGTTCCCACTAGGAACCCACAATAAATAATAAATAAATAAAGAGATACTGCATTGAGAGGATGGCAGTCACAAGAAATGAATACAATTATTTGTAAAAACAGATAATAAATATAAAGGAAAAAGGGTGGGGGAAGGAAGAAGAGGAAGGGGAGGGATGAGTGGGGGGAACAAAAGGGTGAAGGACGAAAGAAGGGGAAGGGGAGCATAGAAGGAGAAAGGAAAGAAATCTTAAGGACTCATTTATTGAGAGCGAACCAAGGGATCTTGTCATTCAGACCGTCAATGTCTGAGTGTAATCTCCAGACCCAACGCTGTTCGGTCTGGAACAGTCTCTGTGTCATATTAGAAGTGGATGGAGGTAATTGCTCTATGACCGTCCAGTTTAAGTCATCTGAGGAATGTTTATTCAGAAGGAAGTGGTTGGTCAGTTTGGTTGCTTCTCGCTTGCAACGGATCGTGCTCCTATGCTCACAGATCCTTGTGCTGACCTTCCTGGTGGTCATTCCCACATATTTAAGGTCACAGGGACATTTGATCAGGTAAATCACGTTCTTACTATTGCAGTTGGTAAGGGATTTTTGTACCCATGGGGTCTTCAGGTCTAGGTCTATAGTTGTAGATTTTTGAGTAAAACGACAGGCACTACAATTGCCACAAGGATAGTGTAGTCTGTCTGGTGAGGGAATTGTCTTTTTCTTTGGGTCTTGTGTGGACTACCATGTCCCGTATGTTCATGGCTCTCTTGTAGGCATGTAATGGCTGCTGGAAAGGTAAGCCACCAGATGTAAGGATTTTCCACTCCTCTTTAATGATTCTCTGATTCCTGTTGGAAAGCGGGTTAAAAGTAGTCACGCACACTATTTTTCCACGTCAGGTTTTATTGCGTGTGGTTGCAGTAACTGGTCCCTGTTGTTGTTGCGCGCTCTTTTGTAGGCTCTTTTGACCAGATGTGTAGGGTAGTCCTTGGCTTGTAGCTTAATAGCCAGTTTATCAGCATGCTTGCGATAATCTGTTAGGGTTGAGCAGTTCCGTCGAAGATGCAGAAATTGTCCCACAGGGAGGTTCTCCTTCAAAGACCGTGGGTGGAAGCTCTGAAACTGGAGTAGGTTATTCCGGTCCGTTGGTTTATAATATACCTCCGTGGCCAAGGCTCCATCGTTTTCATAGATGAGTAGGTCAAGGAACGGCAGCCGGTTGTCACCTATAGTCATGGTGAAATTCAGGAACGGATTGGCTGCATTCAGCCAACTCAAAAAAGTGAGTACCTCCTCTCTGGTTCCTGTCCAGACCAGTAGGATATCGTCTATATATCGTTTCCAGAGCTCGATCTGCTGGAGGAACGGGTTGTCATCATGGACAACCACCTGTCTTTCAAAGTGGTCGACACAGAGGCATGCCAGACTAGGTGCAAATGTGCTACCCATGGATGTTCCTTGTATTTGTGAGAAAAAACGATCTTCAAACTTGAAATAATTCCTCGTGAGTGCCAGATGTGCCAAGTCCAGTATGAAGTCAGGGGGCGTGCGTGACTCTCCTCTATTGGCTTCCAGGAGATTACTTATAACCTGCAGGGTGGCCTCCTGGGGGATATTGGTGTAAAGGGATTCCATGTCCAGGGTGATCAAGAGTTCTCTGGTCTTGTCAAAGGACACAGAATCTAGCAGTACATCAGTAGTATCCTTGAGATAAGTTGGAATTCTTTTAACCAGTGGCTGAAGGAAAAAGTCCACGAATTGAGAGAAAGGTTCTAATATAGCCTTAGAACCCGCCGTAGCGGGCTCTACTGGCTATTAAAGGCCCGCTCCCCGCGTTAAATGCCCGAGCCGAAGGCGAGGGCATTTAACAAGGGAGAGGGACTTTAATAGCCGGTAGAGCCCGCTACGGCGGGTTCTAAGGCTATTAGAACATTCTGCCACTCAGGGCAGAATGTTCTATTAAAAAAAAAAAAATCACGGAGCCTGAGGGGATTAAAATCCCCTCGGGCTCCGCAGCTGTGAACAAAGCGAACATTGGAATGCTGGCGCTGCGGGCTTTTACCGGCCAGTAAAAGCCTGCAGCACTCCATTGTTTTCAATGGAGCCCCCAGCATTCCAATGTTCTAATATTGAACCAATACCGGACACTATTGGTCTGCCTGGCGGGGGGATCTTCCCTGTATGCACCTTAGCAAGAATATAGAAATAGGGAATCCTGGGGTTCGCTTGTACCAGGAAATCTGCTTTATGTTAGGTGAT
The DNA here is from genome assembly GCF_031143425.1 of Pleurodeles waltl. Classification (NCBI taxonomy): domain Eukaryota; kingdom Metazoa; phylum Chordata; class Amphibia; order Caudata; family Salamandridae; genus Pleurodeles; species Pleurodeles waltl. Next base: position 73,375,640 of record NC_090442.1, on the reverse strand, counting down.
CCAGTCATTCTCCATACCTTTTGTCACAAGGAAGGAGATCTCATCTTGAATGTCAGGTGTGGGGTCTCGAGACAAGCGTTTGTAATGTTGGGTGTTACCCAGCAGACATTCACATTCATCTCTGTACATGTTTTGTGGAGAAATTACCGTTGCTCCACCTTTATCAGCTGGTTTGATGATTATGGTGGGGTAGGATGTTAGACCTTTCAGGGCCGTGAGCTCGTCCGCACTCATGTTATGGTATGTTTTATTAGGTGTCTCAGTGAGTCCGTTTATCTTTAGAGATACTGACTTCTCAAACGCCAGGACCTCAGGAGACATCTGTCCTGTTGTTGGACAAAAGGTGGACTTAGGGCGTAGTCCTGTATTTTGTTCTGGAGTCTCAAAATGCTTGCCCAAGAAGAAAGTCTTTAGGCGGATTTTGCGGAACAGACCTGCTAGTTCTGTTCTAGTTTTAAATAGATCGATTTTGGGCGTGGGAACGAAATTAAGGCCCTTGTTCAGTGCTCTAGTTTCAAGTTCACTCACTACCCAGTTGCTCAGATTGATAATGTTATTTGTTTTATTATCTACCAGGCTAGTTATTGTGTTTTGCGCGTCCCTGGGAAGGGTTCCCTATGTGTCACATTCTCTGGGGCGTCCTCTCTTGGCTGCCAGTGCACCTCTTTCCTTTTCCCTTTTCCCCTCCCGTGGCCTCTGTCTAAAAACATATAGGGCCTGATTACAACTTTGGAGGAGGTGTTAATCCGTCCCAAATGTGACGGTAAAGTGACGGATATACCACCAGCCGTATTACGAGTTCCATAGGATATAATGGACTCGTAATACGGCTGGTGGTATATCCGTCACTTTACCGTCACTTTTGGGACGGAAAAACACCTCCTCCAAAGTTGTAATCAGGCCCATAGTGCTAATCATCCATATGTAGGGTGTCAGAGCGCTTTACGTCATACACACACATTATACATTGACAATAAATCATGCAAATGTGTAAATCAATGTACAGGATGTGTTGCATAAGACAACAAGGGCTGCAAGGTGTAGAAGTTACAGGCCGTTGTAGGAGGCTGGCCTGGCTTGTAGTGGGTACCAAGGGGTACTTACACTCTGTACCAGGTCCAGTTATCCCTTATTAGTGTAGAAGAGGTGTTTCTAGCAGCTTGGGCTGGTAGAAGGTAGCTATAGCAGAGCAGCCTAGGCTGAACTAGGAGAAATGCAAAGCTCCTACTATACCACTGGTGTCATATGCACAATATCATAAGAAAACACAATACACAGATATACTAAAAATAAAGGTACTTTATTTTTATGACAATATGCCAAAAGTATCTCAGTGAGTACCCACAGTATGAGGATGCCAAATATACACAAGATATATGTACACAATACCAAAAATATGCAGTAATAGCAAAAGGAAGTAATGCAAGCAGTGTATAGTTACAATAGATTGCAATAGGAGCACATAGGTATAGGGGCAACACAAACCATATACTCCAAAAGTGGAATGCGAATAACGTATGGACCCCAAACCTATGTGAGCTTGTAGAGGGTCGTTGGGACTGTAAGAAAACAGTGAGGGTTAGAAAAATAGCCCACCCCAAGACCCTGAAAAGTAGGTGTAAAGTACACCTATATTCCCCAGAGAGCACAGAAGTCGTGATAGGGGAATTCTGCAAGAAAGAACAACACCAGCAATGCAACCAAAGTGGATTTCCGGACGAGAGTACCTGTGGAACAAGAGGACCAAGTCCAAGAGTCGCGACAAAGTCGAGATTGGGCAGATGCCCAGGAAATGCCAGCTGAGGGTGCAAAGAAGCTGCCACCGGATGGTAGACGCTGTGGATTCTGCAAGAACGAAGAGGGCTAGAAACTTCCCCTTTGGAGGATGGATGTCCCACGTCGTGAAGAAGCTTTGAGAGGTGTTCCCACGCAGAAAGACCGCAAACAAGCCTTGCTAGCTGCAAGGGTCGCGGTTAGGGTTTTTGGATGCTGCTGTGGCCCAGGAGGGACCAGGATGTTGCCACTTGCGTGAGGAGACAGAGGGGGCACCCAGCAAGACAGGGAGCCCTCACAAAAGCAGGCAGCACACGCAGAAGTGCAGGAACAGGCACTATGAAGAAGAGTGAACCGGAGCTCACCCGAAGTCACAAAAGGAGATCCCACGACGCCGGAGGACAACTCAGGAGGTTGTGCACTGCAGGTTAGAGTGTCGGAGACCCAGGCTTGGCTGTGCACAAAGGAAATCCTGGAAGAGTGCACAGGAGCCGGAGCAGCTGCAAATCACGCGGTACCCAGCAATGCAGTCTAGCGTGGGGAGGCAAGGACTTACCTCCACCAAACTTGGACTGAAGAGTCACGGGACTGTGGGAGTCACTTGGACAGAGTTGCTGAGTTCCAGGGACCACGCTCGTCGTGCTGAGAGGGGACCCAGAGGACCGGTTATGCAGTCTTTTGTTGCCTGCGGTTGCAGGGGGAAGATTCCGTCGACCCACGGGAGATTTCTTCAGAGCTCCTAGTGCAGAGAGGAGGCAGACTACCCCCACAGCATGCACCACCAGGAAAACAGTTGAGAAGGCGGCAGGATCAGCGATACAAGGTTGCAGTAGTCATCTTTGCTACTTTGTTGCGGTTTTGCAGGCATCCTGAGCAGTCAGCAGTCGATTCCTTGGCAGAAGGTGAAGAGAGAGATGCAGAGGAACTCTGATGAGCTCTTGCATTCGTTATCTAAAGAATTCCCCAAAGCAGAGACCCTAAATAGCCAGAAAAGGAGGTTTGGCTACCTAGGAAGGAGGATAGGCTAGCAACACAGGTAAGAGCCTATCAGGAGGAGTCTCTGACGTCACCTGCTGGCACTGGCCACTCAGAGCAGTCCAGTGTGCCAGCAGCACCTCTGTTTCCAAGATGGCAGAGGTCTGGAGCACACTGGAGGAGCTCTGGGCACCTCCCAGGGAGGTGCAGGTCAGAGGAGTGGTCACTCCCCTTTCCTTGTCCAGTTTCGCGCCAGAGCAAGGCTGGGGAATCCCTGAACTGGTGTAGACTGGCTTATGCAGAGATGGGCACCATCTGTGCCCATCAAAGCATTTCCAGAGGCTGGGGGAGGCTACTCCTCCCCAGCCCTGACACCTTTTTCCAAAGGGAGAGGGTGTAACACCCTCTCTCTGAGGAAGTCCTTTGTTCTGCCTTCCTGGGCCAAGCCTGGCTGGACCCCAGGAGGACAGAAACCTGTCTGAGGGGTTGGCAGCAGCAGCAGCTGCAGTGAAACCCCGGGAAAGGTAGTTTGGCAGTACCCGGGTCTGTGCTAGAGACTCGGGGGATCATGGAATTGTCTCCCCAATGCCATGGCAGTGGGGTGACAATTCCATGATCTTAGACATGTTACATGGCCATGTTCAGAGTTACCATTGTGACGCTGTACATAGGTAGTGACCTATGTATAGTGCACGCGTGTAATGGTGTCCCAGCACTCACAAAGTCCGGGGAATTTGCCCTGAACGATGTGGGGGCACCTTGGCTAGTGCCAGGGTGCCCACACACTAAGTAACTTAGCACCCAACCTTTACCAGGTAAAGGTTAGACATATAGGTGACTTATAAGTTACTTAAGTGCAGTGGTAAATGGCTGTGAAATAACGTGGACGTTATTTCACTCAGGCTGCAGTGGCAGGCCTGTGTAAGAATTGTCAGAGCTCCCTATGGGTGGCAAAAGAAATGCTGCAGCCCATAGGGATCTCCTGGAACCCCAATACCCTGGGTACCTCAGTACCATATACTAGGGAATTATAAGGGTGTTCCAGTATGCCAATGTGAATTGGTGAAATTGGTCACTAGCCTGTTAGTGACAATTTGGAAAGCAAAGAGAGAGCATAACCACTGAGGTTCTGGTTAGCAGAGCTTCAGTGAGACAGTTAGTCATCACATAGGGAACACATACAGGGCACACTTATGAGCACTGGGGCCCTGGCTGGCAGGGTCCCAGTGACACATACACTAAAACAACATATATACAGTGAAATATGGGGGTAACATGCCAGGCAAGATGGTACTTTCCTACAGCCGTCCTCACTGCTGGAATATTTAGGGATATTCATAATGGTAACTCACACTTGTGAGTAGTTTACATATGTGATATACTCATACACTTTTGAGTAACTTTCCTACTTTTTACATTTCACAAAATCCAAGGCTAAAGTTACTCAAAAGTTTAGCCTTACACGTCTCACCCACTGAAAAAGGGAGTGGAACCAAATTTACAATCGTAACTAACTACTACCACAAAACAAATTGTAAGTCAAGAACAAAAGATGGCCAACCACTGATAGGGTAACACCCTCCCATAGAAAATAATAGATTTAGGGACTTAAAATAAAATCCCCATAGGAAATAAAGTTAAACTAAATAAAATTATTTAAAGTAATTAAAAATATGAATAAATATAACTTAATGTTAAAAATATCTAAATATAAAATAAGTTTTATTTAATTATAAAGTATTGTGAATATATAAATTAATCTAACATTATCCTTTTTGTTAAAACATATTTAAATCACTTTTAATTCATTCTTTACATCAGTTCTTATAATTAATAATGCATGATTAAAAAAATATTTACTTTGGGGTGGGAATTTATTTTTATTTTAAACTTACGAAAAATATTTGTTATTTATTTAAATATATTAAGGGATATCTCCCCCAACTGTGGAGTCCCCCTATTGTAAGGTACAGGAAAAAGTAAAATGTTTATGTTAATCAAAAAATAATTAGTGAAAATAGCTTTATGTTACATATTATTGTACACTAACATTATATATTTATTTTAAACTTAAAGTTACAGCACAATTCGTTTAATTTTAAATTAAATCTTTAATCAATTTACATACACTTAGTATGTTTTTTCTAGCTTAAAAAAAAATCCCACCTAAATTAAAAAATATTATGTATTAATAAATATTGAAAGTGAGGTATTTTATTCATTGAAAGTAATTTAATTATATTGAAAAACGTTACTGTTATGTTAATTTATAAATGTAAAAAACCTTATTAAAATATTTTCATAGAAATATTTGTGAAGAGTCCAAACAGGTTTGAGAATAGCATTTTGTAGCATTATATTATACGTATCATCTTAGTGAAATTAAAAGCTGTTTGTTATTTGACAACAAACCTAAAAAGATGCCGGGAAAAAAGTCACACCACCATGAAAAGAAACTTGTATGCACTTGATCTAATATTAAGAACATGTTTTTGTACTGCAACGTGTGCCGTTTTAAACAACAGTAAATTGCAGAATAGCAAGGTAACTGTCAGCAATTTATTGACCTCAAAAAAATGACAAGCTGAGTTGGCCCTGCCTGAATCGGAGCACTTGATTCATCTTAGCAGCGAATATCAGTCAGTCTGTGTGGCACAGACTAAAAAAGGGAACTCAGTGTAGAAAATATACCTTCCCCATAAATGTACTTATTGCAGCCTCACTGCTCCCCCCTTGGGGAGGGGTTCAGCTCAGAAGTCTCTGGCCACGCAGAGTCTCAGCAGGCAAACCTGACTGCCATATTCAGCACATCAGTGACGAGGAAAGTCTCAAGGTGATGTCATAACCCGCAGCATTTGTGTCCCCAAAGGCATGAGAAAGGCAGGCATCCCTCAGAGTTGTTCAGCAATCATAGGCAGGTGTATTCCTGCTTGCTGGCCCTCCACGCGAGGCAGCTGAAGTGTTGCACAATATATAAAGTGTGATGGACAGCGCGTCAGTGGTCATGTTATTTTGCGTTTGTATGGTGGGCACATGTTCCTAGTGGCATGATGGCTTTTCCTCTGAGTGGCTTCAGGTGAACCGGTCGGGATGACCACCACATTCCAGGTCAACATGGACACCGTCTTCAGTAGGGCTGGGCTGAGTTTCAATTACACTGGAGTAATTAGAGTCATTTAGTTAATTCTGTGATTACTCCTGCCCGCGTAATGATAAGTAATGTCCTGCAAGAGCACATTTAGGAAGCATGAGCGGCCGCTAATGCTTGGTATTCGTGTTCCTCTGATGTAAGCAAACTGCGCTAAATGCTGGGAGAACGTTGAGGGGAAATCCCACCCCAGGAGCACATTTAGTGAGCGCAAGCGGCTGCTCGCACACATTTTTTGTTTTATGTTGCATTTAGCAATATTGCTTAGCACAAAATACATTTTCCATTCATTTTGAATGTGAGGCGCCATTTTTGCGCTAAAAAATCATGCTAAATGCAGGATTGCTCTTCTTGTATAAATGAGCACATTCTTGGGTAATTCTGCGTGGTTACACTACACTGAATTACGCGAGTTACTCCCACCCTTACTCTTCAGTGTCGAACTTTTGATGTGGCTTGGGAGGTCGGTCACAAGTTCTGGTCGTGTCAGTACACAGGTGATGCTAAGGGTGCACATTCCAATGACTAAAGAGGTATAGAAGGCGTGTCACGTGCTTCATGCAGTATTTACCCCATGTACCTTGAGAATGAATCCTCGCAGGGTGTGTGCGCTGCCCCCTCGAGGTTAGATGTGGTGGTGCAACCCAAGCCAACCAAACACTACCCGGAAATCAACACATAACACCCATCTTAGCATTCACCAGAGGTTGCTCGACACATGACTGAGTGCACGCTGCTTCCTGGGGGGTGTCACCCCGGAATCACAAGCGGTGAGGTACGCGGACTCCCCTGAAGTAAAATGCACCGAGTCCAGGGCTAGACTAAACACTGAGGAGGATTTATTGAGGAAGGCAGGAGAGCAGGAAAGCTGCCAAAACTGTATTTATTTAAGCTAACATATAGTGCTACCGTCCTTCCAGCTGTCTGCTCAGAGAGGGTCCGAAACAAGCGCTAAAGCTCATGGGACAGAAGGGTGATGGCCTCTTTAGCATAATGCATTCACCCCCGGAGGTAGGCTGGGTAAAGGCGTCTATTTCAAGGTGTTTGGGTAAATGTTTTACTCAGAACGTATTGTATAGCGCCTCCTGTCGCAGCACTATAACTTCACGGATTTGTAAACTAGGGTCCCCGTTACCACGGACGATAAAATTGAAATAAGTTCAATAACTATGCGGGGGAGGGGGGAATGCCTAGTATGCACTGGGACATACATATTTTAGCATGGGCGGCTGCAGAGAAGGGGGGCAAGTGGGGGTGCTTGGCCCCCCCCCCCCCCCCCCTAGATACAGCCTGGCGTGAAGGCTCACAGTGCAGCATAACACTACAGGTGCTGTTGTGATACGTTGCCTACACCAGTACGCGTTGCCTCTCCACCCCTCCCCCCAGACCCCCCAAAAACATCTTTGTAGGTGCCCATGGATTTTGGTGCATTAATTGCACACTTTTACCCAAAAACTAGCAGTTTGGTGGTTTTTATCACACCCGCTCAGGCGCTATAACTACCCAACTCAATTATCTTCATTTAATCACCTGGTTAAAGGCTGCAGCGGATGAGTAAAAGCCTGCGATGATTCAGTTATTTTTATTTCTTGTGTGACAGCATTTTTCTGACTTCTATGTTACTATGACATAATGATGTGTTTTCTTTGAGCGACATGTGGCCGTATATAATCTTTCCTACTGTTTTGGTGCAATCGGAGAGATCCACATGTTCAAAAGTTAGAGGCCTGATGTACGTAGCTTTAGGTTTGCGATTTTCTAATAACTCATTTTTGAAATTCGCTTGCAAACTGCTACATACTACACTGTGTTTAACACTGTATACGATTGCAAATGGGTCATAATGGACCTCCCTCATCAATATTCATGAGGCAGGTCGCAATGTGCAACACATTGGGAATGCCAGCACTCACGGGGATGGTGGCCTGCGGGGGTCACCAGATCACCATGTCTGTGACTGCTTTTTCAATAAAGGATGTTTTTTTTGTAATGTTGACCGTTTATTAAGGGAAAACGGGATGCATTGCAAAAGAAGAAAAATGAAAAGTTTTCTTTCATTTTTTAAGAGTAGGCAGTGGTCTGTGGGACCCCTTCCTGTTTGCAAATGGCTTCTCACCAACTTGAAGTTGATGATAATCTGTGAATGTCTTGCGACTGCATTCCCAGTCGCAAAACATTCCTACATTCCAGTGCGACTCGCTATTATGAAGGGTCGCCCTTTGCACGCCCCTTCCTAATAGCGATTCGCAAACCCTATTTTGCGACACGGCAATAGGGTACTGACTCGCAAAATAGGGTTGGTACACGCCAAAAAGCATTTTACCACTCCAGACATTTGCGACCGGTAAAAGGCTTCGTACATCTGGCCGTAGGAAAGCTCGGCCTGTAATAAATGGAGAATTGTGCTCTACTTTAACAAAAATTAGATAAAAACAGGTACGCTCTGGAAACGCGTTATAATCTCTGCAGCATGGACAGAACCCGCCGAGCTGCCTCGCCTGCTGGTACTCGTCTCTTACAGCGCATTCGCTGCCCCTTGGCTGGGAGGTCCCCTCTTTCACCGCCGCCAGGATTTAAATTGGCTGAAAATGAATGTATTCCGCTTTAAACTAAACTGGAAATAGAACCTCAAATCTACTGCAGATTGCCGGAAATGACTGCAGTTCTCCGGAGGTTTAAGGGTGGACGGCCAGCCAGAGCTTGAAGCTTCCCAGGACTGGGTTGTGGGGGGTGGGGGAGCCCCCGCCAGCCAGGCATTAATCCACAGATACCCACGTGTGATGGGGTCCACGATAGCGCCAGGCGAGGACTCCCAAGACACAGGACTCACCCGTGAGTGAGAACTGTCCGAGCCCAGCTTCCTTCCCTCGGGAAACACCACAGTCAGGTAGCTCGGTGGGTTAATGCAGACACTGCGCGCCGCGTGGTAATGGCGGGCACGGGTTCGAGCCGTGCTTAAAATGGAAATATGAGTGTTGGTACCCACTTCCCTAGAGTACCTGCCTGCTGCTGAGAAGTGCCGGTACTCTCCCGTTATAGGTACCGCAACCCTGCTGAGAAGTGCAGGTACTCTCCGTTATAAGTACTGCAACCCTGCTGAGAAGTGCCAGTACTCTTCCATTATAAGTACTGCAAGCCTGCTGAGAAGTGCCAGTACTCTCCGTTATAAGTACTGCAACCCTGTTGAGAAGTGTCAGTACTCTCCCGTTAGAAGTTTAGCTACCCTGCTGAGAAGTGCCGTACTCTCCCATTATAAGTACTGCAACCCTGCTGAGAAGTGCCGATACTCTCCCTTTATAAGTACTGCAACCCTGCTGAGAAGTGCCGATACTCTCCCTTTATCAGCCCTGCAAGCGTGCTAAGAAGTGCTCGTACTCACCGTTAAAAGTACTGCAACCCTGCTGAGAAGTGCTGTACTCTCCCATTATAAGTACTGCAACCCTGCTGAGAAGTGCCGTACTCTCCCATTATAAGTACTGCAACCCTGCTGAGAAGTGCGAGTACTCTCCCGTTATAAGTACTGAAAGCCTGCTGAGAAGTGCTGGTACTTTCCCGTTATAAGTACTGCAACCCTGCTGAGAAGTGCTGGTACTTTCCCATTATAAGTACTGCAAGCCTGCTAAGAAGTGCCAGTACTCTCCCCTTATAAGTAATGTAATCCAGCTGAGAAGTGCCAGTACTCTCCCGTTATAAGTACTGCAACCCTGCTGAGAACTGCATGTACTCTCCCGTTAGAAGTACTGCTGAAAAGTGTGAGTACTCCCCTTTGAAGGTAATCAGCACCTACCATTTAAAAACAGTCAGGGCCAGATGTACTGAGGCATTTTGAGGCAAAAATGGACACTGGGCGACAGCAAACTAAGCTTTCCATATGTATCAAACCCAAAATGTGATTCAGTACCACCTTACTTAGCCAAAGTGTGGGTCTGTGAGTAAATATGGAATCACTATTTGGAAGGAGCATTCATGGGGCATCCCTTCCAAATAGTGAGTTGGAATGGGATGCATTAATGTTTTGCAACGGAAATCAGTATTTTACTGAGTACTGAAAGGTGGTGGTCACCCGTTCATCAAAGGGAGAGATTCCAACAATGCCTTCCCCCTTTGTGAATGTTGAAAAAACAGTTTTTAAGACTAGGCGGGTCCCATGGATCACTTTCTAGTCTTAAAAGATGTTTGTAATCCTTTAAAGAAAAATGTCTACATTTTTTTTAAAGTGCTTTATTTAAAAGCAATCACAGGCATGAAGGCTGCTGACAACAGTGTGTTGCTTTTTGAGACCTACCATATTAATATTCATGAGGTAGCTCAGATTGCAAACCTCTATGATTCGGTAGCCAGCAAACCGACCTATTTGTACATAGGTTGGTTTGCAAAATGCCACACTGGTTGCAAAAGTACTGGTCCCAAATTGACACCAGTATTTTGTGATCAGTGTTTAGTACACCCGGCCCTCAGTTCGAACTACAGAGAATTTCACTAATACTTTTGTCGCTAAAATGAGTATCAAACCCGGTAAAGCAGGCATACCCCCGGGTGCTCTCTTGCAGAACAGCCTAACTCTTCATGAAGGTTCTCCTGGGGACCAGGAGATCGGTGGATCCAGATTCCTTCAGACATGGAGCCCAGTTGCGGACCCCTGGATTGTATGATGTGTGTTTACTTCTGACCAGAGTCCCTACCCAGAGAGCCAGCGGGCACCGTGCCCACAGCTATCAGTTATAGCTCTGCATTCACTCACCCAGCCAGGCCACTGGTATGTTCTGACCTCCAGGGATCATGCTGTTGTTGTACTGACAGCAAGTGTGGCTGTGGAGAGCACAGATGTATGTTATGTTGTGGTTTGAACATGTGTATGGCGCTTTCTGTCATTAGTACGGCATCATAGCGCTTTCTTAACCTAACATCTTTTTTTATGCTTCTGGGATTTCTATTAATTGTGCATGGTTGTTTGTGCATAGAGGTAAATTTAAATGATAAATTTATAGAGCGCAACAATGCCCCAAGGCGTCTAGGCGCTGAATGCAGACCCTGAGATAATCTATCGAATCCACCCGAACCCTTTAGAAGAGGCAGACTATGACGACTTGCTAACATGACGTAGAGACGAATTCTAGCTAGGTAAACCTAGAGGTCTTCTGCTCAGAGCCTTCACGGATGGGTGCACCAAAGTATTTGTTGTTCTTGATTGAGCTGGGTGGTTGGTACTCCATGGCCCAGCCTCTGGAGATTGCTTTTGAGACCTCTCGCTATCTGGGTAAACAGCTCTGATGTGATGTGTGGCAGAGAGGTGTGCTATGTTCACGATAACTTTACTTGAATGGTTCTAAGATGTGTGTTGGACTGGTGCAGTTTATAACAGTCCTTAGCTTTTTTAAATTTTTCAATGTATCCTATGAAAATCCTTGGGCTAAAAATCCTATGTGTAAGATACACAGGGCTTCCAAATTTACAAAACAGCATGCCATGTTCGTTTTTATTTGAGTAAAAGATAAACACAAACATGAACTTTAAAGAAGGGATCTTTTCATTCCAGGAAAGCCACATCCATAGAGACAGTCACAAAACGTTATAGTCACTAGACAGTCACGAACTAGAGACTCACAACGCTATATTTAAATTCAGGATAACTACTATGTAAATTGGTTTTATTTTTATTCAGGGTAAACACCATGTATATGAGCTATATTTAAATTTAGGATATCCACTATGTAAATTAGTTTTATTTAGATTCGGGATAACCCCTATGTAAATTAACTTTATTTAAGATTCAGGATAACCACTATTTGGATCCAGGGTATCTACTATGAAAATGAGTTTTATTGAGATTCAGGATAATCACTTTGTAAATGACATCTATTTAGATTTGCTGCGTGCAAGCACATCTGTTGTAGATATCCTGACTATGTGGCATGGATCATCCCTACAGCACCTACATTAGACATCACGGTAGAGAACATCCGGACCCAAATTTACAAAGACATTATGCAACGCAGTGCAGCGCGTAAAGTTGCAGCGGTGCGTTGCATGAACTGGAGATAGCAGAACAGCACCATATCTACTAAAATGCGGCGCTGTTCTCTCTGCCTGCACGGGGGCACTTTTGGCTACCATGCGCAAACGCAGACTCGCTTGTGCCATAGTACATGGGCCTCTACATTATAGATAGTAGTTTCTGTACAGAAATGAGTCCCTTCCTGTACAAAAATGACACTTTAGGGCATTCCCTCCTTGTATGGCTACCGTAGTTTGCACCACAGGTGCAAATGGGGGAAAGCGAGGAATAATGAAACCATTTATCCTTCTGGGCCTGCTTCAAGGAGGTGCATGGTTTTGGTGCAAATCCCTGCCTATACTTCTTAGTAGATAGTGATGTGTATCAAAACCCATGTGTGGCTGCATGGGAATACACATGCACCACCCACAGAACATCCCCTTGATGCAAAGTAACGCAAAGAGTGCACTGCCTTGCATTAGTGTGGGTTACAATCGAACACAAGTTTCAATTTGCATTGGATTGTAAATCCAACCAGCAGATTTTGAAATGGGTTTGCAATAAAAAAAACACAACACAGACCAGATGCAAATTCTTGGTAAATATGGACCTTGGTTTAATTCAGTGCCCTGTTATGCTCATACTGTGACTGAATTTACCAAGGACTAGTCGGCAAAAAACTCCTAGACTATAACTTCTAAAGGAAAAACTGTACTGTAATATAGTGAACCAGATGACAGTAAGAGATCACTGAATATATTTTCCAGAGCTACCTGCAAAGGCAGTCTTCCATGGCAAGAGCTGGCAAACTCTGATGGTGTCTGCCCCCTCCTGTAGTGGGTGTGACAACTATTCAGGCATTTCTGAATGCATGTTTTTTTTATTACATAGTCCCAGTAAGTGAAATGCCTGGATTAGATTGCTTATCTCTAGTATTACAAGGTGCGCCCAGACACCAGATAGTTTGGGCATCTTTGTGCTCTTGGCACCAAGCCTCCCATACCTTGCCACCTGACTCTATGATGCACGATTGGGCAGCAGGTCATAAACTAATGAAAACTTCAAAAACACAGCACACAGCTCTGTAGTGGTTCCCTCCACAATCTCTGAGTCAACACTGAACCTCACACCCAGTCAGACACAGCCCCCTCAAAATTCACAGCAATCACACATGACAAACTTTCTGTATTAAACATGAGTGATGTAATGGTAACTATAATATCTTAGTCACTTATCAGTGTTAACAGAAAATCACAAAAACGCAAAAAGTCTAATTTTTCATTTAAACCTTTGGGAAATATAGCTTAAAGCAGTTCAATCCAGTGTGCTTCTCTTTTCAGTCATATGTTCTCTAGTTTATGCAAAATGTAGACTCCTTAATTTCTTCAAGAACTTGAAATTACATTTGATTTGCATTATGTCCTCGCCCCACATAATGTCAGTCTAATGGAGATTTCTTGTTCTTCATTTTTATGTTACCTTTGTGTTTTATTCAAATAATTCTAACGTCATGGTGACTTTTTCCAATGTATAGAAGACCACATGATCCCTTAACTGAGTACAATGATCCATGCTACAATTGGCATAACTGACTGATCCATGTTACAATTGGCATAACTGACTGATCCATGTTACAATTGGCATAACTGACTGATGCATGTTACAATTGGCATAACTGATCCATGTTACAATTGGAATTACAGTTTTTCCTGCGAGGGGGCGGACCACGATATAGCTTTCTCACCCCTTACAACAACGTTTACAGTCCATCAAAAAGAATTACATCCCATACTTAAGTCATTCACAATCTAACACTTTACTCATACCCAGTGCCCTGCACTAGCCCTCTGAAGAAAGGCCAAAGCCTGGAACATGGAGATGACACAACAGAGGGAATCAATAGATAAGTATATAGATGAAAACATTCATGTTTTTTGTATAATGCAAAGTTGACAATACTTTAGCCTTCATGGCTGTTGTGATGTCGGACCTGGTATTTTGAGAAAGCAGACAGGGCCTAATGGGTCACTCATTCCACGAACCTGTGCACCAAGTGTGCCACCACGGAGGTTAGGGTGACCCATCTGTTGGGCAGAGGATCTCCTTGTTCAGGACTTAGGGCCTGAGTGTGATCTGAACAGATGGGGATGCTCCGTCACAAATATGACGGATAGCCCGTCCATGGTATTACAATTTTATTATATTCTATGGAGATAGAAATACAGCGGATTGACTATCCGTCATGTTTGTGACAGAGTATTCCATCCGCCAAGATCGTAATCAGACCCTTATTATTGCAAGCGAAGTCACTGGAGGGACATGCACGGGGGGTAGAGGTGGATCGTCCCAGCATGGCTGCCAAAAAGAAGTCCACCTCATGGGCTAGCGAATTAAGGCCCATATTTATAATTTTAGCGCTACATTTGCGCCGCTTTTTGACACAAAAGCGGCACAAACTTACAAAATACAATTTTATTTTGCAAGTTTGCGCCGCTTTTGCATCAAAAAATGACCAAATGCGGCGCTAAGAAAACACAAATATGGGCCTAAATGCCAACTGAGAGGGGTGGGCGAAGCAGGTCTTTCGAATGGGAGTGAGGCAGACTGCAGCATCAGCCAATAGGAAAGTAGAGTTCAATGGCAGGGAGGGGCCACCATACTGGGGAGAACATGGAATCCACCGGGAACTGGGACACCATACTGAGAAGAATGGGGGATGCATTGGGACCTGGTACACCATATTGGGAGAAAGGGGGATCCGCCAGGAACTGGGACACCATACTGGAGAGAAAGGGGACGCTCTGAGACTTGGGGCACCATACTGAAGCCTCCTCCTTTGCATGTGAGAGGATGTCCTGGGCACAGAACCCACATCTGAGCATACCTGGTGCACATTGGGCATCTACTGTAACAAACTACAAAATGATACAACTAATGCTTGGATTACTCTCTGCCACATTCCATGATTCCAGTCCATCGTTTTATGCCTACTGTGCCACTCTAAATAGAGATCAACAATATGCAAATCAGCCTTGGTTCTTCTCCATTAGGAACAGTCAACAGTGAACTGGCAGGGCTGGTCAATAATGTTTTTAGCAACTGTTCAATAATGAAACCAAATCATTCTTTTTACTTAAAGAAACTGCACACAGTTGGATCCCTGGATTGGAAGATAAAACATGTCAGAATTACTAAGGATGGGCACATTGAAATAGTTGCAGGCAAAGCTTTGCAAAGATTTGTTTGCACTTTGCAAACCTTTGCCTGCAAGCTTGAGATTCTGATTTAAAAAAAAACATTAAAATGTGGGGTTAAGTAATGTTATAAAGTGTCAGTTGGATTACGTCCGGGGGCACTCAAGTGTTCATTTAAAACAAAAAAGGATTACTCAACAGACATGGCGAAAACTGCCCCTGCCCCAGCCTTTCAAGGATACCAATCTGAACAAGCTTTTGCAATGCAATAGGTCTCGCATTTTCTTGAGTTAGAGCTATTGGCATTGTAAATTCAGAACTGGACTTTTCTTGCCACATAAATTGGTCAACCCTGTCTCATAATGTTGTTTTTTCCTGCCATGTTTTGGTGGTCACTGGCGGCTACTGACATCAGAAATCACAAGCCCTTGAGGAGAGACAAGATGACTGCACTACTGGAAAAGTATTTTATTTTTATTTTAACAGATTGAAAAGTCTTGCAAGCATTCTTGCCTCGCATTACAACACAGCTCTGAAGAAGTTAACCATAGCAGAGCAGCCTGAGAAGATTTATGGTCCCAATAAAGGAGATAAGCAATGCCCTGTGCACGATGTCCTGAGCACAGGCAGGAAGGGACCCTGGATAGAGAGACTCCAGATGCGATGCTAAGCAAATTTCAAATCATTGTTTCTAGGTATAGCTACATTCTACCAGAAAGGGCATATTATGGCTTTCGTGAACAGTGAGCTAAACAACCAGGTGTTTCTTTTGTAAAATAAGCTTATTTTAGGAGCCAGAGGTAAACCAGGACAGCACTGGAATAAAGACAAAACAAATATCAGCAACATGGGAGGAGAGGGGAGGAACGGAATGCTGCAATAAAATGCAGGCAGCTACCAGCCTAAAACACCAGCAGTGAAAGGGGACCACCAAAGAAATAACAAAAATAGTCCGTCACAGCAACAGATAAAGAAACCAAAGTGGAATACTACAGTAGTTTGTCACTGCTCTGAAACAGAAAAAGGAGGGAGAAAAAGGCAGAACTTACCACTAGCGAGCAAGAATTCTTAAAAGACACTGCAACCAACAAACAAAATTGCTTTAAGCCATAAGAAGTATACTAAACGTATACACAAGGTCAAATGCTTACCCTCGACCTCAAAATATATCTATATCTCCCATCATTATGTGTGCTATTCTCATAAATAAAATTTTAATACCTCAGGACAAACTACAGACAAGAAAGAGGCTCTAAGATACCCAGGTGTTCCCATAGAAGAGAGGAAAGGGGCATGAGCCAAGATTTAAATACCCTGTGGGTCTTAATAGTGAACAAGATAATACCTCATGGTGAAACCAAACTACAGAATAAAGACACACAAGAGAGAAATAGTGCTGTAGAAGTGAGGAATGGAGGCACAAGAGCGGAATTCTTTGGTGCCTAAATGCAACAGCTTAAGGAGACATGAAAAGAATATTTTGCACCGCAGAGAATAAATATAATACAGATGAGACAGGGGGAAATTAACAAATGAGTTCACTAATTGAGGGGTAAAAGAACAGGATGGTGGGGAGATAATAGTAAAACCTTTAAATACCAACAGGCCATCCAGACAGTGGGGGAAGCCAGCACATCCAGTGAGGCGCCAGAACAAGCTGCCATGACATCAGACTTGCAGAGGCTTCTGGGTAACAAAGAATAGAAGATCTATGAGATCTATTGGCTTTGGCAATGTTTTGGAGCTATACTGTGCAGCAGTGCAGATGCTCCGTAGAGTGGCTAAAACAAATTTAAATAAGCACTGTGATGCAGCCATTACTAATGAGCTTTTTTTTTAAAGGGCATTAATGCTGGATGCATCATAGTCCTTTTTTCATTATTTTTTTTTAGCTATACTGCACAGCAGCCGCACTGCTATACAGCATGGCCACAAATCATTGCCAAAGTCGGCAATGCCCATGCTCTCAGCATGAACCAAAAGCAATGGCAGAGCCATTAATCTCAAAGGTGAGAACTTTTTGTTTGTTAGGTCTCGGTACAGCACCCCTGTGATTCTGAGCAAATCAGTTAATATTCCCGTTGCGTGAAAAACAAAAAACATATGCCATTTGGCAAAAAAATCCTATCACATAAAGAAAGCAAATGAACTCATGTCTTAGTGAAAATACATTTGGAAGCAGATAGCATCTGTTGTCACAGTGAAAGCAGACATCTGTTGTAACAATAAACATCCATTTCAAAGCAGAAAAGGGCTCCTGTGAAGTATGTGGCACAGTGAAACATAGCTACAAATGGCAAGAGGTTAAACAAAGACGACAGGGAAGGAGAATACAACTGGTACCTCGATCACAGCATGATCAGCAGAAGGCCAGCAATCAAGCCGAATCAATCAGTACTTGGTCCATGCTTCAGCCGAAAGAAGAGGAAGTGAAGCCAGCATGTGCAGGGCAATTACAGGCCAGGAAACAAGAGTGACAATGATGCCATCTAATGTCAAGCAATGATCGGCCACAGGCCCCTTTGGTATACAGCATCGCTCGCTAGTGAGAGTGCATGCAGTGCATGTGCAGTCACAAGTGAGACCTAAAATTGACCGTTATAGGCGTAACTCGCGTAATTCCGTGAAGTGGAATCAAACAGAATTACTTAAAATTTCTGTGAGATTTTACAGATTTACCGAAGAAGAGTAATTCTGCATTTAGCGCTATATTCTTAGCCCAAAAATGTCCCCTAGCGTCCAAAATGTGTGCGAGTACTCATTTTGCACAAACAAGTTCCGCTAAATGCAACATAACATGAATAACAAGTTCGAACAGGCGTTCTCGCTCGCTAAATGTGCACTTGGAGTAGAATTTCCACCCAAATTACTCCTGGCATTTAGCTCTAGTTTCTTAGTGCAAGATGCACCCTTGCGTCCAAATTGGACGTGAGGATGAATTTCGCGCACAGTAAATAGTATTAAATGCAATATGCGTAAACAACCACACGAGCAGCCGCTCGTGCTCGCTAAATGTGCTTTTGCAGTAGGATTTATTCCCCCTATTCTGAATTACGCAAGCAGGCATAATCGCATTATTACCAGAAATTCAGTGTCAAAGAGTAGCGAGGAATATAACCAGGGCTTAATTTGTGCTTGTTGTTTCCGGTGCTGAGCACCAGCACTTATTTTTGAGGGCCGGCGCTTATTCTTGTGCCTCAAGCATTTGCTGCGCGCAAAAGACACATATGGGAAAGACGGAGGAAGAGAAAAACGAAAAAGCGTCACAAAGGGAGAAAATAGAAAGCTGCAAGAGTGAGCTGGAGGGGCAGGGAGTGGCTGTAAATGGATTGAAGAGGCCCGAGATGGCTTCAGGATTACGCTGCCTCATTATTCCGTGTTCACACATTTAATTGCAGCAGCTGCGTGTTTAAAAGGAGGGCTTTGAGCACCTTTTTATTCACAAATTAAGCACTGGGAATAACCAAAATTACTAGAATTACTCCAGAATAATTAAAATTACTCCCAGGCCTAGATAGTACGAAAACACCTTCTAGCAGTAGAGGGGGGACCACAGATGGGAGCGAGCACGTAAAACCAAGAAGTCGATTAAAAAACCGTTGGGATGCATATGTGTGAATAATGCCTGTCTGAGGGCAAAGACAGAGCAGAGGACCAGGCTAGTGCAACAAGGAGGAACACAATTGGTGGTAGAAACTGTACACGCTGGCTGTGCTGACGTTTGTCCAAGAGCACACGTGGTGTGTGGCACCAGGTGCGTCTGCCGTGCTAGGCCTCTGCTGGCCCGGAGCATCCTCTGGCGGCATAGGGTTATAGATGGCTGCATTCCTGCCCAAAAACAGCAGCAACTCCCTCCTCCACCCGCCGACCGCCCGGGGCCCGGTAGGAATCCTGCCAGGGCACGTGCTGATGAGAGAACTAGGCTCAGTGAATAACAAAGCACCGGTGCAACAATGGCACCTGAAAGCACCGGTATAGCTGGAGGCCATGCGGCAGGTTCGTGATCCCGTCTCGGGCGGGGAGTGGGACACGCACTGACTAGCAGGGCCCAGTCCTCTTTTTCCTGTATTTATTTGGAGTTTTTGTACAGTGCTCAAGTACAGATTACACTTTCAGAGCCCGGGGATGGGGTGCGGGGATGGGTCTACATATACAGTTAATAACGTCACTGGAATGACCTGCAGGGAATGCAGAAACAAC
Organism: Pleurodeles waltl; assembly: GCF_031143425.1. Taxonomy (NCBI): domain Eukaryota; kingdom Metazoa; phylum Chordata; class Amphibia; order Caudata; family Salamandridae; genus Pleurodeles; species Pleurodeles waltl. The sequence goes on along the minus strand of NC_090442.1, from coordinate 73,356,355 downwards.
ACAGCATAAATCCCGCCCAAAACACTTTGCAAAGCATTATGCAACTAAACAAGCATTGGCAAAGACAGTGGCTCAATTTTTCACAGGCAAGGTATATTGGCTTTGCCGATGTTGGCCTCTTTTGAGGTCCTGATGGTATATTTTTAAAAAAAATGTCCCAAAGACCTAGCAGAGGACTGAAATACCCACAAAAGAAGATTAGGGGTTCACCATGGCTTTGAGGAACGCTCACATCCTGGGGATCAGAGAGCTGTAGTCAAAATATTGAGCTTCACTTTACTACTGCAAGGTACATAGATGTGGAGTTAAGAGCAGTAAATCTGCATTTCCTATATATAAACATGCAATTGTGGCCACCGGGAATAGCGCCCGGTGCCCTAATTCTCCGCTCACTGGTACCCAACCAGTGTTAATAACAAAATAAAAACCCATTGGATACTGAGAACAAGTAACAATATCAAAAAGTTGGATCTTGTTTGTCGACTTCTTTTAGTTTCAAACAACATTGTTTCCAAACAGTGAAACAGCCAACACGCGTTTCGTGCTCTCTGTGCTTCTTCAGGGCTTATATTTCAATTGTCTTACTCCTGCTTATTTCCTGGTAAGCAGGCCTCATGTAACGCTTCCTATTTATCAACTCCTAGGTACTAATTTCTCTAATAGTGAGGTAACTTAAAATTTTTCATCAAACACACTTCAGCTGGAGTTCTACTTAGAATAGTCCTTCATTTTTATTGTACTTGCCTTTTTTTAGTGATTTCAGAACAACGTCCACTTATTTTTTCTAAAATATATTGTGTCATACGGGAGTGAATATGGCCGATTTATGTAGTTTTGTCACCTTCCTGTATTTCATAAAAGCTCCATGACACAGGAATTTCTGAGTTGGAACCTCCAGCCCTTTTTGTCTCTCTCTTTTGTTACGCCTAGTGGTACTCAGCTGTTCTGGTTTTTGTGTATGTGTAGAGTAAAATAAAAAAACACAATAACGTGGCGAAGAACCATCACAAAGCCAGACCTGGCTCTTTGGCTGAACTACTGGACCCAGCCAGCGCCTGGATACCCTCACAGGTGACAAGCAGAGCTCTATAGATCGAATGATTGAAAAGTGACCTTTTTAGACTCCTTGGCCTGGGCCCTCCATCAGCTGGTCCTTGGTGAGCCACGTGCCTGACTCTCACCTCTCGAAGGGGCCACCTTCAGGGTCTCTGGTCCCAGTAGAAGGGGCGCAATGGGCCCTCACCGGCACCGCCCCTTCCTGCAGAACTCACCAAGGAACTGGTAAATATTTGGGCACAGCATCTCCTGTGGCACCGCCATCTTCCTTCTCGTCACCCAGGAGCATATTAACAAGCCCTGCGTGCTGTCGGAGTGTCACTTTTTTTTACCTTCAGGTGGCGCCTCTCGGGATTGTTTTTGTGCAGGAAGGTGTCCATTCCTACAACAAAACAATCCTGCCAACTTAGCAGGCACCCCTGCATTATGGTGCAAGAGTGTCAGCGCTGGTGCTAGGGACCAAATTGTGCGCGGCGCTGGCTGAAAGGACAAGAATTCGCTCTATCTTGTAAATGCGGTGCATTTCTGCCCTTTCAAATTGGCATCGGGCTGCACAGCAAAAAGACTTGCGGTGCTGCCCTGCGTCTGTTTTTTGTAAATATGCCCCCGTGTTGTAAATATGCCCCCCAGTGTTGCTAGCAGCTCAGCATTTACTGACACTGACATTACTGGTTGGGAAAGTGTCAACTTTCTGCTTCAAAGCACTTGCCATTTCACTTCCCCTGACCTCATTTCCTGCAGCCGGCAGTCCCACCCAAGACTGACGGGGTTCCAGGCGGCAGGGAGGACAGAATGTTATAAACTACCACAAAGTGTGCAATTGTTAAACTTTCAACACGCCTATAAAAAACTTTATAGACTGTACAATAGATAATTTCCCCTAAGTCACTTCAAAGCCCCCCTGGGGAAGGCACACTAGCACAGATAGCTTGCTTTGTGAAAAGAGGATATTGTTCACGCCCCCTCCACCCCACTCTCTATCCAGTTCTGGGTGAGTGAAGCCTCTTAGACAAGCAGCCAGGGATATATGATCTAATCTCAGCTAGGGCTAAGTGGGGGGGCTTTGATATCAAGTCTTCTGTGGCCCCTCACAGGTCTCTCTGAGCCTGGAATAGCTTCCATCTCAACACCGTTACAGACAAGGGGTGGGTGAGTGTATGTCTTTCATATATGTGTAGCTCTCAGAAGTGGCTTAGTGCCATGTTCAAGCGCTATATTTAAAAAAAAGCTTTCAATAAATGTAGGCTTTGTCTTGTAGGGGATATCCCAGGATGTGTAATTTGTTATCGCCAGACCCTCAACTTGAATTTACTTTCTTCAGTGTCATGTGAAACAAGATGGCTGCCAAGCCCGCTGCCACCAGGAGGGCCCTGGGAGTTAAACGCTCACCCTGAAACATGCAGTGATTTGAAGGTCTCAGGTTTGAATGTTGGTAAGGCTGACTCCGCCCTCCAACCTGACATCAGTAACTAGGCAATAAAAACACCTGTCATTCACAGCACTTCCAAATGCAAAAAAAAGTGCCATAAAAAGCATTTTATTATTATTAGATATCTGTTCTCCAAGCAACGGAAATCCTCAGAAGGCTGCTTGCTTCTGAGTTTCGGCAGGGTATGCTTTAAGGGGCATATTTATCAAAGTTTTGCATCGCCCCATGCAAGGTAGCGCAAATGTTAAACAAAAACCTAAAATGATATTTACCAAACCAGGCAAGGCTATCTTGCGTGGCCCTGCGTTGCTTGGTAAATCTGGAGTAACAAGCAAGTCGCTGTCTTGCGTTACTGTGCCCCAGAGCCTTCCATGGCCAGAGCGGAGGCGTTCCCACACTTCCACCCATGGATTCTGAAGCATTCAGTGCTTAATTTGTGCTTGTTGTTTCCAGTGCTGAGCACCAGCACTTATTTTTGAGGGACGGGGCTTATTCTTCTGCCTCAAGCATTTGCTGCGAGCAAAAGACACATATGGGAGAGACGGATGAAGGGAAAAACAAAAATGCTTCACAAAGAGAGAAAGTAGAAAGCTGCAAGAGTGAGCAGAAGGGGCAGGGAGTGGCTTTTCATGGATTGAAGAGGCCCGAGATGGCTTCAGGATTACGCTTCCTCAGTATTCCCTGATCACACATCTAATTGCAGCAGCCGCGTGTTTGAGGAGGGCTTTGAGCACCGGCACCTTTTTATTTACAAATTAAGCACTGGAAGCATTCCCAGATTTACCAAGGCTGTTAAACATGGGAATGCTTCAAAATGCTACACGTACCTTTGGGAGGCGTAAAGAGGAGAAATATGGTTTTTGGCCTCATTTTTCCTCTTTCTACGTGAGTTGCTTTCTGCAGCACTTGTCAAAAGAGGAAAATGCCTTAGAGGATTGCTTTTGTGCAGGAAGGTGTCCCTTCTTGCACAAAAGCAATCCTGCATTCAATGCAGGCACCCATGCACCACGGTGCACCATTCTGCGAGGGTGCCAGCATTGACGCTAGGCTGCATATGGGGCACCAGTGCTAGGAAAGGATATTAATGCGTTGAATAATGTCAGACATAGTGCATTCTGGCCCTCTCCCGTCACGCAATGCAGAGCAACATGGTGTCTTGCTGGGCTGAGTGCCATTTTGATAAATCTGACCCTTAACGTTTACCAGTTGGAATCGGCTACTCTTTCAACCAATTTAAGTAATCCATGAACTATCACTCTCTAAAGAAATCCCTTAGTAGCGCCATAAAGGTTCTTATACCTCCAACATTACCTGAAAATACATGTATGTAATTGTCTGAGGGCCCTGAGATCCATAACAATGCATCAAATCACTGGTTCTGAATGTTGTTTTTAAATGCTTACACATATATATGATATATAATGCTGCTATGTAATTATCGGTAAGTAAATATATGCAAATATATGCAAACCGTCATTTGACTTTCTCACCTTTAAATTATTTTATCCTAACTTCAGCTGTTAAGTTAACCCCCAAGGCCCCTACACTTACTGGAAGCTCTTATATTTCTACTTAATTTGATCCATTTCTTTCTTCATTAGCTTCCCAGATGGTGTCAAAAACCCATAAACCATTGCACAAGGCTATCTCCCAAATCTCTCGACTCCCACATCTACTGTGTATTTATATGTCTCGCCAACAGCTTCAGTTTTTTTTCTCTTCTCAATCAAACAGGATTCTTATAAAGCGCGACTACTCACCCGTAGGGGTCCCAAGGGGCTGAGTGTGGGGGTTAGTGGGGAGTGGTGGATCTGCGGTTTAGTTGAAGAGTCAGGTCTTGAGGTCCTTTTTGAATTATGGCAGCGATGGAGATTGCCTGAGGTGCCGAGGCAGGGAGTTCCAGGTCTCCGCAGCGGGGTAGGCAGAGGATCTTCCTCCAGCTCTGGTCCTGCGAATCCGTGGGATGGTGGCCGGGGCCTTTTGGGCGGAGTGGAGATGTCTGGTGGGAGTGTAGAAGGAGAGGCAGTGGTTGAGGTATGCAGGTCTGGTGTTGTGGAGGGCTTTGTAGGCGTATGCGAGGAGTTTGAAGGCAATTATTTATTCGATAGGTAGCCAGTGAAGGTCTCTCAGGTGGCTGGTGTTGTGGCTGCGGCGTGGGATGCTCAGGTGAGTCCGGTGGAGGCGTTCTGGATGCTCTGCAGTTTCTTTAGGAGTTTCTGGGTGGTGCCGGCGCAGAGTATTTTAAATATGCAGATCGCTGCCCCCTCTCTCTGCTGCTGTTTTTATACCCTACTGAATGACCTTACATGCCCCCCTTGCGTTCTTCTACTGAACCTGTTCCCTTAACGTACCTGTGTGTCTCCCATAGCGCCAATCTCCCTCATCTACTGGTTATATCCCGCGTATGTTTATAGGTCTCTTGGATTTCTTCTGCTTCTTTCCTCTTCTATAATTACACTCCCCTGTGCATCCAAATATCCACTTAATATCAGTCTCTGAGTCTGATCTGTGTCATAAGATCCCAGGTCTTATTAGACTTGAGGTCAGGTGCTTTGCATCCTGACATCAGTCACTTGATCCCATGCGTTCTCCCAACCTGATATCAGTCACTTGATTCCAGGCACGCTGCTGTCATATCAGTCACTTGATCCCAGGTGTGCTTCCACCCTGATTCCGGTCACTTGATCCCTTTTCTACTGGAACTCGGATATCAGTCACTTGATCCTTGGGGTGCTCCAATGCTGACAGCATCACTTAAGCCCAGGTGCGCTCCCATCTTGACATCAATCACTTGTTCCGGGTGCACTGCCACCCCGATTTCAGGCACTTGATCCCAGGTGTGTGCTCATCGTGATATCAGTCACTTGATCCCAAATGCACTCCCACACTGAGATCATTCATTTTATCCCATGTACACTCCCTCCCTGATATTTCAATAGAAACCTGGGGAGCGCCCTCTCTGATACGATTCTTTAGATCCCAGGTGTGTTCTTCTTCACACACTGATATCGCTCACTGAATCCCAGGTGTGCTTCCACTTTCCAGCTCAATACCAGTCACTTGATCCAAGGTGAGCCGTCATTCTGAAATCAGTCACTTGATCTAAGTGTGCTACTATCCTGGTCTCTTGTCACTTGATCCCAGCTGTGCTTTCACCTTCTGCCCTGATATCAGTCACTTGATCCCAGGTGCACTCTCACCCTGATATCAGTCACTTGATCCCAGGTGCACTCTCAGCCTGATACCTGATATCAGTCACTTGATCAATGATGAACTCTCACCCTGATATCAGTCACATGATCCCAGCTGAACTCTCACCTTGATATCAGTCACTTGATCCCAGGTGCACTCTCACCCTGATATCAGTCACATTATCCCAGGTGCACTCATGCTCTGTTATCAGTCACTTGATCCCAGTTGTGCTCCCTTCCTTACATCTATTACTTGATCTCTGCTGTGCCCCCACCCTGATACCAGTCACTCGATCCCAGGTGTACAGGGATCCTGATATCAGTCACATGCTCCTAGGGCCCATATTTATGGAATGTTAGCGTTGCCTTAGTGTCATTTTTTGTTCCGCTAAAGAGGTGCTAACTTAACTCTATATTTACATTTTGACGTTAGATGGGTCTAGCGTCAAAATATCTGAGTTAACGACATTTTTAGGAAGCGCCAACCCACCTTGCATCGAATTGCGACAATGATATGCAAGGTAGGCGTTCCCTTCCTAAAAATGACGCTAACCCCCCAGCGCCATATTTAAAACCCGATGCTAAAACGACGCACACTAAGGAGGCAGACCTAAAGAATGATGCTAAGGCCAATTATCATCAAAATTTAACGCCTGGTCAGACCAGGCGTTAAAGTGCTGTTAGACACATTTCCATGAGGAAACACCACGGAGTCACCACAATGGGCATATAGATGCCCACCCCAACCCCCAGGATCACCACCACCCACACCACAGTGACAGTACAGGAGAAGGGAGCCCATCATAGGTAAGTATACATGCTTGTTTGTTGTGTGCCACTGGGGCCCACTTACATGGCTGGCACTGGTTATGTTGGGGTTGTCCTGGGGACACTGGTCCCCTGTGGTGGACTTTGGGGTTGTGGTAATGTCTCCTGTCTATACTTAGACAGGGAGTAATTTTTTTCTGCTTGTGAGACAAAAAATTACGCTAGGCTGACTAGCAACAGAAGTTTTGCCGCTAATCAGTCTAGCGTCATTTTTGGCCCACTAGTGCCATTTTCCCTAATGCCACCCATCACCGGCTAGCGTCTTTTTTTTTTTTTAGATGCTCACCATTCCTTAGCACCGTCGTGCGTCTTCTCTTAAATATGGCGCATGGATGACGCTAGGGAATGGCGTCATCTCATGGTAACATTTTTTACGCACAACTGCGCTAGCACAGTTGCGCGTCATTTTTCATAAATATGGGCCTAGGTATGTTCCCATCAAGATAACTGTCACTATATCCCAAGCGTGCTCCCCACCTGATAATTTAAACATTTTCCCGGTCACAGGGGCAAGTGCTTGTGGCCCCCGGTCATGTATCTACCCTGTTATTGGCTGGAATGGAATCGCTCCCAGCCTCTGCTGCACCGGGACGGGGGTGATCCCCAGAGATCAAACCTCTCTCGGGGATCCCCATGGCAACCCACCAGGCTCAGGACCAAACACCGCAGGGGGTGATGGGAAGGCAAGATTGAAAACAAAGAAAATCAAATGTGTTGAGCTGCAGGAGAGCCCAGGGGGAGGCCCAGAGTGAAGTAAAATGAATGTATTAATAGACGCCGCTCTTGGCAAAAAGATGCAATAACTTCCCGCGCGGGATCAAAACCACACAGCTGCCAGAGGGAATTCAGCATTAAATCACCGGAATGGGAGGTTATTCTAGGCTTCTGTCGCCGTGATCAGGCCGTGGAGAGGGGGCCTGACATGTTCACGGAGGGCTGAGCAGGGAAGGGCAACCGGGGGAAGATTCCACTTTCGCAACTTTTCATTTTTCGTGAAGTTCTCAAAGCTTTAAAATGTACTGAAAATGCTGCTAATATTAGTTTTACTGAGTTAAAACCGTCCTGGAAGAGTCTCTTCCAAACGTGTTTTTATCATTTTTTTCGGATACATCTTCAAGCAAATGTTGCCGAAATTTAAAACAACCTGGCAAACTTTTCAAACTGTTAAGTGCAAAGTTTGCCAACTTTGCTGAAGTGTGAGGATTAATTTGGGGCCTTTTTGTCGGTGGGGTCCTGTGGTGAAGCTTCGGGGCTGAGCTGGGTGGAGATGGGACATTGAAAGGAAGGGGCAGAGGTTGGGGGGACGGATAACATTCTTGTAGGAGTCACCTGGTGCAGGGAAGCACCCCCGTGCCACCAAATAGGAGCAGGGGCTTCAGGGAGCCCAGTCTGCCAGACCGCTGTTACAGGCCATACATTGTTCTTAGTCTGAAATCTAAATCCTGGCTCTGCTCTGGCCTGTTCCTGCACTTGGAAGGAACATAGTAGTGAAGTTCCTGCTTGATTTCTTGTGAGTTGTGCTAAGCACTAAAGGCCATAGTTATGTAGCTGTACCCCTGTACTAACGCACAATGTGCAGCCTTGCACCAATGCAGGCACCATGGTGTAAAGGTGCCTGATTTGCAAACAGGAATGTTTTTCTGCAGGAAAGGGACACCTTCCTGCGCAAAAACAATCCCCTGAGGCTTTTTCCTCCTGGGTGCTGCAGAATGCAGCACGCAAACAAAGAGGAAGAAATGAGGAGACATAAAGATATTTCTCAACCAGTTACATCTCCCTTGGGGAGGCAAAAGGTTTTGACAGATTCTCATGGTAAATCTGGGAATGCACTAAAATCCAAGGGTAACACCCATGCTCCACTCATGGAACACCTTCCTGGGGCAGAGAAATGCAGAGTAATGCAATGCAGTGATTTGTGCTAACTTGCATTCCTCTGCATTTATGAAGCCATGCAGGGCCACACAAGGTGGCCTAGCGTGGCTTGATAAATCCAACTTAGGTTTTGCGTCGCCCTTGCGGGACGCAAGAGTGATGCAAAACCTACATAAATTTGCCCCATAGTGCTCACAACCATAAGACACTGGAGAGAGATCCTTCCCTACCCAGGGCCCAAACCTGTACCGATCAGCTCTTACCTGGCGTGCAGAAGTCACATCACTGCCAGCAAAATGACAAAACAGTTGATCTTGGGCAGAAACACTTGACAACAGGTGAGTCCATGGTCAACACTTTTCTGGCATGTGCACTTACAGCCTGAAAGCTTCTAGGAGCTACAGAAAGAATTCTCCTGGGATGATGCGTGACTCGGGCTCCCCTTCTTGCGGCACTGGGGTGGCTGGCAGGCACCTTACCTAAAGCCCTGTTGCATCACTGAAAATGAGCAGGACGTACGGTTTCAGTGAGGTTTCCTTGGGCTAGGCCCAGATGCCTCTGTCCTGGGATACTCTGAGCCCCAACAAGAGGGACTGCAGTGGCTTGTGCCGTACAAAGGGATCAGAGATCCACAATGATCTGTTGTGTGAGCACCAGGCCTGGCACAACAGCACGCCTGAGCTGGTGAGGGGGGCAAGCATCACACGGGCTTTCAATGTCCCTGAAATGGACCAGGCTATCAAGGACAGACGGGCTGAAAATATATGATCACCCAAAAAGATCTCAACCGCGGTTCTCAAAGAGGATGTATGACAAAATATTGAGGTCAATATTATCACCCTACAATGACATCACATCCGGGTCATTGCCTAGCCCTCCATCCTCATGGTCACTGCATTATTCTATGTTCACCTTTTTATTGTCTACCAATTGTATCTATCCACTATACTTACCTTTCCATACAGTGTAAGAGTTACAACCCTCATGTATATAATGCATTCCCTACAGTGGAGGTATAGCCTCTAAGATGGCCACACTGCTTCAGTCTGTAGTTCCACCGAAGTCGGTGCTTAAGCCCTGCAGGGTGTGATGGGAATATAAAGTTCAGTCTATCATGTGCCTCAAAGCAGCCTTCTAGGCACCTCAGCACTTCCCATCACTGGAGCCTGGTGAAGGGTACCCTGGAAGATGTAGACTTCCATTCACTTCTTCCCCTCGACTTCATATCAGAACGTCCTGCCTCCAAGTGTGAGGTGAAACTTGGCATGCAAGTGTTGGGTGTGAAGATATCACTTGGTTGGCACTGGCTCCACTAGAATGCATTAGCTGGTTGGTACCTGTACAAGCCATTACTTGGTTGGCTCTGCGTCCTGCAGAAATTATTATTTGGTTTGTGCTGGCTCCCGCGGAAGCCATTACTTGGTTGGCACTGACTCCATAAAATGCTTTCATTTGGTTGAGTCTGACTCTGGTAGAAACCCCTACTTGGTTGGCGTTGGCTCCTCTAGGAGCCATTATTTGGTTGGCACTAGCTCCTGTAGAAGCCATTACTTGGTTGGCACTGACTCTTTTAGATGCCTTTATTTAGTTGAAGCTGATTTTGGTAGAAGCCAATATTTGGTTGGAACTGGCTCCAGTAAAAGCTATCACTTAATTGGCAGTGGCTTTGGTAGAAGAAATTATTTGGCTGGCGCTAGAGCCTTGAGAAGTGATTACTTGGTTGGCGTTGTTCCTGAAGAAGCCATTACTTGAGTGGTACCATTATTTGGTTGGCATTGGTTCCTGCAGAAGTAATGTTTTGGTTGGCAATGGCTTCTGCAGAAACCATTACTTGGTTGGTGCTAGGAGCTGAAGAAGTAATTACTTGTTTGGCACTCTCTTTTAGATGGCATTATTTACTTGGCACTGGCTCTGCTAGAATTCATTATTTCATTGGACCAGATCCTGTAGAAGCATTTACTTGGTTTAAGTTGGCTTCTGTAGAAGCCATTACTTGGATGGCAGTAGCTTTGGCTGAAGCCAATACTTGGGTGGTGCTGGCCCCTGCAGAAGTCATTACATCGTTGGCGCTGGCTCAAGCCAAAACCACTATCTCGTTGACTTTGGCTCTAGTAGAAGTAAAATATAGTTGGGGTTGTCTTCTACAGAAGTCATTATCTGGTTGGCACTGGCTCCTGCAGAAGCCATTGACTGGTTAGTGCAGGCTCTGGTAGAAGCCATTATTTTATTTGGCACTAGTTCCTGCAGAAGCCATCACTTAGTGGCCCAGGCTCTTACGGACACCATTACTTGGTGGTGCTGGCTCTCGCAGAAGCCACTACTTGGTGGTGCTCTCTTACAAAAGCCAATAGTTGGTGGTGCTGGCCATTATTTGGTTGGCACCATATCTTGCAGAAGCCATTATTTGGTTGGCATTGCCTCCTTTAGGAGCCAATTCTTTGGTTGTGCTTGCTCTTACAGAAGCCGTAACTTAGGGGTGTTGGCTCTTACAGAAGACGTTATTTGGTTGGCTCCTGCAGAAGCCATTAGTTGGTTGGCGCTGGCTCCTGCAGAAGCCATTAGTTGGTTGGCGCTGGCTCCTGCAGAAGCCATTACTTGGTTGGCACCAGCTCCTACAGAAGCCATTACTTGGTGGTTCTGGCTTTTCCAGAAGCCATTGTCTGGTTGGTGGTGGCTCTAGTAGAAGCCCTTACTTGGTGGTGTTCGCTCTTTCAGAAGCCATTATTTGGTTGGCACCAGATCTTGCAGAAGCCAATGTTTGGTTGGCTGTGGCTCCTGCAGGAGCCATTACTTGGTTGCTTCTGGCTCCTACAGAAGCCGTAACTTGGTTGGCCGTGCCTCTTGTGAACAGCAAGAGGCCTGGTTTGGGGAGGGAGCTTCCTCTGCACTCTATCCTGCAAGTTCTGAGGGGTCAATCATGTGAACATGAGACCTCTCCCAGTGGAGACACTATTGCAGGCCAGTCTACTATCATATGTGTGTCTGTCAACCACAAAAACACAACCTCTCACAATCCTCCCTTCACGCCTGGATTTCAGGAACACGAAGAATATGCTTATGGAATTAACATATTAGTGATTATCAAAATGAGAGTGGTCCGATTAGGGTTACAGATCATTTTATCTGGCACCAAGTATGACTGTTTTAAAGTAATATCTGATGGCCACAGACATAAACAAGCTTCTTCCCCCTTGTGGCTTTGGATGCACATTACTTTGAACAGCACAATACAGCGAGGATCACCTGCAGGCAGGACACCTTCGGCCTGGAGACAGAGAAGTGCAAAAAAGGATAAAAACACAGGCACCAGGCCTTCTCCACCAATGCACACAGGATCTGGAAAAGCATCTCCCTCTCCATCAGGACCGCCCCAACCCTGGCGCAATTCAGGATAGAATGGAAGCAGTGATATTGTAAAGCCCGCTACACCATGACGCTGTAACAGTCCACTTCCACTGGTAAGCACCAAGGGGTCTATTTACGAGTTTGTGACGCTATGCAGCGAAACAGAGAAAGGGCAGGGATGTACCATATTTATTCCAATGTGGAGCATTCCCGTCCTTAGCCCAGCGCTGGCGCACAATGGGCTGCCTAGCGCAAACACGGGCACCATGGTGCAAGGGTGCCTGCGTTGCAGGCAGGATTGTTTTTGTGCAGGAAGGGACACCTTCATGATCAAAAACACTCCACTGAGGCATATTCCTCTATCTATGGCTGCAGAATGCAGCACACTTAGAAAAAGCAATTAACAAGGAGAAATGAAGACATTTCCCCTTGTTTCACCCTTCCTGGAGAGGGGTGTCTTTTAGGCGCATTCCCAGGTTCACCAGTTCTGGTACATCTGGAAATGCATAAAAATCCATAGGTGTTGCGTGGGAACACCCACACAGCACCTATGGAATGCCTCCCTTCCACAGATTAAGGCAATGCACTGATTTGCGCTGCATTACTTTACTCCAGATTTATGGAGCCACTCCTGGCCACGCGAAGTGTCCTTGCGTGGCTTCATGAATTGCATTTATGGTTTCTGTCACTCTTCCACCACCTTGCCTGGTGCAGGATTGACACAAACCACCTCGTCAAAAGGCTCCTAACTATCCATCCGATCCATAATGACTGTGTCAAGACACCAAGGCCCATATTTATACTTTTTTAGCGCTGCATTTGCGCTGCTTTTTGATGCTAAAGGGGTGCAAACTTACAAAATACAATTGTATTTTGTAAGTTTGCGCTGATTTTGCATAAAAAAATGACGCAAATGCGGCACTAAAAAGGTATAAATATGGGCCCAACTATCTGTCCAATTAGACATTAACTGTGCCAGAACACCAACTATCTGTCCAATCAGACGTTAACTGTGCCAGGACACCAACTATCTGTCCAATCAGACGTTAAATGTGCCAAGACACCAACTCTCTGTCCAATCAGACGTTAACTGTGCCAGGACACCAACTCTCTGTCCAATCAGACGTTAACTGAGCCAAGACACCAACTCTCTGTCCAATCACACATCGACTGTCCCTTTTCCTTGGACCCTGCACATCGCCCCACTGCCCTTATAGATAGGTTTCCACTATACAAATATCACATAGATGTAGTTACAGACCCAGAGACACAGCACGTCTGATTCCCATGAATGGAAAAACAAAGAACCATTCTATATGCTCCACCTGTCTATGGGTTACCTTAATATGTTGAGAAAAGCTGAGGCTGTAAAACATGTTAGGAACAGGTAAGTGCTCTTTTGTTTGTGAGAGGCAGATAAGCCTCTTATTCTAGCTGTGATTTCCAGAGAGATGCCTCAGCCAACACTCGACAGATCTAAAATCTCAAAAAGAAAGCCCCCTCTTCGGTTACTCGGATCAATATATACATCCACCCCCTCCCCCCCCCCCCCCCCACCCACCATCACCCCTCCCTCCACTGGTGAAGGCTGGTGACGGATGTCTGAAGTGAAACAGTCCCAGTTTCATCAAGAGGGTTGGACCATGATGAAAATATTGCACAGTGATTTAAAAATGTATTTCTATTGTCTGTGTGTCACTTGCAGGTCACCAAGTTTGAATCTCGGCAGAGGCTGCTCGGGTTCTCATTCTTGTGATTTTGATAAGAGGAACACCGAAATGGAGTAAAAATCCCACTTTTTACAGCACTACCATACTGCAAATCTGTGGAAGCTGGGCAATGTGGATAAAAAGTACTTGTAAAACTATAAAGCCTGCTATGCAGTGTGGATTGGAGTTGACTGTGGGGGATGAGCAAACAGCTTTCAATTCTTCACCTGAGTCTGATGAGTCTGTGGACCAATGCATCAGCTCCAGTTTGACCTTATGGACACAGGTTCAGGTCATAGCAGGTCCACTCAGCCTTTCATCCTTCAGAAGTCAATAAAATGTGTGCCATTGAGTTGTGTTAACAACAGACATTTGTTGTTCAGTCCCAAGAGATGAGCATGCACTTTACAAATGTACATTTGGCCAGATTTATCAACACTTTGCTCTGATGCAAACTGGCCCACAGTTGTGATTTGGGATTTATGTTCCAGTACAAAGCATATTTTGCACTAAAACATTGCTTATGTGCCATCTAACATTACTTTGCATCAAGGGGCATCCCTTGGTTGCAATGCTTAATTTGTAAAAGAATCACTGGCGGTGCCCAAAGCTCTGCTGAGAACCGCGGCGGGCACCAGCGGGCCAAACACCAAGGCTGCATAGTCTTGGATTCACATCAGGCCTCTTTAATCCGCTACAAGGCACTTCTCGTTCTGTGTCTTTTCACTTTGTGTGTGTGTGTGTTGTTTTTCCCTCCTTTGCTCCCTGTCAATATTTGATGAGGAAAGATTTGATGAGGGAGAAGTGTGGCTCAATGGTTAGAGCGGCAGACCCTGATGCAGAAATCTGGCCCAGGACCAGGGTTCAATTCCTGCCTTGGTGGGTCTTGGGCTCAATTTCCTCAGACCTGATAATTCTCACATTGGTGCCTAATCTAATTCATGGGTCCAACTCTGGGCAATAGCTTTCTTAATCTCCACAACAGCACTGGGATGCCTGGCTTCACCCTAGAGGTTGCCCAGGAGTGGGCACCTCACAGGGAAAAGCCAGGAGGGGTTCTACAGCAGTATGCGTACAGTGCCTTGAGACACTAACGGGTGAGTAGTGTGCTATACAAGTACGAAGTTTACTTGGAAAGATAAGTGCCTGTCCCCAAAAATGAGTACCAGTGGCCCCCATCGTCAACCACTGGCTCAAATGAAGCACTGCATGGGTGATATGTAGGCGTTCTCCCTCTTCCACACATTGATTCAGATGTACAGACCTATCTTTTCACATTTGTAAAACAGAAAATACTATTCCCACTTGAGGCAGATGGAAATTAGGAGAAAATATTGTTTTTACCCCAGAGTGTTCCCAGTTTGCACGTGTGCAACACATACAAACCGGGAAACGTTTAAAAATTAGTCTAATTGTGTGTTCTAGAATCTTGGGGCCAAGTGTATAAGGGAGTTGCATCACTCTTCCACGACGCAACGTGGTGCATGTGCGGCACAAAACTTAAATGTGTTTTATCAAGCCACGCAAGGCCACCTTGCATGGCCTTGAGTGGCTTGCTAAATACAGACTAAAGGAACACAGTTCAAATCGCTGGGATGCGTTACTCTGAACCAGGGAGGCGTTCTATGGGTGCTGCATGGGTGTTCCCAAGCGACTCCAATGGATTTTGATGCATTCCCAGATTTACCAAAAGACGTAGGAGTTTCTTCCTCTTTCTACATGTGTAGCACAAATAGAAAGAAGAAAATGCCTCAGGGGATTGGTTTTTGTGCAGGGAGGTACCCCTTCCTGCACAAAAACAATCCTGCATGCAACCGAGACACCCTTGCACCATGGTGCAAGGGCGCCTGCATTGATGCTAGATAGCCAAAAGGGCACCAGCGCAGGGAAAAGGCAGGAATGCCCCGTATTATATTAAATACGGCGCATTCCTGCCCTTTACCTGTCACAGTGCTGTGCTGCGTGACTTTCTTATAAATAGGCCCCTTACAGTATAATAGTGTGTTCTAGACTCACACAGGCTCCTCTGCAGCATGGTTGCGTGGCGCGAGGCATCCTGGGAGTGCTGAAGAGCGCAGCAGCACCTTGTGTTAGTAACTGACCTACTCTCGGCCTTTCACACAAAGTAGAGCAGCAGCTGTGCACTGCTGTGTGAAATAATGGCAAGTGCGCCCCTTTGTGTTAATGAAGAGGGTGTAATACCGAGGGCACTGGAATTATGTGGCAGGGGAGGGCCAAATTATGCGGCAGTTGCGTACATCAAGCAACAAGAAGAGCCAAGTCATGCAACATGATGCAGCACATTTTGTGATAGTATTACTTCATTATTTTGTCATTTTCAAACATTTTAACACTGTATGGGCATTGTTGGATCTCATTAATACCAATTTAGCACCCAAATATAGCAACAAAGACCAGTGGCGGCTTCTTAGCTATGGTGGAGGAGCGTCTCTCCCCGCCAGCAGCAGCAGCTGCAAAACTTTAAAAATAAAACAATAATAAACTATGTTTATTAAATAACTGTTTTATTTTTAAACGGACGGGGCCGGGGGAGTGATGAGCAGCATGCATGTGTCTTTGGCCGGCTGTCTCGGGCCGGCCAAAGACACATGCGCACTAAGCTCTCTCCAACACTGCACTGTGTTGCCGAGTTCGAGAGAGCAGACAAAGGCTCCCGGCTTGGGAACGCCAAGCCATGGCGCTCCGGCCAATCCTAACTCTGCTTTCATGCTGCCAGCAGCATGAGAGCAGCATTAGGATTAGCCACAGGGCACGCCGAGAGCCTGTGCCTGCACAGTGGAGCCAGAAGAGCGGCGCAGCGGCGAGGAGTCAGGTAAGTTGGGTTTTTTCATTTATTTTTTCTGTTTGTTTTGTTGTCGTTCCCCCGCCAACCCCGGCCCCACCCCCCCACCACACCGGCCCTTTTCTGTGCCGTGAGTCGCGACTGACAAAAAATGTAACTTTGCAAAGGGCCTTCCACTGAGCAGCAGTGCATGCACTGCATTTTTTGTAATTTTTGAACCGCTTGACCTAGAAACAATTTATTTTTGTTAAAATCTGCAGATTATGCATCAGATGGTGGATTATGTGGAAAATGCGTCAAATCTGTAATTATGCGAAAATTGCAGCGGACACACAATCGCATAATTCCAGGGGCCCTGGTAATGCCTCTTACTTCACCCTGCTCCAATTCAGCACCCCCAGAACTTTTTCACTGCCCGTGCACCACCCTGAGACATCCCAGGGGGCTTTCCTTATCCAGAGATTTACTGAGGCTGCGCATCCTCACCCTTGTAGTGCGACCCTACAGGCTGCATTCCTAAACTAGTAAAGGGTTAATTATATCTCTTGTCTTCAAACGTCAGCACGCGCACCCCTGCTGAGTGAATCTGATGTATGCAGGATCACACATTGGGAAAGGGAGGTATGCCAAGACCCTGTAACCACTAAACAGGTGCGTGGTTCACGTGTTTCTGGGAAGGTTTTTACTGAGAGTAAACAGGGAACGGGGGCATAAGGGGTGATCTCACTGACAGAGGGACAGAAAGAGCGGACAGAGGCTGGTGGGTGATCTCACGTGCCTCTCAAGGTGCCTTGGAGCAGGCTCGAGGTGTGATGTCTCCCTCAAAGAGGAGGCCTAGGGAGCCGACAGGGCGGAGGTGTATCTCACTCCCAGAAGAGACAGGGTCCGAGAAGTGATCTCACACTGAGTGAGCAGGCTCGAGTTGAGATGTCACTCTGAGAGAGCAGGCGATAGGGCAGGCTCGAGGTGTGATCTCACTCTGAGAGATAAAAATGCTATCACACCCACCGAGTGAGCAGACAACACTGGGCCGTGATTTCACCTTTAGAGAAATCAGGTGTGGGGGCAGACATTGCCTGAGACTTGACCTCTCTCTCAGAGAGCCGACCTGGTCTGAGATGTGATGTCACTCTCAGACACCAGGCAGGACTGAGATCTGATCTGTCAGGCAGCAGAAGTGGTCTAAGCTGTGATCTCACTCTCTGACAGGAGACAGGCGCTAAGCTGTGATCTCACTCTCTGACAGGAGATAGGCGCTAAGCTGTGATCTCACTCTCTGACAGGAGACAGGCTCTAAACTGTGATCTCACTCTCTGACAGGAGACAGGCTCTAAGCTGTGATCTCACTCTCTGACAGGAGATAGGCGCTAAGCTGTGATCTCACTCTCTGACAGGAGATAGGCGCTAAGCTGTGATCTCACTGTCAGAAAGGAGACAAGCTCTAAGCTGTGATCTCACTCTCTGACAGGAGACAGGCGCTAAGCTGTGATCTCACTCTCTGACAGGAGATAGGCTCTAAGCTGTGATCTCACTCTCTGACAGGAGACAGGCTCTAAACTATGATCTCACTCTCAGAGAGGAGACAAGCTCTAAGCTGTGATCTCACTCTCTGACAGGAGATAGGCGCTAAGCTGTGATCTCACTCTCTGACAGGAGATAGGCGCTAAGCTGTGATCTCACTCTCAGAGAGGAGACAAGCTCTAAGCTGTGATCTCACTCTCTGACAGGAGACAGGCGCTAAGCTGTGATCTCACCCTCTGACAGGAGACAGGCTCTAAGCTATGATCTCACTCTCTGACAGGAGACAGGCTCTAAGCTATGATCTCACTCTCAGAGAGGAGACAAGCTCTAAGCTATGATCTCACTCTCTGACAGGAGAAAGGCGCTAAGCTGTGATCTCACTCTCAGAGAGGAGACAGGCTCTAAGCTGTGATCTCACCCTCTGACAGGAGACAGGCTCTAAGCTGTGATCTCACTCTCTGACAGGAGATAGGCGCTAAGCTGTGATCTCACTCTCTGACAGGAGATAGGCGCTAAGCTGTGATCTCACTCTCAGAGAGGAGACAAGCTCTAAGCTGTGATCTCACCCTCTGACAGGAGACAGGCTCTAAGCTGTGATCTCACTCTCTGACAGGAGATAGGCGCTAAGCTGTGATCTCACTCTCTGACAGGAGATAGGCGCTAAGCTGTGATCTCACTCTCAGATAGGAGACAGGCTCCAAGCTGTGATCTCACTCTCAAAGAGGAGACAGGCTCTAAGCTGTGATCTCACTCTCAGAGAGGAGACAGGCTCTAAGCTGTGATCTCACTCTCAGAGAGGAGACAGGCTCTAAGCTGTGATCTCACTCTCAAAGAGGAGACAGGC
Source organism: Pleurodeles waltl (assembly GCF_031143425.1). Taxonomy (NCBI): domain Eukaryota; kingdom Metazoa; phylum Chordata; class Amphibia; order Caudata; family Salamandridae; genus Pleurodeles; species Pleurodeles waltl. The sequence goes on along the minus strand of NC_090442.1, from coordinate 73,337,757 downwards.
TCTAAGCTGTGATCTCACTCTCTGACAAGGAGACAGGCTCCAAGCTGTGATCTCACTCTCAAAGAGGAGACAGGCTCTAAGCTGTGATCTCACTCTCTGACAGGAGATAGCCGCTAAGCTGTGATCTCACTCTCTGACAAGGAGACAGGCTCTAAGCTGTGATCTCACTCTCTGACAAGGAGACAGGCTCTAAGCTGTGATCTCACTCTCAGAGAGGAGACAGGCTCCAAGCTGTGATCTCACTCTCAAAGAGGAGACAGGCTCTAAACTGTGATCTCATTCTCTGACAAGGAGACAGGCTCTAAGCTGTGATCTCACTCTCTGACAGGAGATAGCCGCTAAGCTGTGATCTCACTCTCTGACAAGGAGACAGGCTCTAAGCTGTGATCTCACTCGGAGAGCACAAAGGGTCTAACGTGATCTCATTGTCACAGAGCAGGCCTGGGAGCAGACAGGGGCTGAGAAGGTATCTCACTATCAGAGAGCAGGCAGGGGCTGAGGTGTGATCTCACCCCATTCCCCTTCGAGGCCCTGAGATGTGCCCCCCCCCCCCCCTTCCAGGCCCTGAGAAGTCATCTACCCTCCTTCCCCCCCCCCACGAGATGTGATCTCCCCCCTCTCTCTCCAGGCCATGAGATGTGATGTGATCTCACCCCCCCAGCCCCTGAGATCTCACCCCCCCCAGACCCTGAGATGTGATCTCCTCACTCTCCCCCTCTAGTCCCTGAGATGTTATCTCACCCTGTTCTGAGAGCAGACAGGGCCTGAGATGTGCCCCCCAGCCCCTAAGATGGGATCTCACCCCTCCTTTGGGGGCGCCTGACAGCAGACAGGCTCAGAAGTGCTTTTTCTTCGCCTCTGGAAAATGCCACTTGTTGAAGTATTTCACGAGGCTCCTGGAATGAGGAGTATGCGTGAAATGTCGGCTCTGCTGATGTCACACGCACATAACTCTATACCACAGCCATATAACATGCCGGGGGCACTGGAAACTGTAACCACAATGAATCACTGGGCAATAAATCACACCCCGGTGGCCCTCCCACCCACTGGCAGCGATACAGGAGGTCAGACCCCAGCAGCAGGCGAGTGGGCTAGCAGGTCGCCCCCAAATGTTCCCCATCCCTCAACCTCCTCCCCTCCCGCACCATAACCCGACAACCCCCCGCAGACTGTCCTGAAGCTAAGAAGACCCCCAAATCCTGCCTTGAGGCTGGCCACTCCACTCTGTGACCTCCATCGCACAGCGCTTAGAATACGCACAGAAGGGCAGCTCTGAGACAGACTTCCTGTGGGAAAGACCACACTCGGGTCCAGCAGGCAAAGGAGCAGCAGGTGCAGTGACATCAGGGCCTACGACACCCCATCCACCCTGTAGTGCCCCGAAGCTGTCTGAAGTCCATCGTCCTCCCTCCCCCGATGAGCCCACCCATCCTCAAGTCCTGCTGCACTGTCCACAAAGTCCTCTCTCCACCTTTGAACACAGAGCTCGGAGTGAAGCTGCCAGTCACTGATTGCCACACCGGAAGCCAAGGTCATGACCTTTTCAAACACCGGGCGGCAAACCTTCCCCTGCTCTCTAAACCTGCAAACATTCACTTTTCGGGGAAAGGCACAGGAATTATGCGGTTCTGCAGGCGCGGTACTGTCCGCATAATTACGGATTTAACACACATCTCCTGCAGAACCTGCAGATATCAACAATATTTTTTTTAGTTCAATAGGTTCAAAAGCTATTAAAATATGTCACAAGTGGGGCTGTTTAGGAGCGGAACCCAAACGAAGAACTACAGGTACTGATTGCTGCACTCAAGTCTTAAACTGGCACTGATGAGATGAAGCCCAGTGCTTAATTTGAGCCGGTGCTTGCACTCTGTGACACTCATTTTTGGGGAGCGACACTTATCTTCCGCATCAGACTTTCAGCCAAAGCAAGAGATAAAAAAAACATAACGGAGAAAGGAAGAGAAAGACAGACCAACAGTGGCAACAGTAAAAGCAAGATTAAAAAGAACCTGGCGGATTGAGAAAAAGATGCGGGGAGAGTCTGAAAGAGGCACGGGGTTGGATTAAGACTACCAAACCTTGGTATTCTGCACACCGATAATCGCAGTGCCCCGGCACATTTCCTTTCACAAATTAAGCCCTGCCCATACAGTAATACCAGGTGATGAAATGACAAAACAGCAAAATAAAACTGACAGGTCTTGAAAAATTATGCAGCATAATTTGCTTTTTCTGGTGACATAATTTAGTGAAACCTGCCTCATAATTTGATTTTATGTTGCCACATCTGTGGTCCTGAGTATGTTTCCAGCTCCATCTGCCTGTCCAGGGGGCTGGCCTCGCCTCCTTCAGTGCCTGTCAGGGGAGGACCAGATCACACAACCCTCTCTCAACATCTCTCCTCCTCTGCCCTCTCCTGCCTTCTGCTGGGCCCTCTCGAGCTCAGCCTCTCTCCGACTCTCAGCCGCCCTGTTGATGTCTCGCCCTCTCTATTCACCCCCTCTCTGCCTCCATCTATCTATTTAATCTTTCCTCTCTATGTTTCACTCACTACCTCCCACTGTCGGCATCTCTAGGTCTCTTTCTCTCTAGAACGTTCTCCGTGTGGGCCTACGTCACTCTCGCTCCACCTCTAGGGTTCTATATGTCTCTCTCTCTGTCTCACTCCCTATCCCCTCTCTCTCCTCTCTGTATGTCTCTCCTCTCTGTCTCCAGGCCCGGTCCTAGCAGGTGGGCCACCCCCACCCAAACATGACCTTTGCCCCTCCCAGTAACAGCAAAAGAGGCCACAGAGGAAGCACCTGTTAAGTGCTCCCTTCATGTCCGCAAATGTGATTTTTTTGTTTCACTTTTGTTCCCTTTAATTATCAGTCAGGGGGCAATAAAAAATCTCTAGAATATATTTTATAGTACATTTTTTATAACAATAGCTGTTTTACCTGTGTCCTGATAGGGAGAAAAATACCGCTTTTAGATGATGTTCCCTATTTTTCTACAATCCGAGGCAAAACTGGGTATGCCCGTGAAAAGCAAACAGCCCGGAGGCGACCTGAGTTCACGTCCGAGGCGACCTGCAGTGGGAGGCGGGGGCTTACCTGCCAACGATGCAGCAGGTGCAGTGGCACCAGAGCCCAGGTTGTAGTCTACCTCCAGAGCTGTCGAAAATTGGGCACACATTGGCCCACCCGAACACACCCTTGACCCCCATCCAGGTGTAAATTCCTGGAACCGGGCCTGTCCGTCTAGCTCTGTCTGTCTGTGTTTATTTTTTTATTTTTTATTTATTTTTTTCTCTCTCTATCAGCAGTTCTTTTCCTTTCTCTGTTGCTGCCCCCATCACCTCTCCTTATAGTTCCTTTCATCATTCTGCCATCTGTCTCTCAACTCCTCTTCATGTCTCTGTGTCTTTTTAACCCTCTCTTACCCGTCTCTTTATCTTTTCGGCAGTATCCCCCTCTCGCGCGCTTTCTCTGCCCTTATCTTTCCTTTGTTTTTCCTCCTCCCGTTCTCTTCCCACCGTTTTCTATCACACACCCACCTCTCTCATCGTCAGGAGGGAATATTTAGCGATTAACAAACCCAAAGATGGCCTCGCGGCGCTAGAGTTCAAGGGAACTTTCCGGGCCCCCTCTCTCGCCCCCCCCACCCACCCCGTCAGCTCTATCCCCTGTCCCTACCGCTGCTCATCCTCTCTTCTTTTCTTCCTCTCTTCTGTCTCCTTCTCTCTTCCTTTCTTCTCCTCTCCTCTTCCTTTCCTCCGCTGTCCTCCTTTCTTTCCTTCCTGCTCTCTCCTCATCTCTTCCTCTCTTCCCCTCTTCTCACTTCCCCTCCGCTCTTCCTAATTCCTTCATTCTCCCCCTTGAACCCCCCGGCCCCTCCTCTCCTCTCTGGCGTTCCCCAGGTTCTCTCACCTTCAGTCTGTGTCCCACCCCCACTTGTGTCCGACCCCTCCAGCCCCCCCTTTCCGTCTCCTCTCTTCTCACGTCTTCTCTCCTCTCGTCCTCCTTCCTTTTTTCTTCCTTTTCACTTTGTTTCTTCTTGTTCGTGTCTCAGCTTCAGTTCCCACGCGCTCATTCTTTCACTTTCTAAGTTTTCCTTTCCTAGACTTTTTCCCGTGTTCTCTTTTGCGTCTCTTCATTTCCTCTGCCTTTTTATTGTATTTAGCTTTGTTTCCTTCTTATTTTTTTAGCTCTTTCTTTTTCCTTACCCTTTCTCATTTCTATCCACTTTCTTTATCTCCTCGTCCGTTTATTTCTTCCTTTCTTACCCGTACTTTCCGTTCTCTCTCTCCTAGCTTCTCTCCGGTGCTCGGTTATGCTTCCCTCTTCTGTCCCTTCCACATCCTACCCCGCCCCCCCCCCCACCCCCCCAATCGCCCTTCCTCTCTGCTGCTCTCTTAACCCCCGTAGGTGTGTAAGCACCTCAGAACAAGGCATACATGTAAAGGGGGTGCTAGCAATGAGGGGTTTATTTGTTAAAAAAAAAAAAAAAAAGCTGAGGGGGGGGGAGATTTTGCCAGGACCTGCTGTGGCACCTTAGAGCCCCGCTGTGGATGAGCACTGAGGCTCCTGGTGTGATCAGTCTCACCCCCCACCCAACTTCCTGCCTCTTTACTTCCCTCTCGCGGGCTCTTCCTCGTTCCCACTTTCTCTCTCTGCCGCGTGTCTCTTTCCCCGCTTTATCTCTCTCTCTCTTCTGGATCAAAGCTTGATGGTGAAAGATAATCCATGATCCCAAAAACGAGTGCTGGTGCGCACCACCGGCACAAGTGAAGCAGCGCCTCGAGGCATGCATACACGCCGAACTGTGGGAAAAAGGCGCGCGCGCTACGGGCTGTAAACACTGATGTGTTGGACTGAGGTGCAGGGCCCGGGGGTGAAGACAGCGCGCTGTAAGCGGGGGCACAGGCCGCCGTGTGTGTGTAAATAAAGGTGTAAACAACCAGGTATCGGAGTGAGTAGCAAAGCACTCCGAGGCGCTGTAATGAGGCCTACTTTTTGAGTTGCACGCGCGCGCTGCGGCGCCTCCGAGGAGTAAATACTGAGGTATGCACATGAGGTGCAGGGGTGTGCGAGCGGAGCGCGCTGCACACCCCGCGCGCAGGTGTTAAAGCGCCTTGTAAACAAGGCGCTGCACGGAAGCTGCGTTAACATTGAGGTACAGACAGGCACGTGCACTGCCAGGGGTAAGCGGTGGGTACGGAGAAGTCTCGGGGCACACACACGAGGGGCACACACGAGGCAGACATCTGATATGCAAATGTGCTGAACACCGGGCTACTTAAGTCGGGTGTATGGTACATATACGAGGGACAGGTGTTGGTGCAAAAACGCTGCGGCTATTGTAGCTGTAAACGAGATGTACACACTGAGGTATATCACTAAGGGGTATACAAGAGATAGGAATAGTGACACATACACATCCCGAGGCGCGTAAATATAATGCACTTTTCGAGGCGTGTACACGAGATACGAATAATTAGGTACATTAATAAGATTATATATATATATATATATATATATATATATATATATATATATATATATATATATATATATATATATTGTGGACAGTGAGATAGACGCTATTGAGACGTGTGAGCAAGCGGCACATATTGAGGGATGTTAATAAGAGGTATGTGAGACATATGAATATTGACACCTGCAAATACCGAGGCGTGTGAATATAATGCACATTTCGAGGTGTGTACACGTGACAGGAATAGTATGAGGCATATCTATCTATACACACACACACTATCTATCTATATTATTATTATAAATATATATATATATATATAGGATGGCTGGTGATATATACAGATCTTGAAGCGTGTACACGAGATACGAATAGTACGGTACATTAATTATTTTATATATATATATATATATATATACACACACACACACATAGTATGGATGTGAAATATACAGATCTTGAGGCGTGTACACGGGGTACGAATGGTGAGGTACATTAATGAGGTATGTATATACGAGGTAAGGTACATTAATGAGGTATGTATATACGAGGTATGGGTGTGAGATATACAGCTCTTGAGGCGTGTACACGAGGTATGCATGTTGCACTGAGACACGTAAGTGAGGCAGCACATCTGATCGGGATTTTGAGGTATGTAAATTAAGTGTAGGCATTGGGTAGATAAATGAGGCGTGCAGATGAGGTGTGTATATTGAGGTATGTAAGCGGGGGTGGTGGGTGTATATTCAGAAGAGACTCACCCAGACTGCGCCTTCCTGGGCCGCCCGGATCTGGCCGTCAATCCGCTCAGAGTGAAAACCAAGCGCTACCGGACAGGAAACTGGGAGGGTCCAGTGCGGAGGGAGGGGGCCTCACAGCACTAGGCCCGCACTGATGGGAACTCCTGCGCCCCTCCCTGGGGTGCTGAGAGACAGGGGTCCGCCGCCACAATCCTGGCACCTTCGGGAGCTTGGAGAAGGACGTCAGACCGTGTGATCCTGGCCTCCCGGGGGCCGACAGACGGCCGCCCCGCTGTGATCCAGCCCTCCTGGTGCTTAGAGACGGGCTTAGAGACTGGTTCCTGCCCCCTTGAGGGCTGACAGACGGTGGGTGCCCTGCTGAGATCCTGGCACGCTGCTGGGATACCAGCAGTATGGTGTGATCCTCGTCCTGTCGGTGCTGAAAGACTTGTGCCTCTTGGCCTGGGGTGCTCGGAGCGGCGCACAAGTGTGAAGAGGTCCTGGAATTATCCTGTGACAGCACCCCCTGTGGTCGGGCGCCTCACCCACCTTCTAAGCGCCTTGGAGGTCCGAGGAGGCACCTAGCACCCCTGGGTGGTCAGAGGAGACAGAGGTGATCCTAGCACCCCTGGGTGGTCAGAGGAGGCACCTGGCACCCCGGGGTGGTCAGAGGAGACAGTGGTGATCCTAGCACCCCTGGGTGGTCAGAGGGGGCACCTGGCACCCCTGGGTGGTCAGAGGAGACAGTGGTGATCCTAGCACCCCTGGGTGGGCAGAGGGGGCACCTGGCACCCCTGGGTGGTCAGAGGAGAGAGTCCACTGCGGTGATCCTAGCACCCCTGGGTGGTCAGAGGGGGCACCTGGAACCCCTGCGTGGGCACCGGAGGGACCCCGCTGCCGTGCCCCCTGCACCCCTGGGTGCTGTTGCCCCGCGCTGTCTCTGGTCCTCGGGTGTCGCCCGGCGGTGCCCCGGCTGCTCTTCGCCGCTCCAGCGCTGCCGGTCCTCACCCCGGGGTCCCTCCAGCAGGCTCTTGCCCCGGTGCCCCTGCTCGCCGGTCCTGGCCCGGTGGCCGGGTTCAGGTGGGACCCCGGCGGGGCGGGGACCCCTGCCCGGGACTGGGGGTCTGAGCGCTGGGGGGGTTCAGGCTCAGCGCCTCTGCTGGGGGCGTCCCCTGCCCCAGAGGTGCTCCCCGCTGCCCCGGGGCCGCCGCCGAAGCTCGGCCTCTGTTGCCCGTTAGTTGAGTTGAGGGAAGACTCTGCCTGTGCGGTGCTGCAGATGCTGTGCCTCACTCCTTGCCTCCTGGGTGGGTTGAGGAGGGACTCTGCCTGTGCAGTGATATAGATGCTGTTCGTCGCCCCAGCCCCACCGGCTCTGATCAGAGGTGGCCCTGGATCCGCGCTGCTGCTGTTCGTCGCCCCAGCCCCACCGGCCTTGCTCAGAGGGGACTCAGGCTCCGCGGTGCTGCAGATGCTGTGCCTCACTCCTTGCCTCCTGGGTGGGTTGAGGAGGGACTCTGGCTGTGCAGTGATATAGATGCTGTTCGTCGCCCCAGCCCCACCGGCCTTGCTCAGAGGGGGCTCGGGCTCCGCGGTGCTGCAGATGCTGTGCCTCACTCCTTGCCTCCTGGGTGGGTTGAGGAGGGACTCTGGCTGTGCAGTGATATAGATGCTGTTCGTCGCCCCAGCCCCACCGGCCTTGCTCAGAGGGGGCTCGGGCTCCGCGGTGCTGCAGATGCTGTGCCTCACTCCTTGCCTCCTGGGTGGGTTGAGGAGGGACTCTGCCTGTGCAGTGATATAGATGCTGTTCGTCGCCCCAGCCCCACCGGCCTTGCTCAGAGGGGGCTCGGGCTCCGCGGTGCTGCAGATGCTGTGCCTCACTCCTTGCCTCCTGGGTGGGTTGAGGAGGGACTCTGGCTGTGCAGTGATATAGATGCTGTTCGTCGCCCCAGCCCCACCGGCTCTGATCAGAGGGGGCTCGGGCTCCGCGGTGCTGCAGATGCTGTGCCTCACTCCTTGCCTCCTGGGTGGGTTGAGGAGGGACTCTGCCTGTGCAGTGATATAGATGCTGTTCGTCGCCCCAGCCCCACCGGCTCTGATCAGAGGGGGCTCGGCGGTGCTGCAGATGCTGTGCCTCACTCCTTGCCTCCTGGGTGGGTTGAGGAGGGACTCTGCCTGTGCAGTGATATAGATGCTGTTCGTCGCCCCAGCCCCACCGGCTCTGATCAGAGGGGGCTCGGCGGTGCTGCAGATGCTGTGCCTCACTCCTTGCCTCCTGGGTGGGTTGAGGAGGGACTCTGGCTGTGCAGTGATATAGATGCTGTTCGTCGCCCCAGCCCCACCGGCTCTGATCAGAGGGGGCTCGGGCTCCGCGGTGCTGCAGATGCTGTGCCTCACTCCTTGCCTCCTGGGTGGGTTGAGGAGGGACTCCGCCTGTGCAGTGATATAGATGCTGTTTGTCGCCCCAGCCCCACCGGCCTGGTTCGGAGGGGGCCCTGGATCCGCGGTGCCGCTGCTGCTGTTCGTCGCCCCGTGCGCTGCCGCCTCTCTGCGCTCCATACTCATATGAGGCCCCGCCGAGCCCCGCGCCCGCTGCTGCTCCGGGGAGGGGGTGTCAGGTTCCAGCCTGGCCCAGTCACCTGATCACCGCTCTTCTCACCCGGGGCGGGGGTATCCGGGGAGGAGGTGGGGGCTGGGAGGGGGCAAGAGCTACCCAGACCCACCTCCCCTCCTGCGGCTCTGCATTGCCCATAACCTGGCACACAGACTGCGATCAGGAGGAGGTGCGGGGGGGGGTGCAGAGGCGTGGGAGGTGGTAAAAAGTATCCACCCATCTGGGGTCCGGAGTCTCCCCCACCCCACCTGCCCTCTGCACCGGTCCATAATGTGGCATACTCACTGCACGCCCTTGGGGGTTGGGGAGGCGGGGGTGATGGAGAGATCACACCCACCCAGGCACGTATTACCACTCTGTGATGTGTTAGGGGCGAAGTGAGAGGTAACAGGGGGGCTGTGGTGGGGGCGCACCTGCTTCCATGAGCTTGGGGTCCAGTGGAGGGGACGAGGGCATCATCATCAAACTGCACCTCTCCCCCAGCAGCCACCCTGCCCTGGTCCACGTCGGGTCACAGAGAGGAGAAGAGGGGCGATACAAGGGGGGGGGGGGGGAGGCGGTTAGAGAAAGCGGCCCCACCGACCCAGGGCCACCCTTGCTTCTACATAGCAGCCTCAGCCCCTATCCTGTGTTAGTGGGCACGACAGGTAGTGGGCCCTGGCCACGCCCACCCAGAGCTGCCCTACTGTACACCCCACACACATGCGCGCGTCGCATCACAAGCCCACTTCGCCCAAATGATATTAAAATCCAGACTAGGGGAACTCTGATAGTATGACCCTCCCTAGTGCACCGAGGTACGTGAAGGGTTCACAAGAGAGTGCACAGACGGTATGAACCTCACTTGTGCACCGAGCTGCTGCTGCCTGTGCGTGGTGCTCTGCATGAAGGGCTCACAGAAGGGTAAGCAGACAGTATGACCCTCCCTAGTGCATCGAGGTACGTGAAGGGTTCACAAGAGAGTGAGCACACGGCATTACCCTCCCTAGTGCACCGAGCTGCTGCTGCTTGTGCTGTGGGTGAAGGAATCACAAGAGAGGGGGCAGACGGCATGACCCTCTCTTGTGCACCGAGCTGCTGCTGCTTGTGCTGTGGGTGAAGGAATCACAAGAGAGTGAGCAGACGGTATGACGCTCTCTTGTGCACCGAGCTGCTGCTGCTTGTGCTTTGGGTGAAGGAATCACAAGAGAGGGGACAGACGGCATGACCCTCTCTTGTGCACCGAGCTGCTGCTGCTTGTGCTGTGCACCGAGCTGCTGCTGCTTGTGCTGTGGGTGAAGGGTTCACAAGAGAGGGAGCAGTCCGTTGTGCACCAAGCTGCTGCTGCCTGTGTGTGGTGCTGCGGACCAAGGGCTCACAAGAGAGTGAGCAGACAAGAGAGTGAGCAGACAGTAGGACTGTCCCCTGTGCACCAGGCTGCTGCTGCCTGTGTGCGGTGCTGTGCAGGGAGGGTTCACAACAGAGTGAGCTGTTACTATTACCTGTCTCTCGTGCACCGAAGACTTGGGGCCGTATTTATACTCTGGTTGCGCCGAATTTGCGTCGTTTTTTTCGACGCAAATTCGACGCTAAACTAACGCCAACTAACGCCATATTTATACTATGGCGTTAGACGCTTCGGGCGCCAAAGTGCCCGGAGTGTGCGTCATTTTTTAGCGTGAACCCCTTCCTTGCGTTAATGATATGCAAGGGAGGCGTTCCCGTCTTAAAAAATGACTCCCAGGCCTTTACGTGGTATTTATACTCCCGGGCAAAAGAGACGCCCGGGAGTGGGCGTGGCTAAAAACGGCGCATTTGCGCCGCTTTTTAACGCCTGGGTCAGGCATGGCGTTAAGGGACAAGTGGGCTCAAAATGAGCCCAGAGTGCCCTCCCCTGCCCCCAGGGACCCCCCCTGCCACCCTTGCCCACCCCAGGAGGACACCCAAGGCTGGAGGGACCCACCCCAGGGACATTCAGGTAAGTTCAGGTAAGTATTTTTTTTTTTTTTTTAATAATTTTTTTTGGCATAGGGGGGCCTGATTTGTGCCCCCCTACATGCCACTATGACCATGCCCAGGGGACAGAAGTCCCCTGGGCATGGCCATTGGGCAAGGGGGCATGACTCCTATCTTTACAATGATAGGAGTCATGTTGATGGGGGATGGGCGTCGTTAAAAAATGGCGCAAGTCGGGTTAAGACGATTTTTTTGCCTCAACCTGACTTGCCCCATTTTAAGACGCCCTAACGTCATTTTTGCCCAACGCCGGCACTGCCTGGTCTACGTGGTTTTTTGCCACGCACACCAGGCAGCGCCGGTCTGCTTGCGCCGGCTAACGCCATTCCATAAATACGGCGCCCGCATGGCGCTTCAGAATGGCGTTAGACGGCGCAACATTTTTTGACGCTAAACTGCGTTAGCGCAGTTTAGCGTCAAAAAGTATAAATATGGGCCTTGGTGTCTGTGTGCAGCGTGTGATGGGATCACAAGAGAGATCACTATGAACCCTTCGTCATGCATTATAGCTCGTACTAGCGGTGGTGGAGGGGTGGTAATGGTGGGGATGGCAGTGGTGGTGTTGCATTGGCAGTGGTCGTATTAATGTTGATATTGGTGTTTGTAACTGTGGTATTGTAGTAGGTGGTGTCTGGTGGTATTTGTGGAGGTGGTGTTACTGGTATTTGTACTGGTGGTAGAATTGGTTTTACAGATGGTGGTATTGATGATGGCGTTTTTGGTACTGGTTACAGTATAGGTGGTGATGATATTGATGTAGGTGGTTTTAATGGTAGTACTGATGGTGGTGTTCTTGGTGATGGACAGGGTGGTGGGATTGGTGGTGTGTGGTACTTGTAGCGATGGTGCTACTGGTGGTGCTGTTTTGTGGTTTGGCTATTTGTGACAGAGGTACTGATGTCATTGGTGGGGGTACTGGTAATGGTGGTATTGGGGTAGGTAGTATTGGTGGAGATATTGGTTGTATTGTTGCTGTAGTATTGGTGGCGGTGTTGGTGTGTCAAAGATATTGCTGTCAGTGGTATTAGCTTGCCGTGGTACTGTAGTGAGTGTGATGGGTGTGGTGTTGGTCATGTACAGCACTGGGGGTGCCGGCGGTATTGGTGGAATTGTTAATAGTGGTATTTATGTTGGTTGAGGTATTGTGATGATACTGGTAGTGCAGTATTGGTGGCAGTGATTTTTTTTTATTGGTGGTAGTATTGCAACAACGTTGGTGACATTGTGGTGGTATTGATGGTGGTTTTGGTGTTATTGTTGGTAGAATTGGCGGTGTGGCATTTGTAGTGGTGGTATTGGCTGTGTGTTGATGGCAAAGGTGATAGAATTGGTGGTGGTTGGGTTATTTATGCTGTTGCGGGTGGAACTGATGGAGTGATGTGTTGGTGGCGTTGATGGTATTAGTGGCGGTATGATGGTGGTGACATTGATGTTATTGTTGGTGGAATTAATGGTGTTTTAATTGTGGTGGGGTGATTGTGGTATTGTTGGTGTGAATTTGCTGATAGCACTGATGTAGGTATTAGTGGTGGTAAACCTGTTTTATTGGTGATGGTGGTAGTGTTATGGGTTTGTGGTGCTGTATTGATGGTATTGGTGGTTGTAATATTTGTGATGATGACATAGGTGGTAGTGGGCATTGGTGGTGATGGTTTTGGTGGTGGTACTGGTGATGCGCCATTGGTGGTCGTATTTGTGTGTGGATATTGGTGATAGTGGTAGGTCTAGGGGTGGTGGCCCTAGTGGTGATGCTTTTCGTATTGATGGTGGTATTGGTAGGGGTGGTGGAGTTGATGGTTTTGTTGTTTGTGGTATTAGTGATGGTGTTGGTGGCGATGGCATTGGTAGTAGTGGTATTGGTAGCAGTGATATAAGGGGTGATATTGTGATGGCAGAGTTGGCACTGGTGGCATTGGTGGTATAGTTGGTGTTGTGGTATTGGTGATGGTGGTATTGGTGTGATAGTGGCATTGGTGGTGGAGGTCTTGGTTATGCTGGTATTGGCTGTGGTGGTATTGGTTGCAGTGTTGGTGGTGGAGGGATTGGTGTTGGTATTGTTGATGCTATTGGTAGTGGTTTTTATACTATTGTTGCTGGTATTGCTGGTGTGATATTGGTAGCACTGATGTACTGGTGGTGATAGTATTGGTGGTGGTGTCAGGGTGGTGTTCATGGTGGTAATGGTGGTGGGTCTGTGAAGTTGATGGTATGGGAGGTACTGGGGTTTATACCTGTAGTGGTATTAGTGGTGGTGGTTTTGGTTGTAGCGTTTTTTAGCTGATTATGTTGGAGATGGTATTATAAGTGGTATTACTGGTGATGGGTATAATGGTCCCTTGTACTATTGGTGGTATTACTGATGTGTGGTACTGCAAACAGTACTGGTAGTGGGGCTATTGGTGGTGGCCTTGGCGGTGATGATAGTGGTTGTGTTGGTGGTCCTGAAGGTGGTATTATTAGCAGATAGGGTATTGGTTGTAAAACATGATAGTATTGGTAGAATTAATGGTGATATTGTGGTAGCAGTATTGGAGCGGTGGTGTGGTATTGGTGGTGGTATAGATGGTGTTGTTGTCATTGTTGGCATTGGTAGTGGTGATGATTGTGGTACTGTGGTGCTATTGGTGGTACTGATGGTGTGGGTGTAATTGGTTGTGATGGTACTGGGAGTGGTGGTTTTGATGGTGATGGTATTGGGTTTGTTGTTGGTGGTGGTGACAGTGGTGGTGGAATTGGTTATGTGCTATTGAAGGTGTTGGTGGTTGTTTTAGTAAGTGTGGCAGTAGTGTTGTTATCGCAGTGATGGTGGTGGCATTGACAGTGATAGCTGTGATGCTAATGGTGCTGGTTGTAGTGGTGGTGATGGCGGTATTGATGTTTGTTTCTGTTGTGGCATTGGTGGTTATTGTTTCTGTGCTGGTGGGGCACTGGTGGTTAAGGTGTTGGCGTTTCTGAACAAGCACCCAGACGGTTTCATGTGTACATCTCTTACACACATGTGCTAACTGTCTCTTGTTTATCACATTGGGTCTGCCTGTTCCCAAGATGGCTGTACAATGTGTGAACGAAAAGCAAATAAGAGGACATTTTAAGGTCAGGATTATACTGGAGTCATGACAAAAGCAATCAAAGTGTCTGCCGCACTAACAAAAATGCTGCTTTCTTTATAAAATACATGTGTGAGATAAAGAATTGAATGCTAAAAAAAGTGTGATGATTGAGTGCCCTTCCCCAGGCATAGCAAAGGAAGCACCCAATAGGGATCAGAATGGCACAACACATATCCAGTAGGATATGTGGATGAGAGGAGAGAAGGTGTTCTGCTGACAATGTCTCATGCCAAAAGGACGCAAAAGACCAATCCAACTAAGTCGATGGATGAAGACTGACCTAAAACAATAGATATTGCACACAGCTATAATGCCAACCCAGATCTAACAAACATTGGCAAAACCAATTATTTGTCTCACACTTTCTTTTACAAGCCACACCCATTGGCTCTGCCAGTGTTTGTGTGTAGCTGGAGGGAGCCTCCAGGTGCACTTAGCAGCAGCCCAGTGGCACAACAGGAGGGCCTGCTGGTGCTCTCAGTGTGTGCGCAGCATCCTGGCAGCAGGGGGAAGGTGCCAGCAGGCTAGACTGAAGGACCACTGTCCAGTGTGCAGGAAGGAGGCAGGGCTGGCAGCAGAAGAGGGGGGTGTTTTGTACTGAACATGGGGTAAGTTACCTTACTTTTGAAAAATTTATCGAATGCTTGATGACTGAGTGTAGTTTTCAGATGTAAATGAGTCCCTTGTGCACCGCTTCCGAGGTGGAAGAATACACACGGACAGCCAACAGAAAGATGGTGGAACTAAAATATATTGTGATTAACAATAGTTCAAGCTAATGGCTGAAGGGCCCCGAGTAAAATAATCCAGTGGATGAAGGAAGCAAGTTATAGCTGTATGTTACACGTTTTTTTTAATTACAAAATGTTCCGGCTAATATCAGATTTAAAAAGACAAGAATGAGAGAAAAAAGGAGCAGGAAGAAATGTAAGAAAGTTAAATACAAACAGAAAGAAGAGGGAGAAAAATAAAGAAAGAACAAATGAAGAACGAAATAAAACAAATCAAAAATAGAAAAGGAGAAAGTACAGTAAAAAGAAAGCAAGAATGGAATTAAAGAAAGCAAAACCAAGTGAAAAGGGAAGGAAATGGAAGGAGTGAATGAGAGAGTAATAAAGCAAGAACAGTGTAAGAATGAAAGTAAGAAAGAAAGGACACAGCAAAAGAAAGAAAGACAAAGAAAAGCATAGAGATAATGGAAGAAAAAATAAAGAGAAAAATGAAAGAATGAAAGAAGAAAGACAATAACAAAAACAAATAGAATGACCCAAAGACGGAAGCGAAAGAAAATAAAAAAGGAAGAATTAGAGCTATTAACATTGTAAATTTCTAAATGGACTTTTCTTGCCACATAAATTGAAAACGAAAAGTAAAACAGTTGACAGAAGCGAGCCGATTCAAAGCGCCATGGCCGCCATGAGCGCGAGAGTTATTCGCTCCCTGCGTGAATGTCTAGAAAGGATCGCGGCAGGAATGAAAGACAAACCGAAACCGGAGGAGGGGCCATCACACGCTGTAGCAGGAGGAAGCGTGACGTAGCGTGATGGCCAACAAAAACGTTCCCTTTGTGAAATCACCAGGGAGGGAACTCAGCACACAAAGGAGGGACATTTCACAAAATGCACTAATAAAAATGAAGCATTTAGAACAAGCACCACAAAGAATGCATAGCAAGAGCGGGCGTGGTTAAAAGCCCACAGAGCGATTACACCAGACCAGAGCACTTGCGCACTGGACCCTAAAAGGGGGAAACTGGAAAAAGAAGAAAGAAAGAATGAAAGAATAAAGAAAAAAATACACAGCAGAAGTGAATAGAAATGAAGAATTAAAAAAAAATTAAGAGAAAGGAAATAGAAAGGAAAAGCGACAAGGAAAAAAATGAGAAGTTGAAAAAATAGAAAAAATAAATAAGAAAGAAAGAAAAGTAAGCCAAGCCCAAAGGAATAAAAAATCAACTAGCATGAGAGTAACTAGGAAGACAGAAAAAGAAGGAAGGAAGAAGTCAGCAGAGGAAACGTAAGGAATAAGTGTCCAGAAAGAAGGAAAACAGAAAAAAATGAGAACAGCAAAAAACAAAAACCGTTTAAAAATAATGAAATGTAGAATGAAAACATGAAGCAGAAAGCAAATGGTAGATGAATAAATCAGGAGGAAAAAAGTAAGAGAAATTAGAAAAAGAAGGAAAAGAAAAAATGCGAGGGAAATAAAGAGAGAAATGGAATTATAATTAGAGAAATAAGGATTCAAAGACAAAGAATAAAACACAGAAGATCCAGGGGCGGCTCCTTCGCAATGGTGAAAGAGCCTCGCCCACTGGCTGAGCAGCAGCTAAAAAATAAAGCAATATTTTACTACTGTCCTATTTTTCAGCAGCTGGCTCAGCCAGCATGAGCAGGGAGGGGCCATGGGAGAGGGGAGAGGAGAGAGGGAGTAGAGTGCACCTCAGTGCACGTTAGTTTGGCCAGCTAAATTGACATGCGCGCTTAGGTTTCTCCAACCGAGCTATGCAAGACAGCCAGGTTGGAGAAACTGCACAGACTCCAATGCACTGTCTGAGCGGCAGTACAAGCCACTCAGACCAATCCTGACGCTGCTCTCCTGCTAGGTTCAGAATGAGAGAAGCACCAGGATTGAGTGGGGAGCATGTGCTGGTGTCCCAGGGACTGCTGGGACACCAACACCATCGAGGGAAGAGGAGTGAGGCAGCAGCAAAGGTACATTTTATAAATTATTATTGTATTCCACCCACCCGTTCCCCCTTCCCCCCACTCACCCCTCCCCTTGAGATTTGTGGCGGCCGCCGCTGAGAAGATCCACCAAAAATGAAGAGGAAGGATGATGAAAATAAATTACAACAAGAAAGAGGAAAAGAATTAAGAGAACTAGAAAAAGAAGAACGTAGGAAAGAAAGAAAACAAGAAAAATAAAAGAAAGAAATTAGCAGCATATAAACATGTTGAAATAAGACTCCCTGTGATTAGTACCCAACATGGCTCTTCTTAATCTAACTCTGCAGTCACTGTTCCCAGAACTCTCTCTCTCTCTTTATGTCTGTCGCTCTCTCTCTGTCACAAAAGGTGCCACATTATGCAGTTCAATTTGCCCTTTCTTGACGCATTATTGAGTCAACCTTCCACATAATTTGGTCCTCCTCTGCCGCATAACTCCAGTGGTCCTGGTTCTAGACACTGATGGGTAAATGGGTAGATACAGCACCGTCTTTAGGGATTCTATGGCAACCCTTTTAGCGGGAGATTGCTGATTAGTCCTTCCTGAGCACCACCAGTGCTTGATGGGGGACAGTCAACAGATTCAGTTGTTCAAGGGGGAGAAGTTTCTGGGAAGTGCCTGCTCCCCTTGGCTTCCCCTTTAGTGGTCCATCCAGGAAGGCGGATGATAGCTAGTTAAACAGTTTCACATGTATTGCGCTCATGGCATCAGACTTGTCCCAGTAGTGTCTTGTGGGATGCTGGTAGCTCTTCAGCAAACTGTAAGCTGCTCTCCTGTGTGCAGCCCAGTGGACTAAATTAGAAACTTTCCCTCTCTTGTATTCACTTTCGCATACCAACACTTAGAAACGTGTATTTCATGAAAATGTGTGTGCTTTCAGAACTCATAAGTTGATGTTTGGGGAAAAATGGCTAAATGTCCAAAATACATTTAAAGCTGATATTTGAGTGATAAAAATCAAACAGTTTTGGGGAGACTCATTATAAATAATAGTAACTTGGTGTTTGAGGCAATGCAGCACTGACTGTTAGTTATTTCACATGTAGATGCACTCCACGTTGACAAAGCATTTTTTAGATCACTCTTGTCACCAATTCCTGAGATGATCACAGCTAGTGATCTGGCATACAGTGACCACTAATCTAATCTAATTTTATGTGGTTACTGGTGCATCTCTAATAATATTAGTAGCTCAGGAGGATGTTCGTTGAACATAAAGTAGCTCTTATTACAGAAAAGGTTGGAGACCTCTGTCCTACATGAAGCCAGAGTCACCCCTGTCTGCTGGGACAGCCATCACCTTGCACAAAGGCTGAGTGCGAAATGAATGAAATGTGAAAACAATGCGTCAAAACGGCTCCTGGCCTGTAGACTTTCAATCCACGTCCCCTGTCTGGAAATCGTGTATAAGAGTGGGACCAAACTTTTCCCACTTGTATCCAGTTCCAAGCTACTTCACTGACAAAGGGCAGGGGTAGGACAGAGTATTCCGACTGCTGCTATAATTCAGAGCTGATGCAGCCAGTCTCCTGGGGGTGAGGGACATCACCTCAGTCTGAGCATCATATTGGAGAGCTGAGGGTCGGCCTGAGACCTGTGAGCGAGCGAGCCTGCCTTCTGAGAGGGAAAAACAGTAAGTTGTCCCACAGGCTCTGGGTGCCAAAGAAGAAGAAGCCAAAAGTCTTGAGGGATGAATAGCCCAGGAGAAGTGGTTGCGTTCCTGGAACTAACCAGAGTGTGCCTGAGGGTCTCCAAGCCTTTCCAAAGACCAAGGTGAGCTAATGTGAACCTGTGGCTCGCTCGCGAGGGCGCCCCATCACCAACCAGAGGATATGTGCTAAGTCTGCCTTTGGTGCACCTCTAGGACCAAGACACCCCAGCAGGAAGGGATCCCCAGCCACGGGTGCCAGACATCTCTGAGCCGAGCATCCTTGTCCATGCCACTGGACCTTCCACCGGCCCAACATGGCGGAGAGGAGGCGGGCCCCTTGATCTAGCCTCTGCAAGCTTGATTGTTCTCACCATACGTTTGTAGGATGCACACCTGCCTTTGGACATCCTGAGCTTCCCCTCAGAAAACGCCAACGTGTGAACAAAACACTGATGGAGAAGTCAAACAAGAGATTATGGTGGGTCTTTGCTGAGATTATTGTAACCCACTGCAGAGAACTGCCTGTCAAAGCACATGGACTGACCTACACATGGACTTACCTACGGCTCACAGAGCTCAGGAAAGCCGCCCCATTTCACAAGAATGAGCTTGCACCTGTGCTTAAAAATAACATACTGGTTTGTATAATAACACCCACAACACATGTACAATATCATTATCCTAATCATTGCAGTCCTTGCAACTTATCGCAAATTGCAGTTATGTTAAA
The DNA here is from genome assembly GCF_031143425.1 of Pleurodeles waltl. Classification (NCBI taxonomy): domain Eukaryota; kingdom Metazoa; phylum Chordata; class Amphibia; order Caudata; family Salamandridae; genus Pleurodeles; species Pleurodeles waltl. Next base: position 73,318,706 of record NC_090442.1, on the reverse strand, counting down.
TAAAAAGCTATTATAACTTTACTGCAGCTGTGTCATTGCCAGTGTTTGTATGAGACATAATATATCTGTGAGAAAGGGGTAATCTCCGTTTAACCACGACATACCCTGAGATATCTTACTTTGAGTCCATGCGTAAGCGACTGCTACAAATCACCTTTAACTATTGTGTTTCTGGTGAGGTACTGCTAGTGAGCCGGTAAGGTTGGGACAACAGTTGCGACTTGTTGTAGGAAAGACTCAGTTGCCTACAAACAAAAGTACTGTTATCCTTAAACCAGCAGTCTTGCTCAGAGCAAGAGTCCACACTACGACATTCCCAGTGGTGTGGCATATTCTCTAGCAATGCATATACAAGCTTCTGCCACTTGGGGGAGCTGGTGATTGCTCTCCAGAGCCGGATGTCTGCACCTGGGACCTGCCTGGCACCCAGCCACAGACACCAAGCAGCAGGTCATGTTCCCCACAACAGGCCATTTGCCCTTCTGAAGAGTTCAGAAGAATGAAACAATGGTGTCAAGGGCTACACAGCACAGGCCACGCTTCAACTCGCAAGGAACCACCAGGAACAGTGTGAGTTATGAACTACCTTGAAATGCATTCACCATAATTCACTGGGAAGGACCAGGACAGACCTGTCTCCAGTGTGCAGCTGCACCCCCAGCAATGCATATTCCCATGCACTGTTTAGATTACTTACTGGTAATCTTCATTACATCCGGTCCTACGCATTCCATTCATTACTTATGAAGTTATCCCATCGCTGTGAGACAAGAAACTCTACGATATGATGAAAATTTAAGCCCAGCTTAGGGCCTGATATATATATATATATATATATATATATATATATATATATATATATATATATATATATATATATGTCACAGTTCTCTCTCCACCAATATAGTGGTGCACCTGCCAAATTTATTTGTGTGCGGACCTTAAGTTTGGCCCCATCAGAGACTACTCTGTCTGTGCTGTGGTCAAACTTCTCTGATGGCCCTGGGTAGTAAGGGCTGTCAGAGAAATGGATACATGTTCGTCCGCACAATTTACATGGAAGGACATATAGGGGGTCATTCTGACCCCGGCGTCCAGGGTTGGAGGGAGCACCGCCAACAGGCTGGCGGTGCTCCACAGGGTATTCTGACTGCGGCGGTTCAGCCGCGGCCAGAAAGGGAAAACCGGCGGTCTCCCGCCGGTTTTCCGCTGCCCTGTAGAATCCTCCATGGCGGCGCAGCTCGCTGCGCTGCCATGGGGATTCTGACACCCCATACCGCCATCCTGTTCCTGGCGGCTCTGCCGCCAGGAACAGGATGGCGGTATGGGGTGTCGTGGGGCCCCTGGGGGCCCCTGCAGTGCCCATGCCAATGGCATGGGCACTGCAGGGGCCCCCGTAAGACGGCCCCACTTTGTATTTCAGTGTCTGCTTTGCAGACACTGAAATACGCGACGGGTGCCACTGCACCCGTCGCACCTTCCCACTCCGCCGGCTCAATTCTGAGCCGGCGTCCTCGTGGGAAGGCTGTTTTGCACTGGGCTGGCGGGCGGCCTTTTGGCGGTCTCCCGCCAGCCCAGTGCAAAACCCAAAATACCCTCAGCGGTCTTTCGACCGCGGAGCGGTATTTTGGAGGGGGGAACTCTGGCGGGCGGCCTCCGCCGCCCGCCAGGGTGAGAATCACCCCCATAGTCATTTTATCATTGTTCCATACCACCAGGCAAAAGCTGGCGGTAAGGAAAAGTAAAACCATTCTACTTCTCGCATCGCCATTGGGGAAGCCTCACGTGGCAATGGAAGCCTTACTCTTTTCTGTTCAAGGTGATACTGATGCTGCGTGTTGCAGGGTTGCGTCCCTGTAGCAAACACTATAATGGATCCACAGGAACCGCCGTGACAGCAATTCCTGCCAACGCCTTTATAACTGACCGCCTCCTCGCTGGTCATTGATAAATCTGGCGGGCAGAGTATTCTTGGCCTGGCGGGTGTAAAGTTCTCTGCCAGGCCAATGGCGAATACTCCACCAGCCAGAATATAAATCTTGCCCCTAGTCTATGAAAAAACAAACCAACAAGATCTCAATGCACATCATCTGATGTACTGAAACTCAGATATTAATGATGGAGCTAACACACCAACTCCAACATTCTTATCCATATTCCACAACCCATGAGGTCTATGCTGAACAAACGTGTGCCGAGTACGCCAAGTGGCTGCTCTACAAATCTCAGAGAGGGTTACACCACTGAACCCGGCCCAGGATGCTGCTCGACTCTTGGTTTAAGTTCATTGGCTAACCTCTGGCACAGGTAAGTCTGCTCATGAATAGGCCACAGCACTCCTAGATCACATCCAAGGTCTTATAGTCAAAGGCGAAGCTTTCTTCCCCTGCCCCGATTTACCAAAAATCACAAAAAGCTTTTTTTACTATCAGTAGGTTTGAGACCTGTCTACATAGATGAGCAGGCTCTAGCCGCATCCAGAGCGTGAAGCATTTCTGGGTGTAAAACCACCACTTCTTTGGGAAAGGACAGAAAGGGAATGTTATGAAAAGAGAACTCAAATCACCAATTGTTCTAGCCAAAATAATTGCAACTAAAAAGGGTGATTTAATTGTCAGAACCTTAACATCTACAGAAATCAGGAGCTCTAAAGTATGTTTTTGTAGCAGTACCAGTGGAAGATCCCAAGGAGGCGCCATAGGTTTGGACCAGTAACCCCTGCCGGCCTTTTCGTTCCCCCAAAAGGGGTCTGACAAGCACCATCCCTCTTTTCACTAGTCCCACGCTCCCTCCCAGTCCCACAGGCCTCATTCTCTCACTCACTGGCCCACGTCACACTTTTCACCTCTCCCCCTTTCCCAGTGCCAGCCCAGGTCACATCTGTTCTCCAAGACTGCCTGCCACAGGCACATGTTTGGTACGACAGCAGCCTGACGTGTCCTGCTGGCATATCAAGGGCTCCAGTCTGTTAAGTGACTGACTTCAACCCCCTCCCCAACCCTACCAGGCTTTCAGAGGTACTGTGCCAGAGGTAAGTGACTGACTCCGTTACAACCCTGCCAGCTTTCAGAGGCACCAGCCTTTTTTAGGACTAAGGGGTCATTACGACCCCAGCAGTCAGCGATAATGTGACGGTAAGTACAGGCTGGTAGTACGTACCGCCACATTATGACATTGGCGGGTTGGCTGAAGCCAATGCGCCAATGTACCACACCGACCGCCACAGCGATAACAGCCGCCGGGCTGGAGATATCCATTTCCAGCCTGGCGTCCGCCATTGTTCCGCCTGCGGGATTAGGACCCCGCCTACCGCCATGGTTTTCGTGGCGTTCGTAACACCACAAAAACCATGGCGGTAGGCCATATCAGTGACAGGGAACTCCTTCCTTGTCACTGATAGGGGTCTCCCCCCTCTGCTTCTCCAGTTACACCCCACCCCCATACATCCACGCTCCCCCTTAACACACACACACGCACGCACACGCATACACTAATTCACACTTACATACACGCATGCATACATCCAATCACATACACATCTGCACACACTTCCAAACATACACGCATTCACCTTTCACAACATACACGCACTCTCACGTCCGTACATGCACACATGAATTCAAAACTCAACACACACCCGCATTCACGCACACACACATTCACACACCCCCACACACAACACCCCTCTCCCCTGTCGGAGACCCAACTTACCAGGGGGTCCTCCGGCAGAAGACGAGACGGGCGCTGCTACTGCCAGCAGCACCTGCCAGCAGAACACCGCCTGGCCGAATTATTTGTCATAAGACAGCTGGTGGCAGTCTACTGGCGTGGCGCTGCTGGTGGTAGCAGAGCCACCTTACCGCCATCCGCTGGTATGGCCACAGCTGGATTTCTGCCCTTCTAGTGGCGGAAATCCAGCTGTGGTCACAATATGGCGGAAGGCTGGTAGTCGCGGCGACGGTCTTTTGGCGGCCGTCGCCACGGCGGTAGGCAGTTTTTACTGCCAATGTTATAACGAGGGACTTACTCTGCTAGGCTTTGAAGCAGGTCAGCCCGGCATGTGTTGGCATGCGACTGACTGTGCACCAGCTCTACCAGCCTTTCAGAGGTGGCACATGACTGGCTGCAAGCATTCATGGATGTAGAAAGCACTCTTTAATCTAGATTCCCTTCATCTTCATCAGGAGCTCTATTTAAATGAATTCTCTTCCAAAGGGTCATGGTCCTTGCACCAGAACTGAGCGACTCTGGTACAGCGCTTCCAGGCTTGCAGAGGCGCTAACGTTCTCAGCATTTGCAAACTTTCAGAGGCACAGCCCTACCAGTGCTTCAGAAGAGCGAGGCTGCCATATGACCGACTTTGCAGTTAAGCAGTCATCCTTTCAGGAGCACCAGCCTTCTTCGTGACTGCCTTTTCCACAGCCCTGCTAGTTTTTCAGTTGACTGATCTGACATATGGCCGAGTCAGCCAGCCCAGAAATCAATCCATTCATCCACCCACCCACCCATCCTTTGAGAGGCACTAGCCTTCTTTGTGACTGCCTTTACCCCAACCCTAATCAAACAATCTATAGGGATTGTCCCTACAAGCACTGCATCTCTGGGGCCAAAACCACACGGTAAGAAAAACTGAGTCAGGGATAATACTTGAGCAAAAAATCCTCTAACAATCAACAATACATATGTTTGTGAGACACAACAACTAATTTGTGTAAACAGGACAAAATAAATTGCAAAACATTTGGACTATCCAACTCAGCAATCAAACTTTTTTTTTTTTTAAAGAGAGAATGTTGACTGATATTTGCACCCACATTTCATATAATTTGTGCTAAATAAATTAAAAACTGAATGATTTCTGAGTTGGACAGTCAAACTATTTTGTAATGTATTTTGTCCTCGTTACTCAAATTAGTTGTTGTGTTTCACAAACACACATATGGGTGTTTGTCAGAGGATTTTTTGCACAAGTCTTTATCCCTGCCTCTCTATTTTTCTTACTTTGTGACTTACTCCAACCCTGCCAGCTTTTGTGAGTGAGTGGCTGACCTGTGGCTAAGTGTACCCTCGCAGGCCCTGACTGTCAGGGCTACCAATCTGAAAAGTGATTCACTTCACCGCTCTACCATCTTGCAGAGAGTGGCCTATGACTGACTCTGTCCCAGCCTGCCATGCCTCTCTCAAGACACTCCCCTGTTACAAAGATGTCTTCTATTCCCTCATAGTCTGGCCCTCTCCGCAGCACCGTTAAGCTTCAGCAGCGTTCAGTCACTCTGCACAAGATCAAACCGGCTGCGAGAGGGCGCGCCCGCCATGTCTAATTGGGGATTTGGAGAGGAAATTGGAGTTGGCTGTAATTGTGGGGCAGGTGAGGAAGTGACGCACCCAGGGTGAGTCAGGGGAGCCCCGGGCGGGCATGCTTGCACGCCGGGCACGTGAGTCACCGCCAGGCCAGAGGTCCCGGGGTAGCCCCTTTGGGAGAGTGAGCAGTGACCTCTCACCTACAAGTGAAAGTCGGTGACAGGGCAGGCGAGAGTTGACTGTCCTCCTTGGGAAATGGCTCATTCGCCACATTCACCCAAAGGCTGCTGTGAGGGCTTTGTTTAATGTCACCGTTCACAAATCAGGGAGGATGAATGGCTGAGGTGGCCATGCTGATATTTCAATATTGCTTACAGGTTTCTTCACAATGTGTGCGACCGGTGTACAACGCACCGAGGTATCTTACGGACATAGTAAAGAGGGCGTTTTGTGGCCTGATTGCACTTTTGTGGTGACGTGACACTTTCCCAACGAACATGAAATGCAGTCCGGTGTTTGTTCTGAAAGGGACCGAGTAGCCTCCGGAGAGGACAGTACCCCAGACTGCGGATTAGAAGGGGCGGATGTCTTTTGGGGGGAAGAGCAGGCCTGATGGCTTCTGCAAGGCACTAGCGCAGACAGCTCAGTCCGGAAGGAGAGGTTAAGACACAGTATGTACACATATGTGGTACAATCTATTAGCATAGCTGCCACGTTTCCCAGGTTCATGCATGATATGCGCGGGGACGGCTCCTCAGCAATGGCGGACGCGCGTCGCCCCTCTAGTTAAGAGCCAGCAGATGAAAAATAATACGATAGTTCACAATCGTTTTATTTTTCATCTGCTCGCTCAGCCAGCAGGGAGGGGCGGGGCTGGGTCACAGGATGGGCGAGGAGGTGAGAGTGCACCCAAGTGCACGTGTGTGTGTGGCCAGCCGTCTTAGGCCGGACAAACACACATGCGCAGCCGGGCTGGAGAAACTGCATAGACCTCAGGGCAGTGTCTGAGCGGCAGCCCGAGTCACTCAGACCAATCCTGACGTTGCTCTCATGCTAGGTTTAGCATGAGAGCAGTGGCAGGATTGCTAGGGAGCCTGTGCTGGTGTCCCAGTGAATGCTGGGACACCATCAGGAGCAGAGGAGCAAGGAGGCGACGGCAGCTGGAACGGCGGAACAGTGTGTTTTTTTTTTTGGGACTAGAGCAGCACATCTCACGTGGACCAGGTAAAATTGGCTGCTGTTTATTTGGCATTCACCAGGCGCTACCATTATTGTCGTACTTCACCAGAACACCACAGCCCTAAGAGTTTGGTTTGCAAGGTGTTCCCTGAATAGGGGTGGTTGGGCTCTGCTCACCAACTGGGGGTCAAAGTGTTTCGGAACTTTGAGCCCTGGACCCCCAGACCTCTCCCTCCAACTTTCTGACATAGTGTGTATGTATGTTTTAGTATTTCTAAAGCGTGAACCTAGCAGGCTAGCAACGGAGCGCTGTACAAGGGGCAAGTCCGAGAGGGGGGTACCTGGGGCCATGGGACAGAGAGCTAGAGGCAGGGGACGGGTGAGAAGCCAGCCTCCCTGAAGCAGTGCTCCACCAAGAAGTGTTTTCAGTCTCTTCCTGACTTGTAGGAGGGCTGGTGCTGTTCTGAGATCAGAGGGGGTGTTTGTCCAGATCCAGGGGTGGGCTGAGAAGGCTTGTTGTCTCCTTCCTGCAGGGTTAGTTTCTAATCTGGCAATGTGGGAGCATCTCCTCTGACACTGAACTCCAGATACTGCGGCTGGTCAATGAATACGTTGGTGCAGCTCATCAGTCATAACATTTTGGCTGAACTAGAGTAGAAACATAAAAAAAAAAAAAAAACCACAACTATTAAAAAAACACCATCAGTTTATGACATAAGAAAATTAAGAAGTGGTGTGAAATAGAAACAATAAAAAATAATATTGAATAGCTAGAAACATTAGAAAACAATATCACAATATATTACAATCGAAACACAAAGCAAAACATTGACTCTCACACACTAAGGGACATATTTATGTGGATTTGACGCCGGCCAGCAAGTCATCATGCTGCACTGCCGTACACCAAAGTGAAAGGGCACAAATGCACTGAATCTATGCAACATGGTGCTTCCCTGTCCTTTCAGTTATTTTGGCAGCATAGGGCTAATGCATGGACCCTTGCACCATGTCGCAGGGGTGCCTGTGTTGTCAGCATGATTGTTTTTGTGGGGGAAGGGGCACCTTCCTGCAGAAATACAACCCAGAGAGGCATTTCCTTTTTCTATGGAAATGCAGCAAACATGAAAAGATGAAAACATGAGAAGAAATAAAAAGAAAATCTCCATGTTACACCTCACCTCGGGAGGCGTAAGTTTTTGCCACTTCCCCAGGTGTACGTGATTTTGTAAATCTGGGGCAGCATCAAGATCTATGGGTGAGCATGGAAAAACCCACCAAAACGCCCACAGAATGCATCCCTGGCGCAGAGAAAGGCAACTCAGCAACTTGCACTGCCTTGCCTTACTCAGTATCGATGAGGCCATTCAAAGCCGTGCAAAGTGGCTTTGAGTGGCTCATACATATGGGTTTGTAGTCTGCCCCACAGCAGCGTAAAAACAAGTGACCCTCCGGCGGTGCCCGGGGTTCATAAATATGCCCCTTATTACTTAGCAGTAGTAACTGTATATATACACACAGAAATACATTCAGAAAGGCTATTTCCACATTTTTCCCACATCTATGTATGTTAAATGCTAAATCTGGGGTAATGCTACTAACGTAGACTGCAGTATGGCAATTACCGCATGAGGTATCAAGCACAGCACTTTTAATGATGACCATTTTGATCCAGACTTGTTGGATATGGGTGAAATTCGAATAAACCTCTCTGGCAGAGGTTCGTATAGACGCAAAGGTGCTATAAAGACATTGGAACAACTTCTATATAGCACACATAAGGGCAGATTTACCAAACTGTCAGGCAATGCAGCTCTGCGGGACAGGGAGGGAGCAGGAATATTCACATAGATATGGCTCTCCCTAGCGCCGGCGCTGATTTTAGCTGCAGTGCGCCACGCACACACCTTTGTACCATAGTGCTAGGTGTGTGCGTGAGTCTAGCATAGGTTGTGTACTGGAAGGGTTCCACTTTGTATGTGTGCTGCACAGAGCAGCAGGCACGCAAAGCAGGAAAAGAAAGGAGAAATTGCAACATTTCTCCTTTTAACACCTGTTTTTTGATGCAAATCCCAGGCTCACATTTTTGGTAGGCAGGTTTTTGTGTCAAAAACGGTGGGTTGTGGCATGGGAATGCCCACGTAACACCCCTTTGAAGCTAAGTAACACAAAGCAGCACTTTTTGCTACTTTACGTTACTTTTAGTCATTTTCCAAGGCAAAAAAAAAAATGTTTTGCGCTGGAAATTAAATAAAAAATAAAAAAATTGTAACAGTTTTTCATGACGCAAACTCGGCACAAAATGTTAGTAAATCACCCCTAAAATTCCCCAGTGGTGTGATTGCACTTTATTTTCTCCATCACAGTCCATACTCATTTTGGAGACATTTTAAGGGCCAAAAGGCTATATTGCGCCACTATGACCTTTGACATGCAGGTTCTACACATATCTCTACTGCACGCACATTTACACACTGAGCTATCTCATGGACTGGAATATGAAATTTATGACCCTATCGTCAGATAGCACCCACGCCGGAAATATTCTGGCAGAAAGTCATATAGTGATGTACAGGGCTTTAATAAAACCTACCTTGGAGTAATAACAATGGTCCCATGGAGCACCACAAACTCACCATTCACACAGCAGTTTATTAAATAAAAATAATTTATGGAGTGTCCAAGGTCTTTTGTAGAAGGCGCTGTCAGGATGAGTAATGTGTCCACTGGGAGGGGGACTGGCCCAGAGTCTGTAGCAGCACACAGTGTTCTCTGGAGAAAGCACACAAAGAACTTTCAGAGGAGCTTTATCAGCCTGGTGACCCTGCCTCTCACCCCTAAACCACCCCCCCAAACCCCCCATCCAGGCCGCTCTCTCCTCGTCACCTGTGGTCAGACTGCAACGAAATCAGCCACCCACTCTCCAAACCTAGCAAAAAGCGCCTCAACAAGGGAGGGGGTTTGTCTTCAAAGGCACAAAGATGAAGTTCACCATCATATAGCGCCCACCACAAATGAACCACTGCTTGGCGCTTCAGTGACAGATCCTGGCAATAATGCTCCTTTTATCAAGAGGGAAAAAGGGAAAGGCTGGGATGAATTTAAAAACAGTTTAGAATAGCCCCTGCCCATCACTTCTAACCATTTGCTATGTACCATGTACACGCCGAGGGACAGATTTAGCAAAGTGGCTCAAGGGCAATGCAAAACCTAAATGAGATTCATCAAGCCACGCAAGGCCACCTTGCATGACCCTGCGTGGCTTGATTAATCTAGAGTAACGCAAAGTAGCGCAAATTGCTGTGGGTGTAGCGTGGGTATTCCAACGCATCCCCCCATCGATTCTGACATATTTACCAACGCAAAAATAATTCTGCCTACAATGCAGGCATGCTTTAAACATGACGCAAGGGTGCCTGCGTCGGTGGTAGGCAGCCAAAAGTGCGTCAGAGCTAGGAAACTACAGAAATGTGCTCTATAATGTTAGATAGGGTGCATTCCTGCCCTTTCCCTGTCACGATGCACAGCACAGCAAGGTGGCTAGCTGCGCTGCGTGAAAGATTGTTAAATATGTCCCTGACCATATAAGGAAATTAATGCAGCCAGTTTCCCTCGCCCCCCGCAACCCCCAGCTGGCACCTAACGCAAAATCACTTGAATTCACCTTTCAAACCAGCAACTGCTTCAAGTGGCGTTGGTTCGGATGGGGGAGTGGGGGACACCAGTGCTTAATTTGAGCTGGTGGTTTCCGGTGCTCTGCACCGGCACTTCAACAGTTCATTTTTAATTCAATATACATTAAAAATGATGTTTATCTGCGCACAAGGCATTCTTATAGTTTTGGGGGCCTGGAATAGTCTGAATTGTCTCACTTGTAGGAGTATGATGGTTAGTAGTTGTGTTGTTACTATAATTGGTAGCAGGGCAGGGGCAATGAGGGGTGCAAGCTGCAGTGGCCCCCGGACGAGAGCCCTGACACTTAGGCCCCGATTTATACCAAAGTGGCGCAGCGCGGTGCTGTGCCAAAAATAGAAGTGCCATGCTGCACCACTTTTGAAACACAGGGATGCTCCAGAATACGGTGCACTCCTGCGTTTCCCCCTGCCCCGGTGCTGAACTAAGCCACCTGCACCAACGCAGGCATCCTTGCACCATAGTGCAAGTGTGTCTGCGTTGAGGGGATTGGTTCTTTATGTGCAGGAAGGTGTCCCGTCCTGCACATAATCTATAATGGCGATTTGGCACTTCTATGTGTGCTGCAAAATACAACACACATAGAAGTACCAAAATGTCATTTTGGAGTGATCGTTTATGTGCAGGAAGGGACACAACCATCCATGGAATTTTGCGTGTTTTATGTGTGCTGCAGAATGCAGCACACAGAGAAAAAGCAAAAAATTAAAGGAGGAATAAAAGCATTCGTCCTCGTTTTGCCATGCTAACACCACCTCCTGGGGTGGCTTTAGTTTTTGGGGCTGCCACAGATTTACGCTTTCTCATAAATCTGGGTCAGCGTCAAAAGCAATGGGTGTTGCGGTGATGACAGTCGCAGCAGTTTGGGAAAGTAGATCAATGGGGGGATGTCCCGGGATCTCGGAGTGTGAATGCAATCCATAGCACCTAGCAACAGGACTCTACGGGTACTGTGGGGAGGAGAAGGCAGGCAGGAGTGACCGCACTTTTGTGTTTAGAAGTTTGTGTTATTTTACCTCTCTTCGTGGTCTTCCAGCCTCTCACATCAGAACGCTGCACACCTGCAGTGTGTGAGAAAGTAGCCTCTTTCTAGCCTTGTTACCCCCACTTTAGGCCTGTTCGTGAGTGTATGTCAGGGTGTTTTCACTGTCTCACTGGGATCCTGCTTGCCAGGGCTCAGTGCTCATAGTGAAAACCCTATGTTTTCAGTATGTTTGTTATGTGTCACTGGGACCCTGCTAGCCAGGACCCCAGTGCTCATAAGGTTGTGGCCTATATGTATGTGTTCCCTGTGTGATGCCTAACTGTCTCACTGAGGCTCTGCTAACCAGAACCTCAGTGGTTATGCTCTCTCTTTACAAATTGTCACTAACAGGCTAGTGACCATTTTTACCAATTTACATTGGCTTACTGGAACACCCTTATAATTCCCTAGTATATGGTACTGAGGTACCCAGGGTATTGGGGTTCCAGGAGATCCCTATGGGCTGCAGCATTTCTTTTGCCACCCATAGGGAGCTCTGACAATTCTTACACAGGCCTGCCACTGCAGCCTGAGTGAAATAACGTCCACGTTATTTCACAGCCATTTTACACTGCACTTAAGTAACTTATAAGTCACCTATATGTCTAACCTTTACCTGGTAAAGGTTAGGTGCAAAGTTACTTAGTGTGAGGGCACCCTGGCACTAGCCAAGGTGCCCCCACATTGTTCAGAGCCAATTCCCTGAACTTTGTGAGTGCGGGGACACCATTACACGCGTGCACTACATATAGGTCACTACCTATATGTAGCTTCACAATGGTAACTCCGAATATGGCCATGTAACATGTCTATGATCATGGAATTGCCCCCTCTATGCCATCCTGGCATAGTTGGCACAATCCCATGATCCCAGTGGTCTGTAGCACAGACCCTGGTACTGCCAAACTGCCCTTCCTGGGGTTTCACTGCAGCTGCTGCTGCTGCCAACCCCTCAGACAGGCATCTGCCCTCCTGGGGTCCAGCCAGGCCTGGCCCAGGATGGCAGAACAAAGAACTTCCTCTGAGAGAGGGTGTGACACCCTCTCCCTTTGGAAAATGGTGTGAAGGCAGGGGAGGAGTAGCCTCCCCCAGCCTCTGGAAATGCTTTGTTGGGCACAGATGTGCCCAATTCTGCATAAGCCAGTCTACACCGGTTCAGGGGACCCCTTAGCCCTGCTCTGGCGCGAAACTGGACAAAGGAAAGGGGAGTGACCACTCCCCTGACCTGCACCTCCCCTGGGAGGTGTCCAGAGCTCCTCCAGTGTGCTCCAGACCTCTGCCATCTTGGAAACAGAGGTGCTGCTGGCACACTGGACTGCTCTGAGTGGCCAGTGCCACCAGGTGACGTCAGAGACTCCTTGTGATAGGCTCCTTCAGGTGTTGCTAGCCTATCCTCTCTCCTAGGTAGCCAAACCCTCTTTTCTGGCTATTTAGGGTCTCTGTCTCTGGGGAAACTTTAGATAACGAATGCAAGAGCTCATCCGAGTTCCTCTGCATCTCTCTCTTCACCTTCTGCCAAGGAATCGACTGCTGACTGCGCTGGAAGCCTGCAAACCTGCAACATAGTAGCAAAGACGACTACTGCAACTCTGTAACGCTGATCCTGCCGCCTTCTCGACTGTTTTCCTGCTTGTGCATGCTGTGGGGGTAGTCTGCCTCTTCTCTGCACCAGAAGCTCCGAAGAAATCTCCTGTGGGTCGACGGAATCTTCCCCCTGCAACCGCAGGCACCAAAAAGCTGCATTACCGGTCCCTTGGGTCTCCTCTCAGCACGACGAGCGAGGTCCCTCGAATCCAGCGACTCTGTCCAAGTGACCCCCACAGTCCAGTGACTCTTCAGTCCAAGTTTGGTGGAGGTAAGTCCTTGCCTCACCTCGCTGGGCTGCATTGCTGGGAACCGCGACTTTTGCAGCTACTCCGGCCCCTGTGCACTTCCGGCGGAAATCCTGTGTGCACAGCCAAGCCTGGGTCCACGGCACTCTAACCTGCATTGCACGACTTTCTAAGTTGGTCTCCGGCGACTCCTTTGTGCAACTTCGGCGAGCACTGTTTCATGCATCCTTGTAGTGCCTGTTTCTGGCACTTCTCAGGGTGCTACCTGCTTCAGAGAGGGCTCCTTGTCTTGCTCGACGTCCCCTCTCTCTGCTGGTCCAATTTGCGACCTCCTGGTCCCTCCTGGGCCTCAGCAGCGTCCAAAAACGCTAACCGCACGATTTGCAGCTAGCAAGGCTTGTTGGCGTTCTTTCGGCGGGAAAACACTTCTGCACGACTCTCCAAGGCGAGAGGGATCCGTCCACCAAAGGGGAAGTCTCTAGCCCTTTTCGTTCCTGCAGAAACCTCAGCTTCTTCTGTCCAGTAGAAGCTTCTTTGCACCCGCAGCTGGCATTTCCTGGGCATCTGCCCATCTCCGACTTGCTTGTGACTTTTGGACTTGGTCCCCTTGTTCCACAGGTACCCTAGATTGGAAATCCACAGTTGTTGCATTGCTGGTTTGTGTCTTTCCTGCATTATTCCTCTAACACGACTTCTTTGTCCTTAGGGGAACTTTAGTGCACTTTGCACTCACTTTTCAGGGTCTTGGGGAGGGTTATTTTTCTAACTCTCACTATTTTCTAATAGTCCCAGCGACCCTCTACAAGGTCACATAGGTTTGGGGTCAATTCGTGGTTCGCATTCCACTTTTGGAGTATATGGTTTGTGTTGCCCCTATCCCTATGTTTCTCCATTGCATCCTATTGTAACTATACATTGTTTGCACTGTTTTCTAAGACTATACTGCATATTTTTGCTGTTGTGTATATATATCTTGTGTATATTTCCTATCCTCTCACTGAGGGTACACTCTAAGATACTTTGGCATATTGTCATAAAAATAAAGTACCTTTATTTTTAGTATAACTGTGTATTGTGTTTTCTTATGATATTGTGCATATGACACTAAGTGGTACTGTAGTAGCTTCACACGTCTCCTAGTTCAGCCTAAGCTGCTCTGCTAAGCTACCATTATCTATCAGCCTAAGCTGCTAGACACCCTATACACTAATAAGGGATAACTGGGCCTGGTGCAAGGTGCAAGTACCCCTTGGTACTCACTACAAGCCAGTCCAGCCTCCTACACAGTGACATCAGCGTCCCAGTTTCCATCACATTGATTCCCTCGGTACCTGGAAGCAATAAGTCTGTAAAACTCCATGTACTGAGGAAGCATTTGGCGGGAGATGCTCACTGCTATGTGGGGGCGCCCTGCGGTGTGATATCCACTCTTTGCTTCCGGTTTTTCTTGGATGAGGGTTCTTCGTACTTTGTTCTCGTGAGCCAGTGTGTGGTAGAGTCTCCTATCCTGAGCCTGTGTCACTCAGTTCTTTGTGAGCCAGTGCCTGGTGGGGCTCCAGTCCTGAGCCTGGGCCACGCAGTACTCTCTTCTCGTGAGCGAGTGTCTATTGGGGGCGGCCATCCTAGGCTTGACGCATTCACTCCTGTTCTCTCGTGAGACACTACCTCGGGAAGGCTCCTGGCTCCAGGGTTGCTGTGGAGTCCCTATGGTCTCACACTACACTGCTGGTGCTGGTCCAGTGCCTTGGGTCACTGAGATCTTTTCTCTGGTTGGATAGTATCTGTTGGTGGAGTCTCTGGTCTCTCACAGTACACTGCTGGTGCTGGACCCGGGCCTTGGGTCACTGAGATCTTTGCTCTGGTTGGACAACGTCTAGTGAAGGCTCCTGGCTCCAGGGTCGCTGTGGAGTCCCTATGCTCTCATAGTACACTGCTGGTGCAGGTCCTGGGCCTTGGGTCACTGAGATATTTGCTCTGGTTGGATAGTATCTGTTGGTGGAGTCTCTGGTCTCTCACACTACACTGCTGGTGCAGGTACCGGGCCTTGGACCCCTCAGATCTTTGCTCTGGATGGACAACGTCTAGTGAAGGCTCCTGGCTCCAGGGTCGCTGTGGAGTCCCTATGGTCTCACACTACACTGCTGGTGCAGGTCCCGGGCCTTGGAACCCTGAGATCTTTGCTCTTGAGAGACAGTGCCTGTGAAGGCTCTTGGTTCCAGAGATCTTTGTAGAGTCCCTGTGGTCTCATAGTACACTGCTGGTGCTGGTCCCGGGCCTTGGGTCACTGAGATCTTTGCTCTGGTTGGAAAGTGTGTGTTGGTGGAGTCCTTATTCTCTCACAGCACACAGCTGGTGCAGATCCCGGGCCTTGGACCCCTGAGATCTTTGCTCTGGATGGACAACGTCTAGTGAAGGCTCCTGGCTCCAGGGTCGCTGTGGAGTCCCTATGGTCTCACACTACACTGCTGGTGCTGGTCCCGGGCCTTGGAACCCTGAGATCTTTGCTCTTGAGAGACAGTGCCTGTGAAGGCTCTTGGTTCCAGAGATCTTTGTAGAGTCCCTATGCTCTCACACTACACTGCTGGTGCAGGTCCCGGGACTTGGACCCCTGAGATCTTTGCTCTTGAGAGACAGTGCCTGTGAAGGCTCCTGGTTCCAGAGATCTTTGTAGAGTCCCTATGCTCTCACACTACACTGCTGGTGCAGGTCCCGGGACTTGGACCCCTGAGATCTTTGCTCTTGAGAGACAGTGCCTGTGAAGGCTCCTGGTTCCAGAGATCTTTGTAGAGTCCCTATGCTCTCACACTACACTGCTGGTGCAGGTCCCGGGCCTTGGACCCCTGAGATCTTTGCTCTTGAGAGACAGTGCCTGTGAAGGCTCTTGGTTCCAGAGATCTTTGTAGAGTCCCTATGCTCTCACACTACACTGCTGGTGCAGGTCCCGGGCCTTGGACCCCTGAGATCTTTGCTCTTGAGAGACAGTGCCTGTGAAGGCTCCTGGTTCCAGAGATCTTTGTAGAGTCCCTAGGGTCTCATAGTACACTGCTGGTGCTGGTCCAGGGCCTTGGGTCACTGAGATCTTTGCTCTGGTTGGAAAGTGTGTGTTGGTGGAGTCCCCGGTCTCTCACAGTACGCTACTGCTGCTGGTCCCAGGCCTTGACCCACTGAACTCCCTGTGCCTGTGGGACACCCCTGTGTAGAGGGTCCGCCTCCATTCCCCACGGTCTCGTGACGTGCCATTCCTGCGAGGAGTGACATTCCAGCGCCCTGACCCCACGGGGGGAGCGTGGCGGTGACCCTGACCCGGTGTCACAAATACACGAGGAACCTGTTCCCATCCACCAGGGAGCGGAGCTCCGCCCGAAACCCAACCTCGCAGCGCGCAGGTGGCAGCGGGGCAACGCCGCCATCAAAGCAGGGTGCAGCAGATGCGCGGAGTCTGCGCGCGCGCGCGTCCGCGGCTGATGCGCAGCACGTGCCGTGCGCCCGGCGCGCGCCAGGGCCCGCGCAGCAGCAGCCGCGCGCCGACACTTCTGAACCGCACAGCTGCACCGCCCGCCCCACGTCACAAGACACGCGAGTGTAGTGAACAATGTGAATGCCTCCAGGGGGCGTGGCTATCAGTGGTGCAGCAGGTTCGGTGGCACCAGGGCATCCAGGGGACCACTGCACCCCTGCCACTGGTACCTTTTACTGTCCAACCGGTGCGAGGGGTGTTTTCTTTTGCTTGCTTTAGGGCCCAGGTCACTCTTGCTAGGTCATCTTTGGCAAAGGTGTGGGAAAAGCGAATGTGAAGGGGCCAGTTTATCACACTTTCACACAGCACAAGCCAGCGAGCGACCTTTCTGCGCTGGGAAAGGACGGGAATGCGTCGTATTTAACATCATGCGGGACATCCCCGTCCTTTCCTTGCGCTGCTGCACTTTTGGCTGTGTTGTGCCACTGCAGGGTCACTTGCACCATGGTTTACACACTGAGGGCCATGGTGCCAGGGTGCCTGCGTTGTAATCAGGATTGAGGAGCACCTTCCTGCACAAAAACAATCCTGAGGGACTTTTTCCTCTTTAAATCTGTGCTGCAGCATACATCGAAACAGGAAAACAAACGGAGAAATAAAGATATTTCTTAGTGTTACACCTCTCCCGGGGAGGCACAGCATTTTGATGGATTCTCCACTCTAATGGCAAATCTGGACATGCGCCAAAATCTGAGGCAGAGTAATGCAGGGCAGTAATTTGCTCTGCATTGCGTTACTCCAGATTTATCAAGCCACGCAGAGCCACACAAGGTGGTCTTGCGTGGCTTCATAACTCTAACTTTAGTGTTGCGCCGCCCTTGCACCCCCTTGCGCGGGGCAAGGGCGAAGCAATACTATGATAAATATGTGCCCAGGTGAGTGCTGAAGGAGAGCACAAATGGTTTCTTTTCGAGGGCAAGGAAGCGTCTCCCCCGCCTGCTGTGAGTCGCGCATGCAAAAATAAAATGGCAATGAAAAGCTTTCATTGCCATTTTATTTTTACTGTGCAGCACGCACCAGCCCAGTGTCATGCTGGGCGTGTCCTCTGCTGTCGATTGGCAGCAGAGGACTGGAGATCTGGCTTGACTGGACACTCCAAAGTGCGCATGTCACTTTGGCCGGCTGTTTTGCGCCATCCAAAGTGACATGTGCACTTTGAAGCTCTCCACTCAGCTGTCTTAAGACAGCTGGAGGAGACCAAGCACAGGCCTCTAGGGCCTGAAGGAGCATCCAGACAGGCCGCTCTATCCAATCTAGGTGCTGCTATCATGCTGGTTAACAGCATGAGAGCAGCGTCTGGATTGGTTAGCTCTTCCTGCATCGGCGAAGGAGAAGAGCACCGAGGAGGATGCACAGCCTGTGGGTAAGTGCTGTTTTTTATTTTAAATGTGTGGCGTATGTGTGTGTGTGACGCATATATGTGTGTAGTGCATGTAAGTGTAGTGGTTGTGTTTATTTTGTCCTTAGTGTTATGGTTTGGGCTTTTGGAAGGAGGGGTGGTTTACTTTGTCGTTTTGGAGGGAGAGGGTGTTTTTTCGGGGGAGGGGGAGTAGTGAGGTACTTCACTTGCCCCGCCACTTTCAAAGGGTACCAGCCGCTGCTGAATGAGAGTGAGACCTGACCCATGAGACTCACCTCTGCAGTCAAGCGAGGAGTCCGAGTGCTAAAGCATTTAGTAAATGCAGTGAAAAAACTGAAATGAACCTCTAAATCCAGCCTCTTGTGTAGTCTGTGTGCATCACCGATGACTGTCTCAAAGTTTAGCTTTAAAGTGCTTGAGACAATCTTATATCTCATGTTTACAGCACCGCTCATAGCCTCCCATCTCCAAATACAGTTCCAGAGACAGCCTCACTTATCATCCATATACAACTTTAGAGACATCCTCAAATCTCCTCCACATCTAGCGCAAGTGACAATCACCTCATCTACTGTCTCACATCTCCTTCATATACAATTCTAGCAACAGTCCCATATCTCATCCATATACATCTCTTGAGAGCTTCACATATCATCATACACAAAGAGTTCTAGAGACAGTCTCACATCTCCATATACAGCTTTAGGTACAATCGCACATCTCCTTGCTATACAGCTCTACTGATAGTTTCATATCTCCTCCATTTACAGCTCTAGAGAGAGATGCACATCTCGTCTTCAGTCTCACATCTTATCTATATACAGCTCTAGAGACAGCCTCACATATCAGCCATACATAGCTCTAGCAACAGTCAAACAGCTCCTCCACGTACAGCTCTAGAGACAGCTTCACATATCAGTCATATAAATCTCTAGAGACAGTCTCACATTTCCTCCATATACAGCTCTAATGACAGTCTCACATCTCCATGTACAGCTTTAGGTACAATCTCACATCTCCTCTCTAAACAGCTCTACTGATAGTTTCATATCTCCTAAATTAACAGCTCTAGAGACAGACACACATCTTGTCTTCAGTCTCACATCTTATCCATCTACAGCTCTAGAGACAGCCTCACATATCAGCCATACATAGCTCTACAGACAGTCACACAGCTCCTCCATGTACAGCTTTAGTGATGGTCTCCCATGTTGACAGACCCCGTTGGCACGGCCAGGGGGCAAGCATGAGCTCCTGTGCTTCAGCCGTAGGGGCTGGGGTCATTTGCCTCTAATGTTCCAGTATCTGTCCTACTATGGCTCTGCAAACTGGGCCACAACAAGCCCTTCAGCACCGGCCTTTCAGTGGTAGTGATGATGAGCAGTCACAGGTTTCTCAGAGAGATAACATAGGGGGCCTCGAGCTCAGAGATCAACAATCACACAACAATGCAATAACTAAATGTCCAACCCAGACCTTATCTTTAAAAAAAAGAAAAGTACTTTAGTTTACACTAGAACACAATACCACACGACTTATCAACTGAAAGCAATTTAGGGGCATATTTACTTACATTTCATGCAACGCAGACTAGCAAGCAAATTTGCTGCATTGAATGAAAGGGATACAGCAGAAATGCGCCATGTCTGTTAAGAGATGGTGCCTTTCTGCTGTCTCCTAGCGCCGGTGCACTGTGTGGTGCCTAGCTCCAACGCAGGTACCGCGCACCATGATGCAAGGGTGTCTGCGTTACAGGTGGGATTGTTATTGTGCAGGAAGTTAGACCTTTCTGCACAAAACAATCTTTAGAAGCAATTTCCTCTTTGTGTGCATGCTGCAGAATGAAAGAGGACGTAACAAGTTGAAATAAAGAGATTTCTCTTTGTTACGCCTGCTTCAGGAAAGAGTAACATTTTGATGAATTTCCAGGTTTACAAGTCTTTGTTAATCTTCGAATATGCCAAAATCCATTGGTGGATGCATGGGAACACCCATGCCCGATACGTAAAATGTTTTCCGAATGCAAGGTAATTCAAGGCAGTGCTTCGCGCTGCATTGCTTTACTTTGCATTTACTAAACCACGCAGAGCCGAGCAAAGGGACTTCCCATGGTTTAGTAACAAAGAGATAATTTTGCATCAGGGCTGCATCACAAAAGTGGCGCTAACCCTGATGCAAAATGTTGGTGACTCTGCCCTTAGTGTCAGAGGGTTTTTTTCAGGCAGTAATGCGCCTCTTCCCGCTGCCTCTCAGCATCCCCGCTGGTCCAGACTCACCTCTGGTTTGGGTGCTCTCCCCTTCCTATAGTGTATGCTAGTTGCATAAATTAGGCTCCACAGCAATTTTTAATCACCCTAAATATGAGTGCGGTCAGACTTAGTTCAACAATTCTTCCCACATGTTGGTGGGAACAGTCAGAGTGTGTCGGCCTCGCTGAATAATGATAATAATCAAATGTATAAAGCACTTGGCTGCCTGCACAGGCGTCCCGGCACTAGAAGCAGACAGGCCTGTCACCCAGGCTCAGATTTTGAATAGCCAGGTCTTAAGGTCCATACTGAATTGTAGTTCCTCAGTGAGACATCTTAAAGAACAAGCATTTGCAATGCAATGGGTCTCACATTTGCTTGAGTTAGAGTTATTGGCGTTGCAAATTCATAACTGGACTTTTCTTGCCACATAAATTAGTCAACCCTGCCTCATGATTTGGTCTTTTCCTGCCACATAATTCCAGTGGCCCTGCATATCACTAAAGCACTTCCAATTAACTTCTTCCTCTATCTTCAGCCAAAAATGAAAATGTTGCCATTTGGCATCCTAATTTAAATCTGCCAAGCTAATTCCAATAGAATACAACTTTCACCACCCACCATCAGAGTTGCTGGCTGGCTAACACAGTTAAAAAAAAAGACACAAGACAGACACAGAGGAGTAGGAGAGAAATTAATTAGATGAGTTGCCCAAACATATCAAGTGTGTTCAAACAGTCATATGTAATAAGGATGTTAAGTTGGCCTGAATAATGGTCATGATTGCAATAAGGAGAGATTAATAAAACATATACATTTATCATGTAAACCCAATAAAACCCTTTATCAGAAATAAACTTTTAACATTAGACTGTAATGCTCAGAACAGCCCCTGGAGGGCACCATAATGTAAACAGCATTTGTATGAAACATGGTCATGTAACCATATAGTTAGCCCCTAGAGGGCGTAACCACATGAAAATAAATCGTCAGAAAGTAATGCACTGTAACCATATATTTAGCCTCTAGACGGCACAGCGCATTACACATTTATTTGGGCTAGCAGGCCTACTGCAATGATATTACAAACAAATCCTTTAAAATACAAGCTAATCCCAGCTGTAAAACAAAAGGTACAACTATGAGAGCCCTTGAAAATGCACTGAATGGTGGGAAGGGTTATTATTTTGGGGTCCCCACTAAACCCAGAAATGATGTAGACAGAAAGAGCACATTGTGGTGAACGTCCCTACAGGACACCACAATAAAAATAGCAGTTGTAAGAATCATGGTCATGTAACCATATATTTAGCCCCTAGAGGACATAACCACATGAAAAGAGAATAGCAGAAAATAATGCAGCATAACCATATACTTAGCCCCTGGGGACATAGTGCATTACACATTTGGAAATTTAGCAGGCCCAATGCAATGGTATAACAAACAAAGCCCGTAAAAAACAATTAATGCCAGCTGCAAAACAAAAGTTACAACCATGAAAAAACTTTTAAAAAACAGTGAATGGCGGGAGGGGTTATTATTTTGTTGTCCCCACTGACCTAGTGTGGGGACCCAGAGATGATGTAGACAAAGCACATAGTGGTGAACGTTTTGGAGGTGGTCCCATTGTCCTAAGACCACCACAGGCTGAGTTATGATCAAAAATGTTTTGTAAAAGTAATGCCTGCAAAGCATTATGGGTCGCGTTTCTGTGCTGCGAATATTGTACTATGCTGATATGTTGGCTGTAATGCTTAGAACAGCCCCTAGAGGACACCACAATGAAAATAGCATTTGTAAGAAACATGGTCATGTAACCATATAGTTTCCCCTAGAGGGCATAAACACATGAAAAGAGAATAGCAGAAAGTAATGCACTGTAAACATATATTTAGGCCCTGGAGAGCATAGTGCCTTACACATTTTTGGAGCTAATAGGCCTACTGCAATGATAATACAAACAAGGCCTTTAAAACACAGACTACTCCCAGCTGAAAAACAAAAGTTCCAGCTATGAGAGATCTTAAAAAGATACAGTGGGGGGAAGCGTTATTATTTTGGGGTCCCCAATAACCCTACTTTGGGGACCCAGAGATAATGTAGACAGAGCACGTCCTGGTGAATATTTCGAACGTGGTTCCACTGTCCTAGGACCACCACAGGCTGAGTTATGGGGAAAATGTTTTGAGAAAGCAATGCCCTGCAAAGCATTATGGAGCGAGTTTCCGTGCCACGAATATTGTACTACGCTGACATGTTGAATGTAATGCTTAGAACAGCCCCTAGAGAACAGCACAATGAAAATAGCATTTGTGAGAAACATGGTCATGTAACCATATAATTAGCCCCTAGAGGGTATAAACACATGAAGAGAAAATGTCAGAAAGTAATGCATTGTAACCATATATTTTGCCCCTAGAGAGCGTAGTGTCTTACACATTTTCTGAGCTAACAGGCCTACTGCAATGATATTACAAACAAGGCCTTTAAACACAAACTACTCCCAGCTGTAAAACAAAAGTTCCAGCCATGAAATCGCTTAAAAAGACACAATGGTGGGAGGGGTTATTATTTTTGGGTCCCCACTAACCTAGTGTGGGGGCAAAGAGATGATGTCGACAGAAGGAGTACGCTGTTGTGAACGTTTTGCTGGTGGTTCCATTTTCCTAAGACCACCAAAGGGTGAGTTATGAGCCAAAAGAAATTACTCTGATTAGGTAACAGTCTGAACAATGTAACCAGCGATTCAATACCGCTGATGGAGTTTCCGGTGTTCTGCGCTGTGAGCGCTATGAACGCCATGGCTGCCATGGAGCACGAAGGGGAGAGACAAAAGAAAAAAATAGTTTGCTCACACTGAAGTATATCAGCAACCGTGCAATAATCCATGTAACAGGGTCAGTCTGTAAGGCGGTAACAAAACCGCCCTAAGGCGGGACAAGTGTAAAGCATTTGTCCATGACATCAAGAGATTTTGAAAGGCAAGCCCATGAACAAGTGAAAGTAATGGGTGTGGTTAAAAGCCAACAAAATGAAGATGGCACTCCTGGCTTGATATAGTCCCAACGGGACCAACAATAAGTGTCTTAGACTTTGGGGTCCCAGCAACTGGCCCATGCTGGAGCCAGCAGGTCCTTGCTAGGGCCCTGACTGGGTCAGGTGACACTTTAGCAGGTGCTGCCTATTTTGGCTGGTCATGATTTAAGTAATTGTAGTCCTACAAAGGCTGAGTACAACGGCCAGTGGCAGGCACCCTACGGGTTGATCGCACCTGGCAGTTGCAGACACTGTTGATCAATTTCTTCTGGACGGTTGCACCCAGGCACAGGCCAGCCATTACTTGATGATCACAATATTGGCCATTTGCAGCCACAGACAGGTTGAGAGGGCGTCTGCAATTGCAATTAGGGAGTCAGATGCTGTAGTTCAGCATATCTCTCTCCTCAGTCCACTCCTATGGATGCCCACAGGCACTGGGATGCTCTGCATCTCCCTCCTCTTGCACAGGTGCTCCTCTGCGCCTTCTTCCAGGTACTTAGCTCCACTAGCAAGAGATCCAGACTTCATGTAATGTCTGATCACCTCTGGGAAACTGACTCTCAGGCAGACACCAGCCGCTGTTACACAGCATTCCTTAGAGTAATATGTGGAACACTCCCTTCCTTGGCCTAAAGGAACAGAGTAGGGGTAATGGGGTAAAAGGGTCCACTTTTAGCCCCACTGTGGGTCTCAACCTGGGTCACCCAATTAAGGTGTTGTATTGAAAGAAAACACAGTCAGTATAAAAACTGGAATTTAGTTCTCAGAGGTGGAGTGAAATGTGTGGTCTGCTTCTCTGTGAGCCCCTCAAGAGCTCCTCCTTCCCAAAGGCAATTCTGGATAGTTGCTGTGTAGTGTGTTATTAGTGAGGAGGGGTAACCACACACCTCACGTGGTAATCAAAATACTTGTCAGGTTGAACCTGTAAAGTAAATTAATTAACCTGAACTCAACCACTTGCTAGCTATGCCACAGAGCAGAGAGGCTTAATTTATAGGAAATGTAGAGAGTGTTTCTGCAAGACTAAAAACAGTAGTTAAGTCGAAAAGCAAAACAATAACCCTCCCCCTCCCCCAAAAATAATAGAGTGAAATGTATTAAATAAAATGACATAAAAATGACAAAAACACAATAAAGGGGACCAAAGATATACATTTTTAAAGTTTCAAGTAAAAATAGCACTTAGAAGCACAAAGTGCCAAAGATAGTCAATGTTAGAGGTGGATTCAGGTAACGAAGGAAACAAATAGGTGCAATACGAGCCTGGACCTTTGAAGAATATGTGACTTCATGAACAGTCGGGGTACTTTTCCCTATGGGACTCAGTGAATGTGCCCTCCAAATACCAGACTGAGAACGTTTCTCAGGATCGTTGACTGAGCAACTGAACACTGACAGCAACAATATTGAGCTATAAGAAGATCGAGGTCAGAATATCAAGGGACAAAATATTGAATGGTAAGTGCATACAAGGAAGTAAAGATTTACCATTCCTAATTCTATATCTAGATACCTTGAAGATATATGTACCGTGTAGGTACATATATGTGGGCTAGGTCTAGAAAATCTAGACTTACTTACCTCTCTATAGTTTGTTTGTTATATTATTTCCTCGATATTCTGTCCCACTGATATGTCAAAATGTGACACAGAAAAGGTTACACACAATCATGGTAATAGAGATACCCAATAGGGAGATGAGTTGGGATATGAAATTTGGTCCCGACGAAAGCTAATTGACCAGTTGTGGCTGAAATATGTAGATGCTAGAGTGAATTCAGTTTCTCCTATAGCCGTAGTTCCTAATCTGTGCTCCGGACACCCCAGGGGGTCCACAAAGCCTACTCAGGAGATCCGCGACTGCTTAGAAAATTAAATAACATTAAAATATTGATAAAAGGTATATAAGTTTAAGAAAGCAAAATGTAAATCTGAACATTTTAAAATGTTCTATAAATGTTAAGTAATTTAAAATTGGAGGCTAAAAATTAAGTTAGTGTCTACATTTTGATTAGTGGAGGCAGTACAAGTGTATCAAACAGAATGACTAGTGGCCTCAGCCGAACTTAGAAAAGGTCCAATCTTCTCATTACAATTTTGATTTCTTTAAATATTGGTTTGAGATTAAATATTTTGCGCATTTGTTCAATAAATGATTGTTTCTGCATTTTTTGTTTATTGTTTAGTGGTTCAAATCATCAAATGCTTAGGCTGGGGTCTCCTGCTTAAAGTAATGACTCATTGGGGGCGGCCCCCAGGTTCCAATAGTGATTCATCGGGGTCCCTGTATTCCAGTAATGATTAAATAGAGGTCCACACAAGTCAAAAGGTTGGGAACCACTGTCCTAAAGCATCACTCTTTGCTTTTAATCTTGTCATGCGACCCTGGAATAAACATCAGGAAAAAGTCAAAGGATATTCCTAAGCAATCCTATCTGTAGATCCCTCCCTAGAATGAAAGAGCTTCCTTGATGACCAAGGTTGAGCCCGCCCAGATACAGGGAGGGCCATATTTATGGATTATGTTGCGCAGGGCAGCGCAACTAGTCACCTTGCTGCCCTGCGTCACAGGGAAAGGGCAGAACTGTGCTGTATTTATCCAATATGGCACATTCCTGTCCTTTCCCCCTGTGCTGGCACAGTGTTGGCAGCCTAGTGCCAATGCGGGCACCCTTGCATCATGGTGCAATGGTGCCTGCGTTGCATGCAGGATTGTTTTTGTGCAGGAAGAGACACCTTCCTGCAAAAAAAGTTCCTGTTCGTCTTTTTCCTCTTTCTATGTGTGCTGCACAATGCAAGCATGCCTGTGTAGCGCTAAGCAGCACATTGTGCACTAGCACAGGAAATTGACACAACTGCACAGCACACTGTTAAGTACAGCACGTTCCTGCCTTTTCCCTACCACGCTACGCAGCGAAGTGATTTGCTGAGCTCCGTGATGTATTGGTAAATATGCACCCCGCCAGTGTTTAAGCCACATCCGTTTTGCAAAGGCCACGCCTCTTGTAGCTCCAGCAACCCTCCCCTTCTCCTGCTTTCCTCCACATTATCCCAGCTTGCACTGCGCTGAGTGTTGGCATCTCTCCAACTCTGTCCTCTGCTGCCAGCGCTTTGTATATTTCTTATTTTCGCACTTAGCTGTAAAATCTTAGCTGTAAAACTTTATTAAACCCATCTGTGTCTTCCTCACGCGTTGCTTCTTCCCATGAACTTTCTAAGGACGCCACAACCCTTTTAAACCAAAATTAGCTCTTTTCGGGAGGACATCAGGTGACCTCTAAACCAGAGGTCCCCCTCCTTTTCTCCAGATCTTGAGGGTTCCCGCTTGGTCCACAGCCCTTCCTCCCTTGCCTTAGCCTTGTCACCGCCACAGACGCTGAAGGTCGCACTTGCCTTCAACCAGTGCTGAAACTGGGAAAAAAATACTCTGGTGACTCATAAATTGGAGGTCAAGGTGTGGCAGAGGAAAAGGGGTGGAGTCACGAGGGGCGAAGCTTGAAAGGCAAAGTCTGACAGTTGACTTACGCGTTTATATTAAAACAAATGCTGCAAACAAATTAGCAACAAGGACGAATGTGACAGCAAATCTGTTCTAGCTTAATTAATTGGGCACAAAAGGCTGGATTTTAAAATGTGATACATTTAAAACACCTGCTGCAGAGAGCACCGTGTGCCCTTCTCTAGTGGTTAATATCTGCAAGTGTGGACAATATGTGATTCTTACACATTATGACCCTCGCTGTCTTAATTAACATTTCCTGTGCACTGATTTATACACTTGTATGATTTATTGTCTCCTTGTTTGTGAGATAAAGCGCTCTGACACCCTACACTGGAATGGGTTAGTGCTATAAAATAACTAAATATAAAATAAATTAATAGGTTTGATTTAAATCATTATCAGAATAAGTAATCATACACAGAGATAATTCTTGCATTCTCTCAGTGCATGCACATCTCTTACACGGCGGGCTGAACAAATTCAAAAACCTGCTTCCTAGTTATAGTTCCTCTGCAGAACTTGTGAAGTGATAAGCTGTGTGCCTTTGTTTTTTTTTCCATTGGCATCTAAGTGTTAGGTTCCAGATGGCTCCCAGCCAGGATGATACTTGAATAAAAGAGGGGCTGATGGCCCCTTAAATCAGGCCCTTGCTTGTTCCCAGCTATAAGACAAAATAGGAAAGCCCCCTCGCTGCCTGCAGGTTGCTGCACCGAACAGAATGGAGACAGCGTGCGGGCACTGCTGAATTGTGTCCTGGTGTCACACATTGAAACAGGACAAATTCAGCATACTTCTCTGGGTCGGCTGGATCCTAGATCTGGCCCAGAAACACCTGCTGGAACTGGGATCTAGTGCGATCCTTTTGCTTTGCAGCACTGCCTTCAACTTCTTGAAGATGCTGAGCTTGGCTTCTATCCTACGCCCAGGTGGTTGCTTCTGCAGTCTTCTGGGTTTATTTTCATTGGCCTGTCGTTAGTGGTAGGTGGGCCACTCCAATGTCAAACCCGGCTCAAGCCAGATGCAAGGCTCTGGCTCAGCTCGAGGTCCTTTTGGAAGGAGGCTATGTGGCCTAGAGGCAATGGCAGTCGTGGCTGGCAACTATGAAAAGTGGCGAGGGGAATAAAACCAAAAAAAAAAAGATAAAAAAAAAAAAACTTACTTGAACCTTGCTGCCGCCGCACCGCTGCTCTCCGACGCACACCAGGCTCCTAGCCTGCCCTGCGCCAAGACTGATTTGCACATGGCTGGGTCCAAATTGAGGTGACATGGCGTGGAAAATAATGATAGATTGGGATGCAGCCGGCTACCAGTGGCTGAAATTAATTAAAGCATTCCATCCGTCACTTTTGGTATACTACAGTGTGCCAAAAAATGACGCATCCATGATGTGAAATGTTAGTAAATCTGTCCCCTCATTTGTACCTGTGTGTATGCGGATCGAGCTCCCGCATCTGAGGACCTCTTCGATCAGCGCTATGGTGAATTTATCACATGGTTATCGAAGCCTAGATTTACAAACCTGTCACACAGTGCAGCATGCATTGAAAGAGTAAAATGCCATTAAGGGTTGTTTTGTGCAGGAAGGTGTTTCTTCCTGCAGAAAAACAATCCTTTCTGTAACACAGGCACCCTTGCACTATGGTGCAAGGGTGCCTGCATTGATGCTTGGCAGCACATAGTGCCCCAGTGCTAGGAGACAGCAGAAATGCACATATATTAGTTGATATGGTGCATTTCTGCTATCCCCTGTCACGCAAAGCAGCACAGTAACTTTGCTTGCTGCACTGTGTTGCATGAAATGTTAGTAAATATGCCCCCTACAGAGAAATAGTTCTATCCTGCTCTCTCCCGAGCGCTGGCACAGAATCATGCTGCTGAGCACCATGTACACACATTTGCACTGTACTACAGAGGAGTATGTGTGATGTCTAGTATAGGTTTTGTACAGGAAGGTTGACCTTCCAGATGAAAATACTATGCCTAGATAAACTTTGAAACTTTTCCCACTTAGGATCTGTGCTGTACAGTGCAGCACACACACAAAGTAGGAAAAGTTAAAAGAAATTTAATAATTTCTCTTTTTAACACCTGTTTCAAAGTGGCATTATTTTTGGCACAAAGTCCTGTCCACTATTTTTAGTAGAGAGGGTTTTTTCGTTGCAAACCATAGGAAGTCCTGATCTTTGGGAACAACACACCCGTGGAATGAGTCCTGGTGGCCTACCAAACTAGGACCATCACCCACTCTGACACACCACACTCACAACCTTGGCATCATCCTGGGCAGCAGCTCACCATGAAAACCCAGATCAATGCAGTCTCCTCTGCCCACCTCCTCACTCCTTGCATGCTCCCTAAAATCTTCAAATGGCTCCCCGTCAACACCAGACAAACCGTCACTCGAGCCACGCTCACCAGCGAGTGGACTACGTTAACACACTCTATGTTGGAATCACCATTCACCTCCTGAAGAGACCACAGAACATACAGAACTCTACGGCCGTACTCATCCTCAACCCTTCCAAACAGACCCACACCACCCCCACCACAAAAAAGTTCCACTGGCTCCTTATTCGGAAGGGATGTCAATTTAAGATGCTGATGCACACTTAAAGGCCTTTCACCATCCAGGACCAGTGTACATCAACCACCGCCTGAACTTCCACCAACCGCCCAGACACCTGGCTCTGCCTCCCTCTTACTCGCACCCCCCCCTCGCATCCGCCGGAATAACAGTGGAAAATGCTCCTTCTCCGACCTCACAGCGAAATCCTGGAACAACCTCCACTTTCACTTATGGACTTCATCCTCTCTTCTGGAATTCAGGAAAGGACTCAAGACTTGGTTGTTCAACTGAACCCCTTAGCAGCTATGTTCTCAGCATCTGGATACCCTCACGGGTGATAAGCTACGCTCTATAAATCCTGTTTAATTGATTGATAGGGGGTTGCATGGGAATGCCCATGTCCCACCCCTGGAACGCCCACTTGATGCAGAGTAAGCAACTTTTCAGCGCAAACCATGTTTTGCACTGGCAAGTAAATTTTCTTTAAAACTATGCACTGTGTAGAGTCCGGCTGAACTCGATCTAGTGTTCCACCAGCCACTCGGCTGAGGGCTGGCTGTACACACACAAACACACCACGATCACCAGCTCCGCCCTCTCTGCTTCTCAAGCCCGGGTCATCCAATCCAGCCTCACCACTAAGCTTTTTATATGAAAGAATAAGCCTGCGCGGTATTACTGTCAACAACAAAGACAGATACAAATAGAGGACGAGGGAAGGGAACGTGAAGGGGAAGGGAGGGCCCGGGACTGAGAGTGGTAAGAGAGAGGAGAGGGCGTGGCAGAGGAAAGGTGACAGTCTCGAGGCTGAGTGAGGAGGAGGGAGGGGTCTGCGAAGGGTGAGAGAGCGCGTGGAAGGATAGAAAGAGAGAGAAAGGGAGGGAGGGTAATGGGGGCGGAGGTGAGCGAGGTGAGAGGGGAAGGAGGAGTGTAAAACAAGTAAGGGAGGGATGAACAGGTGTAAATGAGAGGCAAAGAAAGGAAGGACAATGAGAGGCGGAAGTGACGGAGGGGAAGGTGGCACGTGACAGAGGAGAGTAATTCGTTTGTGGCACATGTAGGGCAGAGGTCAACCTTTGTTTCAGACGGACCGAAAAATATTCACGGATGGATGGATGGATTCCTCTTCAGTCATTGGTGTGTTCAACTACCACTCACATTTTGTTTCCACCTACCATAGATAGATAGATAGATAGATAGATAGATAGATAGATAGATAGATAGATAGATAGATAGATAGATAGATAGATAGATAGATAGATAGATAGATCGATCATCACAGGCAGTCTCGCTTGCTGACCACCAGGACCACACACCACATTTAGTAACTTCCTCACCAAATTCATCACTCCCATCGCATCAGATGCAATTACTTCTTACTGCTTGGTGACCTCAGCCTTCATCTCGACAACCCAACATACCCTGGCAGCACCGCTCTTCAGGAGAGCCTCTACAACATCGGACTCGCACAGTTCCTCCGAGCCCAGACTCACAACACAGGACACCCTTGGCCCCGTCTTCAGAGCCAGCAACAAGATCGGAGTCATCCACCCCACTCTGCTCACACGGACAGACCACTCCATCGTACACTTCCACATCGACACACCAACACCAGCAAGCCGAAGCCTGCCAGCAACTTCATATACAACTGGAACAAGATGGCATAGGCGGACTGCACCAACACCCTCAGATCCAACCAGACTACCCTCACCAGCGACCTGCAAAGCAACTTAACCACTTTCAGCATCTGGATATCAGACTGAGCCAACACACTGGCTCCCTTGAGGAAAGTTAAGCAAGCAAGAACAACGTTCAAGCCTGTTGGTACACAGAAGACCTAAGAAACTCCAGATGCTACTGTAAGCAACTAGAGAGAAAATGGGGAATCAGGCATGACAACACCGTGAGAGACACCCATAAATCTGCGCCTAGAAGATATAAGGACCAGATGAAAGAAGCCAGGAAAGCAGCCCTTGTACTGAGACTGGAATCCTGCTCAAACACTGGCAAATAACATTTCAACATTGTCAGAGAATTCTCCACCTAACTGCAGCCATCAACACCATGCTCCCTTCATAGGATCTCTGCAATAGCCTCTAAGACTTCTTTCACAATAAAATACTCAAGAGCTATAGTAACTTCATACACCAGCCTACCTTAGAAGACTTCATCGGGCAACTACCCACCACCACTAAGAACGTCCATCAACTAACAAACTGGAGCCCCCTCACCACAGAACACACCGCTGGAATTATGAAGACCATCCATTCAGGTGTCCCCACTGACCCCTGAGCTCACCACTACTACAACTTGGGAGGATCAATGATTGGCGTCAACTTCACCACCATCATCAACACCGCCATCCTTGGCAGAACCATCCCAGATAACTGGAAAGACACAGAGGTCACAGCTCTCCTGAAGAATCGATCGACAGACCTGGAAAGAACTCAGCAACTACAGACACCGTCTTGCTCCTACCATTCCCATCTAAAGTCACTGAAAAAGAGATCAATGGGCAACTTTCCTCCCGCCTCGAACAGCACCACTCCCTGGACATAAGTCAGTCAGGGTTGCACAGGAACCACAGCACGTAAACTGCTCTCTTGGCAGCAACGGACAACAATCGGATCATCATGGACAGAAAGGAAATTGCAGCCCTCATCCTCCTTGACCTCTCAGTGGCCTTCAACATCATATCCCATGGCACCCTCATCTCAAGAATTCACGACTTAGGAATCCAAGAACCCACCCTGAGATGGATCACCTTCCTCTCTGACAGACCTCAATGAGTTGAACTTCCCCTATACACCGCCGAACACAAGAAGCTTGTTTGAGGAATCCCCCAAGTGTCCTCCCACAGCCCAACCCTTTAGGCTGCAGGAGGCATGCCTCACCAGCATCATAAGAGCCCATGACATCAACATTGTCTCCTACGATGATGACACAGCTCATCCTCTCCCTCACCAATGAGAACACCACCACCAGAACTAATTTCACCTCCTGCATGACCAACAAGGCCAACTGGATGAGAGAGAGCTGCCTAAAATACAACACAGACAAAACAGAGATCTGATCTTTGGAAACAAGAGTTCCCCATAGCCGGCCAAACTTGGTCCCATCCCCACAGACCATGCCAGAAACCTCAGTATCATCCTAGATGACAAACTCACAATGACTAAACAGGTGAACGCAGTGGCCTCATCCTGATTCCTCATAATCCGAATGCTCCACAAGATTTTCAAACGACTCCCTATGTGCACAACACTCACTGTCACCCAGGCCCTTATAACCAGCAGACTGGACTATGGCAATCCGCTTTACGTCGGCATCTCCAATCAGTTCACTCAAAGATGCCGGACCATCCAAAACACCGCTACCAGACTCATCCTAGACGTCCCTAGAAGCGCTCACATCGCTCCCTA
Organism: Pleurodeles waltl; assembly: GCF_031143425.1. Taxonomy (NCBI): domain Eukaryota; kingdom Metazoa; phylum Chordata; class Amphibia; order Caudata; family Salamandridae; genus Pleurodeles; species Pleurodeles waltl. The sequence continues at coordinate 73,286,022 of NC_090442.1, read as the reverse complement.
CCTCACAGAACTTCACTGACTACCCATCCAAAAACAATGCCAATTCAACCTGCTCATCCATGTCTACAAAGCCCTCCACAGCACCGTACCTGTGTACCTCAACTCTACCATCCAGCCAGACAGCTACGCTCAGCCTCACTCGCGCTCTCATGTGTCCCCCGCATCCACAGAAGCAAGCCAGGAGGGCGCTCCTTCTCCTGCATCACCACCAAGACCCGAAATGAACTCCCTCAACACACCAGGACCGACCTATTGCTACGCACCTTCCGCAAGAAACTGAAGGCCTGGCTGTTGAGCTCTGCCCAACCTACATCTTGTTCTAACATCTGCATACCCTCACGGGTGATAAGTTGCACCATGCAAATTGACCTAACATAACATAGATAGATACAGGCATAGCTTAGTCAGTGCATTTGGGGGGTATGAACTTCAAATTTGCCAACTAAAAAAGCTGTGGGCGGCAGAGTGCGGGCTGAGATGAGCAAGGTTGAGGATGGACTGTTTCAATGAGGAAAAGGTTCAGTCATGATTTGCATTAGATGGGCCCCTGTCTAGAGCGTCTCAGTGGGTGAACACTAATGGTTGGAATACTTCCCAGAGCGATTGCCAGTGCTTAGACAATAAGCATTTATCCCATCACATTTTGAGTGATTGGTTGCCAGTAATGTGCCTGGAACGTTGAGAAATGCACAAGTGTCCAAGCCTACTACTGCCAATGCTTGTGAAATCCAAAACCAAAAGGTAGTAAACTTGCACCCATTCAAGGAGTACTTCCATGGTTTCAGATTTACTACTACCTGTTGACAAACCATTCACTATGTAATTTGTTTCATCTCCAATAAAATGAACAAGTGAAAAGTTGTTAACGAAATGAGAACAAGAAAAATAGAGAGAGAGAGATAGAAAAAACAACTCCGGGCCACCAGACCCAACTACCAAGCCACAAATGCATTTGGAGAGTGACACAGTCCAAACACCCCACCCCCCAAAACTACTCCCCTCTCCGTCCTACTTGGCATGATAGTTCTACCTAGGAACTCCTGACTATGGGCACATAGGATAGAACAGTCTGGAGTCCCTGTCATGAAATTACCAATTTTAAATGTATTTTCACTACACACACTTGTCTTTGTCTCTGCTACGAGAAGCCTTGATGGTAGAGTTCACAAACGAGTGCATGTAGGCAGGGCTCCATTTTTCTTGTCCTCGCCATTTACAAATTATTTTATCAAGTGACTGATGACCCCATGCACTAAACCCAGGTTGCAAATAGAGGTGGGTGCACCCACAGATTAATAGGGGGAGCTGAGCCAAAGCCAGGCCAAGGGTCTGGCTAGGCTCTAAAAAAGTCCAAGCATAACCCAAGCCATGAAAACATTTGGCATGTATATCGTTCAACAAACAATGTAAAAACAAGATACAGGGCCTGATTACAACTTTGGAGGAAGGTGTTAATCCGTCCAAAATGTGACGGATATACCACCAGCCGTATTACGAGTCCATTATATCCTATGGAACTCGTAATACGGCTGGTGGTATATCCGTCACATTTGGGACGGATTAACACCTCCTCCAAAGTTGTAATCAGGCCCACAGTCTCTTCGAAATTCAAAAAAGTGTATTTCTTTAACATGTGGAAGTGTTTCACCTTAGTACATCATATTATAGCACCCCATAGGCAGAAAATTATTAGAATTGATACTTTTTAAATATGGATTTAGAAACAGTAATGGCTCACACCCCCAACAACAACGCCATTAGTGAATATAGAGGCACGTCACTAGCCATGTAAAGCCTAAACATAGCCCAGATTCATATTATAGATGGAGCAACGATATATTGTTTTAAATCAAACATGATAGAGGCTGTTATAGTGCACTTCCTGGACTCAAGTATTTAAAAATGCTCTTATTTGTTATAAAAAATAAAAGGACACTCTGTGAAATAAAATGTTTGCCTGGGATCAAACAATTTGGACAAGCAGGGAAGCTGTACTGAATCATTTTTTCCAGCAGATGTATATCTCAGTCTCTCTCCTGTTTTACAACGAAGGCCACTGTTTTCTCTTGCATTCTTGGTGCACAACGAGGAAATCTGACACAGACAAGGCAGGCCCGACTCAGGGTCCCAGATCCAATTAAAAAGCATGGAATGCCCTGGATGGATGGATGCTTGTTGGGAGCTTCAGACACCATCTGCCTACCTAAAGAGAATTCATTTGTAACTTTCATGTTATGTACCAGGCTCAGCTCTTACTAACGGTCCCTTAGCTTCGGCTTAGGAGGGATGAGGTTGTCCCCTCATAAGCCCCTAAAGCCTGGGAATGAAGGGTGAGGGTACCCCGGCACGGGAAGGGCGGTAAGGCAGGAGACCCCGGTCAGACACGGTTATGGTCTACAGAGAATGTACCTCCATCTGACCCTGGAGAGGTGTATGAAGGATGTAAAGGTAAACATGTGTAAGTGTGAAAGTATTTACTCCTAGTCGCAGGCCCAGCAAAGCAATTCATCCAGAACCAAAGCATGATTCATCAAATCACCTGAACACGGAGAGCTAGTGAGGTAACACATTAACACACAGTAAACCTAGAGAAGGGACAACAGGCAAGCTAAAAGGAAAGAAATGATGGGGGTCATTCTGACCTCGGCAGTAAAAGGCGCTTACCGCCGGTCAGAAGGCCGCCACAACACCGCCGCGGTCGCGGTAAACCGCCACGGTCATTCTGACCCTCAAGAGGCAAACCGCCAAAAATCCGACATCAACAAAAGTCCGCCACACCAACGGCCAGCGTTAAACTGGCGAAGACCAAACCTCCACCGTCACGCCAACAGACAAAACGCCCATGCCATTACGACCCACGAATCCACGCAGCGGTCTTTCAACTGTGGTATTCCATTGGCGGTTCACACCGCCGCGCTCAAAATACACATACAGCTCCAAAACACAGCCACATTGGACAATTTGAAATACACACACCTGAGACACATACACACAACACTCCCACACACCCAATTAACTATAAAACACACACCCACATCACCCACAAACCCCTACGACCACAAATCAGAGAAGAAGCCCAGAGAGAGACAGCACAGAATAGAGAACACCATCACACACAGGCACACTACACCATCACCCACACAACAACCACACACAAAACACCACACACCACTACACTCACCACACTCATCACCGCAAACACCACCCCACACCTCATCCTCACCACCCCATGGCACCCCAAAGACACCCCAGGTTCTCAGACGCAGAACTCAGGGTCATGGTGGAGGAAATAGTTCGGGTAGAGCCCCAGCACTTCGGGACACAGGTGCAGCACACCACCATTGCCAGGAAGATGGAGCTATGGCAAAGAATAGTGGACAGGGTCAACGCTATGGGACAGCATCCACGAAATCGGGACGACATCAGGAAGCGGTGGAACGACCTACGGGGGAAGGTGCGTCCATGGTATCCAGGCACAAGATCGCGGTGCAGCGGACTGGCTGCGGACCCCCACCTCAACCCCCAGAATTTACAACATGGGAGGAACAGGTCTTGAACATCCTGCATCCTGAGGGCCTCGCAGGAGTATCTGGAGGAATGGACTCTGGTAAGTCTCATCTTCACTACTTCATCCCCCCCACCCCACCAGCATGCCAACTCATACCCCCACCATCCCCCCCCACCACCATCACACATCCTCATTGCTAATGTCTCACCATCACAACCCACCCATCCCAACACCAAACCCTGCATGCCACCACAAACCATCGACAGCCATCACCTAAGCATGCCCACTGCACATACCCATCTCCCCCACAAACCGCCGTCACAACAGCCCCCACAAAGGAATGCCAGCACTGGGGTACACGGGCACCCACCCATTGCACGCTATGGCACACACAGAAGCAATAACCATACTCTTACACCCCTGCAGGGCCCGAACGCCACCACACCACCCAGGAGGGTCCAGAAATGTCCATCCCACCCCCAGAAGAGGCCCCCAGTGATGACAGCAGCTCTGTCTCCCTGGACCCAGATGACCAGCCCGGCCCATCGGGGACCTCGGGGCAGTCGGTTCCCCTCAGACAGCCACAGGCTACAGCAGACCTACCCCCCTCTGGGAACACCAGCACAGCACCCACCCAGCGGGCCCATGCCTCTGTCTCCAGGACACGTCAATCAGCGGTGTGTCCACCACTACAGGGCACCAAGGTTAACCCACCACCCCAACAACAACAGGGACCTGGGGGCAGTGGTAGTGGTCACACGGTCCAGGGGACAGAGGCTCAGGGAAACAGGGGAACTGGGAGGGCTGCTGTGCGACGGGGGGGCAGGCCCAGGGAACCCACTCTCCACGAGGCCCTCACCTCCATCATGGGAGCATACCACCACTCCCAGGAGACGATGGCGACGGTCCTGGCCAGGTTCCAGGAGATCCAGGTACTGCAGGAGGAACAGTTTATGGAGTTCAGGGAAGAACTGAGAAACATTAGTTCCGCAATGGGCACCATCGTTGTGGCTCTCAACCAGATTGTCACCACATTGCGGGACCATGTGGCACCACAAAGGGCCCCTGTCACTAGCATGGACCAGGAACAGGCTACCACCTCCGCCGGCGCTAGTGGACAGGAGGCTCCGACACAGCAACAACCGGCCACCAGAACCCCACCTCCTGCAGAAGAAGAACCACCCCCCAAGCGGGGCCTGAGATCTAGGAAGAAGACAGAGTAGGATGCCAAGACCCCCGCCAGGAAAGGATACCCCCTGATGTCATCCCACTGTCCCACATTGTCACCCTGTCCAACCTTAAACTGCCCCTGCTCCACCTTCCACAGGCATATGGACAATGCACCTGTGAGACTGAGAATCTGGATTCTGCCATGGACATTCCTCCACCATCACCCATCACCGATTTTCAACCATGTCCCAAACTTGAGCACTTTAATAAACACACTTATTGCACACAAATAATCTGGAGTCTGCCTGTATTTTTGAAAATATGTATTAGACTTAAACGTGCCAAAATGACCAGTTACATTGTGATGACAACATACCACTGTCACACAGCTGTAGTCCATGGGCAAACAAAGCAGAGGTCACGCAGTGGGGCCCACATCTCTGAAATTGGAAGGGAAAGTCACAACTCTGTTAGCATACACTGGGTGAAAAGGACAGACAGTAGAGAGGCAGGAGACTGTAAGTAAATGTAAAATGCCGGTGTTGATTCTTACCTGTGTGTTATTGAAAATACTGCTGTATCACTGTGTCCCTGTTGTCTGTGTCGTCCTCTTCGTCTTCCTCCTCTTCACTCTCCGCAGGCTCCACAGCTGCTACAACACCACCATCTGGACCATCCTCCTGCAGAAAAGGCACCTGGCGTCGCAAAGCCAGGTTGTGAAGCATACAGCAGGCCACGATGATCTGGCACACCTTCTTTGGTGAGTACATTAGGGATCCACCTGTCATAGGCAGGCACCTAAACCTGGCCTTCAGGAGGCCGAAGGTTCTTTCTATAATCCTCCTAGTTCGCCCACGGGCCTCATTGTAGCGTTCCTCTGCCCTTGTCCTGGGATTCCTCACTGGGGTCAGTAACCACGACAGGTTGGGGTAACCTGAGTCACCAATTAGCCACACACGGTGTCTCTGTAGTTGTTCCATCACATAAGGGATGCTGCTATTTCGCATGATGTACGCGTCATGCACTGACCCAGGGAACTTGCCATTTACATGGGAGATGTACTGGTCAGCCAAACAGACCACCTGGGCATTCATGGAATGATAACTTTTTCTGTTCCTGTACACCTGTTCACTTTCACTGGGGGGTACCAAAGCCACATGTGTCCCATCAATGGCACCAATGATGTTGGGAATATGTCCAAGGGCATAGAAATCACCCTTCACTGTAGGCAAATCCCCCACCTCAGGGAAAACGATGTATCTCCGTATGTGTTTGAGCAGGGCAGACAACACTCTGGACAACACCTTGGAAAACATAGGCTGAGACTTGGTGATTACTGCCACCGAAGGATTCACCGCAGGACAGCGCACCATTTACACAGGCACCACAGTCTAGGATGCCGGGATTACCTTGAAACCTTAAAATATGATTTTCAACCTTAAAGAAATTTATTACAGATTCTCAGTGATTTCTCAACAACCTTTTATCTACATTTTCTACCTTAAAATATGAAGGCTACTAGAACATTGAAAAACCATTGGAAACCTTAAGCCTTGATAAAGTCCCGTAGAGGACAAAACACGTGTCGGCTGAACTCGGATGAACTGAACTATCCTCCTTCAATTGGATGAAGATATTATCTTTCAATCTTCTAATTGGACAATCTCATTTATTTAATCAATTTATGGGACTTTATATGTTCCCTTTTTTAGGGGATTATCACCTGATGGTGGATATGATATTTATTTGTTTTTGTATCTATTTCATTTACAAATAGGCTTTATGTTTATATTTAGAGTGATATTATTCTAGACTTTTTTCCAGAAACCTTTGTATGACAACTTTTTATGTCCATATTAAATATTATGTTTATGAACTATCCAATTACGTAATTATGATTCTCTTCTGCTATCTGTAAATGAATACACATCATATTGATACCACCGTGATGGGAGTGTACACTATGTTTCCTTCACATATTCAATGAGCCACAAAAATATCTTTTATAAGACAACATTACTATCTGTGTGCTCCATTCTCTCTTTGAACATAATCAACTTGCTGGTACAAGATTTCTTGTTCCAATACACATGCCTGACAACGGACATGTTCTGAATGTTTGAGCACTCCAACAACACTCTAAAATATAGGAATGTGCGGTAATCCTTTGGTTTTTCTGTTGTCAGTTCATTCAAATAGGCTGAGACATCCCTGATGAAATGGCCACTGTTGTTTGAAATTACCCACTTGCTAAGAAATGGAGTACTGACAGCACCTGCACTAGAGGGGGGATCCCTGTGGGTTGGCGGATGGGTGACATCAGGTCTGCCTCCAGCTGGGCACACAATTCATGTATAGTGGCTCGGTCAAGCCTGTATGTCAGAATGACATGTCGTTCCTCCATTGTCGACAGGTCCACCAGCGGTCTGTACACAGGAACATTCCTCCATCTCCTCGCAAGTCCCAGCGGACGGTGCCTAGGAAGGACAACAGCGAGCACAGAGTCAATCAACCCACAGGCAAGTTCCCACAGCTTGCACAGTACACGATTCTCTATGCATTGAATGGCTTGTATGAGTGTCGATGCAAGGCCTATGCATGTGTGACGCAGAAGAAATTAAGCCATGTGGGCCGTTGAAATGGCGGCTGCCTGACCTGTGAAGTGCGACAATGGGATGTGAGGTCAATGCGCTGGCGTGGCACACCGTGGCGGTAGGCAGTCGAAGACCGCGGCGCAAAACCGCATTGGTTAACATTGAACCCTATGCGTTTCAGGAGCCAATGACGAAGTGCGCCGGCGGTCGCGGGACGCACCGCTACGGTACGCACCGCCGCGGACGTGACCGCCATTTTCTATCTGCTTAATCACTCGAGACCTGATCATCCACAGGAGAGGACCTATACTGCAAGTGCTGCTGTGACCTCGGTCTGGAAGATACAATGGCTGCTGTGACTGGGGAAAGGGCCCCTGCCTTCACTTCTGAAGAATTGGAGAAACTCGTGGATGGGGTCCTCCCCCAGTATGCGCTACTCTACGGTCCTCCAGACCAACAGGTAAGTACACTGGGAGCATGCTTTGGGGGCAATGCCTGTGTTGAGTCGGGTGGATGAAAGATGGTGGGGAGGGGAGCGATTGAGGCATGCATCAAACGATGGATGAGAGCATGTGCCACATGGCAAGGGTGGGGATGGGGGGGCCACTCACACCGAGCATGCAGAAAATTATAATAATGTTATTTCTCCCCCTGTACATGTCACATAAGTCAGCGCCCATCAGAAAATCGACATTTGGCGTGCCATCGCCAAGGACGTCCGGACCCTGGGGGTCCACAACAGACGGGGCACCCACTGCCGCAAGAGGTGGGAGGACATCCGCCGTAGGAGCAGGAAGACCGCGGAGGCTCTGCTGGGGATGGCCTCCCAACGTAGGAGGGGTGCCACTCGTCAATTGACCCCCCTGATGTCTCGGATCCTGGCGGTGGCCTACCCAGATTTGGATGGGCGCGTGAGGACATCACAGCAGACACAAGGGGGTGAGTACCAGCACATTCTGCTATCTTAGCGCGCAGTGGAGGTGTCTGGGTGGGGGAGGAGGGCTGTGGGTATCCCTAGGCCAGGGCGATTTCTGTAGGCTAGGCCCCTCCGTAAGGCATGGCCCTGTGCCCCGCCCCCCACCTCTGTAGGTTGCCAAGTGCAGCTATCCATGGCCCTGTGTCACCTATGTGTGCAATTGTCATCCATAGGCTTGTAGGCCAAGTCCCAATGATTGAGTAGTGTACCCCAAGTGCGCGGCGTAGTGCAGGGGGCTTCTGTGTCTGTCCTCTCCGCCAACTGTGTTGCCAATGGATGCACTCAACATGTCTTCATTCCCCCCCCCCCTTTTTTGCTGCTCTTCCTGTTCATGTGTGCATTAGCATCATCAGGTGGAGGAGAAGTGGCATCGGAGCACGAGGGAGCTGCATCTCACATGGCCCTGGAGGGCCATGCAACCGACTCGGAGTTCACCAGTGAGACGGAGGGCGAGGGGAGCTCCACAACGGGGACACGTGGAGACATCAGCGACACAGACACGTCCTCGGAAGGGAGCTCCCTTGTGGTGGCGGCAACATCCGTGCCCACCGCAACAACAGGTACAGCTGCCACCCAGCGCACCAGCTCCGCCCTCCCAGCAGCCCCTCTGCGATCGCCCCGTGCCCACTCGCACACGAAGGCGGGCATCTCCTTCGCCCCAGGCACCTCAGGCCCTGCCCCAGTTACCCCTGCTGCCCTCAGTGAGGAGGTCATTGACCTCCTCAGGACGCTCATTGTTGGGCAGTCTACCCTTTTGAATGCCATCTAGGGGGTAGAAAGGGAGGTGCATCGGAGCAATGCATACCTGGAGGGCATTCATTCGGGTCAGGCTGCCCATCAGCGATCGTTCAACGCTCTGGCCTCAGCACTGACGGCAGCCATTGTCCCTGTCTCCTGCCTCCCTCCTCCAACTTCCTCCACCCAGTCCCACTCCCCTGTTCCTCTGCCTATCCCAGATACACCTACAGACCAGCCTGCACACACCTCAACACCCAAGGGCAGCTCATCCAGACATAAGCACCACACATCACACAAGCATTCACACAAGCAACAGCCACATGCAGACATACCAACAGCCACTGCCTCCTCTGTGTCCCCCTCCTCCTCGTCTCCCTCCTCCCTCCCTGTGACGTCTCCACTCACACTTGCATGCACAACATCATCAGCCACTACGTCCATCACCAGCACACCCACCAGAACACTCCGCACACGTGCAGTCACCACACCCACTGCCATTTATACGTCCCCTGTCCTCTCTCCCAGTGTGTCTGTCACCCCCTCTTCCAAACCACACAAACGCAGGCAGCCACCCACCCAACAGCAATCCACCTCACGACAGCCTCCGTCACAAGCACCTGCACCCAAAGACACCACACTTGACTCTCCTACAACCACATCCTCTTCCTCCACTCCCATACCCACTGCACCTACCCTTCCCACTGCTCCTAAAAAGTTTTTCCTGTCCAAAATTAACCTCTTTCCATCACCTGACCCACCCCCTCCATCTCGTAAGAGTCCAATCAGCACCTCAGCCACCACAACCCCTGGACCTACAAGGTCCATTGTACAGGGATATTGGAGTCCACCACCTTCAAGGGCAGCAACATCAGCCAGCAGTAAAGGGACAGCCAGCCAACCCCCTGGGAAGAAAACCAATAAAGGCAAGGCCCGGCGCGAGAGGCCAGAGACGGCAGCCTCCAAAGGCACTACCTTGGCACCGTCAGGAAGTGGGGTGCCACTTGGCACATCTACAAAGGGAGTCAAGGGCCACAGAGAATCACGGAAGGATGGCAAGGGCAGCACGGCTGACAAGTCCGGCAGCAGGCGAGCTGCCCAGGAGGGCCCCACCAGCCCCATTCCGGGTGTGAAGGAGGACACCCACGGGCCCGGGACTCCAGCACAGGAGGGCCCCGGAAGCGAGAAGTCGGATGGCGAGTGAACTCCATGTATTGGCCGGATATGGTGCCCTGGAGACACATGTCAAAAACCGCTGAACAGGGCCCTTCAAGACAAGCACCGCTGAACAGGGCCCTTCAAGACAAGCACTGCTAAACAGGGCCCTTCAAGACAAGCACCGCTGAACAGGGCCTTTCAAAACAAGCACCGCTGAACAGGGCACCGCCGTCTCAAGAACCGCTGAACAGGGCCCTTCAAGACAAGCACCGCTGAACAGGGCCTTTCAAGACAAGCACCGCTGAACAGGGCACTGCCGTCTCAAGAACCGCTGAACAGAGCACTGCCGTCTCAAGAACCGCTGAACAGGGCCCTTCAAGACAAGCACCGCTGAACAGGGCCCTTCAAGACAAGCACCACTGAACAGGGCCCTTCAAGACAAGCACCGCTGAACAGGGCCCTTCAAGACAAGCACCGCTGAACAGGGCCCTTCAAAACAAGCACCGCTGAACAGGGCACCGCCGTCTCAAGAACCGCTGAACAGGGCCCTTCAAGACAAGCACCGCTGAACAGGGCCCTTCAAGACAAGCACCGCTGAACAGGGCCCTTCAAGACAAGCACCGCTGAACAGGGCACCGCCGTCTCAAGAACCGCTGAACAGGGCCCTTCAAGAACAGCACCGCTGAACAGGGCCCTTCAAGACAAGCACCGCTGAACAGGGCACCGCCGTCTCAAGAACCGCTGAACAGGGCCCTTCAAGACAAGCACCGCTGAACAGGGCACCGCCGTCTCAAGAACCGCTGAACAGGGCCCTTCAAGACAAGCACCGCTGAACAGGACCCTTCAAGACAAGCACCGCTGAACAGGGCACCGCCGTCTCAAGAACCGCTGAACAGGGCCCTTCAAGACAAGCACCGCTGAACAGGGCCCTTCAAGACAAGCACCGCTGAACAGGGCCCTTCAAGACAAGCACCGCTGAACAGGGCACCGCCGTCTCAAGAACCGCTGAACAGGGCCCTTCAAGACAAGCACCGCTGAACAGGGCCCTTCAAGACAAGCACCGCTGAACAGGGCCCTTCAAGACAAGCACCGCTGAACAGGGCACCGCCGTCTCAAGAACCGCTGAACAGGGCCCTTCAAGACAAGCACCGCTGAACAGGGCCCTTCAAGACAAGCATCGCTGAACAGGGCACCGCCGTCTCAAGAACCGCTGAACAGGGCCCTTCAAGACAAGCACCGCTGAACAGGGCCCTTCAAGACAAGCACCGCTGAACAGGGCACCGCCGTCTCAAGAACCGCTGAACAGGGCCCTTCAAGACAAGCACCGCTGAACAGGGCACCGCCGTCTCAAGAACCGCTGAACAGGGCCCCTCAAGACAAGCACCGCTGAACAGGGCCCTTCAAGACAAGCACCGCTCCGCTGGGCCCTTCAAGACAAGCACCGCTCCGCTGGGCCCTTCATCTCAAGCACCGCTCCACTGGGCCCTTCAAGACAAGCACCGCTCCGCTGGACCCTTCATCTCAAGCACCGCTCCGCTGGGCCCTTCATCTCAAGCACCGCTCCGCTGGGCCCTTCAAGACAAGCACCGCTCCGCTGGGCCCTTCATCTCTGCACCGCTCCGCTGGGCCCTTCATCTCAAGCACCGCTCCGCTGGGCCCTTCAAGACAAGCACCGCTCCGCTGGGCCCTTCATCTCTGCACCGCTCCGCTGGGCCCTTCATCTCAAGCACCGCTCCGCTGGGCCCTTCAAGACAAGCACCGCTCCGCTGGGCCCTTCATCTCTGCACCGCTCCGCTGGGCCCTTCAAGACAAGTAATCATAAAATGCCGGTGTTGAATCTTACCTGTGTGTTATTGAAAATACTGTAGTATCACTCTGTCCCTGTTGTCTGTGTCGTCCCCGTCGTCTTCCTCCTCTTCACTCTCCACAGGTTCCACCGCTGCCACAACACCACCATCTGGCCCATCCTCCTGCAGGAAAGGCACCTGGCGTCGCAAAGCCAGGTTGTGAAGCATACAGCAGGCCACGATGATATGACACACCTTCTTTGGTGAGTACATTAGTGATCCACCTGTCATATGCAGGCACCTAAACCTGGCCTTCAGGAGGCCGAAGGTCCGCTCGATCACCCTTCTAGTACGCCCATGGGCCTCATTGTACCGTTCCTCTGCCCTGGTCCTGGGATTCCTTACTGGGGTCAGTAGCCAGGACAGGTTGGGGTAACCAGAGTCACCTATTAGCCACACACGGTGTCTCTGTAGCTGTTCCATCACATAAGGGATGCTGCTATTTCGCCTGATGTACGCGTCATGCACTGACCCAGGGAACTTGGCATTTACATGGGAGATGTACTGGTCTGCCAAACAGACCACCTGGACATTCATCGAATGATAACTTTTTCTGTTCCTGTACACCTGTTCACTTCCTCTGGGGGGAACCAAAGCCACATGGGTCCCATCAATGGCACCAATGATGTTGGGGATATGTCCAAGGGCATAGAAATCACCCTTCACTGTAGCCAAATCGCCCACCTCTGGGAAAACAATGTAGATCCGCATGTATTTCATCAGGGCAGACAACTCTCTGGACAATACCTTTGAAAACATAGGCTGGGACATCCCTGATGAAATGGCCACTGTAGATTGAAATGACCCACTTGCCAAAAAATGGAGTACTGACAGAACCTGCACTAGAGGGGGGATCCCTGTGGGTTGGCGGATGGGTGACATCAGGTCTGGCTCCAGCTGGGCACACAGTTCCTGTATAGTGGCACGGTCAAGTCTGTATGTCAGTATAAAATGTCTTTCTTCCATTGTCGACAGGTCCACTAGCGGTCTGTACACCGGAGGATTCCTCCATCTCCTCGCAAGTCCCAGCGGACGGTGCCTAGGAAGGACAACATGGAGCACAGAGTCAAGCAACCCACAGGTACGTTCACACAGCCTGCACAGTACACGATTCTCTATGCATTGAAAGGCTTGTATGAGTGGCAATGCAAGGCCTAGGCCTGTGTGACGCAGAAGAAATTAAGCCATGTGGGCCCTTGAAATGGCGGCTGCCTGACCTGTGAAGTGTGATATGTGAGGTCAATGCGCTGGCGTGGCACACCGTGGCGGTAGGCGGTCGAAGACCGCGGTGCAAAGCCGCATTGGTTAACATTGAACCCTATGGGTTTCAGGAGCCAATGAGGATGTGCGCCGGCGGACGCGGTACGCACCGCCGCGGTACGTACCGCCGCGGCCATGACCGCCATTTTCTATCTGCTTAATCACTCAAGACCTGATCATCCACAGGAGAGGACCTATACTGCAAGTGCTGCTGTGACCTCGGTCTGGAAGAGACAATGGCTGCTGCGACTGGGGAAAGGGCCCCTGCCTTCACTTCTGAAGAATTGGAAAAACTCGTGGATGGGGTCCTCCCCCAGTATGCGCTACTCTACGGTCCTCCAGACCAACAGGTAAGTACACTGGGACCATGTTTTGTGGCCTATGCCTGGGTTGAGTGGTGTGAATGAACGACGGTGCGGAGGGGAGCGAATGAGGCATGCATCAAACAACAGATGAGAGCATGTGCCACATGGCAAGGGTGAGGAGGGGGGCCACTCACATCGAGCATGCAGAAAATGTTGATATATTTCTTGTCTCTCCCTGTACGTATCACATAGGTCAGCGCCCATCAGAAAATAGACATATGGCGTGCCATCGCCAAGGACGTCCGGACCCTGGGGGTCCACAACAGACGGGGCACCCACTGCCGCAAGAGGTGGGAGGACATGCACCGCGGGAGCAGAAAGACCGCGGAGGCTCTGCTGGGGATGGCCTCCCAACGTAGGAGGGGTGCCAGTCGTCTATTGACCCCCCTGACCCTGATGTCCCGGATCCTGGCGGTGGCCTACCCCGATTTGGATGGGCGCGTGAGGACATCACAGCAGACACAAGGGGGTGAGTACAAGCACATTCTGCTATCTTAGCGTGCAGTGGAGGTGTCTGGGTGGGGGAGGAGGGATGTGGGTATCCCTAGGCCAGGGCGATTTCTGTAGGCTAGTCCCCTCCGTAAGGCATGGCCCTGTGTCCCCGCCCTCCACCTCTGTAGGGTGCCAAGTACAGCTATCCATGGCCCTGTGTCACCTATGTGTGCAGTTTTCGTCCATTGGCTTGTAGGCCAGGTCTCACTGATTGCGTAGTGTACCCCAAGTGCGCGGCGTAGTGCAGGGTGCTTCTGTGTCTGTCCTCTCCGCCAACTGTGTTACCAATGCATGCACTCAACATGTCTTTATATCCCCCCCTTTTTTTTTCTGCACTTCCTGTTCATGTGTGCATTAGCATCATCTGGCGGAGGAGAAGTGGCATTGGAGCACGAGGGAGCTGCATCTCACATGGCCCCGGGGGGCCATGCAACGGACTCGGATTTGACCAGTGACACGGAGGGCGAGGGGGGCTCCACAATGGGGACACGTGGAGACATCAGCGACACCAACACGTCCTCGGAAGGGAGCTCCCTTGTGGTGGCGGCAACATCCGTTCCCACCGCAACAACAGGTACAGCCGCCACCCAGCGCACCAGCTCCGCCCTCCAAGCAGCCCCTCAGCGTTCGCCCCGTGCCCGCTCGCACACCAAGGCGGGCATCTCCTTCGCCCCAGGCACCTCAGGCCCTGCCCCAGTTACCCCTGCTGCCCTCAGTGAGGAGGTCATTGACCTCCTCCGGACGCTCATTGTTGGGCAGTCTACCCTTTTGAATGCCATCCAGGGGGTAGAAAGGGAGGTGCATTGCAGCAATGCATACCTGGAGGGCATTCATTCGGGTCAGGCTGCCCATCAGCGATCGTTCAACGCTCTGGCCTCAGCACTGACGGCAGCCATTGTCCCTGTCTCCAGCCTCCCTCCTCCAACTCCCTCCACCCAGTCCCACTCCCCTGTTCCTCTGCCTATCCCAGACACACCTACAGACCAGCCTGCACACACCTCAACACCCAAGGGCAGCTCATCCAGACATAAACACCACACATCCCACAAGCATTCACACAAGCAACATCCACATGCAGACATGCCAACAGCCACTGCCTCCTCTGTGTCCCCCTCCTCCTCGTCTCCCTCCTCCCTCCCTGTGATGTCTCCACTCACACTTGCATGCACAACATCATCAGCCACTACGTCCATCACAAGCACACCCACCAGAACACTACGCACACGTGCAATCACCACCCCCACTGCCATTTACACGTCCCATGTGTCCTCTCCCACTGTGTCTGTCACCCCCTCATCCAAATCATACAAACGCAGGCAGCCACCTACCCAACAGCCATCCACCTCACGACAGCCTCTGTCACAAGCACCTGCACCCAAAGACACCACACTTGACTCTCCTACGACCACATCCTCTTCCTCCACTCCCATACCCACTCCACCTACCCTTCCCATTGCTCTGAAAAAGCTTTTCCTCTCAAAATTGAACCTCTTTCCATCACCTGACCCACCCCCCCCATCTCGTAAAAGTCCAATCAGCACCTCAGCCACCACAACCCCTGGACCTACAAGGACCATCGTCCAGGGATTTTGAAGTCCACCACCTTCGAGGGCAGCTACATCGGCCAGCAGCAAAGGGACAGCCAGCCTACCCCCTGGGAAAAAGTCTAAAAAAGGGAAGGCCCGGCGCGAGAGGACAGAGACGGCAGCCTCCACAGCCACCACCCTGGCCCCGTCAGGAAGTGGGGTGCCACCTGGCACATCTACAAAGGGAGGCAAGGGCCACAGAGACTCAAGGAAAGATGGCAAGGGCAGCACGGTAGACAAGTCCGGCAGCAGGCGAGCAGCCCAGCAGGAGGGCCCAACCAGCCCCATTCCTGGGATGAAGGAGGACACCCACGGGCACGGGACACCAGCACAGGAGGGCCCAGCAAGCAAGAAGTCGGATGGCGAATGAACACCATCTATTGTCCGGATCTGGTGCCCTGGAGACACATGTAAAGAACCGCTGAACAGGGCCCTTCAAGACCAGCACCGCTGAACAGGGCACCGCCGTCTCAAGCACCGCTCCGCTGGGCCCTTCCTCTCAAGCACCGCTCCGCTGGCCCTTCCTCTCAAGCACCGCTCCGCTGGGCACCGCCATCTCAAGCACCGCTCCGCTGGGCCCTTCCTCTCAAGCACCGCTCCGCTGGGCACCGCCGTCCCAAGCACCGCTCCGCTGGGCCCTTCCTCTCAAGCACCGCTCCGCTGGGCCCTTCCTCTCAAGCACCGCTCCGCTGGGCACCGCAGTCTCAAGCACCGCTCCGCTGGGCCCTTCATCTCAAGCACCGCTCCGCTGGGCCCTTCATCTCAAGCACCGCTGGCCCATTGGCAGAAGGGGCGGCCCGTATCAGTGTTGGGCAGGGCTGCACGATACACTCTGGCCACCAAGACGCCTCCAGTACCAGTGGAGTCTGTCATCCACTTGAGAGACTGTGGCTTTGCACTCCCCAGGATGGCACAGTGGGCAGGCCACCCACTGTAGAGACTAGTGAGACTGTGGCTTTGCACTCCCCAGGATGGCACAGTGGGCAGGCCACCCACTGTAGAGACTTGTGAGACTGTGGCTTTGCACTCCCCAGGATGGCACAGTGGGCAGGCCACCCAGTGTAGAGACTTGTGAGACTGTGGCTTTGCACTCCCCAGGATGGCACAGTGGGCAGGCCACCCACTGTAGAGACTTGTGAGACTGTGGCTTTGCACTCCCCAGGATGGTACAGTGGCCATGGAGGCCCCTCGTGGATCTAGCGTCGTGGACTCATGTGGCTGAGGTGCCTCCCCTTCCCTTCCCCCTGAGGTGCCTGTAGTTTTTCTATCTGATGCCCCTGCAGTGTTCTCTCCAATGGATTCGGGTCTCCGGTGTGGGCTTTGTCCATGTGTTGAGGACCATTGGCCCACGTACAATGACTGTAAGCCAATTTATACGGGACAATTTACACATGTGTATATAGTTATTGGATGTCCGAATTACTTATTTACTTAGGCTTATAATATATTTGGTTTTCAATATCATATTTTTTTGTCTTCGCATTCTTCCATGGGGTTTGGGGGGTGTTACTCTGAGTTGTTGCTCTGCATTGGTGTGTAGGTAGTTGGGGGGGGATGGGGTGTCGAGGATGTATGTGCCCGTTACCTTTTCTCCTCCCCCCTCCCCTGTGTCGTAGGTGCAGTACTCACCGTAGTCTTCTGTGCCGGCGTTCGTGCTCCTGGTAGAGGAGAAGGTAGACAATTGCTGGTAGGATGTGTAGTTCGGGTTCCATGCTGTCCAGATTCCTCGTGGAGTGTGTAGAGGTGAGCGTTTTCCCGTTCGTTGTCTGTTTCCGTGTTTTTATCGGCGGGGCTCCCGCCCCGGAAAAGGTGGCGGATTGGTGAGTTGTTATAGGGTGGGCGGTACATTGTCTGCTGCCTGTCTGTTGGCGGTGACCGCCGCGCTGTTTGTTTGTTCCGCCGTGGCGGTCGGAGTGTTAAAGTGGCGGTGTCTGTTGGCGGTTCCCGCCAGGGTCAGAATTCCATTTTTTTGGCCGCCTGCCTGTTGGCGGGTTGGCCGCCGCTTTAACAGCGACCGCCAGGGTTGGAATGACCCCCAAAGTGTCTAATAATGGTGTATGGATAGATCGCCAACCAGGTCCCAGAATTAACTTTATCAATGTGCTGCATAGCTTGTTGGATTCATGTATGGAACATCCTAATTTTAATGTCCCGGGTGACCCTAATTTTCACTTAGATTTAGTAGATAATAGGGGAACCCTCCATTTGACTGTTGCAGCAGTTTCGGTTTCACGCAAGTGGTTAGGGAGTCCACTCATAAGGCCAATCATATTTAAGGTGGTAGTTGTACCCATCAGCCTGGTCTTTCATTTGTGAAGGAGCTGCCTTTGGTGTGGACAGATCACAAGGCAGTCTTTTTTAAACTAACAGCTGCACCCCTAACTCAAGGCCCATTAAGATGGGCAAGTCACTGAAAATGAGACCCTAGCGCAAGATGGATAAATTTAAGCTTGAAGGCATCTCATTGAAAGATACCCCTCTAATAGATGATGCGGGAGATACCTGCAGCAGAGAATTGTTATAGCTGGATTGACGTGGCAGTCACCCCGCTCCCCTTGGGAAAACAGGTAGAAAGTTATAGGAAACGCCCCACAGCTCCTTGGTATTGAATAGAGCCTAGGAAACTGAAACAAAGATGTTGTGCTTTGGAGCGTAAATAGAGAAAAGCGTAAGAAAGTGAAGCCAGGCTGGCTTATAAAGCAGCCTGTGATGAGTACAAAGCTGGAATCATAAGGGAAAAGACAAAATACTAAACTGAGAAGATAAATTCTGCACATAATTCCACAGCGGAATTATTTAAAACTATTACTTATCTTTCTAGTGCTGAGCAAAACAAAGTTTTTACTCTCAATCAAGTTTTTTGTGAGGAAATAGAGGAGTTTTTCAGTCAAAAGTCAACCGTGTTTTTGAGTCACTTTTGGCTGGATTGCTCGTATCTGGTCCCAGTGTCCCTCCCTGTGCAATATCTGATCAGTCCCATATTAACAATTGTGATACCACAGATATTGGGTATAATTTTCCCATCTTGACAGAGGATAAAATTATCAAGTGACTGGAAACAACTAAATCGAGTTGCCCTGCTGACTCTTGCCCGCCATATGTGGCACATACTGTTTCCAACATCATCTAGGTACATTTAACAAAACTTCTAAACAGTCCACTGATTGGCAGTGATTTCCCTGCAGCCTGGAAAAAAGCATTGATTCTCCCCATATTAAAAAACCCTCATTAGACCCTATGACTGTGAAAAATTATCGGCCTATTTTTTTCCCCCTCCCGGCTAAAATACTGGAAAAAGTCCTGAATGAGGTCCTTATGAGGTACCTGGATCCGCACAATGTCCTTTACCCAGCCCAGCATGGTTTCTGACCTAAACACTGTACTGAGTCCGCACTACGTTGTGCAACTGAGGAAATCCGTCCGGCGGTAGGTAAGGGAGGCAAGGCGGCGCTGGTCCTCTTGGATCTCTCAGCAGCGTTTGACACAGTAAATCACTCTATTTTGATCAACCGGCTGAGGACTATCGGGATTGGCGGCACAGCGCTTGCAATACTTAGCGCCTTCTTATCCAACTAAGAACAAAAAGTAGAGATCGGGGGCTTTAAGACTAAGCCCTTTACCCTCCCACGTGGGGTCCCTCAGGGATCTTCTTAGTTGCCTCCACTTTTTAACATCCATGTCACCCCACTTAGGGAGCTCATTCAATCTTATGGCTTCTCTGTCATTTCCTATGCAGATGACACTCAGATGGTTGTATCCTCATCCACTGAGGTTGGCGGGCTGGATAATGAGTTCAATAGCTGCCTACGACATGTCTCAGTCTGGATGAGGGACAACTGTCCGAAGTTGAATTCTGCTAAAATGGGGGTTTTACTCTTTGGAAACAACCCAGATTTTTGGAGTGTTTCTTGGTGCCTGGAGAATCTTGGTCCTCTTCACCCCCGTTAGCAAAGTTAGAAATTTAGGGGTGCTATCTGATGATCAGTTGGGCTTTTCAGATCAGGTAAATTCCATCAGTTCATCTTGTTTTTATCTCTTTAGGGTGTTGAAAAAGATTTTTCCATTCATCCCTTATGAGATGCAAAAAACTGTGGTGCTTGCCCTCAGGCTACCAAGGACTGATTGTTGTGATTCTTTGTACTTGGGCATGAACAAGCAGGCACAAGCTGAGCTGCAGTCCCTACAAAACGCAGCCGCATGTCTGCTCCTTACATTTCTCAAGCTTAGCCCCATAACTAACTAAACCTGGGATTGACATTGGCTGCCCATCTCTGACAGAGTAAAGTTTAAGGTCCCGTGCATTACGCATCGAGATGTACGCGGTACAGGACCTTAGTACTTACAAAATATTTGTAAATGGAACACAGAAACTGGTATTCGTACACAAGATCAATAAAACAAGATGGGGAGGGGACAGGTTTTCGTTTCTTGCCTGCAAACTCTGGAACTTTTTGCCAGAGTCCATTAGATCTCAAGCTAATCCTACCTTTTTCAGAAAAGGGTTGCAGATATGGGTCTCCAGCTCCTCTCTTAAATAGATTGTTATTCCACTGTGGTCCAATTGCTGCAAGCCCAAGACACCTTGGTTTTCGCACCCTTAATACGACTATTTGTGACTTACTTACTTTAGAGGAACATGGAAAGGGAATGATACTAAAGCTGATGAAGAGATTATTTAGAGGTGATGGAGACACGCACACAGCCACGCAACTCACACACAAAACACAAAAAGTACATAGCAACTACTTCGCATTTTTTCGTTTTATAGTGGAAGAAGGGGACGGGCCGAGAACTCTCTCTACATATTTATTTTGTTTATAAACCCCAAAATGTCCCACTTTAAGAAGCGAGAACTGATCTTCTGACCCGTCTTTGGAACATCTGTAGTTATTTCATTTTGTTCTTAGGAATCCATCTGCCAAATGCCTGTTAGAACCAACTTTTTAGGTCTGGCCTTAAAGGGAACTCTATATGTCTCGCCAGTCTATTGTTTTCCAAAATATTCAGACATAATATACAGAAAGAGGCTTTTGTTTAGCAGGCTTCATCCCTTGGTCTATTGAACTGACATTCACATGCCTGCTTCTGCCCACCACAGCACACAGCTGGGGGCCATCGTGCAGCCCACTTTACCCATTGGCTCCCACCACTTTGAGTGACTGCACTAAGCCTGTACACATTGTTTACATTTACTCAGCCTCGGCCCGTCCATTGCGGCAGAGGGCCATGCCCCCCCCCAACTTTTGCCCCTCAAGAAGATTATCTGTCAGGCTGAGCAAAGGTCAGCCTGACAGACACGCTTCATGATCAGGTCAGGCAGCCAGGAGCTAGACATGCATGATTTGTGCAGACTCCTGGCTGCCTGAGCTGAACTTTGCTGGGCTGAGGAGGTCACAGCCCCTATGGGCGTCACCTCCTCGGCTCAGCAAAGGTGCCTCAAGGCCCTCCCCCTTGGTGACGAGGGGAAGCGTCACCCATTGACTCCGACCTGGGCGCTCAGGTTTAAGCCCTGAAGCGCCCAGGGTGAGTGTCAATCCACCTAACGTCAGCCAATGAGGGAAGGCAGCAGTCCCAACCCTCCTGGGACCCCCGAGGCAGAGCTGAAGGTAAGTGTGTGTGTTTTTTAAAATGAACGTTTGGTGCATGCATGTATGTTTGCAATATTTGATAATGAGTGCTGTGAATGGATGTGTGTGTGTGTGAATGAATGAATGAGTTAGTGTGCATGTGTGTCCCACCCCCCTCCCTCCTAAATTTACCGGCCACCACTGCATTTTCTTTAAAATAGTTCCTTTCTCTTCAATGACAAAGCTCTTTCAAAGTGGGCCTCTTACATTTTTTTTGTATAATGTATTGAAAAAATGGCTCTTTATTTTACCTCCACTTCAGATGCCCAGTTACCTGGTGACATGTATATCATCGCCTTTTTAGGTCTGACATTAGACGAAACCTTTTGATTTCACTAAAATTATATTTATAATGTACTTACTTCTAGGGGCTTCCAGCCAGCCCTCTTCATTCATTGGTCTGCTGCTTTGCCATTCACATTTTTCTTCCAACCCTATAGGATACTGCAAGGAGCAGTGGGCTGGCCCACTTCAGCCACTGGCTAACTTCACTGTGAGTGATGGCATTCAGCTCCTTCACAAGTGCACATCTGCACACGAAGCAGTTCCAGATCGGGGCAGAAGTGCACTGCCAGATCTCTTTGGATGTCTCCGAAGTATGACACCCTGCATGGGAGGATAGGTAGGTAGAAGGTGCACTGTGAGATCTCTTCATGTCTTTCAGGAGGATGACAGAGGTGAATGAAAGGTCACGGTAGAGGTGCATTGTCAGATCTCTTAGTATGTGTCAGGGGAATGATACTGGTACATGACAGGACAGAGGTTTTGTTATGTTATGCAATGTCATGTTGTGTTATGTCATGCATGTTACGCAGATTTGTAGAGCGCACTATCACCCGGGAGGGTATGCTGGAGCTGAGCAGGTGTGGGTCCAGCCACAGCCAGGACTTCAGCTTCCGGCTGAATTCAAGAAGAGAGGAGGAGGCCGATAAATACAGCAGGAGGTCGTTCCACACTTTAGAAAAGACGCAGGAGAATGCTCGACCGCCAGATTCGTTTTTCTGTATGCGTGTGCTTTGTGCAAGTGGGAGCCCGGACAAGCGGAGGAGTCTGGAAGGTTGGTGAAAGCAGATGCGATTGTTGAGATGTGCTGGGCCAGTGGTGTGTAGCGCCTTGAAAGTGTAAGTGAGGAGTCTGAATTGTGCTCGTTTGTGAATGGGGAGACAGTGGAGCTCCTTCGGGTGTTGTGTGATGTGAGAGCGACATGGGAGGTGAAGAGGGGAAACACCCGGAAGAACGAGTCCTGTACCACGAGGTTGTGAAAAACTAAAGAGAAACAACGCTTTCGTTTTCCACGACTCCCTGGTTTCGGTACCTTAACCACACATGTCTGAACAACGTACATGCGTGGTTAAGGTACAGAAGGGAGTCAGAGTGGACGTGGTGAAGGAGGAGGTAAGTTGGGCTGAGACGGGGGCTGTTTTGGGGGGTGGGGTTGGGGGGCTGGGGGTGATTAGGGTTTGGGGGCAGGGTTTAGGTTTTAGGGGCGGGTGGCGACTCAGGGTATTTTTAGTTTTTGGGGTGGGGTGGGGGGCTGGGGGTGATTAGGGTTTGGGGGAGGGAAGGTCAGGGTTTAGGTTTAAGGGGTGGGGTGGGGGGCTGGGGTGGAAGCATGCTGGGCCGTGCATGCTGATTGGTAATGCCTTTAGCAGGAATGCGTTTACAATGGTAAAATCGTTGTAAACGCATTCGTGGTAAAGGCATTAGTGTTTAGAACGAGGTCGTTGTTCTGACCTCGTTGTTGAGCAACGGGTGGTTTAGGCACCCGTGGTTCCGACATATAACCGTTGAGAGTGATTCTGGCCACCGAGCTCTTAAAGGTTTGCAGCAGTGCATTGTCAGATCTCTTCGGCTCTCTCTGGAGTATGACCGTGGATCACAGGGCAAGGTAGCGGTGCATCGTAAGATCTCTTGGCATGTCTCAGTACTGGGGTGGCAGGATGTCTCTATGCTTTGCATACTGCAGGTGACCATAGAGGTCCACTGTTATGTTATGTCATTTTATGTCATGTTATGCAGCTTTAGTAAACCACAGGTTTACTAACTACTTGGCATGTCAGTGCTTCTTGTGGCAGGATGTGGTGTGTGGTTGTGCACTTGCCCACGGATGGCCTTCAACTGTATTCAACTGGCCTCGCCCTATTAGTGGCATAAGGAACCCGACACATAAAGTCACCCCACCAACCTCCTTTTTCAAGTCCCTCGACCCAAACACATCAGCAGGTGTGTCTGTGATAGAATTAGCTTCAAGGAGATGAACATGGCACATTAAAGAACATTTTCAGTGCTATAGGTTTACAGAATGGGGGTGCAGGGAACTTACATTACTGAGTCTTTAAGAAAAGGAAGGGCCTTCAGCAGCTTGCTTCATGCAAGATGCACGGATACAACTGAAATCGATTCAATAAGCAATGAAGACTAAACTATCATCAGTTTGTTTACCTCTTTATTGTAAACTGTGTTTTCTTCCTTCTCATGTCCAATTTTTTTCTTAGCTGTTTCACTTTTTATAGAAAAAACCTCGACACAGTGAAGTGCCGACCATGTGCCATGAATAAAGAAATATGGGCCATATGTACAAAATTGCGGGTTTGCCATTTCCTAATAGCACTGCGATGTGCAACAGTGTGTTTAACACTGGTAGCGATTCCCTGTGGGTCGCAAATGGACCTGCCTCATCAATATTCATGAGGCAGGTCACAATTTGCGACCCACTGTGAATGGCCAAAATCAAAGAGATGGTGGCCTGCTGGGGTCAGCAGACCACCATGCCTGTGATTGTTTTTTAAATAAAGCATTTTTGAGGGTCGAGTCTGCGTTGCATGCGCTCACGCATGCGTATCGCAGCGAGACGCTCTAGTTATTAGGAAAGGGCTTAGAGCCCTGTCGACGTCACGTCAGTGTGTTTGATTGGTTTGTGGGCTTGCCTAGTAAAATCTGCTTGCTTTCATTAGTGGAAGGCATGCAGAAGTCATGCCTTTTCCGGTGGATAGCCCTCCTCGAGCGCAGCGACCAAGTACAGAAAACATGCGAGGCTCACTGTTTTCTGTCGGATCGTGGACTACTTTTTCTCTATTTTCCTAGCGCGATTTCGCTTGGCAGAAGTCGAGCGCTTACACAGTTAATTTCACATTTTTACGTACATAAAAGCACTTTTGCCGATAGATGAAAAGTCGGGTTAGGAGTTTACAACGCGATCAGCTCTAACATGAGCAAACGCGAGACCCGTTGCATTGCAAATGCTTGTTTTGTGATGCAGCCTGTTTTCCTAAAAGGAAAACGGAATGCATTACAAAAACAAAAATGAAAAGTTTTCTTTTCATTTTTTAAGAGTACGCAATGGTCTGTAGGACCACTGCCTGCTCTTGAAAAATGTTTGCACCCACATTCTCAAATGGGTTACTACCTCCTTCAAGGAGTCAGTAAAATGTGAATGTTTTGTGACCGCATTTCGGTCGCAAAACATTCACACATACCAGTGCAATTCGCTATTAGGAAAAGACGCCTTAAACATGTCCCTTCCTAATACCAAATTGAAAAAGCAAAATGCAATTTTGGTAACAAGTTACCAAGTCGCATTTCGCCTTCGTACATTGTAAAAAGCATTTTTCCAGTCGCAAACAGCTCAATGGGTTGTTTGCGACCGGATAAATGATTCGTACATCTGGCCCCAGGTTCTTTGATTCAGAAGAGATATTGCATTACAGCTAAAGGAAAAGGAGACTTAGATTTGGATCCTAGTTCCCAAATGACCAAATACAGTGACCTTAGGAAATTTACTGTAGCTCCCTATGCAGTGTTTTTATTCGTCTGCCAAGCTGGACGTGCATAGACTTGAAACACTCTGTACCTGAGACATGAACATCATCCCCACATCACTCTGAGTGGGCGACCACAACCACTTCCAGATGTTCTGAGATGCTGCTAATAACAAAATGTAGGTATTTTGTAAATTTAGTTTTTTTATGTGTTTGTAATTGATATTTTTAGGATATTATTTTTTTGTTATTTTTAATTAAATTAATTATTATATATTTTCCAACCCATTCTCTATTGTTATTTAGGTTGGAGTGGAAATATTACATCTGGGAAAAGTAAATCTGATTCGTCCAAAGTCCAATGCTTTCCCTTTACTACTTTTTAGGCTGGAAATTTTGAGACAGACAATACATACTTCAGAAAAGCAAAAAATATCCCATTAAAGAAAAAAGAGAAAAAAATAAGAAGAGAAACCTTCACCATCAAGCATAAAATGCAAAATGTAATTGGTAATGAGAGTTTTCTGCTTTTTTGGAGGAGTTCATCTGGTATCAAAGATTTTGAAGAGACCTCACAGTAGTAGAGAGTTTTACTTGTCGATTGATAGGATATTGCTGCCCGATCTGTGTATTTCAAATACACAAAAACCTAATCTAATGTAGAATCCAGGTCAAGGGGTCATGATAGTCAGCGCTGAATGTGGCAGACATCTGACATAAAGTCCCCCGCCGTACATTATAAGGATATTGAAAGTTGCCCAGGAGTTCCCTGACCATTTAGAGGAATGAGGCTGAAGGCTGAGTTCCTTTACAAAGGGCATGAACCTCTGAGGTGATTTGCAATATCCTTTTAATATATGACTGGGGTACTTTATTCCTTATAATGGATGTCATATCATCACACTTCCAACAAACTGCTTACATCATAGGTGTCCTGCTCATGTTCATTGCAGACAAGATAAAAAAAAACAGATTCTGTATCGTGAAATTAAACATGCCAAAAAGCGGTAAGTAATTGTTGCAAAAAAGATATTAGAATCAACTTAATGTAAGCCATGTTAATTAGATTATGTTGCTCAGAATGTGTAAAAAAATGCAGGGAAATTATATTCTTTCTTAAATGAACTATATTGTGGAAAAAATAAACATTTCCATAAATATCTTTCTGTTGATCACTTTTTCTTTTTACAAAAAGGTATCAGAAGGAAAAGCCAGTTCCCGTTTTCCTTGTTTAAATTGCAGCTATAATTATTCTGTGTGACTTGCCTTTCACTTTGGCTGCTGGTTCTGGCAGGAGGCATTGTGACATCACTATTCAACAGTAACAACTTATTACAATTGAGCAGCTATGTCATTTCTTTATTACAGGCAACTAGAGACATCACAAGTCTTTAAAGACCGGCTTTAATAAAGGATTTCAGGCCCCCATGTGTTATAGATCGAACAGTAAGTACTCTGACCTCGACTACATCAGCTGCTTCATAGAAATCATTAAGTTACGAAATCAGAAGTTATTCTGTGTCTTGGAATAAAGGAGAGCTGCCTGCAATGGGTGCAAGAGAACAGATGAACATGTCTAAATTTCATATGCATACCATTTTTTAAAAACAAACACGAGAGAGGGAAGGTTTCTAGATACAAAATCAGACTTATCGCAAATCAGTTAAGCAGCTCTACTGATTTGTACTGCATTGCGGCTATTATAAAGACTGTTTCTTCCAAAATGATCCACTAAAACATCCAATGCTAATCTTAAATAAATATGTGAATATCTACAACTAGCTTTTCCATGCCTTAAGGGCAATATCATCCGAAATAATATGAAACACTCTCAAAACTACTTGTTTACAAGATTCGGACGCATCAGCCCGATGCGTCTGATTTTTTGTGCTGCCCTACGATCCCCTAACAACGCCATGGATGCGCAGTATTTACGATGCAGAGCTCCATGCCGCATGTTTTCACAGATGCGTCAGAAATACTCCCGCATCTGTTGGTGCTAAACTCACACATTGCTGAACAAGCTCCAACAAAATTATGCTACACCAGCAATGCAAGGAGGTCCCCTTAGATAAAAGCCCTGCATCAATTTTACGCCTCTTCTGAGCACATAGTTATATTCGGACACAGTGAAGTCGCAGAATGACTCAGTAAAATGGTGCAGGTATAATGTGACACAAGGGTTTACAAACTAATTCATTGGGCGTAATGCGTCAGCTTGCAAATATGAAGCAGTGTAGAGCACTGCTAGCGCCACCGCTACGTCCAAAAAATATGACGCAGCAGCGGCACAAGGGGCTTGTAAATGAAGCCCAAAGCGTTTAGCATCTCTCTTTTTACCTATATATTAATTAATCAGGTATTTCATCAAAAAGCTTTTCCACATAGCTTCTTTAGAATACGAGATCTGACATCTCAGCGAAGTTTCAAGCTGGAAAGGGTCTTATGCCTTTTAGGGATTGTAAGGAAATGCCTCCTTGGCATGGTTACCCCCTGACTTTCTGCCTTTGCTGATGCCAAGGTTTGATTGGAAGTGTGCTGGGACCCTGCTAACCAGGCCCCAGCACCAGTGTTCTTTCCCTAAACTGTACCTTTGCTTCCACAGTTGGCACAGCCCTGGCACTCAAAAAAGTCCCTTATAAGTTGGTACCCCTGGTACCAAGGGCCCTGATGCCAGGGAAGGTCTCTAAGGGCTGCAGCATGTCTTATGCCACCCTGGGGACCCCCTCACTCAGCACATGCACACTGCCTCACAGCTTGTGTGTGCTGGTGGGGAGAAAATGACTAAGTCGACATGGCACTCCCATCAGAGTGCCATGCCAACCTCACACTGCCTGTGGCATAGATAAGTCACCCCTCTAGCAAGCCTTACAGCCCTAAGGCAGGGTGCACTATACCACAGGTGAGGGCATATGTGCATGAGCACTATGCCCCTACAGTGTCTAAGCAAAACCTTAGACATTGTAAGTGCAGGGTAGCCATAAGAGTATATGGTCTGGGAGTTTGTCAAACACAAACTCCACAGTTCCATAATGGCTACACTGAAATCTGGGAAGTTTGGTATCAAACTTCTCAACACAATAAATGCACACTGATGTCAGTGTGGAATTTATTGTAACATGCACCCAGAGGGCATCTTATAGATGCCCCGTGAATACCAATCCAACTTCTAGTGTGGAGCTGACCAGTTTCTGCCAGCCTGCCACAACCAGACGAGTTGCTGGCCACATGGGGAGAGTGCCTTTGTCACTCTGTGGCTAGGAACAAAGCCTGTACTGGGCGGAGGTGCTTCTCACCTCCCCATGCAGGAACTGTAACACCTGGTGGTGAGCCTCAAAGGCTCACCCCCTTTGTTACAGCGCCACAGGGCATCCCAGCTAGTGGAGATGCCCGCCCCTCCGGCCACTGCCACCACTTATGGCGGCACGGCTGGAGGAGATAATTAGGAAAACAAGGAGGAGTCACCCACCAGTCAGGACAGCCCCTAAGGTGCCCTGAGCTGAGATGACCCCTGCCTTTAGAAATCCTCCATCTTAGTTTTGGAGGATTCCCCCAATAGGATTAGGGATGTGCCCCCCTCCCCTCAGGGAGGAGGCACAAAGAGGGTGTAGCCACCCTCCAGGACAGTAGCCATTGGCTACTGCCCTCCCGGACCTAAACACACCCCTAAATTTAGTATTTAGGGGCACCCAAGAACCCAGGAAATCAGATTCCTGCAACCTGAACTAAGAAGGAGGACTACTGACCTGTAAACCTGCAGAGACAACGGAAGACGACAACTGCTTTGGCCCCAGCCCTACCGGCCTGTCTCCTGATTCGAAAAACTGAAACAGCAATGCATCCAACAGGGACCAGCGACCTCTGAAGCCTCAGAGGACTGCCCTGAACCCCAGGACCAAGAAACTCCAGTGAGCAGCGGCTCTGCTCAACAAACAGCAACAATCTTGCAACTTTTCTGCAACTTTCAAAGACCTCACTCTATCCGTCGGAAGCGTGAGACTTCACCCTCTGCACCAGACGCCCCCGGCTCAAGATCAAGAGAACCAACACCACAGGGACGACTCCACGGCGACTGCGACCCCGTGAGTAGCCCGAGACGACCCCCCTGGGCCCCCACAGCGATGCATGCAGAGAGA
The DNA here is from genome assembly GCF_031143425.1 of Pleurodeles waltl. NCBI lineage: Eukaryota > Metazoa > Chordata > Amphibia > Caudata > Salamandridae > Pleurodeles > Pleurodeles waltl. The sequence continues at coordinate 73,256,810 of NC_090442.1, read as the reverse complement.
ATCCAGAGGCTCCCCCTGACCGCGACTGCCTGTAACAAGGGACCCGACGCCAGGACCAAGCACTGCACCCGCAGCCCCCAGGACCAGAAGGAACCGAACCTCAGTGCAGGAGTGACCCTCAGGCGACCCTCTGCCTAGCCCAGGTGGTGGCTGGCCCGAAAAGCCCCCCTGTGCCCTGCCAGCACCGCTAAAGTGACCCCGGGTCCCTCCATTGTTTCCTATACAAAACCCAATGCCTGCTTTGCACACTGCACCCGGCCGCCACTGTGCCGCTGAGGGTGTGTTTTGTGTGCTTACTTGTGTCCCCCCCAGTGCTCTATAAAACCCCCCTGGTCTGCCCCCCGAGGACGCGGGTACTTACCTGCTGGCAGACTGGAACCGGAGCACCCCTGTTCTCCATAGGCGCCTATGTGTTTTGGGCACCTCTTTGACCTTTGCACCTGACCGGCCCTGAGCTACTGGTGTGGTAACTTTGGGGTTGCCTTGAACCCCCAATGGTGGGCTGCCTATGCCCAAGAACTGAGACTTGTAATTCTCTTACTTACCTCACAATCTAACTAATACTTACATTCACAGGAACTGTTGATTTTTGCACTGTCTACTTTTCAAATAGCTTATTGTCATTTTAACAAAAACTGTATATGTTATTGCTCTAATTCAAAGTTCCTAAATTACCTGTGTGGAGTACCTTGCATTTTATGTATTTACTTCAAATCTTGAACTTGTGGTTCTAAAAATAAATTAAGAAAATATATTTTTCTATATAAAAACTATTGGCCTGGAGTTAACTCTTTGAGTGTGTTTTCCTCATTTATTGTCTGTGTATGTACAACAAATGCTTAACACTACTCTCTGATAAGCCTACTGCTCGACCACACTACCGCAAGATAAAGCATTAGAATTATCTAATTTTGCCACTATCTTACCTCTAAGGGAAACCCTTGGACTCTGTGCACACTATCTCTTACTTTGAGATAGTTTATACAGAGCCAACTTCCTACATTGGTGGATCAGCGGTGGGGTCTAAGACTTTGCATTTGCTGGACTACTCAGCCAATACCTGATCACACGACTAAATTCCAAAAATTGTCATTAGAAACTGATGTTTGCAATTTGAGCTATTTTTCTAAATTTTTAAAAGTCCTGCTAGGGCCTTGTGTAAGTCCCTGTTAGCATTTCTTTTACAGTTTAAAAGTTTGTAAAAGTTTGGATTTAAGTTCTAGAAGTAGTTTTTAGATTCTTAAAAAGTAATCCCAACTTTTAGAGAAATAATGTCTAGCACAGATGAGATGGTGGTGGAACTCAACCTCACCCCTTACCTGCATCTAGGGATGTCAGAGCAAAGGACTCTCTGTAAGCTAAAACATATAAAGACTGGGTCCAACCCTACCAAAGTGAAGCTCCATGAGCTTTTGGCAGAGTTTGCAAAGGACCACCCCTCTGATGATAATCCTACAGAGGGGGAAGCTAGTGACCAGGAGGATGATTCCCTCCCTCCTGTCCTAGTTAGGGAGAACAGGGTCCCTCAAAACCTGACTCCACAAGTGATAGTCAGAGATACTGGTTCTTCCACAGGGGACATTGAGGGCAGCCTCAATGAAGATGACCTCCTGTTAGCCAGGATGGTCAAAAGATTGGCTTTGGAGAGACAGCTCCTAGCCATAGAGAGGGAAAAACAAGAGATCGGTTTAGCTCCCATCAATGGTGGCAGCAACATAAATAGGGTCCGAGAAAATACTGACATGCTAAAAATCCCCAAAGGGATTGTAACAAAATATGAAGATGGTGATGATATTACCAAGTGGTTCACAGCTTTTGAGAGGGCTTGTGCAACCAGAAAAGTAAACAAATCTCACTGGGGTGCTCTCCTTTGGGAAATGTTCACTGGAAAGTGTAGGGATAGACTCCTCACACTCTCTGGAAAAGATGCAGAATCCTATGACCTCATGAAGGCTACCCTGATTGAGGGCTTTGGATTCTCATCTGAGGAGTACAGGATTAGGCTCAGGGGGGCTCACAAATCCTCGAGCCAGACCTGGGTTGATTTTGTTGACTTCTCAGTCAAAACAAAACAATAGATGGTTGGATTAATGGCAGTGGTATAAATGAGTATGATGGGCTGTATAACTTGTTTGTGAAAGAACATCTTTTTAAGTAATTGTTTCAATGATAAACTGCATCAGCATCTGGTAGACCTAGGTCCAATTTCTCCCCAAGAATTGGGAAAGAAGGCAGACCACTGGGTCAAGACTAGCGTGACCAAGACTTCAACAGGGGGTGATCAAAAGAAAGGGGTCACAAAGCCTCCCCAGGGGAAGAGTGTTGAGACATCCGGGGGGAAAAGTAAAGAGTCTTCTACAGTGTCCCAAAAACCTGCTCAGGAGGGTGGGTCCAAAGCCTCTTCACAATCCTCATTTGGGTATAAGGGTAAAAACTTTGATCCCAAAAAGGCCTGGTGTCACATCTGTACTCAGCATGGACACCAAACTGGAGACAAGGCCTGTCCCAAGAAAAGTCCCACTATAACTACTCCAGTTAGCACTGGAATAGCCAATCTCCAGGTGGGATCAACAGTGTGCCCAGAGCAAATCAGGTGTCATACTGAAGCTACATTAGTCTCAGAGGGTGGGGTGGACCTAGCCACACTTGCTGCCTGGCCACCTAACATGCAAAAACACAGGCAGCAGCTCTTAATCAATATGACTAGAGTAGAAGCCCTGAGGGATACAGGTGCCAGTGTCACTATGGTGACAGACAAACTGGTTTCCCCAGGACAATACCTGGCTGGACAGACATATCCAGTCACCAGTGCTGACAATCAGACTAAGGTCCATCCCATGGCAATGGTAACTTTAGAATGGGGAGGGGTCACTGGCCTGAAACAGGTGGTGGTCTCTTCTGCTATACCAGTAGAATGTCTGCTTGGAAATGATCTGGAGTCCTCAGCATGGGCTGAGGTATAACTCAAGACCCATGCAGCCATGCTGGGTATCCCTAAACTGGTGTGTGTCAAGACAAGGGCACAGTGCAGGGCTCAGGGTGAAAAAGAAGTGTTTGGAATAATAGCCCAACCTTCCAAGAGAAAAGGAAAGAAGACTGGGGAACTAGCTTCAGCACAGCACAAGAAACAGAACCTCTCTTCCCAGGAAGAAGTTCTATCCTCTGAGGGAACTGAGTACATGGAGCTGGGACCTTACCAGGTTGAGCTCTTGGCCCAGGGGGACCCTCAAGAGAACAGCTGTGTAAGGGGCAAGAAACTTGGCCCTCTCTTGAAGACCTAAGACAGCAAGCAGCTAAGCAAGAAAAAGGAAATGTCACTGGAACACATAGGGTCTATTGGGAAGATGGACTCCTTTACACTGAGGCAACAGATCCCAAACCTGGTGCCACTAGGAGAGTGGTAGTGCCTCAGGAGTTTAGGGAGTTAATTCTGACCTTAGCCCATGACATCACCCTTGCTGGGCATTTGGGACAAACCAAGACATGAGAGAGGTTAGTCAACCATTTCTATTTGGCCCCATATGTCCCAAAAGATAAAGGAGTTTTGCACCTCCTGTGTCACCTGTCAAGCCAGTGGTAAGACAGGCGGCCACCCAAAGGCCCCCCTCATTCCACTTCCAGTGGTGGGGGTCCCCTTTGAGAGAGTGGGAGTGGATATAGTGGGTCCACTTGAACCTCCCACAGCATCAGGGAATCAGTATATCCTAGTAGTAGTGGATCATACCACTAGGTACCCTGAAGCAATTCCCCTTAGGTCCACTACTGCCCCAGCAGTAGCCAAAGCACTCATAGGTATTTTTACCAGAGTGGGATTTCCTAAGGAGGTGGTTTCTGACAGAGGTTCCAACTTCATGTCAGCTTACCTGAAACATATGTGGAATGAGTGCGGGGTGACTTATAAATTCACCACACCATACCATCCACCAACCAATGGCCTTGTTGAGAGATTCAACAAGACATTGAAGGGCATGATCATAGGGCTCCCCGAAAAACTGAAAAGGAGATGGGATGTCCTCTTGCCATGTCTGCTTTTCGCCTACAGAGAGGTGCCTCAGAAGGGAGTAGGGTTTTCCCCCTTTGAACTTCTGTTTGGCCACCCTGTCAGGGGACCACTAGCTCTTGTAAAAGAAGGCTGGGAGAGACCTCTTCATGAGCCTAAGCAAGATATAGTGGAATATGTACTAGGCCTACGTTCAAGGATGGCAGAGTACATGGAAAAGGCTAGCAAGAACCTTGAGGCCAGCCAACAGTTCCAGAAGATGTGGTATGACCAAAAGGCTGCTATGGTTGAGTTTCAGCCAGGGCAGAAAGTCTGGGTTCTGGAGCCTGTGGCTCCCAGGGCACTTCAGGACAAATGGAGTGGCCCTTACCCAGTACTAGAGAGAAAGAGTCAGGTCACCTACCTGGTAGACCTAGGCACTAGCAGGACCCCCAAGAAGGTGATCCATGTTAATCGCCTCAAACTCTTCCATGACAGGGCAGATGTGAACCTGTTGATGGTAACAGATGAGGGCCAGGAAGCAGAGGGTGAACCTCTCCCTGATCTCCTCTCCACTGACCCTAAGGATGGCACAGCAGATGGAGTGATCTACTCAGACACCCTCTCTGGCCAACAGCAGACTGTTTGCAGACAAGTCCTCCAGCAGTTTGCTGAGCTCTTTTCTTTAACCCCTGGTCAGACACACCTGTGTATCCATGATGTGGACACAGGAGACAGCATGCCTGTCAAAAACAAAATATTTAGACAGTCTGACCAAGGTAAAGAAAGCATCAAAGTGGAAGTCCACAAGTTGCTGGAGTTGGCAGTGATTGAGCACTCTGACAGTCCCTGGGCAAGCCCAGTGGTCTTGGTCCCCAAACCTCACACAAAAGATGGCAAGAGAGAGATGAGGTTTTGTGTGGACTACAGAGGACTTAACTCTGTCACCAAGACAGATGCTCACCCCATTCCAAGGGCAGATGAACTAATAGACAGATTGGGTGCTGCCAAATACTTAAGTACCTTTGACTTGACAGCAGGGTACTGGCAAATAAAAATGGCACCAGGAGCAAAATAGATAACAGTATTCTCTACACCTGATGGGCACTACCAGTTTACTGTGATGCCCTTTGGCTTAAAGAATGCCCCTGCCATCTTCCAAAGGTTGGTGAATCAAGTCCTTGCTGGCTTGGAGTCCTTTAGTGCAGCTTATCTTGATGATATTGCTGTCTTTAGCTCCAGCTGGCAGGATCACCTGGTCCACCTGAAGAAGGTTTTGCAGGCCCTGCAAGCAGCAGGCCTCTCTATCAAGACATCTAAATGTCAGATAGGGCAGGGAACTGTGGTTTACTTTGGTCACCTTGTAGGTGGAGGCCAAGTTCAGCCACTCCAACCCAAGATCCAGACTATTCTGGACTGGGCAGCTCTAAAAACCCAGACTCAAGTCAGGGTATTCCTTGGCTTGACTGGTTACTATAGGAGGTTTGTGAAGGGTTATGGATCAATAGTGACACCCCTCACAGAACTTACCTCCATGAAAATGCCTAAGAAAGTGAACTGGACCGTGGACTGTCAAAAGGCCTTTGACACCCTGAAGCAAGCAATGTGCACAGCACCAGTTTTGAATGCTCCAGATTATTCTAAGCAGTTCGTTGTGCAGACAGATGTTTCTGAACATGGGATAGGAGCAGTCCTCTCCCAAACAAATGATGATGGCCTTGACCAGCCTGTTGCTTTTATTAGCAGGAGGTTACTCCCCAGGGAGCAGTGTTGGAGTGCCATTGAGAGGGAGGCCTTTGCTCTGGTCCCCGAAGAAGTTAGGACCATACCTCTTTGGTACTCACTTCTTAGTTCAAACTGACCACAGACCCCTCAGATGGCTGATGCAAATGAAAGGAGAAAACCATAAACTGTTGAGGTGGTCCATATCCCTACAGGGAATGGACTTTGTAGTGGAACACAGACCTGGGACTGCCCATGCCAATGCTGATAGCCTTTCCAGGTTCTTCCACTTAGAAAATGAAGACTCTCTTGGGAAAGGTTAGTCTTATCCTCTTTAGTTTGGGGGGGGGGAGGGTGTAAGGAAATGCCTCCTTGGCATGGTTACCCCCTGACTTTTTGCCTTTGCTGATGCTATGTTTTGATTTGAAAGTTTGCTGAGGCCTGCTAACCAGGCCCCAGCACCAGTGTTCTTTCCCTAAACTGTACCTTTGCTTCCACAACTGGCACAGTCCTGGCACTCAGATAAGTCCCTTGTAACTGGTACCCCAGGTACCAAGGGCCCTGATGCCAGGGAAGGTCTCTAAGGGCTACAGCATGTCTTATACCACCCTGGGGACCCCTCACTCAGCACATGCACACTGCCTCACAGCTTGTGTGTGCTGGTGGGGAGAAAATGACAAAGTCAACATGGCACTCCCCTCAGAGTGCCATGCCAACCTCACACTGCCTGTGCCATAGGTAAGTCACCCCTCTAGCAGGCCTTACAGCCCTAAGGCAGGGTGCACTATACGACAGGTGAGGGCATATGTGCATGAGCACTGTGTCCCTACAGTGTCTAAGCAAAACCTTGGACATTGTAAGTGCAGGGTAGCCATAAGAGTATATGGTCTGGGAGTTTTTCCAGACACGAACTCCACAGTTCCATAATCGCTAAACTGAAATCTGGAAAGTTTGGTATCAAACTTCTCAGCACAATAAATGCACACTGATGCCAGTGTGGAATTTATTGTAACATGCACCCAGAGGGCATCTTAGAGATGCTCCCTGAATACCAATCCGACTTCTAGTGTGGGGCTGACCAGTTTCTGCCAGCCTGCCACAACCAGACGAGTTGCTGGCCACATGGGGAGAGTGCCTTTGTCACTCTGTGGCCAGGAACAAAGCCTGTACTGGGTGGAGGTGCTTCTCACCTCCCCCTGCAGGAACTGTAACACCTGGCGGTGAGCCTCAAAGGCGCACCCCCTTTGTTACAGCGCCACAGGGCATCCCAGCTAGTGGAGATGCCCGCCCCGCCGGCCACTGCCACCACTTATGGCGGCACGGCTGGAGGAGATAATTAGGAAAACAAGGAGGAGTCACCCACCAGTCAGGACAGCCCCTAAGGTGCCCTGAGCTGAGGTGACCCCTGCCTTTAGAAATCCTCCACTTTAGTTTTGGAGGATTCCCCCAATAGGATTAGGGATGTGCCCCCTCCCCTCAGGGAGGAGGCACAAAGAGGGTGTAGCCACCCTCCAGGACAGTAGCCATTGGCTACTGCCCTCCCAGACCTAAACACACCCCTAAATTTAGTATTTAGGGGCACCCAAGAACCCAGGAAATAAGATTCCTGCAACCTGAACTAAGAAGAAGGACTGCTGACCTGTAAATCTGCAGAGACAACGGAAGACGACAACTGCTTTGGCCCCAGCCCTACCATCCTGTCTCCTGACTCGAAAAACTGCAACATCGACCCATCCAACAGGGACCAGCAACCTCTAAAGCCTCAGAGGACTGCCCTGAACCCCAGGACCAAGAAACTCCCGTGAGCAGCGGCTCTGCTCAACAAACAGCAACAATCTTGCAACTTTTCTGCAACTTTCAAAGACCTCACTCTTCCCGCCGGAAGCGTGAGACTTCACCTTCTGCACCCGACGCCACCGGCTCAAGATCCAGAGAACCAACACCACAGGGAGGACTCCCTGGCGACTGCGACCCCGTGAGTAGCCCGAGACGACCCCACTGGACCCCCACAGCGACGCATGCAGAGAGAATCCAGAGGCTCCCCCTGACCGCGACTGCCTGTAACAAGGGACCCGACGCCTGGACCAAGCACTGCACCCGTAGCCCCCAGAACCCGAAGGAACCGAACCTCAGTGCAGGAGTGACCCTCAGGCGACCCTCTGCCTAGTCTATGTGGTGGCTGGCCCGAGAAGCCCCCCTGTGCCCTGCCTGCACCGCTAAAGTGACCCCTCGGTCCCTCCATTGTTTCCTATACAAAACCCGACGCCTGGTTTGCACACTGCACCCGGCCGCCCCTGTGCCACTGAGGGTGTGTTTTGTGTGCCTACTTGTGTCCCCTCCAGTGCTCTACGAAACCCCCCTGGTCTGCCCCCCGAGAACGCGGGTACTTACCTGCTGGAAGACTGGAACCGGAGCACCCCTGTTCTCTATAGGCGCCTATGTGTTTTGGGCACCTCTTTGACCTTTGCACCTGACCAGCCCTGAGCTGCTGGTGTGGTAACTTTGGGGTTGCCTTGAACCCCCAACGGTGGGCTGCCTATGCCCAGGAACTGAGACTTGTAAGTGTCTTATTTAACTCACAATCTAACCAATACTTACCTCCCCCAGGAACTGTTGATTCTTGCACTGTCTGCTTTTAAAATAGCTTATTGCAATTTTAACAAAAACTGTATCCTAACTTACCTGTGTGGAGTACCTTGCATTTTATGTATTTACTTCAAATCTTGAACTTGTGGTTCTAAAAATAAATTAAGAAAATATATTTTTCTATATAAAAACTATTGGCCTGGAGTTAAGTCTTTGAGTGTGTGTTCCTCATTTATTGCCTGTGTATGTACAACAAATGCTTTGCACTACCCTCTGATAAGCCTACTGCTCGACCACACTACCACAAAATAGAGCATTAGAATTATCTAATTTTGCCACTATCTTACCTCTAAGGTGAACCCTTGGACTCTGTGCACACTATTCCTTACTTTGAGATAGTATATACAGAGCCAACTTCCTACCGGGATGACACTCTCAATAAACAAAAAGAGAGAGTAGGATAAATGGATACTGTGCATGTTATGATAATGTACAAGTCTCATATTGAAGTCTACTGCCCCTCCCCCACAGATTATACTTACCTCATAGGAATCAGTGATCCATTCCTGACGGCCCTGGATAATTATCGTTCCAACATGTATCAGCTATTGCGAGGACCATTTGACCCGTATGGTGATTAAATAAATTGTGGTGCAATTTATCAAAATAATTCCAAAATCCATCTGAGTATCACAATGAAACTTATAAGCATTAATAAAACTTATTAGTCACTTGCTGCAAAAGAACCCCCAGAGTTATTCATCTTAGAAACATGCCCAATAACTGCTTACATTATAATAATTAAAAGCATCTCCTACCAAGATTCACAACAACACATTTTCAATAGAAGGACGCCTTAGTGGAAGTGAATTCAATTGCTGCCACTTCCGAATCAGGAGAGGTAAGTCTCAGAATTTATGTGTGAGAAGTCATATGTCATATGTGTAGCTCGCCACTGAAATTAATTGCAGACATAATACTGTTACTTAGTAAAGTCATCCAAAGGGGTGGGTCCGGGGGGTGTCACGTAAAATGTCGGGCCCCACTAAAAATCTGATGAGAGGTCCCCGAGGCTCCCATATTTCATAGACTTAATAGAGCATATAATTCTTCACATACTCTTCACAATAAGCCTGCTGATGCAGAACCCTTGGGCTGGCTTAATGGTGGTAATTGTTTAGATACTGGGGGCTGTGTTGGCACACTTAAGCTAATCTTTGTATAATACTTTCAATTTAATACTATTAGTAATCCTTAGCATTTTAATAACTTTATAATTTCTGCCGCGGCCTCAGCCCCGAAGAATGGTACAAGCTGTCTACATCCAACCATGCACTCAGTCACACCTTCATTCATCTATCCAGCCATTTAACCATGCACTCACTTATTGAACCAAACTCACAGAGAACAGCACTCCTTTGAGGCATGAGGGAAAGTTTGCTGCTGAGCACAACCCTAGGGTGACTGTGGCTGCTGGTGGTGGACGGTCTACAACAGACGATGTCCAGGCGCTACAAATCAAGAGGTGCAGGCTGAGCATTAGACCATTGCTTCTGAGGAAAGCTGAGAGGGTAGTGGTGGGTGGGCTGTGAGCTGAGCCCAATACCGAAGAGATATCTGTCACTGCTGGATCACCGGGCCCATACCGTGAGACAAGGATGAGGCCGGTTCTGGAATCAATGTCCATGGATTGGTGCACCCGGCGACACCACCTCGGATTCAGTGAAAGATTTGGAGGTCTTCCCTTCATCACGCTTTATGCGGATCAGCTCGCTGGAGCCACCCTTGGATTGCAGATAGCACTTTGTAAACCAGAAATGACCTGAACAGAAGATATTATATGATAACACGGCATGACGAGACATGACCACCTACAGAACCAGCAAGTCTCACAAAATGGGTGTCAACCCCTAATCTTGCTTAAGCTTATATTTGCACAAATAGTGTGCACTCAACCAGCTCCTACTTTATGTCAGATGCCTTCAGGAGGACCCTCCAGTGTAAAAATAGCAAACTGGAATATATAAACAAGCATTTGCAATGCAATAGGTGTCGCATTTGCTGGAGTTAGAGCTATTGGCGTTGTAAATGCATAACTGGACTTTTCTTGCCACATAAATTGGTCAACCCTCTTGCATAATTTGGTCCTCTCTGCCACATAATTCCAGTTGCCCCGCATATAATTGAAGCACTTCCGTTTACCTTCTTCCAAAAAATGCAGCAAAAAATTAAAATATTGCCCTTATTTATTAGCATTTTTATTATATTTATATTATAATTTTGGGGTCCTGCCAAACCCAGTGTGTGGACCCAGAGATGACCTAGACAGAAAGAGCAGGTTGTGTGGTGATTTATGGGCAAATATGTTTTGTAAAAGCATTATGGGGCTAGTTTCTGAGTGCAGCGAAAATTGCAGATTCTTGACTGTAATGCTCAGAACAGCCCCAAGAGGGCACCACTATAAAATAACATTTGTAAGAAACATGGGGGGTCATTTTGACCCTGGCGGTCCGAGACCGCCAGGGCTAAAATGACAGAAGCACTGCCAACAGGCTGGCGGTGCTTCCTGGCCTATTATGACCGCAGCGCTCGCACCCCCGGGGTCGGCGGTTTCCCGCCGTTTTAGCCCCGGCTGCAGCGCTGCCCTGGGGATTATGACACCCCTACCGCCAGCCTGTTTCTGGCGGTTTGCACCGCCAGGAAGAGGCTGGCGGTAAGGGGTGTCCTGGGGCCCCTGGGATGCCAATGGCATGGGCAGTGCAGGGGCCCCCTAACAGGGCCCCGGCCAGCTTTTCACTGTCTGCATAGCAGACAGTGAAAAGCAGGACGGGTGCAACTGCACCCGTCGCACGGCCGCAAAACCGCCATCTCCATTAGGAGCTGGCTCCTATGTTGCGGCCTCATTCCCGCTGGGCCAGTTTGCGCCCGTCGGCCCAGCGGGAATGTCGTAATGGGGGCCGCGGCAATGCGGCCGCACGGCGGTTACCGCTTGGCGGGCGGTGGTAGCCGCCCACCAATGTCGTAATGACCCCCATGGTCATGTAACCATATACTCAGCCCCTAAAGAGCATAACCACGTGGCAGAACGTAATGCAGTGTAACCATATATTTGGCCTCTAAAGGGCGTAGTGCATTACACATTTCCAGGCCTAGCAGGCCTACTAGAATAATATTACAAACAAGGCACTTAAAACACCAACTACTCCCAATTATAAAACAAAAGTTCCAGCCACAAAAGAACTTAAAAAGACACTGACTGGTGGGAGGGGTTATTATTTTGGCATCCCCCCCAACTTAGTGTGGGGACCCAGAAATGTCGTATACAGAAAGATTGCATTGTGCTGAACATTTTGATGGTGGCCTCATTGTCCTAGAACTACCACACGGTGAGTTATGGGCACACATTTCTTGTTAAAGGAATGCCCCCCAAAGCATTTTGGGGCTATTTTCAGAGTGCAACGAATATTGTAGTATCTTGACTGTAATGTTCAGAACAGCCCCTAGAGGGCACCACAATAAAAATAGCATTTGGAAGAAACATGGTCATATAACCATACAGTCGGCCCCTAGAGGACATAACAACATGAAAACAGAATGGCAGTGTAACCATATATGTAGCCCCTAGAGGACACAGTGCCTTACATATTTTCAGGCCTAGCAGGCGTACTGCAACACTATTACATACAGGGCCCTTAAAACACTAACTACTTCTAGCTGTAAAACAAAAGTTCCAGCCATGAGAGAACTTAAAAAGACATTGAATGGTGGGACAGATTACTATTTTGGGGCCCCCCAGCCTAGTGTGGTGACCCAGAGATGACCTAGACAGAAAGAGTGTGTCGTGGTGAACAATCTGGTGATGAACCCATTGTCGTATGACCACTACAGGCTGAGTTATGGGCAAAAAAAAATTGAAAAAGAAATACCCCACAAAGCATTTTGGGGCAAGTTTTGCAAGTACAGTGAATATTGTAGTATTGACTCTCCCACTGTGCTGGGATTGAGGATTTCTGTGTTTATTTATGTTTTAAATGCTCCAGTCTGTCTATTTTTCAACTGCTAACATTGTAGGTAAGTGAACTCATGCAAAGTGCTCCTCAGGTTGAGGTCATGCTATATGAAACTTCATGTAGTCATGTAAAGCGCTCCTCCGATCGAGTTTGCGCTATATTAACCTTTTTTTAAAAAATTATTAAATAAATAAAAAATAACCCCCCACCAGCTTACAGCCTGTGTGTGTGTGCCAACACCACAAAGAAACAGTGGCATGCCCAAAACAAGGAAGAGGAAGAAACAACATACGACTTTGCAGCGGGAAACAGTGAGGCAAAAGAAACAAGCATTTGCAAGGCAATGGGTCTCGCATTTCTCCGAGTTAGAGCTATTAGCAGTTGTAAACTCCCAACCGGACGTTTCTTGCCTCATTAAATGGAAAAGAAAAAAAACGAGCGCGATTGCGCTGCTAAACAAGCGAGATCACGCTGCGAAAAAAGAGAAAAAGTAGTCCACAAACCGGACGGAAAACTGTGAGCCTCGTATGTTTTCAGTACTTGGTCGCTGCGCTCGAGGAGGGCTAACCACACGTATGCATGCCTTCCACTTATAAAAGCAAGCAGATTTTAAAAGGCAAGCCCACGAACCAATGAAAGACACTGACGTGACATGAGCGGGGCTCTGAGCTTTTTTCTAACTACTACAGCGTCTTGCAAGCGATATGCATGCGCAAGCGCGTGCTATGCAGATTCGACCCTAAAAAGTATTGCACCCACACTAAGGTATATGGATCATGCAATAATCCATGTAACAGGGTCAGTCACCAAGGCACTGACAAAGCAGCCTCAAAGCGGGACAAACATAAAGCATTTACCCACGAAATCAAGGAAATTTTGAAAGGCAGGCCAAGGAACGAATGAAAGTGATGGGCGTGAGATGGGTGTGGTACAAGCCCACAGATGTAGTTTTGTAACATCGAGAGACAGCGCTTGCACGCTGCCTAGGGTCGACCTAAAAATGTGAACCAGCTCCCCCCATCCCGGGCCACCCTGTTCGTCGCTTTGTGGGCGCTGAGGGTCCTTACACACCAGAGCAGCGAGTAAACACATCCCTGGTGGAAGGTGATTGGCACAGCCATGTGTATAAACAGTGATGGCATGAACCCCCCTCCGCCCCCTTTGGTACGGCTGCTTTGAAGGTCCGCAGCGTGACGTGTGCTGCTTCCCAAGGACACTGTTAGTAAGGCCCAAGGTCAAACCGTGTCCCTTGGAGTGGATTTCACACTTTAGACCACAATATCTGGGCTGTTGTCAAACTCACAGTGCCCACGGGCCGTGGGGGGCTGTTAGCCACGTGCCAGCTGTGACACTGATGGATACCTGGCCACTGCAGGACGTCCAGCACATCTCGCAATAAAAGCCAGAAGATGGCTCCACATAACTTTCACAACCAGTGTGTGCGACCTTTGACATTGCCTTTGAACTTGAGAACCTGGGCATGCGCGTGCCTTGCGGCTGGCGGGGGCCACGGCCTAGTGTCCTGGGTGATTTGTGTGCTCAGCCTGCGGGTTCCTATCTAGTTTCCACATCTCTCATGCTCCTCAAACAGTTGCGTGCCTGGAAGCCGTGACTCCAAGCACATTTGGGAAGACAGCGGTGTTGTCGACAGGCCTCTGGCAATCTGCTTACAGTACGGAAGCTCCACTTGGACAGGAGACATCTGCATTGGTACAAATAACTGTAACTCTATCTATATAGCGCTTAAAACCCCCGATGAGGCGCTGAAGCACTTTGCGGCGAGTAGCACGCTACCGTGAAACCCAAGATTAGAGGCAAAAAAGTGTAGATTAGTAAAAGTGCTTTTTTTGTTTCCTTGTGGATTATTCCTGGTAAGTGTTTTAAGTTTGCGCTCTTCAGATCTCATGCATTTGCTGAATTGTTGTGACTGAGGGGGGTCAGTGAAGGGAAGGTGTGAGGTGTTATTCAGAGGGCTGGGCATGTGCGTCTTTTAGCTGCATCACTGGATGAATGATGGAAGGGTTTGGAGAGCATGTCTGGGAGTCTTAGGAGGCAGAACATGTTTGGATCTGTCAGAGGGCGGAGGTAAAGGCAGAGGTTCAAAGGGAAGAAGGAATAATTAATGTTACCCACCCCCAATAAGTAAAATGATATATACATGTATAGAGACATACCCACAAGTCTACGTGTATCAGGAAATCTGCACCTACATACACACATAAATCATTACACTTTTATGTACATGGCACAAACGCCCCATAGGTACACTCTAAGGTCCATATTTATACTTTTTTAGCGCCGCATTTGCGTCATTTTGGGCCATATGTACAAACACATTTTCCCATTGACACAGAATGGGAAAAACCCTTTGCTACATCTGGCCCATTGTGACGTAAAAGCAGCGCAAACTTACAAAATACAATTGTATTTTGTACGTTTGCGCCGATTTTGCGTAAAAAAACGACACAAATGCGGCGCTAAAAAAGTATAAATATGGACCTTAGTGCATACATATAGTAAGGCATTTACATGTGTGTAGCGCACAGATGTACATAGGTTGTGTAATAACTGGTAATTGCGTTCCCTTTTCTTCTTTATTCAAGTAAATCCTCATAAAAGGAAGCTCCACCCCCTATACACAGAGAGCAGTTCACAGGCAGCGCTCCACTCTGTCTCACCGCATCTCCGGTGCGCAGATCCAGACACATTTTTATACATCACTGCTGACGTAAATTGTAATGTTAGGAGCACAAAGTTAGGCAACTGTCTTTATGTGAATCTTAAAAAGGTCATCTGGTGAATGACGTCACAGTACAGATGATGTCATAAAACACTTTTTTCTTTACAGAGCGGGCCGTTTAAAGCAACCTGTCGTGGTGTCATCACAAGGGGCCAACCGGATACTCCATGCTGGAGACACCTTAGTTGATTCCTGCCACCAGCTTTTGGCATTAAGGGCAGGGTCGGACCGCGCCAGAAGATAGGTCCCCATTAGTGAATTAGATAGCTAAAAAAAAGTGGCCCATGCTTGCGAACTGCAGCAGTTTTGAATTTGTAAAGTCATGCAGTATAATAGTTTTGCGAGTTGTGAAAGACCGCATAGTTGCAGTGTTTCTTTTATTATCCGTGCAATCAACAGTAAAAACCGGCCCAGCAGACCATAAAACAGGCCCACAAACAGCCAAACAATGATCGGCAAAACCAATAGGTCTCTCCTATGCAAGAGGTATTGTCTTTGGCAATGAGTTTTGCCATGTTGTCCACCAGTGTGGCTGTTGTTCAGCTTGGCTAAAAGTTAGTGCTGTGGCATGTCCTAGAGTGCAATGGCGAAGAGTGGAGTAGAGTGTGGTAGAGTGGAGTGGGTGATAATTTTGTGTATTGGAGTGGCATAGTGTGGAGTTGCATAGGGCGGCACACACTGGAGTGGCATAGAGTAGAATGGACGGGTGTAGACTGCATTGGCATAGAATGTTGCAGAGGATAGTGGCGTAGAGTGTAGTGGTAATTAATTTAATGGCATACAATGCAGCGTCGTAGAGTGGAGTGGCGCAGATTAGAGTAGAGTGGCCTAGAGTGTGGTGGTGTAGAGTGCTGTGGTGTGGAGTGGCATAGAATGGTGCAGAGTAGAGTGGTGCAGAGTTCTGTGATGCAGAGAGTAGTGGTGCAGAGTAGAGTCGAGTGGCTAAGAGTGCAGAGGCATAGAGTGCAGAGTAGAGTCATGTGGCATAGAGTGCACTGGCGTAGAGTAATGCAGAGTAAAGTTGCATAGGGTGGAGTAGAGTATAGTGTCATAGAGTGCAGTGGCACAGAGTGCACTGGCGTAGAGTGGAGCAGTGCAGAGTAGAGTGCCGTAGAGTTCAGTGGCAGAAAGTAAAGTGCTGCAGAGTGGAGTGCCAGAGTACAGTGGAGAAGACTGGAGTAGCGTGGTGTAGAGAGCAGTGGCGTAGAGTGCCTTCATATAGAGTGCAGTGGTTAGGTGTAGAATGGCGTAGAGTGCAGAGGCATAAAGTGGAGTGGTACAGAGTGGAGTAGAGTGGCGTAGAGCGCAGTGACGTAGAGTAGATTGTTTCAGAGTAGAGTGAAGTAAGGTAGAGTTGGGTGATGCAGGGTAGAGCGCAGTTGCGTAGAGTGGCATAGAGTGTAATGGCGTTGCATAAAGTGGTATAACGTGCAGTAGTGCAGAGTAGATTGGAGTGGCGTACAGTGGATTGGCATAGAGTGCAGGGGCATATAAATGAGAGTTACAGAGTAAAGTGCATTGGCATACAGTATATTGCATAGAGTGTAATGACATAGATTGCAGTGTTGCAGAGTGTTGTAGAGTACAGTGGCGTAGAATGGAATTGTGCAGAGTAGATTGGTGTGGGGTAGACTGGAGTGCTGTAGAGTGCACTGGTGAAAAGTGCAGAGGCATAGAGTAGAGTGGCAAAGGGTGCACACTAGCCCACGTGTAGTCTCAAATGATTTTATCCAGCAAACCAACAGTAGCTGCTATGTAGCTGAATGGATACTCACCATAGTTTCTTCTAGACAACAACTCAACATAATTTATCTTAGATGGTGACTCAGCATATTATCACCCGAGTAGTGATTCACCATACTTTGTTCTAGTTAATGACTAAACATATTTTATTTTTGATAGTGACTCAGCATATTTTCCTCTGAGTAGTGACTCGCCACACTCCTTCCAGACAGTGGGTCAACATACTTTATTTTAGATAGTTACTCAACATACATTCTTCTAGAGAGTGACTGACCAAACAGTTTTTTCTTAATTTTATATTAAGTGCAACAGCCCATGAAGTCCAGCCCTCTCCAAAGGAAGGTCCTCGCAGTCATAGTACTCTTACCCCTGCATGGAGCAAGGGACAGTTTTGTTCCAGTGCACCCAGTCATTGCACTGTAGTGCCCGAAACCACCAAACCCTGCTGCTCACCTTCCTTGGCCATCTTTTCCCATTACTTAATTGAGCGCCCAGTCGCGGCTCGCGGGTGTTAAAGGGAGCGGGGCGGAGTGGCGCGTTCGTGGGGGGTGAGCAGGGGGAGTGGCCGGGGGAATAGTAATAAAAATGTTTTTAAAAGAAAATAAACTTACCTTGGCTCCCGCTCTTCTGCTGGCTGCAGGCACAGGCTCCCAGCCTGCCCTGCAGCCAATCCTGACACTGCCTAAAGCATCGTCAGGATTGGCTGGGAGCGTCCAGCCACTGCGCTCCCAGGCAACAGTGTTGCTGGGCTGGAGAGAGCCCTGTGCACATGTGTGTTTGGCCGGCCCGAGACAGCCGGCCAAACACAAATGCGCTCTGACGGGGAGTGCTGGGGAGTGCTGTGCAGAGCACGTCACCCCCGTGGCCTCGCCACTTTACAAGGAAATTATATCGAACACTGCGGGACGGGTGACGCTCCTCCGCCCTCATGGAGGAGCCGACCCTGTGAGCGCCTTTACTATGGCGGATGAGTCATGATTTATTCTAGCGACTATCAAATGTGCAAGTAAACTGGCCTGCAGCGCTCTCACTATTGAAATCTCTTTTTCACTAGTGACAGACAACAGAATGTGAAAGGAGCATGCGCAGTGCTGGCGGCAGCAGGTGGGATGAGGATAAATAGAAATCTGAGCCACCTTCACCCAGACCATCTTTCAGGATCCCACAGAACACGTGCATCTTTCAAGATCAACACGTGCATCTTTCAAGATCCCACAAAACACGTGCATCTTTCAAGATCAACACGTGCTTCTTTCAAGATGCTACAGAACACGTGCATCTTTCAAGATCAACTTGTGCATCTTTCAAGACCCCACAGAACACATGCATCTTTCAAGATCCTGCCAAACTCCTGCATCTTTCAAGATCAGCACGTGCATCTTTCAAGATCCTAAACAACACGTGCATCTTTCAAGATCCTAAACAACACATGTATTTTTCACAACCAACACATGCATCTTTCAACATCCCACAGAAAACGTGTATTTTTCAATATCCTACAGAACACGTGCATCTTTCACAGTACACGTGGAGTTTTCAATATGCTCCAGAACATGTGCGTCTTTCAAGATCCTACATGACATGTGCATCTATCAAGATGCTACAGAGCACGTGCATCTATCAAGATCAACATGTGCATCTTTCAAGATCCCACAGGACACGTGCTTCTATCAAGATCAACACGTGCATCTTTCAAGATCCCACAGAACACGTGCATCTTTCATGATCAACACATGCATCTTTCAAGATCCTACTGAACACGGGCATCTTTTAGGATCCTACTGAACACATGCATCTATCAAGATCCTACAGAACTCGTGCATCTTTCAAGATCTCACTTTAGTGGGACCAGGGAGTCGTCCAGATCACTAACACGTTTGAAGATGTTCATTTAGTGGGGATCAAGTAAGTCGCCCAGAGCAGAGACATGGTTCAAGGTCTTGAATGAGGGGTGAACCAGAGAGCCGCCCAGAACACTCAGGCAAGGCACAAAGATGTTTCGCGTGCTTCGCGTTTTTGGTTTGTGAGTCGCGTCCTTCATGGGGCTCCAAAGAGATCCCTGCCGCTGTGCCAGTGAGGAGTGGGAGCGAGGCCGGCGGAGTTTCTCCGTGTACTCAGCTTCAGAGGACGCTGTCCTCTTCCATTGTGTTGGACACGCATGCGCATCAAATCGTCCGGAAAACTCCTTGTTTCTGATCGGCTCGTCACGTAAATTCGAATCTCTACAACCGGTTGGCCTCTCTAATTGCCCAACGGGGCTGCAATAAAAGTTATAGGACTGGGCCCAGGGGGATTTTTGATATTATTTTTTATATTTTTTATATTTGATAAAAATCCTCAGTGAGCAGGTGACTCCCTCCTGATTTATTTGAACTGGCCAGACAGTTGTATTACTGCCTTATTCTGCAATATATTTAATTGCCTGCCACAGGGTCCCCCCCCTTGAACTCTTCTATACATCCTAGCTGCAATAATGGCATATTACGCCGATGAGGAGGAATAATTTCAAGATTTAGAAGAAGTGCCCCTGAAACACCATATGGAGGAGAGACTAGTGGAGGCACTTGGTCACCATGTGCATAACTCTGTGAATTGAGCCTTGATAAAAGCCTTAAAGCCTTTCACCCAACTTTGGCAGGAGAGAGTTTTTGGGCGAAAACAGTCAACAGGCTCGCTCGCAATCATATTAGTCCATGGAGGTCTCCAAACCTCCAATGCAACGCCCAGGGGGATCATCCTCTGTTGAAATTTTGGCACAAATGGAGGCTTCAGTGCTGTCTGATCATGAGTACAGAGGGTTTAACCCTCTGGAGCCAACAAGTCCTTTTCCTTTGCCTTCCCAACCTCAGGTAGAGGCACAGGAATGGTCTTCTTCTAATTCCAAGTCAGAGGACTCGCAAAAGGAATCTTCCACACTCAAGAAGAAACACAAATCTCACCATGTATGCTCGGTGATACTGGCTCCAAGTGCTCAAAATCTCCTTTTCACTCCTGAGGACATTATCCAGCCCCGCTCCACAGAGTGAGTTCCTACTGCTGACATGACTCATTATGTTCAGGACAGATTCCAAAAAAGTTTTGAGAAGGAAATGTGCAACACCCTTCACTCCGAATGTCCCCAACCTTCTTTGATTGGAAAAGTGGCGGATACTCCTGAGCTGGATCCCAGCATGGCGACGTTCCTTGAAAAATTTGCCAAAGATCCCAAGAAGGGGCTGGAACGTGCTTGGTGCTGCTGTCAAGATAAACCTTTAGACAAATAAGGGCCATTAACAACATTTTTCGACTTGGCAATCCAGTCTAAGGAAACCAACACACCCCTGGTTCCGGAGATAGTACTAGAATGGGCACAACACGCTATTTGTCTTTTGGGCAACACAAACTGTGCCATGTCCATGGAGCATCGGCGCTCTTTTCTCATGCACTTGGACCTTAAAATAGCTGATTTGGCAACTAATGAGGCTGGGACTCTAGCTAATGGTATGCCTTTTGGCGACAAATTAGTCAAAGATCTAGGCAAATACGTGGCAACATTCACCGCACTGGACAAGGCTCAAACCTCCATAAAGAAAGTATTCAACAATGCTCTTTTTGCCTAGGCCGGACGCTTCAGGGGTCGAGCGCCAGGCAGAGGTTTCCAGGTCTCACGAATTGCCACTCAAAGAGGCAGAGGGAGTACCTATGGTTCCTCAACTTTGTACCCTAACCAATACAGAGGTTGTGGCCGTACCTCCAGGGGTTTCCACGGAGGAGGTTCCAGTCAGAACATCATTGCCACAAGTAAGGATTATTCCCTTTTCGGAGGTAATTTTGGGGTGCAGAATCCAACATTTCCTCAGGGCATGGCAAAATATCACACAAGATCCATGGGTGTTACAAACTGTTCAAGGTTTTCAGCTGGAGTGTTATGCTCCACCAACTCAGAGGGTTTTTCCCTCTAAGATCGTTCATCCATAGACAAAGAGATTTGTGCGCTCCTGAAAAAAGGAGCTGTGGTAGAGACTACACCTCATCCTCATGGGTTTGTGAGCACAATATTCTTGGTGCCAAAGAAAGGAGGTGTTTCTCGACTGGTGTTGAACCTCAAACAGTTCAATTCTTGAATTGTATACCGCCATTCCAAGATGTACGGCATACACCTTCTCAGAGATTTATTAAGAAACGGCGATTGGTTGGTTAGGTTGGACCTCAAAGGTGCCTATTTTTCAGTCTTCGCACCCCACAGACGATTTCTTCAATTCCATTGGGAATTCCATTGGTTCGAGTTCACTGCACTGCTCTTCAGTCTGTCCTCGTTACCTTGGTGTTTCACCAAGCTTCTGCGTCCGGTTGTCCAATATCTGAGGGACAGGTGTAAGGCTTATTGTTTACCTCAATTACATCCTAATTATGGCTCAAGAGAGAGACATGGTCCTTTGTCATCTCAATTGGATGGTACAATTATTACTGGATCTTGGGTTTATCATCAATGCCGAGAAGTCCAGCATGGTACCATCACAAAATATCAAATTCTTAGGTTTTCAGATGGACTCGGTCAAAGCCCTGCTATTGCTTCCTCTTGTCAAACGATTATCAATCAAGAAAGAGTTGAGGAGAGCCCTTGTCTCTCCGACTATATAATTGAGGACATTAGCACGCCTAGTGGGTCTACTTGCATCCTCAATTCAAGCCATTTTTCCAGGGCCTCTGCATTACAGAGCGCTTCAGAGACTGAAGATCTTGCATCTTCATTAGGGACTGCAGTACTCAGAGTTGATCTTGATTTCGGAAGAAGCCAAAACCGAGATCTCTTAGTTTCTCTCCCACATGGATGCATGGAATGGCAGGGCAATATTTACTTCAGTCCTGGACATAGTGATAGAGTTGGATGCCAGGCAGTGGGGCTGGGGAGCACATTGTGGCTTGGTGGAGACGGGGGTCATTGGTCCCTGGGAGAGTTGAATTACCACATCAATTGTCTGGAACTCTTGGCAGGCGTTTGCGATCAGATCGCTTTCCCCAAGCAGAACCCATTGTTGTATTCTCCTCTGGATGGACACTGTGTCAGCAGTCAGGTATATAAATCGGCTAGGGGGGACCAGATCTCGTCTATTGGCAGAGATCGCGCAGGATTTTTGGCATTATTGTCTGCATCACCAAATTTTGGTGATAGTTGAATATATCCCGGGTCATTCCAATACGACAGCGGATTGGAATTCTCTCTTCCTTTGCGACTTCAGCAACTGGAAGCTAAACCTGCAGACTTTCCAAGCTCTTCAATTGCGGTTGGGACGTTGTCACATAGATTTGTTTGCCTCCCAGCTGAACAATCAAATTCCGACTTACTTCAGTTGGAGGCCGGACCGTCATGCAGCAGGGGCGGATGCATTTCTTCAACCTTGGTTAGGGGATCTTCTTTATGCTTTTCCCCCATTCGCCATGATTCCACGAGTTCTGGCCCAAGTATTCCGCCAATCGGCAGAGGTGATCGCGGTGACTCCGTAATGGAGAGCGGAGTCTTTGTTTCTGTCAGCGATGGCTCTCTCGTGCAAATCCCCGGTGATGCTGCTAGATGGCAAGGATCTTTTGACAGATCCGCCAGGCAGGCCGCATCCTCCGATTCTACGCAGTCAATTGTCCCTGATGACATGGAGACTTTCAGGAGACGATGGCAAGTGCCTGGAGTTTTGGAATCAGCACTGTTTTTCTTATCTCAATCTTGGGCCCCCTCCACTCATAAGAGATGTGAGCAAGCTTGGAGGAAGTGGCTACGTTGGTGCGGTGAAACGAGTTTGGATACCGTTTGTTAGAAATGGGGTCTCTAGTTGGCAATCGGTTTGCACCCTGTACAAGGAGGGACCCTCACTCCAGCTCAGATAACCCCTGCTCACCCCCATGTGAGCTTGGCACGAGCAATCAGGCTTTTCTCATAAGCCATGTGTAAAGCATTTGCACATAACATACAGTAATACAGTGAAAATACTACAAAAGGCCACCACACCACTTTTAGAAAAATAGCCAATATTTAACTATATAAAACAAGACCAAATACGATACAAATCCAACATACAAGAAATGAGATACAAATTTTGAAAGAATTACTTAAAAAGACAGTTTGTTGAAGTCAATAGGTCAGTCTGGAGCTATCTTGACGTTGTGAACAACAAATCCAGCAGTTCAGGCCGGCCGCGGCATTGCGGGCCAGCTATGGTGTCGGGAAGACCCGCAAACAGTACCTTGGAAATGCAGGGCATCGTGATCCTCGCGATGAGGTCCAGAGAGCGGTGTAGCTGGCGCCACAGTGTGGGTTCCAGAGGTCGGTGCAGGGATCGTAGGGCCCTTGAAGTCACATGTGTTGCAGATCAAACTCCAGGTTGATGAAGTCAGGAATGATGGCATGGATGGTGTCGGGGCTGCAGTGTGAAGTGGGACAATGTGACGTGCGGTGCCCAAAGGTCACGGTGAAGGCAGTGTCTTGGTGACAGCATCCAGTGGCATCTGTGAGACACCCTTTGCTCTCTTTTAAAGCAGCAACTGCAGGCCAACCCAGCAAAGCACACACAGCAAAGGGCAGTACTACTCCGCCAGCTCTTCTTGGCAGAGATTCCTCTTGATCCAGAGAGATTCTAAAAGTCTGGGGTTTTGGGTCCACTACTTATACCCAGTTCTGCCTTTGAAGTAGGCAAACATCAAAGGAAAGTCTCTGTTGTTGACAAGATCCTGCCTTGCCCAGGCCTGGACCCAGACACACACCAGGGGTCAGAGACTCCATTGTGTGAGGGCAGGTACAGCACTTTTAGGTGTAAGTGACCACTCCTCCCTCCACTCTAGCCCAGATGGCCCATCAGGCTATGCAGGCTACACCTCAGGTACCTTTGTGTCACTGTTTAGAGGGAATTCACAACAGCCCAACTGTCAGTCTGACCCACACATGGAATACACAAGCAGGCAGAGGCACAAAATGGTTTAAGCAAGAAAATGCCCACTTTCTAAAAGTGGCATTTTCAAACAGACAATTTAAAAACCAACTTTACAAAAAGATGTGTTTTTAAATTGTGAGTTTGGAGACCCCAAACTCCAAATCTCTATCTGCTCCCAACGGGAAACTGCACTTAAAAGTTATTTAAAGGTAGCCCTCATGTTAACCTATGAAAGATAGGCCTTGCAACAGTGAAAAACAAATTTGGCAGTATTTTACTGTTAGGACATGTAAAACAAATCCGTAAATGTCCTACCTTTAACATACACTGCACCCTGCCCATGGGTCTACTGAGGGCCTAACTTAGGGGTGCCTTACATATACAGAAAGGGAAGGTTGGGGCCTGGCAAGTGTGTACAATTGCCAGGTCTCATTGGCAGTTTTAAACTGCACACACAGACACTGCAGTGGCAGGTCTGAGACATGTTCACAGGGCTACTCGTGGGTGGCACAATCAGTGCTGCGGGCCCACTAGTAGCATTTAATTTACAGGCCCTGGGCACCTCCAGTGCACTTTACTAGGGACTTATCAGTAAATCAAATATGCAAATCTTGGATAAATCAATCAACAGTACAATTTGTATAGGGAGTACTTGCACTTAAGCAATGATTAGCAGTGATAAAGTGCACAGAGACAATAAACCAGCAAAAACAGAGTCCAGTATACCATAAAAACAGGAGGGCAGAAGGCAAAAAGACAGGGGAGACACGCCAAAAGCTGCCAGGTCTAACACAGTGGGATCAGAAATTCATGTCACAGTCAATTTTCTATCTGACCTGGCCTTTCCCGTAAACAATTTTCAGCGAAACTCACAATGTTGCTCTGTTTACTTTCATGTAGATGAGTCTCAGATGTCAGGGCCTTGGATTTAGCAGGTAGAGTATGTACTCCATCAGGGGTATCTTTTTCCATTACAAGACTTATAAAAACCGAATCACGTTGTATTGCATACCTGTCCTTTCCCCATGCCAAAAAGTTATGTGTAGTACAATGCATAAAAGTTTATGAAGAATGTATGCGGGAATTCAGACAGGATGTTTCTGATCAATTACTTATTTATTTGCAGAAACCTTTTCAACCAGTCACTGCAGCAACTTTGGGTTGTTGGCTCAGATGGATACTGGCTGAAGCAGGTATAGATGTTTCTATCTTTGGAGCTCACTCTGTCAGAGGAGCTATGGCTTCTAAAGCTTTTTCAAATGGGGTGAGATTGGAGGATATCATGCCTGCAACTGATTGGTTGAGTGACTCTACTTTTAAGGTGTTTTATCACAAACCAATTGTGAATGTGGTGTCATAGGTGGTAAATAAACTTTAAACTAGCATCATTTGAAGCCTCCGGTCCTGACATAGAATAAAACAATTTCTAGCTATCGCATCAAGAATTTTAGATTCTATTAAGGACAAGGAGGCGAGGATTACCCCACCCTAGGTATTTATTCTATGCATGCAATGTATTATAAATTTGTTGTTGTCAATAAGGTGTTGTTTATTGGTGGATTTGCCCATCCCTATGTAAGTGTGGATATTAGTTTTTGTTTGTTATCTTCCTCAGAGGAGAATACTTCTGCTTCTGGGAGAGTACTTCTGCTTCGTGAGATCAGTCCGGCTGTGACGTTTTGTTTAGAGTTCAAGAATTCGGGCCTTCAGCGGAGATCAATAGAAGAGACTGGCTTCGTTTTAGCTGGCAGTTTTCCCGGGATCGAATGGTTCGGATCAGTTGTCTGCAAGTTCTTTTAAAATTGACTTCCTGTTATGGGTATGGCAAAAAAGAGGACGGGCTTTGTTGCTGGGGCCTTATATATCGATAGGAGAAGGGCTATGATTGGATGACATGGGTTATCATAGAACATGTAGTTTAACGTTTTACTGTGTTTTTATTGGCTGCTGTTTTGTCAGTAAAAGAAAGAGAAAGCATAATCCTTGTCTCCGCGTCCTTAATAGAATCTAACATTCTTGTCGCGATAGGTAGAACATTTTTCTTTCATCCACGTTCTCACCGGGTGGCCTCGCATCCACTGCTCATCCACTTGTACCGCGCAGCACTCTGTTCGATTTATCCACGCGATCACCAGGTGGCCTTGCATCCACTTGTAACGCATAGCACTCTGTATGATTCATCCACGCTCTCACCAGGTGGCCTTGTATCCACTGCTCATCCACTTGTAATGCACAGCACTCTGTACAATTCATCCATGCTTTAATCAGGTGGCATTGCATCCACTGCTCATCTGCTTGTAATGCACAGCACTCTCTATGATTCATCGACGCTGTCACCAGATACTCTTGCATCCGCTTGTAATGCACATCATTCTGTATGATTCATCCACGCTCTCACCAGGTGGCCTTGCATCCACTTGTAATGCACAGCACTCTGTACGATTCATCCACGCTCTCACCAGGAGGCCTCACAATCCATCCACGCTCTCACCAGGTGGCCTCGCATCCGCTTGTAACGCACAGCACTCTGTATGATCCATCCACACACCGGCCGCATCACATGCTGTGAGCATCTGCTTATAATACACGGTACTCTGTCTGATCCATGCACGATCTCACTAGGAGGCATCACATCTACTGCACATCCGTTGTAAAGCACAGTACGCTATATGATCCATGCATGTTGTCACCAGGTGGCCTCACACCCTCAGCACATCCACTTGTAATGCAAGGCACTCTGTATGACCCATGCATGCTTTTACGAGGTGGTGTCACACCTGCTTGTAACACAAAGCACTCTGTACAATCTATGTATGCTCTCGCTAGCCGGCTGCAATCTGCTGTGCATCCGCCAATAATGCAGGGTGTAGAAAATGAGCATCTTGTGCGTGATGTCTCCCCAGATTTTTCCCTATCTGTTTTGCTGGTTTTAGAACTCTGTGTACTTTACCCCTTCTAACCAGTAGTAAAGTGTCTGTGGTATCCCTTTAAACATGGCTGAATTGGTCTAACCATAAATGATGTATTTGATTTCGCTATGTGTCCCTAGTATATGGTGTACAAAGTGTATCCAGGGCCCGGAAGTTAAGTGTCACTAGTGGACTTCAGCTATTGTGCCATCCACTTCAGTGGCAAAGCAAACATGGTCTCAGGCCAACCCTGTGTGGCCACCCCCAATGGAACCTGTTAAAATAACCCATTTTTCACATATAGAAACCTCTCTTTTAAACATTAGTAAGTCACCCCTATGTAATTCTTGTAGGACCCGATGTAGGGTGCATGGCATTTCAAAGTGGGACATGTAAAAAAATAATATTACCATGTCCCTGCAGTGACTAGCTATTTTCACTATGGCAGGCCCAGCTGGCCTCCGTAGAAACCCAGAGTACAGATTACAATTTTAAGACTGTAGCTCAGGAGAGGGACCATATCCAAAAATAATGACAGCACTATTTTTAACAGTTATTAAAAATCCAATTCAATGGTGAAGTTCGATTTTTATTAAATATTAAAGAAAAATACCTTTTAGAAAGTTACTGTTTACCCTGAGCCATTAGAAGGATCATTAGCATAAGCCTCTGCCAGCTCTCAGCCTGTGCTGAGCACTGAGCATGTGTGAAGAAGGTGTGAAATGCCTTCTAGGGGCAAACAATGATCTGAATTACCAGAAAAGACTCCTCTGAACGCCACAAAATGTACAGAGTGGAAGCTATGGACATCCTTTTTGACATTACAGTGTCAGATCTGCTTGACAAGTCTGTTGAGCCACATGTAACATCTGGGGCACAATTGAAAGGGAGAGATCAGGATGCAAAGACAAATCTTTTGTATCCACTCAACATACTTTATTTTGGAGAGTGACTCAGCATATTATCATTCGAGCAGTGACTCGCCTTATTCAGCAAGCAGTGAGTCGTCCAGAAAACTGACAGCATTGAAGATGTTGAATCATTGGGAAACAAGAGAGTCATCCAGAACACTGATGTCTTTCAAGAACTTGAATTAGTGGAGAGCCAGAGAATTGTCCAGAACAGTCATGACTTTCAAGACCTAGAATTAGGGGTGAACCAGGGAGTTGTCCAGAACACTGAGGCGTGACACATGGTTGTTATTGTCAAATATCAATGAGAGCAACCCTTGATGAACGGATGGATTATGATTGCAGTTACATTTTGTTAAACATGTTTATGAAGTGAGACACAAAAATATCACATACCAGTGTGTATATCTTTAGGGCAAGATGATTCACCAGCTATGGGTTTAAAGACCTTAAAAAATCTCCCAATTTCAACAGACTATTGTCTCTGGATTAATTGATGGAACAGTGCCCACCTCAAACCGAATTTTAGTTTTAGATGTGGGAGGACACACACAATCAATCAATCAAGAAATTTGTATAGCGCGCTACTCACCCGGAGGGTCTCAAGGCGCTGGGGGAGGGAGGACCGCTACTGCTCGAACAGCCAGGTCTTGAGTTGCTTCCTGAAGGAGAGGTGGTCTTGGGTCAGGCAGAGGTGGATGGGGAGGGAGTTCCAAGTCTTGGCTGCCAGGTAGGAAAAGGATCTTCCTCCCATGGTGGCTTTTCTTATGCGTGGCACGGCGGCGAGGGCGTGGCTGGTCGATCGTAGCTGGCGGGTGGGAGTGTAGAAGGTCAGGCGGTTGTTGAAGTACCTGGGGCCCAGGTCGTGGAGGGCCTTGTGTGCGTGGGTGAGGAGACGGAACGTGATTCTCTTGCTGACGGGGAGCCAGTGCAAGTCTCTCAGGTGTCCGGAGATGTGGCTGTGATGGGGGATGTCAAGGATGAGGCGTGCGGAGGCGTTCTGGATGCGTTGGAGTCTTTTCTGTAGTTTGGATGTGGTTCCGGTGTAGAGGGTGTTACCGTAGTCCAGTCGGCTGGTGACGAGTGCCTGGGTGACCGTCTTCCTGGTTTCGGTGGGGATCCATCGGAAGATCTTTCGGAGCATGCATAGGATATTGAAGCATGATGATGAGACGGCGTTGACTTGTCTGGTCATCGAGAGGGAGGAGTCCAGGATGAAGACCAGGTTGCGTGCGTGGTCCGTTGGTTTGGGTGTGCTGCCCAGGGCAGGGGGCCACCAGGAGTCATCCCAGGCAGAGGGTGATGATCCAAGGATGAGGACTTCCGTCTTGTCTGAGTTCAGTTTCAGGCGGCTGTTCATCATCCACTCGGCTACGTCTTTCATCCCTTCGTGCAGGTTGGTTCTGGCGGTGGCTGGGTCGTTGGTGAGGGAGAGGATCAGCTGGGTGTCGTCGGCGTAGGAGATGATGTTGAGGTTGTGTTGGCATGCGATGGCTGCGAGGGGGCTCATGTAGACGTTGAAGAGGGTGGGGTTGAGTGATGATCCTTGTGGTACGCTGCAGCTGACTTCGGTGGCCTCGGATCTGAACGGGGGGAGGCGGACTCTCTGGGTTCTTCCGGCGAGGAACGAGATGATCCACTCTAGTGCCTTCTCTTTGATTCCGATGTTGCTGAGGCGCTGCACTAGGGTGCGGTGGCAGACAGTGTCGAACGCTGCGGAGAGGTCCAGGAGGATGAGGGCCGCTGTCTCCCCGTTGTCGAGCAGGGCTCGGATGTCGTCGGTGGCTGCGATGAGGGCGGTCTCGGTGCTGTGGTTGGCTCGGAAGCCGGACTGCGAGTGGTCGAGGGATCCATTAGTCTCGAGGAAGGCGGCTAGCTGTCTGTTGACGGTCTTCTCGATGACTTTGGCAGGAAACGGGAGGAGCGAGATGGGGCGGTAGTTCTTGAGGTCGGTGGGGTCTGCTGATGGTTTCTTCAGGAGGGCGCTGAGTTCGGCATGTTTCCAGCTCTCCGGGAAGGTGGCGGTGTTGAAGGAGCAGTTGATAATGTCCCGGAGATGGGGTGCGATGACTGAGTCGGCTTTGTTGAAGACGTGGTGGGGGCATGGGTCGGTTGGAGAACCGGAATGGATGGTGTTCATCATCTGGATGGTGTCTTCGGTGCTGACCGGGGTCCAGGCGCGGAGGGTGGTGTTGGGGGGCGTCGGTTTGGTGGTTGGGTGCGTGGTCTGTGCGCCGAAGCTGTTGTGTATGTCGGCAATCTTGCGGTGAAAGAACGAGGCGAGTGAGTCGCAGAGGTTTTGTGAGGGAGTGATGTTGTTGTTTACGGCGCTGGGGTTGGAGAGCTCTTTGACGATGCTGAAGAGTTCCTTGCTGTTGTGTGCGTTGTTGTCTAGTCGTTCTTTGAACGCTGTCTTCTTGGTGGTGTGGATCAGCTGGTGGTGTTTGCGGGAGGCGTACACACAAACATACATACGTACACACTCACACCACACACACACAGCCCTCAGAGCCCAAGTTTAGTGTGGTCGAAGACGTTCGACATCTTGGAAATGTACACTTGGCGTTTTGAGCTACTTTGCAGTGAGGCAAACAGGAAGTGCTGCAAAAGTGGGTATGGTTTTCCCTGAGAACCTGTACCCAGCTGGCTAAGGTTTGCCCAGGAGCCATTAGCTAGTGCCAGGAATAAATGTAGCACCTCCAAGCACCCACTGCAGTGCACTTTCTAGTCCAGCAGAAGGTCATAGGAAGTCTCGACCTGTGGTCTGTTACCTGAGAGGAGCCCTGAAGTGTTGGACCTGCTCCCACTTGTACCCAAGACAAGGAAGAGGACCCAAGAGTCAGCTGACACTCTGTGTGGCTACAAGGAGACAACACACTGCAAGGGGACTTTTCCTAGAAGTACCCAGCTAACAAGCAGCAACTGGACCTTGACTGGACCCTGGTATAGCCTTTGCCTCATACCATGTCAGTCTTTAAGTGCCTTCCCTTAGGTTCTGATGAGCTTTAAAAGTGTACTCCTGTGGCAGATTGGAACTAAAAAGACTACGTCAGTAGATAAAACATTTGATTACGACAAGTCTGGTTAGTGTCTGTGACCTTGTGCTCCATCGTTGCCAGCTTAAAATTACACCTAGATTCCAGTCTTCTGAGACCGTAGACCATCATTGGTGTATTGTACTTTTTGGTGCTCTGTTCCCTTAAAACATAAAATATCCTATCTCTGTTCCCCTTTTTGGATTTTTGTCATTTTGTTTACTAGATTGGACACTATTCTTCTAATTGTTTGGTAGTTTTATTGCCCTTCATTTTGACTTTATTACAGTTTTACTGCTGTAAATGTACTTTACATATGGCTTTAAGTTAAGCCTGTCTGTTCTGTGCCACAGCTACCACGGTTGGAGCTCAGGTTAATTTAGTGACTTTGATGGTTCACCTTGACAAAGGCTGTGAATATTCCTTGAGGTGTGTAGTCACCCACCCCCAAATAATCCATTTTTTTAGGTGGGACACTCTATCATTAATGCATGCTCTCACCAAGTGGTCTGGAGTACACTGCACATCTGGTTGTAATGTACAGAACTTTGTGCGATCCATTCATGCTCTCACCAAGCGGCCTCACAACCACTGTGCACTGGCGTGTAACGCACTGCACTCTATACATTCCATGCATACTTTCCCCAGGTGGCCTCACATCCTCTCCGCATCTGCTTCTGCTTCATGGTCTGATCGATGCGTGCTTGATATGTTATATTGATTTGTATAGCGCACTAATCACCCGAGAGGGTATCCAGTATCACTTCTATTGCATAACATTCTATATGATTTGTGCATGCTTGCACGAGGGTTTACAGCAAATGTATTCTATGCACTTAACCTCTACTAGTCTGCCCTAATCACTTCACTAGTGTTTTCACTTGTCTCCTCTAGGTGTGCACATGTGTTTTTTTTCTGGTTACAAAGTTAGTTTATGATGTGATTATTTAAAACCATTGCAAAACAAACACCTCAATCAACACACAAAAACTGAATAAAATTGCATATTACCTTTGGCTCTATAATACAGAAACTAAAATAACAGCTATAAAGTAACAGGACCGATACTTGTTTATAGAATACATCATTTGAGTCTAAGTTCAACACAGTCCATGAGCTAAAAAATACAATGCCAATAGGTTCGGCTTTAAAGCCATGTTGTATGGTAATGTGAAGCAGAAGTAAATAAGGGAAGGGATATGTATTTGTGCGTATGCAAAGAACTGCAAAATAATATTGGTGTAGGTTAAAAGCTCAGATGACAGTGGACCTGTCAAAGCAGAAAAAAATCCATGTAGGTTAATGACCAACGTCCTCTCCTCTGTCCTGCTGCCAGAGGAAAATACCATAAATTAGTTACCTAAGATGCTTTAATAGCATTACAGTGTCATATGTGCGCTCCTGAAGGTTCAAGCTCAGGCAACGGAATAAATAAACAAAATGATCACAGCTGCGTGGAGCCAAGCACTTTTTTTGTGGAAGCACACAACGTCTGCCCATTCAAAATATGTACTTCTGGCTCCCAACATGTGGGATGATCACATAATTGTCTGACAACTGCTGCCCTGTCAAGCCAGAAAATGAAAAAACAGCTGGTCCCTTGAGGCTCAGCAGCACAGAAGCAATGAATGATTTGTATTGTCTAAGTCCCAAGCAGTTAGAAACGACTTTTGGTGAGCGTTTCCGATCTTCCGCCAATATATGGTGGATGTAGAGGCATAATGCAGGCCCCAGCCCATGTGGGTAGAGGGTGCCTAACCCTTTGGGGCGACCCAAACTCTCAGGGGGGCCCATTCAGCCCAAGGCCAATGAATATATGTGAGATATGGGAGACTTTGGGGCCCCTCCTCCTCGCATGCTAGAGAGGGCCCCCATCTTTTTATGTTACGCCACTGGGCTGATGCACTGAAAGCGGAAGAGCGGCTCTCTCATCTCACCACATGGTCGACAATCCGGATCACCGCTTGTGCATCTGTGCAGTGCAAAAAGGCAAATCTGGACCTTGAGGATTTAGGGGCACATTTATCAAAAAGTCACGCATCACAGTGCAACCCTGCTGCACTGCGTGACAGCGAAAGGGCAGGAATGCGCTGTATCTAACATTATACAGCGCACTCCTGCCTTTTCCCAGAACTGGCACGCAATGTGCTACTTAGCGCCAATGTAGGGACTCTTGCACAGTGGTGCCTGCATTGTATGCAGGGTTGTTTTGTGCAGGAAGTGACACCTTCCTGCACAAAAACAATCCCATGACAAATTTTCCTTTTTCTATGTGTGTTGCATAGTCCAGCACATATAGAAAGAGGAAAAAACAAGGAGGAATGAACATATTTTTCCTCGTAATGCTTCACCTGGGGAGTTGTATCAGTTTTGATGGATGCCCACGTCTGCCACTTATGGTAAATCTGGGAATGCGTCAGAATTCAAGGGTGTTGCACAACACCCACACATCACCCACGTCCCTTGGGAAGAGTAACGCAATGCAGCAATTTGTGCTACTCCAGATTTATCAAGCCACTCAGAGCCACGGAAGGTAGACATCGGTGGCTTGGTAAATCACACTTTAAGGGTGCCGTGCTTGCACCCAGTTGCGTGGTGCAAAGGGGCCAGAAGCCTTTAATAAATCTGCCCCCGGAGACTTTTTTGGCAATGACATGAGAAAATAGAAAAACTCAGATTTTTGTTTTGCTTTCGTCTCTGAGATCATCCAGGCATGTTTTCTTTTCCAGGAGCTCTCGGTGTCTTCCTTAAGGAGATCAGTCTTGATTTCTTCATAATGAGTTTTTAAAATGAACCCGGGGGAGTTACTTATCCCACAGTCTCCAGCTGAAGTTTGGGAAGAGCCGACTCCGAGGGTTTGCGTGGTTTGGGCTGGAAGCAGTGGCGTAGCGTGGGTTGTCAGCACCCGGGGCAAGGCAAGTAATTTGCGCCCCCTAACCCGGGGCAAGGCAAGTAATTTGCGCCCCCTAACCTGTGGATTTAGTCTCTTCCAAGATGTTGCGCCCGGTGCGGCCGGCCCCCCCCTGCACCGCCCACGCTACGCCACTGGCTGGAAGTGGTCCTCTCTGACCAGATTAGGCTCTTCGGAGGGCCATGTGGGGCCCTCCTGAACTTGGAGACTAGACGGTAGACACGAAGTTAACTTCTAAAAAGCAGCTTGTTTGTACAGGTTCACTTCAAGGCGCATCTGCCCTTGGATTCTGGGAACGCAGCCGGGCCATACATCAAAGACAGCTTAAGCTTGACATCGGCAGCAGTGGTAAAGCCAATAGGTGTTGCCAGTTTGGCCAGTTGGCTTGACCACTGCTTTTGATGATGCTGTGCAGCATCTTGGAATGTGTCTTGTAAAAAAATAAAAAAAATAAACAAGCCGCAATGAAGCACCCACATGTCTGATGACCTGAGCATGCCTACACACCACACGTGAGCCGGCCAGCATCATGATACAGGCGCCATTTTTTCTTATTTTGTTTCATTTGCCAATCCAAGATGGCGAATGCCACATGGAAGAGTAAATGAAATGTGTTTTCTTTTTGCTCAGAAGTGCTTAAAGCACTGTACAGCAGCCCAGCGTGAAATAGCAGCGGCTGGGACCTTCAAAAATAGAAAAATACAGGGAATAGGTCGCCAGGTGTTAGGGGGGCCATGGATAAGCGTCTGGGGGGTCAGAAACAGTGAATGGGCAGGAGGGGTTATTAAATAAAACTAAATGCAGGTGGGGGAAGGTTAAAAACATACAGGGAGGGGAGCAACATGAAGGGCAGGGGTTGAAGCACACAAGGGAGTGAAAACCCCCAGGTGCGAGGGGAGAGGCACATGAGGGAGAGCGAAATATGGAGTGCAGTGGGGGAGACGCACACAGGGTAGAGAGACCTATACAGATCACAAGGAGAAAGAGAAACACATGAGGGAGACAGCTGGAAAACACATACATTCTCATGGAGTGCTTAAGCAAAAAATAGTTCCTTAAAGGAGAGCAGTGGAAGGATAGAGGTCAGCCAGTCAGAGAGATGGTAAAGAGTTTATACCTTAGGGAAGGAACAAACAAAAAATTGAAAGAAACAAACACAAAATTGAAAGTTAAGACAAGAAAACCCATTGAATAAGAAGAAAGCAAATGAGGAATTGTAATACCAACCGGTGGTAAGCAACGCGCAGGCTGTTAGCCCTTTAAGTTCTTGGTAAGCCTATAAGAGCTCTTTTGCAACCAGACACATTGCACTCTCTGGTAGGCTTTGGTATAACTTTGGGCCTGATAGTCAACCTGAACACACAGCAGGTGCACATGTGAAATGCATGGATACTCTTGATGTGCTCTTATAATCAATTTATCCAGCTGCATCCTCCTCTTTTCTTCTCTCTCTTTTCATCTCTTTCTTTCTCATTTCTCTTTCTCTCTTGCTTCTCTTCCATCACTTTCTTTCTCTCTCATCCTCTCTCCCCCTTTCTGCCAGTCCCTATCTCCACGTCTCTCCATCTCTCCTGTTTCTTCAGTCTGTTTCTCTTTTTATTTCCTGTCTCCGTCTCTCATTTGTTTTCTTTCTTTTTTCTATCTTGCTCTAGTCTCTCGATCTTTCCTGCTGCACAAACCTAGCCAAAAGCAGTGGCGAGTTGTACAGGATTAGTGAGTAATAGGAGAGGGAGCTGGGTTCTGGTGATGAATGCATTGTGTCGTAGTGTTCTTTAAAGAGGCGAGTCTTCAACTCTCCTGAATTAGATCATTGAGACGATCCTGAAGGAGATGGGGATGTTGTTCCAGATCCTGGATGCATAGACGGAAAGGGCCTGCTGTCTTGTTTTTATTATTTTACACATCCTAGTTTGCAGTCTGATGGTGTCCTGGCTTTAGTTGCGCAGAGAACCACCAGAGATGATGAGCTTGTCTGCAAGATAAGCGGGGGTGCTGGTCGCCATGGTTCTGTAAACAATGCAGCAGGTTTAGAAGATGGTGCAGGCTAACAAGGTGAGCCAATGGAGTTCCATCAGGATAGGGATGATTTGATCATATTTCTTCAGGCCCTGGATGAGACGTGCTGCTGTGTGTAGGATGCCCTTGACAGGCGCCAGTGTGAAGTCTGGCAGCCAACGGAGTAGGGTGTTACCACCATCCACATGCAAGAATATGAGGCCAGCAAATCAACAATACAAAGCCTGCTTCATCTCTTACGCCCACCCCTTCCCGTAGAATCCCGCAATGGTCAGCCTTAAAGGCCCTGCTTCTCGCAGATTTCCATGAATCAACTCCCTCTGAGCAATTTCTTATGAAGATGGTGTCTTACCCTCGCCCTTCTTCAAAGCTCTCACTGCGGAAGCTCTCTTATTTACCATTATCAATGCCACCCTTTCTGTGGGTGAGGAACAGGTGGGTCCGGCAGTGGGTTGATGCAGTGCTTGATTGTCTTGAACAGCGTTCTGCTTCTCTTTGTGGCTTCATTGGTGGTGTTGATATAGGACTTTGCTTGGGCTGATGTGATGAACTGCCTGTGTGTTGAGCAGAGGGATTTCAGGATCAAGATGTTAATGGAAGATCTATTTTTATTCCATTTTCTTTCCTATCAGCAGATGGATCATTTATTGTCAGGAATTTCTTTAGAGTACCAGGGAGCTGAAGGCTTTGACTTGCAATTGCACGTTGTAATTGGGGCATGGATGTTCATTTAGTTTCCAAAAAAGTGTTGAAGCCGTAAGGAAGGAGGTTGGCATCCAACGTGGAGTTAGCATGGGCTCAAGCATTAGGTTGCCTACTGAGAAGTCCTTGAAGGATCTGAAGGTTTGATATTATCCTTTGTGTTGACCTTGGTTTGTTGGTAGGAGACTAAGCAGGGAGATAGGGACTGCAAAGTGGTCGGTCCAGTCCAAGGGCATGGGTAGTTGTACTGAATTGTTGGTGGTGTTGAAAAGACAAGGTTGAGGATGTGACCTTTGGAGCATGTTGTTTGTGTGACATGCTGTACCACGTTTAGTGTATCAATGACTTTGACGATAATGGAGGTCATTACGACCCTGGCGGACGGCAGTATTTTGGAGAAAGGTACTGCCAACAGGCTGGTGTTACCTTTCCCCAAAATATGACATTGGCGGTTTGGCCCAAGCCAAACCGCCAATGTACCACTCCATCCGCCAGGGTGGTAACAGCCACCAGGCTGGAGACTTCGGTCTCCAGCCAGGCAGCTGCCACAATCCCACCCTCGGGATTATGACCCCGCCTACCGCCATGGTTTTCGTGGCAATCTTACCACCACAAAAACCATGGCGGTAGGCACTATCAGTGCCAGGGAATTCTTTCCCTGGCACTGATAGGGGTCTCCACCGCCCCCTCTCCCTCCCCAGAATCCTCCCCCAGCCTCCCCCTCCCTCTACCGACCCCCCGACATCCACACACCCACATGCGCACACATACACACTCATACACACACGCATACCACAGCCACCCACACATGCACACATACATACCCACACACCGCAACACACACTAACATACATTGTAGCACACACGCATTCACAACACACAACATACACGTACATTCACATTCAGTCATTCACACCCGCATTCCACACGACACACCCGCATGCACGGATACAAAAACAGACACCCTCCCAAACACACACACACACACAACACCCCCCACCCCCTCTCCTGACGGAGAACCCAACTTACCTGCTTGCAAGGGGTCCTCAGGCAGGAGACGGGACACAGCGCTGCTGCCAGCAGCAGCGTCCGCCAGCAAAACACCGCCAGGCCGTATCATGGAACATGATACGGTAGGCATGGTTTTTCTGGCGCCACCTTACCACCGTCCGCTGCCATGACCGTCAACGGAATTCTGCCAGCCTTCTGGCGGTATTCTGTCTATGGTCATAATGCGGCTGGTGGCTGGTAGCCACGGCGACGGTATGTTGGCGGCCGTCGCCGTGGCGGTAGGCGGCATTTACCGCCAATGTCATAATGAGGACCAATGTCTCTTGTTTTCTTTGAGCTTATGTTGTCTGAAAGGGTAATGTCACCTAAGAGGGTGGTGTGGGCATGCTGGATGTATGAGGTGGAGAGAAGATCTAAGAAATCATCAATTAGGTCCTTGTTCTGCACAAAGGCCAGAATGAAGTTGAGAATGAAGGTGGTGGTCTGAGTTGCAAAGTGTGGTAAATGGACTGTCAGCAGCTCTATGAAGTTGAGTGTTATTTGCTTGCCTAGGATGCAGGACCAGGGGGACTAATGATTGACAGTGAGATCTCCTCCCTTCTTACGTGCTGGGTCCATATGATGGATGCTGTATCCTGAGGGACGAAGAATGTGTAGGATGTATGAGGATGTGGGGGTGAACTACATTTGTAATAGGTGATGAGGTCTGTGATGTCTAGTGTGCGGAATACTGCATAGGAAGCATTAATTAGCGTGAGTGGGAATGGACATTCTTTAGTTTGAGGGTGTGTGGTAGTTAGTGGGAGGTGTATGGGGTTGGGTCTATGTGTTGTGAGACTACTTTGTGAGTGTCTGGTTTGTCTAGATCTGGGTGGGATTGTGGGGATTGGCAGTATGGGGTGCTGGGTGAGGCCCATGCTTATGGTTTACCTTGAAGGTGGAACAGAGGTTCTATACCAAAGCTAAAGAGACTCAAACAGGCAAAGCCTTAGTCTGAGTCAGCCCTTCTCTCGGGACACCTGGGAGATAGGAAGCCCTGAAGAGTTGATTGAAGTAGAGCGAAGGTAGAAAGTGATGTCCCTTCCTGTGCAGATGGATGATGGGAAATTCAGTGATGTCACTTCCTGTGCATAAGGATGATGACAAATCCAGTGATGTCACTACCTGTGCAGATAGATGATGGGAAATGTAGTCTTCTTGCTTAGTTTCTTCTTTTACAGCTGGTTTTAGCAGGAAACCAGCGATGTCACTGGCTGTGCAGATGGATGATGGGAAATGTAGTCTTCTTGCTTAGTTTCTTCTTTTACAGCTGGTTTTAGCAGGAAACCAGCGATGTCACTGGCTGTGCAAACGGCTTTTTGGAAATTCAGTGATTTAACTTCCTGGCCAGATTGACGGGAATAATGAAACCATTTCTCATATTGTACGCTCTCGTTCCCTTTTTCTTCATCATCTCTCCCCAGTTCTGCGTCACTCTTGTGTCTCTGTTTCTTTTCTCTTATCCTCTCTTTCTTTTCCTCACGCCCCTCTCGCTCCTGTCTTTCCTCTCTTGTTCCCACTCTTTTCTCTCGCCCTCGTCTCTCTTTCTCTCCCTCTCTCTCTCTCGTGCTCTCCCCCTCTTTATTTCACTCTCTCTTTAGTTCTCCTTATCGCTCTATTTCTCCTCACTCCCTATTTCACCTCCCTCTGACTTTCTGTCATTCTCTCTCAACCACTCTCTGTTTCTCTCCCCTCTTCTCTGTCTAACTCCCCACTTCTCTTGGGAATAACTTCTTCATGATCGTCATAAATACACGTCAGGATCTATTACATTTGGCCACATTTATTCATTATTTTCTCTAAATCAGTTGTTAAAAACTTGTTGATTTTAAACCAAGGTAATTTGCAAAGTGTTTAGTTAAAAACTGTACTAGGTTCAAATGTACATGTTCAAAGATAACATAAAACACTTTCAGTTCAATAACTGGATAAGCTTTATCCAAAACAAAAGACACAGCCATAGACCGCCTCTCACAAGCCATCATTTCTTCTACTTAATCCTCATTCAAACAAGCACTGGCAAAGCCACTAGGTTTGATTTTAATGTGTCAACACATGTAAATATAGCCATTCATAAATGTTGCTTACATGCACTGCCCAGTTACAACAAGGACTGCCCAATAACCGCCCAGAAGCTGGGACAGTAGATACACAATGGCCTCTTGTGGCAAGTGTTGAATTTTTCTGAGTGACAATGAATATATCAATCAAACAAGGCATTAATCAAGCATATACATCTACACAAAATGCCATACGTTTGAACAAACCAATAAAGGCAGTAATGCAATGTTAGATTTTTTTCATGAGAAGAAAAAGAGGAGCGCAATTCTCTGGTGACGTCATGGTGTGCACTTTAAAGGAATAAAGCAAGGGTACACCGAGTATGACGATGGACCACACATAAGCTCCAAATATTGGCACAGAAATGCACCTCAAAACATAACAAATTGATTCGATCAATTTAAGGGTCCAACTGCCAAATATGTTGACGGTGTTTCCACCCATATTGGTTTAGAAAGTCATCATCAGGACAATTGATTATTGAGCATGAGCCGACATAACTGAGGAAGGCCAACGCCATGAGGTGAGACGGTATTACTCCTTTGTGTGGCGCACAAGCTCTCTCTATGTATATTTTAAAGCGTTGATAACAATACACCTCCAACTGCACTTTCAAGCCAGACCTAAATATTGTGTTTAAAACAGTTTTCCTCCGGACAGAGACCCAGAGGCTATGGGGTATACAGACCTCTATCCATGATAAAGTTAACACAAATGTTTTGGCCAAGGTCCTAGCCGTCAGGCTGGCCCGAGTGGTGGGGACACTTATACATGAGGACCAATGCAGGTTCATCGCAGGACGCGGCGCACATATGAGCCTGCGAAAGCTTAGTCGTGTGTTACATGAGACCATGTGTATGGATGTGGAGGCTACGTCAGTAACCTTGGAAATAGAAAAAGCATTTGATACCCCGGCTGGGCGTTTATGTTTGAAGTGATGGAGATGGGCATCAGACCCTGATTTCAGACCTGGTTCAGCTGTTGCACACTGACCCTATGGCTAGTCTGCGGGCTGGAGGCATAGTTTCCCACAGCTGGTCAGTGGAACGGGGTACGAGACAGGGGTGCCTACTCTCACCCTTACAGTTTGCCCTTGCAGTAGTAGAACCGCTGGTGGCGAGGCTGTGGGAAGTATTAGAGCCGTGTGGAATTGGGCTGGCACAACATACCATGTGGTTTCGAAGTATGCAGATGATACGCTAGTGTGCCCAAGTCACCCTGAGACGGAGGCCCCTCCATTAATGATTGAACCATGACAGCATGGGGAAGTGTCTGGACCTCAGACTAACCGCGAGAAGACGTTATTATTCTCTGTGGCCTCACTGGCGCACCGCGCACCTGAAGAGCTCCCGGATTTAGGATTACGATGGGAGTCAGACCATTTTCGATATCTGGGTATTAGGGTGGCCCATACTGAGAGGCAGCAACATGATTATACTATAGGGAGAGTGGTACAGAGTTTGCACAAGTCGGTTCGCTGCTGGAATAC
This sequence comes from Pleurodeles waltl, assembly GCF_031143425.1. NCBI lineage: Eukaryota > Metazoa > Chordata > Amphibia > Caudata > Salamandridae > Pleurodeles > Pleurodeles waltl. The sequence continues at coordinate 73,216,047 of NC_090442.1, read as the reverse complement.
CTTACCGCTATCAGTAAGGGAGGGTGGCGGTGGCAACCATGGTACTCCTCCTGCGCTGCCTTTACACGCTCCAGTCACTGGGCCCGATCCACAGCCACCTTCAAGGAACTGGATGGTTGATTGATTTCCTCAGTGTGGGCAGGTAAAAGAAGTTGGGTTCAGATGACAGTACCAGTGGTATAACAAATGCCCCCGCAGCCTCTGTGGTGCGGGAGGCCCCTGAGCTCCAGTAGACCCTCTCAGCACAGTATTTGGGCCTGAGAGCCCCTGCGAGGGTCCAGAGGGGGGGCCCCCAAGTTTCATTACGCCACTGTGCAGTACTGAAGCGAGACAGAGAGGATGCAGTCCTGGGATATAGAACTTTGGTATGCAGTGTCCCATCTCTGGTACCATCAATGTGGTGCGGAGAGATACAGTGCTGGGGCAAAAGTCTCCTAGGGGGAGTCGTAGATGCTGCTTCACTGCCGGTGTACTCAATGAAGAGGGCGACCCAAGTCGAGGAGCTCCCATGCGTGGTGGGGAGATGGGGAATGGTGGTTCGGAATGTCCTCAGACAGGCCCAGTACTCCAGAGACCTTCTCCTGAAAAGGTTGCAGCCCTGCCAACAGATTGTGTCATTGAGGAGGTGGGAGGAGGGGGAATGCACTACTTTGGGCGATCTCTACCCTGGAGATAGGGTCATCACCTCCGCAGAGGCTGGGGAAGCATTTTACATGGGTGAGGGCCTGTTAAGCTCTAAGCTGCAGAGCAGGCCACAATGGCAAGAGAGTGGGGCTGTGCTTCCTGGACACGCCTCAAATCAACACTACTCTGGAAGTGTTGCTGGGTGCCACCCAGACGAGACACTCAATTATGCAACTCCAAGGGTGGCTCCTTCACATTGACGAAGGAGCATGGACCCCTTGGCTAAGCCAGGAGCTGAAAGATAAAATGATTTTCAGCCAGCAGCTTGTTCAGTGAGGGGCGGTGCTGGACCACAGGAGGGGGTGGGGAGTGGAGTCTGTGCACTTAAGTGCGCATGTATGTCTGGCCGGTCATCTGAGGCCGGTCAAACACATGCACACTTAGGTTTCTCCAACCCGGCTGTGTTACACAGCTGGGCTGGAGGAACTGCACAGACCCCAGGGCACTGTCTGAGTGGCAGAACAAGCCGCTCAGACCAATCCTGGTGCTGCTCTCATGCTAGGTTTAGCATGAGAGCAGCACCAGGATTGCTGGGGAGCCTTTGCTGGGGTCCCAGTGAATGCTGGGACATCAGAAGGAGAGCAGAGAACAAACGCGGCAGGCGGCGACGGGAACAGGTAACTTTAAAAAAAAAAATTATTCCATTTCTTTTTTATTTACCCCCCCCCCGTCACCACCATGTGCAACTCTACAGGTCCCTAAAAGTTGGCAGACAGAAACCCACTCTGAAGGCTGGAGGGGGGTGGGATGAGGATCTGCCCGTGCCCCTGACAGAAAGGGGATGACATATAAACAAGCGCATTGGTACAGGGTATGGCAAGTAATGCTCCAATCAAACAGGTCCATTTTACCTTCTTGCATCCCACTGACCTCACACCGGAAGGGTGACACAAAATATATCCGCACAGATCACCAGCCTGTCCTAGGTGTGGCGTTCCCAGAGCCGCATTCCAAGATATGACCTGGACGTGCAGCCCCGCACGCTCATTCTAGAGGGAGGTGGTGACGACCCTAAAGACGGTGGCCAACATTGGTCACACGCACGTTTCACCACTGCGTGCCGGGGTTAATGGCGCACCCACAAAAGGGAAGAATCAGGCTCCGCTGCCCTTCTCTGGGGAAGGTGCTTGGTAAACGCAGACTTGTGATGCTCTGGTTACCCGCAGAGCCCCTGTATATGTATCCTGGCACAAACATATGAGGGGATGGGCGCCGACAGAGGGAAGAAGGATGAGGGAAGTGTGCACTGATGACAAGGTGGAGGACAAATTACAGAAGTGGGAGCGCATGCTGGATGGACATATAGAAGCTGAAGGGGAGGTGGAGGTTGAGCAAAAAGAAGCATCAGACCAGTGCTTAATTTGTGCCGGTGTTTTCCGGTGTTCAGCATCAGCACGTATTTGTAAACTCGGACTCACTTATTTGTAAACACCAACACATATTTAAAAGAAACCCCCACATGGTGGCGCTGTGTGTATATTTTTAAGCAACGCCCATTAGTGAAGCAGTATAGAAAAAAAAAAATTAAACTCAAACCTGCATTTTGAAGTGGCGTGGGTTATGCCAGCTGCAGTGGGCCAGTGAGTAATACTTTGGGCCCTGGAACTTAATTTTTTACAAATTAAGCGCTGCATCCGACACATATGGCTGGGTGTGTATGAGGTTTCTGCGGGGAGGGAGGAGGGCACGAGTACAACCACGATACCTCCCAGAGTTCTGATTGGGTTAGGCCATACCAAGGATGGAGGCTACTGCTTTCCTAACATGCATGTGCGCTATGGTGGTGGAGTGGGGGGGTTTATTGACTTTTATGACATGTAATGTGTGTAGCATGAAATTTAATAAAGAGATACATCTATATAAAATAAATATATATATGTATACACACACACACACACACACATATATATATATATATATATATATATGTATATATATATATATATATATATATATGTTCCCTTCACACAATTAGGTTTCCAAATGGAGTCTTGATCAAGCGTATGAAATATTTAACTTCTTGTTTTATTAATTAACATGTTTCTCGTTTTCCCACCTCGCCGCCAAGACGTGGAACACTCTTCCCACCCACCTGCGTCAGACTAAGGACCTACTTATCTTCAGGAGACGTCTCAAGACCTGGCAGTTCGAGCAGTAGCAGCCATCCCCCCCCCACCCTCAGTGCCTTGAGACCCTCATGGGTGAGTAGTGCACTTTACAAATTCTATGATTGATTGATTGAAGGCCATCTTCATGCACAGGTTTCTCATGTTTCAAATCATTTGTAGCTACGTTTGTTTTTATCCTACTACTATGAAACATAAAAATAAATTGACACACGTGTGTATATATGTATATATACACATACACGCATATATATCGTGAGTCTTGGACCCTCCCCACACAGCAATGATTTGACAAGTAGATCTCCATATATGCCATGTTATTTTTCATTTGTATTAGTTACAAAAACATATTAAGACAACCTGAAAAAAAGAGGTTCCCTTTCTGAAGAGGTCTCCTATTAGCAGAGTTTCTTTCCTGTGTAAAGTCGCTGTCACCTACAGTAGTGTGGACAAGTCAACAGTTTATTTTCTCACTTTCTCCCTATTATGGTAATAAATGGAATTAGAATTTCGTACTTTAGTAATAAAAGTGAGATTGAATGTTTAGTAGTACAATTGTTGTAAATAACCTGAAGCGTGTGCACGGTGGGGGTTGGCCGCTCCTTGGGAGTCGGGTGCAGGTTGGTCGAGGGATTTGAGGGCATGCTCTACTTAGAATATGATCAAAATCTCAAAGAAATTCACTTAAAAAACTTCTGTTTACAACATATGGATGTCTGGGCACATGTTTATGCTAAGCAGGTGTTAAACAATGCTATCAACAAATTAATTGCATAGGCAACATTGCCTGAAATGAAATGCTGTAAAATATATTGATTTTCAGTGATCAGCAATATCTATAGTAAAAGGCAATAGCGGCTGGTGTCAATGCAGAGTGGTGGAGGGCTGCACAACATAAACACAAAAAAATCACCAAATGGATGAACACAAACAAAAAACATAAAATAATGTACTTTCCGCCTGCTGCATCAACGCTCTTCCGCTCCTCTCCACTGCAGCACAGGCTCCCAAACTCCCCTGTGGCCAATCCACATGCTGCTCTCATGCTGCTGACAGCATGACAGCAGCATCGGGATTGGCCTGAGCAGGATTGGCTTTGCGCTCCCCGAGAGACTGGGAGCCTGTGCCTGCTGTCTCCAATCCGGCAACTCAGCTCAGGTTGGAGACAGCTCAGTGCGCATGTCGGTTTGGCCGTCCTGAGATGGCTGGCCAAAACCACATGCGCACTGCTAGCAGTGCACACCACTCCCCCTCCGTGCCTATCACTGCGGTAGCTCTGCCCACAAGACTCAGCCCGGCCCGTAGAACTTGAAAAATAAAATGACAATGAACCTCTTTTATTTTTCAACTTTTGATCCTGCTTGTGGTGGGGGTATGGAGGGGGGCAACGCTCCTCTGCCATAGTGGGGGAGCTGCTGCTGGTAAAAGGACTGTATGAGAAAAAAGAGAGAGATTTAATTACCAACAATCACGACTCACATCCTCCACAATTATTACCTTTTTTAAAACAATATAAAAACATTTAAAAAGATTATAACAAATTAACTCATTTGAAGGGGACTTTAACAAAGTAATTAAGAATCAGTTTATTGATTTTACATTTAAAATACAGAGGTTTTATAAATCAATTTCTAAATTCCACAACCATCGCATTCGGACACGAAGAATACATGTTTTAGATCTTGAACCTCCCGTTATAAAGATCACAGATTCTGGGCACGTTTTCTGTACCAGACCAGCATCTTTTATAATTATTTAGAGGTAAAGTACCTAGTCGTAACATAAATATTAATTGTCTGACATTGTTTAAGAGAAAATGTTAAATATCTTTGGGTTTGTTTAAATGACATACTTTAGGGATAAACAATGGGTAATGCCACTAGTATAGCTTAGCCTCATGCAGGCATTTTTTTTAAACCACTTAAGTTGTGCAGGTGCCCACATCTGTAAATGGTGTATTGTACATTGCAATTGAGTGAAGGCAACCCTTGGCTTATTAGTAAAAATGTAGTTATATGGTTTTTCGTTAAAAAAGTTCCTGCTTTAAATAGTCTCTTAGTGGCCCGACAGAAGCATGTAATAAGTTATAGGCCCATCTAATTATATTTGCAAGTGATATGAAATAAGCACAAATTAGGGCAAATTCCAGCCGTAAAGCATAGGCGGTACGTGCCTGACTTAAGGAGGTATCTTCCAAAGAAGCTTTCTTTGTACAGATTCAAAAGTGACTAATTACGAAAGGGAATGCACTCAAGGGCATCAGACAACATAGGACGAATCTTTACTCGAAAGATTTTAAGAAGAGCTTTAAAATGAAGAGCTTTAAAATGGTGCTTACCAGAAGCACTATAAAATGTATTTAAAGCACTGACGTGTGCTAAAGCCTTGGTACCTATGTGTGACAGATGAGACCTATTTTCTAAGGATTGAGGAAAAACTCTTTGGAGGTATCTGTATATTATTATAGTGTCTAAGGAGGTTCCACCAAGGTCCCAATTAAAGGAGCGACACTGCTTCTTTTCTCTAGCAGGCATCACCTTGGTCTTAGTAATATTTTATCTTCAAAAGATTATCCTCCGCATATTTGAATAGAGCATCTCGATTTCGCTGAAGGCCAATAGACATAGGATCAAAGACTACCTCATCATCAGAAATGCAATAAAACATGCAGACCTTGATAAGCACGTCTGGGATGTAAATTCTTAAGATTAACAAAATGAGTGGTTATATCACAAAGATAAATTGAAAACAAATGAGGGGCCAAGGTACGGCCCGCTTCAATCCATTCTGTTTTGGAATCTTTGGGGACAAAACCTTGTTTTCCCCCTATTAAGACTTTACACCAAGTGGCTGAATGGAGTGTTATAATTAATCTTGGTAAATTGGTGGATATTCCCAAGATATCCAGTTTCTTCTAAAGAGTGGGTCCATCTACCCTATTGAATGCTGCTGAAAAGTCCATAAATACAGAATATCAGATCCGAGATTTAGGGCCAGATGTATCAAAGGATGTTACCCATTCTGTGTCTATGGGGAAATGCTTTAGTACATATGGCCCTTAGTCACCACATATTTATCGACGAGTGTCTGAACTATGGCGGTACTATCTGTTACTGAGTGACTGGGTCTGAAGCCCGCCTGGACTTGTGGAATCACTCCAGCCAAATATGCCCACTCTTCAAGATGTTGCAGGACACGGGACGCAAATATCTTCCCAGTGGCATCCAACAGAGAAATTTGGCAATATTTGCTAGGTGAAGAGTGAGAACAATTTGTATGTATAGGAACAACGATGCTCCGTGCCCATGAATATGGATTCACCCTGTAGCATTACAGAGGGGGAGGAATTTACTCCAGGTTTCTGGATTATTCTTCATTGCTTTCATTATGCTCCTAGTTGGCTCATCGCTGCAGAGGATCTTGCTTTGTTTATAAGAATTCCAATTTGTTTTGCCTTCGGAGAAGTTATTTGCCAATTGCACTCAATAATTTTTTTGACAGTGTTAAGGGTATCTTGTACTGTACTGTGTCTGATTTTTTTGCATAGAGATTTGAAAAATAGTCAATCCAGTCTAAAGGGGAGATGGAAGTTGAGGAGGGGGCTTGTTTCCTACCTGTAAACTTTGCGATAAGCTTCCAAGAGGTTTTGTGATTTTTCAGTTATGTTGTTTGTTGAAGATCCAGCCAGTTTTGATCAGCTATTTTGTTTGTAAAAAACACGAAACGGATATTCCTCCTTTTTTCCGTAAGGCTTGTATTTCTTTGCCCCTTGAAACTGAAGGTTTGATAAATTGTTGAGGAATGAGCTTAATTTATGAGAAAGTTTAGCATCTTTGGGATCTTTGATGAAAGTTGCCTCCTTCTTTGAAGGCTTAGGTGCTCTCTGAATCCCATATACAGCATCAGACATTCTACCTTCGAATACTTGATAGGATTTCCTTTCTCTGGTAAGTTTTGGTCCAAATGGAAATTAGTTACTTAATCAAACATATTTATAGTAGAGGAATTACAAATAATTCGACCATGCTTCAAGGATACTGTTGCTAAGCAGTTTCCTGCATTTATTTATTTTCCTTCATTTCATAGAAGACATTGATGAGGTGGGGTTGGCCACAAGCCCTGGCCTAGGGCCCAGCCCTGTGAGCAATAAGTGGTCACTCATCAACCCACCGCTGTGAATGGCCTTCATTCGAGAACAGTGGGGCTAAACTGCAGGGTCTGGCCATAGACTGTGTCCTGCACCCGTCCCACCGCAAATAGCCAACCTCTGCTTCACAAGGCCATGAGCACTGGCACTGGGGTTGGCCGCGGAGCCTGGCCTTTGGCCATGAATTATATGCCTTCTATTCCAACTCTACACTTACGTGGATACTGAGGTATAAAGTGGAGAAGATTATAGTCAGGGCCACTGGAGTAATGCGCATGGGGGAACCAAATTATTTTGAATGGTTGACTAAATTATGCGGTAAGAGAAGGCAAGTTATGCAGCACTATGTGGCACGATTTTGTGGCTGCAGCATGTTCTGCAAAATTGTGGATTTGCTGCATTTGCAACAAACTCTGTCGTCTGGTTCGTAATCTGCTGATTTTAATGAAAAAAAATGTTTCCAGCCCAATCAGATCAAAAGTGACTAAAACGTGGCAACCCATGTTGTTGCAAAAAGGAAAGTCCTTTGCGAAAGTTGACTGGTCACCTTTTTGTTGCTTATTGCTGTATTTGTGTCTTCAACTGGTACTAATGAGGCAAAAGCTGTGCCTAGACAGTGTTAGGATCTGCACAAATGTCACAATGATGAAGTAATGCTATTGCAAAATGTGCCGCATTATGCCTCATAATTTGCCTTTTCATGCTGCATAATTTAGTCAACCCTGCAGCATAATTTGTTCCTCTCTTGTCGCATAATCCCACTGGCTATGACTATGATCATAAAAAATATCATCAAGAGACCTGCAGAGCTGCTCAAAGCTGCCACCTTACGCTCTCTGACAGTTCTTCATCCATCACACCGCTAAGCGATGCATCCCATAGCACGATAACCGCACCTCGGTGGTCATCACGCACAACATGACAACATTTGCCACATAGGATCAAATCAAAGGCAACACCCTTGAAAACTGCACGGTGCAGTGTGCTCTCATGTAGGCAAGCGCTTCAGTGTCACACGATGTCACAGCAGGCGAGGGGCGGGGCTTGGTGCAGGGGGCTTGGTCTGACATTCTTACAAAATGGCCGCCAAGCAGAGCCCGTCCTTCCACTGCCCTTTGCTACAGTGGTATTGTTTAATAAAAAAAAACACATGGCGCGCTCCAACCTTCTTATGCTGCTGAAACAAAAAATAAGAAGTTGAGAGACGCTCAATTCCTGATTCCCAACTCTGCACCCCCACAGGGCTATCCTTAACTCAGAAGCACACCCAAAGACACATTAATACACACATACATGCGTATCAATCACACACGCATAAGTCACACACAAAATGGACAGTTTGCTTACATTTCACCAGAAATGCCCAGGATTCCATTCTCATACACACTATAAAAACATTCTTCAGGAAACAGACCTCCTAAAAACACTGCAGGGTTTGGTTGGATTGAGACGTGGAACTTCGTTGATGCACACAGTTATCTTTCTAAACTTTCACCAATCAGTTGTTTATTAAATGCACAGTTTTTTAAAGCGCAAAACAAAGACGTATGTTTGCTGTGTATAAGGCGATTTTAAAAGGCACAGACCTATTGTGACAGTTCACAGATGCGAATGTAGCTGTGCCTGGGCTTATTTTGAAAAATGCAGACCTTAATGTTTAAAACATTCAAATTTACATATTTTGAAAAGCTCACTGACATTTGTTTAATCCCAGAGACATATTTTTAGAAGCATTGGCAAAGCCAATAAATCTTGCTTTTACAAGAGCTATTGGCTTTGGCAATGTGTTTTTGCTATGTTGTCCACCAGTGTGGCTGCTGTTCTAAGTGGCTAAAAGTGGACTGGAGTGGGGTGAACTGGGATGGAGTGGGTGGATTGAGGTGAGGTTGACTGCAGTCGAGTGGGGTGGATTGAAGTGGTGCAAATTGCAGTGGGGCAGATTGGAGTGGAGCAGGTTGTTTTAGATTAGAGTGGGGTAGATTGTTTTGGAATGGAGTGGGGCAGATTGGAGTGGAGCAGATTGTTTTGGATCAGAGAGGGGTAGATTGTTTTGGAATGGAGTGGGGCAGATTGGAGTGGAGCAGATTGTTTTGGATTAGAGTGGGGTAGATTGTTTTGGAATGGAGTGGGGAAGATTGAAGAGGAGCAGATTGTTTTGGATTAGAGTTGGGTAGATTGTTTTGGAATGGAGTGGGGCAGATTGGAGTGGAGCAGATTGTTTTGGATTAGGGTGGGGTAGATTGTTTTGGAATGGAGTGGGGCAGATTGGATTGGGGAGTTGAGCAGATTGCTTTGGAATGGAGTGGGCGGAGGCTGGCCCTGCCCTACGAGGGTGGAAAAATAAAGTGATAATAAAATACTTTTATTATCCTTTTATTTTTTTGCTTTTCGTCAATGGGGCGATGCTCCTCCGCCACAGCAGAGGGGCTGCTCCTGAATTAGAGTGGGGCAGATTGTTTTGGTTTGAAGTGGGGCAGATTGGAGTGTGGAAGATTGGAATAGGGCAGATTGTTTCAAATGGGAGTGGGGCAGATTGTTTTGGATTGGAGTGGGGCGAATTGGAGCATGGGTGATGGGGGTGGGGTGGTTTGGGAGGAATGGAGTGTGGTGGAAAGGAGTGGATTGGATTGGTGTGAGTGCTTTGGATTGGTCTGGGGTGGACTGGATTGGTCTGGGGTGGATTGGATTGAGCGCAGTGGATTGGTGTGGGGTGAGGTGGGGGTTGATTGGGGCGGATTGGAGTGGGGTGGATTTGGGTCTACTGCACAATTATGTGTTAAAGCAACATCTCTGTAATTATACATAAGAAATCATGTTGCTTTGCAATAAGATAATCCTTATCTTTTGAGACCAGTGCCCATGAGCAAAAACAAAAGAATACAGAAGTAAGAAAAGAAGACTTGGCAAAATAAAAGAAGGTTAACTATAGGAAATAAATCTTTGCAATTTTGTTTTTCCTGCTGGGCATGTTTTTGCTAGTCACCCGCCTTCTGTTTGCAGGACAGTAAAAATTCAGCAGAACAAAATAGTGCCTCAATCATGTCAGGAGTAAAAGACGGGCACTTATTAAGTTGAATCAATCAGTGCTTGGTCCCTGCTCCACAGAGAGGAACAGAAATGATGTTTGGCCTACCTTGACGAATTACAAGGCTGTAAAGAAGAGCACCACGCAAGCCAAGAAATAGTACGCCACGGGCGGGCTACAAGCCCTTTTTTGTATAGAACAGGGTCTCGCAATCGAGATGTATGCGCTAGCACATGCTCTTGCAGGCTCGTCCCTAAAATGGGCACAGGCCGGTTTTGAAGTGGACATAGATTTCTGGAAACGTTGCAGGCCTATTTCGAAAGTCAGCAGGCATATTTCAAACTGCACAAACTTATTTTGACAAAGCACTGACTTGCACTGAAAATGCGGAGAATTCATTTTAAAAGAGCCCAGAAAGAGTTCATAATTCTGTTAAAAGAGGTGCAATATTTTTAAGCACACATCACCCTTAATGATGCTCAGATTTCTGTATTTTACATTGTTGATTGTTGCAGTGTGGATTTTAAATGTTAGAGGGAGAGAATGTCAATTCCACCACCTCACCTTTGGTAAACAGTTCATTGATTCATATAACCTTTGTAAAATCTGTTTATTTAACTCTTAATCAAGGAAAGCTACAATGTGTATTTTTGGAAATAATAAGAGTAAATCACAACTTTATTAGTTCAACAGATCTTTTACAACCAAGCAGTCAATGCAGAATGCATCCATATATATCATGTAACAAATTATGTCAACATGTTTCGGCACCTGGGAAACTCTTTGGCAACCTTCATCAGGATGGAAATGCTGTTAGGTTATGTACTCTACGTTTGATCTGAAAAGTGAGAGACTGACTTTGTGAATGAACACGACTGTGGATGGTGTTCTTTACTGAAGCATTTGAAGCTATGTTTTACTATTCCAGTAACAGCGTGTCAGGAGGCGGGGCTCTGGAGACAATGTTGTGACACAGTTTACCAGCAATAATCCACCAATCTCCTATCTGAAGGAAGAGGGGATGCAGAAGAGAGGGGAATCCTGAATTATCTGCAACTCCAAGGGAAAATGGGGGTAGAGAGAGCGTTAGAGAAACACTGAATATGGTCCCACGGCTCGTTCTTTTTATGTTCTCATCAATTATCCAGTGACTTCTCCCACACCTTTTATTGGGCAAAGGCTTCTCCTTTATATGTACTCATAGAAATGAAAAAGAACAATTATTAATTATATTCTTTAAATACTTTGAGCTTCTTTGTATACTTGTCTGAAACCCTCTCAAGGTTGCTTACCTGATGTTCATAATAGGTTTGTTCACTTTGTAAAACTGCTGCTGGCCTTCGAAATATGTCTGCAAAGACACCAAAAGAGAACAGAAATAATGAAATAGGAAACAAATCCTTCAGGAAGTAGTCGGTGATGCCAAATGGTGAACAAACTAATGGCTGCAGGAAGCCCAACAACTAGTGAAGCTGCAAGGCAACTTCTGTTCTGCTGACTCTACGTAACCTAACCCGGAAGCACTGTCCCAGCTCCTCCTGTACTTCTATTGGTTCTTCACCTGCTTATGACCTTCAATGGCTCCTTTCCTCCTTCCCAGGTTGAAGCCCAAAGGGATCCTGAAGATGCAGAAGAGAAACAATCTGATTATCCACTGGACATTATGGCCTTCTCCTCTGTCCACCACTCTTCCCTCCGCCTCCCCTCTCTAATCTCAAAAGGCCCATTTACTCCCCATCTCTGTCCTGCTTCCCACTTGCTGGGGAAGCAGAAGGGACACAAACACAGCATCTACTGGACACCATGGCCTTCCCCCGACAGAGGGCAACATGGTGTTTTCATAGCTCCATGTCCTTGGGCCTCTTTTTGCTATACCACTCCTGCAAAGTATTGGTGTAGTCCTCCAGAGGCCCCGTGACCTTTTCCTCAAATACTTTCTTTTGCCAAACTGTATGGGAGGCAGCTCATTATATGGAGGAGACTTGCTATTTTGCACTTTACTGAGGGTCCAATTCCAAAGGTAACCTTAGACCTGAGGTCTAAGTTTAGACCTGAAGTTTAAGGGTGGGATTCACAAAGATAATCTTAGCCCTGAAGTCTAAGTTTAGACCTGAAGTTTAAGGGTGGGATTCACAAAGGTAAACTTTGACATGAAGTCTACGTTTAGACCTGAAGTTTAAGGGCCAGATTAACAAAGGCAAACCTAGACTTTAGGTCTCAACTATGACTTCAGGTCTAAACTTATACTTCAGGTCCAAGTAGTCCTTTGTGAATTGGGTCCTGAGTTTGTATCTTCTAGCACAGTCTAGTTCCCTACACAAGCATCAGACTACCTCATATGCATTTCTGGCCACTGCGGGCATCTTTGTTGGACATTATAGTGATCCTCCATAGGACAAGACTAAAGAAAGTCTACCCAACTACATCTCCGGTCCAAATTTAAATTCATAAAAGGATTTGTCTTGCTTTGATGAGGTCACCCCTGGTTGAAGAAGGAAGAACTGAGCGGCCTAAAATGCATTGGGGACATAAAACTAAATTTACAAAACATTGCTTCGATTATGCGTGTCCAAACAAATCAAGTGCAGCGGATTCAATGGACTTGTTTTTAACGAACCACTATGGTTGATGATACAAATGAAAACTGTAGAGCCCAAGACATGCATCATGGAATTACTATAGATTAAAATGTGATACTGTCATACAAGTATTGGTAGAGTTAACCAATCAGAAAAGCCACAGGAGCAGTGCATGTGGGGACACCTTCCTGCACATACAGGCAGGGCCACACTTGTCACTCTTGGAGTCCAGTAGCCCGACTGCCCTGGCTCCTTCAACCAGTTCCCACGTATAGCTCGGACTGTGCTGGTGCGACCCAAGCTGTCTACTGACCACGCCATGGCTTTGCCTTACCAGTGACGTTCTGTGGGACTTCCCGAAGGAGGAGATGAGGGAGTCCGGTGGAAGAGAGAACAGGACACAAAAGAGGGTGCAACATGACAACTTTAGAATCATCATCCCATGGCTAGAGGGGGTGAGGCAAGTTTAGGACATGAGTTTAGAGGTTACCTTGTATAATTCCTAGGTTAATTATTACAAGAATTCGACCTAAAATATGTGTCTATGTCACAATGGTGCAGCACCACTATAGAAAACTGCTAAGTAAATTCCACAATTTTAATTGCTTCAGAGGCCCTTCTTTTACCCTAGAAGGAGTCGCGGATGACCCTGCCACTCTCCCGCGTCCTAGCTGTTGTAGCAGTTCACTGTACTTGATCTAGTGGAGGTCAGAGTCTTTTTGTTTTCCTTGTTCCAGGTTGGCATAATTTTTGAGTCAAACTCTCGTCCACCAAATAGTTCCTGCGACAAAGCATTCTGTGCCTCCTAGAATTCCCTCACATCTCACCGACCCTACACTTCTCTGCCTCCCTCGTACACACTCCAAGCCAGAGCCCTTTCCAGTCAAGCTGACCATCAACGGCAGAGCCCCAAAGATCATTTCACAGACAGCAGCTGCCGCCAGACCCGCCACCCACAGGAGCCACAAAGCACACAAAGCGAGTCAACTTTCCACAAAGACATCCAAAAATGTCAAACCTGCTCCATGTAAGAACGCTGCTGGTGCTGACGTCAATGGGAGAGCACCTATGGACAAACCTTGAATCAGAACCATCTGTCTATGAAAACCTCCAAAAAAGACCCCACAGACCCTGGAGTACATCAAACACCTTGGTTATGAAAGTAGGAAAATGCACACCAAACAGCATCTCCAAAAGAACAAGAAGGCTCAAACCAAACAAATCAATGAGTGACGCAAAACAGCAATAAACCAATGGAAAAAAGAACTCCAATGTATGGTCTCCAAGGATGTCCCAACAACACAACAAACTAACAACTGTGGTCCTCGCAGGTTCTGCAGAATCACAAGACCCACCAACAGACGCAGAAACCAACACACACTCGTACAATCTAGTAGTTTCACCTACATTGCCCTACCCCGCAAGTAGATCACAAAGACATGCCCGTGCGCTACCACATTGCAAACAGGAAAAGCAAACTAAATATTAGAATGCAAGAGCGAAAACAGGAGTTGGTGACCCACCTGAAACCAGCCTGGGATCCAGACGAGATCTCTGTACTATATGGATGGTAACATCTGGAACATATCCCTCCCCGAAGCACACACTCCTCCCCGGCCCCCCAGAAATAAGCAACCAGCACAGAAAGTAAAGAATGGGACGTCTTCAGAGACTTCAACTAGATATGTGCATTTGTCTCACGTGATGAGCAAGCCGTGCACCGGCTGCTTAATTTGTGCTGGGACGTGCAGGTGGGGCCAGCAGGCAGGCAGACATTTGTGAAGACCGGGACTTCATTTTCATCATCGGACTTTGATCCAGAGCAAGAGAGAGAACAGCCAAAAACAGAGAAAGAAGGGGGAAGAGAAGGGGTCTGTGGTAATGGGAGGTGGGTAATATGCTGTAATATTGAGATATAGATACAGGCAGTGGTTCCCAACCTGTGGTCCGGGGACCATTGGGGGTCTGCAAACCCTCCTCTGGGGGTCCACGAATGCTTAGAAAATTAAATATTATTAACAAATTAGGTCCACAGCGTTTAGTAATGACTCAGTGGGGGTCCCCGGATTCCAATGAGGATTCACTGGGGGTCCCCGGGTTCCAGTAATGATAAAGTGGGGGTCTGCATATGTCAAACGGTTGGGAACCACTGGATGCAAGGAGTGTAGGGCGGTGGAAACAAGATTAGGCAGCTCTGGTACTCATCGGCGCTGGAAGTGGGCATCTAAGACAAAATGTGGCCCTCCGCATTTATATTTGTTTTTTAAATTAAGTACTACGCCGTTACGTGACCCCCTCCGCCACTACCCAAATCAACCACACTCAGGGACTTGTAGTACTGACAATCTCACCAGAAACACAAAAAAGCACACGTCTTCTAATGGAAAGAGAAAAAAACACAACACCCGCCCCTTGGGGTTGCAAATATAAAATATATTTTTAAAAGGCAATTTAAAACTAAGTATTGCTTTGAGGTTCTGGTATAAGTCTTCAGTCTTCACTTGTACCGGTGGAGAGTTAAAGAAAAACTGTGCATAGGACACAGATCTGGGGGAAGTGCCATCTTCCCAGGTACCCCGGGGGCCTGGTGCGTTTAGGCGCCAATCCGAGCCCACCCTCTAAGGAAGGAGACGTGTGTTAACAAGGCCTGGAAAATTCTGGAAGCAATGTCTCATAGGTCAGAAAAAAGTCCAAGCAGTGCTTATAAAAACATTTTCTTATTTAAAACAAACGGTTTTCATTTCAGAAGAGGTTTGGACACACATGCAATAATCTCGGATAGTTTCTCCTACTCAAGGAGAGGAATTTTGACAAAGCAAAATATTTGAAGATTATTAGCAGAATGTGTGCTTGCTGCTTGTACAAACACAGCCAGAAGTGCTCCTGGAAGCATGCTTTGTAGTCTCTAAAACCATAGGCGTGGTTATGAACTGCGAGGCATCACCGATATTTCAAATATTGGAATAAAAAACAAACACTGTCAAAGCCAAGAAGTCTTGCTTTGGTAATAAGAGAGCTTTGCCAATAATTGTCAGTAAGGTACTGCTTATAAAAAGAAAAAAATACTGGAGGAAAAGCAAACGCATATCTAATGATATCTCAAAATTGCACATTGAAAACAATCTTTGTAAATGGCGTTTACTTTTTCAAATATTTTTTTACTTGGGAAACACTGAACAGAATTTAAAAAGAATAAAGACATTTCAGAATGTAAAGGGAAATGCTTGCCAAAGCCTAGATTATTTTTCAAAGGATTCAGCCAATTGGTCCTCTGCAGTAGTCCACGGAACAGGTTTATGGGCCTGTAGAAGAAGTATCATGCTAAGTACACCTTCTGCCTCAGATGTCAGAGAAATTAGTGCAACAGATTGTCCTTCCCTTAGCGCCATAAAAGTATTTGTGTGCCGAAGCTTGTGCTTTCACACAATATATGGAATGCAGGAGATAAAACCTAAAGTTTGTTCTTCTGTAATATCCCAGCAAAATATCCCTGTGGCTGTGCTTTTACAGACAAGCTGGAAGGAGTGGTGAGAAACAGAGTTGGGTTCTTTGGAGGGGGTATATCAGCACACCAAGGAGAAAGCTGGACAATGCACGTGATCTCATGGAGTGTTGAATGAAAAAGAAATAAAAGTAATTCCCTAAGTGTGAATAGTGGAAGAATACAAGTTAACCAATCAAAGAACTGTAAAGAGCCTATGGTCCGGGGCAGGACAAACAATGGGTGTCCTGTTAGCCCAAAGTAAGTTCACAACACATCTCTAGCAAATGGAGAACTTGCACTGTCTGGTAGGTGAGACCTAACAAGTGACCAGGGGTTGGACCACAAAGGGGTGCGTAGTGCAGGGAACAGCTTTGTGTCTGTTTTTATGTTACTTATCTTTCTAAAGCACACACATTAAAAGCCTGCTGTCTGCCGGCCGCGCCCAGGTACGTGACTCCTCCTGAGTCGTTCTTTTTTAAATAATTGTTGGTTTTAATTTTTTAGATTGTTTTAACTTTTAATTGTTCTGGTGCTTTTGAGGACATCTTTTTTGTGGGCATAGCAATTTTGGGGCAGTTTCTCTTCACATAGGCGCTGCCGGTTCCCGTGTTCAGTGGTCCGGCAGTCTCCATTTTTACTTTCCACCCTTGACTTGAGAGGCCATTTCCGGACACCATTTTTGTTAGCGGTCTAGCCGCTAGTGTACCCAGCATCAGGCTTCCCCTGATGGGGGATTTAAAACCTGCTGTCTGCCGGCCGCGCAGCGGACGCGCCGCTGGCGCGCCAGAGGCAAGCCTGTCTGCCCCCGTCCGCGCCCAGATGAGCCCAGAGCCCAGAAATGCTTCTCCTCTGGATATTGAGAGGCCCATCCACCCCCCTTTACCATCACCTGCACCTAAATCTTCTATGACTAGTGAGTGCCTCTCTAACACTCTGTGTTCTTGCAACCTTTCAGTATGCCTTAGTTGCCCTTGGAAGCCCATTAATTCCCCCTCTCTTACAAACTCCTCTAATCAATTGGGCAGAATGTTCCTGCTTAACTGCCGCTCTCTACCAGCACACTATTTATACATATACGCACTGTTAGAAGATCTCCAACCGGATGCACTATTTCTTACTGAAACATGGCTGACAGACTATTCACCTGCTGATATTTGTAGAACTGTACCACCCACTTACTCTATAATTCGTGTGGATAGACCCCTCACAAGGGGAGGCGGTATTGCCATCATTCATAAGATGGCAATTAAATGTGTCGCTTCGTCAGTTGATATCGCAGGGTGTGAGAGCATGACCTTTACACTATATTTATCACCCACTTTCACTTTCTCTGGTATTCTTCTTTATCGACCTCCAGGCTCTTGTGTTATTTCTTAGAATCCTTACCTGATGCCGTAGCCAGTCTCATTTGTAATTCTCCCAACTTGACCATTCTCTGAGACTTCAACATTCATTCTGAGAATGCAGACTGTCCTGCCGCCAAATCCTTACTAGCCTCCTTGACTGCTTTAGATTTGGTACAATATTCTACCGATCCCACTCACTTTAAAGGCCACACTATTGATCCTATTTTCAGCACTGTCCCTGATTTTATGACTTTTACTCCTCTGCCCCTGCCCTGGACAGATCACTACCTCCTGTCCTTTTCTCTCTCATATAATCATACCTCAGATGCTCATACTAAGACTGAAACAGTGGGACGTATCTGGTCCAAGTTAGTCCCCACAGATTGGCATAAGGCGCTCTGTACTTCTCCTCATTCATCGTTGATTACGGCAGAGTCATTCAATAAGTGGATTTCTACCTCCTTAGACTCTGTCTTACCCATCAAAACTAGACTAAAGAAGCCCACTCATAAGACTAACCCATGGGTTTTACCCCTTCTGCTACAAATCAAAAAGAACTGCAAAAAACTTGAAAGAATTTGGAGAAAGAATTATAGTCTCCCTTCTGAAGAAGCCTATAGGCAAGCTATCAGATGTTATCATCAGAATATTAAAGCAGCTCAGGTGACATACTATAGTACAAAAATAGAAGAATCCTCTAATTCCCACAAAACAATTTTTCAGATTTTCAAGGAACTGACTCTGGTTCCTCAAACTGACTCCCCTATAGAGGCATCTATTAAACAGAGTAATTCATTAGCCACTCATTTTCGGGATAAAGTTATCAAAATATATTCTTCATTTTCCTCTGCCTCTTCTCAAGAATCCCTGGACCTTCAGTCAACTGACATGTCTGTCCCAAGTACTGTATTAAGTGTTTTTCAACCCCTTACAGATACTCTGGTAGTTAATTCACTTCGTAATATCAAATCTGGTTCCCCTCTTGATCCGGCCCCTCCTTCCATTCTGCTGTTGGCCTCAGACATTATTGTTCCACCATTGACAACAATTTTAAACCACTCTTTATCCTCAGGCCTTTGTCTTTTAAACATGCCATTATTAAACCACTTCTTAAAAAACCCAAATTGGATCCCGCCTCTTTAGATAATTATAGGCCTATTGCTCTTCTTCCCATCTTAGCAAAAGTCCTGGAAAAACATGTTAATCATCAACTGACAAGTTATCTGGAAAACCAGAAACTTTTGGATTCCTCTCAGATGGGCTTCGGAGCCCAGCACAGCACTGACTCTGCTCTCTTAGCAGTCACTCAATCTGCTAGCCAACTTCTGGACCAAGGAGGCCCTGCGGCTATTATATTAGTTGATCTGAGTGCAGCATTTGGTACTATTGACCACAATCTCCTCTGTCACAGACTCTCTAAGATGGGGATAGGAGGCATTGCTCTTTCGTGGCTTTCCTCTTTTCTCACAGGAAGATCTTTTCAAGTCCTAGACCGCTCTTTTTTCTCTGACATCTTTCCTTTAACTTGTGGAGTCCCTCAGGGCTCCTCTCTGAGCCCGACTCTATTTAATATTCATTTATCTTCCTTAGCGAAAGTGGTCTCCCCCCATAATCTTTCCATGGTCACCTATACTGACGATACTCAGCTAGTAGTGTCCCTCTCTAGCACTGGGCATCCCTTCACCGCCAGCCTTTCTGGCTGTTTGGAGACATTGCAAACTGGGTGAACTTATCTAAATTGAAATTTAATGACGGAAAATCCAAAGTTATGATTGTAGGCAATGGCCCTCCTGCTTTTCCTCTAACTTCTTATTCAGAGGTTTTCAGTAGCCTCCCTCCTCCTAAGACTCATATCAAGAGCCTTGGTTTTTGGCTTGAGCCCCGTCTCACTATGGAAATCCAGTCTAAAAAGGTCTCGTCTATGTGCTTTGGCCTTTTGAGATCTCTTAGGAAGATTCTGAATCTTCTTCCTCCCAGGGCTAAAAGAATCCTCATTCAGGCACTGATTCTTTCCCGCCTTGACTATGGTAATTCTTTGTTCCTTAGTTCTCCAGATTACGCGATAAGGAAACTTCAAGTTGTGCAGAATGCCGTAGCTAGACTGCTTACTAATTTATCTAGGCATCTGTCCGCCAAGCCAGCACTTGTAACACTTCATTGGTTGCCTATAAAACAACGTATTCAATTTAAATCCCTATGCCTGGTCCATAAAGCACTACATGACAGGGGTCCTTTCTTTCTTAGACATTCTCTCTCCATCTATGCCCCTACCAGACTTCTGCGTTCATCTACCTCCCGGCAAGTCCACATAGCACGATTTAAGAGATCTTGGGGAGGTAACTCCTTCACTGTAAAAGCTGCTCAGCTATGGAACTCCCTTCCTTTAGAGCTCTGACACGAGTCTTCCGAGCGCTTGTTTAGGAAGAAGTTAAAAACAATTCTTTTTGCTGTTAATTCTTTGCCTTAATTCTCCTTTTTTTCTTTTCTGTCCTTCTTGGGAGCCTTCACGTATCTCAGCGCTGGGACGCCCTAGGGTAGCTATGCGCTTTACAAATTCATAAACTCAAACTAAACTCAAACATTAAACTCAAAGGGGCGGGTCTGCTAACTTTTCACACATCGCAGCTCAGCAATCAAATTTGCTGCGCAGTGGGGAAAACAGCGCAGATCCATATGTACTAAGACTGGCCTGCTGTTGCTATCATCCCCCGTCCTGGTGATCTAGACTGCCTTGCATGACGCATGGTGATCTAGACTGCCGTGCATGACGCATGGTGATCTAGACTGCCGTGCATGACGCATGGTGATCTAGACTGCCTTGCATGACGCATGGTGATCTAGACTGCTGTGCATGACGCATGGTGATCTAGACTGCTGTGCATGACGCATGGTGATCTAGACTGCCGTGCATGACGCATGGCCTTTCAACGTTGTGCACAAGCGAGTGCGCGCTCTACACAGGAACTGTACCGGAAGTCTGCCCCTCTTGTGCAAATTCCTATATGTGGGCACATTTCAGAAGGATGCCATGCATTGGATGTGTGTTGTACACTTCAGCACACATGCAATGTGTGTTGTACCCTTGTTACCACACATTAGGTTTGACACACCCCAGTTTTCCCATCTTAGAGATCTGGTTTTGTGTCACTTGTCTGTTTGCACTGGTCTGCCTAAGCAATGGCATGTCATACATCTTTGATGCAAAGCAACACACAGTAGAGCAAAGAGGATTTTGGGGCGCTGGCTAGAGGCCCCCATTCCAGTGGAATTTTGTGTCACTTTGCCATGGTGGAAAGCCTTAGTAAATCTGTCCATAGTTCCTGTGAGCTGAAGCACGTGCTGCACAGAGCAAATCTCAGAAACCACACACAGTCATCTCTCATCTCGGTTTCCAAACTCTGTTTTCAGAAACTCAGAGAAATTGCGAGTTAAAGGTATGTTCTTCACAAAGTGCAATGACATAAAAGCTGGGCACAGCTGTTCCTTGCGCGAGCACCCCGTTAGCACAGGGCCGGGGGTGCCCAGACTATCAGGGGTCTGCACCAGGGGTCCCCGGTGCTCCATCAGCGCGCCTTCCTTTATTACAGTTCCTTTCATCCATTCATTCGTTCCTTGGAGGCTCAGTGTTTGTATTGTGGCCACCCGTTCATTCAGTCGTTTCTCTTGCTCAACGCACACAGGGGTACCGCGCAGCCCCCACCTGCGGAGGATGGATGCATGGGAGGTGCGATCTGTCAGCTAAGGGGGGTGGGGGGGGGGGGGCGTGATGCAGCTGAAGGGCACCCCCTGGTGGGTGGAGGGAGTGAAGGGGCGGAGGAGACTGTGGAGGAGCACGGATTGGAGCTTGAGTGGAGAATGTGCCCTGTGGCTGTGAAACAAAGCTCTTAGAAGTACACAATGCTTTGCAGAGGGAGCTATTGCTCACTGGAGGTCATTCTAAAGACATTTTCAGAGTTGCACACATGTGGTAAGAAGCATGTTTGTATACTGTGTTACACATTCCCCATATGAAAGCGTGAGATGGGCTTTAAATGTGTAGATGAATCAAACACAACGTGGCTGGGGGGGATTTCTGCTTTAATCTTTAATGATGCAACGTGTGTTCTGGGAGTAAGCGTCCAGACTGCAACCAGCAGAAGCTTCCAGCCTTTGAAAAATGTATGTGTCTTTTTCTTACTCTGCATTGAGCCAAAAGAAAATCAGTTTACAGATCAGAAAATGTTTGGAAGCATCTGTGAGCCAGACACAGGTCTGGTCTGTACAACTCTCCCAGCGGAATCAGTCTATTTACTGATCAGCCCTAAAAACTCTCTGCTGAGATCCCAAGCTAAGTCCCTAAAACGAGAATTCTTCACAAATAAAACATTAATAAAACACTGGGGACAAGGGAACTTTGGAAAGAGTGGAAAATCTGCCTAATCTATCTAATATATAGATCTAATAGCCCAATCTGTACCAAACTCCAACTGGACTGGCCATCGCAAGCCAGTGCACAGGATTTTGTTTTTTATTTATTTTTTATTTGCAAGCAAATACCAGAAACCTCAAAACAAGAGAAAGGGAAAATATGATTCATATTAAAGAATTGAAATGAAAAAAGCATTGACAAAGGTAAAATATTAAACATAAAGTCAAAAGTGGCCCACCAGCCTTGGCACTGATATGCACTCCATTTTAGGTGGATGTGCTCATAAGATCATGGTTAGGCCATCAATCACAGTTTAAGGGAATTGTTAGATGCGACAGCCTTAGGTTGGTCATCCCCCAACTTTCTGACTACCTCCCTCCATTTTCCTGACAATGTTTATGCTGGTTTTAGGACTCTACACACTTTACCATTGCTATCCAGTCCTAAAGTACATATGCTCTCTCCCTTAAACATGGAAACATTGGTTCATCCACAATTGGCCTATTTGATTTACTTATAAGTCCCTAGTAAAGTGCACTACATGTGCCCAGGGCCTGTAAAATAAATGCCACTAGTGGGCCTCCAGCACTGATTGTGCCATCCACATAAGTAGCCCCTTAACCATGTCTCAGGCCTGCAATTATAAGGGCTGTGTGTGCCGGCTCACTGCCACTTTGGCTTGGCATCTAAAAGTACTTGCCAAGCCTTCAACTCCCCTTTTTCTACATGTAAGTCACAGCTAAGATAGGCCCTAGGTAACCCATAGGGCAGGGTTCTATGTAGGTTAAGGCAGGACGTGTACATATGTGTTTTATATGTCCTGGCAGTGAAAAACTCTTAAATTTGTTTTCCATTACTGTGAGGCCTGCTCCTCTCATAGACTAGCATTAGGCCTGTCCTCATATACTTTTTGAGTGGTAGATTCTCTTAAAAGCATCTGTGCCTTACAGCCTGTCTCCAATCAACATCTAGTCTGTGCTGGGTGACAGCTCCCTTGTGCATTTCACACAGACAACCACAAACACAAGACACTCAGTCACATCTGCATTCATCTGCATACTTAATGGTTCTTCCTGGGCTGGAATGGTGAAGGGCCTGACACTTACATTTCAAAGGCCAGTGGCCTGCCCTCACACAAAGGACTGATAGCCCCCACCGGGACCCTGGCAAACAGGATTGGGCTGAAAGGGAAACTTGTGCACTTCAAAACCACTCTTTGAAGACTCCCCCACTTCAAAGGCATTTTTGGGTATATAAACCTGGTCTCTGACCCCACCAACTCAGACACTTCTGGACCTGCACCTGAACTCGGTCAGAAGATCTGCCTGGGTGCCCAAAGGACTCTCTGGACTGCTTTGCTGGGAAGGACTGCTGCCCTGCGGTTGCCCTGCTGGCCTCTGACTGTCCTGGAAGGACACTGCCTTCCCCCAAATGTGCTCTCCAAAGGCTTGGATTGAGCTTGCCTCCTGTTCTGAAGTCTCAGGGACAGCAAAGACTTCAGCTACTAGCTTTTTGCTAGTATCCGACTCAAGCAACTCCGGAACGACTTCAGCGAAGCCGCAGCCTACTCCCACTCCATGGACCTCGCTGCAAGCAATGACCATGACCTGCAACGCGAGCCCGGCATTGCTGTGACTCTGCTGACATCACTCAGGGTCATTGCCACACTGCAAAGTCGACACATCCCATCCTGACGGGCCGGAACCAGCGACCCCACCGGGTTACAAGGAATCAACGCATCACGGATGGTGACGCATCATCTCCCCCTGCATCTGGACGGAACCGACGCCTCACCTCCACCTGCTTAGCAGAGCGGAACCAACGCCTCTTTCCTCGGATGCTGTAAAGGACTGACGCTGCCCGACTCCAGCGACACATCTGTGCGACACCCTTGTTCTTCGTTTTCAAAAGTTACTATACCTGTGGCTCCGTGTGACTCCATGACCGGCACCGGTGGTGTCAGATTGTTGGGAACGACTCCGTAATAGCCCAAGTCAGAGCTATTGTGTTTCTAGGCGCTTTAGTTGGATTTAATCTTTAAAAATTCATAGTTTTGCTTGTGTACATTGGATTTTCCTCATTTCAAACAGTATTTTATCCAGAAGAATATTCTCTATTTTGTCTAAACCTGTGTGCTGTTTTCACTGTGTTATGGTATAAGTTCTGCGCAAATACTTTACACATGGCATTCTAAGTTAAGTCTGTCTGCTCTGTGCCAAGCTATCAGAGGGTGGGCACAGGATAATTTGAATTGTGTTGTGACTTACCCTGACTAGGATTGTGGTCCCTACTTGGACAATGGTGTATAACTCTGCCAACTAGAGACCCAATTTCTAACATTGGTGGCAGCGGTGGGTTAGGACTTGTGTTTATACAGTGCCATACAATAGCTACGTGTACACTACGCACCCACAGTCAAAAATCAATCTGATTTGTTTCTTTTTTGCTGCAATTTTCCCTGCTTGATATTCTTTGATCAACTCCAATACAATATGTCTCTGGCTGGGTCCACAAGTGGAGCTGGAGAGTTTGACCTACCTAAGCCAGAGGGATACACCGTTAATCAGCTGAAGGGCTGTTGCAAGGGGATGGGGGTACCTATCATTGGAGCCTCCAAGAAGGAGCAGTACCAAAAGGCGCTGAGGGCCTGGGCAGAAACCCGCTCACTTAAACCCATCTGTACCTTACAGTCTGTCTCCAATCAACGTCTTGTCTGTGCTGGTTGGCAGCTCCATTGTGCATTTCACCCAGACAACCACAAACACAGGACACTCAGTCACATCTGCATTCATCTGCATACTGATTGGGTCTTCCTGGGCTGGAAGGGTGGAGGGCCTGACACTTACATTTCAAAGGCCAGTGGCCTGCCCTCACACAAAGGACTGATAACCCCCCACGGGACCCTGGCAGACAGGACTGGGCTGAAAGGGAAACTTGGGCACTTTAAAACCACTCTTTGAAGTCTCCCTCACTTCAAAGGCATTTTTAGGTATATAAACTGGGTCTCTGACCCCACCAACTCAGGCACTTCTGGACCTGAACTCTGTTGGAAGACCTGCCGGGCTGCCCAAAGGACTCTCTGCACTGCTTTGCTGAGAAGGACTGCAGCCCTGCTGGCCTCTGACTGTGCTGAAAAGACTCTGCCTTCCCCCAAAAGAGCTCTCCAAGGACTTGGACTGAGCTTGCCTTCTGTTCTGAAGTCTCAGGGACAGCAAAGACTTCAACTACTAGCTTTTTGCTAATACCTGACTCCAGCGACTCTGGAAAGACTTCAGCGAAGCCACAGTCTGCTCCCTTTCTGTACACTCCGGAGCATGCAACAACCGCGGCCTGCCTTGCAAGTCCGACGTTGCAGCGACTCTGCTGACATCACTCAGGGTCATTGCGACACTGCAAAGTCGACACATCATGTCCTAACGGACGGAACCAGTGACCCCACTGGGTCACAAGGAATCGATGCATCGCGGATGACGCTGCATCATCTCCCCCTGCATCCGGACGGAACCGACACCTCACCTCCACCTGCTTTGCAGTGCAGAACTGACGCCTCTTTCCTCAGAAGCTATAAGGGACTTATGCCGCCCTGACTCCAGCGAAGCCTCTTTCCAGCTCTGTGCGATGTCCTTGTTCTTCATTTTTAAAAGGTACTGAACCTGGGTGTCCATGTGACTCTGTGACTGGCACCGGTGGTGTTGGATTGTTGGGAACTCCCCAGTTGGAGCTATTGTGGTTCTGGGTGCTTTATTTGGATTTCATCTTTAAAAATTAATAACTTTTCTACATTGGATTTTCCTCGGTTCAACAGTATTTTATCCTTATAAATATTCTCTATTTTTTCGAAACCTGTGTGGTGTTTTTTTATGGTGTTTTCACTGTTATGGTATCCGTTCTGCACAATTACTTTATACATTGCCTTCTAAGTTAAGCCTGGCTGCTCAGTGCCAAGCTACCGCAGGGTGGGCACAGGATAATTTGGATTGTGTTGTGACTTACCCTGACTAGGAATGTGGTCCCTACTTGAACAAGGGTATATACCCCTGCCAACTAGATATCCCATGTCTAACATGAGTGAATCGATGAATGGGGGCAGCCCAACTGCAAATGTGAATGACAGCTGACTAAACCAATAGATGAAGAGACCTGACCCAAAGCCTGCATCTGTCTGCCCGTCCATCCATCTGTCTGTCCGTCCATCCATCTGTCTGTCCGTCCATCCGTTCGTCTATAGACATACATGTTTTTTCACTTTAAAAACACAGTTAATGTGCAGATATGGTTACAAAGCTAAAAAAAAAACTGGAATTCATAAGTTATTGGTATAAACATTGTGGGATCATAACTGTGGAATTTTTTTGTGTGAGTTATGTTTGTGTGGTTGTTGAGCGACTTATGGATTATAGTCCTCCACATTTCAGTGGTTGTTCGCTTTTAATTCATAAACATTACAGCACTCTAACAGTGTTTTTAATGTGAATTTCTGACTTTTTTAAAACATACATTGAGGTGTTATAATCAAATATAACCATAATGTCACTTTATTCTTTGTTTTTTTCAGTGAATTTTGGGAGGATTATCGATATACAACTCACCCAACAGTTACCTGAGGTCAACCCGTGCAGGTGGTCAGTCCTTCTACACTAAAATCCATATTTATACTTTTTTAGCGCCACATTTGCGCCGCTTTTTGTTGCAAAAACAGCGCAAACTTACAAAATACAATTGTATTTTGCAAGTTTCGCCGCTTTTGCGTCAAAAAATGACGCAAATGCGGCGCTAAAGAAGTATAAATAAGGGCCTAAGTCTTTGGCCATAAACACTGGGGTTGGCCATAGGACTTTGGCATAGGCCCGGTGCTGTGCCCAACCCACCATGAGTGGCTAACACATGTGGCCTTGAGTGGCCGGAGGCCATGTACACCAGAGCCTGGCCAAGCAAGCTGTAGTGCACCAAATTATTTTCCAAAAAGTTTTTTTTTTACATTTTGTGTATCCTGACACCGCAGGAATGCAGCGGGACCCAGGAAGGATCTAGGATTGACAAATCTGGCAAAAGATTTGAAAACACTACATTAAAAAAGATTTTTTATAATAAATTTAAAGCAGTGAGTTCCCTTTATACTCCCCACATGGTTGTGAGGATGAGGGTAGACTCACCCTGTCCTGTAATGCCCTTTTTTGGTCGAGCCTGGGCAGCGTGCATGCGCTCTCGGCATGCTGTATTCTGTTCTTTGGGCTTTTACCACGCCCACCGCTTTTCATTTGTTCCTTCCTGTGGCCTTCTAAATTCCTCGCTTTTAATTGGTGAATCGTTGCTACTTGTCCCACCTTTTGGTGTGCTGTTCCCTCCCATGGACATTGCCCCTGTTACATGCGCCCCATCTCTTTTGTTAACTTATGTTGTTTTTGGCATACACTTTTTAGGGTTGAGCCTGCGTTGCATGCGCTCGCGCATGCGTATAGCAGGGAGACTCTTTAGGATTTAGAAAAGGGCTCCGAGCCCTGTCAACTTCACGTCAATGCTTTTTATTGGTTCGTGGGCTTCCCTAATTAAATCGGCTTGCTTTCATTAGTGGAAGGCACGCACATGTCATGCCTTTTCCGGTGGCCAGCCCTCCTCGAGCGCAGCGACCAAGTACAGAAAACATGCGAGGCGCGCTGTTTTCCATCGGGCTGGTGGACTTTTTTTTAAACTAATTTACGAGCCCGATCTCGCTTGGCAGAAGTCGAGCGCTTTACCTACTTGATTTCACTTTTTCGGGTTACGTGCATAAATGCACTTTTGCCCGATAGGTAAAAAGTCGGGTTAGGAGTTTACAACGCGATCGGCTCTAACACGAGCAAACGCGAGACCCGATGCATTGTAAATGCTTGTTTTATTTCTTTAGACCAGCCCATCGTCCTCAGTTGTGTCCTGGACTCGCTGCCACTGCCCCTCCATCCAGCGCCTCTGTTCACAGCCGTACTCGGCGCCGCACCGCGGGTCTCCGACCGGCTCTTCCTCATTAAACTTGTTTCCCTTTGAAAAGTGATTGTGAAAAATACATTTTTTGTCTCTTCCCCGTGATCAAGTGATAATGAAGGGCAGGTTCGGCGCAAGCTTCTACAGAACGGAATCTTGTAGCTAGAGGGCCGAGAACAACAACCTGACAGGGTAAACTCAGGAACCTTTGCCACACGAACTAAACTACAGAAAATAGTTCTTAGGGAGACTGGGATGCAGACGTTCCGGCGGCAGACTTCCTTAGAATCAGAAAAGCAAATGGCACCAAGGTAACATTTTAACTTCCTTCAGTCAGACAATGATTTTAAAAGAGCTGCTATTTCAGCCTCTTGTGCATGACAACATCTTAAACGTCCGCGCTGACTCACATGTACACAATACCATCTCACCGCTGTCCTTACACAATGGGCCAGATTGTTGGCAAAATAAGTAAATGGTTATCTACCATTGAAACAGCGTCCCTTGAAAACTCATTTTTGGAATTCAATAAGATTTTCCAGGTAACCCCTGCACAATTGTGATTGCCATTCTGGCATAAGAAGGAGTACGCTGAAACTTGCTTATGGGATAATCTGCAGAGGAAATGAAATACACTCACTCATTTTTTGTTATCTTTTTCCTCCAAGAAGACGGAGGCACCAGGCCCAGCTCCAAACTTCTCAGCCCTTTGGTCCTTGAGTGCCCAGGCATCCCTCCAAGAGCTGCCCCATGCAGCTCGAAGGTTCTTTCAAGAGGGAGGTTTTGTTTCTCTTGCCCCATTCTTGGGCAGCCCGGCCAGGGCACGCGGGCGGCCCCATAGGAAACTCACCTGCAACCACCTAGAGCTTTCTCTGTTTTCACTCTCCCTCTAAAGTCTTCCAGAGCTTCATACTCACATTAAAGTCACTCCTCTGCCAGAGCACACCCAATCATCTCTGCAGACACAATCATCCTGGGCAGGGCCCAGATATATCCAGTATCCTCATCCTTTATCCAATCCAGAGTTGCAATTTTAGGCTTCCTCGTGGCCCTCTAATAGCAGAGCTGGACTGGCCTGTAGGGCAATCAGGCAGGGCATGATGGGAAGGTCTGACAGATCAGTGATTGTGTTGTCCAGTTTGTTTAGCAGTTTGTGGGTGGACCTCTTTTATGTCCAAGTGGGCCATTTTTTACTGTTCATATCCTTAATATTACCACAAGCATTGCCTGCAGTAAACATAAATGTATGCACTCTCACATACCTTGCAAAATTCCCATGCAGCCTGACTTTACAAGTTCAAATTGCCCCGATTTGCAAATGTGGACCACTTTTTTAGCCATCTGATTCGCATTTAGGGCCACTTTTAATTTGAAGTCCGGGCCTATTTTTGTCCCAGTCCAACCCTGGCTTCCAGAAGGTTGCCTTCAATCCACCCCACTCCATCCAGTCCACCCACTCCAATCCAACCCACTCTAACCCAATCCAATCCACCCCACCCCACTACCTCAATCCACTCCAATCCACTCCACCCTATTCCATCCCACCCCACTCTACGGCACTGCACTCTATGACAATGCACTCCACAACACTCTCAGCCACTGAACTCTGCTCACCGCTACAACACTCTACTCCCCCTGCGCCTCTTAAACAAATCTAGTCTACAACACTCTACTCCTCCCACTCCACTCTAGGACACTGGCAACTGCTACATAGCAACAATCCACGTAAATACACAACACATCATGTCACGAATTTCCAATCAGCATAATTTCACTCAATGCCACACAGTTCCACGCAAAACAATTCCACTCCACACATTTCCATTCCACACCATATAATTCAGCAACAAACCACATAATTCAACTTAACAACGCATTTACACAACACACCAGATACATTCAATCCACACCACAGAATACCACATCATGCCACAAAATTCAACAGCACAACACATATTTAAACTACACAACATACTACTACACAAAATACCATTCCACATAATTACTCTCCGTTACACCCAACCCCACTCCACATAATTCCAGTACACGCAAAACCACATAATTATTATCTACATAATTCCACTGCACACCATGCCACATAATTGCACCACACACATCCACTCCACACCATACAATTCTACACCACATAATTCCACAACTAACAATTCCAATCCACCCCACATACATCCACTCCCCTCCATAACAAATGGGTAAAAGACATTGTTATTTACAACGCCAATCGCTCTAACTCTCGCCCATGCCTCACATTGCCATCACCCCCACTCATCTCGCAATCCCATTGCCCCCTCTCATCACTCCCTATCTCCTCTCTATACTGCCTGCTCACACATACTAAAAACAGTTTCTTTCCTGTGCCTTTTCAAGGTTTCTGTCCCTCAAACCCACGCTCTCCTCCTCTTCTTAGGGTGTCTTCTGCGTATACAGGTCCTCCCCCTTTGTGCATCTGTGGCCTGCTCTCCACATCTATCTTTCTCACACACTCTTTGTGCTCCTCTGTTTCGAGTTCATTCACCACATCCGGCACAAACTACCTATCCCTCTCTATCTTCCTTTCTATCTATTCTGTGCAGCTCTCCCCGTCTATTCACTGTGCCACATAATTCCACTACACAAATACACTCCACACCACACAATTCCACCTCCCACAATTCCACAAGTAAGAATTGCAATACAACTAACCTAACTCCACTCCACACTACATCCACCCACTACACTCCAAACCAAAACACATGGGTAAAAGACGTTGTCATTTACAAAGCCAATACCTCTTTCAGAAAAGACAACTTGTGCTGTTTGGTATCTGAGATCTAAATATAAACAAGCATTTGCAACGCCAATACCTCTAACTCTCGCAAATGCTTGTTTGTATTTAGATCTCAGCTATCAAACAGCGCAAGTTGTCTTTTTTGTCAGCCCACAGTGAGCTTAGAGCCCATTCGTTGCCTACTATTGGTTGGGTATTCTTTTCAGTCTAATTTGCTTGCTACTTATTCGTCAATTTGTGTAGACATTACTTCTTATTCTTATGTTTGTCCCTCCCCATAGCATGCCCGCATTACTTGTGTCCTTCCACTGCTCACTTTAGAGGCACTACTTTTTTCTTTTTGGTTAAGCACAACATGAGTGTGATGTTTTCTCCACCTGTCTCCCTTGTGTACTTTTTTCTTCCACCTATCGTGCTCCCTGGTGCGCTCTCTCTCACCAGAGTGCTTCCCTCCCACATTATCTGTGAAGCCCTTGTCTTTGTGTGCTTCTTGCCCTTGATTCTCTCCAGCTCTCCATTGTTCTCCTTCGTCCTTTTGTTTTCCCCCATACTCCATGTTGCTGTCTCTCTGTCATTTCCTTCCCCAATCCGCGCACACTGTGTTGCATTCACCCACCCTCTGTAAAAACTTTTTTTTTCTTCACTTTTTCTTTCCAATCCAACTCAGATCAGTAAATAAATAGATAAAAAACACCTGAGTCATTTAGTAGGCACGTGCATGAGTGGTGGGTACACCTACTAAATGACGCAGGCCGCCGCATCACAGGCCTTTTGTTATTCCTCTTTAGCCATACTGCGCATCATCGGGGATGTTGTACAGCATCACTAAAAACTACTGACAAAGCCAATAGGTCCCAAAGGTACATGTGCCAGTGAGTGGTATTATTTCCAAAACAGTGCTCAGTACTCTGTGTTGGGTAATGGTGGCCACAACAGAAGGTTTTCTGTGGTCGCCAGCCAATCAGAGTGCAGCAGCTTTGAAAATTTGCAGCCAGGTTGCAAATGCTGAATGGACAATGGAAGAAAAAAGCTCCAAAGTCCAAAGGTGTGTCTTTATTTCTTTTAACTAGATTTGCAAATCCTTCATGGTTTTGCAAATCTTCAAACCATCGGCGGATTAACAGTCCAGCTATCGCTACGATTTAAAAATGTTCGAAATACTAATTTCTCAAAAGGTGCTGAATGCATTTATGGAAACCAAGCAAACCACATCTTTGAATAACCTTCTACTATCATACTAAGGCCCACATTTATGGTGGCCTACGGCCATTCCAACACCACATTAGCATAATTTTTTTACGCCAATGTGGCGTTGGAAGGCCAAAAACGCTGTGCCATATTTACAAAGTGGTGCAATGCTTGCATTGCACCACTTTGTAACCCCTTGCACTCCATTTTGTCTGCGCCAGGGATAATGTATGAAAGGGGGGGAGTTCTGGCGCTAGGGGTGCTGTAAAAATGGCACAAAGTAATCTATGAGATTCTTTTGCACCATTTTGTAACGCCTGCTAAGTGCAGGCGTTAAAAAGAGGCTCCCATTGTGTTCAATGGGCCTCTGGGTGCTTTGCAGACATAGCGTCAACATTTTTGACGCTAGTCCCGCAAAGCGCCAGACTAGCGTCAAAAATTATGACGCATGTCCTCCTGACTACTGCCATGGTGCGCCGTATTTTAAATACTGCGCACACATGGTGGCGTTAGGGGGCGCTAAGGGGCGCAAGCCACTTTTCATAAATCTGGACTTAAGTGTGATGTAAACCCGATCAGTCATTTTTCTGCAGCAGACGGCAAAGAATTCTGTGGGAGTTAAAGTGGAAAATGGGAACATTTTTTGACCTTTATTTCCACACCCCAAACCAGACCTGCACGAAGTTTGTCATGCTGATGCCACATTGGATGAACTTTTTTCTTGGAACTTTCAGGTAGATTTGTCTATTAACACCACAGTTAACATTAATTGGCTTTTCAATTGAAACTCTGACCTAACCATAACTACCTGTATGGAACATATACAGAGGACACTAAACAGGTAACAGTGTAATATGGTCCAGTGTTGCAATCAAGGGGTTCTGGTGGCATCATAAACCGTGAGGTTGAAGACCAAGTGATTAGTAAATGCCAAAGAACCTCGAGATGGCAATACTGTGCCATACTACACCTGGTACCAGTCATGTATTTTTTCTACTGCATGTTCATTTTGGGATACTTATATTGAAAAAAATATTTTGTTTCAACCTGCAACAAACAACAGGCACTTGTTGGAATTAGAATGTTTAGGTTGTATTTACCTTTCTTCAATAAATTGCTGATAAAAAGAATTGGTAATTAGGAGGGTCAGTAGTTTTAGGTGACTGTATCAATCAATCAAGGAATTCGTAAAGCGCACTACTCACCCGTGAGGGTCTCAAGGCGCTGGGGGGCGGGGGGCATAAGTATACATTAGCGTTTACTGTATACTTATGGCCTAGCAATGCTTGCCACATAATTTGAAAAATTTGCAGGTATGACCAAAAATGTTGTTTCTAGCTCAACGTTGCTGGATAATTTGGTCCTCCATGGCGCATAAACTTGGTAGCACTGACAATGCGGAGTGGTTTGGGGACTGTCATTATGGTGATGAAATTTGAATATCACAGGCAACCGTGAAATATCTTCCGTATTTACAGTCCATGTGCTGTGGTTTTTATACCACTGCATGCGGCCCAATAAAACTTAATATTTAGAGAATAATATGTAATATTATTTACAGAATATTTCGAGCTGCAGTGCGCCTGCTTCTGTCCCTGCCTGCCACTGTGCTGGCTGAACTTAGGCCTGTCCTTGCTTCCGGGGTCCAAAAAGAGATTCCTCACAGGAGTCGCCCGGTGAAGGCGTAACTCAACCCACAAGCCACGCCGTGGTGGAGTGACCAGAAGCCAAGGGCGTCATGGTGAGGGCTCCAGGTTTTACATTATTTATTTTTTCAACATTCCCATTTGTATTTATCCATATTTATTTTTGGGGCATCTTATTGGTATCTATCCATATTTATTTTGTTTTATGACAATAGATGGAGCCATAAAATGGTAGATTTCCACATTTATTTAACTGATAAACATGCATTCATACTTTGAGGCCTGTCACGTTTTACCAAATTAAGCAACCAAATACAGCAAAACACTACACCCACAGGTAAATATCAGCATTGCACTACAAATATATGTTGACATAGGCCTCTATTTAGGGAAATCTCAACCTGTTTGTAACTTCCCAGGTTGTCTCTTTGCAGCTGTTGTCCTGGAATTCATGAAAGACAGCATAAAAGGCCACTCATAAGAAGGACAATTTTCAGTATCTTTCCACTTTTAAAAATTAACACAGACAGGAAAAATTTAGTTTTCTATCTCTATTTACCTGTTAAAATCAGTAAAAATGGAAAACTGGGAGCCTTGGTCACGGTTACAAAAGATCTGCCACATTGACCATGAGCGACAGCGACCGAACCCCCTTGTGCCTGAAGTGTCACAGCCAGGGGCCCCTGGTGCAGGGTCCAAGTCTAATCACCCCATTGGACAGCTCTAAACTTCCTCGTTCTCCAACGTCGAGGCCCAGTTTGGGTGGTGAATTTTGTCAGCCCAGAACAACATTCTTGGAGGCCACACAAAGAAGATGCCACCATGCCACCTCCAGTGAGCAGGAGAAACCACAGTCAGCATTCCCCTATCTTCTGCCAGTGATGTGTCGAAGTGCAGACCTCTGCACACTGAACTGAGTGGCCGAAACATATACACATTGGGTAGCGGAGCTGGCTGAGAGCAAATGCTGACTGGGCCTGGCCACAGCCTACGAAAGGATCAGGCACTAAACCGCTTCGACTTGGGAGGCACCACCCAGGTCACCTACAATGCAAACTCACCCTTGAGGCTCAGATACCCATCTGAGCCTCAAGGGTGAGTTTGCATTGTAGGTGGGCACCCATACCCAATGGAAAATGCTACTACAAGACTACAATTCCCAGGGTGCACCATGGCAGTTCATACAAAGTTGCACTGCAGGCATGACAAACAAAGATTCCACGTACGATTGCAGCCTGTTCCATTACCAATAACCAAAGAGTACTGATTGCCCAGTAAAGCGAACATATATAAACCTAGACCTGTAATGACGGCAAGTGTAGTAGTAAGCTGTGAGTAGAATAAAGCACTTTTATTTATAACATCAAGTAGTGGTTAGACAGTGATTTATTAAAAGTTATTTACAATGTGCTGAGTTCTGAGTCTCTAACAGCAACCGCTCAAGGTACCCTGAGGGTCCAAGTATTACAAGGGTGGATTTGATGCTCAGTTTTGGGGGTAGGAGTAAGGTGGCCCCAGAACATCAGGGATAAAGGGTCCAAATTGCATTTTAGTGCACAATAATCCCTGTTTGCTTTGTGGCCAACACCCTTTGTGCCATTTTCCATCCGGGCATGCATCCGAAGCTTCCGAGGACCTCTCCCGATCACAAACATACATTCACTTTAAGAAAACACCATCCAGTCTGCCAGATTTCACAATTTTTCCAAAATCATAGCAGAGCCGGAGAGCAAAAGTAAAATTCTTTGTGAGGCAGCCCAACCTGCACAACCCCAGCCCCACCGCCTGTCGCTGCATGCTCAGTCGAAGAAATCACAAGCTTTCGTCAACAGTACTGAAGCCATTCTCAACAACACAGAGGTCAGGTGTACCCTCAACACACATGCCAAGTGCCCACCGCGTGCCCCTTGCGACATTCCCATTTGTCACTCCTTTCAATCCCTCACTGAAGATGCTCTCAGGAGTGCCCTTGACACACCTGCCAGTGATGTACCACATGCTCCTTGTGACCTCCTCACCGGCACTCCTTTCAACCACTCACTGAAGATGCTCTCAGGAGTGCCCTTGACACACCTGCCAGTGATGTACCACATGCTCCTTGTGACCTCCTCACCGGCACTCCTTTCAACCACTCACTGAAGATGCTCTCAGGAGTGCCCTTGACACACCTGCCAGTGATGTACCACATGCTCCTTGTGACCTCCTCACCGGCACTCCTTTCAACCACTCACTGAAGATAACCTGAGGAGTGCCCTTGACACACCTGCCAGTGATGTACCACATGCTCCTTGTGACCTCCTCACCGGCACTCCTTTCAACCACTCACTGAAGATAACCTGAGGAGTGCCCTTGACACACCTGCCAGTGATGTACCACATGCTCCTTGTGACCTCCTCACCGGCACTCCTTTCAACCACTCACTGAAGATAACCTGAGGAGTGCCCTTGACACACCTGCCAGTGATGTACCACATGCTCCTTGTGACCTCCTCACCGGCACTCCTTTCAACCACTCACTGAAGATGCTCTCAGGAGTGCCCTTGACACACCTGCCAGTGATGTACCACATGCTCCTTGTGACCTCCTCACCGGCACTCCTTTCAACCACTCACTGAAGATGCTCTCAGGAGTGCCCTTGACACACCTGCCAGTGATGTACCACATGCTCCTTGTGACCTCCTCACCGGCACTCCTTTCAACCACTCACTGAAGATAACCTGAGGAGTGCCCTTGACACACCTGCCAGTGATGTACCACATGCTCCTTGTGACCTCCTCACCGGCACTCCTTTCAACCACTCACTGAAGATGCTCTCAGGAGTGCCCTTGACACACCTGCCAGTGATGTACCACATGCTCCTTGTGACCTCCTCACCGGCACTCCTTTCAACCACTCACTGAAGATGCTCTCAGGAGTGCCCTTGACACACCTGCCAGTGATGTACCACATGCTCCTTGTGACCTCCTCACCGGCACTCCTTTCAACCACTCACTGAAGATAACCTGAGGAGTGTCCTTGACACACCTGCCAGTGATGTACCACATGCTCCTTGTGACCTCCTCACCGGCACTCCTTTCAACCACTCACTGAAGATGCTCTCAGGAGTGCCCTTGACACACCTGCCAGTGATGTACCACATGCTCCTTGTGACCTCCTCACCGGCACTCCTTTCAACCACTCACTGAAGATAACCTGAGGAGTGCCCTTGACACACCTGCCAGTGATGTACCACATGCTCCTTGTGACCTCCTCACCGGCACTCCTTTCAACCACTCACTGAAGATAACCTGAGGAGTGTCCTTGACACACCTGCCAGTGATGTACCACATGCTCCTTGTGACCTCCTCACCGGCACTCCTTTCAACCACTCACTGAAGATGCTCTCAGGAGTGCCCTTGACACACCTGCCAGTGATGTACCACATGCTCCTTGTGACCTCCTCACCGGCACTCCTTTCAACCACTCACTGAAGATAACCTGAGGAGTGTCCTTGCAACACGCCTGGGGCCCACGACATTGCCCTCGCGACTTCTCCACTTGGCACTCCTTTCATCCCCACACTGATGCTGATCTGGCCACCACTCTTCCATTACAGCCTTGCACGAGGACCACAGACGTCCACCAGGTTCCTTCAACAAGCCCCTGTCCAACCCGGCACTCAGCTACCATCAGCACGAGCTCCCTGACCCCTGACCTGTCACCTTCTCTGGAGGCTGGCCAAACCGTCCATCCTTTAATAGAAACCAGTCCATGCCATGATGAACTTTCCAACCATCTCCAATAGAACAAGCCTCTTGTTAGGACAGTCTCTGCTCCCGTAGAACAAACCTCTTGTTATGGCACTCCCTACTCCCATAGAATAAGTCTCTTGTTAGGTCAGTCTCCGGTCCCCTAGAATAAGTCTCTTGTTAGGTCAGTCTCCGGTCCTCTAGAATAAGTCTCTTGTTAGGTCAGTCTTCGGTCCCCTAGAACAAGTCTCTTGTTAGGTCAGTCTCCGGACCCGTAGAATAAGTCTCTTGTTAGGTCAGTCTCCGGTCCCCTGGAATAAGTCTCTTGTTAGGTCAGTCTCTGTTCCCCTAGAGTAAGTCTCTTGTTAGGCCAGTCTCCGGTCCTCTAGAATAAGTCTCTTGTTAGGGCAGCCTCTGCTTGCATAGAACAAGTCTCTTGTTAGGTCAGTCTCCAGTCCCGTAGAATAAGTCTTTGTTAGGTCAGTTTCCGTTCCCCGAGAACAACTCTCTTGTTAGGTCAGTCTCCGGGCCCCTAGAATAAGTCTCTTGTTAGGTCAGTCTCCAGTCCCCTAGAGTAAGTCTCTTGTTAGGTCAGTCTCCGGTCCCCTAGAACAACTCTATTGTTAGGTCAGTCTTCAGTCCCCTAGAATAAGTCTCTTGTTAGGTCAGTCTTCGGTCCCCTAGAACAACTCTATTGTTAGGTCAGTCTCCAGTCCCCTAGAATAAGTCTCTTGTTAGGTCAGTCTCCGGTCCCCTAGAACAACTCTATTGTTAGGTCAGTCGTCGGTCCCCTAGAATAAGTCTCTTGTTAGGTCAGTCTTCGGTCCCCTAGAATAAGTCTCTTGTTAGGTCAGTCTTCGGTCCCCTAGAATAAGTCTCTTGTTAGGTCAGTCTTCGGTCCCCTAGAATAAGTCTCTTGTTAGGTCAGTCTCTGGTCCCCTAGAATAAGTCTCTTGTTAGGTCAGTCTCTGGTCCCCTAGAATAAGTCTCTTTTTAGGTCAGTCTCTGGTCCCCTAGAATAAGTCTCTTGTTAGGTCAGTCTTCGGTCCCCTAGAATAAGTCTCTTGTTAGGGCAGTCTCCAGCCCTGTAGAATAAGGCTCTTGATAGGTCAGTCTTCGGTCCCCTAGAATAAGTCTCTTGTTAGGGCAGTCTCTGGTCCCCTAGAATAAGTCTCTTGTTTGGGCAATCTCTGGTCCCCTAGAATAAGTCTCTTGTTAGGTCAGTCTCTGGTCCCCTAGAATAAGTCTCTTGTTAGGGCAGTCTCCGGTCCTCTAGTATAAGTCTCTTGTTAGGGCAGTCTCCGGTCCTCTAGAATAAGTCTCAGTTTAGGGCAGTCTCCGGTCCTCTAGTATAAGTCTCTTGTTAGGGCAGTCTCCGGTCCTCTAGAATAAGTCTCAGTTTAGGGCAGTCTCCGGTCCTCTAGAGTAAGTCTCTTGTTAGGTCAGTCTTCGACCCCCTAGTATAAGTCTCTTGTTAGGGCAGTCTCCGGTCCTCTAGTATAAGTCTCTTGTTAGGGCAGTCTCCAGTCCTCTAGTATAAGTCTCTTGTTAGGGCAGTCTCCGGTCCTCTAGTATAAGTCTCTTGTTAGGGCAGTCTCCGGTCCTGTAGAATAAGTCTCTTGTTAGGGCAGTCTCCGGTCCTCTAGTATAAGTCTCTTGTTAGAGCAGCCTCCGGTCCTCTAGTATAAGTCTCTTGTTAGGGCAGTCTCCGGTTCTCTAGTATAAGTCTCTTGTTAGGGCAGTCTCCGGTCCTGTAGAATAATTCTCTTGTTAGGGCAGTCTCCGGTCCCCTAGAGTAAGTCTCTTGTTAGGTCAGTTTCCGGTCCCCTAGAATAAGTCTCTTGTTAGGTCAGTCTCCGGTCCCTAGAATAAGTCTCTTGTTAGGGCAGTCTCCGTTCCTCTAGAACAAGTCTCTTGTTAGGGCAGTCTCCGGTCCCCTAGAGTAAGTCTCGTGTTAGGTCAGTCTCCGGTCCTCTAGAATAAGTCTCTTGTTAGGTCAGTCTCCGGTCCTCTAGAATAAGTCTCTTGTTAGGTCAGTCTCCGGTCCTCTAGTATAAGTCTCTTGTTAGGGCAGTCTCCGGTCCTCTAGTATAAGTCTCTTGTTAGGGCAGTCTCCGGTCCTCTAGTATAAGTCTCTTGTTAGGGCAGTCTCCGGTCCTGTAGAATAATTCTCTTGTTAGGGCAGTCTCCGGTCCCCTAGAATAAGTCTCTTGTTAGGTCAGTTTCCGGTCCCCTAGAATAAGTCTCTTGTTAGGTCAGTCTCCGGTCCCTAGAATAAGTCTCTTGTTAGGGCAGTCTCCGTTCCTCTAGAACAAGTCTCTTGTTAGGGCAGTCTCCGGTCCCCTAGAGTAAGTCTCTTGTTAGGTCAGTCTCCGGTCCTCTAGAATAAGTCTCTTGTTAGGTCAGTCTCCGGTCCTCTAGTATAAGTCTCTTGTTAGGGCAGTCTCCGGTCCTCTAGTATAAGACTCTTGTTAGGGCAGTCTCCGGTCCTCTAGTATAAGTCTCTTGTTAGGGCAGTCTCCGGTCCTGTAGAATAATTCTCTTGTTAGGGCAGTCTCCGGTCCCCTAGAATAAGTCTCTTGTTAGGTCAGTTTCCGGTCCCCTAGAATAAGTCTCTTGTTAGGTCAGTCTCCGGTCCCTAGAATAAGTCTCTTGTTAGGGCAGTCTCCGTTCCTCTAGAATAAGTCTCTTGTTAGGGCAGTCTCCGGTCCCCTAGAGTAAGTCTCTTGTTAGGTCAGTCTCCGGTCCCCTAGAATAAGTCTCTTGTTAGGTCAGTCTCCGGTCCTCTAGAATAAGTCTCTTGTTAGGTCAGTCTCCGGTCCTCTAGTATAAGTCTCTTGTTAGGGCAGTCTCCGGTCCTCTAGTATAAGTCTCTTGTTAGGGCAGTCTCCGGTCCTCTAGTATAAGTCTCTTGTTAGGGCAGTCTCCGGTCCTCTAGTATAAGTCTCTTGTTAGGGCAGTCTTTGCCCTCACTGACCCCCTGGGGTGCTGCCTCACCGGGGGCCAAAGGCTGCGGACGTGGTTCTTGCACAGGCGGCCCCAGGCCTTCTGGCCTGATATGGTTCAGTGGGTGAAGCCAGACTATGGATTCCATAGGATACGCACAATGGCGTTAATATGTGACATGAGAGGACTCATGCTGAGTAAGAAGCCAGCTCTCAGGAAGTGAACCATGTGTTATGTCTCTCCTCAGTGGTTTCCTCCCGCACCTCGTCTCTGAGGAGGGATATTGTGGTCGGTTTTTTCTTTCCCTTTACATTTATTTATTCTCTTTCCGCTCAATTTTTCTTTCCAGTTATGTCTTCTCAGTATTTTTTTCTATTTCCTATTCTTCCACCTTACTTTATTACTGCCAGTCTGTCCTTATGTCCTGTTCCATCTTTGGTTCTCTGTTTTCTTCCCCCTTTTGGTTCTTTGTTTTCACATTTCTTTCTTCCTGTTTCTTTCATTCGTTGCCATCTTCTTTTCTCCCTCTTCAATTTGCCTTAGTTCTATGTTACCATCATTTTCTTTTATGCTTTAGATCATTTTTTCACCTTTTTCTATGATATTTTTCCTTATTACACTATTCTTTCCTTAGTTCTTTATTTTATCTCTCTGATTTCCAGGAGTTCATTGTCCCCTTATTTTATTATCTTTCTTCTTTCGATTGTTTCACTTTGTGTTGCCATTTCTTTCTTGTTTTTTTCTGCTGATCTTTTCTTCTTTGTTTATATATTTGTTTTTTTCTATTGATGTTCTATTTCAGGAAACTTCTCAAGACCTGGCGGTTCGAGCAGCAGCTGCCCCTTCCACCCCCCCCCTCAGCGCCTTGAGACCCCCACGGGTGAGAAGTGCGCTTTACAAATTCCTGATTGATTTATTGATTTTATTTTGCATTGGATTATGTTCCTTCTTTCTCTCCCTCCATTTCCTTCACTATTAATAAGGATAACTTGTTATGTAGAGATCCACCTTAAGTGGTGTATCAAGACACGACCATTCTACGTTTTGCCATTAACCATCACATCTATACACAGTTTGTCCATCTTGATTGACCGCCTGAGTCCTGCCACTGGCACGTGAGACTCTTATTGGTTCTCTGCATGTTACAATCCCTCCAATAGGCTGAAGTTCCAGCTTCTGTTTTTCTTGTGTTCTCTGTCCATTTATTGGTGACCTCCTGAGACCAGAACAACACAGATCATGGGGTGCGTCATGACTTAGGCCTGTCTCACGGATTGCAGTATTGTTGGACCAGGAGGGGCGCCCAAAGGGTTGTCCACTTTTTTATATCTCATCTCATCACACTAAGACGTGGGATGATATAATGAAAATGCCCATCCTAACAGATCTCCCCACTTCTCTCTCCGTCCAACCATGCTAGCTCAGGACCACAACTATACAAAGAATCTCAAATTGGACAAATAAATGCAGTTATCAGCTAAGCTGACTATATCATGTAAAATACCATAAAGGGGCATGAAGATCTGTTCAAAGCGAATAGCTTGCTGAAAACCATAAAACTCTGGGTCGGTCTTGCACACTTCATCATCCAACACACTGCTACACGTTGCGTCCCATAACATGATATCTGCATCTTGGTGGTCATCACGCAAAACAAGGAAACACTTCCCACATAGGGTCAAAACAAAGACAAGGTCCTTTAAACCACACACCCTGCACAGTGTAGCGTGCTACTCATGTATCCAAGTTCTTCAGTGCCCCACATAGGGATAGTAAGTCCTATATAATTGCTGCAATACAAAACAATGCCTTCATAGTGGTAGTGGTGAAAGGCTACTGCCTTTGCAGGGGGTTAAGTAGCACGGGTGCAGTGGATCAGGAGGAGTGAACAGGCCTTCACACCAGTGTCACTTGAGTGAGGTCTACATGCTCACCCAGGCGGAGTTCCACTGCTGTGTATTTAATTCGCCCTTAGCCTACATCAAAGTGAATATGTAACGCTGTGCTGCATGTGTGGGGTTGCATGCGTGGGGTTGCACGGGTGTGCTGGGTGTAAGTGTGCCTGTGAGTGGCACAATACATGGAAGACTCTGGGTGCCATTTTGGGAGACCCAGGGTTGACTGGAGGAGCATGAGGAGGTGGAAATATCCCCCAGACAGATTTGTGGATTGCTGCGTTGCTGTGAGCTGAGTGGGACACACACTGGAGGAAGGAAGAGACGGCCTCTTCAGT
Source organism: Pleurodeles waltl (assembly GCF_031143425.1). Taxonomy (NCBI): domain Eukaryota; kingdom Metazoa; phylum Chordata; class Amphibia; order Caudata; family Salamandridae; genus Pleurodeles; species Pleurodeles waltl. Next base: position 73,173,765 of record NC_090442.1, on the reverse strand, counting down.
ACACTTCAGGGGGTGCTCTCTGATTCAGAGAGAGGTTGCTGGAAAGGGCCCTGAGTATATCTCAGGAAGGAGGTGGGACTGACAAGAGAAATGTGCAGAGTAGGGCTGGGGTGCCAGGGTAACATTTTGATGCCTGATATCCAGGGGTGAACGTCTAGTCACTCCCATGGTCTGTGTTGTGGGGCTATCAGTCGCATCTGCTGTGACAGGCTACTTACTGGAGGAAGGGCCGGGCCGAGGATAGGACGCAAACCTCCAGCAGGGCGAGGCACAGAAAAGGAAGCGGACTCCCAATATAAACTTTAAATACTTTAAATACTCAGACCCTAAATTACATTGGGTACCCGTATATGGACTATAAGAAGGGGAGCTCAAGACCCTCAAAATAGTCAACTGGCATGTAGCCAGTTGCTCTGTGTGTCCAGGAAGAGAAGCTCTGCCTGTGACCAGGACTGGGGGAAGGTCCACCAGTCTCCCTGCTATGTTAGGGGCCATTACCCAGGGGAATCCAAGTCCACCTGCCCTTTGAGCACCAGTGCCTGTCTTCTTGCCAAGACCAGACTTCCCAGTGAGGAAGAGGCGAGCGCTTGGAGGGAGTAACGTCCAATGGGGGGATCCTGGTGAGTGGATCCATGTGTCCTGTAGTAAGGTGACAATTCAATTCCAATGCCAGAGGGGGCCGCCGTGAAGATTGCATGACTGCCATGTCGATCGGGCCATAGCGTGTGTGTGAAGGCAAGTCAGTGACCCCATATGTTACAGGGGGCTGCCGTGATGATAAAATTATTGCTGTGCTGATCAGGCCATGGCCGGTGTGTGGAGTAAGGGATGTAACCTCGTATTCCACAAGGGATTACAATGAATGACAAGAAACTTTGCCTGGTTCCGCCGACGTCGACAGGAGAGGATGCGGTGGTGACCTGTGCATGCTCAAGTCCCAACAGAGGATAGGAACCTGAGGGATTGTCACCCCCACCTGAGGGAAGGATCAGAGGAACTTACCATCTCGCCAGAGGAAGCTCCATGGAGGCCTGGGCGCTGCCTCTGCAGAGCTGCAAGCACTACTCACCGTCAGCAGCCGCTGCAGCCCTCCGTGACACCCAAGAGTGAAAAGGTCCTGGGGACTCCAGTAGCACAACCCCTGCAGGGGCAGGTAAGACTGACTTCAGAGCCAGAAGGCCCCCGGGGAAAACTTGTTCTGCCACATAGCGCTTTGGATGCTGGAACACTTTTGACTTTTGGGAAGAGCTGGAGTGGGAGTCCTGAGACTAGAACTACTGGCGGGGTTAACCGGAATGTTGCCTCTAGTGAATGGGGAATAACCAAGATCATTAGTAAGATGGAAGTGGCACTCAGGGACCTGCTTATCGAAACACCAAACTCCTCCCCTCAGTGGACTGTGTGCATTATTTATGTATGCCGTATTTTACATTTATTTTTTTTGTTAGTAAATTTTCCTTTTTTCATAAAAGCAAATATTTTTCGGTCAATCATTTATTGTTGGTATTTATATTCATAAGACACATTTTGAGCTGTGAGCCTGTGTTTACCACCTGTGTCTACCTCCTCCAAGAAGCCATGGACTGCTCGACCAGCGCTACTACTGAAAGTCAGGTACTGAAGGGGTTCTTGGATCAGTTACTCAGGACCCATAGCAGGTTGGACCCCAGGACATCAGCAGTAAAAGGCCTTAACCCCCATGGTTGAGCCCTGTAGCTCCTGTTTGCTCTGTGGCCCTCTGCAAGGGGTTCTGATAGCTCCTCACAGTCCAACCTCACCAACCAGCCCATCGCATGAGGTATGCTGCTACCATTCCAACCCTACCAATCAGGCCATCCCTGGAGGTCAGCCGCACACATCCTCTTTTCCATAGGCCCCACCCCGGCCAACCAGACGCCGTAGTCAGCCGGTCACACTCCGTCCCTACCAACCAACGCGTCAGCTGAGTCCACACTTCAACCCTACCAACCTGCCTGGCACCTAAAGGGAGCCGCTCACATGCCAGCCCCACCATACAGTGTGCTGCTTGAGATCAGCAGCTCACATTCCAACCAATCTACCAACTCTTCGCTTGAGGTCAGCTGCTGACGCTCCAACCACACAGAGCAGTCAGTCGATGGAGGTCAGCTGCTCAGAGGCCAACACCACCTACCACTCCATCGCCTAAGGTCAGCCACTCATGCTGCAACCCTACCAACCCATCTGTCACCTGCAGTCAGCCCATCACACTCCAACCGCGCCAACCTGCACATTGCCACAGGTCATCCGCCCACTCTCAAATCCTACCAATATACCCGTTGCCTGAGGTCAGCCGCTCACCCTACAGCCCTACAAATAAACCCAATGCCTGACAATGCAACCCCATCAATCAGCCAGTCACCTGAGGTCAGCCGCTCAAACTACAACCCTACCAACCAGCATGTTGCTTCAGGTCACACTCCAACCCTTCCAACCAGCCTGCACCTGAAGTCATCCGCTCACCCCACAACCCTTCCAATAAACCTGTCGCCTGAGGTCACCCGCTCCAACCCCATCAATCAGCCAATCACCTGAGGTCAGCCGCTCACACTCCAACCACACCCACCAATCAATCTCCGCCTACCAACCACACAGACTAGTCAGCGGCTCACAGTCAAACTCCATCTACCAGCCCATCACCTAGGGTAGCCGCCTGTCCGTTCCTTTCACGGACTGTCCGTAAATTCAGCCTCATGTCAGTTCTCCGAACTTAAGCTTTTCGCGGACAGCATTTGACCGTAATTTCAGCAAGTTCAATTTTGCGGGTTCATTCTTCATACTTTGCAGTTAGCAGCTGCTGTGGTGTCTTTCTGACCTGCTTCAGATGTGCCCGAACCAACATTAGAACTGGCGTCCAGTGCACCACCAAAAATTAATAGGTGAAAAAACACTTAATGGAACACAATTATGTTGTCCATTTAACAAATAACACCATTTATTCTAAAGAATTCCAAATTGATTTTCGTTCTTTGCTGTGTTTCTACCACGTAATGTGCACAAATATTTTTAAGCACATACCAGGTTTCCATTGATGTCAAGCATGTTGATAATTCATTTTGAAGTTTTGTTAGTATTGCTTCACGTGAATTGATCGGCTTGAGGATAAGTGACCAGATGGATGGGTGCACGGATGTAGATTGTGAGTGGGGAATGGATTGTGTGTAGTTGGGTGACTGGATGAATACATGACTGCATTGACCTAGAATACTGATGGATGATCGATGGATGGATGTGTGGGTCTGGTAGGATGTATTCTGTGGGTGGGTGCATGGATGGGAGGATAGATGATGCTTGGACTGATGGATGTTAGGATGGATGGATTTAGGTGGATGGATGATGGTGCATGGATGGATACATGGATGGATGAGTTGATAGATATGAACAAACTGTTTTTACAAAAAAATCTTTATTGGGATTTCTTGATAAAACATATATAGGACAAATCACATCCTTGCAAGACCTGTGTAAAATTTAAATCACGCCAGTGAAGTTTTGAGAATTTCATGTTACTCGAAATTCCCAAAATTACACATTACACCAGGACATGTAATTGCACTGCATTATAGCCAGGGGCCAAGCGGAGGAGCATCGCGCCCCTCCCCTCGCCAGCAGCAGCAGAAGCTGCAAACCTTTAAAAATAAAAGAATGATAAACAATGTTTATTATCTGTATTATTTCTAAAGGGGCGGGGCCATGGGGGTTACAAGCAGTGAGGGGAGTGCACAGAGCACTCCACTCAGTACGCATGTATGTTTGGACGGTGGGCTTGGGCCGGCCAAACACACATGCGCACAAGGGCTCTCTCCAGCCCGGCACTTTGCTGCCGAGTAGGAGAGAGCAGGCACAGGCTCCTAGTCTGAGCTGGAGCGCCCAGCTTGAACGCTACAGCCAATCATAACGCTGCTCTGAGCAGGCTTATGATTGGCGCAGGGCAGGCTGGGAGCTTGTGCCTGCAGTGCAGCGGAGAGCGGCGGGGACGTTCAGGTAAGTTTCTTTTTTTTTTATTGTACATTTTTGTTTTATTCCCCCCGCCACTTTTTCAAGTTGCCAGCCGCAACTGATTATAGCACGGGAACAACGCAAATGACCAGAACACAAACGGCTGTTAATTGCGTTTTTGGATACTCTTTTTTAGCACAAATTGCATTTTTGCGCCCAAAATGCATTGAAGGACACATTTGATGTTAAAATATAGCACACAATGATAAACTGGCATTTTAGTGTAATTTTTCTGAAATTTTGAATTATGTGAAAATACACTAGTTTCGCGCACCCCTAATCCTTGCACGGTCACACAGCATATTGGCTCAACCTGAGTGTTCATGTAGACGGACATTGGCATCCTAAGAATAAGCGGGTCACACACACATTTCCTCTGACTATACTCCCAGCTAGCCCTTAGCCATGCCCTCTTCATCAGTTATTCTATAATGCCTTTGTAGGATCTGCAGGAGTCCCATATGTTCTGGTGTTTGTGAGCGCAGTCAGAGGCCTGTATATCGACATCCACTGAGAATCTCACCTGTGAGACGTCTCTCCCATTTAATGGCGTACAGTGTATTATTCTACACCAAACGTTCTTGGAAGTCAGTGGCGAGGGACTGGAGGGTTGTCCCTGTATAAAAGGTGCAGATTATGTGCGTTGTCTATGGGCCACCCCTGGGGTCTGAAGTAGGGCTGCATACCCAGCCATTGATAAACACCATTTGGGAGGAGTGGTATGATAGCATGTCATTCATATCCAAGTTAAAATCATATGGGGACTTCATGCATTTACTAATGGAGAACATGGGTATAGTCTCATCATGCCACTGAGTCATGTAAATAAGATACCGCGAAGCATTAGGGATAGTTATGTAGCTGGTGCCGCATTTGAAGGAGTGGCACAGTTTGGGTTAAGGGGGCTGGTGCCATCAGGGGTAGCCAGAATGGGACCAGTAATCAGAAGTCTTGTAGGAGACTGTCCAGTAGTGGACCCAGGCTTCCCTGCCACTCTGTCCTCAGTGCTCAAGGCATGTAAAACCATTGGTTGCAACCTTAAGGCATCTGCACTGTAGCTCCCTTGATTGGGTAGACAACTGATTTGGCCAAATTAACGATTAAGCCTAAAAATTTGCTGCACATATGTAACATTTTGAGGGGCTCGTGGAGAAGACAAGGCACCTGCATAGAGGGACAAAACGTCGTCATCTCTGGTCCACTCAGAGCTGAAATTTGGGCAAGTTGGTGGAACCATTCCACCCGAGGCTTTATGTTACTACCTGGGCCTTACATTTTCAGTCTGCCACCGTCCACCAATTCTCCACCAGGTCTGTTACCTCTGTCTTCCAAGGTGAAGTGTGAGTGCCATTAAGGAATGATCCAGCGGGCCTCTGGCAAGAGTATGAGTATTCATGAAGAGTCCATGGTTGGGGAGTGGTATTAGAAAGTACTGTATTAAAAACAAAACGTGTGAGCTCCATAGGAAAACAAACTATTTTTAATTAGGGTGTGAAAGATACCCAAGGTCGTCCAGGCCCATGGATATTGCAAAGTCCGCAACAGGAGAGGGACATGTATGAGTGCATGTTGGGGTTTGTTGCCTGTCGAATTACTGACCTATATCACCACTGAGGTCTCCACCCACAACCAACTCAGCCCCGGAGTCTTGGGCCATGACACTCCCAGGTCTTTCCAGGAAGGCTGCTATTCAGTAATGGTCACAGGTTTGGATATAGGATGTTGAAGATGGCAAAACATCTGCCTAGCAGGTTGTGCGGTGCCTTCAGAGGAGGTGGCATTTGAGCAGTATGGTTACCTCCTACAACCCCAATCTGAAAAAACTTTTGATGCATACTGTCCACCTGTTTAAAAATGTAGAATATATTATTCACCTTTCTGCTGGGCCTGTGTGTAAGGAGTAATATAGCTGTACTAGCCCGAGGTGAACGGTTCTGGTTCACACTCTGAAATAAAGAAGCTGAAGAGACCCATATAGGTACAAGGAAGATCCGCGAGAAATACAAGAGGTGGTTTCAAAGCGCTAGGAGCCTTCAGACACACAGGCGCTTCCTGGGCTTCTTGTGTTATGTGAGCACCTGACAGGCCGGGGATCCTCTCAGTGGCAGGGTGGGGGGGGGGGGGGGGGGGAGGGGATGCCCAGGTTCAAGTAATGACAGAGTGGGGGTCCACAGAAGTCAAAATGTTGAGAGCCACTGCTGTAGAACATAAAGACTCTTGTGCCAAGAGTGCCTCGAAACCCTCACAGGTGCTTTGCCCCGCTTTATAAATATGTGATTGATTGATTGATTGTGCCACAAGAGCAGGCAGGACATTGGCACCACCTTCTGGGAGAGGGAACCATAAACAGCAGGAGGGCGGCTGTAGACCCTAAAACCTGCAGCTATGGGAACATCTAAGCTTCCCCATTGACCTTCTCTGGCCTTTATCTTGTCTACTTAAAGATGGATTTTTTTAAGAAGGCGGGACGCCATTACCTGCGCAGGGATGGCTGGGGAGAGGAAGGAGGCAGAGGCACATGGAGCAGGTGGGCGCTTGCAGATCCTAAAGGCTATGGATATGAGAAGAATGTAAACTTCAAGTATACCTTTCTCCCCAGCTGAAGAAAGTCCTTAGAGGCACTCTTTGATGGGCTGCGCGGCCTCAAGAATTGAACCTCTGGACGCTTGTACTTTAGTCACACATCCTTTCATAAATAATTCTGAGTGCTTCTTCCATAAATTAGCATGCTTCATTTATTTAAATATTTATATATAAAAGCACGACTTAACTAAATTGTGCAAAACTGATAAGAGTCTACACAGTGATGTAAACCTATCCATATTGTAAAATCACTTATGAATCCACACTCCTTATCCTCTGGAGGCGGGGGGGTCGAAACTTTCCATGTGACCTTCCCAAGCCCTCATCCTATCGAGTTTGACTCTGCCTGCTACTTGAAGCTGAGGCCTGTGAAGAAGGTGAGAAGCCGCAAGGTGTCCTTACCTGGGCAGGAAGAGCATTGAGCGCAAGGGAGGAGGGGATGGCGCGATCAGCCGCGGGGTGGCATGAGTCGGGTCCTTCTCCCATCCCTCCCTCCACTCTTCTAGTTTTACTTCTCTAATTGGGAGAGGAACCTGAGCTTGAGCGGGGTCATTTACACCTCACTGGGCGTGGCTGCCTGTGGTGACTCCATGATCCCACCCTGGCTGTTTACGAACTATTGCGTGAGAGACTGTGAGTTACAGGTGAGGAGAGGCTGACAAGGGAGGGCCTCACGGCTGCTGAGGGTGGTCTGTGATTCCAACACCCCTGTCTCTTGTGTATCAATGCTCCCCAGGTGTAAAAGGTGCCATAGTTTGTATAGCACTGTAGCATTTATATAGTAGTTACTACTGTTTTGATCCCATGTGGGCAGTGTTTCCATGTCATGCGTGATGACCACCGACGCGCGTTTATCATGTTATAGGATGCAGTGCTTAGCGGTGTGCTGGATGAAGAGGTATGAAAGGCGACGTGCAGTTCACCAGCAGGCACGGCTGGAGCGAGTAGTGGTGGGGAAGTCTGCTGGGATGGACTTTCTTACGATCATCCCAGATTTGAGTATCATTCTGAGGTGTAAGGAAGAGGCCAGGGTGTGTAGCTAATTGGGACCTGCAGCAGTGCACTAGAGCCCTCTAACTGGCCTGCAGTATAGGACAGATCGCTTCTGTTACTCTATGCCTCTTCGGTTGTTGATGGCTGTTTTTTCGGCTGGTACAGTACTGTGTGACGAACAAGACCTGTAGCAGGCCTGTGTTAAGTGAGCGTAAGAGCACTAACTCACAGTTGGCTGCTGTGTTATGATACATGTATTACCGTGGGCCAGAAGGGTTATATATGAATGGACATTAATATAAAATGCTCAGACTAACCCTAGGTCAACCCATCTCAGCTCACCTGCATATAGAATGAAGCATGCTGGTTGGGTAGGTCCTCATCTGTGGCATGCAAACTGTAGATTGAACTGGAAAGTGTGAAAATCTTTCTGGCTTCATTTGCAAGATTCTGAATTCATGTAGTTATCTTATAAACAGCTGTGTTTTAACTGCCTTCTGAAGTGTATATGCTCCCGAATGCTTCAAATCTTGGCCGGTAGCGAGTTCCAGAGGGTGGGGGCTTGTACTGGGAAAGCAGCGCCTCCTACGAATTTCCTATAGTAAGGTGGTGTGATGATCAGTGGTGCAAGCCTGGAGGGTGGTGTCTTGATCAGTTTATATTGCTTGCATTTAACTTGTGTGTACATCTGTCCCTTTTCTTGAAAGGTTCTGTGGACAACGCCAAGTGCCTTGAATATTGTCCTACAAGCTGTAAGTAGCCAGTGGAATGATTGTAAGACTGAAGTCATGTGCTCTCTTGAGTGAAGGTGAAGAAGACGTCTTGCAGCAGCATTATGGGTGAGTTGTATTTCGTGTATCATGAATCTGGGCACACCAAGATAATAATCTGCAGGCAGGGTGGCTAACATTAGGGGGTACAAGCTTCAAATTCCCCAACAATCACGCTGACATATCATAGTAAAATACATTATATGAGAAACAGGGCATTGGGGGGCTTAAGGGGCAGTGGAAAGAGAGAGCAGTGCGGATTAGAGCTACTTTAAAACAATATGTTGTAAAATAAGTAACAGTTCTAAGAACTTCAAAACAGTGAGTGAGAGAGAGCACAAGAGTGTGTGTGTTTTTTTTTTTTACGTGTTTGTTTTAGTCTATGTGTGCATGTAAAAATCCTAAGTGAAATCCGACAGGCACTTCACTGTACCCGAATGAAAGCACCTGTACCCAACTATTTACTGGAGAATCCATTTATTAGGGGAGTGAAACACACCAAACACCCCCTTGAAGCTACGCCCATATCTGCAGGCATAGTCAGGCCTGGAGGTTATGATTTTGGCTTGTAGTTTTTGTTGGTAGCCAATGTATAGGATGATGCAGCACAGTGCTTTCATATGTTTAGAAGGCACTCCTCGTGACCTTGTTGACACGTGGTATCAAGGATAGGTCTGAATCCATGGTTATCTCTAGGTTTTTGACTTCTCTTGATGTTGTTGGAGGAGCCTCAGTTCCTTCGGCTACAGGGTGGTTGGTTGATATTTTTTTTCCATTGTTAACAGGTCATGATCTCAGTCTTTGCAGTGGTGAGATTTAGGTGGCTACTCATCAACCATGTGTTTATGGTGCAAAGGCATTCATCAAGTTTTGAGCTGTAGAGGTCTTTCAGGCCACCCATTTTTAGAATGATTTGTGTCTTCTGCATAGCTGTAACAGGCGAGGTTGAATGGTTGATCAGTTGTGGCAGGTGGTTCAGTGGATTTTGAATATTAGAGAAGCGACAATGAACGGATGAGGGAGGCCACGGTGTGGTGCGTGACCAGCTGATGTGAAAGGTGGTAGGTAAACCATACTTTGTCTGTCACTCATATAAGAAGAAATTGCTTGGGGTTTTGTGAGCTAAGTGTTCCACTGTGTAGGTTCTTGGTCACTCCAATATAAGGACCGTTGAAAAAAAACATCTGGCGTGCAGTGGTGGGAAGCAAAATGTAATGTAAAGGTACCGCCAACTCTCACACCAGCGAGTTCAGTTTGGATACAAGAGATGCTGCTATGAACCCATAGAGAAACATTTCACCTGCAGGCGTGAACCCCTCAGGCTGCCATGTCGCCTGCTGCTACAATACAGCAGGCCTGCCTGATCACCAGCTCTGCTTTTACCCTCCCCCTTCACCCTCACACTCCGAATACTCCAGTCCCCAGCTCTGGCTTTACCCTCACACTCACAATACTCCAGTCCCCAGCTCTGGCTTTACCCTCACACTCAGAATACTCCAATCCCCAGCTCTGGCTTTACCCTCACACTCAGAATACTACAGTCCCCAGCTCTGGCTTTACCCTCACACTCAGAATACTACAGTCCCCAGCTCTGACTTTACCCTCACACTTAGAATACTCCAGTCCCCAGCTCTGGCTTTACCCTCACACTTAGAATACTCCAGTCCCCAGCTCTGGCTTTACTCTCACATTAGGAATACTCTGGTCTCAAGATCAGTCTTCACCCTCACACTGGGCTACTCTGGCGCCAAGCTCTTTCTACACATCAAACGTGAAGACCTCTGGTCTCTACCTATATCTTCATACACACACCAGTAATATTCTGGCACTCATGTCAGTCTTTACCCTCACACGCGAAAGACTAGAACTGAGCTCTATCTGTGCCCTCACATGAGGGACATTCTTGGCCCAAGCTGTTTTTGTTTTCTGCCACTTGGAATACCATCGTGCCCAGCTTGTTATTTACCCTTCCACTAGGACTACTTTGACCCTAGCTCTGGGTTTCTCCGTAGTCTTGGAATACTCCGGAACTTGATTCTTCCGGGACCTTCACATTAGGAATACTCCGGCGCCTACCTGTGCCTACAACCTCACACTAAGAATACAGGGGTCCATAGCAGTGCTGGCACCAACACACTGGGAATACCAAGGTCCATAGCACTGTCTTTACCCTTATACCAAGAATACTCTGGTCCCTAGCCCTCCCTGCACCTTCACTATAGCAACACTTTGGTCTTAGCTCTCTCTTTACCCTCACACTAAGAAGACCATGGTTTGTAACACTATGATTAATCTCAAACTCAGAATTCTCTGGTCCCCAACTCGGGTCACGAGTGCTTTTTGAGGCTATAAAGGATTTCAGCTTTTAGCAAATGTTTTTCTTTTTTAGAGTTGTGAGGGCCCAGCACCACAAAAGTTCTACAAAACCATGACAAAGCAAAAACAAAGTAAAAAAACTGACAGTCAATGCTAGACCCACTGCCTTTGTCAATGCTAGCTATCTATGTGTTATTATTTGTATAGCGTAGTTTTGCATGTATGTATGTATTTATATAGCATGAACCTAGCTGGGTAGCAGTGGAGCACTGCACATTAATGGGAGGTGCTGGGAGAAGGTACAAGAGTTTGTTGTGGAGTCAACACAGACTACCAGTGGCAGGGAGGATCTCCCATGCCCGGGAGGGACCGGTCACCAGAGCCGCGCCCGTCTGGACACCACTCACGCCTTTGGAACTAACCACACCCCAGTTCACACGCTGCCATCCTAATTAACAATTGCACAAACCTGCTCGTTCCCAGGTGACTGGCGAGTGGGGCGTGGTAATCCTTGAAGAGCATGAGTCACAGACTCTACCATCACTACTGACAACCAACACAACCATCCCAAACTCAGAAGCAACAACAGTGGAAAATATGCAGTGTGGCACACCAGTGGGTGGCTGCAACCACCCGACCAACAACAGACAACCTCCCCCACACACAGCTCAGGACTCAGACCCAGGACCACAGCGACCTTCACAGATGCACAAGTAGACCACAAGCACCTCTGGGAGTTTGTAAGAGATGATCAGGATATGTTAGGTCGAAGACAATCCAATTATAAACCAGCCGTACCAGTGGGGGCACGTGTGGTGTAGCGAAAGGTTCACTCTCACACGTGGAGGCGCACAGGAGACAACTGCTTCTGCTTACTAGGTCTGGCTGCTAGCCATGGGCTTTTTATTTTACTAAAATTATATATATTTTATACACTTATAGGGCCTTTCAGCCATCATTCTTTATCCATTGGTCTGTTGATGTGTCATTCACATTTTTATTCACCCACTATGGCATACAGCATGGGGCAACGGCTCAGCCTACTTAAGCCATTGGTTAACTTCACTGTGAGCGATGGCATTCTGCTCTCTCACAAGGAACACATCCGCACACAAAGTAGTTCTCTGAAATGCCTGGGACCGCTATGGCAATGTGTGCTTTATGAGAGCAAATACTTTTTACTTTTAGCCAATTATTTGTGTTTATATACTGGCCAGGTCTGGTAATGTCAAACAACAATAAAGTTCTACAACATCCATGACAAAACAGAACAAGCATTGGCAAAGTCAAAATCCTGGCAGCTAACATAAGACCTACTGGCTTCGCCAATGTTTATTAGTGACAACTTCCCACCGACAATTTTATGAAGTGTATGAGTCTCTGCAAACCTGCTTTCCACATGTAGGGGGTTTCATGGCTCTGCTGCATAGGGGTGGAGAAGGCATGAGAGAACCATGCAGAACATGGCATCACCACCCCTACATCACTCCACCACCTGTAGCTGTACTTCAATATTACGTATTCCTGGTGCCCTAAAAACACTGAACATCTCGCCTCCCACTTCACATATATAAAGAAAACGGGCGTCCTACCACATTCCCCTTACGACAACACAAAATATATGCCTGTGTCCTCCCACCCTTTGCCTCAGCCCCTCCAGAGCTAAATAAAAAGTTATAGAAATACAAGGATTTGAATTTACAGGTATATACACAAATGCTACAACATCTTCAGGGCGTCAATGGTTAACTTAAGTGCCTTGGTAAAATGTGATTCCTTAAGGAACCAAACTGGGGGTGGGCACTTTGCCACATCTGGTATGTACCAAAGAAATCAGGTGACTGCACAAAAGTAACAAACTAAGGGTCTGATCTAGAACTCGGCGGACCGGTTACTCCATCACAACAGCGAGGGATATCCCGTCTGCCGAAATCCCGTAGAACATAATGGGATTTATATTTTGGCGAACAGGACATCTGTCACCACTGCAGTGAAGTGTAATGAGGTAACCCGTCTGCGAGTTCTAAATCAGGCCCCAAGTTAGGAACGGGTATATATGTTTCAGGCACTGACACCCAACAGCAAGGCCCTCAATTATCATCATTGCTAGTATTGTTGTATATTGTGAGGGCTGGTATATAGAGTACCAAAGAGTAGTGTACTAATAACTATTATTAATAACAATAATAACATATACCGAGTGGATTTAGCTGCGGACAATAGAGTTTAATACCCAACTCGATGAGTAGAGGTATCTAACTGTAGTACATTGCTCTATCCGTCTCCTTGCTTCTGACTACCCACAGCCCTAACTACCACAGTGTGGTCAACCCCAGCCCAGTATTACTGTTCTCTAGAAAACAAAGCTAAGTAGAAGGAATGCTGGCTGCAATCAAAGGAGCCAAACCTGAAGCAGAAGGAAAGCACCACAGAAGCCAGCTCAAGCGGAAGGAATGCACATGCTCCACCATCAACAGTCAGAACTCAAGAACTGTGCAATCCACCTCCGGGAGCCAAAACACAAACAGAAGGAACATGCGAGCCACAGCAAGGAGCCACAAATGAAGCAGAAAGGACATGTGATCCACCATCAAGGGTCAAAAACCAAGCAGAAAAGACATGTGACATGCAGTCTACTGTGAAGGGCCTAAACTCAAGAAAAACAAACATGTGATCCACCACCAGGGGCGAAAACTGAAGCAGAAGAAACGTGATCCACCGCCAGGGGCCAAAGTTCAAGTAGAGACATGCAGTCCACCATAAGGGGCTAAAGTTCAAGAAGAACGAACATGTGATCCACCACCAGGGGGCCAAAACTGAAGCATAAGAAACATGATCCACCACCAGGGGCCAAAGTTCAAGAAGAAGAAACGTGATACACCACCAGGGGCCAAAACTCAAGCAGAAGAGACATGCAGTGCACCATAAGGGGCTGAAGCTCAAGAAGAAGGAACTCTACCACTAGGAGCCAAAGCTCAAGCAGAGGGAACACAAATTCCACCAACACCGGCTAAATCTCAAGCAGAAGAAACCTACACGATCCACCAGCAGCCCTAGGGAGCGAAGTACAAGCATAAAAAAATGCACAATCCCCCACCAGGAGCCAAAACTCAAGAGAAAAAATGTGCGACGCAGCACCAGCAGCCAAAGCGCAAGCAGAAAGGACGAAAGCTCAATCACCAGAAACTAAAGAAGGAACAAAAGCTCCATCATCAGGAGCTAAAGAAGAAGGAACATGTGATCCACCACCTGGAGCCAAAGCTCAAGAATAAATGGAAAGAGCTCCAACAACAGTGAGAGGAGAAAGAGAATCGGTGTAGAGGTTCTATGTTCTTCAAGCCCGCAATGAGATGGAGGCAGTAATAGGAAACCAACATGGTGTCTGGGGGACCGCTGAGAAGAGCGCTGCTTCCACTTAGGTGGGAGAGGACTAAGGCTCCCGCAGTTGCTTGGAAATTGTCATCTGGGAGAAAGTGCTCCACTTCCTTCATGGGGGAGAACTAGTACCAAGCTCACTGTTGTCTTGCCTTCCAATGCTTAGCCTTACCTTTCAGCTGGAAGGATAAGCTAACATGGGTCATGTCAGATAACTGGACTTAAACCTGAGGTCCTTTGGAGCTGCTGGGAAAGAGAAGAGCTCATTCTTTACCGGGATGAGCTCTAGGCAGGTACTTGACATCCAAGGTTAGCTTAGCTTGAGGCATGTTTTGAGTCACTAAATGTCAAGAAAGACTGCAGACACCTGTAATCTGTTTTGACAGCTAAAGTGTTGCACAGCTTATGGGTGGAGTAAGTAAATGCAAAGTTGATTAAAGACTTTGCAAACATTGTGTATAAGCGCTTACGTGCGCTTGCCTCGGTCTTATCCAAATTAGATTATTGGAATCAAAATGGATGTGGAGCTGGAAAAAGTCTAAGAAGCCAACGAATGTGAATTGTGTTAGGGAAGAGCATCAACAAATGTGAAATGGAAAATGAACTAGAAGTGGCCTCCCCACAGCCCACATGACATCCTTCTAATCCAACCCAATCTCTGACAGACATAATCAGTGCAAGCCCCAAGCTTCCCAGTCCAGTCTAAGGAACCTGTGATCCAAAGCTGAGGGTGGGTTTGAAATGCAGTTCTGTGTCCCCCACAAAATGCTTTTTTGACAGTGGTTGGGACACCCTGTCCCACAGTGCCAATTAGGGAATCTAGACAGGCGAAGGGGAGCTTTACCGCCAATATCCGGAAACTATTAGAGTGCATATTTCATGAAATTACATTTGTAACACATAGAATCCTGAAATCCCAGTATAAACCCTTTCTTAGGCACACTTGGGTTTTGACGTTTCCTGTCACATGTAATAAGAACATGACGTAACTGATCAACTGTAACATGTTATTGCAGCTGAGTTGTAACATCATAACTGCACCTGGCCAGAGCCAGCAGGTGAGGCGAAAGGCAGGCTGGAGAGCATCTAAACACATTTTTTTTTATGAGTTATTTTTCTAAAATGAAACGTGATCAGGGGAAAGGAGAGATTTGTGGCACCGTGTATATTTTTTGCATGCTATAGTTCATTATAGGAATACTCCACAGCCTTTCTCTTATTACGATTTACAGTAAACCAATTCTAATATCTTTTTGAAACAAATTACTAACTCCTTTTTGGTATGTTTAATTTTGCACTACAGGTTTTCGTTTTATTCCTCATGGCTGCAATCGTACTATTTTTGTTACATGAAAGAGCAAGAGGAAAGGGATTTAAGAGGTTTGTGAGATACAGGAAGGTGTGACAGTTTATTATAAGGAATACAATACCCTCTGCCGCATGTAAAGGGATATTGCAAGTCACTGAGTAATTCCATGACCACATAAAGGCACTCGGGCCTTCAGCCTCATTCCTCGGGTCACAGAACTCCTCGGTGACTAGCAACATCCCTATAATGTATAGCAGGGGGTACTCTATCCCACAGAGTGTATTGATTACCTGGACTCAGCCAAGATCCAACAGGCTGCTGTCAGATAGTTCATTGGCACTATGACCCCATCTCTTTAGTGTCTTTCTGCAGCCAGGGGCCCTAATATTTGTCCTTTGACTTCAGATTCTTCTTGTACAGGGATGACACACAAAGCATTGTTTTTAACACCAGAATAATAGTAACATTCATTATTTTCAGTTTTATCGATGTCTATCAATGTATTTTATTATACTGCAGTTGCACTTGTATAGTGCTTTATACTGATAAAGGCGCCAAAGCGCTTTGTGAGTGGATAGCACGGTACTACTTTAAAAACAAAATCTTTTTTTGAAACCAAAAAAAAAAGCAGCCACAACTTTTAGACCAGAATACTTCCATCCACCTCTTGTTTAAATCAGTAACAGTAGTACAGCGCAGAACAAATGCAGGTGTCAGGCAGCAAACCCCTTCCCGCCTTTTAATCTCAGAATCCGTGCATCTGGTCCAGGGTG
Source organism: Pleurodeles waltl (assembly GCF_031143425.1). Lineage (NCBI taxonomy): Eukaryota > Metazoa > Chordata > Amphibia > Caudata > Salamandridae > Pleurodeles > Pleurodeles waltl. The sequence goes on along the minus strand of NC_090442.1, from coordinate 73,157,629 downwards.
GCTTGCAGCCTTCAAACATTCAGTGATGCCCCACACAGCCTTCAGTCTAGAAGGGCCAGGTGGTAGGTGTCCTCGTGTCAGTGCCTCCTGCAAAGGGGTGAGGCCTCGGTGTCAATCCTTCGTCATCTCCTGTGCCCCCCTCCACTTTCAGGGGTGTAGCATGGGCGGTAAAATAGGGGGTTGGGGGAGGTGGGGCGGTGTCTCAATATCGGATTTAACAATAATCAGACTGCCTTATATCAAATTATATGAGAAGCAAGGCATGTGTGGGGGGGGTGGGGGGGTATAGGGGCAGTCGAAAGGAAGAGGAGTGGGGAATGTTAGGGGGGGCTTAAAACTCATTTTGTAAAATAACTAACATGTTTTAAGATCTTCAAAACAGAGAGGGTGGTGTGTGGTTTTGTGTCCCAAAATTCCAGGTGAAATCCGACAGACACCATCATACCCAACTGAGAGCACCTGTAGCCAACTAATTATCAGAAAATACATTTATTAGGGGGGTGTATCACACCAAAGCAACCCCCACCCCCACCGGAAGCAACACCCCCGCTTCCTCTCATTAGAAAGCTCTTCAGTGAGATACATGTCCTCAGGCCTAGCGCTTGCGGGCATCAGTAACATAACACAAAATGATGGGGTCCCCTTACAGAATGAGCTCAATGGGGGTCCCTGAACGCTAGCCCTCCTCCCCCGTACAATGCAGGGGCATGCTCGATAAAGCAGAGTGGCTTTCCCGAGTGTTTATTTCTTAGTCAATGCCATGGCAAGTATTCTGCTGGCATGCAATGGCATGGCTTACACAGTGAGGGGGCACCTCCAAAACAAGAAGCCCTGGGGGGCCCGACGGGCATCCCTGGGGCCTCGGCTACGCCCCTGCATTTGGTGCCAGTAAGCCTCGAGCTGGCCTCGGCACGGTGCCAGTTCTCCTAGCCTAGTCTGTGACTCTAGGTCTGGGTAGGGTGACCAGACGTCCCCGATTTCCCCGGACAGTCCCGTTTTTTTTTTTTTTAGGACTGCCCCGGTGTCCCGACGCTTCTCTTAATTTTAAATAAATGTCCCGGTTTTTGGGACAAAGGTCAGATCACCTAGGGAAGCATAAGTTAAAAACGCCTACTAAGTATGAAATAATTAAAGTAATTTATCTGTTACTGTCAGGCAACAGTCCCTTGTCTGCTCCCAGTAGAAAGACAGAGTTGGGAGCAGAGAGAGGTGGTTGGAGGTGCAGGGTGGGAGGTCTAGACATAGCTAATTTTATATGGGTAGTCTTTTAAGTGTATGTGTATGTATATATATGTGTGTATATATATATATATATGTGTATATATGTGTGTATATATATATGTGTGTGTGTGTGTATATACACACACACACATATATATATATATATATATATATACCTGTATAGGCACATTCACAAAGCTACGCAAAAAAAAACAAAAAAAAACGGGAGAGGCCAGATATAAAAGTGAGAGCAAAGTCTTTAGTCCTTCTTTTATGTCTGTCCTGTCCCGGGTTTTGCTCCTCAAGATCTGGTCACCCTAGGTCTGGGACCTCTACCCCAGTGGATGACCACCTCCTCTTCACTAGCCATAAGCCAGTGCTATGGACCTGTGGGTAGAAGATGAGAAATCTTTCACGTACCCTAAGAAGACCATTACGATCCTTAATGGGATGTCAGAACCAACCATCTCTGAGAGGGTGACGAGTGTAGATATCCAGTAACAGTATATGTACACCATGGGACAGCACCGAGCCAGATGGATCAGGCCGGGGTCATTCGAAACACACCTGGCACAGCGAGACTGCATGCAGGGCCACCCAGTATAGCGCCACATGCATATGGTAGATCTTGTAGAGGAGCTAGAAGTGCATCAAGAGGAGTCTGCAAATGTGCCTGGCCTGCGCGCTAGTGGGGCGCATGTCTGTGGTGCCTTTGGAACTTGCGCGCAGGCAGCTTTACACGCCTATCGCAGCCTGTAGTCAGGGCCACTGGAATGATGCTATTATGTGGCGTAGCATTTTTTTGCATAGTTGTAGATTTGTCGCACGTGCCACATAATCCATCATTTGCTGCATCATTTGCAGATTTTAACAAAAAATAAAGTTTGTTTCTAGCTCAAATGGCTCAAAAGTTAGTAAAAACGCAGCAAGGCATGTTACCGCAGAGGAAGGAGCTTCGCAAATGTTGACTGGTCACCTTTCTCTGGCTTATTCCTATATTTGTGTTAAACTGGTACTAATGAGGTGCAGCCTTGCCCAGACATTGTTAACAGATGTAAAAATGACAAAATAATGAAGTTAATACTATCATGAAATGTGCCGCATTATGCTGCATAATTTGCCTTTTCTTGCCACATAATTTACTCAACGCTGATGCAAAAATTGGCCCTCAACGCTGATGCAAAAATCGGCCCTCTACTGCTGCATAATTCCAGTGGCTGTGCCTATAGTATAGGGATGTAATGTGTTGTGCTGAATCTGGGCTTTAACAGCTTCCAGGGTCAGAAACTTGCCTTCAGGGACCAGATCCCCTACACAATTACTAGCTGCAGTTTTGCAAGTTGCTAGCACCCTGTGGTCTGGCAGGGCTAGGCTATTTGCCAGTGGGAAATTTGGTGAAAACACCACCTCTGCCTGAGCCCTTCTGCAGTGTAGTGTGTCGATCTTCCCTATAGGCCTAGAGGGAAGAGAACAAACCATGAGGTTGAGTAGGAGGGGCATTATGGAATCTGCCTTTACCTCCAAGTGCAGCTGTTGACCCTCGACACAAAGCTAGTACAGCTCGAAGTCTGGTGACTCCAGCCCACCTTAGTCGAATTGCAGGGTTAAGATTTCACATTTTAATCTAGGCTGTTTCCTCACCCATATTAACAAGTTACTTACCTTTGGTAACGACATATCTGGTAGAGACATATTCTAGTTGCAGATTCCTTACCTTAGAATTTCCCCGAGGTGTCAGACTGGATCGAGATTTTTCTTCGAGCAGTACCCCCGCAGGCCATCAGGTGGAGTCGGTCGCTTCCATGCACGTTGTTGGCGTCGTGGTCGCCGTGATGGCGTCGCAGTCGTATATAGGAGCCACCCCGGCACGTTGAAGTCAGTTTCTTTTCACAACTTTTCACGCAAATAGCACGGAGCCATGAAGAACACGGAGAATTGTCGCAGCAAAACTAGGGCCCTTGAAGGGAATTGCCTGTCCCTAGAAATCATTTAACAGAGGGGGAAAAATAGGGGGTCAGAAAGGAATCTGCAACTAGAATATGTTTCTACCAGATATATCATTACCGAAGGTAAGTAACTTGTTAATCTGATAGAGACTTCTAGTAGCAGATTCCTTACCTTAGAATAGATACCAGAGCAATACCATCCCTGGTGGTGGGCTGCAAACTAAGATCACACAAAAAAGTCCTGCAGGACTGAACGGCCGAAGTAGCCATCTCTGCGGACCAGACTATCCAGGGAGTAATGTTTAGTGAACGTGTGCAGGCACGCCCACGTCGCTGCCCGGCAGATATCCAGGACGGGAACTCCGCGTGCTAACGCTGTGGTAGCAGCAGTTGCTCTAGTGGAATGAGCACGCAAACCCTCATGGGGTTGCTTTTTTGCCAAAGCGTAGCACATCTTGATGCAGAGGAATACCCATCGTGAGATGGCCCTCTTCTGCACTGCCCTTCCTTTCTTCGCACCCACATAACCCACAAAGAGAGATCATCCACCCGGAAATCTTTGGCATGAGTTAGGTAGAATGCCAATGATCTTTTGGGATCCAGGCGGTGGAGTATCTCCTCCTCATGAGAGGCATGGTGATTGATTGGCCTACATGAAAAGGTGTCACCACTTAGGGAAGGAAGGAAGCCCTGGTACGAAGCACCACCTTTTCAGGATAGACAACCAGAAATGGTGGCTTCGAAAAAAGCATGGAGCTCACTCACTGCGAGTAGAGGTGATGGCAATCAAGAAGGCAGTTTTAAGAGCCAAGAGCCGCAGGGGACAGTTGTGGAGGGGCTCGAAAGGAACACACATGAGATATTTGAGGACCAAGTTCAAATCCCACTGGGGCACTATGAACGGGATAGGAGGGAACATGCGGGTGAGTCCTAAAATAAACCTCTCAACAATGGAAGCTTTAACCTGTTCTGTGCCTTGGACGAGGTGACCTCGTCCAAGGCTACAGTTCCCCTGTGCCTTGGACGAGGTCACCTCGTCCAAGGCACAGGGGAACTTGGGGGAGCGCTAGCGCGCCCCCGTGCACCCCTCTCCCTCCCCAAGGCGGGGATGGAAGGGGAAGACCTTCCCCTTCCACCCCCGACCCCCCCCCCGGCAATCCGATGACGTCAGCGCGCGCACAGCGCGCCGACGTCATCTAGTGTTGCCGGGCGCTCTGGAAGCCATTTGCTTCCAGCGAGCGAGGAGGACAGGTGAGTCCTTTCCGTTTTTGGGGGGCGGGGGTGGTGAAAACAGACACGGGGGGAAAGGAAAGGGTTTTTCCTTTTACCCTGTGCCTGTTTTCACAAGATTCCTGCTCCACGATCGCGGGCAGGGCCCGCGATCGTGGAGCAGGAATCTCCACTAGGACACCAGGGATTTTCTTCTTTGTTTATTTTGGGGGCGACCCCTTGGGCAAGGGTCGCCGCCCCCGGGGGCAATTTTTTATAGTATTTCGCCCCCCCCCCCCCCCCCGGGGGGCAGATCTGCCGATTTTTTGGCGGATCTGCCCCCAGGATGGTGCGAAAACCACTAGACACCAGGGATTATATTTTGGGTGTGTATTTTGGGGGTGACCCCTTGGGCATGGGTCGCCCCCCCCGGGGCAATTTTTTTTAGTATTTCGCCCCCCCCTGGGGGCAGATCCGCCTTTTTTTCGGCGGATCTGCCCCCGGGGGGGGGGGCGAAAACCACTAGACACCAGGGATTTTATTTTGGGTGTGTATTTTGGGGTCGCCCCACTGGGGGGCTATTTTTTTAGTATTTGCCCCCCCCCCCCCTGGGGGCAGATTGCCAATTTTTGGGCTATTCTGCCCCCAAAGGGTGGGGGGGGTGAAATTCACTAGACACCAGGGATTTTGTTTTTATTGTTTATTTTGGGGGCAACCCCTTGGGCAAGGGTCGCTCCCCTGGGGGGCTATTTTTTTTTCTGTTTCTGCCCCCCCCCAATGGCAGACCAGCCATTTTTGGGATGATCTGGCCCCCGGGGGGTGGAAGCACACTAGGCGCCAGGGATTGTGTGGTATGTGTGTGTGTGGTGTGTGTTTGGGGGCACCCCTTGGGCAACGGTCACCCCCCTAAAGTGGGGAAAGTTCGTATTGGCCATCTCTGCCCCTATTTTTGTAGGCCCATCTGCCCCCAAGGAGGGCAGAAACCACCAATACGGCAGGGAATTTTTTTTGTTTGTTTTGTGTTGTGCTGGGGGTGCCCCCTTTGGGAAGGGTCGCCCCCTAAAGGGGGCACAGAGGTGTTGCCCATTTCTGCCCCCTTTGGGGGCCGATTGGCCAATTTTTTTACGCCCATCTACCCCCGAGGGGGGCAGGATCCACTTAGGTACCAGGGACAACTTCTAAGTTCTTGGTGGTGGGGTGTTTGTCAACTGGCAAAGTATTTGTGATTATAACAATTTATTTCTTCTTTTTCTTCTAGTTCAACGCCTTTGCTTCCTTTGCTGTGGATCTTTGCGGTTTTGGCAGTAGTTGTCCTGCGGTTTTCATAGTTGCATGTTTTAGGTGAGTGAAAGCAATTTACTCCAAAGGAGTATTGTTGACATGCATGAATGACATGTTTGTAGGTGGTGTACTAAATGCAGTATTGTGTGTTTGACATTGTCCTTAGATTTGAGCACAGTGATGTTTGTGTTGTCATATGTCTAATTTGCTTTTTTTTTTTTTTCTTTTTAGTGGGATATCATTGGTGATTGCTGTGTCTGTGCAGAGTAGTTGCTTGGTGAGTAGCTTTTTCAGGCAAGTGAGTGGTATAGTTTTTTGTAGTACATAACTCTTTGTGATAAAGCTACACTTTGTTTATTACTTATTTTAGTGCTAGTTGTTGTTGGCAATCCATTTGTTGTTAGGATCATGGCTAGCCGCAAAGTGACCGCTCAGCAGGTTGTTCGCATGCTCTTTGAGTCGTCTTCAGACCATGATTACGACACTGACTCTGCATCTGAGGCAGAGGAGGAAGCAGGAGATTCTGGAAGTGAGTTTTTTGTCCGAGAGTATTCTTCTGATGAGGAAGCTACTCTCAGTGCAGATGAAGGGCCTGTGTTAGAGGAGGACATTGATGTGCCAAGAGTGCAGCAGCCTGCGGCTGAAGGGTTTCCCATTAGAAGACCTGACACCTGGATTGCCCCAAACATGGAGCAGCCACAGTTACCTGCATTTACTGGTCTCCCAGGGTGTAGAGTTAATACGGAAAACTTTTTGCCTGTCCATTTCTTTCACTTGTTTATGGACGATGTATTTTTGGAAGAGATTGTGGAGCAGACAAATGTGTATGCAGAGCAATATTTGCAGGACAACGCTGCCAGACTTAAGCCTCAGTCTAGAGCTACTCAGTGGGTTCCCACATATCTGGAAGAGATGAAAAGGTTTTTAGGTTTGTCTTTTTTGATGGGGTTGATCAGGAAGCCGTCACTGGCTTCTTATTGGTCTACTAGTCCCTTGATGGCAACTGCTATATTTCCTGCAACAATGACACGTAATCGGTATTTGCTTCTTCTTCGTATGCTGCATTTTGTAGACAATGCTTTAGCCTTGCCACGAGATCACCCTGATTGTGACCGTCTTTTTAAGATTAGGCCTGTCCTTGATCATTTTGTGGATCGGTTTTCAGAGGTCTATGTTCCAGGCAAAGAGATAAGTGTGGACGAGTCTTTGGTCCTTTTCAAGGGGCGTTTAGTTTTTAAGCAGTACATTCCTAGTAAGAGGGCACGGTATGGGATTAAATTGTATCTGCTGTCTGAAAGCAGTACAGGATATGTGTATAATTTCCGGGTCTACACTGGTAGGGATTCCAGTATTGACCCTCCTGGTTGTCCGGCCACTTTTGGAGTTAGCGAAAAAATTGTGTGGGAACTTGCTAGATGGCTGTTTAACAAAGGTCACCATTTGTACGTAGATAATTTCTACACTGGAGTGCAGTTGTTCAAGGAGTTGTTTAGGGTGGACACTGTTGCTTGTGGCACAATCCGTTCTAACCGGAAAGGCTATCCAAGGGAGTTTGTCTGTAAAAAAACTTGAGAGGGGACAGTGCAGTGCCTTTCGGAACAATGAGCTGCTAGCTCTGAAATTTTCAGACAGGAGGGAAGTGTACATGCTATCGACCATCCATGATGAGAGTACTTCCCCTGTGGCTGTTTGGGGTCAGGTTGCGGAAGTGCGCAAACCTGCGTGCATTTTGGACTACAATAGGCACATGGGTGGTGTTGATAGAGTAGATCAGAGGTTGGAACCTTACACTGCTCTTCGTAAGTCTTATGTGTGGTATAAAAAGTTGGCCCTACATTTATTTCATTTGGCAACTTTTAATGCCTTTATTGTATACAAAGATTGTTCACCTGAGTCAAGGATGACATTTGTTAAATTTCAGGAGTCGGTGATAGAAAGCCTTATTGTGGTGGAACCGGCAAGAGTTCCTAGAGTAGAAGTGGTGGAGGATGTGGCTAGATTGAAAGATCGGCACTTTCCAGATCACATTCCTCCCACTCCCAAAAAAGACTTGCCCACAAAGAAATGTAGAGTATGTGCCCGGAGATTAAGCCGGAGGGAGAGCCGGATGTACTTCCCCGAATGCCCTTCAAAGCCTGGGCTGTGTGTGCCCGGCTGTTACAGAAGTTACCATACCCAAAAAAAATTCTGGGAAATACCGTGAGCGTAAGCTGTCAGTTTTATATTTTCATATGTTTCACGGTTGGCATCTCTGTCATGTATTTAGTTAGAGCTTTTGTGTTTGTAGTTTTGTGCTTATTTTATAATTAGTGGTTTCTTTGTTGTTTATAAACAAAAAAAGTGATGGCGGTGTGCTTGGGGTGGCGCTTGGCTGGCAGTGTGCTTGGGGTGGCGCTTGGCTGGCGGTGTGCGTGGGGTGGCGCTTGGCTGGCGGTGTGCTTGGGGTGGCGCTTGGCTGGCGGTGTCCTTGGGGTGGCGCTTGGCTGGCGGTGTGCTTGGGGTGGCGCTTGGCTGGCGGTGTGCGTGGGGTGGCGCTTGGCTGGCGGTGTGCTTGGGGTGGCGCTTGGCTGGCGGTGTGCGTGGGGTGGCGCTTGGCTGGCGGTGCCAGCCAAACGGCAGTCCACACTCCCATCAGCTGGTGTGATTCTTGTATCAGGCATGTGGGCGTATGTAAGTGATAGGCCCTTGAGTGGCGCGGTCTGTCGATGTGAGTGTTGTAATGTGCTGGGCCCGTGGCTGGCGGTGTGAATGGTCTTGTGCGTGTCATGTATGAAAGGTGTGTGAATGGACTGTAAAGCGGTTGGTGCCTTGTCGCAGCTTTACAGCTCACGAGCTGTGAGTCATTGGTTCAGTTTTTTGCCTTTCAGTTATTAGCAGTGCATTTCATTTTTGTGAAATCTCTTGTTAATAAAATTTGATCCACTGAACCATCACTCACCATCGTGCCAAATCCAACCAGTATGTGTGGTAAAAATGACAAAACCTGCTCTGCTGTAATCAGGCGTCGCAGCATACCTGTGACACGCTAGGTGCCTCGGGTGGGACCCCGATGATGAAGCATGCCACCAACTTGGTTGGTGGGTGAGGGGTCTTCTTCACATAACCTAAGTGTGTTTCTTTTCACAATTTTAGTGTTTGGCACATCACAGACGTATGTGCACACATCAATATGATATATTACAAAAATACCTGTTTTTGGGGGGGAGGGCACACCTATGTTTTTGGCCCTGGGTGCGGCCTTCATCTAGGGAAACCTACAAAACCCAGACATTTTTTAAAACTAGACACCCCAAGGAGTCCAGGGAGGTGTGGCTTGCGTGGCTCCCCCAACATTTTCTTACCCAGACTCCTCTGTAAACCTCAAAATGTGCATAAAAAAGCATATTTTCCTGACTTTTCTTAGTAGGATCACCGCTCCAGCACAAAATTCCTACTCCCCAGTTTTCCCCTCAGTCTCCCAAGTAAAATGACACCTCACTTATGTGGGTCCCCAAAGCAGAGTCCGTCTAAAGATGTATAAAAGAATATGCCCTTATAAACTCGCTGTGCTATCCCTTCTATCTCTTCAAGTTTTGGGCCTTATTCTGTTGCAGGCACCTGGCCCACCCACACAAGTGAGGTATCATTTTTATCGGGAGACTTGGGGGAACGCTGGGTGGAAGGAGATTTGTGGCTCCTCTCAGATTCCAGAACTTTCTGTCACCGAAATGAGAGGAAAGGGTGTTTTTTTAGCCAAACTTTGAGGTTTGCAAAGGATTCTGGGTAACAGAACCTGGTCCGAGCCCCACAAGTCACCCCATCTTGGATTCCCCTAGGTCTCTAGTTTTAAAAAATGCACAGGGTTGGTAGGTTTCCCTAGGTGCCGGCTGAGCTACAGGCCAAAAATCCACAGGTAGGCACTGTTTTCTTTAAAAAAAAATGGGATGTGTCCACGTTGCGCTTTGGGGCATTTCCTGTCGCGGGCGCTAGGCCTACCCACACAAGTAAGGTATCATTTTTATCGGGAGACTTGGGGGAACGCTGGGTGGAAGGAAATTTGTGTCTCCTCTCAGATTCCAGAACTTTCTGCCACAGAAATGTGAGGAACATGTGTTTTTTTAGCCAAATTTTGAGGTTTGCAAAGGATTCTGGGTAACAGAACCTGGTCCGAGCCCCACAAGTCACCCCTCCTTGGATTCCCCTAGGTGCCGGCTGAGCAGAGGCCAAAATCTACAGGTAGGCACTTCGCAAAAAACACCTCTGTTTTCTTTCAAAAATGTGGATGTGTCCACGTTGCGCTTTGGGGCGTTTCCTGTCGCGGGCGCTAGGCCTACCCACACAAGTGAGGTATAATTTTTATCGGGAGACTTCGGGGAACGCTGGGTGGAAGAAAATTTGTGGCTCCTCTCAGATTCCAGAACTTTCTGCCACAGAAATGTGAGGAACATGTGTTTTTTTAGCCAAATTTTGAGGTTTGCAAAGGATTATGGGTAACAGAACCTGGTCCCAGCCCCGCAAGTCACCCCTCCTTGGATTCCCCTAGGTGTCTAGTTTTCAGAAATGCACAGGTTTGGTAGGTTTCCCTAGGTGCCGGCTGAGCTAGAGGCCAAAATCTACAGGTAGGCACTTCGCAAAAAACACCTCTGTTTTCTTTCAAAAATTTGGATGTGTCCACGTTGCGCTTTGGGGCGTTTCCTGACGCGGGCGCTAGGCCTACCCACACAAGTGAGGTATAATTTTTATCAGGAGACTTGGGGGAAAACTGGGTGGAAGGAAATTTGTGGCTCCTCTCAGATTCCAGAACTTTCTGCCACAGAAATGTGAGGAACATGTGTTTTTTTAGCCAAATTTTGAGGTTTGCAAAGGATTCTGGGTAACAGAACCTGGTCCGAGCCCCGCAAGTCACCCCATCTTGGATTCCCCTAGGTCTCTAGTTTTCAGAAATGCACAGGTTTGGTAGGATTCCCTAGGTGCCGGCTGAGCTAGAGGCCAAAATCTACAGGTAGGCACTTTGCAAAAAACACCTCTGTTTTCTTTCAAAAAAATGGGATGTGTCCACGTTGCGTTTTGGGGCGTTTCCTGTTGCGGGCGCTAGGCCTACCCACACAAGTGAGGTATCATTTTTATCGGGAGACTTGGGGGAACATAGATTAGCAAAACAAGTGTTATTGTCCCTTGTCTTTCTCTATATTTTTTCCTTCCAAATATAGGAGAGTGTGTAAAAAAGCCATCTATTTGAGAAATGCCCTGTAATTCACATGCTAGTATGGTCACCCCGGAATTCAGAGATGTGCAAATAACCACTGCTCCTCAACACCTTATCTTGTGCCCTTTTTGGAAATACAAAGGTTTTCTTGATAGCAATTTTTTACTCTTTATATTTCAGCAAATGAATTGCTGTATACCCGGTATAGAATGAAAACGCACTGCAGGGTGCAGCTCATTTATTGGCTCTGGGTTCCTCGGGTTCTTGATGAAGTTACAAGCCCTATATATCCCCGCAACCAGAGGAGTCCAGCAGACGTAACGGTATATTGCTTTCGATAATCTGACATTGCAGGGAAAAGTTACAGAGTAAAACGTAGCGAAAAATTGATGTTTTTTTCACCTCAATTTCAATATTTTTCTTTTTCAGTTGTTGTTTTCTGTAGGAAACCCTTGTAGGATCTACACAAATGACCCCTTGCTGAATTCAGAATTTTGTCTACTTTTCAGAAATGTTTAGGTTTCTGGGATCCAGCATTGGTTTCATGCCCATTTCTGTCACTGACTGGAAGGAGGCTGAAAGCACAAAAAATTGCAAAAATGGGGTATGTCCCAGTAAAATGCCAAAATTGTGTTGAAAACTTCGGTTTTCTGATTCAAGTCTGCCTGTTCCTGAAAGCTGGGAAGCTGCTGAGTTTAGCACCGCAAACCCTTTGTTGATGCCATTTTCAGGGGAAAAACCACAAGCCTTCTTCTGCAGCCACTTTTTCCAATTTTTTTGAAAAAAACAAAATTTTCACTGTATTCTGGCTAATTTCTTGGCCTCCTTCAGGGGAACCCACAAAGTCTGGGTACCTCTAGAATCCCTAGGATGTTGGAAAAAAAGGACGCAAATTTGGCTTGGTTAGCTTATGTGGACAAAAAGTTATGAGGGCCTAAGCGCGAACTGCTCCAAATAGGCAAAAAAAGGCCTGGCACAGGAGGGGGAAAAGGCCTGGCACCGAAGGGGTTAAACAGAGAAGGTTGGTCTGGCAGCCTTAAAAATGCAGAGATGGCAGACAAATAACCCTTGAGGGTGCCCGGAGCAGAGTCCTGCTGGGCAAGAGAAAGAATTAAGAGAACCTTCGAGAGAGGTGCAGAAAGGAGATCAACAGACTTGTTGATACACCATACCACAAATTTGTTCCGACAGGTGTACACCACTTTGGTGGAGGGACGTCTGGCTGGCAAGATAACATAGACTTTGGGTGGAAGGTCGAAAGCTGTCAACTGCTACTGCTCAATCTCCACGCAAGGAGGTGGAGACTGGACAGTTTTGGGTGAAGGACTGTCCCCTGCTGCTGCAACAGAAGAACCTCCCGCAGGGACATCTCATTAGAGGATCGATGACCATGCTCAAAAGCTCTGGATACCAGACACTTTGTGCCCAGTCCGGAGCCACCAGGATTACTTGGGCCCGGTCGTGTCTTCTTCAGAACTCTGGGCAGACGTGATATTAGCAGGAAGGCGAAAAGGAGGCCTGAGCTCCACTCGTGACGAAAAGCGCCACAGAGCGAGTGCCGCCTTGGAAACTCCAACGAGCAAAACAGCTGACCTTGCGCGTTCTCTACGGAGGCGAACAGATCTAACCAAGGATCTCCCCACTGCTGAAACAGACCTTACGCCACCTCCGGATGGAGACACCATTCGTGAGCAACTATGCATCAACGGCTGAGTTCATCTGTTCTGGCGTTTAGAGAGCTCGCCAGATGTTGAACCACCAGTGAAATGCCCTGGCATTCCAGCCATGTCCAGAATCGAAGAGCCTCTTGCCAGAGGGTCCACAACCCCACTCTGCCCTGCCTGTTGCACTTCCACATGGCGATGGTGTTGTCGGTGAACACCAGCACCCCTTTCTCTTTGAGAGAGGGAAGGAATGCTTTTAATGCAAGTCAGATCGCCTGGAGCTCCAGAAGGTTGCAGGGGAACCCGGACTCCGCCAGAGACCAGAACCCTCTGATCTTCACCTCTCCCATGTGGCCGGCCCAACCCAGGAGTGATGCATCTGTCACTACAGTGAGATCTGGTTGGGGAAAAGAGAGAGATCTGCAGTTGACCCAATCTGGATTCGATAGCCACCACTGCAGATCTAGTGCAGTCCCCGGTTAGATCTGGACCTTGTCAGAGAGATTCCCCTGATGCTGCGTCCACTGGAACTTTAGGTCCCACTGCAGAGCCTGAATACGCCATCTGGCATGTTGGACCAGCAGGATGCAGGAGGCCATGAGGCCCAGCAGCCTCAGAGTCATTCTCACTGAAATCCAGGATACAGGCTGAAACATCAGGATCAAAGCCCAGATATCCTGGACTTGCTTTTCAGGAGGATATGCCCGAAACTGCACCGTGTCCAGAACAGCTCAGATGAAAGAGAGTGTCTGAGAGGGAGTCAGGTGTGACTTCGGCATGTTTATAGTGAACCCCAGATTGTGCAGAAGGTTCACCATAGTCTGAAGGTGGGAGACGACTTTCTAGGGCGTGTCCACCTTCAACAGCCAGTCGTCGAGGTAGGGGAAGTCCTGCGCAGATGAGCTGCAACCACCGCCATCACTTTTGTGAACACCCGAGAGGTGCTGGTAAGGCCGAAGGGGAGCACGGTAAATTGAAAGTGCTCGTGACCTACCACGAATCGCAAGTAGCGTATGTGGGCAGGCAAGACAGGTATATGGAAGTAAGCGTCCTGCAAATCCAACGCTACCATCCAGTCTCCTGGGTCCAGGGGTGACAGAACCTGATCTAGAGTTAGCATTTTGAACTTCTCCTTCTTGAGGAAGAGATTGAGGGACCAGAGATTTAGGACAGGGCAAAGGCCCTTGTTGTTTTTGGGCACCAGAAAGTAGCTGGAATAACAACCATGGCCTACTTATGGTGCAGGGACCCTATCAATGGTGCACTTGGGCAAGAGAGCCTTTACTTGCTCGCGAAGAAGTGCCAAATGATCCTCCGACAGATGATCGAAGGATGGTGGCATGGACAGAGGCAAAGTCTTGAAAAGGAGGAAGTAGCGCCTTCGGACAATTTGCAACACCCACCTGTCCATGGTGATGGATTCCCAGTGGGGCAGGTGATGGCGAATCCTGCAACCAACTGGTCCAGGATGGGCTAGGAAGGCTTGGAGGAGGTGAAGGGGAAGGACTGGGTGGATCGCAGGCTCCCAGATCCACAAGCACATAGGATCCCGCGGCTGCGCAGAGGCTGTGAAGCATGCACGGGTCAGTGGCCGGGTGGAAATGAACGCAGTTGGGTTCCATTCCATAACCATGAAAGGGCCAAAAAGCGGACTGTGGCGGCAAGGAGCAGCTATGAGGCCAAGGGACCGAACCGTAGCCTAGGAATCCTTAAGTGCTAGAGCGCCGAGCCCGCTTTGTCTCCGAGTGATGAGACGGGTGCCATTAAAGGGCATGTCCATTAAAGATGGCTGGACATCCCCTGAAAAGCCTGACGTCCTCAACTAGGCATTGCCCTCAAGGCCACTGTCGATACTATGGATCTACCTAGTGAGTCAGTCGTATCCAGTCCACAAAGAATCATGAACTTTGCTGCATCTTTTCCATCAGTAATAGCTTGGGAGAGAACCACCCGGGCCTCCTCCGGGACTCGAGGCAGTACCTGCGCGACCATATCCCATAGAGTATGGGAGTATCAGCCCAAAAGACATGTGGTGTTCACAGACCGCAGCACTAGACTAGCGGAAGAAAACATTTTCTTCCCAGGGTTATCCAGTATTTTTGATTCCCTATTCAGGGGAGCAGAAAGGAATGTGGCAGAAGAAGCAGCCTGGATCACAAGGCTCTCAGGAGTAGGATGTTGGGTCAGGAATTTTGGGTCGGTCAGCACAGGCTGATGGAGGTGGGCAACCGTCCTAGTCACAGGAGCCCCTGTGCCGGGTACCCAGTAGGACGTCCGTAAGGACTTCATTAAAGGGAAGGAGGGGTTCTGAACTGGAAGCTCCAGGCTTAAGGACCTCGGTCAGGAGGTTATTGCTGACCTCCACAGAAGGAATCTCGAGGTCCAAAACCTCAGTAGCCCTTCTTACCCTCATGGAGTATGACACTCCCTCCTCCGTATCCATTGTAGGGGAAGAAAGCATGGAGAGGTATCTAGTCCACTAACATCACCCAAATCCTGAACAGAGTCAATGTCTGGGTCAAGCTGGTATTCTAAAGCGTCCAGCGACTTCTCTACACTATCCCCATAGAAAGAAGGGTCAGGATCCACCCTTGGCCCAGGAGAGCCCACAGAAAACAGAATAAGTGTAGAGTGACGCCAGTCCAGGTCATCGGGGATAAGTATAGGCTCAATGTCGATTGCGGGCCCAACTCAGGTCTGGAGCATCGAAGTCTGTCCCGATGCCAGGAAAGGTCGCGTTGGCACAACCGGGGTCGGTACTGATCATAGAGCGGATCCGGAGGCTCCCCCAGAGCTGAGGCTGAAGCCACTGGCATGGAACCCGAGGGGGCCCTCATCGACTTTCCTGGGCCCAATGGTGCCGAGGACGGGTCGTCTGCCCAAAGATGAGGCGCGTGGCCTCACAGAACTCTTTCAACTGGGCAGGGGTGGCACTGGCTCCTGGAAAGTCGGAGAGGGACGGAGCAGACCAAGATGCAGGCTCCAAAGGCAGAGGCCCAGAGCGTTAATGCTCTTCCCGCATTGTGTTGTTCGAGTGACGGGGTAAAGTCGAAAAAGAACATTTGGCCTTCTGCAACTTCTTCTTGTGACCCGATCGTCCCGAGGACTTGGAATGGGACGAGGAGGAATGATGATGACTCTGCGAGTGGTCTCGTGACCTTCCTCTCAAACAAGACCGGGAGCGACATGGAGTTGAGCGCCGGGCCGCCATGAGCTTAGGGACCGGTCCCTCAAAGTCTTCGGGTTCATGGCCCGACACTCTGAGAACAACTTCGGGTCGTAATTGTGCTCCAGACACCAAAGGCAGACGATATGCAGATCTGTCAATGACATCATTCGGTGATAGGAGCCACAGGGCTTAAAACCGGTCTTCCGGGACATCCCTCAACGCATCTAAAACTTGCCAAAAAGTATTTGGCAAAAGTGTTGCAGTTAGTAAAAAAATGACAAGGGGTAGCTCTTCTCTCAGGTCTGCGCGAAGGCTGGCATAGAAAGAAAAGAAGTGACGTCAGCGTGCCGGGGTGGCGCCTATATACGACCGCAGTCATCACGGCTACGACAACGCACGCGGAGTCGACCGACACCACCTGACAGTGCGCAGGGGTACTGTATGAAGAAAAATCTCCAGATCCAGTCTGACGCTGGGAGAAATTCTAAGGTAAGGAATATGCAACTAGAAGTCTCTATCAGATTAAGCGTGTTATGTGTCTCATTAGGCGTTAGAAGAAGTCTTTGTCTAAGAGGATCAGGATGTTCATGAATAAGAAGAGCAGTTTTGGCAGGACTACCATCTAGACCAGCCCGACCGTACCCATGGTCCACTTGGGCCCCTACCTGGGCAAGAGCCAGTTTTCTTGTATCACATGATCTAAAGCTCCACTAACCCAGATACCCAAGTATTTCACTGAACATTCACACCATTGCAGTGGGTATTCAAACTCAACAGGTGATACACTGGGTTGATGTGAAAATCTCTAATTTGATCCAGTTAACAGATATGCCTAACAGTGGGGCAAACCTGAGGAATTCACTGATCAGAGGGGAAATATTGTCTTTTAGATTCTTCACCTATAGCATGGCATCATCTGTGAAAAGAGACATCAATAGTCAGCGCAAGAAGAAGCTGAGGCCTTTTTCTACATGGTGCTGCCTGAACCATGCAGCCGGTGGCTCCATTTGGTGCCCTATAGGGAAAGAGTATGCCCAGACGTGGGTCCTGTGCTTACTATGCCACTGGATTCAAGCTGGCCTGGCTGAGGTGAGACACCCTGAAACTGGCCCCCAGGGTGCTTTCTTTCTGGTCCGGGGAGGACCTAGCCTGGCAGTTCGGGCTGGACTGTTTCCATGGGGAGCATGGTCAAAACTGATTTGCATATGGCTAGGTCCAGACTGGGGTCGCATGGTGAGCAAAAGAACAATGGATTTAACCCAAGTCTGTAACATGGGTTAATGTTTGCATTGTTCATCATTCCATCCATCATCTGTTCTTTTTGCCTTTGTCCCCTGAAGTGGGAAGGGTATGCCTCAACGTGGGACCCGTGCTCATTGTGCTACTGGATTCAAGCTAGCCTGGCTGATGAGGGTGATACCCCGAAACCGGTCACATGATGCTTGTTTATGGTCCGGACCTGGCCTGGCAGTTTGGGCTGGACTGTTCCCATGGGGAGCAGGGTCAAGACTGATTTGCATATGAATGTGTCCAAACTCGGGTTGCGTGGTGGGCAAAGAAAACAATGGATTAAACCAAGATCTATGTGACTAGGGTGAATGTTTACCTTGTTCAGCATTCCGCCCATCATCTGTTCTTTTTGCCTTTGTGGTCCTGCAACAGGTTTGAGCTGAAGGAAAAGCTGATGTGGGCAATTGAACAGCGTTCACAGGTTATGGGACACAGACCTGCAGGGAATAAACCCAACGCACAATAAGTGGGAGAAAGTGTAATATCCGATTAGTCAGGATTTTATTGAGCATTTTATTGTCCACGTTGATTAAAGACTGGATGACAGGATTTGCATTGGTCAGTTGGTTTATTGCACTTAAGGAGGGTAACAATAAACGCTTCTCTGGGAGGGGTGAGGTACACCTTTCTCATATAATTCCATATACAGGGCCAGTACGTGGTGGGAGAAGTATACATTCATACTTTTCTACAGAACTGAACCGTTAGCCTGCCGGGTACCTACACCTTACTACTTGCCATATTTATCACCAAATGCACTTTCTTCTCGGTCATTGGGCCTTCAAGATACTGCCTATGGGCCTCTTCCAGCCAGAGCAGAACAACTCTACTGAAATATTCCACACAGTCATCCGTGGTGGATGTTGCCTGTGAGCTATAGTGTTTACTATAGAGTTGGTAAAATTCATCTAGAACCTCTAAGGGGCCACTTACACTACGAAGAGCTAGTTGCCCCACTTGCTCAAAGCCTCCTTATGAGGTTCACCAGGGAGCGGCTGGTTTTTTTTCCCTCACCATGTATCCTCGGTCTTGCCCTCTCCCCAGGAGTCTAAGTTCACTGTTCCCCGTTTCCTCGAACTCCCTGATTTTGGAGCAAATTTGTTCGAGTGTGGCCTCACCTCCTTTCTCCCCCAATTCTCCCTCTAGTTCTTTAATTTCTGACTTGTCGATTCATGCAATTTCTAATAACATTTAATATGTCCATCTTCTTTGCAATGCAGGCTCCCATGTAACCACCTTAAAGACATCCAAATGTGTGCGTGTGCTCTGAACCATGCCAACAGTGTAGAGGAAATATTCTTCAATACTGGTTCTGCCGCCCTCTCTAAAGACTTGAGGGGGCAAATATGGTTCTTTTAGATTTATGGTAGCAGATTTGGATGCATTTGACAATCCACCTGGCTATACCTGCCTTTCATATGGAGTGCTGTTTCTGAGGCTATGCCGAGGCAACAAGAAGCTGTTGTGTTTTATGAAAGGCCTTAGGCCTAGCTATGTAGTACTTAGAGCACACTTGACCTCAAGTGTGTGAAGTGCCATCTCTGCTACAGAGTCAGGCATGGGGAACATAACTGGGCGTTCAATGGTCTGGTTAAGGTGAAAAGGGGACGCACAACACTGAGTAGGTGTTTAGGGTTGGTTCTAAGGACAATTCTGTCATTGTAGACCTGGAAAAAAGGCTCTTGCAGCATAAGGGCTTGTAACTCAATTATATGGCTAAGGGGCTACTGGGAAGATGACCTTCCAGGAGAGGAACTGTAAATGGGGAGAATGATGTGGTTCAAAAAGAGGGCCAATGAGCCTGGTAGGATAACATTGAGATTCCAGACTGGGTTAGGTGGCACCCTGGGTGGGATGACAAGTTTAAAGCCTTCTGAGAAAGCTTTAGGGCCTGATTCCTAGATTGAACGGGAACCGCCAGAAGACCGTACCGCGGTCAAAAGACCGCAGCGGTCATTCTGAGTTTCCCGCTGGGCTGGCGGGCGACCGCCAGAAGGCCGCCCGCCCGCCCAGCGGGAAACCCCCTTCTACGAGGATGCCGGCTCCGAATGGAGCCGGCGGAGTGGAAGGGGTGCGACGGGTGCAGTTGCACCCATCGCGATTTTCAGTGTCTGCCAAGCAGACACTGAAAATCAATGTGGGGCCCTGTTAGGGGGCCCCTGCAGTGCCCATGCCACTGGCATGGGCACTGCAGGGGCCCCCAGGGGCTCCATGACATCCGTTACCGCCATCCTGTTCCTGGCGGTGAAAACCGCCAGGAACAGGATGGCGGTAACGGGGTCGGACTCCCCATGGTGAGGATTCCCTGGGGCAGCGGGAAACCGGCGGGACACCGCCGGTTTCCCGTTTCTGACCGTGGCTTTACCGCCGCGGTCAGAATGCCCCCGGAAGCACCGCCAGCCTGTTGGCGGTGCTTCCTCCGTCACCTACCCTGGCGGTCAATGACCGCCAGGGTAGGAATGACCCCCTTAATGTCAGTACCCTGAACAGTGTTCCCTGTTCTGCATGTATGCGGCGACAGTGGCTAGGTGTAGACAAATCATTGTGCAGGCTAGCCCTACCTTCCGCAAATGTAAGTGGGAATAAATGAAGTATTGGACTGCTGGTGTAAGAGGGTTTAAATCTAGGTACAAAAGTGAACAAACCTCTTCCACTTAGCGGCAAAGCAAGTAGGTGTGTTGGGCCTACAGGCTTCCTAAAGTATGTTTAATCACTGCAAGTTAAGATAACTAGACTATAAGATTTTAGGAGCCAGATCACTAGGTTAAGCTGCCTGGGGTGCTGGGTCTGACTTTGCCTTGGTTCTGTGTGAAAAGTCCAGCCTGTTGGGGAGCGTCTCACGTTGAGTATTGGATCTCTTGAAGGGTTGAGAACAATGGTAGTCTGCTCCACTGGGAGCCACCAGGATGGGGGTGAGTGATGTTTGCCGCAGTTTCCTCACCACCTACGACTGAAACGGGGAGGAGGAAAAGCATAAAGATCCCCGAGTGGTTCATACACAGAGCATCACCCGTGAACTGGGGGTGTGGAACCTTGAAGGCAAAAGGTAAGTGTTTTGTGTTTTTACAAGTGGCAATGAGGTCTATGTCTGAGACCCTGCCACTGACCGAAGTACGGGAGTGGGACTTGAGGGTGGAGTTCCCACTTACGGGCTTGTTGCTGCATCCTGCTGAGAAGGTTTGCAAAGTCACTGCCCACTCCTGGGAGGTACTCCACTAGGAGATGGACTTGGTGGTGGCTCGCCCAGTGACAAATTGCTGCGCCAGTGCTGATTGCTGTGGAGAGTGTGTACCACCCTGCCTTTGAAGATAAAACACAGCAGTCAAGCTGTCTGTTTCCACCAGGAATACCTTGTGTTGAATGTACTGGAGAAAAGCTTTAAAGTCCAGGCATATGGCTAAAAGTTCCAGTTGGTTGTTGTTGAGACCCTGCTGATGGGATGGCAATAGATCATGGACTGTCATGCTGCCTAGATGTGCCTCACCCCTCCCCCCAATATGGCACCTTATGCACCAGTAGTGATGGTCACCTGCGGAGGTGGGTCTGCAATGCAACAGGTTGGTACTGTTCTACCATTGCAGAGGGTGATGGTTGCTGACCCTTATCAACACTACATCCTCCCAGTGACCCTCCACTTGTGACCATTGTGTCAAGGGGTATTCTTGAAGTGAAAGCAAATGGACCTTGCATGAGGGACTATGGCCACACACTGTTCAACCTGTGAGCGGATGGAGTGGCTGAAAAAGAGGCAGTAGCTGCTGAAATTTTGCCACCCTCTGATTGGGGTCAAGGCTTACCCTGATTGTGTCTAGAAACAATCCCAGAAAGAACTTGTGGAGCAGGGCAATGGTATCATGGATCCGGGATAGGCCCTCCTGTTTGTTTTCACTCTATCAGTCAGTTTTCTAGGTGGAAAAAGACGTGAATCCTTTCTCTTCTAAGGTGGACGGCTACCTCTGTGAAACATCAGAAAAAGACCCTTGCCCCTGACTTCTGAAGGCAAAACTTTAAACTGGTAGTGCTGGCCACTTACCTTGAAGCAAAGGTAGTGCTGATGATTATGCTAGATGGGGATATGAAAGAAGGCGTCCTTCAGGTCTACAGTGGCAATGAAGCTACCTTACTGCAGTAGGGGATATAAGATCCCATATGGTGACTATATTGAAATATTTTGAGAGGATGTATTTGTTGAGAGGTCTGAGATAAGAGAATTGGCCCAAGGGAGCCATGCTTCAGGGAGTAGACACCTTTGACAGTGCTTTATGGGGGCACTATATCTATGGCCCATTTGAGAAGGAGCACCTAAACATCCTCCTGTAGTAGGGCAAGGTGTTCTGGGCTGAGTGGGTGTGCACTGGGTGGGACGGTTGGTGGTATTAAAGTGAGCTTGAGGCAGTAGCTCAATATTACATAAGCCCACCTGTCTCTGGTGATTTTCTCCCAGCGCGGAAGAAATAGTTGGCACCTCCACCCAACACTTGTATTGTGATCAGGAGGATGCAGGACATGTCAATGTTTTGCTCCCTTGGAAGGCATGCCTCTACCTAGACCCCTAGAACATTCTGTCGGTGATAGGTCTGCTGCTATCGCTGATTCGACTGTCGACTGTGTTGGGTCGGAGGAGGCATTTTTAACTGCCCCTTGCCTGCTGCCTCCAAAAGAAATGTGGTACATCAAGGGCACCCATGGCCTTAGTGGTATATGTATCCTTTATTTTTTCCAACATATCATCAATCTAGAGGTACTCTCCGTCAAAGGATAGGTCGATAAGGTGTTGATGGACCTTTGGCTTATAGTCAGAAATGTCCAGCAAGGAATGGTGGGGGCGATAACAGAGGTGTTTACCCCTCTGGCAGCTGTTTTGGCTATGGCTACTGCACACCGTATGGTGGAGATTGAGATGGCTTTCCCCTGCTCCATGATCTCTTCTGCCCTCTTCCTAAATAGGTCGGGGAGATGTTGGCGCATAGGCCCTCATTCCTTTGCAATGAGCCCTGTTGTATCAGAACAGGAGTCCCGCAGAACTTGTCAAGCCCCAGTGTGCAGAGGAGTCAAGAGCGACCCTTTCCCCAGCCATATTAATGAACTTACTCTCTTTATCAGGAGGGGGCAGTCTCACTGTGGCTTGGGCTGCTGCTCTCTTACATGCAGTGGAAACCACCAGAAAGTCTCTGAGGCATGGCATCTGAGATATAGGGGATCAGATGGTGCAGGTATAAACTTTTTCTCAACCCTATATGTTACCAACCAGGTTGTCACAGACTCTTTGAAAAGTTCTGGAGTATGCCTGACCATACCCTTTAGCACAGGGAGAAACTGGAGGGAGCGTTTGGCTACTGCCAGAATCCCCAAAAGGAAATCGCCATCATCAGGTGTAACATGCATGTCTACCTTGTGACAGACAGCTGCACACTGGATGATACTGTGGTATGTAGTGGCGTTGTCTGGTGGGGACGGCCTAACAGCAACATCATCAAGATTGCCTGGGGCCTCTTCAACATAGTCCTCTCAGGGATTGTCTGTGGGATGAGAGTAAATGGGTGCCCTTAAAATCCCATGCCGGGGAGTAAGGACTAGGGCTACCTGAGTTGGAGTAAGACTCTGGTGACTCTTGTGAGGAAGGAGATGGAGCGGGGAGGCGAAGGTGGTAACAGTGGTGGTGGAGAAGGTGGAGGAAGAGGAGTAGGGGCTGAAGGGGTGGCAGCCTTAACCTGTGTCCATTTGGAAAGTGTGGGCAGTGGCAGAGATCTTGCCAGTGTGGGGATTGGTGATAACGCATTGCTGCCTGTCATCGAGCTCCTGTTGGAGCTCCTCTCGTTTGAATCAGCCATGGATGGTCTCAGAGCCGATGCCAATTTAGGTGCCGATGGAGCTTCAGGATTCGAAGTGTGCCTTCAGTCCTGAAGGCCAATGGGGGTTTAGGCTTCTGGCTGAATCCTATCTTGACTCCAACGCCTTACCTTGATGCCAAAAAGAACCCAAGGGTGGTGGCTGACTTGGGAGTGGTTTGTGCAGGGGGCTTGATACCCAACCCCCATGGGGGTGGTGCTTGGCCTTGGGGTGTGGACGCCTGTGTTTTTGGAAGCCTAGGTGTAGCCCATACTCATGTTTCTCAATGTGGACTTGGTGCAAGGTCCGGTATTGAATGAGGCAGAGTTGGCAACCTCGAGTGTCTCTCCTCCTCTTCGATAACACCCTTTTCCAGGACTGAGGAAACAGAGCTGATGATCTCTGGGCTGACCTGATGAGGTGGTACGCTGAAGGCTGGTCGTATTCCTCCTCTTCAGTGCTGAGTGAGTCCGCCTCACTCAAAATGTCCCAAGTCTCAGACGACAAGTGGTACATTTTGTTGTGGGCCCAGTGCCTGTTTCTCTGTTGTCGAAGGGTCTTCTTGATCCTGAAAGCTGAACAGGAGTCGCAGCAGATATCACTGTGCTCTGAAGAGAGGCACAGGGGTTACACAGACTGTGGAGGTCAGCCTAGGGGTACTTCGGGTGGCTGTGAGGGCACCTCTGGAAGGGCATCCGTTCCATCATCCTCTCTCTATGCCGCTTCATCCTCTGGAGTCAGTAAGGAAGGTGTGGGGCCCCAGAGGGCTGTGCACCCGGAGGGTCGGGAGGCCCAATCTTTAACAACGATCTCAAAAGCAGGTCAAGAGAAGACGATGCAGAATGATCATCAGAGTAGTAATTTTCTTGGTGACGGGAAGGGAAGCAACAGGTCTCGGGACCACGACATTCAGCACTGAATTAATTGAGACCGGGAGAAACGTTGATACTAGTCCGAACCCGATGGCGGAAAAAAACAATTTAGCAATGGAGTTGATGCGCCCATGCACCGATACCGTGACTCGAAAGACTTCTTTAAAAGACAAACAAGGTGCAACAGTCCAAGCACAACACTAGATGGCAGGAGTGTGCAAAGCAAGTGTATATACAGTCCCTCATGCTACGAATATATATGTATGTGGCATGTGTAGCTGCAGATACACATGCTGTGCATAGACTACAAAGCAGTTTGACTTCCCATAAAAATCGCGCTGGTCAGCCTGTAGGAGTTGAAGTTGTTTGAAATAATGTTCTGAGTACAGCTTGGCCTACTGTGGCTTGTTGTCTTGATAAAACATCTACACAGTAGTGTTTAGTGAATGTATGTGGTGTTGAAAAAGTAGCTGCTTTGCATATTTCAGTACTGGTATATTGCCTAAAAAAGCCATTGATGCACCTTTTTTCCTTGTAGAATGTGCTTTCGGAGTAACTAGGAGTTGTCTTTTGACTTTAACATAGCATGTTTGGATGCATCTTACAATCCGTCTTGCTAACCCTTGTTTTGATATGGGGTTACCTGTATGAGGTTTCTGGAAGGCTCCAAACAGTTGTTTAGTCTTTCTGAATGGTTTTGTTCTCTCTGTATAGTACATTTAAGCTCTTTTAATGTCTAATGTATGTAGAGCTCTTTCTTCCACAGAATCTGGCTGTGGGAAGAAGACTGGTAGTTCCACTGTTTGATTTATATGAAAAGGCGATACGACCTTTGGAAGAAATTTGGGGTTTGTTCTTATTACAACTTTATGCTTGTGTACCTGGAAGAACGGTTCTTCAATAGTGGAGGCTTGAATTTCACTTACTGTTCTTAAAGACGTAATTGCCACTAGAAAGGCAACCTTCCATGTTAAAAATTGCATTTGACAGGAGTGCATGAGTTCAAATGGTGAGCCCATAAGTCGTGTAAGTACTATGTTTAAATTCCAAGAGGGGACTGGAAGTGTCCTGGGTGGAATGATGTGTTTTAGACCTTACATGAAAGCTTTAATGACAGGAACTCTAAGGAGCTGTGCTGTATATTTTGCAAATATGCTGAAATTGTAGTAAGATTATTTTTTTTATGGAAGAGAATGCTAAATTAGATTTTTGTAAATGAAGTAAATAGCAAACAATATCTTGTATTGATGCGATAAGAGGGTTAATATGTTTAGATTGACAGTAGTATACAAATCTTTCCCATTTGTTAGCATAGAACTGTCTAGTAGTGGGTTTTCTTGCTTGTTTAATTACCTCCATACATTCTGATGGGAGTTGTAAATATCCAAACTCTAGGAACTCAGGAGCCAAATTGCTAGATTGAGTGTTTTGGGATTCGGGTGCCTGATTCGGCCTTTGTTTTGTGTCAACAGATCTGGTCGGTTTGGGAGTTTGGAGTGTGGAGTGTGGTACTACTGACAGGTCTAACAATGTTGTGTACCATGGTTGACGAGGCCATGTTGGTGCTATGAGTATCATGTTGAGTGAGGTTTGACGCAACTTGTTGACTAGAAACGGAATGAGTGGGAGAGGGGGAAAAGCGTAAGCAAATATGCTTGACCAATTTATCCACAGAGCATTGCCCTTGGATAGGGGATGTGGGTGTCTGGAAGCGAAGTTTTGGCATTTTGCGTTTTCGCTTGTGGCGAACAGATCTATGTTTGGTGTTCCCCATTGTTGAAAGTATTTTTGAAGTACTTGAGGGTGAATCTCCCATTCATGTGTTTGTTGGTGATTTCTGCTGAAGATATCGGCCAATTGGTTGTCTATCCCTGGAACGTATTGTGCTAACAGGTGAATTTGGTTGTGGATTGCCTATTTCCAAATTTTTGGGGCTAGAAGGGAGAGTTGGGACGAATGTGTCCCTCCTTGTTTGTTTAGGCAATACATGGTTGTCATGCTGTCTATTTTGATAAGGACATTTTTGTGTGTGAGAAGAGGCTGAAAAGCTTTTAGTGCTAGGAAGACAGCTAACAACTCTAAGTGATTTATGTGTAGCTGTTTGTATTTGGCATCCCATTGTCCTTGAATGTTGTGATTGTTTAGGTGAGCTCCCCAACCAATCATTGATGCATCTGTTGTAATTATGGTCTGAGGCACAGGGTCTTGAAATGGCCGCCCTTTGCTTAGATTTCTGGAGTTCCACCACAGAAGGGACATGTATGTTTGGCGGTCTATCAACACTAGATCTTGAAGTTGACCATGTGCCTGTGACCATTGTTGTGCAAGGCACTGTTGTAAGGGCCGCATGTTTAGTCTTGCGTGTGGAACAATTTCAATACATGATGCCATCATCCCTAAAATCTTCATGACAAATCTGACAGTGTACTGTTGATTTGTTTGTATTTGTGTGACTATATTTTGGAATGCTTTTATTCTTTGCATATTTGGACATGCTAGCGCCTTTTGAGTGTTTAGTATTGCACCCAAATACTGTTGTGTTTGTGCCAGTTGTAGATGTGACTTTTGGTAATTTATTGAGAACCCTAGTGTGTGCAAGGTTTGTATAACGTAATCCGTATGGTTTTGGCACTGCGTATGACTGTTTGATTTTATTAGCCAATAGTCTAGATATGGGAAGACATGTATATTGTTGTCTCTTAGGTAGGCTGCGACTACTTCTAGGCACTTTATGAATACCCTGGGTGCTGTTGTTATTCCGATGGGTAACACTTTGAACTGATAGTGCTTTCCTTGAATGACAAACCTGAGATATTTTCTGTGCGCAGGATGGATGGGTATATGAAAATACGCATCTTTGAGGTCTAATGTTGCCACGAAATCGTGTCTTGGGAGTAGTGGGATAACATCCTGTAGAGTTACCATGTGAAAATGTTCTGACAGGATGTAAAGATTGAGGGTCCTGAGATCTAATATTGGTCTGAGGGTGCCATCTTTTTTGGGAATCAGTAAATATAGTGAGTAAACTCCTGTCCCTATTTGAGATTGTGGTACCGATTCTATTGCTTGTTTGAGTAATAGAGATTGAAATTCTTCCTGTAACAGATTGATGTGTTCTGTGGATAGTTTGTGTGACCTTGGTGGTATGTTTGGAGGAGTGTGTATCAATTGCAATTGCGGATAATTGATAGTACCAAACTGTCTGTGGTAATGTTTTGCCAATTTGTGTTGAACTGTTATAGTCTTTCCCCCACAGGAGAGGTGTGGAGTGGAAGGGGATGAGACAAGTCACTGCTTAGGGAGCTGTGGAGGTTGCTTAGAGATCTGAAATTTCCCTCTATTTCTGGGGTACTGCCCTTTATACGTGCCCCTAAAACCACCTCGTTGGTATTGTGGTTGGTTTTGCCTGAGATGTGTATGCCTCTGTTGTCTGAATCCACCTCGAAACTGAGGTTTCCGAAAGGATCCCCTGTATGGTGTGGAGTATAGTGCACCCATTGCCTTTGCTGTGTCTGAATCTTTGCGTAATTTTTCTATGGCTGTGTCAACTTCTGGGCCACAAAGTTGTTTTTTATTGAATGGCATTTTTAACATAGCCTGCTGTATTTCGGGTTTAAAGCCCGAAGACCTGAGAAATGCATGCCTACGTATTGTCACTGCAGTATTGACACTTCTAGCAGCGGTGTCTGCTGCATGTAGGGCAGATCGAATTTGATTATTAGTAATGGCTTGCCCTTCTTCCACTAATTGTTGTGCCCTCTTCTGGTGTTCTTTGGGGAGATGCTGGATTATGTCTTGCATCTCGTCCCAATGGACTCTGTCATATCGAGCTAACAGTGCTTGTGAGTTAGCTATCCTCCACTGATTTGCTGCTTGGGATGCAACTCTCTTTCCTGTAGCATCACATTTTCTGCTGTCTTTGTCAGGCGGGGGAGCATCTCCTGAAGACTGGCTGTTTGCTCTTTTTCTGGCAACACTAACTACTACGGAATCTGGAGGTACTTGATGTGTTATGTAATCAGGATCAGAGGGTGGAGGTTTATACTTTTTCTCTATCCTGGGTGTTATTATACGTGCCTTAACCGGCTCACTGAATATTTGATCAGTGTATTTTAACATGCCTGGGAGCATGGGAAGGCATTGGTATTTTGAGTGTGTTGAGGCTAGGGTATTAAACAAAAAATCCTCTTCCAGTGGTTCGGTATGTATGGTGACCCCATGGTATGCTGCAGCCCTCACTAGAACTTGATTGTACACTGTGCTATCCTCAGGTGGTGAAGGTTTAGAAGGATCGCTGTCTGGGTCATTGCTAGGAATGGGATCTGGATCATAAAGATCCCATGGATCTACAATGTCCTGTTGTGAGTCGAAAGAGTGAGTGGGTTACTGCACTGGTGTAGGACTAGTAGGAGGAGAGGTAGGCAGGTGTGGCGAGTGAAGAGGAGAATGAGGAGGAGAAGATTGAGGAGGTGGTGGTTTCTCCTTCTGCTTTGGCACTTTTGCTGGAGGCTGCATAGTGTCCAATTCCTCCTAAAAGGCTAGCTTTCTCTTTGGTTTTAGAGGAGGTGCTGTTAGGATCCTGCCTGTTTCTTTATGGATGTGAATCCTGGCTTACCTTTCGTCCATAACTTCAAGTATTGGTTGTACTTGATACTCCTCCTCAGAGGTTTTGTGGCTTTCTTTCAGTCTCTTTGAAAGTCCATGCTATTCCGCATATGCTGGCCTTTTCAGCTCCGAAGCAGGCTTTTTCGGGATCGAAAAAGATGACGCAGTTGATGCTCTCAGCTCCGAAAGCGATTTTCTAATTTTCGACTCCGAAAAATTGTGTTTGCCGGAGTCGGACACAGATCCTTTTGTTGCCTCTGATTTTTTGGAAGGAGTGACCTTTTTCGGTGCCAAACTGGTAGTTTGGTCACCTGTGGTCTTTTTTCAGGCTGAGCCATGGCCTTCCGGCAGTGGCGTACCCAAGGCCTTATGTTTTTGCTTTTGTGAGGGTACAGAGGCAGGCGTACTCACATGTTGTCCCACCGTGACCGGTCTGGCTTCCTCTGATTCCTGTTCGGAGTCGGAACCTCGAACGGAGACGGCTGTTTGCATGATTTCTTCCTCCTCCATGTCGAGATGTTCGGTGCTTCTCGACGCCATTTCAAGTCTTCGTGCCCTCCTGTCTCCAAGAGTCTTTTTGGAACGGAAGGCTCGACAGGCCTCACAATTTTCTTCCCGATGATCTGGAGAAAGGCAAAGATTACAGACGAGATGCTGGTCTGTATAAGGATATTTTGCGTGGCACCAAGGACAGAACCGGAATGGAGTCCGATCCATGAGGCTTCCATGCGGTCGGCCCGACTAGGCCCGAGTTGGGTGCGCGCGCCCCGAAGGGCGAGTAGAGTTGACTTCTCCGACGGTACCGATGTGTCGATGGAAGATGTAAACCCGATTGATACAATACCGACGATAAGAAAATGTTTTCAAAGTTTTCTAAATTGAAATCTCGTAGCGAGAGGAAACACGTCCGAACTGAACGGCAGAAAGAAAACAATCTAACAATGGAGTCGATGCCCATGCACAATGGAACCGAAGAGGAGGAGTCACTCGATCTCGTGACTCGAAAACACGTCTTCGAACAAAAACAACTTGTAACACTCCGAGCCCAACACTAGATGGAAGAAGTAATGCACAGCATGTGTATCTGCAGCTACATATGCCACCGAACATATATGCATTTATATATATATATATATATATATATATATATATATATATATATATATATAGTCACAGTATTGTGTGGTTAAGTACCACAATGTAATACAACATATTATATTGTATGCATAGTAATAAAGACATGCGTGGTAAATGCATGTGGGGTGAAGTCGGACATTCAACCTAGAGACCAGACGATCTGTCTTCCTATGCTATTAAGATGAGGTATGCACTCCTACCGGAAAGAGGACCTATGCAAATGAGATAGTCCTAGAGTTGTGAGGCTATGTACCCCATGATCCAGGTCCGCAAGTTATTCAAACTGGCAAGTGAAACACTCCCAGGGACATATCTTGAGCTGTGAACTGCTGGCGCTGTGAAGAAATTCAGAAGCCACATGAGCAACAGCCAACACACTCTCAAATGAAGAGACAGACACACATTCACGTACAATAAAAAGACCTTTATTAGCTCTCACTTTGAAGGCATTGTGTTACTTCTTCTGGGGTGGGCAGAGAAGAACCAGCCTGCAGTGACATGTGGAGGGTTCACAGTTGTTCACACCTGTGAAAGGACAACAGAACTGGAGCAGAGTCAGCCTCGACTGACCGTGTGATGGTACTCCTGGTACTCCTGGTTACTCAAAGCACCGGCCTGTTGAGAACTCCCAATTTCGCTAGAAGCACATTCGTCCCTGGACAGTAGCCGCCTACTCGACATAATGCTTTGGGAGCCATTTTAGAACAACTGGTGCAGAACAACTAACGCTGTCTTTTCTGCCACAAAGATGTAGAGGGCAATAATCTTCAATTATCAGGGATGAAATGCAATGTTTTGAATAAAAAATGAAGAGTTGGCCATCACATGAGCACCAGTAAACAACTCTAAATTAACGCCAAAACAGTCCATTTCAAAGCAGGCCCCCAAAGTAAACACAAAGTACAGCAAACTTTTAATGCAGGCTAAGAAATGCTATATTTTGATTAATTGTGGGGAGGGGGACAAAAGGGGGAGGAGTTACTTCTTTAGCCTATGCGTACCATGCATGTGGTCCCCAGCCATTTTTAATTACAATACAAATGAGGGTTTCATTGTTATTGGTGAGGACGTGTTTCGATATCCATGAAGGAGCTACAGTACCTGAATTTCAAACAAAAAATATTAACAGTTTTTTTACTTAATATATCTCTCCATCTTTCAGAAAAGGATATTTTCAATACCTATTGCCTTTTAAAAGTATGGATTAAAAAAAAAAAGGTTCACCTTTTACTCTGGCCGCCCACTTCTATTCAATGCCTCTTCTGATGTGAGCTCCTTTTCCAAATGAATTTCATCAGCCCCAAGCCTGACCTTCCGAAGTCTCATTCTGTAGGAGAACTATCTTTTCTACCTCTGAGTGTGAATCAAGCTCCCCTAGTGTACTGCTATGTAGGACCATCTGTACCATGCGGGTATCTGGAGGTGCTGGACCAGAGAAACGCTTATGGCACAAGAGATGTCACCCTCCCTGTGTTGGAGAAGGACATGCCTTGTCTCAGGAGAAACACCGCCAACATGTTCACCATACTATGTAGGTATTTCATAATAATAACTATTAAGATAAGTAGTGTCCTTTGTTCTAGGTTCATTTACCAAAGCAGAAGTGGCCTCTTGTCGTGGCCCTGTGAAAAGGACAAGCTTGTATAACCAACCGGGCCTCTGAACAGCAAGGTTTCCACATCTTCTGTGTCAACATTGCTCTCGCTATCCTGGCTGGCAGCACTCCAGTGGGCTGGTAGTCACTATAAGTTGGTGATGCTGCATTTTGAAAAGCTGATAAAAGTTTGAGGTTCAGCGGGGCTTGGAGCAGAAGGCGTGATATGTGTGTGGGGGGGCAAGTGTTAAGGTCCTGGTGTATACGTGAAGCTGTGGGCCTCAAAGGCAACTTCTGAGTGGGACTTATTTACAGTTGAGCAACTGAGGCCCAGAGAGATAGAACATGTGGCCACACCCTGGGTCACGGTGCTGAGCTGGGCAATGAGCTCGCTGGTGGTGAAGGGCCAGCCTATCCGCTCTGGAACACATGTGCCCCAATTTGAGATCTGCAGGGGCCTCCAGGCTCAAGCATCAGGACTTGACTAGTCTAAAGGGAATCTAGAAGGTACACGCCCTGCATGCGCATCTGAAAGGCCAAGGGCAAAGTCCATCACTGGCCCAACTAAGCATGACATATGATAGACTCTGCTGAATCCCCCAAAACCTTAAAGAAGAAGTCAGTCATCAGGGGTGTGTTTACTTCCCTCTAGGCTGCCTCTGTCACTATTGTGGTTCTATTACTACAAGCTACTTCCAGGGCGCTAGTGCCCACACAATACTTGTCATGAAGATGTGGTGTCCAACAAACCCACAATCGAGCATATACAGAATTGTTGTTGACAGAAGGTAGAACAAAGACCATCATAGACAGATAACCATTCTACAAAAACATGTATTCATTCAGATGGCAACTCCATGTTTTGCTTGTGCTAAGGGCTGTAAAGTTTACAATCCTTCAGGCTGAAGAATGTCTGTGGATCGAAGAGATCAATTAGAGATCTTTCCAATGAAGAAAGTTCTAGAACAAAAATAAAATAGTTATAAATACTGTCAGTCTAGAATATCAATAAATCAAGGCTGAAGAACATCTGAAGGTCTGTGAAGTGAGGAGATCAAACAGAGATCTTTCCAATGAATAAGAATCTCTAGACAAAAATAAAATACACACAAATACTGACAGTCTTGAAGTTCAACAACTCTCAAGGCTGAAAAACATCTGAATGCATGTGAAGCAAGGAGATCAAACATAGATCTTTCCAATGAAGAAGTTGTTCTAGAACAAAGAAAGAATACATACAGATACTGGCAATCTAGAACATTAGGTTACAAATTAAAAAAACAAAGTTGAGTCAATGTATTCCCACAAACGATGTTGCCCGTCCATCACCCTTACAATGATTTGTTTGCTAGAATACAACAGAATACCTTCCAACAAACATCTGCTCCGTGGTTCAGGCCAGCTTTAAAAACACTGAGAAAAGGGGCAAAGTTAACACTGTCTTATCAACAATACAAGCTCCTGATTCCAAAAACTATGGTGCATCACTGGAAAGGACACAGAAGGCGCGAGGAGTCTCCACTTGGCGCAGATGGTGGGTGGACTGTCACCGTGTATCCTCGTTTTTGGACAGATGGTGCCAGGTCTCAATCTGCACCAGGGTGGCGACGGCAAGATCTGCAGAAGGCATGGAGACTGCAAACACCTACTCCGCCGAAGCACCTTGCGTTACTTATTATTTATCTCTTGGCGCTTCCAGCGGTCAGACTGGCGTAGGGGGTGGATTTGTGATACGTAGTGCAATCCTTTAGCAGTGATGGGAACCAACATGAATGAGGGGAAAAGATAGTGGCGGCTTGTGTGCAGGTCTTCTTTAGGAGCCTTTGAGAAAAGCATCCAGGCTTGTCCCTATTGGATACATAATTTTTTTTTTTTTTTAAAACACAGCTCCAACACCTTCCAAAAATAAAGAAATAAAAAGGCTTGGGTGTTAAATTATAGCAGCACTAATAATCCCAAAGTCCTGGACGGCGCCAGTTCCACCAGCCTCGTGGAGTGAGGGAAGCACCCAACAGCCTCAAGAGATGTTTGCTGTGTTAGGCGTGCAGTAATACCAACATGACGCAAGTCGCCTGCTGAAGAGGTTGGTCTCTGTGGATACACGCCTTTTCAAGCAGGCAATAACTTAAAAATTGAGGAACTGCAATTATGGAAATACTTCAAAACACCAGGCAGAGGTCATGGAAACCAGGAAGCCCCAGCTGCCCCCATCCTGTTTATATGTCTGGGTTCACTCCAAGCTACCAACATTTCTGGTCAAAGGATGCTGTTGACCCACCACAGAGTGGACTAACATACCTACTGCCTTGGGAACCAGCTGGTATGAGTGCACCATGGCCGTTGAGGTGAAGTTCCAATAGTGTAACAACGCTGCTTCTGAACCAAAGCATTCGTGTAATCGGGAGATGAACTGCTCTACAGCCCACTATAAAGATGTCGCCAGCTTATCGTGCTTAAGTGTATGGCTGACAGTTGAGGTAGAGGCGATGAAATGTTGAACCCACAACAACAGTACATCAAATGCTTAAACCAAAGCTTCCTGGCTCCCATGCCAGCGACAGAAGCCATGGGCAACCTCTGCGTTGGAATGTACATTCTTTCCTATTTCCTAGACTGTACTTCCCCCACTGTGTGCCCCCTCCCATATACCCACCTTCTACCCTGCTAACAGACCACAGCTCTTCCCCTGGACAGCTGCTTTTGCCTACGTAAGCGCTGAATATCAGGGATGCAGCACACTCACAAATTAATGCTAATAATCTGCCTTTTACATAGCAACCAAAGCCGCCCTTAAGAACTTTATGTGTACTGTAAACACCAGGTGTTTCTAAAGCTCAATTCCATGGTATACTAGGTTCTGACTTTACAAGGTGAAAATTCTGGTTTGGCTTTGCCAGAATTTAAACTTGTGAACTGTAGACCATAGCAGATAGTGGAAGGGAGCGTTCATTTTTAGCAGCTTACAAAGGGAGTGATATGTGAACTCTAGAGGCTGGTTTGAATTGGAAGTGCATGCATCTGCAGTGTTTTTGCACTTTGCGGGCTGAGAAACAGGCCACAGGAGGCCTGCAGGATTCGTGGAAGGTGAGCATGCAGCATCCCTGCCTGCAGAGCTCCTGAAGTACATGATGGATCGTGTGCACCCATCATTCTTTGTTGATGCTGGACCTTTCCTGTATTTTGGGGGGCTGGACCCCCAGTGAGTAAGGAATGCATGTTCCATTGTGAGCTTTGCTGAGGATACACAACTTAGTAGAGCGACAAGATTAGGGCACACCGCACATACAAAGTGATGTAGTGACCCTCGGGGTAGACATCCTGCTGCCTACATTAATGGCTTGAAAGCCAGGAGGGTGCAGTTCACATGTATCATGAGAGAGTAAGGAATGCATGTTCCATTAAGCTCTTTACCAATGATACACAGCTGAGTACAGTAACAAAAGAAGGGCATGCTGGACATACAAAGTGATGTAGTGACCCTTGGGACAGACGTCCTGCTGCATGCATTAATACCTTTATAGCCAGGAGGGTACAGTATATGTGCACTGTGACAGAGTAAGGAAAGGCATTATCTAGTGATAACTTTGCTGATGATACAAAAAGAAGTTGGGTAACAAGAGCAGAGCACATTGAACGTACAAATGTATGGAGCGACCCCTGGGATAGAACTCATGCTGCCTCCAACAATATCTCGAAAGCACTGGTGGATCAGTTCCACGCACCATGAGAGACAGTAAACAAGGGCATGTTCCGTGGTGAACCTTGCCGATGGCACACAACGGAGTGGGATAGTGAGAGAAGGGCACATTGGGTGAGTAAAGCAATGCCTTGGGCTATTGTCATTAAAGCCTGGATTGATCAGTGCACGTGCATCATAAGGGAGTAAGAGAAAGCATACTTCATTGCGAGATTTGCTGATGATACACAACGGACAAGGATAGCGAGAGCGGGGCACACTGGATGTATAAAGTGATGCAGGGCCCCTTGGTACGGGCGTCCAGTTGCTTCTCCAATGCCTTTAAAGCCTGGACTGATCAGTGCACGTGCACCATAAGAGACTAAGAGAAGGCATGCTCCATTGTGAGACTTGCTGATGATACACAACGGACAAGGATATCGAGAGCGGGGCACACCGGACGTATAAAGCGATGCAGGGCCCCTTGGGATAGACGTTCTACAACCTATGCCAATGCCTTTAAAACATGCATGGATTAGTGCACGTGCACCATGAGAGTAAGAAAAGGTGCTGATGATACACAATGGAGCAGCACAGTGAGATCTGGGGACACCGAATGTACAAAGGGATGCAGTGACCCATGGGATAGGTGCCCTGCTGCCTCCGAAGCCGGGATGGAGCAGTGCACAAGCAGTGACTCAAGGCATGATCCATTGTGAACTTCGCTGACGATACAACTGTAAAGGGTACTAGGAGCAGTGCACACCTACAGTACAAAGAGATGCAGTTATCCTTGCGATACAAGTCCTGCTGCCTCCAGCACTCTTCCAAGCCAGGATGAAGCACATGCACTAGGTTTCTGCAGAGAATGTCAGCAAAGGTTTATGCCATAAATCATCCACTTGAGATGCTTTGAGTCAGGAAGGGATGTTACTATTTTACTTGAATCACCGGGAGAAGTCTATTAATGACAAGTGATGGCCCCCCTGTCTTCTTTAAACTACACACCTACTTAAGAGGACATACCTAAGAGGAAATTGGCCCTATAAAAACTATTGGGCCCAAGGATGTACTCTTAATGGTCCAATCCCCACAGGAAGGCGGTCTCGGTATGATGGCAGTGCACCAGCTGACTGGTCCAACAGTAAGGAGTTTTCACTGAGATGTGGAGTATAACCTGATTGGTCGAGCATCCATCAGGATGGAGTTTTTGTTAACTGACTGGTCCAACAGTAACGAGTTTTCACTGAGATCTGGAGTGTAACCCGACTAGTGAAACTTCCATCAGGAAGGAGTTTTCATTGAGGCAATGACCTGCAATCTGATTAGTCCAACAGAAAGGGGTTTAAACCAAAATCTGATGGGTAACCTGATTTGTCAAGTGGCCACCAGGAAGTAGTTTACACAGTCGTCAGAGGTGG
The DNA here is from genome assembly GCF_031143425.1 of Pleurodeles waltl. Taxonomy (NCBI): domain Eukaryota; kingdom Metazoa; phylum Chordata; class Amphibia; order Caudata; family Salamandridae; genus Pleurodeles; species Pleurodeles waltl. The sequence goes on along the minus strand of NC_090442.1, from coordinate 73,121,530 downwards.
AGTGATTGTTTGTCAGAGGTGGAGTGATTGTTTCTCAGAGGCTATCAGACCCTGCATTGTAGACTAGCAGCACTACATCTGGTGGTTACACCCACAGGAAGAAGAGGAGTCATGCCGTCAGGGAAACAAATGGAGCCTGAAATGAGTTTATGGGATCATCATCAATAATAATATATATATATATATATTTTTTTTTTTTGCTAAATAGCTTTGCGTGCTGCACTTCCGCCATTTCTAAGCACTGTTAGTAACAGTTGTTACTATTACACAATTTATCTGTACTCAATTCATTGACTTTGGAAAGATAGGAGGCTGAGTTGTCCCAGCTGGATTTCAAAGCTGTGACCACTCGATCACTTGAAGTTAACACACAACGTTTAGCTCACTAAGCCATCTTGCCGGCCATGTAGTCATCACGTGTGCATGGATGACTGCCAGGTCTACTTCAAATCAGAAGAGGGGCCAGGGGTAAAAAAACACGTTGTAAGCCCCATGAACGATTGTTTGCAAGTAAACTGGCCCTATAGAAACCTACAGAATTCTGTGCACGACCCATATAGAAGCTTGCATATTATCCCTATAGGAGCTTGTAAACAAACCTTGTAGATGCCTGTGCATGATCCTAACAGAGCACTGTACACAATCCCAATAGAAGACTGGGGACGATCCCTAAAGAAGCTTATATACTATCCGTATAGATGCCCACACAGGATCCAAACAGAAACGTGTGCACTATTTGTATGCAATCCCTATGGAAGCCCATACTCAATCCTATGGAAGTCTATACACTATTCCTACAGAAGCCAGTGCACTAACCCTATAGGAGCTTGTACACTATCCCTGTGGATGCCTGTGCACTGAAGGCCTTACAACTGTCGCTGTGGAAGCCAGTGCACTAACCCTAACGAAGCCAGTGCACGAACCCTAAAGAAGCCAGTCCACTGAAGGCCTAACAACTGTCGCTGTGGAAGCCAGTGCACTAACCCTACAGAAGGCAGTGCACTAACCCTACAGAAGGCAGTGCACTAACCCTATAGAAGGCAGTGCACTAACCCTACAGAAGCCAGTGCACGAACCCTAAAGAAGCCAGTGCACTGAAGGCCTTAGAACTATCGCTGTGGAAGCCAGTGCACTAACCCTACAGAAGCCAGTGCACTAACCCTACAGAAGGCAGTGCACTAACTCTGTAAACTATCCTCACGGAAGCCTGTGCACTGAAGGGCTTGAGACTGTCCCTACAGATAGACTCTAGTATACCGAAGGCCTTCAGGCCCTTTTCACAAGCTCGCATCCAGGCCAGGGCGGGGGCACCAGCCACACACAAGGCCAGGGCGGGGGTGCCAGCCACACAAGGCCAGAGAGGGGGTGCCAGCCACACACAAGGCCAGGCAGGGGGTGCCAGCCACACACAAGGCCAGGCAGGGGGGTGCCAGCCACACACAAGGCCAGGCAGGGGGGTGCCAGCCACACACAAGGCCAGGCAGGGGGGTGCCAGCCACACACAAGGCCAGGGCGGGGGGGTGCCAGCCACACACAAGGCCAGGGCGGGGTGCCAGCCACACACAAGGCCAGGGCGGGGGTACCAGCCACACACAAGGCCAGGGCGGGGGTACCAGCCACACACAAGGCCAGGGCTGGGGTACCAGCCACACACAAGGCCAGGGCGGGGGTACCAGCCACACACAAGGCCAGGGCGGGGGTACCAGCCACACACAAGGCCAGGGCGGGGGTACCAGCCACACACAAGGCCAGGGTGGGGGTACCAGCCACACACAAGGCCAGGGCGAGGGTGCCAGCCACACACAAGGCCAGACAGGGTGGTGCCAGCCACACAAGGACAGGGAGGGGGATGCCAGCCACACACAAGGCCAGGCAGGGGGGTGCCAGCCACACACAAGGCAAGAGTGGGGGTGCCAGACACACACAAGGCCAGGCAGGGGGGTGCCAGCCACACACCAGGAGGCAGGATCGTGGGACCAAACCAAGGCGAAGAATGCCTTTGTGTTAAGGAGCTTTTAATCTCTGAGTAATTATCAGAAACTCGCTCCAAAGAAGGGGCAATTGTGCTAAGAACGGGCAGTTCAGTTGCGAGCGGGACAGAGATGTCAGATATATGATGTGGTGTCACAAGTGACAGGCGGGGTGGGGGTGTGAATGCAGTCACTGGAGTCCGGCGGACAGAACAGCCACTGGTCCCAGAGGGCTCTGCAGACAGTGAAAAGGGACGAGTGAGGCTCCCGCAGAAGGCCAGTCTGCAGCACACAGAGGACCACTGACACAGCTCGCAGCGCCACAGCGGCGCCACAGTTCCATCTCAGAAGAGCAGATACTGGCTGCTGATGACGACCGCTCGACCTTTGTAGTCTGTCTCAAGCTCCTCCGGGGGTCACAGTAGGCTCAGCCCCTATGCTCATCCCATGCTCTTCACGCTTAGGCCCGGCTGGAAAGTGAAGCACGTCTCCAGTACCTTTTCAGTCCAATGAACCCTTACCCTGCTCTTGAGCCCCTTCCGCCAAGTCTTAAGCCACCAGCCTTTGTTCTTCCGGGCACCCAATAAATACACTTTCTCATAAACTATTCTTATATAGCACTTCACAATAAACTTGTGCCCTTTCTAGGAGCTACAAAATAACAGGTGCCACCATCAAGGAAAGTGGGAGAGCAGAATTGGCGTTGACTGAATCCAAACTTACGACCTGAGTTCACTGCAGATGTCAGCGTCAAGAGTTTAGCTCACTGAGCCACCTAAGAGCCACGAGGTAGTTCACTGTCCCTCCTATCTCCCGTCTCCCTCCATCGTCTAAAGTGATAACCCTAAGGCAGGTCCACGTCCCATCTCCTCCTACCCTTCTTTCTAAGACAGGAGGGACTTCATTGGATGTGTGATGCTGACCTCACTCTTCCTGGTCCCGCCCTCTCTTTTGAAGCCTCTTTCCAAGGCGCACATCCCTTGTGAAGGTTTGTGCTTTGCTGCCTCTCCGGTGACCCTTGACATGTACATCTGAGAAGGCACACAAGCCTAGCGCTTCAAATGAAAACTTAAGTGTGGGCGCTGGCAATACCGGAGTACTTTTCTATGTCTATTGAGAACTGTGGATACTCTCCCATTATAGGTACTGCATCCCTCTGAGTAGTGCTGGTCCTCTCCCTTTCAAATGAAAGAAGTGTGGGCACTCAGCGCCTGGTAGTAGCTGCATAATAAAGCACTATATTACTCTACAGAGAAGCAATGAGTATGCAGTAACCTTGGAGTCCCTCTAGGGGGCAGTACGTTTCTCAGGTCTCCAATGCGCGCATTTGTTGTGAAGGCAGAGCTCTCCGAAGCTGACCAATCAAGGAGCCTCTGGTGGGACATCCCTGTTACCGGATTACCAACCTGGCCACTGCCTTTCAGACCTAGCTGCAGACCTTAAATGTAATCTCTGATGGCCTAAGTGTATGAGCCACCTACGTGGCTGCAGTGGGCACACAGTGCTGTTGCACTTGACTCCGTGGTAAGCGTGCATTGGATGTGGCTCACCCCAGAGGGTATCCTGGTGCAGGGGCAGGTCAGTCCAGACTCCAGGAGCGAGGTAGAGGAAGGCATGACTGCCGGAACTGGATCCGGGTACGCGGGGTGTGCATGTAGGAGTCCGTCTGGTTTGTGAAAGTTTATGCGGTTGTTAGATAAGGTAGACTCAAAGAATCCAGTGAGAGTTTTTAGAGGTAGGCAATTTTATTAATAACTAATTAAGTAATTTTGTCACGATGGGTCAGCCACAAGGCTGGACACTTTAAGCACCCACTGTTGACTGTTGCTGCTATGAAGAGAAACTGCAGTGTGAGGTGCAATACTAACAGACTAGTAAAATAAACTACGCATACTGGTCCCTTTCACTCCCTCCGGGATCATCTCATATGAAATCTTACTCCTGACTTGAGTCCTGAGCCTTGAAAACAAGACCATATACTGGACTATGTGGCTGGACCGACTGAGCCTAAAACACTCTGGAGGACAATGGAAACCTGAGCACCGCTGCCAACACTGGCCGTAGAGCTCCTTAGAGTTTAGGTGTGAGAGGCTGAAAGATCCTTGGGAGGAATAAGAAAGCATAGAAAAGCTCACGCTCCGGGCACCAGTAGCTGGGCTGACTTTCACTCATGTGGGATGACCAAGCTCTTAGGTGCCGATCTCACACCGTGATCGTCGGAGGAGGTCTATTACCACCTTGGACCACAAAAAGTACGACTTATTCTGTGCTTCCACGGCGGGCCAAGTCTTATTTTACATCAGCAGGCATTTTTTCTGCTTTAAGCTCAAGCTTCCGGTGTGTTCCACCGAAAGGTCGTCCATCTTGAAGTGACACTTTTGATCTGTTCTTGCCAGATTGCCCCACTGGAGCTCATATTAGCCGCCTGTGGTGTGCACGAACTGATTCACTGAAGTTCCTATATGGTCTGGCGTTAACTGAAGACTTAATATGTGCTCAAGAGGGAGGGTTCCCCAACTTAGTGAAGACACAGGAGAAGAGTGCAATAAAGAGAAAAAAAGATGACTCTGGCCCACTGTGTTTAATTAATGCCGTAAGTAAAGACTTAGAGGTAATGGCGCGGACTCTGGTTTACCGTGTAAAATAGGTTTACAATTAGGCCAATGCAGGTAAAGGTGTATGTGGCGGTAAAGGTGTATGTGGCGGTTAAGGGTGTATGCGTATTATGTTGGACTCCTGAGTAAGTGCTTGTATTGAGAAGTTCAATCTCAGTTCTGAAATAATGAAAGGACTCCCCCTTGCGTACTCATGGCCAAGCTGGGGAAATGACGGGGATTTCAACATAGAAATCTCTAACTTAATTTCTATTCCAGTCAAACCGTGGACATGGAGGGTTCCCATCAGTGAGTACAAGGAGTTGCAAATCACTGGTTTCCAGTTACGTAAATGTAGAAGCAGAATCACCCGAATAGTCCTAAACGGCAATCACTTTTTCGTTCAAACTGGGCCTAGATTTGAGGGCCCCAAAAAACACTATTGTGGAAAACACCCGTCCATTGGCGAACATAAATGAGAAAATCTCGGTGCTGGAGAAGCCACAAGTTTTTCAATACTTGAGCAAAAAACAACATAACATCAAATCCAATTAGCACCAGATTCTAAAGTCCCTCCTTGTTTGGCGCCAGTTCCGTTTCAAGAGAACGCTGCTAGGTTTGGCTTCAGCCTCTTCTGCTTCCTAAAGGCTGATCTTCCTCATGGTTCAAGAATTGGACTGAGATATTTCAAGGGGACATCGTGCCGTCCGAAGAAAATTGGGATTCTCGGAAGTAGGTACTGGGAGAAGTGAGTTTGAGGTTACTGAACAAAGAGTCGGTACTAACAGCCGGCAAATGTTCTCTATATCAGGACAAAGTGGACTGTTTAGATCATTTTATAACCAAAGATGGTGCAGATTCTAAAGAGGGTTTGGTCTTTGCCCTAAAGACTGAGCCCATCCAGAGTCAAGAGGGAAATCAGTATCAATTGTGGCCTTATGTGAGTATTGTAGCATTAATCTGAGTACTATCTGAGGAGAAAGTGGAAGCACTTGGCTACATCAGTTTCTGGTCTGAAACCATTTTGTCTCAGCAAGACTCGCATCATCACTGTTGGCAAGAGTGAGTAAGGTTTAGGTGTTGTCCTTCCACAATGCAGTGGAGAGACTGAATGGAATGTGGCCTTTGCCTCAAACACTTGACTTCCTCCTAAACGTAAGACAATGGTCATTAAGAGCTTGCGTGTGGGCCATCGACCATTTCAGACGACATATGGGAGGGCAGAAAATGTATTCTAAGATCAGATCAAAAGCCACTAATCAATATTTCAGCCAGGGGTGGGGGGCATTAAGAAAACAGCTAGGGTTGCTGGATGTGTTCAAAATTGAAAATATTGTTTCGAGTAAAAGTTTGTACCTGGAAAAACTTAAGAGGAGTCTTTCAGCTATTGATAAATCAATCACATACCAGTGGGGTAGGGATGCAAGTAAGAAGAAGTGGGAGAAGCGAGAATAAACAACTAATAACATATATATAAATAACACTTGCATACTGTATATCTTGAATATAAAAATCTACATTAGAGGCGAGAGTGTCTAGGTGCTCAGTGTATCTCTCTATAGGTGAAACATATATGCGCACGTGAGCACAGAAAGCTCATGATTGACAATCCTGCTCTGTTTACGGATACCTCTGTCCCTCACACTTCTGTCTACCACTGCGCAATGCCCAGTCCTTCCGTCCTCGCAAGACCTTGTAGCAGAAGAGCCCCCGAAGAACCTATCTATGTACACAGGGGCTCCCACCCAAGTACTATAACATGCAAACCCCCAACACTCTCAAAAACACTGCCATCGTTTTTCCACCACCTCCGTACAACCTGATCCAATGATGCAGGCCCTCTCTGCATAGAGCATTGGCAGCAGTCATGTGCAGTATACCACTAGCCAGAGATAAAAGAATATATCAATAAATAAATAAATGAATGACGCGGGACGGATGGGTAGTGCCCCTCTTACCCCAAGGGTGTGATCAGAGCAGTGTCTATTCCAGTTACAGCCCATGCGAACCCTTACGGAAGAGCCCCAATGCCGAGCTTTAATGCCAAAAAATGTCTAATAGATAATACTGGGTTGAGTAGGGAAAGGAAACACCAAGTGGGCGAGGCACTGTGCCCTGCATTAGAGCTCCTGGCACACCAGTGCATGCAACTGGATTGATGTGCAGACCTGGCCCAGTCTGGGGAAGACACAGTTAGTGCTTTTTGGAGACTGCGGTGTGCCTGTGTACCGAAGAGGAAAGCACTACAGCCATTGTAAACACCACGCGTACCTTCTAGAGAAGAACCTGCAACCCACCTACCAGCGGCATAGTATACGCGATGTGCTGGCTGTTGAGCTGGGATTGGTCTCCTACAGAGAGATATGGCTTCCATGACACCTGGCGTTTTGAAGACCATTCCTAATGGCAGAGACCTAGCAGGTCCACTGATGTGTGCACACTGGCCCTGGAGGGCACCAGTGTGGACCAAAACAGCATATCTATCTTCAACAGGGTGTCATTAGTGCCCTTCGTTAAAAATACTCCAATGCTCTTCAGGGACTTGTAGCATGTAATACATGTGTGCAGCTCTTTCGCCTGTCTTTGATAGTTCTCTATTAAATAATGCTTTATACATTCAAATGTTTCTAACTTCAATTTCCTCTTTCCTTCAAGAGGTACATTTTGGCACATAAGTCTCATTCTTCTGAGTTTTTTTTTTTCTTTCAATAAATCAAAAATAGATAGAAAAAACTGTTCCTCGATGTGCGGGGCTGAGAGGAATCAAATAGGAATTTGAATCCCCCAGTCTCATCGAAACACTGGGTTTGCCATGTAACTGCAGCACGTGTCACTAAATCAAGATGACAATTAATTTGCAATAGTTGATCCTTTTGCGGACCCAATGTAACATCTGGGCTTGCAGCCGACATGATATCAGATCTGGACTGTAGCTGACATGATATGAGATTCTGGATTGGAGTGACAGATATGGAACTGGAGACAACATGATATCAAATCTGAGATTGAAGATGAGATGATATGCGATCCTGGATCAGAAGATGAAATTATATCCGATCTCCCGACAGAGTACGGCAGATACCAGACACATGAGTGAAGCTGACCTGATATCAGAACCCAAGAATCAAGCTGACGTGAAATACGATACGATCCGATCCACAGGAGGATAGAGACCAATTTGACATGAGGTCCCCAGAATGAAATTGAAACACTATTCGATCCAAAGCATCTTCACTTCCGCAATGACACAATATCAAATCTCCTGCATTTTAATTTCCAAACTGAGATGATATCTGAACCTCAGCCTTTGAGGTTCCATGTGGACCTGTTTTCAGAACCTCATCCTCTCAGGTTCAAAGTTGACACAATTCCAGAACGTCATCCTCCGAGGATCTAAGTAGACATGATTCCACAACCTAATCCTCTGAGGTTCCAAGCGGACACAAAGCCCAACATCCAAGGTTTTCAAACTGACTTGATTTCAAGTCACTAGCATGTGAGGACCCTGCAGGGTCCCTTCCTCTGCGTCTGCAGGTAGTGTTGTCGTCTCAGAGTGCAGTAGTGTGCGTCTTCTTTATTCTCTGAAGTGCGGGTACCGTGGCTTCCTCAGATCCCACTCGTCAGGTCACTGATAACCCCAGCCTTAACCAGCTTCTTCAAGAAGTCCTTCTCTCTCTGAATATTGTGCGTCCAAGACTGGAAAAGAAAGAAAAGGTAGTTGTCAGAAAGACGCCAATGCACACTGAAGCTCCGCTGTCCACCCCACTAACATGCAGACTCCCCCTCTTCACCCGCTCACTTGACTCTGTCCTCAAGGAATAGTTCTTGACTCTGCCTCACTTAATCTCACTGCTGGCCCAAGCATCTTACTTCTAAAGCCAGAGCATCCCTACTGGTTTGTTTAGAACATGGAACAGAAAAGGCGGCCTCCCCCTAAAACTGGGTATTCGAAAATGTCACACTGTAATTGCTACCCCAAAAAACACTCTTTACTCCTCGCGGATTTCCCGATGCACTGCGTAGAATATAAAAAAAGAGAATGTGTAATTGTGAGGGGGCGGGCTAACGGGCGTGCCATGGACCTCCTTCTTATAGTATTTGTAGCATTTCTTTTCTTCCATTCTGTATATTTATCAATGTTTTCATTTGCGCATTTTATCTTTGAATAAAAATGTATATTTTAGGTTTTATAAAAATAAATGAAACTGCAGCTACCATATACCCACCGTTATTTAACCGGTAAATGTACACCTCGTACTTAAAGGCCTGATAGATTTTAAAGCTATAAGCGCCCATTTATGTTACACTCATTCCAACTCATGAACGTTGTTGCGCAAACACACATGCAAGTGATGTGGACGGTCACACCCGTAGCAGCCGCACAAAGTAACAGTGATCATTTGGTGCAAGTTCACAGACAATAGCACCTCCTTTGTGTAGTGTTGGGTTCCCTCACTCCCCGAAGACACCACCTCTCTAGGAGAGAAGAGCGCACAGGTGACCACAGAGGAGGGTACAGGGAGAGGAGGGAGTGATCCGCATCCAACCTAACACTCACCACAACCAGGGTGCAAACCTGGAGGCCAATCATGCATCCGTCTTGTGGCTAGGAGGCAGTAGGGTCTTTGAGAAGTACAGGGGTACTGTTGGGCGGGAAGGTGATGCTTATGTGTTGATCTCTATATGAAAGGGCCCCTGATCTGGTCATACTGAGGTAGTTGGCTATTTAACCTGCAATGGTTCTCTCACACGAGGCCATGATGAACATGTCCATCAGCCACCAGTCACGTGTCGGGACTGTAGCCCTTTCCAGAGCCCTGGAATGCCAATCTTGGCTACGGCAAGTGATGGAGCGTACCAGTGCCTGAGTGCGAGTGTAACTTCAGGAATGGTGGAGGCATTCTTCAAGCAGGGCCATATCTGCAGGAAGCGGGCAGGCTGATTCAAGGTCGGCCTTCATCCCCCCTATACCGCCGAGCAGAATCACTTCACTCCTGCACAGTCCCACAGGACATGAACAAGGTTGCAGCCTTGCTCTGCACCTCCCTGCACTTGGTGTTAGGGTGAAGCTTTGTTGTTCATGTTTCTGCTCTCACTGTGTCCATATGAGGACCAATGCAATGGTGTAGAACCTCACAGTACCCAGATCTGAGATGTACTCAGCCCTTTACTCAGATAGCTGAATGTTTTTCCGGTCCTCCACTGATAACTGAGTATTTAAGGTGCCCTCCCACAGACTCTGAGGTTGTGTGCAGTTTATCATGAGAGGTTCTAGTGTATGATTGCCCCACAGAAGCCAGAACACCCCCCCTTCCTCCACACTGCCCTCATGTCAGCAGATAGTAGAGGATGGAGAGGTTTGTAGTTCAGACGGGCCTAACTCTCTTCCTTCCATTTCACACTCTATCTCGCTGCTTCCAATCCCTGCGCATGGATTCTCCTCCTTTCTGCTTCTTCTCTTTCCCTCCTCCACTATTTCCCGCTCACGCTTCACCCCACTCCCTGGTTCTTACTCTCTCCCTTTCATTGTGCATCTTTCTTTCCCCTGACGCCGAGTCCCTTCCTTCCCTTAAGCCCTGAACACTGGGCCTTGTTCGTAGGGCCTCTTGTCCAGGTGCTCCAATAACCTCAGCCGAGCGCTGCTGAGGCTAGAGCTCAGTGGCAAAGGCGGCCCTTGCACCGACTCCTCTTCCACTGGACGGGTGAAGCACACACATGAGTGACACAAGACCGTACTGATACTGCAGCGCTCGGCTCCACATATAACATCTATAATGCACCTCTGTCCTGCACCGACTTCTCTTCCACTGGACAGGTGAAGCACACACATGAGTGACACAGGACTGTACTGATACTGCAGTGCTCGGCTCCACATATAACATTTATAATGCACCTCTGTCCTGCACCGACAGAGCTCGGCTCCACATATAACATTTATAATGCACCTCTGTCCTGCACCGACAGAGCTCGGCTCCACATATAACATTTATAATGCGCCTCTGTCCTGCACCGACAGAGCTCGGCTCCACATATAACATTTATAATGCACCTCTGTCCTGCACCGACAGAGCTCCGCTCCACATATAACATTTATTATGCACCTCTGTCCTGCACCGACAGAGCTCCGCTCCACATATAACATTTATAATGCATCTCTGTCCTTCAGCGACTCCTCTTCCACTGGACAGGTGAAGCACATACGAGGGACACAGGACTGTACTGATACTGCAGCGCTCGGCTCCACATATAACATCTATGATGCACCTCTGTCCGGCACCGACAGAGCTCGGCTCCACATATAACATTTATAATGCACCTCTGTCAGGTCTAACAAAGCACTCGAGAGACGGGCCTGATAGCTCTGACACAACATCTCCATCTAGCCTGCATCATCCCGATACTACAGTGCTCAGCTCCACATATAACATTTATAATGCACCTCTGTCCCGCACATGCTGCTCTTCCAGAACTGCAGCTCCAGACCCAGGTCTAACAAAGCACTCGAGAGACGGGCCTGATAGCTCCGACGCAGCATCTCCATCCAGCCTCGATCATCCCCTGATACCGCAGGGCTTGGCTCCACGTATAACATTTAGAATGCACCTCTGTCCCGCACATGCTGCTTTTCCAGAACTGCAGCTCCAGACCCAGGTCTAACAAAGCACTCGAGAGACGGGCCTGATAGCTCCGACGCAGCATCTCCATCTAATCTGCGGTAAAACTCTGACCACCAGACAGCCTTGCCAATGATTCTTGCGTCGGAGAGGACCCGCTCTGTACTTCGCTGACCTTCCTCCGGGCACCGCCATCCCAGACTGTGGCCCGTCTCCCAGCGCTGGGACTCGCACACGGTACTCACAGGACACAGCAGCTGTGACCCGGTCTCTCACAGCAGACACTGATATCATAACTCTGTCACCACCTCCTCATACGGACATGTGCGTGAAATACCAATAATGCAACAATTAAAGAAGAAACAAAACTTCACCGTCTCTTCGGTTCACAGTCCTTTGTGCAATTCTCCCAGCTCAATGCCAGGGAACAGGCTTCAGCACCAGAGCATATTACAAACATACAAACGCTTGTTTTTCCCTCACAAATGCATCATGCATCCCATGACCTCAAGCTACGTTGCCTTTAGTGGTCTGACCTCAGATGAACCCTTCAGGCTCCTTGCACTCCGGTGTCTCCAGTACCTGACTTTACCTGGACCCCAAAGTACTGCATCTGGGCCCAACCCAGGCCGGGCAAGCAAAAGCCAAGTGCAGTGAGACAAAGACCCAGCTGTGCCCGGCTGCCCAAGCCGCAGGTTTCATCAGCTTTATTCAGTGCAATCTGCCAGTCTCTGAACCTTGGGCATGGGGATTCCGGCCCCACCAGCCTCTGATGTACAGAGGTGTTACGGTGTCTAGGCGCTAACATTTCTAAGTGTATAGTGGTACAATGTGTCAATTCCTATCCCGTTCCCAAAAACCCCTCAGCTGCTCCAAGGCTGCAGGTGGTTCTGCGTCATTCACTTATTTGATACACAGGGGCAAGTGCCAGTGCGCTGCATCTACATGCCTCAGCTCAGAGATGGCAAAGAAGCACCCTGACTTAAGAGACAGTGATGGGTGCTGACACACAGGGGCAGGAGCCTGGGCACTGCATGTACATGGGCATCTCAGAGATGGCGGAGTAGCACACTAACTCAAGAGGCAGTGATGGGAGGTGACACGCAGGAGCCTGTGCACTGCATGTACGTGGGCGTCTCAGATGCCTGAGCAGTACACTGACTCAAGAGGCAGTGATGGGTGCTGACACGCTGTTATATGTGAGTTTTGACCACTGACTCCACGTTGCACTTAGCCTAGAGGTACACTGTCACATTAGTGACCACCAGATTCATTTTGCCTATTGACTTTATTTTAGCATTAGCCACTGCGACGTTAAAAGCTGCAAGCAGTTTTCCACATTGTACAATGTACACATGTTTTTATTCTTTGTGTTCTTTCCCACCAAGGGCTTAGGCTGATAAGAATGTACTCCGACAGCAGGAACGGTCTTATTATGAATTGGCACCTTGGGATTGTGGCCAAGTACCGACGTGATATTTTCAAAGCTGGCCTAAAGCAATGAGCACTTTTTGGATAAATAAACTTCTGCAGTGAGAGGGATGTTCTAGACTTTTCCTCTCTTGTTTGTTCAAAGTATAAGAGGCCGAGACCAGATGGACCGGGGACAGAGTGTGTTTGCAGATCTCAGGCATATCCAGGACGCTGGAGTGTGTCATCCTTCCCGTGAGGAAAATTGATCTCTCTCTCCTCGATCCATTCTGGGATCTGGCGATCTGGAGGGGGATGAAGCAGTGATACTCTTTCCTCACGGTGATGCATATTTGTAATTAATTATTTGCTTTGCATTATAATATAGATACATATATTTGCTGTGTATATTGCAGTGGAGAATCATTTGTAAAGGTTTTCGTTTCATTGCTGTTACTATTTTTGAACGTGTGCTTTCAGCATGCTAATCTCCTTTTAGGAACCTTGTGTAGAGAAATAATAAATGTATTTTTTGGACTAAGAAGTGCATTCCAGAGATTGTTGTCAGTGCATAGGTGTTTCAGCTCGGTCATTAGTGAAGCATAACACATGTGGTGCCAGGAGCCTGTGCACTGCACATGGCCAGGGCGCCTCATCTCAGAAATGGCAGAGCAGCACACTGACTCAAGAGGCAGTGATGGGTGCTGACACAGGGCAGGAGCCTATGCACGGCATGTACATGGGCAAGGGCGCCTCAGAGATGGCACAGCAGCACACCGACTCAAGAGGCAGCGATGGGACGTGACATGCGGGGCAGAAGCCTGTGCACAACATGTACATGGGCGTCTCAGAGATGGCACAGCAGCACACTGACTCAAGAGGGAGGATGGGTGGTGACACGCGGGGGCAGGAGCCTGTGCACTGCATGTACACTAGGCGTGTCAGTGATGGCAGAGCAGCACACGGACTCAAGAAGCAGACACGCGGGCAGGTGCCTGTGCATCGCATGTACATGGGCAAGGGCGCCTCAGCTCAGAGATGGCAGAGCAGCACACTGATTCAAGAGGCCGTGATGGGTGCTGACGTCTGGGCAGGAGCCTGTGCACTGCATGTACATGGGCAAGGGTGCCTCAGCTCAGAGATGGCAGAGCAGCACACTGATTCAAGAGGCCGTGATGGGTGCTGACACATGGGGGTAGGAGCCTGTGCACGGCATGTACATGGGCAAGGGCGCCTCAGCTCAGAGATGGCGGAGCAGCACACTGACTAAAGAGGCAGTGATGGGTGCTGACACACGGGAGCAGGAGCCTGTGCACGGCATGTACATGGGCAGGGAGCCTCAGCTCAGAGATGGCAGAGCAGCACACTGATTCAAGAGGCCGTGATGGGTGCTGACACATGGGGGTAGGAGCCTGTGCACGGCATGTACATGGGCAAGGGCGCCTCAGCTCAGAGATGGCAGAGCAGCACACTGACTAAAGAGGCAGTGATGTGTGCTGACATCTGGGCAGGAGCCTGTGCACGGTATGTACATGGGCAAGGGCGCCTCAGAGATGGCAAAGCAGCACACGGACTCAGGAGGCAGTGATGGGTGCTGACACACGAGGCAGGAGCCTGTGCGCTGCATGTACATGGGCGTCTCAGAGATGGCAGAGCAGCACACTGACTCAGGAGGCAGTGATGGGTGCGGACACATGGGGGTAGGAGCCTGTGCACTGCATGTACTTGGGGAAAGGTGCCTCTGCTCAGAGATGGCAGAGCAGCACACTGACTCAAGAGGCAGTGATGGGTGCTGACACATGGGGGTAGGAGCCTGTGCGCTGCATGTACATGGGCAGGGAGCCTCAGCTCAGAGATGGCGGAGTAGCACACTGACTCAAGAGGCCGTGATGGGTGCTGACACATGGGGGTAGGAGCCTGTGCAAGGCATGTACTTGGGGAAAGGTGCCTCAGCTCAGAGATGGTAGAGCAGCACACTGACTCAAGGGGCAGTAATGGGTGCTCAGCCACTCACCCACAGGTGCCACAGGCTGGTCAGCGGGCAGAAACCCGGGGACTCTGCCAGTCTCAGGCTAGGCCCATCAAACACAGCCTCGTTCAAAAGGCCTTTCAAAAGGAAATCGGAAGTGAATAGTGAGTGAATGAGGGGTTTTGTAAAGCGCAACAGCTACTCTAGTGTGCCAGAGCTGCGGCAGATGACCGATCGGGGTCCCCCCCCCCCCCCCACCCCCCCTGCTTAAACAGAGGAGTTTTCGGAGCTTGCGAAACGCTTTCTTCTCGGAGATGCATCTAGGAGGAACACGAGGCTCACTGCAGGTACATGGCAGCAGGAACCGAGCAGCCAGGACAGCCCCACTTCTCTTGTCTGGTGCAGTACGTAGACTGAGTACGTAGGGCTCTTTTAGGACAGTATTCCGTCATCCTATTGGACAAATACTTGTGTCTGATCTCGTAGTAAGTGGTTCCAATAAAGTGGCATCACGTGGCCTGGTCAGCAGGTTTCGCAAGCATGGGTCAGGCAGGGGCCGTATGGGCCACCTTGGAGTAAACCATGCCACGCACAAGCCTCAGAAGTGCAGCCTCCCTTCCCTCCCTGGCATGTGGGGCACATGGCTCCCCGCCCCGTGGGGGTGCTGCGGTGTGTATTACACACTACACACCTGGGGGGGGGAGGGGCATCACCATGCACCGCACTCCCGGGCCAGCATCACTCACTGAATCCCGCGGTTGCCTCACGCACCTCAACCTGTAGGTACGTCATGAACCGCACCCCCAAGGAAGGAACCATGCAACGCTCCCTGGAGCAGCATTCCGCACCGCACCAGCGGGGTAGCATCCCGCACCCGGGCCGCATCATGCACCACCCCTCCGGGGCCGCATCATATCGCACACGAAGGCAGCATCACGTAGCCCAACCCTGCGGCACCATTACGCACACGACCCTGGAGCACCATCACGCACCGCAGCCTCGCGGCACAATCATGCACCGCACACCCGGGGCAGCATCACGCACAGCAGCCCCAGGGCAGCGTCACGCACCTCACCCTGGGGCACCGCACACCCACGGCAGCATCACGCACCGCACCCTGGGGCAGCATTACGCACACCACCCTGGGGCACTATTACGCACCACAGCCTCGCGGCACAATCACGCACCGCACACCCGGGGCAGCATCACGCACCGCACACCCGGGGCAGCATCACGCACAGCAGCCCAGGGGCAGCATCACGCACAGCAGCCCAGGGGCAGCATCACGCACAGCAGCCCCAGGGGCAGCATCACGCACAGCAGCCCCAGGGCAGCGTCACGCACCTCACCCTGGGGCACCGCACACCCACGGCAGCATCACGCACCGCACCCTGGGGCAGCATTACGCACACCACCCTGGGGCACTATTACGCACCACAGCCTCGCGGCACAATCACGCACCGCACACCCGGGGCAGCATCACGCACCGCACACCCGGGGCAGCATCACGCACCGCACACCCGGGGCAGCATCACGCACAGCAGCCCAGGGGCAGCATCACGCACAGCAGCCCAGGGGCAGCATCACGCACAGCAGCCCCAGGGGCAGCATCACGCACAGCAGCCCCAGGGCAGCGTCACGCACCTCACCCTGGGGCACCGCACACCCACGGCAGCATCACGCACCGCACCCTGGGGCAGCATTACGCACCACAGTCTCGCGGCACAATCACGCACCGCACACCCGGGGCAGCATCACGCACCGCACACCCGGGGCAGCATCACGCACCGCACACCCGGGGCAGCATCACGCACCGCACACCCGGGGCAGCATCACGCACAGCAGCCCAGGGGCAGCATCACGCACAGCAGCCCAGGGGCAGCATCACGCACAGCAGCCCAGGGGCAGCATCACGCACAGCAGCCCAGGGGCAGCATCACGCACAAGATTCTTGTAATTTTCGGTTACATTACACCTTAGTAAACCCTGCTTCGTCATACACAAACTGCGGCAAGAGTCCTCCTCTTCACAGCACTACAACGGCTTCCGGTGCCTAGAGCACCGACGTTCAAGGCACTCTGCAGTGTCCACAAAGCCTCCCAAAGAAAGGAACCTGTATATCTCGTAGAAAACGTAACAGAAAACACAGAATGCGAGGCTCTAGGCCAGCATCCCGGGCACTTCGCTGTCCTACTGTAAGACATTCACAGGGGGGTGCATTATCCCGGTCCAAGCCTCCAGGCGCTGGAACTCTGCGCCAGGTAGGGTGCCACGCATTCAGAAAGAGACGAGAACCTGGCTGTTCCCAATACAACACTCATCTAGCACCCCTGGGATAAAACGTGGAACAGCACCCCCGCCCCCGTGAACACAAGTCCGGCCTAGAGCCACGAGGCAGTGCCAGATGGCGAACAACAGAGAAGACAGACTCTGGGATACGGACATTTGTACCCGCCTGGCGCCCCCCCCCGAGGCAAGAACCGTCGTCCATAGGTACTTATCAAGCCAAGCTGCACGGTACGGTTACACCATATGGCCCCACTAAATATACACGTCTCACGCACTACATGTCCCATCATCCACTGCCCCTAGCAGACCACTGCAACTAGCCACGTCACTCTGGGCAGGCCCTTAATGACTGGAGACCAGGCCCTGGCACAGTCCCCGGCTCGCTGCAGACTTCCACCCTCGCTCAATCACTTGCAATGACACCCGTGGTGGGAATGATTGTAACACAGTCCACCCGGGGCTCCTCCGACCCTTCTCCCACTGACGATGCCTGCGCAGCTCTCGAGACCTCAGTGATGGATCCTGAGCAGTACGAGCGACCTGTACCCAAGACGTGAGAACATCATAATCATCAAAGAGAGACCTGAAGAGCAGATGAAGCTGCCAGCATACAGTGCCTCTTCCATTCACACCTTCATCCATCACGCCTCTCAGCGCTGCGTCCGTAGCACGACAATTGCACCGCGGCGGCCACCACGCCTGGCGGAAACACTCCCTACACAGGACCAACAACACATACGACGCTCTTACAACGCACGTGCTATATGGTGTCACGTGCTACCCCTGCAAGCAAGCGCCTCCGCAGCCCACACATGCGCTACAAAGCAATTCAGTACAGCACGGGACGGATTCTGATCTCCAGTCTGATGGGTCAGGCGCTGTAACCCTAAGGACCCCAGTGCTGTACTAATGACCAGCGTACACCCTGCAGGCTGCCCAGCCCTCTGGTGCCACTCAGTGCCCACGCCACCTCTGCAGCCACTCAGTGCCCCCACCACCTCTGCAGCCACTCAGTGCCCCCACCACCTCCCCCACCACCTCTGCAGCCACTCAGTGCCCCCACCACCTCTGCAGCCACTCAGTGCCCCCACCACCCCTGCAGCAGACTCATGCAAGCAGCCCCCTCCACCCTAGGGATCTCTGGCACAGGGGCGCTGCAGGGAGGCCCAGGGGCGCTGCAGGGAGGCCCAGGGCTGCCCCGACAGGGTGAGGGTGCACGACGGCCTGGACATGCCTGTTACACCGCAGCTCGGAGGTAAGCTGCCGCTCGTGCCCCCTCTGGCAGGAGCTTGATGGATGGCAGCGGCTTAGCCCTGACTACCACGGTGCCCCTCAAGGGGTCACCACCCAGGATGCCTACTGGGCTACCTCGGTAGGTGACTCCCTCTACCTGCCTCCTCCACTGCTTGGGACGGAGAGGAGCGGAGGCCCCCAGTGCTTAATTTGTAAGAGAATGAGTGCCGGTGCCCAACGCTCTGTTCAGAAGCCCGCGGACAGTGCAACTGGAGGTCGGCACGCCCAGCACCGAGGGTGTGTAGTCCTGCATCAACTTCCTGCCTCTGTGATCACTTCCAGGCGCCCGCTGCCCGTTGATCTCACTCCTTCAGGTTTCTGCTTTCTAACTTTATGGATTGTTTTCCATCTTTCTTTTCATCCTCTTTCTGTTTTGTGTGTTTTCTCTCTCTCGCCCTCAGAAATGTCGGATAAGGATGCATAAGTGCAGGGGCGTAGGAGACAATACATTTCTGGGGGGGGACAGGGACAGCCTTGGGGACTTTCAATCAACCCTATACAAATCGCTCGTTGTTTACGAACTGCAGGCTCCAATAATATATTGGAAGTGAAATAGGGAGAAAGGAAGGCATGTTTTCACAGTCTGAAAGTATCTTTGTTATTTACATTCACAAAGTAATTAGCTCAAATGTGAAAATAACCTGTTGATTAACCTTGCATCTTCATGCACCAAGCAAATAAAAGTAGGAGGGTAAAAAGGAAGAACATACTCTGACACCCACACCCATCATGCCCTTCGCCTCATGCCAATTGGAACCGCACTGGAGAGATCAAAAGCGATTAGGTACAAGAGTTGTAAACTGTGCTTGGAAACCAGAGTTCTAATAACACTTCTACTCCTGTGTGTGATCTTGGGCAGCTCAGCTCCACATCAGTCATAACTAGAAGTATTGCAACTGAAGAAGCTCTTGGAGTTACAGGCTATATAAACATGGATTCTCTAATCTCTGTATAAACTGCAGTCACTAATTTCTTTAGAAATGGCTGTTTGTGCTGCACCAAGTCACTGCGTATAAAGAAAAGACATTCACTGATTATAAAGAAAAGACATTGGAAAATGACTATGATAGGGTTATTACAGTCGAGTTCTGACATTACAGTGTTTTCTGCCAGAGCTAGCAGCCAAGGTGAAAGGCAAATCAGGTCACAGAGCATAATTAATGCAGCTGTTTAAAGCAAAACATGGAATGTTGCTTTTCTTTCTTCTGCTCTGCTTTAATAGCTTGGAATGACAGAAGCTAAGCACTAAGGGTTTAAGTGGTTTGTGGGAAAGTTGATGGTGTGAACATGTATTATATGGGGTAAAATACCTCCTGCGTACATAAGGATATTGCAAGTCACCTTGAAGTTCATACCTTATAAACAAGCATTGGCAAAGCCAATAGGTCTCGCCTATGCAAGTTCTATTGCCTTTGCCAATGTGTTTTAGCCATCCTGTACACTAGTGAGACTACTATTCAGCATGGCTCAAAGTTAATGGCACAAAGGAGAATGATGTGTCATGGACTGGTGTGGCGTAGTGTCATAGAGTAAGTAGAGTGTCCTAGAATGGAGCAGTAAACTAACTTTAAAGGAACAGCAACTCCACCCTCAGAGGTACACTAATCTACAGACCACCAGGACCACGCCCCGCCTTCTGCGACACCATCACCAACACCATCAGCTCGCACGCCCTCACCTCCACAGACTACATCCTCCTCAGTGATTTCAACTTTCACCTGGAAAACCTACAAGACCACAACTCATCATTCTTCATAGACAATCTCACCAACCTTGGACTCAAACAACTAGTCACCTCACCCACCCACTCAGCAGGACACACGCTCTACGCAGTTTTCACCTCAAGCCAACACATAGCCTACACCCACACCACCAAACTCCTCTGGACTGACCACCACTCCGTCCACTTCTCCTTCGTCAAACTCCCCACACACCACCATCAACACACCACACCCTACCGCATGTGGGACAAGATCCCCACTAAACACCAGAACTCCCAACTGGCTCACAACCCCCCCCCTCCACACCAATGACCCCAACGCAGGAGCCCACAACCTCTCAAAATGGATCACCACCTGCGCAGACACACCAGCCCCCCTCAGAAAACATATCGCCACCGCAACATCAAGAACGCCCCATGGTTCACCCCCGAACTCCCGAACTCCAAGACTCCAAGCGCAAATGCTGCCTAGCGGAGAAAATATGGCAACAATAACCCTCCACAACCAACTTCTCCACCCTCAAAGCTACCATTCGCACCAATCACCAACTCAATACGCACCGCCAAAAAAGACCACTACAAAACACGCCTTGACAACAACTCTCAAAATAGCAAAGAACTCTTCACCATCATTAATGAACTAGCCAAACCCAAAGCCAGCAACCTATACCCTTCACACAAACAGCCCCTATGTGACGCCCTCTCCAACGACTTCCACCACAAAATCCTGGACATCCACAACAGCTTCATACCACACACACCCACCACACACACCACTCACTCTCCCAACGCAACCCCCACTCATGATCCCCCCACCACACTCACCACCTGGGCCCCCACCACACACGAAGAAACCGAAAAAAACATGAACTCCATCCGCTCCGGATCCCCCTCCGACCACTGCCCACATCGCATCTACAACAAAGCCAGCCCAACCATCGCCCCCATACTCCGCGACATAATCAACTCCTCCTTCGACACCGCCACCTACCCAAACCCCTGGAAGCACGCGGAAATCACTGCTCTCCTAA
Source organism: Pleurodeles waltl (assembly GCF_031143425.1). Taxonomy (NCBI): domain Eukaryota; kingdom Metazoa; phylum Chordata; class Amphibia; order Caudata; family Salamandridae; genus Pleurodeles; species Pleurodeles waltl. The sequence continues at coordinate 73,100,640 of NC_090442.1, read as the reverse complement.
AAAAAACAAAGCCGACCCAGAGATCCTCTCCAACTATCGCCCCATCTCCCTCCTCCCCTTCCCCGCCAAGGTCGCCGAGAAACTAGACAACACCCGCCTATCCCACTACCTCGAAGAAAACAACACTCTTGGCCCCTCACTATCCAGGTTCCGCAAGAACTACAGCATGGAAACCGCCCTCATCGCATGCACTGACGACATTAGGACCAAAGTCGACAAAGGCGAGACCGTCGCACTCATCCTTCTAGACCTCTCCGCAGCCTTTGACACTGTCTGCCACCACACACTCCGCACACGCCTCCACAACATAGGAATTCCCCACAAAGCCTTAGACTGGCTCACCTCCTTCCTCACCAACTGAACCCAAAGAGTCCGCCTTCCGCCCTTCCACTCCAACACTACCAAGATCATCTGCGGAGTCCCCCAAGGGTCCTCTCTCAGCTCCACACTCTTCAACATTTACATGATCCCCCTAGCCAACATCCTCCGACCTCACGGAATCACTATCCTCTCCTATACAGATGACACCCAACTCATCCTCTCCCTCACCCGCAACCCCACCACCGCCAAAACCAACCTACACGCAGCTCTCCTCGACACCGCCAACTGGATTACAACTAACCACCTCAAGCTTAACTCCAACAAAACCGAGATTATCATCTTCGGGCCCCAACAAAACCATATGGGACGACTCCTGGTGACCCACCGCCCTAGGACCCGCACCCACCTCCGCAAACCACACACGCAACCTCAGCATCATCCTGGACCCCTCCCTCTCCTGCTTCCTCACACTCCGCACTCTAAAAAAAATCCTTCAGATGGATTCCCCCAGAGACCAGGAAGACAGTCACCCATGCATTCATCAGCAGCAGACTAGACTACGGTAACGCCCTCTACGCCGGCACCACACTCAAACTCACACGCAAACTCCAGAGAATCCAGAACACAGATGCGCGCCTCGTCCTTGGCCTCCCCCGCCACAAACGAATCTCACCACACCTCAAAACCCTTCACTGGCTCCCCATAAACAAGAGAATCACATTCAAGATCCTCACCCATGCACACAAATCCCTCCACAACACCGGCTCGACATACCTCAACGAAAGAGTGAACTTTCACACTCCGACCCGCAACCTCCGATCAGCCAACCTCACCCTGGCCACAGTCCCCCACATCCAACGCACCACCACAGGAGGCAGGTCCTTCTCCTACCTCACCCCCAAAACCTGGAACTCCCTCCCCACCAACCTCTGCAAAACCAAAGACCTCCTTGCTCTTCAGAAAGGGCCTCAAGACATGGCTGTTCGAACAGTGACCCTCCTGCCCCCCTCCCCCCCAAGCGCCTTGAGACCCTCACAGGTGAGTAGCGCGCTTTATACATTTTTTGATTGATTGATTGGAAGAATGGGACCAGGTCCAAGAAGCACAGAAGAGTCCAGGGAGGACAGGAGCCCCTGCTAACACGAATCAAGGTGCAAAACAAGAACCACTGGTAAAGAACAACAGTCAGTATTGCACCCAAGAAGATGGATGCAGGTTCCTGGTTGGTGCAGATGATATCCCACACCGGATGGATGATTGCAGTCTGGTTTGCGTCACTGGATTCCGCCAACAAGCCTTAGCCCACGCAAAGCTCATGGTTAGCGGAAAATGGCACTGCCTGGGACCAGAAGGGACCTGGTGGACTCTACCCAGGAGGAGGAGTCAGAGGGGGCTCTCAGCAACTCAGAGAGCCCACAGAAGACCAGCCAGTGCACACAGGAGTCCTCCAGCACAGGGACAAAGGAGTTGCAAAAGGAGGCCCACGCAGCACAAAAACAAAGGATCCCACACTGCCAGAGAACCACTCAGGAAGCTGTGCATTGCAGGAAGGAGTGCTGGGGGCCGGAGTAATATTGTGCACAAAGAATTTCATAGAAGGATGCCAACAAGCCTTGGCAACAAAAAAACATGTGGTGAACAGGGTTACTGTCTTGAGTGGGAAGGCAAGCTCTTACCTCTACTAAAGTTGGACAGTACGACGTCAGGACCATCGGGACCACTTCAGTCCACCACCCGTGATGTAGGATCCATGCAACTCGACAGGAGAGGGGACCCAAGCAAATGGTCGTCATTGCAGAAAGGGGCCTGCTGAAGCAGGGGGGTGACTCCTTCACTCCAAGGGAGATTCGTTCACTCTTCTGGTGCAGGCTGAGGATAGGCCTGTCCTCTGAGGATGCACGACCGGGAAACAGTTGCATTGGCTGGCAAGAGCTGAAGATACAATGTTGCATAAGTCGTCTTTGCTTCGTTGTTGCAGTTTGTGGAGTTCCTGAAGGGTCCAGATGCAGTTTCTTCAGTGAGAAGGTGAAGTAAAGGATGCAGAGGATTCCTGCTGGACTCTTGCAATCCGAATCTGAAGAACCTCCCAAAGGAGAGACCCTAAATAGCCCTGAAAGGGGGATTGGTCAGCTACACAGGTAAGCACCTATCAGGGGACGGCTCTGACACCACCTGCTGGCACTGGCCACTCAGATGCTCCCAGAGTTCGCTGCCAACTTGGAATCCAAGATGGCAAAACACAGGGGCCCTCTGGAGGAGCTCTGAGCACCACACCTGGGGTGGTGATTGACAGGGGAGTGGTCACTCCCCTTTCCTTTGTCCAGTTTCGTGCCAGAGCAGGGACTGGGGGTACCCAAACCGGTGTAGACTGGATTATGCAAGGAGGGCACCAAATGTGCCCTTCAAAGCATTTCCAGTGGCCTGGGGAAGGAAGCTAGCCCTCCCAAGCCTGTAACTCCTATTTCCAAAGGGAGAGAGTGAAACACCCCTCTTCCAAAGGAAATCCTTTGTTCTGCCTTCCTGGGCTTGAGCTTCTCAAGCAACAGGAGGGCAGAAACCTGTCTGAGAAGTGGCAGCAGCTGGGCCTGCGTGGAAAACCTCAGAAGGCTGGAATGGCAATACTGGAGGTCCTCTAAGGAGCACCAAGTGTGCATCAAATCATACAACCAATGCTTGCAAAAGCCTTGGGGTATAATTCCAACATGTTTGATACCAAACATACCTATGTTCGGAGTTACCATTATGTAGCTGGGAATAGGTAGTTACCTATTTCCAGTACACGTGTAAAATGGCATCCCCGTACTCAGGAAGTCTGGGAAAATGGTCCTGGAGGTCGTGGGGGCACCTCTGCTAGTGCGGAGGTGCCCTCACACACAGGTACTCTGCACCCCAACCTCAGGGCTGGAGGGCCTGCTATAGGGGTGACTTATAAGTGACCTGGTTCAGTGTAACTGGCAGTGAAAGGGTGCATGCACCTTTTCACGCAGGCTGCAATGGCAGTCCTGCAGAAGCCTTTGCATTGGCTCCTTATGGGTGGCAAAAGAAATGCTGCAGCCCATAGGGATCCCCTGGAACCCCAATGCCCTGGGTATCTAAGTACCATATACTAGGGACTTATAAGGGGCACCAGTATGCCAATTTAGGGTGAAATACTGGGTTACCAGTATGCAACAACCATAATTTAAGGGAGAGAGCATAACTACTGGGGTCCCGATTAGCAGGATCCCAGTAGACACACTCAAACACACTGGCAAATAGGACAAACTAGGGGTAACCAAGCTAGAAAGAGGCTACTTTCCTACAAGGTTAGCATCCACAATAATGATTTACAAGCTTTTATACACCCACTTTTACATGAATGACTCAAATAGTGAATCAAGAAGTAATTAGCTCATAGTACCTATGCTTATGCCAACTTACGTACAATATCACAAATTCAAGTCAAGGTACTTTGGCCGACGATATTTCGATCCCCTAGACAAGTATCAGGATCATCCTAAGCCTTTGTTAAGCTTGAGTTAAAGGGTTACAGAGTGCTTGTAACCAAAATGGCGAAGATAAATCTGACTCACGTCTCATATGAGTGACAAGGCAATCAATGGAGATCTGAATCTCTAATCAAGCGCTAATGCCATAAAGTAGTAGTAGAGTGGAGTAGCGTCACAGTGTAATAGAGTGGAGTGGCAGAGTGTCGTAGAGTGGAAAGGCATAAGGAAGAGTGAAACTGGAGTAGAGTGAAGGAAAGTAATGTGAAGTGGCATAGAGAAAGTTGGGTAGAGTGTTACAGTGAACATAGTACATTGTTGTATAGTGGAGTGGCATAGAGGGTTGTGCAGTGGCGTTGAGTAGAGTATCGTAGATTGAAGTGGCATAGAGTGGTGTGGAGTGGCGTGGAGTGGAGTAAAGTGGAATGGAGTGGCATATAGGGAGTTGTGTAGGGAGTTCCAGAGTGGAGAAAGTGTTAGAGTTTAATGGAATAGAGTGTCAGAGTCTAGTATCATGGAGTGTAATGTCAGAGTGAAGTGTCATAGAGTGGAGTTGGGTGGTCTGGAGTGAAGTGGCATAGAGTACAGTGGTGCAAAGTAGATTGGTGTAGAGTGTAGTGGTATAGAGTGCCTTGGTTTTGAGTAAAGTGGTGTAGAGTGCATTGGCGAGTACTGCACTGGTTTAGTGTACAGTGCAGTAGCGTAGAGTGGTGAAGAGTCGAGGGGCACAGAGTGGAGTGGCACAGCATAGATTGCAGTGGTTCAGAGTGCTGTGTCATAGAGTGATGCGTTGCATGGTAGAGTGGAGTGGTGCAAGGTAGAGTAGACTGGTGTAGAGTGCAGTGGTGGAGTGCAGTGATGCAGAGTAGAGTGGCATAGAGTGTAGTGGCATATAGTACATTGGTGTAGAGTGTAATAGAGTGTCATATAGTTGAGCGGTGCAGAGTAGAGTGACATGGAGCAGAGTAGAGAGGAGTATAGTTCAGTGGCAGAGTGCAGTGTTGCAGAGTAGAATGTCATAAAGGGCCGTGGTGTAGAGTAGAGTGGCATAGAATGCATTGGTGTAGAGTGCAGTGATGTAGAGTGATGCAGAGTAGAGAAGAGTGGCTTAGAGTACAGTGGTGCAGAGTAGAATAGAGTTGCATAGAGTGCCATGGCATAGAGTAGATTGCTGCAGAGTACAGTATAGTGGTGAAGAGTAAATTGTTGCATAGTGATGTAGAGTGCAGTAGCATAAAGAGGTGCAGAGCAGATTGGAGTGGTGCAGGGTACATTGGCGTGGTGCAGGATAGATTGGATTGGCATAGAGTAGAGTTGTGTAGATTGCAGTGGCATAGAGGAGATGATTTCAAACTAGAGTGGAGTGCCCTACCGTGGAGTGGTGTAGAGTAGATTAGAGTGCAGTGGTGCAGAAAAGAGTGCAGTGGGATAGAGTACAGTGGCATTGAGTGCAGTGGTGCAGAGTAGAGTGGCATGGAGTTCAGTGGCAAAGTGCAATGTTGCAGATTAGAGGGTCGCAGAGTACAGTGGTGTATTGTAGAGTGGCATAGAGTGCAGTGGCATAGAGTGCTGTGGTGCAGAGTACAGTGGCATTGAAAGCAATGGAATAGAGTGCTTTGGTGCAGAGTAGATTGGCATAGAGTGCAGTGGCATAGAGTCCATTGGTTTTGAGTAAAGTGGTGAAGAGTGCACTGGCAGAGTGCAGGGGTGTAGTGTACAATGTTTAGAGTAGAATAGCATAGATTGCAGTGGCGTAGTGTAGAGTGCTGCAGAGTAGAGTGATGTAGAGTGGAGTGGTACAGCACGGATTGCAGTGGCGTAGAGTAGCACAGAGTGGAGAAAAGTGGTGTAGGGTGCAGTGGCATAGGGTAGATTGTTTCAGAGTAGAGTGAAGAAAAGATAGAGAAAAGATAATATACTTCAATATGCTGAAGTATGTAACGATAACAACAACATAAATAATAACACTAGGCATAACGGCCCAAAATGAAATATGGCTTCTCCCTGTTAACCACGCTGCAATCAAGCCCTTCATTACCTAGAAAACAAAACATGAAACCTAAATGTTAGAAAAATATACCCTTCTAATAGCTAAATTATTGTGTGAAAAGGTTAAATCTGGGCTCAATCTCGACTTCACTGTTTCACCAACTGGTGTGATCTTAGGCAAATACAAATATTGTGTTTCGCAGAGTCTCCTTTCTAGCCTGGGGGCATCAGGGTGAGTGGGACTCTGTTTCCTCTTTAGATCTTCCTCATTGTCTTGCAGCTCCCCTTGAAGGCATCCTGCAGTGCTCCTCTTCAAGGCGGCAGGTGATGCAGACAGTAATCATCCAAAACTCTTTTCTCCTCCTCGTGCCCTTTGTTCTTATGAGCACCCTTAATGCCCACAGCTGTGAACAGGACAAACAAAAGGGCAGAGGGCGCAGGGGTCCTCCGGACTCACCTTCATTCTGTTACCATCAGATTGGAGGATGGTCGGTACAGGGCTATTATAAGTAGCGCTTTGGTGCGCTAATGGCCCTCTGAATAATAGATGTGAGAGGGGAAATTATTGTGTCCCCTTGTCCCCCTCACCTTCGTCCCCCGTGTCCTCCACCCTCCAAAATCTGGGGGGGACACATCCCCCGCGTTCTCCACAATTCCTACGCCCATGCATAAGTGTGCTGGTCCCCAAAAATGAGTGCCGGAGGCTCCCAAACGGCAACCACCGGCTCAAACTAAGCAATGGAGGTCTCAGGGCTTTGTGACGTGATTGCGTCTGGTGGTTCTTCCCCAGTGAGCTTGCCCCTGTGCTGCAGCTGGCCTACTAAAGACTCGGGCACCGGCTTACTGCCCTGTTAGATCCTTGCTTAGTACGTCCTTGTACGAGTAAGTAGTAAGGCGGTAATGCGCTGATTACTCACCGGTAACCTTTTCTCCGACCGCCCATGCTTGTCCCAGCACTTGCCTCCCACCCAGCCTGTGATCAGGCCTCAGTCCCCAGCACCGGGCGAGGACGGGCCACGGGTAGGGTCAGGGCATGCCTGAGGGAAAGGAGGAGTTGTTTGAGCAAGGTCACATGGTGCGCACGCAGGCGCACACAACACCACTAGTAAAGACGGGCAGGAGGAAGGGTAATGGCAGGAATTGGCGTATTACCCTTCATCATGACTTGGGTCCTCCTTAACTATGCCTCACAAGCCTTTTTTCCCATGTGCCATTTTTTATTTCAGTTTTAAGCTCTGGGCACCACACTTAAATAACAAGCATTTGCAATACAACAGGTCTGGCATTTGTGAGAGTTCAAGCTATTGGCGTTGTAAATGACAATGTTTTCTACCTATGTGTTTTAGTTTGGAGTGAGGTGGATGTATGAACACACACAGCTGCAGCAGTGTCTAGAGGACTTAGAATGGGGAATTACCACCGGGAACAGAGAGACAGCTGCAGTACTGCCTAGAGGACTTAGAATGGAGGAGTTACAGACGGGAACAGAGAACCAGCAGCAGCACTGCCTACAGGACTAAGAATGAGGAATTACTGATGGGACCAGAGAAGCAGCTAGCAGCACTTCCTTGATAACTAATAATGAGGAATTACCACTGGGACCAGACAAGCAGTTGCCGCACTGTCAAGAGGGCTTAGAATGAGGAATTACAGACAGGGCCAGAGAATCAGCTACCAGCACTGCCTAGAGGATTTAGAATGATGAATTACTGACGGGTCCAGAGAAGCAGCTTTCAGTCTAGAGGACTTAGAGTGAGGAATTACCCATGGGACCAGAGAAGCAGCTGCTGGACTGTGCAGAAGACTCAGAATGAGGAATTACCACTGAGACCAGAGAAGCAGCTAGCAGCATTTCCTAGAGCACTAAGAATGAGGAATTACCACTGGGAACAGAGAAGTGGCTGCAGAACTGTCTAGAGGACGTAGAATGAGGAATTACCACTGGGACCAGAGAAGCAGCTGCTGGACTGTGTAGAAGAGTTAGAATGAGGAATTACCACTGAGACCAGGGAAGCAGCTAGCAGCACTTCCTACAGCACTAAGAATGAGGAATTACCACTGCGACCAGAGAAGCAGCTAGCAGCATTTCCTAGAGAACTAAGAATGAGGAATTACCACTAGGACCAGACAAGCGGCTGCAGAACTGTTTGGAGGACTTAGAATGAGGAAGACTGAAAATGGATAATAGCGTGTCTGTCTGAGGGTGCAAAATACGCACACAGAGCCAATTATTTCTAAAACAGCCTTGGAGGGGAAAGTGGCATGGAAAACATGAATTAAGTACACCCGAGCAAAGGCACAAGAACAAATGAAACTTGAAACTTTCAGCGCCTTTCTAAACATGGTGTTTTCACTGGTGTGGTGTGAACACATTGCTATGGACAACCAAAAGAACACTAAGGCAGCAATGCCGAGACGGGAGGAGGGGCAAACACACGCTGTAACAGGAGGAAGCGTGAACGTGGTGTGATGGCCAACAAAAATGTTCTCTTAGTGAATTCGCCTGGGATGGAACTAAGCAGACGAAAGAGGGAAATTGAGAAAAACGCACCAATAAAAAGGAAGCATTTAAAACAAGAACAAGAAAGGACAAATGGCAATAGTGGGCGTGGTTACAGCCCGTAAACTGAATACAGCATGTCTTGCAGACAGCACATGTGTGCTGCTTACGCTCAACCTAAAAAGCGCCAGGATTCAAGATCCACACTTTTTGGCAGTGTGAGTAAAATGGTAGCAAGGGACAAAGGCTGTGTGAGGGGATCATGGCAGCAGGCCTTTATCTCTGGGAGTCTACAAGGAAAGTCAAAACAGGTGCTTAAACACAATAAAGCCTGAACCTTGCAACACGTCCAACATCGAACAGAAAAGTCTATTTATTTATATAATGCATTTATAGATCACATGATTACCCCTATGGTGGCTTGGTGCTGAGCTACAGGCAGCTATTTACACAAAACACTTATAACTTGAAAAGCCAGGTTTTTAATTTCTGCCTGAAGAGTTAAAGAGTTCTCAGCTGTAATGGGGGAAGAGTTCTAGGCTTTTGCTGCCTGGCATACAAAAGCTATGCCACCCTGACTGCTTCTCCTGATCATAAGCACCCTTAGTAACAAGCACAGGCTAAAGACAATATGGGGGTTATTCTAACTTTGGAGGAGTGTTAATCCGTCCCAAAAGTGACGGTAAAGTGACGGATATACCACCAGCCGTATTACGAGTTCCATAGGATATAATGGACTCATAATACGGCTGGTGGTAAATCCGTCACTTTTGGGACGGATTAACACCTCCTCCAAAGTTAGAATAACCCCCTATGTCTGCTCTTTGAGACCCAATGTCTTCTGGCGATGCTGTAGAAACAAACAAAAAAATAGCCGCAAACATGTAGCTTTGTCATTTTGTAGGTGTACACGTGCATGATTATCTGACCTGAGATGCAACAATAAATAAATAAAAAAGAAGTAGCAAGAAAGCGGTGGCGTGGCACAGTAGCCTATTGCTGCAGGCCCCTCAGTCTTAAAGAGAAGCCTGGGAGCTACGGGTGTGGGGAGTGGGCAAGGGGGTGGGAAGAGTGTGGGGAAGCAACACACAAGTGAGAAAGAAACACAGAGTTTACAACACACAAGAGATAGCAAAAACGGAGCATGGGAGGGATGGCTTTTTGGGGCGAGCGCGAAAACCCGAAAAGGGAGACAGCTGAAGAAACATGCAAGATGGAGTGCTTAAGCAAAAATAATAAAACTAGTTCCCTAATAGTGAGCAGTGGAAGGATAGAAGTAAACCAGTTTTCTTAAAGACATATTTGAACTTTAGAAATAAAGTGACATCTCGTTTCTCTTCTCTTTTCTCCTCCTGTCTCTCTCACTACGTTTGCTCCACCTTCCTTTAAACCTTGAAACACTGAATAAAAATGAAGCCTGAGTGTTCAGTCCTAGAATCCCAGTGAGGGCTGGGGCTTGATTAAGAATTCTCTTGCTATCCCTTCCTGGCATACTTCCCTCACCCAGCTGGGATGCTCACACACACTCTTAGGCCTGGGCAGCATTCTCTGCAGCTGCTGCTTAAGAAGCAAACGCAGCCAGTCAGTCTTGACCTTGCTCCCTATGGGAACAGTCTAGCCCAAACTGCAAAGCCAGGTTGGGGTATCCCCCCTCATCAGCCAGCCTTGCTTGAATCCAGTGGCACAGTGAGCCCAGGACCCAAGTCTGGGCATACCCGGTGCACTTAGGGTGGCAAATGCAAAAACAACAAGGTGAGAGATGGCCGCTGGATTCAAGCTATGGGAGCAGGGCCAGGACTGATGTGCATATGGCTGGGTGCAAACTGGGTTGGCATGGTGGGCAAAAAAACGATGGATTCAGATGTGGCCCAAGCGATTGCCAGTGGCTGAGTTAATTCAAACATTTCATCCATCACTTTGTTGTTTTTGCTTAAGAAGCGGCCACTTGTGCCTGAGGGCTCACAGGACCGCAGAGCTGCATCTTACCTCTGCTTCTAGTGGGTGTTCGGGGCTGGTCCCATGCCTGACACTCCCCTACGCTCTTCGGGACCTTCCTGCTGCAAGAGGCTGACCTGAAGTCCTGCACACAGCCATCCTGTGACAGGGTCCTTATGGCATGACCCTGTCCATCCACCCCTGTGTGTGAAGCACAGGTCATCATCACCCTATAATCAGCTAATGACTTCTCCAGACTATCCTAAGCCCTTGGGACACGTACTGTGGCTTGAAAAGCATCTCAGGACCGAGTGCGCCGCCTTTTGCTTTGTTCAAGATTGTCATGCACTCTGAAAGATTTGGTAGCTGTGCTGTGCATACTTGGAAGCCAGGCAGTCAGGTACAGTGAGTGCAGGCTGGGTGAGCTACTCTGCATACATCCTGGAGAGTACGTTTGCTTTCTGCAAAACTCTCCTGTGCGGCTGAAGCAGATCTGGGTACCACAATGGCCTCGACCAGTTCAGAGCAATGGGGGTCACTGTGATGTTGCACCGCACTAACCGAATGATGACTTTTGGACGTAGGGGAAGTGGAGGAAAGCCTAATTGAATCCCCTCGAATCAAAAGGGTACTGCCCACTGCAGCTGGGCCCTGGGACTTGGACACAAAGGTGTGGCATCCTGCACTTTCATCTGCAGAGTGCCCCTTTCTTCAAAGATGTCTTCTAGGACTCAGCTGTCTATTACCAACTTGTGCTGCTGTAAAATATGTCTACCGAGCTTGCCAGCTTTCCTGTTCTTTAGACTTAGAAAGAGAACTGCCGTCACAGAAATGTCACTCGAAAGTGCCCAGTGAGAAATTAGATGACCTTGTATCGACAGGACTCTTGATCTCGGTCCTCCCTGCTTGTTGATACAGTGCAAGGTGGTCTGGATGTCCATTTGAATCAGATTTGTTGAAGCCACAATGGAAACAAGCATTTGCAATGCAACGGGTCTCGCATTTGCTCGAGTTAGAGCTATTAGCATTGTAAACTCCTACCCGGACTTTTATTGCCACATAAATTGAAAATTAAAAGTACCACAGTTTTACATAAGCGAACCAGTTCACAACACCACGGCCTCCATGAGCATCAGCATGAAGAGACACACAAAAGGGAAAAAAAGTTTGCTTGTAGTCAAACTTATCAGAAAAAGTGCAATTAGCCATGTAACAGGGGCGATGGCCGAGGCGGTAACAAAATCTCCCCAAGGAGGGACAAACGTAAGCCATTTACCAATGTAATCGAAGGATTTTTGAAGGGCAAGCCCACGAACGTGATGTGGGCGTAGTTAAAAGCCCAGATACGTACCAACCCGTCGGAAAAGAGGCTTGCGCACTGCTATGCTCGACCTAAAAAGGAAGGAATTCAAAGCTAGATGAACAGTTATCAATTCTAGCGAGTTGACACAGTAACACGTCTCCATCTGCAACCTTGTGCCATAAGCAGAAACTTCTGCCTTTGCGAGCCTCCAGTGACCCCCCCACCCCTGCAACATTTTCCCTCTCTCGCACCGCCATGCAAGACATTGAATAGCAGAGCCCAACATTCTTATTTTCTCTTCCAAGCCTCCTGTCTTCACTGATCTTCCAGGCATTCTTGCAGTGGACACCTGAAGCCTGGCACTGGAAACTAGAAAAACACACAATGCCATGCTGCCGGTGAGGAATGAGGCTCGTCTTATTGATGGTGCTGTTGAGGCCATCAGAAGAGAAAAAACTTCAAAAATACAGATGACTCTATCCTTTGCAGAAGACACTTTTGTTTGTACTGTGTCTATTGTGAATCCAGATAGTGAATTATTTGTCCTGGGTGAAGGATTCATTTGTTGAGTTGATTTGTAGACCCAACCCAGAGAGAAGACACAGAATTATTTTCATGGCTTTTCAACACGGGTCTGGCCTTCACCAAGCAATCGTCAGGTATGAGTGGACAAATGCTCCCTTCTTCCATAGAGCTGCAGCCATCAGTCCCGTACACTTGGAAGAACATACTTGGTGTTGATTTCACACCAAGTGTGAGGTCATGATATTGATAATACTGGAGACCCTCTTGAAATTGGGGTACGTTCTGTGTGTGTTTCAGGTGGGAATGTGAAAATGAACATCTTGTAGGGCCTATTGGCGCCATCCAGCCTCCCTGACGAAGATGAGGGAACATTTGAAGAAGCACCAGCATGCAACATTTCCCCCTTTTTGACACATTCATTGGCATATTTTGGGTCCAGAATGGTGTGAAAATTCAGACTTTGCCTCATTTTCGGGACCTTGAAATACCACACGTTTATAGTTGTTTCATTTAATTTCTTGCTAACTCGCTTGCAAAGCTGAATTTTTCCTTATCGAGTCAGATATACTAGGAGTTATAGGTCTTGAGAACTTCAGAGCTACGGAAGGCAGTGAAGAATGGAACTTGATTTTTAACGCACCTTCCATAATGTTCAGCATCCATACGTCTGATGTGATCAGAGGGGACACTTCCAACCACATGCCCGCCTTCCAGCGTGTCACAAGAGACGACTGGATGTTGTGCAGCCCAGGCTGTGGATCATGAAGCTCTTAAGGCAAGAGCCAATGTTGTGCAGACTTTCTTGCCTACTTCAAGGATCTGTTTCTCCCTTTTTCACAAGAGCAGAAGAGGTAGAAACCTTGTTTTGGTTTTTAGCTGCAGACAGAAGCAGAGAATCAAGAGTGGGAATTTCCACCCAGAAAGGGACCTAAATCAAGAGGCCTCCTGTAGCCTGTGCACGGGTTTGACAGATGCCGGTGTCAGGTAAGTTGTGCACTGTAGGCTCAAAAAGACCTGGTACCTGGGCTATACTTGGTCTTAGCGTGTGATTTCCGAAGCAAGGTCTCAAAAATAATAGAAATTCCATGGACGTTTGGAGACTCCTCAATAAGAGCTTCTAGTAGCTCCGTTGGTGACCTCGCTGAAGTAGACAATGTTATGCACTGGTGAAACAGTGTGAGGACGTGATTCTGAAGATCTCACAGATAGTGCGATCCTATCCAAAGATGAGCAGAAACAACTTGTAGGAGGAGTACACGACCTGGACCTTTGTGATAAGAATATTCCCTCTTCCTGAGTCGATGACAATGGCGATCCTTCCTTTTCTTTTTCCTTACCCATCCATCTTCTGAAGAATGAGTGTTGATGAGATTCCTTTATTGGTACATCCCTGGTATGCCTTGTGGTGAAAAGTCTGAAAAATTGGAGAAGTAGGCACCACAGGAGTTGCAGCCACATAAAGTGGCATGGTTGTAAGAGGCAACGTCTTGTAAGAAGATGAACCCTCGAGGCCTCTGGGTTTTTGAGAATCGTCATCTGGTCCTCGAATGGACTTGGGTTTACAAGAGGATTGCGCGTGGCCTCTCAGAGTTGCAAAGTTAAGAGGAAGACTCCACTGTGGACTCTGATTTCATTGATGTCAACAAAACCTTTCACAGTGAAGATACACAACCAACAGGACAAATGTTCTGCCAGTGAAAGTTTCCACGTCAAGCTCCTTGATGTCAACCACGGTCACAAACGCCGCTATCTTGTAGAGTGAACTGAGAGCCTGGATGGGGGCCAGGCATAGTCACACCAAAGATGGAGGAAAGGGGGTACTGCTCTCTGGACCCCCTAGCACTGGTAGAATGCGAGGGAAAACAGACTCATTCTCCCTCATGTGCCTTGAGGCAAACTTCCGCCTCTGTCCCAAAGACGCCAATATGACATCTCCAAACGCATTTTACACCTTGTGATGGAGTAACAATCCGGAATCTGGACCTCTTTCCTCCACACTAAGGACAAAGCCAGCATATGACTCTAGAGACAGAGGTGAGAAAAACACCTCAGCGAATAAAAAAGACACACATTTAAAAAAACAAAAAAACAAAACAAAGGTAAACTTTAAAAATGGCGAGTCAAGCGAAATACCCGGCAAAAACATCAGATTTTCAATCAAAAGAAGCCTTAAAAAGGCAGCAGTGGTCCGGGAGAATTCTTAGATGAGCCGGAAACACAAACTTTCTCCCTGACCCTGCACTGCATGATGGGAAGGCTGGCAGCCTTAGAATTCATTATTGGTAGAGAGCCAGCACAGTGTGTGCTCGCCCTGCTGGAGGCTGCTTTCACTTGGCTGCCGGGATGCGTTTTTTAAAACTAAAAAAAAGAATGTAGAAATGATTGCCTCTTTTAGGATGTTTTTTTCTTTGTACATTTATTTGAACACAAAAAAAACCCAAAAAAGAGGTCTTCTGGGAATCCAGCAACATACATGGATCTGTTCTACTGTTCTCAAAGAGAACCATGGACAGTAATTATTAGTATTAATCTTTCCACAGACACCAGGGAAGCATTCATCGTAAGGCTGCTTCAGGTACCGATGGACAGTCATGCAAAGCGTGGCCTGCACTTCTTCTTCAAACTAACAGCAAGTCAGGAGTTCAGAAACTTTGTCTCATCTTTAAAACCCTTCCTCTTCTGACTTCTCCATGGGTTTGGTGAAGTATCTCCCAGTAAGTGCTCCAGGGGAGGCCCCTCATCCCGGTTTGCTGCGGCCTTACACTGAACCTCGCTTTACTGATGTGAATGCCCACGTCCGCAGTAGGACAGGTCTAATGTTACCTCTACCTGGATTCACCTCTGAGGTGTATCTCTGCCTCATCTCACTGGGTTTCAACTAAATGACTGTGCCACTGACCTTGCCAATGCTTATTGGCATCGTGGTGCAAATAGCATGTGCATGTATGGGCGACAATGTGCATGAAAACAGCCAGTGGGATGGGGGTCGGGTCAGGGAGTGCGGTGGGGCATCTGGGAGGGGTTGAAGCGGGGGCGGTGGGGTTTGAGAAGATGTGCACTCACATGGAGTTCACAAAAAAAAACTAATACAAAAAAAAAAAAGTCCCTCTAATATGCCATGGAATTATTTAGCTCATCCTACCAGAACAGTATGACACAGAAAAAAGCTCTTGGGTGAGACAAACACAAGAATGGGGAGGAAGTCTACAGAGTCAAGAGCAGGCAGCTGAGACAGACAACCAAGCCATCCAATCACGAGCTAGGAGCTGATCCAAAGCCCGCCTAAATATGTATTGGAAACAATAGGTCTGCCTCAGGCTGTCAGTAGCCAAGAGCCGTGACAGGCGATGAAGCTATCCATTCACGGGCCGAGGCCCACGCCAAGTACTGCTTTGTATTGGAAACAACAGGTCAGTCTACAAACCGCACTCTTCAACCAGAACTACTAGAGTCAGGCCTCCCTTGAAAGTGTAGCACATCCTAAAGAAGGAAATCAAAAATAATAAGCAGGCCATGCTCAGCATCCGTACACGGGGGGGCGTGAGAGACACGGGGGGGGGGGGGGGGGGGGCGTGAGAGACACGAGGTGGTGTGAGAGACACATGAGAGACACGTGCGGGGGGGTGATAGACACGGGGTGTGAGGACACGCGAGGGGTGTGAGACACAGAAAAGGGGTGTGAGTCAGAAGAGGGGCGTGAGAGACATGAGGTGTGAGAGACGAGAGGTGTGAGAGACGAGAGGTGTGAGAGACGAGAGGCGTGATAGACGAGGGGTGTGGGAGACACAAGGGGCGTAAGACACGCGAGGGGCGTGAGAGACGAGAAGTGTGAGGGACACGAGGGGTGTGAGGGACACGAGGGGTGTGAGGGACACGAGGGGTGTGAGGGACACGAGGGGTGTGAGACATGAGAGGTGTGAGACGCGCGAGAGATGTGAGAGACAAGGGCGTGGGACACGCGAGGGGTGTGGGAGACAAGAGGGGTGTGGGAGACAAGAGGGGTGTGGGAGACAAGAGGGGTGTGGGACACGCGAGGGGTGTGAGGAACAGCAGAGGGGCGTGAGAGACACGCGGGGGGCGTGAGATAGAGTTAGGCTGATCCAGGCCTGTGGGTTTCCCTGTATCACAGTCACTCTCCAAGGCGCTTTCCTGTGCTGTGCCTTAAATCTAAGGCCGGTGTCCCCGGGGCTTCACCCTAATCGTGCAGGACGTTAGTCTGCCGCCTTGAGTTGTTACTGCGTCCGCGTTTAACGCGTTCTCTAATGCTCCTTAAAGCCCTGCTACGTCCCCTCACGTGGGAGCAATATGTTACTGCAAATGAACTGTAACCGTAGCAGAGGCATCCATCAGCGCCAACCCCGGGGAGGCCAATTCCAAACCCATAAATCTGGGGAGCAGACGGCATGCAGCGCCTTCAAAGCATACCAGGCCCCGCCGGCCCACGGGAGCAGCAGGTTACAGACCCTCGGGGGAAGGGGGGGCGCGGGGGCGTCACACACTTCTATCAAACTGCACTTCATCACAATTAGTCTCACAAAACACACAACCCCACCCCTCCTGCAGCCGCACACCCAGGGCTCCTGTGATGTGAAGATGTACCTCTGGGGCCCGACACACCCAGGGCTCCTGTGATGTGAAGATGTACCTCTGGGGCCCGACACACCCAGGGCTCCTGTGATGTGAAGACGTACCTCCGGGGCCCCACACACCCAGGGCTCCTGTGATGTGGAAACGTACATCTGGGGCCCCACACACCCAGGGCTCCTGTGAGGTGAAGATGTAACTCTGGGGTCTGACAAACCCAGGGCTCCTGTGATGTGAAGACGTACCTCTGGGGCCCCACACACCCAGGGCTCCTGTGAGGTGAAGATGTAACTCTGGGGTCTGACAAACCCAGGGCTCCTGTGATGTGAAGACGTACCTCTGGGGCCCCACACACCCAGGGCTCCTGTGATGTGAAGATGTAACTCTGGGGTCTGACAAACCCAGGGCTCCTGTGATGTGAAGACGTACCTCTGGGGCCGACACACCCAGGGCTCCTGTGATGTGAAGATGTACCTCTGGGGCCCCCGCACACTCAGGGCTCCTGAGATGTGGAGACGTACCTCTCGGGCCCGACACACCCAGGGCTCCTGTGAAGTGAAGATGTACCTCTGAGGCCCCACACACCCAGGGCTCCTGTGATGTGGAGACGTACCTCTGGGGCCCCACATACCCAGGGCTCATGTGATGTGAAGATGTAACTCTTGGGCCCGACACACCCAGGGCTCCTGTGATGGGAAGATGTACCTCTGGGGCCCCACACACCCAGGGCTCCTGTGATGTGAAGATGTACCTCTGGGGCCCGACACACCCAGGGCTCATGTGATGTGGAGATGTACCTCTGGGGCCCGACACACCCAGGGCTCATGTGATGTGGAGACGTACCTCTGGGGCCCCACACACCCAGGGCTCCTGTGAGGTGAAGATGTAACTCTGGGGTCTGACAAACCCAGGGCTCCTGTGATGTGGAGACGTACATCTGGGGCCCCACACACCCAGGGCTCCTGTGAGGTGAAGATGTAACTCTGGGGCCTGACAAACCCAGGGCTCCTGTGATGTGAAGACGTACCTCTGGGGCCCCACACACCCAGGGCTCCTGTGATGTGAAGATGTAACTCTGGGGTCTGACAAACCCAGGGCTCCTGTGATGTGAAGACGTACCTCTGGGGCCGACACACCCAGGGCTCCTGTGATGTGAAGATGTACCTCTGGGGCCCGCACACTCAGGGCTCCTGAGATGTAAAGACGTACCTCTGGGGCCCCACACACCCAGGGCTCCTGTGATGTGAAGACGTACCTCTGGGGCCCCACACACCCAGGGCTCCTGTGATGTGAAGACGTACCTCTGGGGCCCCACACACCCAGGGCTCCTGTGATGTGAAGATGTACCTCTGGGGCCCCACACACCCAGGGCTCCTGTGATGTGAAGATGTACCTCTGGGGTCTGACAAACCCAGGGCTCCTGTGATGTGAAGACGTACCTCTGGGGCCCCACACACCCAGGGCTCCTGTGATGATGTGAAGACGTACCTCTGGGGCCCCACACACCCAGGGCTCCTGTGATGTGAAGACGTACCTCTGGGGCCCCACACACCCAGGGCTCCTGTGATGTGGAGACGTACCTCTGGGGCCCTACACACCCAGGGCTCCTGTGATGTGAAGATGTACCTCTGGGGCCCCACACACCCAGGGCTCCTGTGATGTGGAGACGTACCTCTGGGGCCCTACACACCCAGGGCTCCTGTGATGTGAAGATGTACCTCTGGGGCCCCACACACCCAGGGCTCCTGTGATGTGGAGACGTACCTCTGGGGCCCCACACACCCAGGGCTCCTGTGATGTGAAGACGTACCTCTGGGGCCCTACACACCCAGGGCTCCTGTGATGATGTGAAGACGTACCTCTGGGGCCCCACACACCCAGGGCTCCTGTGATGTGAAGACGTACCTCTGGGGCCCCACACACCCAGGGCTCCTGTGATGTGGAGACGTACCTCTGGGGCCCCACACACCCAGGGCTCCTGTGATGTGAAGACGTACCTCTGGGGCCCTACACACCCAGGGCTCCTGTGATGATGTGGAGACGTACCTCTGGGGCCCCACACACCCAGGGCTCCTGTGATGTGAAGACGTACCTCTGGGGCCCCACACACCCAGGGCTCCTGTGATGATGTGAAGACGTACCTCTGGGGCCCCACACACCCAGGGCTCCTGTGATGTGAAGACGTACCTCTGGGGCCCCACACACCCAGGGCTCCTGTGATGTGAAGATGTACCTCTGGGGCCCCACACACCCAGGGCTCCTGTGATGTGGAGACGTACCTCTGGGGCCCCACACACCCAGGGCTCCTGTGATGTGGAGACGTACCTCTGGGGCCCCACACACCCAGGGCTCCTGTGATGTGGAGACGTACCTCTGGGGCCCCACACACCCAGGGCTCCTGTGATGTGAAGACGTACCTCTGGGGCCCTACACACCCAGGGCTCCTGTGATGTGGAGATGTACCTCTGGGGCCCCACACACCCAGGGCTCCTGTGATGTGAAGATGTACCTCTGGGGCCCCACACACCCAGGGCTCCTGTGATGTGGAGACGTACCTCTGGGGCCCCACACACCCAGGGCTCCTGTGATGTGGAGACGTACCTCTGGGGCCCCACACACCCAGGGCTCCTGTGATGTGGAGACGTACCTCTGGGGCCCGACACACCCAGGGCTCCTGTGATGATGTGAAGATGTACCTCTGGGGCCCCACACACCCAGGGCTCCTGTGATGTGAAGATGTACCTCTGGGGCCCGACACACCCAGGGCTCCTGTGATGTGGAGATGTACCTCTGGGGCCCCACACACCCAGGGCTCCTGTGATGTGGAGATGTACCTCTGGGGCCCGACACACCCAGGGCTCCTGTGATGTGAAGATGTACCTCTGGGGCCCCACACACCCAGGGCTCCTGTGATGTGGAGACGTACCTCTGGGGCCCCACACACCCAGGGCTCCTGTGATGTGAAGACGTACCTCTGGGGCCCTACACACCCAGGGCTCCTGTGATGATGTGAAGACGTACCTCTGGGGCCCCACACACCCAGGGCTCCTGTGATGTGAAGACGTACCTCTGGGGCCCCACACACCCAGGGCTCCTGTGATGTGGAGACGTACCTCTGGGGCCCCACACACCCAGGGCTCCTGTGATGTGAAGACGTACCTCTGGGGCCCTACACACCCAGGGCTCCTGTGATGATGTGGAGACGTACCTCTGGGGCCCCACACACCCAGGGCTCCTGTGATGTGAAGACGTACCTCTGGGGCCCCACACACCCAGGGCTCCTGTGATGATGTGAAGACGTACCTCTGGGGCCCCACACACCCAGGGCTCCTGTGATGTGAAGACGTACCTCTGGGGCCCCACATACCCAGGGCTCATGTGATGTGAAGATGTACCTCTGGGGCCCGACACACCCAGGGCTCCTGTGATGTGGAGATGTACCTCTGGGGCCCCACACACCCAGGGCTCCTGTGATGTGGAGATGTACCTCTGGGGCCCGACACACCCAGGGCTCCTGTGATGTGGAGACGTACCTCTGAGGCCCCACACACCCAGGGCTCCTGTGATGATGTGAAGATGTACCTCTGGGGCCCGACACACCCAGGGCTCCTGTGATGTGGAGACGTACCTCTGAGGCCCCACACACCCAGGGCTCCTGTGATGTGGAGACGTACCTCTGGGGCCCCACATACCCAGGGCTCATGTGATGTGAAGATGTAACTCTTGGGCCCGACACACCCAGGGCTCCTGTGATGGGAAGATGTACCTCTGGGGCCCCACACACCCAGGGCTCCTGTGATGTGAAGATGTACCTCTGGGGCCCGACACACCCAGGGCTCATGTGATGTGGAGACGTACCTCTGGGGCCCCACACACCCAGGGCTCCTGTGATGTGGAAATGTACCTCTGGGGCCCGACACACCCAGGGCTCCTGTGATGTGGAGATGTACCTCTGGGGCCCGACACACCCAGGGCTCATGTGATGTGGAGACGTACCTCTGGGGCCCCACACACCCAGGGCTCCTGTGATGTGGAGATGTACCTCTGGGGCCCGACACACCCAGGGCTCCTGTGATGTGGAGACGTACCTCTGGGGCCCCACACACCCAGGGCTCCTGTGATGTGGAGACGTACCTCTGGGGCCCGACACACCCAGGGCTCCTGTGATGTGGAGACGTACCTCTGAGGCCCCACACACCCAGGGCTCCTGTGATGTGGAGACGTACCTCTGGGGCCCGACACACCCAGGGCTCCTGTGATGTGGAGACGTACCTCTGAGGCCCCACACACCCAGGGCTCCTGTGATGTGGAAATGTACCTCTGGGGCCCGACACACCCAGGGCTCCTGTGATGTGGAGATGTACCTCTGGGGCCCCACACACCCAGGGCTCCTGTGATGTGGAGACGTACCTCTGGGGCCCCACACAGTGATGCACAATAACAGGAAAGCAAGATTTTTTCTTTACCATAGAGGATAATAATTTAAAAAACAAAAAACTCTTTTTGTTAAAGAATCGCTCAATCAACAGCAGTGAAGCAGCATATTGCACAAGATATTGCTCGCCATATGACATGGATAACTGTTTTTGGTCAAACGTTGCAGACAACAGAACATGGTACAATCTGTTCTCTAGCACACAAATTATTTTCTCATTGGACCCGGGGGCACATGAATACTACTTTTGGACGCCCACCGCTCCCCCTATATTTGCAAGTCTCGATAGCTGTTCCATCCACTGCAGACCTTCTACCATTTGTGTGGGGACCCCCTACTGAGGTACACTACATGTTCAGCCCTTCGGCGCCAATCAAAGTCTGTTTCCGAGTCAGTCGCCCACAGTGGAAGGGGGGATTCCCAATACCCTTGCTACATTATGCTTCGCGACACTTGCTGCTAGTACAAGCCAAATCCTCTGATATCTGGGCCATTGCACCTCACCGGCGATGTTAAGGAGGATCCATTTAACCTCCAAAGGGATTTCGAGGCCCGGTTCATGATACGTACCACTTCTTCCCAGTATTGCTGGATTTTAGGACACCCCGCAATATATGGAATAAAGTTCCTTCCTGCTCGCATTCTCTGAGACACAGTGGGGTGAGTGCTCTCCCTATGCGATGCAGTTGTGTTCGGGAGTAGTATGCTCGCCTAAGGCGGGTTCGCATGGCAACTTCCCTGGGACTCTGTATAGACTTGCTCCAGTCTTCATCCTCGAGCGATCCTACATCCTGTTCCCACACTATCCTATTAGAGCAGTAGTTCCCAACCTTATGACTTCTGTGGACCACCACTTTATCCTTATTGGACCCTGGAACTGAATCATTATTGAAATCTGAGGATCCCCCACTGAGTCATTACTGAAAACTGGGGGCCTAATCAGTTGATATTCTTAAATTTTCTAAGCAGTCGCTGACACCCTGAGGAGGCTTCGCGGACCCCTAGGGGTCCCCGGACCACAGGTTGGGAACCACTGTATTAGAGGATAATAATTAAATAAGAAGAAGAATGAAAGGACACAGTACCCTGTTGGGTCAGCCATGCAAGGTAAGGAGCTAAATCAAAGAGGCCAGTTTTCGTTAAGCCACATGATGAGAAGTGATCATACACATGGATATGGGGAACGTTAAAATTCACAAACAGGTGCTCAAGGGACAGGCCCGGGAACACATCAGTATTGAAAATGTCACTTACCCAGTGTACATCTGTTCGTGGCATCAGTCGCAGTAGATTCGCATGTTTTGCAATAGCTCGCCATCTGGTGTTGGGCCGGAGTGTTACAAGTTGTTTTTCTTCGAAGAAGTCTTTCGAGTCACGGGACCGAGTGACTCCTCCTTTTGTCTCCATTGCGCATGGGCGTCGACTCCATCTTCGATTGTTTTTCCCCGCAGAGGGTGAGGTAGGAGTTGAATTGTAGTAATAGTGCCCATGCAATGGAGTGACTAAGTATGCACCTATTTAAGGTTGAGATGATACATATATAAATAATTGAAGGTAACTTCCAAACTGCTACAGGCTCCCGGGGAGGCGGGTGGGCACATGCGAATCTACTGCGACTGATGCCACGAACAGATGTACACTGGGTAAGTGACATTTTCAGTTCGATGGCATCTGTCGCTGTAGATACGCATGTTCTGCATAGACTAGTAAGCAGTTATTTCCCCAAAAGCGGTGGCTCAGCCTGTAGGAGTGGAAGTAGTCTGAAATAATGTTCTTAATACGGCTTGACCTACTGTGGCTTGTTGTGCGGATAACACGTCTACACAGTAGTGCTTGGTGAATGTGTGAGGCGTAGACCATGTGGCTGCCTTACATATTTCTTGCATTGGGATTTTTCCTAGAAAGGCCATGGTAGCACCTTTCTTTCTGGTTGAGTGTGCCCTTGGTGTAATGGGCAGCTGTCGTGTAGCTTTAAGGTAGCAGATTTGGATGCATTTAACTATCCATCTGGCTATACCTTGTTTTGATATTGGGTTTCCTGCATGAGGTTTTTGAAATGCAATAAATAGTTGTTTAGTCTTTCTGATGTTTTTTGTTCTGTCAATGTAATACATCAATGCTCTTTTGACATCTAATGTATGTAGTGCCCTTTCAGCTACGGTATCTGGCTGTGGAAAGAACACTGGAAGTTCCACTGTTTGATTTAGATGGAACGGTGAAATAACCTTTGGCAAAAATTTAGGATTGGTCCTTAGGACGACCTTATTCTTGTGTAGTTGTATAAAAGGTTCCTGTATTGTAAACGCCTGAATCTCGCTTACTCTTCTTAGGGAAGTAATGGCGATGAGAAATGCCACCTTCCAGGTTAGGAACTGTATGTCGCAGGAGTGCATGGGTTCAAAAGGTGGACCCATAAGTCTAGTTAGGACAACATTTAGGTTCCATGAAGGAACAGGTGGTGTTCTTGGTGGTATAATTCTCCTAAGGCCCTCCATGAATGCTTTAATGACTGGTATCTTATATAGGGAAGTTGAATAGGTAGTCTGCAGGTATGCAGATATTGCTGCAAGGTGTATTTTAATGGAAGAGAAAGCCAGGTTAGATTTTTGTAAGTGAAGCAAGTAACCCACTACATGTTCTGGAGTTGTGTGTAATGGTTGTATTTGATTAACATGGCAGTAGCAAACAAACCTCTTCCATTTACTTGCATAGCAGTGCCTGGTGGATGGCCTTCTGGCTTGTTTTATGACTTCCATACATTCTTGGGTAAGTTGTAAGTGCCCGAATTCTAGGATTTCAGGAGCCAGATTGCTAGATTCAGCGATGCTGGATCTGGGTGTCTGATCTTTTGGTTGTGCTGTGTCAACAGATCTGGCCTGTTGGGCAATTTGATGCAGGGTACTACTGATAGGTCTAGCAGCGTTGTGTACCAGGGTTGCCTTGCCCAAGTTGGTGCTATCAATATGAGTTTGAGTTTGCTTTGACTGAGTTTGTTTACCAGGTAAGGAAGGAGAGGGAGAGGAGGAAAAGCGTAAGCAAATATCCCAGACCAGTTCATCCATAGGGCATTGCCTTGGGATTGTTCGTGTGGGTATCTGGATGCGAAGTTTTGGCATTTTGCGTTCTCCCTTGTCGCAAACAAGTCTATCTGAGGTGTTCCCCAGAGTTTGAAATAAGTGTTCAGAATTTGGGGGTGAATTTCCCATTCGTGGACCTGTTGGTGATCTCGAGAGAGATTGTCTGCGAGTTGATTTTGGATCCCTGGTATAAATTGTGCTATTAGGCGAATTTGGTTGTGAATTGCCCAACGCCAAATCTTTTGTGCTAGCAGGCTTAACTGCGTGGAGTGCGTCCCCCCCTGCTTGTTTAGATAATACATTGTTGTCATGTTGTCTGTTTTGACGAGAATGTATTTGTGAACTATTATTGGTTGGAAAGCTTTTAGTGCTTGAAAAACTGCTAGAAGTTCTAGGTGATTTAAATGCAGTTTTGTTTGATGTACGTTCCATTGTCCTTGTATGCTGTGTTGATCGAGGTGTGCTCCCCACCCTGTCATGGAAGCATCTGTTGTTATTACGTATTGTGGCACTGGGTCTTGGAAAGGCCGCCCTTTGTTTAAATTTATGTTGTTCCACCATAGAAGCGAGAGGTAAGTTTGGCGGTCTATTAACACCAGATCTAGAAGGTGACCCTGTGCTTGTGACCATTGTGATGCTAGGCACTGTTGTAAGGGCCTCATGTGCAGTCTTGCGTTTGGGACAATGGCTATGCATGAAGACATCATGCCTAGGAGTTGTAGTACCATCTTTGCGTGTATCCTTTGTGTTGGATACATGCGTTATATGATGGTGTTGAAATTTCGAATTCTTTGTGGACTTGGAGTGGCTACTCCTTTTGATGTGTCTATTATGGCTCCCAGGTATTGTTGTACCTTGCGCGGCAGAATTTTGGATTTTGTGAAATTGACGGTGAACCCTAGTTTGAAGAGGGTTTGTATGATATGATTTGTGTGATCTGAGCACTGTATTAACGAATGGGCCTTGATTAGCCAGTCGTCTAGATATGGGAACACATGTATTTGCTGCCTTCTTATGTGTGCAGCGACTACCGCTAGGCATTTGGTAAAGACTCTTGGTGCGGTTGTTAATCCGAAAGGCAGTACCTTGAATTGGTAATGTATTCCTTTGAATACAAACCTTAGGTATTTCCTGTGCGATGGGTGTATTGGTATATGGAAATAAGCATCCTTGAGGTCTAAAGTTGCCATGTAGTCGTGTAGTTTTAGCAATGGCAATACTTCTTGTAGTGTGACCATGTGAAAGTGGTCTGATTTGATGAAAGTGTTCACTACTCTGAGGTCTAGGATTGGTCTCAGCGTTTTGTCCTTCTTTGGTAGCAGAAAGTACAGTGAGTAAACTCCTGTGTTTATTTGTGTGTTTGGCACTAATTCGATTGCATTCTTTTGCAATAGTGCCTGCACTTCTATCTCCAGGAGATTGGAATGGTGTGTTGTCAAATTTTGTGCTTTTGGTGGTATGTTTGGAGGGAATTGTAGAAATTCTATGCAATAACCATGTTGGATAATTGCTAGAACCCAAGTGTCTGTAGTGATTTCCTCCCATGCTTTGTAATAATGACTTATTCTTCCCCCCACTGGTGTTGTGTGGAGGGGGTGAGTGACATGTGAGTCACTGTTTAGTAGTAGGGGTTTTGGGGCTCTGAAATCTTCCTCTATTTCTAGGGAATTGCCCTCCTCTATATTGTCCCCGAAAACCTCCTCTATACTGTCCCTGGTAACTGGACGGTGTTGCTTGTGAGGTGCTGGCTTGTGTGCTCTGACCCCGAAACCCCCCTCGAAAGGGCGTTTTACGGAATGTGCTGTAATTCCCTCTGCTCTGCGGGGAGTAGAGTGCGCCCATGGCTTTGGCAGTGTCCGTATCTTTTTTGAGTTTCTCAATCGCTGTGTCCACTTCTGGACCGAACAGTTCTTTTTCATTAAAAGGCATATTGAGAACTGCTTGTTGAATCTCTGGTTTAAATCCAGACGTTCGGAGCCATGCATGCCTTCTGATAGTTACAGATGTATTAATTGTCCGTGCAGCTGTATCTGCAGCGTCCATGGAGGAGCGGATCTGGTTGTTGGAAATGGTCTGTCCCTCCTCAACCACTTGTTTTGCCCTATTTTGTAAGTCCTTGGGCAGATGTTCAATGAGATGTTGCATCTCGTCCCAGTGGGCTCTGTCATAGCGCGCAAGTAGTGCCTGGGAGTTCGCGATGCGCCACTGGTTTGCAGCTTGTGCTGCGACTCTTACCAGCTGCATCGAACTTGCGGCTTTCTTTATCTGGGGGTGGTGCCTCTCCAGATGTGTGAGAGTTGGCCCTTTTCCTAGCTGCTCCTACAACGACAGAGTCTGGTGGCAGCTGTGTAGTGATGAAAACCGGGTCTGTAGGAGGCGCCTTATACTTTTTTTCCACCCTTGGTGTGATTGCCCTACTTTTGACCGGCTCCTTAAAGATTTCTTTTGCGTGCCGGAGCATACCAGGGAGCATAGGCAGGCTTTGGTATGAGCTGTGGGTGGAGGAGAGTGTGTTGAATAAAAAATCATCCTCGACCTGTTCTGAGTGGAGGCTTACGTTGTGAAATTGTGCTGCTCTAGCCACCACTTGAGAATACGCGGTGCTGTCTTCTGGTGGAGATGGCTTCGTAGGGTATGCCTCCGGACTGTTATCTGACACTGGGGCGTCGTATAGGTCCCATGCGTCTTGATCTTGGTCACCCTGGCTTATGGTGGTGTGAGCTGGGGAGTGTGATGGAGTTCGTGCTGGTGAGACGTTAATCACGGGCGGAGGAGAGGGTGGTGGGGTAACTCTTTTCACCACTTTTGGTTGTGGTGTCTGTTCAGTCTGGAACTCCAACCTTCTCTTTCTCCTAATGGGGGGAAGGGTGCTTAGTTTTCCTGTCCCCTGCTGTATGAAGATACGCTTTGCGTATGGTCCACATCAGTTGCTTGTAGCTCTTCCTCAAACCTATGCTTTTGCATTTGGGAGGTTAGCGAGTGCTCTTCTGTATAAGAGCCTGAAGCTGGGTCGCTTGCAGTTTGTTTCGGCATCGAAACCCTGTCTGCGTGTTTTTTCGGCTCCGAGGTGACTTTTTTCTTTTTCGGGGCCGAAACCTCTCGGCGTCGATCTTCTTCGGTGCCGCTGTCTCGGCGTCGAGCCGTGTCCACACCGGCATCTCGGTGTCGAGGCTTGTCTCCAGCACTTTCTCGTCCCGAGAAGGCTGCGTGCCGGTGTCTCGACCGGAGTCGGACGACCTCGGCACTCTTTGGGCCTTTTTCGGTGCCGACGGTCGGTCACCGAATTTATGGGTGGAGCCATGGCCGGATGGCAGTGGCGTCCCCTGGGCCTTGTAAATCTTTCTCTGTGTGGTTTTCGACGTCTTACTCACGGTTTGTGTATCGTCGAATCCTTCGGAGTCCGATTCTTGGATCGAGAAGGTACCTTCCTCTTCCTGCTCCTCGAACTCTCGGTGGGCTGTCGGCGCGGACGCCATCTGAAGTCTTCTGGCTCGACGGTCTCGGAGTGTCTTTCGGGACCGGAACGCACGACAGGCCTCACAGGTGTCTTCACTGTGCTCAGGTGACAGGCACAGGTTACAGACCAAGTGTTGGTCTGTATAGGGGTATTTATTGTGGCATTTGGGGCAGAAACGGAACGGGGTCCGTTCCATCGGCGTTCTTCAGCACGCGGTCGGGCCGACCAGGCCCCGACGGGGGATCGAAAAACTACCCCGAAGGGCACCGGAGCTCTTCGATCTTCGATGCGGTGTGGAATCTAAGTACGCCGATCCCGAACGCAACAATACCGACGAAAATCTTCCGAAATTAGCTAATTTTCCGTTCCGAAACTCGGAGCGACAGGAACATGTCCGAACCCGATGGCGGAAAAAAAACAATCAAAGATGGAGTCGACGCCCATGCGCAATGGAGACAAAAGGAGGAGTCACTCGGTCCCGTGACTCGAAAGACTTCTTCGAAGAAAAACAACTTGTAACACTCCGGCCCAACACCAGATGGCGAGCTATTGCAAAACATGCGTATCTACAGCGACAGATGCCATCGAACATAATGTTTCAGTCATTAAAATACTCCTGAGATTGTATACAATTTTTGACTGTACTTATCAGGTCATGGCACTAGAGAGGAGCCATTTCTGTGATAATAAAGATAATGTTTCTAGAAAGCTAGGATGTAGACTTGTTTATGTGCTACAAAATGTATTGCATCTGAAAAAGTAAGTCACGACCCCCAACAACTGTCAGGTCACTTCAATCTTGTTTATAACCAGTGGTTTTGAGAATTAAAATCCATAGTGAAATTTAGGAAACTTTGGAGGACCAGAATTTTTTCCTACTTGATAGTTAGCTGCATGTGTTTGGGTGAAGCAACTTCTACTGTTGCCACTTAAGTCTTAATGTGCCAATATACCTTTCGGTGAATGTGTTCTTTATAAATATTAAAAATAAAATTAAATAAAGAAAAAGAAAAACATGTTGGTGAGGCAAGTGACTGAGTATGTCTGAAAGGGCGTCTGATAACTACATACTCTCTGGGTGAGATGAAATGAAAGGGTAAGTACAGGATATAAGGGATCCCTTGAAGGTTTAGAAGGGTGTCTAAGATTCAGTCGCAATAGGACATTCTGCTATATTAAAAAAAGTGCTAAATCAGGAGGCGAACTGAGAGGCGGAACCTTTTTCACTGAACTATCCTGATGGAAAAGGAAATTCAACCAGATTATTCTCCTCCAAAATTCACATTGTGCAGTACCAGCAAACACCTAATCCGTCCCGTTAGTACCAAATGACAAGTGCCCGGAGCGACTTCAAGTCTTTCTCAATTCCCAGCAACGGCACAAATTTGAAACTTTGGTGGAAGGATTTATTCCGAAAGACAGTAATTATACAGGGCAACTATATACATGTGGCTCTTGATAAATTAGGACAAAGGGACAGGACAACAAGATATTGTTTTTTGTTTAATTTGGCGTATGATGTTATTGCAGCCTAGGCTAGAAAAAGAACTCTAGGCCAGTGCTTCTTAAGCTTTTTACTCCTGTGGCCCCCCACTTACTCATCACTGTAACCCAGGGACCCCCCCAGAGTCATTGCTGGAATCCGGGGTCCCCCAATGAGTTATTACTGGAGGCCAAGGACTCTAGCCACAAAACCATACCGCAAAACAGTAAAACAAGCATTCATCAAACAAATGCACAAACGAGAAAATATTTTACTTAATTCACAAACAATCATAAAAAGATCCCATTAAAATTTAAAATTAGGAAGGTTGGAGCCAGTCTACATTGAAATGAGACCCTCATCGTCACTCTGCTTCTTTATTCATACACACTCTATTAAACTGGTAATATTATCTAATTTTCCAAGTAGTTGCGGACCCCCTGAGCAGGCTTCGCTGACGTGCAGGGGTCCCCGGACTACAGATTAAGACATTTAAAAGGACTGGGCCCCGGGTATCTCTGCACTCACATCCCAACCCCCCACTACATGAGCCTTTATGAGAGGCAGGTAACAGGGCAGCTGTTGAGAAACCCTGGGACACAACACCAGGACTTAGATTAGTAGACACCTAATATTGACAGAAAAGTAGGTCCTAAAATTAATTAACAGCCAAACAATATAGGTTTGAAATAAGCTAACAGATTGGCA
Source organism: Pleurodeles waltl (assembly GCF_031143425.1). NCBI lineage: Eukaryota > Metazoa > Chordata > Amphibia > Caudata > Salamandridae > Pleurodeles > Pleurodeles waltl. The sequence continues at coordinate 73,070,838 of NC_090442.1, read as the reverse complement.
GCAGTGTTGATGCAGATCAGATTCCGTATTTACTGTCACACCTGAGGAACCTTTGAAAATATGATACAGTATAATAATTTAGCACACAGGTATTACAGTAAATATCAAAGAGACACACCTTGATGTTTAAAAATGACATCTGAGCTTGCTTCAAAAGGACACGAGCAACATTATTTCACTCCAAATACACAAAGGGAGTAATTCAAGTCTACTGGGAATTGATTAACAATTAGAAGAACAAAGAGAGACTTGATTCCAAACCATGTACTTTCCCTAAAGGTAAGAGACACTTGAGATGAAGGACAGCTTACTGTATGTCAGATACACAGAAGGGGACCATCTTGTGGGAAACTGTCAATAACTACACTTGTTTTGACAAGACACTGAAAGATCTCTGAGCGATGGGAATAGTTTGACTCCCTCTTCTGTGTTATGGGACATTCTGGCCTCAACATGGGGTTCCCTTATAAGAAAAGGTACATGCGAAGTTTTAGAAATAACACAATCCATTATTCTAACATTTCTATGGTTAGGAGGACAACCTTCTGTTTGTGGTTCCCATGGAAACAGGGTCTCCCTTCTGTCCAAGTCACTTGTCACAGGAATCTGGAAAAGGGTCAGTCGTAGACTGATCTTCTCCGGTGACATCAGTAACTTTCCTAGATAGGTCAAGAAAATGAAAGATGTTGCACTAGAGAACTCACAGTGCGACGCGGGGTGTCACATGCAGCTTAGGAGAGCAAAGTTAGCGTCAGACACTGACAACAAAGTCTACAATTAGAAAGCAACTGCTATTACTAGGGGCAGTTCGTTCAGTTGTCTCCTTCCATCTGTACCTAGGAGTGCTCTGCTCTCTGACCTTGTAGGATACTAGAACAACTACCATTGTCTGAAAGCTACAAATTGCAGCCGTTTCAGAAGAAAATGTTAGCTTTCGGTTGCCAGACTTCTCAAGCTTTGGTATAGTTCATCGAGTTTTACGCTCTGAGCCTCCACCCACTGTCAGACTCCGAATTCCCGGGTAAATGTTACCCAGCAGTACTAAATAACACATCTGTGATTGTAGCCTATCCACCTCATTGTTTGGGTCTATGCTGTAGCCAATGAGATGGGAGAATTCAAACTTAACACTTACATGCCTCCTTACAACAGATGTCTGTAGTGAAAGATTAGAGTACATTAAATATTAGCAAGGTGTCTCGGGCGGAAGAAGGATCATTTTAGGTCAGACGTTATTTATGTCAGGAAGACAAAATCTATTTGTCATGTGTATCTTACTAAAAAAGCAACTGACCAACCTGGCATTAACAGCTGGAGCTTCAAAGTACAGATACTGAGCCCTTTGGGCAGAGGTGAGATCTAGTGGCCCCCAACTCAGGGACCCGAGCTAAAACCCCGGGGTAGAGAATTTTAGCACGCACCTACAACAGAAAATAAGTAGATCGAACAATATGTCTACATGATGAATTGGAAGAAATGCTATAACCAAAACAATCCAGATACTTTCTGTTTAGTTTGATGTATAGAGTGAGGTGCATGCGGTCGGGGTGGGGCACGAAGATTTCCCGCACAGAGACATTCCCACAGGAGGAGAGAGAGGGGTTCGCCCTGCCAGCAGGGTTGCATGCTAGTGCCTCGAGCAGGGACAGCCCTTTAAGGGGCACTAGCCTCCTCAGGTAGTGACTGCCTCTTAGGAGCATTGGTCTCAAGCAGTGACATGCTCTTAGGAGCACCGGTCTCAAGCAGTGATGCACTCGTAGGAGCACCGGTCTCAAGCAGTGATGCACTCGTAGGAGCACCGGTCTCAAGCAGTGATGCACTCGTAGGAGCACCGGTCTCAAGCAGTGACCGCCTCTTAGGAGCACTGGTCTCAAGCAGTGACCACCTCTTAGGAGCACTGGTCTCAAGCAGTGACAGCCTCTTAGGAGCACCGGTCTCAAGCAGTGATAGCCTCTTAAGAGCACTGGCCTCAAGCAGTGACAGCCTCTTAGGAGCACCGGTCTCAAGCAGTGACCGTCTCTTAGGAGCACCGGTCTCAAGCAGTGACAGCCTCTTAAGAGCACCGGCCTCAAGCAGTGAAAGCCTCTTGAGAGCACCGGTCTCAAGCAGTGACGGCCTCTTAGGAGCACCGGTCTCAAGCAGTGACCGTCTCTTAGGAGCACTGGTCTCAAGCAGTGACGCCCTCTTAGGAGCTCCGGTCTCAAGCAGTGACGTCCTCTTAGGAGCACCGGTCTCAAGCACTGACGTCCTCTTAGGAGCACCAGTCTCAAGCAGTGACGGCCTCTTAGGAACACCGGTCTCAAGCAGTGACGGCCTCTTAGGACCACCGGTCTCAAGCAGTGACTTCCGCTTAGGAGCACCGGTATCAAGCAGTGACGCTCCCTTAGGAGCACCGGTCTCAAGCAGTGACAGCCCTCTCAGGAGCACCGGTCTCAAGCAGTGACAGCCCTTTTAGAGACACTAGCATCAGGCAGTGACAGCCCGCTCAGGGACACTAGCCTCAAGCAGTGACAGCCCTCTCAGGAGCACTAGTCCCACCTAGTGACAGCAGTATGTGGCATGCACTGCTTTCCACTAGTGACAACAATATGAGACATGCACTCCCTTCCACTGCTGACAATAGGATGAAGCATGCACCATTTGCTGCTAATAATACTTGCATAAGGCATGCACTGCTCTCTATTAGTGACAGTTGAATGAGGCATGCATCACTCTCCTCTGGTGGCAGTGCTATGAGCCGCTTGTCACTACTGAGAGTATCTTGCGTTATGCATCACTCTCCTCTAGTGACAGTAGTATGGGCCATGCGTCGCTTCCCACGAGTGACAGTCAAATGAGGCATGCACTGATCTCCACTGAAGACAGCAGAAAGTGGCTTGGACTGCCCTCCAGCAGGGACAGCAGCATGAAGCATGCATTGCTCTCTATTGGCGACAGTTGAATGAGGCATGCATCACTCTCGAGTGAAAGACGTGATCGGCATGTGTTGCTTGTCTCTAGTGACAATACCCTGAATCATACGTCGCTCATTTCTAGTAAGAGTACCCTGAATCATACATCGCTAATTTCTAGTGACAGTATCCTGAAGCATGCATCGCTCAACTCTACTGAGAGTTGAATGAGGCATGCATCGCACACCTTTAGTGACAGCAGGATGCGGTGTGCATCACTCTCCTCTAGTGACAGCAGTATGGGGCGTGCATCACTTGTCTCTAGTGACAGTCGTACGGGGTATGCTTCGCTCTCCACAAGTGACACCAGAATGGGGCACGCACTGCTTTGAACTCCTAGAGGTGCTCTATCAGCGAGAGGCATGTAGCACTACTTGACACTAATAAAGGTACTTTGGACCACGCATCGCTCACCTCTAGTGGCAATACCATGAGGCATCAATCAATCAATCAATCAGACATTTGTTAAGCGCGCTACTCACCAGCTAGGGTCTCAAGGCAGAGGGGCGGGAGGGGGGTTCTACTGCTCGAACAGCCAGGTCTTGAGACGCTTCCTGAAGGTCGGGAGGTCCTGGGTCAGACGAAGGTTGATGGGGAGGGAGTTCCAGGTTTGGCAGCGAGGTGAGAGAAGGATCTGCCGCCGATAGTGGTACGGCGGATGTGGGGGATGGTGGTGAGGCTGGCGGAGTGGAGCTGGCGGGTGGGGACATGGAAGTGGAGGCGCTCATTGAGGGAGGCAGGGCCGGCGGCGTGAAGAGCCTTGTGAGCGTGGATCAGGAGTTTGAAGAGGATCCTTTTGTTGATGGGGAGCCAGTGAAGGTCTCTGAGGTGGGCTGAGATGTGTTCGTGGCAAGGGAGGTTAAGAATGAGGCGTGCTGAGGCGTTCTGAATGCGCTGAAGTTTCCTCTGGAGCTTGGCTGTTGTTCCCGCGTAGAGTGCGTTGCCGTAGTCCAGTCTACTGCTGACGAGGGCGTGGGTGACCGTTCTTCTGGTTTCAATGGGGTTCCATCTGAAGGTCTTGCGAAGCATGCGGGGGGTGTTGAAGCAAGAGGCTGAGATGGCGTTGACTTGCATCGCTCCCATCTAGTGACAGTACTATGAGGCATGCATTGCTTGTCTCCAGTAACAATACCATGAATAATGCATTGCTCGCCTTTAGTGAGAGTAGCATGAGACATGCATCGCTCATCTTTAGGAACAATACCATTAGTCATGCATCGTACGCCTCTAATGACAAAACAATGAGGCATGCATTGGTCACTTCTAGTAACAGTACCATGAGCCATGAATCACTCGCCTCAAGTGACAATACCATGAGGCATGCATCGCTCGCCTCTAGTGACAATACCATGAGGCATGCATCGATCACCTCTAATGACAGTAGCATGAGGCATGCATCGCTCGCCTCCTGTGACAAGACCATGAGGCATGGACTGCTCGCCTCTAGTGACAGTACCATGAGGCATGCATCACTCCCATCTAGTGACAGTACCATGAGGCATGCATCACTCCCCTTTAGTGGCAATACCATGAGCCATGCATCGTTCATCTCTATTGACAGAACAATGAGCCATGCATCGCTCGCCTCAAGTGACAATGCCATGAGACACGCATCGCTCACTTCTAGTGACAATACCATGAGGCATGCATCGCTCGCCTCTAGTGACAATATCATGAGGCATGCATTGCTCGCCTCTTGTGATAATACCGTGAGGCATGTATCGCTCACCTCTAGTGACCATACCATGAGGCATGCATTGCTTGCCTCCAGTGAATGCCATGAGACATTCATCATTCACCTCTAGTGACAGGGCCATGAGACATGCATTGCTCACTTCTAGTGACAGTACCATAAGGCATGCAATATTCGCTTCTAGTGATTATACCATGAGGCATGCATCACTCACCTCTATTGACAGTACCATGAGGCATGCATTGATCACTCTAGTGTAACAATGCAATGAGACATTCATCGTTTGCCTCGAGTGACAGTACCATGAGGCATGCATCGCTCATTTCTACTCACAGTACCATGAAGCATGTATCGTTCGCCTCTAGTGACAATATCATGAGGCTTGCATCGCTCGCCTCTAGTGACAATACCATGAGGAATGCATCACTCGCCTCTAGTGACAATATCATGAGGCATGCATCGCTCAGCTGTAGTGACAATGCCATGAGGTATGCATCGCTCGCCTCTTGTGACAATACCATGAAGCATGCATTGCTCGCCTCCAGTAACAATACCATGACGCATTAAACATTTGCTTCTAGTGACAGTACCATGAGGCATGCATTGTTCGCTTCTAGTGACAGTACCATGAGGCATGCATCGTTTACCTCTAGTGACAGTACCATGAGGCATGCATTGTTTGCCTCTAGTGACAGTACCATGAGGCATGCATTGTTTGCCTCTAGTGACAGTACCATGAGGCATGCATTGTTTGCCTCTAGTGACAGTACCATGAGGCATGCATTGTTTGCCTCTAGTGACAGTACCATGAGGCATGCATCGCTCATTTCTACTCACAGTACCATGAGGCATGCATCGTTCGCCTCTAGTGACAATATCATGAGGCTTGCATCGCTCGCCTCTAGTGACAATACTATGAGGCATGCATCACTCGCCTCTAGTGACAATATCATGAGGCATGCATCGCTCGGCTGTAGTGACAATGCCATGAGGTATGCATTGCTCGCCTCTTGTGACAATACCATGAAGCAGGCATTGCTCGACTCCAGTAACAATACCATGACGCATTAAACATTTGCTTCTAGTGACAGTACCATGAGGCATACACTGTTCGCCTCTAGTGACAGTACCATGAGGCATGCATCACTCCCATCTAGTGACAGTACCATGAGGCATGCATCCCTCCCTTCTAGTGGCAATACCATGAGCCATGCATCGTTCATCTCTATAGACAGAACAATGAGTCATGCATCGCTCGCCTCAAGTGACAATGCCATGAGACACGCATCGCTCACTTCTGGTGACAATACCATGAGGCATGCATCGCTCGCCTCTAGTGATAATATCATGAGGCATGCATCGCTCGCCTCTAGTGACAATACCATGAGGCATGCATCGCTCGCCTCCAGTAACAATACCATGATGCATGAATCATTTGCTTCTAGTGACAGTACCATGAGGCATGCATTGTTCGCTTCTAGTGACAGTACCATGAGGCATGCATTGCTCGCCTCTAGTGACACTTGAATGAGAATGCATCAGTCACCTCTAGTGCCAGTACCATGAAGAATGCATTGCTTGCCTATAGTGACAATACCAGGAGGCATGCATCGCTCACCTCTAGGGACAGTACCGTGAGGCATGCATCGTTCACCTTTAGTGAATACCATGAGGGAAGCACTGCTGACCTCTAGCGACAGATGAATGAGCCAACACCACTTGCCTCTAGTGACAGCAGTATCGGGCACTAATGACAATACTTTGGGCCATGCATCACAAGTGACTGCAGTATGGAGCACGCACTTCTCTCCACTGGTGATCGCAGTATGGCGCATGTATCGCTAGTGACCGCAGTATGGAGCATGCACTGCTCTCCACTAGTGACTGCAGTATGGGGCATGCACAGCTCTCCACTAGTGACCGCAGTATGGGCATGCACAGCTCTCCACTAGTGACCGCAGTATGGGGCATGCACAGCTCTCCACTAGTGACCGCAGTATGGGGCATGCATTGCTGTCCACTAGTGACGCAGTATGGGATATTCATCGCTGTCCACTAGTGACTTCAATATGGGGCATGCACCACACTCCACTGGTGACAGCAGTATGGGTTATGTGCTGTCCACTAGTGACCGCAGAATGAGGCATGCACCACACTCTGCTGGTGACAGCAGTATGGGTTATGTGTCGCTGTCCACTAGTGACCGCAGTACGAGGCATGCAGTGCACTCCGCTGGTGAAAGCAGTATGGGTTATGTGTCACTGTCCACTAGTGACCGAAGTATGACGCATGCACCGCACTCCGCTGGTGTCAGCAGTATGGATTATGTGTCGCTGTCCACTAGTGACCGCAGTATGAGGCATGCAGCGCACTCCACTGGTGAAACCAGTATGGGTTATGTGTCGCTGTCCACTAGTGACCGCAGTATGAGGCATGCAGCGCACTCCACTGGTGACAGCAGTATGGGTTATGTGTCGCTGTCTAGTAGTGACAGCAGTATGAGGCATGCAGTGCACTCCGCTGGTGAAAGCAGTATGGGTTATGTGCCGCTGTCCACTAGTGACTGCAGTATGAGGCATGAAGCGCACTCCGCTGGTGACAGCAGTATGGGTTATGTGTCGCTGTCCACTAGTGACCACAGTATGAGGCATGCAGCGCACTCCACTGGTGACAGCAGTATGGGTTATGTGTCGCTGTCTAGTAGTGACAGCAGTATGAGGCATGCAGCGCACTCCGCTGGTGAAAGCAGTATGGGTTATGTGCCGCTGTCCACTAGTGACCGCAGAATGAGGCATGCAGCGCACTCTGCTGGTGAAAGCAGTATGGGGTATTCCTCGCTGTCCACTAGTGACAGCAGTATGAGGCATGTAGCGCACTCCGCTGGTGACCGCAGTATGGGTTATGTGTCGATGTGCACTAGTGACTGCTGAATGAGGCATGCAGCGCACTCCACTGGTGACTGCAGTATGGGTTATGTGTCGCTGTCCACTAGTGACCGCAGTATGAGGCATGCACCGCACTCTGCGGGTGACAGCAGTATGAGGCATGCAGCGCACTCTGCGGGTGACAGCAGTATGAGGCATGCAGCGCACTCCGCTGGTGACCGCAGTATGGGTTATGTGTCACTGTCCACTAGTGAGCGCAGTATGAGGCATGCAGCGCACTCCGCTAGTGACCGCAGTATGAGGCATGCAGCGCACTCCGCTGGTGAGCGCAGTATGAGGCATGCAGCGCACTCCGCTAGTGAGCGCAGTATGAGGCATGCAGCGCACGCCGCTAGTGTCCGCAGTATGAGGCATGCAGCGCACACCGCTAGTGAGCGCAGTATGAGGCATGCAGCGCACGCCGCTAGTGACCGCAGTATGGGTTATGTGCTGTCCACTAGTGACCGCAGTATGAGGCATGAAGCGCACTCCGCTGGTGACAGCAGTATGGGTTATGTGTCGCTGTCCACTAGTGACCGCAGTATGAGGCATGCACCGCACCCTGCGGGTGACAGCAGTATGAGGCATGCAGCACACTCCGCTGGTGTCAGCAGTATGGGTTATGTGTCGCTGTCCACTAGTGAGCGCAGTATGAGGCATGCAGCGCACACCGCTAGTGAGCGCAGTATGAGGCATGCAGCGCACTCGGCTAGTGACCGCAGTATGAGGCATGCAGCGCACGCCGCTAGTGAGCGCAGTATGAGGCATGCAGCGCACGCCGCTAGTGGCCGCAGTATGAGGCATGCGTCACTGTCCACTAGTGACCGCAGTATGGGACATGCACAGCTCTCAACTGGGGAAGTTCGGGCTACCAGGAGTAGGGCAAGGATCAGTCTCTCCTAAGTCACTATAATACGTGCTCCCATACCAGTGGAGAGTTAGTGACACCTCACTAGGGTTGGCACCAACATCTCCAGCGATTGGATCACCTCGTCAATACAAACAGCACCATGCGGGAGAGAGGCTGAACCTAAAGAGATGGAGGCAGTGATAACATGAAGGATGCCAAATCTGTGATACAAGAGGTGCACAGACACACACTGAGATTCCCTCAAAAATAGAAGACTACAAAACAAGAAAAGATATTAGAAAATCTGAAAATGAGACTATATATCCCTATCTAAAGGGCACCTTTGTCTCCACAGATGATTCAGCGGGCATAACCCGACAGTACCAGGGCAGATCCAGAAATGATTTACTACACTCTCTTTCAATGCCCTTTCAATCAAGGTCAGAACTTTCAGCAAAAGCGGCCTTTTTAAGGAAGGGCTGGCAGGACACGGTGTAACAGAGGCGATCACAGCCGATCCACATCCAAGCCCAGGAAATCACTACAAGAAGAAAGATATACTGTCCATAGCACAGAAAGAAATTCTAATCTACAGTCTCTCCACACATGTAGTGTCAGAGGGAGACCAAAACAATCCTTAGCAAAGGATTAACATTTGTACCCACCAGGTCCAGGGATCCAACTGACAACAAAACTGAGGCACCACATACAATGGTTATGAAACTTTTGACTCAAAGCCTTCTTTGCTAATTCTGAAGATAACAACTGACATTGCAGGCCTAAGGAATCCATCTACTTTTTGCCCTCCGACTTTAGCAATGCCACCAGAGGCCATAGTGTTTGAAAACATCATCTCAAAGGAGCTGGAAAAATATCCAAAAGAAAAACATAGATAAGAATAAATGTACTGACTGTTATGTGTATACCAAAAGCGCATTATCACAAGCAGTATCCTGGCAATGATGATCTAGCCAAAGACCATTTCATCACAATGAAAGCAGCAGATAAACATGGTGGGATAGTAATCACGAACACACAAGTTTATAAGAATGACATCTCAGGACACTTGGTGGATGTGGCAGACTATTACAAAACTAAAAGAGGATCCTAACAGAGAGAGAAGGCAACAATTCTGCACATCACAACAGAGTTGAATCAGTGAGAAAGATTTTGAATTCTTGAATAACAGGGACCTAGGACACCAGTTACATGTTTTACTTTAAAAACCCAAGAATTTGGTGAAATTACTAAATCGCCCTACAGGGTCGACTTGTTGGTTAGTATTGGAACCCCCTATCTCAGTTCACAGATGTATTTCTTTTTTTTATTTTTGTTTATATTTTTATTTGTATTGTTTTATTCAGTTAAACACAAATCAAAGAAACATACATTAATTCAGCAGATTTCTCGACAGGTGGATAAGGATATATAAGGGTCATTACACATCATATAACTACTGTGGTATCCCGTATCACAGATGTGACTCTACCGGTATCTCTCTCTATATGCTGGTACCCAGGGATCCGTTCCAGGAAAAAGAAAGGGAAGAAAAAAGTCCTCCATAGCGGAGGGATGCAACAGTCCACCACTCCGTAGAAGGGCAAGGGCAGCTACGCCCTATGGTGTTAATCTAACCACGTCGAGTAGAAAGAACTGCAAAAAGATAACAATTGCAAAACCTCTAAAAAACAGGCAGGTGGAGGACACAGCCACATCACGCAGGGCTATCTCACAGCAAGGAAACTCGCATGATTCGGGGGGGGATTGAGGCACGCAGATAAGGGACATCAGTCACACAACACTCTCAGTCTGCGTCGCCAGGTATTCATTTAAAGGGCTCCAGATATCTTTAGGGCGGGATCTCTCTGGCATGAGTTCCCAGAATACTAACAGCTGATCATGGCAAAAAGCAGAATCTCGCAACCAATCAGCTCTACAGGGGGCCCTCCCCCGGCCCCAGCACATTGCGACTCTTCGCTTAGCCAGCAGCATGAGAAGGCCTACTAGACGTCTATGCGGGCCATGAACCTCGTCCATATATCCCAACAGCGCTATCTTAGGAGAGAGGGGTATCTCCTCCTCTGTCATTTCAACAATCGACCGTCTTATCTCCTCCCAGAACTTATACACTTCCGCACACTCCCATGCCAGGTGAAGGAAGCCCGCGTCCAGAGCTCCGCACCGGGCGCAGCGTGAGTCCGCCAGCAGTCCCATGGAGTGTAGTTTCCTAGGCGTATAATATATTCGGTGCAGAAACTTAAATTGTAGCAAGCGCAGTCTATAATTCGGAGACAATGCCCTCATATGAGCACAGCAGCTGCGCCACATCGCTTCCGGGATAGGCTCCCCCACATCTCTCTCCCATGCAGCCCGAGCGGATATCACAAGGCCGCTCCCCTGCTCCTGCACAGCATTATACAGCTTAGTTATCAACTTGGAGGGGGATCTCGCGCTACAGAGTGCCTCCAGAGCCCGAAACTCCGAGGGAGCATCCGGCTCTTCAAAAAAACGTTCCCTCAGCAAAGCGCGGACACGGAGAGCACAAAAACGCTGCAGCGGGGTGCCATCACAGTTCGAGAGTGCACCAGGAACATCCAACAGCTGACCGTCTACCACCCAGTCTCCCAGCACCGACAAGTCAGCGTCTCGTAGAAACCCACGCACCCCTCCATCACGGAACATCTGGGCATCTGCCACCGCCATAACAGGCAGCGATGGAGCAAAGGGAACCGGCAACCCAGCCCGCCGCATCAACACTCTCCATGCCCCGGCAGTGCAGGAGATCGTGTCTATACCTCTAGAACGTGGGAGAACCCGTCTGCCGAGCGCACATACCAAGCCGTCAGGCCAGACAGAATCACTCTCCGGTGCAAGGTGTGGCATATAACGGGTCGGATTCAGCCAATAGTACGCAAAATGTGCCTGTGCACAGTGATAATATAACTCCAGGTCTGGGGCTGCCAATCCACCTCGCTCAAATGGCAGCGTCAATTTCTCCCAGGCGATGCAAGGCTGTTTACCGGCCCACGCCAGCCGCACAAGCGCAGATCTCAGGCGCCGGAAATAAGCCTTAGTGAGTGGCAGGGGAAGATTCACGAATAAATACAAAAATTTAGGGAGTACCACCATCTTAGCAATAGCAATGCGACCGGTCAGCTAAAGGGGCAGGGCTTTCCAGACCTCCACTTTTTCCTCTAGCCATGTCAGCGCTGTCCCGTAATTAGCAAGCCGAAGCGTTTCCGCGTCGCAGCACAAGTGTATGCCCAGATAGCGCACTGGCCCATCTGCCCAAACCAGAGGGTATCGCGAATCAAATCTCTCCACGCTAGGGGTTAGTGGCAGGATCATTGATTTCGACCAATTGATAGTGACCCCAGAAAAGTTCCCAAAGCGAACAATCTCATCTAGTAAAATATCTAGATTTTGCCCTAGATTGCGCACGTATATCGCGATATCATCTGCGTATAAGGATATCAAGACAGGGCGTTGCCTGAACTGTAGACCGCTATTACTATATTTCTGTCTCAGTCCTGCCGCCAGAGGCTCCATAGCAGCCGCAAAAAGAAGCGGAGACAGCGGGCAGCCCTGTCGCGTTCCCCGCAAGACCAGGAATGGGGCAGATATGGCGCCATTAAGCCGCAACCTGGCAGTAGGCAGAGTGTACAACAGCCTGATCCAGTTCACAAAACGCGCGCTGAGACCCACTCGGTTCAGAAGTGCAAACATATATTCCCAGGCCAGAGAGTCAAAGGCTTTGGCCGCATCAAGAAACACTGCAGCCACATCATCGCCTGTCTCTAGTGATCCCAGCACCGCAAAGAAAGTACGCAGATTATGGCTTGTGGATCTCCCGGGAATAAAGCCCGATTGATCCGGGAGCACCATTCTAGAGAGTAGTGGCTGTAGTCGGGTCGCTATCATTTTTGCGAGAATCTTATTATCAATGTTTATCATGGAGAGTGGGCGGTACGAATCGCATCGTGTCGGGTCCTTCCCAGGTTTCAAAACAGTTATTATTAAAGCCTCCCGGAGGGAGGTCGGAAGCGACCCAGTCTCCAGGGACTCCTCATACACCTCCAGCAAATAGGGGGCAAGGATGTCCCCATATTCTTTATAGAAGGCAGGGGTTAAACCGTCGGTGCCCAGAGACTTATCCCCAGGTAGGCTTTGGATCGCCGCCACCACCTCCTCTACTGTGAACGGCATATCCAGATACATCCTATGTGCCTCCTCAAACCATACTAACGCAATGCTCTCAAAATACTCCTTCATATCTGCCTCCCTAAGATCCGCCGGAGGAGCGTATAGCTGCGAGAAAAATTTAGTAAATACCTGCATCACGCCTCCCGCTCCAGTCACCCTGTCTCCCTCAGTATCTATCACCTCAGTGACGTAATTGCTGGCCCAGGGTCTGCGCAATAATCCCGCTAGTGTCCTCCCGGCTCTCTCACCCTCACCATACCTGCGAGCCTGCGCATGTCTCCCAAGGAAGCAAACCTCTCGGAGAGAGGCCTCCTCATACAGTGACACCTCACGCCTGATTTCGGCAAGCACCTCGTTTGACCATGTCGCCTCTAAGCGCCGCTCCAGGTCTCCAAGCCTCCTTTCAATATCAGCCATCTCCCGCCTTAGGGTTTTCAATATCCCATGCTGCTTTGCAAGACACACCCCACGAATAACCACTTTAAACGCCTCCCATACCGTGCCAGGGGAGTACACCGACCCTCGGTTCTCCTAAAAAAATAACCGAATAGCCTCCCGTACCTCCCCTCTGAAAGTGTCGTCCCGGAGAGCACCACTAGGCAGCCGCCACATCACCATCTGTTGTAGCCCACTGGGTATCGCCAGGTATAATAACACCGGTGAGTGATCTGACAGCGTGCGGGGAAGATGGTCTATTGCTCTTGTCCAGGTCTTCACATCTCTAGTGCCCAGCCATCGATCAATACGGGACCAACTGCTATGGAAGTAATTCAGGCAAGTGCCCTCTCGCACACCTGTATGTCTCTGCCTCCACAGATCTACCAGCGCGCCGCTATCCATCACTGCTATCAATGACCTTGCTGAAGAAACATGTTGCATCTTGGCCGCACTCTCCCGGTCCAGCCGTGCATCCAGAACAACATTAAAATCACCGCCCCAGATCACAGCCCCAGCTCCCCCCAGCGACTCTACTTGGCGCCATACCTCCAGAAAAAACTCCGGGTCATCCACATTTGGCCCATATACTGCCACTAGTCGGCAAGCCCTGTCTAACAGCACTCCGCTCAGTATTACGTATCTCCCATTAGGGTCAGAAATAATTTTGCGCGTGCGCCACTGCAGCCCCTTACGGATAATGATTGCAACCCCACGAGCGTAGCTAGAGTATGCAGCATGGTGAGCCTCCCCAACCCAGCCAGCTTTCAGCCTACCAACTGTCGATGCCATCAGATGCGTTTCTTGTACCATACAGATGTCAATGCCATGACGCTTAACACACAGATGTATTTCTAAATACTTTTGGTGGCAAAACAAGCTGGTAGGGGTACTTTATACATGGACACCGCCTTTAAGGACAATAATATAAATAATTATAACAAATACAAGAAACACCTAGGGGTTACACCCTGATGATTGCCGCCAGCTCACAATGTAAATACATGCATTATTTTGAATCAATTCATCTAACATTATCAAGTTATGAGACGAAGGAACATTTACTATGGCTGCCGGTCCACAAAAACATAGAAGCAACTCTACTTAATCAAAGGGCGAGGGCCGAGCTCTAAGTACAGCAGTAGCCAGTGGTCTTGATTTATGCGCGAAGACGCCGACAGTGGTGGTCCATCACAGCCGAGTACAAAGAAGGTGGCATGGCTGATTGCACTCTTTTGGGGAATTTCATTGTTGCATGACCCACTCTTGCTCACTGCACAGGCGAAACCATGACTCCTGCATAGCCATGGTCTCAGGCACGGGCTGATGTTACGCATAAGACGGAGCTACTTTCCATGGGGAGGATGAGGAGGATGAGGGGGAGGATGAGGAGGAGAATGAGGAGAAGGAGGAGGAGAATGAGGAGGAGGAAGAGGAAGAGGAGGAGAAGGAAGGTGGTGGTGGTGACTCCAAACTTTGCCCAAAGGACAGAGATGCACTCCTCGTTCAGGCATTTTATTCATCACAACAAGAACAAATCCTCATTGCATTTCCTTTCCCGACATGTTTCGGACTAACGTCCTTGTCACAGGTAAAGAAAAAGAACCCACACAGCTGTTTATCATCACTGTTAATAATTTTGCTCCTTAATGCACTCTCAAGAGAGTTACTAATACCAATGCATGCTGGGGATAGTAGTATCATTGTTAACCCTCAGTGGGTTAAAATTATTGCAGTCATTGCCCTCCAATTGGCATTTCATATAGTGCAGGATTTGTCCAAATCAAATTTCTTTATCCAGCCTGGGCATTTCCCCAGCATGCATTGGTGCTAGTAACTCACAAGGAGCAAAATTACACAATACTGGATATGACCGGAAAGCTATACAGACCGTTCAGTACCTATAGGATTTTGACCTAATAAAGCCATCTGCTAGTCAGTAGAGGTATGGCACTGTAGGGATGTGATGAGCCACACAAGTGTGACAATCAGATGGACAATGAAATGACTAGCCCTCTGCAATGCATTTTTTATGATTGGGACTACTGGGTACAGTGACAAAGATTAGGTCTTTAATGTAAAGATGTTTTACGTCATGGGAGAGTAGCACGCTTGAGAACTGTTGATCTTTCCTCTGAGTTTGAACGGATAAACTGTACCTTTCAGAACCAGTAGTATCGGTGGATTCCACTAGGATATGTTATGCACGTCTTCATAAAACGAAGAACCCGGGCAGGGACAGTATATGTATTAATATTTCTGAAGCAAGGAATGCATGCTAAGTAAAAGCCAAGAATTGGGGTCTTCTTTGAGCTGGGTATTCTCATGTTTATGGCATATGCCATTGACGTTATATTTAGGAACTGTAATATTAGCTTACTTTACATGTAAAAGCAAACCTTACAAATTCACTGAACCCCACAAAGGCTGAAGGGACCATATAGGTAGGTGAAAATGTTGGATAAACCACAACGTTTTAAACTAACAAAACCACTGAAATTCAGCAGGTATAGTTGTCCCTAGTAACTATAACTCGGTCAATAAAGTAACTATAACTTGTGCCACTGTGTTGCACAAGTATCAATGATGCTATTTCAGATGTCATTAGGAATGTTATCAATAAAGTCATTGGACGTCTTTAGGGTTGTAATATGTGAGGCTAGAAGCAGTGCATGGCGAGGGAGTGAGTTATAGTCAGGGCCACTGGAATTATGAGGCAGGAGATGGTCAAATTATGTGGCATGGTTGAGTAAATTATGCAGCAAGAAAAGACAAATTATGTGGCACATTTTGTAGAAGTATTACTGAATTATTTTGTCATTTTTAGGGTTGAGCACAGAGCGCTCAGTCCCTGGTGTGACCTCTCTGTGGGCTTTTAACCATGCCCATGTCAAGCCCATCAGTTTGGTTGGTTTGTGGGCTTACCTTTAAAAATTATCTTGATTTCATTAGAAAAAGGCATGCATACGTCATGCCTCTTTCGGTGTTTAGCCCGCACCAGCCAACTACTGAAAACATACAAAGCTCCATGTTTTCCGTATGGCTTCTGCACTATCTTTTCTCTTTATTTTGTAGGCAGCACGATCTCGCTGGGAGGTAAAGAGCGCTTTGCATGACATCGACCCTGTTACAAGGATATTTGCGCTTTTGCTGGTTACATGGATATTTGCACTTTTGCCGGTTACATGGATAATTGCACTTTTGCAGGTACGTTTCACTTGAGCGAACTTCTGTTTCCTTTTTTGTGTTTGCTTTGAGGTCAAGGTAGCCCAAGGCTAGCGTATATGAAACTATTTAACTTTTAATTTTCAGTCTATGTGGCAAGATTAGTCTGGTTAGCAGGTTACAAGCTAATAGCTCTAACTCGAGCAAACGCAAGACCCATTGCATTGCAAATGCTTGTTAAACTTGGTAACATTGTCTGGGCATCGGTTGCACCTCACTAGTACCAGTTGAATAACAGAAATAGCAATAGGCAACAGAAAGGTGACCGGTCAAGCTTTGCACAGAGCCCTCAACTGTGCAGCAACACGTGTCACAGCATTTTTAGTAACTTTTGAATCATTTGAGTTAGAAACAAAATGTTCGGTTTAAGTCTGCAGATTATGCAACAGATGACGGATTACGCGGCAAGTGCAGCAAATCTATAATCATGCGAAAATCGCCGTAACCTCACAATCACATAATTCCAGTGGCCCGGGTTAGAGTTACTTTAAGGCACAACTTACAGTTACTAGATATAACTAACTGGTGAATTTCAGTGGGTTTTGCTAGTTTAAAATGTTATGTTTTAACTGACATTTTCACTTAACCATAACATCCCTTTAACCTTTGTTTATTTCATTGAATTTCTAAGGATTTTTTAAAACATGCAAACTAAGCTATTATTACAAGTCCTAACTATAACGTCACTTAAATATTATTTTTTTCAGTGAATTCCTATGTTTTTCTCAACATAAAGTAAGTAGTCCATTGCCGTGTGCAGCATGGGGTTGCCAACAGCACGTGGCCTATGGCCAGGCCCTCCTGCACCCAACCACCCAGGGGCACCCAGCCACTCACTATGCATGGCTGAAGGCCGTGCGCAGAATGTGGTTGGGCGCCCAACACCCATTTTAATAAGTTGCAAAAAATGTTGGTGCACTGCAGATCGGCTGTGATTCACCAGGGGTGTCACAGTGGATCTGCGTAGCCACAGAACTCCCACAAAAAATGTTTTTTTCTCAAAAAAACTTTCTGGATCAAGAGAGAGTTTCTGCCATATTTGGCGTAATTCCATAGCGCTGTTTTGACTTTATTTGTGTCTAATTTTCCTATGGCAAATTTCAAGGGGAAAAAGCATTTTGGGACCACCCCCCTTCCCTTTTTCTCAGCCCTTACTTGGATCGACCCAAAACTTTCCAGGAAGGAGCTGTACTGGAGAAATCCGTTTTTTGGGAATGTTTTGTGAAAATTAGTCAAATGGCATCAAAATTATTAGCAAACCAAAAAAATCACTTTTCTATGGAAATATAGTTGTAACTATAACTACCTAGTAGTTACTGTCACTGGGTAATATGAATGTGTGTGTGTGTTTCTGTAATACATGATTAAAAGAAGAGTATGTGTTACTTATTACAGGTCTTTACTTACTGTCCTGAGGAGGTCTTTAAAATTATTATACGAAGCCAAAATGCATCAGCACATTCTGGAGGCATCTTTACAATGAATAATACGGAATTATTGAATGATTTTAGAGTTGCTGAAGTTGGCAGACGGCTCGTAAGAACCACTTTAAAGCCTGTTCTTTAGCCTCTTTGGAGCTCTGGCTTATAGAATCGAGCCCAGGTTCACTTGCAAATGACACAAGGACTTTCGCTTGTTAAAATCTCTTATTAAATATAATCAGCACATACATGGATGAAGGTAGCGCATTACTGAAGGTATCTAGGTCTATGTGCAAGTCACAGCAATGTATTTGTCTGATTGATATATGGAACCTAGAGGCTGGCATTGTGTTAATAAGGAGGTGACCACAAAAGAGATATTTACTGTATTTACCCTATGAGAGAAAGTACACTCTTAAGACATCCTTCTGTACCTCAACAGCACGGTCACTCTCCCATCACCCCCTTGTTACTTATAGATCACAAGTAATTGGAGTCAGACGGCCCCAGTCACTTCACTCAGTCACAGAGTGTGTTTGTGCCCTGAGGGCATGGGAATGTGCCTGCTGAGGCTGCACCTGTTCTGAAACAATACTACATACACCTGAGCAGGTGAGCTGTCACTGAAAGGCTAGATTTTAAGATGCCCTACTGATTGCCAAGAAACTTTCACACGTGAGCAGAAGACAAAAACCTCCCGTGGGCACAGGTCACCTCCAGAGAATTCAGCCCTGTCTGTGCCAACCTGCTATGGCCCCACTGCCACCTCCAGAAGATTCATTCCACACTGTGCCCACCGCCGATGAACACACAGTCACCTGCAGGGGATGGTGTGAGTCTGTGCCACCTCGTGGGGGCACACTGCAACCTATAGAGGATACACTAATGTGTGTGCCCACTTAATGTGAACACACTGCCCCCCTGGATGCAAGCCAGTCAATGCCCACTAGAGTGTGTCCATTCTTATTTGTTCCCATCATGACCTTTCGCCCACTGCACGTTAGAGGGGGTCAATAACTTTGTACCCACTTCCTGGCCGCATGCATCCCTGGAAAATGTTAGTGGCCATCTGAGCCACTAAGAGGTAGACACACTCCCAACTGGAGAAGGCCAGTTCCTGGTGTCACACCTGTCCCCAGAGAGCATCTATTCCTATCCTTGGCCCATGTCCTGTGAACACACTGCCCCACAACAGAGGATACGGCCCTATTTGTAACCACCACCTGGTGGCCCACTGCCCACTAGAGAATGCCCGTTATCATCTGTATACACCTCCTGCTGGCACACGGCATGCTGGAGAGGGTTCATTCCCATCTGTGCCCACGTTCAGTGGCCACACTGATCCCTGAAGTAGACCAATGCCCATCTGTGCCACTATGAGTTGGGTGCACTCCCTAGAGGAGAAGACCAGTGTCTATCTGAGACTGAGCACATCATGGAAGGAAGGGTACATATCTGAGACTGAGCACATCATGGAAGGAAGAGTACATATCTGAGACTGAGCACATCATGGAAGGAAGGGTACAGCCTGCTATCTGAGGCTGAAACATTGTATGGAAGGAACAGTGCAGTACTGTTACAGATCAAAACACTTCAAGGAAATAAGGGTGGTGTCCATTTAGAGACAGAAACATTTCATGTTGTACAAGTTACTTACCTTCGGTAACAAAATATCTGGTAGAGACATATTCTAGTTGCAGATTCCTTACCTTAGAATTTTCCCCAGGAGTCAGACTAGATCCAGAGGTTTTCCTTTGAGCAATACCCTTGCGAGTTGGTAGGTGTCGTCGGTCAACTCCGCAGGCGTCGTTGCTGTCATAGGCGCAATGTTGACGTCTGGAGTAGTATATAGCCTTAGCGCAGAGCCTCTAAGAACACTGAGATTGGTGAGAGCTAAGGACCTGAGGAGGGAATCCCTGTCCCTAGAAATCAGTTCGCAAGCGGGGAAGATGGGTTGATCGGTAAGGAATCTGCAACTAGAATATGTTTCTATAAGGTTTTTCGTTACCGAAGGTAAGTAACTTCTACATCTGATAAAGACTTCTAGTTGCAGATTCCTTACCTTAGAAGAGATACCCAAGCAATGCCATTCTCGATGGTGGGCTGCGAACCAAGATCATACCAGGAAGTCCTGCAGGACCGAACGACCAAAGTAGCCATCCTGACGGACCTGGGCAGTAGTGTTTGGCAAACGTGTGCAGGGACGCCCACGTAGCTGCCTGGCAGATATACAGGACAGGAACTCCACGTGCCAACGCAGAGGAAGCAGCAGCTGCTCTGGTGGAATGAGCACGAAAACCCTCAGGGGGTTGCTTTTTGGCCAAAGTGTAGCACATCTTGATGCAAAGAAGTACACATTGAGAGATGGTACGTTTTTGCACCGCCTTCCCTTTTTTTTGCACCCACATACCCGACAAAGAGTTGATTTCCACCCGAAAATCTTTAGTACGATTAAGATAGAACGCCAATGCTCTTTTTGGGTCCAGACAGTGGAGTCTCTCCTCCTCATGGGAAGGATGTGGAGGTTGGAGGTGCGTAGAAAGTAGGCAGGGTGATGGACAGTCTTACATGAAAAGGCATAACCACCTTTGGAAGGAAGGAGGCCTTAGTGCGCAACACCACTTTGTTAGGGTGCACAGACAAGTATGGAGGCTTGGACGAAAGGGTCTGAAGCTCACTCACCCTGCGAGCAGAGGTGATGGCAACAAGAAAGACCGTTTTGAAGGTGAGGAGCCGTAAGGGACAATTATGCATCGGCTCAAAGGGAGTACAAAATAAATAAGTAAGGACAAGGTTGAGGTCCCACTGAGGCATGATAAATGGAGTGGGAGGAAATAAATGGGTAAGACCTTTTAGGAATCTACTCACAATAGGAGATTTAAAGAGTGAGGGCTGATCGGGTAACCTAAAAAGGGCCAAAATGGCAAATAAATACCCTTTAAGGGTGCCCAAAGCAGAGCCCTGCTGGGCCAAAGAAAGAATGAACAAAAGAACCTCGGACAGAGGGCAGAGAGGGGATCAACAGATTTGTTGGTGCACCATGCCACAAATTTATGACAACAACAGGCGCATACAGTTTTGGTGTAGGGACGCCTGGCTGCCAAGAGGACATCACAGACTTCGGGTGGAAGATCAAAAGTCGTGAACTGTTGCTGCTCAATCTCCACGCATGAAGGCGGAGATTGGACAGGTTTGGGTGGAGAAAGGGAGAGGGATCTGCCGTGGACCCAATGCGGATTCGAAAGCCACCACTGCAGGTCTTTCGCAGTCCCCTCCGAGATCTCCCTGATGCTGCGCCCACTGGAACTTTATGTCCCACTGCAGAGCCCACATATGCCATCTGGCATGTGTCACTAGCAGGATGCAGGGGGGCCACGAGACCCTGCAGCCTCAGAGTCAGTCTCATCGAAACCCAAGACAGAGGCTGAAAGATCGGAATCATAGCCTTAATTTCTTGGACTCGCTTTTCGGGAGGATAAGCCAGAAACTGTGTCCAGAACAGCTCAGATGAAAGGGAGCGTCTGAGAGGGAGTCAGGTGTGACTTTGGCACGTTTATAGTGAACCCCATCATTTGCAGGATATTCGCCGTAGTCTGAAGGGGGGAGACGACTTTCTGGGGCAAATCCACCTTCAACAGCCAGTCATCGAGGTAGGGGAAGACTGAAACCCCTTACCTGCGCAGATGAGCTGCAACCACCACCATCACTTTCGTGAACACCTGAGGAGCGCTGGTAAGGCTGAAGGGGATCACGGTAAACTGATAGTGCTCGTGACCTACCACGAATCATAGGTAACGTCTGTGGGCAGGCAGTATGGGGATGTTGAAATAAGCGTCGGCAAGTCCAACGCTACCATCCAGTCTCCTGGGTCTAAGGCAGACAGAACCTGAGCCAGTGTGAGCATTCAGAATTTCTCCTTCTTGAGGAAGTTCTTGTTCATGTCCCGAAGGTCTAAGATAGGACGTAAGCCTGTGTCCTTTTTCAGCACCAGAAAGTAGCGGGAATAACAACCACGACCTACTTCGGGCACAGGGACCTTCTCTATAGCTCCCTTGGCCATGAGAGCCATGACATCCTGGCGGAGAAGTGCCAAATGATCCTCCTGGAGTTGGCTGAGTGATGGAGGCATGGCTGGTGGAGCAGATTCAAAAGGGAGGGAGTAGCCCTTTCGAACGATCTGCAAAACCCACCTTTCCATAGTGATGGATTCCCAGTGGGGCAGGTGATAGCGAAACCTGCCGCCAACTGGAAGAGAGTGAGGGGACAGACTAGGAGGGTTTGAGGCTGCAGCGGGGGCAGAGGTGGACTGGGCAGACCTCTGGTTTCCTGTCCCATGTGGATTCTGCATCCCCGGCCACGCAGCAGCTGAACAGCATGGGTGGCAGGGTGGGGACGTGACAGGGAGCCCCTTCCATGGCCACGAAAGGGGCGAAAAGCGGGCTGCGGGGGCAAAGGAAAGACCAAGAGACCGAGCCGTAGCCCGGGAATCCTTAAATCTCTCCAAGGCCGAGTCTGCATTGTCTCCAAAGAGACAGGAGCCATCAAAGGGCATGTCCATGAGGGACAGTTGAACATCTCCAGAAAAACCAGAAGTACGCAACCAGGCGTGGCGTTGCAAAGCCACTGTCGTAGCAACCGATCTGCCTAGAGTGTCGGTCGTGTCCAGCCCACATTGGATTGTGAACTTCACCGCATCTCTCACATCGTTGACAGCTTGGGAGACGATAGCACGGGCCTCCTCCGGAATCTGCAGCAGGACTTGTGCAACCTTTTCCCACACAGAGTGGGTATAGCGGCCCAGAAGGCATGCAGTGTTCACAGACCAAAGCGCAAGACTAGAGGAAGAAGAAAAATTCTTCCCAAATTGTTCCAGCCTTTTTGATTCCCTATCCAGGGGTGCGGAAGGGAATGCACCTGAAGACGTGGAAGCCTGGATGACAAGACTCTCAGGCGTGGGGTATTGGGACATGAATTTAGGGTCGTTCGGAGCGGGCCGATTGCGGCGTACGATAGTCCTATTCACAGAAGCTCCTGTGTTGGGTTTGGACTAAGTACCCAAAAGGACATCGGTGAGGGCTTCACTGAACAGTAAAGGGGGCTCAGATGTGGAAGCCCCTGGTTGAAGAACCTCCATCAGGAGGTTGGACCTGACCTCTACAGTAGTAAGCTCAAGGCCAAGGACCTCGGCCGCCCTACTGACCACCATACCATAAGTCGCTACTTCTGCCATAGCCACATTAGGAGACAGCATGCTAGCGTCTAGAGAAGCGTCCAGTCCACTGGTGTTGCCCAATTCCTGTGCCCAGTCCAAAGATGGGTCATCCTGGTATTCATAAGAGTCCAGGGACCTCTCTAATCCTTCCCTGAATTCGTACCCATAGGAAAAAGAAACCAAATCCAACCTAGGGTAAATAGGCCCCATCGAAGACAAAGGGGGCGTCGGCTGACACCGATCCGACTCAGAGTCATCGGGGATAAGGATCGGATCGACGTCGATTGTGGGCACTACCGACATCAGGAGGGTTGACAATCGACCTGGCGAAGGTCTCACTGGTGCGAGCGTATCTGGAGGGGATCTCGGTCGCAGGAGCCGAAGCCATCGGTGCAGAACCCGAAGGTCTCCCCAACTGAACCCCTTGGGCCAGAAGGCGCCGTATCGGGGTCGGGCCACCCAAAGATGAGGTGCATGGCCTCACAGAATTCTTTAAGTTGGGCAGGGGTTGCTCTGGCTCCTGGAAACTCGGGGAAGCGCGGACCGGACCCAGAAGCAGGCTCCAAGGACGGAGGCCTTGAGCGTCGACGCTCCTCCCGCGTCACGTCAGCAGAGCGACGGGGCAAAGTCGGAGAGCGATGACACCTCTTTGACGACGACTTTTTCTTACCTGCACCCGAAGATTTTGAAGACAAGTGGTGATGGCTCCGTGAACAGTCTAGAGACCTTCCTCTCGATCGAGACTGGGACCTACGCGGAGTCCAGCGCCAGTCCGCCATGAGTTTGAGGGACCGCTCCCTCAAGGCCTTCGGGTGCATGGCCCGGCACTGGGAGCACGACTTGTGGTCGTGCTTGAGACACCACAAACAAATCCGATGAGGATCCGTCACTGACATCATGTGTGACAGTCCTTGCACGGCTTGATACCGGTCTTCGGGGACATCCTCAACGCACCAAAAGCTCACTAGACAAGTCAACAAAATGGTCTAATTCAGTCAAAAAGAGACCAGGGTAGCTCTCTCCGGATCAGCGTGTGGCGCAGAAAGAAAAAAACTGACATCACTGTGCTGAGGTGGCGTCTATGTACTACTCTCGACATCATCAGAGCAACTACGACGCCAACACCCGCGAAGTCGACCAACACCACCTACCGAGGTGCAAGGGTATTGCTCGAAGAAAAATCTCCGGATCCAGTCTGACGTCTGGGGGAAATTCTAAGGTAAGGAATCTGCAACAAGAAGTCTCTATCAGATAGGAAGGCTACAGGGCTACCTAGGACTTACCATTGCATTGCCTTATCAGAGACTCACCACTGGGCGGAAAGAAGGGCCTGGGTCCTCCCTGGGTCCCACGTACAGTCCTAATAACAGGGTCCCATGAGAACCCGAAATACTGCCGGATGTGATACAGGAAGAACATTGCCCTATCAGATAAGACACAGCCTAGTAGAAAGGACACTGCCTTATCAGATGCCAAGATACGGGCTGCAAATAGGACACTGTCCTTTCAGATCATCAGAAACTGAATAGCAGGAAGGATGCAATCTTACCAGGGCCTTAGACACTGGTTGTTATAAAGGCCACAGTTCAACCACAGCCTGAGACACTACCCCAATAGTGCAGCGGACACTCCCTAGTAGGAGGAATACTGCCCTTTCTGATCACCAGACACAAGCTAGCAGGAAGAGCACTGTCCTTTCAGATCACCACACAGTGCCTTTTAGGAGAGATACTGTTCTATTAGATCAGCTAGTCTACACGCCCTAGTTTCTACACAGTCTAGAAGAAAGGAATGTGGCCTATCAGATCACCATACACTGCCTTTTAAGAAGGACAATGCCCTATCAGGTCATCGGATAGTGCCTAGCGAAAAGGCACTGGCCTAGCAGATCTTCAGATATTGACAAGCAGGAAAGACACAGCCCTATGAGATCCTCAGACACAACTTGGCACTTTGAGATGCCTTACCTCTTTGATAGCAGACATCTTAATGTTCTCGTAGTAGTGCAGTGGCGCATTTGGCAAGTTCATGTCGTACCCAAAGCCGGCAACGGCGACTTCATCACAGTTGTGTAGTGCCATGGTGATGGCGACGCTGCCCAAGGTTGGGATGTTCTGGGGATGAAAAAAAGAATTGGGGATCAGAAGAGGCAGAATGACACTGTAGAATGCCATGGGCGGTGTGGCACCAAGATCACAACTTTATTGTAATGTACTGCATTTCAACATTTATGTAGTGCTTACTACCCCTATGTGGGGCACTGAAGCGCCTGTGTAAATGAGTAGCATGCTACACCATGTAGGATCTATGGTTGGAAGTGCCTCCGTTTGATTATCGGCACCGATGGTCAACAGAAGACCGCCAGTGCGCAGAACCCCCCGCCGGCCACATAGTAAACATTCAGCTGGGCCAGCGGGCGAAAACAGTGTTTCCGCCAGCCGGCCCAGCTGAATGCGGGCCTGAACATTGACGCTGGCTCCAAATGGAGCCGGCGGCAATGTAGCAGTGCGGAGGGTGCAGCAGCACCTGTCGGGCATTTCACGGCCCGTAAATCGGGCAGTGAAATGCGCGACGGGGCTGTGCATGGGGGCCCCTCCACTGCCCATGCCAAGTGCAGGGGCTAAGTCGCTCATGCCGCCAGCCTGAAAGGCTGGTGGAATCTGACCCATTAACCAGCGGCTGCCCAGTCAGATAAGAAACGCCGCCAGGCTGCCTGGTGGCAGAAGCCTGGCGGTGGCTGCGTTTCAAACGTGGCGGTTGAGCCACATTCATTATATGGCTGTCTGGACCGCCATGCCATTGGCAGCAATTACTGCCACCGCCGTCATGGTAGTCCAGACCGCCATGTTCATAATGAGGGCCTAAGTGTTTCCATGCCTTGTGTAATGACCACCAGGGTGCTGCTATCGCGTTATTTGGTGCAGCGCAAAGCAGTGTGATGGATGAAGAAGTGTGTGAGAAAGTCACACAGTTTAAAACATTTTTGGTAATCTGGAAGCTTTGACCAGCTCTGCAGGTGCCATTTTGGCATTTCTTATGATCATAATCTGCTAAATTGGTTACTGTACTGGGATGTCCATCCTGAGATATTTCGTTTAAAGCATATGATCCTGAGCAGGCTTAAGTTGGAGGAAGACAAGGTGGAGAGATCTGCTGGGATGGAGTGGGGTAATATCACACATCTGACGCATCGCGAGGCGTCAAGAGGCTCTCATAATATGTAGCTTGCTGTGGCCGGCAGTGGTGGACTACAATAAAGTCCACTACTGCAGTCCACCAGTGGCAGACCACTGCAGCTATTCCATGACAATTCGGCTGGCGATGGGTGGTGGACTGCTACAAACTGATACAGAACTGCGTGGTGGACTTGACCTGTAGCAGTTTTGAGATATGCGTGTGTGAGAGTGTCAAGCAGTATAAAGAAATTATTGTGCTTTTATAAACTACAATCAACTATATGACTGTTGAGTATTAAACTATTAGTGTAAGCCAGGGTGGTTATAATGTAATGTAACTAAATTTATTTAATGCAAATTTTACCCCTGATGAGGCATTGGAGTGCTTTACACCAGGCAACAAGTTTCTTCTAAACACAAATAAGTGTTGGTTATTGGGATAAGACTTAAGGTTTTGGGGAAAGTATCACATGCATCCACTCCAGTTTTTCTGTGATATATTAAATTAATAGCAGTTAGGTAAGATCTTTATTGGGGGGCACTATGTAAACTAATCTAATCAAAATGGTTGGTGGTGTTAATGGATGAGCTATATGAGATTATGTATTGTTTGGTATCATGGGTATGAATTTAAAGGTGAGGTTGTTATATCTGAAATGTGGTGTGGACAATATACAAAAAAAATAATATGGATAAACGCAAACACAAATGAGAGTTTTGAATTTGAAGTTTTAAATCAGGGTCAGTTTTCATGGGAATAAAATGGAGGCTTATTTGAAAGTGCATGCAGCAGTCTGAGGGTGCAAAGCTGTGGAAAGAAACAATGATCTGCATGTGAGACAGTACTATACTGGGTACGTGGATAAGCACTAGTCAGACAAACAGTACATCGGCTGAAAGGCTTCTGCTTAGATCACTACTTCAGACAGAAAAGCCGAGTAGCTCAAGGGCTGGATGCATAAAGTAATGGCTCGGTACACATACAGGGACATATCTCAGGGCTTGGTCGGTGCTCAAAGGCAGCAGTAACTTCGGTGGAGAGTAAACACAGCAAACATCAAAAAGGAGATAATGCAAATCCTGGCGTGGATGTCTTCTGATGCTCACCCTTAAAAGTTTGGCTCGAGTGTCAAAAGCAAACTGGGGTCCATTTCCACATGCCCCTGGTCGTGGCGTGGCCCGGGGTGAGGACAGCTTCTAGGCACTGGAAGTGTGCTGCCTGCATGTCTAAGGCTGGACACTCAGGTAGGTAAGATGGGTGCACTTCTAGCAGGTTTATGAGCCCTGCTAGCAAGGGGCTCTCGGTTAGTTCTGCTTGGGCACTGCCGTCGGTGGATGGTAGGGGTGACGGGTGGGGCTCTAGTTTCTGCTGTACCAGGCGGGGAGGTTCCCAGGCCTCCCCTCTGTGAGTTCCTACCTCCTGCTTCAGAAAGGTAATGGCGGCCAACTACAGAGAGCTTTCGTTGTCCCACACCGTGGGCCCTGCTGCTTGGAGTCAGCCTGGGGGCCTCTCCTGTGAGAAGCATCCCTCCGCACAAAGGCAGGGAGCCCGAGCAGGACACTTGGAAAGAACAAAAGCGGGTCTGCGGGTTCAGACGGCGGACGCACTCTCCTTGCGCCATCTGCAGCACTGTAGGCGCTTTTCATGAAGAATAGCGAATCCCCGCATAGTAAGGTGGCCAGTCTGTACAGTGAGCGCGGGTCTCTCCGCCACTAACCGCGAATGTTACAGGAGCTACGCTGCCAGGGCACGTTTCTAGTCTACCTGGCATAGAACCCGAGCACCATTTCACTGGTGAGAAGATTTCTTGGGAATACCATCTGCGGCGGGCGCAGATTGCGTTTCAGCTGCCGGCGGCCCACGCTTGTAGACGTGCAGCCTTCCTATGGAAAGCACAGGGTTTATTCCCAGATCTTAAGACAAAACACACCCACAGACAAGGTCCTCTTGTAACAACGCCCAGGTATCCTACTCTGGGCAGTAAATTCAGTGCAACACAAAGCCACAGGAACCCCTTTGTACTCTGGACAGATGTTCACATTCATTTTACGGTGGTGTATAATCCTTTATTCAGTAACTACCTTGTGCGCAGTACGGACATCAGTACTGGCTGGTAAAGAGTTCTGTACGTGACCTAGGACGGTGTAGAGGGAGTGTCGTCAGCATGCAAAAATAGCTACGTTGTAGGAGTTTGCTGTAGCGACAGGGCTGTTTCATCATAAAGTAGTACAGAGGGTTAATGTGCCTGCTGCAAAGAACGCGTTCCACGAAAACCACAGAACTCTATTTTATATGGACAGGTCAGCGGGTCACTGCATTTGTAACAAAGATCCTTCTGTTATCTGCAGTTCCTAACGTACAATCCTGATATGACTCAGTGATCTATGAACTGTCATCAAAGAGCTGCATGCAAACCGCAAGGTATGGGTTACAACCTTTTGTCTGTCCCCCCCATTCTTTCATTATCTTAATGTTGCCAAAAAAAGGTCAGTTTAGGTACAAATATATTCTATATTAGTAAAGCCAACCACAACCACTGTGCTATGTTTCAGATCCCGAGTTTGTGCTTCCCCAAACCAAGCGCTCTTAAATTATACTGCCTACTAGTATGGATGACGTGTGATTTTTACAATTCTTAATCCTCATTGCCTGGTAAGTGAGGCGCTATAAAAAAAATGAAATGCATGTGATAGAGGGGCTGTGGAGAGAGGAGGGGCACTGTTGGAGGGTGCTAGTGGGGAATCCATGAAGGTGGTCATTTGGGGAATGCCAAAAAATACAGTGCGTTGTACAGTACAGTACAGTGGGGCAGAGTAGATGGCGTAGAGTGCACTGGTTTTGAGTAAAATGGGGTTGAGTGCACTGGTTTAGAGTAGAGTGGGTGGGGTACAGTAGAGTGGCGTAAAGTGCCACAGCATGGAATGAAGTGGTGCAGAGTGGAGTAGAGTGGCGTAGGGCACAGAGGGCCTGATTCTAACTTTGGAGGACGGTGTTAAACCGTCCCAAAAGTGGCGGATATACCACCTACCGTATTACGAGTCCATTATATCCTATGGAACTCGTAATACGGTAGGTGGTATATCCGCCACTTTTGGGACGGTTTAACACCGTCCTCCAAAGTTAGAATCAGGCCCAGAGTGTACTGATGTAGAGCAGATTGTTCCAGAGTAGAGCGAAGTGGCGTGGAGCGGAGTGGTGTAGGGTGCAGTGGTGTAGGGTGCAGTGGTGTAGAGTAGATTGTTTCAGAGTAGAGTGAAGTGCCCGAGAGTGCAGTGGTGCAGGGTAGAGAGGAGTGGTACAGAGTGGAGTAGGGTGTAGGGGTGTAGAGTGCAGTGGCAGAGAGTGGAGTAGGGTCTAGTGGTGTAGAGTGCAGTGGCAGAGAGTGGAGTAGGGTGTAGAGTGCAGTGGCAGAGAGTGGAGTAGGGTGTAGAGTGCAGTGGCAGAGAGTGGAGTGGAGTAGGGTGCAGTGGTGTAGAATGCAGTGGCATAGAGTACTCAGGGTAGAGTGAAGTGCCCGAGAGTGCAGTGGAGCGTGGTAGAGAGGAGTGGTACAGAGTAGTGGCATTAAGTGCAGTGGCATAGAGAGGAGCGGTGAGAAGCACAATGGAGCGGCCCAGGCTGGAGTGCTGTAGAGTGCAGTGGTGCATAGTAGTGTGGGGTAGAGTATACTGGCATACAGTAGAGGGGTGCAGAGTACAGTGGAGAAGCACAGAGTGAAGTGCAGTGGTGCACAGTAGATTAGAGTATCAAAGTCTATTGGCGTATAATGCAGTGGCACAGTGTAGTAGACTTTTGTAGAGTACAGTGATGCAGAGTAAAATACAGAGGCGTAGAGTGCAGTGGTGCCGAGTAGAGTGGCATACAATTCAGTGGTGGGGAGTGCACGTTGCAGAGTAGTGTTGAAGAGTGCAGTGGTGTAGACTAGAGTGCACTGGTCTAGAGTGCAGTGGTGTAGAGTGGTACAGAGTACAGTGGCATAGAGTGAAATGGTGCAGGTAGAGTGGTGCAGAGTGCAGTGGTGTAGATTGCTGCAGAGTACAGTGCAGTGGCGTACAGTTGATTTGCATAAAGTGCAGCAGTGTAGAATAGAGTCGATTGGTGGATGGCAGATTGCAGTGGTGTAGAGTGGAATGGTGCAGAGTGGAATGACTGGCACACAGCGCGGTGCTGTAGAGTAGATTAAAGTGGCTTAGAGTGGATTGGCTAAGAGTGCAGTGGCGTTAAGTGGAGCGATGCAGAGAAGAGGAGTGTAGTGGCATAAAGTGCACTGGCTAAGAGTGCAGTAGAGTGGCAGAGTACAGCAGTGCAGAGTAGAGTGCACTGGCATAGAGTGCAGTGGTGCAGAGAAGAGTGGTACAGAGTTCAATGGTGGAGAGTAGAGTAGCAAAGAGTGGGGTATTGCAGAGTCGAGTCGAACAGAGTATAGTGGAGTGGTGCAGGGTAGTGATTAGTGGCGCAGAGTAGAGTATAGTGGCATAGAGCGCAATGGTGTTGAGTAGATCAGCGTAGAGTGCAATGGTTTCGAGTAAGGGGGTAAAGTGCATTGGTACAGAGTGCAGTGGGACGGAGTATAGTGAAATGGCGCAAAGTAGAGTGGTGTAGAGTAGATTGTTTCAGAGTAGAGTGGTGCACAGTTGAGTACAGTGGCATAGAATAGAGTAGAGAGCAGATTAGAGTGTTGTGGAATGGATTGGTAGAATGGATTGGCATAGAGTGCACTGCCGTTGAGTGGAGTGGTACAGAATAGAAAGCACTGGCTTAGAGTACAGTGGCATAAAGTGCAGTGTTGCATAGTTGAGTGACGTAGAGTGCAGTGGCACAGAGTGAGGTACAGCGATTTGGCAAAGAGTAGAATGGTGTAGAGTAGAGGCATAGAGTGAAGTGGCGCAGAGTGGTGTGGTGCACAATAGAGTGCAATGACGCAGTGTCGAGTGAGTGGAGAGGCGCACAATAGAGTGCAGTGGTGCGGAGTAGTGTAGAGTGGAGTGGGGTAAAGTAGAGCATGCATGGTGTGGTAGCACCCTGCCATTACAGACAACACATCTCCAATTGAAATGATCA
Organism: Pleurodeles waltl; assembly: GCF_031143425.1. Classification (NCBI taxonomy): domain Eukaryota; kingdom Metazoa; phylum Chordata; class Amphibia; order Caudata; family Salamandridae; genus Pleurodeles; species Pleurodeles waltl. The sequence goes on along the minus strand of NC_090442.1, from coordinate 73,039,686 downwards.
TTAAATTTGCACAGACATATAGTTTTACTCATGAAAGTATACAGCACACAAATGATAATGTGTGGAAATGTCATCCCTTAGTGTATTGATTTGTTGTAATGGCATTAAAATATTTGTTTTCACCACACTACAGAATTACCCCCAGTACCCACCATGATTGTCACATAAATCCTCGCACTCTGAAGTCAGAGCAAGAAAAATAAAAACACAGAGCTCCCTCAGAAGTCAGAGCCTGACATTTGACCTCTGTATTTGAATGCACAGCAAATGTGACAAGATAAGAACAAAATTCAAAGGCCTGTTTACAGAAAGGGAGCACTCCGAAGGATACTGTAAATACGGTTTGGGCATCGGAAGGGGTACACTCAAGCTGGATAGCCTAAAAAAAATAAAGCCAGCAAATAAAAAGCAAGAAAATGTGAGTTACAAACCACAAAGCCAAAATGGTAAACAACAGGTAGACTGCATTCCGAGGGAAGCTTTCCGGATGCACCCAAGATGTTGTTAGCAAACCAGACACCGGCTCCGTCTGGTAGGCTTTGACCTAAAAAGGGTGGTAGATTGAGGGAGCTGCGTGTAGAGGCTTCTGTAGATGTTTGTGATTTAGTGTGAATAATTTTATGTGAAGTCATTGGTCTTCTAAACAAGGCTGGGTGGGTGTGGCCTCAGTAATAAGGGGCCTATGAATCTAGCTCAGACAGTCCATGCCCTGAGCCTCCTCCCACACAGAGCTCCTTGACCCCATCACAGTTTCCCTTCTCTAAGGTAGCACTGGCGTTTACCGGCAGAGGAAACAGCTAAATAGGCCAGTACTGGTGTACTGTTATTGTGCACACAGTTCCTTACACCCGGGCCCTTACCCTGTACTAGATCTGTTGTTGGAGGCCACTGATCTAAAAATCCCTTATCAAAGGTGGTAGTAACAAAACTGTGTGCAATGTTCACTGCCAGGAACCATCTTACACCAAGCCTTGTGTTGGTGACCACGCGTTATGGCCCCTGCAGTAACTCATGCCTGGGTCAAAGAAACAGGGCACCAGAGACAAAGGTGAATCTACTGCATGGGGTTTTGTGCAGGGTCAGGTGTACATGAATGAAGGGCAGTGTGACACTGGCCCTGCGCAGCTCCACCAGGGCATCTCCCCTTAGCAAAGAACCAAGGCACCTCTGTGCCTAGGAGAGGGAGAAGGCAGCTCCTCTTCCATACCCATTCGTTCCTTGGTACGTTCCTAGTAACCCGAGCTTCTGGTCCGTGTTGGCGTAACCTCTACCCTCAAACCATTATCTTGGGGTAGGAGAGGACTTGGGGACCTAGCCTTTAAATATATGAATGCGGGGGAGATGCAGAACACCGAGGGTCTCTAGGTGAAGAGTGGGCAGGGTGCAAAGGGCCGGGGCCACATGCCACATCCTGTTACCACCTACAGTTGGTCTCTCTGGAAGGACTCGCGTGCCAAGTCTCAACAGTCAAAACATTACTGGGTGTTTTTGGAGGCAACACAAGGGCGGTCGAGGGAGACGCCAATCAGTAATAACTCGATAAGTGGCCTGTAAACTGAGGCAGGCAATCTGCATGCCATCCCATGTCAGATGCTGACAGCTTACACTGACGTAATGGACCAAACGCTGTCTGGCACTCCATGCCAATGGGCGGACAGCCGCTTCCAGTAATGAAGTGGAAGACAGTGACGACAATGCATGTGTGCCACTCCATGCCAGCAAGTAGAAGCCACTCTCGGTTATGGAGTGGAAGATGGTGCATGTGTGCCACCCCATGCCAGCTAGTAGAAGCCACTCTCACTAATGGAGTGGAAGATGGTGCATGTGTGCCACTCCATGCCAGCTAGTATAAGCCACTCTCAGTAATGGAGTAGAAGATGGTGCATGTGTGCCACTCTATGCCAGCCAGTAGGAGCCACTCTCTGTAATGGAGTGGAAGATGGTGCATGTGTGCCACCCCATGCCAGCTAGTAGGAGCCATTCTCTGTAATGGAGTGGAAGATGGTGCATGTGTGCCACCCCATGCCAGTTAGTAGGAGCCACTCTCAGTAATGGAATGTAAGATGGTGCATGTGTGCCACTCCATGCCAGCCAGTAGGAGCCACTCTCAGTAATGGAATGGAAGATGGTGCATGTGTGTCACTCCATGCCAGCCAGTAGGAGCCACTCTCAGTAATGGAATGGAAGATGGTGCATGTGTGCCACTCCATGCCAGCCAGTAGGAGCCACTCTCAGTAATGGAATGGAAGATGGTGCATGTGTGCCACTCCATGCCAGCCAGTAGGAGCCACTCTCAGTAATGGAATGGAAGATGGTGCATGTGTGCCACTCCATGCCAGCCAGTAGGAGCCACTCTCAGTAATGGAGTGGAAGATGGTGCATGCATGCCACCCCATGCCACCCCATGCCAGCAGGGGCTGACCGCTGGAACTGATATGGGGGATAACGGGCCTGTGTGTGGAAATCCACAATTTGGGTGGACACCTTGTCTCAGTAATACAGAGGGGGAGGATGCATGTGTGCCAACCCCAGCCAGAGAGGGGCTTGGGTGCCAATCCATGCCAGGGGGTTCTAGCTAAGCCTAGAGAAGGGGTGGATAGAGCTCTGTGTCTCAAACAATCCTACTGGTATAGTACGAGAAGAGGGGTGCGTGTGTCCCAACACATTGCAGGAAGGTATTACTGACTACCAGCTAGGTTTGGTTGACATGCAGCAATGTTCTGGATGAAGAGACAGGGATTTCAGTGCACGTGCCGGGGGGGGCTGGGGTGGTGTTGGGGACTTCCAGATGTTGGTACTAGTTTCAAAGGGGGTTTAAATGACTACTAGCAATGTGCTGGGTAATGACGCTTGGGCATCTATCCATGCCTGGGAAGTTTTGCTGACTTTTCAGAGAGGTGTATGTGGTTTCCTGGGGTGGTATTGCCCTCCAGGAAGTGTATGTGGTGTACATTGTTTCCTGCAGTAGTGTTGCCTGCCAGAAGGTAAATGTGGTTTCCCAGGGTGATGTTTGCTTTCAGGAGGTCGTGTGGTTTTCCGGGGTGCTGTTGGCTTTCAGGGAAGTGTATGTTTTCCTGGGGTGGTGCTGGCTTCCAGGGAGGTGTATGTGGTTTCTCAGGGTGGTGTTGACTGTTTTCCGGGGTGCTGTTGCTTTCCAAGAGAAGTATGAGGTTTCCCAGGGTACTGTAGGATTCCAAGAGTTGTATGTGGTTTCTCGAAGTGCTATTGGTTTCCAAGAACTTACGTGGTTTCCCAGGGTGGTTTCCAGGAGTTGTATGTCGTTCCCCGGGGTGCTGTTGGTTTCCAAGATTTGTATGTGGTTTCCCAGAGTGCAGTAGGTTTCCAACAGTTGTAGGTGGTTCACCGGGGGGCTGTTGGATCCAAGAGTTTGTGGTTCCCCAGGTGGGTGTTGGTTTCCAGGAGTTGTATGTCAGTCCTAAGGGTGCTGTTGATTTCCAAATGTTATATGTCCTTCCTCAGGGTGGTGGTGGTTTCCCAGAGTTGCACGTGGCTCTCCAGGGCGCTGTTGGTTTCCAAGAGTTGTATGTGGTTCCTCAGGGTGGTGGTGGTTTCTCAGAGTTGCACGTGGTTCCCCAGGGCGCTGTTGGTTTTCAAGAGTTGTAAGTGGTTCCTAAGGGTGGTGTTGGCTTCCAGAAGGTGTACGTGGTTTCCCGGGGTGCTGCTGGTTTCAAGAGTTGTATGTGGTTCCTCAGGGTGGTGGTGGTTTCTCAGAGTTGCACGTGGCTCTCCAGGGTGCTGTTGGTTTCCAGGAGTTGTATGTCGTTCCCTGGGGTGCTGTTGGTTTCCAAGATTTGTATGTGGTTTCCCAGAGTGCAGTAGGTTTCCAATAGTTGTAGGTGGTTCACCGGGGGGTTGTTGGGTGCCAAGAGTTTGTGGTTCCCCAGATGGGTGTTGGTTCCCAAGAGTTATATGTCGTTCCTCAGGGTGGTGGTGGTTTCCCAGAGTTGCACGTGGTTCCCCAGGGCGCTGTTGGTTTCCAAGAGTTGTATGTGGTTCCTAAGGGTGGTGTTGGCTTCCAGAAGGTGTACGTGGTTTCCCGGGGTGCTGCTGGTTTCAAGAGCTGATTGTGGTTCCTCAGGGTGGTGGTGGTTTCTCAGAGTTGCACGTGGTTCCCCAGGGCGCTGTTGGTTTCCAAGAGTTGTAAGTGGTTCCTAAGGGTGGTGTTGGCTTCCAGAAGGTGTACGTGGTTTCCCGGGGTGCTGCTGATTTCCAGAGTTGTGGGTTGTTCCACAGACGGATTAAGCAGCTTGGATGCCTTCTGTCAGTGGTGTTGTGGTGGGAAGTAGGAAGCCATGTCAGGGGCATTTCCTTCCAACATTCTCCAGAGTCTGCCCGCACTCCACCTCAGAGTTTGGCCTGTGAGTCACTGCAAGCCCCATCCCTGGCCACTCATTGCTTGTCAAGGGCCAGCACCGCTGGGCCAACACGCAGCAAACCACAGAACAGATGCACAGGAAGGCGCGGACCGCCTGAGTCACTAATGGAGCGCGTTTGTGGGTTTGGGACCCACAGTGGGAACTTTGTAGGGAATAATGAGGCTGATGTTATCAATATCTTCTAATGAATGAGTGACTGGGCGGGGAGGCCGCCACAGATGGGGTCTGGTGTTTAGTCAGTTGATTCACAGAACAGGATGGTGACACTGACTGGAGTGGGTCGGCGCTACATAAGAAGGGGGTGCAGGATATGAGGGTCACCATTTATGCTCTGGCACGAGATGCTCGGGGGAGGGGATTTCATGCACTGTCATTTTGAATGTTATTAATACCTGCAAGAATTCGGTTCCAGGCGCTTTCTATTTTTTGTGAGCAACATTCTCAAGGTACTGCTGATGTCTGCCTGAAGCCCACCAAGCCCAGAACAGTATTCACCTCCCTCCTGCTGAGATGGATCGGCTCCCTGTATCCTCTCTCACTCGGCCACCACAGACAGTAAAGTGTCTCTTAAACTGCTTCCTCTTCTAAAAGTCTCACTGATGTGCCCTAACCCTTCCACCTAAGTAATTGTACCCACGGGGCATCTGCATGTCTCCCTCATTTGCCCCCTCCTCTCTACCTACGAATTTTAAGCAGGGTGTATTTAGATATCTCACTTGTATACCCACTTCTCCCTACACTTCAGTATTTATAACCATGGTGTATTTACATATCTCACCCATATACCCACATCTCCCTACACTTCAGTATTTATAACTATGGTGTATTTACATATCTCACTCATATACCCACATCTCCTTACACTTCAGTATTTATAACCATGGTGTACTTACATATCTCACTCATATACCCACATCTCCCTACACTTCAGTATTTATAACCATGGTGTATTTACATATCTCACTCATATACCCACATCTCCCTACACTTCAGTATTTATAACCATGGTGTACTTACATATGTCACTCATATACCCACATCTCCCTACACTTCAGTATTTATAACCATGGTGTATTTACATATCTCACTCATATACCCACATCTCCCTACACTTCAGTATTTATAACCATGGTGTATTTACATATCTCACTCATATACCCACATCTCCCTACACTTCAGTATTTATAACCATGGTGTACTTACATATCTCACTCATATACCCACATCTCCCTACACTTCAGTATTTATAACCATGGTGTACTTACATATCTCACTCATATACCCACATCTCCCTACACTTCAGTATTTATAACCATGGTGTATTTACATATCTCACTCATATACCCACATCTCCCTACACTTCAGTATTTATAACCATGGTGTACTTACATATGTCACTCATATACCCACATCTCCCTACACTTCAGTATTTATAACTATGGTGTATTTACATACCTCGCCCATATACCCACATCTCCCTACACTTCAGTATTTATAACCATGGTGTATTTACATATGTCACTCATATACCCACATCTCCCTACACGTCAGTAATTATAACCATGGTGTACTTACATATGTCACTCATATACCCACATCTCCTTCCATTTCATGTATGACCACGGCGTAGTTGGCCATCTCACACATAAGCCCCCTCGGCATGTAATGTAGACTGAATATGAACGCCTCACTCAACTCGACACAACAATTCCAGACGAGGCCTCCAGATCCGCTCTCTGTACTTCCGGTGCAGCCTCCAAAACAAGAGGTAGAGTTCCAGGTCAGGCATCCAGGGCTGGACACCCCCTTCCATGTGAGGATTATTTATTTATTCATTAGTAGTTTTATGTAGCGCAAACTAAACCTCAAAGAGATGGCGCATTGATTAACAAAGGACTGTGTTGCTTTATACAGTACAAGGCAAATAACAAGAATACAGAAAAAAGCTTTTGTGGGCATAACAGGAAAATAGCACCGTATACACCCAGAGGCGACCCTAAATGAAAACATGAAAATATAAAGTTTCCCATTTCATTTCGTGGCTGCAGTGCACACAACCTTTGTGCAAGGTGATGGCTGTCACAGCAGATAGTGGACATGCTGGCTCCAAGCAGGAGTCCAAAACAAAGGTGAATAAAGTGAGATCCCGGCACCTCCCTGGCATCTGCTTGCTTTCATGAAGTGGTAACGAGGAAGCCACGAAAGGGTAGGTCCTGCCTAGAAACTTCCTCACCATTAACAATATACTCTTCTGATTCAACCTACCATCCACCAAATTGCACCTGCTAAGAAGTCAAACCAGCAATCCCTTGTACAAAGGTGCTCGTAGAATTTCTCATCATGGTTCCATCTTCATTCTTCCTCATGTCTGTAGGAGGCTGGCCTGGTTTGTAGTGCATACCAAGGGGTACTTACACTCTGCACCAGGTCCAGGTATCCCTTATTAGTGTAGAAGAGGTGTCTAGCAGCTTAGGCTGATAGATAATGGTAGCTTAGCAGAGCAGCTTAGGCTGAACTAGGAGACGTGTGAAGCTCCTACTATACCACTGGTGTCATATGCACAATATCATAAGAAAACACAATACACAGATATACTAAAAATAAAGCTACTTTATTTTTATGACAATATGCCAAAGTATCTCAGTGAGTACCCTCAGTATGAGGATAGCAAATATACACAAGATATATGTACACAATACCAAAATATGCAGTAATAGCAATAGAAAACAGTGCAAACAATGTATAGTCACAATAGCATGCAATGGGAGCACATAGGGATAGGGGCAACACAAACCATATACTCTAGAAGTGGAATGCGAACCACGAATGGACCCCAAACCTATGTGAACTCGTAGAGGGTCGCTGGGACTGTAAGAAAACAGTGAGGGTTAGAAAAATAGCCCACCCCAAGACCCTGAAAAGTGGGTGCAAAGTGCACCTAAGTTCCCCAAAGAGCACAGAAGTCGTGATAGGGGAATTCTGCAAGAAAGACCAACACCAGCAATGCAACAACAATGGATTTCCAGACAAGAGTACCTGTGGAACAAGGGGACCAAGTCCAAAAGTCACGATCAAGTCGGGAGTGGGCAGATGCCCAGGAAATGCCAGCTGTGGGTGCAAAGAAGCTGCCACCGGATGGTAGAAGCTGTGGATTCTGCAAGAACGAAGAGGGCTAGAAACTTCCCCTTTGGAGGATGGATGTCCCACGTCGTGAAGAAGCTTGCAGAGGTGTTTTCGTGCAGAAAGACTGCCAACAAACCTTGCTAGCTGCAAGGGTCGCGGTTAGGGTTTTTGGATGCTGCTGTGGCCCAGAAGGGACCAGGATGTCGCCAATTGCGTGAGGAGACAGAGGGGGCGCCCAGCAAGACAAGGAGCCCACTCAGAAGCAAGCAGCACCCGCAGAAGTCCCGGAACAGGCACTATGAAGTGGAGTGAACCGGAGCTCACAAGATATATGTACACAATACCAAAATATGCAGTAATAGCAATAGAAAACAGTGCAAACAATGTATAGTCACAATAGAATGCAATGGGAGCACATAGGGATAGGGGCAACACAAACCATATACTCTAGAAGTGGAATGCGAACCACGAATGGACCCCAAACCTATGTGAACTTGTAGAGGGTCGCTGGGACTGTAAGAAAACAGTGAGGGTTAGAAAAATAGCCCACCCCAAGACCCTGAAAAGTGGGTGCAAAGTGCACCTAAGTTCCCCAAAGAGCACAGAAGTCGTGATAGGGGAATTCTGCAAGAAAGACCAACACCAGCAATGCAACAACGATGGATTTCCAGACGAGAGTACCTGTGGAACAAGGGGACCAAGTCCAAAAGTCACGATCAAGTCGGGAGTGGGCAGATGCCCAGGAAATGCCAGCTGTGGGTGCAAAGAAGCTGCCACCGGATGGTAGAAGCTGTGGATTCTGCAAGAACGAAGAGGGCTAGAAACTTCCCCTTTGGAGGATGGATGTCCCACGTCGTGAAGAAGCTTGCAGAGGTGTTTTCGTGCAGAAAGACTGCCAACAAACCTTGCTAGCTGCAAGGGTCGCAGTTAGGGTTTTTGGATGCTGCTGTGGCCCAGGAGGGACCAGGATGTCGCCAATTGCGTGAGGAGACAGAGGGGGCGCCCAGCAAGACAAGGAGCCCACTCAGAAGCAAGCAGCACCCGCAGGAGTCCCGGAACAGGCACTACGAAGTGGAGTGAACCGGAGCTCACCCGAAGTCACAAAAGAAGGTCCCACAACGCCGGAGGACAACTCAGGAGGTCGTGCACTGCAGGTTAGAGTGCCGGGGACCCAGGCTTGGCTGTGCACAAAGGAAATCCTGGAAAAGTGCACAGGAGCCGGAGCAGCTGCAAATCACGCGGTACCCAGCAATGAAGTCTAGCGTGGGGAGGCAAGGACTTACCTCCACCAAACTTGGACTGAAGAATCACTGGACTGTGGGAGTCACTTGGACAGAGTTGCTGAGTTCAAGGGACCTCGCTCATTGTGCTGAGAGGAGACCCAGAGGACCGGTGATGCAGTTCTTTGGTGCCTGTGGTTGCAGGGGGAAGATTCCGTCGACCCACGGGAGATTTCTTCGGAGCTTCTAGTGCAGAGAGGAGGCAGACTACCCCCACAGCATGCACCACCAGGAAAACAGTCGAGAAGGCGGCAGGATCAGCGTTACAAGGTCGCAGTAGTCGTCTTTGCTACTTTGTTGCAGTTTTGCAGGCTTCCAGCGCGGTCAGCAGTCGATTCCTTGGCAGAAGGTGAAGAGAAAGATGCAGAGGAACTCTGATGAGCTCTTGCATTCGTTATCTAAAGAATTCCCCAAAGCAGAGACCCTAAATAGCCAGAAAAGGAGGTTTGGCTACTTAGGAGAGAGGATAGGCTAGCAACACCTGGAGGAGCCTATCAGAAGGAGTCTCTGACGTCACCTGCTGGCCCTGGCCACTCAGAGCAGTCCAGTGTGCCAGCAGCACCTCTGTTTCCAAGATGGCAGAGGTCTGGAGCACACTGGAGGAGCTCTGGGCACCTCCCAGGGGAGGTGCAGGCCAGGGGAGTGGTCACTCCCCTTTTCTTTGTCCAGTTTCGCGCCAGAGCAGGGCTGGGAGATCCCTGAACCGGTGTAGACTGGCTTATGCAGAGATGGGCACCATCTGTGCCCATCAAAGCATTTCCAGAGGCTGGGGGAGGCTACTCCTCCCCAGCCCTGACACCTTTTTCCAAAGGGAGAGGGTGTAACACCCTCTCTCTGAGGAAATCCTTTGTTCTGCCTTCCTGGGCCAAGCCTGGCTGGACCCCAGGAGGGCAGAAACCTGTCTGAGGGGTTGGCAGCAGCAGCAGCTGCAGTGAAACCCCGGGAAAGGCAGTTTGGCAGTACCCTGGTCTGTGCTAGAGACCCGGGGGATCATGGGATTGTCTCACCAATGCCAGGATGGCATTGGGGGGGCAATTCCATGATCTTAGACATGTTACATGGCCATATTCAGAGTTACCATTGTGAAGCTATACATAGGTAGTGACCTATGTATAGTGCACGCGTGTAATGGTGTCCCCGCACTCACAAAGTCTGGGGAATTTGCCCTGAACAATGTGGGGGCACCTTGGCTAGTGCCAGGGTGCCCACACACTAAGTAACTTAGCACCCAACCTTTACCAGGTAAAGGTTAGACATATAGGTGACTTATAAGTTACTTAAGTGCAGTGGTAAATGGCTGTGAAATAACGTGGACGTTATTTCACTCAGGCTGCAGTGGCAGGCCTGTGTAAGAATTGTCAGAGCTCCCTATGGGTGGCAAAAGAAATGCTGCAGCCCATAGGGTTCTCCTGGAACCCCAATACCCTGGGTACCTCAGTACCATATACTAGGGAATTATAAGGGTGTTCCAGTATGCCAATGTAAATTGGTGAAATTGGTCACTAGCCTGTTAGTGACAATTTGGAAAGAAATTAGAGAGCATAACCACTGAGGTTCTGAATAGCAGAGCCTCAGTGAGACAGTTAGTCATAACACAGGTAACACATACAGGGCAAACTTATGAGCACTGGGGCCCTGTCTGGCAGGGTCCCAGTGACACATACAACTAAAACAACATATATACAATGAAATATGGGGGCAACATGCCAGGCAAGATGGTACTTTCCTACAATGTCAAAGTCTGAGTCGCCAACCTTCAGAAACAGGAATAGTCAACACACTTCCTCGACCTGGAGAAATGGCATCCACCCTCCATCTTGTACCACGTTAAGGCAGTTGTGGTCCAAAATTGATCCCACTGGTCACAGGAACCAAAATCACACTACACAGAAACGTGCATGTGCCCTATATCCACCATGCACTTGACACACACCATGTCAGCGCAAGGGTGGGTCAGTCACATTCCAGCAGAACTTTACATGTGTGAGCTGGTAGAAGGTACTGCTGTGAGCCAAGACAAAAAAGGTCTGCCCAGAACCATTAATCCTAAAAAAATCGATATGGTGCCACCATCAATGTGTCACCAATTTGTGATAGACAGAAGTCCTAAGTCACAACAAAGGGTAGGCCTGGTGTGCCCTCGTAGGTCCCGGAACAGATTTTGCAACAAGGCACAGCCATGGACAGCCTTAAGCCTCAGTGCACATGCTAGATTTGCATGCTGGTAGGCCCAAATTAAAAATCAAGTTATCAGTTTCACGTGCAGTTGGTAGGGCAGGATACAATCCCATATACTGTGCAGGGAGACATTCACATACCAACACCAACCTTCTGGGAACACCACTAGGGCAATACAGAGACCTAGAGTGCTAGGGATCACTTGCATGAGAATATCTCACTGGACCCAACCCACACCACAGGCCTGTGATCACTACCAGGTCAGTTCTCCAACGTCAGGAGAATTCAAGGGCAAATAAGCAATGTTTGCGATCAGGAATGCTGCCTAACCTTGAAGGCTGCTGGTGGGGAAAAATATTAGACTCAGCAAATATATCACACAGATGAGACAGCACATTTGTAATTAGGATTAGGTAAGAATATCCAATGGAAATCGATTTTTGCCCTTTCACAAATCTGCAGAAACTTTTGTAATGAATAGGTCCATCCCCCACTTTGGGTACAGCTGCAGGTCCGTCAAGTGGCAGGGTGAGGATAGAGTGAAAAAAGTTATATTTCACATTTTAACTCATAGGAATCATTGCTCCCTACTACAGAAAGAAATCTGACGGAAAATACACCAAACATAGTGTGAAGCTGGCCCTCGCTCAGAGGTGCCATTGCTTAGTTTGGTGTTACTCTGTTCATGCTTTGGGGAAATCAGCCTTTAAAAATGGTTTCAGTCTGGGCGGTTATATTATAGAGATGTCTTTAAAAAAAGTCAAACTTAATTGGATGAAGTGGCTTTTTTTATAGCAGATCAGACAATCAAGAACTACTAGCCAAACAACCAAAGGATGCTAAAGTAGCAGCAGATAAAACCTCTCAAAGAAAGCGGTGCATACAGGCCCCCCAGTTCACACTCGACATCTTCTGAATTCTTAAATGTTTTGGACTGCTGGTCCTGGGTCGGGCCAGATCTTTTAATGAGGGCATCAGTGGCGCACTCAGCTCCATAGCAGTTCTGTTTGACACTGAGGGGGGTGTCCTCTGGGTGAGGCAGGGTGGCACAGGGATACTGCGCCGGGGACTCCTGGCCCTTCAGTCACTCTACAGACTGAGTCACGATGGACTGGAACAAGAAGGCTGTCAAACATGGCAGCTGGATTCTGCCTCAGTGTGACCTGTGAGACTGACATACCTTATTGCAGCGGTTCCCAACCTGTGGTCCGAGCAGGGCGTCCGCGACTGCTTAGAAAATTAAATAATATTAACAGATTAGGTCCCCAACTTTCAGTAATGACTCAGTGGGGGGTCCCCAGATTCCAACAATGATTCATTGGGGGTCCCTGGGTTCCAGTAATGATAAAGTGGGGGTCCACAGAAGTCAATAGGTTGGGAACCACTGTCTTATTGGTTTTTGGGGGAATGGGGCTGTTTGGAACAGCTTTGAATTTATGATGAAATTTAAGCTCTCTCATGCCCTCTTTGGGCAAGTCACTGACAGTGCAGACACACTGGTCCACATTCTAAATGTGTTTGAATCTAATATTCAGGGATAGTGATGTGTGTTCAATATCGTAATACAGCAGCAGCAGCTCACTATTACTGAAAATAATCTGTTACACCTCCCAATTCTCATATGTCAGGACCTGTTTTCATCTACAGGAAACTTTTTATGGATGTTGCATGAAACATGAATGCAACATTTCTCTGTAAAATATCTGCAATCAACTCAGACACATTACTCACATTAAAAATGTATTCAATGGAAACAGTATTTGAAATAATCTGTTTAAGAATGATTCAAGGTCATCAGGGCAAGACTCCCTGCAGACCAGAGGTGCCTCTATGGGGGGCTCCTGAAAGACCGGGGTCACTTTACCCATGCCTTAAAACGTATCTGCCATAAGAAACCGAGGCCGCCAGGCGCGTTCACCTGCAACTCCTCATTTACAAGGATGTTCGAGGCGTTTACTTCTCAACACGTGGGGAGAAACATGAGGCTGGAAAGCTGGCAGAAACAGAGAGGAGGGTGGAAGCACACACGTCAGGAAGAACCTAAGAGGTAAGGTGAACAGTAGCCTACAAACTGGCCTGGAAAGTGTTGGCATATGTATAGTTTCTGTAGGGTTCACTCGTGCACGGTGTCACCTGTCTAGCACGGTATGCAAATGAAGACGGAAGCATCTTCCAGTGGGTCGTACATAAATACTGAGGGGTCAGAGAGTATTGAGCGGGGGCGGGTGAGGTCGGGAGAAGGGCGTGGGCCGGGCACCTCCATCAAAGGCCTGGTCAGCTACTGAGGGCCCAGGACGGGAGCAGTGAAAGGGGCGACAGAAGAGAGGGTCGGGGAGGGGCAGCAGGATGAGGGATGGACCCTGGCCAGGCCGAGCCTGGGTCACCGCTCATCCATCAGCCTTTCTCCGGCTGTCCTCCTGGTGTGCAGGGCGCCGCGGGGCGGGCTATGCGAGCGCGCATTTAGCGCTTCCGGGGCAAGTCTGCCCTGCAGGGCATGTGACGCCCGTGCCAGTGTGTGGGTGCCAGGCCTCTACTGGAGTCCTCCACAAGCACAAATCTCGCTGTCCATCTCCGGTGTCCATCAAGGCAAAGGCGTTTTAAGGCACTGGGCAAAGTGGGCAAAGTGGGCCCTGGCCCCAGCCTCCATGACAGAGACAGCTCGGTTCTGTTTGCCTCGATGAGCTTGAATGTTTCTGAAACAGATAGTTTTAAATACCATTTTCCATTAATTTATTTTGAATGTGGGTGATGATTGAGAGTATATTCGACATTTTGCAGAGAAATGTCGTGCTAATGTTTAATACAACACTCAGTGCATTTTAGATCACAATGGGGCCTGCATATGAGAACGGGAGGGTGTCAGGGAGATCATTCGCAGTAATATCAGTGAGCTGCTGCTGCTGCTGCTGTGTTACAATATTAAAAACACTTCGCCATCCCCGAATATTAGATGTGAACACAAAGAATTTAGACTCTCAGTGACCTGGCCAAAGAGGGGATGAAATAGTTGAAACTGGATCATAAATTCGAAGCTGTTACGAACAGGGCGCCACAAAATACAACTGGCCCAGGGCCCCCACATTCCTAAAGATGTCCCTGCTTAAAGTCGAGTAGATATGTCCAGGCACGTGGCTCTGCAGTCATGTGGGAATCGTTTAGAAATGCAATGACACTCTTTGGGGCTGGTGTTTTCTGCTGGCAGCCCCCCCCCCCCCCCAACCCCCCGTGCATGAGTGGCCACTGTTTAGCGTGTGCTTGAACTTGTGGTAGAAGGGGGCTTTGAAAGGGAGCCCCGACTCTGCACGGAGACCAGGCCTTAGCCTTGTCGGACCGAAGACTGGACCTTCAGTGCAATCACACAAAGCACGTCCAGTGAACTGGGGGGGGGGGGGGGGGAGGTATGGGGGGTTTGGGGCTCTCTCTGGCAGATAAACGGGGCTAGCGCAGGGCACAATATGACGCCCCCCCCGTAGAATGTGATGAGGGTAGGGTGACCAGATTTTAAAACCCCAGAACAGGGACATCTCTATTAAAAGCAGATGAGGGATGCACTTTGACACTATCCGAGGGCCACAGAATGACAGAGCTCATCAACAAAGAAATACAGAATCTGTACTAAGAAAATACATACAATTCCTTTTTTAAACTTTGTAAAATACCTGCTAATAAAATTGCTTTCTTATAACATTTGCTAATTAGCCCTGCTTTGGAACAGATAACAACGCCCCGGCTCCTCCCCCGGACACACTGTTTTCTGTCGACGTTTCTCAAACCCGGGACACGAGCAAAATCTGCAGAAATTTGCCACGACAACTGATGAAAACCCGGGATTGTCCCGGCAAACCCGGGACGATCGGTCACCCCACGAGGGCCTCCCGAGCTCCTATATTTTTGACATATACAACGCTTTACGATTGGTTATTGGATATTCAAGTGCTGCCATTCCTCGCAGTGGAGGGGTAGGGGGGGCCAGCACACATCATCAGTGTCACCCCCAAAGCCCGGTCCTCTCTGCAGCGCTGCGATAAGGGGCATCAGGGAGCGCGTCGAGTGGCAGGTGCCAGTCTGCGCCTAGACCGAGGGCCTCGCCCCGGGCCTCAGAAGTGCTAATCCAGCGGCTGGGACGGATAATCCCGGTGCCCAAGGGATGCCCAGGCCCTTCCAGGCGCTAATCCCAGCTCTGGCGCCGGCTGATAAGGCGCCCCTTGGGCACCGCGTGCAGCCCCCGCCGGGGAAGGACGGCAGGAGGCGGATGATAAACTGCTGCTTCCGGGGAGCCCGGGGCGAACAGGACACACCGGGCGCCGGTGCCCGGGAGGAGGAGGCGGGGACACAGTGGGAAACAGACATAAGGGGCACAGAGGGCACTGGAGAGAGGGGCAAAGAAAGACCGAGAGAAGGAGCGGGAGGCTTGGGCAGGGACGAGAGCGAAGCAGAGAAAAGGTGGAGAGAGGCTGAAGCGAGAGGAGACAGGAACAAGCCGATCAAAGGCAGGTGACGAACTCAAAGATATGTGCAAAGCATGAAGCAGAGACGAGGCGGAGGGCACAGGGATCACACGAATGGGTAATGCCAATAAATCTGGCTTTAATGTGCTAAAATATGGAAACAATATGTGTGCATGTCTGTATTCACAAGTATTACACCAGAAAAACTCTATTGGTACCAACAATGTCCCCACTAAGCACTGCCAATTACCCAAGATATTACATCACTCATGACATCTTCTATGACATCATTGATAATATCACTGTAACATTTACGGTAAAATTATTGAAGAGAAAACTGCATGGCAAGGGCGCAAGCTGTAGTTACCTTAGGACATGAGTTATACTTAATAACTAACAGCTGAATTTCAATGGTAAGAGTTTCATGCGTGTAAAATCTGAACCTAACTATAATGTTCCTGTAACCTTTGTTTTTAAGTGAATATCCATGTATTCATTCTTCACAACTGCCGGCTGCAGGTGTCCACACAAGTTTTATCCGTGGTTTCTTTTAGACTCCCTTCGAGAGAGCTCTTTGCTTTGCCACGCCAGGGAGGACATAAACAGCTCCCAGCTTTGCAAACATCCAAGTAGAATCGCTTGGCTTCTCCTCTTTTTAAAATACAGCTGCTCTTACCTGGACCAATGGCGGGAGAGTTTAAACTTTCTTCCTCCCTCTGGGGAGCGGCCTAGGAGGTGTTGACGAAGTGTGTCCCTCACTGGCATAAGGGTGAAAGGGAGATGTCCGAGTTCCACCGAGGCAGTTCACTGCTACCCAATTGCCTTCTCACCCTTGTGGCTTTGTGTAAGTTCCAGGGTGATCAGTAAGGACCCTCTGGCATTTTTCTGGGTTGGGAAGTTTGGGCATTCACCTCTGTCCTCTCCCATTCCATCACCGAAACGTGGGCAGGTGATTTAGCTGACAAAACAAAAAGGCATCTGTAGATGTTGAAAGCTGCCCTATGTGTCCTCTTCTCAACCACTCCTGAGTCCAAGAGTGAGGGGGGGGGACTTCTGGAGGGGAGGGCTCTCCATCTTCCCAGCCTTACATAACCCCTTCGCTGCCAGACCTTTTCCCCCTCCTGTGCCAGGCCTTTTTTTGGCTATTTGGGGCAATTCGCGCTTAGGCCCTCATAACTTTTTGTCCACATAAGCTAGCCAAGCCAAATTTGCGTCCTTTTTTTCCAACATCCTAGGGATTCTAGAGGTATCCAGACTTTGTGGGTTCCCCTGAAGGAGGCCAAGAAATTAGCCAAAATACAGTGAAAATTTCGTTTTTTTTTAAAAAAAATGGGAAAAAGTGGCTGCAGAAGAAGGCTTGTATTTTTTCCCTGAAAATGGCATCAACAAAGGGTTTGCGGTGCTAAAATCACCAGCTTCCCAGCTTTCAGGAACAGGCAGACTTGAATCAGAAAACCCAATTTTTCAACACAAATTTGGCATTTTACTGAGACATACCCCATTTTAAAGATTTTTTGTGCTTTCAGCCTCCTTTCAGTCAGTGACAGAAATGGGCATGAAACCAATGCTGGATCCCAGAAACATAAACATTTCTGAAAAGTAGACAAAATTCTGAATTCAGCAAGGGGTCATTTGTGTAGATCCTACAAGGATTTCCTACAGAAAATAACAACTGAAAAAGAAAAATATTGAAATTGAGGTGAAAAAAACTGCACTTTTTCTCTACGTTTTACTCTGTAACTTTTTCCTGCAATGTCAGATTTTTGAAAGCAATATACCGTTACGTCTGCTGGACTCTTCTGGTTGCGGGGATATATAGGGCTTGTAGGTTCATCAAGAACCCAAGGTACCCAGAGCCAATAAATGAGCTGCACCCTGCAGTGCGTTTTCATTCTATACCGGGTATGCAGCAATTCATTTGCTGAAATATAAAGAGTGAAAAATAGCTATCAAGAAAACCTTTGTATTTCCAAAATGGGCACAAGACAAGGTGTTGAGGAGCAGTGGTTATTTGCACATCTCTGAATTCTGGGGTGACCACAGTAGCATGTGAATTACAGGGCATTTCTCAAATAGACGTCTTTTTTACACACTCTCTTATATTTGGAAGGAAAAAATGTAGGGAAAGATAAGGGGCAATAACACTTGTTTTGCTATTCTATGTTCCCCCAAGTCTCCCGATAAAAATGATACCTCACTTGTGTGGGTAGGCCTAGCGCCCGCGACAGGAAATGCCCCAAAACACAACATGGACACATCACATTTTTTAAAAGAAAACAGAGGTGTTTTTTTGCAAAGTGCCTACCTGTAGATTTTGGCCTCTAGCTCAGCCGGCACCTAGGGAAACCTACCAAACCTGTGCATTTTTGAAAACTAGAGACCTAGGGGAATCCAAGATGGGGTGACTTGTGGGGCTCTGACCAGGTTCTGTTACCCAGAATCCTTTGCAAACCTCAAAATTTGGCTAAAAAAACACATTTTCCACACATTTTGGTGACAGAAAGTTCTGGAATCTGAGAGGAGCCGAAAAAATTTCCTTACACCCAGCGTTTCCCCAAGTCTCCCGATAAAAATGATACCTCACTTGTGTCGGTAGGCCTAGCGGCCGCGACAGGATTTGCCCCAAAACGCAACGTGGACACACCACAATTTTTGACAGAAAACAGAGGTGTTTTTTGAAAAGTGCCTACCTGTAGATTTTGGCCTCTAGCTCAGCCGGCACCTAGGGAAACCTTCCAAACCTGTGCATTTTTGAAAACTAGAGACCTAGGGGAATCCAAGATGGGGTGACTTGTGGGGCTCTGACCAGGGTCTGTTACCCAGAATCCTTTGCAAACCTCAAAATGTGGCTAAAAAAACCCACGTTTTCCACTCATTTCGGTGACAGAAAGTTGTGGAATCTGAGAGGAGCCACAAATTTCCTTCCACCCAGCGTTCCCCCAAGTCTCCCGACAAAAATGGTACCTCACTTGTGTGGATAGGCCTAGCGACCACGAAAGGAAATGCCCCAAAACACAACGTGGACACATCACATTTTTTCATAGAAAACAGTGCCTACCTGTAAAATTTGGCCTCTAGCTCAGCCGGCACCTAGGGAAACCTACCAAACCTGTGCATTTTTGAAAACTAGAGACCTAGAGGAATCCAAGATGGGGTGACTTGTGGGGCTCTGGCCAGGTTCTGTTACTCAGAATCCTTTGCAAACCTCAAAATTTGGCTAAAAAAAACACATTTTCCACCCATTTCGGTGACAGAAAGTTCTGGAATCTGAGAGGAGCCGAAAAAATTTCCTTACACCCGGCGTTTCCCCAAGTCTCCCGATAAAAATGATACCTCACTTGTGTCAGTAGGCCTAGCGGCCGCGACAGGAATTGCCCCAAAACGCAACGTGGACACACCACAATTTTTGACAGAAAACAGAGGTGTTTTTTGAAAAGTGCCTACCTGTAGATTTTGGCCTCTAGCTCAGCCGGCACCTAGGGAAACCTTCCAAACCTGTGCATTTTTGAAAACTAGAGACCTAGGGGAATCCAAGATGGGGTGACTTGTGGGGCTCTGACCAGGGTCTGTTACCCAGAATCCTTTGCAAACCTCAAAATGTGGCTAAAAAAACACGATTTCCACTCATTTCGGTGACAGAAAGTTGTGGAATCCGAGAGGAGCCACAAATTTCCTTCCACCCAAGGATTTCTGCTTGAGAAGCCTGTGGCCGCTCACCATTGCTATCTGGTAGAGACATATTCTAGTTGCAGATTCCTTACCTTTGAATTTCCCTCAGGCGTCAGACTGGATCCGGAGATTTTTCTTTGAGCAGTACCCCTGTGCACCGTTAGGAGGCGTCGGTCGATTCCGCGGGTGTCGATGGCATCGTGTTCGCTGTGATGACGCCGCGGTCGTATATAGGCGCCACCCCAACTTCAGTTTCTTTTTACGACTTTCCATGCCAGTAGCGCGGAGCCATGAAGAACACTGAGAATGGTGCGCCAAAACTAGGGCCCTTAAGGGGAAGATCCTGTCCCTAGAAATCAGTTTGCAGTGCGGGGAGGATGGGTGGGTCAGTAAGGATCTACAACTAGAATATGTCTCTATCAGATATATCGTTATTGAAGGTAAGTAACTTGTACATCTGATAGAGACTTCTAGTGGCAGATTCCTTACCTTAGAATAGATACCCGAGCAATACCATCCCCAGTGGTGGGCTGAGAACCAAGATCACCCAAAAATGTCCTGCAGGACCGAACGGCCAAAGTAGCTGCCTCTGCGGACCTGATTGTCCATGCAGTAATGCTTGGTGAAGGAATGCAAAGACATCCACGTTGCCGCATGGCAGATATCCAGGACTAGAACTCTGCATGCTAACGCTGTAGTAGCGGCAGTTTCTCTGGTTGAATGAGCTCCCAAACCCGCAGGAGGGGTTTGCTTTTTTGCCAAAGCATGACACAGCTTGATGCAGAGGACTACCCATCGTGAGATGGTTCTCTTCTGCACCACCCTTCCTTTCTTCGCACCCACACAACCCACAAAGAGTTGATTGCCCACTCAGAAATGTTTGGTACGATTTAGATAGAACGCCAACACTCTTTTTTGATCCTGGCGGTGGAGTCCCTCCTCCTCATGAGAGGGATTTGGGGGTGCCTAAAAGGTAGGCAAGGTGATTGATTGGCCTACGTGAAAAGGTGTCACCACTTTGGGAAGGAAGGAAGCCCTGATACGAAGCACCACCTTGTCAGGATGTACTGCTAGGAATGGTGGCTTCCAAGAAAGAGATTGAAGCTCACTCACTCTGCGCGCAGAGGTGATGGCAATCAAGGTGGCCGTTTTAAGGGTCAAGAGCCGCAGAGGACAGTTGTAGAGCGGCTCGAAAGGAGCACATATGAGGTATGTGAGGACCAAGTTCAAATCCCACTGGGGCATTATGAACAGGATAGGTGGAAACATAAGTGTGGGGCCTTTGAGAAACCTCCCAACAATGGGAGATTTGAACAGGGAAGGTTGGTCAGGTAGCCTTAAAAAGGCAGCAATGGCAAACAAACATCCCTTGAGGGTGCCCAGAGCAGAGCCCTGCTGAGCAAGAGAGAGAATAAAGAGAAGAACCTCTGAGAGAAGTGCAGAGAGGGGATCAATAGACTAGTTGATACACCATGCCACACATTTCTTCCAACTACAGGCGAATACCGTTTTGGTTAAGGGAAGCCTGGCTGCCAAAATGACATTACAGATTTAGGGCGGAAGGTCAAAACCTGTCAACTGCTGCCGCTCAATCTCTACGCAAGGAGGCGGAGACTGGACAGGTTCGGGTGAATGACCATACCCTGCTGCTGTGACAGAAGATCCTCCCGAAGGGGCAGTCTGATCAGAGGATCAATGGCCATGCTCAATAGCTTGGGATAACAGACTCTTCATGCTCAGTCCGGAGCCACCAGGATTACTTGGGCCCAGTGTTACCTGATCTTCTACAGAACTCTGGGCAGAAGTGGTATTGGTGGGAAGGCGTACAGGGGGCCTGAGCTCCACTCGAGATGAAAAGCGTCGCAGAGTGAGTGCTGCCTTGCAAACTCCAGCAAGCAAAACAGCTGACATTGCGCGTTCTCTGCGGAGGCGAACAGATCTAACCAAAACTCTCCCCACTGCTAAAAGAGACCTTGCGCCACCTCCAGATGGAGACGCCATTCGTGATCGACTATGCATCGATGGCTGAGTTTGTCTGACCTGACGTTCAGAAAGCCCGCCAGATGTTGAACCACCAGGGAAATGCACTGGTGTTCCAGCCATGTCCAGAGGCGAAGAGCCTCTTGACAAAGGGTCCACGACCCCACTCTGCCCTGCTTGTTGCAGTACCACATGGCGGTGGTGTTGTCGGTGAACAGCTGCGCCACTTTCCCTTTGAGACAGGGAAGGAATCAGGAGCGGCTCCTCTGTTAGAGCGGAGGAGCGTCGCCCCCCACCAGCAGCAGAAGCTGCAAAACTTTCACAACGAGGGGATAATAAACTATTTTTACTATCCCCTCGTTGTGAAAGGGGCAGGGCATCTGGGGTGAGGAGCTCAACACTCCCCCTCATTGCACACGTATGTTTGGCTGGCCGTCTTGGGCCAGCCAAACACATTTGCGCAGTAGGCTCTCTCCAGACCGGCGATACAGTTGCTGGGCTGGAGAGAGCCTACACAGGCTCCCAGTCTGCCTGGGAGTGCCCAGCCAGGGCGCTTCCAGCCAATCCTTACGCTGCTTTGAGCAGCGTCAGGATTGGTCACAGGGCAGGCTGGGAGTCTGTGCCTGCGTCCGGTCAGCAGGGAAAAGAAGTGCGGCGCAGGACTGCGCCAAAAGGTTTTTTATTTTTTTAAATTTAATTTTATTACATTTTAGGTCGCCCACCCCACCCCACCCTCTCCTCGCGCCCCGCACCCACCCCGCTCCGCTCCTTTTGAGCAAAGCGAGCTGCGACTGGAAGGAATGCTTTTAATGCAAGTCAGATTGCCGGGAGCTACAAAAGGTTGATGTGGAGCCCAGATTCTGCCGGTGACTAGAGACTTCTGATCTCCGCATCTCCCATATGGCCGTGCCATCCCAGGAGTGACACATCTGTCACTACTGTGATATCTGGTTGAGGAAGGGAGAGGGATCTGCCGTTGACCCAATCTGTAATTGACAACCACCACTGCAGGTCTTTCGCAGTTCCCTCAGAGAGCTGAACCATGTCGGAGAGATTCCCATGATGCTGCACCCACAGGTCCCACTGCACAGCCCGCATACGTCATCTGGCATGTTTGACCAGCAGCCTCAGAGTCATCCTCACCGAAATCCAGGATAGAGGCTGAAACATCAGTATAACAGCCTGACATCCTGGACTCGCTTTTAAGGGAGGATAAGCCGAAAACTGCACTGTGTCCAGAACAGCTCCGATGAAAGGGAGCATCTGAGAGGGAGTCAGGTGCGACTTCGGCATGTTTATAGTGAACCCCAGTGAACGCAGGAGGTCTGCCATAGTCTGGAGGTGGGAGATGACTTTTTGGAGCGTGTCCGCCTTCAACACCCAGTCGTCGAGGTAGAGGAAGACTGGAACCCCTAACCTGCGCAGATGAGCTGCAACCACTACCATCACTTTCGTGAACACTCGAGGGGCATTGATAACGCGAAAGGGGAGCACGGTGAACTGAAAGTGCTTGTGACCTGCCACGAATCGTAAGTAACGTCTGTGGGCCGGCAGGATGGAATGTGGAAATAGGCATCCTGCAAGTCCAATGCTACCATCCAGTCTCCAGGGTCCAAGGCAGAAAGAACCTGAGCTAGGGTTAGCATCTTAAACTTCTTCTTGAGGAAGAGATTGAGGGACCAGAGATCTAGGATAGGACGAAGGCCCTTGTCCTTTTTGGGCACCAGAAAGTAGCAGGAATAACAACCACAACCTACTTCTGGCACAGGGACCCTCTCTATGGCTCCCCTGGCCCAGAGAACCTTAGCCTCCTCGCTGAGAAGTGGCATATGATCCTCTGATAGATGATCGTATGATGGTGGCATGGCTGGAGGAGGTGTCTCGAAGGAAAGGGAGTATCCCATTCAGACAACTTGCAACACCCACCTGTCCGTAGTAATGGATTCCCAGAGGGGCAGGTGATGGTGAACCCTGCCGCCAACTGGTCCTGGATGGTCCTAAGACCTAGGAAGCTTTGGCGGCAGAGGAGGGGGTGGGGGTGGACTGGGTGGCCCGCTGGCTCCCACGAGCTCTTGTGATCCTGTGGCAGCGCAGGAACTGTACAGCATGCGCAGGTCGGTGGCCAGGTGGAAAGGAACACGGTTGGGACACCCCTTCCCTAGCTACGAAAGGAACAATAGGCAGACTGCTGGGGGCGAGGAGCAGCTGCAAGGCCAAGGGACAAAGCCATAGCCCAGGAATCCTTAAAGCGTTTGAGCGCTGAGTCCACCTTGCCTCCGAAGAGGCGGGTGCCATCAAAGGGCATATCCATCAAGGACTGCAGGACATCCCCAGAAAAGCCAGATGTCCTCAACCAGGCATGGCGCCTCAAGGTCACTGTCAATGCGACCGATCAGCCCACTCAGTCAGTCGCATCCAGTCCACAACGAATCATGAACTTTGCTGCATCTCTTCCGTCTGTAAGAGCTTGGGAGAAAACAGTCCGGGTCGCCTCTGGAACATGACGGAGCACTTGCGTGACCGTATCCCAGAGAGTATGGAAATAGAGGACCAAAAGGCATGCGGTGTTCATGGACTACAGCACTAGACGGGCGGAAGAAAACATCTTCTACCCCAAGTTGTCCAGTCTTTTCAATTCCATCTCCGTGGGATTGGTAGGGATTTTGCCAGAAGATGATGAAGCCTGGATGACAAGGCTCTCAGGCGTAGGGTGTTGTGTCAGGAATTTTGGGTCTGTTGGCGCAAGCCAATGGTGGGGGGCAACTGTCCTATTCACAGGAGCCCCTGCTGGGTCTGGACCAGGTACCCAGAAGGACGTCGTTAAATGCTTCATTAAAGGGAAGGAGGAGTTCCGAGTTGGAGGCCCCAGGTTGAAGCACCTCCTCACCTCCACAGAGGGAATCTCGAGGTCCAAAACCACAGCAGCCATTCTCACCACCATTGGGTATGACACTCCCTCCTCCGTGGCACAGTAGGGGGAGAAGGCATACCAGGGTCAGGAGAGGTGTCCAATCCACTGGCGTCTCTCAAACCCTGAACCCAGTCCATGTCAGGGTCAAGCTGGTATTCTAAAGGGTCCAGTGACCCCTCTACACTATCCCCATATCCATACTCATAGCAATATGGGGTCAGAATCAAACCTGGGCCCAGGAGAGCCCATAGAAAATAGAATTGGCGTTGAGCAATGCTGTTCTGGGTCATCGGGAATTAGTATAGGGTCGACGTTGACTGTGGGCCCAACGCCAGGGAAGGTTGGCATGGCCGGGGACGGAACGGATCCGGAGGCGCCTTCCGGAGTCAGGGCCAAAGCCGATGACTTGGAACCCGAGGGGGCCCTCACCGACTCCCCTGGGCCCGAAGGCGCCGAGGGTGGGTCGGTCTGCCCAAATATGAGGGGCATGGCCTCATAAAATTCCTTAAGTTGGGCAGGCGTGGTATCCGGCTCCTGGAAAGTCGGGGAGCCACGGAGCATACCCAGACGGAGGCTCCGAAGACAGAGGCCTAGAGTGTTGATGCTGTTTGCGCGTCATGTCGTCCGAGCGACGGGGTTAAGTCGAACAACATTTCGACTTCTTCTTTTTGTGACCAGAGTGTCCAGATGACTTGGACGATGTGAGTGGTGAAGACTCTGTGACGGGTCTCCTGATCTTACTCTTGAACAAGACCGGGAACGACATGGAGTTGAGTGCCGGGCCGCCATGAGCTTTAGGGACCACTCCCTCAAAGTCTTCGGGTTCATGGCCCGACACTCGGAGCACAACTTCGGGTCGTGATCGTGCTCCAGACACAAGAGGCACATGAGGTGCAGATCCATCACCGACATCATTCGGTGACAGGAGTCGCAGGGCTTGAATCCGGTCTTACAGGACATCCCTAGACGCATCAAAACTTGTCAAAAACGAATCGACAAAAGTGTTGCAGTTAGTCAAAAAATGACTGGGGTAGCTCTTCTTCGGATCTGTGCTCAGGCTGGTGCAGAAAGAAAATAATTGACCTCAGCGCGCCGGGGTGGAGCCTATATATGACCGCAACATCATCACTGCGAAGCAGATGCTGACGACGCCCACGGAATCAACCGGCACCACCTAACGGCACGCAGGGGGTACTGCTTGAAAAAAAATCTGGATCCAGTCTGACACCTGGGGAAAATTCTAAGGTAAGGAATCTGCAATTAGAAGTCTCTATCAGATAGCCATATTATGTAATTGAAACATGTTACACCCTTCGAACACACCTAATACGCTTCTCACACTTAAAAGACTGCTCACACACCCTGCTTCTGAGTGCAATCTCTGAACTCAGCAGTAAACACATAGATACATGGAGCCCTCCTTACAGACCCTGTTTGCCGGCACTCTCCTTTCTCACTTTATTCTGATCTCACACTTAATACTCTCCTCACACTCCCTGCTTCTGAGTGCACACTGCACAAACAAACATTCATACCACAGACCACGATGCCATCCATGTTCACCAGCGCACCCCTTGCACGTCCTGTTCCCCTCGTCTCCTCACATACTGATAGCCAGTGTTCTCACCACACGCCCGCTCCCCCGGCTGTGTCATGGCTACTCTGTGCTCCACTCACATACTAGCTCTCTCCACACAGACCCTGCTCACCGGTGCACTCACACCACGCACGTCATTTAGGGGTCACGTGCCCCTTGCGACTCCTGGCACTGACTTTGAGACCCCTGGCCTCGGAGGTGGCAAAATAAGTGCCAGGAAGAAAGGGACAGCTCGTCCTTACTGGCCTTGCTTGGGGCTCACTGCTTTTATTTTTTTTATTACATTAATAGTGAAGAATAATATATTATTCACTATTAATGTAATAAAAAATGGAGTACAATTAGCCGGAATATGACCCTTCATGGTAGCTGAGGAAGGTAAAAAAAAAAAAAAAAACACATTTAAATGTATGTTGTGTGCATGCTTGTGGGACAGAGTGTGCTTGACTAAAAGAGAGTGTATGAGAGAATGTGTGTGTACATGTAAGCGTGTGAATAAAAGTTAAGATGTCACTTCCGCTAACACTGGCATTGTATTGTTTTCTATTGTAATCGTATTTATATAGCGCTTACTACCCCTGACGAGACGTCCATGCCCACGCCCTCCACCCTAGCGCTATGTCACACTGCTCGGGCGCTCTCCTCACACACACACACGGTGCCCTCCTCACAGGCTCGGTGCCCGCCCTCCCTTGTGCTCTCCTCCCACACCCTGCTTCGTCCCCCCCCAGTGCTCTGCCTCTCCTCCTCGGGGCTCCGACCAGTCTCCTGCCGGCTCCTTGAACCCCAGAATGGGCGTTTCTGCAGGAACTCATTAGTTCTACCGATCTACCCACAGCCCCCTCCCACGCCCCCACACAGGCCGTGAAACTATGATGTATGGCCTGCCTTCCACCCAGCAGACCCAGAGGCAGGGGTCACTGGCAGAGAAGAACACCCCCTCAGACTCGCAGCCCCCTCTCCCCCAGGGCCTCCCCTACGGGCCCAGCAGGTTCGAATTAAACCCCTCGGTTTGGTGGGCACCGGGCGGCTTGGGACTTCGCCTCGTAAAGCGGGCTCATTTCCTCTTCACTCGGCCACAAGCACCTTTTATTAGGAATCCCATCTCTGGTTTCCGAAAATGAAATCCCGCAAATGGTGAATGAGGAGAAAGCCGCTGCGCTGACCGCACGTGCGTCAGGTGTCCCGGGATGACTCCTGCAAGCCTCGGCACACCGTGGGCCGTGAGGGCCACTGAGCGCTGGGCAAGGTGGCCACCAGCCCCAACCAAACCACGGCCAAGAGAAGGCCAGTCAGCGCTGGGCAAGGTGGCCACCAGCCCCAACCAAACTACGGCCAAGAGAAGGCCAGTCAGCGCTGGGTAAGGTGGCCACTCAGCGCTGGGTAAGGTGGCCATCAGCTCCAGCTGAGCCAGGGCCACGAGTTGGCCACTAGCTCCGGAAATGCAAGGGCCTCGAGAAAGCCAGTGAGCACTAAGGTCGGTAAGCGGTGAGGAAGATCGCCATCAGCACCGGCCGAGCCAGGGCCACCAGGAGGCCAGTGTACGCTTGATACAGTGACCATCAGCATGAGAAGACCAGTAAGCGCTAGGTAAGGTGGCCACCAGTCCCACCCAAACCACGGCCAAGAGAAGGCCAGTCAGCGCTGGGTAAGGTGGCCAGTCAGCGCTGGGTAAGGTGGCCACCAGCCCCGACCAAACCACGGCCAAGAGGCCAGTCAGCGCTGGGCAAGGTGGCCACCAGCCCCGGCCGAGCCAGGGCTACGAGAAGTGCAGTGAGCGCTGGTTAAGTGGCCAGCAGCCCCAGTCTAGCCAGGCCACGAGAAGGCCAGTGAGCGCTGGGTAAGGTGGCCATCAGCTCCAGCTGAGCCTGGCCACGAGTGCTGGGTAAGGCGGCCACCATCTCCAGCTGAACCAGGACCACGAGGTGGCCACTAGCTCCGGAAGGGCCTCGAGAAAGCCAGTGAGCACTAAGGTCGGTAAGCGGTGAGGAAGATCGGCATCAGCACCGGCCAAGCCAGGGCCACCAGAAGGTCAGTGTACGCCTGTTAAGGTGACCACCAGCATGGGAAGTCCAGTAAGCGCTAGGTAAGGTGACCACCAACTCTGGCCAAGACAAGGCCTCGAAACCTAAGAATGACAAAGGTTCAAGGTCACAGATTTCTCGTGGCCCTGGCTCTGCCATAGCTAGTGACCTCCTTACGAAGCGCTCACTGGCTTTCTTGTGGCCCTGGCTCGGCCGGATCTGGTGGCCATCTTACCTAGCGCTCACTGGCTTTCTCGTAGCCCAGGCTTGGCCAGGGCTGGTGGCCACCTTACCTATTGCTCACTGGCCATCTCGCAGCCCTGGCTTGGCTGGGGCTGTTGGTCACCTCGTGCAGGCAGGCACAGATCAAAGGTTCAAACCTTCCCAGAGTTCCTTCAGGATCTCAGCTCACAGTTAGTTGGTGACAGCATCATCAGTAGCCTCCAAGTTCCAACAAAGACCACTGACAAACCACTTACAGCTGGTCAACTGATCTGCTTCACTAGGTGTGTTCTTTTTGGTGCCCTGTTGGGTTCCTGAGGGTTACCAGAGAATAAGCTCTCTATTTGATCCTGTTTTGTGAACATGTGGTTCTTGGTCGGAGCGGTCATAACCCTTCCCTACTGGTCCAGCAGTCTTTCTTCTGCTACCAAGTTCTGCACCACATGGGTTTGTGGTCTGGCAGTCCTCTCAATGTCAAACACATAAGGTGATGGGAGGTGTTTGGATATAGTCTAACTACTGACAATCGCTAGAGGTAGCAGTCTAACCCATCATTTTTTTCTCACATGCCAACTCAGGTTAGGCCCAGACATATGCAAATCAGCCTAGGTCCTGCACCAATGGGAACAGTTCCACTGAACTGCCAAGACAGGTCCTCTCTGAACTGGAACACAAACAACCCAAGATGGAATAAGGCCAATTTGACCATCTTTAGACGGATGCCCCTTGGTTCCAGTGGCATAGTGAGCACTGGGCCCATGTCTGCGCATACCCTTGTCACTTAAGACATTGTATCAAACACACAATGGTGATGGGAGGAATGCTTGCAAATAGTCTAACTATTGGCACTCCTGCAGGGTAACTGTTAGAGATGGGGTCTCTAGTTGGCAGTGGTTTGCACCCTGTCCAAGAAGGGACCCTCACTCTAGTCAGGGTAAAGGAGCCACACAGCTATAACAACCCTTGCTCACACACTTGGTAGCTTTGCACCAGAAGTCAGGCTTATCTCAGAGGCAATGTGTAAAGTATTTGCACACATACAGTGAAAACACTACAAAAGGACTCCACACCAGGTTAGAAAAATAGCCAATATTTATCTGAATTAAACAAGACCAAAACAACAAAAATCCAACATACACAAGTAATGATATCACTTTTTAAAAGTTGAAATTAGTCTTAATCAATAGGAATCAATGATTGTATTTTTTTTTTTTTAGCACAAAGTACCTGGGATGCGTCAAAAAACAAAGATGATGCCGCCTGCAGGGGAGGTGTGGCGTTGAAAAACACAGCAATGCTTTGGTTCCTTACTGCACAGGGGTGTGATGTGTTGATTCTTTCCTGGCAGGAAAGGCAATGCATTTATCTCCGGACACGCAGTCTCTGTTCCTTACTGCGGTGTGGGGTCAATGAGAAATTGATGCCCCTGGGACGATGAGTGGAAAACGCAGACGAGCTGTGTTGACGGAGCCACGGTGAAACAGGCGTTGCGTCGATTCTGCAGCCAAAAGACAGGCGCTGCATGGATTCTTCAGCCACAGGACAGGTGCTGCATCGATTTTTCTGCTGCAGCGTCAGTGCGTGGATTTAATTCTCGAGGTCACCAGCTTACACTTTCAAGGGACTGGAGTTGGCACAACTTGGCAAGTCAAGACTCTCAGCTGAAGAGCCCAGGCACTGGCAGATGAAGTCTTTGATGTCCCTGAGACTTCTAACAGGAGGCAAGCTCAGTTCAAGCCTTTGGAAAGCAGGATGTAGAAATCAAAGTTCTTTCATTCCCAGGAAAAAAGCAGCAAGCACCAGACCAGGATAACAAAACAACAGGCAGAGTGGCAGTCCCTCCTACGGCATCTAGTTCCTCTTCTGTTAGAATGTCCTCAGTCCAGAAGTGTTCCAATGTGGTGGTCTCAGAGGTCCAGTACTTATACTCATTTCTGCCTTTGAAGTAGGCAAACTTCAAAGGAAAGTCTTTGTAGTGCACAATACCCTGCCTTTCCTGGCCTGGCCCCAGACACATTCCCGGGGTTGGAGACAGCTTTGTTTAAGGACAGGCACAGGCCTTTTCCGGTGCAAGTGTCAGCTCCTCCTACCACTTTAGTCCAGGTAGACCCGTCAGGTTATGCAGGGCACACCTCAGGTCCCTTTGAGTGAATCTCTAGAGTTAATTCACAAACAGCCCAACTATCATCCGGACTCAGGTGTGTATTCCACAGACAGGCAGAGGTTCAGAATGGTTAAGCAAGAAGATGCCTACATTCTAAAAGTGGCATTTTCAAACTTACAATTTAAAAACCAACTTCACCAAAAGATGTATTTTTAAATTGCGAGATCAGAGACCCAAACTCCATATCTCTATCTGCTCCCAATGGGAAATTACACTTGAAAGATATTTCATGGCAATCCCCAGGTTACCCTATGGGAAAGATAGGCCTTGCAAAAGTTAAAACCGAATTTAGCAGTATTTCACTATAAGGACATGTAAAACACGCCAGTACATGTCCTACCTTTCAAATACACTGTACCTTGCCCACGAGGCTTCCCTGGGCCTACTTTAGGGTGACTTACACGTAGTAAAAGGGACGGTTTGGGCCTGGCAAGCGGGTGCACTTGCCAGGTCGAACTAGAAGTTAAAAAACTACACACACACACACACACACACTACAGTGGTCGGTCTGAGACATGTTTACAGGGCTACTCTTGTGGGTGGCACGATCAGTGCTGCAGGCCTACTAGTAGCATTTGATTTACAGGCCCTGGGCACACATGGTGCACTATACTAGGGACTTACTATCAAATCAAATATGCCAGTCATGGATAAACCAATAACCTTTAGACAGAGAGCACTTCCACTTGCCCAGAGTCCTAAAGCCAGCAAAAACGAAGTTGAGCACAGGGTCAAAAACAGGAGGTCAGGAGCCAAAAATACAAGGGAAACCACACCAAGAGTTGACAGGTCAAACAGCAGCATTCTAACCCATCATTTTCTTGCCCACCATTCCACCTCAGATAAGACCCAGCCAACGTTTCAAGACCACCACCAATGTTCTGTCTCTTGGGAATGCCCTGAGTTCTGGGCTGTTTTAGCCACACGCCACTCACAACCTTCAACATTTGCCATCTGGTTAAGGTATGTGGCCAGTTCATGTCCTGCAGTCTGAGTTGAAAAGACTTAAGGAACCATCAGATACAGCAACCATAGCAAATGGGTAAAGACATTCCTCCTCTGATCCCCAAAATCTGCTGCTCTGCAGTTTACTACATGGTTTCTCACTCACTGTTAAAACTCTACAAAGTGAGTGGTCAATTCATAGCTTTTCAAAATATGTTAAAAGTTGAGATGCTCCTAGTAAAGGCCTTTTACATTTGTTCTCTCCTTTAACAAACCCAAGCTGCTCTTTCATTATCCATGAACTTTCTATGAATCCAGCCTGCTCCCTCATATTCTTTTTCTATATTGGCGATGAGCCTCGCACAAAGAAATGGGCATGACTTTTTGTTCCCAATGACGGGTAAAAAATGATGGACTGGAATTTGGCCCAAGCTGTTGCTGGTGCCTGAGATTAAGCATTCCATCCATCACTTTATTATTGTTTCAGCACGAGAGAGGTTGGCGGACCTGCCACTGAAAAACTAACTACATTGTGCTTACATGAAAATACGAGCATTCATACGATAAGTCTCTTAATTTCTTGCCATATTTTAAGGGAAACGTTTACAATGAGAACTCTTTTAGCAAATTCTCATTGAACAGAGTCAAAATACCAGCTGTCTGGTCAAAAGAAACAGGTAGAGGACCAAGTCATAAAGGGGGTGATTTCTCACACAGTGACTATGAGCAGAGATATCAGTCGATAATAACATATGCACTGACAGATATTCATGCAGCCAGGGAGGAAGATAGATCGGTAAAATGTGATAATGGAAGATGGATGGAGAGGTGCACAAGGGTAGAATAGGTAGAAAGTTCAACATAATGAACATGTTACCTAGCTTTGGTAATGCCTTATCTGATAGAGACTATCTAGCTGCAAGTTCCTTACCTTAGGATATCTCCAGGTGTCAAACTGAATCTGGAAACGTTTCGAGCAGTATCTGCGTGCCGGTAGGTGGCTTAGATCATCCCTGCGTCGGCGGTTTTGCCTACGCCAGAAGTGATCTGTGCTGTGGCTATATATGCACCACATCAGCATGCTGACATCAATTACTTTTCACAACCTTTTCACGCAAAAAGCGCAGAGCCACAGAAGTTGCTGATGTACTAGGGTGCAGCACTAACGGCCTTAGAAGGGTGACCTTATACAGAAAACCCGT
This sequence comes from Pleurodeles waltl, assembly GCF_031143425.1. Lineage (NCBI taxonomy): Eukaryota > Metazoa > Chordata > Amphibia > Caudata > Salamandridae > Pleurodeles > Pleurodeles waltl. The sequence goes on along the minus strand of NC_090442.1, from coordinate 73,007,546 downwards.
TTGCAGAGCGGTGAGAATGGAAGAGCCGGTAAGGAATCTGCAGCTAGATAGTCCTTCTAGTAGGTAAGGAGCTACAGAAGGTAAGCAAGTTGTTGATTTGATACAGACTTCTAGCTGCAGATTCCTCGCTCTAGAATAGATACTCAAGCAATACCTTCCAGGAGGTGGGTCTGTGAACAGATTAGAACAAAAAGGCCAACAGGCAAAGTGTCCTTCACAAAGGACCTGACTGTCCAGGCAGTAGTGCTTGATGACAGTGAGCAGAGATACCCACGTTGTCGCCTGATAGATGTCCAGGACAGGAACTCCGCGAGCTAATGCAGTGGTAGAAGTCCTGGCTCTGTTGGAATGAGTTTGCACGCCCTCAGCGGGTAGCAGATTTTTATGCAGACCACTCTTCGCTGGGAGATGGTTCTTTTTTGCACGGCCTTTCCTTTCTTTGCCCCGGCGTACCAGAAAAAGAGTTGATCATTCACCGGGAACTTTTTTGTACAATCAATGTAGAACAATAATGCTTTTTTTAGTGTCCAGCCTCTTCCTTGGAAGGGTGAGGTGGAGCATTTTGGCCCACATGAAGCAGAGCCACCCATTTCAAAAGAAAGGAGGCATGAGTTCTCAGTAAAAGTTTGTCTGGGTAGAATGTCATGTAGGGAGGGTGCACAGAAAGTGCCTGCAGTTTACTGACTGCCCTGGCCGATGTTATGGCCATCAGAAAAGCCGTTCCGATGGTGAGTAAATGCAGTAGACAGTTGTGTAGGGGCTCCAAGGGTGCACACATTAGGAACGTCAAGACCAGATTGAGGTTCCATTGGGGCATGATAAATGGTTGGGGAGGGAACAGGTGTTGCAGTCCCTTCAGAAAACGAGTCACAACAGGTGACTTGAACAAAGAAGGTAGGTCCGGCAACCACAAGAAAGCCCTTATGGCTGACAGGTAACTTTTAACAGAGCCCAAATCAGAGCCCTTCTGGGCAAGTGAAAGACTAAACAGCAAATATTAGGATACAGGTGCAGAAAGGGGGTCAACATTCTTGGAGGCACACAATGTCATAAATATGTCCCAACGGCAGGCATATACTGTCTTGGCTAAGGGGCGTCTGGCTTCCAGAATAATACTGCAGACTTCAGGGGAAGGTCAAAAGCTGTCAACTGTTTCCTCTCAGTCTCCAAGCATGAAGGCGGAGCGTGCACAGGTTAATGTGCTGTAAACTGCCCTGTTGTTGCAACAGAAGGTCCTCCCAAAGGGGCAGTCATATTGGAGTACAGGTGCTTATGCTCAGGATTTCTGGATACCAACCTCTCCTTACCCAATCCGGAGTCACAAGAATGACTTGAGCGCGGTCGGTCCTGATCTTCTTGATAACTCTGAGCAGATGTGGTATCAGTAGAAAGGCATACAGGAGACCTGGGCTCCACTCGAGATGAAAAGAGTCTCTGAGCGAGAAAACTCCAGTGTACAGAGCTGCTGACATTGTGCGTTCTCAGCGGTGCAGAACAGATCTAACCATGGCGCTCCCCAGTTTTGGAACAGGGCTTGTATCGCTTCTGGATGGAGACGCCATTCATGATCCGCTAAGTATTGACGTCAGAATTTGCCCACTCTGGCTTTCAGCAAGCCTGCCAAATGTTGAACCACTAGAGAAATGCCCAGACATACCAGCCATGTCCAGGGACACATGGCTTCTTGACACAGGGTAAACAACCCCACACCACCCTGCGTGTTACATTACCACATGGCGGTGGTGTCCGTGAACACGTGCACCAGCCTGCCCTTGATCGAAGAAAGGCTCCAACAAGATGATATGAAGCTGGGACTCCGCCAGAGACCACAATCCTCTGATCTCAACCTCTTCCAGGTGGCTGCCCCAACCCATGTGTAATGCCTTGGTCACTCCAGTCACTAGTGGGTAACAGAGGGAGAGGGGTCTGCCGCTTACACAGTAGCAGTTCATCAGCCACCACTGTAGGTCTTTTGCAGTTCCCTTCCAGATCTGGACAAAGTAAGAGAGAGTCCCCTGATGCTGTAGCTACTGAGACTCCAGGTTCCACAGCAGAGCCCGTCTATGCCCATGAGTATGTGTCACTAACAGGATGCCAAGAGGGTCAACAGACTCAGAGTCAGTCTCATGGAAATCCAGGATAGAGGCTGAAATATTGGAATCATATCCTTAACATCCCAGACTTGCCATTCGAGAGGATAGGTCCGAAACTGCACTGTGTCCAGAACAGCTCCGATAAATGCGAGTATCTAAGAAGGAGTCAGGTGTGAATTCGGCACGTTGATAGTGAACCTCAAAGAGTGCAGGAAGTGGGAGATAACTGCCTGGGGCGAGCCTGCCTTCAACAGCTATTCGTGGAGGTAGGGGAAGAATAGAACCCCTGATTTCCGCACATGTGCTGCAATCACCGCCATCACCTTGGTGAACACCTGAAGGGCACTGGTAAGGCCAAAAGGGAGCACAGCAAACTGATAATGCTCGTGGCTCACTGTGAACAGCAGGTAACGGCTGTGGGCAGGCACAACAGGGATGTGGAAGTAAGCACCCTGCAAGTCCAGCGCTACCATCCAGTTTCCCAGACCAGGCAGACAGATCCCGGGCTAAGGAGAGCATTTTGGACTTCTCCTTCAGGAATAAATTGAGAAGGTGCAGATTTAGAAGAAGGCAGAGGCCTCCATCCTTTTTGGGCATCAGAAAATAGCAGGAGTAGCAACTACAACCCACTTCTAATGCCAAGACCCTCTTGATGCTTCCCTTGGCCAAAACTGCCTGTACTTCCTGATGGAGCAGAGAGAGGTGGCCCTCCATCAGCCGGTTGTAAGAAGGTGACATGGGTGGAGGGGTTTCCAAAAAAGGGATGGAGTAATCCAGTTGAATAATCTGGAACACCTGCATGTCCGATGTTATTGATTGCCAGTAGGGCAGGTGATGGCAGATCCCACTGGGTGGCCATGGTCGTATGAGTGCAAACTAAAGGTGCTTGAAGGCAGCAGCTGCCAGGGGAGTGGCAGACTGGGTTGACCTCTGGGTAGTAGCCCAACGTTGTATATGGGAACCGTGTCCATGGCCAAGAAAAGGCTAGAATGCCTGCTGACCTTGGTGGGAAAGGACGTGGTTGGTAGCCCCTACTGTATCCACGGAAGGTAGAAAAGGCAGACTGGGGTTGGCGGAGGTCCATGGTGAGGCCCAAGGACCTGGCAGTAGCCCAGTTTTCACCATAAAGGCAGGAGCCATCAAAGGTCATGTCCATAAGGGAAGCTTGGGCAAACCCTGTGAAACTAGTGGTTCTCGGGATGTAATGTATCCCTGCAAGAGGGCAAACTACATCAAATGTAATGAACCCTGGCATCAGCAGGATCTCCAAATAAGGACGTCTTTACAAGGTGTCCAGCTTGCTAGCTGCAAAACAACTGTGGCTCAAAATCAGGCAGGTCCCTCAGTAAGAAAACCTGCAACTCAGCCCTCTCACCGGGTCAGATGATCACCATAACATTTGTTAAGGCTTGTATGCTTGTTGGAGCTGGACTACTGGCCAGCTTCACTTTTAAATAGCAGACCCCTGTGCCAGTAAGTTAAAGAGATGACCCTTAATAGCCCAACGCAGACTTGGCTAGTGGTTAACTGATGTAGGAGCTGCCTAGTGCCCAACCCTACAAGGAGGACCAACCTGCTGAACATCTTGCCTGAAGACTGGGGATACCCAGCATGAGGGAGACTAAAGTGTCCATCTCAAAGACTGAAGCAAGCACCAAGTCACAGACCGTAAAGACTGGCCACTCAAGGACCAGAGGTGTTGTGGTGGAGAGCAGTTGTAGAGATCAACTACTAATAGGTGCAGGTGAGCAGTCTTGGTAGTGACTGCTTGATAAGTTCACTCTTCTGCAGTTACCAGCTCTCCCTTGAAGTCCAGGGCACTCTCCTCCCATGGAGTATACCCTCTGCCTTTTTGCAAAGAGCTGGGATGAGTGATGTGAGAGTGTCTGAAGACACTCTGCAATTCTACCTCTGACTTCTCTCAGCAGCGGCGATGAGCCTTCGAGATGGCGTCTAGGCTATGTATGTCCCTGCATGCTGCATGCTCAGGGTGCCTTTACTTCTGCAACTTCCTTTCTCCAAAAAGAGTTTACTCCAGAGGGAGAATGTCACAGCTGCAATCAGTAGATTGTGGGAGAGCCAACTGGATTTCACCCCAATCCTTCTCCCAGGGTCCCAGCAATCAAGGACTCCAAAGGGACCATAAACGTTTGTCCACCCCTCAGTGCATTGGGGGACATTAGAGCTTACGAAACTACAAAAGGCCTCTTAGTATTAAAGAAACATTTTTATTACAATTGAGTCAACTGAAAATCTTGACCACATCTGAACAGCCGTAAAACACAAGCTCCTGTACCACAGAAGGTGCACTTGGGGGATCAGCACCAGCAGCCGCTCTGCATTTAAGTTAGATTTCGGGACTCGTTTGACAGGTAGCCTGTCATGGCAGCCCTATTAGAAGGGCATCAAGACTTTCAACAAGTGGCCTCTTTGCACCCTGAAATCATCATCATGGATCTCGGCCCTTGAAAAATATCGATGATCAATTCTTAGCAACTTCACTTTTCAGACTGTTTTTTTTTTTTTTTTTTTTAAGAAACTCAGCTACATGTTTGAAACCCACTAAGTGGTCCAGCCTTGTGCTTCGGGATGATGAGACATAAGGGCCATTCTCCTTAGCATCTCTCCCCCACTGCCAGATGATTTTAAACATGGCGCGTAATAGGAAGTTTGAGACTCAAAAGATCTAGAATTAAAACAAATACACTGACAACTTTTCCCACGGAGTAACACTGACCTGGTTACATAGTATTGCTAGCATACTTTGTTTAATTTACAAAAAATAATTAATAAAAATAATAATAGTTGGAAGGTTTCTCAGTGGGCCAGAGTAATGTGTGTTGACTGTGGGTAGAGGTTCCTATCTCTTGAGGTAGGTGTGGTTTTAGGTCTGTCAGAAGAGTAGTATCTGTCACTGCGGAGAGGAGTGTACCAGGGTAGGGTCTGTCGGCGCAGAGTGGGGTCTGTTGCTGTGGAGTGGAGTGTGCCGGGCAGGGTAGGGTCTATTGGTGCAGAGCGGGGCCTGTCGGTGCAGAGTGGGGTCTGTCAGCGCAGAGTGGAGTCTGTCGCTGTGGAGTGGAGTGTGCCAGGAAGGGCAGGGTCTATTGGTGCAGAGCGGGGCCTGTTGGCACAGAGTGGGGTCTGTTGCTGTGGAGTGGAGTGTGCCGGGCAGGGTAGGGTCTATTGGTGCAGAGCGGGGCCTGTCGGCGCAGAGTGGGGTCTGTTGCTGTGGAGTGGAGTGTGCCGGGCAGGGTAGGGTCTATTGGTGCAGAGCGGGGTCTGTCGGCGCAGAGTGGGGTCTGTTGCTGTGGAGTGGAGTGTGCCGGGCAGGGTAGGGTCTATTGGTGCAGAGCGGGGCCTGTCGGTGCAGAGTGGGGTCTGTTGCTGTGGAGTGGAGTGGAGTGTGCCGGGCAGGGTAGGGTCTATTGGTGCAGAGCGGGGCCTGTCGGTGCAGAGTGGGGTCTGTTGCTGTGGAGTGGAGTGTGCCGGGCAGGGTAGGGTCTATTGGTGCAGAGCGGGGCCTGTCGGCACAGAGTGGGGTCTGTCAGCGCAGAGTGGAGTCTGTCGCTGTGGAGTGGAATGTGCCAGGCAGGGTAGGATCTCTCGGCGCAGAGTGGGGTCTGTCGCTGTGGACTGGAGTGTGCCGGGCAGGGTAGGGTCTCTCGGCGCAGAGCGGGGTCTGTCGCTGCAGAGCGGAGTGTATCAGGGTAGGGTCTCTTGGTGCAGTGCAGGGTCTGTCGGCGCAGATGTGGGTCTCTCGCTGTGGAGTGGAGTGTGCCAGGGTAGGGTCTATTGGTGCAGAGCGGGGTCTGTCGGCGCAGAGCGGGGTCTGTCGCTGCAGAGCGGAGTGTACCAGGGTAGGGTCTCTTGGTGCAGTGCAGGGTCTGTTGGTGAAGAGAAGGTTCTGTCGGCGCAGAGTGGGGTCTGTTGCTGTGGACTGGAGTGTGCCGGGCAGGGTAGGGTCTCTCGGCGCAGAGCGGGGTCTGTCGGTGCAGAGAAGGGTCTGTCGGCGTAGAGTGGGGTCTGTCGCTCTGGAGTGTGCCAGGCAGGGTAGGGTCTCTTGGCGCAGAGCGGGGTCTGTCGGTGCAGAGCGGGTTCTCTTGGCGCAGAGTGGCACCTGTCTGAGAAGCATTTGTCACCAAAGAGGGGAGTCTGTCTAGAAAGGTGGATGTCCCTGTCAGGAATGGAATCTGTCTCGAAAGCGGGGGGCTCATTCTCAGGAATGGAGTCTACCTAGAAAGGTGGTGGTCTCGGTCAGGAGTGGAGTTGTCTCGAAAGGTGGGGGTCTCTATCATGAGTGGTGTCTGTCTAGAAAGGCGGGGTCTCTGTCAGAAGTGGAGTGTCTCGAAAGGTGGGGGTCTCTAACAGGAAGGGAGTCTGTCTGGAAGGGTGGGGGTCTCTGCCAGGAGTGGAGTGTCTCGAAAGGTGGGGGTCTCCATCAGGATTGGAGTCCGCCTAGGAAGGTGGGGGTCTATCAGGAAAGGAGTCTGTCTAGAAAGACGGGGTCCCTCCGTTAGGACAGGAGTCTGTCGGCAGGAGAGACATATCAGAACTGTGGCTGGGCCGCCCTCTCGACAGTGACTAGACAGTTCCTTGACGGGGCTGGCAGATACCTATCGCCCTGAGCTCAAGTCCCTTACATCCGCACGTGACATGCTCTAAGGAGAGGTTGTGACGTCAGGGACACCAGCTGTGCCTGTAGGCCTGGGGCAGAGGCAGTGGCGGTGTTTGCGCGCATGTGTCTGGTAATCTTCCGCAGCCCCAGCACTGCAGGAAAGGAGCTTCATTCACCCCGAGGCCCCACCCCCCACCAGGCTGCAAATGACGTCAGGGGAGATGGGCTGGAGGGGTACACGAAAGCTTAGAAAGCGGGAGGCACTTTGCATGGCCTATGGATGCAGCACACTGCATGTAACTGGGACACAGAAGGATTTGGGCCGGGGGTCTTGTTTTGTCACGTCCTAGCGCAGTGGTTTCTAACCTTTTCAATTCTGTGGAACCCACTTTATCATTACTGGCACCAGAGGAACCCCAACAGAAACATTAAGGGAATCCGGGGATCCCCCACTGAGTCATTACTGGAAGCCGGGGATCCCGGCCTAAACATTCTTGATGATTTGAACCACAAAACAATACACAAAAAATACAGAAACAAGCCTTTATGAAACACACACACAAATGGGAACATATTTTATTTAATTTGCAAACAAATATTAATAGAAAAAAATAACAGGAAGGGTTGGAGCTTTTCTACGTTCAATTGAAGCCACACATCGCCCACACTATATTCTGTTTGACGCACCGGCGCTGCTCCCACAAATCAATCCGAAGATACTAAATTAATTTTCAGCCTTCAATTTCAAATTCCTCGACATTTACAGCACATTTTAACATTTTCAATTGTACATTTAGCCACTTTATATGCACTTTATTAATGTGTGAATATCATTTAATTTTCTAAGAAGTCATGGCCCCCCTGAGGAGGCTTTGCGGACCCCGAGGGGGCCCCTGTCCACGAGTTGGGAACCACTCCTCTAGGGTACAGAAACCACCACCAGAGCTGAGAGGACCAAAACTTAGGGCCTGATTTAGATATTGGCCAACAACTTACTCCGTCACAAACAGTGACGGATATTGCGCCCACCACTATCTAAATCCGATAGGATATAATTGGATTTAGATGATGGTGGACGGGATATCCGTCACCGGTGTGACAGAGTAACTTGTCTCCCAATATCTAAATCAGGCTCTTAATCACTGCTTTTAATGTTAGGCTCGTTAAATTCATGTCAGTTTTTTGCACATGCTGAAACAACAGGAAAATGGTGAATTAAATCGATCTCATTCAAGATCGCCGATACCATTATTATAGAAAAAGCAGACCTTTCTTGCCTGCAAAATTCTTGTGTTCATTTTTTTTTGCTTTATCCAGTTTTGTGATTTTCAGATTATGCTTATACCTTACCCCAGATCCTTACAGCACCACCCCCTTCAGGCACATTAGCACTCTCTAGCCAACACTGCACCCGGCCACTCTTTTAACCTGAAATGCTAATGCTTTCGAACCGGAGTATATATTTATGATATTGGTACATAGACACTTTTTTGGAATTTATCAGTCTATTTTCACATTTAAATTAAATATCATGCATGTTGTTTCATTCTTGCTCGATTGCAAAGATTTTTATTAATCATGCAATAAACTTTAGTTATGATTATTCACTGTAAACACTAAACAACACAAAGTCCAAACATGACATCATGGAACATGCTTTTTTAAAATGCTGGACCACTAAGCCTACAAATACATGGGATAAGCATTTTCCAAGATCCACCCGGACACCCTTCTTCAACATGGTCCCTCCTACTGAGTCTGCACCAGGGTGCACTCCCCTCAAGTCCTTCTCACCAAGTCATACAGGGTTCGACCCTTGCCCCGGATCAGGGATGCTCTGACATTACCAAACAAGGATACTAGGAAGAGGTGGAGGCCTTAATTGCATGTCTCACCCGCTGCAGGGGGAGTAACATAAGACACCTCATTCCCAGCCCGCACCGCGGGAGCCGACAGCACAAGGCCAACGCCGACCCTGTAGTATTGGTGAAATACAGCTCCATCTATGGTATTGGTTAGAGCTCCCGGTTTTATGGTACTTATGTTTTTTTATGTTTTTTAACATTTCCATCTTTATTTATCCATATTTAGTTTGTGATCTGAGAGTAAACAATTGTAAAATGGTATTTCCACATTTATTTAAAACATAGATATTCACTCATATGTGGATGCCTGTCAAATTTTAGCAAATTAAACAGCAACGTATTAGAAAAAACACTATACCCACAGGTATGTATTAGCATTATAGTACAAATATATGTTAACATATGCCTCTATCTGAAGAAATCTCATCCTGTGTTTTTACTTCCCATGCTGTCGGTCTGCTCAGCTTTTGCCTGGAATTCAAGAAAGAAAGCATGGAGTCTCTCACAAGAAGCACAATTTTCATTATTTATCCGCTTTTAAAAATAAATACAGACAAGAAACACATTGCTTTTTTGTCTATATTTATCTGTAAAAATCAGAAAAAATGTAAAACTGGGAGCCTTAATAGAGCGCTCTAAAAGCCTGAGGTGTCTTGGCGCTGGCGTCTGATTAGTGATGCAAGTGGGGTCTTACGAGATAAAGACTAGGAAAACAGCCGGTTTTACCTGTAGTACATGTCCTAAAAACGAAAGACCGCCCAGAGAATCATAAATCAGGCTTATGTCCTCACTGTGGGAGAGAAACAACCCAAAACATCAGAGTAGCTGATCCCAGCCAGAGACTAAGGGCTCCCGGCCATTCCGAGGCCTTCAACACCAGCTCTGCAGGACTTGGCTGCACCAGGGTCTTCACTTAACAACTACATGGGAACCACCAGATGATGCTTGGTGCCTTCATCCCTCACAATTCAAATCACTTGCAGAGTTCTGCAGGGGTCAGGCTCATCCATAAATCAAGCGTGGGCTAGCATCCAAAGAGCTCTTCTCCTAGGGCAGTGGTAGTCCACACCATAAACTACATTTACAGGGGTGGGGGGAGGAACCTTAAGATGAAGCATGCCACCCAAAGGTGGGTACGAGTTTTTGTCCTAAAAGTAAATGCTTTTGAAGCCATAGAGGCAGAGTTGGTACCATTTTGCCACTTGAATATTGAGACCTCGAGTACCTTTTGTGCTGTTTTTGTTGAGAGGAAGTACTTGTGGTTCTATAAACACTCCTCTGCCCTCTTTTGTGTTATTTATCTCCAAATAGCTCCTTCTGTGCCATTCTGAATGCCATTTCTTCTGCTGACTGCTAAACAAACTACCCTTTCTTATTGAAACACTTCAAAGACAATATGCATAGATGACTGGGTTTGCTGACTTGATCAACCAATCAGGTCTGGAGAAACTCAACCATACCCAGGCCCTTCACTTCCATCTGGGCCACATACCTTGGTGAGGATGGTAAAACATTTGCATACTTCTTAGTCTCACTTTTGGTAATGGGTGAATGTGTTCTATTATTTCTAAATCTTGTGTCTGAGTTCAATCTGAATGTTTATATACAATCTAGCTGTCAAGTTGTTGGCTTCTTATTTATTACCAGTTTCTTGAAATTGCCTATTACTTCCTGTAATTATTTAAACATACAGTTCTGCTTTATGTCTTCTTTAATGAATTGTTTGCCAGAACTAAATTGTGAAGACCTTGGAAACAATAAGCCAAATTCCAGGCTGACTTGTTATCAGTAAAACCCTGAAGAAAGCTCTTTAAACAAATTCAAGAATGCATCGAGTCCAACCATATCCTCCAAGACATACAAATATTTAGCCTCTTTTGGAGAAAGGAAAGAGCACTTGCTAAGATGATGGAAGATTATCTCTCTACTATGGATGAAGGGAAGCACGTAGTTGTAAATCTACTTGATCGTGTGGATTATGGTACAACAGGACTACGAGATCTTTTTAAATGAATGGATCGGGCTCACCAGTACAGCTTTACAATGGATCAGTTTATTCCTCCGTAACAGAAGCCATTGAGTGTGCAGTGGAACAGAAGAATCGTCAATACCATGGGTGACTTTCTGTGTCCCACAGGGATCATCCGCCTCACTGCTTACTAATCAACGTCTACGTGCTTCTAAGAGCACACATGCAACAACATGTCAGATAAGGTTTCAAGTGTATGCCGGTAATAACCACATCGACTGAACAGCAAACATCAGAGAACTGCTAGACCGTCCTTTGTATTGGATAAACAACAACTTCCTTTGTCTGACGTGAACTGAAACAAAGAGCCTACTACCAGGCGATCTGGACAATGCCAAGCGTCCTTATGAATGGCCAAAGAGCTCGAGTGTCCCACCGCCTGCAGACCAAAACATCTAGCGTCTGCGGATACCTTTTAAATAGACCTTTCATTCGCTCCACAAGTCAATGTCAATTATTGGTGCCAGCTTACAATTGCTCATGCTGAGGACAATCTTGCATCTGACGCAAAGCAACCATTGAGTGGAACTGGCAAGAGCCCTGGTAATGGTTCAGCTAGATCACTTCAATGTTATCTTGAGAGGACTTCCATAAAAGACAACTTACAGCTCGGAACCAAACTCTGTCTGAACTTCTGGAAACAGGACCTTATGAAACTATCCTTGTGAAACCTCCACTGGTTCACACTTCAATCCAGAATGAACTGCGATGTCCTGTGCACCACCCACAAGCTCTACTGGGCCCACACACCAAGCTCACTCCAACACTAACCACATATTAACCTCCGATCTATAAATCTGCACCTTATCCAACAATAAACACAAGAAGTCAGGGCCTGAATGTCTGCTTGTAAGGGCTTTTAGTTGGCACGTGAGTGGTCTCTGGAGTCAGACACCAAACACTTATGGGGTTAACCAGGTACCTGTTGGGGGTAAATTGAATTATCAAGAACAGCAGAAGGGAACTGGTCTGCAAAGTCCTACAAAGTCAGACCCAGGAGCACTGCCGGATGCCGGAGACAGTTGCGAGTACTTCCCACAACTTTCGCCATACTGAACTTGACTATCGTTTGGCTTCACCGCTAGTGGTTGATTGGGGTTTCATTAACATTTTGGCAACGCTTTCTATACTTTTTATTGCTCTTTTCCGATCTCAAAGACTTTCCTGCTCTCCATGTCTCTGTTCAGTACACTTTGAGAAGAGATCAAAGGGTAGTTTACTGGCAGACATTCCTGCCAACCCCAAGGCTCCTGGCGCTAACAGCGGACCCCAGGAGAGCACATCCTAGTGGTGAGGCCAAGGCATGACATCACGGCAGCTGGTCCTGTGTTAAACTGCACTAAGAGGGTAAATGTACGGAATGGCAATGCCACCTGTATGGAGCGTACTGCCATTATGGCACTCTAGCGCTTTCTCAATTTGAGATTGCTGTCACTTGATTGTGTCTGTTGTTTGTTGGTGTTTGATTGTGTGAGGTAAGTGGTCAACTGGCTCAATTTCTACTACAGAAGTAGGTGTGTGGGTTATTGTGAAAGTAAAAATAGTTCAATCTTTGAAGCTCTTTCTAATATCTTGAGTGCGTGGAAGGGATTTACTGATGTTGGCGCTCCAGTGCGCCCCGCATAAAGTGCTCCTAATATGTACATTTGGATGAGGGGTGGTATATTTATGCGGATTGTATCCCTCTGGTTCTAGGTGTTCTGCACAGCAGCACTATGCCAGTTAGATAGCTGTGGTGCTGTCATGTGGGCATGGATCATGGATGGACTTCTGCCTACTGTGGCCTGCCTGGGGATGACCGGGTGTCAGTGTCTTGAAAGTTGGTCTGTGGGGCTGAACATCTGATGAAACCCAGATCATGCGAAGCCGAGAGGCTCTTCTTCTCAGACTTGAACAACATGCGCTTGGGTGTCTTGGGCTTAATCTAGTCTACGGTTCGCATTACCAGTTGGCTCTTAAATTCCAATATGTGGAATAACTTTTGTTATTGCGATTAGTGCCATAAAAATGTCTTTCAGCGGATACACTCTGGAAGCTCTAACGTGCTGATGTCTATAGGTGGAAAAATGCCAGTAAAAATCAAGTTTTGCGGAAATGGTGCAGGAGGCACCAAAATCTGCATGTTATTACGCATTCACAGGGAAAAACTCGACCTCACGAGGTATTTATCACACCGGATAAATTCCACCCAAGTGGAGCTGGATTTTATCAAGTAATAATACTGCAGCAATTACTAGCACAGTTGTAACGAGGACCTAAATGTAGATTTCGGAGAACTTTTTTATACTCTCAAAATCACTTCCACTGATGTACAGTCATTGTTTCTTGGTGCATTTTATTCTTACATTTATGCTTTTTGTGAATATGGCTCAAAATAGACATTTATTTTCCAATTCTATAGAGTGCTAAACGTTCTCTGGTGGTCATCAGTGCGCTAGCCTGCCAGCCAGGTGCTAAGCAGGTGGGACGCTGGGTTGAACGATGGAATTTACTCAGATTGGTGGGGTCTGGTCCCTACCAGAGGAGAGGGGGCGAGCAAATCTTGGGGTAAAGGTTATTTTATCTCACCTGGTGTGAATACCAGTACCTGGCACTAGAAGAAACAACACTTATAGCTTCACGCAGGCTGAGGCAATGCCAGGCCTTTGCTTACCAGATGTTGCATCATGCCTGCTCTGGGATGGACAGGAAGCTGGCAAGGTGGGTCACTGGTCAATCACGCCCACCGAGGGTCTTAAGAGGTCTCTTCTTCCTGGCCCCTCACCCCATCCTCCCCTAACACCCAGGTTCTACGGAGAGGCTTGCAGAAAGCGCCTAGGGACACTTCTAAACGCGCAGGTACCCGCTCAGTAACAGCTCATTTCTTTCCGAGAATGTACCAAGCTGGTATTTTTCTCTATTTCGTATTAATCTGTGTGTGGTGTAAATGTGCATGTTCCGGTACCTGAGCCTGAACTCTCAGCCTGTCTCGGTTGCTGTGCCATGGAGCCTGTGTGCACCCCCAGCATGGAGATTAGTTGAGCTTTAGACCCCCTCCCTCCCACCCGAGTCCGTTATGAATTATTACTTCCTAGTTCGGTATACTCTGGGCTTCCAGTGGGTGTCTGCGGTGCACAGTGAGTCTGCACGTCGGATACACTGCTTCAGCCTTCCTGCTGGAACCGCCGAGCGCTGCATGAAGCGTCAAGCAGGAATAATGTATGCTGGAGGGCGTCCTAAGCAAGCAGGCCTCAGCCGTACACAGGCCGCAGAGGTGGAGGGTCCGCAGATGTGGAGAGGGCCCGTCCTCACCAAGCAGGCCTTACGCTGTACACAGGCCGCAGAGGTGGGGGATCCGTCCTAACCAAGCAGGCCTTACGCTGTACACAGGCTGCTGGTGGAGGGTCCGCAGGGGTGGAGGGCCCGTCTATCCAAGCAGGTCTCAGCCGTACACAGGCTGCTGGTGGAGGGTCCGCAGAGCTGGGGGGGCCCGTCTATCCAAGCAGGCCTCAGCTGGACGCAGGCGTGGAGTGTCCGCAGAGGTGGAGGTCCCGTCCTATCCAAGCAGGTCTCACCCGTACGCAGGCCGCAGGAGTGGAGGGTCCGCAGAGGTGGAGGGCCCGTCCTACCCAAGCAGGCCTTACGCTGTACACAGGCTGCTGGTGGAGGGTCCGCAGAGCTGGGGGGTCCGTCTATCCAAGCAGGCCTCAGCCGTACACAGGCTGCTGGTGGAGGGTCGGCAGAGCTGGGGGGGGCGTCCTATCCAAGCAGGCCTTACACTGTACACAGGCTGCTGGTGGAGGGTCGGCAGAGCTGGGGGGCCCGTCCTATCCAAGCAGGCCTTACACTGTACACAGGCTGCTGGTGGAGGGTCGTCAGATGTGGAGGACCCGTCTATCCAAGCAGGCCTTACACTGTACACAGGCTGCTGGTGGAGGGTCGGCAGATGTGGAGGACCCGTCTATCCAAGCAGGCCTCAGCCGTACGCAGGCTGCTGGTGGAGGGTCTGCAGAGCTGGGGGGGCCGTCCTACCCAAGCAGGCCTCAGCCGTACACAGGCGGCGGCGCCACCGATCCAAGCCTTCCCAGGGCATCCCCGGCTGAGGCTCCACAACTGGAAACCTGCTAGGGGGCTCCGCCTCTGAAGGGGACCGGAGGACCGCACTTATATTGGGGCGCAAGTTAGAGGGACCCTACTCCCTGCCTAACCAGGCGCAGCTCCAGGGTGTGGGATCTGGCAGAGCCGTGAGGATGGGTGTGCCATGAAGACGTGGAGACGAGGCGCCCGAAAGCGCACACCGGGCCTCGGGCCGGGCTCTGTCCACTAGGTGTCACTGTACACATCCCAACCCGGGGCCGGAGCCCTCCTGCTCTCTCCACCTCACCACCTTCCTCTCTCCGTCTCACCTGACTCTACACTCCTTCCTCTCCACTTCACCGCGCTATCCCTCTTCCCCCTCAAGCCCTTCGCTTTTCACCTCTCCCTACTCTCTCTCTCTCTCCACCTGTTTGTGCTGGGCCCTTCTCTTTCTCCACCTCACCCTTCTCCCTTTCCGCCTTACCCTTCCTTCTCTCTCTCCTGATTTCACCCTTCTCTCTCTCTCTCTCAACTTACTCCACTTTACTCTTTTCCCTCCACCTCACCGCCTTCCTCTCCGTCTCACCTGACTCCTTCCCCTCCACTTCACCGCGCAATCCCTCCTCCCACCACAAGCACTACCCTTTTCACATCTTCCTACTCTCTCTCCACCTGTGCTAGGCCCTTCTCTTTCTCACCCTCCTCATTTTCCGCCTTACCCTTCCTGCTCTCTCTCTCTGTCTCTCTCTCCTCCACTTCACCCTGTTCCCTCCACCTCAGCCGTCTCTCGCCTCCTCCCCTCTCTCTGGTCCTCCCTTGCTTCTCCCCTCCTCACCCATCCTCTTTTTTACTCACAACTCTCCCTCCTGCCTCAGCCTCCACCCAGTACCCTCCCGTCCCTCTGCTTCACACTCCCCTCTCCCCATCCCACCCCTCCCTCTCTCCAGTTTAGGACCCGAGGAGTAACAGCAGCTCTAGAACCAGGCTCCAGAGATGATGCAATGGTGAGGACCACACTGCAGGAGGGCAGACTACGCTATGCAGAGTAATACTGAGTGCATTATTTTGACTTTCTTTTTAACATGTTAACGCTGGAATTTTTTTTTACCACATTTGTACCAGTTTAAAAGGCAACTACGGCAATAACCAGCAATGATGAGTAAACTTTTGTGAAAGGGCCTTCCACTGTGCAGCAAAATTCCGCTGCATTTGTAGCAATTTATGATCTTCTCAAGATGGCTTTTTGTTCAAATTATGCGGCAGATGATGAATAATGTGGTAAATGTGAAAAATCCATAACTTTGGGAAAAACACTGCTGGTGCATAAATGCAAGTCGTTTCACTTAAGAAAAGCCAAAACTTTGCCATTCTCAGTGTTTTATTGCTTAACATAGCAATGTAACTGCTGTGTAATTTGCAATTTTTAACCACAAAAAAAACTGTTTCTCGCTCAAATGGATCAACAGTTGCTGAACACGCAGCAGCACGAGCTGCTATGGAGCAGAAGGCCCTTTCAAAGGTTAACTGGTCAACTTTCAGGTCCTATTGTTGTATTTTGGTGTCGAACTGGTACTAACAAGGTGTAACTTCGAACAAGACCGTGGTAATGTTTACATATGTGAAAATAATACGACCACAAAACATGCTGCAATAGGCAATGTAATTTGCCTATTCTTGCCACATAATTTAGTCAACCCTGCTCCGTAATTTGGTTTTCCCCAGCCGCATAATTCCAGTGGCCCCGGCCATAAATTAGGAATAGCGTCACAGCAGAAATCACATTAAAAATCACTACAAAGATACATAACTTGATCGTATGTGTGCACATTTTCAGTTACTTTTTAATGCAATGGCAAAACCCTTCACACGGTTTCATCCATAAAACTGTTCTCGTCTCTTAATTCCTGTGTGACAGGAGCTGGGGTCTCCATATGACGGGGGTGTCCCAGGTACCCCTGTGACCTCACCCTGTCCCGAGGCACTTAAAGCAGCTCGAGGCACTGGACTCCTACATGAAAGTTACGCGCGTAGCCTTTGATAGCGAGGCCTATGTGACTCCTTTCAGTTAATGGGAGCAAAACATTATTTTGCTTGTGGGTGGGCCTTGGGTGGTCCACCCTCTGAAACCGGGTGTGTGCCTGAACCTAAAGGGACGGCGTAGTCCACCTCCCTGGGGCTGTACACTTTTCGAAGGACTCAAAGTGCAGTTGGACACGGAGCTTTGACACGTTTAAGAAACTCTGCTCGCCTCATGTTTAAAGGTAGATTTGGCGTTGAATATATTGTAAAGATGGCAATAAACCTTATTCAAATCACATTTTAAATGTGTGCAGTGCAATATAATGCACGTAAACTGAAAAAAACAGGTAGATATGGGAAGTGTAACAGGATATTTGGGAAATAAACATTAAGTAAATATACCGATCACCGTACGTGAACTCAACCGATAATGTGTAATTAAATGGCATTATCGTTCTACATTTCTTTAAATATCCTTTTCTCCAGAGTATGATGTTGAATCTGACGAGGCACAAATGACTCGGACTGAACGAGGCGCGAGATTAACTGATGAAACTTGATGAGTGAATGTATGAATGGACGTTCCCTCACCTGCAGGACCCGCTCACAGCTTCTAAGCATCACCAGGTCATGTTCACTCTCTCTCCGCCCCCCTAGACTCCATCACTTACCGCCACACAAGCAAAACTGAGCCCCCCCCCCCCCCCCCCCAAAGTAACCCTAGGTCTCTTACCCCTCGGCCCATCAAGCCGTTGTTGAACGGAAGTCCAATGAATGTGAACGCCGCTTCCTGGATGAAATAGGGATTCAGGATGCGGACCTCGTGCGGCTCCTTCGGGATGCGGGTGGCCACCGACTTCCAGAAGCCATCTGAGGCGCTCTGAGGAGAGGAGAGAGAACTCAGCGCCTGGAAACCACAGCGACAGCCCTCGAGAAGAGCCAAGGAAAGGACAGAACGGTGGATGGGCACATGCTGGGCACTAAGGGTGAGGCCAAGGTACAGTCCGTCAGTCAATCACTCACTCACTCACTCAGTCAAGTCAGTCAATCAATCAGTCAGTATGTTTGTAGAGTGCTACTTGTCACCCATGCGGGTACCCAGGTGCAAGAGAACTGTACCAAACCAGGGAACCTGCCACGAAAGCCGTTAAAAACATTGCAGAACGTGCTGACGTTTAGAGAAGTACTTTTGAAGAGCTGAAGTATTTTGCGCGGTACTGTATCGAACCATACTCGCAATTGCCAAAAGGGCAAAAAGATACTGCACATAAATAAAAAACACAGACACCCGCTGTCACTGGCCCTGAGGTTGTGAACGCCCAACCCTGTATACACAAAAAGAATATTCAAAGGGAAGTTGAAGGTTATTGAAATTATGGACATTAAATATTTTCGGGTTGTGAGCATCACATATAATACCAATAAAATGAAATATTTATAAATCTAAGATAGCCAGAAGAGACCTACAGAGAAAGAAAATGAGAATGTGACAGTATACGGGAAAAGGAGAGAGTGGGCATGGGCATGTTTTCACATTAGAGAATGCCATCATTCAGCTCAAATACAGCCTAAATGAAGCATTGCCAAAGCCAATAGGTCTCACCTTAGCTAGTGCTTTTGCCAATGCTGTGGGCAAGAGAAGATAGAAAATGCGTAGTGATGTGGTCAGTGCTGCAGGCTACGTCATTCAGAAGGCGTGTGGGGGTTTGGCTTTGAGGGGGAAGCAAAACACATGCACTCCTGTGGCCTGCTTAATGAAAAAGAAGAAAGTAGCTCCCTATATCTCAGCAGTGGAAGGATACAAGTCAGCCAATTAAAAGGATGGTAAAGAGGCTATACCCCGGGGGAGGGACAAACAAAAGATGAAGGCAAGACAATGAATAAGCAAGTAAGCAAATGAGTGACAATAAAGCCAACCAATGTATGCTATCGGTGGGCGATTTTTTTTTTTAGGTGTCCAGAATAGGCTTTTGCCTAAGAAAGCTAAAAACTATCTGGTAAGAGAGAACTGAAAACAATTGATCAACTATTTATGACTATTGGCTCCAACTTCAGCCTAAAGTCCACCAAATAATTCTTTACATTGAATTGTGACTGTGGTTGCATTATGGTTCCAACTGTGCAATAAAACATATATTTGTTTTAAATTATCTGAAAACAAAATGGTATTGAAGTCCATGTACCATCAACAGATGTACACTGATTACAATACCTACAGCAGTGAAAATGAACCATGGACTTCCAGGGACCTCTGGCTCATGCAGAATGTGTGGTCATGATGACCATGTGGTGGTGGGAAGTCAGTGGAGAAAGTGAATGAGTTCCTCAGACGTTAGCCAAACTAATTTGCATAGTTCAGAAAGAACTACATTTCTACATATTATTGGGGATGGACTGGCTATACCATGTTTGGGGCATTTTCCCAGGAGGCTGGAAGGGTGGGGGGCTGCTTGTGTCACTGTAGCAGTGCAGCAGTTTTAAAAGCACTGCAGAGTTCCTTGTGTATCCAACAGTTTTCAGGCAACAATAAAAGTGCTGAGATAACTCTGGTGTTTAAAGCACCTGCTGGTGAGAGAGATCGGAGTTTTGTCTAGTGGCTGGTTTGACTCATCTTGGGTAGCACAGAGGGTTAGTATGCCTGCTGCAAAGAACGGGCACTAAGCAGATCACAGAGCAGTATTTTATGTGCAAAGCTCAGTGGGAAAGCTTTTGTCATAGAGATCCTTTTGTTACTGTGCAGTTACGATCATAATCTAGCACAGTGAGCTATGAACTGCCAAAGAGCTGCATGTAAACTGCATGGTAAAGGTCAGTAACTTATGTTTTCTCTCAGCACTTGTTTATCCTAATTTTGTTAAAAAGCATTTGTTTGGGTAGAAATACATTTTTATTAGTAAAATCATCCCTAACCACTGTGCTACGACCTGAATCCTGAGTTTAAGCTTCCCCAGACTAAGCGCTCTTAAAAAATGCCTATCAGTATGGATGACATAAATCCTAAACCTTGTAATCTCCTTCATCAAAGTGTTCTATACACTAATTTATACATGTATGGTTCATTGTCTCGGTATTTGTGTGAGTGATGTAAAGTGCTCCAACACCCTATGCTGGTAAGAGAGGCGCTTTAAAACAAATGAAACACATATACCAGTGGGGCTATGGAGAGAGGAGAGGCGCTGTTAGAGGGTGATGATGAGGGAATCGTTGAACAACCCCAATAAAGAGCGCTTTACCCTGGTGCTCTGTAAGGTCATCATTTACTAGGATTTAAAACCTAATACAATTGAACATATAAGGAAAAATGCATTGCAGAATCCGCTGTTTTTGCCATTTTTTCCTAAATTTTCTTGGGGGGAGAAGCCCCCTCAAGGCCCATTGTAGTGGTCAGGCTCCCTTGCTAGGCATCCTATGGAGTCTGGTCTGACAACATTTGCCTGGGCTGCTTTGGGTTACCAGTCCGGCCCTGCGAATCACTAAATTTCCATTCCTTTGGCGTGTGCTCCCTTTCCCCATATCCGTGTGTAGGGCGGCTCCGCGAAGTCCAGCCGCAATTCCATTCCCATGTAGTCTGCAAGCATCAGCCAAAGTGAAATGTCTCAGATGATCCCTTGTCCAATCAACCTGGGGCGAGTACACACACCCCCAGCGTGTGGCACATGAATCTATGCTGGCAACCAACCAATCAGACTTCATGTTCCTTTGAACTTTTCAGTCGAAGGGCCAATCTGCGGAGATATGTAAAACGTACCCTCACAAGTGAATACTGAGCATTTTTAAAATTGCTAAGATCTCACTAAAATCCTAAACAGATTTACATCAAACTTCAAAAAGGACTTATGATGGAAAATTCTCATAGTTTCCACAGTTTTAAAAATCAGTCAATTGTTTTGACTTTAGCAGAAAGAAATCATTAACAGGGGGACTCCATACACAATCCCCGCAAGTGGGCTTTGCAAGGAAAACATTTGACTGCTTTCAAAGATCTGAACCAAATTTGGAACGAGGAACTAGAATCGCATGGACCACTTAGTTGCAAACCTCGGTGAGGGTTATAAGAGCTCCAAAGTTGTTAGCAAACTAAAAGACATTTGCACTTCCTATGAAAACTTGACCTGAATCGTAATGTTGGTTGACGTGTCCATGGAGGACTGATCCATGGTGGACCGACTGTGCTCCAGTGACGCGTATTTCACAATCTGAGCAGATCCTTAGTGCACAGAAATATTCAGGAGTGTCAGGCTGTGAGGATATTAAGTAAGATCAGGTAAGAAATTAAAAAAGGGGCTTGGTGTCAAAAAACAACATTCAGGTCCAAAACAGTGGAGATAATTTGACTCCCCTCTTACCTCTGTCATTGGACTTGGCCACAGAGGCTTTGTAGTTCTGGGTGAGTTGGATAATCCGCAGGAAATTGAAATTTAGGATGCTAATAACTCTGGTGCCGTTTGACAAGACATTTGACAGATTCCACCCACCTCAAGTGAAGTTCGTAGTTTCACATTTTGTGCATAAAATTTTAAATAAAGGAGGTAAGTTATTGGAAATACTCGTTCTCAGTCACATAGGGACATCTGTTCCCAACTACAGCAAAAACTGCTGAATGGAATTACAGCAAACTCGGGGATGAAGATAGGTCTTTACTCAAAACAGAATCGTTTATTTTGCTACCAAAAGGCCCCCCCGTTTGGCTTTGAAAGGGTAATTTTCTGTACATTTCAATCGTTATATGCAGGAGAGAAAGAACATTCACTGTTCAGAGCAGAGTATTTCCCTCTGTTCCATGAGGTCTGCAGACAAGCTCTGGAAGCAATTCCCGAGCCCATCGAGGGTAGAGCAGGGTGACAATCTCCCGCCCCAGGGACGGCTGGAGGTATAGCCCACACCAGGGACGGCTGGAGGTATATATATCCCACGCCAGGGACGGCTGGTGGTATATATATCCCACCCCAGGGACGGCTGGAGGTATATATATCCCATCCCAGGGACGGCTGGAGGTATATATATCCCACCCCAGGGACGGCTGGAGGTATATATATATCCCACCCCAGGGACGGCTGGAGGTATAGCCCACCCCAGGGACGGCTGGAGGTATATATATTCCACCCCAGGGACGGCTGGAGGTATATATATCCCATCCCAGGGACGGCTGGAGGTATATATATCCCATCCCAGGGACGGCTGGAGGTATATATATCCTATCCCAGAGACGGCTGGAGGTATCTATATCCCACCCCAGGGACGGCTGGAGGTATACATATCCCACCCCAGGGACGGCGGGGGAGGGCCAAACCCCACCCCAGGGACGGCAGGGGAGGGCCAAACCCCACCTCAGGAACGGCTGGAGGTATAGCCCACCCTAAGGGACGGCTGGACATATATATATCCCACCCCAGGGACGGCTGGAGGTATAGCCCGCCCCAGGGACGGTGGGTGAGGGCCAAACCCCACCCCAGGGACGGCAGAGCAGGGGCATGTCCCACCCCAGAGATGGAGGGTGGGGTGGATGGCATATCCCGCCCCAGGAATGGCTGAGGGTGATAAAGGGCATATCCCACCCAAGGGATGGCAGGGGACATATCCCACCCCTGGGATAGGGGGGTGGGGGGGGAGTTAATATCCCACCCCAGGGACGGCAGGGGAGGGCCATATTACACCCCAGGGATGGCAGAGGAGGGGCATGTCCCAACCCAAGGTTGGCGGGTGGGGTGGATGGCATATCCCGTCCCAGCGTCTCAGGAACGGCTAGGGGTGATGAAGAGCATATCCCACCTAAAGGATGGCAGGGGGCATATTCCACCCCTGGGATGGTGGGAGAGGGGCATATCCCACCCCAGGGACGGCGGGGGAGGGTCATATCCCACCCCAGGGATGGCTGGGGGCATATCCCAGCCCTGGGATAGCGAGGGAAGGGCATATCCCACTCCAGGGATGGCTGGGGGAGGGTCATATCCCACCCCAAGGACGGCTGAGGGGGCGGGGGGGGGGTATATCCCACACTAGGAACGGCTGGAGGTGGTGGTGGGGACATGCCACCTAATGGGCGGTGGAGGAGGGGCATATCCCACCCTAGGAACGGATGGGGAAGGGGCATATCCTATTCTAGGACCGACTGGAGGTGGTGGGGGGCATATCCCCCCACAGACAGCTGGGAGTGGCACATCCCACTACCCATGGACGGCGAGGGGAGGTGGGCGGAGTGGGCATTTCCCACCCTCGCAGAATGCCTATCTGTTGCAGAAAGAAGGCGACCCTAGTTACCGGGCACTTTGTTAAGTAGTACAGCTGCTGCTATGTGGCATTTCTAAGCAGGCTTCCTAACTGGCTCTCTGCTTAGGATCGACGTCCATTACCCCAACACTGCTCTAGGACTTACAGATCAGCCAGAACAAAAGTCACTGGATTTTGTTTTTACATAACCGAATCTGCGTTTATTTTTGCTTTAATAGCAGCATTTGATTTGCTTTGTTGCGAGGTATGTTGATTTTCATTCTCGCTTTTTGTTTTCATCTCGGTACATTGCACACGCCCTCTCCCTGTCTGTCCCCTTGGGCCGCACTAATCACAGGTGACAAACATTAAGAGAGTCGTGGGGGCTGCACACGGGGCCGTACCCTGCTCACACCATCATCTCATACTGGCACGGGGACTGGCACAGAACGAACACCTCTGGACTGCACAGAACTTCAGGCTGGTGCCCAACTGGTCGGCGCTCTCTGGACTCGGGCATCTCTGGGGGACACCTAACACATGCGGGTGTTATCATTCCAAACGAGCTGATCCGACCTCAGAAGGATGAAGACCCGAGTTTATGCTGCGACCCCTCACACACAAGAAGTGTAAGTTTAACTCGTCGGCTTACTCTCAGAAGAAGCGCATAGATGCCTGTTGGTGTGCGTAAAGCGAAGACTTACACACCCCAGAGGCCCGAGTTCATCACCGCACCCAGGGCGAGCTTACAAAGTCTAGGGCAACCATCCCTGCCAGGCGGCCTGCCGATCCCTAACAGTTCAGTGCCTGAAATCAAGAAATAGGCCACTGACATGAATATAGTGTTTACGCCAAGTCCACTGATTGAATCATCTGGAATAAGTTATGAAATGCTGTGTGTTCTGGTATGAAATCACAACTTTCCCCAAGGGTCCTGCATTCACAAGACTGGACCAGGGGTGGAGAAATGACAACAAAGGTGAGACAATTACAGGCATGCATTACGCTGCAAAATGCAAATGCTGCAACCTTTCAGGGAAATATAGTAAGTGTGGTCCAATGTGCGCGAGCATTTCAGACCCTAAAGTGGCACATGGAATTCATACCACTCAGAGGAGTCACAGTGAGGTGTGTGGCACTATGTGCATAGAGGTCATCAACATCTACATGACATACATAGAACAAGAAGAAGCACAAACACGGGCCCCTCTTGGGTCTCTGGTCACCCAGGCACACGAGGCATATGTCGCAACATTCAGGGACATGTCGTGGTGCAAAACGTGGAACAACATCTCACTGCAGCCTGAAGCTAGCATGACCAATTGGGAGATATTTTCATTTCTAGGGTTGAGCCTGCGTCGCATGTGCTTGCACATGCGTTTCACTTGCGAGACGCTTTAGTAGATATAAAAGGGCTCGGAGCCCCGCCCATGTCTCGTCAGTGTCTTTCATTGGTTCGTGGGCTTGCCTGTTAGAATCTGCTTGCTTTCATTAGTGGAAGGCACGCATACGTGTGGTTAGCCCTCCTTGAGCGCAGCGACCAAGTACTGAAAACATACAAGGCTCGCTGTTTCCCGTCAGGTTTGTGGACTACTTTTTATCTTTTTTTCGCAGCGCAATCTTGCTTGGCAGAAGTCCAGCGTTTTGCATGACATCGACCCTGCTACATAGTTAATTGCACTTTTGCCGGTTACGTACATTATTGCACTTTTGCCGATAGGTTTCACTACAAGTGAACTGTAGCAGCGCGATCGCGCTCTTTTTTTGCATTTTTTTTTCTACCTGATTGCCGTCTTCATCTGTCCTCACGAGTTAACTGTAGCAGCGAGATCGCGCTGTTTGTTTCTATTTAATGCGGCAAGAAAAGTCCGGTTGGGAGTTTACAACTGCTAATAGCTGTACCCCGGAGAAATGCAAGACCCTATTGCACTGCAAATGCTTGTTTACACATGTGCTCAATTGTTGGTTGGTTTGACGCTTGATCATATGGACACCAGCCAAGGCAATGTTGTCCTTAATGTCTGGGCTCCAGCAATGACCCGTGTGGGGGTTTCCTAGGGAATGTAGTCTGCACAATACATTATGCTATATTAGTACAGACCAGTAAATGATGGTCTATGGGGCAGTGCTCAGTTGGTGAGATATGAAACTCATGAATTATGAAAAAGAGCCCCAGCCCCGGGGATGAATAATAACGTTTATGCCAGGGGGTGTCCTAGGGACTCCTCCTCATCAAGTATCTATATGCATCATAGTGGATGTCAAAGGGTTAACGATCTAGAATCCATCCATCTAAAGGAAATCCATATGGTATTGGGCTGATCACTCTTTATCGTACAATTATAAACACTGCTTTTCGCACAGAATTCCCCCCACGTCCGGACGCTCCCTAGAAACAATCCATACACTGGGAATTTGTCATAGAAGGGGGGGATTTATCCCTGATACAACTAAGTAGGGAATAACACGCTGAATCGGGGTTTCCGAGCCGATGACTGAATTGAATCCCCCCGTTTTCCTGCCACATGGCAGGTGAGCCCAACAGGCTGTAGGATGGGAGAGGGCTTAACTTAATAACTTACAGGCTTTCGCTTCTCGGGGGTGAATTCAGTGGGTATTTGGGCAATCTTTACACAAACATTTCCGCAGGAAGTGACGCGACAATGCCAGGATATAACGCAAACTGTGGGGCAAGGCGACTCCTGTAACGAGACTGATGCATTTAGTACTGAGTGGGGGGCTTTACTCAGTCATTCACTCTCTTTACATTCTCCAAACCAGCTCCACATTTTGATCCCATCCACTATTCTTTTGAGGTATTGAACAGTTGCGTTTTGTATGCAGCGAAGAGCGGGCCACTAACACAACACAGCGTGTGCGACAAACACTTCTGGACACAATACCCCAGGGGTAGACCGAATACTCAAAAACAGAAAAAAAGAAAATCAATTGCACCATCTAACTGCGACGGACAGGTGCCTGTGATAAATATGTTAAATTAAAAAATAACCATTGTACATAATTTTTATAGAACAGTTTGAGTGCTTCCTAGACGTTGGGTGTTTTCAGAACAAGCACAGAAACACATTTTAGTTTTAATGCTCATTACAGAAAATATGATCCTTATAGGGACGAAAAAAAGGTACTGTTCGATTTAAAATGTTGTAATCGGGTAAGTAACTGAACAAAGAATGGGACGAATAAGGATTGACAAAGGGGTCAGCCTATCGCGGACCCGCTGCCACCTTATATGGTGTGGTGGGCGGAAACTAACTGTGAATGACACCTGAACGGACCAATGAACAAAGAATGGGACGAATAAAGATTGACAAAGGGGTCAGCTTATCGCGGACCCGCTGCCACCTTATATGGTGTGGTGGGCGGAAACTAACTGTGAATGACAGCTGAACGGACCAATGAATAAAGTGCTGACCCACAACTCCTCTGTGGATAAATACATTTTCTTTCCTTGTGTAATAATGTTTTATTACATGAGGCTGGCAAACCACCTGAAGCAACCTCTGCGCCAGACCTTTTGCTAATAATAATCATCTCAATATGCGCGAATATTGCTTTAGCTACAGAGCACTGATCCCGCCAATTCTTAGTATTTCGTGGCACATGAGAAGTGGATACTGTAAGCCAGGAAAGCTGGGACTGAGGCAGAAAGACCACTACCCAAAGGCCAGAGGGGCGTTTATTTATTTATAACAGCGAACCAGAGCACAGCTAGCCGAAGAACAATCTATAGAAGACGTCTGCTCGCAGCCCGAGGTCTGGAATCGGCGGCAGTATTTCAGCTGAAATGTGCATTATGCTGATAGTCACTGTGTGCGTCCAGCAGCCATGGCCTGCGAGGCCTGGCCCAACAGCAGCCCCTCGGCTGCCTGGGAGTGACCTGTTTGCCATCAGCAGTGAAGAGGGATTTGTTTCACCTCTTGGAAATGGGGAATCGCTGCCTGCAGACCCTACAGCGTCGAGTTGTGACGCAGAAATAGCGCCACCCATTACTGCCGCTATTTGTGTAACTCACACTGCGCACGCCAGCATCCCTCTGGCTGGTCCGACTGTCCAACAACGCAGCAGATGGTGGACCCCAGCCTTCCCACCCACCACCGGGGACACAGGAAGGCCGCAGAAGAGACAGGCGAGAGGGCGGATCCGAAGACGCCCCAGTCCTCCACCAGTGACGCATCAATGCCCGCCCTTCCCACCAGCCCTGTTACTTGCAGGTGGAGGCCTCTTGGCACGGGAGCTGTTTGGATGGTGCGTTGACTTCAGAGGCTGAAGTGCTTTGAGAGACTGCCATCCGTCGTGAGGTCTACCGCTGTCCTGGCACTTCAAATGCTACTTTCCCAGCCCTAATCCCCCTCTGAATAGACAGGCCTAGCCTGGGGCACTTCCGTCTGTTTACTTCCGGTCGGAGCGGATGTAATTAGCATGCTACTTGTCACTATGCTTTCTCCAGTCTGTGGTGTCTTTTGTAAGGCGGTCCTCATTGCCCGACTGTACAAATAAAGCCTCCATTCACTCTCTCATGACACAGGGATTAGCTGTACAATGGGCTTCCTAAACCTCTACAAGGCTCTGTGTGGTTCTCAAGCCGCAGAGGGTGACAGAGCTCTTCAAAGAGTTCCTCCACTACCAATCGCTGAGCGCGGAGTAGGTCTCACACTCAGGAAGCCGACACGGGTGGGCGAAGAACGAAATGTTGCTCCGGCAGCGTAACCTCTAGCTGATGTTGGCTACCAGGGAGGCCACCTCTTCAAAGCGCTATGGCACTGATCACAGAAGTGGCCCAAGTGGGGGAAAGCAATTTCTAGAATTACACAACAAAAAAGTTGGTGAGTCGACAAGGGGGGCGCCATGGATCCCTGCAGCTTGAGGTGGGCACAAGGGCACTGGTGTTGCAGTGACATCTGTAGACAGACAAAGGTGTGGGCCTTGGGAGGTGCGTTCCATGCCGCCTCTCGAGCAGAGTTTGTATTGACAGTCGGATGAATAGTACAGGGGGGTGGGGGAGCCATAAAGGTTCACTATTCAGAGAATGATGAACTGCACAAAAGAACATGTGGTCACACAAACCACACTGCACGGTGTGTGTAGTAGACGCGAATGGACTGGGGTGTTGGCCATGGCTACATGTGGAAGGGGCTAAGTCTTCACAAAAGGACCTGTGAACGTCACTGCTACCGATACAACAGGAACACACGCGTATTGGTGATGGGCATCATCTAAAATGAGATGAATCCTGAACCAAGCCTGGTGTGGGAAGCTGAAAAGATCGTCAACATAGTGGACTGGGTCAATCATTTCGGTCTTTACCGGGTAAGCCTCAGTGCCATGGTATCTTTACGTCCTGTAGCGTCAGCACCAAACACCTAGTGCGTCTGTAGAGGCACTATTACTAGCTTTATCCTTGAATGTGACATATTTTTTATTCTTGTGGTGTAAATACAATTTATTTTCATTTAAGGGGAGATGCCCTTCTCCAATGAGTACAAGAAACAATCATGATGCTGAACATTAGGACATACCTGTTTATCGATAACATTTCCTTTCTGTTTGAAAAAGTTTTTTTGCACCAGTTTCTACACCTTTAAATGTAAAACACACATCACTATATAGAAACAGTTTGTTTATGACATCTTCAGCGTCCTATGTGTTCAAACAACACATAGTTTATTTGCATCAGGAAGGGGGATGTAGCATTTCTTCCAATTACATATTCGCAAACGAAAGTCTGCACCTCATCCTTTAACGTTCAAGGAGATCTTGTAGGCATCAAAGCCCAGTGCCATACATCAGCACTAGATGTTCTACACAAACTCAACAGATTGACTAGGGGAAAGATAACCAGCCATTCACCTATATTCCTCATATAGGACTCCGTCTCGCTTTCAAGTCTTTGCAAACTTAGGACTATGTTTCCTCACTTTATGGGTGACCTACATTTTGAAAGCTGGTGAACTGATAGATCCTACGCACTCTACGAAACTAAAGAAACCGATACATATGGCGGTGAAGTCAAGCTATGCTTTGTGGGAAGATTACAGCAACATTTTCAGAGGTCTGCATAATGGGGTTAAGGATTACCGGAGTGGGGGTGCTAAACTGGTCTCCACCCTGAGAGCACTTTCACCCTAGACCCTCAATGACCTGAGCGAGCCAGTCTAGCATCTGTGATGTAGAAGAGAACATGGCCAGCCAAAGACAATCATGAGCGTTATCAAAAACAGCACCCGCTCCTTAGACCGACTGCTAGGAGGCACTGAAATGGAAGAGACACTTAGAAGGTCCTCACTCTTTGACTACACAACATATTCTCCCTCTAGTAAACAAAACCTGCCAGCCTAGGTAGGCTAAAGGGTGGAAGCCATCAATACATGGTGCTCATTTAGCCATCTACAGCCACCAGGAAGGGACTCCATACAAACACCAGTCAGTAAGGGGCTTATCTTTATTGATTGAAGACAATGGTCGATAAGAGACCCCCCATCATCAACCCATGAAGACACCAATCAGTGACCAGAGAGTCATCTCTTCGTCATCAATCGGCTGAAAGAGCACTCAATAAAGAGCTCACCACTTTATTAGTAGAAAAGAATTCCACCCAGCGAAGAGCTCACCGTCATCAAGAGAGGAAAACACCGGTTCTGTGAAATCTCCAGTCAATAATGAGTCTCTTCGTCATCAATGTACTGAAAGAACACCCAAAAAGCTCACCCTTATTGAGTAGTGAAAACAGAAGTCAATAGTCAATAAAGGATTCACGTTTTTACTGCTTACGAAAACAGCAATCCAACAGAGGTTCGTCTTTATGAATTTATAAAAACACCATCCAATAAGGATCTGTTCCATATAAATCTATGGAGACAGCTACTCACGTCTGTCAGCTGATGACAGTACTGGACATCAAAGAGCTCACTCAAATTAGGAAATCAGGGTGCCACAAGCAGCTCACCCTCACTATAGATACAACACCAGCCAATAAGATGCTTGTCATTTCTGACTGTCAATGAGGAGCTGACCTCTGTCAGTCAATGAAAACACCAATTGATGAGGGGCTCGCATTTTTGGATTGATAAAACACCATTTAGTAAGGGGCGAACCTTCACTGACTGATGAAACACCAGCTAATAAGGTTCTCACCATTAATGACTGATGACATCACCAATCGATAAGGGGCTCATCATTATCGACACCACCAGTCAACGAGGGGCTACCTTTCTCAAGCTATGATGCCACCGGTCAAGGAGGGGTTCACCTTTATAGACTGATGACATCACCAATCGATAAGGGGCTGACCATTATCGACACCACCAGTCAATGAGGGGGTACCTTCATCAAGCTATGATGCCACCAATCAAGGAGGGGTTCACCTTTATAGACTGATGACACCACCTCGCGATAGGGCTCACCATCAACGACTAATGGCGCCGCCAGTCGATAAGGAACTCAACATTATCAAGTGATGGTGAAATACTAGGCAATAAAGGGATCACCTCAACTGACTGAGGAACGTAACAGTCAATATAAGGCTTATGATTGATTGATTGTTGAAAACAGTCAATAGGGGCATCACCTTATATGACTGATGAAAAGTGCACACCATAAGTACAGAGATTAGTAAAAGGCTCCCCACTGAGAATACCTCAAAGGATGCAACGCGAGTGATGGCTGTCAGCAGCACACAAGCATCCTACTGTTACCCCTCATAGGATGTCACCATAAGAAGCACCTTCCAGCATCTCACGGGAGGAATCCACACAACAGCACTGGGTGTAGGCAAGTCAGGGTACTCACAGCAGGACATACTGTACCACAAAGGATGGCTCCACGCGCATCAAAGCATCTCACCTCACAGAACCCACAGCAACGCTGGATGTAAGTATCTCACAGGAGGAACTCTCAGCAGTGCTGGCTGTGGGTATCTCACAGGTGGGGCTCTCACAGGAGTGCTGGCTGTGGGTATCTCACAGGAGGGCCTAGCACAGCAGTGCTGGCTGTGGGTATCTCACAGGAGGGGCTCACACAGGAGTGCTGGCTGTGGGTATCTCACAGGAGGGACTCACACAGCAGTGCTGGCTGTGGGTATCTCACAGGAGGGGCTCACACAGCAGTGCTGGCTGTGGGTATCTCACAGGAGGGGCTTACACAGGAGTGCTGGCTGTGGGTATCTCATGGGAGGGATCAGCACAGCAGTGCTGCACGTGGGTATCTCACAGGAGGGGCTCACACAGGAGTGCTGGCTGTGGGTATCTCACAGGTAGGGCTCTCACAGCAGTGCTGGCTGTGGGTATCTCACAGGAGGGCCTCGCACAGCAGTGCTGGCTGTGGGTCTCTCATAGGAGGGATCAGCACAGCAGTGCTGACTGTGGGTATCTCACAGGAGGGCCTCACACAGCAGTGCTGGCTGTGGGTATCTCACAGGAGGGGCTCACACAGGAGTGCTGGCTGTGGGTCTCTCACAGAAGGGCCTCACACAGCAGTGCTGGCTTAGGGTGTCTCACAGGAGGGTCTCACACAGCAGTGCTGGCTGTGGGTCTCTCACAGAAGGGCCTCACACAGCAGTGCTGGCTTAGGGTATCTCACAGGAGGGTCTCACACAGCAGTGCTGGCTGTGGGTCTCTCATAGGAGGGACTCACATAGCAGTGCTGGCTGTGGGTATCTCACAGGAGGGCCTCACACAGCAGTGCTGGCTGTGGGTATCTCACAGGAGGAACTCTCAGCAGTGCTGGCTGTGGGTATCTCACAGGAGGGCCTAGCACAGCAGTGCTGGCTGTGGGTATCTCACAGGAGGGGCTCACAGAGGAGTGCTGGCTGTGGGTATCTGACAGGAGGGACTCACACAGCAGTGCTGGCTGTGGGTATCTCACAGGAGGGGCTCACACAGCAGTGCTGGCTGTGGGTATCTCACAGGAGGGGCTTACACAGGAGTGCTGGCTGTGGGTATCTCATAGGAGGGATCAGCACAGCAGTGCTGCACGTGGGTATCTCACAGGAGGGGCTCACACAGGAGTGCTGGCTGTGGGTATCTCACAGGTAGGGCTCTCACAGCAGTGCTGGCTGTGGGTATCTCACAGGAGGGCCTCGCACAGCAGTGCTGGCTGTGGGTCTCTCACAGGAGGGATCAGCACAGCAGTGCTGACTGTGGGTATCTCACAGGAGGGCCTCACACAGCAGTGCTGGCTGTGGGTATCTCACAGGAGGGGCTCACACAGGAGTGCTGGCTGTGGGTCTCTCACAGAAGGGCCTCACACAGCAGTGCTGGCTTAGGGTGTCTCACAGGAGGGTCTCACACAGCAGTGCTGGCTGTGGGTCTCTCACAGAAGGGCCTCACACAGCAGTGCTGGCTTAGGGTATCTCACAGGAGGGTCTCACACAGCAGTGCTGGCTGTGGGTCTCTCATAGGAGGGACTCACATAGCAGTGCTGGCTGTGGGTATCTCACAGGAGGGCCTCGCACAGCACTGCTGGCTAAAGGGGTCTCACAGGAGGGACTCGAACAGCAGTGCTGGCTGTGGGTATCTCACAGGAGGGCCTCACACAGCAGTGCTGAGGGGCTCACACAGCAGTGCTGGCTGTGGGTATCTCACAGGAGGGACTCACACAGCAGTGCTGGCTGTGGGTATCTCACAGGAGGGCATCGCACAGCAGTGCTGGCTAAAAGGGTCTCACAGGAGGGACTCGAACAGCAGTGCTGGCTGTGGGTATCTCACAGGAGGGCCTCACATAGCAGTGCTGGCTGTGGGTATCTCACAGGAGGGCCTCACACAGCAGTGCTGGCTGTGGGTATCTCACAGGAGGGACTCACACAGCAGTGCTGGCTGTGGGTATCTCACAGGAGGAACTCTCAGCAGTGCTGGCTGTGGGTATCTCACAGGAGGGCCTCACTTAGGAGTGCTGACTGTGGGTATCTCACAGGAGGGGCTCACACAGCAGTGCTGACTGTGGGTATCTCACAGGAGGGGCTCACACAGCAGTGCTGGCTGTGGTATCTCACAGGAGGGCCTCGCACAGCAGTGCTGGCCGTGTGTATCTCACAGGAGGGGCTCACACAGCAGTGCTGGCATCTCACAGGAGGGCCTCGCACAGCAGTGCTGACTGTGGGTATCTCACAGGAGGGCCTCACTTAGGAGTGCTGGCTATAGGGGTCTCACAGGAGGGGCTCACAGAGGAGTGCTGGCTGTGGGTATCTCACAGGAGGGCCTCGCACAGCAGTGCTGGCTGTGGGTATCTCACAGGAGGGGCTCACACAGCAGTGCTGGCTGTGGATATCTCACAGGAGGGCCTCACACAGCAGTGCTGGCTGTGGGTATCTCACAGGAGGGCCTCGCACAGCAGTGCTGGCTGTGGGTCTCTCATAGGAGGGATCAGCACAGCAGTGCTGGCTGTGGATATCTCACAGGAGGGCCTCACACAGCAGTGCTGGCTGTGGATATCTCACAGGAGGGCCTCACACAGCAGTGCTGGCTGTGGGTATCTCACAGGAGGGACTCACACAGCAGTGCTGGCTGTGGGTATCTCACAGGAGGGCCTCGCACAGCAGTGCTGGCTGTGGGTATCTCACAAGAGGGCCTCGCACAGCAGTGCTGGCTGTGGGTCTCTCACAAGAGGGCCTCGCACAGCAGTGCTGGCTGTGGGTCTCTCATAGGAGGGATCAGCACAGCAGTGCTGGCTGTGGATATCTCACAGGAGGGTCTCACACAGCAGTGCTGGCTGTGGGTATCTCACAGGAGGGTCTCACACAGCAGTGCTGGCTGTGGGTCTCTCATAGGAGGGGCTCACACAGCAGTGCTGGCTGTGGGTATCTCACAGGAGGGGCTCACACAGCAGTGCTGGCTGTTAGTATCTTACATGGGAAGGGGGCCACGGAGTAGTGCTGTACCGAGCTTCCTCCTCAAGCCTTACACCCCCACCCCCTCCCTCCAGGTCCATCTTTCTTCGCTCTCTGTGTCCCTCTTGTCCGGTATTGCGTTCCCCGCGGCACCCCTTGCCCACCTTCGCCCAGCTGCCCCATCGTTCATGTATTGCCCCAAGCCACGTCCGCTAGAAGATCGTCCCTCTTCCCTGCATCTCTCGCGCTGCCCCAGCCCGTCCCTTCCCCTCTCTGCCCTCCACTTCTCCTTTGCACTTTCACCCTCCGCAATGCCTGTCATCGCTCCCCTCCCTCTAATGGGGTGATCGCCGCTGATGACAAGCGGGGAACCATCGCTAACACAAGTCAGCCGTCCAAATACCCCGAGGGCCTTTGATGCGCGGAAGAGCGCACGGTGCGTCAGGGCAGGTGCCGGGAGGTGTCTGACAGGTCATCGGGGCGGGCAAGTGGCATCCTGAGGGGGAGACTGGCCGAGGTGAGGGGTAAGAGGCCTGGCACCCCTCTTCACTCTAGGGGTGACAGGCTGCCCCCTGGATAGGTGTCAGCCTTCAGGGAACTGTGCACACCTCAGAGAGGCACTCCCTCCGGATGCAGCAGTGAGACGCAGACCCCCCCCACTGTCTCCCCGACATTCACTGCTTTCAGTTGTATACAGCGCGAACTCGACCGAAGGTATTGGAGCGCTTTACACGAGCACCGGTTACATTACACATTCATTTTCTTGGGTAGGCAGTGGGAGAGTAAAAGGGATTTGCCCAGAATCACAGGATGTTGAGCCGGCGCCGAGGCTCGAACTTGGTTCCCCAGCTCCAGAGTCGCATTCTACTTCCCCCCCAGCTGGACATCCTGCAGCCTTCTTCAGAACTATCACACAAATGAAATCTTTCCCAACAACTAGAAGCAGAGAATCGTAAACTTTACCCACACCCAGAGGCTGATTAAAGGGCGAGGGCAGCAATCCGCTGGGCCTTCTCCCAGGGACTTGTCCCCCACTGGAAACCTCTCTTAGCTTTTCTGCTGTGATCTGGCGCGAGTTCCTCTACAGTGCTTAATTTGTAAAAGAATAAGCGCATTCTTTCACCCCTTTTAGTTTCTCTCTCTCTTGCTCTGGGCCAGTCTGTTAAGGAACAGTAAAAGTGCTGGTCCCGAAAATGAGGGCCGGTGGGCCCCACCGCCGACCACCAGCTCAAATTAAGCACCTCAGCCTATCACTACTGAGGGGGTTGTCTCTCAGGAACAAGTAGGCCCCGACACTAAGATTCAAGGCGGTCCATGGAATACCCCCAGGTACCTCTGACACCCTGACCTGCAGTACTCCCACCTGGAACCCACGATCTGCTGACAAGGGAGGATGGGGCAAGCTAATGAATTGTAATGTTATCCGCATGTCACCCAATGTCTGTGCTAGAACATATGTTTGAACAATTCTAGAGGCAAAAAGTAACAACCAACCTCAATGACATAATGACTGTAAATTGTATTATATTGTAATAGTATTTATATAGCGCTTACTACCCCTGATAAGGCGTCAAAGCGCTTTTCGGCGAGTAGCACGCTACTCCGGAACCCAAGAGGAATTAGTGGTGGATTAGTAAAGGAAAATATGAGTTCAGTTTTAGTATTTTCATGAGTTAATTTGAGCAGAGGATATGTGAGTTTGTTTGTTGGATTGACTAACTAGAGTAATGAAGGGATACAGGAGGGAAGTTTATAGTAATAGGATGAGGCTTGGAATGAGTTAAGGAGAGATGAAGCAGGGAGGAGTCTGTGGAAACGGTTAGGGAGAACATAGTAGCAGGAGGGGTTTTGGATGAGTCAAAGGTGAGATAAATGAGGGAGAATTTAGTAGGGGATGTTTGGGAGATCATGGTAGTAAACTGAGGTTTGGGTGAGCTAGATGTGGAAGGGGAGGGAAGAGCTTAGGCAGGGTTATTTTGAAGATGAAAGTAGTAGAATGGGTTTGGGATGAGTCAATGTGAGGATGGAGGATAGATTGCTAGACATGTCATATGGTGATGGGCAGACAAAGTAATGCTTACAAGAGAGTAAATTTATATTATTTTTATTTATTTATAATTTGATATATATATATATATATACACACTCATTTTTTAATCATTATTTTTCTTTATTTTTTTTTACTTTAATTTACTTATTTATAATTTTAATTTTTTTAATAGATTTTATGTTATTTATATTTAATTTTTCTCTAGTAGAGTAGGACTAGTGTAATAAGTAAATAAATATGTAAAAACACAGACTTTCAAGATTTGTAATATTTGAAGGTAATTAATAAGTGTACTTGTTATTGTTAGGACATAGTAGCGATACATATTTCCTAAAGAACAATACATATCTAGACTATACATAATCAGATTGAAAATATTTATCAACACAGGGATATGCAGTCCATTCCTGTTTGAATATGGTGGTTGTGACGGAAAGAGCCAAATCTTGAGCAGTCTTCTGAAGACAATATAGTTATCTGTGGCTCTTATAGTTGGGGGTAATGAATTCCATAGTTTGGCTGCTTGAACGGAGAATGATGTACCACCTATAGTCTTTTTTCTTGTATGGTGGTGTTCTAAGGCGGGGTGCCAATCTTGAGCGGAGGTTTCTTTGTTGAATGTATTTGGTTATGTTGTTTCTGATTAAAAGTGGTCCTGTTCAATGTATAGCTTTGTGGGTGATACAAAGCAGCTTGAAGGTGGACCTTCTGGTAACGGGTAACTAGTGTAGTGCTCTCAAGGCACGGGAGATGTGGGCTTGTGGCTCTACATGTAATAGCAGCATGGCAGCGGAGTTCTGAATACGTTATAGTTTTTTCATAATAGATAGAGATGATCCACGGTAGGGGCCATTGGCATAATCCAGTTTGGATAGTACAAGGGAGATAGTAGCCTGCAACTTGTGTGGAAATCTGAGGTGGGGGAAGATGCGTCGCAGAGTATATGTAAAGTTTTCCTTTAGTTTCTAGTTAGGTATCCCCGTCACAGTTTTTAGGCCAACTGCACACCCGATGTGACGTGTTGTAAGTATTGTGGGCTTTTAACCACACCCACAGCACACCCATCATTTTCACTTGCTTGTGGGCTTGCCTTTCAAAAATGCTTTCCTATCATTGGTAAATGCTTTACGTTTGTCCCTCCCTGGGGAAGTTTTGTTACCACCTTGGACACCGACCCTGTTGCATGGATAATTGCATGATTGCCAATACGTTTGATTGCGAGCAACCTTCTTTTTCCTTTTGTCTCTCTCCTTCGCGCTCGTGTTCATAGCATCTGTGGCGCTTTGAATTGGCTCGCCGCTTATGTCAACTGTTTTACTTTTCATTTTTAATTTATGTGGCAAGAAACGTCCAGTTAGGAATTTACATCGCCAATAGCTCTAATTCGAGCAAACGCGAGACCCACTGCATTGCAAAACCTGGTTTTCTCTTTTACTCTGTCGTACAACAGCACCTTAGTGATTTATGTCACTCACTAGTACACTTTAACCATTCAGTCTGCACTTCATGCTTTGTACAGTTACTGTCCTTTTCTACAGCATTTCTGTAAAATTGCTACTGCAAGTAAATAAATACACTGAAAGAGGAGACCCCAAACCCATCTGTAAACAGAAATCATGCAACAGCACCAGAGATCCACTGGTGTGGTGTGCTTGGAGCTCCCCAAACCCTTTTACTGTTTCACACACTACTCGCCGTCTCGGCCTCTAACCTTTCCAATACATTACTCACTTTCTAGTTACATCAAACCCTCTCATGTTTCCAATACACTTCTCACCTTCTAGTTACATCAAACCCTCTCACTTTTCCAATACACTATTCACTGTGTACTTACCTCAAACCCTCTCACCTTTCCAATACAATACTCACCGTCCAAACCCTCTGACCTTTCCAATACAGTACTCACTGTCTAGGGATGTCAAACACACTCACCTTTTCAGTACACTACTTGCCATCTAGTTACCCTCTCACCTTTCCAATACACTATTCACAGTCTACTTACATCAAACCCTCTCAATTTTCCAATAGACTACTCGCCGTATAGTTAGTCAATACTCTCACCTTATTAATACACTTCTTGCCATCTAGTTACGTCAAACCCTCTCACATTTCCAATACGCTACTCACCGTCTTATTACCTCCTTGACCGGGGTACATATACTGTGTATTACAAAAATTATTCAACATCAGCAACGATCTTTCTGGTGGAAGCTACCTACCTGCAGATTCCTAGGCAGCTAAATATCCACAGGCACCAGACTGGATTTTGAAACTTCTGGTGCCGCGCTGAAGCCAGCACCCCTACTGGCATGGGAGTGCTAAGGAAAAGTTTCCAGATCCAATCCAAACCGGCAGCAGGGGATATTCAACATGTTAGGAATCTGCAGGTAAAAGTATCCATCACAATAACACAATGAGGCATTTTAATGCTGTGATTGATAACATAACATAATGTGTATTTGTAAAGCGCACGTTCACCCGTAGGCCTCTTGGCGCTGAACAACAGATGTTTATTGTTACCCAATTCAATGGTACTCATTTTATCGACCTCAGAATTTTGGATGAAAGGCTGAGTGGACTCGCCGGGATTTGAACCTGTGACCATGAGGTCAAACACAGGCCCCTACAGTCCACGCATTAGTCCACTAAGCCACCAGACCCGACTATTGACTACTGGTGTATTGCTAAATACACCAGAGGCCTCCTCTGCCATCACAGTCAGGCCTGATGTGACAAGCACGTGCAGGCGCACAGTCAGGATGACAGGTGTGGTCCCCAAGATGTCAATGAAAGGGTTCATCCTCACAGTAGAGCCATGTCAAATAAGATTGGAACAATGAATGTGTGGCATAGCACCGTCCCTGCCTCAAGGAACTGGCTCAAGAGAGAAGGATCGTAGCGAGCCAGAGAATGGTTGTGGTAGGCAATCGTGGTGCTTCTAAGGTGCCCAGTCCGAGTACACACCATGGTACCTGCGAAGGCCTCCTACAAGTGCAGCAGTGGATGGGGAGGTGCCAAGAAAGAAGTCCAACCCTCTGGATCCACTTGCACATTTCCTCTATTTACGCTGCAAGCTTGTCCATCCTGAAATGAGCCAAAGATGGCAGCTACTTCTCACGAGGCTGTGCATAATGTTGTGGCAACACAGGAAAGGGGGTAAAGTCTATTAGAAAAATGAGAAAGTGCTCAAAATGTTTGTGAATTGTCACAACACACGAGGTGCACAATCTTCGGGTGGTATTGTGTGCACTCTTCGCCACCAGCAAAGACAAGTATTGGGATAATACTCCTGTGCGTAGAGCAACAAGAATTCATAGAATCCATAGATAATACCTTCCGTATTCACCTGACTTGGAACACGTGCTCAACTTCATATCCAGGAAGAAAAGAGGGACTAAAAATCAGTGTAGGAAGCCCCTCACCCAAGCAGACTCAGTAATATCTAAAAACCTTCAAAATGCTGGCCCTTCTGGTCCTGTGCCAAGAAACCAAACTATCAATGGCCCGGGAAGCTTCCAAAGGGAGGCTTTCAGGTCCCTTCCACTGAGGAGGATCTCCAGGAAGGAGCCTGAAACTTCACAAAGAGGGCAGGAGGGAAGGCATACATGGACAGAGCTGCCCTCCATCCCCCTAGCTCCTGTGGTGGATCCAGCTTCACAAGACACATAGTCCCTCAGGCGAGCCACAATCAGTTTAAGGACATGCAGAGTGGGTGACCTCCAGGCCAGCATCAATAGACAACTCAGGAGCAGCAGCGCAACGACTTGTTCACACATCTCTGGCTACAATATGTTGCATCGCTGTGCTAACCAAAGTTGTTTTCAGAAGATTATTGAAACTGAAGTTTGACAATTACTCAACATGCAGAATAAATACACTTTATCCGTCTGCTTCCCTGAACTGCCCCTTCATTCATGACTGAACTAGCATTTGGAATCTAATATATATATAAATATTTTGGGGGAGGGGTGACAACCTCTAATAAATCCTGTAAAACGTGATTGAGCATTCCTAAAGGTTGAACATTATGGCAAGAAACAGCTTCTACACGGGTTCACACTTGGTTCACTGTCTTTATATACTCACATCGTCAATTTAAGTTTGAAATGTAAGCGTGACAGTTTGAGAAGGGAACAGGCACAAATATTTTTGTTGCAATTAGGGTCCCCCTGAGGAGGTTTGAAGGCTGTCATCAGTTTCTGAATGGACAGATTTTTTTCTCTTTGCTGAACTCTTATATTTATGGCTTGATATAGCTAGCTATCATCCCAGAACTCAACAAGAATTGGCTGGCAAGGCTGGACTGAAGACAAAGCGTACACCTGTTCTGCAGAGGGGGAAGACAGAACAAGCATTTGCAATGCAATGGGTCGTGCATTTGCTTGAGTTAGAGCTATTGGCATTGCAAATTCATAAGTGAACTATTCTTGCCACATACAATGGTCGATCCTGCCTCATAATTTGCTTTTTATCTGCCATATAATTCCAGTGGTCCTGCATATAATAAAAGCACTTCCATTTAGCTTCTTCTCCTATTTGCAGCCAAAAATGAAAATGTTGACATTTAGCATCCCAATTTAAATCTGCCATGATAATTCCAATAGAATACCACTTTCACCACCCCACCATCAGAGCTGCTGGCTGGCTAACACAATTCCCAAAACAAGACAGCTACGGAAGAGTAACGAGAGAAATAAACTAGAAGGGTCGCCCAAACATATCAAGAGTGTTCAAACAGTCACAGCGTAATAAGGATGTCAAGTTGGCCTGAATCATGGTCATAATTGCAATACGGAGAGATTAATAAAACATATACAATTATCATACAAGCCCAATGAGAACCTTTATCAAAAATAAACGTTTGGCATTAGACTGTATTGCTCAGAACACCTCCAGAGGACACCACAATGAAAATAGCATTTGTAAGAAACATGGTCATGTTACCATATAGTTAGCCCCTGGAAGGCATATCCGAATGTAAAGAAAACAACTGAAAGCATTACAGCGTAACCATACATTTAGCCCCTAGAGGATAGAGTGCATTACACATTTTCAGGGCTAGCAGGCCTACTGCAATGGTAATACAAACAAGACCCTTAAAACACAAACTAATCTCATCTGTAAAATTAAAGTTCCAGCCATGAGAGAGGTTAAAAAGACACTGAATGGAGGGAGGGGTTATTACTTTGGGGTCCCCTCTAACCTAGTGTGGGGATCCAGAGATGATCTAGACAGAAAGAGGCCGTGGTGAATATTTTGAAGGTGGCCCCATTGTCCTAGGACCACCACAGGCTGAGTTATGAGCAAAAACGTTTTGTTAAAGAATGCCCTCCAAAGCATTATGGGACGACCAAGTGCAGCAAATACTGTTGACAGTAATGCTCAGAACAGCCCCCAGAGGAAACCACAATAAAAATATCATTTGTAAGAAACATGGTCATTTAACCATAAATTTAGCCCCTAGATAGCATGGTGCCTTACACATTTTCAGGCCTACTGCAATACTTAGGCCCTTAAAACACAAACTACTCCAAGCTGTAAAACAAAGGTTCCAGCCATGAGAGAGCTTTAAAAGGGACTGAATTGTGGGAGGTCTATTATTTTGGGGACCCAGAGATGACCTAAACAGAAAGAGTGTGTCATGCTAGACGCTTTGGTAGTGGTACCATTGCCCTAGGACCACCAAAGGGTGAGTTAGGGGCAAAAATGTTTTGAAAAAGAATGTTCGCAAGCATTATGGCGTGACTTTTCCAGAGTGCAGTGAATATTGTAGTATCGGAAGAGCCGCCTTGCGGATTTCTGTGTTTTTTTAGTAAAGCATTTATCAATTATAAGTATTTTTGGGGAAAGCTATGGAGCATGAAGGAGAGAGGCAAAAGAAATGACTCTGGTTAGGTAACAGTGTGAACAATGTGAGCAGCACTCCAAAACCGCCGAGTGAGTTTGCGCTGTTGGCACAGTGAGGGCCGTGGCGATCATGGAGCACAAAGGGGAGAGTCAAAAGAAAAAAATGGTTCACCCATGTTGCAGTAGATTGGCAATCGTGCAATTATCTGTAACTGGGTTAGTCTGTAAGGCGAAAACCGCCCCAAGGCGGGACAAACGTAAAGCAATAACAATGACATCAAGGGATTTTTGAAAGGCAAAGTGATGGGCATGAGGTGCGTGTGATTAAACATTCACAATACTTACAACAGGTTAAAGTGCTTGCACACTCAACCTTAAAGAAGCACATGACAACCATGTAACCATTCTCTACAGTCACATAGCAACAGATGTTATGTGTATTACTCTCTTTATATGAAGGTGACCGACTTCCACACACGGCCAGGTATACTGGATGCTTCCATATCTTTTCATTAAGTAGTCTTACATGGTTACAGAATGCAAGGTATGCTGCACCTTTCCCCTCTTTGCATGTGGGAATCTTACACTGTCACACACCGCCAGGTATGCTGCAGATATCTCCTCTTCACATTAAGGAATTTTACACGGTCACACGCTGCTAGATATGCTGCTGCTTTCCCCTCTTCACATTAGGGAATCGTACACTGTCACACGCTGCCAGGTATGCTGCAGCATTCACCTCTTCACATTGGGGAATCGTACACTGTCACACGCTGCCAGATATGCTGCAGATTTCTCCTCTTCACATTGGGGAATCGTACACTGTCACACGCTGCCAGGTATGCTGCAGCCTTCACCTCTTCTCATTGGGGAATCGTACACTGTCACACGCTGCCAGGTATGCTGCAGATTGCTCCTGTTCACATTGGGGAATCGTACACTGTCACACGCCGCCAGGTATGCTGCAGATTTCTCCTCTTCACATTGGGGAATCGTACACTGTCACACGTCGCCAGGTATGCTGCAGATTTCTCCTCTTCACATTGGGGAATCGTACACTCTCACACGCCGCCAGGTATGCTGCAGGTTTCCACTCTTCCCATTAGGGAATCGTACACTGTCACACGCTGCCAGGTATGCTGCAGATTTCTCCTCTTCACATTGGGGAATCGTACACTGTCACACGCTGCCAGGTATGCTGCAGATTTCACCTCTTCACACTGGGGAATAGTACACTGTCACACGCTGCCAGGTATGCTGCAGATTTCACCTCTTCACACTGGGGAATCGTACACTGTCACACGCCGCCAGATATGCTGCAACTTTTACCTCTTCACACTGGGGAATCGTACACTGTCACATGCTGTCAGGTATGCTGCAGATTTCTCCTCTTCACATTGGGGAATCGTACACTGTCACACGTCGCCAGGTATGCTGCAGCTCTCTCCTCTTCACACTGGGGAATCGTACACTGTCACACGTCGCCAGGTATGCTGCAGCTCTCTCCTCTTCACACTGGGGAATCGTACACTGTCACACGCCGCCAGGTATGCTGCAGGTTTCCACTCTTCCCATTAGGGAATCGTACACTGTCACACGCTGCCAGGTATGCTGCAGATTTCTCCTCTTCACATTGGGGAATCATACACTGTCACACGCTGCCAGGTATGCTGCAGATTTCACCTCTTCACACTGGGGAATCGTACACTGTCACACGCTGCCAGGTATGCTGCAGCCTTCACCTCTTCTCATTGGGGAATCGTACACTGTCACACGCTGCCAGGTATGCTGCAGATTGCTCCTGTTCACATTGGGGAATCGTACACTGTCACATGCTGCCAGGAATGCTGCAGATTGCTCCTGTTCACATTGGGGAATCGTACACTGTCACATGCTGCCAGGAATGCTGCAGATTTCTCCTCTTCACAATGGGGAATCGTACACTGTCACACGTCGCCAGGTATGTTGCAGCTTTCCACTCTTCCCATTAGGGAATCGTACACTGTCACACGCTGCCAGATATGCTGCAGCTCTCTCCTCTTCACACTGGGGAATCGTACACTGTCACACGCCGCCACACGCTGCCAGGTATGCTGCAGCTTTCACCTCTTCACATTGGGGAATCGTACACTGTCACACGCCGCCAGGTATGCTGCAGATTTCTCCTCTTCATATTAAGGAACCTAACAGCTGATTTTCAACACCTTAGACCCATCACGGCTGGTCTACTAGCACAGCCTCTCCTTTTCTTTAGATAGATGTGAGGGAGAGAAGAACACTGGGAGCGTGATGAACTACCCATGAAGAAAGGTGGCAGCACTTTTGGGAAAAAAAAAGAATACACAGGTCTTAAGTACCAGCTTGTCAGGAAAAAAAGTAGTACATGGAGGCTGTACTGCCAAATACTGCAGCTCACTAACGCGGCCTGGGAAGTAATGGCTAAAAG
Organism: Pleurodeles waltl; assembly: GCF_031143425.1. Lineage (NCBI taxonomy): Eukaryota > Metazoa > Chordata > Amphibia > Caudata > Salamandridae > Pleurodeles > Pleurodeles waltl. The sequence continues at coordinate 72,963,479 of NC_090442.1, read as the reverse complement.
AAACAGAGTCTTCAGAGTCAAGACCTTCAGAGTAAAGCTTTGGAACGAAGATCAAAACATCTCGGTTGGGTTTAAGTCAATGGTGGGCACTCCCGACCGCTCAGTTCCGGCTGATTTTTGCCTTGGCCCTAGAAGCCTTGGTAGCATAGATTCATCAGGATTCACTGGTCCGAGGCATGCATGGGAGAGACAATGGATGATGTTGTATGTGACTGATCCAGAGTCAACCCTGGCCAGATGAATGCAGAATTACCACAACTTTCGGCAAGTATTCTGGTTACACAAGCAGCTGGCATAAATCCTTGCTGCATTCACTTAAGGGTCGGATGGCGCGGCTGCCGCCTGACTGTGCGGCAACAGTGACAAGAACAGGCTTGAGCTACTTGGGGAGATATATCACATCAGACGCTGACTTCTTTTCCCAGAGCAACTTGGCCCCGGCTATTAAATAGACTATGGCAGGATGTATGACATTGGAGGTCTTTGCTGCTCTCCCTATTAGGGGGCAGCATTATTCAAAATGATATCTCTACCTCGCTTTCTATTTGTACATGAGGTCCTCAAATCTTACTTCAAATCAATTGGGGGGGGATCCCGATCATTGTTGTGGGATGGAGGCCCAGGATGGACAGCACTACCCAAGTTAACAAGTGGTTGGTACGATGGGGGCATTGTTTTGCAGGACGTTCAGAAATACTACTGGGCAGCACAGCTGAGCACAATAAATAAACAGGCTTTCCTCCCACAGATGGAACCAATGTTCCATATGGAAAGGCTTTTACTACGGCCGTGGGGGATACCTAAATGCCTCATATGTGGGGGAAGTAAACTCAGACACTGGCCAGTCCATACAAAGACAGTAGTGCAATTTTTGGAAAGCAGCTATAACGTATCTTGGATGGAAAAACAAGGTTACACAGGTAACTCCACTCTAAGACACTGAAATTCTGGGGTCAATGCGGAAGCAGGCAGGGTTTGATAAATGGGACCTCATAGGAATATCCAAAGTGGGTGACATATGGACCCAGGGGAATGTCACTCACCCGCTCATCTTGCAACACGAATATCAGCTAGCACCCTCCGAGACATACAGATGTATACAACTCTGTCATACGCTTAGAGCTGTACCGCCAAGGGGGATGGATATTCTGGAATCCTCCCCGCTAGAGGATAGGCTTTTGGATGAATTCATGCCCCGAGACACCATGTCACTGACTTATAAAAGAAACTACTCACCCACACACCGGATGTCCTTCAACACATAAGGGAGCAATGGGATCAAGAAGTGAGGGGTAGAAGACTGGGAATGGGAAGAGGCCCTTGCAGGCCCAGGGAGGTAGCCAAACATTCAGGATTCCGACTGGTCCAGCTAAGAATCTTTTATCGCTCTCATTCCGCCCGAACAACGCCGGTAAAGATGGGAAGGGCGGCGGAAGACCATTGTTTACGTGCCTATGGGCAGACGGGTACCTTCTTCCACATCCAATGGGAACGCCCCGTAATACGGGACGTCTGGTCTGCAATGGTTTGAGTGCTTGAGGGAGATAGGGGGAGGGAGGGAATAAGAGTCTCCGCCAAACCATGCATTCTGAATAACTGGGAAAGACAGAAATCGTCCGGGCACAATGGACATGGACTGGGCCCGGCAGTGGCAAAGAGAAATATAGTGAAGGTAGGGGGGTGGTTGGCCAGGCCCTGCAGCTGGGGGCATGGAAATAGGACATGGACTGGTGTACGATGGCAGAAAGGTTGGTGTACAAGGGTAAAGGCTGTACCCAGAATTAGGGGAGAATTTGGAATGGCTGGAATACGTATAGAGGCCAGTTATGTGGAGACTTGGACCTTCCTGGTGAGGATCAGGCATATCCAAGGGACACTACGAGAACACCAGACAATGAGTGAAGAGAAATGGGTGGGATCACTTGGGCTGCGACAGATTCGAAGATAATGTGAGATGTGTGGCAGTGCTAAGTTTAAAGTCTGATGTATTTCAAATGTCAATAAAAACATAAGTTAAAAAAAATATCTCAGTTGGTTCTGCTCAATCTAGACGCATGGAGGTGCAGACTGTAGGGTTGCATACACAGCCTGGTCCTGCTGTATCCTCTGCAACAGGCAACCAAAGTAGGGGTGGACAGAGGGCATATGCTCAGAGCCAGAAGTCCGGGGTAAAAGACTCTCCGGGCCCACTTGGGCTATCAGAATGAACAGTGCTCTCTCCTGCTCACTTTCTTTTCAAATTGCTGCACTGGAGGCCGGGGTGTAAAGGCAGACAGAGGAGGACCACATCCCATCATAGGATTGAACATGTCTCCTATAGACGCTCGAGGGAAACTCCAAAGCGCAAAATGCTGGTTACGGTGTGCTTCCATGGTGGCAAAAAGATCTACCAGGGACAAGCCCCACTCAGTGAAGATGTCCCATGCTATCTCATGGTTCAAATGAATCTCGGATTCGACAAGATGTTACTGCTGAGCTGCTGCTCAGGTGTTAAGAGAATATGTCAGATAACTGACCGTCAGAACGATCTTGTGAATTACCAGCAAGTGCCACAATATCAACATCTGCAGAGAGAAAGTCCATGACCAAACACCGCCGTGCTTAGTGCAGTACAGCATGGTGGTCATGTTGTCCGTAAGAAACTGTTCTGACCTGCCACTGATGGAAGGTAGAAAGGCTCTGACAATCAACTGGACGGTATGCAGTTCCAGAACACAGGCCTCTGCTCTCCAGCTGGTCTAGGGGACCTTCCCAACCGAGAGACAATGTATCCATCCCCATGGTGAGCACTGGAGGGGACTTTGAGAATAGTCTGCTGTAGATCGCCCGTGGAGCATACTAGTCACCCTGTGGGAGAGACAGGTCTTGTCTGAGAGAATTCCCCAGTTCGGGGCTCACTGCAGACCCAGGTTTCATTGAAGGGCCACATGAGGCATAGAATGGATTACTAGTAGGACGTTAGATGCTAGCGGGCTCAAGAGCTTTAGAACTATCAGGGCTGAAAAAGTAGCTTTCACCCAAAATATTGGGTTCATAGCCCGAGTGTTGCAAACTTGATGCAGAGTGGGAAAGCCTAAAAGGTGATCATGTCCAAGATGGTCCTAATAGATGGCAGCCTCTGTAAAGGTTGAAGATGAGACTTGGACTCTTTTTTTTATATAGAAAACCGCTGGATGGACATCAACAAGACTGTTTTATGCAGGTGGTCTGAGACTATTGGAAATGAGGCAGTCTTCACCAGCCAGTCATCTATGTAGAGGAACACATGTACCTGCAAAGATGGGCCATGCCCAATGACATGACTTCTGTAAAGAACTCAAGGGGCAAGCTGGTGGACTGGAAGTGGTCTGATCCCACCATAAAGCAGAGATACGTTTTGTGGGACTACGGGACTGGGGTATTAAAGGACTGCAAGTCCATGAACATCATCCAATGCTTGTGGCCTAAAGTCATTGGAACCCATGCCAGAGCCATCATCTTGAACTTCGCCTTCCTTACTGGGCACCAGGAAGTTACACTAGTAACAGTCCATTCCTCACTCTGCTTTGGGTACAAGCTCAATACCCTCCTTGTTGAGCAACATCAATACATCCATGGAATGGATATTGGCATCGTCTGCTGCCGTCAAGTGGAATGTGTGGAGAAACATAAGGGCATAATCCAAAAGAGACAATCTGGAGGGCCATAGGTCCTACGCGATCAAGAGCCAGTGGGTAGGCTACGTCTTATCCAGCTCCGACCCAGGCTCAGATACTCATTCGAAGGCAAACTAAGTATGTGTGGAAGTACTACCTAGAGACAAAGGGGAACAGAATTCCAAGTTGATACCACCCTCAACCTTTGGCAACTCCTCTGACTCTAGTGTCGCAGAAATAGACTAAGCAAGATTCTGGATGGGCTGTGACCGCTGTTTCGGACAGATTGACCCACTCCACACTGGAGAGTGCTCCTCCCTAGGTGAAATGCACCTCTGAGGAACCACCTTCTTGGGACTGCCAGTGTGCAAAAGTATGAATACTGAACACTCCTGGCAGAGGGGAAGAGCAACTCAGGGTTCTCGCCATTGCTGAAAAACATCCGATGTCACCTCCAGGAGTAATTGCCATTCGTGATCCACTAGTCATCGCCAGCTGAGTTTGTACACCCTGATGTTTAAATATCCTGTCAGGTGGTGAACGATCAGTGAAATGCCATGATTATTCAGCAAGGTCCAGAGGCACAAGGCCCATTGGCACAGGGCCCATTCCTTCACCCTACTCTACTTGTTTTAATAAAACACAGTAGTGTTGGTGTCTGTTAGGACCTGAACCATCCTTCCCTTGAAGGACACTAGGAATGCTTTCAGAGCCAAGCAAATGGCCTGCATCTCCAAGATGTTGATGTGGAGACTGCTCTCTTCCAGAAACCAGAAACCTCAGATTTCCAACTCTCTGAGATGACCTCTCCAACTCAGCAGCCCGTAACCACTGTCAGTTCTGGGTCAGGTAGGGAGGAGAGTCTGCAATGGTCCAATTGTGGTCACGCAGCAACCACTGCAGATTTTTGCAGTCTCCACCGAAAGCTGGATGTATTTTGCTAGATTCCCTTGGTGCTCGGCCCACTGAGACTTCAGAGCCCACATATACCATTTGGACTGATCAACAAGTAGGATGCAGGGAGCCAATAGTCCAAGTAGTCTTATAGCCACCCTCAATGAGACCCAGAACCAAGGCTGAAACATCAGCATTATAGCCTGAAAGTCCAGGGCCCTCTGATTCGGATGGAAAGCCTGATAATACAACATATCCAGGATGGTTCAGATGAAAGAGAGCCTCTGGGAAGGAGCCAAGTGTGACTTTGGCACGTTGACAGTGAACCGCAAGAATGTCAGGTTTGCCATCATTAGGAGGTGTCCACAGCTGGCTATAGCAAGCCTGCCTTCAACAGCCAGTCACTGAGGTAGGTGATGACTGGCACACCCGACCTCTGAATGTGCTGGTGCGACCACCGCCATCACTGAATCGTGCTGCCACACATGGGAGTCTGCTCTGATCTGAAGCGGCTTCCGGAGGCACAGACGGCAGAGAAGGCACACCTGCCACTAGTAACCCAAATGGAGGTCACCACAGAACCTAGGGGCGGAGCTGGCAGGGTGTCAAAGATTCACAACATCGCTTCCTTGCAGCATTGACCACGGCCCAGAAATGTGGGTGCAGCAAGATCAACTATGGATGCCGCGCCTCAGCAAGGAACTAAACTGAGGGACACCATGATGTCCTCGCAACTTCTCAGAAGGATAGTGGCAAGGCTTTGAGGACTCCTGCTTGGACTTCTTATGCTTCTTTTTTAATTTTGACTTACTCGAAGACTTGTCATGGGAGCGGCCCTAAAAACAGAACTGGTGTCCAGTCTTGACTTTGAATGGGAATGAGACGTAAACAACTTCCTCCAGTGTTCAATGACATACATTTTGGCTTCGCGATACCGAATCACTTTGGATGCAAGGGCACACACTTCACATGGTTTGAGCTTCATGTCTCGAACCCAAACACCAGAGACATACCTTATGGGGATCTGTCACGGACATCTGCTTGCAGCATTCCCAGTAAACCTTAAACACTTTAACTTTAGTAGGGGACATGTTCCCTTGCACACTGCAAAGGACGTTTGCTAGAGAAAAACTTGTCAACTGAAAAGACAAAATTAGGAACTATTTCCAAATCCACATATGAAGAAACAGAAAGAAACAAACTGATGTCAGAGCACTTGGATGGCGCTTAAATGAATCTCCAGCTGTCACTTCTGAGGTGGAGTGTTGTTGACATAGGGGTGAAAAATCTGTGGAATACCTAAACTTATTTAAACTGTAAATTACTACTTTGAATCAATCAATGACAAATGACTCCCTTTCCTAACTCCTAACATGTCCCCCCTAATTACCTAAAGTAAAATAGGCCTATCTGCCAGCATTGGGGATATACAACCAGGCCTGGATCCCAGCCACAGTTTATAAGTATTTTGTTGCGGATAGGCCCACTTATAAATATCTGTTTTCCCGGCTATGAATTCTATTCCCCAGGGACAGCTGGACTGGACCACTTCCCATCCTGTATGTTCATGCTCATGATACAGCCCCCTTTCATTATTCCTCACAGTTCTTCCAGAGAGTCTTTTCTGTTTGCGACTGCCCACTCTCCTCCATTCTCCTTTACAGTAAACATTACATGAGTTGAAAGGGTGTTTGGCCAACCTCATCAGTCTCTTCAAGGAACATAAAATTGTGGGTTTCCCTAAATGTGGCAAGTTAATGTAGTTTACCTTCCCCACTGGAAAATAACCCTGAAGGGATGACCCCCGCCCGAGGGACTTAATGCCTTTAGCCTTAATATGGTTTGTGATTGGCTTAAATGACTTTTGTTTAGCTAGTGTGTTCAAGGTGAGATCTTGAAAAAGCTGGAATTTGAAGTCATCTCTGAGATCTCTCACATATCAACTAGGATTTTCATGGGGCATGCCTGAAGAATACCCTAACTGTGCATTGTTTCATCCTCAGCAACTCTCCAAGTCTTCACGCTCCTGGAAAATCACATATGGCTTCTCAAGGGCCAGCATGCACCAGTGACGCTTCTTGCAGATATTAACTTGCTCACCCCGTCATGTTTCCAAACTGATGTCCCTTCTCGTTGATGTTTTTCTGCATATACTTCAAGTCTTGTTGCCAATCTGACTTAACTGCTACGAAGAGCTTGTCTGATCGATATTCTAGTCCCTACAGACTGACATCTGCTTCTCAGACCGGTGGAACTACCTCATGATGTTGACGGTGAGATCTCTGCGCCACCAGGAGGGTATTTATCTTGGCAAAGGTGATGCTGGAGACCAATGAGGACCATCCATAGGAAGCAGTTTGCCTCTTTACCAGAACAGGCAAGCATCCCTTTACAGATATCAACAAGCCTGCTTTCAGCAGTTTTCGTGCATCAAACTAGGTTAGTTTGTGTTGGCTTTCCAACAAGCATTAATTTGGCCAGTATCTGGCAGTTCGAGAAGTTTTTATAATGACAGGCTATAAACCACACAACTGTTTCTTGTTTTGATGCCATCTCTATATATTTTGGGTTTATTCGCTAAACAGTAACAGTACTAAGAACATAATGAACTACTTGAAGCGTCTCTGAAGTAATTGACCATATATAATTCATAATTGTCGGGGACGGGAAGGAGTCCAGGGAGTGAAGATGACTGAATTCCTGTAAGGAAAATCCCTGATGCATAACAAGGGCTTCTCTGTGGTAGACACTTGCATGTGGTCCTTACAGCTGCAACTCTGTGATGCTGAGACTGATTTCTAATCATTCTCTTGAATGACCTGTGACATTTCCTTCTTGGGCCATCTTCAAATTAGAAGTAGGTTCCTTTGCCAGCTCTCTGTACGTCTGAAAGGCAGCCAATGACAGGTAGACCATTTGGTTCCGTTCCCAACAGCTCTTGCTCAGTATTTCTAGATATTTGCTAAAGAAGAGAGGGTGACTGAACTTGTCCTTCTGTATTTTGAAAATACAACTCACATCGGATGCAGGGATTACTTTAGACCTGTAGATGTCATTCTTGTGCACATCTTAGCTCACACAGTTTGCGCCATCCTCTTTCAGTTTAACACACTCGATTGTAAGTGGATTTGCTTTGACTGGTTCATCAACGGGCAGTGGATCCCTTGAAGTGGTTTGCATGGTACACTGGACCCAAAGATACCAGAAGAGTTGAGTAAAGTTTTGCCTTATACTGGCTCAGTTTCCCAAACTAGATCCACCAGCAGTGTTGTTGTTATTTTTTTGTAACAGAATGCTCACACCTACTCCTCCTCTGCCAGAAGCAGGGGATGTTTTGATGATTACTTGACACAGCCCCTTGACTGGGAGGAAGGCTAACAGCAGTCACTTCAAAGACGTACATCAGGAGGATATTAGTGACTTATTAACCAACTTGATTGGCCCATCTGGTATCTATGCCATGGGTCTGACTCCTCAGTGCTGGGACTCCCTTGGGTATTTAAGTGCTTTATAAAAGTATTACCAGAGTATTAACATAACTCATTATTTTCCTAACATATTACAACTATGCGGAGGACACAGAGGGGGTCATTCTGACCCTGGCGGTCTTGGACCGCCAGGGTCACGAATGACGGAAGCACCGCCAACAGGCTGGCGGTGCTTCAAATGGCATTCTGACCGTGGCGGTAAAGCCGCGGTCGCCCTGCCGGGGCCGGCGGTATTCCGCCGTTTTTGCCCCGGCTGGGAGAATCCACCAGGGCAGCGCTGCAAGCAGCGCTGCCCTGGGGATTCTGACCCCCGTACCGCCAGCCTGTTTCTGGCGGTAAGGGGTGTCCTGGGGCCCCTGCACTGCCCATGCCACTCAAGGGGCCCCCTAACAGGGCCTCGGCCAGCTTTTCACTGTCTGCCTAGCAGACAGTGAAAAGCGCGACGGGTGAACCTGCACCCGTCGCAACACCGCAAGCTCCATTCGGAGCCGGCTCCTGTGTTGCGGCCTCATTCCCGCTGGGCCGGCGGGCGCTAACTTGGTTAGCGCCCGCCGGCCCAGCGGGAATGTTGGAATGGGGACCGAGTTGGAATCACCCCCAGAGTATCTTAAAACTCCTTTAAGGCATAGTGGACCACGCACAAAGCCATCCAGAGGAAAGGTCTGAGGTACTGGAAGGGTTACATTCCAGATAAGCCACAAACAGAACTCTCAAGACTAGAACCCCATCTAACCATTGCTTCATACAAAAACAAACTGGAAGGTCCTTGTGCCAGCTCCCCCTGCAACAGTCCTCCTGTTCAGCTTGCCCTGCAGTCCGCGACCCTCTGCTGCCCTATATTTGCGCCCCCCCACTTGCTTTCTGCTCGTTCTTCTACTCTTTCTGCTCCATTTCTTCTTATTTTTCTGCACTTTGTCTCTTTTCTGTCTGTTCTTCTGCTCTTTCTGTTCCTTTCCTGCTCGTTTTTCTGTACATTCTGCCTCTTTTTTTGTTTGTTTTTCAGCTTTTTCTGTTCCTTTCCTGCAACTCTATTTTGCCTTCTTTCTTTCTTTCCTTCTCCCACGTTTCCCTCTTCCCACCACACAATGCCCCGCCCTCACCCCACGACCTACATAATGGAGCACCACAGCGTGGACGTGCCCAGCACCAGGACCCCTGGCCCTCTCACCACCCACCACTACACCAATGAGCTCCTGGTCCTGGACATCACAACAACATCTGCTACACTTCCTCCCCCAGTTCAACCAAAGGACCTTTCACCTGCCGGTTCTCCTGCATCACAGAGCTGTCGGCCTGCACTGGATCCCTCACTGCTTCCACTCAAAAGACCACGAACAACCCGGAACCACTCCAATACATCCTGCTCAATGCCAGATCCCTCTGCTAGCACGCAACGGAAATCTGGGACACCATCACCACCCGACGGCTACAGGACGATACAACCGCAACAGTACCAAAAAACACGGCGGTCATCGCCATCATCTTCAAGAAAACCATCTAATACATTGCCACCAACGATGACCCAACATCTCTCAAGGAACTCCTTAACTACCAGCTACAGACCGACTCCAAGCCCAAGGAACCCTTGTATATAGACCGATAAGAGGAACCCTTATATACAGACCCCCAGGTTCCCGACCGGCTTTCTGTAGTGCCATCTCCAACATCATCGCTCCCCTAGCCATCGACTCCCACCACTACGTCCTACTCACCGATCTCAATGTTCATGTCGACGACCCCAATGACGGCAACTCCACCTTCCTCCTGGAAAACCTGAACAAAATCGGCCTCCAAAACTGGTCACCAAACCCACGCACAAGGACGAACACACACTCAACTCCATTTTCACCTCCAGCAAAAGAATCTAATCCAGCCACGTCACAGAACTCACCTGGATCAACCACACCATTGTTCACTTCACCATCTCTGATGCTCAGCACACCATCCCTAAGCACCACAGCTGGGGAAAGGTAACAGAGACACAATGGACCCAGGCCATCGCCACCCAACCTGAAGCTTTGTCAGTCCTCAACAAAGCCGTCCAGACCTTCTCCTCATGGATCACCAAATGCGCCGACAGAGTCACCATGATCAAACCAAAAAAACCTCAAAACAAGCCAGCTGGTACACCCCACAGCTCAGAATCACCAAACATAACTGTGACGACTTGAGAAACAATGGCGGACCACAAGGAACCCCTCTGAAAGAACTGCTTACAAAGCAGCCCTCAGAAACTACCACTGGAGCATCAAGGAAGCCAAAAGAAAAGCCAACACAGCCCGCATCGACACAGAAGCCAACCACAAGAATAAACTCTTCAAAATAGTTGAGGCATTATTCAACATAGCAGCCACAGAGAACATCATTCACCCCTCTCAAGAACTCTGCAACACCCTAATCAGACTACTTCCACAACAAGATTGCCACCATCTACAACAACTTTGACCCCCAAACCCACAGCTCTCAAACTCAGCAACCTAGACCATGCAGCTCACACCAGCCGAATGATCACTGCTTAGTCCCCGATCACCTTCTAGACCACCACGGCCACCGTATCATCCATTCACTCCGGGCACACATCAATCCCTGCCCTACACTGTTTTTTCAACCTCGGTACCGACTATTAGCATGGAACTCACCAGCATCAACACCTCCATCACCACAGCCGCCTTCCCATACAGCTGGAAACATACAGAGGTCAGACCCCTCCTAAAGAAACCTTCCGCCGACCCCAGCAAATGGAAAAATTATCGACCGATCTCACTGCTCACCTATATGGCCAAAGTACTCAATAAGGCCATCAACAAACAGCTTACCGAATACCTGGAACAAAATAACTTACTTGACACCTTTGAATACGGATTCCGTGCCAGCCACAGCACTGAAACTGCCCTGATCGCTGCCACAGATGACATCAGAACCCTCCTCGACCACAGGGAGACAGTGGCCCTGATCCTGCTCGACCTCTCTACTGCTTTCGATACCGCTTCCCACCACACCCTCATCAACAGACTCTACAACATTGGCATTCAGCAAAACGCCCTCAAATGGATCGTCTCCTTACTCACAGGATGCACACAGAGAAGCTGGCTGCCTCCTTTGACCTCCGAACCCAAGTACATCTCATGCAGCGTACCCCAAGGATCATCCCTCAGCTCCACCTTGTTCAACATCTACATGACCACCTCACAGACATCGTCAGATCCAATGGCCTCAACATAGCTTCTTACGCAGACGACACTCAACTCATCCTCTCATTCACCGAAGCCCCCACCACCAGAATCAACTTCTGCAACGCCATGGCCAATGTAATCAACTGAATCAGAGACAATTACCTTAAACTCAACTCTGACAAGACAGAAGGTCTGATCTACAGGAAGAACACTTCCATATGGGGCCACAGCTGGTAACCAGCAGAATTCGGACAAACACCCACAGACCATGCACACCACCCAGGCATCATCCTCGACAGTGAATGGACCATGAAATGAGAAATCAACGCAGTCTCCTCCTCCTGGTTCCATACCCTTAACACCTGCCGCAGAACCTTCATATGGATCCCTGTTAACTCCAGGAAGACCATCACTCAGACCCTTGACATCAGCTGCCTCGACTACGATAACATTTTCTACAGAAGCATCTCCATTCAGCTCCTCAAAAGACTCCAGACCATACAGAATGCTGCAGCCAGACTCATCCTGGACCTCCCCAAACGGATGCACAGCACACCCACTTCAGAAACCTCCACTGGCTCCCAATTCAGAAAATATGCCAGTTCAAGATCCTCACACGCCTACAAAGCTCTGCATGATCAAGGACCGGCTTGCATCAATCATCGACTGAACTTCCACCTACTCGTTAGACACCTGCGCTACGCCTCATTAGCCTGTGCACCCACACCCGCCGCACCCACAGCCGGGATTGCTCCTTCTCCTACATTGCCTCCAAGACCTGGAATGACCTACCCCTCAGTCTTCGTACAGCACCCTCCCTTTTTGACAGATGTCACACCCAGAGCTCCCAGGTACCCCTATGGGTCACACTGCTGCGCTATACAAATAGATTGATTGGCAAAAACACAATGGTAGAACAGCCATACTCAGTACAGACAACAAGCTCTAGAACTTCCTGCCAACTAAGATATAATATATAAAAGACCATCTGAAGATCAGAAAGGGAGTAGAGACCTTGTTCTTCACAAAACATGGATACAGAACTAACCTAGTATCTTAGCTCTGCAAAAATGTCTGGCACCTTGGATGACTAATGTAGTCCATTCCTGCAGGTCCCAATTAGGCCCTTAGCCAGCTTCAAGACTAGACACTGTAAACCCCTTTGTATTCCAGTAGCACAGCAACTGTTTGCTGCAAAGATGGCTTGCAATTCATATCAGTTTCTCTCTAGCTTCAGCCAAGACTATACAGAGGAGCCACCTTTAAGAGTTTATGCTTCAGCATGTCAGCAGCCACACACAAAAACATAAATAAATGACTCGGGCCTGCAGAGTAAGTCAGAGTAGCCGACTAATGTAAACTATGCATGCTCTACCTCTACTCCTTTACTGCCACCAAACTATGTACTGCGATCGAGGATAGAGTAAAAGGACCAATCTGATCACTCCTGGGCGACACAGAGAAACTTGCCACGTAGGCCACACTGCAAATACAACACCCTTCCAACCAAGCACTCCCTCACAGTGTAGTGTGCTACGTGTCCAAGAATGAGCTTTGGTGCCTTGTAAGGTATATAAATCGCAATATAAATGTAATCACAATTCAAATTGTTTGGGTCTTTTCTGTCCTTATTGCCCTGACGTTCCTGTGAATGGAATCAATAATGACCATCTGCCCCTGCAAATATGTTTCAGAAAACAGGAAACCAATGGACCTGAGCGCAGATCATGTTAACTCCTGTTTCACAAAGGAGGCTGGAAGCAAGGTGCAGGGAAAGGATGAGTTTAGAGGAGGGAAGGCAGGAAACTAGGTAGAACTTTGGGGAAGATGGGTATTAGAGGGATGTGAGAAGAGATGGGAAGAGGAATAATTGGACACAAGTGCAGATTATATTTAATTGTACTGTTATCTGTATAGAATACACCAAATACCAAGTGATGGCCAATTATTGGGAGAATGAACACATACATAATATGGTTGAAGGGCAGATAAATACAAAGGTCACAAATGGGATAATAATGAGATATTTGGACTGATAAATGTTGATGTCAGGTAAAAAAGCTAGTTAAAAGCCACTATGAGATGGTGGGGTAGTAATAATGTTTAAGCATTATTTGTGGATTCTGTATAGTGTGAGCCTGTATGAACCGACATTTTTGCCTTCTTTGAAACAATCAACCTCCTCTACAAAAGCCTACAAACAACCAGAAACATCAAAGACGCTTTGCTATTTGCGATGAGTTCAAGAACTGCATCAACATAACTGGAGTCACTGTCCTCCTCTTGCTGGATCTCTCCTACACCAACACATTAGTACAAGAATGGGCAAATCGAAAGACACTGCAACATTGGAATTCAAGGTATTCGTGGGACGTTGGCTCTCTATATACTATCTCAAAGTGAGAGATAGTGTGCACAGAGTCCAAGGGGTCCACTTAGAGGTTGATAGTGGCAAAATTAGATAATACTAATGCTCTATTTTGTGGTAGTGTGGTCGAGCAGTAGGCTTATCAGATGGTAGTGTTAAGCATTTGTTGTACACACAGCAATAAATGAGGAACACACACTCAAAGACTTAACTACAGGCCAAAAGTTTTTATATAGAAAAGTATATTTTCTTAATTTATTTTAGAACCACAAGATTCAAGATTTGAGGTAAGTACATAAAATGCAAGATACTTCACACAGGTAAGTATAGAACTTTGATTTACAGCAGTACACAGAGCTTTGGTTAAAATGGCAATAAGCTATTTTAAAAGTGGACACTACGCAAAAATCAACAGTTCCTGGGGGAGGTAAGTTTGGTTAGGTTTCTCAGGTAAGTAAAGCACTTACACAGTCAATCTCCTGGGCATAGGCAGCCCACCGTTGGGGGTTCAAGGCAACCCCAAAGCCACAGCACCAGCAACACAGGTCCGGTCAGGCTCAGAGGTCAAAGGAGGGCCCAAAACACATAGGCGCCTATGAAGAATATGGGTGGCTCTGGTCCTCGTCTGCTTACAGGTAAAGTACCTGTGACCTCGGAGAGCAGACCAGGAGGGTTTGAGGAGCACTGGTGGGAACACACACAAGCCCACAAAACACATCCTCAGCGGCACAGGGGCGGCCGGGTGCAGTAGGCAAAGTAGGCATCAGGTTTGCTACAGAAAGCAATAAAGGAACCCTGGGGTCACTTAGGCGATGCAGGCAGGGCACAGGGGGGGGGGGGGGGGGGGGGGGGGGGGCTTCCCGGGCCAGCCACCGAATGGGCTAGGATGAGGGCCGCCTGCTAGTCACTCCTGCACTGGTAGGTGGTTCCTCTTGGTCCTGGGGGCTGAGGGTGCAGTGCTTGGTCCAGGCATCGGGTTCCTTTGTTACCAGGCAGTCGCGGTCAGGGGGAGCCTCTGGATCCTCTCCGCAGGTGTCGCTGTGGGGGTGCAGGGGGGTCGACTCAGGGTGTCCACGTCATTGGAGTTGCCTGGGAGTCCTCTCTGCGGTGTTTGTTGTCCTGGACTGGAGCCGGGGGCGATGGGGGCAGAGTGTGAGGACTCACGCTTCTGGCGGGAATTGAGAGTCTCTTTAAAGTTGTTTCAAAGTTGCAAAGTTGTTGCAGTTTCTGAACAGAGCCGCTGTTCTCAGGAGTTTCTTGGTCCTTTAGGTGCAGGGCAGTCCTCTGAGTCCTCAGAGGTCGCTAGTCCCGCTGGATGCATCGCTGTACAGGTTCTTTGAGTCTGGGGACAGGCCGGTAGGGCTGGAGCCAAGTCAGTTGGTGTCTCTGTCGTCTCTGCGGGGCTTTCAGGTCAGCAGTCCTTCTTCTTTCTTCAGGTTGCAGGAATCTGATTTACTGGGTTCAGGGTCGTCCCTAAATACTAAATTTAGGGGTGTGTTTAAGTCTGGGGGGCAGCTACTGTCCTTGAGAGTGGCTACACCCTCTTTGTGCCTCCTCCCTGAGGGGAAGGGGACACATCCCTATTCCTATTGGGGAATCCTCCAAACTCAAGATGGAGGATTTCTAAAGGCAGGGGTCACCTCAGCTCAGGGCACCTTAGGAGCTGTCCTTACTGGTAGGTGACGACTCCTTGTTTTTCTCATTATCTCCTCTGGACTTGCCACCAAAAGTGGGGGCTGTGTCCGGAGGGTCGGGCATCTCCACTACCGGGGATGTGTTGGGGTGCTGTAACAACAGGGAGGAGCATTTGAGGCTCACCACCAGGTGTTACAGTTCCTGTGGGGGGAGGTGAGAAGCACATCCACCCAGTGCAGGCTTTGTTCCTGGCCACAGAGTGACAAAGACACTCTCCCCATGAGGCCAGAAACTCATCTGGTTGTGGCAGGCTGGCGGAAACTGGTCAGCCTAGCACAAGGAGTTGGACTGGTATTCAGGGGGCATCTCTAAGATGCCCTCTGGGTGTATTTTACAATAAGTTCCACACTGGCATCAGTGTGGATGTATTGTGCTTACAAGTTTGATACCAAACTTCCCAGATTTCAGTGTAGCCATTATGGAACTGTGGAGTTTGTAATTGACAGACTCCCAGACCATATACTCTTTATGGCTACCCTGCACTTACAATGCCTAAGGTTTGGCTTAGACACTGTAGGGGCATAGTGCTCATGCAACTATGCCCTCACCTGTGGTATAGTGCACCCTGCCTTAGGGCTGTAAGGCCTGCTAGAGGGGTGACTTACCTACGCCTCAGACAGTGGGTTGTGGGCATGGCACTCTGAGGGGAGTGCCATGTCGACTTAGTCTTTTTCTCCCCACCAGCACACACAAGCTGTAAGGCAGTGTGCATGTGCTGAGTGAGGGATCCCCAAGGTGGCATAACATATGCTGCAGCCCTTAGAGACCTTCCCTGGCCACAGGGCCCTTGGTACCACGGGTACCATTTACAAGGGACTTATCTGTGTGCCAGGGCTGTGCCAATTGTGGGAACAAAGGTACAGTTCAGGGAAAGAACACTGGTGCCTGGTTAGCAGGGTCCCAGCACACTTTCAATCATAACTGGCATCAACAAAAGGCAAAACGTTAGGGGGTAACCATGCCAAGGAAGGCATTTTCTAACAGTATCGTTCCTGGATCTCTTCCATCTTTGCTGACAGAGTTGTCATTATCTAGCTCTCCTAGTTTTCTTCCGCACTATTCGCTACTACTTTCAGTGTCCCTCAAGATTCAACCAGAACTTCTCTCCTTTTCAATACCTGTCTCAACCGCCTCCCACAGCTCCAGTCTTCATCTAACCCTTACATGCTACAATTATGCAGATAATATCCAGACTATTTTAAAACTTGAAAGCTCTTCTGGCCTAGACTCCTGTGCATTTAGAAATGTCTCCAGTCAATCCCTGGATGCTACGCAACCAACTCAAGGTCAACTTGTCAAAGACCAAGATCCTCACCGGTGGAGGCTAGTCAAATTTCCACCCTGCTGCCATCTGTCCAACATCAGCAGGTGTAATCATGGACTCTAACTTCTTGCTCGTAGTGGAGGTAAATCAAGTGAAAAGTACATTTTACAGCAAGCAAGCATACTGCTGCCCTGTCTCCCACTTAGGGTCCCCTTAAAGGATTCAGGCCACTACCTCCAATCCTATCACGCAGAGACTATACCAACATTCTTTACACTGGAGTCCCACTTTGCAGCTGTCAATGCATTTGGAACACAGGAGCCAAACATCTCTCACACCATCAGTGCCACATTTTAAGCATTATACAGGCTTCCTGGGGCACCATCGCTCATTGTGACATCCGTTGCATAGGATCAAACTTCCTTCAATGTAAACCTCAATACCATTTTGAAACAAGGACATTCCACTACAGAACAGTTCTGCTCTCAATTAGGCTCCCTGCAGGTGGGGACATCTGCACTGGCCGGAGTTACGTCTATATTTAGATGACCAAACTCTGGGATACTTTTCCAGACAAAATAAGGAGGCTAAACAGCCAATTTGAATTCCAGAGAGCTGCTCTGGATTCAAGACTCAAACATCTCAAGCTTATGCAAGGACTGAACTAAAATGAACATGTGTCCGGATCAAATAAATGGTGGGAGTGAGTTATTCAAATGCCTTAACACAATATCCAGGCAGCCCACCAAAGACTTGTGAAAGGAATCCATCATCACAGATTACAGCAAAGAAGGTACAACTGACTGGTTCATGAAGGAAACCCTGCCACAAGCTTGTGCATGAACTTGCCCCGATCGCAAATGTATGTAGATACCTCAGACTTCTGTATGAAACCTACCTGCACAGATAGTCTTACGAACCCACAGCAAACCTGTGCATGATATCTATCGACCACGGACGACTGAAGGCGACCTCTGATACTGTAGACAAGTACAAGAAATCCTGTATGGCAGAGTAAGGACGGGAGCATATCACTGTAGACAAGTTAAAAGAACCCATCACAGACTTGTGCAAGATACCTACCTACTACAGATGACTGAAGCGGACTCCAATACTATAGACAGGTACAGGAAATCTTGTATGACCAGTGCTAAATTTGAGCTGGTGATTTCCGGTGCTTACCACTGGCACTTAATTATCAACACTGGCACTTATACAGTCTGCCCCATGGTGGCGCTGTTTATCTAATTTGGGGATGAACATGATAGCATTTCTTTATTAATTAAATAAACAGCAAAAATGACTAATACCTGCCCTTGCTAAGCCATTCTTATAGTATTTGGGGGCCTGGAATACTCTGAATTACCACACTTGTTAGATTGTGAAGGGTAGCAGTTACATTAGTGTCAATGGCAGCGCTAGAGGGGCAATGCGTGGTGCAAGCTGCAGTTTCCTCCTGACCAAGGCCCTGGCACTTTTTTTGTTTGTTTTTTTTTTTTACAAATTAAGCACTGCCCTAAATGCACCAAGCTGCTGCCTCTGTGAGAACAGGAGACCTCAATGCTTAATTTGAGCCGGTTGTGTCTGGTGCTTGGCACCCACTCTTGATTGTCACTTAAGACAGTCTGCCACATGGTGCCAATGTTTGGCTAATTTAGAGATGACCACAACAACAGTTGTTTATTTCTTCAATATACATTAACAAATAGTAATGACTGCTGGCCAAACGATTCTTATAGCTTTGGAGGTCTGGAATAGTCTGAATCGTGACACTAGTAAGAGTGCAATGGTTAGTAGTTGTGTTGGTACTCACTGGCAGTGCGGGCAGGGACGATGGGTGGTGGAAGATGCAGTGGTCTTCTGACAAAGGCCCTGGCACTTATCTTTCCACAAATTAAGCATTGTGCATGACAGAGCAGACGTGGGAGCAAATCCCCATGGACAAGTGCAAGAACCCCACCACCAATGAGCAAAAGTACACGTTTATTGTTTTTAGCAATAGTTTTAGCAGACCATACATATTTATATAGACATAAAAAAAAACTGATTTATGTTATAATTGACAGTGTTCTTAAATTAGAATAAACACAGATTATTAAATATAACAGCTCCAAAGTTATTATAAAATCATCATTTCCTTTTTTAAGTGCTTCATAAAATGGCAGAAAATATATGCAAAACACATCCACTGGTCACTGCAAAACTGCAAATATATAGTTCCTAATGGACTCCAGCCGTGCTCCCTGGATTTCTAGAACAGACGAATATTCACACCCTTTAGTATTTGTCCAATATCGTGATAAGGTATGGAAGAGGATGGTCAGAATTAGAATATTTCAACTAATGGGACCATGAACACCTCCAACTAAGGTCACATTTCAGACTCTTCCCTGACCTCCTTAGTGCAGGATTTAGATCATGTGTGCTCAAAGACTAGACTGTATCAGTATAAACAAAGAATTTGGCAGCAATGCTGGTGAACAGGCCTACAAGATGGCTGCCCAGCCGAGATGTACATTGGCACTGAACTTCAATAATGCATCAGGTGAGCATACAGCACTAAATGCAACCAACCAGTTTCCAATCCATCCTCAAAGATAAAGCAACTCACTGGAGCTGTACTCTGAAAGTGGACATTGAGGTTACATTGTCCAGGATCATTCCCCTTCAAACAGTCCAGATTTAGAAAGGCACCCACCCCAAGCCTCAACTCCATAAATCCGAAGCGGAAAGATTTGGCCAGAAAACACAACGTTACTTACCTCAGGTAACAATCTTTCTGGTTGATATTCAACCTACCTGCATATTCCTTACTGTCTGAAAATTTTAGGCATCAGACTGGATTTGGAAACTTAGCAATATATTCTTGTGACGGAAAAGGGCGCTAGCTCCACCTCGCCACTGGAAGCGACGGCACCATGATGCCACTGGAGCCATAAATCGCCCACACTGGCGCACTGACATCAGTTTCCCATCCGTTTTTTTTTTTATGCACCTTTGAGGTGGGCATACGAATTACATCATACTGGCAAGGTGGAGTGAGAAACCTAGACTTGGAACCATATTATGTTGACTATAACAAAACCCGTCTTTCTACGTGGAGGTGAGGTCCGTTATGGATCTGCAGGTAGACAGAGTATCCACCAAAACAATCTTCACCAACTACCAAAACAAAGGAACTTTTGCTTACAATGGATTCCGGTACCTGCACATTTGTCACCTTTTGAATAGGTTTCCCATAGCAATGGGGAGGCGTGTTACAAGGAATGGTTAAACTGAAAAATCATGGGGGACTGAATGCGTGAAATAACCTTCCTTTTGCACCTCTAAATCCTAACAGTCATGTTTCAAGTGTGGATCGGAGCTCAAGTCACTGCTTTGCAGATCCGACATGGGGACTCTCCTTACCAGAGCTAAGTTGAAGACTTCGGCCTGGTGGAATCAGCTCTGATGCCCTTTGGAGGCTAATTCCTGGGCAAGGCATACTACAACTTGATGCAAAAGATGATCCACCTTGACAATGTCCTACTCTGGGTGGCTCTGCCCTTCATCCTACCAGTATAGCCTATAAAAAGCCGGTCACCAAGACAGACGCCTTTGCTTTGGTAAGGTAAAAACTGACCGTCCTAATGGGATACAGCCTGTAAAGCTTGCCTTCCTTCCTCTTTAGTGGGATGTAAAGGGGGAAAAAAAGTATGTTCGGCTCTAAGATTGGAAGGGTGTGACCACTTTGGGCAGGAAAGCAGGTTTGGTTCTCAGAACCAACTTGTCAAGAAAAAAATAAGTAAATGGAGGTTTCGTGCTCAGTGCCGGTAACTCACTGAGCTGTGTAACTGATGTAATGGGAACTAATAAAATAGTTTTACATGTAAGCAGTCACAACTGGCATCTTCAAAATATGAAAGGAGAACACACTGATAATCCGAAAATGTATCCCATTGAGGCATGAAGGACAAGGGGAAAAACATGTTGGTGAAGTCCTTCAGAAACGGCGTAACTGTGGGGGACTTGAACAGGAACAGCTTGGCTGGAAGAAAAGGAAGGCCGAGAAGGCAGATGGGTGGCCCTTCAGTGTGTACACTGCACCGCTCTCTACGGAGGTAACAACAGGGCGCAAAATGTCCGACACAGGGCCTTGAAGAAGATTTACTGAGCCGTCTGCACCACTTGATGAACCCACTCCATCTCCCAGAGTGAACAGTTTTGGTGGTGTGTCTGTGGACATTTCAGATAACATCCATCACTCCACGAGGCAGAGAAAAGGCATTCAGGGATCCTCGATAAATCACCAGGCATGAAGGCAGAGGCTGTGGCAGGTGAGGAGCTGCACCTGCCCTGCAACTGTGAGAGGTCTACTCTGTGAGGAAGACGAAGAGGGTGGCACAAGGAAAGGTGCAACAGGTCTGAATACCACACCCGTCTTGGCCAGTCTGGGGATATAAAAATGACTTGGACCTGGTTTAGCTGGAACTCAGGACCCGAGGAATCACGGCTGTGGCAGTAAGCACGCAGTAAAGTAGAAAGCTCCGCCTCAACCGAGAAAGTGTCCAACAAACACTGGAGGGCATAGTGGCCATTGTTGTGAGTAGCAAAAAATCCACCCGAGGGATGTCCCAAAGAGTAAAGATGTACCGGACCACGTCCGGGTGGAGATGCCACTAATGGTCAGCAAGGTGTCCCCGACTCAGGCTGTCAGTCCAGATATTGAGAATACTGTCTAGACTGTTGGCAACAAACCAGATCTGCTGTTTGTGTCCCCAAGATCAGAGGGGTACTGTTTCTTGGCAAAGAAGGTACAACCCTACTCCTTCCTGTTAGTTGACGTACCACACTGTCGTCATGTTGCCCGTCAAGATCTGGACAAACTGCCTGTGAAGGAATGGCTGGAAGACCTTCAGCGCCAGCCATTTTGCTCTCCACTCCAGCAGACTGATGTGCAGTATCTGGTCTTCTAGAGACCAAGGGCCTCTGATCACCAGTTCCTCCAGATGAACTCCCAATTATAAAGCAGGAGGAGGTTGGAAGGACATTCATTGCACAAGGTTATTCTTCACACTCCACATCAAACCTGCTGCAGCGCCTCTGGAGATCATCACAGAATGAGACAGATCTCCACTCTGCTGGATGCACTGTCTTCAGTGGTCCCACTAGAGGGCCCTCATGTGTCAGCAAGTATGACTGTCCTGGAGGACACAGAATCTAGGGAACCACAAGACTATAGGGACTGTAATGTACGCTCCATCTTGAAGCATCAGAATCAGAGTCTGAATATCTTTTACCCTCTGAGGAGGAGTAAAAACTCAACTCAATGTAGTGTCCTTCACTGCCCCTATGAAAAGGATGCACTGAGAGGGTACAGGTGAGACTTGGGCTGCTGGAAATGCCCAGTTTGAACAGCAAAAGCACGGCTGACTGCAGGTTGTCTGAGATGGACTGCGACCACTGCTGTCATCTTCATGCAGACTAAAAGAGTAGAAGACCCTGAGGTCTAGCATCCGGCTAAGATTGATGTCCTTTTTTGGGACTAGGAAGTATCAGCATAGCACTCATGTCCTTTTCTGCTCTGGATCAGTTCCACTGCTGCATTCTGATGAACAAAATGCCTGAACAACCACACTCTCTGCTGAAGGATGTGTAGATTAAAAAACCTGGATCACCTGGGGCCATTCTATGCTTCCTGTCAAACAAGCGGCTAACAGCTGGGACAGAGGTTGGTTTCGTCCAAGCTTCAAGGAGTGGTTCTGTCAGAGCCTCTTGGACTGGAGCAATAGTTCTGGGGATTGGGAAGTTTGGGATAAGACCTCTGTTAAGATGCTAAACGTGGCCTTTCGGGAAGGGAGAAGTAGTTCCAAGACTTCTGCGGCCATGAGTAGTATGGCATGACAAGAATTGAACTCTGTAGGTGGTAGGCCATTGGGAGAATATAACTCCCAGTCAGGGTAGGTGTTAAGTCCACCAGCATCCTGAAGAGTGATGAAGTCAGAGTCCATAGCAACAGACCGCCTTGGCTGTGGAGCCAGAGCTTAAGTTGTGACTGCCTCCAGAGTCAGATCTGGAAAAACAGGTAAAGGGAGAGAGTGGGAGGAGGGGGCCGGGTTAATACCCACCTGCATCATCAAGAAAAGTAATTCAATAGGACCCGTGTGGCCCAAAGACACTCCAGCAGAGACCATGGCCAAAACATTGAAGATTGTATTCAGGAAGTAAGCAGTTTCTGTACAGGGAGCACAAAACTCCAGGAAGGGCTGACACTGTTGAGGCCTTGGTGAGGGAGCCACAGGCATCGAAGGTCCGAGAATTGGTGTCAGGTCCGAAGGAGCCCCAGGCACCAGCTCCTGTTGAGGAAAAGATACCAATTCCGACTATGAGACAGAGTCCTGAGGTGTAAGAGAATGCCTTGGTGCAATATCTTTCGAAAATCAGCATCACTCGAAGTTGTAATGTCTCTTTATTTTGTGCTTTCACTATCAGGACTTTGCCAACAGCATCTCTGGTGACTTCATCTTTGGGCATGATTTTCTTCTGGCTCTTCGACTGTCGCGAGCCCAGGCAAAGAAGCGCTTAGCCTCCCTTTCTTTGATGGCCTTTGGGTGCATGCTCATATATGACTCAAACAAGGATGCTTCATGGTCAGACCCCAAGGACCAGCAACAGATGACATGGTGGTCTGCAATGGACATTTGCCCATCCCAGTACATGCAGGGTTTGAAACTGGACTGTTTGGGGGCAGAAAGGCAGGAAGTGGGGACATCCCGGCACAGAACTGTTTTTTGTCTTGCAAAGGACGACATAGCGTCCAGTGAAAAAGGAAATATTCTGAGGCAAACAATGCCAAGGAACTGCTTCAATGCCATGGACAAAAGTAAACGGACGTCAGTGTGCCAGTCGGTGTGCTTTACGGCTGCAGGGACATCAGAGTGGTATCACTTCCGGCGTCAAGATGGAACTAGCGCCCGTTACTGGCGTGGACATCTATTGAAAAGTTTGCAGATTCAGTCTGCTGTCCGGGATTGTCAAAAGGTGAAGACTCTGCAGGTAGAAGTATCCATCAGAAATCTATATAAAAAGCTTTAAAATTATATTCAACAAATCTATGACTAAAACTGAATTGAAACTTAGTGTTGCTAGTGTTAGTCACACTAACCATTGTGTATTCTTGTTGTTTAGCACTCTTAAATGTATATATTCACACACCCTAACACAAGGGTCTTCAAGTCTTCCCCTCCAACGAATGTAAAATCATTTCATCAAGCTCTACAAACTGAACATTTTTGCTGTTTTTTAATCCATATATTATTAAATAGTTGAAACATACTCAAGAATTTCTGGGGGGCTTAAGGGCCGCTTTGTAACAAATACACACAAAAGTGGTGTGCAGTAGTGTTTTTTTTTTTTTAATTGACCACAGTAAATACATGCAGTAAAACACAGCAAGCAAGCCAGACTTGTAATGTGGGCTCGCAGGCTAAGCAGACATTTTAAAATATATTTCAACAGTAATGGTATTAATTTTGTATTTTAATCAATCCCACATGGGAAATTTAAACTTAATGAAAGATAGACGACAAAATCTGCAAGACTCTTTAGAGGGAATCCAAAAGATTGATAAAAATTGCATTCTTGCATTTTATTTTTCCACATTATCATACCCGTCTGGCAAATGGACACAAGTCATGTCCAACACCTCAAGCCAATCCTAGCTTTTCAGCCAAAATCACATTGCATGCTGGGATTTATTTGTAAGCCTATACCAGAGGTCTTCAAACATTTTGCTCCATTTACCCCCTACACCCACAAGCAAAATGTTTGCAAGTTGGAAACACCCTACAAACTTCAAATCAAGGAGTGGGGGAATGGGAAGGACATGGCTGATCACAAGGGGCGGGGATTGTGTGACCATTTTAGGGGTTCTTTTCTGCTGCTCGTAATCCACTAAATGTGAGACATATAAAAGAGCAAATGTCTCAAACAAAAACAGAACTGACCAAAACACACTACTCCACATAATTGGGTGCTGGGAGTCCCTCGAATTCCTATCCCAATGTAATTGTTCATGCTGCACAAACTGTAGCTGCAGCCCTGGGAAGCAAGCTAACTCCTCTTCTTTTTTCACCCCTTTCCCATCAAGCCGAACCTTCACTTCAAAATTGAAACCAGCTCACTGCCCTTTTCCAAAACAAGCACTGGTAAAGTCAATAGGTCTCACCAATGCAAAAGCGGTTGGCTTTGCCAATGGGTTTAGTCACGTTGTACACAAGCGTAGTTGCCGTTTAGCATGGCTAAAAGTTTGGCGCATACAGGAGGGTGGTGAGTGGATTGGCGTTGAGTGGAGTGGCCTATTGTGAGTGTTGCAGAGTAGAGCGGGGTGAAGCAGAGTGGCGTATTGCGAGGGGAGGAGAGGGGCATATAGTGTTGTGGAGCACAGTGTTGTACAGGGTTTAGAGTGGCGTATTATACAGTGAAGTAAAGTAGAGTGGAGTGGCATATAATGGAGTTGCAGAGTGGACTGGCATAGAGTAGAGGTCCTTAGAGTGTTGTGGAGGGTCACAGAGTGTTGAGAAGTGGGGCAGAACGGCATAGAGTGGAGTAGGGCACTGTAGAATGGGGTAGAATGTTGTAGAGTGGAGTAGAGTGCAGCATTGTAGAGTGGAGGGGCATTGAGTGTCAGAGTGGAGGGGCTGGCGTGGAGTAGAGTGTCAGAGTGGAGTGACAGAGTGGCGTAACAGTGTGGAGTAGAAAGGAGAGGAGTTGCGTATAGTGAAGTGCCACAGTGTGGAGTGGAGTCACGTAGTGTGGAGTGGCGAAGAGCTGAGGAAAGTGGCATAGTGTGTTGTAGACTGGAGTGGTTTAGAGTGGCACAGACTACTGTGGAGTCTGAGTAGACTATTGTAGAGTGGAGTAGAGTGTTGTAGAGTGTCAGTGTTGTGGAGGGTCGTACAGTGGAGGGTCGCAGAGTGGAGCGGAGTAGAATGTTGTGTCGTGGAGTGGAGGGGCATAGAGTGGAGTGCTTTGGAGTAGAGCATTATATTGTGGAGTATAGTGGCATAATATGCAGTAGAGTGGCATAGAGTGGAAGGTCATGGTGGAGGGTCAGAGTGGAGGGTCATAGATTGGAACGGCTTTGAGTGTCACAGGGTGGAGTGGTGTAGGGTGAAGTGGCGTAAACTCAAGTGTTCATTTACAAGCGGAGGTCAAACTGAACAGGATCTACTGGGACTAATGTTCCCAAACTTTTTTTTTATTTTAGCAACAGTTTTCATCCTTTTTAGGTAAAGTGCGCAAGCACTTTTTGACCTGTTGTTAGTATTCTGTGGGCTTTTAACCACACCCATCACTTTTTACTTGTTCGTGGGCTTGCCTTTCAAAAATCCCTTGATTTCATAGTAAGTGTTTGTCCCTTCTCGGGCGGTTTTCTCACCGGCCTGCAGGCTGTTATTGCACGATTCCTGAAATATTTCAGTATGGATGAACTATTTTTTTTCTTTTGTCTCTCCCATTCGTGCTCCATGGCGTCCATGTCCCTCACAGCACGAACACAGTAGAACAGCAGCGCAAACCTTATCGGCGGTATTGAAATGCTGGTCACATTGTTCAGAATGTTACCTAAGAAGAGTAATTTCTTTTGGCTCTCCCATTCACGCTTCACAGGTTTCACAAAACACTTGCAATCGATAAATGCTTCACGTAAAAAACAGAAACTCTCAAAGCGGCTCTCCCGACACAGCAGGAGAGGCGATACTACAATATTCACTGCACTTGGAAAACTCACCGATAATACTTTGATGGCTTTTCTTTTACAAAACATTTTTGCCCATAGCTCAGCTTGTGGTGGTCCGAGGACAATGGTGCCACTACTAAAACATTCACAACAACATGCTCTTTTTGTAAACATCATCTTTGGGTCCCCACACTAGGTTAGTGGGGACCCCAAAATTATAAACCCTACCACAATTCAGTGTCTGTTTAAGCTCTCTCAAGGCTGGAACTTTTGTTTTACAGCTGAGAGTAGTTTGTGTGTTAAGGGCCTTGTTTGTAATATTGTTGCAGTAAGCCTGCCAGCCCTGAAAATGTGCAATGCACTACGCCCTCTCAGGGCTAAATATATGCTTGCACTGCATTATTTTCTGGCGTTCTATATGGTTATGCCCTCTAGGGGCTAACGATATGGTTACATGACCATGTTTCTTATAAATTATATTTTTATTGTGGTGTCCTCTATGGCCTGTTCTGAGCATTACATTCAACATACTACAATATATGCAGCACTCGGAAACTCACCACATGCTTTGCAGGGCATTCTTTTACAAAAGATTTTTGCCCACAACTCCGCCTGTGGTTATCCCAGGGCAGTGGGACCACCACCAAAACATTCACAACAACGTCCTCTGTCTACACCATCTATGGGTCCCCACACTAGGTTAGTGGGGACCCCAAAATTATAACCCACCCCACCATTCGGTGTATTTGTAAGCTCTCTTATGGCTGGAATTTTTGTTTTGCAACTGGGAGTAGTTTGTGTTTTAAGGGCTTTGTTTGAAAAAAGTATTCCAGCAGGCCTACTAACAAGCCCATTAGTTATATGCAGGTCCATGGGAATTATGTGGCAGAAAGGACCAAAATATGCTGCAGGGTTGACCAATTAATATGGCAAAAGAAGTCCAGTTATAAATTTACAATGACAATAGCTCCCACTCAAATAAATGCGAGACCTATTGCACTGCAAATGCTTGTTGTTAAAAAAACAACCATTCCTGAACGGATAATGGCAACCTTTAGTTGTCCCAGGCTGAAAGGGAAGGATGGGTCTCGTGCACTTTGCAGTGCGAGAATGAACAGGCAATCAAAGAAAAGACGAGTCTTCTTTCCAGGGTGCTGCTACCTTAAAGAAATATAAATGGGTGCAGGTCGCAAATCAGCAAACCCAAAGGCTGCTTTGGAGAAGGCACAGATCTGTGAACTGCCGGCTACACCCAAAGACATTTAAAGTGATTGCATTACCCAGCTTACCTTTCATACAGACACTCCATTTCCCACAGATCGGTTGCATTTGTTTTTCATTTAGAGTGGGCATTATATTTTATATGCCGTTATCAGTAGGTGAAAGACCAACAAATAAATTACAAAATATTGTGTTCGCTCTTAGCCATGTCTCTGACCCCTTCCACACACAATCACTTCAACCCCACTGTACTCAGGATCACAGTTCCCATACTGTTTACATCTCGCCTTGACAGCGCACGCACTCTCGCTTGTGAGAGATATTGTATAGAACATGGGGCTTGCAGCCCGCCCACTGCTTAACATTATTTGATTTCATTTTAACTCTTACTTGCTACCTTTTAATTGGCCAACGTGTGCTGAATGCACTTCCTGTTCTTTTAGCTGGAGCAAGTACTGATTACTTCGGCATGATTGCTATGCTTCCGCTCATCACACTAGGATTAAGGCACTACTTTTATTTTATCTTTTTCCCTGTCTTCCTTGTTGAATCTCTTGCTGTTTGTAGCTATGTTTTACTATAAACCCACAAATTTCATAGAAGCCCTTTTCACCTTTGAAATGGATGTTCATTGTAACAACAGATGTTATCTGCTTCCAAGTGTATTTCCATTAAGACAGAGACATCAGAGCAATTGTTTTCTTTATGTGATAGGATTTTTTGTCAAATGCCATATTTTTTTATTTTTCACATATGGGGAGATTAACTAATCTTCTTATAATCATAGGGGAGTCGTGCCGAAACCTAACACGTATTGTAAAGCTGATAGGTCTCGCATTTGAGACTATTGTCTCTGCTGTTGCTTGTTGTTCATGTGGTACAGCACAGGCAGCGCCAACTTTGGCAATGATTTGAAGCCAATCTGTATAGCAGTGTGGCTGCTGGGTAGCATGGTTAAAAGTAATAATGAACAAGCATTGGCAAAGTCAACAGGTTTCTCCTACGCCCGTGCCATTGGCTTTGCCAATCTCTGTTTGCCACGTTGTACAGCAACATGGAGTGGGGTAGATGAGTGGGGTGGAATGGAGTGGAGTGGAACA
Source organism: Pleurodeles waltl (assembly GCF_031143425.1). Taxonomy (NCBI): domain Eukaryota; kingdom Metazoa; phylum Chordata; class Amphibia; order Caudata; family Salamandridae; genus Pleurodeles; species Pleurodeles waltl. The sequence continues at coordinate 72,934,923 of NC_090442.1, read as the reverse complement.
GAGTGGCTTTATGTGGTGTAGAATGGCAGCATAGAGTGGAGTGGCACAGAATAGAGTGTCAAACATACAGTATAGTAGCATGGTGTAGAGTAGAATGTGTAGAGTGCATTGGCATAGAATTGAGTACAGTAGAGTAGAGTGGCATAGAGAGGAGTGGGGTAGACTTCAATGGAGTGGAGTGGCATGGCGTAGAGTGGTGTGAACTTGCATAGAGTGCAGTAGAGTGGCTTGGAGTAGTGTAGAGAAGAGGGGCATTGAGTAAAGTGGTACAGTGTTGAGTGGGGTAGAGTGGCACTGAATGGAATGGCATAGAGTGGAGTGGCACAGAGTAGCTTAGAGTGGCATACAGTAGAGTGGCATGGAGTGGCGTAGAGTGCAGTCACACAGAATAGAGTTGTGCAGAATACAGTGGTGTAAAATGCAGTGGTGTAGAGTACCATGCTGCAGAGTAGAGTGGCATATGCTGCACTGGGGTAGAGTGCAGTGGTGTATGGTAAAGTGGCATAGTTGTTTACTGATGCAGAGTTGTGTGCACTGGCATAGAGTGCAGCAGCAAAGAGTATAGGGGTGCAGAGTAGAGTAGGGCAGAACAGAGTGGTGCGGAGTACAGTGTCAGAATGCAGTGGTGTAGAGTAGAACGGTGGCACGATTCTTGGCCGCATATAACGCCTTGATGTTTCTCTCTCTGGATCGCGTATCACGCATCGAGTCAGACGTTTGGAGGATGGCTCATTCAAGGATGGAATCAATACATCATAAAGGACTCCTAGCAATACAACAAGACTTTGAGGAATATAAAGTGTAAACAGTTGAATCCGGAAAATGATCTCTGTGCAACGTACTCAATAACTGATGATACTGTTCTCCTTTACCGGTGGAAGAGTATGAGAGTGATTCCTGTTAGGCCTGTGTATTTTTACAGCTTTTTAACTGGTGAGCATGATGAAAGTATGTGGGTATGAGTGATTTTTGATACGAAGTTTAAATTTAGGTCTGTCTATTTATGAAATAAGATATATGAAGATATTGAATAATGATCATGTTTATTACTGTTTTTCTAAGTATAAGTTTATGCTCAACCCTCGAGAATTATTATAACGATTCCAGTATTGGAACCTATATTGGAGGCGGGTTCTTTTCTCTTTTCAGTTTGGTGGGACAGAGAGGTGCAAAGAAGAGTAGAATAGCATACAGTAGTGCAAAGTAGACTAGAGTGCAGTAGAACACAGTGGTGCAGAGTAGATTAGAGTGGCAAAGATTACAGTGGTGCAGAGTAAAGTGGCAGAGTGCAGTTGTGCAGAGTAGAGTGCAGGTGCGTAGGAAAGAGTGGTGTAGAGTGCAGTGGCAGAGTAGGTTGCTGTGGCATACAGTCCAGTGGCATGGGGCAGAGTGATAGAGAAGAATGGTGCAGAGTGCAGTGGCATACAGTGCCGTGGTATAAAGTAGAGTGGTGCAAAGCAGAGTGCAGTGGCGTACAGTGCAATGGCTTAGAGTAGAGTGGTGCAAAGTAAAGTGCAGTGGCACAGAGTAGAATGGTGCAGAGTAGAGAGCAGTGGCATAGAGCAGTGCAGGGTAGAGTGCAGTGGCCTAGATTAGAATGGTGCAGAGTAGAGTGCAGCGGTCTAGAGTAGAGCGCAGTGGTGTTGAGTGGTGCAGAGTACATAAGGGTGGAAAAGAGTGCAGTGGAGTGGTGCAGAGTAGATTAGAGTGGCATAGAGTGTAGTAGTGCAAAGTAATGTGTCGTGGAGCACAGTGGCGGTGTGTGTGTTGTGCAGTGGCACAGAGTAGAGTGGTGCTGAGAAGAATGCAGTGACAGAGTGCAGTGGCCAAGAACTGTGCAAAGTAGAATATGGAGGCATAGAGTACAGCAGTGTAGAGTGGTGCAGTGGTGAGTGTAGAGTGCAATGGACTAGAAAAAGAATGCAGTGGCATAGAATAGGGTTCAGTGGCATAGGATAGAGTACAAAGGCGTAGAGGGATGTGGCATAGAATGCAGTGGTACAGAGTATGGTACAGTGATGTAGGAACAGAGTGCAGTGGCGTAGAGTGTAGGGTAGGGTGGTGGAAGGGAAAAGGAGCAACATAGAACGGGGATGGTGGAAGGGAGCAGAAGCTACATGGACAAGGATATGGGAGATGGACTGAAAACACAGGCACTCATATGAAGTGCTTGAACACAAAGAAAAAGGTAGCTCCAAAACACAGGAGTAGCGGGTCGACATAAGTAATTGGTCCTTGCTTCAAGAGAGTCCCAAACACAAGAAGAACGCACAACACTCGCAAGCTCTGACAAATAGGTACAAAGGAAATCAGAGCAACGTTGAAGCTAACCAATGATAAGCTATGGGCAGGCTGTAAGCCTACTGTGTGTAAACAATATGTCTCGCAGAGACAGCGCATGCGCGTTCTTGGGGAAACCTAACAAGCATTTGCAATGCAATGGGTCTCGCATTTGCTCAAAATTAGAGCTATTAGCGTTATAAACTCCTAACCAAACTTTTCTTGCCACATAAATTGAAAATGAAAAGTAATAGTTTCACATAAGCGACCCGATTCAAAGCGCCACACCATGAGCATGAAGGAGAGGCACAAAAGGAAAAAAGAAGTTCGCTCGCAAACAGTGCAATTAGCCATGCAACAGGGTCGATGTCCAAGGCGGTAACCAAACCGCCTTAAGGTGGGACAAACGTAAAGCATTTACCAATGATAACAAGGGATTTTTGAAGGGCAAACCCATGAACAAGCGAGAGTGATGGGTGGGCATGGCTAAAAGACTAAATAGAGGATGGCTAAAAGACTAAATAGAGGATAACACGTCAGAAAAGCAGTGCTTGCCCGCTGCTATGATCAACCTAAAAAGGACTATGTTGCATCCAGCACTAATGCACCTAAGAAAGTGCATTAGCCTTGGGTGCATTACAGCGCTTTTTAAAATAGTTTTAGCCATACTGCCGAGCATCAGTGCTGCTGTACAAAGTACTGCCAAAGTCAATAGCTCCCATAGCTGAGACCTGTTAGCTTTGCCAATGCCTGTTTAATGCACTTCAACTACTTTTCATAGGTACTTGCAGATGCTTTTGAGCCTTCCTGAGCCAAGGGCCATTAGAGGGTGTGCCCCACAGTTTGAAAACCTCTGGACATTCTTAAAAGTGAAGCTACAAATTCCTAAAGGCCGAGCACTGTTGGCCCTCAGACCAGGAGTAGCGTAAGGTTCTTCATGAGATACAGGCCCAACTTGGTAGCTATGAATATAAGCAATAATATGTCGAACATCTGAGTTATGACCTGGGTTGCCTCTTAAAAGTACACTTAGTTTGTTGCTGCCTAGATTACGGGTTGTGAGCGAATCTGAGCTCCTCTCTATTGTAATGTATAGGGATTATGATATTAAGCGAAGTGCACTGAAATGCATCCTTGTCAGCAGGCTACAGACAAACATTTCAGTCACTGATGTCCAGTGAGTGATCCTTTTCAGCCCTGACAAATGAGGCCCTGCAAAGAAGCCGGACACATACTCCCAGCGCGTGACTGCCCTTGCAGGGTGGATCACAGTGCCAAGGCTGTGTCCCCCCATCACGACCTACTCCTGCCCACCGAGGGGGGTGCCCAAGAGTTGAAGACCACTAATGTCTCTGCACCAAATTCTGTAAGCTTCGCTTAAGGCGAATGTATTTGAAGTAATTTCCATCTGAGTCGGTTAAATCACCCAAGGCCTGTTCTGAGCCCACACTGGTCAATAGTATTTAGTAATTGAGATCAGTTACTCTCGTGTACCAGTATTAGACTGAACTCTACCCAGCGTATGAGGACGATCGGGCAAAAAATAACAGGGGATACAGGAATCCCTCTGGTTTAAAGCTGTTATTATCAGTGCACTTGGTCTATAGTGCTGAGTTACCCACTTGTTACCCACTATCAAGGCCCCAGGATTGCAGTGAGTCACCCCTTGACTATTGCAATGCCCTGTATTTGAACATTAATAGTGCCACAGTGAATGACCTGAATACACATCAGGTCATTCAGAATGCGGCTGCTCGTCCGGTTTCGCATGTACCCAAATATACGTCAGTCAGGGAGGGTATCTGGTCGCTTCATTGGCTGCCAGCAGGAAGCGAGTGATCTTTAAAGCCCTCCGTTTGGTTTATTCGGCTCTCCATCTATAATGGCCGAAGCCCCTAAGAACTGCTTTTCACTGGTACATCTTTAGGAGACAGCTAAAGGTCATCCTCCTTTAGAAAGATGATAAAACCTACATTTAGAAGGCCAGGTGGGATGGGCGCATTTTTTCAGTCGCAGATGGTAAGCTGTGGAATACTTTGCTCACCCACACTGCAAGTTTAGCCTCTCAAGCAGACTCTCGAAGGCAACCGAAAACATGGCTTTTCTTCCTCCAGGATGGTAATGTTTTGGGCTCTTCCCATTCTAACTGTTTGCTCGCTAGCGCTTTGACAACTTTGGGTATAATGCGAAGTATAAATACTAAAAAATTACAAAATACTAAAAAAAATTCTACAAGAAACTTTGTTTGCATGTTGTTTGGTAATCTATAGTGCAGTAGGTTCCCTTTGGGGTGCGGCACCCAACAGGGCAGACTAAATAAACTGAAATTCAAGTCTAGCGCTCCAAAATAAGCATAAGCAGTTGACTTCCAAGGCCAAGGTGCTAGGAACCGCCTTCAACACAGACCTTTCCTCCCAAGAAGAAAACCAAGAAGGCCTTTGTCGCACCTAGATTGCGGCAACAGTCTGCTCTTCAACAGTCTCCACACAACATACTAGACCCCAGAAGACACCCTACGTAGAGCAGCCGGTCTGATCGAACATCTAAAGAAGGTCACGCCTATCACAGCCACCATGAAGGAACCACACAAGCTCACTCTCAAAGCTAGCATGGCCTTGAAGACCAGCAAGATTACATACAATGTGAACTGAAGCATCCTCCCATACGTCAGAGAGACTGCCACATCAGGACACAGGACAGCACCAGACTGGAAACCCAAAACCAGAAGGCAGGCCACATCCACCTACCCTCCCAGGAGCTGGGACACCACCAGAACTGCAGACTCTCCTGCCGCTTACCGAAGATCTGCATCTTCAAGCGATAGGCTTCATTCCCACAAAAAAGTGTTTCTTGTCAACAATCACACATCCCATCTCTTGGCTCCTGGCCCTGCTCTGTGCTTTGTGTTCCCCAGCTCGGCCTGTCGCTTACCAATACCCAAACATTTGCACAAGATAATATTACACAATCTGTGCAAGTGGACATGCCTGCCCTGGACAGTGATGAGTGGTGGCTCTTCCCTTCTGTAGAAGATAGTATTGCACAATTTGTATAAGTAGGCATGCCTGCTCTGGACACCGAGTAGTGGAGGGATCCAACCACACTCTTACATACAAGATCTTATTGTACGGGTGGACGTGCCTGCTCTGGACACCGAGTACTGGAGGGATCCCACCACACTCTTACATGCAAGATCTTATTGTACGAGTGGACGTGCCTGCTCTGGACACCGAGTAGTGGAGGGATCCCACCACACTCTTACATACAAGATCTTATTGTACGAGTGGACGTGCCTGCTCTGGACAAAGAGTAGTGGAGGGATCCCACCACACTCTTACATACAAGATCTTATTGTAGGGGTGGATGTGCCTGCTCTGGACACCGAGTAGTGGAGGGATCCAACCACACGAGTGGACGTGCCTGCTCTGGACACCGAGTAGTGGAGGATCCCACCACACTCTTACATACAAGATCTTATTGTACGGGTGGACGTGCCTGCTCTGGACACCGAGTAGTGGAGGGATCCAACCACACTCTTACATACAAGATCTTACTGTACGAGTGGACGTGCCTGCTCTGGACACCGAGTAGCGGAGGGATCCCACCACACTCTTACATACAAGATCTTACTGTACGAGTGGACGTGCCTGCTCTGGACACCGAGTAGTGGAGGGATCCCACCACACTCTTACATACAAGATCTTACTGTACGAGTGGACGTGCCTGCTCTGGACACCGAGTAGTGGAGGGATCCCACCACACTCTTACATACAAGATCTTACTATACGAGTGGACGTGCCTGATCTGTACACCGAGTAGTGGAGGGATCCCACCACACTCTTACATACAAGATCTTACTGTACGAGTGGACATGCCTGCTCTGGACACCGAATTGTGGCGGACGGCTTCCTCTTCACATACAAGATAATACTGCACAATTTGCACAAGTGGACATGCCTGCTCTGGACACCTATTAATGGCAGAAATCCGATTAGTTGCAGTTAATCACTTGCCTAACGGCAAAGGCCGAATTTCATCAAAATAGCTGCACCCTGGACAGCTATCTCGTGATAATTAGCAGAGTTGTTGGTCATCCTTCAAGAACAGAGAGACAGTGGACTTCCCCTACATGTGTGAGTGATCCACAAGTCAGTGGCAATGTTTCTGAACAAGCCACCATGAAGTTCAATGAGAAGACAAGGGCCCGTGGGACAGTGCAAGGGATCCACCACAAAGGACTAGTGCTTGAAACACCAAGACCTGGTGCAAGGGGTCCTGAGCGCCAAGTAGGAGTAGCTGGGGGTAGCAGCTCCTAACCTGGGCTAGCCCTTTGCTGCCCTGGTGTCAGGGGTGATGAAGGCAGCGGCAAGAACAGAAAGTAAACAGGCCTCTCACCGCTATGCCTGTGTGCACCTCTAAGCACTCAGCAGCACAGAGGAGGGTACGAGGAGGTAACCTGTGATGTCACCGTGGGTCACAGGGTTCAGGAAGTTAGGAACGGAAAGTAAACAGGACTCTCACCGCTATGCCTGTGTGCACATCTAGGCCCTCAGCAGCACAGGAGGGTATGAGGCGTTAAACTGTGATGTCACCGTGGGTCACAGGATGTGTGTGATGTCACCGTGGGTCACAGGGTGATTGTGATATCACCGTGGGTCACAGGGGTCATGAAGGCAGGAACAGAAAGTAAACATGCCTCTCAGAGCTATGCCTATGTGCAATTTCTGCTCCGAGCTCATCTCCAGGCCCTCAGCAGCACAGAGGAGGGTATGAGGAGCTAACCTGTGATGTCACCGTGGGTCACTGGGTGGCTGTGATATCACCGTCGGTCACAGGGGTCAGGAAGTTAGAAATGGAAAGTAAACATACATCTTTGAGCTATGCCTGTGTGCACCTCTAAGCACTCAGCAGCACAGGAGAGGGTATGAGGAGCTAACCTGTGATGTCATCGTGGGTCACTGGGTGTGAGTGGTGTCACCGTGTGTTACAGGGCGAGTGTGATATCACCGTGGGTCACAGGGGTCATGAAGTTAAAAACAGAAAGTATACGGGCATCTCAGAGCTATGCCTGTGCGCACCTCTAAGCACTCAGCAGCACAGAGGAGGGTATGAGGAGCTAACCTGTGATGTCACTGTGGGTCACAGGGTGTGTGGTGTCACCGTGGGTCACAGCGGTCATGAAGGCAGAAAAAGATAACAAACAGACCTCCCAGAGTTATGCATGTGTAAAGTTTCTGCTCCCAGCTCATCTCCAAGCACTCAGCAGCACAGAGGAGGCTATGATGAGATAACCTGTGATGTCACCGCAGCCAAAGGGTGTGTGATGTCACTTATCCTAACCCTGGAGCTCGAGGGAACACACGCAAGGGGGCCGTAGGGAGCAGTCACAAACCAGTGAACTTTAGTAAACCGTTTAGTGCAAGAAGCGAGCACGAGGGCGCGCGCACGGGGGGGGGGGGGGGGGGGGGGGGGAGGCGGGTGGTATCCTTCACAACAGCCTCTAGAGTACTACATTCCTGCGGCGAGCACAGCACATTCCTCTTCCCGGGAAAAAAACAACGTAAAAAGCACAAAAACAACCCGGGGTGGTACAGTTTGTTTAATCTGCTCGGGCCCGGTGGATTCTATTCCAGCGGGAATGTGCTTGTGCCTGGGAGCCGGAGGATGTCCACATGAACCTGTGCACACAAAGGGAGACAGGTAATGACGGCTTCACCTGAGTGACAGGCAGACTCCAGGCACTAGGGTAACAGGAAACCGAGATCTGCACAACAACACTGCCAGGCTATGAATCCACCACCTGACAGACTACTGCACCACCAGGAGAAGGGCCACAGCAACACAAGACTACTGCACCTCCAGGAGAAGGGCCACAGCCACCACAACACAAGACTACTGCACCACCAGGAGAAGGGCCACAGCAACACAAGACTACTGCACCTCCAGGAGAAGGGCCACAGCCACACAAGACTACTGCACCGCCAGGAGAAGGACAACAGCAACACAAGACTACTGCACCACCAGGAGAAGGGCCACAGCAACACAAGACTACTGCACCACCAGGAGAAGGACCACAGCAACACAAGACTACTGCACCGCCAGGAGAAGGGCCACAGCAACACAAGACTACTGCACCGCCAGGAGAAGGGCCACAGCAACACAAGACTACTGCACCGCCATGAGAAGGGCCACAGCAACACAAGACTACTGCACCGCCAGGAGAAGGACAACAGCAACACAAGACTACTGCACCGCCAGGAGAAGGGCCACAGCAACACAAGACTACTGCACCGCCAGGAGAAGGGCCACAGCAACACAAGACTACTGCACCGCCAGGAGAAGGACCACAGCAACACAAGACTACTGCACCGCCAGGAGAAGGGCCACAGCAACACAAGACTACTGCACCACCAGGAGAAGGGCCACAGCAACACAAGACTACTGCACCACCAGGACAAGGGCCACAGCAACACAAGACTACTGCACCACCAGGAAAAGGACCACAGCAACACAAGACTACTGCACCACCAGGAGAAGGGCCACAGCAACACAAGACTACTGCACCACCAGGAGAAGGGCCACAGCCACCACAACACAAGACTACTGCACCACCAGGAGAAGGGCCACAGCTACCACAACACAAGACTACTGCACCACCAGGAGAAGGGCCACAGCAACACAAGACTACTGCACCACCAGGAGAAGGACCACAGCAACACAAGACTACTGCACCACCAGGAGAAGGGCCACAGCAACACAAGACTACTGCACCACCAGGAGAAGGGCCACAGCTACCACAACACAAGACTACTGCACCACCAGGAGAAGGGCCACAGCAACACAAGACTACTGCACCACCAGGAGAAGGGCCACAGCAACACAAGACTACTGCACCACCAGGAGAAGGGCCACAGCAACACAAGACTACTGCACCACCAGGAGAAGGGCCACAGCTACCACAACACAAGACTACTGCACCGCCAGGAGAAGGGCCACAGCCACCACAACACAAGACTACTGCACCGCCAGGAGAAGGGCCACAGCTACCACAACACAAGACTACTGCACCGCCAGGAGAAGGGCCACAGCAACACAAGACTACTGCACCACCAGGAGAAGGGCCACAGCAACACAAGACTACTGCACCACCAGGAGAAGGGCCACAGCCACCACAACACAAGACTACTGCACCACCAGGAGAAGGGCCACAGCCACACAAGACTACTGCACCACCAGGAGAAGGGCCACAGCAACACAAGACTACTGCACCACCAGGAGAAGGGCCACAGCTACCACAAGACTACTGCACCACCAGGAGAAGGGCCACAGCTACCACAAGACTACTGCACCGCCAGGAGAAGGGCCACAGCCACCACAACACAAGACTACTGCACCGCCAGGAGAAGGGCCACAGCCACCACAACACAAGACTACTGCACCACCAGGAGAAGGGCCACAGCAACACAAGACTACTGCACCACCAGGAGAAGGGCCACAGCAACACAAGACTACTGCACCACCAGGAAAAGGACCACAGAAACACAAGACTACTGCACCACCAGGAGAAGGGCCACAGCAACACAAGACTACTGCACCACCAGGAGAAGGGCCACAGCAACACAAGACTACTGCACCACCAGGAGAAGGGCCACAGCTACCACAACACAAGACTACTGCACCACCAGGAGAAGGGCCACAGCCACACAAGACTACTGCACCACCAGGAGAAGGGCCACAGCAACACAAGACTACTGCACCACCAGGAGAAGGGCCACAGCAACACAAGACTACTGCACCACCAGGAGAAGGGCCACAGCTACCACAAGACTACTGCACCGCCAGGAGAAGGGCCACAGCTACCACAAGACTACTGCACCGCCAGGAGAAGGGCCACAGCTACCACAACACAAGACTACTGCACCGCCAGGAGAAGGGCCACAGCTACCACAACACAAGACTACTGCACCACCAGGAGAAGGGCCACAGCAACACAAGACTACTGCACCACCAGGAGAAGGGCCACAGCAACACAAGACTACTGCACCACCAGGAGAAGGGCCACAGCCACCACAACACAAGACTACTGCACCACCAGGAGAAGGGCCACAGCCACACAAGACTACTGCACCACCAGGAGAAGGGCCACAGCAACACAAGACTACTGCACCACCAGGAGAAGGGCCACAGCAACACAAGACTACTGCACCACCAGGAGAAGGGCCACAGCTACCACAAGACTACTGCACCACCAGGAGAAGGGCCACAGCTACCACAAGACTACTGCACCGCCAGGAGAAGGGCCACAGCCACCACAACACAAGACTACTGCACCACCAGGAGAAGGGCCACAGCCACCACAACACAAGACTACTGCACCACCAGGAGAAGGGCCACAGCCACCACAACACAAGACTACTGCACCACCAGGAGAAGGACCACAGCAACACAAGACTACTGCACCACCAGGAGAAGGGCCACAGCCACCACAACACAAGACTACTGCACCACCAGGAGAAGGACCACAGCAACACAAGACTACTGCACCACCAGGAGAAGGGCCACAGCTACCACAACACAAGACTACTGCACCACCAGAAGAAGGGCCACAGCAACACAAGACTACTGCACCACCAGGAGAAGGGCCACAGCAACACAAGACTACTGCACCACCAGGAGAAGGGCCACAGCAACACAAGACTACTGCACCACCAGGAGAAGGGCCACAGCCACCACAACACAAGACTACTGCACCACCAGGAGAAGGGCCACAGCTACCACAACACAAGACTACTGCACCACCAGGAGAAGGGCCACAGCAACACAAGACTACTGCACCACCAGGAGAAGGACCACAGCAACACAAGACTACTGCACCACCAGGAGAAGGGCCACAGCTACCACAACACAAGACTACTGCACCACCAGGAGAAGGGCCACAGCAACACAAGACTACTGCACCACCAGGAGAAGGGCCACAGCCACCACAACACAAGACTACTGCACCACCAGGAGAAGGACCACAGCAACACAAGACTACTGCACCACCAGGAGAAGGGCCACAGCAACACAAGACTACTGCACCACCAGGAGAAGGGCCACCACAACACAAGACTACTGCACCACCAGGAGAAGGGCCACAGCAACACAAGACTACTGCACCACCAGGAGAAGGGCCACAGCAACACAAGACTACTGCACCACCAGGAGAAGGGCCACCACAACACAAGACTACTGCACCACCAGGAGAAGGGCCACAGCCACCACAACACAAGACTACTGCACCACCAGGAGAAGGGCCACAGCAACACAAGACTACTGCACCACCAGGAGAAGGGCCACAGCAACACAAGACTACTGCACCACCAGGAGAAGGGCCACAGCAACACAAGACTACTGCACCTCCAGGAGAAGGGCCACAGCCACCACAACACAAGACTACTGCACCACCAGGAGAAGGGCCACAGCAACACAAGACTACTGCACCACCAGGAGAAGGGCCACAGCCACCACAACACAAGACTACTGCACTGCCAGGAGAAGGACCACAGCAACACAAGACTACTGCACCACCAGGAGAAGGGCCACAGCAACACAAGACTACTGCACCGCCAGGAGAAGAGCCACAGCAACACAAGACTACTGCACCACCAGGAGAAGGGCCACAGCAACACAAGACTACTGCACCACCAGGAGAAGGGCCACAGCAACACAAGACTACTGCACCACCAGGAGAAGGGCCACAGCAACACAAGACTACTGCACCACCAGAAGGGCCACAGCAACACAAGACTACTGCACCACCAGGAGAAGGGCCACAGCCACCACAACACAAGACTACTGCACCACCAGGAGAAGGGCCACAGCAACACAAGACTACTGCACCACCAGGAGAAGGACCACAGCAACACAAGACTACTGCACCACCAGGAGAAGGGCCACAGCAACACAAGACTACTGCACCACCAGGAGAAGGGCCACCACAACACAAGACTACTGCACCACCAGGAGAAGGGCCACAGCAACACAAGACTACTGCACCACCAGGAGAAGGGCCACAGCAACACAAGACTACTGCACCACCAGGAGAAGGGCCACAGCCACCACAACACAACACTACTGCACCGCCAGGAGAAGGGCCACAGCAACACAAGACTACTGCACCACCAGAAGGGCCACAGCCACCACAAGACTACTGCACCACCAGGAGAAGGGCCACAGCCACCACAACACAAGACTACTGCACCGCCAGGAGAAGGGCCACAGCAACACAAGACTACTGCACCACCAGGAGAAGGGCCACAGCAACACAAGACTACTGCACCACCAGGAGAAGGGCCACAGCAACACAAGACTACTGCACCACCAGGAGAAGGGCCACCGCAACACAAGACTACTGCACCACCAGGAGAAGGGCCACAGCAACACAAGACTACTGCACCTCCAGGAGAAGGGCCACAGCCACACAAGACTACTGCACCACCAGGAGAAGGGCCACAGCAACACAAGACTACTGCACCACCAGGAGAAGGGCCACAGCAACACAAGACTACTGCACCACCAGGAGAAGGGGCACAGCAACACAAGACTACTGCACCTCCAGGAGAAGGGCCACAGCCACACAAGACTACTGCACCACCAGGAGAAGGGCCACAGCAACACAAGACTACTGCACCACCAGGAGAAGGGCCACAGCAACACAAGACTACTGCACCACCAGGAAAAGGACCACAGAAACACAAGACTACTGCACCACCAGGAGAAGGGCCACAGCAACACAAGACTACTGCACCACCAGGAGAAGGGCCACAGCAACACAAGACTACTGCACCACCAGGAGAAGGGCCACAGCTACCACAACACAAGACTACTGCACCACCAGGAGAAGGGCCACAGCTACCACAACACAAGACTACTGCACCGCCAGGAGAAGGGCCACAGCCACCACAACACAAGACTACTGCACCGCCAGGAGAAGGGCCACAGCTACCACAACACAAGACTACTGCACCACCAGGAGAAGGGCCACAGCAACACAAGACTACTGCACCACCAGGAGAAGGGCCACAGCAACACAAGACTACTGCACCACCAGGAGAAGGGCCACAGCCACCACAACACAAGACTACTGCACCACCAGGAGAAGGGCCACAGCCACACAAGACTACTGCACCACCAGGAGAAGGGCCACAGCAACACAAGACTACTGCACCACCAGGAGAAGGGCCACAGCTACCACAAGACTACTGCACCACCAGGAGAAGGGCCACAGCTACCACAAGACTACTGCACCGCCAGGAGAAGGGCCACAGCCACCACAACACAAGACTACTGCACCACCAGGAGAAGGGCCACAGCCACCACAACACAAGACTACTGCACCACCAGGAGAAGGGCCACAGCAACACAAGACTACTGCACCACCAGGAGAAGGGCCACAGCAACACAAGACTACTGCACCACCAGGAGAAGGGCCACAGCAACACAAGACTACTGCACCACCAGGAAAAGGACCACAGAAACACAAGACTACTGCACCACCAGGAGAAGGGCCACAGCAACACAAGACTACTGCACCACCAGGAGAAGGGCCACAGCAACACAAGACTACTGCACCACCAGGAGAAGGGCCACAGCAACACAAGACTACTGCACCACCAGGAGAAGGGCCACAGCAACACAAGACTACTGCACCACCAGGAGAAGGGCCACAGCTACCACAACACAAGACTACTGCACCACCAGGAGAAGGGCCACAGCCACCACAACACAAGACTACTGCACCACCAGGAGAAGGGCCACAGCCACACAAGACTACTGCACCACCAGGAGAAGGGCCACAGCAACACAAGACTACTGCACCACCAGGAGAAGGGCCACAGCAACACAAGACTACTGCACCACCAGGAGAAGGGCCACAGCTACCACAAGACTACTGCACCACCAGGAGAAGGGCCACAGCTACCACAAGACTACTGCACCGCCAGGAGAAGGGCCACAGCTACCACAACACAAGACTACTGCACCGCCAGGAGAAGGGCCACAGCTACCACAACACAAGACTACTGCACCACCAGGAGAAGGGCCACAGCAACACAAGACTACTGCACCACCAGGAGAAGGGCCACAGCCACCACAACACAAGACTACTGCACCACCAGGAGAAGGGCCACAGCCACACAAGACTACTGCACCACCAGGAGAAGGGCCACAGCAACACAAGACTACTGCACCACCAGGAGAAGGGCCACAGCAACACAAGACTACTGCACCACCAGGAGAAGGGCCACAGCTACCACAAGACTACTGCACCACCAGGAGAAGGGCCACAGCTACCACAAGACTACTGCACCGCCAGGAGAAGGGCCACAGCCACCACAACACAAGACTACTGCACCACCAGGAGAAGGGCCACAGCCACCACAACACAAGACTACTGCACCACCAGGAGAAGGGCCACAGCCACCACAACACAAGACTACTGCACCACCAGGAGAAGGACCACAGCAACACAAGACTACTGCACCACCAGGAGAAGGGCCACAGCCACCACAACACAAGACTACTGCACCACCAGGAGAAGGACCACAGCAACACAAGACTACTGCACCACCAGGAGAAGGGCCACAGCTACCACAACACAAGACTACTGCACCACCAGGAGAAGGGCCACAGCAACACAAGACTACTGCACCACCAGGAGAAGGGCCACAGCCACCACAACACAAGACTACTGCACCACCAGGAGAAGGACCACAGCAACACAAGACTACTGCACCACCAGTAGAAGGGCCACAGCAACACAAGACTACTGCACCACCAGGAGAAGGGCCACCACAACACAAGACTACTGCACCACCAGGAGAAGGGCCACAGCAACACAAGACTACTGCACCACCAGGAGAAGGGCCACAGCAACACAAGACTACTGCACCACCAGGAGAAGGGCCACCACAACACAAGACTACTGCACCACCAGGAGAAGGGCCACAGCCACCACAACACAAGACTACTGCACCACCAGGAGAAGGGCCACAGCAACACAAGACTACTGCACCACCAGGAGAAGGGCCACAGCAACACAAGACTACTGCACCGCCAGAAGGGCCACAGCAACACAAGACTACTGCACCGCCAGGAGAAGGGCCACAGCAACACAAGACTACTGCACCACCAGGAGAAGGGCCACAGCAACACAAGACTACTGCACCACCAGGAGAAGGGCCACAGCCACCACAACACAAGACTACTGCACCACCAGGAGAAGGACCACAGCAACACAAGACTACTGCACCACCAGGAGAAGGGCCACAGCCACCACAACACAAGACTACTGCACCACCAGGAGAAGGACCACAGCAACACAAGACTACTGCACCACCAGGAGAAGGGCCACAGCAACACAAGACTACTGCACCACCAGGAGAAGGGCCACAGCTACCACAACACAAGACTACTGCACCACCAGGAGAAGGACCACAGCAACACAAGACTACTGCACCACCAGGAGAAGGGCCACAGCCACCACAACACAAGACTACTGCACCACCAGGAGAAGGACCACAGCAACCACAACACAAGGCTACTGCGCCACCAGGAGAAGGACCACAGCAACACAAGACTACTGCACCACCAGGAGAAGGGCCACAGCAACACAAGACTACTGCACCACCAGGAGAAGGGCCACAGCTACCACAACACAAGACTACTGCACCACCAGGAGAAGGACCACAGCAACACAAGACTACTGCACCACCAGGAGAAGGGCCACAGCCACCACAACACAAGACTACTGCACCACCAGGAGAAGGACCACAGCAACCACAACACAAGGCTACTGCGCCACCAGGAGAAGGACCACAGCAACACAAGACTACTGCACCACCAGGAGAAGGGCCACAGCAACACAAGACTACTGCCCCACCAGGAGAAGGCCCACGGCAACCACAACACAAGGCTACTGCGCCACCAGGAGAAGGACCACAGCAACACAAGACTACTGCACCACCAGGAGAAGGCCCACGGCAACACAAGACTACTGCACCACCAGGAGAAGGGCCACAGCCACCACAACACAAGACTACTGCACCACCAGGAGAAGGGCCACAGCAACACAAGACTACTGCACCACCAGGAGAAGGACCACAGCAACACAAGACTACTGCACCACCAGGAGAAGGGCCACAGCAACACAAGACTACTGCACCACCAGGAGAAGGGCCACAGCCACCACAACACAAGACTACTGCACCGCCAGGAGAAGGACCACAGCAACACAAGACTACTGCACCACCAGGAGAAGGGCAACAGCAACACAAGACTACTGCACCACCAGGAGAAGGGCCACAGCAACACAAGACTACTGCACCGCCAGGAGAAGGGCCACGGCAACCACAAGACTACTGCACCGCCAGGAGAAGGGCCACAGCAACACAAGACTACTGCACCACCAGGAGAAGGGCCACAGCAACACAAGACTACTGCACCACCAGAAGGGCCACAGCCACCACAAGACTACTGCACCACCAGGAGAAGGGCCACGGCAACCACAACACAAGACTACTGCACCGCCAGGAGAAGGGCCACAGCTACCACAAGACTACTGCACCACCAGGAGAAGGGCCACAGCCACCACAAGACTACTGCACCACCAGGAGAAGGGACACAGCTACCACAACACAAGACTACTGCACCACCAGGAGAAGGGACACAGCTACCACAACACAAGACTACTGCACCGCCAGGACAAGGGCCACAGCAACACAAGACTACTGCACCACCAGGAGAAGGGCCACAGCAACACAAGACTACTGCACCACCAGGAGAAGGGCCACAGCCACCACAACACAAGACTACTGCACCACCAGGAGAAGGACCACAGCAACACAAGACTACTGCACCACCAGGAGAAGGGCCACAGCCACCACAACACAAGACTACTGCACCACCAGGAGAAGGGCCACAGCAACACAAGACTACTGCACCACCAGGAGAAGGGCCACAGCAACACAAGACTACTGCACCACCAGAAGGGCCACAGCCACCACAAGACTACTGCACCACCAGAAGGGCCACAGCCACCACAACACAAGACTACTGCACCACCAGGAGAAGGACCACAGCAACACAAGACTACTGCACCACCAGGAGAAGGGCCACAGCAACACAAGACTACTGCACCACCAGGAGAAGGGCCACAGCCACCACAACACAAGACTACTGCACCACCAGGAGAAGGACCACAGCAACACAAGACTACTGCACCACCAGGAGAAGGGCCACAGCAACACAAGACTACTGCACCACCAGAAGGGCCACAGCCACCACAAGACTACTGCACCACCAGGAGAAGGGCCACAGCCACCACAAGACTACTGCACCACCAGGAGAAGGGCCACAGCCACCACAAGACTACTGCACCACCAGGAGAAGGACCACAGCAACACAAGACTACTGCACCACCAGGAGAAGGGCCACAGCAACACAAGACTACTGCACCACCAGAAGGGCCACAGCCACCACAAGACTACTGCACCACCAGGAGAAGGGCCACAGCCACCACAAGACTACTGCACCACCAGGAGAAGGGCCACAGCAATACAAGACTACTGCACCACCAGGAGAAGGGCCACAGCCACCATAACACAAGACTACTGCACCACCAGGAGAAGGGCCACAGCAACACAAGACTACTACACCGCCAGGAGAAGGACCACAGCAACACAAGACTACTGCACCACCAGGAGAATGGCCACAGCTACCACAACACAAGACTACTGCACCACCAGGAGAAGGACCACAGCAACACAAGACTACTGCACCACCAGGAGAAGGGCCACAGCAACACAAGACTAATGCACCGCCAGGAGAAGGGTCACGGCAACCACAACACAAGACTACTGCACCACCAGGAGAAGGCCCACGGCAACCACAACACAAGGCTACTGCGCCACCAGGAGAAGGACCACAGCAACACAAGACTACTGCACCACCAGGAGAAGGGCCACAGCAACACAAGACTACTGCACCGCCAGGAGAAGGGCCACGGCAACCACAATACAAGACTACTGCACCACCAGGAGAAGGCCCACGTCAACCACAACACAAGGCTACTGCACCACCAGGAGAAGGGCCACAGCTACCACAACACAAGACTACTGCACCGCCAGGAGAAGGGCCACAGCTACCACAAGACTACTGCACCACCAGGAGAAGGGCCACAGCCACCACAAGACTACTGCACCACCAGGAGAAGGGCCACAGCCACCACAAGACTACTGCACCACCAGGAGAAGGGACACAGCTACCACAACACAAGACTACTGCACCGCCAGGACAAGGGCCACAGCAACACAAGACTAATGCACCACCAGGAGAAGGACCACAGCCACCACAACACAAGACTACTGCACCGCCAGGAGAAGGACCACAGCAACACAAGACTAATGCATCACCAGGAGAAGGACAACAGCAACACAAGACTACTGCACCACCAGGAGAAGGACAACAGCAACACAAGACTACTGCACCACCAGGAGAAGGCCCACGGCAACCACAACACAAGACTACTGCACCGCCAGGAGAAGGACCACAGCCACCACAACACAAGACTACTGCACCGCCAGGAGAAGGGCCACAGCAACACAAGACTACTGCACCACCAGGAGAAGGACCACAGCAACACAAGACTACTGCACCACCAGGAGAAGGGCCACAGCAACACAAGACTACTGCACCACCAGGAGAAGGGCCACAGCAACACAAGACTACTGCACCACCAGGAGAAGGACCACAGCAACACAAGACTACTGCACCACCAGGAGAAGGGCCACAGCTACCACAACACAAGACTACTGCGCCACCAGGAGAAGGACCACAGCAACACAAGACTACTGCACCGCCAGGAGAAGGACAACAGCAACACAAGACTACTGCACCACCAGGAGAAGGACAACAGCAACACAAGACTACTGCACCGCCAGGAGAAGGGCCACAGCAACACAAGAATACTGCACCACCAGGAGAAGGGCCACAGCAACACAAGACTACTGCACCGCCAGGAGAAGGGCCACAGCTACCACAAGACTACTGCACCGCCAGGAGAAGGGCCACAGCAACACAAGACTACTGCACCGCCAGGAGAAGGGCCACAGCTACCACAAGACTACTGCACCGCCAGGAGAAGGGCCACAGCTACCACAAGACTACTGCACCGCCAGGAGAAGGGCCACAGCTACCACAACACAAGACTACTGCACCACCAGGAGAAGGACAACAGCAACACAAGACTACTGCACCACTAGGAGAAGGGCCACAGCTACCACAACACAAGACTACTGCACCACCAGGAGAAGGACAACAGCAACACAAGACTACTGCACCACCAGGAGAAGGACAACAGCAACACAAGACTACTGCACCGCCAGGAGAAGGACAACAGCAACACAAGACTACTGCACCGCCAGGAGAAGGACAACAGCAACACAAGACTACTGCCCCACCAGGAGAAGGAGCACAGCAACCACAATATGAGACTACTGCACCGCTGGGAGTAGGTCAATGGCTACCACAACACTAGACTACTGCAGGACCAGGAGAAGGATCATGGCAACCACAACATAAAACTACTGTACCACCAGGAGAATTACTATGGCAACAACAACACAAGTCTATTGCACCACCGGGAGTACGTCCATGACTACCAAAACACAAGTGTCGTAAGGATCCTTGTATTTCTACAAAGCTGTTGGATTAGGGGCGGCAGCACCTCTGACTGTAGGCGACAATCACTCCCACAACAGTTGGCAGCTGTCAGCCCAACCCTTCCGACTTTCGAGCTGCACCTCACCAAAACACAAACAGTAAAGGTGATTTCTGGCAGCCTAGAACATGGACTCTGAAATTCTCTCTGGAAATTGTAGTGCAACAAGTCATACCCTTTTCTCTCATTAGAAATGAGTCTCTTACAAACATATGCAAGAAAGAAGATGCAGAACAGTTCTCAATACATTCGTTGAAAAGACTGCAATCCACAATAAAATACATGAGCTGCAATGATTAGGATAATGACAATAGACAAAATCAGGGTTGTGAGAATAAGCGACGTGGATAGGAACAATCCCAACATTTTGCGATAAACATGAATATACAAATTCCTCCCTAAAGCGTATTGCCTACCCTAAAGGGAGCAAGGTATGATAAACCTAATCTACCCAAGCCATGTTCATGAGAAGCCCCAACCGCAGTTACCTTAGAACAAGGTCGGCCTCCAGTTTCCAAATCAGGCAGTGTAGAGACACAAAGGCTGAGGTCCGCTGCAAATTGACATGCAGTATGGATGGAATATCCTGGGTGGAACCCCCTCTAATGACCTTGGTCTCACAAAGTGTTTTTATAAATCCCAAGTTTATATCTGTGCAGACATCCTGATGTGGGTGTGTACCTAAGAGCTAGATTGTGTGCGCAAACTTGGATCGTCAATATCCCAACAAAATGCCTGACATGTTCATATTCTGTTCTTGTCTAACATGAAGCAAAGGAACATGATGACAATCCAATACGTACATTACTGATAATGACGCTTTCACGTAATGGCAACTGATTATAAAAAAAAAAAATCCTTATAAAATACAACAACTGCAAGAACTGCAAGTACTGCTAAAATGAACAAAAATTAATAATAAACAGAGTATGTTAGCCTAGGTAAAAGGGCACAGGCCTGCAAGCCGAAGCTAAGCTAAACTCCTACACCACACCAAGTGAAGGACCACGGCAACCACAAGATTACTGCACCACCAGGTGAAGGACCATGGCAACCACAACATGAGACGACTGCACCATCAGGAGAAGCACCACAGCAACCACAACACAAGACAACTTGCAACACCAGGAGTAGGACCACAGCTACCACAACACAAGACCACTGCACCACCAGGAGAAGGTCCAGAGAATCCATACCACAAAACTACTGCACCACCAGGTGTAGGACCTCGGCTACCACAATAAAAGACTACTGCACCACTGGGAGTAGGTCCACAGCTACTACAACACAAGACTACTGTACTGCCAGGAGAAGGACCACGGCAACCACAACACAAGACTACTGAACCACTGGGAGTAGGTCCATGGCTACCACAATTCTCGACTACTGCACCACCAGGCGAAGGACCACAGCAACCACAACACAAGACTACTTCACCACAAGGAGAAGAACAACGGCAACCATAACAAGACTACTGCACCACCAGGAGTAGGATCATGACAACTACAACACAAGACTACTGTGACACCAAGAGAAGGACCACAGCAACCACAAGACTAGTGCGCCACCAGGAGAGGGACCACGGCAACCACAACACATGACTACTGCACCAGCAGGAAAAGGACCACAGCAACCACAACACAAGACTACTGCACCATCAGGAGAAGGACCACAGCACAAGACTACGGCACCACCAGGAGTAGGACCATGACAACCACAACACAAGATTGCAGCACCACCAGGAGTAGGACCACAGCAACCACAACACAAGATTACAGCACCACCAGGAGTAGGACCATGGCAACCACAACACAAGATAACTGCACAACCTGGAGAAGGGCCATGACAACCGCAACACAAGGCTACTGCACCAAGAGGAGAAGGACCACAGCAACAAGACACCTGCACCACCAGGAGCAGGACCACAGCAACCACAACACAAGGCTACTGCACCACCAGGAGAAGGACCACACAACCACAACACACGATTACTGTACCACCAGGAATAGGACCACGGCAACCACAACACAAGACTATTGCACCACCAGGAGAAGGACCACGGCAAACACAACAGAAGACTACGGCACTGCCTGGAGAAGGCCCACGGCAACCACTACACGAGACTACTGCACCACCAGGTATAGGACCACGGCAACCACTACACAAGACTACTGCACCACCAGGAATAGGACCACAGCAACCACAACATGAGACTACTGCACTACCAGGAGAAGGACTTCAGCAGCCACAACACAAGACTACTGCACCACCAGGAGTAGGACCACAGCAACCACAACACAAGACTACTGCACCAGGAGACGGATACAGCAATCACAAGACTACTGCACCACCAGGAGTAGGCCCACAGCAACCACAACACCACTGCACCAACAGTAGAAGGACGACGGCTACCACAACACAAGACTACTGAACCACCGGGAGAATTACTATGGCAATCACAACACAAGAGTACAGAACCACCTGGAGAAGGACCACGGCAACCACAACACAAGACTACTAGACCATCAGCAGAATTACCACAAGAACCACAACACAAGACTACTGCACAACCAGGAGACGGACCATGGCAACGACAACACAAGACTACTGCACTACCAGGAGTAGGACCACAGCAACCACAACACAAGACTGCTGTACCACCAGGAGTAGGACCACAGCAACCACAACACAAGACTTCTGCACCACCAGGAGAAGGATCACAGCGACCACAAGACTACTGCACCACCAAGAGCAGGACCACAGCAACCACAACACAAGATTACTGCACCACCAGGAGAAGGACCATGGCAACCACAACACAAGACTACTGCGCCACCAGGAGAAGGACCACAGCAACCACAACAAAAGACCACTGCGCCAACAGGAGAAGGACCACACCAACCACAAGACTACTGCATCACCAAGAGTAGGACCACCGCAACCACAACGCAAGATTACTGCACCACCAGGAGAAGGACCAAAGCAACCACAAGACTACTGCACCAGGAGAAGGATCAAAGCAACCACAAGGCTACTGCACCACCAGGAGTGGGACCACAGCAACCACAACACCACTGCACCACTAGGAGAAGGACCACAGCAACCACAACACAAGACCACAACACCAACAGGAGAAGGACGACAGCTACCGCAACACAAGACTACTGAACCACCAGGAGAATTACTACAGCAATCACAACACAAGAGTACAGAACCACTGGGAGGACCACAGCAACCACAACCTTGTGCTTAAACAGTACTAGAGCTCCCCATGGCACATTTAAGGGCCTCAGAGAAGAAGAGCAGATATCCTAAGGCTGACCATGTCATGATTTCTAATGATATTTAATCTCAATGGCTCACCACTTTCTCATTGTAAACAATGTACTTCAGCCACTTGAAGTCCTGCCACTTGAACCCGGCCATGACGAAGAGGGAGTCCTTCTCGTACTGCTCCAGCTTCTGGATCGCTCCCTCAGGGTAGGTGATCCTCATGGTCGTTTTGCTACCCGCATCCTTCTCGTAGCCCTTCACTGGTGCAGAGTTCAACCTGGAAGGAAGCAGCAGAGAACTGGCATTAGCATTCTTCCTGCAGCAGGCATCTGCATTCCCCTACAGACGGAAGGTCTTATCAGCATCATCCTAAAAGTACAGAAGGGTACCCATGAGTAGCACCTGCTATGAGGTGGCACGAAGGAGCTTTCACGTGCTCTAAAGGGGGTAGCAGTTCATGTGGGTCCAAATGCCTCTGCTTCGTATCTTTACTGTGTGCCATTCATAGCCTCTCTAGCAGCTGGTAGTTGGCTCTACACACTTACTGACCGTGTGTTTGATATCCTTAATGCCATCCTTCCTGGCACTGAAAGCCTTCCAGGCAGTGTGCTTACTGTCATTTAAATGAGCACCAAACCCTTACTGACAGTGTATGCCATCTTACTGACAGTAAGTTCCAAACCCTTACTGACAGGGAACTTACATTCTGACAATGTGTTCCAAACCCTTAGTTTTGACAGTGTGTACCAAACCCTTACTAACAGTTTGTGTCAAGCCCTTACTGACCCTAAGTTCCTAACCCCGAGAGACTTTTCTAATCCCTTGACAGTGAGATCCAAGCCCTTATTGATAGCGATTTCCAAACCATAATAACAGTATGTTCCAAACTCTTAGTGACAAGCCCTTGATGACAGTGAGTTCCAAGCCTTTACTGACAGTGAGTACTGTACACAGACAGGACTTTCTAAGTCCTTAATGACAGTGAATTCCATACCCTGATAGTGTGTTCTATACCCTGACAGTGTGTTACATACCCTGGCAGTGTATCCCATACCCTAACACTGAGTTCCCTACTCAGTGAGCTCCATACCCCAACAGTGAGCTCCATACCCAGACACTGTGCTCCATACCTTGTCACTGTGCATACCCTGACAGTGTGTCCCATACCCTGACAGTGTGCTCCATACCCCAACACTGTGCTCCATACCCCAACACTGTGCTCCATACCCCGTCACTGTGCATACGCGGACAGTGTGTCCCATACCCTGATAGTGTGCTCCATACCCCGACAGTGTGCTCCATACCCCGACAGTGTGTCCCATACCCCGACAGTGTGTCCCATACCCCGACAGTGTGTCCCATACCCCGACAGTGTGTCCCATACCCCGACAGTGTGCTCCATACCCAGACAGTGTGCTCCATACCCCGACAGTGTGCTCCATACCCCGACAGTGTGCTCCATACCCTGTCAGTGTGTGAGTTCCATACGCTGACAGTGTGTGAGTTCCATACGCTGACAGTGTGTGAGTTCCATACGCTGACAGTGTGTGAGTTCCATACGCTGACAGTGTGTGAGTTCCATACGCTGACAGTGTGTGAGTTCCATACCCTGACAGTGAGTGAGCTCCATACCCTGACAGTGAGTGAGCTCCATACCCTGACAGTGAGTGAGCTCCATACCCTGACAGTGAGTGAGCTCCATACCCTGACAGTGAGTGAGCTCCATACCCTGACAGTGAGTGAGCTCCATAACCTGACAGTGAGTGAGTTCCATATCCTGACAGTGAGTGAGTTCCATACCCTGACAGTGTGCTCCACACCCTGAGAGTGAGCTCCATAACCTAACAGCGTAAGCCAAGCACTTGCTGACAGCGTGCTTTATATCATTAAATGTGCTTCACTTTCTATCATGTAGTGCAGTCGAAAGCTTTGCTGTCAGTGTTCTTCATGTTCTTACGGTATACTTCTTACCATTCCGGAGTTTACCCCAAAGCTTACCCCAATGGAGAACTGTGACCTCGAAAACCATAGAGACAGCGTCCCTCAAGCATGATCAACAGTTTACTTTAGATCTCTCCTTGCAGTGTACCTCTAATCCTCCTCAGCTGTGTTCATCTCTCCTAGCAGTGTTCCCCTATCCCTCCCTGGAATTGTCTTCATATCCCTCCTAGCAGTGTGCCCCAAACCCTCCCTAGAAGTATGTTAATATATAACCCTCACCGGCACTAAGTTCACATCTCCTCTAGCAGTGCCCACCAATCAGTCCTCAGCAGTCTGTTCATATTTCTCTTATCAGTGTGTCCCAAACCCCTCCCCTAGCAGTATCTTCATATCTCTGGTAACAATGTGTTTTACATTTCCCCCAATAGTGTCCTCATATGACTCTCAGCAGCGTGTTCAGATCTCTCCAAGCAATGTCCTCCAATCACTTCTCGACAGTGTGTTCTTAGAAGTGTGCCCCAAACCCTCCTTGGCAGTGTATTCATATCTCTCTTAGCAGTGTGCCCCCAAACCCTCCTTACCAGTGTGCTCAGATGTCTCCTAGCAGTGCACCCCAAACCCTCTTCGGCAGTGTGTTCATATCTCTCCTAGCAGTGTACCCCAAAACCAACCTCCTTAGCAGTGTGCTCAGATGTCTCCTAGCAGTGTGCCCCAAACCCTCCTTGGCAGTGTGTTCATATGTCTCTTAGCAGTGTGCCCCAAACCCTCCTTGGCAGTGTGTTCATATCTCTCTTAGCAGTGTGCCCCAAACCCTCCTTCGCAGTGTGTTCATATCTCTCTTAGCAGTGTGCCCCAAACCCTCCTTGTCACTGTGTTCATGTGTCTCCTAGCAGTGTGCCCCATACCCTCCTTGGCAGTGTGTTAATATCTCTCTTAGCAGTGTTCCCCAAACCCTCCTTGGCAGTCTGTTCATATCTCTCCTAGCAGTGTGCTCCAGGCCCTCATGGTAGTGTGTTCATGTGTCTCCTAGCAGTGTGCCGCAAACCCTCCTTGGCAGTCTGTTCATATCTCTCTTAGCAGTGTGCTCCAGGCCCTCATGGTAGTGTGTTCATGTGTCTCCTAGCAGTGTGCTGCAAACCCTCCTTGGCAGTGTGTTCATATCTCTCTTAGCAGTGTGCCCCAAACCCTCCTTGGCAGTGAGTTCATGTGTCTCCTAGCAGTGTGCCCCATACCCTCCTTGGCAGTGTGTTAATATCACTCCTAGCAGTGTGCCCCAAACCCTCCTTGGCAGTGAGTTCATGTGTCTCCTAGCAGTGTGCCCCATACCCTCCTTGGCAGTGTGTTAATATCTCTCTTAGCAGTGTGCTCCAGGCCCTCCTTGGCAGTCTGTTCATATCTCTCTTAGCAGTGTGCCCCATACCCTCCTTGGCAGTGAGTTCATGTGTCTCCTAGCAGTGTGCCCCAAACCCTCCTTGGCAGTGTGTTCATGTCTCTCTTAGCAGTGTGCCCCAAACCCTCATAGCAGTGCAGTCCATGGTAGTGGGATCACTACCCTCGTGCACGGTCATAAAATAATATTTACCCCAAAATAGGGAAAAATCAGGATCTAAGCAAATCACGCTTTCCTGGCGTTCACCAGTTTTAACAAGTACAGCATGCCTACACCAAGGTGAAACACACAGCACAGCCTACCTTTCTTGGAGGGCCCCCACAGGCAAACTGCATGAAACCCTTAGGACCAGATAATGATCCTCGGGCCCCGGAAGATGAAGACATGTCCTGCTGTCACTAATTAATGCAAGTTCAAAATGCAGATGTCCTTCATCATGCCCAGAGACCACCAAGGTTTACAACAGTGGTAAAAACATCAGTCTGAGCCAGCTCACTCTGGCAAACACAAGTGACTACCGTGTATGAGCTTCCTAGACCTAGCGCTCTTGCATGGGCTTTCTTTAATGCAAGACCTACCAGAAGAATGGATGTATGATCCATCAACATCCTCGCTCTCACAGAGATATTGGTTCACCTGACACCACTGGGTCTGTATCTTGTCTACCTTAAAGTAGGGGGTGGGGCAGAGTAATATGGTAGCCCTCCTTCACAAGATTTGAAATGTCTGGAGGGAAATACAAGTCACTGCTTATGACAACTAGTAGTTATATGCATCACCTGCCCTTCTCCTGCATGCTATTTATCACCATTCCCCACCCTCCTGTGAGCCTGCTACCTTTCAGGATGACCTCTTAATCCAAACAAACCACATCCTTTCAATTACACAGACTGACCTGAGCATTTGGGCTGAAGACCAACGCTCAAGGAATCCTCCATGATATGGACTGCCTAAGCCTCACTCAATGATGAATACACTGAACCACCTTAGAGGCCACAGCTTGGATGTACCATTCTCACTGATCAAAGAACTCCAAATCACAAACTCATTTCCCTTTCTCCTGGTCAGATAAAACCTATCAATTCTTCGACATCAAAGATTAACTATGCACAAAGCCTAAGGTGGCACCTACTACAATCCTTAATTTAAATATACTCAAACAAACACTAAAATCATCAAGTCTTCACCTATGATAAGCTTCTTAGAAAGGTTATTTCATTTCTAGTATACTGGTCACCAGCACTTTTTACTAATTTGGTTCCTTCAAGGCTCACAAAACTATCCCTAGCAGCAGGAATGAAAGTGACTGGTTCACCGATAACATATTGAACCAGGGAGGCCTAGGTAGACTAAAAGTAGCAAGACCTCACGTGAAGTCTCCTGAAAACGATAGATGTATTCAAGGATGGAAGCTCTCTCCCACCCAGAGGTGGTAAGCTTCATCATAGCCCCTCTGCACAAGGGCGGAAGGTACAGCCAATGTGGGCTACAACAGTGAACATATGGGTGGCACTTTGAGGTGGAAACAGCTATGTCCACAAACAAGAATGTGGGGGCCTTGATGAACAGGTGTGAGGATAACTTGTAAATGATGGAGTGCTGAATTATTAAAATTACCCTCCTGGTGGACCGGCGCCAGAATCAGTCATAACATCACAGCCATTCCTGCCCCAATAATCTGTTACATGATATACTGTAACAGTCCTGATCAACCTGGGGCACAGACGCAACATTAGCAAGGAGCGAAAAGACACTGGAGACCAAGGTCTGTAATGTCTTCTGACTCTCTTGGTCTCAGTGGGAACATGCTGTAGTCCCAGGGTGGGCAAGAGATTCCTGGTCTCAAACTCTGCCTATCTGAACCTTTTACCACTGGCGTCCTGGGACCGAACCATGTTACTGAGCCCAAAACCAAGCACCAAGCACACCTATTTAGCACTTGGCTATCAGAGCTGTGAAGTCCAGTAGTCCAAGGCTTACTCTGAGATTGTGTAGGGTTAGGAAATCAGAATTCAGTCAAACATTTATAGTTGTTTATTAAATCAGTGTCCAGTCAATGCTTTCAAGAGAAAAAGTATCTTACTTCAACCACACAACACGGTATACAAAGAATCAGATGGCAATGATATGGTAAATAGTACAGCACACAAAATATTGGAGGGTAATGTTATGCCAAACACAATATAAGGTAATTTCTTAACAGATATGGGTAGTTGATGCTACGTAAACAGCTCATTGAGTACAGCCCCCAAACGCGAGACCGCGCAGAGGAAAAGGAAGAAACCCTGTGATTGGGTTTCCCATCCACTCCCTCTGAAAGAATGATAGATGGCTGGGGGGTTAAGCAGCTCTCCACGCAGTGTCCCGTCTTTGCACTGTACCTTACACTTGAGGCCTCTTTAGTCTTCAGCCTCTGCAGGCTGAGCCTGTTGCGGTCAGTAAGGGTTGGGAGCATCTTTCTCAGGCCAAGGTAAAAATCCCATCATATAAATGAAGAAAGCCCCCCCCCGTATCATCAGAGAATCCAACAAAGGCTGAAGTCACTGTCCCTCACTGTGACTGTTATGGTGTGCGGCAAGCGTCTTGAGATTTGTCTCATTCTGAGATGACCGCGGACTGCTTTTGTGGTGTACCAGGGCCAAGCCACCACACGTTCTACATCGCATTTTGCAGAGAGGCCATGGGACACAACTTTGGTCCACTGAGTAGCCAGTGATCTCAGGTGCTCTATTTCTTTGAGCTCACTGAAGGAGCATAATTACCTCAAGGTCCCTCCGATCTACTGGTGGTGGAGATACTTTCCCAGGTGACAGCTGCAATTTCACATTTTTCCTGCCTCAGCTCCTCACAACCCTGTTCTTTTCTAGACAGCATCTGCATCTCAAGCAACCCTCCTTAGCAGTGGTTGAGCTCCTTCCCTCGAGCCAGGCCTAAGGAGGATCTTCTCCTGGTAGAGTGCAGACAGTCCAGGTCCCTGGCCCAAAGGGGAGATTGCAGTTAGTGATCCCAACTCTGGCATACAGGAACGTTTCTTGGTCTCCACAGGTGTGGGACCTCAGATTCTAGTGGAAAGATATCTTGCCCTACTGCTGGCAGTTTCTACCTACAGACAGAGTTTGTGTATTCCAAAGGTCAAGCTCTGGGACTGGGATTTGGGCAGTTTGGCTTCTGCTTATTCCTCTGAGACTGGTCCAACCAAGTCTTCATCTACAGCAGGAAGTGGAGTTGTGACTCTACTACATGGGAAATTAAAAAGGGCACAAGAAAGGGAGAGGCCTCCCAATATAACTACCCATTAACCTGTGCGTTTAACCTATTAACCTGCGTGTGTCCAGGCAACAAAAGAGTAGAAAAGGGAGAGGACAGCTGGCTCCAACCCTCCACATCCTTGCGTCTTAGCGTCTCATGCGCTACAAGAGCCTTAGGAATGCATTAGGCGAGCTCTGCACCAGCAATCTAGAACCCCCGTCTGGCAGGCTCAGCCTCTATTTTTGTACCACCTGCAGACTGTAACAGATTCCAGGGAGGCGGAGCGTGGACGCGACCAAGATGGCCACATTCTGATAGAGCTCTGCTACACCACCATCATCGCTGCCCTGGCACTGCTGCTAGATTCACACCCAGACCTCGTTACCATACATGAGACTCCGACAGTCCCCTTCATAAGCGGACCCTTCAAGACCAAAACGAATGCAGCTGCTGCCATGCTAGCATTGACATTACTTCAGAAATTGCTTCCAGACACTGAATCCATATATGATCATCTCCCCAACTGGGGGTGAGAGACTTCATGGTTTTCAAGGAGTAAGTGACCAAATTGGAATGTCCGGCGGGAAATCTAACACTGGAATATATGGTACACCCGAAAAGGCAGAAGGCAACAACATGCTCGAGGTTCTTTCATACTTGCTTCCACAACTTCTGAACCTATATCTTAAGGAACAACTCAAATTCCTAAGGGCACGTTAGATCAGAGTGAGAACTGCAGCCAAGGAAGGAAAGACACACACAATAATAGCCTATGCCTTATGTTATCAGCAAGAGCCGAAGAAAGGGGGGCCATATCAATTCAATAGCCGACATGTCATTTTCACTGTAGACTATTCATCTGATATGAATGTCAGATGTAGGAAATTTTTCTCTCTTCTACCTAGAGTGTGGAAATGTGGTACCAGGTTTGGAGGCTTAGACAGTGCTCGCAGCATGGTTACACTGGATGAGAAAACCACGAAATTTAGTGAGGCAGAGGAATTAGACTATTTGTTTTTCAATCACTAAAGGACCCCGCAATGAATGCGACTGCTCAGAGACACCAAGATTCATTAGACATCACTCAACAAATTTCTCAGTTATGCCACTGGAGGTACACCAGCCCTAAGGAGAAGTCGACTGGGGTCATGAGAGGGAAATGCGACAGAGCCGGGCTCCACCAAACTGTGGAATCAATTAACAGGGAGAAGCCAAGGTCGCTTTTGAAAAGGAATCAAGAAGAGGAGGATGACAACCGTGACCACTGATAATATGAACTATCACGGGGCAATGATTGAGCGTTGGAATAATACTAGAGTAATGTACCAGTCCTTCTAAACTGTATCACCGCTAGATGAGGGATCACCTGTACACAACAGTGGGTTAAATCACAGACAATTTAGAAGAGGGTTCCTTTCACTGGCAGCCTCGAATATAGCAGATAGGGGATCCCTCTTGTTCCACATTTTAGGGCACTAGGACTAAATACGGGACCATCTTAGACATGGCCACCAGCATCAATGTCCCAGTAATTTAAGTGCATTCTATGCCACCCAAGTGTAGCGAATGGTGCCCGGTTGCACAGGTGCCGGACCGAAACCCACAGTCAGGAGATCTGAGCACAGTTGCTTAGGCCCACTAGGTTTCTTCTGATTTGTAATCAGTGTCCTGTTCATTCTACAGGCCATGCATTGTTCATCACTTCACCTGCTGATGTGACCAGTTATCTACCATACAAAGGCATTTTGTGTACTGCGTTTTCCGCATAGATATACTTCTGTCACTCGGTACCCAATGAGTACAACACTATCCATTATTGCTGTGAATGTTAATTCCACCTCACACTCCATCAAAAGGAGAAAACCCTACAATATCTGAACATCAAACTCACGGGCATCACTCTTACTCAGGAAACATACCACTTCGTAGAGGGATCACAAAAATTGAGGGGCCGGGTCATAAAGGTAGTTAGCAGTAGCAGAATGAACTATGCGAGTGGAACTGCACCAGGAGCTTGAAAAAAGCGGTAAGAAGTATGGTCTGGCAGAGGCTATCAATAAACTGCTCCCACACAGAGTTCTCAGACAGTGGACTGATGTTGAGGACCGCATAGCACTTGTAATATTAAACATAATAGACAAAATCTTGATTATAGGTAAAGCATATTCCCCAAACACATCAACAACATTTATGGTCTTAGCTGGCTAGGTTAGAAACTGGATTTGAGAGAACACAGTTAATTATCAGTAGAGATTGAAATCTGGCATTGGATCCGGTCCTTGATAGGTCAGGATGCGCAGAACCATGTGACGGCACTTATCGAGCACGTCTGTGGGACATGATGAATGATCTCGCAAAATTGGGAAGACCAACGTTTATTGCACCCCTCCAACAGACACCATACGTTTCACTCATGTCCACATGGCACGCAATGCAATTTTGTTCCTTACTAGAGGGACGATTAACGTCCAAGGTTGCACCAAGTGATGTACTGGAGGGTGAACTAATGGACCACAACCCAGTGCCATTGGGACTTACTGCACCATCACCACCGCCCCAACCAAGCACGTGGATACTTGCTTACACAGCAAGACAAGGATAAACGTAAGCATGTCTGTACATATTATGTCGATAACAGAGTTCCTGTATCCTTCGTGGGTACTCTCCGGGCTGCACAGAGGCCAGATCGTAAGGCCTCCTGCAATGGAAGAATGCCCAACCCACACTGCAGAACAACATCAAGGGTTTGAATGAATGATATTTACAAGGTCCTTCCCTTTCAAGCAGGCAATTGTTGGTAACAGCTAAGGACCACCTTAATTCCTTCTTCACGAAGGTGGCAGAGTGAGCATTGGTAAAACTGTATAGACCTGATCAAGGGAAACAACGAGGAGACATTTAGCAGACCAATGACACCTCAGGGAGCCACAGGTGCCTGGTTATTGACACGCCCCATTAATATCATTGAGCGTCTTATCGCCTCGCATGAGTCGCTTTATGATTCCACCATTCGGCTACCTACCACGAGGAAGAGGAGCTTCTTCTACCACTGATTCTCACAGTCACGGAGAAGGCGGATGCTTCTTAGGCCAGGCCGACCTTAGGCTCAAAGGGACAGGATTGCTTTCAGGGAACCCCTCATTGTACCACTCTTACTTAGGATTTTCCAAGAAGCTAAAAATACGGGCTCCGTGAGAACCTCATCCAACAAAGCTGCTATTACCCTTCTACCCATGGAGGGAAGGGGCCCTTTAGATTGCACTAATTAGCGCCCAATATCTTCAAGACAAAGAGGTACCGGCAAAAAGTTGTGGCAAGCAGACTGCCTACACGTTAGTCCACGAATCCCAACTTGGCTTCGTTCTGAGGAGGTCATCTTCGAACCACAGTAGGATGCTTGCTCATCTTACAAGGCACATGAATGATTCCCCCATCACAGGCCTCTGCCATCTCGCTTGATGCAAATAAGGCATTTTTATTGGGTGGAATTAAAATACTGACCAGAGCCAGACTGTGCTGGCTATATGAATCGTTTGCTGACATTAATTGTGGGGGGTTTCTATCTTGAACAATACCCATCAAAAGAGGCGCACAGCAAGGATATTGGTCACCTCTCCTATTGTTAATGGTCTTACACCCAGTTTCTCCAACCCAAGCTAATCCAAGCTAATACAGATACTGGCCAGGTCAAATTCTTTTTTTCTATGCAGTTGATATTCTGCTCATGCTGACCAACCGTGGTGTGCTGATACCCGCAGCAATAGAGGATTAGTGAAGATGGTTGAGAATAATCTGTCACTTTTAATAACTCAAACCAAACAAAACTTTATAAAAAGAGGAAAGTTAGACATTACTTTACGAGGCAGAGTACAGACTTTCAAAATGATCACTGCACCCTGATTTAACTATGTCTTTGGGACGCAACTACTCCAGATACCAAAGTGACTGTTAACTCAAATTAACCTAAATTTTAGACCTTATATTTGGCGTGGACAAAATCCAAGGCTGAAATCATCAAAATTGTGAGCTCACAAGACAGCAGGAGGAGTAAGATACCTGATACGATGATTTATAGCCTGGCATGTCAATTATCACAACTAGTATATTAATTTCAAAGTTCTAAAGATGCTCCTACGTGTGTTCCTATAGACTGCAGGCTCTAGGTATGCCTGCCATCAGTGTTAATAGTCTAGCTTCTCAGTTCTACCCAATTAGAAGTAGACAAGGCAATGTTTATAGCTTGGAGCACGGCTCACAGGTTATTCTGAACATGCGCACTTATCCAAAGGAAATTCCCCATTTGGCATAATGCGGTTATTTTACTGGAGTCAACTTGAACAAGAAAGGCCAGAAGGCAGTAAAAAAGGCCAATCCTTGCATCACAACCTTCCTGCTACTATCAATGTCAATCCTTCATGGTCTTGCGAGCAGACGGTAGTCATACTCGTAAAGGAAGCGTACAGATGGTGTACCCATGCACACTATTGGTAAAGAAGCCACATAACATGGGAGTCCTGTTAGAAGGGGATCAGTATTCAACACCACAAGGTCATGTAATGGCCAGGATGCACCTCACCACCTACACCAAATGTGGAATCCTCACTTTTCCAAGACTTTTTCACCTATAACCAGCGCTACTATGGTGGTCACTACACGGCAGGACTACTTCAATTCCATCCATATAGTGGTAAAAAAAACAAAAAGTATCAAAGCACACCCCAGAGATTTCATAACCATACTCCCTAGCTCATACTCAAAGCGAAACGCTGTGCTCATATCATGTCCACCTTCAAGGTGCAACACATCATAGCATCTAGTTAAAGAATGGTCCCATTCCATAATATTCTAACTCGCTGACATGATGTTCGCTACCCCACTGCGGACAACTTTCAAAGACCTTCAGTCTTTACCGGCCCGTCAGCAGCTTTAGGTCAGCTACTGACTGTCTCACCTCCATGCAATACAGG
The DNA here is from genome assembly GCF_031143425.1 of Pleurodeles waltl. NCBI lineage: Eukaryota > Metazoa > Chordata > Amphibia > Caudata > Salamandridae > Pleurodeles > Pleurodeles waltl. Next base: position 72,900,065 of record NC_090442.1, on the reverse strand, counting down.
TACGTTTCGGAGGTAGGCCACTCCACGTGCAAGGATTTTCACTGTGCTACACCAGCAAACTAAAGGCTTAAAAAAGATTTTCTGAACTTTCTGAAAAACTTGAAGCCCCACATCTTTCACTCAAACTAAATTTCTACCTTTTTTTAAGGCTAAGCTGTTGGTAGGACGGAAGACCCACCTGATGACGACTTCATACGCATCGATTTTGGCCCCCAGAGTCTTGTTGGCCAACACGCCGCCATTGCCCACGATGATGCACCGCCGGCAGTTCAGGCTAAGTTGAGGAGAAAAGGAAAATATTGGTGTGACGGCGTGAGCGACAGGAAAAAGGGAAAGCAAAGTAACACACACAGAAAGGCAGGTAAATGAAATGCAGATGAAAAGAATGTCGGTTCACTCAAAAATGAATAGAAACAGAACAAAAAACTATTTATTAAAAGGAATACAAGTGAAAAAAAAGCAAATCTCTGAAATTAAGACAAATCACTAAAATGCCTGAAACATTAGAAAATTGGAAATGCTATTTCATTCACTCATTGGTACATACCTGCTTCAGTTTCATGTTAGATGGTAAAATTACAATCCAAGGTTTTTTCTGTATTCAAGAACTCTTGTTTTATTTTTAATCGGTAATGGAACTGTACAAGTAAAACACTAGTCAGGAGTACTAGTCAGAATTACACTACAGTCTGCGGTTCATTTTGAGAATAGTTTGACCTGTATACTAATCGCAGAACTTGTTCAGAAAACTCTACAGTTTTATATCAACAGTTGCACTTACTTAGCAAGAGCTAAAAGTATAAATTAAGAGTTAAACCTATGCAGTGATGAACAATAATAGTTGAAACTATATAGTGGAAGGAATACTGTACAGTAACATTTCCTACTTATTATTATATGTAATTATATAGTAACAACCTAGCAAATATGGTCCTTGTACAATTAAAATTGCACTTAAACAGTACATGCTGTACTGATACAGTACTTCTATTTCTATAGTAAAAGTAGTACTTACATAATAAAAAATAAAAAAAATGATGGTGAAGAGGCAAAAAAAAACATTCACATTACCAAATACATTCCAAATGTTATAATGACATGAATGGCTAACAGCCCAACACACCTGCTCTTTCACAGAAATATTACAGTCACTCTTAGTTCACAATTATTCCATAATGAAATGCATACACAATTTATATACACACATTTACTAACTGATGCAATTTTACAAGACCAACAAGACTAAACAAAAGAGTATGGATGCCTCTTACCAATTTTTGCGGATTTAGTGGTCCCTTTCTCAGGACTTTGGTTATCACCTGGGAACCCTGTGGTGCTTTCTTCTCGAGGGTGGGATGCATTGCCCCCTCCCACCCGCTGTAAGCTGTGCAGGAAAAAAATAGAATGGTAATGAAAAGATTTCAATGCCATTTTATTTTTTCCCCACAGCGAGCACCAGCCCAGAAACATGCTGGGCGTGTTCACTGCTGTCGGCAGCAGAGGACTGGAGCGGTCCCCGGTAGGGACGCTCCAAAGTGCGCATGCCACTTTAGCCGCCGGCCAAAGTTACATGTGCACTTTGAAGCTCTCCACTCAGCTGTCTAAGACAGCTGGGTGGAGACCAGACACAGGTCTGAAGGAACGTTCAGCTAGGACGCTCCATCAAATCCAGGCGCTTCTTTCATGTTGGTTAACAGCATGAGAGCAGCGTCTGCATTGGTTAGGGGAGCTCTTCCGGCATCGGACAGCAAAAACACACGGAGGAGGACGTGCAGTCCGTGGGTAAGTGGCTTTCTTATTTATTTATTTTTTAAATGTGTAATGTTTGTGCAATGCATGTGTGTAATGTATGTATGTGTGTAGTGCATGTAAGTGTGTAGTGCATGTAAATGTAGTGTTTGTGTTATAGTTAGTGTTATCTGGGCTTTAGGACGGAAGGGTGGTTCACTTTGGGGTTTTGGGAGCGGGATGTTTTTTAAATGTAATTTAAAAAAAAAAAATCAAAGTGGCGGACATTTGAATTTTGTCATTGACTTTCAATACGGACCAGTCATATCCATCTCTACCTTGACTCAGCTGGTCCTCTCTTGGTCTATTCCATAGCTTCTGGAACGACAGGCAGCTTAGGGCTGGGATGATGCCCACCCCAGACACGCACACAAGCACGTTGAGGGAGGAAGGCCCTTAAAGACGGTGTCTCAGGGAACACAATATTGGTTTAGTTTGGTACCAGGAGGAAGTAAATAGGCAGCACACCAATCTAACATCCAGGAAGCACTCTTTAGGTCCAGCAGGATCTTTACAGTACTGTCTACAAAGGGCAAGTACTTTGTCAAGCAAACCTACCCTCGGGCCCGGCTCCCATCAGCAGTCAGCCTTTCAAGGAAGGGGGCGTGTACGTGGCAAAGTGGGCAAACTAGCTGAAGGTGAATAACTGTGTTTTGAGATGCCTACAGGACATCACAAGTCCTCCTTGGTTTCAGTGGTCTACCCGTCTAGAGTGGAGTTCCAATCCTGTAGGCGTGCATTTGTCAGGTAGGAATCCCTTTCCCATGTTTTCTCAATTTCAGCCCACACTTGGCGGGGGCTGAGGCACAGGTATGGGGAATGCATGGGTTTTACCCAGGTGGAGTGGGAGTGGTCTATAGTCCACACATTCAGGGGTACCATAAAATGATATGACTCAGTTACAGCCATCTTGTCTACACTGGGCTTCAGAATTCGTGGAGGAGATGTTGTTAAATGGGGCGCTTTCTGTGACAGCTGGTTGATGAAGGGGGAGGCACATGGGAAAGGCAAAATATCTTCTCTGATGGCAGAACTCAAGGATCCCTCCCTCTCTGGTTTAATCTCCTTTCTCTCGGTTCCAGGCCAGGTCACTTTCTATTAGCGTCCTGGGAAAGTCTGTAATTACTGGGAAGTAGTCTGCTGCTTACCTGAGCGGGCGGGGGGGGCGGAGACCACCCTAATACTACTGACTCCAAATGGGAAGACTTATATAACCCTCTTCAGCACTTGTATCTCTAGAGATTGTAAAGTCGATCAGTCAACACTTGTTTGTGAGGGAGAGAGGGTGGAGGGGGCTAAAGACACACCAAATTACACTTACAACACTCAGGGCCCAGTAAGAACTATAATTCCAAAGGCAAAAGGACCTGGTTAGTAAATTAAGAAAGTTATTGTTACGATATGCACAAATAGCCTATTAGTGTTGTCATCATGTGGCGCTGTGATACAACCCCATACATATTTAGAGCTTTTGCGCAACAAACACTAGATCTTACAATAACATTGACTCCTCTGGGCACTGTTTCCTATGGGAAAGTGTCCTGCTGTTCTGGGAAACTTATTTCTGCAATGTTTGTAAACACATCTCAGCCAATAGAGAAGAGTCGTTTGACATGAAGATACAAAGGACACATTTCCAAATGATATGCCTTCCCTCTGCTCGAGTGGCTCTGGGTGCAAAGCTGTGTTACTCAGGGGCGGCTGATCCCACTGCTGAGGTTTTCACAGCAGTAGCGCATGTGAAAAAATAAAGTCTATTCTCTTCAGATTCTATGGTTTTACACATTAAGGCACACCGGACTCTCACCTTGTCCTTCCATGTCTTGAGAGAACACAAATCAAACCTAATTTCCCACGCAAATTAATTTTGTTATAAGTTATAAAGACAAAAAGTGGTCAACAATCTATTAACAAGTAAAATCATAGAATCTTTAGCGAGAGTATTTTCACACCACTGTAATGCTGTTGCCCATAAATCCACACCATAAACATGGGTCTGTGCCTTGTCAGTTTCATCCAAGGGTAACTCTGTCACCAAAAACACACTTTGCCATCTCTACCGACTCCGAGGTACACTTCATTCACTTCAGCCTCAGGAATGATCCTTCTCAAAGCAGTGTCCTCATGATGCATCGACTACTGCAATGATAGTTATACAGGTTTCCCCACCAAACCACTAAGCAAGTAGGACAAACAACCACACATCACATTTATAGATTAAAAGATTTGGACCATGTCAACCTTATCGTAAAACCCCTCCACTGACTATCAAGCAAGAGATGATTTAAAAAACTCTGTCTGGGAGAAAGAAAATAAATCACTGCATGTACAGCCACAGACAGGCGACCTTTCTAAATTATTCATCCTACACTGCCCATCCAGAAGCCTATGGTCAGTCCATACCACAAGCTGAAATGGTTTGGGGGAAGCTCTCTGCACCTTCAAGGCTCCGCTCTCTGTTCCCTCGTAAACTCTGCCCCAATTAATCTCCGCAATGATCCAGACACGGTCTCTTATAGTAAGCCACTGAAGATCCAACTCATCTTCCAACCATTTATTCCTGTTTGACTAAACCCAGTTATCTTCTTCCCCTTCTCCCAGGATGTCCATCATGATCTGCAGCATCCCTTGCTCATGTGAGTGAGTTACAAGAATATAACAAATGAAGAACAATTAAAGCACACATTCACTACATACTCAAGGAAGGGAGTATCTGAAGTTAGAGTGAAACAGCCATACATTACGGGGAGGCCCAGAGGGAAGACTCCCCACTTCCACCCAATCTGGGTGCAGGTAAAAGGGCATGCACCTCCGATTCAAAGTGCTAGTATGTAACCAGGCAAAGTTATAGAGCAGGTTTCTGTGGCAGGAAATCAGGAAGGAGGAAGAGTTATAATAATACACAAACTGTCCTTGGGCATCAACAACACAGCTGGAATAGCAGTGAAAGCACTGGCATTTAAATACTAACAATACTGGGCATTAGCTGCTGTTCACAAACAGACGGTGGTGTGAGGAAGGCATGTAAAGCATGTTCCCAGTCACTATACTGATGTAACCGCGCAACTCCAAGAATGCTAAAAGCTTGAGATATTTACAGACCTACCATGAGATAAAAATACTGCCTGGTATGAGGTATTACATAAGAAATGGGTTATTTATCTGTAGCAACAGCTTCACACCTTGGCACTCTTTTGGATGCACATGCTGTGTATTTTCCATCATCTATTGACTACATCTAGAATTGTGGGGCGATTTTATAAGTTTTTACTTTTTACGTCCACCCATAGGTGAAGTCAAAATGACTTTCTATGATGTCGACCGTAAACTCACAATGGCTCAACACGTGACCACCAATTTAGATTTCTGGATCTATTTAGGTGGCACTGACTCCCCTCATTCACCAGAAGGTGGAATGGTTAAGAATGAATTGAGAGAGTCTCAAGCTGGAAAATGGTTGTTACATTAAGTTACCTGTTTCTTTTCGAGCATCGATCTCTTCTGGCTTCACTTCCCTGTCTGCACAACATATGTGGCAGTACTGCCCCCTGTGGAGGGGGGTCTGCACAGTGAGCAGTGCTAAACAAATGCTTCATATTGCCTGACCTTCTTGAAAATCCTTCTGTGACTATATCTACACAGTAATGCTTAGAGAATATGTGTTTTGAGGACCATGTACATGTTATACAAATCGTGTTTAGACAAAGGTTACTGAAACACAAGGGTAGTTCAATTTTTGCAAGTAGAATGTACATTTGGTATTAAAAAAAAAAAGCATAATGGAATGATTTATGCAATCCCCAATGCCATGGTATTCACAATTACTGGTGACCCTCAAACCTTGAGTTTATGTTTTGTTTCCTGCAAATAATCTATGATACCCTTCTCATATCCAGTGTGTAGAGCTTATTCGTCTGAACTGGAAGAGATTTCAAAGAAGGCTGGTAATAGGTTTGTGTGAAACTACTTAACGTATACAGATTAGTTTGCATTATCACCTAGTCTTTGTGTACAAATAAGTTGAGTCACTCAACTGTTAGAGCTTGTACCTCGCTAACAAGTAATTGCAATAAGAAGAACTGCCTTCAATATTAAATGCTCTGTTTGGGCTGTACACTGGCTCAAAAGGCTGCTTCAGAAGACCTGCATAACTAAGTTTAGTTTCCATCTTGGTGCTGGGTTCTCATGTGGTGGGTACTATGTGTGTGTAGTTTATTTCTATAGCACATTCTTAGCTAAAAGGCAGAACAGCACTTTACAGATTCAAAGGAAAGCACAAAGTCAACGAGTGATGAGAGGTAGCTGGTTTGTGAACTAAGTAATGTACTGTGACATGCACCTTCAGATCTTTCGTAAACTGCAGCAGCACTGGGGCAGTTCTGATGGACACAGGATGTTGTTCCAGATTCTGGGTGCATGGATGGAAAAGGCCTGCTGACTTATTTTTTTCTTCTTTTACTCCAGGTAGCCTGCAATCTGCTGGTATCCTGGCTGCAAGTGTGCCCAGAACCACCAGAGATAGTGAGCTTGTCTCTAAAGTAAGCCAGGGAGCTGGTCATGATGTCTTTGTGAATGATCCAGCTGATTTTGAAGATGGTACAGCCAGGCTTGGGAAGCCAACAGAGATCCATCAGTAGTGAAGTGATCATATCGCTTCAGGTGCTAGATGAGACGTACTTTGGCGTGCAGGATGCTCGGTGTCACCATCATCCTGAGAGCACAAGAGCATGATCGGATAATCTGAAGTCGCCTTTCTGAAAGAAACGGTTTCACTTTCTTCAAGAGAAGGAGCTTCTACCAGGCTGTTTTTTGGCAATCTGTTCCTTTAAAGGTGGTTTTGGAGTCCAGGGAGAATCCACGTGATGTGGCAATCAGTTGGAGTTTGAAGCTGTGAAGATTCTTTTCTGAGTTCCTGGTTGACTGTTCTTAGAAAATAACAGGAACCCTGTCTTACCTGGGTTCAGGTTCCAGAAGGCGCTGGACTTTCAGGTCCGTATACTATGCAGCCGGTGTTTAGAAGTTTTGATGTCTGAATCAAAGGAGAATTTCAAGCAGAGTTGAGTATCACCGGCATGAGAGTCCTTGGATCTCACTGTGCTGTCACCTCTGACAGACAATTTGTGAACAATTTGTTTCTAAATGGTGATACTTTGATCTGGTAATACATTCCTACATCACAGCTGGATGTACAGGTATATGGAAGACGCCTTTCACTCAGCAGTGGCCAAATATCCTCCTTCTCTACTAGAGAGATGATCTCTTGCAAAGTAATCAAGAGAAAAGTTTGCATCTTTCGAAATTAGTTTTGAAACTGTAAATTAGTGTTAGGACTTGATTGGGGCTCAGAAAGAGCATGTAGTACACCTCCTATCACTTTCTTTGTGAGGTACTTCTTCTAGTTCATTTTATTTAGAAATAGCTCCTTCATTCCTTGTACTAACAGAGTCATGTGATTCTTCTTGTACTTTTCTCTCTATGGTTTGATTGTTACCAGAGTTGCATGACTGACTTGTCTGCTGTAAGGGATGGCCACTTTAGGAAGTACTTCTGATTCTGTCCTATAGCTGCTTCACGTTATGATGAGTCATCTACGTCTTGTTGTAGGGGATCTGGCATTATACTCCCTTCCTTTACTTTTCCCACTAAAGGTGTGTGTCTGTGTATTGATTTCCATTGTGCTGAAGGCTGATAACCAGGTTGCTGTGGTGTTCGAGGTACAGAAGTTTGTCGTGTTCGCCATCCTCTGTTACTGGGTTCTGCTGTTTGGTGCAATAGTTTGCATTTCTTTTCTTTCTATGGTGTCACTGCTTTGGATGTTGCTGGTTATGAGACGGCCCCTCCTCCTCTGCGTCACAATGTAGGTCAAACCTGATTTTTGTGTTGGCTGTGGCATAAGGTTTGAGTAAGAGTCAATAAGTCCCTTCTTCTTCTAGTTGTACACCATAAGGATCTGCAGCCCTCTGGATAACTCCATGATCTATGGTCAAGACATCTCAGGAGGATGCTCTTGGCTGATATAGTTCTCCTGGAGAATCCATTCTGTATTTTACCATGTTCAATCTTCATCTTCCACGTGATGTGTATTTCTGTTCCCGCTTGATGGAAAAGATCTTCCTCCTTACCTCCACGACACCCATGGACGTTCTGTGTGTATCATCTTCATTGTCCTCTTTGTTTACTACTGTTTGTGTCCTCTCTCTGTCTTTCTATTCCTAATGGTCTAGACTCTCCAAGCTTTTGAAGAGCATCATCAAAAGCCTGTTTTTAATTAACTAAAAAGACTGTTTCTAGTTCATGTGTTTGTTCTTCTTTTAGCTGGTGGATGTCTTCGAGGGGTTTTCAGCCAGCCTCTTGAGCACGCCTCTTTGGTTCGACAGCCTTTAGTAATTTTTCAGAGTCGACCAACTTTGAAATCTTTTCCTTAGGAGTTTGAGTTCAGTCAGTTTTTTAAATAAGATCATGCTCTCAAGGAGATTTGATGTATTTTGGTCTGTCCCTCTCAGTGTCCACTGTTTTTGACCAGGAGGGATCTTTGTGTTTTATTGGCAGTTCGAGGTGGGAAGGTATAAACTTCAAGAGCTTCTCTTTGGGCTTGAATACCAGAGTCTTTTTAGCTTTGGAAAAGCGATTAGTACGAGGCACTGGGGCCTGGAGTCTCTTGGGGCTTATATTTTCTTCTGGAAGTGACTCAAGAACTTACACATTATGTATAACAATCTCTTCCACATAAGTCGCTCTACAACCGCCTCCAAATGCTCACCTTCAGGAAGCTCCAATTCTGTCATACAAGGATCATGTTTTTTAGGATTTGGAACTGTACTTCCTGAAAGCGGCACCAAAGAGACGCAGGGAAAAGAAACCACTAAACTGTTTTTCTCTGACCTTTTAGAAATCTACAGAAAAAAACTGTCTCCTCAACATCGATAGTGACTTTTGGGTGACGCCATCATTTTTCGGTGGTCTCTCCCGGTGTTTTCTGCAACTTGATACTGAATTTTTGGTGAAACTGTTGGAGCGCTTTCTCTTGCTTCTGAACCCATCGCTGTAACAGAGTCTACAATGGTGGTCCTTATGTGCTTATGGTCAACGTCACATTAAGTCGTTATGATTCTAACTACGGATGCTGCACAAAGTAAAAAACGTATAAAATATTAGGTACAATTCTACACTCAACCACTGGATGACAGAATAATGCTCAGCTCTCATGTGGGGAACACCTTGGGTACTTACAGCCCTAACGTCAGGTAATACACAGCCTTCTCTGGAGCATTATACAAACCTCATCTCTCAGGGTGGGGAATTCTTTGGTCATTCACATACTTACCATGCGATAATGTACAGCCCGGTGCGGGGCATTATATAAACTGTACCTCTCAGAGTGGGGAATGTTTTGGTTATCTACATACGTACCATGCGATAATGTACAGCCCCTGGTGGGGCATTATATAATCCGCATATCTCAGAATGGGGAATGCTTTGGTTGGTTACATACTTACTGATCTTATGAAAGAGCACCTCTGCTTGGGACCACAGCTGGTGGCCAGCAGAACTCGGACCAACACGCACACCTAAAGACCATGCACGCAACCTAGGCATCATCCTTGACAACAAACTGACCATGAAGCGCCAAGTCAACACAGTCACCTCCCTCCTGCTTCCACACCCTTTGCATTCTCCTCAGAATCTTTAGACAGATCCCAGTCAACACCAGAAAAACCGCAACCCAGGCTCTCATCTTCAGCTGCCTCGGAAACGGTAACACTTTCTATTCAGGCATCTCCTCCCAGCTCCTCAAAAGACTCCACTCCCCACACACACACACTTTTTGCCTGACTTGACTGAGAATGTGCTGGGACCCTGCTAACCAGGCCCCAGAACCAGTGTTCTTTCACTACAAATGTACCATTGTTTCCACAATTGGCACACCCCTGGCACACAGATAAGTCCCTTGTAAAAGGTACCAGTGGTACGAAGGGGCCTGTGACCAGGGAAGGTCCCTAAGGGCTGCAGCATGTGTTGTGCCACCCTAAGGGACCCCTCACCTAATACATGCACCCTGCCATTGTAGATTGGATTTTTCTCCCCACCAATACACACAAAGTCGACATGGCATCCCCCTAAGGATGCCATGCACACAAAATACTGCCTGTGGCATAGGTAAGTCACCCTTCTAGCAGGCTTTAAAGCCCTAAGGCAGGGTGCACTATACCACAGGTGAGGGCATAGCTGCATGAGCAATATGCCCCTACACTGTCTAAGTCTATTCTTAGACATTGTAAGTACAGTGTGGCCATATTAAGTATATGGTCTGGGAGTTTGTCAAAACAAACTCCACAGTTCCATAATGGCTACAATGAATATTTGGAGGTTTGGTATCAACCTTCTCAGAATAATAAACCCACACTGATGCCAGTGTTGGATTTATTACAAAATGCACACAGAGGGCATCTTAGAGATGCCCCCTGTCTTTACCCAATCCTTCAGTGTATGACTGACTGGTCTGTGCCAGCCTGCCACTGAGAGATGAGTTTCTGACCCCCCTGGGGTGAGAGCCTTTGTGCTCTCTGGGGGGGGGGGGGACAGAAATAAAGCCTGCACTGGGTGGAGGTGCTTCACACCTCCCCCCTGTAGGAACTGTAACACCTGGTGGTGAGCCTCACAGGCTCAGGGCTGGTGTTACAATGCCCCCAGGGCACTCCAGCCAGTGGAGATGCCCGCCCACTGGACGAGCCCCCACTTTTGGCAGCAAGTCCAGAGGGATAATGAGAAAAACAAGGAGGAGTCACCCCTTCAGCCAGGTCCACCCCTAAGGTGACCAGAGCTGAAGTGACCTCCTCCTTGAGAAATCCTCCATCTTGCTTTGGAGGATTAGGACTGATAGGGATGTGCTGCCCTTCCCAGAGGGAGGGGGCCCAAGGAGGGTGTAGCCACCCTCAGGGACAGTAGCCATCGGCTACTTCCCTCTAACCCTAACACACCCCTAAATTTAGTATTTAGGGGCGACCCTGAACCCAGGACTTCAGATTCCTGACAACCTACAAAGGAGAAGGAATACCTAGCTGAAAAACCCTTCAGAAAAGAAGGAAGACGACAACTGCTTTGGCCCCAGCCCTACCGGCCTGTCTCCAACTTCAGAGAACCCGCACCAGCGACACATCCTGCGGGTCCAGCAACCTCTGCTGACTCAGAGGACTGCCCTGCAACTACAAAGGATCAAGAACTCCCGTGGACAGCGGACTTGTCCAACCAAAGAAAGAAAAAAACGTCTTTAAAGGGACTTTCACCTCACTCCAGAAGCGTGAATCCCCACCACTCTGCACCCGACACCCCTGGCCCGTGTCCAGAGAAACCAACGACCCAGAGAGGATCCCCAGATGAATCTGACAACGTGTCCACCCTGGGCTGACCTCTCAGCACCCCCATCACAAAGCCTGCAGAGGGAATCACGAGGACCCCCTGACCACGACAGCCCAAGACAAAGCTATCAGATGCCTGGAGAAGCACTGCACCCGCAGCCCCCAGGCCCGTGAGAAACCGACCACCAGTGCAGCAGTGACCAGCAGGCGGTCCTCACCCTTGCCCAGTCAGTGGCTGGCCCGAGAAGCCCACCTGTGCCCTGCCTGCAACGTCAAAGTGACCCCAGGGTCCCTCCATTGAATCCTATTGCAAACCCGACGCCCTGTTTGCCCACTGCACCTTGCCGCCCCTGTGCCGCTGAGGGTGTGTTTTGTGTGCCTAGTTCCGGCCCCCCAGTGCTCTACTAAACCCCCCTGTTCTGTCCCCCCCGAGGACACAGGTACGTACCTGCCAATAGACCAGAACCGGAGCACCTCGTCTCCATAGGCGCCCATGTTATTTTGGCTCCACTTTGACCCCTGCAACTGACGATCCCTTTGTTGCTGGTGCTGGGTGTTTGGGGTTGACTTGAACTCCCAACGGTGGGCTACCTATGCCCCCAAGACTGAACTTGTAAGTGCTTTATTTACCTTTTAAACAAACTGTACTTACCTCCCCCAGGAACTGTTAAATTTTGCACGGTGTCCACTTTTAAAATAGCTTATTGCCATTTTATCAAAAACTGTGTACATTACTGTTTTGGTTCAAAGTTCTAACTATACCTATGCCAAGTACCTTACATTTAATGTAATTACCTGCAATTTGAATATTGTGATTCTAGAAATAAATTAAGAAAGAATATTTTTCTATATAAAAACCTATTGGTCCGGATTTAAGTCATTGAGTGTGTGTTTTCACTCATTGCACGTGTGTGTACAACAAATGCTTAACACTAACCTCTGATAAGCCTAACCACTCGACCACACTACCACAAATAGAGCATTAGAATGATCTATTATTGCCTCTGTCAAGCCTCTTGTGGAACCCCCTGGACTCTGTGCACAATATATCCCATTTTGATATAGTATATACAGAGCCACCTTCCTACACATACTCATCCTAGACCTCCCCAAACGGACCCACATCACCCCCACCTCAAACTTCCACTCTCTCCCCATCCAAAAGAGATGCCAGGTCAAGATCCGTATGCATGCCTACTAAGTTCTACACAATCAAGGACCGTCCTACATCAATTATCAAATGAACTTCCATCTACCCTCAAGACAACCGCGCTCCTCCCTTGCCATCGCGCACATTTGTCGCAGCCGCAGCGGGGGACGCTCCTTCAGCGCTGCCAAGACCTGGAACAACCTGCCCCCACCTTTGTACAGCACCCTCCCTAGCAGGCTTCAGAACTCAAGATCTGTCTTTTCGACAGAGACTTGGCACCCTCAGCACCCTGATACCCCTATGGGTGAGAATGCTGAGCTTTACAAATGCTGAATGATTGATTGATACGTACCATGCAATAACGTAGAGCCTGGCAAGGGACATCATCTAAATTGCATCTCTCAGGGTGGGGAATACATTGGCTATTTACATGTGTATCATGCGATAGTACAGCCTGGTACGGGGCATTATATAAACCACATTTCTGAAGGTGGGGAATGTTTTTGGTTATTTACATACGTACCATGAGATAATCTACAGTCCTGCGTGAGGCATCATACAAGACGCATCTTTCAAGAATAATTTGGTTGTTTCCCATATCAGGACAGCACTCTCTATGTAGTTCAGGTGCCAGGGCAGCCCCAGGATCACGTGACATCGATTTCCAAGAAGCTGAAATCCTCACGAGGGGAGGACTCTGTGGCACAGAATCAATCTACAACTTTCTGAGGACAAACTATTTATAAAGTATTGTTTACAGATGAAAGCCGGTACCAAATGTGAAATTTGCTTGTGTTTACTTGTATGGTACTATTTGGAGTTGTTTCTGTTTTTGCTTCATGTTCCGCATTTCACTTTGCATATTTTCATCTAAATTAAGATTTGTTTGTGTACGAGGTAAAAACAAAAACGTCCACTTTATACACTACATTCCTCTGTGCGTGACCCACCCCAGCTTGGAAGGGCAAGCCCTACATATGGGGCAAGTCAACACTTGCAAAATTTAGGCTCAAATTCTCTGACGAGAATGTTCCTTGCTGCACAGGGGTGTAATTAATTGGTGTTAGAGAAAGGGGGGTGGGGTGGTGTGGCTGGACTGGGTGCAAGCGGAATGTTTGTGTTGTGTTACAGATATGTGCACAGCACACATTCTGTCATTTGTGGGGGCAGCACGTGTCATATGGGACCCCTTCACATCCCCTTGGGGATCAGGAGGTGCCCCCCAGGCCCCCTTATACCTGGTTCTTTTTTCAGGAAACAAGGTTCGCCCCTGCCTGGCATCCTAGAATAGCTGTCACAACAAACGTTTTCAGTTGTTGCCAGTCAGACTGCCGGGATCCTCAAATGCTGATCTGGCACTGGGCGAGGGGGGAAGGAGACCCCACTTACAGAGGGATTTTATTGTCTTTCAAATGAATTATCAAAGGAGTTATTCAGGATCCATGCCGACGAATAATCCGAGGACAGAAAGTGAAGTTGTACAGAAGTCACTCTTTCATTAACCCTTCAAAATATGCCAAAGTATTTTTGTAAGATTATTCTCAAAATACTACAGAAGAGATTTTCACCAAAGCAAAGTCTAAATGAAGTTCTAGCATCAACCTAAGTTTGAGGTAACTCTATCCAACAGGAACTGCAGCAGGTGAGAGCCAAAAATTGCTTTGAAAGTTACCAGTGAAAATGTGATTTTCTGAATGCCCATTTACCCTCTCCCCTGCTACAAGATGGAGTAGGAATAACATTTCACAAGCTGTAGCTTATCCACTTGTGCAGAAGGGTCGACAAGCGTCAAACCTAAAAGCAAGACAGAAAGGATCTTTCAATGGAAAGTGAGACAACCGTAACTACTGAGTTACTATAGCTGGCTCATCTATATGCATCTACACACATGTATAACATATATATGTTACATATAACCTGCACCTCTGTAGTAGCTAAGGTTGACACTTCACTTTGGCCTCTCCTTGTGCACCAAACTTCGAGCCGGGGACTGTGGGGAGGGTTACGGACGCCATGATGGATCCACCATGACGGTGACTGTGAAACCCACCAAAGACCCCAAAACCTGCATGTCAAACCGCCCTATCGCCCCCCCACCCCCCCTTAACCTCCATTACAGGCGAGGGTTGTTCATGGCCGCCCAACAACCAGTAAGATAGGATTGGCCATAAATGTAATTAGCATTGCCACAAGGGAACATGTACCGATGGCCCTTGTCTCGCTTGAGGCAGACAATGCCTTTGATAGAGGCGATTGGTGCATTATAGGATGAGGATTAGCGAGAAGAACTTTAGACCCCACGACTGCTTTCATCTTACTTAACTATGTCCAACCGGTTGCCGTATTATAATCGATGGTGAACTTTCCCAACAAGTACGCCTTGGCAGAGGCACGATGCAAGGGTGCCATCTTTCACTCTGATATTTGTCCTGATGACGGGGCCTCTGATTCAACACGTATACAATGATGAATCGATAAAAGGGACCTTTGCCAATAACGAGGTTTATAAGATGGCTCTAACTGCAGATGACAATCTCTGAGTTTTGGCCTCCTCAGTAACTTCTATCATAGCCTTTATCACTGAGCTCAACAAATTTTCAAAGGTGCCCGGGTTCAAATGTAACTATAAGAAGCCCCAAGGAATGGGAGTGGCTAACCCCTTATGTATATCTCACCAGTCTAATCGTAGTAGGGGGGTCTGAATATTCCAAAAATTGCATTTTTTATAAGGGGTGGTTGGGGGCAGATCCCTAAACATTAAGAAGCCCTCCTCAGGTGCAATGATCCCCCATTGCTAGATACAGCCTTCAAAGTCCTGTGTAGATGACTGTGGGAAAGTACTCTCTTTCTTAGCATGGTTACCACCATTTTCTGCCTGTTGTCAGTGTGTTTGACTGTGTTCACTGGGATCCTCCTAACCAGGACCCCAATGATTATTCTCTCTCACTTCAAACTTGGTTACTTGAACCATTTACACCCCACATTTGGCATACTGGTGCCCCCAAGTAAGTCCCTAGTATGTGGTACCCAGGGCACTGGGTTATCAGGGGATCCCCATGGGCTGCAGCATGTATTATGCCACCCATGGGGAGACCATGCAAAGTGTGTCTGCAGGCCTGCCATTGCACCCTGCGTGAAAGTGTGCATGCACCCTTTTCACTATGGGTCACTGCACCAGGTCACTATAACTCACTCCTATGGTAGGCCCTCCTAGCCCAGAGGGCAAAGTACAAGTACCTGTGTGTGAGGGCACCTCTGCCGAGCAGAGGTGCCCCTACAAACTCCAGTTCCATTTTCCTGGACTTCATGAGTGCGGGCACGCCATTATAAGCGTGTACTGGACATAGTCACTACCTATGTCCAGCTACTTAATGGTAACTCCGAACCTAGGCATGTTTGGTGTCAAACATTTCAGAATCATACCCCAATACTGTTGCCAGTATTGGAAGTATAATCCCATACACTCTGGGGGTTCCTTAGAGTTCCTTCCAGCCTTCTGGGGTTTTCCAGGCAGCCCAAGCTGCTGCCACCCTTCAGGCAGGTTTCTGTCCTCCTGCTGCTTGAACAGATTTCCTTTGGGAGAGGGGGGTAACACCTTCTTCCTTTGGAAATAGGTGTTACATGGTTTGGAAGGGGTAGCCTCCCCAAGCCATTGGTACGCACTGAAGGGCACATTTGGTGCCCTCCGTGCATAAACCAGTCTACACCAGTCCAGGGACCCCCCAGTCCCTGATCTGGCACAAAACTGGGCAAAGGAAAGGGGAATGACAATTCCCCTGTCCATCACCACCCCAGGGGTGGTTCCCAGAGCTCCTTCAGAGGGTCCTTGGGTTCTGCCATCTTGAATTAAAGGTTGGCAGGGACTTCTGGGAGCATCCGAGTGGCCAGGTCAGACAAGTGACATCAGAGCCCCCTCCTGATAGGTGGTCACCTGGCTAGGTGACCAATCCCCCTTTCAGGGCTATTTAGGGTCTCTCTTTTTTGGTGGGTCCTCAGATTCGGCTTGCAAGACTCCGGCAGGACTCCCCTGCAACCTCTACTTCGACTTCTAGCTACTGGAACCGTGACTGGACCCTCCAGGAACCGACAATCTGGATCCACGACGAAGATTCTACTTGCACCATTGTTTCCATGGCTCCTTCTAGCTTCTGCAACATTTCCCCGGCTGTGCATCCTCTGAGGGCAACAAGTCTTCAGTCTGCATGAGAAGGAAGAAGGAATCTCCCTTGGAGTGAAGGAGTCACTCCCCTACATCCGCAGGCACCAACTGAAACGATGACCGACTGCGTGGATCTCCTCTCATCCTGAGCTGTATGGATCACAGGTGGTGGTCCAGAGTAGTCCTCTTGGTCCTCTCTGCCAACTGTCCAACTTTGGTGGAGGTACGCCCTTGCCTTCTCACGCAGCACAGTACCCCCATGCACCGTGTCTCTTGCAGCTACCAAGGCTTGTTGGCATCTCTTCCAAGGGATCATCTGGCTCTGTGTAGCCCCAGCCCCCAGCACTCCTTCCTGCGACGCACAGCCCTCTGCGTGCTTCTTGCTTCCCTTTTTGCAACAAAGGTCTTATGCTGGTTCAAACATTTTGTTCCTGGAGCAATCTCATTACATTAGAATTGGGGGGGGTGGGGGTATGAGATGCTTGGTGAGAGGGATCTCACCTAAGAGCAAGGTTTGTCGTTGTTATGGCCTGTCTCCTGTATCCCTCGAAGGTTCTGCTCCCGAAAGGCTGATGACTGTCACTTGTGAAGGCTTCTCTTCTCTCTCCGCTCGCCCAGTTTGATTCTCCCAGTGGAGAGTTAGATTGACACCTCTTGCTGCCTGCCATCGTCTGGAGACATAGCGCCTGCTCTGAAGGAGAGAGACGGACAATCGGCTTGGGCTCCTGATGGAGGGTGGTGGACTCATCTCTGCATGAGGAGACTGCCCAGAAGAAGACGGGCAGCTGCCCGTGCATGGTGGAGGACATGCCAAAAAGAGAGGACTAACACCAGCCAACCCACCAAGACCATGCCAGGCGGTGCTTAGAGTTGTGGTACGCTTCCTGCCGCCGTCATGCATGCCCTCGGTTAAGCTCATTGGTCTCCGCTGTTTCTTGGGCTCTCCCTAGCCATGGTATGATCAGAGCGGTGGCAGGCACAAACCAACTAAGTGACTTAGCAGATCTCGACCCTAGCACGACTGAAGCTGGTCTCCCTTGCTTGTGGTGCTCTGTGCCAGTAAGAAGCGTGACTAACTTCCTCTGGCTGTGGCCGAGAACTGTACTGTGCTGAAGAAAATATGGAACCAAAAGGAGATGAGGAGCCACCGTCCAAGGTTGCCGCTGCAGTGTGGTGACCTGTCACCGTGTGACCTTGGCCCCCTCTGTCCCGTTTCATAGGGTGCCACAATCCAGCAGCACAGAAACCTGGTACCAGCTCTCCAGAGAGCTCCAGTGACCTTGTGTGGGTGATCCCTGCATCTTTGGTTGGACTGGGGGTCTGGACCACATCTTGAACTGTGGCTGGTACTGTGTGAACGTGGCATTCCTTTGGACACGCCATTTTCCACTGAAAGATGCCTCCCCGCAGCTGGGTCGCGGACAGCAGGGCCTTCCAGGTGGCGGGAAGCTCTTGGCGCGCCCTGGGGTTTGCGCGTGCGCACCACCCATGAAGGCGCTCCAGCGTGTACCTCCATTGGGGGGTTTCCCGGGGTACCAGGGCTGCCCAGGCAGGCCCAGCCTGTCACTGGGTCTGAATGAGCGAACTCCAGAGGATTCCAGGGCCTGTGAAATGTCTCACAGGGGGTGACGGGTCATCGCCTGCACCACAGACCGACCACTAACTGATGAGGAAAGCTGACAGGGGGGCAGACAGTGGAATTAATCCACAGCCCCTTCTCCAAGCACAGGCCGGGTGACGGCTGTGAACGTGCCCCTCCTTCCTGCATGTCTGACCTTCTGAGAAGACATCATGAATATTACATGCTGTTACAAGCAGGGCCATGGACCCAGAGCTGGCGTCAAAGAGCACGTGTTGTACTGTGCAGAGCTTGCCCATGCATACGCTGTGCTTACAGACCTTACTGATACATACGCTGTGCTTACAGACCTTACTGATACATACACTGTGCTTACCGACCTTAGCGATGCTTACACTGTGCTTACAGAACTTAGCAATGATTCTATTGTGCTTCCAGACCTTACTGATACATACACTGTGCTTACAGACCTTAGCAATGCTTCTATTGTGCTTCCAGACCTTACTGATACATACGCTGTGCTTACAGACCTTACTGATGCATACGCTGTGCTTACAGACCTTACTGATGCATACGCTGTGCTTACAGACCTTACTGATACATACGCTGTGCTTACAGACCTTACTGATGCATACGCTGTGCTTACAGACCTTACTGATGCATACGCTGTGCTTACAGACCTTACTGATGCATACGCTGTGCTTACAGACCTTACTGATACATACGCTGTGCTTACAGACCTTACTGATACATACGCTGTGCTTACAGACCTTACTGATGCATACGCTGTGCTTACAGACCTTACTGATACATACGCTGTGCTTACAGACCTTAGCGATGCTTACACTGTGCTTACAGACCTTACTGATGCATACGCTGTGCTTACAGACCTTAGCAATGCTTATTCTGTGCAGACCATGCCCATGCATACGCTGTGCTTACAGACCTTACTGATGCATACGCTGTGCTTACAGACCTTAGCAATGCTTATTCTGTGCAGACCATGCCCATGCATACGCTGTGCTTACAGACCTTACTGATACATACGCTGTGCTTACAGACCTTACTGATGCATACGCTGTGCTTACAGACCTTACTGATGCATACGCTGTGCTTACAGACCTTACTGATGCATACGCTGTGCTTACAGACCTTACTGATGCATACGCTGTGCTTACAGACCTTACTGATGCATACGCTGTGCTTACAGACCTTACTGATGCATACGCTGTGCTTACAGACCTTAGCGATGCTTACACTGTGCTTACAGACCTTACTGATGCATACGCTGTGCTTACAGACCTTACTGATGCATACGCTGTGCTTACAGACCTTACTGATGCATACGCTGTGCTTACAGACCTTACTGATACATACGCTGTGCTTACAGACCTTAGCGATGCTTACACTGTGCTTACAGACCTTACTGATACATACGCTGTGCTTACAGACCTTACTGATGCATACGCTGTGCTTACAGACCTTAGCAATGCTTATTCTGTGCAGACCATGCCCATGCATACGCTGTGCTTACAGACCTTACTGATGCATACGCTGTGCTTACAGACCTTAGCAATGCTTATTCTGTGCAGACCATGCCCATGCATACGCTGTGCTTACAGACCTTACTGATACATACACTGTGCTTACAGACCTTACTGATACATACACTGTGCTTACCGACCTTAGCGATGCTTACACTGTGCTTACCGACATTAGCGATGATTCTATTGTGCTTACATACCTTACTGATGCATACGCTGTGCTTACAGACCTTACTGATACATACACTGTGCTTACCGACATTAGCGATGCTTACACTGTGCTTACCGACATTAGCGATGATTCTATTGTGCTTACATACCTTACTGATGCATACGCTGTGCTTACAGACCTTACTGATACATACACTGTGCTTACCGACATTAGCGATGCTTATACTGTGCTTACAGACCTTAGCAATGCTTATACTGTGCTTACAGACCTTAGCAATGCTTCTATTGTGCTTACAGACCTTACTGATACATACGCTGTGCTTACAGCCCGTACTGATACATACACTGTGCTTACAGACCTTACCGATACTTATACTGTACTTACAGACCCTACTGATGCTTATACTGTGCTTACAGACCTTAGCAATGATTATTCTGTGCAGACCATGCCCATGCATACACTGTGCTTACAGTCCTTACTGATACATACACTGTGCTTACAGACCTAACTGATACATACGCTGTGCTTACAGACCTTACTGATACATACACTGTGCTTACAGACCTTAGCTATGCTTATACTGTCCTTACAGACCCTACTGATGCTTATACTGTGCTAACAGACCTTACCAATGCTTACACTGTGCTTACAGACCTTACCTATGCATACACTGTGCTTACAGACGCTATAGATGCTTATGCTGTGCTTACCAACCTTACCCATGCTGATACTATGCTTACAGATCTTACCGATGAATATACTGTCCTTACACACCTTACTGATGCATACATTGTCCTTACACACCTTACTGATGCATACATTGTCCTTACACACCTTACCGAGGCATATACTGTGCGCACAGACCTTACTGATGCTTATACTGTGCTTACAGACCCTACTGATGCTTATACTGTGCTTACAGACCCTACCGATACAGATACTGTGCAGATCTTACCGATGCTTACACTGTGCTTACAGACCTTACCAATGCATACACTGTGCCTTCAGACACTACCGATGCATATACTATGCTTACAGACGGTATAAATGCTTATGCTGTGCTTACCAACCTTACCCATGCTGATACTGGGATTACAGATCTTACTGATGAATATACTGTCCTTACACACCTTACCGATGCTTACACTGTGCTTACAGACCTTACCAATGCATACACTGTGCTTACAGACCTTACCAATGCATACACTATGCTTACAGACCTTACCAATGCATACACTATGCTTACAGACCTTACCAATGCTTACACTGTGCTTACAGACCTTACCTATGCATACACTGTGCTTACAGACGCTATAGATGCTTATGCTGTGCTTACCAACCTTACCCATGCTGATACTGGGATTACAGCTCTTACCGATGAATATACTGTCCTTACACACCTTACCGATGCATACATTGTCCTTACACACCTTACTGATGCATACATTGTCCTTACACACCTTACCGAGGCATATACTGTGCGCACAGACCTTACTGATGCTTATACTGTGCTTACAGACCCTAGTGAGGCTTATACTGTGCTTACAGACCCTACCGATACACATACTGTGCAGACCTTACCGATGCTTACACTGTGCTTACAGACCTTACCAATGCATACACTGTGCTTACAGACACTACTGATGCATATACTGTGCTTACAGACCTTACCAATGCATACACTGTGCTTACAGACACTACCGATGCATATACTATGCTTACAAACACTACCGATGCATATACTATGCTTACAGACGCTATAGATGCTTATGCTGTGCTTACCAACCTTACCCATGCTGATACTGGGATTACAGATTTTACCGATGAATATACTGTCCTTACACACCTTACCGATGCTTACACTGTGCTTACAGACCTTACCGATGCATATACTGTGCGCACAGATCTTACTGATGCATACAGAGTCCTTACAGACCACATGGATACAAAGACTGTGCTGTGCACCCCTAATAGGTGCATGCAATGCCTGCAGAGATGCAGAGTGTAAACTTTTTTGTAGACGCATGGAGAGTAAACACACTGCACAGAACTGGAGAGTGCACACACTGCACAGAACTGGAGAGTGCACACACTGCACAGAACTGGAGAGTGCACACACTGCTCTAGGAAAACCTTGAGTGGGCAGTTAAAGAAGGGTAAATACCTGGAGAGCAGACACACTGATCTGTAGACCTGGAGAGTGCACATAAAGACGTGTAAAGACCTGAAGAGTGCACACACTGCTCAGCAGACCTTGAAAGTGCACACATAAATGTGTAACCACATGAAGAGTGCACACACTGCTCTGTAGACCTGGAGAGTGCACACAAAGATGTGTAACCACATGAAGAGTGCACACACTGCTCAGCAGACCTTGCGAGTGCACACAAAGATGTGTAACCACATGAAGAGTGCACACACTGCTCTGTGGACCTTGCGAGTGCACACAAAGATGTGTAACCACATGAAGAGTGCACACACTGCTCTGTAGACCTTGCGAGTGCACACAAAGATGTGTAACCACATGAAGAGTGCACACTCTGCTCTGCAGAGACCTCGAGGGGTTGCACCTCAGCTAGGCACACTCTGGAGGCATGCTAGTCTCTTGAAGGGGCCCAGTAGTACGTTGTCCTGTGTGATTTGCTTCACTGCACTACAAAGGGGACATGGGCCCTAAGGCATGGCAGAGGGAACTCCACACTGGGCCATAGCCGAAAGCACTAGTCCGGTCCCAGTGGGGCCAGAATTCATCACTGAGAAATCGGTGTTAAAGGGGAGCCAGTACCATTTTTAGGCACTGAATAGCTGACAACACATTCAAGAATCACCTATTTCTGATATTTTTATAATGTCACTTTTGTCAGTTTCTTCAATTTAAGCGAAGTAACACTTGCCAGCCGCCATCTTTGTTCCCCTTCCAATTCTCCGGCACATTTCAAGTTTGGGGGGGGGGTGGTTGGGAGGGATGGTGAGGCAATCTGTTAATGTCTTACTTCATGAGGAGGCATTGGCAGAAGAATTCTGTGCCTTCTTGGTTAGTCTAAGTCTTCGAGGTATGTCCCAAACACCACTGAAGGGTTTATGTGGGACAATCTTATTCCTGATGTGGCGTTATTTAAAACACAATAATTTCAAGCTTTAAGGGAGTCAAAGCTTCTAGGGTGGCCTGGGTTTATCTCTGTGCTAATGCTAAAAATCCGTCACAGATATCCAGATACAAAAAGATATATCATGCATATATATTCTTTTTTTTACAAAAAGGCAACATTTTGCGAAGGGAACATTGAAATAGGGGCATTGAAATAAACACAGGAAAATTCAATTCTTCCAAATTAATCATATATTCGGAGACTAACAAAAGAATAAAGGTGTGTAAAATGAGATTGATAATACATTTTCGTTAATGACGTTTCAGCAAGCCGTAAAATGGTAGCCTTCTTCAGGACACAGAAATATTAACTACATTTACAAGTATGTTTTCCCATAGCTGTAATATTTCTTGTGATTGTGGAAAGACAATCCAGGACACTTGCAAGACTAGTGGTTCAGGACTGAATATGTTCCTGATACTGAAGTTGTCTAATCAAGAAAACGCACATTTACTAATTGAAGAAAGAGAAGACTCTGCATCTTAGATAGTCAAGACAGTAGCTGGTGGTGACACCATGAAAGGGCAGATGGCCAAATGTACAGAGATCGCTATGCACGGGCCATGAAACGTCAAATCAGAGCAGGTCATCTGCTAAAGACATAGATGGAAAAACTACAATGTTCTTATTTACCCTCAGAGAGGACAGTATCGGATAGTGTGCGAACTTCATAGTAGTCCTTAGTGGCCATGGGAATACGTTTGTTGCTTGTCACAGATGACGGAGCGCAATTCTAGCAAAATCATTGCAAGCAAAATAAAGTATATGAAGCGCTATCCCCTCCCTTGAAAAGAAGTGGCGTTTCACAATATCTAAGGATGGAGTTCTCACAAGGTCACCTGTAGGAGGTCCTGCGGGCCCCCTGATGGAGCTGTGGCAGCCTACTGGAAAAATATTTGCTCATGACGCAGCTGTACATCCAAATAGGTTGTGTACACTCCTGTGACATGCTTATTAAGAAGTACTACCCACTGGAATTAGTCCAGGGAAGTGAACTTCCGCTCATGGAATGAAGGGGGTCTCTAGGCAGGGAAGATGCTAGGAGTGTAAAGATTCTGAACTTGTAGGGCGACAGGAGCTAGTCAATGAGAAGATAAAAGAAAAGGAGTCTGCCCTCCCACTCAAGCCTCGCTTTAGCATCTCCAGAATGCCACATGGCTGACGGCTCACCTTCCATTAGACCATACCACCTCCAACAAACTGCACCTCGGACAAACAATCCTCCAACTACCCACACCAGCTTCCAGCAGTCTACACCTCCTGCCAACAGTTCACCCACTGAACCACAGGCCAAGCCTCCCCTCAACAGGGACCAGCTGCCTATAAGTCCCTGCAAGAAACCACACCTCCTCAGACAGTCAATCCTCCAACTACCCACACCGGCTTTCAACAGTCTACACCTCCTGCCAACAGTTCACCCACTGAACCACAGGCCAAGCCTCCCCTCATCAGGGACCAGCTGCCTATCAGGCTAGACGTCCCTGCAAGAAACCACACTTCCTCAGACAGCCAATCCTCCACACCGGCTTCCAGCAGTCTACACCTTCTGCCAACAGTTCACCCACTGAACCACAGGCCAAGCCTCCCCTCAACAGGGACCAGCTGCCTATCAGGCTACACGTCCCTGCAAGAAACCACACCTCCTAAGACAGCAAATCCTCCAACTACCCACACCGGCTTCCAGCAGTCTACACCTCCTGCCAAAGGTTCACCCCACTGAACAATAGGGCAAGCCTCCCCTCAACAGGGACCAGCTGCCTATCAGGCTACACAAACCACACCTCCTCAGACAGTCAATCCTCCAACTACCCACACCGGCTTCCAGCAGTCTACACCTCCTGCCAACAGTTCACCCACTGAACCCCAGGCCAAGCCTCCCCTCATCAGGGACCAGCTGCCTATCAGGCTACACAAACCACACCTCCTCAGACAGTCAATCCTCCAACTACCCACACCGGCTTTCAACAGTCTACACCTTCATCAAACAGTTCACCCCCTGAACCACAGGCCAAGCCTCCCCTCATCAGGGACCAGCTGCCTATCAGGCTACACGTCCCTGCAAGAAACCACACCTCCTCAGACAGTCAATCCTCCAACTACCCACACCGGCTTCCAGCAGTCTACACCTCCTGCCAACAGTTCACCCACTGAACCACAGGCCAAGCCTCCCCTCAACAGGGACCAGCTGCCTATCAGGCTACACGTCTCTGCAAGAAACCACACCTCCTAAAACAGCAAATCCTCTAACTACCCACACCGGCTTCCAGCAGTCTACACCTCCTGCCAAAGGTTCACCCCACTGAACAATAGGGCAAGCCTCCCCTCAACAGGGACCAGCTGCCTATCAGGCTACACAAACCACACCTCCTCAGACAGTCAATCCTCCAACTACCCACACCGGCTTCCAGCAGTCTACACCTCCTGCCAAAAGTTCACCCCACTGAACAATAGGCCAAGCCTCCCCTCATCAGGGACCAGCTGCCTATCAGGCTACACAAACCACACCTCCTCAGACAGTCAATCCTCCAACTACCCACACCGGCTTCCAGCAGTCTACACCTCCTGCCAACAGTTCACCCACTGAACCACAGGCCAAGCCTCCCCTCATCAGGGACCAGCTGCCTATCAGGCTACACAAACCACACCTCCTCAGACAGTCAATCCTCCAACTACCCACACTGGCTTTCAACAGTCTACACCTTCATCAAACAGTTCACCCCCTGAACCACAGGCCAAGCCTCCCCTCATCAGGGACCAGCTGCCTATCAGGCTACACAAACCACACCTCCTCAGACAGTCAATCCTCCAACTACCCACACCGGCTTCCAGCAGTCTACACCTCCTGCCAACAGTTCACCCACTGAACCACAGGCCAAGCCTCCCCTCAACAGGGACCAGCTGCCTATCAGGCTACACGTCACTGCAAGAAACCACACCTCCTCAGACAGTCAATCCTCCAACTACCCACACTGGCTTTCAACAGTCTACACCTTCATCAAACAGTTCACCCCATACTACAATAGGCCAGGCCTCCATCCAATATGGCACAAATGCCTATCAGGCCACACTTCCTTGCAAGAAACCACACGGGCCTCTGCGCATACACGCCTCCTCAGACAGAACCCTCCCAATGGACCTCACCTGCTGGCCAGTATTTTCTCAAAGGAGGTGCCATTTTGTCCTGGTTTGGGATTCTTGATGTATCAGAAGTAGATATCTAAAAACCTAATTTCAGTAAAATCAACTATATTCTATTTTAACTTGGGAACCATATCTCTGTTTGCTTTGATCACTCTGTAGGAAGAGCTCAGTCTGCTCTAAAACACTTTTGAAGGGATTGCTTGTTGCATATGCTGATTTAAGTTCACATTTCTGAAGACAAGGATTAGTGTTTTTAGTTGTTTTTTTCTCTTTTTTTTTTATAACCTGCGTAACACACAAACACCTCACCTACCATATTTGTGCGATACTGGCCAGGAGGCAACCCTCACGCCACCAAACCACACCTCATTCTCAGAGCTGACTTGCTCCCATAGAACATGCCTCCCTCCAACGGACCGTGCCTCCCGCCAGCGGACCGTGCCTCCCTCCAGCAGACAGGGCCATCCTCCGACAGGCCGTACCTCCCTCCGACAGGATCTCGCTCTGATAGGCAGAACCTCACTCCGACAGACTACCTCTTTTTAATAGATTGCACCTCTCTTCAAAAGACAGAGGCCTCTCTCAACAGACCACGCTTCCCTCAACATACCACCCTCCCTCAGCAGATTAACCCTCGCTCAATAGACCACGTCTTCCTCTAATGCCCCTACTTTCCTCCAAGAGACTAGACCATACTTCAAAAGAACACACCTACACCCTCTAAAAGTATTTTAGCACCCTATACCCCTAAGACTAACCTGCAGATTGCCCATTAAACCAACATGTTATCTCAGATGAACCCTGGTACCAATCTACACCTCCTCCAGGCACACTACTTTCTAGAGACCACTGATAGGAAGTCCTGGATATGGACAATCGAGGGAACTTCATCAATGTTCAGAAATTACCCACAGGTCTTTCGGAAAATCAGGAGGGCAAATTTCAAATCTCAAGTGAATCTCACAGATCTTCATGAACATAAAGTTTTCAAAAGTGGGGTGGTGGGCAATAAAGAAATATGATTTATTTATCTGTACAAAAGGATTTAAAGTTTGGACACACGTGGATAAGGTAGGATACGTGTGTCATCTGGCACCATTTGCAGCTAACACTAGTGGTTTAAGAGAGAGCACTAAGTCAGAAAGCAGAAACCTATGTACAAAAACTGAGAATAATAGGCTTAAACGTTTTTAAAT
Organism: Pleurodeles waltl; assembly: GCF_031143425.1. NCBI lineage: Eukaryota > Metazoa > Chordata > Amphibia > Caudata > Salamandridae > Pleurodeles > Pleurodeles waltl. The sequence goes on along the minus strand of NC_090442.1, from coordinate 72,872,831 downwards.
GTCTAGTTTCAGGAGGGATTATGGCATTAACTCTTCTACGCTATCATACAGAACGCACAAGTCTCCTTCAATGCCTAGAAAAGCTGCATAAATCCATCATAAGATTGAATGTTTTCTGCTCCATTTATCATATCCCCGATTCTTCTCACTTGCCTTTGGCCCCCAGGAGCTGGCCAATTATCAGTCAACATGCGCCCCAATATCACCTGCACCCCTTGGACCCCGCAAGCTCAGGAGTCCTCTCCATCATACGGCAATCTCACCGCGCAGTCCCTAGGATTCTCAGCAGCTCTCTGCCCCTAGGAGTTTGAGTGCTGCTAAACAAATACACCAGTTTTTGAGCAGCTGTCAATCCCAAAGAGTCCCATTCATCAAATGCCCGGCTATCCTCAGCAGCCCCCGCACCCTTGGATCCACGAGTTCTGATCTTCATGGGACCATAGCAGTCTCTGCAGCACTCCGGCCTCTTTAATCCAGGAGGCCCATTCATCAAATGCCCGGCTATCCTCAGCAGCCCCCGCACCCTTGGATCCACGAGTTCTGATCTTCATGGGACCATAGCAGTCTCTGCAGCACTCCGGCCTCTTTAATCCAGGAGGCCCAGTCATCAAATGCCCGGCTATCCTCAGCAGCCCCCGCACCCTTGGATCCACGAGCTCTGATCTTCATGGGACCATAGCAGTCTCTGCAGCACTCCGGCCTCTTTAATCCAGGAGGCCCAGTCATCAAATGCCCGGCTATCCTCAGCAGCCCCCGCACCCTTGGATCCACTAGCTCTGATCTTCATGGGACCATAGCAGTCTCTGCAGCACTCCGGCCTCTTTAATCCAGGAGGCCCAGTCATCAAATGCCCGGCTATCCTCAGCAGCCCCCGCACCCTTGGATCCACTAGCTCTGATCTTCATGGGACCATAGCAGTCTCTGCAGCACTCCGGCCTCTTTAATCCAGGAGGCCCATTCATCAAATGCCCGGCTATCCTCAGCAGCCCCCCGCACCCTTGGATCCACGAGTTCTGATCTTCATGGGACCATAGCAGTCTCTGCAGCACTCCGGCCTCTTTAATCCAGGAGGCCCAGTCATCAAATGCCCGGCTATCCTCAGCAGCCCCCGCACCCTTGGATCCACGAGTTCTGATCTTCATGGGACCATAGCAGTCTCTGCAGCACTCCGGCCTCTTTAATCCAGGAGGCCCAGTCATCAAATGCCCGGCTATCCTCAGCAGCCCCCGCACCCTTGGATCCACTAGCTCTGATCTTCATGGGACCATAGCAGTCTCTGCAGCACTCCGGCCTCTTTAATCCAGGAGGCCCAGTCATCAAATGCCCGGCTATCCTCAGCAGCCCCCTGCACCCTTGGATCCACGAGTTCTGATCTTCATGGGACCATAGCAGTCTCTGCAGCACTCCGGCCTCTTTAATCCAGGAGGCCCAGTCATCAAATGCCCGGCTATCCTCAGCAGCCCCCGCACCCTTGGATCCACGAGTTCTGATCTTCATGGGACCATAGCAGTCTCTGCAGCACTCCGGCCTCTTTAATCCAGGAGGCCCAGTCATCAAATGCCCGGCTATCCTCAGCAGCCCCCGCACCCTTGGATCCACTAGCTCTGATCTTCATGGGACCATAGCAGTCTCTGCAGAACTCCGGCCTCTTTAATCCAGGAGGCCCAGTCATCAAATGCCCGGCTATCCTCAGCAGCCCCTGCACCCTTGGATCCACTAGCTCTGATCTTCATGGGACCATAGCAGTCTCTGCAGCACTCCGGCCTCTTTAATCCAGGAGGCCCATTCATCACTGGCGTCCTTGTGCCCAGAAGCTCCGTTCCCCATGTGTGCTGGTATTCTTAGGCCCCTGATCCCACAACGCCAGTTCCTCAGGCGCTCTAGTATTCTCACCAGCCCTCTGCCCCCCCCCCCCCCTTGAGCCATGAAGCCCCGTTCCTCAGGTGCTCTAATATTCTCAGCAGCCCTCTGTCCCCTTAAGCCCACAACATCCGTTCCTCAGGTGCTCTAGGATTCTCAGCAGCCCTCTGTCCCCCCTTGAGCCCGGAAGTTCCGTTCATCGGGTACTGTAGTATTCTCAGCAGCCCTCTCTCCTCTTGAGCCCGGAAGCTCCGTTTTTCAGGTGCTCTAGTATTCTCAGCAGCCCTCTGTCCCCTCTTGAGCCCGGAAGCTCCGTTCATCGGGTACTGTAGTATTCTCAGCAGCCCTCTGTCCCCTCTTGAGCCCGGAAGCTCCGTTCATCGGGTACTGTAGTATTCTCAGCAGCCCTCTCTCCTCTTGAGCCCGGAAGCTCCGTTCCTCAGGCGCTCTAGTAGTCTCAGCAGCCCCCTGTCCCTCCTTGAGCCCGGAAGCTCCGTTCATCGAGTACTGTAGTATTCTCAGCAGCCCTCTCTCCACTTGAGCCCGGAAGCTCCGTTCCTCAGGTGCTCTAGTATTCTCAGCAGCCCTCTGTCCCCCCTTGAGCCCGGAAGCTCCGTTCATCGGGTACTCTAGTATTCTCAGCAGACCTCTGTCCCCTTGAGCCCGGAAGCTCCGTTCCTCTTGTGCTCTAGTGTTCTCAGCAGCCCTCTGTCCCCTTGAGCCCGGAAGCTCCGTTCCTCTTGTGCTCTAGTGTTCTCAGCAGCCCTCTGTCCCCCCTTGAGCCCGGAAGCTCCGTTCATCGGGTACTCTAGTATTCTCAGCAGCCCTCTGTCCCCTTGAGCCCACAACACCCGTACCTCAGGTGCTGTAGGATTCTCAGCAGCCTATGGCCCCTTTGTTCATCATACAGTGCTCGCAGAACCCCTCTGTCGCCCCTTCCTGCTATGGCCCTAGCATCCCACGCCACCTTTGGTCTCTGAGTCCACAAGCTCTGCTCTCCATCAGATCCCTGGACTGTCCCCAGTCCCCGGGCCGCAGGAACGCACAGGCCGTGCTCCGGAGGAGGCGCACAGAGGTTCTGGTCACTCACCTGTCAAGGGCGGGCGTCAGCCGGTACTCTCTGGTTTTCATCAAAATGCCTTTGATCAGGTTATCTGGATGGAGAACACAGATGACAGCAGGGTTAGAAAAACGGAGACAGATCCCGAGGAACCATTAATCATTTTAAGAAACATTTACTTACAAGAAGAATGTATAAAGGGTCTACTAATCGATGTGGAATCCCCATCTCACTGTTGCTCACATAACCAGGCAAACATGTATTTAGAAGTAAATCAATGGCGACACCATCCCACTGGGGCTGGAAGCAGCAACTAATGATGTATTTAGAAGTAAGAGACACAAACAAGTACCTGCCCACGGGTGCGGAATCACCGCCTCCAGGGCTGGAAGAACCAGGTAACTCTTTACTTACAAGTAAAAGGTACAAGAAGCATCTGCCAAAGGATGGGAGCGAGCGCTTTACTCCCACAGCTCAACCTGTGAGCAGTTCATGTAAATAGATCTTCGTGACTTTTCCACCAAGAACAAGAATGAAGCAGCCAATCTAGAGGATGGTGATTCTTAGAGGCCACAAAGCAGGCACAAGGACTCACCATCTTCAGGTCACTCCCTGCTGAGAAGCGAAGGCGCGGACTGGTCTGCTGGGACAAGCAGGTGTCTACCCGAGGCCGGCAAGATGGTAGGTACTCACCAGATCTCTCGTGCTCCAAGCAAGGTGCAGTACATGCTGCACATTACTTACAACAACGAAAATAATGCACAATCGGGTGGTCTGCGGCGCATGTCCGGATCCAAGAAAGGAACGGATCCTCACAGAGCGCCTTAACCTCACAGGAGTACATTTCATGAGCAGTCTTTCTACCTTTTCTGTTCCTAGCCATCTTGCTCAGCCTGTTCAGTCCACATATCGCGTCACACCCTCCCCCAGTAGATGAACCAACACATCTGGTGGTAGTGCCGGCTGCTGCAGTCAGTGCCCATCACACCAGGGCTCCTTGCTGCTGAGTGGGCACAAGTCCCAATCCAAAATGGCGGTTTCCTAGGCACAGACCACCGGTGCATGCAGATAGTAAATCGGCATATATCGGCTACATACATCATAAATACACAAAATGGGGGATCAGGGGTTAGTTTATAAACTATTATTAACGGAGTAGTCCCTCTCAGACGTATTTACAAATACACTGGAGAGGTACTTTTCTAACAGATACTGTAGGGACCACCCGCAGTATTGTGTGGTTACTAAAAGTTACCCATTGACACAAATACTAAAGTAAGACAATCATTTTACCTTCCTTTCCTGCACACAATTGCAACCAATGAACAATACTATGAAAAAATTAGTACACTTTTCAGATTGATTATCCACACAGGATTAATTGCCAACTCGGAGGCCTGCTGAGAAATGAACATTTCTATCCGAAATGCTCCCACCGTCTCATCATTTGAGTTACAGGCTGTGGCTTTACTGAGTGTCCCTCGCTCGCTCTCGGCGATTAACATGAAAACAGCATCGAGCAGTGCACTACAGGCTCTGGCTCACTGCGCAATCCCTATCCTCGAGCACTGCACTCCACAGGCTCTGACTTACTGCACTCCACAGGCTGTGACTTACTGCACTCCACAGGCTGTGACTTACTGCACTCCACAGGCTCTGGCTCACGGAGCATTCCCAATCCTCGAGCACTGCACTCCACAGGCTCTGACATACTGCACTCCACAGGCTGTGACTTACAGCACTCTACAGGCTCTGACATACTGCACTCCACAGGCTCTGGCTCACTGCGCAATCCCTATCCTCGAGCACTGCACTCCACAGGCTCTGACTTACTGCACTCCACAGGCTGTGACTTACTGCACTCCACAGGCTGTGACTTACTGCACTCCACAGGCTCTGGCTCACGGAGCATTCCCAATCCTCGAGCACTGCACTCTACAGGCTCTGGCTCACTGCGCAATCCCTATCCTCGAGCACTGCACTCCACAGGCTCTGACATACTGCACTCCACAGGCTGTGACTTACAGCACTCTACAGGCTCTGACATACTGCACTCCACAGGCTCTGGCTCACTGCGCAATCCCTATCCTCGAGCACTGCACTCCACAGGCTGTGACTTACTGCACTCCACAGGCTCTGGCTCACGGAGCATTCCCAATCCTCGAGCACTGCACTCTACAGGCTCTGGCTCACTGCGCAATCCCTATCCTCGAGCACTGCACTCTACAGGCTCTGACATACTGCACTCCACAGGCTCTGACTTACTGCACTCCACAGGCTCTGACTTACTGCACTCCACAGGCTCTGGCTCACGGAGCATTCCCAATCCTCGAGCACTGCACTCTACAGGCTCTGACATACTGCACTCCACAGGCTCTGACTTACTGCACTCCACAGGCTCTGGCTTACTGCATTCTACATGCTATGGTTTACTGCACTCTACAGGCTATAGCTTACTGCACTCTACATGCTATGGTTTACTGCACTCTACAGGCTCCAGCTTACTGAGCATTCCAAATCATCAGGCACTGCACTCTAGAGGCTATGGCCCACTGCACTCCACAGGCTCTAGCTTATGGAGCATTCCCATTCGTCGACATTGCGCTCTACAGGCTCTGGCTTACTGCACTCCACAGGCTATGGGCTCACTCCGCACTACAGGCTATGGCTCACTGAGCATTCCCAATCCTCGAGCACTGCACTCTACAGGCTATGGCTTACTGAGCATTTTAATTCCTCGAGCACTGCACTCTACAGGCTCTGGCTCACTGAGCATTCCCAATCCTCGAGAACTGCACTCTACAGGCTATGACTTACTGTACTCTACAGGCTCTGTCTCACTGAGCATTCCCAATCCTCAAACACTGCACTCTACAGGATATGGCTTACTGAGCATTCCAAGTCCTGGAGCACTGCCCTCTTACAGGCTATGACCTACCACACTCCACAGGCTCTGGCTTACTGCACTCTACATGCTCTGGCTCACTGAGCATTCCCAATCCTCGAGCACTGCACTCTACAGGCTCTGGCTCACTGAGCATTCCATGCCCTCGAGCACTGCACTCTACAGGCTATGGCTTACTGAGCATTCCAAGTCCTGGAGCACTGCCCTCTTACAGGCTATGACTTACCACACTCTGCAGGCTCTGGCTTACTGCACTCTACAGGCTATGGCTTACTGCACTCTACAGGCTCCGGCTTACTGAGCATTCCAAATCCTCAGGCACTGCACTCTACAGGTTATGGCTTACTGCACTCTACAAGCTATGGCTTACTGGGCATTCGAAATCCTTGGGCACTGCACACCACAGACTCTGGCTTACTGAGCATTCCCAATTGTCAACACTGCACTCCACAGGCTCTGGCTTACTACACTCCACAGGCTCTGGCTTACTACACTCCACAGGCTCTGGCTTACTACACTCCACAGGCTCTGGCTTACTACACTCCACAGGCTCTGGCTTACTACACTCCACAGGCTCTGGCTTACTGCACACCACAGCCTATGGCTTACTGTACACCACAAGGTCTGTCTTACTGCACTCCACAGGCTCTGGCTTACTGCACTCCACAGGCTCTGGCTTACTGCACTCCACAGGCTCTGGCTTACTGCACTCCACAGGCTCTGGCTTACTGCACTCCACAGCCTATGGCTTACTGCACTCCACAGCCTATGGCTTACTGCACTCCACAGCCTATGGCTTACTGTACACCACAAGGTCTGTCTTACTGCGCTCTACAGGGTCTGACTTACTGCACTATACAGGCTCTAGCTTACTGCACTCCACAGGCTCTGGCTTACTGAGCTTTCTCTGCAAGCGAACACTGCACCCCAGAGGCTTTGGCGTACTGGGAGGTTCTTCCTTGAAGTAGGCTACTGACCTGAAAACACAGCTTCAACCGCAGCACTATACAGGGCTTTAGAGTGGTCTTTGCTCCCTAGAGACCAGTTACAGTTCTCTACAGGCCAGCTGCAGCTCCCTACAGACCAGAAGCAGCTCACTACAGGCGAGTAGCAGCTCTCTACAGGGCAGTAGCAATTCCCTACAGAACAATAACAGCTCTCTACAGACCAATAACAGCTCTCTACAGACCAATAACAGCTCTCTACAGACCAGTAGCAGTTCCCTACCGACATTAGCAGCTCTCTACAGGCCAGTAGCAGGTCTTTACAGGCCAGTAGCAGCTCCCTACAGGCCAGTAGCAGCTCCCTGCAGGCCAGTAGCAGCTCCCTGCGGGCCAGTAGCAGCTCCCTGCGGGCCAGTAGCAGCTCTCCACATGCCAGTAGCACTTCCCTACAGGCCAGTAGCAGCTCCCTACAGGCCAGTAGCAGCTCTCTACAGGCCAGTAGCAGCTCTCCACAGGCCAGTAGCAGCTCTCTACAGGCCAGTAGCAGCTCCCTACAGGCCAGTAGCAGCTCCCTGCAGGCCAATAGCAGCTCCCTGCAGGCCAATAGCAGCTCCCTGCAGGCCAGTAGCAGCTCTCCGCATGCCAGTAGCACTTCCCTACAGGCCAGTAGCAGCTCTCTAAAGACCAGTAGCAGCTCTCCACAGACCAGTAGCAGCTCCCCCCAGGCCAGCCGCAGGCCCCTGCACCAGCACTTTGCATCCACCCACCCAGGAGGGAGAGAGACGAGGAGGACGAGAGCACAGTGGGTGCTGGGAGCCAAGCCGCCCGGACAGAAAACCACAAAGCCTGCAACAATAACGAGCCTGTGCGGCTCCTGGAGCGCGATGAAGGGAAGCTGAGTGCCTCGGACCCGTGCCAGGCAGACGTTCACTATAAAGCTCCTCTAAGCTCCTAGAGGCGGCACGGGGCCAAGGCGCTGCGTGCCGGGCACGGGCCGAGAGCCATCTGAAGGCACGACCCGCGCAGGCCTCGGAGACAGGTTACTCGGCGACAGCTTGGTGGGTTAGTGCACCTGCTGCGGGCAACCCGGGGTGAGGCCCAAGTCACGGGCTCGGTCTGACGCTGCCCAGCATCGCCGCTGGCAGGGCTCATACCAAGTGACGTCTGTAGCGCTTCGAAGATACAGGTTTAGAGCATGGGCGTAGGAAGTGTGGGGGACGCGGGGGATATGTCCCCCCCAGATTTTGGAGTGGGGGGGACACGGGGGACAAGGGTGGGGGGGACGAGGGGACAGAAGAATTTTCCCTTCTCCTGTAATTTGCAGGGCCATTAGCGCCGCGTGAAAGGCTACCTATACTGGCCCTGCACTTGACCTGTGACCTGCCTCCAGGACACTTGCCCTCTGCCCTTTGGTTGTGCTGCAGCACACAAGGGATTCCTTCTCACCTTGCCCCACAGCTGCCTGCAGTCTGCACTTCTGAGAACAAAGGGAGAGGAGAGGCCCTTTGTTGATTGCTGTGTGCATCCGGTCCCTCCTGAGCCCTACCCTTCCTGTCCCTTGAAGAACGAACCCTGAAGACAGCAGCAAGATGTGAGAAGGTAAGGAGGTTTGTGTAATTAAATAAAGTATTGCCAAGTAACTCCCTTTCTTTTTAAATCCAGTGCTGTGTTGCAGAGTATCTCCCTTTCTAAAAACAGTATTGTTGAGTTACTGTGAGATATGAGCTGGGCAGGCTTTAGCGCGCTGGTGGCACCCTGTGCGCCAATGTTTGTTAGGGCTCCCCTTTCTGTCACCTCTCTCTCACTCTCTTCCCTCCTCTGTCTCCAGCTTGCCTGCCCCAGTGCTAATTATTGTCCCCTAAATTGACATCCTGCCCCCCCCCAACATTTCGGTCCCTTGGCTCTCCCTCAGCCTTCCTGGTATTTGTGAAAGCCCGCTCTAAAGGCCAAGGGCTGTCTGTAAATCTCATTTCCTGCCAATGGCCTGTGGATGGGAAGCCAGCACTGGGGCAGCTCACAGGCTTTGCAGGACTTCACAGGCTGTGGTGGTACAGAGCCTGGCACTGCTGGATAGACAGCGGAGAGACCAGCACACAGCACGGGTCCCAGGAAGAACCAGATGGCCTGAGAGATGGACAGGACTAGGTAAGGCAGCTAGGGTGATGCAACCGGTGCTGCCGCACTGGGTGCTGACTTAGGATGGGGGTGCTGCGTTTGCAAGTATATTGTGACTTTAAAAGCACCTGCTGGATGTTCCTTGCCACCAACAGTTTTCGGGCAACAATACAAATCTTCAGATAATTCCAGTGATTAATGGTCATTCTGGAGAGAGATTGAAGTTTTGTCTAGTGGAAGTTTTGACTCATCATACCGTACAGGGTTACTATGCCTGCTACAAAGGCCGTCTACATGCAGATCACAAAGTGTATATAATGTGAATAGGTTAGTGGGTTACTGCTTTTGTCAGATGCAGAAAAGTACCCTCTTTTTGGCATGGTTACCCCACTTTTTGCCTGTTGTCAGTATGTTTTGACTGTGTTCACTGGGATCCTGCTAACCAGGAACCCAGTGCTCTCTCCCATTAAATTTGGTTGCTTGGACCACACACACTCCACACTTGGCATACTGGTGCACCTTATAAGTCCCTAGTATATGGTACCCAGGTACCCAGGGCATTGGGGGATCAGAGGTTCCCCATGGGCTGCAGCATTTATTGTGTATTATGCCATCCATAGGAGCCCATGTAAACTGTGTCTGCAGACATGCCATTGCAGCCTGCGTGAAAAAGGTGCATGCACCCTTTCACTTCAGGTCACTGCACCAGGTCACTGTATGTCACCCCTATGGTAGGCCCTCCTAGCCTAGAGGGCAGGGTGCAAGTACCTGTGTGTGAGGGCACCTCTGCAGGAGCAGAGGTGCCCCCACGAACTCCAGCTCCATTTTCCTGGACCTCGTGAGTGCGGGGACGCCATTTTACGCTTGTACTGGACATAGGTCACTACCTATGTCCAGCTACATAATGGTAACTCCGAACCTGGGCATGTTTGGTAACAAACATGTCAGAATCATACCCCAATACTATTGTCAGTATTGATTGTATGATTCCATGCACTTTGGGGGCTCCTTAGAGGATCCCCAGCATTGCTCCTACCAGCTTTATGGGGTCTTCCGGACAGCCCACGCTGCTTCCACCCCTCAGACAGATTTCTGCCCTCCTTCTGCTGCTTGAGCAGATCATGCCCAGGAAGGCAGAACAAAGGATTTCCTTTGGAAGAGGGAGGCAACACCCTCTCCGTTACAAGGCTTGGGAGGGGTAGCCTCGGCAAGCTACTAGTATGCTCTGAAGGGCACATTTGGTGCCCTTCTTGCATAAAACAGTCTGTACCAGTTCAGGGACCTCAACCACTACTCTGGCGTGAAACTGGACAATGGAAATGGCGTAACCACTCCCCTGTCCATCACCACCCTAGGGGTGGTGCCCAGAGCTCCTCCAGGTGGCCACTTGATTCTTCCATCTTGAATCCAAGGTTGGCAGAGGCCTCTGTGAGAATCTGAGTGGCCAGGTCAGGGAGGTGACATCACAGCCCCCTCCTAGGTGGTCACCCGGCTAGGTGACCAATCCCCCTTTCTGAGCTATTTTGGGTTTCCCTCTTGGGTGGGTCCTCAGATTTGACGTCTAAGATTCCAGCAGGACTCCTCTGCAACGTTTACTTTGACTTCTGGCCACTGGAACCGCAACTGGACTTCACAGAAACCTACAATCTGCAGCTCCAGCGACGACTTCGCCACGCAACATTGTTTCTCTGACTCCTTCCAGCAACTGCAACATTTGCCCAGCTGTGCTTCCTCTGAGGGCAGCAAGTCTTCAGTCTGCATGAGAAGAAAGAAGGAAAATTCCTTGGAGTGAAGGAGTCACTTACCTGCATCCGCAGGCACCAACTGCAACAAAAACCGGCTGCATGGATCTCCTCTCCTCCTGAGCTGCGTGGATCCTGCATCAGGGGTGGTAGTCTGGAGTGGTCTCCTTGGTCCTCTCTACCAGCTGCCCAACTTTGGAGTAGGTAGGTCCTTGCCTTCCCATGCAGGACAGTACACCCATGCACTGCGTCTCTTGCAGCTACCAAGGCTTGTTGTTACCTCCTCCAAGGGATCTTCAGGCTCCGTGTAGCCTCAGCACCTGGCACTCTTCTCTGTGAAGCACAGCCCTCAACGTGTTTCCTCTGTGAAGTAGGAACTCTGTTCATGTGTGCTGTGGGCCTCTCTACAGCTCCTGGGCTCCTTGCCTGTAGGTCTTCTGTGGGGGCTGCCTCTCCTCCTCCAGACTCTCTGCCTTGCTGATGGTCACCTGGACCTTGCTGGTCCCCGGCAGCTCCACTTTTCTCCTACTGCGACATTTGCTTTTGCCAAGGCTTGTTGGTGGGTTTTCCACACCACAGACTGACTGCAATTCTTCATCTGGCATGGGACGTCGACTGCATCACCTAGGAACTCTTCATCTGCTCCAGTGCTGCATTGCTGACCATCTTCGTCTCCCCGTCGACCAACTCCTTCATCCACAGATGGGTGGGTAGTGGCTTCTGCCACGACCGGACCATCCTACGTAAACTGGACATGGTGCCCTTCTTTTCCAGGTCTTACTCTTCCAAGATCCACCTCTAGTTTCTTGCAGTCTTGTCTGCGTTTTGCAATATCCTTCTCTGTAGTCCTTTTGGTGGGTCAGGGAAAAAACAGTAACTTACCTCTTTTCTCCTGGTCGCTGGGGGGCACTCTGGTACTTACCTTTGGGATTTCCTAGTTCCTCCAGCTCCCCTCTACCATTTCCACTTCCTTGGGTGGGGACCCAGCTTTTGCATTTCACTTTCTTAGTATAAGGTCTGGTCCCCTCTAGGCCTTCAGCATTGCCTACTGCTTTTCACTGTTTTCTATTGCTTTTTATGCCAATTTGTGATTGCTGTTGTACATACAATAGTGTGTTACTTACATCCTATTGGAGTATTGCCTATCTAGTGTTTTAGTGTTTGTGTTACTGTAATAAGGAACCTTTATTTTTGTAACACGTGTTTCTTTCATGTGTGTAAGTGCTGTGTGACTATAGTGGTATTGCATGATTTTTGCGTGTGTCCTAGATAAGTCTTGGCTGTTCATCCACAGCTACCTCTAGAGAGCCTGGCTTCTAGACACTGCCTACACTTCACTAATAAGGGGATACCTGGACCTGGTATAAGGTGATAATACCATAGGTACTCACCACACACGAGGCCAGCTTCCTACACCAGAGAGCTCCTTTTTTGTCCCCTGCAATTTATAAATGAAAACTGAATATAGAACAGTGAGCAATGAACTCATCAAAGAGCTACATGCAAACATCAAGGTATAGATTAGAGCGTCATGATTTCCCCCCACTTTTTGATTAACTTAATGTTGCAAAACAAGTTGATTTGAGCGCAAATCAGTTCTTCATATTAAAGAGAGCCCCCAACCATGGTGTTATGTTTTAAATTCTGAGTTTGCGCTTCTCCAGATAAAGCACTCTGAAACTATACCTGCTACCAGTATGGATGACCTGTGACACCTACACCTTGTATTCCTCTGTCTTATGTAACATTTCATATACACTGATTTACACATATATGATGATTGTCTCTGCGTAATATCTGTGTGATGTAAAGTGCTTTGACACCATAGACTGGTATGAGGGATGAATGATGGAACAACACATGCGTATATCGTGCATGCCTTAACATCGCGGTCTCAACAATGACCGTGTCTTTACTACGCATGCCTTTATAACAAATTTCATTGTAAAAGCATGTTTGGTAAAGGAACATGCGTGGTAAATTCTCCCTACCCTGCTCCCTTACACCTGATACCATACTCCACCCATCCAAGGACTTAAAACTGCCCCTGCCCTGAGCCCTAAACCCCTCTGCCCTGAGCCTTAAAAGTAACCCTGCCCTGTCCTAAAAACTACCCCGACCCCCACTCTGAACCATAAAACCTACCCTGAACTGCTCTAAAAACTACCTTGATGCCCCTGCCCCCACCCGGAACCCTAAAACCTACCCGCTCTGTCCTAAATACTACATGACCCCCACCCTGTACCCTAAAACCTACCCCACACTGTCCTAAAACTACTTGAACTCCATGCACTCCCCCTGACCCCTAAAACCTACCCCACCCTGTCCTAAAAACTACCCCAACCCTACCCTGCCCTAAAAATGACCCCAACCTCCCAACCTCCTTCTCTAAACCCGACCACAGCCCTACTTACCTCTCTCTCCTCTGCGTCTTCCTGTTCCACCCGGACAGCTAGACCGCTCTCTATGCTGTAACCACGCATATGTGTGGTAAAGATAAGTGTGGTAAAGGCATGTGTGCTAGACCCATATTTGTGGTAATGGCAGCGTGGTCAATGCATTGCATTGCATTGATTGCGTTGTAAGGGATATTTCCCGGTATGAGTGGTGCTATAAAACGAATGAAATGCATCTGAGAGAGAGTGGTGATGGATAGTAGTGAGGGAATCCGTGGCAGAGGTGGTCACTGGGGGGCACCAACAAACAATGTCGCATAGGGCGCCACCAGCACTAAGGCTGGCCCTATCAGACAGCACAGCAGTTCACAGGAACGCGGCAGCACAGAGACTGCCACTTGACAGTCAGACAAGGACCTCGCAGCAATCATAGGCCTCACTGGCCTTCACAGGCAGGCAGAGACCCAGAGACTGACACAGCCTGACTAGTAAGAAAGCTCCCAACAGGCAGCACAGTGCATGGCAGGCATCACAGGAATCGACAGGAAGCACTGCGCCCAGCAGGCAGTACAGGCCTCTTAGGACTTCACACAGGCGAACAGCATCACAGAGCCAGTCGCTGCCTAACAGGCAGCAAAGGGCCCAGCAGACAGGGAATTGCAGGCCACACAGGATTCGACTGGAAGCGACCGCCTTTCCCATCTCCCCCCACCACGGCAACCCTTCTGGGTGCAAACTTTGTGCAGGGAGCCCACCTCAAGGTTGTCCCTGTCCCCCCCAGAAATTTAGTGTCTCCTACGCCCCTGGTTTAGAGCTAACATGTTTGCAAACAGATGAGGAGAGGGAGAAAGGCTATTTTAAGAGGCTGCGCGATGTCCTCCTTTCCAGCGCTGGAAGACACAGACCCCTCTTTTCTGGGCCCGCCGAGCGGTCCAGTTACTTCTCCACCTGACCACCACCCTGCAGGGCACGAGCCGAGGGTAGCGCAAGCAGACGGCGTCTACCCGCTGTTTTCACAGGGTGGACGCCGTGTACCCCGCCGGTAGCCGGGGCCCTGCAGAGCTATGCTAAACTGGTCCTGGAGTGATGTTCAGACACCGGGACACATTCACAGCGCCTGCACCCTTCCTTCTGAGCAGCAAGGCGCAGGCGACGGGGGTTTACCAGACTCCAGCTGGGCACATAACAAAGACCGAAATGAAGGGGCCATCAGGCCTCCTGTTATGGGAGGATCCCGGCTTGGAACGGTCAGAAGCCTTACACCTAAACGCAATGGAGGGGAAACAAAGCCACCCGGCTTACCACCTCACAGGTCCTTAAGACAGACCTGCTTTTGACGTTGTCCAGGCCGCGTATTTTAGAGATCTGCGTGCACTGGAAGAGTGTCAGATGCGTTGGTCTGTACCAGTATTTACACAAATATCAATTTTAATACCACTATTTTGTTTGTTTCTTTTATAGCCCTGCTCATCCCAGTGCAGGGTGTCCGAGCACTTTATATCACACATACATATTACTTATTAACAATAATCATATGTGTGTCAATAAATATACAGGATGTGTTTCATCAGATAGTGAGGGTTACAAGGTGTAGTAGCCACATGTCCTTCAAAGCCCACTGTGCTATATTAGAAGCATTACATTATATAAACGACAAGTAAAAAGGATCTCAGTGCTAAAATCAGAAACTCATTTACAGAAAATAAAAATCTGTTACCATGTGTTACATAAAGTGCTTTGCAGGAGACATATTAACCCTCTAGGATACTTTGATTCAAACCTGGGATTAGACAAAACTAGGGGTGGGTAAAACTTGCAGCGTTTCACTCCCGGGAATTCTGCAGAGTTACCAAAAAACTCCGCTAGATTCTGCAGAGTTCTACGAGCAGCAACATTTGGTACGTTGCGCTGCTCGTGCTGATTTTTAGCTGCGGGAGTTCGTGCCGCGCTGTACAATCAGTGCAAACAGTTGCACGCCAGAGGGTGCTACTTCTTTCTGCCACTTGAGTAGATTTTCTACTGTAGCAGCAGCTTCCACAACGCAAGCAGCAGCTTTCTCAATACGAGAAGTACCGACTTGCCGCAACTGCCTGTGTTGAGATATCTTGCCAGGAGGTGGCCTAGCACATAATTTTTGCACTCGCTAATTTAACGTTGGCGAGCCGGGTGTGAGAAAAAACTCTGCCATGCGGCGGTTGCTGGAGTTTTTCTGGAACTTCACCAGAAAAGCAGAGTTTGCTGCCTACTGATAGACAAAACACAGCTCTCTCCAGAAAATACGCTAACCTTCAGAGTTATCTTACCATACCCTGAGATTTAGTTGGCACACACAAATCTCTGCAGAAGGTACCATAACATATTTTAAAATTCAGACTTCGCAACCAATTAAGCCGAAAATATTTATTGACGTTTTCTCCTTGTTGCCAATATATTTTTGGCAGAGGTTTAGAAATAAATGTGAAAGTTGAGGCCTAAATTTTGGGTCTGGGTTGCACCACTTTTACCTCCTTTGTTATATATAGTAATGCGCTCAAATGTACTCGTGATAGACCTGCTAAACATATGTGTGAGTAATGCTAAAAGAACAGATGATGGACGGAATGCGGAACAAATCAAACATTCACCCCCAGTCAGAGATCTAGGTTTAGGCCATCAGGTTTTTTTCTTTGCTCGCCATGCCATTCCAGTTTGGTCCCAGCCATAAGTAAATCGGTCTCGAACTTGCTCCCCATGGGAACAGTCCAGCCTGAGCTACCAGGCCAGGTACTTCCTGGACCAGAGACAAGCATCCTGGGACTGGTTTCGGGGTATCACCCCTTATCAGTCAGGCTAGCTTCAAACTGGTGGCACAGCGAGCACAGGACCCACGTCTGGGCATACCCTTTCCACTTAGGGCGATAAATGCAAAAAGAACAGATGATGGACAGAATGAGGACCAAATCAAGTCACAGACCTGGGTTTAATCCATAGTTTTTTTTTTGCTGCTCGCCATGCCATTTCAGTTTGGACCCAGTCATAAGCAAATCAATCTTGACCTTGCTCCCCATGGGAACAGTCCAGTCCAAACAGCCAGGCCAGGTCCTCCCTGGACCAGAAACAAGCATCCTGGAATCGGTTTCTGGGTATCACCCCTCATCAGCAAGGCTAACATGAATCTAGTGGAATAGCGACCATGGGACCCAGGTCTGGGCAGACCCTTCCCACTTGGGGCGACAAATGGAAAAAGAACAGATGATGGAAGGAGTACAGAACAAATCAAACATTCAACCCCAGCCACAGATCTGGGTTTAATCCATCATTTTTTGTTTGCTCGCCATGCCATTCCAGTTTGGGCCCAGCCATTTGCAAATCAGTCTTGACCCTGCTCCCCATGGGAACACTCCAGCCCAAACTGCCAGGCCAGGTCCTCACTGGACCAGAAACAAGCATCCTGGAGCTGATTTCCGGCATCACCGGTCATCATCCAGGTTTGAATGTGGTGGCATAGTGAGCATGCGACCTACGTCTGGGCGACAAATGAAAAATAAAACAGATGATGGACGAAATGCAGAACAAATCAAACATTCACCCACAGTCTCAGATATAGTTTTAACCTATTATTTGTTTTGCTCACCAAACCAGTTTGGATCCAGTCATACGTAAATCAGTCTCGAACCTACTCCTCATGGGAACAGTCCAGCCCGAACTGCCAGGCCAGGTCTCCCTGGACCCGAAACAAGCATCCTGGGACCAGTTTCAGGGTATCACCCCTCATCAGCCGGGCTAATCTGAATCTGGTGGCATAGCGAGCACGGGACCCATATATGGGCATGCCTCGTTCTAAGGTAGAAACCCACATGCTGCCAAACATGAGGTCTGAAAACCCACACACTGTTATTGGTCTGGTGTGGAAACCCACACACTGCCATACTTCTGCTGTGAAAACCCACTCACTGCCATATTTCTGGTGTAAAAACTAGCTCACTGCCGCAGATCTGGAATGGAAAACCACACACCAGCAAAGCACTAAGGTGTGAAATCCCACAGACTGCCACAGATTTGTATTGAAAACACATTCGCTGCCATAGTTCTGGTATAAAAACACACACACTCATTGGTCTGGTGCGGAAACTCACCCGCTGCCATAGCTCTGGCGTTGAAACCCACACACTGCACTAGTTGTGGTGTGGAAACGCACTCACTGCCACAGATCTGGTATAGAATACCACATACCAACATAGTGTGGAAACCCACACGCTGCCACAGATCTGGTATGGAAAACCACACACCAACAGTGTGGAAACCCACACGCTGCCTCAGATCTGGTATGGAAAACCACACACCAATAGTGTGGAAACCCACACGCTGCCACAGATCTGGGCTGGAAAACCACACACCAACATAGTGTGGAAACCCACACGCTGCCACAGATCTGGTATGGAAAACCACACACCAACATAGTGTGGAAACCCACACGCTGCCTCAGATCTGGTATGGAAAACCACACACCAACATAGTGTGGAAACCCACACGCTGCCTCAGATCTGGTATGGAAAACCACACACCAACACAGTGTGGAAAACCACACGCTGCCACAGATCTGGTATGGAAAACCACACACCAACACAGTGTGGAAACCCACACGCTGCCACAGATCTGGTATGGAAAACCACACACCAACACAGTGTGGAAACCCACACGCTGCCACAGATCTGGTATGGAAAACCACACACCAACACAGTGTGGAAACCCACACGCTGCCACAGATCTGGTATGGAAAACCACACACCAACACAGTGTGGAAAACCACACGCTGCCACAGATCTGGTATGGAAAACCACACACCAACACAGTGTGGAAACCCACACGCTGCCTCAGATCTGGTATGGAAAACCACACACCAACACAGTGTGGAAAACCACACGCTGCCACAGATCTGGTATGGAAAACCACACACCAACAGTGTGAAAACTCACACACAGTCATAGATCTGGTGTGAGAACTCATGACATACAGTTGCATAGTTCTGATGCTGAAACTCTCACACTGCCATTAATTCTGATGTAGAAACCCACACATTGACATCATTTCTGGCGGAGAAATCGCCACGCAGCCTTAGTTCTAAGGTGTAATCTGCATCTGAACCACATGGGGGGTGAAAGGTCATGTGGGCCCGCTTTTCCAACGGTGCACACACTGAAGTGTTTATGAGGTACAGTTTCATGGCCCCTGGCCCTTGATGAGTGGTCTACGGGTACATCTGTGACAGCCCCATAAGGGGTCCCCCCTCCCACGGGACACGTCCTACAGAATGGTAAATGGTTCAGGTCAGGGAGCCTGATTCTCCCCCCTGGGACTCATTCTCAAGTTCAATGCAAACTCTGTTCAAATGCATAATTCATTCAGAGCCAGAAAAATATCAAAGCAACCATTGGCATTCTTTTCCTTCGAAGGAAAGGTGCAAATGATTGCCATGAGTGTCTGTCAAAGTGAATCAAAACAAACGCAGAGCAGGCGCTGCCGACCGAGAAGTGAGGAGAGGCAGCTGGCATGGGGTTAGTGCTATCTAGGCACTGAGGGGGCTTCGGTGAGCTGGGGTCGGATCAGAGGCAGAAGGCTTGAGATTAGTGCTATCTGGGAACTGAGGGGGCTTCGGTGAGCTGGGGTCAGTACAGAGGCAGATGGCATGGGATTAGTGCTATCTAGGCACTGAGGGGGCTTCGCTGAGCTGGGGTCAGTACGGAGGCAGATGGCATGGGATTAGCGCTATCTAGGCACTGAGGGGGCTTCGGTGAGCTGGGGTCGGATCAGAGGCAGATGGCATGGGATTAGTGCTACCTAGGCACTGAGGGGGCTTCGGTGAGCTGGGGTCGGATCAGAGGCAGATGGCATGGGATTAGTGCTACCTAGGCACTGAGGGGGCTTCGCTGAGCTGGGGTCAGTACAGAGGCAGATGGCATGGGATTAGTGCTACCTAGGCACTGAGGGGGCTTCGCTGAGCTGGGGTCAGTACGGAGGCAGATGGCATGGGATTAGTGCTACCTAGGCACTGAGGGGGCTTCGGTGAGCTGGGGTCAGTAGGGAGGCAGGTGGCATGGGGTTAGTGCTATCTAGGCACTGAGGGGGCTTCGGTGAGCTGGGGTCCGTGCGGAGGCAGATGGCATGGGATTAGTGCTACCTAGGCACTGAGGGGGCTTTGGTGAGCTGGGGTCAGTACAGAGGCAGAAGGCATGGGATTAGTGCTACCTAGGCACTGAGGGGGCTTCGCTGAGCTGGGGTCAGTACAGAGGCAGATGGCATGGGATTAGTGCTACCTAGGCACTGAGGGGGCTTCGCTGAGCTGGGGTCCGTGCGGAGGCAGATGGCATAGGATTAGTGCTATATAGGCGCTGAGAGACGGGGACTTCAGTGAGCTGGGGTCCGTGCGGAGGCAGATGGCATGGGATTAGTGCTACCTAGGCACTGAGGGGGCTTCGGTGAGCTGGGATCAGTACAGAGGCAGCTGGCATGGGATTAGTGCTACCTAGGCACTGAGGGGGCTTCGCTGAGCTGGGGTCAGTACAGAGGCAGCTGGCATGGGATTAGTGCTACCTAGGCACTGAGGGGGCTTCGCTGAGCTGGGGTCCCTACGGAGGCAGCTGGCATGGGATTAGTGCTACCTAGGCACTGAGGGGGCTTCGGTGAGCTGGGGTCCGTGCGGAGGCAGATGGCATGGGATTAGTGCTACCTAGGCACTGAGGGGGCTTCGGTGAGCTGGGGTCAGTACAGAGGCAGCTGGCATGGGATTAGTGCTACCTAGGCACTGAGGGGGCTTCGGTGAGCTGGGGTCCGTACAGAGGCAGATGGCATGGGATTAGTGCTACCTAGGCACTGAGGGGGCTTCGGTGAGCTGGGGTCCGTACGGAGGCAGATGGCATGGGATTAGTGCTACCTAGGCACTGAGGGGGCTTCGGTGAGCTGGGGTCCGTGCGGAGGCAGATGGCATGGGATTAGTGCTACCTAGGCACTGAGGGGGCTTCGGTGAGCTAGGGTCAGTACAGAGGCAGCTGGCATGGGATTAGTGCTATCTAGGCACTGAGGGGGCTTCGGTGAGCTGGGGTCCGTACAGAGGCAGCTGGCATGGGATTAGTGCTACCTAGGCACTGAGGGGGCTTCGGTGAGCTGGGGTCCGTACAGAGGCAGCTGGCATGGGATTAGTGCTACCTAGGCACTGAGGGGGCTTCGCTGAGCTGGGGTCAGTACAGAGGCAGATGGCATGGGATTAGTGCTACCTAGGCACTGAGGGGGCTTCAGTGAGCTGGGGTCAGTAAAGAGGCAGATGGCATGGGATTAGTGCTACCTAGGCACTGAGGGGGCTTCGCTGAGCTGGGGTCAGTACAGAGGCAGATGGCATGGGATTAGTGCTACCTAGGCACTGAGGGGGCTTCGGTGAGCTGGGGTCAGTACAGAGGCAGATGGCATGGGATTAGTGCTACCTAGGCACTGAGAGAGGGCTTCAGTGAGCTGGGGTCAGTAGGGAGGCAGATGGCATGGGATTAGTGCTATCTAGGCACTGAGGGGGCTTCGGTGAGCTGGGGTCCGTGCGGAGGCAGAAGGCATGGGATTAGTGCAACCTAGGCACTGAGGGGGCTTCGCTGAGCTGGGGTCAGTACAGAGGCAGATGGCATGGGATTAGTGCTACCTAGGCACTGAGAGAGGGCTTCAGTGAGCTGGGGTCAGTAGGGAGGCAGATGGCATGGGATTAGTGCTATCTAGGCACTGAGGGGGCTTCGGTGAGCTGGGGTCCGTGCGGAGGCAGAAGGCATGGGATTAGTGCTACCTAGGCACTGAGGGGGCTTCGGTGAGCTGGGGTCAGTACAGAGGCAGAAGGCATGGGATTAGTGCTACCTAGGCACTGAGGGGGCTTCGCTGAGCTGGGGTCAGTACGGAGGCAGATGGCATGGGATTAGTGCTATCTAGGCACTGAGGGGGCTTCAGTGAGCTGGGGTCAGTAAAGAGGCAGATGGCATGGGATTAGTGCTACCTAGGCACTGAGGGGGCTTCGCTGAGCTGGGGTCCGTGCGGAGGCAGATGGCATAGGATTAGTGCTATATAGGCGCTGAGAGACGGGGACTTCAGTGAGCTGGGGTCCGTGCGGAGGCAGATGGCATGGGATTAGTGCTACCTAGGCACTGAGGGGGCTTCGGTGAGCTGGGATCAGTACAGAGGCAGCTGGCATGGGATTAGTGCTACCTAGGCACTGAGGGGGCTTCGCTGAGCTGGGGTCAGTACAGAGGCAGCTGGCATGGGATTAGTGCTACCTAGGCACTGAGGGGGCTTCGCTGAGCTGGGGTCCGTACGGAGGCAGCTGGCATGGGATTAGTGCTACCTAGGCACTGAGGGGGCTTCGGTGAGCTGGGGTCCGTGCGGAGGCAGATGGCATGGGATTAGTGCTACCTAGGCACTGAGGGGGCTTCGGTGAGCTGGGGTCAGTACAGAGGCAGCTGGCATGGGATTAGTGCTATCTAGGCACTGAGGGGGCTTCGGTGAGCTGGGGTCCGTACAGAGGCAGATGGCATGGGATTAGTGCTACCTAGGCACTGAGGGGGCTTCGGTGAGCTGGGGTCCGTACAGAGGCAGATGGCATGGGATTAGTGCTACCTAGGCACTGAGGGGGCTTCGGTGAGCTGGGGTCCGTGCGGAGGCAGATGGCATGGGATTAGTGCTACCTAGGCACTGAGGGGGCTTCGGTGAGCTAGGGTCAGTACAGAGGCAGCTGGCATGGGATTAGTGCTATCTAGGCACTGAGGGGGCTTCGGTGAGCTGGGGTCCGTACAGAGGCAGCTGGCATGGGATTAGTGCTACCTAGGCACTGAGGGGGCTTCGGTGAGCTGGGGTCCGTACAGAGGCAGCTGGCATGGGATTAGTGCTATCTAGGCACTGAGGGGGCTTCAGTGAGCTGGGGTCAGTACAGAGGCAGATGGCATGGGATTAGTGCTACCTAGGCACTGAGGGGGCTTCGCTGAGCTGGGGTCAGTACAGAGGCAGATGGCATGGGATTAGTGCTATATAGGCACTGCGAGGGGGCTTCAGTGAACTGGGTCAGTGCAGAGGCAGATGGCATTGGATTGGTGCTATATAGGCGCTGAGAGACGGGGACTTCAGTGAGCTGGGTCAGTGCAGAGGCAGCTGGCATGGGATTAGTGCTATCAAAGCACTGGGAGGGAGGGGGGTCCAGTGAGCCGGGGTCAGTACAGAAGCAGATGGCATTGGATTAGTGCTCTCTAGGCACTGAGAGGGGGCGTCAGTGAGCTGGGTCTGTGCAGAGGCAGCCGGCTTGAGTTTAGTGCTATCTAGGCACTGAGAGAGGGCTTCAGTGAGCTGGGGTCAGTGCAGAGGCAAATGGCTTTAGAGTAGTGCTACCTAGGCACTAAGGGGGCTTCAGTGAGCTGGGGTCAGTGCAGAGGCAGATGGCACTGGATTAGTGCTCTCTAGGCTCAGAGAGGAGGCTTCAGTGAGCTGGGTCCATGCAGAGGCAGCTGGCATGGGATCAGTGTTTCCTAGCAGTGAGAGCGGGCTTCAGTGAGCTGGGGTCAGTGCAGAGGCAGATGGCTTGAGCTTAGTGCTATCTAGGCACTGAGAGAGGGCTTCAGTGAGCTGGGTGCGTGCAGAGGCAGCCGGCATGGGGTCAGTGTTTCCTAGCAGTGAGAGGGGGCTTCAGTGAGCTGGGTCCGTGCAGAGGCAGCCGGCATGGGATCAGTGTTTCCTAGCAGTGAGATGGGGTTTTCAGTGAGCTGGGGTCAGTGCAGAAGCAGATGGCTTGAGCTTAGTGCTATCTAGGCACTGAGAGAGGGCTTCAGTGAGCTGGGTGCGTGCAGAGGCAGCCGGCATGGGGTTAGTGCTTCCTAGCAGTGAGATGGGGCTGCACTGAGAGGGGGCTTCGGTGAGCTGGGTCCGTGCAGAGGCAGCCGGCATGGGGTCAGTGCTTCCTAGCAGTGAGATGGGGCTTCAGTGAGCTGGGTCCGTGCAGAGGCAGCCGGCATGGGGTCAGTGCTTCCTAGCAGTGAGATGGGGCTTCAGTGAGCTGGGTCCGTGCAGAGGCAGCCGGCATGGGATCAGTGTTTCCTAGCAGTGAGAGGGGGCTTCAGGGAGCTGGGGCAGCCTAGAAGGATATGCTTTGGCATCGGTGCTGCCTGGCAGTGAGGTGGGGGACCAGAGGCAGGGGTCGTGGGCTAAGTTCTCTCCTGGAAACCATTCATTTCACGTTTTATTAAATGTTTGTCGTCAGTGATAGCTAAATGAACTCACTTAGCCTCTTAGTACTTTGTGCTAAAGGAACATTTCAAGTAAAGTTTCTTCCGAGCTATAGGCTTTTGTGAGCATTACGCTTGGAGCTCAGTCCCTCTAGCACAGGCCCGAGCCGCTGGGTTGTCGTGTACACTGGGGACACCAGGTGGGAGGGATCAGTGCTTCATCTGGAGTCATTCTACATTCAACGGGTCCTGAGTGATGCCTCTTAGCCTCGGATGTCTCCAAACTCCTGGAGAGCCCGGGATGGGGCTAGAATCAGAGGCTACCAGGGAACCGCGGATGCTGGCTGGAGAGAGGCTGAGAGGTGAGGCGAGGCGGAGAGAGCAGAAGTGAGGCAGAGAGAGGCTGAGAGGTGAGGCGGAGAGAGCAGAGGTGAGGCGAGAGAGGCTGAGAGGAGAGGCGGAGAGAGCAGAGGTGAGGCGGAGAGAGGCTGAGAGGTGAGGCGGAGAGAGGCTGAGAGGAGAGGCAGGGAGAGGCTGAGAGGTGAGGCGAGGAGAGGCTGAGAGGTGAGGCGAGGAGAGAGGCTGAGAGGTGAGGCGGGGAGAGAGGCTGAGAGGTGAGACGGAGAGAGGCTGAGAGGTGAGACGGAGAGAGGCTGAGAGGTGAGACGGAGAGAGGCTGAGAGGTGAGGCGGAGAGAGGGTGAGAGGTGAGGCGGAGAGAGGCTGAGAGGTGAGGCGGGGAGAGCAGAGGTGAGGCGGGGAGAGCAGAGGTGAGGCGGAGAGAGGCTGAGAGGTGAGGAGGGGAGAGCAGAGGTGAGGCGGAGAGAGGCTGAGAGGTGAGGCAGAGAGAGGCTGAGAGGTGAGGCAGAGAGAGGCTGAGAGGTGAGGCAGAGAGAGGCTGAGAGGTGAGGCAGAGAGAGGCTGAGAGGTGAGGCAGAAAGAGGCTGAGAGGTGAGGCAGAGAGAGGCTGAGAGAGGCTGAGAGGTGAGGCAGAGAGAGGCTGAGAGAGGCTGAGAGGTGAGGCAGAGAGAGGCTGAGAGGTGAGGCAGAGAGAGGCTGAGAGGTGAGGCTGAGAGAGGCTGAGAGGTGAGGCAGAGAGGCTGAGAGGTGAGGCAGAGAGGCTGAGAGGTGAGGCGGGGAGAGCAGAGGTGAGGCGGAGAGAGGCTGAGAGGTGAGGCGGGGAGAGCAGAGGTGAGGTGAGAGAGGCTGAGAGGTGAGGCGAGGCGGAGAGGGCAGACGTGAGGCGGAGAGAGCAGAGGTGAGGCAGAGAGAGGCTGAGAGGTGAGGCGGAGAGAGCAGAGGTGAGGCGAGAGAGGCTGAGAGGTGAGGCGGAGAGAGGAGAGGCGGAGAGAGCAGAGGTGAGGCGTAGAGAGCAGAGGTGAGGCGGAGAGAGGCTGAGAGGTGAGGCGGAGAGAGGCTGAGAGGTGAGGCGGAGAGAGGCTGAGAGGTGAGGCGGAGAGAGGCTGAGAGGTGAGGCGGAGAGAGGCTGAGAAGTGAGGCGGAGAGAGGCTGAGAGGTGAGGCGGAGAGAGGCTGAGAGGTGAGGCGGAGAGAGGCTGAGAGGTGAGGCGGAGAGAGGCTGAGAGGTGAGGCGGAGAGAGGCTGAGAGGTGAGGCGGAGAGAGGCTGAGAGGTGAGGCAGAGAGAGGCTGAGAGGTGAGGCGTAGAGAGCAGAGGTGAGGCGGAGAGAGGCTGAGAGGTGAGGCGGAGAGAGGCTGAGAGGTGAGGCGGAGAGAGGCTGAGAGGTGAGGCGGAGAGAGGCTGAGAGGTGAGGCGGAGAGAGGCTGAGAAGTGAGGCGGAGAGAGGCTGAGAGGTGAGGCGGAGAGAGGCTGAGAGGTGAGGCGGAGAGAGGCTGAGAGGTGAGGCGGAGAGAGGCTGAGAGGTGAGGCGGAGAGAGGCTGAGAGGTGAGGCGGAGAGAGGCTGAGAGGTGAGGCAGAGAGAGGCTGAGAGGTGAGGCGGGGAGAGCAGAGGTGAGGCGGAGAGAGGCTGAGAGGTGAGGCGGAGAGAGGCTGAGAGGTGAGGCAGAGAGAGGCTGAGAGGTGAGGCAGAGCGAGGCTGAGAGGTGAGGCAGAGCGAGGCTGAGAGGTGAGGCAGAGCGAGGCTGAGAGGTGAGGCAGAGCAAGGCTGAGAGAGGCTGAGAGGTGAGGCAGAGAGGTGAGGCGGGGAGAGCAGAGGTGAGGCGGGGAGAGCAGAGGTGAGGTGGAGAGAGGCTGAGAGGTGAGGTGGAGAGAGGCTGAGAGGTGAGGCAGAGAGATGCTGAGAGGTGAGGCAGAGAGAGATGCTGAGAGGTGAGGCGGGGAGAGGCTGAGAGGTGAGGCGGGGAGAGGCTGAGAGGTGAGGCGGGGAGAGGCTGAGAGGTGAGGCGGGGAGAGGCTGAGAGGTGAGGCGGGGAGAGGCTGAGAGGTGAGGCGGGGAGAGGCTGAGAGGTGAGGCGGGGAGAGGCTGAGAGGTGAGGCGGAGAGAGGCTGAGAGGTGAGGCGGAGAGAGGCTGAGAGGTGAGGCGGAGAGAGGCTGAGAGGTGAGGCAGAGAGAGGCTGAGAGGTGAGGCAGAGAGAGGCTGAGAGGTGAGGCAGAGAGAGGCTAAGAGGTGAGGCAGAGAGAGGCTGAAAGGTGAGGCGGAGAGAGGCTGAGAGGTGAGGCAGAGAGAGGCTGAGAGGTGAGGCAGAGAGAGGCTGAGAGGTGAGGCGGGAGAGCAGAGGTGAGGCGGAGAGAGGCTGAGAGGTGAGGCGGGGAGAGCAGAGGTGAGGCGGAGAGAGGAGAGGTGAGGCGGAGAGAGGAGAGGTGAGGTGGAGAGAGGAGAGGTGAGGTGAAGAGAGGAGAGGTGAGGCGGGGACAGCAGAGGTGAGGCGGGGAGAGCAGAGGTGAGGCGGGGAGAGCAGAGGTGAGGCGGAGAGAGCATAGGTGAGGCGGAGAGAGCAGAGGTGAGGCGGAGAGAGGCTGAGAGGTGAGGCAGAGAGAGGCTGAGAGGTGAGGCAGAGAGAGGCTGAGAGGTGAGGGGGGGAGAGGCTGAGAGGTGAGGCGGGGAGAGGCTGAGAGGTGAGGCGGGGAGAGGCTGAGAGGTGAGGCGGGGAGAGGCTGAGAGGTGAGGCGGGGAGAGGCGGAGAGGTGAGGCGGAGAGGTGAGGCGGAGAGAGGCTGAGAGGTGAGGCGGAGAGAGGCTGAGAGGTGAGGCAGAGAGAGGTTGAGAGGTGAGGCAGAGAGAGGCTGAGAGGTGAGGCAGAGAGAGGCTGAGAGGTGAGGCAGAGAGAGGCTGAGAGGTGAGGCAGAGAGAGGCTGAGAGGTGAGGCAGAGAGAGGCTGAGAGGTGAGGCGGGGAGAGGCTGAGAGGTGAGGCAGAGAGAGGCTGAGAGGTGAGGCAGAGAGAGGCTGAGAGGTGAGGCAGAGAGAGGCTGAGAGGTGAGGCAGAGAGAGGCTGAGAGGTGAGGCAGACAGAGGCTGAGAGGTGAGGCAGAGAGAGGCTGAGAGGTGAGGCGGAGATAGGCTGAGAGGTGAGGCTGAGAGGTGAGGCGGAGAGAGGCTGAGAGGTGAGGCGGAGAGAGGCTGAGAGGTGAGGCGGAGAGAGGCTGAGAGGTGAGGCAGAGAGAGGCTGAGAGGTGAGGCGGGGAGAGCAGAGGTGAGGCGGAGACAGCAG
Source organism: Pleurodeles waltl (assembly GCF_031143425.1). NCBI lineage: Eukaryota > Metazoa > Chordata > Amphibia > Caudata > Salamandridae > Pleurodeles > Pleurodeles waltl. The sequence continues at coordinate 72,845,970 of NC_090442.1, read as the reverse complement.
AGGTGAGGCGGGGAGAGCAGAGGTGAGGCGGGGAGAGCAGAGGTGAGGCGGAGAGAGCATAGGTGAGGCGGAGAGAGCAGAGGTGAGGCGGGGTGAGGCAGAGAGAGGCTGAGAGGTGAGGCAGAGAGAGGCTGAGAGGTGAGGCGGGGAGAGGCTGAGAGGTGAGGCGGGGAGAGGCTGAGAGGTGAGGCGGGGAGAGGCTGAGAGGTGAGGCGGGGAGAGGCTGAGAGGTGAGGCGGGGAGAGGCTGAGAGGTGAGGCGGAGAGGTGAGGCGGAGAGGTGAGGCGGAGAGGTGAGGCGGAGAGAGGCTGAGAGGTGAGGCGGAGAGAGGCTGAGAGGTGAGGCAGAGAGAGGTTGAGAGGTGAGGCAGAGAGAGGCTGAGAGGTGAGGCAGAGAGAGGCTGAGAGGTGAGGCAGAGAGAGGCTGAGAGGTGAGGCAGAGAGAGGCTGAGAGGTGAGGCAGAGAGAGGCTGAGAGGTGAGGCAGAGAGAGGCTGAGAGGTGAGGCAGAGAGAGGCTGAGAGGTGAGGCGGAGATAGGCTGAGAGGTGAGGCTGAGAGGTGAGGCGGAGAGAGGCTGAGAGGTGAGGCGGAGAGAGGCTGAGAGGTGAGGCAGAGAGAGGCTGAGAGGTGAGGCAGAGAGAGGCTGAGAGGTGAGGCGGGGAGAGCAGAGGTGAGGCGGAGAGAGGAGAGGTGAGGTGGGGAGAGCAGAGGTGAGGCGGGGACAGCAGAGGTGAGGTGGAGAGAGCAGAGGTGAGGCAGAGAGAGGCTGAGAGGTGAGGCAGAGAGAGGCTGAGAGGTGAGGCGGAGAGAGGCTGAGAGGTGAGGCGGAGAGAGGCTGAGAGGTGAGGCGGAGAGAGGCTGAGAGGTGAGGCGGAGAGGCTGAGAGGTGAGGCAGAGAGACGAGAGGTGAGGCAGAGAGAGGCTGAGAGGTGAGGCGGGGAGAGGCTGAGAGGTGAGGCGGGGAGAGGCTTAGGTGAGGCGGAGAGAGGCTGAGAGGTGAGGCGGAGAGAGGCTGAGAGGTGAGGCGGAGAGAGGCTGAGAGGTGAGGCGGAGAGAGGCTGAGAGGTGAGGCGGAGAGAGGCTGAGAGGTGAGGCGGAGAGAGGCTGAGAGGTGAGGCGGAGAGAGGCTGAGAGGTGAGGCGGAGAGAGGCTGAGAGGTGAGGCAGAGAGAGGCTGAGAGGTGAGGCGGGGAGAGGCTGAGAGGTGAGGCGGGGAGAGGCTGAGAGGTGAGGCGGGGAGAGGCTGAGAGGTGAGGAGAGGCTGAGAGGTGAGGCGGGGAGAGGCTGAGGTGAGGCGGAGAGAGGCTGAGAGGTGAGGCAGAGAGAGGCTGAGAGGTGAGGCAGAGAGAGGCTGAGAGGTGAGGCGGAGAGAGGCTGAGAGGTGAGGCAGAGAGAGGCTGAGAGGTGAGGCAGAGAGAGGCTGAGAGGTGAGGCGGGAGAGCAGAGGTGAGGCGGAGAGAGGCTGAGAGGTGAGGCGGAGAGAGGCTGAGAGGTGAGGCGGGGAGAGCAGAGGTGAGGCGGAGAGAGGAGAGGTGAGGCGGAGAGAGGAGAGGTGAGGTGGAGAGAGGAGAGGTGAGGTGAAGAGAGGAGAGGTGAGGCGGGGACAGCAGAGGTGAGGCGGGGAGAGCAGAGGTGAGGCGGGGAGAGCAGAGGTGAGGCGGGGAGAGCAGAGGTGAGGCGGGGAGAGCAGAGGTGAGGCGGAGAGAGCATAGGTGAGGCGGAGAGAGCAGAGGTGAGGCGGAGAGAGGCTGAGAGGTGAGGCAGAGAGAGGCTGAGAGGTGAGGCAGAGAGAGGCTGAGAGGTGAGGCAGAGAGGTGAGGCAGAGAGAGGCTGAGAGGTGAGGAAGAGAGAGGCTGAGAGGTGAGGCAGAGAGAGGCTGAGAGGTGAGGCAGAGAGGTGAGGCAGAGAGAGGCTGAGAGGTGAGGCAGAGAGAGCATAGGTGAGGCGGAGAGAGCAGAGGTGAGGCGGAGAGAGGCTGAGAGGTGAGGCAGAGAGAGGCTGAGAGGTGAGGAAGAGAGGCTGAGAGGTGAGGCAGAGAGAGGCTGAGAGGTGAGGCAGAGAGGTGAGGCAGAGAGAGGCTGAGAGGTGAGGCAGAGAGAGGCTGAGGCAGAGAGAGGCTGAGAGGTGAGGCGGGGAGAGCAGAGGTGAGGCAGAGAAAGGCGGGGAGAGGCTGAGAGAGGCAGAGAGAGGCTGAGAGGTGAGGCAGAGAGAGGCTGAGAGGTGAGGCAGAGAGAGGCTGAGAGGTGAGGCAGAGAGAGGCTGAGAGGTGAGGCAGAGAGAGGCTGAGAGGTGAGGCGGAGAGAGGCTGAGAGGTGAGGCGGAGAGAGGAGAGGAGAGGTGAGGCGGAGAGAGGCTGAGAGGTGAGGCGGAGAGGTGAGGCGGAGAGAGGCTGAGAGGTGAGGCGGAGAGAGGCTGAGAGGTGAGGCGGAGAGAGGCTGAGAGGTGAGGCGGGGAGAGGCTGAGAGGTGAGGCGGGGAGAGCAGAGGTGAGGCAGAGAGAGGCGGGGAGAGGCTGAGAGAGGTGGAGAGAGGCTGAGAGGTGAGGCAGAGAGAGGCTGAGAGGTGAGGCGGGGAGAGGCTGAGAGGTGAGGCGGGGAGAGGCTGAGAGGTGAGGCGGGGAGAGCAGAGGTGAGGCAGAGAGAGGCGGGGAGAGGCTGAGAGAGGCAGAGAGAGGTGGAGAGAGGCTGAGAGGTGAGGCAGAGAGAGGCTGAGAGGTGAGGCGGGGAGAGGCTGAGAGGTGAGGCGGGGAGAGGCTGAGAGGTGAGGCGGGGAGAGGCTGAGAGGTGAGGCGGGGAGAGGCTGAGAGGTGAGGCGGAGAGAGGCTGAGAGGTGAGGCGGAGAGAGGCTGAGAGGTGAGGCGGAGAGAGGCGGAGAGGTGAGGCGGAGAGAGGTTGAGAGGTGAGGGGGAGAGAGGCTGAGAGGTGAGGCGGAGAGAGGCTGAGAGGTGAGGCGGAGAGAGGCTGAGAGGTGAGGCGGAGAGAGGCTGGGAGGTGAGGCGGAGAGAGGCTGAGAGGTGAGGCGGGGAGAGCAGAGGTGAGGCAGAGAGAGGCGGGGAGAGGCTGAGAGAGGCAGAGAGAGGTGGAGAGAGGCTGAGAGGTGAGGCGGAGAGAGGCTGAGAGGTGAGGCGGAGAGAGGCTGAGAGGTGAGGCGGAGAGAGGCTGAGAGGTGAGGCGGAGAGAGGCTGAGAGGTGAGGCGGAGAGAGGCTGAGAGGTGAGGTGGGGAGAGGCTGAGGCGGAGAGAGGCTGAGAGGTGAGGCGGAGAGAGGCTGAGAGGTGAGGCGGAGAGAGGCTGAGAGGTGAGGCGGAGAGAGGCTGAGAGGTGAGGCGGAGAGAGGCTGAGAGGTGAGGCGGAGAGAGGCTGAGAGGTGAGGCGGAAAGAGGCTGAGAGGTGAGGTGGAGAGAGGCTGAGAGGTGAGGCGGAGAGAGGCTGAGAGGTGAGGCGGGGAGAGCAGAGGTGAGGCGGGGAGAGGCTGAGAGGTGAGGCGGGGAGAGGCTGAGAGGTGAAGCGGGGAGAGGCTGAGGCGGAGAGAGGCTGAGAGGTGAGGCGGAGAGAGGCTGAGAGGTGAGGCGGGGAGAGTAGAGGTGAGGCGGGGAGAGCAGAGGTGAGGCGGGGAGAGCAGAGGTGAGGCAGAGAGAGGCGGGGAGAGGCTGAGAGGTGAGGCGGAGAGAGGCTGAGAGGTGAGGCGGAGAGAGGCTGAGAGGTGAGGCGGGGAGAGTAGAGGTGAGGCGGGGAGAGTAGAGGTGAGGCGGGGAGAGTAGAGGTGAGGCGGGGAGAGCAGAGGTGAGGCAGAGAGAGGCGGGGAGAGGCTGAGAGAGGCAGAGAGAGGTGGAGAGAGGTGGAGAGAGGCTGAGAGGTGAGGCAGAGAAAGGCTGAGAGGTGAGGCGGAGAGAGGCTGAGAGGTGAGGCGGAGAGAGGAGAGGTGAGGCGGAGAGAGGAGAGGTGAGGCGGAGAGAGGAGAGGTGAGGCGGAGAGAGGCTGAGAGGTGAGGCGGAGAGAGGCTGAGAGGTGAGGCGGAGAGAGGCTGAGAGGTGAGGCGGGGAGAGGCTGAGAGGTGAGGCGGGGAGAGGCTGAGGCGGAGAGAGGCTGAGAGGTGAGGCGGAGAGAGGCTGAGAGGTGAGGCGGAGAGAGGCTGAGAGGTGAGGCGGAGAGAGGCTGAGAGGTGAGGCGGAGAGAGGCTGAGAGGTGAGGCGGAGAGAGGCTGAGAGGTGAGGCAGAGAGAGGCTGAGAGGTGAGGCAGAGAGAGGCTGAGAGGTGAGGCGGGGAGAGCAGAGGTGAGGCGGGGAGAGCAGAGGTGAGGCGGGGAGAGCAGAGGTGAGGCGGGGAGAGGCTGAGAGGTGAGGCGGGGAGAGGCCGAGAGGTGAGGCGGGGAGAGGCTGAGGCGGAGAGAGGCGGGGAGAGGCTGAGGCGGAGAGAGGCTGAGAGGTGAGGCGGAGAGAGGCTGAGAGGTGAGGCGGGGAGAGCAGAGGTGAGGCGGGGAGAGCAGAGGTGAGGCGGGGAGAGCAGAGGTGAGGCGGAGAGCAGAGAGAGGCGGAGAGCAGAGAGAGGCGGAGAGAGGCGGAGAGGTGAGAGGTGAGGCGGGGAGAGCAGAGGTGAGGCAGAGAGAGGCTGAGAGGTGAGGCGGAGAGAGGCTGAGAGGTGAGGCGGAGAGAGGCTGAGAGGTGAGGCGGAGAGAGGCTGAGAGGTGAGGCGGAGAGAGGCTGAGAGGTGAGGCGGGGAGAGCAGAGGTGATGCGGGGAGAGCAGAGGTGAGGCAGAGAGAGGCTGAGAGGTGAGGCAGAGAGAGGCTGAGAGGTGAGGCAGAGAGAGGCTGAGAGGTGAGGCAGAGAGAGGCTGAGAGGTGAGGCAGAGAGAGGCTGAGAGGTGAGGCAGAGAGAGGCTGAGAGGTGAGGCAGAGAGAGGCTGAGAGGTGAGGCGGGGAGAGGCTGAGAGGTGAGGCGGGGAGAGGCTGAGAGGTGAGGCGGAGAGGTGAGGCGGAGAGGTGAGGCGGAGAGGTGAGGCGGAGAGGTGAGGCGGAGAGAGGCTGAGAGGTGAGGCGGAGAGAGGCTGAGAGGTGAGGCAGAGAGAGGTTGAGAGGTGAGGCAGAGAGAGGCTGAGAGGTGAGGCAGAGAGAGGCTGAGAGGTGAGGCAGAGAGAGGCTGAGAGGTGAGGCAGAGAGAGGCTGAGAGGTGAGGCAGAGAGAGGCTGAGAGGTGAGGCAGAGAGAGGCTGAGAGGTGAGGCAGAGAGAGGCTGAGAGGTGAGGCGGAGATAGGCTGAGAGGTAAGGCTGAGAGGTGAGGCGGAGAGAGGCTGAGAGGTGAGGCGGAGAGAGGAGAGGTGAGGCGGAGAGAGGAGAGGTGAGGCGGAGAGAGGCTGAGAGGTGAGGCGGAGAGAGGCTGAGAGGTGAGGCGGAGAGAGGCTGAGAGGTGAGGCGGAGAGAGGCTGAGAGGTGAGGCGGGGAGAGGCTGAGAGGTGAGGCGGGGAGAGGCTGAGGCGGAGAGAGGCTGAGAGGTGAGGCGGAGAGAGGCTGAGAGGTGAGGCGGAGAGAGGCTGAGAGGTGAGGCGGAGAGAGGAGAGGTGAGGCGGAGAGAGGCTGAGAGGTGAGGCGGAGAGAGGCTGAGAGGTGAGGCAGAGAGAGGCTGAGAGGTGAGGCAGAGAGAGGCTGAGAGGTGAGGCAGAGAGAGGCTGAGAGGTGAGGCGGGGAGAGCAGAGGTGAGGCGGGGAGAGCAGAGGTGAGGCGGGGAGAGCAGAGGTGAGGCGGGGAGAGGCTGAGAGGTGAGGCGGGGAGAGGCTGAGAGGTGAGGCGGGGAGAGGCCGAGAGGTGAGGCGGGGAGAGGCTGAGGCGGAGAGAGGCGGGGAGAGGCTGAGGCGGAGAGAGGCTGAGAGGTGAGGCGGAGAGAGGCTGAGAGGTGAGGCGGGGAGAGCAGAGGTGAGGCGGGGAGAGCAGAGGTGAGGCGGAGAGCAGAGGTGAGGCGGAGAGCAGAGAGAGGCGGAGAGAGGCGGAGAGGTGAGAGGTGAGGCGGGGAGAGCAGAGGTGAGGCAGAGAGAGGCTGAGAGGTGAGGCGGAGAGAGGCTGAGAGGTGAGGCGGAGAGAGGCTGAGAGGTGAGGCGGAGAGAGGCTGAGAGGTGAGGCGGAGAGAGGCTGAGAGGTGATGCGGGGAGAGCAGAGGTGATGCGGGGAGAGCAGAGGTGATGCGGGGAGAGCAGAGGTGAGGCAGAGAGAGGCTGAGAGGTGAGGCAGAGAGAGGCTGAGAGGTGAGGCAGAGAGAGGCTGAGAGGTGAGGCGGGGAGCAGCGCGGGCTCGCGGGAGGTGGGAAGTGCGGCGGAGACAACCTGAACCTGAAGTACGGATGAATGAAGTGGGGAGGGCCCGACGGTACCCAAGAGAGGGGCGAGCATCTGCCTCCCGAGGGAGAGGAGGGCTGAGCCAGAGCACACAGGTGTGCAGTGGGAAGACCACTGTGGCATCCCCGGGGCTGGGGGGTCACCCATGAGAAGCTACTGCAAGGTGAACCCCTCAGAGACGGAGCACAAGACCCAACGCGCGGCCATCCAGACGGGGACAGGTGGGACCCTGGTGGTAAGCGGGGTGCGAGCCGACCTGGGGACCTCGCACCTGACAGGCCGCATCATGCGCTTACAGCGGAAAGAAGCCCTTCCCACCGAACACAAGGAGGAGGATTAAGGGGCTCTTTGGGTGCAGCCATCCTGCATCCCACGAGATGACCTTCAAACATCGTCTGAACACAAAGGACTGGTCTCCGCCCAACCCAGGTCCAACACACTAAAACCACTTCTATAAGGCACAAGCACAGAGGATTAGGACAGCCCTCTGGAGTCCTCGCCAAGCTTCGAGGCGCTGGTGTCTGTGGGGCACCTTTTGTCCAGACACTCTGCCCCTCCAGAAGACGAGGCGTTCATCTGCCCTGCATCCTTCTGGCCTTCGACCTCCTGCCTCCGGTCAAGATAACCCCGCAGACAGGAGTGCACAACCCGGTCACGCACACGTCCTGACTGCCTCTTCCAGGCGGCTTGCACCGGAAGCGCCCAGAAGTCAAGCGTTTCATTCACACACAAGGGGAGGCGGAATGTCGCGCTCGCCTCTCCTAAGGGACGAGTGGTCCATCACATGCACATCCTGAGGCCTGTCCACTGAGCTCTGAGTGCAGGTCCTGAGGTCCCTTAGGCACCTCTATGGGCGGCCCAGCGCATGCGCAGACACTCTTGGACTCGATCAGGACGACAAACGTTCTCTTACATCGTCCCTAAAGTGTGGAACGACCGCCCTCTCCACATGAGTACCTCCTCCTGGCATTTCAATTAACCAACACACACACACACCCCACGAGGATGATACTGGACTTTACAAATACACATAACATAAAAATTCCAAGTGTACAAGACTCGCAGAGACTCTCTTCTCACAAAACCTAGTCTAACAAATTCTGAAAGAGCTCTCTTCTGGACTCAATGTGTAGTGAGGTACAGACAGAGCTCTCTGCGTTCCACAATTCCAAGTGTACCAGAAGGACGGACAGTTCTGTTGTCACATTTTCTATGTACAAGATTCACAGAGAGCTCTCTTCTAGCCTCAGTGTCCCATGAATTAGAACCAGAAAGAGCTCTATACTTGCCTCAATATCATGTCCAAAACCCAGATAAAGCATTCTTCTTGCCTCAAACCCAGCAAACGAGACCCAGACAGAGCTAACTTCTCCCCTCGTTCTCCAAGACCAACATAGTCTTCTCCATGCCTCACCTCCTTACTTACATAACCCATCTAAAGCTCTCTTCTTTCCTCATGTCCTGCTTGAGGCCAAAGTGGAGTCCCTTAGCCTTAACACATTGCATGCGAGGTCTAAATAGACTTCCTGCCTCAATGCCCTGCATGAGGCCCAGACGGAACTCTCTTTGTGCCTCAATGCCCTGCGTGAAGCCCAGAAACAGAACTCTTTTCTAGCCTCAATGCCCTGCGTGAGGCCCAGAAGGAACTTTCTTCATGCCTCAATGCCATGAATGAGGCACAGACGGAACTCTCTCCTTGCCTCAATGCAACGCAAGCGGCCCAGAAACAGAACTCTTTACGCGCATCGGTGCCATGCAGGAGGCCCAAATAGAACTCTCTCATTGCCTCAGTACCCTGCATGACGCCCAGACGGAACTCTCTTCATGCCTCAATGCCCTGCACGATGCCTAGAAACAGAACTCTTTTCTAGCCTCAATGCCATGTAGGAGACACAGAAGGAACTCTCTTCATGCCTCAATGTCCTTCATGAGGCCCCAATGGAACTCTCTTCTTGTTTCAATGCCCTGCATGAGGCCCAGAATTGGAGTCCTCCGTTTGCCTAAATACACTGAATGTGAGGTCTAAATAGAATTCTTGCCTCAATGCCCTGCATGAGGCCCAGACAGAACTCTCTTTGTGCCTCAATGCCCCGCGTGAGGCCCAGAAACAGATCTCTTTTCTAGCCTCAATGCCCTGCGTGAGGCCCAAAAGGAATTCTCTTCTTGCCTCAAAGCACTGCATGAGGCCCAGAAGGACCTCTCTTCTTGCCTCAAAGCCCTGCTTGAGGCCCAGACAGAACTCTTACTGCCTCAATGCCATGCGTGAGGCCCAAATAGAATTCTCTTATTACCCCGGAGGCCTGCATGAGACTCAGATGGAACTCTCTTTTTGCCTCAATGCTCTGCATACAAAACCCACTGAGCTTTCTGCATGCCCCAATATCCTGTGCATGACCCACGGAGATATCTTATCTCAGCAGCCCGCACACTCGAACAAGACGGAGCACGATTCTTTCTTTAAACCCTGCATATGAAACGCATACATGCATTCTTTCCTCATGCCTCAATGTCCAGATGGAGCCCTCTTCATGCCTCAATGCACTGAGAATAAGGTCCAGCATACAGTCCTCGTCTTGCCCCTTTGTCATACATGTAATTAGATAATTAGGCTGCCAAGTCATCCTCTTTCTGCCATGATGCACTGCGTATGAGCCCTATATAGAGTCACCTGTGTTCTTCTAATGCCCTCCATCTGAAACCTGAACCTTTCAGCCAGACAGGACCTTTTCATTCAGAAACACAGGCTTTGAAACCCAGACAGACCCACGCCCTGTGGATGGGACATGTCATCTGGGTTAATGGCCAGCATAAAACATCCAGGGGGAACTCTACTGCTTGCCTTAATGGTTTGCGTATGAGATCCAAACATGTAATCTCTTTTTTTTGTCAATGGCTTCCATAAAAGATGCTATGGAGGGCTCTTCTTGACTCAATGGCTTGCGTATGAGACCCAGGCATGTAATCTCTCTTCCTGTATCATTGGTCTCCATAAAAGACGGATATAGAGGGCTCTTCTTGTTTCAGTGGCTTGCATATAAGACCTATGTTAGAAATGGGGTCTTTGGTTGACAGTCAGATTACCCCCTGTTCAAGCAAAGACCCTCACTCTAGTCAGGGTAAAAGAGACTCACCCTCAGCTAACCCCTGCTTACCCCCTTGGTAGCTTGGCAGAGCAGTAGGCTTAACTACAGAGTGCTAGGTGTAAAGTATTTGTACCAACACACACAGTAACTTAATGAAAACACTACAAAATGACACAACACAGGTTTAGAAAAAATAGGAAATATTTATCTAAACAAAACAAGACCAAAACGACAAAAATCCACCATACACAAGTCAAGTTATCAATTAAAAATCAAAAAGAGTCTTTAAGTAGTTTTAAAAACACACTAGCGTTGCTAGAGTGAAAATGTACCTGGTGTGCGTCAAAAATAACCCCGCACAGGCAGGTGTGCGTCAAAAATAACTCCGCACGGCGGTACTTGAGTCAAAAATCCAGCCGCACGATGATCCGAAAATCCCGCAGCGCAGGTTGTGATCTCCCAGCCTCCGTCAGCGATGCTGTGCGTCGTTTCTCCTGATCCGTGCGTCGATTTTTTGGTCACGTTTCCTGCGAGCGTTGTTTCTCAGCTGCGGAGCCGGCGGCGCGTCATTTTTTCAGCCGCAGATCGGATTCACGTCAATCTTTTCCCTGCACAGCGCTCTGTGCGTCGATTTTCTTGTCTTTAGGCTGCCAGCTTCTCCTTTCAGGGTCCCAGGAACTGGATGGGCACCACAGGGCAGAGTAGGAGTCTCTCCAGAGACTCCAGGTGCTGGCAGAGAGAAGTCTTTGCTGTCCCTGAGACTTCAAACAACAGGAGGCAAGCTCTAGATCAAGCCCTTGGAGATTTCTTCTCAAGATGGAAGGCACACAAAGTCCAGTCTTTGCCCTCTTACTCTGGCAGAAGCAGCAACTGCAGGATAGCTCCACAAAGCACAGTCACAGGGAGGGCAGCTCTTCTTCCTCAGCTATTCAGCTCTTCTCCAGGCAGAGGTTCCTCTTGGTTCCAGAAGTGTTTCTAAAGTCTGTAGATTTGGGTGCCCTTCTTATACCCATTTTAGTCTTTGAAGTCACCTTTCTTCAAAGGGGACTCACACCTACTTGTGAAATCCTGCCTTGCCCAGGCAAGGCCTCAGACACACACCAGGGGGTTGGAGTCTGCATTATCAGAGGCAGGCACCACAGTCCTTTCAGATGAGAGTGACCACTCCACCCCTCCCTCCTAGCAGAGATGGCTAATTAGGAAATGCAGGCTACACCCCAGCTCCCTTTGTGTCACTTTCTAGTGTGAGGTGAAAAACAACCCAAATGTCAAACTGACCCAGACAGGGAATCCACAAACAAGGCAGAGTCACAGAATGGTTTAAGCAAGAAAATGCTCACTTTCTAAAAGTGTCATTTTCAAACACACAATCTCAAAACCAACTTTACTAAAAGATGTATTTTTAAATTGTGAGTTCAGGGACCCCAAACTCCACATGTCCATCTACTCTCTAGGGGAATCTACACTTTAATCATATTTAAAGGTAGCCCCCATATTATCCTATGAGAGAGACAGGCCTTGCAACAGTGAAAAACGAAATTGGCAGTATTTCACTGTCAGGACATATAAACCACATTACTATATGTCCTACCTTATCCATACACTGCACCCTGCCCTTGGGGCTACCTAGGGCCTACCTTAGGGGTGCCTTACATGTAAGAAAAGGGAAGGTTTAGGCCTAGCAAGTGGGTACACTTGCCAAGTCGAATTTACAGTGTAAAAATACACACACAGACACTGCAGTGGCAGGTCTGAGACATGATTACAGGGTTACTTGTGTGGGTAGCACAACCAGTGCTGCAGGCCCACTAGTAACATTTGATTTACAGGCCCTGGGCACCTCTAGTGCACTTTACTAGGGACTTAACAGTAAACAAATATGCCAATTATGGAGAACCAATTACATACACATTTTAAACAGGAGCACTTGCACTTTAGCACTGGTTAGCAGTGGTAAAGTGCCCAGAGTAATAAAAACAGCAAAATCAGAGTCCAGCACACATCAACAACCTGGGGAACAGAGGCAAAAAGTTAAGGGAGACCACGCCAAGGATGAAAAGTCTAACAACCTACATATGCAATCTGTGTCAATGGTCTTCGTAAAACACCGAGATAAAGGGCTCTTCTTGTCTCAGTGGCTTGCGTGTGAGACCCACATGTGCAATCTCGCTTCTTGTATCAATGGTATTCGTAAAACACTGCTACAGAGGGCTGTTCTTGTCTCAGCGGCCTGGGTATGAGACTTACATATGCAATCTCTCTTCTTGTGTCAATGCTCTTCGTAAAACACTGCTACAGAGGGCTGTTCTTGTCTCAGCGGCTTGCGTATGAAACCCATATATACAATCTCTTTAGTTTTGTCAACGATCATCATGAAACACTGCTATAGAAGGCTCTTCTTGCCTCAATTGCTTGCGTATGAGATTCAGAAACGTAATCTCTCTTCTTGAGTCAATGGCCACCATAAAAGAATGAGATGGAGGTCTCTTCTTCTTTCAATGGCTTTCGTATGAGCCCAGGATATGCGATCTCGCTCCTGCCTCAATGCACTTAGTACCAGTCCCTGACAGAAGATCCCACTGCCCGGACGAGGCCTTCTGCGGGACAATGCACTCAGACCGGCCGGACGCTGGGCATGCTCATTAGAGTCGTGGCAGACACTGCAGGCCTTATTCTCCAGTAGGGTAGGCCTTCGAACCATCACACAGGGCCAGTTGTTCGAAGGCGAGCAGGGGTGTTCCTCTGAAGCCGTCTCCCTTGAATAACTGACACGCGAGCAAATGGGCAGAGACAGTTCCTTTGTGTTTCAGAAATCCAAGCCACTTTGGTTCCTGGCCATGACAAAGACTCTCGCTGTCTTCCATTTTACTCCAACCGCGGCCTCCGGACGCCCTGCCTACACCCTTGCAAGACCTGCAAACACGGTTCTTGGCTTGCAGAAGTCTGCTGCTTACTACAGAACCAGTGACATACCCACCAGGCTAGTCCCTCTGGATGGTCCATGCAGTAAGGAAGGATCAGTCGCATGTCCAGGTGCACCTAGGAGGACCAACCTAATGTCGCCTATGGGTTTCTTTGTGGTTGACACATCAGGCCCAATTATAAAAACTACTCCTTCAGCCAGAGTTTTATAGGTGTGGGGATTGCAGGTGTAAATGAAATGACCAACACCTGTGTCATGTATCGGTGCATTGTTCCACACACCCTGCATTTGCTTTCATTGAAGGCAGCGACTGGAGAGAGATCCAATGAATATGCGCTCTTCCCCGCGATGTAATATTTCAATCTTGAGCAAGATGAAGTCACCACTGGAATCTACATGAACAAAGGCCAAAGCGAAGCTACCTGGAGCAAGGGAACCTCTGCTGGCATGACTATCACGTGACCAAGCACACGTACAAGGCCCCTGCCCGATCATAGTCAAGGCAGATGATTAGCACACAGCAAGGAGACAATGGAAGCATACATGATGGCTAATCCATACAACCAATAATGGAATAACAAAGAGTTCAGTCAAATGCATTAATAATAAACCTGACCTTCCCTTACAACAGGGTATTTGTCCAGGTAAAATAAAGCCGTCAGATTTACAACTAACGTTGACATGGATCATGTAATTCCAAGAATGTGAGGGCCAAACATGATTTGCCGTGTGGCGTTGACCAAGAAGAACTATGCTACAACCCATGAAACATGGGATGATGGTTAAGAATGGGATATGCAGTATGGAGCTCCGTATTCTCGATGGTTGATCTGTGAGCTGAAGACCAAGGGCCACATGTAGCAAGAATCCACTTTGCAATTCTCTAATAGCAATTTTTAAGAAATCGCTATTTCAGAGTCGCAAAATGGTATGTATCATATTTGTGATTCGGTAATAGCGATTTCTTAAAAATCGCAAATGCTATTACCGAATCGCAAATAGCGGGAATTCGCAATTTAGGAAAAGCAAAACCCCAGGGTGCTGGGGGCCTAAGGCCCCCTCTGCTGCACCCCCCAAAAAATTTTAAGGACATGTAAGGCACACACATGTCAAAGGAGCATGTGTTCGATACATGTCAATTTAAAAAAAGCATTTTTTAAATCTGCACACGGTTGCCACCAAGTTGTATTTGGTGGTTAATTGTGATTCCTTAATGCCCAATTCGCATTAAGGAAATGCTTGATACGTGTGCTTAAGGAATCGCAAATAAGGATTCCTTATTTGCGATTTCTTATTTAGAGAATCGCAATTTGCGACTCTCTAAACAGGGTCGCAATTTTAAGGAATCGCTATTTTAGCGATTCCCTAAAATTGCACAGCGAATGCTTTTCATACATAATGAAAGTCATTTCAAGAGTCCAGTGGGTGCCCCTAATAACTGATGGATAAATGCTATCATGTGATGGATTGATAATGTCACACAGCCTTCTTACCTTGTCCTTTAATCCCAAAAGGAGGAACGAAGTCCCGTATCCTAGCCCACTTCCGGAAGGAATCGTCCAGAAACATTGGTGCTGGTTTAGAGAACCTGAAAGACAATTCCAAGCCCGTGTTACTGGAGCTCAGAGTTTTAGATCTTGTGACAAACAGAGCAGGGAGGCAGGCACCAGACTGAGCAGAACACAGAAATGTGACATGGAAATGAAAGAAGAAGCAGAAAGATTCAGTTGCATGTGAAGCTGCACCTTACCGGGCCTTCAGGTGACAGATTTGTTTGTGGTTCATTCATCAGACCTCAAGAGTTTCTAGAGATTTCTAACCACTGGTAATCGCTCGGGTGGCATTCCAACCCGCCATGCCACCTCAGAGTAGACACAAACATATGCAAATCAGCCTTGACCCTGCTCCGATAGGGATACTCCAACCCGAACTGCCAAGCCAGGTCCTTTCTGAGCCAGAACACAAGCAACAGAAGCCCAGTTCGGTTCTGATCAGAGAGAGAGGAGATACAATCACCCACTGACCTACAAGAATGCTCAGACAACCAACGACCGACTGACTTTACGAGGTCGTCCAATCAGGTACTTTCCATCACGGATCCAAACACAGACTTTGTCTGGCAGGCAAGCACACAGTGATGCAGACATGCATACTCAACCAGTGACCCGCAAGCATTCGTAATTAACCATCTTCCTCAAGGAAACAAGATCAGCCACTGCTCATTGAGGACCTAAAGACAGCCTGTGCACTGAAAAGATGAACCCTCAACCAGTGACCTACAGGGGCACACAATCATCAACTGTCCATAAAGTCAAAGAATCATAAGGACAATCCATGTCCATAGAGAGGATATAGAGTTACTCAATCACCTACAAGGATATGCTACATGCTACTGTTCCTAGCATGGGTGTTCAATCAATTACTAACCTGAATGCCTGGAAGGACTGCACAATCAACCAAAGCCTGAAAAGGATGCACACACACAACCAAGATATCCCCATCCTTCAAAGAAAAGAGCTATCCCTAATGAAGAGCCAATGCATCACTGCCCTTCAGAGGCACTAGAGTGGTCTGAACTGAGGAATCAGGGGATCCCTCCCTTCAGATGCACTAGAGCTATCCCTAATGAGGATCCAAGAAATCCGTGCCCTTCTGAGATACTAGAGTAATGACCCACATTAAAGGAGTTAAAGTTCGTCAAATTGTTCAAAGACATTACAGCTATTCCTACTGAGGAACCAAAGTATCCCTACCCTTTAGAGACACTAGAGTTCTACCTACTGAGAAACAAACTCCTCCCTACCCTGCAGAGAACAAAACAGCTATTCCTAATGAGGAACCAAGGTATCCCTACCCTTCAGAGGCAGTAGAGCCACCTGCACTAAGGAGCCAAGATATACTTCCCCTTTAGAGACAAGAAACAAGAGTAATGACACATTAGGAGGCGGGAATCACCATACCTTTCATAGACACTACAGCCTTCCTGACTCAAATGTGGTAGCTGCCCCCTTCAGAGACACTGGAGCTGTTCCTACTTAGGAACAAAGTTATCCCAACTCTTCAGTGATACTGGAGTCCATCCTACAGAGGACCTAAGCTATCCCTATCCTCCAGAGAAAACAGAGTGTTCCCTACTGAGCAACCATAGCCCCCTACCCTTCTGAGACAGGAGATCTATACCTATGGAGAGACCAGGGTATCCTTTAACCTTCGTAGACACTTCAGCTATCCCTACGGAGGATCCAGGGTATCACAACCAATCAGAAGCACCACAGAAGTCCTTACTAACACAACAGGGTATCCTCGCACTTAAGAGGGGCAAGAGTTATTCCTACTGAGAAACCAAGGCATCCCCTGCCTGAAGATGTAGCCCAGTCACCCCTAATGAGCAGCAAGAGTGACCCTTGTACTTCAGGGATGCTACTGTGATTCCTACTGACGAACCAAGATATCCCTACTCTTCTGAGACAACAGAGCTATCTCTAAGGAGGAGCCAGGGTATCCCTGCCCTTCACAGACACGAGAGCTATGCCTATCGAGGAAGCAAGGTATCCATATCTTTCAGGGACAGCAGAGCTATAGCACTGAGATAAAACAAATTCCTATTTGTTAAAAAAAATCAACAAACAAGATACAGTACAAACCTGGCTGAATCACAATAATGTTCCTGGCTTTGAACCCCCAACTCTAATTGAATGCCAAATCACTTGGATTCAACCTGGTCACCAACTTCTCCCTCAATAAACATATTGCCAAAAATATAAAGATGGCCTAGTACCAGTTCTCTCTTCTCCAGAAAGGGAAACTGTTTGTTCCGCAAAGCGACTTCAGAACTGCTGTACAAGCCCATCAGACTTTAAAGAACACTACATCACACCCACAACCTGGCTACCTCTCGTTCTACTCACTGACTTTAAGCCTTCTACCGTGAACAGAGCTCCGCTGCCTCTTGGCTAGCTTCACGCAATGGAAATAACAGACATACATACATACATACATACATACAGGAACCAAGGTACCCCTACTCTTCAGTGATACAAGAGACATCGCCCCTAATAAAACACTACACCCCTACCCTCCAGACACACTAGAGCTGTCCTTACAGCCTGGGGACACTGGGACCTTCTCTAACCCTTCTCATCGGACACTACACCCTACAGAGACACTACAGCTGTCCTTACAGTCTGGGGACACTGGGACCTTCTCTAACCCTTCTCCCCGGACACTGCGCCCTTCAGAGACACTACACCCTACAGAGACACTACAGCTGTCCTTACAGTCTGGGGACACTGGGACCTTCTCTAACCCTTCTCATCGGACACTACACCCTACAGAGACACTACAGCTGTCCTTACAGTCTGGGGACACTGGGACCTTCTCTAACCCTTCTCCCCGGACACTGCGCCCTTCAGAGACACTACACCCTACAGAGACACTACAGCTGTCCTTACAGTCTGGGGACACTGGGACCTTCTCTAACCCTTCTCATCGGACACTACACCCTACAGAGACACTACAGCTGTCCTTACAGCCTGGGGACACTGGGACCTTCTCTAACCCTTCTCATCAGACACTACACCCTACAGAGACACTACAGCTGTCCTTACAGTCTGGGGACACTGGGACCTTCTCTAACCCTTCTCATCGGACACTACACCCTACAGAGACACTACAGCTGTCCTTACTGCCTGGGGACACTGGGACCTTCTCTAACCCTTCTCATCGGACACTACACCCTACAGAGACACTACAGCTGTCCTTACAGCCTGGGGACACTGGGACCTTCTCTAACCCTTCTCATCGGACACTACACCCTACAGAGACACTACAGCTGTCCTTACAGTCTGGGGACACTGGGACCTTCTCATCGGGCACTGCGCCCTTCGGAGGCACTACAGCTGTCCTTACAGCCTGGGGACACTGGGACCTTCTCTAACCCTTCTCATCGGACACTACACCCTACAGAGACACTACAGCTGTCCTTACAGCCTGGGGACACTGGGACCTTCTCTAACCCTTCTCATCGGACACTACACCCTACAGAGACACTACATCTGTCCTTACAGCCTGTGGACACTGGGACCTTCTCTAACCCTTCTCATCGGACACTACACCCTACAGAGACACTACAGCTGTCCTTACAGCCTGGGGACACTGGGACCTTCTCATCGGACACTGCGCCCTTCGGAGGCACTACAGCTGTCCTTACAGTCTGGGGACACTGGGACCTTCTCGAACCCTTCTCATCGGACACTACACCCTACAGAGACACTACAGCTGTCCTTACAGGCTGGGGACACTGGGACCTTCTCTAACCCTTCTCATCGGACACTACACCCTACAGAGACACTACAGCTGTCCTTACAGCCTGGGGACACTGGGACCTTCTCTAACCCTTCTCATCGGACACTACACCCTACAGAGACACTACAGCTGTCCTTACAGTCTGGGGACACTGGGACCTTCTCATCGGACACTGCGCCCTTCGGAGGCACTACAGCTGTCCTTACAGTCTGGGGACACTGGGACCTTCTCTAACCCTTCTCATCGGACACTACACCCTACAGAGACACTACAGCTGTCCTTATAGGCTGGGGACACTGGGACCTTCTCTAACCCTTCTCATCGGACACTACACCCTACAGAGACACTACAGCTGTCCTTACAGTCTGGGGACACTGGGACCTTCTCTAACCCTTCTCCCCGGACACTGCGCCCTTCAGAGACACTACACTCTACAGAGACACTACAGCTGTCTTTACAGACATGTGACGCTGGGGCTCCTCTAACACTTCTCATTAGACACCTTAGAGACACAACAGCTGTCCTCACAGCCTGGGGACACTGGGGCTTCTCTAGCACTTCTCATCAGACACTACACACTTCAGAGACACTACAGCTGTCTTTACAGGC
This sequence comes from Pleurodeles waltl, assembly GCF_031143425.1. NCBI lineage: Eukaryota > Metazoa > Chordata > Amphibia > Caudata > Salamandridae > Pleurodeles > Pleurodeles waltl. The sequence continues at coordinate 72,827,732 of NC_090442.1, read as the reverse complement.
ATGTGACGCTGGGGCTCCTCTAACACTTCTCATTGGACACCTTAGAGACACAACAGCTGTCCTCACAGCCTGGGGACACTGGGGCTTCTCTAGCACTTCTCATCGGACATTGTGCACTTCAGAGACACTACAGATGCCCTTATAGTCTGGGGACACAGACCTTCTCTAGCCCTTCTCATCGGACACTGCGCCCTTCAGAGACACTACAGCTGTCTTTACAGACATGTGACGCTAGGGCTCCTCTAACACTTCTCATTGGACACCTTAGAGACACAACAGCTGTCCTCACAGCCTGGGGACACGGGGGCTTCTCTAACACTTCTCATCAGACACTACACACTTCAGAGACACTACAGTTGTCTTTACAGGCAGGTGACACTGGGGCTCCTCTAGCACTTCTCATCGGACATTGTGCACTTCAGAGACACTACAGATGCCCTTATAGTCTGGGGACACGTGCTTCTCCAACATTTCTCAGACACTACACCCCTCAGCGACATTAGAGCTGCCCTTACAGACACTACGGTGGGTTTCCTGCCGAAAACTGGCACTGCATGACTTCTATCCTGCACAGGCCCAACCAGGCACATCATAGTTCGTTTTATTTCTGATGGTAAGCGCCTTGAAACAAACTACGAGCGCCTCTCGGGTCACCCGCGTTCAACAGCAACAACATTCCCACACAGGATCACAATGACCCAACACTGTGCCAGTCGCGCGCTCCCCGTGCCGCAGAGTGCCAACGCGCTTCTGCATCCCTCGGCGCAGTATGCAGCGCTATATACACGCCACAGAACAATGCAATACAAAATACAAACAGCTGCAAAAGAGGCACGCGGCTGCCGTCGTAAAACACAAGTGTGCCCTGCGGGGAGCGCGAGGGTGCCAGCAGGGCACACAAGGGGCGGCAGTGTTCAGAGCCTGGCTTGGGTTTCGTCTCACTCTTCCTGCCAACGGCGTGGCACGGCATGGCAGGCATGTGTGAAAGAGAAGCCGCCTGGGGATCGGGTTCCCACTCTGAGGGCGGTCGGGGAGGGGCTGCAAACTTCACTGTGGGAGCTAGGCGCTACAATGGTGCACCATAGACGGGAGGAATGCCCCGAGAGGCGCGGGCAGGCCGCGTCCTGCCCACCACAGGACCACCGAGGGCGGCACCGGGCCCGGGACAAGGCTCGGTGCAATGGGAGACACGGGGCGCTGCTCAGAGGGCGCCTCTCCAGGCACAGCCGTCACAGGCTGACACTTGGCGCTACGCCCGAGTGAGAGCAAAGCACTTAGAGCACATGAGGCCGCGCTGGTGGGGCAGGTAGACCTGGGCTGGTGTGCCACCCACCTGCAACCGAGGGAAGGGGGCAGAGGGCGCACAGATGCCTCCGGGAGGACAGGGATTAGAGGGCACGCAAAGAGAACATCACCTCCAATGTAACTCACCCCTAAACAAGCACAAAGCGTTTCAGCGCCTGGATACCCTCGCGGGTGATAGCGCTTTACAAATGTACACAAGACAATCCCTTTGGCTCCAGGCCATTGTGGGCGCCCAGGTCTGTATGCGCTTCAAGACTGTGCTGTAGACGTGCACGTCACGTAACACCGAAGCGTCAATCCGGGAACCTGTAGTGATGGTTGACCTGCAGCAGGTTAAAAAAAACATACATATCCGTTTCACAGCCCCAGGACTGCAGTGCGACTCTCACATCTCCAGTAGTGTAGTGCGACTCTCACAGCTCCAGGACTGCAGTATGACTCTCACAGCTCCAGGACTGCAGTGCTACTCTCACAGCTCCAGGGCAGCAGTATGACTCTCACAGCTGCAGGACAGCAGTATGACTCTCACAGCTGCAGGACAGCAGTATGACTCTCACAGCTCCAGGGCAGCAGTGCTACTCTCACAGCTCCAGGGCAGCAGTATGACTCTCACAGCTCCAGGACTGCAGTATGACTCTCACAGCTCCAGGACTGCAGTATGACTCTCACAGCTCCAGGACTGCAGTAGGACTCTCACAGCTTCAGGCCTGCAGTGTGACTCTCACAGCTCCAGGACTGCCAGATCTCTCTCAGCTCCAGGACTGCAGTGTGACTCTCACAGCTCATGGACTGCGATTTGTGACTCTCACAACTCCAGGACAGTAGCATGACTCTCCCATCTCAAGGACTGCACTATGACTTTCACAGCTCCAGGACTGCAGTGTGACTTTCAAAGCTACATAACAGCTCCAAGTCTAGTGTGACTCTCACATCCTTCAGTACTGCAGCGTGACTCTCGTTCCAGCACTGCAGCCCTAGGACTTTCATATCGCTCTCTCCGCTCCAGTACCGCAGAATGACTCACATATCTCCAGTACTGTAGTGTGACCCTCACAGCGCCAAAACTGTAGTGAGATTCTCACAGCCCCAGGACTGCAGGGTGACTCTCGCAGCTCCAGGTGCAGTGTGACCCTCGCAGCTCCAGGTGCAGTGTGACTCACATCTCCAGCACTGCAGTGTGACTCACACCTCCAGCACTGCAGTGTGACCCTCGCAGCTCCAGCACTGCAGTGTGACTCTCACAGCTCCAGGGCTGCAGTGTGACTCTCACAGCTCCAGGGCTGCAGTGTGACTGTCACAGCTCCAGGACCACAGTGCAACTCTTATAGCTTCAGCACTGCAGTGACTCGCAAGTCTCCAGTACCGCAGTGTAACTCTCACAGCTCCAGGACTGCAGTGGTACTCTTGCAGCCTTATAACTGTCGTAATACTCTCACACCTCCAGGACTGCAGTATGAATAAAACAGCTCCAGTACTGCAGTGTGGCTCTTGCAGCTCCAGGTGCAGTGTGACTCTCACATCTTCAGCACTGCAGTGTGACTCTCAGCTCCAGGGCTGCAGAGTGACTCTCACAGCTCAGGACGGACTGCCATATTACTCTCACAGCTCCATGACTTCAGTGTGACTCTCACATCGCAAAGACTGCAGTGTGTCTCACAGCTCCAGTACTTCAGTGTGACTCACAGCTCCAAGAGTGCAGTGTGCCTCTCACATCTCCAGGACTGCCCTATCCCTATCACAGCTGCAGGACTGCAGACTGACTCTCAGGACTGAGTGTGACTCTCCCAGCTCCTGGAGTGCAGTGTGACACTCACAGCTTCAGGATTGCAGTGTGACTCTCACAGCTGCGGGACTCCACAACTGCAGGGTGACTAATAGCTCTCTGGGACTGCTTTATCACTCTCACAGCTCCAGGATTTCAGCGCGACTCTCACAGCTGCGGGACTACTGTTTCACCCTAACAGCTTCCTCTAACAGCCACAGTACTGCAGTGTGACTCTCACAGCTCCAAGACTGGCATATCTCTCTCATAGCTCCGATGCCAAGGTACCCCTCGAATAGCTCCAGCACTACAGTTTCCCCTTCAGAGTTTAGTACTGCAGTACCCTCACACACCCAGCTCCATTACCTGGGTATATCTCTGAAAGATCAAGCACCACAGTTTACCCTTCCAATCTCCAGTACTGTAGTGTCCCTCACAACTCATGCACCCTCCCACTGAGCTGGTGCTGCTGAACCCTCCCACATCTCCAGTGCTGCGGCACGCCTCTCACACGTCCAGTGCCGGAGTATACCTCTCGCCACTGCACCAGAACACCAAAGTGTAAATAGTGACCTGCACTTGTACTGACTGCACAGTACAGTCTACCGACATACTGCCAAGGTGAGGAGATATGGAGTTAAGAAAAGTAAAGCTATTCTCCCTCAGATATATGCCTACATCTTCTAGATGAGTGCAGGCGGAGTAAAAAATTGTACAATTACACTTACTTGCATGTGCTTACCTCGCCAAGGTAAGTCAATATGGAGTTAAGAATAGTAAATCCATACTTCCTTATGTGTGATTACCTCCTTGACGATAGTTGATGTAAGTGCACACCCCATGTGTGCTTACCTCCTTGACGATAGTTGATGTAAGTGCACGCCCTATGTGCGCTTACCTTCTTGACGATAGTTGATGTGAGTGCACGCCCCATGTGTGCTTACCTTCTTGATGATAGTTGATGTAAGTGCACGCCCTATGTGCTCTTACCTTCTTGACGATAGTTGGTGTAAGTGCGCACCCCATGTGCGCTTACCTCCTTGACGATAGTTGATGTAAGTGCGCACCCCATGTGTGCTTACCTCCCTGACGATAGCTGATGTAAGTGCACGCCCTATGTGCGCTTTTCTCCCTGACGATAGTTGATGTAAGTGCACGCCCCATGTGCGCTTACCTTCTTGACGACAGCTGATGTAAGTGCGTGCCCCATGTGCGCTTACCTCCCTGACGATAGTTGATGTAAGTGCACGCCCCATGTGCGCTTACCTTCTTGACGATAGTTGATGTAAGTGCACGCCCCATGTGTGCTTACCTCCTTGACGATAGTTGATGTAAGCGCGCGCCCCATGTGTGCTTACCTCCCTGACGATAGTTGATGTAAGTGCACGCCCCATGTGCGCTTACCTTCTTGACGACAGCTGATGTAAGTGCGTGCCCCATGTGTGCTTACCTCCTTGACGATAGTTGATGTAAGCGCGCGTCCCATGTGTGCTTACCTCCCTGACGATAGCTGATGGAAGTGCGCGCCCCATGTGTGCTTACCTTCTTGACGATAGTTGATGTAAGTGCACGCCCCATGTGTGCTTACCTCCTTGACGATAGTTGATGTAAGCGCGCGCCCCATGTGTGCTTACCTCCCTGACGATAGTTGATGTAAGTGCACGCCCCATGTGCGCTTACCTTCTTGACGACAGCTGATGTAAGTGCGTGCCCCATGTGTGCTTACCTCCTTGACGATAGTTGATGTAAGCGCGCGTCCCATGTGTGCTTACCTCCCTGACGATAGCTGATGGAAGTGCGCGCCCCATGTGTGCTTACCTTCTTGGCGATAGTTGATGTAAGCGCACACCCCATGTGCGCTTACCTTCTTGACAATAGTTGATGTAAGTGCAGGTCGATATTCTAGGCCTCAATATCCTGACACACAACCATTCCTCTCACAGTTTTTCAGTACTAGTGGTTCCCTCTCACAACACATGGGTTACAATATGGCTCTAAGAGCAGGAGTACTGCAGAGTCTCTCACAAGACTCCAGTACAGCAGTATCCCACTGACCCTTCCAGTATTGCTCTAACAGTTGAAGTACTCTACTGCCCTGGCAACTGCAGTACTGTCACAACTCAATACTCTAGTATCCCCTCACACCTCTAGTACAGCATTATCTCCATCAGAGCTCAATTACTCTAGTATGCATGTCACAGCTCCGGTATTCCATTCCTCCCGACAGGTCCAGTACTGCAATATCACAGTATAACCCTTACAATACTACAATATTGCTCTTACAGCATCAGTATACCTCTGCCCTGGCATCTCCAGCACTCTCGCAGCTGAACTCCTCCAGTATAGCACAACCCCACCCCCAGAGCTCCACCACTGTAGTATGCATCTCACAGCTCCAGTTCTGCTTTCTCCCTTATGCAAATCAATATAAAAATGGCCAGCCAGAAGACCTTAACCGCTCAATACAACGGCCTTCGTGCCAGACATGCATGGATGAGGAATAACCATCTACAGCTCAATATGGCAAAGGCCGAGGTTATGACCTGAGGACAAAGGCAAAAATGCCACCTAATATATGGCCTAAGGAACTCAAGGTCCCTCCAACAGAATCAAGAGGTGCCAGAAACGTCAACAATGTCCATATATTAGTTGCCATTTTTGGCCGGAATCTTCCTCCAACGTGTAAGGGACAAGGAAGTGTTTTTATAATAACAAAGCTGATGTTCTGAGAAAGTGTCCCTACGTAAGGATGTGCATTTTCTACGAGTGTTGGAGACTAAACTTCTACCACGTTCACCGGCAATGTACCGAACTGCAGCCTTGGAAGAAGCACAGAGTGATCAAGAATGTCTTGTTTGAGAACAGAGTGCTGGCCTAGGCAAAAACAGTTAGACAGACGAAAATAAAACAAGACCGTAAAAATGGTTATTGTAATTATAATAAAATGAAGCTGAATAAAATATATCTAGGTTAAAGTGCACAGCAGCCTAGTGTGTTAAAATAACATGCATGGAGCTATGACTAAAATGGCTACACAACACTACAAACGTACGTAATCTACCAGCTTGATTACGCCAACAGTTTATACTTTGGTGCACCAAGATCGATCACCTGCAAAATACAACTAATGCAAAATGCTGCAAGACACCTTCACTAAAGTAAACACCATCTACCTGTGGCTAGAAGGGCCGTGTTCATGGCACTTTGCATTAGCCACAGAACCTCCCAGGAAAGAAGACCATGGAAGCGAACTAAATTCAGGCACTGGAAACAAACTAGGAGTCTGTGCTCCAGGCTTGTTCCTTTGTTCATTATACCACCTATGAAATCCATAGGAGGTGCTGCTTTCTTAGTACAAGACACCGGGTCTCGCTACAAGAAAAGGTTCAAATCCGCTGTCACGGTGACATGTAAAGTACTCTCGGAGTGTGCGGCTAGTTGGGACCAGCAGTGGAGGCCCAGACTAGAGCCCTCTGGTTGGCCAGTCATATGTGTCGGATATCTTCGGTTATTTCATTTCTGTTCAGTTGTTGGCAGTGCTTTAAATGGACAAATAGAAGTGCAGGTACTCTGTAATAGAGTACCTGCTTGTTTCTCAGAAGTGCCGGTACTCTCCAATTAAAAGTATTACGATTGTCTTGAGATATGCCGGTACTCTCCCTTTCAAAATAAAAAAGTGCCGGTACTCAGTACCGGAAAGTACCGGCCCATTTAAAGCACTGGTTGTTGGTGCCTGGTCTCTGACTTGTACAGGGTGATGGGCAAGACCCTTAGCAGGCCTGTGTTATGTGATTGTGAGTGGATTAAGTCACAGTTGGCTGCTGTGTTGTTCTTTGTGTGTTACTGTGGGCCAGGAGGGTTATAGATGAATTGACATTACTATAGAATACTCAGGCTGTAGCTGTAGGACTGCCCTTGTTAACTGACCTGGGTATAGAAAGCAGTTTACTACAATTCTGTGTATTGGAAACTGTAGATTGTACTGAAAGGTGCAATGATATTTCCGGGTTATATTGCAGGGTATTTGTCTGGAAGTAGCTGTGCTTGTAGTTGTCTTCTGGAAAGTATATGCTCCTGTATGCTATGGGATGAGAGTAACAAGGTGTACCGCGGCAGATCTCTCCCCACTTCTCCCTCCAGCCTGGCCTGGCCCGGAAACTGTCAACAAAATATGAGGTTGGGCAACCCCGTGCACTCACCAGCCAAGCAGATGTACAATAAAGGGGGGCGCACACCTGCTCGAAGCTGGCAGCTCACCCAGCAGCATGGCCGCGCGCCTCCCTCTCACGCTTCATCCATCACACCGCCAAGCGCTGCGACTCATAACACGTCCTCGGTGGTCCTCGCGCACAACACGGAAACACACCTCACCTAGGATTATAAAACAGTCCACCGACGAGCACACCCCGCACTGCCTAGCTTGCTGCCCCGTAGGGAAGCACTTCAGTGCCCCGCGTAAGGTACAAGCGCTACATAGAAGCTGCAACAGAGTCTGCCGCCCCCCCACACATCGGAGTGACTGGGGGCATACACTCTTCTCTTTGAGGGGAGCACATAACTCCACTGACAGGCTGCCTTGTCTGCCGCCTGATGGCGGTGTGATTGGGGGGGTTCTCACGCCCCCTGCCAGTGGGGGGACCTACATAACCCCGCTTACAGCCCTCCTCGGGCGGGGTCGCAGGGCCCGTGTTCTGGCTGGTGAGAGAGAGAGTTGCCGGCTCATGCTGGGTGTGATTTGTGGGAGTGGAGGGGTCTCTCACGCCCCCTGCCAGCTCTCCACAGTGAGGGGGCCTGCATATCCCCCACCTACAGCCCCCGTCGTGGCGGGGGTCGCAGCGGCAGGAAGCGCCCCGAGGCACATCAAGGCTTTTAGAGGGCTGGGAATGTGGTTATGGAGAGAGTGGTGTCTGGCCTGGCACTGCCCCCTCCACACACCCAGTGCCCCCTTGAATACTGGGGTCAGGGCCACATCAAAGAGGCAGCCTTACTGCTCAGGGTGGGTGGTCCTATCCTGACATCCGCCCCCGGGACCCCCAGCTCGCCGTTGGCAGGTGTAAGAGACCACGGGAACAGGTGGACCCCCGTTCTCCCCAGGCCCCCGAGCTGACCGTGCAGGACCCAGGGAAGGGCCCGGTACCAGGGAAGGTACCCGGGAAGGGCACCAATGCTAGGGAAGGGCCGGTACCAGGGAAGGTACCAGGGATGGGCCCGATACCAGGGAAGGTACCAGGGAAGGATCAGAATACGCCGAAGTTTGGAACAGCCTTCCCCGGCACCTCAGGTCAGCCTCCTCGCTCCTGCAATTCAGATATGAACTCAAGGCCTGCTTTCATGTAAACACTTGACCACAACACAGCAAGCGGCCCAGTGCCTTGAGGCGCTTCTGGGTGATTTGCAGCACTTTACAAATCGCCGATTGAATCCTTGATTGAGTGCATTACAGGTTAAAGTCTATTCCTTCTTCTATAGAGCATTTGGTAGAAGAAAGCAACACATGACACTGCGTACTCACGCCAAGGCCAGGTCTAGATTCCCTTTCAGCAGCCAGTGCTACTCAAAGACCAACGGGTCCTGCTGTCCGGCACCTCAACATGGCTCCCTTTCGGGGCCGGCAAGAAGGCAGCCCCGACCACTCACTACTTTAGATTCTTCTTCGAGTGTCTTCGCCGAGCGGACTCCAAACCGCACAAACACTAATATTTGGAGGCACGGAAGCCTTCGCAGAGCCTAGAGTTGGCGCAGGGAGAAACTTTTTCGATCAACAGAGGGTAAGGAAATGAGGAGGGAGGCAGAAAGGATAAAAGGATAAACAAACTCAGCCAAATGCTAACAAGTCCCAGGCCTGGCTCACAGGTTGGAGGAAGCAAAGTGAGAGGATGCAAAGGATACGGATATCCAAATATTAGCATTCTTGCTCCATTTGGGCTCTGGTCCTGCATGCATACGCTTCGCCATGACTACTCGTACGTGCCAGCTGTCCTGCGCTGTCTATACAATGAGTCACCGCGCCGAGGCTTGCCCTGGGAGGTGTGCATAGGGAGGCAAGCTTCAAGATGCAAAGGGCTGGACACCCAACAAGGCCCAGACAGGCTTGGGGATGGATTTAGAAACCTTGTCCAAACTGCTACTAAAAACTCAAGGAAAGGCCAAGGACAGAAGCAGGGCTACAGACTTCAGGTGCTGGAGAGGTCATAACTCGCTATCACCCATTTTAAATGAACCACAAATTGATGGATTCCCAGATGTGGCAACCTGTGAGGCGGCTTCACACAAAGGGTGGAAGAGGATTGAAGAAGCAGAAGCGAAGTAACTCAACTTGCTTTTCTTTCCCAGTACTTTGAAGACCCCAAAGAGGAGGGAGCCCAGTTTGTGGGGACGGAGCAGCCCCGTCCTGCTCGAGGGTGCCCGCATGCCCAGAAAACCACCAACTGAATGGAAGAGAAACGCAATCTTCTGAAAATGACCCAACATGGAAGTCAGATGAGAACGACCGAACATTGGTGCCCCCTACCCTAAATAACTTTGGAGCATGAGAGAATGAATGCTATTCCCTGTTACTCATTCTCGAGCTAGTGGACATGGTGAACCTTTCCTCACAAGTGATCATTACCGCCTTCAACTTGCTGAGACCTGAGGCTCGTGAGTGAAAGTCAGTCCCAGTAATCGCTGAGCCCTTACGTCGATTTAGGTACTCTATGTACCCCATTAACAACTAACAAAGGTGCCACCTCGCGGAGACCTGTGTTTCAAAAGTTAACGGGATCTCCTACAACCCGCTGAGAATCACGAAGTAGAATGACTGACACTCAACTGAGATCTGTCTCTCTCCAGCAATGGGCACCCCTTGCGCCAGACTAAAAACTGGCCTTCCTGAGCGAATGGTGCTCCAATGTTCCTTTACTGTGTGCTAGTGAGACACCAGAACCTTCAGCCCTCACCAACCCCGGGTACAAACCTTCTCTGCCCACCACCACACGTCTCCTCTGCTCCTCTGAACCCATAGTTACTGGTGGCGTTTCCCCACTCTTCATCTCCGACCTCCTCCATCCACATTACTTGTACAACCACCCAACCCTAGCATTTCAGCAGCACCCACGTATTAACCACCCCAGCTCCCTCACCTCAAGATCAACGAAACATCCAACAAACCTCGACTAAAAAAACACCGCCTGTCACCCTGACATCTCACTCTGCCCAAGGAGCCGAGATCTGCCTGTCACCTCTGTTCCTTCATTCCTAGGGCCTCCCTGCACTTCTCTGCTGGTACCGAGAGGTACTCAAAACAGCGTGCTACTTCCAGGCGCTGTCCACGGCTGAGGAGTCAACCATCTGACAACAGCCACTGCCCTTTCAAATACCACTATGGATCAGCCTGGCATATCAGATCGCTCCTTGATGCCCAGCTCCTACCCTGAAGACTGGGCATTGCTTTTGTGCCCCTTCTGTCCCCATCAAGTCAACAAAACCATCAGACTTGAGGCCTGGTCTAGCTAAGAGCCCGTACTATCGCCTTCACAAGTGACCTTCTAGCATGCGTCAAGGTCCTACTGGTTGTACGGCTACTACAAAAGCTTTCATCTGAACTCTGCTCATCATCCAGTTCCGACCACCATTTTTTTGTTAAATCCTCAGGATCCTGAGTTGACACCAGCTCCTAGCTCCCCTCATACAACCTATTGCCCCTCAGTTTAATCACGCGTAACAGCCCTACATGTTCGTGAGTCTGCGGTCTCCCTTCTTTCCATCTCCATCCCATGCTCACATTCTGCCCTCCTCACGTCCCTGACCTTTCTACTTCCATCGTCCATGCTCACACTCTCATTTTCTGGTACAGTTTTAGAAAGGCTCTGTCTATCATTACTTCTTCATTTCTAGGTGCTCTGCTCATTCCCTGCCCGTTAACTTGTAGGTGGGCATCCGGACACTCGTTTTCTCTCTTCCGTATGCTTGCGGTGCGCTACTCTCTCCTTGATAAAGTCACAATCTTCTCTAGAGGCATCCTTCTTTATACTCCAGGAATGTATTCTACCTCCCAAAAACTGGATTGGTGCCTGGTGGATACCTGCCAACCACAGGCCAAATACAACCCCCTACCCTCCACATTCAAGGCCATCCAGGGCTTAGCTCCTTGTTTCCATCCGCAGCACTGGACACAGAGGAACCGGACCGCATGCTGTAAAAATCATGAGGAGTTGGTCAGGCTGAAGAATGTACTCACATATCAATGTCCACTGCTTAGGATGGTCATACGGTGTCCTTCCAACGTGCACAGGCCGGTTCAAGGCTAAAGAGACTGCTAGCATCCACCCTCGTTTATCAGCACCAGGACAATAGTCCCAAAAGTTGTCCCCTAGAAGGAAGGAAGGAAATTGCCCATTCACTTCGATTTCTGCATGCCATCCAGAGGGAGTACCCCCATAATGCTTTATGTAGGAGCGAACGTCAGCGGGTGAGACAGTGATGTGAGGCTGCGCTCTGCCCTGCAAAAGAATCCTTGTCTGGTAAGAGGCATCAACGTTTGGTCTTCCTGGAAAGTTACACGGACCCTTCTTCAGTGGCCCAAGTTGTCTCATCATTTCCTTCAAATGACTGCTACAAATTCAGTGTGGTAACTCTGCCTTGGACAACCAGCCGAGCTATCTCGATACCAGCCGTACTCTGATCAACAAGCGGATCTCTATACTTTTTATTTTAATATGCCTTCTTCCCCTTGGCCATCGGGTGGCATTTCCAGTAGGATGACCTGCTCCTCCGCTCTAAAAGGTCAAAAAGATCACTTCAGTCACTGGGGTCAACAGAAAATGACTGAACCAGTCTCTGCCCGGTGAATACAGACTTCATAGGTACGCGGAGAAGTCGACCTCCCCCTTCCTTACGGAATCTAAGTAAGCTTCCTTAGAGATGTCTTCTGTAGACCTTGAGCTGTTCTTTTAAGAGCGCCTAGAAATGTCTAGCAAGACATGATCTTGATGGGACTCTGATCACCGCTAACCCAAATATAGGACTTTCCTTCTAACCTTCGTTCAATTAACCCTGGGGACAGAAGCCAAGGCTTGATCACACTGTTCCACAGATACAGGGTGAGGTGGCATGCCACCCTGGGCAGGATGCAGCATTAAGAGCAGAGGTCAGGGCCTGATGCAGTCTCCAACGCAGGAGCCTTCCACTTCACCTCTGTAGGAGCACATGGTGTACACTGAGACGATATTCAGTGGTACCAACAGAAGCACCTGGGGGATGGGTGATGAGGGCAGGCCTTCAAACACAATGATGTCTGTGCCCTCCCAATCTGGCTAAAGCAGCACTGTGTGCAGGAGAAACTCTAAAGTCTTCATTCTTGAAATCCCAAGTCATGGACACTTTGTAAATTTCCAGGGACACAGGAGCTCTGCATCTCAGCCCGGTTAAAGGGAGGATCTTCATGTGAGCTTCCTCCAGAAGGCCTTCATTCTTATCATCCAGGCCAGAGACCTCACAGGAAGAGACCTGGGCTGCTCAGCTCGCTCCTCGCCGGGGTCTTACACAGTGGTCGGGCTTGTATCAGAAATGGGACAAACCATCGGGGAAACGGCAATGGTGGGAACCTTGTAGATCTCTTTACAGGAGAAACTACAGTTTTCAAGCTGGTACCTGTGGTGTTGCTCGACCTCGGAATGCGAGGGGGTTGGCGGATGGTGGGAATAGCAGATGCTCATAAATGGCACTGCACAAACAGTTTGAAACTCCAAGTAGTCAAGAGGGTGCTCGCTTCACACCAGGTTTCGCCAACCTTTTCTGCAATAAGAGCTACTAATTTTCAATGAAAATCCTCCAGAGCCACTAATAGTATTTGAGATGTAGTTGTAACCACATCAGACAAGATGACAGAAGTGGCCTCCATATGCAAGACCACTAGCAGTGATCACCCCCATGCTTTACACACGGGTGCTAGCAGTAATGTAAAAATGCTCTGTCAGTGTGGATGCCTCTACGTGGATAATCCACGACAGCCATAGCTGCAGTGCTCCTAGCACCACCTTAATATTAGTAATGGTCTCCCCAACACCATTTGATTTTTATCACTCAAATATCAGCTTTAAATAGAATTTGGAAATTCAACTGTTTTTCTCTACACATTACCTCGTGAATTCAGAAAACAAGCATTTTCATTTGAAAATATGCTCTTCAAATCTGGTATATGTACGTTAATTCAGCCAAGCAAAGGATGCTAATATGTTTCAGCAGTCTGCACACAGGAGAGCTACTTAAAGGTAGCTGGCGAGCTACCAGGAGCTCACTAACTGCGTGTTGGAGAAGCTTGCTTTACACCAAAATGGGTAGCGCTGTGCTCCATCAAAGGGAATGAATGGCGGAATTTGCAATCATCATCCCCACCCCACTGACAGCTGGAGAGGAGGGTTCAAGGTACGTCTTGCCATTCCAGTGAAGCCAGAGCAACTTGCAGCTAAAGTACGGCTCGGTCTTCCAGTGATGCATCAAGGCAGGGGACATACTGACTGACCAGAGGGGCACTGGGCTTAAGGGATACTCGACCACCACTGGCCTGTGCCACTGACACTGCACAAGGGTCCTTCTGAGAGGAACATTAACTGCAGAAAAGATGTCTCTGTCCAACAAATGCTAAACAGGCCAAGTTCTGGAGATGCAAGGGCAGAAGAGGAGGTCGATGGTTCGGCCCAGCCAGGGACGATCTGAGAGTAATTGTGAATATCACTCAAAACACACAATCCCTGCGAGCAGGACCCCCTCACACATGGAGGCCGTGGACAGCTGCGTTTACTCTGGAGCTGGGGAAACCCCTGCGGAGGGCCTGGAAGGCAGAGCCTTCGGCAGCATGTGGGGACCATAACCTGGAAAGCATGGGAAAGGAAATACCTCCATGTGTCATAGCAGGGGAATAAGGTCACAGCAGAACATGTGCAAGCCATAGAAAGCGAAGAGTAAACAAAGGATGCCACAGCTTAATGAACTTACTCCAGGGACCGGGGCTGAGAGATCACAGCACACAGACACAGCTACCCTACATGCACATGCACACACCAACACGGATACCCCCACACCAGGGGCTTGCACACAGACACAGCTACCCTAAGAAGGCTGACATAGTACACGGACATGCACACACCAACACGGATACCCCCACACCAGGGGCTTGCACACAGACACAGCTACCCAAAGAGGGCTGACATAGTACACGGACATGCACACACCAACACGGATTCCCCCCACACCAGGGGCTTGCACACAGACACAGCTACCCTAAGAGGGCTGACATAGTACACGGACATGCACACACCAACACTGCTCGCCCCCCACACCAGGGGCTTGCACACAGACACAGCTACCCTAAGAGGGCTGACATAGTACACGGACATGCACACACCAACACGGATACCCCGACACCCTGGGCTTGCACACAGACACAGCTACCCTAAGAGGGCCGACATAGTACACAGACATGCACACACCAACACTGCTCGCCCCCTACACCCGGGGCTTGCACACAGACACAGCTACCCTAAGAGGGCCGACATAGTACACGGACATGCACACACCAACACGGATACCCCCCACACCCGGGGCTTGCACACAGACACAGCTACCCTAAGAGGGCCGACATAGTACACGGACATGCACACGCCAACACGGTTACCCCCCCACACCAGGGGCTTGCACACAGACACAGCTACCCTAAGAAGGCCGACATAGTACACGGACATGCACACACCAACACTGCTCGCCACCTACACCAGGGGCTTGCACACAGACACAGCTACCCTAAGAGGGCTCGACATAGTACACGGACATGCACACACCAACACGGATACCCCCCACACCAGGGGCTTGCACACAGACACAGCTACCCTAAGAGGGCCGACATAGTACACGGACATACACACACCAACACGGATACCCCCCGACACCCAGGGCTTGCACACAGACACAGCTCCCTTAAGAAGGCTGACATAGTACACACACATGCACACACCAACACAGGTACCCCACACCAGGGGCTTGCACACAGACACAGCTACCCTAAGAGGGCTGACATAGTACACGGACATGCACACACTAACACGGATACCCCCCACACCAGGGGCTTGCACACAGACACAGCTACCCTAAGAAGGCTGACATAGTACACGGACATGCACACACCAACATGGATACCCCCACACCCTGGGCTTGCACACAGACACAGCTACCCTAAGAGGGCCGACATAGTACACAGACATGCACACACCAACACTGCTCGCCCCCTACACCCGGGGCTTGCACACAGACACAGCTACCCTAAGAGGGCCGACATAGTACACAGACATGCACACACCAACACGGATACCACCCCACACCCGGGGCTTGCACAGACACAGCTACCCTAAGAGGGCCGACATAGTACACGGACATGCACACGCCAACAAGGATACCCCCCACACCAGGGGCTTGCACAAAGACACAGCTACCCTAAGAAGGCTGACATAGTACACACACATGCACACACCAACACTGATACCACCCACACCAGGGGCTTGCACACAGACACAGCTACCCTAAGAGAGCCGACATAGTACACGGACATGCACACACCAACATGGATACCCCCCACACCAGGGGCTTGCACACAGACACAGCTACCCTAAGACGGCCGATACCCCCCACACCCGGGGCTTCCACACAGACACAGCTACCCTAAGAGGGCCGACATAGTACACGCACATGCACACCCCAACACGGATACCCCCCACACCAGGGGCTTGCACACAGACACAGCTACCCTAAGAGGGCCGATATAGTACACGGACATGCACACACCAACACTGCTCGCCCCCCACACCAGGGGCTTGCACACAGACACAGCTACCCTAAGAGGGCCGACATAGTACATGCACATGCACACACCAACACTGCTCGCCCTCCACACCCGGGGCTTGCACACAGACACAGCTACCCTAAGAGGGCTGACATAGTACACGGACATGCAAACACCAACACGGATACCCCCCCCCACACCAGGGGCTTGCACACAGACACAGCTACCCTAAGAGGGCCGACATAGTACACGGACATGCAAACACCAACACGGATCCCCTCCACACCAGGGGCTTGCAAACAGACACAGCTACCCTAAGAGGGCCGACATAGTACATGGACATGCACACACCAACACTGCTCGCCCTCCACACCCGGGGCTTGCACACAGACACAGCTACCATAACAGGGCCGACATAGTACACGGACATGCACACACCAACACGGATACCCCCCACACCCGGGGCTTGCACACAGACACAGCTACCCTAAGAGGGCTGACATAGTACACGGACATGCACACACCAACACTGATACCACCCACACCAGGGGCTTGCACGCAGACACAGCTACCCTAAGAGGGCTGAAATAGTACACGGGCATGCACACACCAACACGGATCCCCTCCACACCCGGGGCTTCCACACAGACACAGCTACCCTAAGAGGGCCGACATAGTACACGCACATGCACACACCAACACTGATACCACCCACACCAGGGGCTTGCACACAGACACAGCTACCCTAAGAGGGCTGACATAGTACACGGGCATGCACACACCAACACAGATCCCCTCCACACCCGGGGCTTCCACACAGACACAGCTACCCTAAGAGGGCCGACATAGTACACGCACATGCACACCCCAACACGGATACCCCCCACACCAGGGGCTTGCACACAGACACAGCTACCCTAAGAGGGCCGATATAGTACACGGACATGCACACACCAACACTGCTCGCCCCCCACACCAGGGGCTTGCACACAGACACAGCTACCCTAAGAGGGCCGACATAGTACATGCACATGCACACACCAACACTGCTCGCCCTCCACACCCGGGGCTTGCACACAGACACAGCTACCCTAAGAGGGCTGACATAGTACACGGACATGCAAACACCAACACGGATACCCCCCCCACACCAGGGGCTTGCACACAGACACAGCTACCCTAAGAGGGCCGACATAGTACACGGACATGCAAACACCAACACGGATCCCCTCCACACCAGGGGCTTGCAAACAGACACAGCTACCCTAAGAGGGCCGACATAGTACATGGACATGCACACACCAACACTGCTCGCCCTCCACACCCGGGGCTTGCACACAGACACAGCTACCATAACAGGGCCGACATAGTACACGGACATGCACACACCAACACGGATACCCCCCACACCCGGGGCTTGCACACAGACACAGCTACCCTAAGAGGGCTGACATAGTACACGGACATGCACACACCAACACTGATACCACCCACACCAGGGGCTTGCACACAGACACAGCTACCCTAAGAGGGCTGACATAGTACACGGGCATGCACACACCAACACGGATCCCCTCCACACCAGGGGCTTGCACACAGACACAGCTACCCTAAGAGGGGCGATACCCCCCACACTCGGGGCTTCCACACAGACACAGCTACCCTAAGAGGGCCGACATAGTACACGCACATGCACACACCAACACGGATAACCCCCACACCAGGGGCTTGCACACAGACACAGCTACCCTAAGAGGGCCGATATAGTACACGGACATGCACACACCAACACTGCTCGCCCTCCACACCCGGGGCTTGTACACAGACACAGCTACCCTAAGATGGCCGACATAGTACACGGACATGCACACACAAACACTGCTCGCCCTCCACACCCGGGGCTTGCACACAGACACAGCTACCCTAAGAGGGCCGACATAGTACAAAGACATGTACACACCAACACGGATACCCCCCACACCCGGGGCTTGCACACAGACACAGCAACCCTAAGAGGGACGACATAGTACACGGACATGCACACACCAACACGGACACCCCTCACACCCAGTGAAAAAGGCTTGCAAATCACACACAAACACTGACAGCCCTCTACACCTAGTGCAATGAGCTTTCATATTATTACACATATACATACACATGCACACACTAGCACTGATAGCCCCCCACACCCAGTGAAAAAGGCTTGCAAATCACACACACACACTGTTAGCCCTCTACACCTAGTGAAATGAGCTTTCATATTACACATATACACACCAACACTGCTCGCCCTCCACATCAGGGGCTTGCATATTACACACTCACACACCAACACTGCTAGCCCTCCACAACCAGTAGAAACGGACTTGCATATTACAAACACAGCCACATACACTGATAGCCCTCGACACCTAGTGCAGAGCTTTCATATTACACATATACACACTCACACCAACACTAATAGCCCTCCACACCTAGTTCAGAGCTTGCATATTACACATATACACACACACACACCAACACTGATAGCCCTCCACACCTAGTGCAAAGAGCTTGCATATTACACAAATACACACCCACAAACACTGATAGCCCTCCACACCCAGTGGGAAAGGGCTAGCATATTACACAGACTCATACACTGGCACTACTAGCCGTGCACCCCAGGCAGAAGAGGGATCGCGCTGTGATAAGAACGATGCCTTCATGGTACAGGGGCATTTTCAGCTGTCCTGGGTGCCCAAATCTGTGCATACTGATGCCCTGGAGCTACAATAATCTACTTATGTGCACAGAGGTCTATGCCTGACCCCGACTGTGTGAGGCCCTGGGCCTGTCCTGTGACATCGATGGGCGCAACACACGTCCTCGTTCTGGGCAGAGGTCTACCATACTTGGTCTGGGTATGGCACCTAAAGTGGTGGTGGCAGCGTCCCGTGACTGCTGAGGAAATCCATAGTGTGACCAGACCTTTCTACCTGTGTTGTTAGGGATAGTAAAGTTGTGTAAAGTTGTGCTACTATGTGTATGCCCTGAACCTTGGGTTGACGTCTAGTGCGTGTCAAGCGTGTACATGTGTAAGGTGTACAACACATGCATGCCCAGAAGCTGTGTCCCGTGTGCCACCCACATCCCTGCTACCCCAGCCTACGCCAGTCCTCCCGGGCAGGCAGAGAGGGTCGCAGCTGATGAGAGGATGAGAATGAGGACCCCAGGGGAGTAGGACTAAAAAGAATGAGCGCGCTTTGGAGAGTGGCCACAGCACTGCACCTGAGCTTGAGTCGCACTCACTCCTGACTCCTAGAAGGGGGGACCCAGCGCTAAGGGGGCACCTAGGAGGGAGTAGCGGGTGAAGTGGGGCAGCTGTAGCCCTTGCCAGTCCCATGGCCCATGAAGGAGGCCGACAGATGGCATACTGCACAGATACAGCTGCCCCCCGCCTACAGGAAGATGGCCGGCACAGTATGCACACACCCTTCCACACCCAGGGGAAGAGATGTGGCATATTACAATATCAGACCATCACGTACACAGTCACTGCTAGGGGAGGAGGGCTCTTGTATTAACTCCTCTGCACCATGACATTACAATATCACACACACACAAAAAACACACACATACACACACACAAAAAACTAGGACTGGGGCACACAGCTATGCCCTTTAAACTCAGACGAAAAGGGCTGGCATATGACTGACACACACACACACAAACTGCAATCTTTCCACACCCTTGGCAAGAGGCTGGGTAGTATCACACACACCTCTAAGCGCTTCACCACTGACAACCCAGGGATGTGACATCCCACAAATAGACACAAACGCACACACCTATCCCTATCTACTGAGGGAAATAGAGCTGATGAACTGCACATGGTGCCACCCATCTACACTCAGTGAACGAGGGTTCTGACCTACTGAACAGTAATGCCCTCGGAGTTATCTGACATGGGGTTGCCTCCGCCACAGCCCTGCTGCCCGACCGGTCTTGAAGTCATCAGCCTGGTCTGTATACCACTCCCTCTCCCCAGCCCTGCAGGTCTGTCTTCCTGACACAGGGCTCCGGGAGACAGAGAGAAACACTGAGTGAGAATGAGCTCGCATGATGCTGAGGCATTAGTTGAGGGTCAAGGAGGCCTCGGCAAGTTAGGGCCGATGCTTGGGACAATTTCACCAGCCAGCCAAGGGGTTGAGAAGACTTATCACCAACTGTTCACCTCAGCCGTGGGGCAAAGGACCTCTGAGGTGCTCCTCATAGGGAGTGCCGTGAGTGAGAACCTGCCACAAACAGGCACTCAGTAGAGGGGACCGTGCGCGGTCTCTGCAGCGTGGATCTGCACATCTCTTGTGCTGGGAGCTGCAGGTACCAAGGCCCACAGACAAGAAACGAGTGATTACTCTGGACCGGAAGATGACTTCTGAATGACCGATTCCGATTTCCATGTGACTCAATTTGCTGAGTGAGACTGCCGGTGCCCACCTATGTTAGCTGTGCATGCCACGCTGCCCACCAAGGCGGTCCTCGCACACGGCTTACCAGTGCCAACTCCCCATCAGTGCTTATCATCCCTGACCAGGACAGTAAGAAAGCAGTCCAAAAAGTATATCCAGCTCGATTTGACACTGCCCCGAGTTCTGAAAGACTTTAGCCAACTGTTGTCCAACAGCAACTGGTACAGATGGAAACGTCTACGTCCGTCATCCTGTCACTGTGGAATGTGGTCTGACAAGATTCTATTCTCTCCAGTGATTTTATAGCTTGTCTAGTGACATCTTCAGCTATCTCGCCATCCTCATGTAATAAATACAAAGCAAACACACATATCCATACATAGGGGGATCTGCACTTCAGTGCCAGGGCTGGTAGGTCAACACTTTAGGGTGGCAAGGCGTTTTTCTTTCCATTCTTTTTATTTTCCCTTATATGATATCTTTGGGTTAATGTAATTCAAAACCAACTGCACATCTTATTTGTACCAATAAGAAACATGTTCACTCGGTGCCCGCTACAAATGAAAAGGTCTCTCTGTCGCCAGCTCTGCGTAAAACGACCGTGCGTACGCAGAGGCATCGGTTTAAGTTAAAGATCTGGGGACTGAGTGATGATATTTTAAGCGCTTTCCTGAAGCGTAACCTCTTCCGGGAGGGAGTTCTGTCCCTGTGGGCCCTGGACAGCACACCTGCCCGCCAACGGAGCGGGGCTTCCATGCCCTCGCAGACGGACTGGGTCACTTCCCTTCTGGCGTGTAAACGCCAACCATGCCAGGCGGAATATGAAGCGCGTGGCTACTGGTAGCCACCGAAGGAGCAGAGACCAGCTCCAATGCGGCCATACTGGCCCAAGCCTAGGGCTAGCTCAGCTGCTTGATTTGCCCTATTGGGTAGGAATGGCAGTGCGGCCTTGCCATGGTGTCATTTCCAGGTTCTACATGACCCTACATTTGATTTATGATTTTAGTGTCCGAAAAGGGTAGTATTAGTTTAAGCTTTCTTGGGCAAAATAGGGCACATTGGAGAGCTGTCCCTATAGAAGCTTCAGAATTTAAACTGGCATCCAAAGGTGGCGGAGAGATCAGATGATGAAGGAGTTTGCGGGGGTGTCCCATACCCCCCACCATGTGGGGAGCCCATGACAAGAACCACGGCTTAAGCCTCATTAAGATTCAGTGCACTGACTGTCACCCAGAGGGAACACCCTTCAGTCCCTCCCTTCATGTGTCAAAATCATTATCTAGGCTACTGATCCAAAGATCTATCTAAGAGTTAACGCAGCCCTTTAGCCCATCCGTGTCGGAGTGGTAATGCAGCCCTTCCACCAATCTGTGTAGGAGTGGTAATGCAGCCTTTAGTCTATCTGTGTAGGAGTGGTCAGGCAGCCTTTAGTCTAGATGTGTAGGAGTGGTAACGCAACCTTTAGTCTATCTGTGTAGGAGTGGTAACGCAACCTTTAGTCTATCTGTGTAGGAGTGGTAACACGCAACCTTTAGTCTATCTGTGTAGGAGTGGTAACGCAACCTTTAGTCTATTTGTGTAGGAGTGGTAACGCAACCTTTAGTCTATCTGTGTTCAGTCTATCTGTGTAGGAGTGGTAACGCAGCCTTTAGTCTATCTGTGTAGGAGTGGTCACGCAGCCCTTTAGCCCATCCGTGTAGGAGTGGTCACGCAGCCCTTTAGCCCATCCGTGTAGGAGTGGTCACGCAGCCCTTTAGCCCATCCGTGTAGGAGTGGTCACGCAGCCCTTTAGCCCATCCGTGTAGGAGTGGTCACGCAGCCCTTTAGCCCATCCGTGTAGGAGTGGTCAAGCAGTCCTTTAGCCCATCCGTGAAGGAGTGGTCACGCAGCCCTTTAGTCCATCCGTGAAGGAGTGGTCATGCAGCCTTTAGCCCATCCGTGAAGGAGTGGTCACGCAGCCCTTTAGTCCATCTGTGAAGGAGTGGTCACGCAGCCCTTTAGTCCATCTGTGAAGGAGTGGTCACGCAGCCCTTTAGTCCATCTGTGAAGGAGTGGTCACGCAGCCCTTTAGTCCATCCGTGTAGGAGTGGTTAGGCAGTCCTTTAGCCCACCTGTGAAGAAGTGGTCAGGCAGTCCTTTAGCACATCTGTGAAGGAGTGGTCACGCAGTCCTTTAGCCCATCTGTGAAGGAGTGGTCACGCAGCCCTTTAGCCCATCCGTGTAGGAGTGGTAACGCAGCCCTTTAGCCCATCTGTGAAGGAGTGGTCAGGCAGCCCTTTAGGCCATCTGTGAAGGAGTGGTCACGCAGTCCTTTAGCCCATCTGTGAAGGAGTGGTCACGCAGCCCTTTAGTCTCCATCTGTGAAGGAGTGATCACGCAGCCCTTTAGCCGTCCCTATTGAGAACATTTGTTTAATAAATATCTTTTAAAGGATTGAGGACACAGGGAGCCTGAGGAACTTCACTCTTACTTTAGGCGAATGAAAAGGGTCAAGTCTGATCTTGTGTGTGCTCAAAGAAGAGTGATTCGAACAAACTGATAGCTGCACCCAAGCAGACAGTTTCAGGCCTAAGCTTACGGAGGAGCAGTTCAAAGTCCACAGGCGTTGAATGCTGCGACTGGTCCAAAACCATGAGAAGTGACTTCTCACCCTCAACCACCACAGCAAGAACATTTTCAAGCAATGCCACCATGACTGTCTCGGTGTTGCGATGCAGTCATTTCCAATGGACAAAAAGCTGCAGATGAGAGTCTAGAAGTGTGGCGGCTGAGATGTAGCTATCGTCTCTACAATTTTGGCAACCAAGGGAATCTTACTATAGAATAGTGCCGCATCTCTGAACCCAAAGATGTTTTTTTATGTTCTGGTTTGACAGCGCAGTTGTTGCCAGACAATTATGTGAGCACCAAAAGAGAGGGGCTTTGGCCCCTCCCACTTGTTGGGAGCCAGGAGTAAATGTCCCAATGAGCAGAAGTTGTGTGCTTCCATGGAAGAAGTGCTTGCCCTCCACACAGCTGTGATCAGTTTTTGTTTATTTTACCAGCTGCCTGAGGTTGAACTTTCAGGGGCGGACACATGAAATTGTGACAGTGAGTTAGAGAACTAGACTATTTATAGTGTTTTCTCCGGCAGCAGCACAGAGGGAGGAGTGCAGTCATTAACCTACTTGAATTTTTAGGTCTGACTTGACAGTGCATTCACAGGCCACGTCTATTGGCATTGCCAATGTGTGTTTTATCAATGAAAACAATCCAGTTCAGTTTGGAGGGAGTGATTCACTATCTTCGTCATTCATGCTGCTATAAGAGTATGACATCACACTCGTAACAGGTAGGATGCATTTGTATAAACAATATCTTGTGATCCCCAGCAGGACTGCAATACTACTCCATTGCTTCACAAAAAGCAACAGGATGTAAAAAGAATTCTGAATGAAGAGTTTGTTAAAGCCCTCCCCATCCTTCCGAGAGGGTACAGGACAATGCAGAAGACAACTGGACTTGCTGATGGGACAGTACCTGAGAGAGCTCTTTTAGTTTAATAGCTGCTGTTTCAATTTTATTATTAAGGTACTCTTTTTCCCATCACATGTACCTTTCATGCAAAGTCACAGCTGAGTTTTAAGTTTATCTCCCCCCCCCTTTTTATAGTTACTATGTTTTCCTCTGAAGTGCATTACATGTGTTTTAAGTGTACCTGATCGTTCTCAACCTCTCAGCAGAGTTTGACACTGTATCCCACCACACACTCATCCAGAGACTTCACCACATCGGGATCCAGGGAGACGCTCTCAAATGGATTGCTTCCTTCCTCTCAGGATGTGCCCAGAGAATCTGCTTCCCACCATTCACCTCGGAACGCCAGAGCATATTTTGTGGCATACAAGGTTCATCCCTCAGCCCCACTCTGTTCAACACTTACCCGACACTCCTAGCCAAAATCGTCAGAACCCACGGTCTCAACATCATTTCCTATGAGATGACACTCGGCTCATCCTCTCACTCTTCAAAGACCACACCACCATCAAGCCCAACTTCCACAACTGCACGACGAGCATCACCGACTGGATGAAGACTAACTGCTAGAAGCTCAACACGGACAAGACGAAGGTGCTGATTTTTGGGAATACTCCCTTCCTGTGGAACGACACCTGGTGGGCCCCTGAACTTGAACCCACACACCAACAGTCTGCACCCGCAACCTCGGCATCTTCTTGGACAGCAAACTCACCATGAAGTGCCAAAGCAACACAGTCTCCGAAGCCTGCTTCCACATGCGCTGAAAGATCTTCAGGTGGCTCCCCCTTCAACACTAGGAAAGCCATCAAGACTTAGTCACCAGCCAGCTGGACTACAGCAACGCACTCTAAGCAGGAATCACCACACTACTCCTGAAGAGACTCCAGACTATTCAGAACTCAGCTGCCAGACTTGACCTCCCCAAATGGACCCAAATCACCTCCACCTCAGGAACCTCCACTGGCTCCCCATCCAGAAAAGATGCCAATTCAAGATGCTGACACACACCTACAAGGCCCTTCACGACCAAGGACCAGCATACATCAACCACCACCTGAACTTCCACCAACATCCAGGCACCTGTGCTCTGCCTCCCTCGCCCTCACTCCCTGCATCCGACAAAACCACAGTGGAGGACCTTCCTTCTCCTACCTTGCTGCTAAGTCGTGGAACGACCTTCCCCTCCACCTCCGAACATCATCCTCACTCCCAGAATTCAGAAAAGGACTCAAGACCCGACGCTTTGACTGACCACAGCATGAACCCAGTGCCTAGATACCCTGACGGGTGATTAGTAGTGCTCTACAAATCAGAGTTGATTGATTGATTGACCTGCTAGGAAGCGCCCATACAGTTCTACTGAATTTGTATGCATTTTTTTTATTTACATTTTTTAATGCAGGCATATCGTCACAACGCTTTTTTCTTCTTTTTATTTTAGTGGAATGTACTTGAAGTAAAAAACAAAAATACACCATGGTGTCAGCCTGCTAAGGCCCTACAAATGTTTGCTAAGTTGTGTAAGTAATCACTAGGGGCTCAAGACCAGTTCTGAACCGGGATGACCACTTCCACTGAGATCCATGAGCTAAGACCCATGACCCCATGCCTACCTGAGAGTGAGCCGTCCCTGGACTGAGTCTGTACCCCTTCGTTTCAAGAACCCCAATCCAGTGGTGCAACGAAACTTAAGGCCTCCCCCCTTGCAAAGCACATGGAGGGGACCCTTCTCCTCCCACCCACCACCTAACACATCACAGACCCAGTCAGTGTACTGTGCTCAGGCCCCCCCGCACCACGGGGTCTAATGTTACGCCACTACCACAATCCAAGCACGTCTCTAACCACGACTCTGGATGGCTCCTGCCCAGTGCTCACCCAGGGCTTCTACCTGGGCTGCCAGCATCTCTTCAAAGGGCAACCCCGCCAAGATCTGGCGGTGTCAGTCAAGCCTCTTCCTTGCAGGGTGTAACACCAGCCCCTCTGGGGCAAAGGGGTGACCCTATCCTTCACCCCTCTCCCCAACCCCTCAGGAAGCTCCCTTTCAGCTCAGTATAGGTGAGATATGGAAGACTCTGGGGCCTCTCTTCTAATTCTGCAGAGGGCTCCATTACTTCCACAGCAATACAGGCTCCTGGTCATGCCCATGGACGCAAACTCACCAAAACCAAAACCGCAGGACTGTGTTCTGCCATTACTGGTGTTAACGCTCTCTCACTGGTTCCCCCTGACACTCATCACCAAACCTCGCCTCTCAGGATGTGGCTTCTGGGGCCCCATTCCAGCCACCTTCTTTTTCTATAGCCCTGGGGTAAATGTGCTTCTCACACAGCTCTCGGATATCCCCCGGCCCAACTGAAGACTGCCAGCTTTCCACCACCCAGCACTTAGTTTGTAAAAGAAAGATTGTTGGTTTCTGAAGCTCTGCAGAGAAGCCCCTCCCGCCAGGTGCAATTAAACACTGGTGAATCGAATACCAAGGCTGGTGGTCTTTAATCCACTGCAGACACTCCACGCCCCTTTTCCTCGCACTTGTAGGTTTCTGCTTTCTGTTTGTGATGATTTTGCGGCCCTTTTTTCTTCTGTCTTTTCTAATCTGTGTTTTTTTTTTCCCTCTCTTGCTCTCGGTAAATAGCTGAAATGGAAAAATAAGTGCTGGTGTCCCCCACCGGTAGCCACCGGCTCAAAATAAGCTCTCCTGCCACCCAGAGACCTCTGGCCAGGAGAAATCCCCTGACCCTTTAAGAGCACATTCCTTTCAAAACATACTGAATAATTGGCAAGTTTCCTCCAAGAAAATCAATTATTTCAATGAAAAAGTGAGGATCACAAACTGCACCCCAGTTGCCTGAGATAGCTCAGACACCACTTGGACTCCAGGTATCACTTCGCTCCTTTTATTTCTGGGCTCTTACTCTGCCCCGGGAGCCCTCACCCTAACCCCACACGTCTCTAGGGCCAGTCCCTCGGCCAAATTCGTGGTAAAGCTTTTGAGAATGTGGGCTTCTTCATTATGACTGGAGCAGTTCACATGTGGGGTCATCAGTAAAAATGCACGAATGGTGATAATTAAGAGGCCATTTCAGTAGTTAATTTCAATGGAAATGACTGCTCTACACCACACCATGCATTAGTCGAGTATTTGTGACAATGTACCCCAAAATGCACCACTGAGACATTCAACACCCAAAGCACCGGCCGAACGAGCATGGCTTATTTGTTAATGTGCTTTCGTTGTCATGCTTGAATTGTTCACAATCCCTATGACTTCAGTGACGTAACACTGATGGCCCCACCCTTGCTCTTTAAACTGTTCTCGCAGCATTGATGGGTCCATCCCATGTCCCAACTATTATTCACCCCGCCTCTGCATTTTCTTTGCATGTTAACCTTAATTATGCTGCAATTTATCAAGTCCTTTATATATATCAATACTTCTTGCATTTGTAGGTCTGCAATCATCCAAGACCTTTTGATTTTATTAAATTATTTATAGGAGCTTCCAGGCAGCCCCTTCCTCCATTGGTCGGGTATTGTGTCATTCATTTTTTTTTCTGCTCATGGCAGCTTATAGCTCCGCCCATTTAAGCCATTGGTTAACTACACTGTGAGTGACTGCATTTTTACCCTTTCCCAAGGAGCACATCCAAACACAAGGTATTTCCCTTAAGTGCGAGGGACTACTGCGGTAATGTGTGTTTAAAAAAAACAACAAAAAAAAGAATTTGTTTTTGCTACACAGGATGACGTTGCTATTTATTTTGTTGCGTTTGTAAACTGTACATAAATGTGTTATGTATAGAACAATAAAACAAACACCCTCATCAAATACATGGTAAAATAAATGTCAGGCGTCTCTGCTGAGGCAGTAAAGAGCAAACACAGAACTCACTGCATGCAGGCCGCAGGGACCACCTATGACAACCTTTGGGGCTCTGGCACCTGTTATGGCGAATATCGGAGCCCCCTCAGCTCTCATAATCATCTCAAACTTGCCAAGACTTCGGTGCTGAGGATTATGGGCGAGTGGGGTGTGGTGCTGACCACACACCTCCCTAGCGCACATGACGCAGGCCTCAGCACGCAGAGGGCGGTCACACAGCCGCCCCTGGTGGAGAGGGGGGGGCTTCCTCTTACCACCTCCCTGGCAGCCAGTCAATGCCAGAGAGGCGGGAAGGGGACACGGCAAGGGAGGGGTCTCTTACGACTGGCAGTGTGTCTTGTGGCCGGCAGAACCTCTTGAGGCCGACTGAGTCTCTTGTGGCCGGCAGAACCTCTTGTGGTTGACAGTGTCTCTTGTGGCCGGCCGAGTCTCTTGCAGCACTGTGTCTTGTGGCTGGCACAGTCTCTGAGTCTCTTGTAGTTAATAGAGCCTCTTGTGGCCGACTGAGTCTCTTGTGGCCGGCAGAACCTCTTGTGGCCGACTGAGTCTCTTGTGGCCGACTGAGTCTCTTGTGGTTGACAATGTCTCTTGTGGTTGACAATGTCTCTTGTGGTTGACAATGTCTCTTGTGGTTGACAATGTCTCTTGTGGCCAGCAAATTGCCTGAAGTCTCTTGTGGTTAACAAAGCAACGTGTGGCCGACTGTGTTTTGTGGCTGACAGAGTCTCTTCTGGCCGACGGAGCCTCTTGTAGTCGACAAGTCCTCTCGCAGCCGACAGCGCCTCTTGTAGCTGACAGAATCTGTGGTTCCAGGCGGAGCCTCTGGAGGCGCATGCTCTCTGTTGTCCAGCAGTGTTTCTTTGGTGGCACAGCGTCTTGTGACCGACAGAGTCTCTAATGGAAATAAACTGTCGAGGTCAGCAGCTTCACAATATAAAATGCAGCATAAGGTGGGCTGAAAACCGCAGATGTTAGTCTAGAATCTGTTCTGGGGTTTCCAGAGCTCAGTGCCCCTCTAGTTCTTGTGCATACGACCATGAGGTCCCAGAGGATGGACCGACGGCCACAGGAATACAGTCCTCTGCACAAGCGGCGCTTCCGGCCCTGTAATCACTCAGTGGGGCACAGGAACCTCGGCAGCCCTGCTTACACACGATTCTACCAGCCTGCAGTTACTTTACCAGCAACAGGAGGCGCTGCTCCCCAAAGTGGCGACAAGGCAACAGGAGGCGGTCAGCGGGCCACCAGGGGCTGTACCCCTCCCTCCAGTCAGTCTGCGTGGCACAAGAGAGACTTCCAGCTTTGTAGTCCGCCTGATGGGCACAAGAGACTGCCAAGCCCACAAAGCACTCTGCCAGGCACAGGAGCATGTAATGGGTACAAAAGCCTGACGCCACCATACAGACCGCGCCACCCTCATGAGATTCTGCCAGCCCGGCAGTCACTTTGCCTGATCAGGGGGCACACCACCTGAGGTGGCTCTTACCCGGCACGGCTCTGCTCGAGGTGCCTGCAGTTACACACCACCTGAGGTGGCTCTTACCCGGCACGGCTCTGCTTAAGGTGCCTGCAGTTACACACCACCTGAGGCGGCTCTTACCCGGCACAGCCCTGTTCGAGGTGCCTGCAGTTACACACTACCTGAGGTGGCTCTGCTCGAGGTGCCTGCAGTTACACACCACCTGAGGTGGCTCTTACCCGGCACAGCTCTGCTTAAGGTGCCTGCAGTTACACACCACCTGAGGCGGCTCTAACCCGGCACAGCTCTGCTCGAGGTGCCTACAGTTACACACCACCTGAGGCAGCTCTAACCCGGCTCGGCTCTGCTCCAGGTGCCTGCAGTTACACACCACCTGAGGTGGCTCTTACCCGGCTCGGCTCTGCTCCAGGTGCCTGCAGTTACACACCACCTGAGGCGGCTCTTACCCGGCTCGGCTCTGCTCGAGGTGCCTGCAGTTACACACCACCTGAGGTGGCTCTTACCCGGCACAGCCCTGATTGAGGTGCCTGCAGTTACACACCACCTGAGGTGCCTCTTACCCGGCACAGCCCTGATCGAGGTGCCTGCAGTTACACACCACCTGAGGCAGCTCTAACCCAGCACGGCTCTGCTCGAGGTGCCTGCAGTTACACACCACCTGAGGTGGCTCTTACCCGGCTCGGCTCTGCTCGAGGTGCCTGCAGTTACACACCACCTGAGGCGGCTCTTACCCGGCTCGGCTCTGCTCGAGGTGCCTGCAGTTACACACCACCTGGGCGGCTCTTACCCGGCTCGGCTCTGCTCGAGGTGCCTGCAGTTACACACCACCTGAGGCGGCTCTTACCCGGCTCGGCTCTGCTCGAGGTGCCTGCAGTTACACACCACCTGAGGTGGCTCTTACCCGGCACAGCCCTGATTGAGGTGCCTGCAGTTACACACCACCTGAGGTGCCTCTTACCCGGCACAGCCCTGATCGAGGTGCCTGCAGTTACACACCACCTGAGGCAGCTCTAACCCAGCACGGCTCTGCTCGAGGTGCCTGCAGTTACACACCACCTGAGGTGGCTCTTACCCGGCTCGGCTCTGCTCGAGGTGCCTGCAGTTACACACCACCTGAGGCGGCTCTTACTCGGCTCGGCTCTGCTCGAGGTGCCTGCAGTTACACACCACCTGGGCGGCTCTTACCCGGCTCGGCTCTGCTCGAGGTGCCTGCAGTTACACACCACCTGAGGCGGCTCTTACCCGGCTCGGCTCTGCTCGAGGTGCCTGCAGTTACACACCACCTGAGGTGGCTCTTACCCGGCACAGCCCTGATTGAGGTGCCTGCAGTTACACACCACCTGAGGTGGCTCTGCTCGAGGTGCCTGCAGTTACACACCACCTGAGGTGGCTCTGCTTAAGGTGCCTACAGTTACACACCACCTGAGGTGGCTCTGCTCGAGGTGCCTGCAGTTACACACCACCTGAGGTGGCTCTGCTCGAGGTGCCTGCAGTTACACACCACCTGAGGCGGCTCTTACCCAGCACGGCTCTGCTCGAGGTGCCTGCAGTTACACACCACCTGAGGTGGCTCTTACCCGGCAAAGCCCTGATCGAGGTGCCTGCAGTTACACACCACCTGAGGTGTCTCTGCTCGAGTTGCCTGCAGTTACACACCACCTGAGGTGGCTCTGCTCGAGGTACCTGCAGTTACACACCACCTGAGGTGGCTCTGCTCGAGGTGCCTGCAGTTACACACCACCTGAGGCGGCTCTTACCCACCATGGCTCTGCTCGAGGTGCCTGCAGTAGGGTGACCAGAATTTTAAAGCCAAAAACCGGGACATTTCACAAACATAGAAGAAGGACAACAAGCTTTCTTCAACAGAGCGCCAAGAATGACAGCACTCATCACCACAGAATGACAGAAGAGGCACTAAGAACACAAATCAAATGCCATTTTTAAAGCCAGTATAATGCCTGTTAATTAAATAGCTTTGTAATAACACCTGCTTTCTATTTCTGCTTTAGAAAACAAAAAAATGGCTTCTTACAGTTTTCAGGCGACTCTCTTTAAAAACCGGGACATGAGCTAAATTTCCAGAAATCTGCCGGGACAGCTGGTGAAACACCGGGACTGTCCTGGCAAATCCGGGACGCCTGGTCACCCTAGCCTTCAGTTACACATCACCTGAGGTGGCTCTTACCCGGCACAGCGCTGCTCGAGGTGCCTGCAGTTACACACCACCTGAGGTGGCTCTGCTCGAGGTGCCTGCAGTTACACACCACCTGAGGCGGCTCTTACCCGGCACGGCTCTGCTCGAGGTGTCTGCAGTTACACACCACCTGAGGTGGCTCTGCTCGAGGTGCCTGCAGTTACACACCACCTGAGGCGGCTCTCACCCGGCACGGCTCTGCTCGAGGTGCCTGCAGTTACACACCACCTGAGGTGGCTCTGCTCGAGGTGCCTGCAGTTACACACCACCTGAGGCGGCTCTTACCCGGCACGGCTCTGCTCGAGGTGCCTGCAGTTACACACCACCTGAGGTGGCTCTTACCCGCCACGGCTCGGCTCGAGGTGCCTGCAGTTACACACCACCTGAGGTGGCTCTTACCCGCCACAGCTCTGCTCTAGGTGCCTGCAGTTACACACCACCTGAGGTGCCTCTTACCAGGCACGGCTCTGCTCGAGGTGCCTGCAGTTACACACCACCTGAGGCGGCTCTCACCCGGCACGGCTCTGCTCGAGGTGCCTGCAGTTACACACCACCTGAGGTGGCTCTGCTCGAGGTGCCTGCAGTTACACACCACCTGAGGCGGCTCTTACCCGGCACGGCTCTGCTTGAGGTGCCTGCAGTTACACACCACCTGAGGTGGCTCTTACCCGCCACGGCTCGGCTCGAGGTGCCTGCAGTTACACACCACCTGAGGTGGCTCTTACCCGCCACGGCTCTGCTCTAGGTGCCTGCAGTTACACACCACCTGAGGTGCCTTTTACCCGGCACAGCTCTGCTCGAGGTGTGTGCAGTTACACACCACCAGAGGTGGCTCTTACTCACAGATGCCTGCAGTTACACACCACCTGAGGTGGCTCTGCTCGAGCTGCCTGCAGTTACACACCACCTGAGGTGCCTCTTACCCGGCACGGCTCTGCTCGAGGTGCCTGCAGTTACACACCACCTGAGGTGGCTCTTACCCGCCACGGCTCTGCTCGAGGTGCCTGCAGTTACACACCACCTGAGGTGCCTCTTACCCGCCACGGCTCTGCTCTAGGTGCCTGCAGTTACACACCACCTGAGGTGCCTCTTACCCGGCACGGCTCTGCTCGAGGTGCCTGCAGTTACACACCACCTGAGGTGCCTCTTACCCGGCACAGCTCTGCTCGAGGTGCCTGCAGTTACACACCACCTGAGGTGGCTCTTACCCGCCACGGCTCGGCTCGAGGTGCCTGGAGTTACACACCACCTGAGGTGGCTCTTACCCGCCACGGCTCTGCTCTAGGTGCCTGCAGTTACACACCACCTGAGGTGCCTCTTACCCGGCACGGCTCTGCTCGAGGTGCCTGCAGATACGTGGCCCTGTAACCTCCAGTCCCCCTCAGACCGGACTTGCTGTTAGCTACCACAGTATCGATCAATAAGCACAGTGCACTCCTTTAGAAGCGTGTGAAGTCTATGACTATGTCAGGACCGGAGGCTTCGGATTATGCTTCTCCTTCTTTGCTGTTTATTATAACTCAAAATGCGGCAACCAATCAGATTTCAACTTTTCATAAAATGACATTACCCATAATCCAACATGTGACATCATAACAGTAGCACCAATCATGGCACATATCATTTAAATATCTCAGCGACAAAAACTGTCCTCTTTCTTTTCTGCATCACATAAAGATAAGTGCCTTTTTATATCCTTTCAAACATTCTACAACTATTGGTATTCACTTTACCTAATTACACTTATTTTCCGAAAACAAGGTCGGCCGTAACGTACTTTGTGCAACCGACGGGTGTGTTGGGAGGTCGGGAGACGGAGCGCTTCGGCGCAAGGACTGTAGTCCTCTTTCTGGCTCGCTTGCCCTGCGCGCCGCAGGCTTACCTGCAGCCTGCAACGGACCAGCGAGCCCACGCTTGACTCGGCAGGAAAGAGTCGGCTCAGCTGAGCTCAACAGCGGATGAGCTCACATTCTCCCCTACGCCCGTCGCCAGGGCTGCATAATTGGCTACAACAGGCTTAGCCTGAGGGGCAGGAAATATTTAGAGTTCAACGAGTTCTTCTGACTCTGTAGTCTTTTTCATTTTCTAACCTCCTTTACCAACCCGGTCTCCCTGGGTTGCCCCCTCCTTAGTACTTCTGTCATATCAAAACAAACTTTGAGACCTTTTGGAGTGCTGCAGAGCTGCCTCCATTAATCACCATGGCAGACGGACAGGCAGCTGATGAGTTCCATTACCAGGACCAAGAAGACTTAATGCTGGCAGAAGACCGTACATGCCTGTGATGCCTCTGCCGCCCAGTCAGTAAATAAAGACTTTGCGGTGGGTGCTCCAGCCCATCGCCAGACAGCTTAAATGCTAGGCCCTGATGATTCCCCTCTACGGCCTGGCCACTGCCATGTCATTGTCTTCTAAAGAGTCTAACCCTCTTCAAGCTTCAGAATGCCCCACACTACTACCGTGGCCCATCTCTCCCAATCTCTCTCCACAGACCATGATTACACTACACAACCTTCCACCAGTTCACAAATCAACGCCCTTCCCCCAAATTACTTTTCAGACGACTCACGTCCACCCCCTTCTGATTCTGAGGATGATCCCCCATGCCCCAAGAAAAAGCATCACCTGCCCTCCAGCAACCAACAACCCTCCATTTCTCCAAGACAGGTCTCCAACCCCTCTACTCTCTCTTTTGACCCTGACGCAATCATACACCCAAGGTCCTCTGGCTGGATTCTACTTCCCACGGTATGTGATTACGCATGAGACAGACTCAGGAAAAACTTTAATAAAGACGCATGAAACCATCTTCGCTCAGAATGCCCCACCCCGACACACTAGACAGAGTGGTCCTGACCCCAGAACTACACCCAAACCTTGCTACCTTTTGCAAGTGATCAGCCAAAGACCCCAAAAAGGGATCAACAGATCTTGAATACCCTGCCAGGACAAGGTGCTCAACCTCTCTGGCCCTTTATGCAAGGTATTTGATCAAAAGAAACTGGCGCCGCCATCAACCCAGACACCCTCGCTGGGTGGACATAATGCGCCCTATGCTTATTGGGAAACACAAATTGCATCATCTCCATTGAAAAGAGACGCTTCTTACTACTGAGCATAGACCCAAAATTGGCAGAGCTCGCCGACCCAGAACCAGGCTCTCTAGCTAATGGGCTGTTGTTTGGTGACAAGTTTGTAAAAGACTTGGGTAAATTTTTTCGTACTTTTAAGGTGCTGTATAAAGCCCAGATCTCCCTAAACAAAGTATTTCACCAGTGCCTTTGTAACAGGGCTGGCAGGTTTTGAGGATCCCGTCCAGCCGAACCCTCTCCAGAAGCTCTCATTCACATTCTAATGCCTCAGGCAGAGTATACGTCTCACACTAGAGAGACACTTTTTATCCTACCAGGGCTCGAGGAAGTCGTCATAGATTCCATAGAGGGGGCATCCGTTCCCAAGGCTCCTATGCCTCTGGCTCCAACACTCAAGGTAAGCCTAGATCAACCTTCCTCAGTGTTATTAGGGGGCAGAACCAGACATTTCTGGAACAATAGGTCACGACTGACATCTGATCTGTGGGTGCTAGAAATGATAAGGGGGTTCAAGATTAAATTTTTCGGGACTCCCTTTCAATCATCTCCTCCCCATGCAATCCATTTTTCCCTCCTAGATCAATCCTTTATTCAACAAGAGATAGACAAACTCCTGTCCAAGGATGGGATCTTTTCTTGCCAAGGGGTTCCCTTTGGGGTTCTGCAGCAACGTTTTTGTGGTGACCAAGAAAGGGGGGTGGTTCCCACTTAGCGATCAATCTGAAGGATTTCAACAGTTGGATCTCAGCTCAACATTTCAAAATGGAGGGGATGCATCGCCTCAGGGATATTCTCAGAGGGGGAGACTGGATGGTTTGTCTTGACTTAAAAGATGTTTTTCTCTTGATCCCAATATTCTCCCCTCGCTGTAAATTTTTTCAGTACATGTAGAACAACCAATGTTTTCAATTCAAAGTCTTACTCTTTGGCCTATCCTCTGCCCCTTGATTCTTTACCAAGGTCATGCAATCAGTAGTGGAGAATCTTCGTTCCAGGGGAGTCCGAATGATAATCTACCTGGATGACATTCTTATCATGGCCATCACTCAACACCTGGAGTGGACCCACTCAGCTCCTTCAAGAACTGGGTTTTTCTCATCAATGCACAGATGTCAGTGTTGATTCCTTCTCATTGCATGAAATTTCTAGGATTCCAGATCGATTCTTCTTCTTCTCTTCTACCCCTTCCGGCCCAAAAATTACACCTAATTCAGAAGGAGATTCACTTCACTCTCCTCAAAGACAAGACTTCTCGGAGGATTATGTCAGATCTGTAAGTCTTCTGGCTTCATTCATACTGGCAATATTTCCAGGTCCACTACATTACAGAGCCTTACAATGCTTAGAAATTAATCACCTACAGAGATGAATGTTGCTCTGACATAAAGCAAAGAAAGAGGACAGTTTTTTGCACTGTGGTGTTTTTATATGAATAATGTGTGCCATAATTGGTGCTACTGTTATGATGTCACATGTGGGATTATCTGTAACGTAGTTTTACAAAAAGTTTAAATCTGATTGGCTGCTGTATTCCGAGTTATAACAGCAAAGAAGAAAAGGCATAATACTTGCCTCCATGTCATTAATAGAATTGAAAATTCTTGACCTGTAAATGTTTTAGTGTGCAAAAAAAAAAAAAAATCCTTTTTGTGTAATTGTGCAACATTTTAGGGATATTATGCAAAATTACATGAACCCCAAACCCAATATTTAGCAATATTTTTAGCACAAAATGCGTCCTTGGTGCATTTTAGTGCAATGTATTTTGGTGCGAAATACATCCATTTTTGGCAAGATGCGTGATGAGCTTAAAAACAGTGCTAAATCACACACAACAGCACCTGCTGACATCCTGTTCATTCGCTTGCTCCTGTGCTCTTGCGACAGGATTTTTCCCCGAAGGGATGGCATATTACGAGACATGGCATCATTTGGGGCATTTCGCGTAACAAGCATAATGCAGGAAACCACATGAGATTACGCCGGTGTAACAAAAATGTCGCCGGGGCCTGGTGAAGACCACACGGGGCCACACTTCCTCTGGTGTATTACATCCGAGGCCTTTCCTTGAGAGAACAAACTCTCTGGTAGCAGAGGGGACTGGTCTCCAGTGGGGCCCCAGGATGTAACTGGAGCTCTCTGGACTGGTTTCTGTTCCAGAAGCACCGACGGGCCTGGGAAGGCCTGAGAGTCCAGGATATGAAAAATAAAACAATACTTTAATATTGTTTAATTTTTCATCTGCTCGATCAGCCAGCAGTGCAGGGAGGGGCGGGGCTGGGCTTCGGGAATTGGGAGGGGGGAGGAAGAGAGAGTGTGCCTAAGTGCACATGTGTGTTTGGCCGGCAATCTTAGGCCGGACAAACACACATGCGCACTTAGGTTTCTCACAGCCGGGCTGGAGAAACTGCACAGACCTCAGGGCTGTGTCTGAGCGGCAGTGCGAGCCGCTCAGACCAATCCTGACACTGCTCTCACGCTAGGTTTAGCATGAAAGCAGCGCCAGGATTGCTGGGGAGCATGTGCATGTGTCCCAGTGAATGCTGGTACACCAGAAGAGAAGTGAGGCTGCAGGAGTCGGCGCGAATGGCGGATTAAGGTAATTTTTTTAATTTCTTGATTATTTTTAAATGTTTTTCCCCATCCCTCACATCCCCTCGTCCCCCTCCTTCACATCTGCAGTGGCCGCAGTGGAAAGTCCTTTACTAAGGTTGCGTGGTCATCTATCAATTGCTTATTGCTTTATTTGGGTGTTAAACTGGTATTATTAGCACAAAATTGTTTTGTTATTTTTACACAGGAAAGCACAACGATCACAAGGTGTCCTCATTACTCTGCATATTATATTAAGTCCAGCAGCCTTTTATGTTTTTGGTCCAGGTAGGAGATGTACCCTTCTCCAGGCCCCGCCCAGCCCATGTTTCCCCAAAGCAGTTGCAACGGCTTTAAGTCCTCCCCATCTTTAGGCCACTCCCACAACAAAGTCCTTCTAACACACACCAGGATAACGGCCTGAATCCCCCCAACCCATTCCCCAGGCCCCGCTCTTGACCTAGACACAGGGATCGCACTATTGAACCCACACTAAAGGTGGAGTGACAAGATATAGAGATAAAAACAAAAACCGGGACATATTACTAAAATAGAAGGACTGCAATTTGTCATCAGCCAAGTGGCACAGAATGCCAGCCTGCATCAACCTAGAAAACAGATGCGGCCCTGAGGAAATAAATGAAAGGCAATTTTCAAACCCACTACCACACCTGTTAATTAAATTACTTTCTGAGAGCCACTGCTAACCAGTCCTGCTCTGGAACACATAATAACGTGCCTCCCTTGGTTTTCAGTCGACTTTCTCTGAAAACCGGGACATGAGCCAAATTTGCACAAATTTCCCGGGACAGCTACTGAAAAACCAGGAATGTCCTGGTAAAACCAGGACACCTGGCCACCCTAACAAGAGGGGTACTGCAGCTCTGACCTGATGAGCACCGCTCGCAACTCCTGCATTCTGGAGAGCACTGGACCCACCGCCGTACCTCAGCTCGCTGTCTATGTGCCTAGGATGACCAGATTGTTTAAATTAAAAAAATAGGATATGCCTGGGTGCAGAAGGACGTAAGGAAGTGTTTCACAGACATCATTTTCAGGCTAACCACTGACTCAGTGATTAACATCCATTGAACTTATGTGCACCTTTTTTTATGTAGACACCATAGAGTTATGGCACAGAGCTAGGTCTCCTGGCCACTGGCAGAACACACATGTACAAGTACTGCCCTGGAAATGACCTATGAGACAGATAGGATACTTGTAACAAAAACAGAGTTTCAGAGGCCTTGAGCTTTTGTCCATTTCAGAAAGCTTTCAGCACCTCAAGGAAGAAAGAAGGGGCTAGAGGGATGCACCTAAGATTCCAGGTTGAAATAAATTGCTTTTCCTATACGTGGAACCAAAACAACACACACGGTAGTGCCAGTTTCTAAGGCTTGGTAAAGCCATTCCAAGGAAAAGTTTCATGAAACCTACGAGCCCTGCACAACGAAGGACCAGCATATATCAACAAACGAATGACCTTCCAGCAACCAATCAGACATCTGCGATCGGTTTACTTCTACATCACAGACACTCCCCCGTGGATCTGCCGATCCAACAGCGGAGGTCGCTCCTTCTCTCAACTGACGGTCAAAACTTGGAACGACCTTCCCCTCCACCTCAGGAACGCATCACTCCAGGAATTCAGGAAAGGACTCAAGACGTTGCTGTTCGAATGAACAGAGCACGGCGAATCAGCTAGCAACTCCAGCGCCTTGAGACCCCCACACTTTATAAATCCTGATTGATTGATTGAGATGAAAACACAGATAATGATTTATTAAATAACCCCTCGCCCATGCCATCGTGAAGTTTACAGATGACTCTGGACATTGGCTAGTACTTGTCAGGTGCTGATTCACGCTTCAGTAAAACCTGGTGTCTTGCATGAGCGAGGCCCATCATCAAAACAGGGAAGTCTTACAAGCAAGTACCTTTTGTCCAGTGTAATGCAAATGTGAAAGGGTTGTTTGAAATGTGAACATGCTCACGAGCTTGAACCTCTCATAAAACAGTTCATGTTTTTAACACTGTGAAATGTTTCAGGACTCCAGATCACATCACCAGGAGTGTCTGTGAAATCCAGGGCGTCTGGTCACCGTACCCAGGCCCTACGTACAGTCACGCTCTCAGCCCACCTGACTCCACCAACCCATTTCACACAGGATTAAGGTAGAAGCCATCCCAGAGTTACTGGATGATGATCCAACCAGCACAGAAGTCATTTTCACATCATCGGACGTCATCAACTTCTTAAAACCATCAGCAGAGTTTAGAAACTTGCACATGATGGTTTGAGAATGACTTGAAAATGAGTATCTGATGTCTTCACAAGATTATTCCTCGATTTGAGGATGAGTATGATTATTTTTTCAAGATGATACGCTCTGGATAAATTGAGGATGACTTGAAAATGATTATCTGATGACATAATAGGCCCTAACAAAGTGAAATTGGTCGTGATGATTTGAGAATGATTAAAACATCTGTTTCCATTTTAGTTTCATTTTTGTTGGAAAGATTAAGACTTATGGGTGATATTAGAAATATCTGTTGTTGAATGAGCAAAAAACACAATTTTGCTATTTCGTGGCTTTTTTATTGTTTGCAAACAAGCAGAGAATGTGCTTTAAAGTCCTGTAGTAAAGTCAGTCGCATTATAAACAACTTTACAATAGTGGCCACAACAGTGCTTAATTTGTAAATAAAAAGGTTCCGGTGCCCAAAGCCCTCCTCTTAAACACGCGGCTGCTGCTATTAAATGTGGGAACACGGAATACTGAGGCAGCGTAATCCTGAAGCCATCTTGGGCCTCTTCAATCCATGTAAAGTCACTCCCTGCCCCTTCAGCTCACTCCTGCATCTTGCTGCTTTCTCACTTTGTGACGCTTTTTCGTTTTTCCCTTCATCCGCCTTTCCCATGTATGTCTTCTGCTCACAGCAAATGCTTGAGGCACAAGAATAAGCCCCGGCCCTCAAAAATAAGTGCCGGTGCTCAGCACCGGAAACAACAAGCAGAAATTAAGCACTGGGCCACAGGAATACCGTGAGACTAGCAGTGAATTCCAGAGTGTGTCCGGCAGAGATGCCAACGGTATTGTTATAGAAAGTGTTTTCCACCCTAGCAGTGGGTGCTCTCTGTCACGAAAGAAATAACATGAGCAACTCTTCACAACTCAGAGTTAAGTCAAGTGAGCCCCAGATACGTGAAGAACAAATATAATTATGCTGTAAATGCTCACCATAATACACACGAGAAACCCCCACTCGCTATTGAGCAAATTCTTCTCAAAAGCAAACACAGACCTGTACCCAAATGCTGTGTGTCAGATTTTAATTCATTTAGCAATTTGATAATATCCTTTTTAAAGAGAAAGGGAATGACTGGCAAGCTTGGCAGCCAATCAACAAGGTGTCAAGCCTAGGCAGAAGATCTCAGAGGCTCAAGGAGTTAAACAGGAAGTGACGAGTGGAAATGCTGGATCAATCCATGGGGGTGTTCTGAGGGAGCTCCCATCACAGGTTTTGCTCTCACTTGTGTGCCCCAGAGTGGATCTCTCTGTCTAGATACCCCAGTGGCACCTCTCAGGTGTCCTGTGCAGAGGGGCCATGCCTGCATTTTGGTTCAATCTGCTCGTGCGCTTGTGTTTGAAGAAGGACAGATTGGATTGGCCTGCATAACCTTGGCGCATCAAACCGGCAAGGTTAAAATGAAGGGGAAAGCTGCCGTCCAGCGTCAGCGGAGCTTCAGTAGTCTCACCATAAACATTTCTGTCAAACATTTAATTGTGTATACGGAGATCCCCACAGCAGGTGCGCCACCCCCCGAGCTATCCGAGGAGCTGGCACTGTGCCAGGGTGGATGGAGGCGAGTTGGCAGCAGAACACGAGCCGCCCCCTCCAGCTGCAGGAAGGCATCTGGGGTTCCGCGGGCGCCCTACACTGCTCGTTTCAGACCGACCCCTCGGACACCAGCATCACCGGCCCCTCCAGCTCCGGGGCTTCCGCTCTGGCCTCAGAGGAGAGTCTCCCGCAGCCCGTTCTCCACGGAGGGGCCTTTTCTTCATCTCTGGCTGGCACTGACCACTAAGCGCAGCGTCCACTCCGGCCTTGAAACAACCCATCATTTGTACACACACGTGGACAGACATCGTTTGCAGTTAATAGGGCCGCGGATTTATTCAGCTTCACTTAAATGAATGCACCACAGGCAGTCATCAAATATGGTATAAATCAAAAATTAAGCTTTTGGTACAGCTTTAATATTCCACTGTTTTTTGGCTGTGTGCCATTCCGGTGCCTGCTGTCTTTGAGGACAGGCTTGGGCCTTCTTAAGAGACCCGCCCGCAGCCACATGTCTGGCCGCTTGTGTATGGTGAGGGCCTGTGGTCACCTGCCCCTGACCTGCGCCCCTGCCTCGGAGGCGACCCCAGACTGCCTCTGCGCTTCAAAGTGCCCATAGTAGGGGACAGCTCCTGGTTACCTGGACCTGAGCTGCACCCTTACGTCCCCCCTTAGGAGGAGGCGACCGAGCGGTACTTTACATTTCAAAACCCGCCCATCTCTTAGGGCCAATCAGTGTTGTGACTGTTGCCCCGCCCCTTCACCTTGTCCCACCCCACAGCAGGGATTTGGCGATACCCACGTCTGGCCTGAATCTTCCAGTGCTCTTTCCTGCCCTTAATTGGGGAAGAAGCTGATGAGGGCTATATCCGCTGTTAAAGGCCCTCTAACTGGGTTAGAAGCCCTCGCCGCAGGCGTGGGCCTGTAACTGGAGGGTGATGGCCTTTCACAACCAGGAGAGCTATAAGTGACTCAGAACATCCCACCCACTCAGGGTAGGCTGGTATGAGAGGAACGGAGAGCAGCATTGACACAAACACTGGGGTACTAATCAGAGGGTCCACACCGCCGCGACTGTCTTCAGTGGAGCGCACCACGTCCCAGTGTTCAAACTGTAGTCACAACATACATTTAATGTGTCACTGTAAGGAAATGAAAATGTCACTTACCCAGTGTACATCTGTTCGTGGCATCAGTCGCAGTAGATTCGCATGTTCTGCAATAGCTCGCCATCTGGTGTTGGGCCGGAGTGTTACAAGTTGTTTTTCTTCGAAGAAGTCTTTCGAGTCACGGGACCGAGTGACTCCTCCTTTTGTCTCCATTGCGCATGGGCGTCGACTCCATCTTCGATTGTTTTTCCCCGCAGAGGGTGAGGTAGGAGTTGAATTGTAGTAATAGTGCCCATGCAATGGAGTGACTAAGTATGCACCTATTTAAGGTTGAGATGATACATATATAAATAATTGAAGGTAACTTCCAAACTGCTACAGGCTCCCGGGGAGGCGGGTGGGCACATGCGAATCTACTGCGACTGATGCCACGAACAGATGTACACTGGGTAAGTGACATTTTCAGTTCGATGGCATCTGTCGCTGTAGATACGCATGTTCTGCATAGACTAGTAAGCAGTTATTTCCCCAAAAGCGGTGGATCAGCCTGTAGGAGTGGAAGTAGTTTGAAATAATGTCCTTAATACGGCTTGACCTACTGTGGCTTGTTGTGCGGATAACACGTCTACACAGTAGTGCTTGGTGAATGTGTGAGGCGTAGACCATGTGGCTGCCTTACATATTTCTTGCATTGGGATGTTTCCTAGAAAGGCCATGGTAGCACCTTTCTTTCTGGTTGAGTGTGCCCTTGGTGTAATGGGCAGCTGTCGTTTAGCTTTAAGGTAGCAGATTTGGATGCATTTAACTATCCATCTGGCTATACCTTGTTTTGAAATTGGGTTTCCTGCATGAGGTTTTTGAAATGCAATAAAGAGTTGTTTAGTCTTTCTGATGTTCTTTGTTCTGTCAATGTAATACATCAATGCTCTTTTGACATCTAATGTATGTAGTGCCCTTTCAGCTACGGTATCTGGCTGTGGAAAGAAC
Organism: Pleurodeles waltl; assembly: GCF_031143425.1. Classification (NCBI taxonomy): domain Eukaryota; kingdom Metazoa; phylum Chordata; class Amphibia; order Caudata; family Salamandridae; genus Pleurodeles; species Pleurodeles waltl. Next base: position 72,784,697 of record NC_090442.1, on the reverse strand, counting down.
ACTGGAAGTTCCACTGTTTGATTTAGATGGAACGGTGAAATAACCTTTGGCAAAAATTTAGGATTGGTCCTTAGGACGACTTTATTTTTGTGTAGTTGTATAAAAGGTTCCTGTATAGTAAACGCCTGAATCTCGCTTACTCTTCTCAGGGAAGTAATGGCGATGAGAAATGCCACCTTCCAGGTTAGGAACTGTATGTCGCAGGAGTGCATGGGTTCAAAAGGTGGACCCATAAGTCTAGTTAGGACAACATTTAGGTTCCATGAAGGAACAGGTAGTGTTCTTGGTGGTATAATTCTCCTAAGGCCCTCCATGAATGCTTTAATGACTGGTATTTTATATAGGGAAGTTGAATAGGTAGTCTGCAGGTATGCAGATATTGCTGCAAGGTGAATCTTAATGGAAGAGAAAGCTAGGTTAGATTTTTGTAAGTGAAGCAAGTAACCCACTACATGTTCTGGAGTTGTGTGTAATGGTTGTATTTGATTAATATGGCAGTAGCAAACAAACCTCTTCCATTTACTTGCATAGCAGTGCCTGGTGGATGGCCTTCTTGCTTGTTTTATGACTTCCATACATTCTTGGGTAAGTTGTAAGTGCCCGAATTCTAGGATTTCAGGAGCCAGATTGCTAGATTCAGCGATGCTGGATCTGGGTGTCTGATCTTTTGGTTGTGCTGTGTCAACAGATCTGGCCTGTTGGGCAATTTGATGCAGGGTACCACTGATAGGTCTAGCAGCGTTGTGTACCAGGGTTGCCTTGCCCAAGTTGGTGCTATCAATATGAGTTTGAGTTTGCTTTGACTGAGTTTGTTTACCAGGTAAGGAAGGAGAGGGAGAGGAGGAAAAGCGTAAGCAAATATCCCTGACCAGTTCATCCATAGGGCATTGCCTTGGGATTGTTTGTGTGGGTACCTGGATGCAAAGTTTTGGCATTTTGCGTTCTCCCTTGTCGCAAACAAGTCTATCTGAGGTGTTCCCCAGAGTTTGAAATAAGTGTTCAGAATTTGGGGGTGAATTTCCCATTCGTGGACCTGTTGGTGATCTCGAGAGAGATTGTCTGCGAGTTGATTTTGTATCCCTGGTATAAACTGTGCAATTAGGCGAATTTGGTTGTGAATTGCCCAATGCCAAATTTTTTGTGCTAGCAGGCTTAACTGCGTGGAGTGCGTCCCTCCCTGCTTGTTTAGATAATACATTGTTGTCATGTTGTCTGTTTTGACGAGAATGTATTTGTGAACTATTATTGGTTGGAAAGCTTTTAGTGCTTGAAAAACTGCTAGAAGTTCTAGGTGATTGATGTGCAGTTTTGTTTGATGTACGTTCCATTGTCCTTGTATGCTGTGTTGATCGAGGTGTGCTCCCCACCCTGTCATGGAAGCATCTGTTGTTATTACGTATTGTGGCACTGGGTCTTGGAAAGGCCGCCCCTTGTTTAAATTTATGTTGTTCCACCACAGAAGCGAGAGGTAAGTTTGGCGGTCTATTAACACCAGATCTAGAAGGTGACCCTGTGCTTGAGACCACTGTGATGCTAGGCATTGTTGTAAGGGCCTCATGTGCAGTCTTGCGTTTGGGACAATGGCTATGCATGATGACATCATGCCTAGGAGTTGTAATACCATCTTTGCCTGTATCTTTTGTGTTGGATACATGCGTTGTATGATGGTGTTGAAATTTTGAATTCTTTGTGGACTTGGAGTGGCTACTCCCTTTGATGTGTCTATTATGGCTCCCAGGTATTGTTGTACCTTGCGTGGCAGAATTTTGGATTTTGTGAAATTGACGGTGAACCCGAGTTTGAAGAGGGTTTGTATGATCTGATTTGTGTGATTTGAGCACTGTATGAACGAATGGGCCTTGATTAGCCAGTCGTCCAAATATGGGAACACATGTATTTGCTGCCTTCTTATGTGTGCAGCGACTACAGCTAGACATTTGGTAAAGACTCTTGGTGCGGTTGTTAATCCGAAAGGCAGTACCTTGAATTGGTAATGTATTCCTTTGAATACAAACCTTAGGTATTTCCTGTGCGATGGGTGTATTGGTATATGGAAATAAGCATCCTTGAGGTCTAAAGTTGCCATGTAGTCGTGTAGTTTTAGCAATGGCAATACTTCTTGTAGTGTGACCATGTGGAAGTGGTCTGATTTGATGAAAGTGTTCACTACTCTGAGGTCTAGGATTGGTCTCAGCGTTTTGTCCTTCTTTGGTATCAGAAAGTACAGTGAGTAAACTCCTGTGTTTATTTGTGTGTTTGGCACTAATTCGATTGCATTCTTTTGCAATAGTGCCTGCACTTCTATCTCCAGGAGATTGGAATGGTGTGTTGTTAAATTTTGTGCTTTTGGTGGTATGTTTGGAGGGAATTGTAGAAATTCTATGCAATAACCATGTTGGATAATTGCTAGAACCCAAGTGTCTGTAGTGATTTCCTCCCATGCTTTGTAATAATGACCTATTCTTCCCCCCACTGGTGTTGAGTGGAGGGGGTGAGTGACATGTGAGTCATTGTTTAGTAGTAGGGGTTTTGGGGCTTTGAAATCTCCCTCTATTTCTAGGGAATTGCCCTCCTCTATATTGTCCCCGAAAACCTCCTCTATACTGTCCCTGGTAAGTGGACGGTGTTGCTTGTGAGGTGCTGGCTTGTGTGCTTTGACCCCGAAACCCCCCTCGAAAGGGCGTTTTACGGAATGTGCTGTAATTCCCTCTGCTCTGCGGGGAGTAGAGTGCGCCCATGGCTTTGGCAGTGTCCGTATCTTTTTTGAGTTTCTCAATCGCTGTGTCCACTTCTGGACCGAACAGTTCTTTTTCATTAAAAGGCATATTGAGAACTGCTTGTTGAATCTCTGGTTTAAATCCAGACGTTCGGAGCCATGCATGCCTTCTGATAGTTACAGATGTATTAATTGTCCGTGCAGCTGTATCTGCAGCGTCCATGGAGGAACGTATCTGGTTGTTGGAGATGGTCTGTCCCTCCTCAACCACTTGTTTTGCCCTATTTTGGAAGTCCTTGGGCAGATGTTCAATGAGATGTTGCATCTCGTCCCAGTGGGCTCTGTCATAGCGCGCAAGTAGTGCCTGGGAGTTCGCGATGCGCCACTGGTTTGCAGCTTGTGCTGCGACTCTCTTACCAGCTGCATCGAACTTGCGGCTTTCTTTATCTGGGGGTGGTGCATCTCCAGATGTGTGAGAGTTGGCCCTTTTCCTAGCTGCTCCTACAACAACAGAGTCTGGTGGCAGCTGTGTAGTGATGAAAACCGGGTCCGTAGGAGGCGGCTTATACTTCTTTTCCACCCTTGGTGTGATTGCCCTACTTTTGACCGGCTCCTTAAATATGTCTTTTGCGTGCCGGAGCATACCAGGGAGCATAGGCAGGCTTTGGTAGGAGCTGTGGGTGGAGGAGAGTGTGTTGAACAAGAAATCATCCTCGACCTGTTCTGAGTGGAGGCTTACGTTATGAAATTGTGCTGCTCTAGCCACCACCTGAGAGTACGCGGTGCTGTCTTCTGGTGGAGATGGCTTTGTAGGGTATGCCTCCGGGCTGTTATCTGACACTGGGGCGTCGTATAGGTCCCATGCGTCCTGATCTTGGTCACCCTGGCTCATGGTGGTGTGAGCTGGGGAGTGAGATGGAGTTTGTGCTGGTGAAACGTTAATCACGGGCGGAGGAGAGGGTGGTGGTGTAACTCTTTTCACCACTTTGGGTTGTGGTGCTTGTTCCGTCTGGAACTCCAACCTTCTCTTTCTCCTAATGGGGGGAAGGGTGCTTATTTTTCCTGTCCCCTGCTGAATGAAGATACGCTTTTGCGTATGGTCCACATCAGTTGCTTGTAGCTCTTCCTCAAACCTATGCTTTTGCATTTGGGAGGTTAGCGAGTGCTCTTCTGTATAAGAGCCTGAAGCTGGGTCGCTTGCAGTTTGTTTCGGCGTCGAAACTTTGTCTGCGTGTTTTTTCGGCTCCGAGGTGACTTTTTTCCTTTTCGGGGCCGAAACCTCTCGGCGTCGATCTGTTTCGGTGCCGCTGTCTCGGCGTCGAGCCGTGTCTACACCGGCATCTCGGTGTCGAGGCTTGTCTCCAGCACTTTCTCGGTCCCGAGAAGGCTGCGTGCCGGTGTCTCGACCGGAGTCGGACGATCTCGGCACTGTTTGGGCCTTTTTCGGTGCCGACGGTCGGTCACCGAATTTATGGGTCGAGCCATGGCCTGGTGGCAGTGGCATCCCCTGGGCCTTGTAAATGTTTCTTTGTGTGGTTTTCGACGTCTTACTCACGGTTTGTGTGTCGTCGAATCCTTCGGAGTCTGAGTCTTGGATCGAGAAGGTACCTTCTTCTTCCTGTTCCTCGAACTCCCGTTGGGCTGTCGGTGCGGACGCCATTTGAAGTCTTCTGGCTCGACGGTCTCGGAGTGTTTTTCGGGACCGGAACGCACGACAGGCCTCGCAGGTGTCTTCGCTGTGCTCAGGTGACAGGCACAGGTTGCAGACCAAGTGTTGGTCTGTGTAAGGGTACTTATTGTGGCATTTGGGGCAGAAACGGAACGGGGTCCGTTCCATCGGCGTTCTTCAGCACGCGGTCGGGCCGACCAGGCCCCGACGGAGGATCGAAAAACTACCCCGAAGGGCACCGGAGCTCTTCGATCTTCGATGCGGTGTGGAATCTAAGTACGCCGATCCCGAACGCAACAATACCGACGAAAATCTTCCGAAATTAACTATTTTTTCCGTTCCGAAACTCGGAGCGACAGGAACACGTCCGAACCCGATGGCGGAAAAAAAACAATCGAAGATGGAGTCGATGCCCATGCGCAATGGAGACAAAAGGAGGAGTCACTCGGTCCCGTGACTCGAAAGACTTCTTCGAAGAAAAACAACTTGTAACACTCCGGCCCAACACCAGATGGCGAGCTATTGCAGAACATGCGTATCTACAGCGACAGGTGCCATCGAACCTACCTTTTATTGTATTATTAATGAATATGATGACGCTTTGTACACTACATTCACTATTACGGACTGCTCTTGTAAATGAACATTTTGCGATTGAGTCCACCTTGGATATCTGCACTCTTCTTCCTCTATTCCTCCCCTATCAATTAACCAGGTCTTGCAGAGCACGGCTTGTCACCCCAGGGGGTCTCCAGGCACTGCATGGCTTCTGCGAGCGGCAGCCGGGTGTGGATGTTGGTTGAGAAGCCAGGTCTTGAGCTGTTTCCTGAAGCCCTGTAGGGAAGGGCGGTTTTGCAGGTGGAAGGGGAGGTCGTTCCAGGCTTTGGTTGCGATGTAGGAGAAAGATCGGCCTCCGCATCAGTTGAGTTGAATGCAGAGATGTGGGTGAGGGAGGAGGAGTGAAGATCCCTCAGTTGGTGGAAGGAGAGGCGTTTGTTGAGGTAGGCGGGCCAGAGTTGTGGAACGCCCTGTAGGCGTGGGTGAGGAGCTTCAAGAAGCATCTTCGATGGATGGGGAGCCGGTGGAGATCCCCGAGATGAGGGGTAATGCTGGATCTTCTGGGGAGGTTGAGGGTGAGCCTGGCAGTCGAATTCTGGACAGTCTGGAGGCAGTTCATGAGTTCTTTTGTGGTTAGGGCAATGGTTCCCAACCTTTTGAGTTCTGTGGACCCCCCACTTTATCATTACTGGAACCCGGGGACCCCCACTGAATAATTAATGGAATCCGGCGACCCCCCCCATTAAGTGATTACTGAAAGCTGGGGAGCTAATCTGGTAATAATACTTAAATTTGTAAGACGTCGCGGACCCCCTGAGGAGGCATCGCGGACCCCCAGGGGTCCCCGGACCACAGGTCGGGAACCACTGGGTTAGGGTGTAGAGTGAGTTGCCATAGTAGAGTCCCTATTTCCTCTCTTATCCTAGCCCCCTCTCCCCCGCCTTGGTCTCCTGGTTGCACCATTAATGGTGTGACATTCTGAGATGCTGACCCTTTGTGAGGATGGAATAAAGCGCTCCGTAACTGGCTCTTGCATCAATTTCTTACACTGTTCATTATGTGTAGAAACTTCTCCATCCAGATAGATTCCTACCATCCAGCAGTTGATAAATAATCATATTGCCGCAGCGCATTATTGTGAATACAGGGAGGTGGGTCAACCAATGGCCAGAGATGCTGCCCATGTGTAACCTCCTCAGATAGTCAGCAATGGATCTATGGGAGCAGGTGAAGGTAACTACCCCAAGTGATGTAACATACGTTGAGGGATTGATAGACTGGGGTCAAACCACGGGCTTCAGGAATGAGAAAATTGTGAGGAGAGTCAATCGCCTTCAAATATAAATGACATATGCGCTGAGGCCGGGGTCCTCTCCCAACGCTGAAGGAATGGCATACTGGCCCACTGCAACAGGCAATCTGACACCTAGAAGGAATTGGGGAATCGCTTCCACCTCAGAGTCACCCTAAAGATATTTGGGACCTTACCAAGCTCACCTGGCAAGCGTGGGGATGGGGGAGGGGGACGACGGGGGGAGACTTCTGGTGATGTGGTGGATGTAGGATGGCTTGGCGCGTCGGTCTCTCAGATTATAGCTATCGCTATGTTGCTGAGACGCTATGTGTAAGTCTGTTTGCATCTGACACCGGGGACACCCACTCCTCCTGTTCTTTTACAGGTTGAGCTTTGACGAGTGCGGCGACATAGTTAAACCAAGGAAGCCTGGTCCACAGCACACAAGGACTATAAAGGGCCATCGAAGCAGCAAAGGCTTATTGTTTCAGCTTGATAAACAAATAATCCAATCCCACTGAAGCCATCTTTCCAGGTTATAAATATCGTTAAAACACTCCCTGTAAATCTACAGAGGATTGCTCTGTGCTTAGATGCAACCAATTCGCAGACTTCCTTAAGTTAAAAAAACAAGACAATTCACCTTCGGGCTGACATTCCTTTAGATGTCTCCACCGCACTACCAGTGATCAGGCAGAAACAGACAAGGAACGGAGTCAGTTTAAGGAACTTGGAGTTGAAGAATGCAAGATTTTGGTGAAGAACAGCAAACCATCAGGGTCGACTGAGGATCCATTGACAGCACATCTCCACAAAAAAGATTTGCTCTTTCCCCATCAGCAATTGAAGACATCATTGACTCTCCACATCAGTCAGGATCCGACCCTAACTACCTTTCAACCTAAACTGTTTAAAGAACAAGCTGCCTTAGCTTGCCAATTAAAATTATTAAATGTTCTAAGCAGTCGAAAGACCCCGAGGAGGGGTCCCCGGACCACAGGTTGGGAACCACTGCTCTAGTCAATCTACTCTCACAGTTTTGCTTTTGCTCTCTGCAGAGATGCCCACATTATACTTGGGGTGGTGCCCGTCAGATATTGCAGCGCCAGTCTGACGAGGAGCAATGCCGATGATGAAGCATGACACCCTCACGGGTGTGAGGCTTCTGCTCCTAAAGATTAGGATCCCCCTTGAGTATCCTCTCCTTCTTTAATTGGAACAGTGTATTTTCTTTATTTACACATTATACTTGCGCCTGGTGGCGAACCCTCCATCCGCGCTGCCAGCATAAGAAACGTTTTGTTAAATGTTCAGGTTTGGACGGGACACAATCATGTAAAACTGAGCGCAGATACCACAGAAATACTTTTCCTGTTCTGGCAATCAGCAGTATGGAACCATGCCTTCTGCCCCCTTCTCTAGGCCAACATCCTGCTCCATCGCAACTGTAAAAAAAATCTTGGAATAAGATCTGATTCCGAACTAACAATGAACAGATTAATAATGTCAGCAAGGCTGCTTTTTCGCAGCTGAGGCTTTTAAAGGGGATCTTTTATCTTTGTTCTCCAAAAAGTGTGCGCACCAAGAGCGCGTTTATATCAGCAAGGGTGGACCATTGCAGTGATACCTACCTAGGTCTCCCTGCCAAGGAGTCCAACAAACAGCATTCCCATGGGTGAAAGTGCGCTCCATAAATACCCTGGAAGTCAAACCCCACCAAGCATGGCTTCAGAGAGGCCGTAGGGTGCAGCAGGAGATCTCTAGGCCTGAGAACCCCCATACATGGCTTCAGAGAGACCTTAGGGTGAAGCAGGAGATCTCTAGCCCTGAGAACTCCCATACATGGCTTCAGAGAGGCACGAGAGACTAGCAGACCCTCAGGGCTGGAGCACCCACCCCCCAAGCATGGCTTCAGAGAGACCTCAGGGTGGAGCAGGAGATCTCTAGCCCTGAGAACCCCCATCCATGGCTTCAGAGAGGCACGAGAGACTAGCAGACCCTCAGGCCTGGAGCACCCACCCCCCAAGCATGGCTTCGGAGAGACCTCAGGGTGGAGCAGGAGATCTCTAGGCCTGAGAACCCCCATACATGGCTTCAGAGAGACCTTAGGGTGGAGCAGGAGATCTCTGGGCCTGAGAACCCCCATACATGGCTTGAGAGAGACCTCAGGGTGGAGTAGGAGATCTCTAGCCCTGAGAACCCTCATACATGGCTTCAGAGAGGCACGAGGAGGAAATAGCAGGCCCTGAAACATTGAGGACAACGCTACCCAAGAAAGTTTTCATAGAGGCAAGAGGAGAGGAGTAGCAGACCCTCAGGCCTGGAGCACCCCTAAGCATGGCTTCAGAGAGGCCTTCGGGTGGAGCAGGAGATCTCGAACTCTGAGAACCCTCATGCACGACTTCAGAGAGGCACGAGGAGGGAGCAGCACCCCCCCTCCTCAAGGCATTGAGCCCCCACCCCACCCAAGAATGGCTTCAGAGAGGCAAGAGGAGAAGTGTAGCAGACCCTCAGGCCTGGAGCGCACCTCCCCAAAACATGGCTTCAGAGGCCTTAGGGTGGAGCAGGAGATCTCTAGGCCTGAGAACCCCCATACATGGCTTCAGAGAGACCTTAGGGTGGAGCAGGAGATCTCTGGGCCTGAGAACCCCCATCCATGGCTTCAGAGAGGCACGAGAGACTAGCAGACCCTCAGGCCTGGAGCACCCACCCCCCAAGCATGGCTTCGGAGAGACCTCAGGGTGGAGCAGGAGATCTCTAGGCCTGAGAACCCCCATACATGGCTTCAGAGAGACCTTAGGGTGGAGCAGGAGATCTCTGGGCCTGAGAACCCCCATACATGGCTTGAGAGAGACCTCAGGGTGGAGTAGGAGATCTCTAGCCCTGAGAACCCTCATACATGGCTTCAGAGAGGCACGAGGAGGAAATAGCAGGCCCTGAGACATTGAGGACAACGCTACCCAAGAAAGTTTTCATAGAGGCAAGAGGAGAGGAGTAGCAGACCCTCAGGCCTGGAGCACCCCTAAGCATGGCTTCAGAGAGGCCTTCGGGTGGAGCAGGAGATCTCGAACTCTGAGAACCCTCATGCACGACTTCAGAGAGGCACGAGGAGGGAGCAGCACCCCCCCTCCTCAAGGCATTGAGCCCCCACCCCACCCAAGAATGGCTTCAGAGAGGCAAGAGGAGAAGTGTAGCAGACCCTCAGGCCTGGAGCGCACCTCCCCAAAACATGGCTTCAGAGGCCTTAGGGTGGAGCAGGAGCTCTCTAGCCCTGAGAACCCTCATACATGAACTCAGAGAGGCACGAGGAGGGAGTAGGACCCCTCCCCCCCCCGAGGTATTGAGCATCCCTCCCAAGCATGGCTTCACAGATCTGTGAAGGGGTAGCAGGAGTGCTGCAGTTAGAGGGAGGGTCCTTTCTACAAGAGTCTGTATGTAAGTGTGGGACGGGGCGCGGTAAGCTCTTTGACACACGTCAGGCTCACATGTTCCAGTAACAGGGTAGATGGTTTCTGGGCTCCATCCTCCCTCCAAGCGCCCGCTCTCCTAGCTGTGACTCCCAGCTGTGACTTCCCACCACACATCAAGGTTTTAACGCATGATTCACTCTCAGCATTGTAGACACCATCTCTGGGGACCACCAGGACACACAAGAGTAGGTGACACTAAGGTCTGAGAAGCACAACCCCCCAAGCTTCATAGAGGGATGGGGGAGGGAAGAGAGGCTGGGCGTCAAGGGTAGGAAGAAGATCAGAAGTGGATTATAGCACATTTGAAAGGAGAGCATTAGCTTGTCTTTGGACCATGGAAACATTAAAATGTTTTTGTGGGGTAGATATTTTGAGGACCGTAACCTCTGTCAAGGGTGTAGGTAAGGCTTCCTCGAGATTACTGAGGTTGGTTTCCAAACTGCAGAAGTTTAATTTTTCAGTAAAAAATATAGCAGGTTGGGAGAATGCAAAAGCAGACTGTGGACGCCAACCAAACCCACACACCTAGAGTGGACGACCCTGGATTAGCAACCTGTGAGACAGAAGTATATAGGGTGAAGGCCAAGCTCCCCCGTTTGGTAGGATCTGGGGCCTGTTCCGGCATCTATGTGAACCATAAGCTATGACCCGGTGGCGACCCCCCCCTCGTTTACCCTTGACTCGCCCCTCCCATTTTGAATCACAACCTGATATAATTGGATCCTGTGGGTGGCATGGATGGGAACAGCTACACTTCACTACCCATCTGGCAGGGATCGCATCACAAGCAGGCTGAGGAAAATTGTGGGCAACATTGTCAACACAGGGGTACATCAACGCGGCTATATGGTACCAACTTGGGATACTGGGAGGCCACTGGAGGGTGGTGGGGGAGTGGCACTAAAGCCTTCACCATCATCTCTCTCTGCTGCCCCACCCCCTGGGATGTTCTGGGCACCTTCCTATCAAGTTATGCTAAGATATATTGTTGTGCATTGAATATCCATGTTGTGTCCCCTTATCAGCGATACTGTTGCACCATACTTTGCCCCCCTTACTGATTACTGTTTAGTTTCCATGATCTTTACTGTTTTTACTGTCATACAACATCTCCGCCCTCCCTGGGGCAGTATGGGACCCTGCTGATACATGACGCCGGTGGGGTGGGCAGCTGGGACACGGTCACATTGAACCAATCGCAAGATCCGGTACAGAATTCTTACGTCATGTTTCTTCCAATGACTGTCGCTTTATGATGGTGGAGACACTGTTAGATCAGACGATGCTGTTGTTCTTTATACAGAAGGCGTGGCCTACTATGTGTTTTGTTTCAAATTCTTAAGAAAAGTATTAAAAAGGAGTGGGCTGTTTGTTGAGGATGCCTTCTCATGGAGAGGAAGAAGAAACAAAAGTGATGAACTCTTGTTCCACTAACTCATGCTTTGCAGTGGTCATGTGAGGACCTATCTTGACTGAGGTGTGGAGGGGCGCATTAGCGAATGATGCAGAGTTACATACACTGTGACTGAAGGTCGGCCCAGTATCATACCACTGATGTATCTTTAAGAAGTTTTTTTAGTAGTTGTTTCTAAATTGACAATTGAATATCGTATGTTACCAGCTAAAGGACTATTTGTGCCGCCAACCAAGTTATGTAATAAGTTAATAGGTTTGGCACATGACTGTTATCCTGGCTCAACTGCACCAAAGTTATTGAGGAAGTACTAATGTTGGCCAGATCTTGATACTACTGTTGGGTCATTGTTAGTCAGTTGAGTAGGTCTTTGAAGACAGATGAGCATTTGAAAACTTCTAAGGAACTAATGTGCTCTCTTGATATTCCTACAAACCTTGGAGCAAGTTGGCTGTTGACTTTGCAGGACCGTATAGTCTGGTCGGCAGCATATGCGCGACCTTTCTGTTCTCACAGATTAGTATACAAAATGGGAACATCATGAATTTATGGAGAATCCAACTATGGATGTTGTGCCTGGACTTGTGGACACATTTGTTGTTGGGGAAGGCATTATGGATATTCTATTTATCGGACGATGGTAAACAGTTTGTGTCTGAAAAGATGATGCCGTTTTTGAAACTACAAGGGGATAGGCAGGAAAAGATGCCATTATAATCTCTGTCTTTGAATAGATTCGTGGAGTGTGCAGAAGAATATTTCATCTAATTTGTATGTGGAAAGTTACAAAACTACAATAAATTCAAGTACAGAATTGCCACCGTTTTTTTTGTCAATAGGAAGGGAAGGTAAAACCAAATTGATGCCTGTGTGCCTAGCAAATGCCATCTCAATTGATGGAGGTACGACTAAAATTAAAAACGGTAAATTAAAAGACAAACTGAGTAAACTTCAACAACAACAAAAAGTTGACTATTAGTAAAGACATAAAAGTGGATGATTGTGTGATTGTAAACAACAAAACAAGACTCGGAAAGGGGAATCTGCTTTTTCTGCACCAGTAGAAAGTCAGCCCTGGAGGTGTATTATTGAAAAACGAGGTGGTGAGGTAAATGTAAATGTAAATTAGCACTTGTATAGCACACTACTCACCCGTTAGGGTCTCAAGGCGCTGTACTCATACCGCTGTGGAACCCCTCCTGGCTTTTCCCTGTGAGGCCCCACTCCTGAGCACCCCCAGGGTGAAGCCAGGCATCCAAGCGCTGTGGGGGCCCTTGTGGAGATTAAGCAAGCTATTGCCCAGAGTTGCAGAGTGGGACCCATGAATTAGATTAGGCACCGAGGCGAGAATTATCTGGTCAAGGGGAATAGAGCCCAAGACCTGCCGAAGCGGGACTTGAACCCTGGTCTTGAGCCAGATCTCTGCTTCAGGTAATAGTTCAGTGACACTACTGAAGCTCCCCCTCCTGAAAGCCGTCTACCCCCTGAAGATTACACAGGAACTACAGACACTGAGACTGGTGATAGTCCAACTCTGGACTTCACTCCAAAGTGGAGGGAAAACGGTCAAAGGGAGGAAAGGGGAATCAGAAATGCTGCTTATGCCATCAGGCAGGGAAACATTGTGGCGTGCCGTCTGTATCTGTCTCGCACTGGGCCTACAGCGAAGAAGTATGCTAAAAAAATAGAATTTAATGCACTAGGGATTAGGTCCTGCAGATCAGCTCTAATTGAGTCATTAAACCCAAGAAACATAATGCTCAATATTCGATTGGTACGGTAGTTGGACATCTTTGAATCCCTTGCCAAAATGGATTTACAGACGTAGGCAGGAGGTAAGATGAACAATTAAGAAGGGCCTTTGATAGGAATCCTGAAATCCATCCACATGCGCACGGGCTGGGCTCGTTGGGCCGCTATCCCGCCAGGTTGGATACATGAAACAGCCATTACAATGCGGCTGTTACCCCGAATAGCCTTTACCACGCATGTGGTACAAAGCATGCGTCATTACCACAAATAGCCTTTACCATCCACACCATTACAACAAACTATCGAGTAAGGTATGCAAGGTAAGGGCTTTGCGTGGTAATGGAGGTAAAGGCTATCAGCGTCGTTAGAGGAAACAGAGAGATCCTTCTGAATGATCTGCGCCGCGCCTCAGAGGAGCTGGCGTTTCGTCTTGGAGAGGGAAGTAAGGGGGTTTGGGCCTGGAAGGTTTGGGCATGGAGGGGTGCTGTTTTGGGGCTTGGATGGTGAGAAGTACGGTTTTAGGGAGGAAGCGGAGACAGTTTTAGGGCTTTGAGCGGGGGCTACGGTTCTTGGGCGGGGGCGTTTTTCGGGCTTGAGGCGGTGAGCCAGTTTAAGGGCTCAGGGCGGGGGGCACGGGCCAAGGAAGGTGTTAGGACTGGGGGGGGGGGCACTTTTAGGGTGGGCCGTTTCCGGGCTTGGGGGTGGTTTTAGGGCTTGGAGCGGGGGTACAGTTTTAGGGTGGGGGAACAGTTTTTGGGCTTGGGGAGGGTGGAATGATTTTAGGGCTCAGGGCAGGGGATACCGTTTTAGGGTTCAGGGCAGAAGTTGGGTAGTTTTTAGAAGGGTTGAGGGGTGTGTCGCGCTGGGGCCCGTATTTAGGAGTTTTCAGAAGGGCTGGGGGCCTGGGAGTCGCACTGGGGTCTGGGTTTAGGGCTTAAGACAGGGGTCAGTTGGTTTTTAGAAGTGCTGCAGGCCTGGGGGAAGCGGGGGTGTTTCTCGCCGGGGACCTCATTTAGGACTCAGGACAGGGGTCAGGGAAAACCACGCAAATGCCTTAAACATACATGCTTTTACAAAGTATTTTGTTGTAAAGACAGGCGTGGTAACGGATATGCCTGGTAATGGCATTCTCATTGTAACGCACGCAGGGCAACAGCATACAATGCAAGGGAATGCGTTGTTCCGACATACAACCGTTGGATTCCAGCCCGACTCTATCCAAACTGTTTTTATGACAAAATATCAGCATTATTGTTCAATTTGCGCTATTTTGCACATTGCATAGGTTCTCGCGAGCCTTATATTGATGTATTTGCACTTTTTTGCATAATTTTGGACACGGTGGACTCTGCCATTACTGTGTTAGCGCGCTGTCAGTATAGGATGTTAGATAGAATTTGGATTTATTGGAGTTTAATCCCGTAGCTACTCTCCAAATAAGAAGGAAGCTCGGCACGGCCGCACTTTATGCGTCGTTTTGCATACGCTGGTAACGTCAGCACTAGCAAGGGTGCACTTGTGCATACTGATTGCATAAGATTGCCTATTTTATTTCTAATTTTATTTATTGCGGTTTCAAGTGTGCATTTTAATAATGTTTATGGTTTTTAATGACTAATAAACGATTTCACACCTCCTACTGAAACCAGGTCAGGGAGTTATTTGAACAATGTTGTTAATGGCACAGAGGATAATGATGGGTATTCATGGTCCAGAGGTGCAGATCTTCCAAACACAGGTATTTTTACGGATGTTTCACCAACCCTGTGTCCATGACTTGTCTGACAATTTTATAACAAGTCCAAAACCAATTATTCCTAACAGGTTACAAGAAAATGTTTCGTCTTCCAGATCTACAGGTACTGAACAGAAATTACAAAGTTCTAGTAGTGATGTTACTACAAGTTATGGTAGAAAAATTGTGAGACCAGCAATTATTCTGATTATGTCATCTTAAAAAAAAAAAAGATCTATATATTCATACGAATTGTATTCTTCCTGTGAGAAAGGGCATGTTGTGCACAGCGACTACAATATTCCTTTACTAGATTAGTGCACATGTAATAAAATTGCAGAATGTTGATGAGGACTAGAAACTTGGAATAAGGAATATAAACCTGGGATCTGGAATACGGAGGGGCCACTACTTGTATGTGCTGTGCGCGCTTGTGGGCCATTAGGAATATATACAATTAAAGAGAATGTCTTCAGCTTGGAGTCCCCCTCTACTCATTTTACACCCACTACAGCTTCGTAGAGGCATGAAGGGGAGAAGGCAACCCCGAGGCCTTTGGGGCACCATCAGCCCTGGAAGCATGGATTCAGAGGCATGAGGCGAAGAAGACATTGAGAACTTGGGGCATAACCCCCTCTGCTCTGTGGCTTCCATAAGACCCGGAAGAGTCCAACCTCCCATAGCATGAGCTCAAAGACACATGAGGAGAAGGCATTGAGAACTTGGGGCATAACCCCCTCCCCTCTGCAGCTTCCATAAGACCCGGAAGAGTCCAACCTCCCATAGCATGAGCTCAAAGACACATGAGGAGAAGGCATCGAGAACTTGTTGCATAACCCCCTCCCCTCTGTGGCTTCCATAAGACCCGGAAGAGTCCAACCTCCCATAGCATGAGTTCAAAGACACATGAGGAGAAGTCATCGAGGACTTGGAGCATAACCCCCTCCCTTCTATGGCTTCCAAGAGACCCGGGAGGGGGCCACCTCCCATAGCATGAATTCATAGAGGCATAAGCAGGGAGGAGGAGAAACAGAAGCCTGGGCAGGCCCAGCCACTCCTCAAGCATGAATTCAAAGAGGCATGAGGAAGACGGTGGACCTCAAAGTCTCCTATCTCTTCCTCAAGCATGGCTTCATGGAGGCAGGAGGAGGAGACCCCGAGGCCTAGGGAAGCCACCCACATATGCATGACTTCACAGAGGTACAAGGGGAGGACTAGGAGCCCCGAGGCCTGGAGAGGGCAGCCGTTCACCAAGAACAACTTCCCAGAAGCAGAGATGGGGAGCACGAGACACCGAGGCCTGGAGGAGATCTCACTCCATGGAGCAAGACACCTCAGACACAATGTAGGTGCACATGAGAAGAAGCAAGAATGACTTCCTAGAGACAAATAGAGCGATGGAGAGCATAAGGGCTGAGAGTACCACTGTTTCAAGCACAGCTTTACATGGGCAAGTGGTGCAATTGACAGCAAAAAAGTGCAGGTAACCAACTTCCACATCCAACCCAACTTCAGGAAAAGAGGCTAGCTCATGGTCAAACAACAACAGAGAGGAAAAGCTAGTGATGGTTTCTAAATTTGGAAATGGGCGTATTCAATCCTCCGCATAGGGAGGGTGGTGATTCTCTCATCAGTGGAAATGATTTCATCATTCAAACAATAGTAAGAGAAACCAAATAAATGCTGCAATGCCTCATTCCGCCCACCCGCTAATGTCAAGGAATGCGCATCCGTGATGAGAACAAGGTCCTTTGTGTTCGTCTCACTAGGGCTAGTCTTGAGCCGACAGCTGTGGTTGGACCCATCCTTTTCTACTGACAGAAGTCATCGTCACTGGCGAGGTCCTCGAATTCCCAAAGCCAGAGGACCATCTCGATCCCTTTGCTACACGGCCGAAACTGTCATGGGTTCCTTGGTCAGATCCTGCTTCATGCAAGGTCAAAGGGCAGACAGAATAGAAACCCTATTCATCCCATGAGCCTTCATGATGCTGCGCACTGACGTGAGTCACAACTCTTTCGGGGTAGACATTCCCAACATTGTCTTTTCTTACCATCAGAATATGAAGCATATTTTGTGGCCTGCCTGTCCTCCCACAGCCCCTTCACCATCACCCTTCCGCTGCCTGTGGGTGGACATGATGAGAGGAAGATTCGCCAACCAGTCACAAGCCACTCCTCCGCCCTTGCACCAGCCATTGGGCCCACAGGCATGAGAGGAAACCTTCAGGTGAAGATACCGGGTGATGTATAAGAACAGTGCTGGGATGTGGGGATCTCCTGAAGATGATAGGATCTCCTGAAACAGGTGCTTTCATGCTGCTCTGCGTTAGATCACGTTAGATCATTATAATCGAAGTATGAGTCGAACAACCCCAGCTCACATAGATTTGGAGATGTGCATCACGAACAACAATTATGACCACCAGTCTGATTAAGAAAGGCATTATATGACAGTGAGAGTGCCAACGGGCACTTATCACCTAGGTTTACCAGCTACGATTCTTAGTCCAGGGCAGTGCCAAATTAAACCCAGTGTAGGGCCCAAGGCAGTTGAAATTTCAGCCCCTTTGCAAATTATCTCCCAATACATTTTTAATTTTACCAACCAACAATTTTAATAAACCAATTTTATTACACAAAACTAAACATTACACATACGTAGTTTGCACTGAATTTTTTTACAAGCTGACAGAAGATGAGCTTTTAAGAGACAAACGTATGTGAATCTAAGTCCCTGGTTTATGTACTTTTAAGTTGTTGATGGGTACATTGCATTAATACAGTATTTTCTCTATAAAGTCTTTATTGTAAAGTTTTCGTTTCTTTGAGTTGATTCATTTTTTTTTATCTTATGGAAACAAAGCTTGATTGTAATTTTCTTTTAAGATCAAATCAATATTATTTTGATCCTTTGTCGCGGGGCACCTAAACGGAGTGGGGCCCGTAGGCCGGTGCCTACTTGGTAAGCCGGCACTGGTCCATGGGTCTGGCATCCAAGACTATGGGATAAATGGCCATATTGTGACCCCAGGTCTGTCTCTCATAAGACCAGGATGGGCAGTACCAGGTCCTGTGACCCCAGATCTGCAGCTCATAGCACCAGGAAGGGCAGTATCGGGTCCTGTGACCCCAAGTCTGCTAATAACAACAGGATGGGTAGTACTGAATCCTGTGACCCCAGGTCGGCAGCTCATAAGACCAGGATGGGCAGTATCAGGTCCTGTGACCCCAGGTCAGCCGCTCATAAAACCAGGATAGGCAGTACCAGGTCCTGTGACCCCAGGTCAGCCGCTCATAAGACCAGGATAGGCAGTACAAGGTCCTGTGACCCCAGGTCTGTACCTCATAGCACCAGGATGGGCAGTATCGGGTCCTGTGACCCCAGGTCTGCACCTCATAGCACCAGGATGGGCAGTATCGGGTCCTGTGACCCCAAGTCTGCACCTCATAGCACCAGGATGGGCAGTATCGGGTCCTGTGACCCCAGGTCTGCACCTCATAGCACCAGGATGGGCAGTATCAGGTCCTGTAACCCCAGGTCTACCACTCATAAGACCAGGATGTGTAGTATAATTTCCTGTGAGCCCGGCTCTGCCGGTCAGAAGACCAGGATGGGCAGTATCGGGTCTTGTGACCCCAAATCTGAAACTCATAAAACCAGGATGGGCAGTATCAGACCCCGTGAGTCCAGGTCTGCTGTTCAAAAGACCAGGATGGGCAGTAACGGATCCCGTGACCCCAGGTCTGGAACTCATAAAACCAGGATGGGTAGTATCGGGTCTTGTGACCCCAAATCTGAAACTCATAAAACCAGGATGGGCAGTATCAGACCCCGTGAGTCCAGGTCTGCTGTTCAAAAGACCAGGATGGGCAGTAACGGATCCCGTGACCCCAGGTCTGGAACTCATAAAACCAGGATGGGTAGTATCGGGTCTTGTGACCCCAGGACGTGCGCTCTGGTCTGCTGGGTGGGCCATACAGGTCACGAGACACCAGATCTGAAACTCCTGGCGCCGAGATGGGCATTACCGAGTCATGGACACCAGGATGGGCCGTATCCAAGGCAACGGACCTAGGAATCTTGGAAACAGAGATGCTTTTTAACTTCTTTGATGAGTCGGATAGGGCCGCATCTTGTCCACCCAATGAAGAGGGGTGGGTAGAAGTGGGTGCATCGCACAGCTGGTAAAGGAGCGACTAGGGTCGAACAGAGGAATCAAACGCCTCATTTAAAAGACGGGCCCTCCTAAAAAATGTCTGTTGTCCCTTTGAAGTCCTACTTTGTGAGTGGGTGCAAAGTGCCCGATGATTCAGATGTGGTCATTTCCTTCCAGGACCAGTCGTGACGCGCCCCTAGGCGCTGGGAGACAGCTTACGGTGCAGCCATGGTACTCCTAAAGACTGACTTCCGCTTCAGTGGTCTGTCTCCAGAGATAACATGAGCCTGGACGGGCCGGCATGGTGGCAGGAGGGCCCACCTGCCTGAATGGACTCTGTCCTGGGCCCAGAAGCCATTCAAGAGGAGAAGACCCTCTGGCACGGGGGAGGCAGCAGCGGGCCCGAGGAGAGGGGTGCCCAGACAGTTAGTGGCCCCTCTGCTGAGAGCCCTACCCCGGACAGGGTGCCTGGCGAGAGGCGCGCGCACCGAGGATATACACCTGGGCCTCAGGTGTACGAGAAGCAGAGAAGGGAAACACGGCGAAGAGACTGAATTACCTAAGAGGCACGGGTGCAGGGGCAGATCGAGACAGGACACTAAACTTAGTTGATGTATAAACGGGGGAGGGGGTACGTACGGATGGGGTGGAGGGAATACACGGAGTACCCGAGAAGGAAGGCGATCTGAGGGATGGAAAGAGTGGAATACCTTAAGGAATAAATACTATAGATAAGGGTAGGGTGGACGTATGGAAGGGTATGTCGGGCTGCACACGACAGTCACCCGCAGGCCGCGTTTAAGAGCAGGCGTGATGTGTGCATGGGCAGTCACTCACATACTGTGTTTAAGAGCAGACAGGATATGTGCAGAGGCAGTCACGTCCCGTGCTGTTTTTAAGAGCAGACAGGATATGTGCAGAGGCAGTCACTCACATACTGTGTTTAAGAGCAGACAGGATATGTGCATGGGCAGTCACTCACATACTGTGTTTAAGAGCAGACAGGATATGTGCATGGGCAGTCACTCACATACTGTGTTTAAGAGCAGACAGGATATGTGCATGAGCAGTCACTCACATACTGTGTTTAAGAGCAGACAGGATATGTGCAGAGGCAGTCACGTCCCGTGCTGTTTTTAAGAGCAGACAGGATATGTGCAGAGGCAGTCACTCACATACTGTGTTTAAGAGCAGACAGGATATGTGCATGGGCAGTCACTCACATACTGTGTTTAAGAGCAGACAGGATATGTGCATGGGCAGTCACTCACATACTGTGTTTAAGAGCAGACAGGATATGTGCATGAGCAGTCACTCACATACTGTGTTTCAGAGCAGACAGGCTATGTGCATGGGCAGTCACTCACATACTGTGTTTCAGAGCAGGCAGGATATGTGCAGAGGCAGTCACGTCACAGGCTGTGTTTAAGAACATGCTGGATATGCCGAGCTGCAGGGGCAGTCACTCATACTGTGCGCGTTTGACAGCAGGCAGGATACGGCAGACCACATTGGAGTACATGAGTGGTCTGCGCAGTCTACCTGTCCTACCTCAATGCGCCACAGGGGGCCCACCCAATCCGTTGTCAATAAAAAGGTGCCGGTGCCCAAAGCTCTCCTCTGAAACTCGCGGCTGCTGCAATTAAATGTGCGAGCATGTAACACCGAGGTAGTGTAATCCTAAAGCCATCTCGGGCCTCTTTACTTCATTTACAGCCACTCCCCGCCCCTTCAGCTCACTCTTACAGCTTTCTCCTTTTTCTCCTCCTCAGTCTTTCCCATCTGGGTCTTTTGTTCGCAGTAAATACCTGATGCAGAAAACTAAGTGGTGGAGCAGCCTCCCACCCCCCTGGCTCAAATTAAGCACTGGGCCCACCACTACCTGGCATACAGTACTACCACCACTCCACCTCCCTCCGTACTAGGGGTCAGCACAGAAAGGCCTACACATTTTCAGAACTGCAAGGGCCATTTCCTTGAAGCCCCGCCTCCTCAGGTCACAAGGGGACTGTAGAGAGCCACTCGGGCTCTATAATACTTTGTTGCCCGAGAGGGTCGCGAAGGCAGGCTTCGGGTGGGGTCAATAAACACGAGGGGAGCTGCGACCCAGCAGTATTCCCTACCTGTTAACCTAAGTGGCTGTGTCCTCAAGTCTCTTCACTGCTGCGCGGCGCGCACCTTTACAGTGGCAACGAGGCGGGATTGGGACACCACAGCCAAAGGTGTCCGTGTCGGCAATCCCCGACACAACAAAGCGGTGCGCTGCAGCACGAACATCAATCGGCGCTGGAGCGCGTTTGAAAGAAAAGAAAATATACATAAACGACGAACGCAGACACGAAGCCGGCGCAGCCTACCTCAAAGAGGTGCACTGATCCACCAAACAGAAAGAAAAAAAGATGCATTAGCCTGCCATTGAGATTGATCTTGCCTCAACACGGCAGAAGCGTCCCCTCCCCCAGGTGGAACTGAGCACAAAGACCTGCTGAGAGGCCCTCACGACCGCCTGTGGGAATACCGGCAACACGAGGTGAGACACAGTAAAGGCCTTATTTTCTGCACTCTGCTTCAGCACCCCATACAACCTGACTCTTAGGCCACCAAAGGCGGGAACTGCGCCAATTAAACCCAGAGTGAGCAAGATACAACGTGAAGGGCCTCTGATTTTGGGCTGCGTACTGGCTATCGCAAAATCCCTAGAAGGGTGAGACACCAGAGAGGGGACGCCGGCATCATACTCCGTACCACAGAAAATAAAGCAAGTTACCTGCGACGATGAGCGCGCCAGAGCCACAAACCCCGCCGGCACCATCAGGAGCTCATTCGTTGGTGGCGGCGTTGCCACCATTTGGTCAGCTAGCGGATCCGGCTACGGCTGCGCCACGATGGCGTCTTATGGCTTGGCCGTCTAGAAAACTACTTTTGCGCCACGCGAGAAAAAGATGGCGCTGTGCGCAGGTCATGGAAGCTACATGTGGGAGGTGATAAGCTCCACAAACTATTTGACTCTCTACCTGACACAGGAGACCAGACAGATTTTGATGCTGCGGTAACAGCGCTAAACAAGCATTTTGATCCTCAACTTAATCCAGACTACGAGAGTTCAAACTGCGCCAGGCCTAGCAGACTGAGACGGAGTCGGCTGACATGTTCTACGCGAGACTGCGAAAACCAGCCAGAACATGTGTAGGACTGAACCAGCACGAAGAAATAAGGGCGCAGATAATTCAAGGGTGCCGGTCAAACCTGTTGCGAAAACTGATCATGCAGCAGCCGAGAATATCCCTTGATTAGATCCTCATCCTTGCGCGCTCACACAAACTATCTGCTGTACAGGTAGATGCCATGGCAGCAGTAAGGGGACAGACCATGGCGGCAACACCATCCTCAAGGACCATAGCTGTCAAAGAAGAGCAGGTAGACACCATTCAGACTCGCCCAAGCCCAGGACGACAACCCAGCACTCTCAGACAGGGGGAAGAGGCCTGTGGCATCTGTGGGTATGAACACAAGACTCCAGGCAACTGCCCCGCAAAATGCAAAGTATGTAACAAGTGCGGGAAGGCGAATCACTTTGCGAAAGTGTGCAGGATGGGGAAAAGCAGGCCCTGAGATCCCAGAGGGAAGACAGCAGCAGTCAAGCACATAGAAAAGGAAGTGCATGCAATCCAGGCACAAGAAGACATGAAACCACCAGTGTATGACAAAGAAGAAGAAGATGTGTTCATCATATCATTCACAGGAGGAAGGTAGCATAAACGACGACGACCACTCCCCATGAGTACGGTCAAGCTCAACAACACCCAGGCCGCAGTACTCATTGACACAGGGGCATCAGTCAATGTGATGGACAATAAGCTATATCAGCAACTATCTCCAAAACCACCACTATCACCCAGCAAAACCAAAATATAAACCTATGGAGGACGAGACCCCCTTCCACTGCAGGGCACGATAGAGGTATTAGTCACGAATGAAGGGCACAGCACTCAAGGCAAATTTTACGTGGTGAAGGGAGATCGCAGCACTTTGCTGGGGTGCCATACAGCAGAGGACCTTGAGCTCGTATTTTTTGCACAACATGTGTATGAGTCATATGCTAAATCCATCCTTCAGGATTTTCCCCAGCTATTCACCTGACTAGGAAAACTCAGAGGCAAGCAGGTGAAACTGCATATCGACGGAACTGTGACACCGGTAGCACTGAGACACAGAAGGGTGCCTTTCCATCTGTGCCCAGCTGTGGAGAAGGAATTACTAACGCTGGAGAACCAGGGTGTGAGTGAGAAAATGGATGGGCCCACGCCCTGGGTCTCACCACGGGTGATCGTGCCGAAGCCAAAACAACCAGGGGCCATCCGCCTCTGCGTGGACATGCGTCTACTCAATCGGGTGATCAGGCGGGAACGCCACATCACACCCACTATGGACGACATCATCACGGACCTCAATGGTGCACAGTGGTTCTCGAAGTTGGATCTTAATTCGGGCTACCACCAACCGGAACTGGAACCAGACAGTCGGAATATCACCACCTTCTCCACCAACGCTGGATTTCGACGGTTCAAACAGCTAAATTTTGGAGTCTCGTCCGCAGCAGAAGTCTTCCAGAATGCCATTCGAGAGACGCTGTCCGGACTGGCGGGGGTAATCAACCTAAGTGATGACATTCTGATCTACTCAGAGACGAAAGAAGAGCATCACCTCCGCCTTAAAGCTACCCCGCAGAGACTCTCAGAAGCGGGACTGACGTTACACAATCGCTCATCCACTGATTTCTTCGAATATATCTTCTCGATGGATGGGCTACAGGTAGATCCAAAGAAAGTGGAAGCCATCCGCCAAGCAACAACTCTACAAAACGCCACAGAAGTCAGGAGTTTCCTGGGGATGGCCACTTACTGTGGCAGGTTCATTCCCCAACTGGCCACGATGGCTGAGCCGCTACGACAACTGACAAAGGTCAATCACAGATGGGAATGGACTGCTGAAGCAGACAAAGCTTTCCAAGACATAAAAGGAGCACTGCTAGATAAAGTAACCATGGCATACTTCCACCCGGAGAAAAAGACAGAAGAGAAGTGGTGTTGGATGGAAGCCCAGAAGAGCTGGGTGCAGTCCTCATGCAAGAGCAGAACCCCCAAGAATGGACCCCAGTTGCGTACGCCAGCAGAGTTCTGTCAGCAGTAGAGATGCAGTATGCCCAGGTGGAACGAGAGGCGCTGGCCATCAGATGGTATTGCAAACACTTCCATCTATATCTATATGGCCAGGAATTCCAAGTCGTCACAGACCACAAACAGCTAGTGTCTCTATTCACCAGCTCAATGAGATTGGCTCCCCCAAGAATAGAGAGGTGGGAGGTCCTGCTACAGCCGTGCTGCTTCACAGTCATCTACCGCCCAGGGGCAAGTAACCCCGCGGATTATCTATCGAGACACCCACAAACAACCTCCAGGGGGGATTCTGGAGAGCGAAGATGAAGAAAAGATGGAAAGTTTCGTCAACTTGTTAATACAGGCTGCGTGTCCTGTGGCCTTGACCGTGGCAGAGCTGGCGGAGGAGTCGAACAAGGACCGTGTCATCACCCGGGCAAAGGAGGCCATGGGGCAAAATAGATGGAAGCATTTCCTGGAAGGGGTGAAAACATACGATCCAGAGGAAAGGGTGGCAATGCAAGGATTGTGGAAAGTCTGGGAGGAGTTGTCTGTCGGCAGCGATGGTCTTCTTCTACGGGGTCAGAAGATTGTAATCCCCCACAGTCTGTGGGACAAAGTGGTGAAATTAGCTCATCAAGGCCATCAAGGATCAGCAAAAACAAAAGTGAGACTGCGAGCGAAGGTATGGTTCCTGGCCATGGACACAAGAGTAGACTCCTTTGTGGGGAACTGCAACTCGTGTATCATAACATCTATCGACCCTCCCGTCAACCCAGTGATTACTGAACCACCCTACTGCCACCCCTGGTCAAAAGTGAGCATGGATTTTGGGAGTTTTCCGGATGGTAAACTCACAGTGGTATTGGTTGACTCATTCACAAAATTCCCTGTAGTAGAGACCGTGTCATCCAACTCGTTTGAGAATCTGAGACTGGTACTGGAGAGAACCTTCGCCACATTTGGCCTTCCGGATGAGATCCGCACTGACAATGGGCCCCCATTCCAAGGGCAAGACTTTAAGACTTTTCTAGATGAACTAGCCATACGCCATCGTAAAATAACGCCATACTGGCCGTAGGCCAATGGCGACTTGGAAAGGTTCATGCGCACTCTGAATCGAGCATTGAGAATCGCTGTAGAAACGGGCGATGGCCTAGAATGTAGTCTCCAACAATTCCTGCATGCCTATCGGCAAACACCACACAGCACCACAGGGTGTGCTCCTGCCGCCCTGCAATTCAAAGTTGCCCGCGTGACTGCATCCCAGCAGGAGCTTGCTGGGAACTGCCAGCACTGGATGTGGCTGTCACGCAACAACGGCGAAAACAAGTTAACGGCCGGGCCATGGCCCGCAGAAGAACACAATCCCGGAGCTCTCAGGTGGGTGACAAGGTAGTGGTGAGAAACCGACGACTAGGAGGCAAGTTCTTAACTCGAACTTGAGGTGTGGAGAGTAGTGCAAACCCAAGGGCCCATGGTGACCGCCAGATGTGGTGACAGACAGGTTACAAGGAACATTTCGCACTTCAAACGAGTGGGAGTGCCCGCGGAGGAGTATCCAGAAACTGAAGAGGAAGATACCGTTCGAGAAGCTGAGGAAGGAGTCAACGAGGGGTCAGGAGACCAAGCCGCGCCCAGCGAGATGGTACCTCAGCCCACTGAAGAAGACTGGGAGATGAGGCTGAGCAGTCAGAGTGAGAAGTATCATCTTTGGCCCAGCCCGGCTCCCAGTCAGTAGCTTCGTGATTGTGCGTGCTGAGGGACACTGCAGTATAAGGTGAGATGTGCCCAGCATGGTTGACGACCTGAAGAGACTGTAAGCTGCGTTGCCTACAACTGAGTTAGCATGGAGCTTGGCCGGCCAGCGTGATGACCCGGACACGAGATGTGCAAAGAACATTTATCATCTTGCAGATATACCTCAGTCTATCTCTCTTTTCTATTCCCCCTCGCTATACTTTTCTATCTATCTCTCTCTCCACCCCTCTTGTCCCTGTTGGTTGCCCCTTCCCATACACTCATCTCTCCAACCCGATTTGACTTGTTCTTCTGTCTCTATTTGTTATGCTTGTATGACTGTGACAGTCATAGTTGCGACTAGTTCAATTATGTTAGTTGGGATGTGGAATAAAGCCCTGGAGGGATGTAGAGAGCTACTCTGTCTCTATAATACTTTGTTACCCAAGAGGTCGCGAAGGCAGGCTTCGGGCGGGGTCAATAAACGAGGGGAGCTACGACCCGGCAGTCTTCCCCTACCTGTTAACGCAAGGGGCTGTGTCCTCAAGTCTATTTGCTGCCGTGCAGCGCGCACCTTTACAGGGACTCACCCGGCTATGTGTCCGTAGGCCTCAGCCCCATATCTCGTGGTGTTCGGAGAGGAGTGGCGGTACATTATTCTGGGGCAAGCAATGGAAGGTGTAGTATTGTCGACAACTTAGGGGGAGCCCTGTGTCTGCAGCCCTGACACTGGTGGCTCAGAGTATGCAGCTTGGCCAACAAGGACCTTGAAGGGAGGGCGGCTCAGAGTATGGAGCTCTACCAACAAGTACCTTGAGAAGGAGGTGGGGGCTCAGAATATGGAGCTCTACCAACAATGACCTTGGGGGGGGGGGGGGGGGTTCAGAGTATGGAGCTCTACCAACAAGGACCTTGAGGGGCAAGGGCTCAGAATATGGAGCTCTACCAACAAGGACCTTGAGGGGGGGGGGGGGGGGGGGGGGGGGGGGGACCGGGACTTGAAGCACGTGTATGTGAGAGACAGCCACCTGGATCACAGTGGGTTAATCTTATCCCAATGCACAGTTTTTTTAAAGCTGCTCAAAGCCTCTTACATCCGGATACAGGGCTGTACTGTGTGTGTTGTTTACTGTCCCCAAGCAGGATTCTGCCTCGTGCAGGAAACGTTAGCCGGGGAAGTGCAGCACGTGTAGTTATTAAATGAGTCCGCCTGGCTGCACAGGCAGCTCGGGTTCTCCACCCGCCGGCAGGTGTGGGACCTGTAAGAGCATTAAATGCAGGCACAAGCAGCCGCGCTATTGGGTTACATATACTTGGCTTTGCAGACTAATAAACATACAATACAAATAAAGGAAACATAAAAACAGGGCTTGCCCTAACCCTGTCACGTAAGGGAGAGGTTCCCTTCGGACTACAGTGAACACAGACCTGAAACCATTCACCATATTTCATTTAAAAAAGATTCATACTCTGGCAGCACCAAGGACGTGATGCCCTATACTTTCAACAAGCATTGGCATAGCCAACAGGTCTCGCCTTTGGGACCTTACAAAGCCATGCAGCACATTATCCTTGGTGTTACAGCATCTACTGTCACTTAACGTGCCACTGGTGAACACACACACAAACACACACACACCCAAGGCGCGACCTAAACAAGCATTGGCATAGCCAACAGGTCTTGCCTTTGGGACCTTACAAAGCCATGCAGCACATTATCCTTGGCGTTACAGTATCTACTGTCACTTCACGTGCCACTGGTGAACACACACACACCCAAGGCGCGACCTAAACAAGCACTGGCATAGCCAACAGGTCTCGCCTTTGGGACTTTACAAGTATTTATCCATTCAGCACATTATCCTTGGTGTTACAATATCTACTGTCACTTCACGTGCTGCTGGTAAATAGCCACACACCCAAGGCTCGACCCAAGCAAGCATTGGCATAGCCAACAGGTCTCGCTTTTGGGGCCTTACCAGTATTTAGCCATGCAGCACATTATCCTTAGTGCTACAGCATTCACTGTTACTTCACGTGCCGCTGGTAAATGGCCACACACACCCATGGCTCAACCTAAAATATGACTCCTGGATCAGCGATGTTACGCCTGTCACGGAACATTTTACGAGTGGGGTTTAATTAAACAGCTGTTGCCTAGCAGGGGCTTTGAATCCTGTGTACGTACATTATCAAAACCCCAAACCACAAGACCCCAGTGCGGTGCAGCATGGGTAAAGAGGACCAAGAAACAGCCTCTGACGAAGCCGGCCATGCCGTTCAGTAAGCACATGCACCAGTATATACGCAATGTCTTTAAACTTAGCAAATTGCTGGAGTTGCAGTTTAAAAATGTAACAATTTATTCCAAGTCCGTTCATGATCAAGATAGTACAAATGTTGTAATTTACGTCATAATGGAACACTGGTATTCCCATGTTTAATTGCTGGGAATCTGGGTGCCTGTTCTGAGTGAGAAGGTCCGGGTTGAGGGGAAGCTTCTTGTGAGAAACTAATAATAGTTCTAGAAGAGTGGTGAACCACAGTTATCAGGCCCATGTGGGGATCACCAGAATCGGTGTGAGGGATGGTTGCCTGAGCTTCTGAACTAGAAACAGCAGGAGAGGGAGAGGCAGAAAAGCGTAGGCAAATATCCCTGACCAGTTCATCCATAGCGCATTGCCTATGGACTGAGTGTGTGGGAACCTGGAGGCAACGCTTGGGCATTTTGTGTTTTCTTTTTCTGTAAATAGGTCAGGGGAAGAGGATTTGTGGGTGAAGCTCCCATTCGTGGA
Organism: Pleurodeles waltl; assembly: GCF_031143425.1. Classification (NCBI taxonomy): domain Eukaryota; kingdom Metazoa; phylum Chordata; class Amphibia; order Caudata; family Salamandridae; genus Pleurodeles; species Pleurodeles waltl. The sequence goes on along the minus strand of NC_090442.1, from coordinate 72,756,239 downwards.
CTTGTTGCAGCATCCTGCTGAGGTCAGCAAAACTGTTGTGTGGCTCCGGAATGTGTTACGCTAGTAGATGGATGTTGTGACGAATTACCCAACCACTGATCTTCTGAGATAGGCGAGACAACTGTCGAAAATGTGTCCCCCATTTCTGCACATAATACATAATTGTCATGTAGCCTGTGCAGATCAGAAGAACTTTGTTGACGAGGTGGGGAGTGAATGCTTTCAGTGCTAACTGAATGGCAAGAAGTTCTAGGTAGTTGGTGTGCATTGTGCGATGTTTGGAATCCCAAAGACCTTGGAGTGTGAGATCCTGAAGGTGAGCACCCCATCCCATCTGTGAAGTGTACGTTGTTAGCAAGGTTTGAGAAACAGGGTCTAAGAAATGCCGCCCCATTAACAGGTTGTTTTGTTCCACCACTGCAGAGGGCAATGGGTGCGCCTGCCTACCAACACTAGATCTCTAGATGAAACTGTGACTGAGACCACTGACGTGGTACATTCCTGCTATGGACGCATGTGCAGGCTGGAATCTGGTACTATGGCAAAGCAAGAGGCCATCATGACTAGAAGTCTCATGACACATCTGACTTGATGACTGGGGCGGAAATACAAAAGTTGTGTTTGAAAGTTTGTACTCTTTATGCACTTGGATAAGCAAATCCCAGCTGCATGTTCAGAACAGACCGGAGATAGGGAAGGATCTGAGAAGGCTAAATATGAGATTTATGGAAGCTGATAGTGAAGCCAAGGTGATGAATCAAGTCTATGGTGATTCGGATGTGATGTAGACAAAGTGTGAGAGTGCTGGCATTGATAAGCCAGTAGTCTAGATATGGGAAAACATGAGTGATTTGTCTGCGAAAGTGATCAGCTACCACAGCGACCCATTTTGTGAACACCTGTGATGCTGTAGTTACCCCAAACAGGAGATCTTTGAACCAGTAGTGCTTGCCTGCTATCACAGATCCTTCAAGTCTAATGCTTGGAAGAAATCACCTTGCTGAAGGAGTGGGATCACATCCTGAAGTGTTACCATGTGAAAACGCTGTGACGGGATGTAATAATTTAACAACCTGAGATCTAGAATAGGTCTTAATGACCCATCCTTTTTTGGGGATCACAAAGTGCAGGGAGAATACTCCTGTCACTTGATGGTGTGTAGGAATGGGTTCTATGACTCCTTTGTTTAGGAGAGCCTGGACTTCCCGTTTAAGCAGAGTGAGGGGTTCTGAAGAAAGTTTGTGAGTGCGAGGGGGAATGTTTGGAGGTGTGCAAATGAGCTCCAGACAGTAACCATGTTGGATAATATCCAACACTCATTGATCTGATGTTATATTTTACCAGGCAGGGAGGATTTGTTGTAGACCTCCCCATACAGGTGTTGAGTAGGCAGGGGAAGAAGACGGGAGTCCCTGCTTTGTGGCCGCTGAGGAGCCACGTGGGAAGGTTTTTTTTGCCTCTTCCTTTGTTATCATTACCCCTGTAGAACCCTCTATGGGAGGATGTCTGCCTTTGTGACAGGAGGGCGGGGTATCTGTGGATGTGATCTTGGAGCCCGGTTTATATGATGGCTAGCGAAAGTACCCACATGCAGTAGGGGTTTGTAAGGCACCCATTTATTTAGGCACCTCAGTGTTCTTCTTCAAAGGGCCTGGTCGACCTGTAGGCCGAAAAGGTGCTCTTTGTCAAATGGGACATTTAGTATGGTCTATTGTACCTCATACTTAAAGCAGAATATCCGTAGCCATGCATGCTGGCACAAAAGGATGCTGATATTAATTCCTCGGGCAGCTGTGTAAGCGGAATTTAAAGCACACCGGATAGAATTATTAGAGATAAGTTGTCCCTCACTATCTTAGGGCCTCTCTTCCTATGCTTCTTTGGGACTTATTGGAGGAGCTCCTCTATTGCATCCCAGCGTGTAGAGTAATATCTGGCTAACAGCCCTGAGGGGTAATGTCACGTGGGTCACACTGTGAATGAGGAGGGGAGGGTGATGTAGGTGGTGATGGAGAGGTAGGTAGAGGAGGGTGTGCAGCAAAAGAGTCTTTATCTAACCTCTGTGGGAGGCACAGGTACATCAATAACCTGTGCAAACGAGAGCTGTCTCTTGGATGGAGTAGTGACCAGCTGTTACCAATACACAGCCCGTCAGTGACTGTATGGAGTTGTGTCTGTTTAGCATCGAGATGCTGCTTCATTTTAAGGAAGATTGGCTCAATTGAGGTGCTCTGCTCCGAAGGTAGTATAAGCTTCGATTTTTTCAGCCCAGAAGTGCTCTTACGTTTCGAGGCTGAAACAGTTGGTGCAGAGGCTGGTTGCACTGGTCTTTTTGGTGCTGAGGTGGTCAGCGCCGATTGGGAAACTGAAAGCGGGAGCTGGTCGGCTTGGCACTGAGATGGCAGGCTTTGGTTTCAGTTTTGGTGCTGAGCTCGATGATGGATCATCCAAACGAGTCCAGGGGGTGGTGGTTTCTTGAGAAGGAGGACAGGGGTGTCTCTCGAAGACTGAGTCTATGTCAGACTCCGAGTCCTCGACCGAAAAGACCTACTCATCTACAGAGGCCTATTGAATTTCTTGTTTCTCCTCCAACTTGACATCTTGTTCTCTGAAGATGTTCGGTGTCTCATAGATCTACGAAAACTCCATGGGACTGAAGTGCCCGCCATTGAGAGATGCAGCTACAAGAGATCAAAGACTGAAAAGCCTCCAGTCCTCTTCCCTGTGGTCTGGGGAGCAAACAGAGATTGCAGACCTAGTGCTGATCGGTCTGCGGGAACTTTGCATGGCACTTTGAACAGAAACGGAAGGGAGTCCATTGCATCAGGAGTTCATTCTCAAGTTGTTTGAATCAAGAAAATGGCGGCCCAGGTGGGGCGGCCCAGAGTGCCTCTGTGGGAGCACAACAATCGGACGGGAGATTTTTCTGGTCCTGAAACACAAGGACTGGAGGTGAGTGCTCAACAATATACACTGTAGGGAATGAATCCCGAACTGAAAGTGTCTGAAAAGATGGCCTCAACCCGGAGCTCGGTGAAACACGACCAGTCCCCAAGGCAGAAGAAAACAATCTAACAACGTAATCGATGCCCATGCACATTACCGGCAAGAGGAGGAGTCACTACACCTTGTGACTCGAAAGAGTTTTCGAAGAAAAACAACCTACAACCTTCCGGACCCGACACTAAATGGCCTAATTATGCAGGGCATGTGTATCTACAGCTACACAATATCAAACATCTTTATATTTTGACAAACCACGTACCTGCAATTTGGTAACCAAACGCTTTTTAGAGAAGATGAAATAGAATAAACAGTATAATTTAGTCTGGTGAAACACAGAGTGAGTGAAATCAATAGTGCTCGTGAACACACACCCATAGTGTAGCACAAGCAGGAAAAGAAAAGTAGTACCCCAAAGGAACTGATAAACAACTAAAGCGTAAAGATACAGTTCTTAGTTCCTGCTCTGTGGGAGGAAACAAAAAGGAGGGACAAAAAGGAAGGACTGACCATTAGCAAGCAAGGATTTTTAAAGGACAATGATATAGACAAATGAAAAGCAATGGGAGGCTTGAAGCACACAAAGTTTGTACAACAGGTGGCTAAGCGACAGCACAAGCACTGACTAGGCTCAACTTAGAAAGGAACCAGCCAAGGAAAATTGTTGCTTCGCTGCAGAGATGCTTGAAACAAACAGAAGGCCTCATCTCTGGGAAGAACAGCTTCTTAACTGTTCATTCTGCATCGTTCCTTAGGGCGACTTGTGTAGAGGTAGGCAAAGCACTGAAAGCTTGATCCCAGCTCTAGGTCCTCTTGGACTCTCGAGCCCAAAGCGAACTGAGCTGTTGTGTGGCTTCTGCTTGCCACTCACGCTCTACCCTCAAGCATCAAACATTAAGGAAACAAAATTAACTTAGGAAGTAATAAAGAAAAGATGGCCACGTAATGGGTGAACTGCACAATGTGAAACCATAAAACCTTGGCTCTAACCCAGGTTCCCCGCAAGACCAAAGTGTGTCATCGTAGCTAAATATTCTATTTCACCATGAATCCTTTTTCTTCATTATCACGTGTGACAGAATCTTCAAATATGTGAGTTCAGGATGAGTGCTTTACAAAAACTTTTGTGTTTGATTTACCAGACTAGAGTTCCATCTATAATAAGAATCTAGGATACATATATAGTACACATGCAACTTACTTGCCTCTTTATTCATTACTGGTAAATGTTGGCAGGAACGTTTCTAAGTTCATGTTCAAAAATTATAACAATAAATACCTCCTGATGCAGTGCTATAACCTGATGTACCCAGTTGAAACACTACCTCAAATTAAAGAAATAAACATTATTGAAAATTGTACATTAATTTTGTTGCATAAGTAACATGCCAAATATTTTTAAGGCTTGGCTCGTGTACAGGCTCTTAGATCTCAGCCAGACCCCTGGGTCAACTCTGACTTAACTCACCTGGTTAATTCCTCCTGGCTAGTCCTCCTCTCCTACTGAGAGCCTGTAGGTACAGTAGGGGTCCTTCTGCACAAACTCAGTAGTGTACCGACATGTATTTCAAGAAGTGAGAACATGAAAGAGCCCTCTAGTACACACACACACACTAGCGTATGAACATGTATATCTGAAAACATGTAGGTTAAGGAAGAAGTCTTTCTACAGTTAGACACTAGTGTACCGACACGCATCTCAATACATGATAGCCTGTAGGTGCACAAGGTAGCCCTCCTGTACATCCAAACTAGTGTAATGAATCATAGCCCATAGTTTGTACATACAAACTAGCGCACCAACATGTCAAAAAAAGAAAACCTGTAGTTACAGGCAGAAGACCTCTAGTACATGCAAACTAATGTACCCAGACCTATAGATACATGAAAGAGCCCTCCTGCACACAATCACTAGCGTATTAACAAGTAGCTCAAGAAATGAGAGCCGGTAGGTACACAAGGCAGCCCTCCTGTACATCCATACTAGTGAACCGAATCATAGCCCATAATGTGTACTTGTATACTTGAGTACCAACATGTATCTCAAGAAGTGAGACCCTTTAGCTACAAGCAGGAGCACTCTAGTACAGTGGTTCCCAACCTTTTGACTTCCGTGGAACCCCACTTCATCATTACTGGAACCTGACTAGTGTACCAATAAATATCTCAAGAAGTGAGAACTGGTATGTACAAGAGTGAGCCCTCTTGTACATACACACTAGAGTACCGACAAATGGGGTAAGAAGTAAAAATTTGCACAGGGGGAACCTATCAGGTATATACACACTAGTGTTCTAACACATAGCCTAAGAATTGATAACCGAAGCGTACAGGAAGGAGCTCTCTTGTACATACATACTAGCTTACCAACACTTCTCAAGAAGTGAGAACCTGTACATGCAAGACAGAGCTCTCCAGTATATACACACTAGAACACAGATGCATATCCCAAGGGCCTGCAGGTACATGAGGGAGCTCTCCGTACACACTAGCACACAGATACACATCCATGTAATACGAGGGTTGCTCTCCTGTACATACGCACTAGTTCACAGTTATATATCCCAAGAGCCTGAACTCTCCAGTACATACACACCAGCACACAGACACATATCCCAAGAGCCTGCAGGTACAAGAGGGAGCTCTCCCGTATGTACACACTAAAACACAGATACATAACCCAAGAGCCTGCAGGTACAAGAGGGATCTCTCCTGTATGTACACACTAACACAAGATACATATCCCAAGAGCCTGCAGGTACAAGAGGGAGCTCTCCCGTACATACACACTAGCACAGAGATACATATCCCAAAGGTAGGTACAAGAGGGAGCTCTCCTGTATGTACACACTAACACAAGATACATATCCCAAGAGCCTGCAGGTACAAGAGGGAGCTCTCCCGTACATACACACTGGCACAGAGATACATATCCCAAAGGTAGGTACAAGAGGGAGCTCTCCTGTATGTACACACTAACACAAGATACATATCCCAAGAGCCTGCAGGTACAAGATGGAGCTCTACATACAGACTGGCACACAGATAAATATCCCAAGAGCCTGTAAGTACAAGGAGCTCTCCTGTACACACATACTGCACAATGATACAGACCCTGTAAGAAGGCACCCTCCTGTACATTCACAACCCTAAGTGCCACCCATTTCTCCTACCAGTGGTGTAAGATGTGCACCCAGGCAGTTCTATACACAGCCATGCAGTGGTGCAGGCACCACAGAACTTTCAATCCACCGACCCCTTCACAAGGCCACACTCGTGAACTTACAACCTGGACATGGAGGTGAGATGGCTCGGAGGGGGTTGGCAGAGCAGGCAGGTTCTCTCATGAACCAATTAGCAGTTGGCATCACTTACTTCGGGAAAATGGCCGTCATCAGTGCAGAGGCATACCCAGGCTTGCAGGACCCTTCTGAGAAGTTGGCGAATCTTGATGCCAGGTCTGCAGGTCTACAAGAGAAGATTAGAGATCAAATAACGTAGACTGCTGTGGGAAGAAAAAGCAAGCAGGGGCAATCATTAGCAATTCGGTCATCTACGAGGGTACACATGCCCTCCGGTAACTGGAATCCAACTACCTATCCTACCCGCAGGACAGGTGCCCATTTGGGACTGTCAACCATATCCCCAGGACAGATGCCCGCGGAAGACCACAACTACCCAGGTTACAGATGTCTACTGGCAGCTGGAGAGAGACTAAAAATCCTACCTACAGGAAGGGTGCCCACTGGCAGTTCGAGAATGACTGCCAACCCTAGATGCCCGCTAGCAAGTGGAGAGCGACTCCCAACCTACCTAGGAGACAGGTGCAGAGTGACTCTCATCCCTACACAGGGGACAGCTGCCACTGACTGCCACATCTTCCCAGTGGAGATGTGTCTGCTGGCAGCTGGTGAGTGGTTGCCGACCCTACCCAAGGGACAGGTGTCTGCTGACTGTCATATCTATCCAGGGACCAGGTGCTTGCCAGCAGCTGCCACATCTATCCAGGGGACTGGTGTCCACTGACTGTCACATCCACACATGAGACAGGTGCCTGCTAGTAGCTTAATAGCGACTGCCAATCCTATCAAGGGGCAACTACCATATCCACCCAAGGGAAAGGTGCCCGCTGTGTGCCACATGTACCCAGAGAACTGCTGGCTGAGAGTGACTGCTGCATCTACCCAGACAACAGGCACCCCGCTTAACTGCCACATCTACCTAGGGGACATGTGCCCTATGGCAGCTGAAGGGAGACTGCCACAGCTAACCAGGGGCAAGTGCCCACTTATTGCCAGATCTACCCAGATGAACTGTGCCTGCTGCTAACTGGTGAGAGACTGCCACGTCTACACGGGGGGGAAGGAACAGGGGCCCGCTGGCACTTGGAGAGAGACTGTCACATCTACCCAGGGGACAGGTGCCCACTGCTTCTCACATCTACCTAAGGGACAGGTGCCCACTGATTCTCACATCTACCCAGGGGACAGGTGCCCACTGACTGCCACATCCACACAGAGGACAGGTGCCTGCTGGCAACGAGAGAGAGACTGTTACACCTACCCAGGGGACAGGTGCCCACTGACTGCCACATCTACCCAGGGGACAGGTGCCCACTGCTTCTCACATCTACCCAGTGGACGGGTGAGCACGGACAGCTAGAAAGTGACTGCTGGATCAACCCAGAGGTCAGGTGGCCGCTGGAAATTGAAGAGCGACTGCAAACCCTACCTAGGGAACAGGTGCCCACTGGCAGCTCAAGTGTGACTGGCACATCTCCCCATCAGACGTGTCCGCTAGCTGCTACATACTGCCAATATATCGCCAACAGTCAGGGGCCCAGTGACTGTCCCATCCGCCAAGGGACAAGTGCCCACTGCCAGGTGGAGAGGGTCACATGTCCCAAGGGACAGCGTCCCCATATCAATAGAGGGGGCAGGTGGTGTCTGCTGACCGCCTCTTTGCAATTACAATCCCTGTGTGAACCAAACTGTCTCGGGGGCTTCGCCTGAGCCTAGGGGCACACAGGAATCATCTGAGGGACTTGATGGGAATCATGGAGAATGGGTCTTAGAAGCCAGGGCTAGTGTGACGAGCTAGCTGGGCTGATGTGCCATGAAACGGGGCGTTGTGCCACTTCACCTACCTCTCCACTCTAGTGCCTGGCCAGGTCTGACAGCCTTGGCACACTGCATGGAACCAGACACCCTGGCACACCAAAGAAAGGCAAGCATAGACTTGGACACAACCTGGAGAGCTGCGGTCCCCTGCTACAGGGAGAGACCCCTTGGTGCCTGATATCCCTGTAAAGCTGAGATCCCTACCGTGGGGAAAGGACCCCTTGGTGCCTGATATCCCTGTAGAGCTGAGATCCCTACCACGGGGAGAGGACTCCTTGGTGCCTGATATCCCTGTAGAGCTGAGATCCCTACCACAGGGAGAGGACTCCTTGGTGCCTGATATCCCTGTAGAGCTGAGATCCCTACCACAAGGAGAAGGATCCTTGGTGTTCGATATCCGTGGAGATCTGAGATCCCTACCACAGGGGGAAAGCCCCTTGGTGCCTGCTATCCCTGTAGAGCTGAGATCTCTACCAAGGGCAAAGGACCCCTTAGTGTATGATATCTCTGTAGAGCTGAGCTCCCTACCAAGGTCAAAGGATCCCCTTGGCGTCTGACATCCCTGGGGAGCTGAGATGCCCTGCTCCTAGGAGAGGGCTCTTTTTATATCCATGGACAGGGGAGGAAATGTGCTACAAATGTGGACACAGCAGGAGTGCCCCACCAAAGATGGGGTTCAATAAGTCAGAGACCGCATGTCATGGCGGGAGAGGGCCCATTGGTGTTTGAAATACGCTTGGAGATGGCAGACACTGTTTATCTAGGAAGTGCCCCACAGATGTCAACACTGCAGAAGAATGTTCTGGTCAAAGATGTAGTCCAACAGCACATAAGAGACCCTCTGCCACAAGGAGGGGACCCCCTTGGTATCTGATATCCCTGGAGAGCTGAGATCCCGGCCACTGGGTGAGGACCCCTTTATGTCTGACACCCCTGGAGAGCTGAGATCCCAGTCACTGGGAGAGGACCCCTTGGTGTCTGATATCCCTACAGAGCTAAGACCCCTGCCACTGGGAGATGACCCCTTGGTGTCTGATATCCCTACAGAGCTGTGATACTTACCACTGGAAGATGACCCCTTGGTGTCCGACATCCCTACAGAGCTATGATCCCTGCCACTCGAAAATGACCCCCTGGTGACCGACATCCCTACAGAGCTGTGATCCCTGCCACTGGGATAGGACTCCTTGGTGTCTGATATCCCTACAGAGCTGTGATCCCTGCCACTGGGATAGGACTCCTTGGTGTCTGATATCCCTACAGAACTGTGATCCCTGCCACTGGGATAGGACTCCTTGGTGTCCGACATCCCTACAGAGCTGTGATCCCTGCCACTGGGATAGGACTCCTTGGTGTCCGACATCCCTACAGAGCTGTGATCCTTACCACTGGGAGATGACCCCTTGGTGTCTGACAGCCCCGGCGAGGAGAGACGTAATTTAACCAGAGGGCCCCCCCACAGACGTGGACACTGCATTAGGGTGCTCCAGCCCAAGACAGAGTCCGATAAGAGAAGAAACCCCATGCCACACGAGGGAAGACGTCCTTAACATGCCACACAGTTTCTGGCACCAGACGGACAGAGGTCGTTCCACCAAGAAGAAAACATCCCAAAATGTGGTGCTACGTGGATTCGGATGTCCCGGGAGGAGACCCCCGCCCCGAGGCCAGTGCCTTCCCCCAGGCAGTGCAGCTCACTATGTACTGGGCCGTCACTACTCGCCCATTTCACTGATTACCATTTTTCAGAACAAATATTGCTCTCTAGAACGCAAACCATCTGGAGGGAATGTTTTCTTTTCGTGTCCATCTCGAGGAACATTCACAACGTGAGATACAGAAAGTAAAACAAAAACGATAACCATGTCAAACAAATTCGGTGAAACTAAATTTTACGAAGTCCACATAAGTTGCTAATCGTGCGTCAGCACACAAGCATTCAGGGTCATCGGGCTGCAATTAAGTAATGCGAGGGGCGTCTGAATTAATCTGGACCATCGGTAATTCATCCATCGTAGGCACTTTCTCAACTTGTCCCCGGAAGGGACTGAACGTGGCCAAGTGACCTCGGAAGAGGTAGCAACAGGGCCTTAGTCCGCATGGCTCAGGAGCATAGCAGCCATGCCTGGGATGCTCGCTGCACTGAGGGCGCCCGAGACAGACAGCACCAAACTGAAGCAAGGTCTTGAATTAACAGCAAGAACTCATTACAATTAAAAGGTAAACTCGCCAAGCATGTTCCCTTTCATAACTACTGCAACAGCTGAACATGCCGCATCTCTGGCGTAGAGTGGAGAGAAGTGAAGTGTGAAGTGCATGTAGTGGCGTAGAGTGTAGTAACAGTGTTGTGTAGTAACAGTGTTGTGGAGTACAGCAGTGTGGCGTGGCGTAGAGTGGAGTAACAGTGTTGTGGAGTGGTGTACAGCAGTGTGGCGTGGTGTAGAGTGGAGTGACACACAGTGTTGTGGAGTGGTGTACAGCAGTGTGGCGTAGAGTGGAGTAACACAGTGTTCTGGAGTGGAGTACAGCAGTGTGGCGTGGAGTAACATACAGTGTTGTGGAGTGGTGTACAGCAGTGTGGCGTGGCGTAGAGTGGAGTAACATACAGTGTTGTGGAGTGGTGTACAGCAGTGTGGCGTGGTGTAGAGTGGAGTAACACACAGTGTTGTGGAGTGGTGTACAGCAGTGTGCCGTAGAGTGGAGTAACATACAGTGTTGTGGAGTGCTGTACAGCAGTGTGGTGTGGCATAGAGTGGAGTAACACACAGTGTTGTGGAGTGCTGTACAGCAGTGTGGTGTGGCATAGAGTGGAGTAACACACAGTGTTGTGGAGTGCTATACAGCAGTGTGGCATAGAGTGGAGAAACACACAGTGTTGTGGAGTGGAGTACAGCAGTGTGGCGTGACGTAGAGTGGAGTAACACAGTGTTGTTGAGTGCTGTACAGCAGTGTGGCATGGCATAGCGGGTGTTGCACAGAGTGGAGAAGAGTGTTGTAGAGTAGAATGGCGCAGAGCGGAGTAGACTGTCGTAGAGTGGAGCGGCGTGGAGTAGTGTTGTAGAGAGCAGTGTCAGAGCACCAGAGTGGAGTTGAGTGGAACAGTGCGTAGTAGAATAGACTGGAGTAAAGTGGCATGCAGTGGTGTAGAGGGAGATCCGTAGCGCATGGCAGAGTGGCAGAGTGGGGTTTAAGGGAGTAGAGCGTCAGAGTGGAGAGCTGTAGAGTGGAGCCTAGTGACCGAGAGTGAAGTGGCGTAAAGTGAAGCGATGCAGAGTAGAGTGACATACAGTGCTGTGGCATAGAGTAAAGTAGTGTAGAGTGCATAGATGTAGAGTAGAGTGGAGTGGTGCAGCACAGACTGGAGTGGAGTGGCGCAGGGTGGAGTACAGTGGCATAGAGTGCAGTTGCCTAGAGTAAATTGTTTCAGAGTACAGTGAAGTGGTGAATGGTAAAGTGAAATGGTGCAGTATAGGGGTGTAGAGTGACTTAGAGAGCAGTGCCGTATAGTGGAATGGAGTAGACTGCAGTGGAATAAAGTGCAGTGGCATAGAGTGAGGTCTTGCACAGTAGAGTGTCTTAGAGTGCAGTGGCTTAAAGTGCAGTAGCGTACAGAGCTGCAGAGAGCAGTGGCATAGAGTTCAGTAGTGCAGAGAAGAAGAGCAGTGTATAGTGCAGTGAGAGTGCAATGGTGTACAATGGTGCAGAGTGCAGTGGCATAGGGTAGAGTGTTGAAAAGTATAGTGGCGTAGAGTGCAGTGGTTCCGAGTAGACTGGCATAGAGAGTATTTGTTTTGATTAGAGTGGTGCAGCGTACACTGCAGTGGAGTAGAGTGAAATGGCATGGAGTGGCATAGATTAGAATGTTGCAGAGTAGAGTATAATGGCATAGAGTTTAGTGGTGCAGAGTAGATTTCCATAGAGTGCTGTGACAGAATGCATTGGCGTAAAGTGGTGTAGACTGCAGTGGCGTAGAGTGCAAAGTGGCAGGGTAGAGTGGTGCTGGGTGGAGTAGAGTGGCACAGAGTAGATTGGTTCAGAGTACAGTGAACTGGTGCAGGCTAAAGTGAGGCAGAGGTGTACAGTGGCTTAGAGTGCAGTAGTGCAGATTGTCGTGGCACAGAGTGTTGTCTTGCAGAGTGTCCTAGAGTGCAGTGTGGCCTAGAGTGCAGTGGCATATAGAAGAGTGTTTTGAGTAGAGTGTTGCGGAGTAGAGTGCTGCAGAGGCATAGAGCACAGTGGTGTAGACCAGAACAGAGTGGCATAGAGTGCAGTGACAGTGCAATGGTGTAGAGTGGAATGGTGTGTAGTGGCAGAGTGCAGTGGGGTAGAGAGTTGCAGAGTAGAGCATAGTGGCTTAGAGTGCAGTTGTGCGGAGTAGCTGAGGTAGAGTGCATTGGTCTTAAGTAAAGTCGTGTAGAGTAGAGTGCAGTGGTTTAGAATAGAATGGCGTCTAGCGCAGTGGTGTAGAGTAGAGTGGTACAGAGTAGAGTGGTGTACATTGGCACAGCGCAGAGTGCAGTGGTGTAGAGTAGATTGTTTCAGAGTAGAGTGAAGTTATGTAGAGTGGAGTGGTGCAGGGTAGAGCGATTTGGCATAGAGACGCACCGTAGAGTGCACTGGCATAGAGTGGAATGGTGTAGAGTGGCCTAGGCTGGAGTGGCACATAGTGCAGTGGTGCATAGTAAAGTAGAGTGCATTGGCATAGAGTGATGCAGAGTAGAGAGGGATAGGATGCTGTGGCAGTGGGGCACAACAGATTAGAGTGGCATATAGAATGCAGTGGTGTAAAGTGCAGTGGAGTAGAGTGCATGGCATAGAGGGTAGAGGCGTAGAGTGGGGTGGAGTTCAGTGGCGCAGAGTGATGCAGAGATCAGTGGTGTAGAGCACAGTGGTGAGGAGGAGAATAGAGTAATGTACAGTTCAGTGATGTAGAGTGCAGTAGCACAAAGTGCAGTGGCGTAGAGTGTTGCAGAGTACTGTGACGCAGAGTAGAGTGGCACAGAGTAGAATACAGTGGCGTAGAGTTCAGTAAAGTAGAGTGCTGTGGCAAAAAGTGTATCACAGTAGAGTATAGTGGCATACAGTGCAGTGGCAAACAGTGTACTGGTTTTGAGTAAAGTGGTGGAGTGCACTGGCTTATAGTGCAGTGGTGTAGAGTGGAGTGGCATAGAGTGGGGTGCAGAGTGGAGTGGTGAAGAGTACATTAGAGTGTCCTACACTGGACTGATGTGGGGTGCAGTGCAGTAGTGCACAGTAGAGTGCACTGGCACAGAGTAAAGTGGTGCCGGGTAGAGGTGAAGAGTAAAGTAATGCAGAGTAGGTTAGAGTGGCATAGAGTGGTGCAGAGGCTCAGAGTACAGTGGCATGGAGTTAAGTGTCAGAGAGTACAGTGTTGCAGAGTAAAGTGTCCTAGAGTGCTTTGGTGTAGAATGCATTGGCACATAGTGCAGTGTTGCAGAGCAGAGTGGTGCAGAGTAATGTGGTATAGAGAGCAGAGGTGTAGAGTGCAAGTGGTGCATAGTAAACTAGAATGCATTGGCATAGAGTAGATTGGTGCAGAGTCGAGAGGTGTAAAGTGTAGTGTGCATAGTAGAGTGGCATACAGTAGAGTGGTGCAGTGGCATACAGTGCAGTATTGCAGAGCAGAGTGCTGCAGAGTGCAGTGGTGTAGAGCGTAGTGGCATTGAGTGGCACAGAGTACAGTGATGCAGAGTAGGGTGATGCAAAGTAGAATACAGTGGAGTAGAGTTCAGTGGCGTAAATTGTTGCAGAGCAGAGTATAGTGACGTACAGTGCAGTGGCGTACAATGTATTGGTTTTGAGTAAAGTGGTGTAGAGTGCACTGTCGTAGAATGCAGTGGTGTGGAGGGGTACACCGTGAAAGAGTGGCGTAGACTGTAGTGACAGAGTGTTTCAGAGCAGAGTGAGCAGTGTAGAGTGCAGTGGCGTAGAGTGCAGTGGTGCATAGTAAATGAGTGGCTTAGAGTGGACTGGAGTAGAGTGCAGTGGCATAGAGTGAAGCAATGTAGAGTGGCCTAGAGTAGAGTGGCGCACGGTGCATTGGCATTGCAGTAGCGTGGCTTAGAGTGCAGTGGTGCAGACTAGAGGGGTGCAAAGTTCATTGGCAGAGTGCAGTGTTGTGGAGTGGCGTAGAGTGGAGCGGTGCAGAGCGGAGTGGTACAGAGTACAGTGCAGTAGCGTGGAGTGATAAAGAGTAGAGTGTAGTGGCATAGAGTGCATTAGTATGGAGTGACAGAGCAGAGTGCAGAGTAGAGTGCAGTGATACAGATGCAGTAGCAAAGAGTAGTGTGCCGTGGAGTTCAGTGCCAGAGTGTGCAGTGTTGCAAAGTAGAGTGTCGTAGACTGCACTGGTGCAGAGTTGCGTAGAGTGATTGCTGGAGAGAGCAGTGGCGTAGACGAGTGCAGAGTAGAACAGAGTGACGTACAGGGCAGTGATGTAGAGTACAATGGTGTAGAGTGCAGTGGCAAAGAGTGCAATGGTGCAGTGTATTGCAGAATAGAGTGTTTTGGCGAAGAGTGCAGGTGTGCATAGTAGAGCGGAGTACTAGAAGTGCAGACTGAAGTGGCGTAGAGTAGAGGGCAGTGATGCAGTAAAGAGTGGGGTAGAGTGGAGTAGCGTAGTGTGGAGTGGTACTAAGTAGAGAACAGTGGTGTGGAGTAGTGCAGAGTGGAGTAAAGTGGAGTATGCGCGGTGGGGTTGCACACTGCCATTACAGACAACACATCTTCAGTTAAAACGACCATTACATTTTCACAGACATACAGCTGTACTGATAAAAGTATACAGTGCACAAACAATGTGTGGAAATGTCATTACCTAGTGTGTTGACTTGTTTTGATGGTAATAAAATATTTGTTTCCACCACACTCCAGAATTACCAGAATTACTCCCAATAGCCAGAATGACTGTCAAAGAAATCCTTTCACTTTAAGGTCAGAGAAAGAAAAGTAAACCCCAAGCTCCCTCAGAAGAAAAACGCCTGGCATTTGACCACTGTCTTTGGATTCACAGCAAATATGACAAAAACTATATTTAAAGGCCTGTTTACAGAAAGAGAGCACTTGAAAGGATGCTATAAATGAGGTTTGGTCAATGGAAGGGGCAAAGTCAAGTTGGACAGCCCTAAAACAAATAAAGCCAGCAAACAGAAAGCAAGCAAATGTGATATACAAACCACAAAGCCAATGGTAAGCAACAGGCAGAATGCATTCCCAGGGAAGCTTTCTGAAAGTCCCCAACATGTTACTAGTAAACCAGACAGTTGGCTGTTCGGTATGCTTGGACTTAAAAACCATTAGAAACAAGCCAGTCTGACAAGGGCACAAGGGCAGTGGTGATCCTGAAAGGATCGTTATTACACCACTAGAAAAATAATCCAAATATGGTCACCATGCACACAAACGCATATACAGCAGCGATCACTTCCACTTCTTTTTTTACCAGTCCAAGATGGTGTACTACCATCTCGGAACAAAACACTTAAAAAGAATAAAGCATGCACAGGATGCCGCCCAGTGGCAGGCAAGAAAGTGGCCCTGAGCAGTGTGCAGCTGCTGGGCACATCAAAAAAGTATGAAAAACTAAGATACAAGTAACAAGAAGACTGAGGAGAATGGGATGGGGGGTAATTGATGGGAGGGGAGAATCAGGTAGGAAGCAAGTGCTCAAACGTGAGCAATCCAGTTGCACTGTGTAGCTACCCGGCCTTCTCAAAAAGATATTAATAGAAATGAACAAAAAGAGAGAGGGGTAGAAGGGCTAGGAGAGGGCTTGATGGCACAAGGACCAGACGGCACAAAGTAAATATCAAGAAGTGTGCAGTCCGGTAGCAGCCTGGAGCTGCTGGTCCGCCATAACAAAATACAGGTAAACATTTAAAAAATCGAGCAAAAAAGAGCGGGGTTGGGGCATGTTGCTAGCACAGTGGTAGGAACCAACTAGAAAGATAAGAGTCAACCAATCCCAAGCATGGGATGGAAGAAACACCCAGAGGTTCGACAAACACAAGAATGGCGTGGAATGCATGGAAAGCCATCAGATATGGGGCAGGGAAATGAGAGACAAAAAACCACCCAATTCTGAGCAAGGGGCTGACCCACAGCCCACTCTGTGTGTACCGTACTTTATGCAGAAAGACTTCGCCAACAGACAGCTGAACGTAGGTGGAGAGCTAAGAATGGTCTGGGTTGCTGTAAGGCACGTAGGGTGAGGTGCATGAGATTGAGAGGTCCCCTAAGTGTGGCGTGGCAGTACTGAATGCGTAAGCATGGTGTTATGGAGAGTGAGAGAACAGGCGCAGACACCATCCTTAGGAATGGTTTATATCCTAGAATAGAAAAT
The DNA here is from genome assembly GCF_031143425.1 of Pleurodeles waltl. Classification (NCBI taxonomy): domain Eukaryota; kingdom Metazoa; phylum Chordata; class Amphibia; order Caudata; family Salamandridae; genus Pleurodeles; species Pleurodeles waltl. Next base: position 72,739,754 of record NC_090442.1, on the reverse strand, counting down.
GTTGGTACCATGTGCCCAGTGACCAAATGAGGTCCATCCAGGAGAGACTGAAGTTATGATCTGAGGCACGGTTAAGCAACCCATGAATAAACTACATAGAGTAACATAGTAGCTAAAGAGGCCCAACCACTGAAGGCACTGGTAGTACACCAAATGGAACAACTAGGGAGCAACAGAGATCCACCCCTAGAGGCCCTTTAAAAAAAACATAACTACATGGAGTCCACCCAAGTGTGACAGAAGACAAATTCTAAAGGCTCTATTAAGCAACCAGTGAGTTAACTAGTTGGTGTGCACCACAGGGCCACAGAAGCCGAACCCCCGGAGACACTGTTTAGCAACCACTGAGTTCACTGTACCAGATGTACTGAGGAACAACAGACATAATCACTAGAGGAACTGAGGCACAACTTACAAAATAAACTACTGCTGGAATGAAAAAGTCCCACACACGCTGACGGACGTGTACCTCTGTCCTGATTGTACCCCAGCTGCAAAGATATCTGAATCCTGGTGCAGATTTTTGTTGTCATGGGCAAGCACGGATAATGTGTGTAAGTCATGAAATAGTCCTGTATCATCAATTGTAGCCCTGTTGGACCGGGATAGGTGCCCAAACGTCTACCCTCATGACAGTGAAATGCTGCTGCCTTTACCACGAGGTAAGTAGCGCAAGCACGTGGTGGTGGCAGCATACCGTGGAGTGATCAGGGGGTCTTTTAACCTGTGTCACGGGAGTGAGGCTCCCTGCCCACTCACGTAAAGTTCTGCTGCTGTATGCTTAACTCACCCTTGGCCTACATCAAGTTAGTATGTAGTGCTGTGCAACGTGCATGTTGTTGCACGCATGTGCTGGGTGTATGTGTTCCTGTGAGCGGTACAATACATGCAAGACTCTGTATTTCATTCTGGGAGACATAGGGCTGAGGGGTCGAGCATGAGGAAGTAGAGGAATTCCCCAAGGCAGATTTGTGGATTGCCGATTCCTCACGGCTGGGTGGGACGCACACTGGAGGAAGGAAGAGACATGCTGTTTAGTAGGGTGCTCTCTGATTTGGGCAGAGGTCATCAGGAAGGGGCCTAAGTGCATCTTACAAAGGCAATGCCACTGGTAAGAAAATCATGCACGGTAGGGCTGGGCCCCCCGGATAATCCTTTGATGCACTTATCGCTGTGACTGACATTCAAGTGTGACCCTCTAGTCACTCCTGTGGTGTGTGATGTGGGGCTATCCGATTTGGAGTTTCTGCTGTGACAGACTGCTTTCTGGATTAAGGGCAGAGCAGAAGAGAGGGCATTTTAAAAGGAAGCTGACACTCAACACAAACTTCAAAGACTCAGTCACTAAATCACATTTTGAGTCTGGAAATGGATTATAAGACAGTGATCTCAAAGCCCCTAAAACTGTTAACTGTGAAGCTGCCATGCTAGAGGGGACTACAGTGAAAACTGCATTACCGCTGTGCCAATCAGGCGGTCACCCATGTGCAGAGTAAAGTCAGTGATTCCATATGCCAAAAGAGGGCTCTGTGAAGATTGTATTACTCTGTGAAGACTGTATTACTGTCCTGCTGATCAGTCCGCCACACATGATCAGACTGAAGTTGACGACCCAGTACGCTAGAGGGGCCGCCATGAAGACTGCATTACTGCTGTCCAAATTGTGCCATCGCCTGTGTGCAGAGTAAAGTCAATGGCCCATTATGCCAGAGGGAATCAGCCTTTAAGAACAAAAATTACTGCCTGGCTTTGCCACCATCAAGAAGAAATGACGCTGTGGAGATCCTTACGTGCCTCAGAATCGGAACCAGAGCAGTCACCCCCCACCTGATGGAAGGCTCAGAGGAACTTACCGCGTCACTGGAGGAAGCACTGTGGACGACCAGGAGCTGATCCTGCAAAACTGAGAGCGCTACTCACAGTCAGCAACTGCTGCAGACCTCCGCAACGTCCGAGTGTAGAATACTTCCGGGGACGCTGGAGGAGCAACCCTCGTAAGAGTGGTAAAGACTGATCGAAGGGCTGAAGAGCCCACCGGAACTTGTTCTACCTAATATCGCTTTAGCTGCAGGATTACGTTTGACTTTGGAAGAGTCTGAGTAGGACTCGTGAGAGACTGACTACTAGTGGGAGCCCAACATGAATGTCACCTATAGGAATAATCATTACCGCTAGTGAGAGGGAAGTGGGATTCAGAGAACTGCCTATCAAACACTACAGTATTGATCTCAAGGGCTGTGCATAATATTTGTGTATGCTGTATTTTACTTTGTGCTTGTAATAAATACTTGTTTTTAGGTCGAGCGCACAAGCGCTTTTATCTGTTGTAAGTCCTGTGGGCTTTTAACCACGTCCACCGCATGCCCATCACTTTCACTCGTTCGTGGGCTTGCCTTTAAAAAAATCCTTTGTTATCATTGGTAAATGCTTTACCTTTGTCCCTCCTTGGAGCGGTTTTGTTACCGCCTTGGACACTGACTCTGATACATGGATAATTGCATGTTTGCAATATGTCGGACTGCGAGCAAACTTCTTTTGTCTTTCTCCTTTGCGCCCATGCTCATGGTGGCCGTGGCGCTTTGGATCGGCTCGCTTATGTCAACTGTTTTACTTTTCATTTTCAGTTTATGTGGCAAGAAAAGTCCAGTTAGGAATTTACAACGTCAATAGCTTTAACTCGAGCAAACGCGAGACCCATCGCATTGCAAAAGTGAGTATTTGACAGGACAATAATTTATTGCTGATTATTGCTGATACTGAATGTATTTGAATTGTGAGCCTGTGTTCGCCCCCTCCCCTACATCTACTGCCCCTCTGAGAAGCCTCTGCCTACTCGGCCCGCAATACCAATGAGAGTCAAGTGCTGAAAGCGTTAGTTGGCCCAGTTGCTCAGGACTAATAGCAAGTTGAGCCCCGTGACTTGTGGAGTGAAAGGGTGCAACCCCCATGGTTGGGATTAGTAGCTCCTGCTCGCCCTACAGCCCTCCAAAAGAATTTCTGCCAACTATACAGAGTAACCCAGAAGGAACAGAGGTGGGATGGCCCGTTCTTACAAATCAAAACCATGACACAGCATTGCCATAAAGGTAGGACTATAATTTGGAAGTCATCGCTAGCATAGAAAAACTTTACCTACCATTAGTAAGAATATTTCTGGTTGAATATTCCTGTAGATTCCTCATCTTATGAACATCCTACAGGCACCTGAATGGATCCTGAAACATTTTAACCAGGAACAGCTCTCCAGCTCTGCCATCTAGAAGACGTTGCTGCTGAGGCAGACGCTCTGCAGGAGTCCTCCAACACCATGGGCAGTGCAATGGTAATTTCATAAGAAGGCAGTGATCAAGATCTAGCCAAACTGTGCTCTGCATCAGAGGTTGACATTGGAGTTGGTTGCGGAAAAGGCACCTCGGGAGTCAGGGGCCAGCGTTGGACTGGCGAGAACTGGTGTGGCCTTCTGCAAAGATGTTGAACTGCATTTCATCTCTGGCAGGGAGCCACGCAGTGGCCCAACAGGGTCAAGTGGGGTCTAGGAAGACGCCAGTAGCTGATGCCCGAGTATGGGCCTTAGCAGATCCATGGGGCCCAATGTTGCACCCGGGCACCCATTACTATTTGGAAAGATTTCAGTATGGTTTCTTCGAAGGCCTCTACCAGCTGCAGAGTCAAGGATGGCCCAGAAAATCTGGAGACAATGGCTGAGGGTTTAGGGGCACCACTGCATTCCACACACAGTCAGCAGGACTTGGCTCAAGGACATTATCTGCAACTTGTCCTGCTGAATGAACAAGTTCAAGAGACAGAGGTGGGGGAAGAGTTTTAGAGGTTTGTCCTATCTGGGCACCAAGATTTATCATACAGGAAGAAGCTGCGAGCCCCCACGCCCCTTTCCTACAGAGGCATCGCCACTAGGTCCTCTTTGTTCAGCGTGGCAAGAACTTCCACCTCCAAAATGGAGGTGTGCGCTGCAGGTCACGTCATGGTGGAAAGAGAGCTTTTCCGGGGAGAGGGACAGGGAAGATGGTCCATAGCCCTTGTGGATTAGCTGGGTGACCCAGTGGTTCTATGGGATCGTTTCTCCATTGGTGGAAAAATTAGAGACTCTCCCTGCCAACAGAAGATGGTGACTTAAAAGGGGTTAGGGGAGAGTTAGATAGGTTTTAAAGCATCAAAGCCAGTGAAAGATGGCGCGGACTAAACCCGCTGTTGTTGCTTATTGCATCCCCTCGATTCAAATCGATCCAAAAAGAAGTGGGAGATTAATGTGCATGTCTGGATTGGCTGAGAGGTTGTTTCTGACTCTACTCTTGGTGGAACTATTCTGATGCAGAGTTTAGGCTTAGCTACTGACCTCTACTGTTCTTCAAGAGTTCCAGAGAAGATTCTGCATTCCCACTGAATAGGCATTCTCCATCATGCTTGTACATGACTGTGGCATGGACTCCCCTAGAGCCACTTGTGGACAGCATCCTTTTGTGGCGGCAAAGAACGGCAGCTGTGGCCTTTGACTGAACCATAGTGTTTGCAGAATCTAAGGCCCACTTCAGGATTTGTTTGAAAGGATCCAAAGCATTGCTGACCAGATGTAGCATTTCCATGTAGAACAGGAGATTGGTAACAGTCAGTTTTGCAAACTATCACAGAACGTGGGCACAGCTGAGTAAGTGCTGGTGGCATTCTTCTTGCGGAAGAGCAATATTGGCAGAAAAAAAGACTGTTTGTCCAGCCTTTTAGACTCATTCTCATGACCCCTCAGATCAAGGCATTTGGGTGCATTTGTACAGAGGACCTTTGTACGCACAGAGTTTCCAATGAAAGAAGTGAAGACAAGAATTTTGATCCAACAGGGCTGGTCCGTGGTGTCTAGCTATTCATCTGCGGACTGCTGGGCCTGAGAATGTTTTCCGCAAGCCACCAGGACAGGATCCAGTAATGCCTCACTGAAAGGTGGTGGAGCCTTCAAAACAGCAGAGGAGGGATCCAAGATATCCAGAATAATTCTTATATTTTACCTATGCAGAGTGTAAAGTCAGCTCCAAATCTTCTGCTTTTTGTACGACCACTGTGAACAAAGTGATTTCCTTCAAAGGAGAGTCTGAGGGGTAAGGGATATCCCCATCTGGAGAGGTATCCCAACCATTTGCATTTTATAAGTCAAGGTATTTGTCACCATCAGTGTTCTAGGGTTGGAGGCGATTGACAGACTCCGAATCCTTTATTTCTGTACAGCCATAATCCTCGTCAGGCATGGCAAGGGCATCAGAGCCGGACCCAAAACCTTCTTCCATCTGTTATGTGGGAAGAGGCTGTGCCAAGAGCTCTTCATCAAAACAGGCCTTTGGTTTCTACTTTGCCATTTGGAAAATTACTGATGACTTGGTTCTTGGCACGGGAAGCATCTCTGAGGGTGGAGCAAATGTCAGTGCCGGAGGTGGCACCTGTGGCTAATGTCAGTGTCGGAGAAGGGGCCGAATGCACAGGGGACAACCCATTGGTCGCTTATCCTTCTTGGCTCCAACACCCACCCTAACCACCTGAGCTTTCCCCAGTCAATTCACACTGAGGCCTGTAACCTGATCATAATCACCCAATGGTATCAAGTTCTCAAGGATATTGATTAAAGCTGACCACGCCTCCAGAGTGCCTGAAGCCAGACTGAATAGTAGGACAGAGAGCATGGCTCTCAAAATGGTAGATGTGCGTGCGCTATTCGATCACTCTTTCAATAGTTTTTGCTGGAACAGATAATCCAGAAATTGGCCTGTAGCTGGACAATGAATAGATCCAAATTACAATTTTTAGGCGAAAACATGATGATAGAAGGTCAAAAATGTAGATTAAGAAATGTCTCACAGTAGAGAAACTGATAATCTCTGGTGGGCATAGGGACCAGGCGTACAAACCTTAACCTTGCTGTAACCAACGGGGCCTCCATACCCGGGGCAAGGTACTCAAAGATTGCACTATGTGGATGGAGAGGGTGGATTTGAGTATGTGTGGCCAAGTCATCCAGGAGGCTGCTGTGCTCTTGTGAACATCTGAACCTTTGGTTGCTACAAATTTGCGACATGTCATCACAAAGATTGTGTCGACAACTAATGACACTCCGATCATGTTGGCACTGCTGCAGTTAAGTCAGTAACTTTACATAAACCTGTTTTGGATTTGCGCAAGCAGAAATGTCCCCTGCTTGGCTACGGAGAGTGTGGTGCCATACCACATATTATTCTTCTGTAGTCTCCAAATGTCTTTTTGATTTTTACCTGGCTTTAGACCCCAGACATCATGACGGGAACCCAAAGTGCAATTTTCAAAGAAAGAGTCCTCTCGTCAGGCTTTGTGGGATTAACAGTGGTGGATGCATGGATTTAAAGTGCAAGGAATGGGCTTTTTTTACCTGTCTCCTTCACACTTTGGACTCCTGCTGGCCTCCGCTTTTGCAAAGTTCTGCCACGCTTCCTTAAACGGGTCCATTTCGCCATCTGTGCGGGACAGGGGTGGAAGGTGCATGTATACTTGAAGTGTGCAATGCAGAATGAGTATGGGGTCTGTGTGTGCTAAGATGGGTGCACAGGGAATCCTTTGTGGACCATACCTCCTCTGTGGAAATGGAGAACAGAAGTATGTTATGTGTAGCCATAAAGCACACGACCCACCAAGGGTATCCTTGTGCTGCTGCCCCTAGGTGCAGAGCCTGGCCTTCAGTTCCTTGCAGTATTCAAGAACTGAGGAAGCAGCTCCAATGTGCAGGGGCCGATCACTCAAGGCTTTAAGAGTGAGGCACAGGGAGGTACGGCTGCCAACTCTAGTTCTGGGTAGAGGGGGGATGTGTCTGAGGAGTCCGGCGGAGCGGAGGTGTACAGCAAGGTTGTGGGTGTTGATGCATTTGAGGTAGGTGGGGCCAGTGTTGTGTAGGGCTGTGTATGATGCGTGAGAAGTTTGATGAGGGTTTGTATATCGGGCGCCACTGGAGGCCCCTACGGTGTGAGGTGATGTGCACCAGAGTGTAAGTCTGGCTGTTGAGTTCCGTTTGGTCTGGAGTCTTCTGATCAGTTGCACATTGATTCAGAGTGTGTTGTGGTAGTCCACCTTGCTGGTCAAGAGGGCCTTAGTAACAGATCTGCATGTTTACAGAAAGTAACTTGAAGAACATCTTCAGCATCTTGAGTGTATGGCAACCGGAGGCAGGGAGTGCGTTCACTTGGGTCCTGGTGAGCTGGTGTTGACTACTATTCCACGGTTCTCCGCATGGGTGGGCGGGTGGGGTGCCGAGTTCAGCAGGCCCCAGTTGCAGTTACAGAGAGAAGTGTCTTTGCTGAAGATTACGTCTTCCGTTTGTGTTGAGCTGGAGACAGTCGGTTGTCATCACTCTGGCGACTTCAGTCATACAGGCAGAGAAGTTGCTCTGAGTTTGGCATTTTGTTGGCGAGGGAGAGAATGAGCTGGGCGCCTTCTGTGTAGAATGTGATATTGCCTCTGTGGGCACAGATGATGCTTACAAGTACATATAACAAAACAAGTGTCCAAATCAACATAATGACCTCGATCGACCAGTGCTAGATCGACCAGTGCTAGAGTGACCAGCGCTAGAGTGACCAGCGCTCGAGTGACCAGCGCTCAAGTGCCGCACGGACGTGTGTTGGAAGTACCATGACAGCAACTGATGGGCAGCGGGGAGTGAGTTGGTGTTTAAGGGAAAATCCGCTGAGCTAAAAATCTTAGAACAGACGCAGATCTTCAGCATCGTACAGCGGTCCTCGCATCTGTCAGTATGGGCCTACAGCGGAGGGAGCGCCTGGGCGGGGTGCGGGACTCCCTGTAAGGGCAGTAGAGGCTCGCGGGCCTTACCCGGAAGGGGGCGCAGCAAGGTTTACGGTATGGGGGTAGGATCCAGGGGGGCATGAAGGATTCCGGGTAAATGGCTGCGGGGGCGCATTATGGCTCCCTGCATGGGGGCCCTGAAGCGCATCGGGTCTGCCTTGAGTTGGTGCGCGCATCGGGTCTTCAGGTAAGGGCCTCAGGTCTTCAGGTAAGGGGCGCAGGAGCGCATCAGGACTTCGGTTAAGGGGCGCAGGAGCATAAGGACTTCAGGTAAGGGGCGCAGGAGCGCTTCAGGTAAATTGGGGCACAGGAGCACGTCGGGTCTTCAGTTAAGGGGCGGGTCTTCAGGTAAGGGGTGCAGGCACAAGGAATATAGGTAAGGGACGCAGGGGCGCATCGCGACTTCAGTTAAGGTGCGCAGGAGCATAAGGATTTCAGTTAAGGGGTACAGCAGCGCATCGCGTCTTCAGGTAAGTTGGGGCGCAGGAGTATCAGGTCTTCCGATAAGGGGCGCGTGACTTCAGATAAGTGGCGCAGGAGCATAAGGACTTCAGGTAAGCTGGGACACAGGAGCGCATCGGGGCTTCAGGTAAGGGGCGCAGGAGCGCATCGGGGCTTCAGGTAAGGGGCGCAGGAGCGCATCGGGGCTTCAGGTAAGGGGCGCAGGAGCGCATCGGGACTTCAGGTAAGGGGCGCAGGCGCGCATCGGGACTTCAGGTAAGGGGCGCAGGCGCGCATCGGGACTTCAGTTAAATTGGGGCGCAGGAGCGCATCGGGACTTCAGGTAAATTGGGGCGCAGGAGCGCATCGGGACTTCAGGTAAATTGGGGCGCAGGAGCGCATCGGGACTTCAGGTAAATTGGGGCGCAGGAGCGCATCGGGACTTCAGGTAAATTGGGGCGCAGGAGCGCATCGGGACTTCGGGTAAGGGGCGCAGGAGCGCATCAGGACTTCAGGTAAGGGATGCAGGAGCGCATCGGGACTTCAGGTAAGGGGCGCAGGAGCTCATCGGGACTTCAGGTAAGGGGCGCAGGAGCGCATCAGGACTTCAGGTAAGGGGCGCAGGACTGCATCAGGACTTCAGGTAAGGGGCAGGAGCGATTCAGGACCTCAGGTAAGGGGCGCAGGAATTCAGGTAAGTGTGCAGAAGCGCATCAGGACTTCAGGTAAGGGGCGCAGGAGTATGGGGTCTTCAGTTAAGGGGTGCAGGAGCGCATCAGGACCTCAGGTAAAGGGCGCAGGACTTCAGGTAAGGGGCAGGAGCGCATCAGGACTTCAGGTAAGGGGCGCAGGACTTCAGGTAAGGGTGCAGAAGCGCATCAGGACTTCAGGTAAGGGGCGCAGGACTATGGGGTCTTCAGTTAAGGGGTGCAGGAGCGCATCAGGACCTCAGGTAAGGGGCGCAGGAGCGCATCAGGTAAGGGTGCGCAGGAGTATGGGGTCTTCAGTTTAGGGGTGCAGGAGCGCATCAAGACCTCAGGTAAGGGGCGCAGAACTTCAGGTAAGGGGCAGGAGCGCATCAGGACTTCAGTTAAAGGGCGCAGGACTTCAGGTAAGGGGCAGGAGCGCATCAGGACTTCAGGTAAGGGGCGCAGGACTTCAGGTAAGGGGCAGGAGCGCATCAGGACCTCAGGTAAGGGGCGCAGGACTTCAGGTAAGGGGCAGGAGCGCATCAGGACTTCAGGTAAGGGGCGCAGGACTTCAGGTAAGGGGCAGGAGCGCATCAGGACCTCAGGTAAGGGGCGCAGGAGCGCATCAGGACTTCAGGTAAGGGGCAGGAGCGCATCAGGACTTCAGGTAAGGGGCGCAGGACTTCAGGTAAGGGTTCAGAAGCGCATCAGGACTTCAGGTAAAGGGTGCAGGGGCGCATCAGGACTTCAGGTAAGGGGGCGTATGAGTATGGGGTCTTCAGTTAAGGGGTGCAGGAGCACATCAGGGCCTCAGGTAAGGGGCGCAGGACTTCAGGTAAGGGGGCGTATGGGGTCTTCAGTTAAGGGGTGCAGGAGCGCATCAGGACCTCAGGTAAGGGGCGCAGGACTTCAGGTAAGGGGCAGGAGCGCATCAGGACTTCAGGTAAGGGGCGCAGGACTTCAGGTAAGGGGCGCAGGAGCGCATCAGAGTTTCTGGTTAAACAGACGCAGCCCCCCGTCACTCCGTCGAGGAAAGGGGCTGAGTGGCCAGAGGCCTGTGAGCCACAGGGACCGAAACACACAATGCGGCTTTCCGCCACCTCACGCCGGTATTAAAAGCATCACATTTTAAGGATTTCGAAGCTTTTCACATGGATTTCGGACTCTGGCCTAGGCGCCACCTAGATGCCTTTCTTGCGCGTCGAGGCGCTGTACTACACAACTGAGGCACACGAGATGCACCAAAGCCGTCACATATTTTTTTAATCGGAACTGAATGTGGTTGCGGTCTGTCCCCCGGCCTCCTCTCGCTGCCACAGGACAGACCCCCCTGGGCCGCCGCTCAGCCCGTGAGTTATGTGACAGGTTCATGTGTCGAGGAACGGAGAAGGATTCGTGTGGTTTCCCCTCAATTATGGAGTACAAATAAACAGGGCTCTGTGACTGACAGCCGAGGGATCGTCTTACTCGCTCTGGGAGAGCGGTCACAAGCAAAGAGGGGTGGGTAGCGGGGAGAGAGAGGAGTGAGGGCTCAGGACTGAGCTTCTGCGGGCTGAAGTGAGGTCTACTAGCGAGTCGTGAGGCCCGGGAGTGAGGTATGAGGCCTGGAAATCTGAGCCTCTGAGGCCTATAGCGAGGTCTGGCTGAGCTTCTGCGGCCTGTGGCGAGGCCTGAGGCCTGGAAGTGAGGTCTGAGGCCCGGGAGGAGGCCCGGGAGTGAGGTCTGGTGAGGTCTGAGGCCCGGGAGTGAGGTCTGAGGCCTGGAAATCTGAGTCTCTGAGGTCTGTAGCGAGGTCTGCCTGAGCCCCTGAGGCCTGTGGCGAAGTCTGAGGCCTGGAAGGGAGGTCTGAGCCTCGAAGGCCTGTGGCGAGGTCTGAGGTCTGGGAAGGAGGTCTGAGACCTGAGGCCTGTAGTGGAGTCTGAGGCCAGAGTGAGCGTTCAGCTAAGGAAATGAAGTCTGAGGCCTGGGGGTTGGGTCCGAGCATCTGAAGCCTGCACTGGAGTGAGGTCTGAGGCCTGGGAATGGGCTCTGAGGCCTGGCAGTGATGTCTGAGGCCCGAGACTGGGTGTGCAGCATGCAAGTGCGTTCTGACGCATGGTAGCCACCAAAGGAGCGAGGCCGGGGGCCTAGGAGCGAAGTCTGAGGCCTGGGGCTGAAGGAGTGCAGCACGGGTGAGGTCTGAGGCCTAGTAGTGCACGCCAAGTGTGCAGCAGGGGAGAGAGCTCTGTGGCCTGGCAACGAGCTTTGCTGCCAAGCATCCACCAGGGTGAGGTCTGAAGCCAAGAACCTGCAGCTAGGGAGCGAGGTCTGAGGCGAGGAATGCTTAAATTGCTTAAAGATACACATAGCACCACCATGTCGTTGTTTCCCATAAATGTGTGCCGGTGTTTACAAATAAGTGCCGAGCACCGGGAAACACAGGCACGAATTACGCACTTGGCGCAGAGCCAGGCAATACCGAAGCAGGGGCAAAGCGGCAGGCCACGTCCAAACCAGAGGTGGCGAGTCAGGCACTGGTGAATCACTCGAAGCCGAGAAGTGAGTGGGAGCGCCCGTAAACTCAGGCTTAGGGTGAAGTGCCACAGATAGGCCAGTGGCTCTCTCTGCCTTAAACCTCTCCGAGGCGGAGTCGTCCGTATCCCCGAACATGTATGTCCAGTGGAAGGATGTATGCTTAAGCGACGCCTGCGCGTCACCAGGGACCCTTGTGGAGCTCAGCCACGCGCGCCCTGCCACGGTCTAATGTATGCCCGGCGTGTCCAGGTGCCCGGAGGCATCCACGGCATCTCACATAAGCGCCCAGAGTCGGCGGGGCCGTGCACAGCGTGGATTCCCTCTCTCTGGAGGAGCTCCAGGGAAGGCACCAGGGCTTGCAATGTGTACGAGGACGCCTGCACCAAAAAACCTTCCAGGTGAAGGATGCGCAGAGAGTGAGTAGATCCCAAGGGGTGAGTGAGCCCATACTGACTGGCAGTCAGCCAGTTCATGGCTGGGGACGGAGGTGGGTTGGCCCCAAGCGGCCTTGATGAGATAAGGCAGTGTCCCATTAAATGGCGGTAGCTGTGCTGTGGCCACCGAGACTGACTGCGGGACTTCTGTGAGAGTACTGGACCGCGGCAATCCTGGGCACAGCATGAAAGTACTGGACCGCGGCAATCCTGGGCACAGCATGAAAGTACTGGACCGCGGCAATCCTGGGCACAGCATGAAAGGGGGTGACTTCTGCGGGAGCCAGCCAGGCGATCTGTGCTTGGTCTCAAATTAATGTGTCTCCTGCAAAGCACATCATGTAACATGCAGATGACAGATTTTTAATTTGTGTAAATAGGTAAGTGGGTTACTCCTTTTACCATAGAGATACTTTTTGTTACTTGAAATTCATAAACTGTAATCCTTCCAATATAGCGCAGTGAGCCATGAAGGACGATATGTTACTCCTATTCCTTGCAATCCTTACTGCCTTATGAAACATATCCTGAACATTGATGTACAAACTTCTATGATTTACTGCCAAAGCTTGAGGCGAGCGGCGGCGGGGGCCTGTGGGCGGCCGGGCCTGGGTGTCCGGGGCGGTCAGGGCTGGGGCGGCCTTGGCAGGCTCTGCTCTCGGATGGGTGGACAGGGGGAGGTTAGGGTCCATACCTGCCAACAGACCCGGATTCAGGCGCAAGACGTTCGATTTTTGAAATAAAAAAACACCTTATTTGTGATGTCTCCCTCCTGAAATTGAATAGAAATCAATGGGGGAAAATCCATCCCCCCATGTATTTTTTAAAATCGCTCACTTACTTGTTCTAAAATGTTGGCATCTGTGGTATAGGGGAGCAGTGATGGCAGCATCCTGGCTCGATGGCTTCGTGCTGGTCGGACGCTGACTCCCGTAAGCCGAGCAGTCCCTGCCAGACTCATGCCCACGATTCTGGGGTGCAGGTCTGGGGACTATTACTCCCCCCCCCCCCCCCCCCCCCGCAGACACCTCTGGATCCGCCAGCAAAGGACGCTCCTTCTCTCACCTGGTGGTCAAAGTCTGGAACAACCTTCCCCTGCACCTCGGGAACGCCGCATTGCTCCAGGAATTCAGAAAAGAGTTCAAATATGGCTGTTCGAATTAACCGAGGACCGTGAAGCAGCTAGCAGTAAAGGTAATGCAAAGTGATCTGACACCCAGCATTTTGATGAGTAACTCTATTCCAGAGATAAAAAAAATAGCAGTATTTAAATTGTTATTTGGTGTAAATACTGGGACAGACGAACACCTCTGACAATCTTACAGTGCACGCAGATCTCTAATATACAGGGTGCCTCTCATATACCTGAGAAGTGCTAAGAAGCTCTGTGCCTTTGTTTCCCCCCTGCTTACTGCATTCGCATCTAGGTGTGCAGCTCCAGACAGCTTCCAGTAAAGATCACTCCAAACCAAAGAGGCCTGGTGGCCCCTTAAATTCAGACTTTGTTATGGGCCCAGCTGCAGTCTGAAGCTGGAAAGACCCCTCGTCGCCTGCACGCTGCTGCTCGGATCGAAAGCAGACAATGAGCAACGGCTGCTGAATGTGTCCCAGTGTCTGAAAATTACACAGAGCCACGTTCAGCATTTTACAGAGGGCCCCAACTTCTTGGCAGGGTGGACGGCGTCCACCCTGTGAAAATAGTGGGTGGGCGTCATCCACTCATGGGCACCCCGACTTGTGCCCTGGCTATTGGCAAGAGATTCTATGTCAGGAGCGCTCCCTAAGTTCGCCCTCCGGGGTCACATAGTGCCTAGGGTAAAGCTACTGGCAGTACAGGAGAGTAGCGTTCCTAAATACCAACATCATAGGATGGAGGAACTGCACAGGATCAGCACAGGAGCAGAGAACTCCGGATAAGCTGGCATGGTGGAAAGAGCAATGGGGCCCGCACTGACCAAGGAGCCACATGGGAAGTAACCATAAGATCCTAAAGAATACCTGGGCAGGTACTGGAGATGGCTCCTCAGACAGAGTTTAGTCGGCCAGCCTTGGCTTCAAGGAGGTGTCCACTGTAGGAAGATAGTGCTGAAATGGCCTACCCTGGGACCCCAAGCAATGTTGAGGAGAGTCATGGTTCTTTCTCCCTTTTGGGGTGTTTTCTCTTCTTTCCTTTAGATGACTTGGAGGACAGAGAGGAATGCGACTTTGAGGCTGGCCATGACTGGTGTCGAGCCTGACCCTCATAGCATGCGCAAACCATAAAGAGTTTGACAGTCCACTCATTAATGGTCATGACACACATGAACCCACATCTGTCCCACTGTGAGTCATGCTTCAGCCCCCGGCATCACATGCTCCACCTGGATTCCCTCGAGGATGATTAGTCATGCTTTACAAATCCAGTTTGATTGACCACAGGATGACCTCTAAGAGGTCTGATATGGACATCTGAACATAGTAGGAGCGGCAAGGCTTGAACTCTGATTTCTCACAGGGAGACATTGTTAAGCATAGCACAATTCTGAACATTTTTGAATAACATTTTAGAAAAAATCTAAAAAAGAAGTGAAAGGAGTCTGGATCAGCGTCAAAGGGGGGCAGAGAAAAAGAGGATTGACACAGCTGCACCAGGGTGGCACGACATGGTTCCACTGAGGTCACATCGCCACAATTTCTAACATTGAGACAGGGCCAGCACTGCCTTCCGGTGGAGGAGAGCAATGTGAAACATTTCTCAATCCAGTCCAGTAACTGGGAATTTTAAAAAGGTGAGTTTTAGACCCGACAGCCTGGGGGTGGCCACCCCTAACTTTTTGCCTGCCTCCCTCCACTTTTTGGACAGTGTTGTTGCTGGTTTTAGGACACCGCACACTTTACCACTGCTAACCAGTGCTAAAGGGCACATGCTCTCTCCTTAAAAACATGGTAACATTGGTTCACACCCAATTGGCATATTTGATTTACTTGTAAGTCCCTAGTAAAGTGCACTACATGTGCCCAGGGCCTTTAGAGTGAATGCTACTAGTGGGCCTACAGCACTGGTTGTTCCACCCATATAAGTAGCCCCTTAACCATGTCTCAGGCCTATCATTGCAAGGCCTGTGTGTGCAGTTTCACTGCCACTTCGACTGGCCATTTAAAAGTACTTGCCAAGCCTTAAACTCCCCTTTTTCTACATATAAGTCACCCCTAAGGTAGGCCGTAGGTAACCCATAGGGCCAGATGCTGTGTAGGTAAAAGGCAGGACATGTGTTTGATATGTTCTGGTAGTGGAAAACTACTAAATTTGTTTTCCACTGCTGTGAGGCCTGATCCTCTCATAGGCTAACATTAGGGCTACCCTCATTTACTGTTTGAGTGGTAGATTCTTATGACACAGGGGTAAACAGGTCATATTTAGTATTACCAGAATGGTAATACAAAATACTGCTGACTGGTGAGGTTGGATTTTATATTACTATTTCAGAAATGCCACTTTTAGAAAGTGAGCATTTCTCTGCACTTAAAATCCATCTGTGCCTTACAATCCAAGTCTGGGCTGGGCTGGTTGACAGCTCTCTTGTGCACTTCACCCAGACAACCACAAACACAGGATGCTCAGTCACACCTGCACACATCTTCATACTGAAGTGGCCTTCCTGGGCTGGAAGGGTGGAGGGGCAGTGAGGATCCAAGAGTGCGTGCAGGAAATTCTTGCACAGTGGGAGGACTCAACGCATTGTCTATGCGCATCCGGAAATCTGACGCACACTTTTTCCACCCATCTCCTCCTCTGTGGTCTGCATGCGTGTAATTTTGATGCATACCAGCTACTTTGTGCACACAAAAGGCATTTGTTGATTTTTAAAGACTTAAGACTCTTCTTATCATTGCAAAAGTGATATTTCAACTGGTGCTTATCAAATCTTGATCGTTTTGACCTTAATTTACTCAGATAAATATCTTATATTTTTCTAAACCTGTGTGGTGTATTTTTGAGGTGTTTTCACTGTGTTATTGCATGATTTATTGCACAAATACTTTACACATAGGCTTCTAAGTTAAGCCTGGCTGCTCAGTGCCAAGCTACCAGAGGGTGGGCACAGGATGATTTGGATTGGGTGTGACTTACCCTGACTAGGATTGTGGTCCCTAATTGGACAAGGGTGTTTACCTCTGAAAACTAGAGACCCCATTTCTAACAGTGAGGAATCTGCTGGTAGAAATGTCTATCAGAATTAAAAGCTATAGTCAGCCCAGATTCAAATAATGAGAGCAAAGATACACTGTCCAAACCAGGGGTGCAGAGCCAGGCAGTTTGGAAACTAGGGATACCGACTGCTAAATAATTTGTGGGGCACACACACACTACTAAACAGATTGTCTCAAGGCACCAGAATCCTTAAGAGAAAATGTACACAAAAGCACTGAGAAAACACAGGACCCCAAAAAGTGTAGTGAGTGCTATTAGAAAGTGAAATCTAATTAGCTGCTGAAAGTAATGTTTTACGCTCTTCCCTAAAACATAGAGGAGTATTATTCATACTTTTCATACCCGGAGGCAGTGAGCTACAGATTGTGAGGCACATCTTGGAATGTGGACTGTAAAGTGCAGGAAGGAAAATATCGGGTTATCTTTTTCAGAAAATAAATTGCATTTGAAAACGAGGAAGGCCACTCTGAATAGGATACTCTTTTGTACAGGTAGCCAGTGCAATACGTTCAGACCTGCTCAGATACGATCATATTTCCTACTTTAAGAACCAGCCTTGCCAACATGTTTTCACGTGTTGCAGCCCATCAATCTGAACTTTTGGGAATTTCACTCGTTAAGGCATAATACAGTTTTGAAATAATCTAAGATCTTGTTCTGCTGCTGTGATATCTGTTTTGAATAAAGGACAGTGCCTCTTTTAACTGTCATAGGGCTGATGTGAGCCTGACATTTCAATTCTGCATCCCACACAAGCACTAGGTTTTTAGCTTTATCACTAAAAGATGTTGGAAACCCAAACAACTCAGATTATCACTGTTTCAAACCCTATGGCTGTGCACCCAAAAGGAGCACCTCAGTTTTAACTCAGTTTAACTTGAAGGGCATCAATTGGTCCTAGCTTGCTTGTGCTCCATTTCAGGGAGAGTTTGGCCAAGCCGTTCAAGCTGGACTGTTCCCACTGGAGCAGAGTCAAGATTGATTTACATATGGCTGGGTCCAAACTGAGGTGGCATGGTGTGCAAAATAACTATCGACTGGGATGCAGCTCCGAGTAATTACCAGTGGCTGAGATTACTTCAAGCATTCCATCCATCACTTTTTGTATACTTTAATGCGTACCCTGAATGAGAAAGGTATGGCTGGACGTGGGCCCCAAGTACACTGTGTCACTGAATCCAAGCTAATCTCGGCTGATGAGCCTTAACTAGGGTAAAACTGCTCCTAGGTTTCTTGTGTTTCTGTTCAGGAAGGACCAGGCCTGGAAGTTCAGTCTAGACTATTCCCATGGAGCAGAGTCGAAACTGATGTGCATACAGCCGAGTCCAAACTGAGGTGTCATTGTTTGCAAAACAACAATGGCTAGGGATATGGCCCGGAGTAACCAGCAACAAGCATTCCATCCAGCACTTTTTAATATACCAAATTACTTGAAGCCACTTTATTCATGCCCACTTCTTTGTGGCCTTATTTACAGGTTACAAAATTGAATTTCTGCCCATTTATGCACAGGTAAATCTTTGTCTCAGCAGTATATGGCAGCTATTTCGGGCCTCTATCCTTAATTATGGAAAATAACAGCTTGATAAACACATATATAGAAGTGACAACATGAGGTACTCAACAATTTGATTGCACATCTGATGACTGGAGAGCTCCAATCCTGTGACACTGTGTCCGCCTTGCCAGAAATTACTGGAACCATTCATGAACTGCATCAGTCACAGTGTGCACAGTTTTAAACCGGACAAGCAAAAGGCCACAGTTCACTGTATCGAATGCGGCTGCTAGATCTCAGAGTGTCAAAAGAGATAGTTCACCATCATCAGAAGTGACCAGTGCATCGGCCAGGAGTGAAACAAGAACTGACTTTCTGCCATACTGATATCTAAAATCTGACCGGTGGTTATCCAGCTTCAGGTGAGCCGAAGAAAACTGCAACTGAAATCCTACCTGTGAGACTTGGCACCCTCTGCAGGGCCACCTCTAAACCTTTTTGCCTTCACCCGTCCTGCTTTTGTTGGCATTTAGGACTCTGTGCACACCAATTCTAGCCAGTGCTAAAGTGCTTGTGTTCTCCACCTAAAACATGGTAACATAGGCTTACACCCAGCTGGCATATTTAATTCACGAATAAGTCCCTTGTAAAATGGTACTACATGCATCCATGGCACCCATGATCTGTAAATTAAATCCTACTGGTCAGCCTGCAGCACTTATTGTGCCACCCTCTTAAGTAGCCCTTTAAACACAAATCCCAAGCCTGCCATTGCAGTCTGTGTGCAATTTTGAACTGCCACTTCGACCTGGCAAAATAAAGCTTTTGCCAGGCATAAACCTCCACTTTAATACATATAAGCCACCCCTATGATGGACCCTAAAAAGTCCATTAGGCAGAGTGCATTGTATTTAAAGGATAGGAGATGTGGTTTTAAGTTTTACATGTACCAGCATTAAAAAACTCTCAAATTTGTTTTTCACCACTGTGAGGCCTACCTCTCCCACAGGATGACATTGGGTTCCCTTATTACAGTTAATAAGTGCAAACATTTGGTTGGGAAGAGGTATAAATATTTTGGACTCAAATGAATTGTAATGTAAAATTATTTTTAATGGTAATATTGGATTTTAGATTGCAATTTTGAAAATACCACTTTTAGAAGTTGGCATTTTCCTGCCCTAACTTTCTGAGGTTTTTAAGAGTTTCCAGCTGCGTATTCCTGTTAAGTGCTTCCTCATAAGGAATGCTTAATGGGCCCAGATATTTAACAATAGGACCTGGGTGTAGCTAGGAGAGGGCCATCCGGTCAGGATGGAAGGGTTAAAGTGATTCCCTGCCCCACTTACATTTCAAAGGGCTGCATTCAGCACACTTACAAAGGCACTCAGCACCAGCCTTTTGTTGCCCTAGACCTCTTGGAGTCTGGGCAGTCAAAAAAGGGAGAGAAGGAACTTTCCTGACGTTTTTCCCACTTCAGAGGGTGGCACCAGGTATAAATATTGGACCTGCTGAGCCACTCATCAGTACACTCCTGGACTGGTGGGCATTACAAGGACTGCCCTGCTGCCTGAGGACTGCCTTGTTCTTCAGAGGACTACCCTCCTGCTACCAGAGGACTGGCCTTCTGCTTGAGGGCTGTTTTGTTCTTCATGTGACTGCCCTGCTGCTTGAGGCCAGCCCTGCTCTCGGAGATGGAAGGATGGTCTTGCTTCCTTCATCCCAGGCTAACCTGAGTGACTCCAGTGGTCAACTGGTTGACCTCCTGTTCTGAGCTACAGGGACTCAATGAGCTCCAGAGGCCTCCCTGCACCTGCCCAGCTGACTTGCTGCAACTAAACCTGTCTGAGCACTGCTGGCCTCTGCTGGAGTGTATTCCTTATCCCCAAGAGTACCTGAACTCATGGCTGACGTCAATTGAGCTCCTCCTGTGAAATCCTGAAGTTTTAAGCTCTGCATACCTGACTTTGAGAAGGTAACTTTTTTTAGTGGGACTAACCAACCTGATCCCTGTATCTGTCCAACATTCCATAGCGGTCGACCTAAACTTGCGACTCTGTCCCGGCCTAATGCAAGCAGATACCCACATTTGGCAATTTCTGCTTCTTGGCGCTATGTTTACTTAAACCTCTACAATTGCTCATCTCCGGTTCTACAGAGTAGATATTTGTCATTTTAGTCTCGTTTTATCTATTATATTTTACTCTTTTTTTTAATTGGTGTGAGATATATTTTGTGTTGTGTTTTCACTTCATTACTGTCTGCAGTGCTTTAAATGGAAAAATAGAAGAGCCGGTACTCTCTAAGGAAAAGTGCCGAGACTCAGTAACGGAGAGTACACGCCCATTTAAAGCACTGACTGTGTGCTGCATCAATATTTAACACAGTGCCTCTAAGTTAAATGTGACTGCTTTTGAGCCAAACTACCACAGGGTTAACCACAGGTTAATAAAGTTACTTTTGTGGTTCACCCTGACAAGGATTTTGGTTGTTGCTTGAAAAGAGTTTTCCCCACCCTCAATCAAAAACCCAATTATTTTTTTTTTTTTTACACTGCCACTCCTCGATATTTATGAACCCCAAAAAAGGACAGCATTAGTTATGAAAGCCGTCACAGCGAGGCACTGTCTACCCCAAAGAGAAGAAACTGTGCAATTTTACACTCAAGAAAATCCATGAAATGGAAGACAGGAACACCAGTACACCGCTAGGCTGGGTAGGAAAACCCTGCACGCATTTCTGTTTATAAGAAGTTATAAATATCTGGGTACATTTCCAGTTGTTAATACCTCACTAAATGCTGCAGGCTGTAATTTTTATAAGTGCAACCAATTTTGCTGATAAGAGACCTGAAGTACAAGATTAAGTGATTTGCTGAGGACTACACCATGGGATTAGATGTGGAAACTATATCATTAGAAGCCAGTTCTCCTGGTTCCTACAGCCTTGCATTTGGACACGTTTCATAAACAGTGTTGATCTATGATGTCATGAGTGAGGTAATCAGTAACAGAAGGGAAGTGACTAGCAGTAAAGGAAGGCCTCTGCTCTCCAGAGCCTAGAGGCAGGCCTGCAGAGCCCCGTGTGAGAGGAGCTGATATCGTGTGACACACTGTGGCACCGTGTGAAGTGGCAGGTCTGTGGGCCACTGGGCTCCCTGCATTACACTGTTAGGGTAGATTACAGCAGATTTGCCAACTCACGGTGCCACCGCGTGTCACATGATATCAGCTCCCCTCACCCGGTCACTCAGTGAGGAGCTGATATCACACGGTGGGCAAAGAATTAGGTGGGAACCGCTGCAGAAAGCAGGTTTCCAGCTAATTGTTTGAGGTGTGAAACCTCCGCAGGACATCAGCGACAGCCTCCAAAGCTTTGATTTGGTTTTTGGCAGGTCGGAAGAAGAGCGAAGGGGGGGTGTCGTGGGAGGGGTGGAAGCTTTCTACCTCATCGGTGTAATGCACGGAGCCGGGTCACATTGTTTGCTATTGATATTTCTCGTCATACTGAGAAAAACGCAAACAAGTGTTGGTGGAGTTCTGGGAAGAGTCTCAGTAGTAATGGAACAGGGGAGCATCCAAGGGCCAGATGTAGCAATGCCAGAATTTGCGATTCTGAAATTGCGAGTCGGTGCGACTCACAATTTCAGGATCGCAAATCCTGATGCAGAACGGTGTATCAGACACCGTCTGCGACTCGCTATGGGGTCACAAAGACCTACCTCATTAATATTAATGAGGTGGGACGCATTTTGCGACCCCATAGCGAGTCCCTGCACTCACAGGGATGGTGGCCTGCTGAAGTCAGCAGACCTCCATGTCTGTGACTGCTTTTTAAACAAAGCAGTTTTTTATTTTTTCATTTTGCAGCCCGTTTTCCTCAAAGGAAAACGAGTTGCAAAATAAAAAAAATAACAAAACCGTTTGGTTTCGGTTTTTCAGAGTAGGCAGTGGTCCATTGGACCACTGCCTACTCTGAAAACCCCTTTTTGGCAACATTCACAAAGGGGAAGGGGTCCCATGGGGACCCTTCCCTTCTGCGAATGGGTTACCACCAGTGTGACACTGGTGGTAACTGCGAATTGCTTTGCGACCGCATTCACGGTCACAAAGCAATTCTGCATTGCGATGCAAGTCGCAAATAGGAAGGGAACACCCCTTCCTATTTGCGAGTCGGTACCGACTCGCAAATTGTGAATGTGCATCGCAAAAGGCTTTTTGCATGGCGCAAACTACGATTTTCGCAGTTTGCACCATGCAAACAGCTTTCTACATCTGGCCCCAAGTGCTTTGGTTTTTTAGCTCCCTGTGGCAACACAATAGGGATCAGCTTTGTGCAAACCAGGCATGGCCCTGCTTCAATAGAACAATCCATCGCGGAATGCCAGACCAGGTCACCTCCACCAAGGGAGCTAGGCAACCCCAGTCTGGCCTCGGCCTTTCAGGGGGTCACTGGTGCAGCTCGAGTCCAGTGGCACAGGGAGCAAGTGATAGGGTGACCAGACGTCCCGGATTTCCCTGGACAGTCCCGGTTTTTAGAGGACTGTCCCGGTGTCCCGACGCTTCTCTTAATTTTAAACAAATGTCCCGATTTTGGGGCCGAAGGTCAAATTATTACATACATGTCCCAGTTTTTGGGGCAAAGGTCAGATTATCTAGGGAAGCATAAATTAACAGACGTGTAAAAAGTATGCAATAATTAAAGTCATTTATCTGTTACTGTCAGACAACACAGTCCCCTGTCTGCACCCAGCAGAGAGACGGAGTGGGGAGCAGAGAGAGGTGGATGGGGGCGGGTGGGGGGCGGTGCAGGGTGGGAGGTCAAGCCATAGCTAAATTTGTATGTGTAATCTTGTAAATGTTGTGTATATATATATATATATATATAAATAATAAAAACACACGTGTATAGGCACACATTCACAAAGCTACGCAAAAAAAAAAAACAGGGCGGGCCAGATATAAAAGTGAGTGTAAAGTCTTTAGTCTTTCTTTTATGTCTGACCTGTCCCGGTTTTTGCTCCTCAACATCTGGTCACCCTAGCAAGTGAGCCAGGGCTCCTATTGCACGACATGTCCAGATCAATGGGGCAGAACCAAACGAGTGGGGCATTTCCTTTGTTCTTTTAATGCACCTCAGTACGAAAATACTACTTCCTCGAAGAAAGTCGCCTTCCAATCCACTGCTGGGCACAACAGCTTCCAGGCCTTGCACAGACATGGCCTAAATCCCATGGTGCACTGCGAACGTTCGCATTTCAATAGAATAAACAACTAAATCCCAACATAACGCCAAGCCTCCACCCCAGAACTTCGGTCTCTTCTCCTGTGAACTGCAGCAACGTGTGACTAAAACCACCTGCTCAGGTGAGGCGCGTAAACACGCGGAGCGCCCCCAAGCGCTTCCTCTGGGCACGGAGGGCGGCAAGGCGCTGTGGCCGTCACTGCTCTGGGGCGCGCCGAGATGGGGGTCGCAGGTTGAGGGGCCTTATAAAAGGCACTCGTGTTCCCCCGGCGCCTCGGGAATTCGCCCAATAAAGGCCGGCGTCGAGATAAGGGGACGAGACATCCTGGACCACCGCGCGCCTCCTCCGGGCCAAACACATCCTTTTATAGTCACAGCTGCAATTCTTCAGGAAAAGAGCCGGCACCGGGGTTTGCAGAAAAAGCGCTCTTTGTCTCTTCTCTTTAATCAGCTTTTATTAGAGGTTTTATGGGATGCACGTAGCTTTAGGGGGAGGACTAGGAACTGGTCCACAAAGCAGATAAGGGGGCGAGCGGTACCTGGGCCCTACCTGGGAGCATCTCTCCCTCGGGCTGGGAGGTCCCTGGTACCCCAGAGTCCCCAAAAAGAGAAATCGAAGAGACAGGATGAGCTGGGATCAGATTCGGGAAACTGACCCAGATCACGATGGACGGAGAAAGGGGCTGGCGTGGCTAAAAATAGGAAAGTATTTAAAAACGTTTTTTTTTTTTTTTTTTTTTAAATAAAAAAAGGAACACGTGCTAGTCTCTTTGTGCTCAGGGACTTCAAAGTCGGAATGTAGATGGCAGAGATAGAGAACCCTAAATGTTTGTGCCTTTAGCCTGATCCCGGGGGAGGGGGTGGGGGGGCAGCCGGGGGAATGGGTGCTCTCAAACCCCGGGGGTGTCGATGGGCAGATGCGGTGAAGCTGTGTTCTGGATCCAAGGGCATGGGGCGAGGGCACAGGTGGTGGGGCTGGTAACCGGGTACAGCAGGTATCTGGCACAAACTTCCACCTTTCGCTTGGGGGCAGCTCCTGCCCTTGTCCCCTCCCACTGCACACCTTGCACTTTTGCCTTCCCGTGTTTCAGAAAACATTGGGTGTTTTTTCTGGGTCCTGCATAAATCCTGGTAACATTTGTGTAAATACCTGGCACTCGGGCCAGACTAAGACATGGAACCAGATGTCTAGGAGGGAGCGTCTACGCTCAGTTCAAGGAGAGGAGCATCCTCTGCCTGCCTCAACGCCAAGAAGAAACCATGGACTACACTTGTTTACAGCAATTTCCAGTTGCGGCTGCTATCAGGGTTTTTTTGGGGGGTGGGGGGGGGGGGGGGGAGGGGTGCATGGAGCAGGGGCCGTTAAAATAAAAAATAAAAACCAGCCCCTCCGTGATGCGCCGCGCCGCTCCAGCCGCCTCACCTTCTCTCCTCAACCAATCACAACACTTGCACAGCATGAAAGAAGTGCTGTGATTGGCCTGAGCAGACAGAAATGCCGCTCAGGGGGAGAATGTGGCACTGCACTTGGTCTCCACCCAGCTGTAAAATACAGCCAAGTGGAGAGTTTCTAGGTACACGTCAGTTTGGCTGGCCTCAGACTGCCAGCCAAACTGACATGCACACTTAGAAGCGCACATACCACTGCTCCTACACTTGACGTGGAAGCTTGCCCCGCCCTTCTCTACCAAGGCTGAAAAAAAAAAGGAATAATAAAATACTTTTATTATCCCTTTATTTTTCTGCTTTTCGTCAGTGGGGAGATGCTCCTCTGCCATAGCAGGGGGGCCGCCCTGGCTATTCCAACTTTAACTTCTGGTGAAGTGCCTGGGGAGGTTCTAGCATGTATTGCCTCATGTTTCCCTAAGTCCCTAGCACTTTCTGTGGTGTGTGGCCTCACACTTCAATCAATCAAACATTTATAGAGCGTGACAAATCACCCGCGAGGGTCTCGAGGCACTGGAGCTGTATGCGGCTGACTGGAGGAATAATCATTTGAACATCCACGTCCTTAGTTCTCTTCTGAATTGCTGGACTGATGGTGTGGTCCTGAGGTGCAGTGGGAGGTTGTTCCAAGCCTTGGCTGGCAGGTGCAAGAAGGAACGTCCTCAGCTGTTGGCTCAGCGGATCCAAGGGATGTCTGCGAGGGAAAAAGAAGCTGATCTGAGGTGTCTGGTTAGTTGGTGGAAGGTAAGGTGTTTGTTGATGTATGCTGGTCCTAAGTTGTGCAGTGCCTTTTAAGCGTGGGTCAGCATCTTGAACTGGCATCTCTTATGAATCGGCTGACAGTGTCGTTTTTTTAAATGGGGTGTGATGTGGGTCCTTCTAGGGAGGTCGAGTATGAGTCTTGCAGTTGAGTTCTGTACTGTATGGAGTTTCTTCAAAAGGCGTGCTGTGATACTGCGTGTCAGTCCTTCTGGTGTCTGCTGGGAGCCACTGGAAGATCTTGTGGAGCATGCAAAGGGTGTTGAAGCAGACGGATGAGACTGCATCAACTTTCTTCTTCATGGATAGCTCACTATTTAAGATGATGCTGAGGTTGAGGGCGTGGTCTGTTGGGGTGTGTGCGGAGCTCTGCTGACCACCGTGTGTCAGTCCATGATAAGGTGCTGTTCCCAAAGATTAGGACTTTAGTTTTTTTGGTGCTGAGTTTGAGAGAGTTGTCCTTCATCCAGCTCGCTTTGTTCGTCATGCATCTGTGGAAGTTAGCTTTTGTGGTGGGGGGATCTTTGGACAATATGAGGATGAGCTGTGTGTCGTCAGCACAGTAGATGATGTTGAGTCCATGTGATCTGACGGCGTCAGCCAGGTGGGTCATGTAGGTGTTGAAGAGGGTTGGGATAAGGACGAATCTTAGGGGTCTCCACAGATATTCTGAGGCGAACAGTAGGAGACTAATCCTTTGAATTCTGCCGGTGAGGTACAAGGCGATCCATTTGAGGGAGTTTCCTTTGTGGTGAAGTCTATTGATCAGGATGTGGTGGGAGATGCTGTCAAACATGGAGGACTGGTCCAGGACCATGAGGGCTGCTGCTTCCCTATGGTCCCGGAGGGCTCTGATGTCATCTGTGGCTGCAGTCAGGGCTGTCTCGGTGCTGTAGTTAGCTCGAAATCAAGATTGGGAAGAGTCCAGGAGGTTGTGGTCTTCTAGGTTTTTGGTGAGTTGCTGGCTGATCGCTTTCTCTAAGTCTTTTGCTGTATAGAGGAACAGAGGGATAGGCCGGTATTTCTTCACTTTAGCTTGGTTGGCAGATTGTTTTTTCAGGAGGGGCCTCACTAAAGGCTTGTTTCCAGGCCTCCAGGAAGGAGGTCGTGGTGATGGTCCTGCTTTCGAGGTTAAAGACGTGGTGGGGGCAAGGGTCCGTGAGTAGTGCTCCCGAGTGTACGGAGTTCATGATGGAAAGTGTGTTGCATGATGAGGAGTTCCCAGTGATTGAGAAGATGTTTGAGGTTCGTGTTTGTGCATGTGAGCTGGTTAATGCTGTCTGCAGCGGAGAGTTGGCATTCAAAGTTTTCATAGATGTTTGAGATCTTGTTATGGAAGAAGTCAGAAAAGGTTCTCACACAGATCCTGGGAGGAAGTGATGTAGTTCTCAGTGGCTGCAGGATTGGTGATCTTCAGGATGGTG
The DNA here is from genome assembly GCF_031143425.1 of Pleurodeles waltl. Taxonomy (NCBI): domain Eukaryota; kingdom Metazoa; phylum Chordata; class Amphibia; order Caudata; family Salamandridae; genus Pleurodeles; species Pleurodeles waltl. The sequence continues at coordinate 72,713,289 of NC_090442.1, read as the reverse complement.
AAGAATTATTTGCTGTGGTTTGTGCTGGCTTTTATGTGGTCTGCTAGTGCGTGCTCCTTGTTTTTTTTCAGGAGACGGTGATACTGACTGATGGCAATACAGTCTTTTTTTCCATCCTGGTGACCAAGATCAACCCCTCACAGGTGTTTATGGTCCCCCTCTGATGCTCACTCTTTCTGGAATTTTAGGTACCTCTGGCATGGTGCTTAAGTCACATCTGAGGCTTCCCTATTTGGATGTCACCTGCACTGGTGCTCTCTGTTTCTTTGTGTATTCACTTCCAGGCCCTTTATCATTCAAACCTTGACTGTCCAAGAGAACTAAGCATTCGGTCTACCCCACCTCCACAGTACACAACAAAGCCAGTGTTCCTGGAATATAAGGATCCATGTTTGCATATGGCTGGGTCCAAACTGGAGTGGCATGGTGAGCAAAAGAACAATGGATTAAACCCAGATCTGTGACTGGGGGTGAACGTTTGAAAAGTTTCAATACTCCGTCCATCATTTTATTCTGTTTTGTGATGTTGTTATTGTATAATGGAACAATGTCAAGAGAAATAAAAGATTCTATTGAAATATGATAACAAGGTGGCACATGGACTTTTGTGGATTTTAACCAAAGAGCAACTCAATTACTTTCGTACCATGATCAACATTTGGATTGGGCTACCAAATTAAAGTGCTTCTTTTCTAGTTACCTGTATTCGCCATGTGCATACTACATATGGACAGCAAGAGTGGCTGATCTCCAGGAAGAGTGCTCCCTAAAGTAAATACATAAGTGGGCGATATTTGTGCATGCAATGGAATTATCCACTGCCACCACTATAAATAATTGGTGCTACTGGATTTAGCATTTATAACATATGCCTTGAGTACTAAGTCACTGCTGCCAGGGGTTAACCAAGAAAGGTACAATGTATTGTACTACTCTTAGCATTTATGGCCTATGTAGCAGTCACTGCTACCCGGAATAAGCCAAGTAAAACACAGTACATTATACTGCATTTAGTATGTCTATTTTATGCCTTAGGGCCTCAGTCACTGCTGCCAGGGGTAAGTCAAGTAAACTACAGTGGGTTTTACTGTACTTAGCATTATAACCTATGGTTTGAGGGCGCTACCCCTTCTACTGGGCTAAGCCAAGTAAACAGCAGTGCATTATACTGTAATAAACTTTTATAATGCATGCCTTGAGTGGTCAGTCACTGCTACCATTGGAGCAGGGTCAAGAACTGATTTGCATATAGCTGGGTCCAACCTGTGGTGGCATGATGTGCAAAATAATGGATTGGGATACAGCCAGAGTAATTACCAGTGGCTCAGATTAATTCAGGCATTCCATCCTTTGCTTTTTTAATACTTTAGTGTGATGCCATAAATGGGACAGGTATGCCCAGGCGCGGGTCCCTTGCACACTGTGACACTGGGATCAAGCTGTACCTGGCTGATGAACTCTAATAATAGCGAAACCTGTCCTGGGTAGCTTTTGCTTTGGTTCAGGGAGGACCTGGCTTGGCATTTCAGGCTAAGCTGTTCCCACTGGAGCAGGATCAAGGCTGGTTTGAAAATGGCTGAGTCGAAACTGAGGTGGCATGGGGTGCAAAATAACGATGGATCGGGATGCGGCCTGAGTAATTACCAGTGGCTGAGATCAATTGAAGCAGTCCATCCATCACTTTTTGCATATTTCAGTGTGAGAGATATCCAGGACAGGCACCCTGCATGCCAACACAGTGGTAGCAGCCTTAGCTGTGGTTTAATCAGCCCTCACACATTCCAGAAGTTGCTTCTTAGCCAATGCGTAGCAGATCTTAATACAGGGAAACAGCCATCAGGAGATGGCACACTTCTGCACCGCCTTGCTCTTCTATGCTCTACAGAACCCGACAAAGAGCTGATTTTCCCTTGAAAGATCGATGTAAATGCTAAGTACACTCTTGGGATCGAAATGGTTGAGCTTCTCCGCTTCTGATGGATGAGGCAGGACAAATACGGTCAGAAAAGTAATGGATTGTCCAACATGAAAAGGTGTCCCTACTTTTAGTTAGAACGCTGAGTTTAGAAAACATGCTTGCCCCCAAACAAACAAAAAAAGTGGTATGAGGTGGCTGGACCGAGTGCGCCTGAAGCTCTCTCACACGGTGTGACTTTTTTTTTTAAGGTCAGAAGGTACAAGGACTGCTGTGCATCGGCTCAAAAGGGGCACACACAGGGAAAATGAGAACCAGATTTAAGTCCCACTGTGGCATCACAGCTTTGGCGGAAACATATGTGCAAACCTTTAAGGAAGCATATCACAACAGGTGAACAAGGATAGCAAGTCTAGTAAACATAAAAAGGGCGACAGGGCTGACAAGTAAACTTTAACAGTGCCCACTGCAAGTCTTTGCTGGGCCAAAGATAGAACAAACATCAAGACATCTAACAGTTTGGCCTGCTTCAAATCTGCATGAGGGTCGCTGCACCACGCCACAAACCTATATCAGCACCTGGCGTACACTGATTTCAAAGAAGGACGTATGGCTGACAGAATTACATCACCAACTTTAGCGTAGAGGTAAAAAAATATCAACTTCTGCCACTCAATCTCCATACACTGAGGTGGAGGGTCTGCCGGCCTGTGTGCAGGACCCTGCCCTGCCGGTGTGATAAAAGATACTCCCGAATGGGCAGCCTGATCAGAGGGCAGCTGCTCATGCCCAGAAGTTCCAGGTACCAAACTCTCCTTGGCCAATCCAGAGGCACTAAGATGACATGGGTCTGGTCATTCCCACTCTTCTTCAAAATTCAGGGCAGGAGAAGCAGTGGCGGGAAGGCGTACAGGAGTGCCATGCGCCATTCTTTTCTGAATGAGTCTCAAAGAAAAAGCCTTCATGGAACTCCAGCATGCAAAAGTGTGGATGTTGCACGTTCTCTGTAGTGGCGAAGAGATCAAGCCAGGATTCTTCCAATTGTTGGAAGCTGCCTATACCACCTCTGGGGTTCCTGCCAGTAATGATGCAATAGCCCTCCGTGGTTGAGTTCATCCTCCCTGGTGTTTAGAGATCCTGCCAGAGATGAACAACCAGGGAAATGCCCCAGTGATTCAGCCAGTGTCAGTGGTGCAGGATCCCTGGCACAGGACCGCAACCCGCCCTGACGGATGACCTCCAACACCAAATGAAACACCCACAACTCCTGCAAATTTATGCGGCAGTGGGTCTCCACCTCCCACAGATGGCCTCCATAGTGAGGCATCAATCACCCCAGTCGGCTTTGGGTTGGGTAGGGAGAGGGGTCTGCCCCTGGTCCCACTGTGGCCATGCTTCCACCAGTACAGATCTTTTGCAGTCTCTTCTGAAACCTGGATGAAGTCCAACAGGTTACCCTGGTGCTGGACCCACAGAGACTTCAGATACTACTGCAGAGCCTGCATGTGACATTTGGCATGGCCAGCCAGCAGGCCAAGAAGCGCCAGAGCCATCTTCACTCAGGTCTAGGAAAGAGGCTAAAATATGGGGTTCATAGCTCAAATGTCCTGGGCTTGTTGGTCTGAAAGAGAGGCCTGAAAGCACATCGTATCCAAGATGGCTTTGATAAAAGGAAGCCTCTGCAACAGGTGTGACTTTGGCATGGTGATTTGAGAACCCCAGCGATGTCAGGACGTTTGCTTTTGTTTGGAAGTGGCCAACAACTGATTGTGGCCATCCTGCCTTCAACGGCCAATTGTTGATATAGCAGAAAACTGGTAACCCCAACCTCCAAAGATAGGCAGTGACCATTGCCATCACCTTTGTGAACACTCAAGAGGCACGGGTGAGTCCAAATGGGGGCAGAGCAAGCTGAAAGCGCTTGAGGCCCATTTTGAGCCGCAGGTAGGCCTGCAGGATAGGGATGTGAAAATAGGGATCCAGCAGGTCCACTGTCGCCATCCAATCTCTGGCATCCATCGTATTTAGAGCCTGGGTCAGTGCGCGCATCCTCAGCTTGTCATTTCACAACAAGGTGTTGAGAGGGCAAAGATCCAAAATAGGACAAAGGCCTCAGTACACCTTATGCACAAAGAAGTAGTAGGAATTAGACAGTCTCCACTTCCATGACTTGTAGCCTCTCTATGGCTCCTTTGGCAAAAAGAGCCTGCACACCCCTCCCCCCATCACAAAACAGACTGATGGTCCTGTGGAACGCAGCTCTAATGTAGATATCGGGAGCACCAGGTCAGGTCGAAAAGTAATAGTAGGGCATAGCTTCCCTGCACAATTTGAAAAACCCACTTATGGGTTGTAACGCTCTGCCACCCTCGAAAGAAGTGACTCACCCTGCCTCTTACTGGATGCCTGGCTGTCTCTTAGGGTGCACTACAACGACTTGGAAGTTGTTGCCAGAGGGGTGGGGAATTTTTAAGTATGCTGCTTTTGATGGCCTGGTCTTTGTCCCTGTAGCCCTTCCTAGACAATTAGTTATGTATCCGTTGATGACTGTACTTCACCTGCGCCCTTGAGAACCGGACACAGTAATCCAGGCGGGGCCTTCCAAGCACAGTTGTCTCGTCAATGATTTTACTGCAAATGTTACAGTGATATTATCAATGATGTCATAGAAGATGTCATGAGTGATGTAATATCTGGGGTAATTAGCGGTGCATGGCGAGGGTGCGAGTTATAGTTACCTTAGGGCACAAGTTATAGTTACTTGAAAAAATTAACTATAAAAGCTGAATTTCTCTGTTTTTGCGAATGTAAAATCTGAACCTAACTATAACGTCCCTGTAACCTTTGTTTTTAAAATCTGAACCAAACTATAACGCCCCTGTAACCTTTGTTTGTTAGTGAATTTCTGAGGTTTTTCTCTGCAGTAAGATGCCTAGCGCGATGCACGGTGGTGGGGCTGGACGCAGGGCCTGGCATTATGCTGCACCCCCACCCAAGCTTGCTGCTCCCACCCTCCCAACTCCTTTCTGCCACCCATCGTACAAGACCATGCCCCTGTTCCCTCATACAGCTCTCTGTGGGGTAATCGAGGGGAGTCCTCCAGAAGATGCCAGGCACGTGCTTCCGAGCCGGACATGGTAGCCGGATGCAATACTTCAAGCGAGGCTTCTGAAATGGGCCCAACAGCCCAGGCTGTTAGAAATGGACAAGAGGCCTCTAAAACTAGACACAATACCACAGAAGAGGCCTGGAGTGATGTGGGCTGGAGTGATGTGTTTAACAGCCTGCCCCCCTCACCCTGCATTCCTCCGGCTCCCACGCACCGGGTCGTCCTGGGCGGGCACGCGCCTGTGAGTGCGAAGGCATGTGGGGTGCGTGGTCCTCCCTGGGGGGCTGTTGCATGGGGGTAGACGTGTGCCTTCGCTGCTGAGATCACACGGTCGCTGCTACGGGATGTGACGTTAAATAAACCTTGGTTTGATAACAGCGTGGCTCGCCGGGAGTACTCAAAGCCCGTTTGTTTGCTTTTCTCTGGCGTGCTGTACAGTTCGTGCTCAGTGACGCGTCTAGGCGCTAAAAGGTGCCCGCCGGCGGCAGAGCGCCAGCCTGGCACCGACCCAGGGCTCCGAGGCTGATGGGAACAAGTACAGTCAGGCCGGGAGCAGAAGCAGAAAGAGTACTGTGCGATGCCACACGCTGGGGGTGAAGGATTGCCAGAAGAAGTGGGCAGTTACCTAGGGCGGAGTCCGACAGTCGACAAGTACATTTATTTTTTACCACTATGGAGAAAGACACGGGGGACGACAGAAAACGTGAGCATGAGTCTGTTCTGCTCTCTCAGTGGTTGCATTGTGGAATATCTTGCGGGGTGAAGGCGCCGGCTGCTGGGATGAGCGGCCTCGCCTCGCACTCCAGTACTGACCCAGCAGTGGCCGCCTTGTGGTAATGTTGCCCGTCATTACCCGGGGTTATACCTCTGAGTCGGTTGTACGGAGCATCTTCCACTCCTCCTCAATAGGACAGATTTTCATTGTACAATATTTTTAGACATAATAGAAGTGGTTCACTCTTAGTGAGTACGTGACTGGACACCGGTATGTACTGGCGGTGGTCTGCATCAGCCCCACGCACCTCCAAGGCGTAGGCCTTGCCTGGTCGGCCACTGCTGACCCCGCGGAGCCGAGAAGACCACGGGCCAGCACCGGACCCCTGCAGAGAGTCACCAGCATCCGGGGCAGGCGGGAAGCCATGCAGAGCCACCCTGGGGACGGGAAGTGCCACCTCCCTGGGGTTGGATGTGGGGGGGGGGGGGGGGGGGGCGGTCTCCAATGAGATCACAAGGTAAGCAGAGCACCTCTGCAAGGAGTCACCAGCATCCGGGAAGCCATGCAGAGCCCCTGGGGACGGGCAGTGCCACCTCCCTGGGGTTGGATGTGGGGGGGGGGGCGGTCTCCAATGAGATCACAAGGTAAGCAGAGCACCTCTGCAAGGAGTCACCAGCATCCGGGAAGCCATGCAGAGCCCCTGGGGACGGGAAGTGCCACCTCCCTGGGGTTGGATGTGGGGGGGGGGGGCGGTCTCCAATGAGATCACAAGGTAAGCAGAGCACCTCTGCAAGGAGTCACCAGCATCCGGGAAGCCATGCAGAGCCCCTGGGGACGGGAAGTGCCACCTCCCTGGGGTTGGATGTGGGGGGGGGGGGGGGCGGTCTCCAATGAGATCACAAGGTAAGCAGAGCACCTCTGCAAGGAGTCACCAGCATCCGGGAAGCCATGCAGAGCCCCTGGGGACGGGAAGTGCCACCTCCCTGGGGTTGGATGTGGGGGGGGGGGCGGTCTCCAATGAGATCACAAGGTAAGCAGAGCACCTCTGCAGGGAGTCACCAGCATCCGGGGCAGGCGGGAAGCCATGCAGAGCCCCTGGGGACGGGAAGTGCCACCTCCCTGGGGTTGGATGTGGGGGGGGGGGGGCGGTCTCCAATGAGATCACAAGGTAAGCAAGAGCACCTCTGCAAGGAGTCACCAGCATCCGGGAAGCCATGCAGAGCCCCTGGGGACGGGAAGTGCCACCTCCCTGGGGTTGGATGTGGGGGGCGGCCTCCAAAGAGAACACGAGGTCAGCACCGGCCACTGCAGGGAGGCACCGATCTCCAAGAGCGAGCAGGAGGGGAAGGTTGAATCGGAACACCGAGGGTCCTGGAGAAGAGCCGAGGCCCAGCGGCTCAGGCTGGAGCTGTGAGCACACAAGGCCCGGGTCCTTGGAAAGTGCTAGCGGAGGCGCACGGGCCGGCGGGGAGGGTTACTGAAGTCCCACACGCCTCTCCTCTTCCAGGAAGCTTGCAGTCGGATGGACACCCGGGCGGTCCCCTCCACTGTCCCCTCACGTGGAACCCTCTGGACCTCTGCACAGGGAAGAGCGACAACATGCATAACAGACCACACTGACCCCCACTGGCACAAATGGCCCACCAGAGTGGCAGGGAGAGCTAGGAACCGGAAATGAATATTATGATTGAAAGGAGCCGGTGAAGGTACGCCAGAGAGGCCCGGTATGGCAGGGTCACCAGAGAGAGTATATGAGTGAGTGTGTGTGTGTTTTAGTTGCACAAGAACATTCACTCCACCAGCTGTGCCCTGGCACAGGAGGGTGTCCACGTAGAAAAGGGTTTGGCAAAATAAGATCCCAGCTCGGCCTCAACAGTGTGATCTGAGGCATGTCAGCTCGCCGAACTGCAGACCCCAGTGAACTGTTAAGCAGCAGGATGGGGGATTCACGCAAGAAAGATAAATAAATCATCGAGCGGCGAAGAAACGTGAAAAGCGCAGTTCACTACAGAAGAGGCGGCACCGACAGCGAGAGGGGGTGCAGCATCAGTGGAAACCCTTGGGGTGCAGGTCACCCCAGCAGGGCAGAGACGGGCTCACTTCTCCTGTCACCGATGACAGGAGAGGAAAGGAACCAGCGAGGGGAGGGCTGGGTTCAGTACTCCAGAGCCCGCTCGGGTCAGGGTAGGCTCCGTGGGCTGTCAGCAGATGGGCCCCGAGAGTCGATGACACGAGATGTCAGCAGCTGGATCTGAGCTCAACATCCACACTCCAGGACGAACTCACGCAGAGAACTCACACCTGTCATCACGCACCGCACGCACACAACGCAGGTAAGTAGCCCCCTACAGACCTCTCAATGTGGAGGGCATAGAGCCCTCTGCGCACCGTGCAGCACCCAGAGCCCTCTGCGCACCGTGCAGCACCCAGAGCCCTCTGCTCAGCACCCAGAGCCCTCTGCTCAGCACTCTCTGCTAAGCACACAGGGCCCTCTGCTCACCACGCAGCACCCAGGGCCCTCTGCTCGGCACCCAGGGCCCTCTGCTCGGCACCCAGGGCCCTCTGCTCGGCACCCAGCACCCAGAACCCTCTGCTCAGCACACAGCACCCAGAGCCCTCTGCGCACCGTGCAGCACTCAGAGCCCTCTGCTCACCCAGCAGCACCCAGGGCCCTCTGCTCACCCAGCAGCACTCAGGGTCCTCTGCTCGGCACACAGGGCCCTCTGCTCGGCACCCAGGGCCCTCTGCTCACCACACAGCACCCAGAACCCTCTGCTCAGCACACAGCACCCAGAGCCCTCTGCGCACCGTGCAGCACCCAGGGCCCTCTGCTCAGCACTCTGGGCCCTCTGCTCACCCTGCAGCACTCAGGGTCCTCTGCTCGGCACACAGGGCCCTCTGCTCGGCACCCAGGGCCCTCTGCTCGGCACCCAGGGCCCTCTGCTCGGCACCCAGGGCCCTCTGCTCGGCACCCAGGGCCCTCTGCTCACCCTGCAGCACCCAGGGCCCTCTGCTCACCCTGCAGCACCCAGGGCCCTCTGCTCACCCTGCAGCACACCCAGAGCCCTCTCCTCACCCTGCAGCACACCCAGAGCCCTCTGCTCAGCACCCAGAGCCCTCTGCTCAGCACACAGGGCCCTCTGCTCAGCACACAGGGCCCAGAGCCCTCTGCTCACCCTGCAGCACCCAGGGCCCTATGCGCACAGTGCAGCACCCAGAGCCCTCTGCGCACCCTGCAGCACCCAGAGCCCTCTGCTCACCCTGCAGCACCCAGAGCCCTCTGCTCACCCTGCAACACCCAGAGCCCTCTGCTAAGCACGCAGCACACAGGGCCCTCTGCTCACCGCGCAGCACACAGGGCCCTCTGCTCACCGCGCAGCACCCAGGGCCCTCTGCTCACCGCGCAGCACACAGGGCCCTCTGCGCACCCTGCAGCACCCAGAGCCCTCTGCTCAGCACACAGGGCCCTCTGCTCACCACGCAGCACCCAGAGCCCTCTGCGCACCGTGCAGCACCCAGAGCCCTCTGCGTACCGTGCAGCACCCAGAGCCCTCTGCTCGGCACACAGGGCCCTCTGCTCGGCACCCAGGGCCCTCTGCTCGGCACCCAGGGCCCTCTGCTCACCCTGCAGCACCCAGAGCCCTCTGCTCACCCTGCAGCACCCAGAGCCCTCTGCTCAGCACCCAGAGCCCTCTGCTCAGCACCCAGAGCCCTCTGCTCAGCACCCAGGGCCCTCTGCTCAGCACACAGGGCCCTCTGCGCACCGCGCAGCACACAGGGCCCTCTGCGCACCGCGCAGCACACAGGGCCCTCTGCGCACCGCGCAGCACACAGGGCCCTCTGCGCACCGCGCAGCACACAGGGCCCTCTGCGCACCGTGCAGCACCCAGAGCCCTCTGCGCACAGTGCAGCACCCAGAGCCCTCTGCGCACCGTGCAGCACCCAGAGCCCTCTGCTAAGCACACAGGGCCCTCTGCTAAGCACACAGGGCCCTCTGCTCACCACGCAGCACCCAGGGCCCTCTGCTCGGCACTCAGGGCCCCCTCTGCTCGGCACTCAGGGCCCCCTCTGCTCGGCACTCAGGGCCCCCTCTGCTCGGCACTCAGGGCCCCCTCTGCTCGGCACTCAGGGCCCCCTCTGCTCGGCACTCAGGGCCCCCTCTGCTCACCACACAGGGCCCCCTCTGCTCACCACACAGGGCCCCCTCTGCTCACCACACAGGGCCCCCTCTGCTCACCACACAGGGCCCCCTCTGCTCACCACACAGGGCCCCCTCTGCTCACCACACAGGGCCCCCTCTGCTCACCACACAGGGCCCCCTCTGCTCACCACACAGGCCCCCCTCTGCTCACCACACAGGGCCCTCTGCTCACCACACAGGGCCCTCTGCTCAGCACACAGGGCCCTCTGCTCACCACACAGGGCCCTCTGCTCAGCACACAGGGCCCTCTGCTCAGCACACAGCACCCAGAGCTCTCTGAGCACCGTGCAGCACTCAGAGCCCTCTGCTCAGCACTCAGGGCCCTCTGCTCAGCACTCAGGGCCCTCTGCTCAGCACTCAGGGCCCTCTGCTCAGCACACAGCACACAGAACCCTCTGCGCACCGTGCAGCACTCAGGGCCCTCTGCTCAGCACTCAGGGCCCTCTGCTCAGCACTCAGGGCCCTCTGCTCAGCACTCAGGGCCCTCTGCTCAGCACTCAGGGCCCTCTGCTCAGCACTCAGGGCCCTCTGCTCCGCACACAGGGCCCTCTGCTCCGCACACAGGGCCCTCTGCTAAGCAAACAAAGCCCTCTGCGCACCGTGCAGCACCCAGAGCCCTCTGCTCACCCTGCAGCACCCAGGGCCCTCTGCTCACAGTGCAGCACCCAGAGCCCTCTGCGCACCCTGCAGCACCCAGAGCCCTCTGCTAAGCACACAGCACACAGGGCCCTCTGCTCACCACATAGCACACAGGGCCCTCTGCTCACCACGCAGCACACAGGGCCCTCTGCTCACCACGCAGCACCCAGAGCCCTCTGCGCACCGTGCAGCACCCAGAGCCCTCTGCGCACCGTGCAGCACCCAGAGCCCTCTGCTCACCCTGCAGCACTCAGAGCCCTCTGCTCACCCTGCAGCACTCAGAGCCCTCTGCTCGGCACTCAGGGTCCTCTGCGGGCCCTCTGCTCGGCACACAGGGCCCTCTGCTCGGCACACAGGGCCCTCTGCTCACCCTGCAGCACTCAGAGCCCTCTGCTCGGCACTCAGGGTCCTCTGCGGGCCCTCTGCTCGGCACACAGGGCCCTCTGCTCGGCACACAGGGCCCTCTGCTCGGCACACAGGGCCCTCTGCTCGGCACACAGGGCCCTCTGCTCGGCACACAGGGCCCCCTCTGCTCGGCACACAGGGCCCCCTCTGCTCGGCACACAGGGCCCCCTCTGCTCGGCACACAGGGCCCTCTGCTCGGCACACAGGGCCCTCTGCTCGGCACACAGCACCCAGAGCCCTCTGCGCACCGTGCAGCACTCAGAGCCCTCTGCTCACCCTGCAGCACTCAGAGCCCTCTGCTCGGCACTCAGGGCCCCCTCTGCTCGGCACTCAGGGCCCCCTCTGCTCGGCACTCAGGGCCCCCTCTGCTCGGCACTCAGGGCCCCCTCTGCTCGGCACTCAGGGCCCCCTCTGCTCGGCACTCAGGGCCCCCTCTGCTCGGCACTCAGGGCCCCCTCTGCTCGGCACTCAGGGCCCCCTCTGCTCGGCACTCAGGGCCCCCTCTGCTCGGCACTCAGGGCCCCCTCTGCTCGGCACACAGGGCCCCCTCTGCTCGGCACACAGGGCCCTCTGCTCGGCACACAGGGCCCTTTGCTCGGCACACAGGGCCCTCTGCTCGGCACACAGGGCCCTCTGCTCAGCACACAGGGCCCTCTGCTCAGCACACAGCACCCAGAGCCCTCTGCGCACCATGCAGCACCCAGAGCCCTCTGCTCACCCTGCAGCACTCAGAGCCCTCTGCTCACCCTGCAGCACTCAGAGCCCTCTGCTCAGCACTCAGGGCCCTCTGCTCAGCACACAGGGCCCTCTGCTCAGCACACAGGGCCCTCTGCTCAGCACACAGGGCCCTCTGCTCAGCACACAGGGCCCTCTGCTCAGCACACAGGGCCCTCTGCTCAGCACACAGGGCCCTCTGCTCAGCACACAGGGCCCTCTGCTCAGCACACAGGGCCCTCTGCTCAGCACACAGGGCCCTCTGCTAAGCAAACAAAGCCCTCTGCGCACCGTGCAGCACCCAGAGCCCTCTGCTCACCCTGCAGCACCCAGGGCCCTCTGTTCACAGTGCAGCACCCAGAGCCCTCTGCGCACCCTGCAGCACCCAGAGCCCTCTGCGCACCCTGCAGCACCCAGAGCCCTCTGCTCACCACGCAGCACACAGGGCCCTCTGCTCACCACGCAGCACACAGGGCCCTCTGCTCACCATGCAGCACCCAGAGCCCTCTGCGCACCACGCAGCACCCAGAGCCCTCTGCGCACCACGCAGCACCCAGAGCCCTCTGCGCACCACGCAGCACCCAGAGCCCTCTGCGCACCGTGCAGCACCCAGAGCCCTCTGCTCACCCTGCAGCACTCAGAGCCCTCTGCTCACCCTGCAGCACTCAGAGCCCTCTGCTCACCCTGCAGCACTCAGAGCCCTCTGCTCACCCTGCAGCACTCAGAGCCCTCTGCTCACCCTGCAGCACTCAGAGCCCTCTGCTCAGCACTCAGGGTCCTCTGCTCGGCACACAGGGCCCTCTGCTCGCCAATCCAGAGGCACTAAGATGACATGGGTCTGGTCATTCCCACTCTTCTTCAAAATTCAGGGCAGGAGAAGCAGTGGCGGGAAGGCGTACAGGAGTGCCATGCGCCATTCTTTGCTGAATGAGTCTCAAAGAAAAAGCCTTCATGGAACTCCAGCATGCAAAAGTGTGGATGTTGCACGTTCTCTGTAGTGGCGAAGAGATCAAGCCAGGATTCTTCCAATTGTTGGAAGCTGCCTATACCACCTCTGGTGTTCTTGCCAGTAATGATGCAATAGCCCTCCGTGGTTGAGTTCATCCTCCCTGGTGTTTAGAGATCCTGCCAGAGATGAACAACCAGGGAAATGCCCCAGTGATTCAGCCAGTGTCAGTGGTGCAGGATCCCTGGCACAGGACCGCAACCCGCCCTGACCGATGACCTCCAACACCAAATGAAACACCCACAACTCCTGCAAATTTATGCGGCAGTGGGTCTCCACCTCCCACAGATGGCCTCCATAGTGAGGCATCAATCACCCCAGTCGGCTTTGGGTTGGGTAGGGAGAGGGGTCTGCCCCTGGTCCCACTGTGGCCATGCTTCCACCAGTACAGATCTTTTGCAGTCTCTTCTGAAACCTGGATGAAGTCCAACAGGTTACCCTGGTGCTGGACCCACAGAGACTTCAGATACTACTGCAGAGCCTGCATGTGACATTTGGCATGGCCAGCCAGCAGGCCAAGAAGCGCCAGAGCCATCTTCACTCAGGTCTAGGAAAGAGGCTAAAATATGGGGTTCATAGCTCAAATGTCCTGGGCTTGTTGGTCTGAAAGAGAGGCCTGAAAGCACATCGTATCCAAGATGGCTTTGATAAAAGGAAGCCTCTGCAACAGGTGTGACTTTGGCATGGTGATTTGAGAACCCCAGCGATGTCAGGACGTTTGCTTTTGTTTGGAAGTGGCCAACAACTGATTGTGGCCATCCTGCCTTCAACGGCCAATTGTTGATATAGCAGAAAACTGGTAACCCCAACCTCCAAAGATAGGCAGTGACCATTGCCATCACCTTTGTGAACACTCAAGAGGCACGGGTGAGTCCAAATGGGGGCAGAGCAAGCTGAAAGCGCTTGAGGCCCATTTTGAGCCGCAGGTAGGCCTGCAGGATAGGGATGTGAAAATAGGGATCCAGCAGGTCCACTGTCGCCATCCAATCTCTGGCATCCATCGTATTTAGAGCCTGGGTCAGTGCGCGCATCCTCAGCTTGTCATTTCACAACAAGGTGTTGAGAGGGCAAAGATCCAAAATAGGACAAAGGCCTCAGTACACCTTATGCACAAAGAAGTAGTAGGAATTAGACAGTCTCCACTTCCATGACTTGTAGCCTCTCTATGGCTCCTTTGGCAAAAAGAGCCTGCACACCCCTCCCCCCATCACAAAACAGACTGATGGTCCTGTGGAACGCAGCTCTAATGTAGATATCGGGAGCACCAGGTCAGGTCGAAAAGTAATAGTAGGGCATAGCTTCCCTGCACAATTTGAAAAACCCACTTATGGGTTGTAACGCTCTGCCACCCTCGAAAGAAGTGACTCACCCTGCCTCTTACTGGATGCCTGGCTGTCTCTTAGGGTGCACTACAACGACTTGGAAGTTGTTGCCAGAGGGGTGGGGAATTTTTAAGTATGCTGCTTTTGATGGCCTGGTCGTTGTCCCTGTAGCCCTTCCTAGACAATTAGTTATGTATCCGTTGATGACTGTACTTCACCTGCGCCCTTGAGAACCGGACACAGTAATCCAGGCGGGGCCTTCCAAGCACAGTTGTCTCGTCAATGATTTTACTGCAAATGTTACAGTGATATTATCAATGATGTCATAGAAGATGTCATGAGTGATGTAATATCTGGGGTAATTAGCGGTGCATGGCGAGGGTGCGAGTTATAGTTACCTTAGGGCACAAGTTATAGTTACTTGAAAAAATTAACTATAAAAGCTGAATTTCTCTGTTTTTGCGAATGTAAAATCTGAACCTAACTATAACGTCCCTGTAACCTTTGTTTTTAAAATCTGAACCAAACTATAACGCCCCTGTAACCTTTGTTTGTTAGTGAATTTCTGAGGTTTTTCTCTGCAGTAAGATGCCTAGCGCGATGCACGGTGGTGGGGCTGGACGCAGGGCCTGGCATTATGCTGCACCCCCACCCAAGCTTGCTGCTCCCACCCTCCCAACTCCTTTCTGCCACCCATCGTACAAGACCATGCCCCTGTTCCCTCATACAGCCCTCTGTGGGGTAATCGAGGGGAGTCCTCCAGAAGATGCCAGGCACGTGCTTCCGAGCCGGACATGGTAGCCGGATGCAATACTTCAAGCGAGGCTTCTGAAATGGGCCCAACAGCCCAGGCTGTTAGAAATGGACAAGAGGCCTCTAAAACTAGACACAATACCACAGAAGAGGCCTGGAGTGATGTGGGCTGGAGTGATGTGTTTAACAGCCTGCCCCCCTCACCCTGCATTCCTCCGGCTCCCACGCACCGGGTCGTCCTGGGCGGGCACGCGCCTGTGAGTGCGAAGGCATGTGGGGTGCGTGGTCCTCCCTGGGGGGCTGTTGCATGGGGGTAGACGTGTGCCTTCGCTGCTGAGATCACACGGTCGCTGCTACGGGATGTGACGTTAAATAAACCTTGGTTTGATAACAGCGTGGCTCGCCGGGAGTACTCAAAGCCCGTTTGTTTGCTTTTCTCTGGCGTGCTGTACAGTTCGTGCTCAGTGACGCGTCTAGGCGCTAAAAGGTGCCCGCCGGCGGCAGAGCGCCAGCCTGGCACCGACCCAGGGCTCCGAGGCTGATGGGAACAAGTACAGTCAGGCCGGGAGCAGAAGCAGAAAGAGTACTGTGCGATGCCACACGCTGGGGGTGAAGGATTGCCAGAAGAAGTGGGCAGTTACCTAGGGCGGAGTCCGACAGTCGACAAGTACATTTATTTTTTACCACTATGGAGAAAGACACGGGGGACGACAGAAAACGTGAGCATGAGTCTGTTCTGCTCTCTCAGTGGTTGCATTGTGGAATATCTTGCGGGGTGAAGGCGCCGGCTGCTGGGATGAGCGGCCTCGCCTCGCACTCCAGTACTGACCCAGCAGTGGCCGCCTTGTGGTAATGTTGCCCGTCATTACCCGGGGTTATACCTCTGAGTCGGTTGTACGGAGCATCTTCCACTCCTCCTCAATAGGACAGATTTTCATTGTACAATATTTTTAGACATAATAGAAGTGGTTCACTCTTAGTGAGTACGTGACTGGACACCGGTATGTACTGGCGGTGGTCTGCATCAGCCCCACGCACCTCCAAGGCGTAGGCCTTGCCTGGTCGGCCACTGCTGACCCCGCGGAGCCGAGAAGACCACGGGCCAGCACCGGACCCCTGCAGAGAGTCACCAGCATCCGGGGCAGGCGGGAAGCCATGCAGAGCCACCCTGGGGACGGGAAGTGCCACCTCCCTGGGGTTGGATGTGGGGGGGGGGGGGGCGGTCTCCAATGAGATCACAAGGTAAGCAGAGCACCTCTGCAAGGAGTCACCAGCATCCGGGAAGCCATGCAGAGCCCCTGGGGACGGGCAGTGCCACCTCCCTGGGGTTGGATGTGGGGGGGGGGGGGGGCGGTCTCCAATGAGATCACAAGGTAAGCAGAGCACCTCTGCAAGGAGTCACCAGCATCCGGGAAGCCATGCAGAGCCCCTGGGGACGGGAAGTGCCACCTCCCTGGGGTTGGATGTGGGGGGGGGGCGGTCTCCAATGAGATCACAAGGTAAGCAGAGCACTTCTGCAAGGAGTCACCAGCATCCGGGAAGCCATGCAGAGCCCCTAGGGACGGGAAGTGCCACCTCCCTGGGGTTGGATGTGGGGGGGGCGGTCTCCAATGAGATCACAAGGTAAGCAGAGCACCTCTGCAAGGAGTCACCAGCATCCGGGGCAGGCGGGAAGCCATGCAGAGCCACCCTGGGGACGGGAAGTGCCACCTCCCTGGGGTTGGATGTGGGGGGGGGGGCGGTCTCCAATGAGATCACAAGGTAAGCAAGAGCACCTCTGCAAGGAGTCACCAGCATCCGGGAAGCCATGCAGAGCCCCTGGGGACGGGAAGTGCCACCTCCCTGGGGTTGGATGTGGGGGGGGACGGTCTCCAATGAGATCACAAGTTAAGCAGAGCACCTCTGCAAGGAGTCACCAGCATCCGGGAAGCCATGCAGAGCCCCTGGGGACGGGCAGTGCCACCTCCCTGGGGTTGGATGTGGGGGGGGGGCGGTCTCCAATGAGATCACAAGGTAAGCAGAGCACCTCTGCAAGGAGTCACCAGCATCCGGGAAGCCATGCAGAGCCCCTGGGGACGGGAAGTGCCACCTCCCTGGGGTTGGATGTGGGGGGGGGGGGGGGGCGGTCTCCAATGAGATCACAAGGTAAGCAGAGCACTTCTGCAAGGAGTCACCAGCATCCGGGAAGCCATGCAGAGCCCCTGGGGACGGGAAGTGCCACCTCCCTGGGGTTGGATGTGGAGGGGGCGGTCTCCAATGAGATCACAAGGTAAGCAGAGCACCTCTGCAAGGAGTCACCAGCATCCGGGAAGCCATGCAGAGCCCCTGGGGACGGGAAGTGCCACCTCCCTGGGGTTGGATGTGGGGGGGGGGGGCGGTCTCCAATGAGATCACAAGGTAAGCAGAGCACCTCTGCAAGGAGTCACCAGCATCCGGGAAGCCATGCAGAGCCCCTGGGGACGGGAAGTGCCACCTCCCTGGGGTTGGATGTGGGGGGGGGGGGGGCGGTCTCCAATGAGATCACAAGGTAAGCAGAGCACCTCTGCAAGGAGTCACCAGCATCCGGGAAGCCATGCAGAGCCCCTGGGGACGGGAAGTGCCACCTCCCTGGGGTTGGATGTGGGGGGCGGCCTCCAAAGAGAACACGAGGTCAGCACCGGCCACTGCAGGGAGGCACCGATCTCCAAGAGCGAGCAGGAGGGGAAGGTTGAATCGGAACACCGAGGGTCCTGGAGAAGAGCCGAGGCCCAGCGGCTCAGGCTGGAGCTGTGAGCACACAAGGCCCGGGTCCTTGGAAAGTGCTAGCGGAGGCGCACGGGCCGGCGGGGAGGGTTACTGAAGTCCCACACGCCTCTCCTCTTCCAGGAAGCTTGCAGTCGGATGGACACCCGGGCGGTCCCCTCCACTGTCCCCTCACCTGGAACCCTCTGGACCTCTGCACAGGGAAGAGCGACAACATGCAGAACAGACCACACTGACCCCCACTGGCACAAATGGCCCACCAGAGTGGCAGGGAGAGCTAGGAACCGGAAATGAATATTATGATTGAAAGGAGCCGGTGAAGGTACGCCAGAGAGGCCCGGTATGGCAGGGTCACCAGAGAGAGTATATGAGTGAGTGTGTGTGTGTTTTAGTTGCACAAGAACATTCACTCCACCAGCTGTGCCCTGGCACAGGAGGGTGTCCACGTAGAAAAGGGTTTGGCAAAATAAGATCCCAGCTCGGCCTCAACAGTGTGATCTGAGGCATGTCAGCTCGCCGAACTGCAGACCCCAGTGAACTGTTAAGCAGCAGGATGGGGGATTCACGCAAGAAAGATAAATAAATCATCGAGCGGCGAAGAAACGTGAAAAGCGCAGTTCACTACAGAAGAGGCGGCACCGACAGCGAGAGGGGGTGCAGCATCAGTGGAAACCCTTGGGGTGCAGGTCACCCCAGCAGGCCAGAGACGGGCTCACTTCTCCTGTCACCGATGACAGGAGAGGAAAGGAACCAGCGAGGGGAGGGCTGGGTTCAGTACTCCAGAGCCCGCTCGGGTCAGGGTAGGCTCCGTGGGCTGTCAGCAGATGGGCCCTGAGAGTCGATGACACGAGATGTCAGCAGCTGGATCTGAGCTCAACATCCACACTCCAGGGCGAACTCACGCAGAGAACTCACGCCTGTCATCACGCACCGCACGCACACAACGCAGGTAAGTAGCCCCCTACAGACCTCTCAATGTGGAGGGCATAGAGCCCTCTGCGCACCGTGCAGCACCCAGAGCCCTCTGCGCACCGTGCAGCACCCAGAGCCCTCTGCAGCACCCAGAGCTCTCTGCTAAGCACCCAGGGCCCTCTGCTCACCACGCAGCACCCAGGGCCCTCTGCTCGGCACCCAGCACCCAGAACCCTCTGCTCAGCACACAGCACCCAGAGCCCTCTGCGCACCGTGCAACACTCAGAGCCCTCTGCTCACCCTGCAGCACCCAGGGCCCTCTGCTCGGCACACAGGGCCCTCTGCTCGGCACCCAGGGCCCTCTGCTCGGCACCCAGGGCCCTCTGCTCGGCACCCAGGGCCCTCTGCTCGGCACCCAGCACCCAGAGCTCTCTGCGCACCGTGCAGCACTCAGAGCCCTCTGCGCACCGTGCAGCACCCAGAGCCCTCTGCGCACCGTGCAGCACCCAGAGCCCTCTGCGCGCCGTGCAGCACCCAGAGCCCTCTGCTCAGCACTCTCTGCTAAGCACACAGGGCCCTCTGCTCACCACGCAGCACCCAGGGCCCTCTGCTCGGCACCCAGGGCCCTCTGCTCGGCACCCAGGGCCCTCTGCTCGGCACCCAGGGCCCTCTGCTCGGCACCCAGCACCCAGAACCCTCTGCTCAGCACACAGCACCCAGAGCCCTCTGCGCACCGTGCAGCACTCAGAGCCCTCTGCTCACCCTGCAGCACCCAGGGCCCTCTGCTCACCCTGCAGCACCCAGGGTCCTCTGCTCGGCACCCAGGGCCCTCTGCTCACCACACAGCACCCAGAACCCTCTGCTCAGCACACAGCACCCAGAGCCCTCTGCGCACCGTGCAGCACTCAGAGCCCTCTGCTCACCCTGCAGCACCCAGGGCCCTCTGCTCAGCACTTCGGGCCCTCTGCTCACCCTGCAGCACTCAGGGTCCTCTGCTCAGCACACAGGGCCCTCTGCTCAGCACCCAGGGCCCTCTGCTCGGCACCCAGGGCCCTCTGCTCGGCACCCAGGGCCCTCTGCTCGGCACCCAGGGCCCTCTGCTCACCCTGCAGCACCCAGGGCCCTCTGCTCACCCTGCAGCACCCAGAGCCCTCTGCTCACCCTGCAGCACCCAGAGCCCTCTGCTCAGCACCCAGAGCCCTCTGCTCAGCACACAGGGCCCTCTGCTAAGCACACAGGGCCCAGAGCCCTCTGCGCACCCTGCAGCACCCAGAGCCCTCTGCTCACCCTGCAGCACCCAGGGCCCTATGCGCACAGTGCAGCACCCAGAGCCCTCTGCGCACCCTGCAGCACCCAGAGCCCTCTGCTCACCTTGCAGCACCCAGAGCCCTCTGCTCACCCTGCAACACCCAGAGCCCTCTGCTAAGCACGCAGCACACAGGGCCCTCTGCTCACCACGCAGCACACAGGGCCCTCTGCTCACCGCGCAGCACCCAGAGCCCTCTGCTCACCGCGCAGCACACAGGGCCCTCTGCGCACTGTGCAGCACCCAGAGCCCTCTGCGCACCCTGCAGCACCCAGAGCCCTCTGCGCACCCTGCAGCACCCAGAGCCCTCTGCTCAGCACACAGGGCCCTCTGCTCACCACGCAGCACCCAGAGCCATCTGCGCACCGTGCAGCACCCAGAGCCCTCTGCGCACCGTGCAGCACCCAGAGCCCTCTGCTCAGCACACAGGGCCCTCTGCTCAGCACACAGGGCCCTCTGCTCAGCACACAGGGCCCTCTGCTCAGCACCCAGGGCCCTCTGCTCACCACACAGCACCCAGGGCCCTCTGCTCAGCACCCAGGGCCCTCTGCTCGGCACCCAGGGCCCTCTGCTCACCGCACAGCACCCAGAACCCTCTGCTCAGCACACAGCACCCAGAGCCCTCTGCGCACCGTGCAGCACCCAGGGCCCTCTGCTCACCCTGCAGCACCCAGGGCCCTCTGCTCACCCTGCAGCACCCAGGGTCCTCTGCTCGGCACTCAGGGCCCTTTGCTCGGCACACAGGGCCCTCTGCTCGGCACACAGGGCCCTCTGCTCGGCACCCAGAACCCCCTGCTCAGCACACAGCACCCAGAGCCCTCTGCACACCGTGCAGCACTCAGAGCCCTCTGCTCACCCTGCAGCACCCAGGGCTCTCTGCTCAGCACTCCGGGCCCTCTGCTCACCCTGCAGCACTCAGGGTCCTCTGCTCAGCACACAGGGCCCTCTGCTCGGCACACAGGGCCCTCTGCTCGGCACCCAGGGCCCTCTGCTCGGCACCCAGGGCCCTCTGCTCGGCACCCAGGGCCCTCTGCTCGGCACCCAGGGCCCTCTGCTCGGCACCCAGGGCCCTCTGCTCGGCACCCAGGGCCCTCTGCTCGGCACCCAGAGCCCTCTGCTCACCCTGCAGCACCCAGAGCCCTCTGCTCAGCACCCAGAGCCCTCTGCTCAGCACCCAGAGCCCTCTGCTCAGCACCCAGAGCCCTCTGCTCAGCACACAGGGCCCTCTGCTCACCCTGCAGCACCCAGAGCCCTCTGCTCACCCTGCAGCACCCAGAGCCCTCTGCTCACCGTGCAGCACCCAGAGCCCTCTGCGCACCCTGCAGCACCCAGAGCCCTCTGCGCACCCTGCAGCACCCAGAGCCCTCTGCTCACCCTGCAGCACCCAGAGCCCTCTGCTCACCCTGCAACACCCAAAGCCCTCTGCTAAGCACACAGCACACAGGGCCCTCTGCTCACCACGCAGCACACAGGGCCCTCTGCTCACCACGCAGCACCCAGGGCCCTCTGCTCACCACGCAGCACCCAGAGCCCTCTGCTCACCACGCAGCACACAGGGCCCTCTGCGCACCACGCAGCACCCAGGGCCCTCTGCTCACCCTGCAACACACAGGGCCCTCTGCTCACTGCGCAGCACACAGGGCCCTCTGCTCACCGCGCAGCACACAGGGCCCTCTGCTCACCGCGCAGCACACAGGGCCCTCTGCGCACCGCGCAGCACACAGGGCCCTCTGCGCACCGCGCAGCACACAGGGCCCTCTGCGCACCGCGCAGCACCCAGAGCCCTCTGCGCACCGCGCAGCACCCAGAGCCCTCTGCGCACCGTGCAGCACCCAGAGCCCTCTGCGCACCGTGCAGCACCCAGAGCCCTCTGCTAAGCACACAGGGCCCTCTGCTCACCACGCAGCACCCAGAGCCCTCTGCTCGGCACCCAGGGCCCTCTGCTCGGCACCCAGGGCCCTCTGCTCGGCACCCAGGGCCCTCTGCTCGGCACCCAGGGCCCTCTGCTCGGCACTCGGGGCCCCCTCTGCTCGGCACTCGGGGCCCCCTCTGCTCGGCACTCGGGGCCCCCTCTGCTCGGCACTCGGGGCCCCCTCTGCTCGGCACTCGGGGCCCCCTCTGCTCGGCACTCGGGGCCCCCTCTGCTCAGCACTCGGGGCCCCCTCTGCTCAGCACTCGGGGCCCCCTCTGCTCAGCACTCGGGGCCCCCTCTGCTCAGCACTCAGGGCCCTCTGCTCAGCACTCAGGGCCCTCTGCTCAGCACACAGGGCCCTCTGCTCAGCACACAGGGCCCTCTGCTCAGCACACAGGGCCCTCTGCTCAGCACACAGGGCCCTCTGCTAAGCAAACAAAGCCCTCTGCTCGGCACCCAGGGCCCTCTGCTCGGCACACAGGGCCCTCTGCTCGGCACACAGGGCCCTCTGCTCGGCACACAGGGCCCTCTGCTCGGCACACAGCACCCAGAGCCCTCTGCGCACCGTGCAGCACCCAGAGCCCTCTGCTCACCCTGCAGCACTCAGAGCCCTCTGCTCACCCTGCAGCACTCAGAGCCCTCTGCTCGGCACTCAGGGTCCTCTGCTCGGCACACAGGGCCCTCTGCTCGGCACACAGGGCCCTCTGCTCGGCACACAGGGCCCTCTGCTCGGCACACAGGGCCCTCTGCTCGGCACACAGGGCCCTCTGCTCGGCACCCAGTGCCCTCTGCGCACCGTGCAGCACCCAGAGCCCTCTGCTCACCCTGCAGCACTCAGAGCCCTCTGCTCACCCTGCAGCACTCAGAGCCCTCTGCTCGGCACCCAGGGTCCTCTGCTCGGCACCCAGGGCCCTCTGCTCACCACACAGCACCCAGAACCCTCTGCTCAGCACACAGCACCCAGAGCCCTCTGCGCACCGTGCAGCACTCAGAGCCCTCTGCTCACCCTGCAGCACCCAGGGCCCTCTGCTCAGCACTTCGGGCCCTCTGCTCACCCTGCAGCACTCAGGGTCCTCTGCTCAGCACACAGGGCCCTCTGCTCAGCACCCAGGGCCCTCTGCTCGGCACCCAGGGCCCTCTGCTCGGCACCCAGGGCCCTCTGCTCGGCACCCAGGGCCCTCTGCTCACCCTGCAGCACCCAGGGCCCTCTGCTCACCCTGCAGCACCCAGAGCCCTCTGCTCACCCTGCAGCACCCAGAGCCCTCTGCTCAGCACCCAGAGCCCTCTGCTCAGCACACAGGGCCCTCTGCTAAGCACACAGGGCCCAGAGCCCTCTGCGCACCCTGCAGCACCCAGAGCCCTCTGCTCACCCTGCAGCACCCAGGGCCCTATGCGCACAGTGCAGCACCCAGAGCCCTCTGCGCACCCTGCAGCACCCAGAGCCCTCTGCTCACCTTGCAGCACCCAGAGCCCTCTGCTCACCCTGCAACACCCAGAGCCCTCTGCTAAGCACGCAGCACACAGGGCCCTCTGCTCACCACGCAGCACACAGGGCCCTCTGCTCACCGCGCAGCACCCAGAGCCCTCTGCTCACCGCGCAGCACACAGGGCCCTCTGCGCACTGTGCAGCACCCAGAGCCCTCTGCGCACCCTGCAGCACCCAGAGCCCTCTGCGCACCCTGCAGCACCCAGAGCCCTCTGCTCAGCACACAGGGCCCTCTGCTCACCACGCAGCACCCAGAGCCATCTGCGCACCGTGCAGCACCCAGAGCCCTCTGCGCACCGTGCAGCACCCAGAGCCCTCTGCTCAGCACACAGGGCCCTCTGCTCAGCACACAGGGCCCTCTGCTCAGCACACAGGGCCCTCTGCTCAGCACCCAGGGCCCTCTGCTCACCACACAGCACCCAGGGCCCTCTGCTCAGCACCCAGGGCCCTCTGCTCGGCACCCGGGGCCCTCTGCTCACCGCACAGCACCCAGAACCCTCTGCTCAGCACACAGCACCCAGAGCCCTCTGCGCACCGTGCAGCACCCAGGGCCCTCTGCTCACCCTGCAGCACCCAGGGCCCTCTGCTCACCCTGCAGCACCCAGGGTCCTCTGCTCGGCACTCAGGGCCCTTTGCTCGGCACACAGGGCCCTCTGCTCGGCACACAGGGCCCTCTGCTCGGCACCCAGAACCCCCTGCTCAGCACACAGCACCCAGAGCCCTCTGCACACCGTGCAGCACTCAGAGCCCTCTGCTCACCCTGCAGCACCCAGGGCTCTCTGCTCAGCACTCCGGGCCCTCTGCTCACCCTGCAGCACTCAGGGTCCTCTGCTCAGCACACAGGGCCCTCTGCTCGGCACACAGGGCCCTCTGCTCGGCACACAGGGCCCTCTGCTCGGCACCCAGGGCCCTCTGCTCGGCACCCAGGGCCCTCTGCTCGGCACCCAGGGCCCTCTGCTCGGCACCCAGGGCCCTCTGCTCGGCACCCAGGGCCCTCTGCTCGGCACCCAGAGCCCTCTGCTCACCCTGCAGCACCCAGAGCCCTCTGCTCAGCACCCAGAGCCCTCTGCTCAGCACCCAGAGCCCTCTGCTCAGCACCCAGAGCCCTCTGCTCAGCACACAGGGCCCTCTGCTCACCCTGCAGCACCCAGAGCCCTCTGCTCACCCTGCAGCACCCAGAGCCCTCTGCTCACCGTGCAGCACCCAGAGCCCTCTGCGCACCCTGCAGCACCCAGAGCCCTCTGCGCACCCTGCAGCACCCAGAGCCCTCTGCTCACCCTGCAGCACCCAGAGCCCTCTGCTCACCCTGCAACACCCAAAGCCCTCTGCTAAGCACACAGCACACAGGGCCCTCTGCTCACCACGCAGCACACAGGGCCCTCTGCTCACCACGCAGCACCCAGGGCCCTCTGCTCACCACGCAGCACCCAGAGCCCTCTGCTCACCACGCAGCACACAGGGCCCTCTGCGCACCACGCAGCACCCAGGGCCCTCTGCTCACCCTGCAACACACAGGGCCCTCTGCTCACTGCGCAGCACACAGGGCCCTCTGCTCACCGCGCAGCACACAGGGCCCTCTGCTCACCGCGCAGCACACAGGGCCCTCTGCGCACCGCGCAGCACACAGGGCCCTCTGCGCACCGCGCAGCACACAGGGCCCTCTGCGCACCGCGCAGCACCCAGAGCCCTCTGCGCACCGCGCAGCACCCAGAGCCCTCTGCGCACCGTGCAGCACCCAGAGCCCTCTGCGCACCGTGCAGCACCCAGAGCCCTCTGCTAAGCACACAGGGCCCTCTGCTCACCACGCAGCACTCAGAGCCCTCTGCTCGGCACCCAGGGCCCTCTGCTCGGCACCCAGGGCCCTCTGCTCGGCACCCAGGGCCCTCTGCTCGGCACTCGGGGCCCCCTCTGCTCGGCACTCGGGGCCCCCTCTGCTCGGCACTCGGGGCCCCCTCTGCTCGGCACTCGGGGCCCCCTCTGCTCGGCACTCGGGGCCCCCTCTGCTCAGCACTCGGGGCCCCCTCTGCTCAGCACTCGGGGCCCCCTCTGCTCAGCACTCAGGGCCCTCTGCTCAGCACTCAGGGCCCTCTGCTCAGCACACAGGGCCCTCTGCTCAGCACACAGGGCCCTCTGCTCAGCACACAGGGCCCTCTGCTCAGCACACAGGGCCCTCTGCTAAGCAAACAAAGCCCTCTGCTCGGCACCCAGGGCCCTCTGCTCGGCACACAGGGCCCTCTGCTCGGCACACAGGGCCCTCTGCTCGGCACACAGGGCCCTCTGCTCGGCACACAGCACCCAGAGCCCTCTGCGCACCGTGCAGCACCCAGAGCCCTCTGCTCACCCTGCAGCACTCAGAGCCCTCTGCTCACCCTGCAGCACTCAGAGCCCTCTGCTCGGCACTCAGGGTCCTCTGCTCGGCACACAGGGCCCTCTGCTCGGCACACAGGGCCCTCTGCTCGGCACACAGGGCCCTCTGCTCGGCACACAGGGCCCTCTGCTCGGCACCCAGTGCCCTCTGCGCACCGTGCAGCACCCAGAGCCCTCTGCTCACCCTGCAGCACTCAGAGCCCTCTGCTCACCCTGCAGCACTCAGAGCCCTCTGCTCGGCACTCAGGGTCCTCTGCTCGGCACACAGGGTCCTCTGCTCGGCACACAGGGCCCTCTGCTCGGCACTCAGGGCCCCCTCTGCTCGGCACTCAGGGCCCCCTCTGCTCGGCACTCAGGGCCCCCTCTGCTCGGCACTCAGGGCCCCCTCTGCTCGGCACTCAGGGCCCCCTCTGCTCGGCACTCAGGGCCCCCTCTGCTCGGCACTCAGGGCCCCCTCTGCTCGGCACTCAGGGCCCCCTCTGCTCGGCACTCAGGGCCCCCTCTGCTCGGCACTCAGGGCCCCCTCTGCTCGGCACGCAGGGCCCCCTCTGCTCGGCACGCAGGGCCCCCTCTGCTCGGCACGCAGGGCCCCCTCTGCTCGGCACGCAGGGCCCCCTCTGCTCGGCACTCAGGGCCCCCTCTGCTCGGCACACAGGGCCCTCTGCTCGGCACACAGGGCCCTCTGCTCAGCACACAGGGCCCTCTGCTCAGCACACAGCACCCAGAGCCCTCTGCGCACCGTGCAGCACCCAGAGCCCTCTGCGCACCGTGCAGCACCCAGAGCCCTCTGCTCACCCTGCAGCACTCAGAGCCCTCTGCTCACCCTGCAGCACTCAGAGCCCTCTGCTCGGCACTCAGGGTCCTCTGCTCGGCACACAGGGCCCCCTCTGCTCGGCACTCAGGGCCCCCTCTGCTCGGCACTCAGGGCCCCCTCTGCTCGGCACTCAGGGCCCCCTCTGCTCGGCACTCAGGGCCCCCTCTGCTCGGCACTCAGGGCCCCCTCTGCTCGGCACTCAGGGCCCCCTCTGCTCGGCACTCAGGGCCCCCTCTGCTCACCACACAGGGCCCACTCTGCTCACCACACAGGGCCCACTCTGCTCACCACACAGGGCCCACTCTGCTCACCACACAGGGCCCACTCTGCTCACCACACAGGGC
This sequence comes from Pleurodeles waltl, assembly GCF_031143425.1. Taxonomy (NCBI): domain Eukaryota; kingdom Metazoa; phylum Chordata; class Amphibia; order Caudata; family Salamandridae; genus Pleurodeles; species Pleurodeles waltl. The sequence goes on along the minus strand of NC_090442.1, from coordinate 72,686,627 downwards.
CCCCTCTGCTCACCACACAGGGCCCCCTCTGCTCACCACACAGGGCCCCCTCTGCTCACCACACAGGGCCCCCTCTGCTCACCACACAGGGCCCCCTCTGCTCACCACACAGGGCCCCCTCTGCTCACCACACAGGGCCCTCTGCTCACCACACAGGGCCCTCTGCTCACCACACAGGGCCCTCTGCTCAGCACTCAGGGCCCTCTGCTCAGCACACATCACCCAGAGCCCTCTGCTCACCACGCAGCACTCAGGGCCCTCTGCTCGGCACCCAGGGCCCTCTGCTCAGCACTCAGGACCCTCTGCTCAGCACACATCACCCAGAGCCCTCTGCTCACCCTGCAGCACCCAGGGCCCTCTGCTCGGCACCCAGGGCCCTCTGCTCACCACGCAGCACACGGGCCTAGCCACAGAACTCTCAACATGGAGCCCTCCGGGCCCTGTACTCACTTCATGTGACCCATAAGGGCAATAATCAGGAAGGCCCAGAAGAACAACAGGCAGCCTAAGCCAAGGGAACGGCACGATTAGTGAAGTACGAACAGCGCCATGTTTGCAACAACCACACATCGTGAAAAGGTCCCGGAAGAGCCACAGGGGACACACAACGTTCAATGAAGAAATAAAGCACTGAAATAAAGGCAGTAATCACGGCACAACCAAAAGAAAGGCTTAAGACACCACCACGAAGCCAGGCCTTAGCTGGGCTAAGAGAATGTTTACTTCGTCCCCAAAGCTGCCCCATCGGCAACAATCCGAGGCCCAATGAAAAAAGCACAGAACAACAGAGGGTCTACCCTCGTGTTGTATCAACCTGTTCATTCAAGTGTAAACGCTGCATCCATTACACCGATCAACGTATTACCCGAAGGGCTAAAACAGTGAGAGGGCCGACCCCCCTTCGTTAACACCTTGTTCACTCAAGTGCAAACCCTTCATTAACCACAACAATCCGCGCACAAGCTGACGGGCTAAGACACCAAGAGGGTCCCATGGTGTTAGCAGCCTGTGTATTGACGACACAACTGGCATCCTGTGCAGCGAACAGCAGACCTCCCCCCACACGTCCCTGCGCCGCTCCCTACAAGGGTCGGACCCCCCAGTTCTTGGCACCTGATAAAGAGCTCTTGACGTGTTTCCAAACAGCCCGGGGAGGTGACGCCTGTGCCCTGCTGGGCGCTGTACCTACCGGCATGATCAGCACCTGGGGGCGCCACGCCAGTGCCTGGAAGGCACTTTATAGGCTATAAAACCTGCCCTGGACACAGAGCCTTTCATCAGCTAACCCCAGGGGCAAGGTCGCTGCTTGTAAGGCTGCATCAGGGGAGGTCATCAGAGGTCAGGGGCAGAAGGGGACGCCGCCCACGGAGGTGAAGCACGGGTTTACTGCCAGACTCCAGGGAGATGAAGGGGCGGCCTGACCTCCGCGGGCTCACCTGGTCCCTGTCCTCCATCTGGGGGGTCGGAAGGGCACGGGGGAGTGAAGACGCACCTCTTTAAAGAGCACTATGTCACAGTGCAATAACTGTCCGCACCCCCAGGTACCCCTCTCCTGTGACTTCCTTGCCTTAATGCTGGTCTTTGATCCTGTACAGCGCTCCGCTGCCCTTTGGCTAGGTTTGTGCTATAGAAATACCATATATATATCCATTCATCTATTCATCCGTCTCTTTAATTGAACTTAAGCTGCCATCCATCAGGCAGGGTGTGTTCTGAGCATCTGACCCGCTGCATTGGAATCAGGGGTGGACAGGCCTCTATGGAGACACTGAACTGTCCATAAAGGCCAGAACATTTCACAACCACAGGTCCCTCCAGTTCTCTGCGAGATTCAAATTCCTGTCCTATGAAAACCATTTGGAAGGAATTCTCAAGGACATCACTTCTTTAATCAGTCAAGTAAACCGAATGTGCAGCAAAGCACCAACATTCACCTTGGGAATGGTGTCCAGTCGGCAAAGCTGGCGCAAGAAACCCTTGGAATCCTGTGTTGTATTGGAATTCTGATGTTCACTCTTTTTCTGCTGTCCCGTAACAAAGTCTGGGTGAGTGAGACCCTAAGCGAGTGGCCTAAAATGAGCGAGTGTGATTCCGTTGGTACGCGGTGGGCTCTGGAGCACCCCCGCGGCCGGATGACTGTGTGGTGTGCACAATTCCAGGATACAGTCTGGTGCATGGAGATGTTCAAAAGCTGAGCTATCTGCAGGTAGAAGTATCCATCAGAATATTGCTCTGTGTGATCTTCCTTATGGGTTCACTTGGCAAGCCTCCAAGCTGAAGAAAACTCTTGAACTGAGGAGTTTTTATGAGGCTTGGCTTGCGAACCGGAATACGTACTGCTGACCAAATCATTGAACCTGACAATACCGATTCTGACACGCTACTTACCTGATGGGCTCTGATTCGCAGTTTAACTCCACAAAGAGCTGAATGAATACTAGACTCCGCTGATCCAATACTTTGAAGAGATGCCACAAGTGAACCTGTACAACACTGTGGTTGGGCTTCGGGACCAAGGATGTCCAACAGAGGTTCAGAAGGGCTGGATCCATTCCATATGTTCACACAACATAAACTTACAAACAACCAAACGGAACTTAAGTACATGTCTACCCTCTTTTAGACATTTGTGGAATTATATGTTGCTCTTCTCACCTGGCTCCAACCTGGGGGTCAAGAAGAGGCTCACATGGGGTGACATAAATACCGGTTCACCCAGTGTGAAAAACATCCTCATCTAGAATACAAAACATTCAGCTGCAAGAGAGTCCTGGGTCACCAGTAAAACACTGAGCAGGTTTGGAGCAGAGTAACCCCGGGCAGAGAACAGGAGGGGGGGAGAGGAATCTATTCTGAGACCCCAAACTGTACACACAATGTCAAAGTCAGTACAAGGGATAAGAAAGGGTACCAGGAAGAGCTTCAGTCAAAAGACAAAAGCAGCATTCTTACCACTGTGGACATATTTTTTAAAGTCCTCACCTTGAGCATGGTGTCTGGCTTTGACAGTATTATGTGTAATATTACGCCCGCCTTTTGAGGCTACATCTCTAGTACTGTGTAAAGCTCCGGGTGGCACACCGCGCTTTTTCTGTGCAGTTCTAGTGGTCATACCTTGGGCAACGCGTCCATTTCTAAGGCCACACCTTGAGCATTGCGCCCACTTATGGAGACACAGAGGGACTGTCATGTCCGCTTATGGAGGCCACTGCTGAAGTATCCAGCTAAGAAGCGCCTGGCGTTCGAGCTTGGTACTGGAGGCCACACTTGGAGCCCCGTGCCTAGCAAGGGACAGCACACCTGAGTACCAGGCCAAGTGCTGGATGTCACCCTGGAGCATCATATCCAGTAAAGGAGATCACACCTCGAGTACTGTGTGCAGGTATGCAGGCCAGAAACTGAGGATCATATCCAATTATGGAGGTCACGCCTGGAGTACTGTGTGCAGTTATGGAGGACACAACTGGAGTAATGTGTACAGTTACAGAGGCCATGACTGGAGCATCGTATACAGTAAAATAGAGGCCACATCTGGAGTATTGTGTGCAGCTATAGTGGCCACAACTGGAGCATCGTATACAGTAATGGAGAATACACCTGGAGTATTGTATGAAGTTATGGTCGACACAACTGGAGTAATGTGTACAGGTATAGAGGCCACGATTGGAGCATCGCATCTAGTGATTGAGGTCACACCCGGAGTACTGTGTACAGCTGTAGAGGGCACGACTGGAGCATCGTATCCAGTAATCAAGGCCACAACTGGAGTACTGTGTGCAGTTATAGTGGCCACAACTGGAGCATCGTATCCAGTGACTGAGGTCACACCTGGAGTACTATGTGCAGTTATGGATGACACACCTGGAGTAATGTGTACAGTTAAGAAGGGTGCGTCTTCTAAAGGATAAGGACATATTAGAGAAAACCTAGAGTAACTAGTACGCTGACAGATCTGCCCTGGAAATCCTACAACGAGAAATGTGGGGTGTGCGTCTGTGTTGTCGAGAGTGCGGCTGTAGGTACCATATGTACATTTCATTAACAGGTAAGTATGGGGTAAGGCTTCTTAAATACAGGCTCGGGAGTAAGGAATTCCTCTTATTTATTTGTGTATTTAGTAGTTTTGTAAGTGCAGACAAGGCTTGAGGGTGATGGAGTGCTTTACAGAGAAGTGTTTTCCCCGGGAATTTGTTGGGGTTACTAGAACTGCAACCAATCACAACACCACGTAAGGTCAAGATGACAGATATATGCATATTCGCAAATCAAGCAACAACAGAAGGCCCTGACACCAGTCAATCACCAGTGACTGAACCAACCTACCAACTGCAAGAACTGCCTTCAGCCAGACTGCTGAGGGCAAATCCATAAGGCATGGTAGGGGCTTCCTCGACGCAGTGGGAAGTAAAATCAGCAGAATACCCAGGTCTAATGCCGTAAATGTAGGCATCTCTAAGGACACATCCTAAACTATTTATGCAGTGTAATAAATATAAAAGCAAATATGGAGAAAAAAATTGGAGTAACAAAACGGAATGGAATAATTTCCATTACTTCCAACTTACAATTTGCCGTCGAGCTGCAGAAGAAACCCCTGTTTGTCGTATTCTGCAAAACAAGAAAAGACAGCTCGTGAGCGCTCGCTCTGTAAGAGATAAAGTTAAACGAGGCATCTAGTAATGGCTTGACACATTCATGGCTAACCTTCTTCCACCCATGGATTGATGTTTATCCATTCCCTAATCATGTCTATCATCCTATGATGGATTTAACCATTCAGCCATAACTTCCATTCCAGGACAGAATCATGCATCTCACCTTCTCATGATGGCGTGATCCATTTCCATCTACTCTCTACCCATACAAACACTGATCCATCCTTCTTCCATCTACAGACTGATCTATTAATCCTTTCCGTCTATTACCAGAGAAATGGTCTATTCCTACCTACCCTCCATCTAATTATGGGTTTATCAATTCAGCGTACCCTCTGTTTAACTACAAAATCACACACCCATCTCTCCCCTACAACCAGCTCATGATGGCTTGATCCATTCATACACTGATGCCTACCTTTCATTGACCAATGGACCGATCCATTCCTACCTACCCTTCATCTAAAAGTGGACTAGTCCATTCATCCGTATCAGCCATCCAGCTTATTGTCAATTCATCTATTCACCACCCGGCCAAGAAGGCAAGATGACTGATCTATTCATTCCGATCACTTATCAATCCAGTCCGGGGTTTAGCCACTGAATCTTGCCTTACATTCAACAGCGGATTGACCAATTCACACCATCTATACAACAGATACAAATGTACCCATTTACCTGCACCCTTTAGAAAAGGAACCCTTCAACACTCATGAGCAAAAGTTGACTGAGATTCCACATTAAACATTAACAATACTTTATACTGTCGAAATGGATCGCAGCAGAAGAAGAGCATTTGTAAACCACGTGTAGCAGCTAAAATGCCCTCACTGGATGAAAACATGATCAGCTTTACATGGAAATCCCACATTAAGCGAGGATCAGTGTTTTAAATGGGCAGGTACTGTCCAGTACTGAGTACCTGCACTTCTTTAATTTGAAGGGGAGAGTACCTGCACTTCTCAGCAGTGTTGCAATACATTACAATGGAAAGCAGCTGCACTTCTCAGGAGCAAACGGGTACTCTGAGCGCCTGCACTTCTAGATTTCCATTCAAGGCACTGTCGAGGACAAATTTAACATTCTGGTCTTCTGAGTTAGACATGTTTTTTGGCTGCTATCCAGAGGCAAAATCAACAACTGAGGCAAAATTCATGACCCATCAGCAGGCATAACCCTCACTGAACTGTCCGAGCCTGCTGGGGACGGGTGGATCCTGCAGCAGTGCAAAGTGCCTCAGGTCCAGTTCACACACAAGGCCGGAGAAGCGACAACGACAAGGCAGGATACAATAGAAGACCAGGGGGAAAAGACTCAAGTACCTTCCGTTTCCTGGAGACATTCTTAGGGACTTGTGTGTTGGCTGTTCCCAATGTCTAACAAGGGTCCCCCCTGTATCACGGTCTTTGGTCCAGAAATATGGAAAGGACACCTTCTAGCCAGAATGTACGGGACCAAAGAATACAGTAGCCCTTGAAGACAGACTAGGGAGCGGGGAATACACAAAATCAACAAAAAGAAAGCGAAGGGGGCGAGGGGCACAGGTTGGGGGGAAGGCTGAGGTTTTATACCAGACTCCCTGTCTTTGAGACTTAATGGGCAATGAACTGCTTCTTGGTCGCTTAAACTCCAGACTGCTACCTGGGAGGAACAGGGGACTGTACCTTTAAAAGTCAGGTAGAGTAGCCACAGGATAGGCACGCTGGCCCAAAAGACCAGGAGTCCATGTGTAGAGGTCCATGGTGTGAGACATGCGAGGAGAGATGAACCTGCTGCATAAAACTTTATGTTACTTGTGCTGTGAAGTGCAGACTCATTCTTCTGGCGGCTAGTGGTCTGGTATCACCCTTACCCCAGCCCTGCTTTGAGCCCCCCCCACCTCTGATAATGAAAGCAAGAGGCAGCAGGGTGGTGAGGGGAACTCTCTGAAATTAATTACAACCCCCCGGCTCCAGTCCTTCAACCCAAGTGGAGAAACCATCTGGATTGAGACTGTTCCAGGGGTGTGGAATTTATTAAAATATCTACTTGTCCAGGGGACAGGTTGCTTCTCAAAACTACTTGTCCTGTAAAAAGATCTACTTGTCCCTTTGGTGCCATGTAGTGTGGCGACAAATTATGGCAGCAATTAATAGCCTCTCTGATTATGCCAGGGCTACTACCATAGTAGGGCTTGAATACTTGCAGTTTCAATCCCTACTGTAGCAATTTCCTTATTTTGCCACCTTTCTGCAGATCTGCATACTGGGGCTGGAGGAAGCAGTAAGCAATAGTTCCAGGGCTGGAATGCCTTTGAGTCTGCAAACCTACTAACCTGCATGTTTTAAAGATTTTTACCAGCTTCTCTCTAATATTTTCCCATAATAAGAAAGGTTGGACATTTACTCCGGACAATGGCAGAATTAGAACTTCTTCCAGAGTTGGGAAGAAAGTGGCTGGAGGGAAAATGAACTTGCAAATGCTCAATAGATTTTCACATGAGCAAATCTACACATCGTATTTACCCATGCTTAAATACAGTTCACAAATATTTTACAGAGGTACGACATATACCATGGGTGCACTTTTGTGACTTTCTTTAAAAATTTGGGGCCACATGTAGGTAGGTTCAGATTTGTGACCTGCAAATTGCGAGTCGCAAATCCGAATGTAGGATGGTGTCCTTGACACCATCTGTGATTCACAAGGGCTTCGCAAATGCCCACCTCATGAATAATCATGAGGTGGGTCGCAATTTGCGACCCCCTCGCGAATGGTGGCCTGCTGGAGACAAAGCAGGACCACTGCCTGCTCTGAAAAAATGTTTACAGTGACATTCACAATGGGGAAGGGGTCCCATGGGGATCCCTTCCCTTTAGCGAAAGTGTTAGCACCCATTTGAAATGGGTGCAAACTGCGATTGGTTTGCGCCCGCGGTCACAAAACAATCCTACATTGCACTGCGAGTCGCAATTAGGAAGGGAACACCCCTCACTAATTGCGAGTCGCAAACCCGTTTTGTGATTCGGTAACCAGGTTACCGAATCGCAAAACTGGGTTTGTGCATCGCAATGTGCTTTTTGCACGTCGCAAACAGCAAAAGTCGCTATTTGCGACATGCAAAAAGCTACCTACATGTGGGTCTTGGTCCCTAATTAGGTCTGGTGTTAACAAAGACATTTTGTTTTTATTAAACTTCTATTTCTCTCTCTTTCGGCTGGCTTTACTGTGAGTGATCGCATTCTGCTCTTCCACAAGGAGCATATTGCCACACAAAGTAGTTTTGTTCAGTGTCAGGAACTACAGTGGCAATCAGTGACGTAACGAAACTGGAGGGTGCCCCTTTGCAAAGAACATGGAGGAGCCCCCTCTCCAGACTCATTCAGGGCAGGTGCTGTGCTGAAGGGGCCCCCTGGAGGGCGGCTGAGGGGCCTTTGTTATGCCGCTCGTGGCAATGTGTGCTTTTAGAGTTCAAAAACTTTTTGGGGGGGTTTTGCCAGTGTTTGTTACAATGTTGAGGGCCTGGTAGCTCCCACAACAATAAAGTGTTACAAAAGCCATGTCAAAACAAGACACGCATTGATGAAACTAAAAGACTTATAAAAATATGTCAGATCAGTTGGCTTTGTCAGTGTTTGTTTATTTTCATGCTTCCCATAATCGTGTTGAAAATGGTTACACTGATTTTCCATTAGAAATATTTTTGGGAAATACTAGCATGCATCAACACATTTTACTAAATGACACTTCATTTGCATATAATCAGAGAGCATTCTGGGAGCATTATACTTAGCCTCTTAGCCTAAACTTTTCAAACATGTGTGTACACGTTTTTTTTTTTTGTACTGGAACCAACGTCAGTAGTGAAGTGTGACCTTAAAACATTTATTTACAGCACTCACCCTAATAATGAAGGCTTTCAAATAATGAACCATAAATACAAGTTCGAACAGCATTATCTTTTGGAAACACATTACCTCAACTGCAGAGAGTTCCACTCTCTGTAAACAGGCAGCCAAAGGGTTTGTGCTGCAGGGGGTTGGGCCTACTTGTCCCAAGGACAAAGTAAACATAAAAACTTGTTGCCCTTGACCCCAAACAAGATGTCCCGGGCGCAGCCCCCTCCACCTAGGTTCAATGCAAGTTAGTTGATAGAGCTAGTTGATAGAGCGAATAGAGGCTTTTTAGATGGCAGTTAGTTGATAGAGCTAGTTGATAGAGCGAATAGAGGCTTTTTAGATGATTCCCCGAGTGTAAAATTCCTGCAGTGCCCCCACACCTTCCTCCCAACACAATTCTATGTATGGTAAGAATGGATAAATGAGCGACGTGGATGCCCGAGTATTGACGTTTTCCATCACATGACCATCCCTGTGGATCTGACTACCTGTCACCCGGAGTTCCCAACGTAAACATTTTGCACTTTAAAGCTTTTTATCAAGGTGTTTATTTTGAGAATATACTGCACATCGTACAAGCCGGATCCAGTCTGCCCAGGCAAAGAGCCAGTGAAAAAGACCCTTTCCTGGAGTGACTGGTGGTCTTAGATGAAACCGGAAGCCGGGACCCTTTCCATGGCCATGGATTGCCTTCGTACTCACCATTACAGGCAGTACTTTTAATAGTTATGTTAATGAAATGTATGAGCCCCTGGGCACTAGTAATGGTGAACCCCAAAAACCTGTGGTCATCTGACGAGAGAAGAGTGGTAGCACCTCCCTAGTCTCCATCACATGGGACCAAAGAAGGATGAAGACGTGCCCCTCAGTACCTGGAAAACATTTTTAAAAAGAGCAGAAAGTGCAGGGTGGCCGGCCGCGGGGCGCTGGGCCAGGCAGGGCGTCTACTGTGCGTGACTGAAGGCCGTGTACAGTGGGGCATTAGCTGTGGAGGGGTCTGAGTATGTTCAAGTTTTAATCTGATCATGAAAACCCAGAAATTCACTGAGAAAACCAAAGGTTAAAGTGATTTTAGAGTTAAGTGTTGAAATAAGATAAAAACGAACATTGAAAACACAACTAAAATTTTCCAGTCACACTTTACTGAGCAGACTATAAATTGGGCCCCCACCAAGCATTGCGTATGACTTCACATATTACATCACTCATGAAATGTTAAGACGCATCGCTGATAACACTGATGACATCTCAAATGGCGTCACTGATGATGTCACTGACAACATCATTCAGACATTGTGACACCATCCTATAGGGTTTGTGGACTTGAAATAATTCAACACCCTACACCCCTGGCCATTTTTCTATCACCAGTCATGTGATAACCGACACAACCTTTGACCATATGCTGGACATGTAGCATGTCTGTCAAGTCATCCACATTTCATAGTTGTTTCCATCTTTTTACTGATGTTCACCTGTCTAACAAACAAAATGCCTGCAAAGACTTCAATAGGGTTGCTGCCCTTTTAGGACGAGCATAGCAGCGTGCATGCGCTGCTTTTCCAACGTGTTGGTATGTATCTGGGCTTTTAACAATGCCCGCTGCACGCCCATCACTATCACTTGTTTGTGGGGTTGCCCTTCAAAAATCCTTTGATGACATTGATAAATGGTTTACGTTTGTCCCTCCTTCGGAGGTTTTGTTACCGCCTTGGCCATCGCCCCTGTGACATGACTAATTGCACTTTTGCCGATAAGTTTGGCTGGAAGCTAACTTCTTTTTCCTTTTGTGTCTCTCCTTATCGCTGATGCTCATGGCAGCCATGGTGCTGTGAATCGGCTCACTTATGTGAAACCGTTTTAATTTCGATTTTTAAGTTATGTGGCAAGAAAAGTCCGGTTAGGAGTTTACACCGCTAACTCGAGCAAACGCAATACCCATTGCATTGCAAATGCATGTTAATCTTTGAAGACACTCTAAAAAAGAGTTTGTTCGCAATTCACGTTAACGGGATCACACTCTTTAAGACTTCATATGACCCACATTTTAGGCCAAGTGGTTCCTAAGTGGTCTAGGCACCCTGTGATGACTAGTTCCAGTTACATTGGTAATATATTTCTGTGTCATCATTGACAACACATAGCCTTTGTGTGCCGCACTAGGGTAGAAGTTTGCTAGTGAAATCAAACACACCAAAGGTAATAAGAGGAATGCTTGCAACGAGTCTAACTAAGTGCAATCCCTCGCTGTAGCGTTTCAACAAATCTTTCTTTTGCCCACCATGCCACCTCAGATTAGACTCCGCCACATGGGAATCAGGCTTGGTTCTGCTCCAAGGACAGACCAGCCCGATCCGCCCGGCCAACCCACGATGTGCCTTTTATTCCTCCGACTGTTCTCGCCAATCTAGACTCTTATCGGATCCTGCGCCTCCAGCTTCCTCCAGAGCCCAGCTGATGGTCCCCCTTCCTTTCCCTTCGTTCTCTTTCTCTGTGGACTCTCCCCTGGGCTCCTCGCTGCATGTCTCAATACTCCGCCTCTCCGCTCCCCCAGCACTTCTGCCCCACGCTCCCGCTCTCTCTACAGTCCCTTCCTAGCCACTCAGCGCTTCCTGCAAGTGCCCACCACCCCCTCACACTGCCTGATGCCCGGCCAGCAGCGTCGCCTCTCTCCGGTCACAGCAGTGCCCGCTCCCTCCCTCCCTCGTCAACACCGTGCGTGCACCATCCTCGGTGTCAGGTATTGTGTGTCAGTATCAGTTACCCCAAAGAGCGGGCTTAATCCGGCTGCTTCTCTGCGCTGCACACCCTGCAGGGCACATGGAAAACCCCAACTTCAGAAGATTCAGCAACACGGTTGAAGAAGCCGGAGGCTGTCAGAGCCAACGAGGGAGTCTCCGGGCACCTGCAGCCACAGCACAGAGGGAGCCTCAGGAGGGGGTGCAGGGGACAGCGAGGCCCCAGAGCGGCGGCCACCAGGGCACTGTGCTCGCTTCTCCTGAGACCGAACCCCAAACGCTTCCTGTGCCATGAGTACCCTGGAAGGTCAACAGGGCCGGCCACACCCAATCTTAGTCACACTGTTCGAGCCTGCGCCCTATTAACCCTGAGTAGAAAGCAGGGGTGCCGAAAGGGGGCAAACTCTTGATAAAGACCCGGGATGATGGAGGGGGGATGTATCCATAAGGGTAAAAACATGTCTTCACGTGAAAGTGCAAGATCAAAACTGCATCCTGCAGGGGCGCGGCGGGAAAGATAGCGGCTAGAAGCAGCCTTATAGCACTCCGTCCAGCCGGAAGAGTTCTGTTTGAATCCCCTGGGCCCGCAGCCCACTCGGCGCCAAATTAACAGCAGGTAGCCCTGTGGGGCGCCAGGTGCCGCCCATCACCATCGAGCGTGTTCCGGGTGGTGGTGCCAGCCGGTCTCAGTGCCGGGGTGCGGGGTCAGAACGCGAGAGTGGGACCCCTGACGCTTGGGGGGGCCGGCGGGACCCTCACGAAGGGCGAGGGGACGCTCTGGGTCGGACCCCGGCTGATGGGAGATTGTGAGGTCCCTGGCAGAGGGCGGAGAACCCGCCGCGATGAGGCCGGTAGGAGATCCGGTGGCCTCTCAGCGAGGGGCGTCAGCCGCACCGCTCCCCTGTCCACTCTCCCACAATGGGGCCGTTCCGCTCCCCTGGCCACTCTCCCACAATGGGCCCGTTCCGCTCCCCTGGCCACTCTCCCACAACGACCCCACCCCGGGTCGGAGATGGCTGCTTGGCTGTCTGGGCCTACTGCGGGAGAAGCAGGGGGAGCCAGTGAGAGGGGCCGAGCCCCGGGGCAGACACTGCTGCATTGGAGGGTTCGGCTCCCCTCACTCTGGTGGGGGCGATGCTGGTGAGTCCCTGTCAGTGGGTGACTATAGCAAGACTTAGCTCTCACCCTTAGACAAGGCGTCAGGGTATCACTAAAGACCTTGCCTGGAGAATGGATGATGCTGAAACCGAGCAAGGAGAAACAACTTGAGGCTCGTGGGGTTCACAGAAGGGGGCGGGAAAGGAAATATGCTGAAGTGCTTGTACCAGTGGCTCTGATCCACCTTTTTTGATGAAAAGTTTTCCACATGCTTCATCATAGAAATGGAGCATAGGGCCCTCAGTGGTAGGCGCACACCTGGTGCATCCCCATCAGTGCATGATTTCTGAACTTTCAGGACCCGTACATGATCCTTAACGGAAGAAGTCATCAAATATGATGCCTCAACAATCGTACAATTTACAGACTATTAAAGGGAAATGCAGAGCAAAGGAAGACATTTGGCATAGTAAAGGCCAAGCTTTGCGCCCTGCGCATACAATACATGTTGTTATTCTCTAAAGTCTCAAGATTAACCAGGATAAGATCAAGGTTAGTCTTGGGCCATTGGAAGAGAAAGCAATTCTCAAATTGGAGAATAGGAGACAGCACGATCAAAATGATGAAAAGTGATAATTACCTGGGCGTCTGATTCTCAGATACATCGAAAGCAACAGTACATAAATCAGCACTAAAAAGGAAGGCGACAGCAGTAACCTGCGGTCTCGCTAATTTGAATAAGAGTCTGATTGCACCTGTGGCTCCAAGGCTGAAAGTTATCAAAGCTTGCTTCCTACCAGCACTCCTCTACGGGCATCTGGCGTTCCCGGAGGACTGTGCTACTATTCTGGACCGACAGCAGACACTAGGTTTTAAGAAAATCTTTCACCTTCCCAGATACGTGAAAAGGTCTAGCGTTGGCTTGGAGTTCGGATCGACAAATCTGCATCTAGCATGTGGCTCGGACATCTTTAAGTACAACATCCAGATACTGAGGGCACCAGCCGTCCCTCTAAAAGCCGGTCTGAAAGACATCTCTGAAAGCCCTGTGTCCCCACGGCAAATCCAGCTGCAGAACGCAATTCACTTACTGCAAACAGACACGGCAGCTTTATCACGTGATTCCGTGGATCTCCCAATATGGAACAAGGCCATTAAGAAACCGGTGCAACTGGCCTCCTTCCAACTTGATACAGCATCCTTGCCAGAATCAGAGATTCGATGACACTATATGAGTCCTACTTGCCTGGGAGGCCCCAGCCCCATTTCCTTGAAGCTTCAGGTCCCCGTACTCACAAAAATATGCTGTTATGATTATTACGATTATTAGGGACATCTGTGATCGATTTTTATCCGACCTGGTTTCAATATGGCAAGAAAAGTGCTTGCAGGCTCTGCAATTTTAGTAAAGAATCTTGGCTACACCTGTTATGCTGCTGCCCCGCTCTAGAGGTGACCAGGAGGTCACTCTTGAAGCCAGCATTGATAGCCAAAGGTTACGTCCTTGTACGGAGGCGTCAGCACTATGCTATACACAAATGGACATCAGAACAATAGCAAGTTTCATCAGCTACGTAAGAAAACAGAGTGTTATTACGCTCTTACTCTACGCCATCTAAGAAACAGGGTTTCACCCAAAAACGCATTACAGATTACATGTTACATGTGGGTAATCAGACAATGTTAAGCTAACCTGGAATGTATATGGGTTTGCATGCAAGAACAGCAAATCGGATGGATTTAGGTTGCATTTTATTTTTTAGCAGCCCTATGTCTAAAATTAATCAGCACACAGTTTGCCAACCTGAAACGAAGTACAAAATTAACATTATACCCATACTGCAATGGTTATGGCATCTAAGCAAACAATTAACTATTTTTTTTACCCCATATGGGCTTATCTGTAAAAAAAACAATTTTATGGATCCGAACTGCACTTTATAACAGACAGCTATATGTAGAAGATTTGATTAGTATTAATTGTGTTATCAGTGTGAAATCAATTTTAATACTGCCTTAAATTCTTTACTGTAAAGGTTTTAAGTAAGCATGCAAAATCTTAATAATAAAACTAAACACATTATTCTCTGAAAAACAGATTGTTTTATGCCAAGAAAAAGCATTTATTTTCCTCACACCGGAGGATTCATGGCTTTGAATAGAGGAATAACCCCAACTCTGGGAAGTGTAGGACCGCTCGCAGGAGACCGTCGAGCAGGGGGACCTCGAGGCCCGGCTCAAGTTCTGGACTACAGTGAAGAGGAAGAAATCACGAGGTGGACAAAGCAGAGGGAGAAACATGATGCGAACGGAGGACACCCAAGATCAGGGTGTCAGGACAACGGACTCAGAGGGAGGAGCGCCTGTCCGGATGCGCCGGACGACCGAGACCCGACACACAAAAGACGATGGTCGCGATCGAGGCTCAGATGGTGCGGCAGTCAATCCTGAAGTGATGACAGGTTGTCAGACGACCATGCTGCCACTTAAGCAGGTCCTCGGCCCAGCTCTCCGTGTGCTGCTGCATCGCTCTTCCTCCTGTCTTCTCCATGCTTCCCCCCCCGAGTGCCTTCTCCTTGCTTTTCCTCCTGTGTTTTTGTGTGCATTCTCTTTGCTTCATCCTCATTTTCACTGCGTTCTCCTTGCTCCCCCCCCCTGTTTTTTTGTGTACCTTTTAATTGCTTTTCGCTCACTGTCAATGCTCTCCCCTTGGTTTCCCCCCATGTTTTTGCCTTCCCCTTGCTCTTCCCTTGTTTCTCACTGCTGTGTCCTTGCTTTTCCCCCTGATTTTTGTGCAGCCTCCATATGCAACTTCAAACCATCACCTCACATCCGGAATTCTGAAGGGCCCTCAACACCTGGCTGTTCGAGTGAGTCTTTGGGACCTGCAAGCGCCTGGATACCCTCTAGCGTGATTAGCCGCGCTTTACAAATC
This sequence comes from Pleurodeles waltl, assembly GCF_031143425.1. Classification (NCBI taxonomy): domain Eukaryota; kingdom Metazoa; phylum Chordata; class Amphibia; order Caudata; family Salamandridae; genus Pleurodeles; species Pleurodeles waltl. Next base: position 72,671,323 of record NC_090442.1, on the reverse strand, counting down.
CAGATTTATTGATTCATTGACTGAATGCACGTTTGGTAGGGGTGGGCTCCAAGTGGCAACACTGCATGAACGATAGAGGTTACTCTTTTTATTGGTAACCTTTTCTCTTGGCCCCCACCCCGGTGCTGTGTTGAGTGTTGCGGGTGAGGCTGGGAGTTTGATCGCGGATTTCATCATATGAGTTAGAGGTGGGTGTGTGAGTTAGAGGTGGGTGTGTGAGTTAGAGGTGGGTGTGTGAGTTAGAGGTGGGTGTGTGAGTTAGAGGTGGGTGTGTGAGTTAGAGGTGGGTGTGTGAGTTAGAGGTGGGTGTGTGAGTTAGAGGTGGGTGTATGAGTTAGAGGTGGGTGTGTGAGTGGGCAGGTGGGTTGGGTGACCGACCCCTCTGACCTTGCTTGCGAGTAGTTATGCTTTGTGTTATGAGGTTCCACACTCCTAGGGATAGGGATTTTGAGGTGAGGGGGGTTTGTGTGTGTGGGGGGGGGGGGGAGGGGAACGAGTTAGGAATACTTGGTACTATTTTGAGGTGACAGAGGAGGGAGGCTAAAATGATTCTACCACTTGCAGACCGTGAGTGGGACACCAGTTGACTCCTGTACAACATGGCATTCATGATACAAGCTGGGTCCCTAGATGACACACAGTACTCAGTACTGTCACGGAACGTTAACAGCACGGTAACAAGGTCACATTTATCTGGGAACACAATATATACTAAAGCCTGATGTAGTCCTTCTTCAGGAGATTCACTTTCAGGGGATGTGATGCCCATTTCTGGGCAGGGAGCATACAGGACACTGGATATGTAGGAGGTACCTCGGGCTCCAGGGGAGTAGCCATACTGATTAAAAGCCCCCCCCCCTTCCAGGTAATTTGAACTTGAGTTGACCTATATGGAATATATGTTGGAGTTCAGGGGATATGTGGCAGGACTGACATTACTCCAATAAGTGTCTACACCCCACCCTCTCCACCGGAGCCCCAGGCCGCAACACTTAAGACGGTGGTGGCCATACTGTCTGACCTGTGGCAGAGACATCATCCCAGGGGGACTCACACTTCACACTTTTCCAGAATACACAGGGTCTTCTCCAGACTAGATTATGTGTTTGCCCCAGTGTGGGAACTTGGTGCAATGGCCAGGGCTGAATACTTGGCACAGGGACGGTCTGATCATTTCTCCCCGCCGGTCTCAGTAGGAAGGAGGCGACAAGTGGGGAGCGCAGGCTGGAAACAATGCATAGGACCTGCGGGACGTCAAGTGGCCCGGGAGCTCCGTATAGACACAGAACTTTATTTTTCTGAATACGAGGGTTCAGTGGATTCAGCTTTGACTCTCTGGGAGGCATATAAAATAATCCTTAGGGATACAACCTAAAACATAATTGTGAGAAGAAAACGTCACGAGGTGGAGAAGATGGAGGAGGTAGAGAGCCAGATGCAACACTTGGAGGATTCAATCCAGGATCTGGCAGATCCACAGGTCCTCATAAGAAGTGAGGTGCTGCACAATGAATACGGCCATCTGGCACAGAAAGGGAGGCAAGGCAACACATGCTAGCCACACACCACCGCTTATACGACACTGGAGATAAGGCAGGCAAGTTGCTAGCATGGATGAGTAAGAGAGAGGCAGAGGCCCGCTGGGTGGGATGTATCACTGCCTCGTATGTCTGACATACATAACTGACACACACATAGTGAATGTGTCCTCCCGTTATTAAGCAGCGTTCTACAGGGCACGTGTGCTGTCAGACGTCAAACACATTAGGGACTTTCCTGACACAGTGAATACCCTGATACTTTCGGCTGATGGCCAAGTGAAACTGGACAAAAATATCGAAATCCCCAAGGTCCAAGCTGCCATGACGAAGCTTAAGCCAGGGAAGACCCTGGGGCCAAAAGGTATTCTGGCCGAGTTCCCAGGAAGGATCTCCATGTTTTTCTTTTGTTAGATACCGAAAAGGCATTTGATGCTATCGACTGGCCTTTTCTCCAGCAAACATTAATGAAATTTGGTTTTGGCACCAACTATAGGAAGATAGAGTTGCTATACCAGGCCCCAATGGCAGCGGTGAAGGTTAATGATATTCTCTTGTCAGCATTCCCGATTGACAGGGGGACTCAACAGGGCAGCCCCCTGTCCCCTCTCTTATTCACTCCAAAAAAACCGAGCCCCTGACCTACGTGGTCCTTGCCCATCCCGATATAAGGGCATTCAAGGTAGCCGACACTAGTCCAGAGGAGGAGAGAGTCTCGCTTTATGGTGGCAATGTCCTCCTCTAGGTCACCGAGACCATAACAACAATCCTGGTCGTCTTCCAGACTTTGGAGACATTTGGCAGTTACTCGGGGTACAAGATAAACTGGGGGGGAAGTCTGTGTTATTCCAGCCGTATGGCCCCACTGACCTGACCACCACACCCCATCGGGAGTAGAAACAGCGGGTTTTTAAATGTCTTGGGATCTATGTGACTCCCAACAGGGATTTGTGCCGGTCTGGTTAATTGGGAAGGGTGATTACAATTCTTTAGGGAGATGCGGAGCAGTGGTGTGGGCTACCCCTGACTATTTCGGGGCGAGCGGATATTTTTAAAATGATCATGCTTCCTAATCTGCTCTACGCCCTCCAGAACACAAACTATAAAATCCCAGAGGAAAGGTTTACCAAACTAGACATGGATCGGAGAATGCTACTGTGGAACAAGAGACACCCCAGAGTAGCATTAAAGACGCTTCAGGGTAACCCTTACAGTGGTGGGAGTGGTCTTCTGGATGTGAGGGCCTACTATTGGGCCACAGATCTGATAACGATAAATGACTGGATACTCGCACATCAGGACCACTCAACATAAAAGTTGGAGAGGGCTCAGCTACGAGTTCCCATATGCACAATATGTATGGGGAAGGGGATCAGCAAACTGCTGCTGGTGACACAGGTGACCCTGGAGGCTTGGAAGAAAGCCATCGGATGTACAGGTTGGGTGAAGAAGGTGACCAAGGAAACATCTTCATGGAAAGGGGGAGCTGAGAGGTTTTGATGCCTGGGACATTCTAGGTATTGCCAAGACTGGGGATCTTTTAGAGGACTGCGACCCAATGCCCTTCCCCTCTCTTTGGAGAGACTACCAGCTCCATCAGAATCAGTATTTACAATATGTGCAGTTACGCCACACGTGGCTGCCTGAGAGCCTAGGAGACACAGGCATACCAGAATAAGCCCTGCTTGACGGTAAGCTACTCTTGAGCGAGCTTGAAAAAGGGGAGGTTTCCCTCTCATATAAAACGCTAAACAACAACATGCCTGACGCATTGTGCAGTCTGCGAGAAAGGTGGGTTGGGGACGCAGGAGAGATGGACAACACAGACTGTGTGTCAGCCTTGATGCATCCAAGGGAGGTAGCCATAAAGTCTAGATTACGGCTGATGGAGGTTAAGATACTCCACCAGGTCTATTATGACCACGACCAGCTCCATGAGATGGGGAAAGCACTGACCCCAGAATGCACAAGATGTAATGTGGCCAGGAATCATTTTATTCACACACTCTGGGGCTGTCCCGTCATTCAAGTGTACTGGACCAAGACAGTACTGGAACTCCATGCCAACCTGGGAGCCGACATCCAGACTGAGCCAAAGTATGTTCTCCTTGGTATTCCGACTGAGATGGCTGTCCCACGGGCTGAACTTCTCATCAGTAACCTGGGTTTGGCGGTGGCAAAAAGAGATGTAGCCAAATTCTTTGGAATGCCGGAGGTCCTGACGTTCAACATTACAAGAGTGGAGGACTGGGATGGATATATATGGTCGCGAAGAAGGTGAACTATAAGAGTAGGTGGTGTCCCCATAAATTTTCAAACTCTGTGGGCAGTGGATAGAATACTACAACTTTGGCCCCACGGAAGGCGAGGCCAGGCCTCAGGGTTACTAGCTCAATGTGATGTATAAAATGTTCCTATATTTGCTGTGGATCTGATCTTGTACCCTATGTGTTGTCGGACTTCCTGTAATGTGAGTACTTGGGGTAATGTCGTTCTATCTGACCTCCCTCTGATGTTTAATGTTTATTGCTATTATTAAGAGTGCAGTATGGTGCCAACTTTGTTGGGATCTGGGATGAAGCAATGTATTGATTAGGCATTGGTTACACTGGGCAGCAGGAGGCTAGATCCTGCTACGGACCCGCACGGACCATCTTGTGCACGGATGCTGTCCTGGAGGAAGTTCTCCTTGTGCACGCTGTCGTCTATAGTTTTGCTCTAGGCTCTTGGGTTTTGCATCATCTTTACTTGGCTTAAATGCCATTATATGCTGTGTGGATAGGGAAGGTCAACTTCTTGAGGATCTTAGATCTGTAGGTTGATGAGAGAACAAAGACTTGTAGGGATACCATAAATGGATGCAGCACTGTAGCAGGAAATGCTTTGTGAGTTGTGCCTATGCCCTAAATACCAACAAACATGCTTGCATATGGCTGCCTCTGCGGCTATCCACAGCTACATGTAGACTTACTGTGCATATAATATTCTTGCATTGCATCTTTTACAGAGGTCAGTTGACCCTTGGAACACTAGCACTTGCCTTAACCATCGTTCACTGCTTGCCTTCATCGCTCACCGCTTGCCTTCATCATCGCTCACCGCTTGCCTTCATCATCGCTCACCGCTTGCCTTCATCATCGCTCACCGCTTGCCTTCATCATCGCTCACCGCTTGCCTTCATCATCGCTCACAGCTTGCCTTCATCACCCCACCCCAGCTGAATTCTTCCGCTAACCATGCCCGAAGTATTCGCCTTTTTTTGGCTCTAAACATGGTCCTCATTGTACCCCTAAATGCCTCTTGTTATGTAATCCTAAAGCTAACCCTGCCCTAACCTGAAACCTAACTCTACCGCTTACTCCAGTCTTAAAACTATCTGTAACCTTACTCTCACCCTCTGCCTAGCTGAACTCATATCACTAACCCTACACATGATACCAACCATAGCCTTAAACTCCACTCCTCACTGTAATCCTAACACTAACAATACCCAAGGTTAAACCAAACTCTCTCACTTCAGCCTTAAACCCACCCATAACCTTACTGCAACCCTCCAAGTACACTCCTTTTACTAACCCTAAACCCTCCCTTTAGTAACGCTACCTCCACATCCTATGGCAGTCTTAAACCCACCCATAACCGTACTGCATCCCTCCAAGGACACTCCTTTTACTAACCCTAAACCCACCCTTCAGTAACGCTACCTCCACATCTTATGGCAGTCTTACGCCTACCCATAACTTTACTCTTTCCTTAAACCTAACCCTAGCGCAACCCCCAACAGTATCAACGAACTGATATATATAGAAAATGTCACTTTACCCAGTGTACATCTGTTCGTGGCATGAGACGCTGCAGATTCACATGCTGTGCATTATCCTGCCATCTAGTGTTGGGCTCGAAGTGTTACAAGTTGTTTTTCTTCGAAGAAGTCTTTGAGTCACGAGACCGAGGGACTCCTCTCTTTCGGCTCCATTGCGCATGGGCGTCGACTCCATCTTAGATTGTTTTCCCCGCAGTGGGTGAGGTAGGAATTGTGAGTATACTAGATGTGCCCATGCAATGGAGTAGGTATGTATGTACAAAATGTGTATTAAAAGTATAGTTATTTACAAATTTACAATTTTCATTCAACTAATAACGGCTACAGGCTCCCGGGGAGGTGGGACGGCGCATGTGAATCTGCAGCGTCTCATGCCACGAACGAGTGTACACTGGGTAAGTGACATTTTCCGTTCGATGGCATGTGTAGCTGAAGATACACATGCTGTGCATTGAGTAATAAGCAGTAATCTCCCCCAAAATGCGGTGGCTTAGCCTGTAGGAGTTGAAGTTGTCTGAAATAATGTTCTTAATACAGCCTGTCCTACTGTGGCTTGTTGCGTTGCTAACACATCTACACAGTAATGCTTCGTGAATGTATGAGGCGTAGACCAGGTGGCTGCCTTACAAATTTCCGTCATAGGTATATTCCTAAGAAATGCCATTGTGGCGCCTTTCTTTCTAGTGGAATGTGCTCTTGGTGTAATAGGTAGATCTCTTTTTGCTTTAATATAGCAAGTTTGAATACATTTAACTATCCATCTGGCGATGCCTTGTTTGGATATAGGATTACCGGCATGAGGTTTTTGGAAGGCTACAAACAATTGTTTTGTTTTACGAAATTGTTTTGTTCTGTCAATGTAATACATTAGTGCTCTCTTTATGTCTAATGTATGTAAGGCTCTTTCGGCTACTGGGTCTGGTTGCGGAAAGAATACTGGGAGTTCCACTGTTTGGTTTAGGTGGAATGGTGATATGACCTTTGGTAGGAATTTGGGATTTGTACGGAGAACCACTTTATGTTTATGTATTTGTATAAAGGGTTCTTGAATAGTAAATGCTTGTATCTCACTTACTCTTCTAAGTGATGTGATAGCTATTAGGAAGGCTACTTTTCAAGTTAAGTATTGCATCTCACAAGAGTGCATGGGTTCGAATGGTGGTCCCATGAGTCGTGTTAATACAATATTAAGGTTCCACAAAGGTACTGTTGGTGTCCTTGGGGGTATGATTCTTTTTAGTCCCTCCATAAATGCTTTGATTACTGGGATTCTAAAAAGTGATGTTGTATGTGTAATCTGCAGATATTGCAGTGAGATGCATTTTAATGGAAGAGAATGCTAGATTTTTGTAAGTGTAATAAGTAGCTCACAATATCCTTTGTGGAGGCATGTAGTGGTTGAATCTGATTAGTGTGGCAGTAGTAAACAAATCTTTTCCATTTGTTTGCGTAACAATGTCTCGTTGTAGGTTTTCTAGCTTGTTTAATGACCTCCATACACTCTTGTGTAAGGTTTAAATGTCCGAATTCTAAGACTTCAGGAGCCAGATTGCTAGATTGAGCGATGCTGGATTCGGGTGTCTGATCTGTTGTTTGTGTTGTGTTAACAGATCTGGTATGTTTGGTAACTTGATGTGAGGTACTACTGATAAGTCCAACAGTGTTGTGTGCCATGGTTGGCGAGCCCAGGTTGGTGCAATGAGTATTAGTTTGAGTTTGTTTTGACTTAGTTTGTTGACCAGATAAGGAATGAGTGGGAGAGAGGGAAAAGCGTAAGCAAATATCCCCGACCAACTGATCCATAGTGCATTGCCCTTGGATTGAGGGTGTGGGTACCTGGACGCAAAGTTTTGGCATTTTGAGTTTTCTTTTGTTGCGAATAGGTCTATGTTTGGTGTTCCCCAGCGTAGGAAGTGATCCTGTAGGATCTGGGGATGAATTTCCCATTTGTGACTTTGCTGGTGATCTCGACTGAGATTGTCGGCCAACTGGTTCTGAATGCCTGGGATGTATTGTGCTATTAGGCAAATGTGATTGTGAATTGCCCAAAGCCAATTTTTTTGTGCTAAAACACACAGTTGTGACGAGTGTGTCCCTCCTTGTTTGTTGAGATAATACATTGTTGTCATGTTGTCGGTTTTGACAAGAATGTGTTTGTGGGCTATTAGTGGTTCAAATGCTTTTAATGCTAGAAACACTGCCAACAGTTCTAAATGATTTATGTGGAATTGCTTTTGTTGATTGTCCCATTGTCCCTGTATGCTGTGCTTGTTGAGGTGTGCTCCCCACCCCATCATGGAAGCATCTGTTATGATCACATCTTGAAGCACTGGGTCCTGGAATGGCCGCCCTTGGTTTAAATTTATAGGGTTTCACCATTGAAGCGAGAAGTGTGTCTGGCAGTCTATCAACACTAGATCTTGGAGTTGACCCTGTGCTTGTGTCCATTGTTTTGCTAGGCACTGTTGTAAGGGCCGCATGTGTAATCTTGCGTTTGGGACAATGGCTATGCATGAAGACATCATACCTAGGAGTTTCATTACAAACCTTACTGGGTAGTGTTGGTTTGGCTGTATGCTTGATGTTATATTTTGGAACGCTTGGACCCTTTGTGGACTTGGAGTGGCAATCGCTTTTTGTGTGTTGAGTGTTGCTCCCAAGTATTGTTGTATTTGGGATGGCTGCAGATGTGATTTTTAGTAATTTATAGAAAACCCTAGTTTGTGCAGAGTTTCTTTAACATATTGCGTGTGAAGAAGACACTGTTGTTGAGTGTTGGTTTTTATTAGCCAGTCGTCTAAGTATGGGAATACGTGCATGTGCTGTCTCCTTATGTGAGCGGCTACTACTGCAAGGCATTTTGTGAATACCCTTGGGGCTGTTGTTATCCCGAACGGTGACACTTTGAATTGATAGTGTACGCCGTGTATTACAAACCTTAAGTATTTTCTGTGAGAAGGATGGATGGGTATGTGAAAGTAGGCATCCTTGAGATCTAATGTTGACATGTAGTCCTCCCTTTTTAGTAAGGGAACCACGTCTTGAAGTGTTACCATGTGGAAGTGATCCGACTTGATGAAGAGATTCAGTGTTCTGAGGTCTAAAATAGGTCGTAACGTTTTGTCCTTCTTTGGAATTAGGAAATATAGTGAGTAGACGCCTGTTCCTTTCTGATGGTTGGGTACTAACTCTATTGCTTGTTTTTGTAATAATGCTTGGACCTCTATTTGTAATAGGTCTAAGTGTTGTTTGGACATAATGTGTGCCCTTGGGGGCACATTTGGCGGGAACTTTGTGAATTCTATGCAATAACCATGTTGGATAATGACTAGGACCCATGCGTCCGTAGTAATGTGAGTCCAGTTTTGATAGTATGCGGTAAGTCTCCCCCCCACTGGTGTTAAGTGTTGGGGTTTTGTAACATCGAAGTCACTGTTTGGTTTGGCTTGTTTTAGGTGTCTGGAACTTTCCCCTTCCTCTTGGGAATTGTCCACCTCTATATGAGCCACAAAACCCTCCCCTCTGGTATTGATCCTGATAGGTGGGTCTGGTTTGCGAGGTGGAAGGCTCTGGTGTTTGCATTCGAAACCCCCCTCTAAACTGTGGCTTTCTAAATGTGCCTCTGCCCTGTGGGGAGTAGAGCACACCCATGGCTTTAGCCGTGTCCGTGTCCTTCTTTAATTTTTCAATTGATGTGTCCACTTCCGGTCCAAACAATTGTTCCTGGTTAAAAGGCATGTTCAAGACTGCTTGTTGGATTTCTGGCTTGAATCCAGAGCTTCGTAACCATGCATGCCTGCGAATGGTTACCGCAGTGTTGACTGTTCGTGCTGCTGTGTCTGCAGAGTCTAATGCGGACCTTATTTGGTTGTTGGATATTGCTCGTCCTTCTTCCACAACCTGCTGGGCACGTTTCTGGTGTTCTTTGGGCAAGTGTTGTATAATGTGTTGCATCTCGTCCCAGTGTGCCCTGTTGTAGCGAGCAAGTAGGGCTTGTGAGTTTGCGATCCGCCATTGATTGGCTGCCTGTGCTGCCACTCGTTTGCCCGCTGCGTCAAACTTCCTACTCTCTTTGTCAGGCAGTGGAGCGTCTCCTGACGATTGAGAGTTTGCCCTCTTTCTTGCTGCTTCTACAACCACTGAGTCTGGTGTAAGTTGCTGTGTTATAAACACAGGATCCGTTGGTGGAGGCTTGTATTTTTTCCTCCACCCTAGGCGTGATAGCCCTTCCTTTAACTAGCTCCTGGAATACCTGTTTTGCATGTTTGAGTATGCCCGGGAGCATTGGCAGACTCTGGTAGGAAGTGTGGGTGGATGCCAAGGTGTTGAACAGGAAATCATCCTCTATTGGCTCAGAGTGCATTGCTACATTGTGGAACGTAGCTGCCCTGGATAGTACCTGCGTATATGCAGTACTGTCCTCTGGAGGGGACGGCTTGGTTGGGTAACAGTCCGGACTGTTGTCTGATACTGGTGCATCATACAAGTCCCATGCATCAGGATCATCCTGCGTCGTCCCTGTATGCGTAGGTGACTGCATAGGATGTGTTCCCACCGGAGACAACTGTGGTGAGTGTAGTGGGGAAGGTTGTGGCGAAAACTTTGGTGGTGGTGTTTTTTCTTTGGCCACCTTTGCCTTTGGCTGCATTTCTGACTCTTGAAATGCCAGTTTTCTTTTAGTTTTATTGGAGGAAGAGTTTGTATTTTACCAGTCTCTTTCTGGATATGCAACCTCCTTTGCGTATGGTCTGGCTCAACCATACTTATTTCCTGCTCAAATCTGTGTCTTTCATGCATTTTGCTGGAAAGTCCTTGCTCTTCTGTGTAAGAGCTTCTTTTTGGCTCCGAAGCCGCTTTTTTCGGTACCGATGTTTCCGATAAAGTCTTTCTCGGTTCCGACGTTATTTTTCTCACCTTGGGTGAGTCAAACTCTCAGTGTCGAGATCGTTCGGTGCTGGATTCTCGACCGGAGTCGGAAGTCTTCGGCAAATCTCTGGCCTTTTTTGGTGCCGATGTTTGGCCTCCTTCTTTTCGATGGGTTAAGCCATGGCCTGCTGGCGGCCCCTTGGCCTTAACGATCTTTGTGTGAGTTTTGGACGGGGCAGTTTTACTCACTGTTTTCTGCATCGTCGTGGTTTGCTCACTTTCGGAATCGTCAGAGTCCGTCCCCTGGATGGAAATTCTTTCCTCCTCCTCACCATCGAGTTGTTCTCTCGTTGTCGATGCCATTTGTAGTCTTCTCGCTCGTCGATCACGAAGGGTCTTTTTTGACCGAAACGCTCGACAGGCCTCACAAGTATCCTCCCTGTGTTCTGGTGATAAACACAGATTACAGACCAGGTGTTGGTCTGTATAAGGATACTTCGAGTGGCAATCCGGACAGAAGCGGAAGGGGGGTCCGATCCATTAGTCTTCGGCGATGGATGCGTTCGGGCCGACCAGGCCCTGCTGACGAGCGGAAGCCCCGAAGGGCCGCCGGAGCGCTTCTGCGATCGGTGCCGATACGATAACACTAACCCGGTACCGAGCGAGAACAATACCGTTGAATTTTCGATAATTAACTAACTTTCCCGATTCGAAATACGGAGCGAAGAGGAACACGTCCAAACCCGATGGCGGAAAGAAAACAATCTAAGATGGAGTCGACGCCCATGCGCAATGGAGCCGAAAGGGAGGTGTCCCTCAGTCTCGTGACTCGAAAAGACTTCTTCGAAGAAAAAAAACTTGTAACACTCCGAGCCCAACACTAGATGGCAGGATAATGCACAGCCTGTGTATCTGCAGCTACACATGCCACCGAACATATACATATATATATATATATATATATATAGTCATAGGCAGATGTGATGGAGCTCAGATAGGGCTGGGTGCTGATGCAGCGGTTTCTCAATAAATCTGTTGATGTACTGGTCTTGATACATTGTTGGAAGATTATGTTATCATTTCTACATAGTAAAGTGAACATGGTGGAGTCAACGTAGTGGGTGTGTACTTTGAAAATTGATCCTAAGGCAGTTTTCAATAAGACCTTCACTAGCCTTCAAGAGACCCTCACATATGTCAAGACAACGCCTCTTGTAGCCCACACAGGAAATCGCATCTGCTCCACAGACCTTTGTAAATGCCAAAACGAAGCCCAAAAGCCCTCCCCTCAACTGACTCACAAAGAGATCATAACTGACCCTAACATAGCACCTCAATGTCTGGACAAGGCTCCCAAGAGATTGTGGGTACCTTCAACACGAGAGACCCACATGGAGACCTTGACAGAAAAACCAACAGTTCTCCCCAAATAACCACTAACACACGTATCAAGGAACTTCACATGCCCATGAACAGACCTTAGGAGATGTGCTAAGATTCCGTTTTATTTATTTATTTATTTTAATTTATTTAAAAAATGTATAAAACACCTTCGACCATTCAGGCATCCTGGCGCTGAAAGAGCTCAATCAGGACAGGACAGGGGAGGGGAGAGGGATGAAGGCTGCCAGCTAGGACACGTCATTCTGTTTTACTTTCTGAACTCTCACCTCGCTTTCTATTGTGTGCTTGGCTGTTGTTGACATGTATATTAACTTCTTTATAAATGCATATGCAATGTATACTTTATCATCAGGCCCTCAAACAGCCCCCAATAGTCCCACATCTTGAACCAACAAACCTTCAAAACATAACACCCAACAGATCTGTCAGAGGATCCAAAAGGCCATCACACATTGACCATCATACAGCCTTCAAGATAAACTAAATGACTGATAAAATCATCCTCAATTACACTAGGTGGAAAACCATGGTGTCGACGTACAACCTAAACTGAGAACATGCACCTAACCTTACTTCACAAGTAGAAGTAATGACTAGTGCAAAAACCACCTTCCAGGAGAAGCCTGGATTCAGGCATGAGCTCTAAGAACCACCGAATAGTACAACAATAACATCAGGAAGCTGCCAATCAAATACACCCCTCCCAAACTGAAGACATTCTTCAACCTTTCTAGAATAGCTCGTCTTACTGCAGCAGTCTCAAAGAATGACACATAAGAGAATGACTGTCATGGTAAAGTGCAATCACTGAAAGATGAAGAATCCTTAGGACCACACACCAGTGGAGGTAACAAGAAGGGAACTATGTCTTCAACATAGGTTGTAGATTATTATCTGTAACCATTGACCCTTGCCCCTGGTAGAGTAAAATGACATTAACATTTTCTATTTAATGTTATTAATCTTTTGTTGTTAATGATGGTTCTTCTATGCTTGTTATATACAACATATACAGGGAGTGCAGAATTATTAGGCAAGTTGTATTTTTGAGGATTAATTTTATTATTGAACAACAACCATGTTCTCAATGAACCCAAAAAACTCATTAATATCAAAGCTGAATATTTTTGGAAGTAGTTTTTAGTTTGTTTTTAGTTTTAGCTATGTTAGGGGGATATCTGTGTGTGCAGGTGACTATTACTGTGCATAATTATTAGGCAACTCAACAAAAAAAAATATATACCCATTTCAATTATTTATTATTACCAGTGAAACCAATATAACATCTCAACATTCACAAATATACATTTCTGACATTCAAAAACAAAACAAAAACAAATCAGTGACCAATATAGCCACCCTTCTTTGCAAGGACACTCAAAAGCCTGCCATCCATGGATTCTGTCAGTGTTTTGATCTGTTCACCATCAACATTGCGTGCAGCAGCAACCACAGCCTCCCAGACACTGTTCAGAGAGGTATACTGTTTTCCCTCCTTGTAAATCTCACATTTGATGATGGACCACAGGTTCTCAATGGGGTTCAGATCAGGTGAACAAGGAGGCCATGTCATTAGATTTCCTTCTTTTATACCCTTTCTTGCCAGCCACGCTGTGGAGTACTTGGACGCGTGTGATGGAGCATTGTCCTGCATGAAAATCATGTTTTTCTTGAAGGATGCAGACTTCTTCCTGTACCACTGCTTGAAGAAGGTGTCTTCCAGGAACTGGCAGTAGGACTGGGAGTTGAGCTTGACTCCATCCTCAACCCGAAAAGGCCCCACAAGCTCATCTTTGATGATACCAGCCCAAACCAGTACTCCACCTCCACCTTGCTGGCGTCTGAGTCGGACTGGAGCTCTCTGCCCTTTACCAATCCAGCCACGGGCCCATCCATCTGGCCCATCAAGACTCACTCTCATTTCATCAGTCCATAAAACCTTAGAAAAATCAGTCTTGAGATCTTTCTTGGCCCAGTCTTGATGTTTCAGCTTGTGTGTCTTGTTCAGTGGTGGTCGTCTTTCAGCCTTTCTTACCTTGGCCATGTCTCTGAGTATTGCACACCTTGTGCTTTTGGGCACTCCAGTGATATTGCAGCTCTGAAATATGGCCAAACTGGTGGCAAGTGGCATCGTGGCAGCTGCACGCTTGACTTTTCTCAGTTAATGGGCAGTTATTTTGCGCCTTGGTTTTTCCACACGCTTCTTGCGACCCTGTTGACTATTTTGAATGAAACGCTTGATTGTTCGATGATCACGCTTCAGAAGCTTTGCAATTTTAAGAGTGCTGCATCCCTCTGCAAGATATCTCACTATTTTTGACTTTTCTGAGCCTGTCAAGTCCTTCTTTTGACCCATTTTGCCAAAGGAAAGGAAGTTGCCTAATAATTATGCACACCTGATATAGGGTGTTGATGTCATTAGACCACACCCCTTCTCATTACAGAGATGCACATCACCTAATATGCTTAATTGGTAGTAGGCTTTCGAGCCTATACAGCTTGGAGTAAGACAACATGCATAAAGAGGATGATGTGGTCAAAATACTAATTTGCCTAATAATTCTGCACTCCCTGTATATATGTGAGTTACTAATATTAATAATGCTTTTACTCAGCAAATAACTAATGCTTTTATAAAGTAATAAAAAGGATAAGCCTTCATTCTGCTCAACAACTACTGTCACTCAAATTCCATGTTCACACTGCCAAATAGGTGAACACTTCTCACGCTGCAATCCCATGCACAGTTCGGCAGCAATAATAGATTGATCACACGTGTTGAGGTCTATCCGAGGAGAGCATGTTTTTTCATGTTGCAAGACATGGCAGGTTTTGGCTTCCTTGTCACTCATTTGCCTGCTTATTTCTCAGTGTATGTAGATTTCCTTTATCTTTCGTGTGTTTGTCCCTCCCCTGGAGCATGGACCCATTTCAGGCTGCTGGTTCTTTTTTAGGCACTACTTTGCTTTTTTTTGCATTAAGCACTCTACGAAAGTGTGTGTGTTTTCCAGCTGTCTCCATGTCTACTTATTTACTCTCCATGCTCTCTTACTCACCCTCCCTTGTTTGCTGTTCTTGCTTCCTTCCCAGCCACATTCTTTTGCCATTTTTTCTTCCCCAACACTACGTTGTCCATTTGCTTCCCCAGCCTTGTCCTCCTATCCTCTGTTGTCCATGTGTTCCCCATTAACCGCCAGTCCATTGCGGTCTGTATACTTCTCCTGCTCCACCTGTCCACTCTCCTTTGTGTGCGTGCTTCTCCAGACCCACCCACTTTCCATTGTCCGTGGCTTCACCCTCCATTGTCAGCATGCTGCCCCAGACCCTCTGCCTAACCTCCATTGTCAGCGTGCTGCCCCAGACCCTTCACCTAGCCTCTGTTGACATCTTGCTGCCCCAGTCCCTTCACCCACCCTCTCTTGACAGCGTGCTGCCCCAGTCCCTTCACCCACCCTCCCTTGTCAGCGTTCTGCCCCAGACCCTCCGCCTACCCTGCGTTGTCAGCGTGCTGCCCCAGACCCTCCGCCCACCCTGCGTTGTCAGCTTGCTGCCCCAGACCCTCCGCCCACCCTGCGTTGTCAGCTTGCTGCCCCAGACCCTCCGCCCACCCTATGTTGTCAGCTTGCTGCCTCAGACCCTCCGCCCACCCTACACTTGTCAGCGTGCTGCCTTAGACCCTCCGCCCACCCTATGTTGTCATCGTGCTGCCCCAGACCCTCTGACCACCCTGCGTTGTCAGCTTGCTGCCCCAGACCCTCCGCCCACCCTGCGTTGTCAGCTTGCTGCCCCAGACCCTCCGCCCACCCTGCGTTGTCAGCTTGCTGCCCCAGACCCTCCGCCCACCCTGCGTTGTCAGCTTGCTGCCCCAGACCCTCCGCCCACCCTATGTTGTCAGCTTGCTGCCTCAGACCCTCCGCCCACCCTACACTTGTCAGCGTGCTGCCTCAGACCCTCCGCCTAACCTCCGTTGTCAGCATGCTGCCCCTGACCCTTTGCCTTCCCTCCATTGTCAGCGTGCTTCCTCAGACCCTCCGCCCTCCCTCCGTTGTCAGCTTGCTGCCCCAGACCCTCCACCTACCCTCCGTTGTCAGCACGCTGCGTCAGACCCTACGCCCACCCTCCGTTGTCAGCGTGCTGCCCAAAGACCCTCCTCCTACCCTCTGTTGTCAGCGTGCTGCCCCAGACCCTCCGCCCACCCTCCATTGTCAGCGTGCTGCCTCAGACCCTCCGCCCACCCTGCATTGTCAGCGTGCTGCCCCAGACCTTCCGCCCACCCTCCATTGTCAGCGTGCTGCCCCAGCTGTTCCCATTCACTCCCCATTTTCTGTGTGCTTCCCCAGCTCCTGTCTCCCACCCTCTGTTGTCCGTGTGCTTCCTCATGGTCTCTCAGGTGTCCTTTACTCCCACCCTTCTCTGCTGCCTCTCCTTCCTCTGTGTTGTCTCATTCCTCAACCCACTCCCCCCCACTTTAGTTTAGTCCTGACTGTCATAGTAGATTTTTTATTGTTATATTATTTTTAGCGATGTTACACAGCCGCAATGTCACTGAACAGCATGCATAAAGGTCACCGAAAAGGGGAATAAATCTCACAGAAAAGGCCTATTGGCTTTGCCAATGCTTGTTTAATTCTGTCAATGACCACATAAACACCCTGTGTTTTAGCTGAAAGCTAGGGGGCCTATTCTGTGCTGGAGGACAGTTGAGCAATGGGCCCATGGTGTAGGGTGCCAGACAATGTGGGGGCTTGCAACCATTCCAGATGCCCCAGAGAAAAGCGCTGGTATTTGTGAAGACACTGCAGGGTTCAGCTAGCCTTGCTATAAAATGTTAACTAAATTCAGCTTTCCAATATTGGCCTGCACTAACTGCTATCACCAGAATTGCTTTTCAATTTTTAAACTCTGGGTTGGTGTACAAGAAAGAGTTGTAATGACCCACGTGGTGGTCCCACCTCAACAGACAGAGCTGCTAGGGTCCTTGGCACGTCTGCAGGGGTCCGAGGTGTCCGGTTCCCCTACCCTGCAGGCCCAGAGGCCATCTACAGGGGTGCAAGGACCAGGCGGGCGGGCTCGTTGGGCTACTTGATGTAAGCTGTGAAGGACAAGTGGTGCCAAAGAGACTCTTGCCACCCTGCCCAGAGATCTAGACACTTTCTTCAAAGTAACCACCTTGAGAATACCACCAGAGATTCCAAATATGTGACCTTTCAGCTGCTAGGCAGCATACAGGGTCAAACTAAGGATTTCAACTCACTGGGAGGACCAGGCAGAAGGAGGTGCAGAAATCTGAGCCAAGTAGCTGTGGACAATCTTTGTCTTAGTGTGAGTCACCGTGGCTTGGAAGGGAGAGAGCATCTTAAAGCAGAATAGACCCAAGCACCACCCAATGCACTATGTAATGCAGAGATATTTTTTTTAAAAAGACTGCACCAGTGGCCCGGCACTCACAGAAAGTATTTTCAAGGGGCCATCTTGGGGTAGGTTAATTTGTCCCACTAGATAGCAGTTAAACGGGAAGTGGGAGATGCTTGCATCGTAGGTTTGGCCTGCTATCATAGACAAGGCCATGGGTAAAGAGTGTAGCCATCCTTTACAGAGAAGCCATCAATGGCATGAGGAAGCTCGCTAAGCAGGGCATGGGTGGTTTACTGGCACAGATTTAGGCCAGCGTGGAATAAAACTGATCAAGCCAGCTGACGGAGAATCCTGCATGAAATGACTAAGTAGTAACCTTAAAGACGTGGGCTACAAATCACAACTTGGAAAGGCTCGTGTTAAAGGGAGTCTTGACCAAAAGGTCACACACTATGCTCAGCGTCCACCCAAGCAAGAACAAAGGTTGTGGATGTCCAGAACTCTTCCTGGGTCTGTAAATCCTCATAAAGAAGAAGACAGATTGAGGACAGATGCTCAGATTTAGCATCGGACCCTCCAAGCCCAGATCGTGCCTATAAGAATGACCTGTGCCTGGTCCTTCCAGATGATCTTCAGAAGTCACTTAAGCAGCAGTAGAGAGCCAGGAGGCTAGCCACTACAAAGATGGCGATCCTCCCTTAATTCCTCAAGATATTTAACTTGCCCCTTCCTATGCTGTTGTATTCCCGTCAACAGCTTTGCTTGTGCCTGATAGCCCCGATATCCCTTGCGTGTGGGGAGGGCAGCCCCAAATCACATGGGAGATACTGATGCTCCCCTTTGAGTAGGATGGGCTTGCTGCTCCAGATATGGATTTGTAGTACTACAGTGCCCAAGCAGTGTGTGTACACTAGTGGCTTTTCCCTACGCAATTCCTGGAGCACACAGCCCCTGAACATGACCACCCGTGCCATGCCCTCTCCAGCTGGCATTGTCTCGGCACCCAAGCGCAGGCAGACACTGTTGCTTGCACGGTACTGGCATGGAGCAAACTCCAGCAGCAGGTCCGGTTGGGATGCCTGTTCGCCCCCATCGGGTCTCTAACTGGACACCCCTCCTTTCCTATCAGCCTTGACATTGGCACCGACAGCAGAGTGTGTAAGTTGCAGCTGACTTCAATGGACACGTTATTTCCAGAGGGCACTTTTGTCAAATCAAAGGTGACTCTACTTGACAAATTCATATATCATCAGTGGCAGGCCGCCGCTTCGACGGTTCACGACTCCTTCGCCGAGGCACCACCGACCTTCCAGGTGTTGGAGGCGACTCTTACATATCCGTCCCCGCACAGGGGGGTCACAGGATCTTACGCTGGTCTGCATTGGTGCGTGTTCCCGTCACTCGGCGGGCGTGGGACACGGATTTGTCGACTCCCCTTACTGACAACCAGTGGAATCATTGTTGCACTCAACCCTGCGTCCTTTCCCCCAATTATAGGCTGCGAATAGTGCACTGCAAATATCTACACAGATTATACCACACCCCAAAAACAATGCACAGAATGGGCTGGATTAATGATGCGCACTGCGCTGTGCCTTGTGCTGCCTTCTTACGTCTGGCTTGGGACTGCCCTGGAATGCAGCACTTCCAGGACACTCACGCAGCACTCTCTGCATGTAGCGCTTTTAGCTTATGTGAAAGATGTTCCTCTGGATGTGTGGCAAATCGACGACTGGCGATACTGGGGCCGTCGGCCGATGCCACAGAGAGTGGGGTGGCTTACTACCAGGAACAATGAACTGCTTCCTGGGAGCTGATGCTGGCCAAATCATGTCCCAAAGATAACTGGTTCCCTTAGAATGGTACCTTGGTGCCCAAGCTAACTGGAGGTCCCTGCGGCTGCCATTGGAGGCGACTGACGTCTCGGACCCCCATATGATTGGAACATAGGCTCTATAGGTGGCTTGGCTAGACTGCATCGCGAAGCACTGACCGTCCTACTTAGGATCCATTCGCAATGTTTTGACATTGCCTACCTCCCTTCCTTTCTTTCCTTTTTTATTTCTATTAATTGTTTTGTTGGTTTCTATTCTCCTCTCTTTAGCATTGTAAACAACAACGCAGTAACTCCAGATACTATTTGGAGAACATGTTGTATTGTACAATCTGGAGACAGTACTACATTGTATGTTGTTTGCCTCTGGGTTGCCTGAAAATGTCAATAAAAATAATTAAAAGAAAAAAAAAACACTTGAGAGGAAAGGGGTCAGAAGGAGCAACAATGAGCATTCTTGGCGGTTGCGAACAGGTCTGCCCAAGACACCAAAGGCATCCGGGTGCAGAAGCCACTTGTGATTGGCTGGATTAGACCTCCTGAGCTTATTGGCCCTGGTGCTCAGGGAGACCCTTGCAGATTCAGCTACCTCCTTAGCTGCAGTGGTCTCTGGCACAGCACACAAGACCCTACAACGCCTGCTTGTGACTGTACAACATGATAGTAATGCTCTCTGTCAGGACCTGGAAAACCCTGCTTCTAAGGATAGCAGAAAGGCCTTGACGACCAGCCAAATGCCACGTAACTCCAGCAAACTAAGAGGGTATCTCTGCTCCTTTAAAATCAGATGCCTATAATCACTGCCTTGTCAAGATGACCCCTCCAGCCCAGAAACAATATATCCGTCCCCACAATCGTCTCTCGATGGGATAAGGAAAAAGGGCGCCCAGAAGTCATGGCATCCTTCAGCCATTACTGCAAGTCCTAGGCTGCATCGTCAAAAAATGCAGCCCAGGATGAGTCTCCAGTGCTGAGTGCACTTGAGGCAGAGGTTCCCATTGCAAGGCCCACATATGTGAATGGGCATGGGGCAGAGGCATCAGCATAACGTATAAGGCCAGGAGACCAAGACGCCTAGCGCCATTGAGCTTTGACTCCCTGTCAGATGTGACAGTGGGGAAGGCTTTTGGATTTACTTTGCTGGCCAAACCCAGAGTGACAAAGCTCTCCAGTGTTGAGTGTTACGTTAAAAAAAAAAATCATATCCCAGGAGAAGACCTGGGATGCACCCCAAAGGGGCAACTTACTGATGGCACTGAACATGGTTTAGACCACACTGCCACCAAGGCCTCCATCAAGGCTCCATTGAACGGCTGCCAGGGATCTGACGTAGAAGGGCCAGGCTGCAAGATTCCTGTCTGTCCGTGGACTACCAGCACCAAAGAGGCCCGTTCCCCTGTCGGGGGGTTCTACCAGGGAAGAAAATCCAGTTTCACAGCTGGTATCAAGGCGCCTGGCATTCTGGATGTCCAAGTACAGCACCATTAGTGTGTGGAGGCAGCAAGTAGCCCAACACCTTCTCATCAAAAGCATGAAGAAGAACATTTGAAGGTCTTGAATAGCAGATGATAATACTGGCATCGAGGCAAAGGTGCAGAGTCCCCCCACACCAAATGATGTGCCTTAGTAATCTCATAATAAGACACGGACGATGATCTAACCGACCTCTGCACCGCATCTGACAGTGGAATCTGGGTCGGGTCTGAAACTGGTGCCTCAGGAACCAAGGTCAGCGTTTAACCAGACAGAGCCAGTGTCCTTCTGCAAAGGACGAGTGACCTGTTGCCAGAATGGAGTTAGAGAGATGGTCAACTGGGTCAGTCTGCGTTGGGGCAGGCCCTCCTGGCGGAAGACGGACTAGGAGTTCCAATGAAACCATGGGCCCAAAGGCACTCAAGAGGGACCTGGAATTGCCCAAAAAGCTGCAGTAGGTCCCCCTGATGGCCTCGACCTGCCACTGAGGCGACAATGACCTGGGAAATGCACGGTTCATCAACTCAAGCTGGCGAGAAGGGTCGGAGTTGCACGAGACTGATGCAAAGCCGGGTCCTTGGAGTGCCAACTGCATGACCTCTCCTTGGAGCAGCTGGGGAGGGTGGGGGAACGGGGAAGACAATCTTGCCTGGAGTTCTTGTGCTTGCACTGGGATTTGTATTTCGGCTTCTTTTTGGCTTTGCTTATGGATGGCAACCTGGATAAGGAAAGAAACTTTGAGTAGGAGCATGCCTGAGACTTGGAGCCTGATAACTGTTTCTTGTGCTCGGTGGCATACATCCTCGCCTCACACTCACGGAGGGGCTTCTGGTGCATCAGGGAGCATTTATCAGATGATTCAAACCTTGCTTGGATCCGAGAGACCAGAGGCAAACGTTGTATGGGTCCACAATCAACTTCTGCTTCCTGCAGGTGAAGCATGGTTTGAAAACTTTGGTCTTTGCTAATAATTTCCCTAGATCACTGTCAAAGAAAAACACTTAGGGGGTCGGTAAGCTACCAACAAATGTCTGGGAGCAGAGCTCCAGGTCCACGCTGAAGGGTGCAGAAGAATGGGAACGGACATGTGCACGCAGGGATGTGGCTTATATATGGCCCAGGTTTTACTTCCTGAAGCTGAACAAGGCAGTTGCAGAATTGGATGGCACCACCTATCAGCATGCAGGAAGAATTAATGGAAGAAGTTTCAGATCCAGCCTGGCACCCAGGAGGAATTCAAAAAGTGTAGAATCTGAGGTCAGAATCATCCATCAGAACCATAGTACAGCTATGGGAGGGACAGTCTGTACACAGTAGGGTGATGCTGGCGTTAACACTCCGCTGTCCTCCGACAAAGCTACTATGACCCATTTACTGGTGTCCCGTGAAGGCGTCAAAAGACTTTCCATTACATATATAAACAGTGAACACCTGTTTTTTAGGGGATAAGTCATCACCCTTTATAGGTCCTGTGTTAGACAAGACCTTTTCCTTTTGGTGACATTTTCTATATATAGTAGACCTATATAGAGAAGCTTTGAGGACTTTGGTTCCATTGAAATGCTCTTGACTTAGTTGGTTCTCCCCATTTCAAAAACAGATTGAATCATCTCTCTTAATCCCCCACCCCCCCCAAAAACACAGTTTTCATTTTGCTAATGGGAGAATTATTATTATTATTTCCTTCTCCCACTGGTCTGTGTTTGTGCCATTCATTTCATTCTTCGGTCAACTACATAACACAGCTTCGGAAAATGGGTCAGTCCACTTCAGCCATTGGTTACCTTCAGTGTGAATGACGGTGTTCTGCTCTTTCACAAGAAGCACATCTGCCCACAAAATAGTTCCCTTCAGTTTCAGAGACTACTATGGCAACGTGTAGTTTTGGTGACCTAAAAAATATTTTTTCTTTTTCAGTGTTTTTTTTTTTTTTAATACCAGTGAGTGACCAGCGGATTCGACAACGTTTTATAAATACATTTTTTTAAAAAAAAGCCACGGCAGAACAAAGCAAGCACTGACAAAGCCAAAACGATGACAGCCAACGCCAGACAAATTGGCTTTGCCAATGCTTGTTTGATTAAAGCCGCTACTTCCAATCACATAACCATGCAAGAGGATAATATCGTTTTCTGCAGCCTTTAATAGATCAGTATTATTTTACTTTTTTCTGGCTCATAGCAATCTTGCCTATAAAATGGAATCCCTTTTACAAGCAAAACGAGGTTTCCAAGCCTTCTTTAAAATGTGAGTATATATTTTTTTATATAGGCTTCCCTACATCTCTCTAGATCTGCATTATCAGACGGAGATCCATCGTGTCTGATCAGTGGCTGCTGCAGGAAGTAAGCTCACACGTGGCGCTCGCTGGCAGGGCGGCGCCGAGACTCTCCCTGCTGGGGGTCCGGCCTCTGACCGGACAGGCCTTGGCATGACTCTGGTATGCCCTGTAATATCTTCATGTTCACTGTGTACACACTGCTTCCTTCACACGCACGCTTCTGTGAAACTCCCTTGTAGGGTACAGCGCCGAGATACTCCCGCTTCACGTTGTGCGGTCACGGAATTACACACAGGTGTGACCGTGCGAGTCCCAAAACAAATGAACAACATCCACACATGAAAGGAACGACAAAGGCGAGCTGGCGAAGATAAGATAATGTACGGACCATGGTTAAAGCAGGGGTCACCAGGGACATCTTAAGGATTTTGGGGGGCCCTGGGCAAAACGTGTTTTGGGGGCTCCTGTTCGGAACAGCTTTAAATGTATGATCAGAGTTGCAGCTTTTGCATGCCCCTGTGTCCAGGTCACTGACAGTGCACAGACACACTTGTGTAAATTCTAAATGTGTTGCCATCTAATATTCAGGACAGTGATGAGTATTTTCAATACTGTAATAAAGCATCAGCTCAGTAATATTACTGCAGATAATCTATGTTTAAGAATCATTCAATATTAATGAGGCAGGACTGTGTGGAGAACAGAGCCGGATCTATCAGGGGACCCCTGATAGTTTGGGGCCCTGGGCCAGAGCCCACTTTGCCCATTTCTTAAAACGTCTGTGGGACGGAGTGCAAATGTTGCGTCAAACCCACATCCTGGGTAAAGAGCCACGTCACCAGCAGAGTGTAGGGTCAGGAGACATCTTGGACACGTCTCTTCAGCATGGTGATGCTCACGGGATGGGCCGCGCCCGTGCCACTGACCTGATCCCACCCTCTGGACAACTGAACTCTACAGGCCCAGCTCTTTGGTGGGGCTGTCCCTGGGGTTCTGAAGGAGCCAACAGGACCAGGGCTATTTGTTAAGTAAGTTTAACATATGTTTTTGATTGCATGATTCATTCGTGATACCGGCTTGGGCAACTGGATCACTAACTTTAAAGAGAACACCAGAGGCCATTTCAAGCTTCCAGCAAGACAGAAAGTATATGACAGACCAATGTCACACTTGAGAAAGACAGTGAAAGCGTAAACCAAGGTCACGCTTCCTTCCAAGAAGATGGGGACACCTTTGACAAACGTCACGCTTCCAGCAAGATGGGGCCAGCATGGATCAATGTCACGCTTCCAGCGAGATGGAGACAGCATGGACCAATGGCACGCTTCCAGCAAGATGGAGACAGCATGGACCAATACCTAAGATGGCGGCCGGGACGGGAGCTTAGTTTTCGAGCTCCGGCCCGTGCCTACCACAAAAAAAAAACCTGAGGGCGCCCCCCCCGGGCCGCCGAGTGGGGAGCGGAGGAGACGGGGGACTGTCTGGGCACCCAGTGCCTACCTGGGGCCTCGGGGCTGCCGCAATCGCCGCGCCGCGGGTGTGAGTCCCGGCGGGCGGGGACGAGCGGGTGGCCGCGACCGCGCGGCACGCCCGGCACAGAGCCGCGAGATCGGGGGACCGCTACTACAGAGGCGGCGCGCCCCCTAGTGCGGCACAGACGGAGCGGGGAGAGGGAGCGAGGGGGTGCCAATCCCCCCTAGAAGAGAGGAAAGGAGCGAGCGTTGCTCTGTGTGAGCCTCCCCCACAGCGACTGGATAGATTGCAGCAGGGAACACGAGGGGACCAGCGGGCCCAACAACGAGGTCAGTGGAGAGAGAGTGAGCTGCAAAAGGCTGCAGAGTGAGTCCCCTGTTTGTGGACCCCCCCGTTTGTGTGGAGGTGGGGGCGCAGATGAAGGCAGCCTGCTTGAGGGGTGATACGCAGTGAAGTCTGCGCCATTTTGGAAAAGGACGTACTCCGTCTTCTGTGAGGACTGCGCCATCTTGGATAAGGACGTACCCCGTCTTCTGTGAGGACTGCGCCATCTTGGATAAGGACGTACCCCGTCTTCTGTGACGACTGCGCCATCTTGGATAAGGACGTACCCCGTCTTCTGTGACGACTGCGCCATCCCGGGGACTACGGAGCCCGTAAAATAGACGAGTCCCCAGGGAGGACCCGAAGCGGCTGGCCCCACTCCGCTGAGCTGAGCCGTGCTTGCCTCTGACACCCTGCGGAGAGAAGGAAAGCGGAACACCGGTGACCTGATCGGGGTCAAGGAACAAAACTGGCGAGGCCCCTTGACTTGGGGACCCTGGAAAACTAACTCTAGAAACCCCTACTCGGAAGTCCGACAGAGCACCACTGGAGGCACCTGAAGACAAGATTGTACAAACGCAGCATTAAGGTGAGAGCCTCTGGGAATATAATGGAAACACCCCTGGTCCGGGGAATCACCTGGCGAGTTGAATTGAACCAGATCCCAGCAGGGACTATTTCCAAGTCTCTAGACTAAGAGGGGGGTTTCAAGACCAAAGCAAGAGTAAAAGCGATCCACCCAGTTTCTTTCTGACCCCAACTATGGATTGTGGGCTCTGAGAGTAACTCCACACCTTGCCCCATCACTCGAGCAAACTACAAAGATCTGTAGGGAAACCACCTTCATTTGGCACATGCACATCACCGCAAAATGGGTAAAACGGGCCAACGCCGTGCAGTACAGTCCTCTAGACTCTTAGGGCATTTGGAGGTAGTTCTGTCTGAGGTAGGAGTGAGATGCACTCCTTGCACCATTTCTTCACAGCTGTGCAGCACTTAGTGCCAGTTGCAACGTTTAGGTTTGCGCAAGCACGCACGCTGGTCTTTCGCTGTATTGGCAGCAGCCCCAACATTCTGGACACAGGGCATTTGAGCCCCTTTGGGTTGGCCAGCTGACTAGGGGTTCCTGGTGGTTTGTAGGGCACCAGGCCCCATTATGTATTTGTGGTGCTAGGAAATGTATTTCTGGTAGTTTGATTTTCAGACCCTGTTCTGGCTACCCCTAAATTGTGTTTTATGATTTTGAGGTTCTGGCATACTTTGGGTCATGCTAGTGAAATTATGTTCCACCCTGTGCTTTTTGCCCATAATGATGCCGATACTTAGGAGATAAGTATCTAATATTAGACTGTTGAGATTTGGGGCGTACATTGTCTTTGATACCTATTGTGATGCTGTGCTTTATGTGGTTTATATCTCAGGATGATAAGTACAGTGATTCTCCTCTTACACCACTTCATCTCCTATCCCATCTTGTTGAATCAGCCCTGTTCTGAAGTAACAACCTATCCCTAATCGCCTCACTTTCCTGTCTCCACTATAACTCAGGTTCCTTCACCCGATGTCTGGATTACGTGCCCCCTTCTTGCCCTCATACTTCTCACCACCACCGTCCTAGTAACACCCTTCCCTTTTCCCCACCACCCTCCTCCTCCACAATTTCCCAACATGGCCACCGCTCGAATTAAGTCTGGAATTAATTGCTACAAAATCATCTACCCTTCTAACCTGTCTAAAGCTGCAACAAAACGTTTCAAGCATAACACCATTGAATATTTCCCCGATTCCCTTTTTGTCGATCAGTTTTACAATGGTCGATATGGGGGGCTCAAAAATGATCTAATTTTTTTCACGCACGACATACCCTCTTGGTCTACCAGCTTTTACAATTCCTTTAACGTCACCTCCTCCTCCTCTATCCCCCATGGGAAACGGCTACAAATTTCCCCCTCTGCGTGTTTTAACGGCTCCCTCACTATCTCACTCTATAACAACGGTACTGTTATGATCCAAGCCAAAGACACTTGTCTCTCTCTCTTTGACCGCCTCTTCCCTTCCCTACTCCCCTCCCCTGCTACCGGGCTATCCCTTGACTCTCCATCTAGCTCCACCAATTACTCCCTTTCTCCTCCCCTGACCCCCCACTCTCCAACAGGCTACACCCTGGGGAGGCACAGGTCGACCCTCTTCTCTCCCCTCGGACCTCCCCTCGCATTCTTCCCCCCTCACAGTTTGCCCCTCCCCTCTTCACTTCAGCCTTACCTCGAGCTAACACGCTCCTCGTCCATTCCGCACCGTCCCGGCACTCCATTCTCATCTCCTCCCCCCTATCACTTCCAGCCACCTCCCTCCTTAGACCACCTCTCCTCCAGCCCTCTCCCCCTGTCTATGTTCCCTACGCTCCCCTTGTTCCCTCCTCCGCTCTTCTTTTCCGCCCACTCCTCCCCTCACTATGTACCCCGATTTCCCCGCAAATACATTCCATCCCTCTCCCTCCCCACTCTCCTCCAGCACTGCTGTGCTACCCCCTTTCCTCCCCTGGTAACCCCTTCCCTCCCTCGGACCGAGCAGAATCACTTCCTTTCTTCAACTTCCCTTTCTCCCAATCCCCCCCATTCTGCCCGATTCCCGCTCCATCACAGCCACCTCACTTAGCTGCCAGGACCTATCCAACTCTATCCAACTCCTCCCCCTCCCTTTCATACCTCCCTAATCCCTATGACTCCTCACACTCCTCCCCTCTCCTATCGCCCCACCGCCCCACTCCTCTACTATCGCCCCCTAGTTCTGCCCTCAATTCCTATCCTTCTTGCAACGCCAACAACGACAACTCTCCTCTCACCCCTGGTGCACCAACTCCTGCTCTCACCCTAAACCTTTCCCCACCTCTGAACCCTATACCCCTACTCCCCTCCCGTCCCCCCACCTCTTCCTGCCGTACACTGCCTAGTGCACCCCCTCCTGTTTCCATCGAGCCACCCATTACGCCGTGCTCTTCCTTACTCTCTCTGGAAAAAAAGCTAGGCTCTCTAATCACCGCCATCTCCCAACTTGAAGCTACCATTTTAGTTTTAAGCTCCAAGATCTCGACTCTTCCACACACCTCAATTCCTTTGGCTAACACTCACCTTTCCACGAGATGCACCTCACCACCACACCCCACTATAGCTAAACATAGCCAGTCGTCTGCAAATCCACACAAGCACTCGAACGCCACCCTTCCTTCACTTCCACTTCCCAGTAACCCTGTAATCTACACTATTCCGACCATCTCCTCTGTCAGAACCACTCGCCCACCTAAATCCTCCCGAGCGCCCTCATATAAGCACAATATCCCTATCACCCCTCATAGCCCAAGTGCCCCCGTCACCAAAACAGTTGCGTCAGAGCTGCGCTGTCTGCTCCACAACTGCAGATCTGCAATAAAACACAAACTTGAAATCTCCGATACCATCAACCAGCACAATATTGACATGATCTTCCTCACAGAGACCTGGTTCAACGATTCCTCTCACTCTATGTTTGATCTCCTTGTACCCACAGGCTATTCTATACTTAGAAATGACAGAATTGACAAAGTGGGGGGAGGTGTTGCGGTCATCTTTAGAAACTCCCTTCAACTTAAGGCCCTTCCTAACAGCTCCTGCCACACTTTTGAATGCCTATCACTTGAGCTTCAATTGCACCACCGCTCACCTCTCAGATTCCATGCTATTTACCACCCGCCTGGTAGCAGCCCTTCGTTTATGGAGGAACTCACGGACTGTATCAGCGACCAATTCACGCAAAGTGACAATCAGATCTTCGTGGGTGACTTCAATGTCCACTGGGGCTCGCCTCAAGACACAAATGCGAATTTGCTGGCCACCTTCCTCTCTGCAAACGATCTTATCCAACACTGCACAGAAACAACACACTCTAAAGGCTCAATCCTAGACCTTGTCATTTCTAAAGCAGGCTTGCTGACTATCGCTACCCCTATTCATGTAGACTGGTCGGACCACCTCCTCATCCCATTCTCTCTTCACCTATCACACTCTATAACTCTGGGCCAGCCTAAGAGGGCTACTTCCTGGTTCCGTGACACTAAAAATATTGACCTCAGTACCCTCTGTAATTCTGCCTTGCTATCACTTCCAAGGCTAGACCCGGACCTAGAGGTCAACGAACTCACCTCCCAATGCCTCACAGTCCTTGCAGTCGAAATCAATAATGTTGCTCCTCTCCAAAGCAAAAAGAAAAGGCCCACTCCCTCAGCACCTTGGTTCAACAAATCCCTCTATGAAGAAAGGAAGCTCATAAGAGCCCTTGAGAAACAATGGAGACAAGCACCCTCCACTGAAAATTTGGCCACGCTTCGTTCAGCAAGATCCAAGTACCACAATCTCATCTTCCTTGGAAAAGCGTCGCACTACAAATCCCTCCTTGACTCAGCCAAAAATAGACCCAAAAAACTATTCGACCTCATCAAGAACCCTAACAGCTCTCCCCCAACCTCCAATTTGGAAGATTCCACAAAGAAAGCAGCGGAATTCGCTATATTCTTTGACGAAAAGGTAAAATCACTTGTAGATCAGGTCATTCATCCTACCCCCACAGAGGAGTGCAAATCCTTAACCATTTGGCAAAACTTTGACCCCATCTCTGACGATGCTCTCCTTAAATGCATCCTCGATACAAAGCCCTCTAACCATTCTCTTGACCCCATCCCTAGTGCCATTGCCATTGACTTCTATACTAATTCTCTTTCCTACTGGACCACTCTGGTCAACCTCTCCCTCAGTCAAGGCTCCCTTCCTGTGTCCTTCAAAACTGGGCAGGTCACCCCTCTGCTAAAAAAAACCCACTGCTGATGCGAACGACCTCAACAACTACCGTCCCATCACTAACCTACCCTTTCTTGCGAAAATCACAGAAAAATGTGTAGCGAAACAACTCTCTCGCCATATCAAGGAAAATGATCTTCTTGACAATTTCCAGTCTGGCTTCATTCAAAACCGCAGCACTGAAACAGCCCTGCTGCTAGTGATTGACGACGCGCTGCGGATACTCAATTCAGGGGAGTCTTGTCTTCTAATTCTTCTTGACCTCTCTGCAGCCTTTGACACTGTCAATCACAACACTCTCCTTAACACCCTTCAACAGAGAATGGGCATGGAGGGCACTGTGCTCAAATGGTTTGCCTCCTTCCTCTCTGATAGATCCCAAATGGTCAAAATAGCTAACAGTCTTTCAGCTCCTGTAGCAGTCAGTCAAGGTGTTCCTCAAGGCTCCATACTTGCACCCACACTGTTCAATCTCTATTTAGAACCGTTGGGAAATCTGCTGAGTAAATCCGGGATCCACTATCATCTATATGCGGATGACACTCAGATTTACCTTAAGGTGGCCTCCAATCACGATCTCTCCTTCCTTAGCTCTACCCTCGACTCCATTCAAAACTGGATGGTAACTCATCAACTGATCCTGAATCCCTCCAAAACAGAATTCCTCCTCCTTTCCTCCTCCCTTTCTCATCCCCCAGTGCAAACATGGATGGATCAGATCAATCTAATGAACAATAAGCCCATCATTGTCGAGAGCGCAAAATCCCTGGGTGTCATTCTCGACAAAAAACTTAATCTACTCTCCCACATTAACTCCATAGCAAAGTCTGCTCGACACCAACTGCGCCTTCTTTGGGGGATTCGTCGCTTCTTCCCGGAGTACGACCTTAAAACCCTGGTCCAAGCGCTGGTTCTCTCCAGATTGGACTACTGCAACTCTCTTCTTACTGGCCTTCCCAAATCCCACCTTTCCCCCCTGAAGTCTATTCTCCATTCAGCAGCGCGTTTCATATATGGGGCCAAAAGAAGCGACCACATCACACCCATTTTATCCACCCTCCGTTGGCTTCCCATAGAGGCAAGATCTATCTACAAAACTGCATGTATCACCCACAAAGCCTTGCACTCCTCTTCCCCTCGCTACCTGGTGAATAAACTGAAACTCTCTGGGGGCTCCAGACCTTCATGTAATGCAGAAAAGTTATTGCTTGAACCTCCCATTTTCAAGAAGGAAAGATTGATGGCCCAATCCTTTTCAGGCAACGCGGTGAGAATCTGGAACTCACTTCCGCCTCAGCTTCGGACCACCACCTCTTCCCAGGCCTTCAAAACTGACCTCAAAGCTCTCCTCCTTCAAAGACACCTCCTAAGTTAATTCAAGCCCTCTGTTTTCAGAAGGAAGTCCTTCCATTATAGGATATTCTGTTCTCCATGCCTATAGAAGTGCCTTCCCAGGGTGTTTTTGTGTTTTGAGTGTCTGCCATTTAGTGCAGTATTTTACCTCTACCTGTATCTTGTACTCGTTTGTAACATGCACACGGCACCTTTCCTTTTCAACGTATCATTTGCTACCTCTTATATCTTGTTTGCTTTTGATACATGCACAACGGCCACCACTGCCTCATGTAACGTAACTATTGTTTTAGTGTTTTGAGTGTCTACCATTGATTGCAACTTTTTTACCTCTATTCGTACTTTATTTTCTCTTGTATCCTGCACACGTCACTTTTTCCTCTCATAACGTATCGTTTGCTACCTCGTTTATTTTTTGCTCTTGATACGTGCACAATTATCACGATTGCCTCTTGTAATTTAACGCTTGTTTTTGTAACAGGCTCACTTGTAATTTGTCTCCTCTTGTATCTTTACTTTGCCTATTGTGAAGCGCTCTGACACCTTCGGGTAAAAGTCCGCGCTATATAAAAACGCATTAAATAAAAATAAAAATAAAATGGCACGCTTCCAGCGAGATGGAGACAGCATGGACCAAAGCTAAGCTTCAGAGAAGACACTACATTGCATGTAAATGGCGCGCATTGGACACGTCAACCACAGCGTAGACCAAAGCTAGGCTTCAACTAAATGCATTTTAATGCCACGTATCAGGCATGTTGACCATGGCACAGACCAAAGTTAGGCTTCAGCTAGGGTGACTACATGCATTCTGGGTGCATGCATCAGGCATGCTGACCAGAGGGCACACCAAAGCTACGCTTCAGCTAAGATGATGAACGTGCAAACTAATGCCATACATCGGCCACGCTGACCAGAGCGTAGACCAAAGCTAGGCTTTTAATGCTACACATCAGGCACACTGACCACAGCTAGAACACAGGCTTCCGCCACACATCGGGCATGCTGACCCGTGCACAGACCAAAGCTAGGCTTGAGTTAAGACAACCACTGCATAAGAGGGGAGATCAACCTCAAACAGCAGGCAAGATGGCAGCAGCGTAGGTCAATAGCAGGGTTTAGGGGAACAGGCTGCAGACACAGAATAACCAACCACAGCCGCCACACTGGATATACTATTCAAAATAGCAAACGTGTGGCTAAAGATGGCTGAACCACAACTGTGCAAAAACAACAAGTGATGGACGGAATGCTGAACATTGTCAAACATTCACCCCCAGTACAGTGATCTGGGCCTAAATCCATCGTTTTTTTGCTGCCCATGCCATTCCAGTTTGGACCCAGCCATATGCAAATCAGTCTTGACCCTTTTCCCCATGGGAACAGTCCAGCCCGAACTGCTAGGCCAGGTCTTCCCTGGACTGGACACAAGCATCCTGGGACCGGTTTCGGGGTTTCACCCCTCATCAGCCAGGCTAGCTTGAATCCAGTGGCATGGGAAGCACGGGACCCACATCTGGGCATACCCTTCCCACTTAGGGCGACAAAGCAAAAACAACAAGTGATGGACGGAATGCTGAACATTGTCAAACATTCACCCCCAGTACAGTGATCTGGGCCTAAATCCATCGTTTTTTTGCTGCCCATGCCATTCCAGTTTGGACCCAGCCATATGCAAATCAGTCTTGACCCTGTTCCCCATGGGAACAGTCCAGCCCGAACTGCTAGGCCAGGTCTTCCCTGGACTGGACACAAGCATCCTGGGACCGGTTTCGGGGTTTCACCCCTGATCAGCCAGGTTAGCTTGAATCCAGTGGCATGGGAAGCACGGGAACCACAACTGTGCACTGTCTACCGACCTACAGACTCATCTGAGACCAAGCGGTGATCCTACAGATGCCCTTGGTTACGACTTGTCTCTGAGCATCTGCACATGTACACTCAGCTCTGACAGGAGGAGGATGAACAACTTGAATGCTTTAGCATCTGGGGGTGAGGAGCAGCTCAAGGAGAGAAACCTCTTGAGTGTGGTGACTCTCGCAACAGTTAACAGCCTAAACTGGTATTGATCAAGTTCACAGCATACCGTGTCATTGTAAAGCACCTGCTCACCCTTGGGTCTCCTGGCACTGAAAAAACAGAGGTTTATAAAGCAGAGAATGGCTTACGTTAGATTAAAGGTACCTTCAGCTCTAATTCCCCAACGCTTTTCAAATACATGTCAATGAAGCCCATTTCCTTGCTGTACTTTCAAAGATTACTGAAACCAAAATGTACGTACCTTTGATATTGTTATTTCTGGTGGATACTCTGTCTACCTGCAGTTTCCTCACTTTTGGAATACTGATCCTAGTGCCGGACTGGTCTGGAAGACTCTTCTCCACAGCACCTTCCTGGTGGTAGAGCGGCGCAAGGCTCCATTCCCTTGCCGCCGAAGCAGCAGGGTGAGAATGACATTAAATCCGTATGCAATGCGATCACAGAAAAACATTTTTGAACCTTACTATATGGGTTCTTAAGGATCCATCAAAACGGGGAGGAGGTAGGGCTCGATGAGGAATTTGCAGGTAGTTAGAGTATGCGTTGTTACAAAGATCATTACCAAAATGAATTAACGTTTCCTGTGATACCCCTACTTGCAAATTCCTTAACTTTTGAACAGATTCCCAAGTAATACCTTCATTATCCATTGTGGGGGCATTAATGGACGGTTAAATAAGGACATTCTGGAGTAGAGAATGAGCAAAATGGCCCGCTCTTCTTGCCTCAAAATCGAAGCAATAGTCCTTGGAGGACGTATGAAGGGTCGACCGAGTAACTGCTCTGCAAATGTCACCAACCAACTGGCTAGAGCAGAAGGGGAAGATTATGCTCTCGTGGAGGCTGCTTCAATAACCTCGTGAGATTCTTTTTAGGCCATGGCATAGCAGATCTTAGTGCACAAGATAATCCACTGGGTTAAGTTTCTTTTTTATATTGCTTTTCCTTTCCTGCTTCCTACATAGTCAATAATCTGATCATCCACCTTTTTTGGATCCAGCCTACCCAACCTCTCCTCTTCTTTGGTAGGGTGAGACGAGGATAGAGGCATGGCAGAGTTATGGACTGACTCAGACACAGAGAGGTCACCACCTTTGAGGAAAAGGCAGTTCTGGTTATAAAAACTTGTCACGGTAAAAGGATTTAGATGGAAACCTGATGCTAGCCTGCAACTCACTGACACGCCTGACGGAAGTGATCGCAAATAGAAAAAATGTCCTGAGAGTCAGGAGCCGTAAAGAGCACCGTATGCCTATTAAAAAGATAAGAAGCGGATTAAGATCCAACTATGGCACAACAGAGTGGGAGGAAACCTATTGGTCAGACCTCTTAAGGACCTTAGAACAAAGGGAGACTTGAACAAGGACGACTGATCCAAGAGGCAGGGGAAAGTCAACAAGGCTGCCAAGTAACCTCTCACCGTATCTAAGGCACAGCTTTGAGACTGTCATGCTGTCAAATGGTCAACTCTGGGGTCTGCGGACGAAGAGACAAATCCTTGCCACCTCCAGAAATTAAATGACTTGCTGGAGGAACAATGGGAAGATAAAATCTCCCCCACCTCATTATCAGAAAGGTGAAAGGCGTTCAAGTAGTCCTGCTTAATCTCCACGTATGAAGGAGTTGGCTCTGGAGCTGCAAGATGAGCACCTGCCCCTCCGTTGGGAAGAGGAGGTCCACTCTGAGAAGAACACGGAGGAGGGGGACACAGAGAGGCACTGAAGGTCCACATTCCACACACTACTCAGCCAATGGAGGGGCCACTAAACTGACTTGGGCCTGATCTGGGCTAATCTTCCTCAGAACTCTAGGAATCCAGGGTATGGAAGGAAATAGAGGAGAGGAATGTTCCATTTTAACCAAAAAGTGTTCCCTAATGTTACTTGCCTCGAATACTGGAGAACATATAACTTCAAGCAACGCAAATTGGAATAGATGGCGAAGAGATGCATCTGAGGGGCATCCCATTAATAATAGATACTCAGTACCACCTCTGGGTGGAGAAAACAATTTATCAGGAAAAGGAGACAGAATCAGGTCACTGATTCTAGTTTTCAGCGAGCTCACCAGATGACCACAGGACCAGGACCACAGTTCAGAGCCTCTTGACAGAGCAGCTGAGGCGCTACTTATGCTTGCTTCTGAGATAACTTAAATGCTTAGGAGATAATTTAAATTCTAGGCTTCTGTCCCTTCTCTTCTTTTTATATTTCTTGTGGGAGGATCTTGATTTTGACGACAACGGAGATCTGGAACAAGGCCCAGATCAACATCTATCTCTTCTGTCCTTGGCCTATAAGAGCTTGGCCTCCCCCCTGTTCTCCGATGGCCTTGGGGTGCATGCGCTGTAATGACTCGCTTGCATTCCTAAGTAGAACCCAAGCACCACAGACAGATCCTCTGCACAGTAGTGATAAACCCTGAACGTTTAGGAGGAGACATCGTTGTTCACTTTCTGTGGAAAAAAACATTGTGATGAGAAACGATCTCAAGAACCCCGATTAAAGTTTAAAAAAAAAAGAAATGGAGGTCTGAACGAAGGGTGGGGATGCTTTATGGGCTTGGCAATGTCTAAGGCACGTTGCCTGTGGCATCAAATTAAGCCAGGTGCCCCTTACACTTGGGAAGAACTATGGAGAAGAGCTTCGCATACCTACCTGGCACCTAGGGGAGTATTCAAGATGTGAGGAATCTGCAGGGAGAGGTCCCCATCAGAAGCAGACCTGTTAAAACTTGACTGAATTTAATGTGTATTCTACTATGCGGTTCTCAACCTTTTGACTGCTGTGGACCCCCCCCCCCCACTTTATCATTACTGGAATCTAGGACCGCCCCACCCTCATTGATTCACTACTGGAAGCCTGAGACCCCAGCATAAACATTGTCAATGATTTGCACAACAAAACAATACACAACAAATGCAGAAACCAGCATTCATCAAACAACTACACAAATGGTATCACATTTTACCTAATTAGCAAACAAATATAAAATAATTTTAAAAGTTAATTTTAATAGGAAGGTTGGAGCTTTTTGAAATTCCATCGAAACCACAGATCATCCAGTGCTTAATTTGTGCTTGTTGATTCCGGTGCTGAGCACCAGCACTTATTTTTGCGGGCCGGGGCTTATTCTTCTGCCTCAAGCATTTGCTGCCAGCAAAAGACACATATGGGAAAGACGGATGAAGGGAAAAACGAAAAAGCGTCACAAAGAGAGAAAGTAGAAAGCTGCAAGAGTGAGCTGAAGGGGCAGAGAGTGGCTTTATATGGATTGAAGAGGCCCGAGAGGGCTTCAGGATTACGCTGCCTCAGTATTCGGTGCTCGCACATTTAATTGCAGCAGCCGCGTGTTTAAGAGGAGGGCTTTGGGCACCGGCACCTCTTTATTTACAAATTAAGCACTGAGATCATCCATACTATATTCTGTTTGATGCACCTGCACTGCTCCCACAAAACAATCTGAGGACACTAATTTAATTTTTACCCTCCAATTTCAAATTCCTTGACATTTACATTACGTTTTAAATGTTTCAATTTACATTTAGGCACTTGATTTATATGCACTTTATTAATCTGTTAATATTACTCTTCTAAGCAGCGGTGGATCCCCTGGGAGGCTTCACAGGCCCCCAAGGGTCCGCGGAGCACAGGTTGGGAACCACTGTTCTAGTGCCTTTCTAGGCCTGCTGGGAGTACTAGAAGCATGTGTGGCGCGTGCTATACAAACTAAAAACAAAACAAAAGTCAAAATAAGCAGCTGAGCAGAACACAGTTAGTGTAATCTGGTTGATGTGAACATGTGAAGCGCTGAGTGAGTACAGAGGGTGTCTTAAAAACCAAGTACATTTCTGAGAAAGAAGGAGCCTAGGATTCAGTTTTTGTTTGGTGAAGGGAAGAGCTGGCAGGGCTGGCCATGTTTTTATGTCAGAAATGTGAACTCGCAGGAAGCCAGGTCCTGAATGGAGGCGTGGCCAGCGGAGCTCAGCAGTGCTAGGGCTCCATGACCAGAGGGGACCGGGCACATGTTGGTAAGTGCCCATCACAGGCGAATGGTTAAAGAGACGGAAGCCCAGTGGCAACAACTCATCCTTACAGGTACTAACAGGAATCCCTGTTGCTTCTCCTCCACCGCAGATGATGTAACATTCCATCACAGCAAGGTCATGCATGGATCTGTCTCTCGCGGAATAGGAATCACTCATGTCATTTTATATCCTGGCGGATTCCTAGGTGCTGTTTGCATAACCTCGGTGTTTACTACCTACAGGTTCAGAAACTGCCAAGAAGCCAAAAGGGTCAGTCAATAAATAAATGAAAATACAGGGCCTTCTGCATTTCACAGAAGCCTACTGCAGCTGGTACCATCTCCGGCCCTCACTCAGGACACATTCCAGGCTTCCTCGGACTTTAGGGATGGTCTGCAAATGTAAGTGTTATAATGTTTAGAAGTGTATCAAATAGCTAAAGGCTCCACTGATAAACTCTGCGAACAGACAGACCACGCCCCACCCAGGCTATGGACTCTGATACATGCCTGCCAGGGTGGAACATCGGCAAACACCGGCACAAATTAAGAACTGGATGCTACGTTTAGCGTTGCTACGTAACACGTTGTAACTGACTTTCTATCCAGCTGACCGGTGTGGCTGGATGGGGAGCACTATACCACCCCCATGAAGGACATCAGGAATCTTCATATTGCCCCTGTTCGCAGCACAGGTACACCAGAGGGTCCACCTGTGTTAGTGATGACGTGCCACAGACGCCTTCCATTTTGTCCACTTCATCCAAGAGCTACAAGCGAGGTGGGAAAGGGGACGGGCTAACACTTCATACACCCCCTTCCACAGGAAGGAAAGTTCACCACCTGTTCTTTGAGGGAATCACTTCCCTTATGATCAGTGTAAGTCTAATGATCAGAAGGTCATGGCCTGGGCTTCTGCCCACCCCTCTCGCTTTGTTTTTCTTTCCAGCTCAAGGAAGGCAGGTTGGCAATGAGCAAACCACAGACCTCTTCAGTGCATTCAGCCCCCACTTCCTGCATGGCATAGGGCTGCTCTGCAGTTCTGACACCTGATCGAGCTCTCAAAGCCCCACAGGTCACACGGCTCTTCAGGACTGGCAAGGTGGCACCTACAAGCATCCCTAGTCCTGGCTTCCTGCTCCTGAGAGACCCGCACATGAGGTCATACAAACCTTCAGAAATGGTGGAATTTCACCTACAATCACCCCACTTATGGCTTCACTATCCAGGGAGCCCAAGTACAACGGGTCACATAGGCTGTCAGGAGCTGTGTGGTTCCACCTAGAAGCATTCCCTACTGTTGGCTTCCTGCTGCCGGGAAACAAAGGTTTAATCAGCCATGCCCCTGTGAGTCTTTACTCTCATATAGGTGTCCCATCTTCTGTTCTTAACATCACCAGCAGTCACCACGAATAAAAGTGTACTATCACACAGGTGACTGACTAGGTGTTTTTATATTTTCCTTAGCATAGCTGGATCACATCTATTTCCAGATAATTAGAATTTCCGCACTCCCTCCTGCTCTTTCAATGGTGAGGTTGAGTCCGCCCAGGTGGCACTGTCCTACCTGGGTGGGGCTAGGTGGTCATATGATGAAACAAGACACTATATAGTGTGTGAGACCACCTTGTCCGTAAAGGAAATTCCCCTCATCACATAGCTTTAAGCAGCACTCAATACGCTACTCCTAGCATGAGACTGCAGAGCCCTAGGTAAATCTGTTACCAGCGGTTCCGTCTAACAAGTAAACCCCATACTTCTTGTGTTTGTGGTTCTGTTTTTAGGGAGACAGTATGGGGTTGCCTTCTTCCTCTCCCTGACTCTCTGTTTGTGTTTTTATTAATCAGCCATGACTGCAACCCCTTGTCAGGAGCATCAGGGTCCCTCCTACTACCCTTGGCTTCCTCCTCCTGGGAGCCCTGACACAAGCGGTCATGCAAACCTTCTGGAGTGGCGGGACACCACATAAAATCATCCCTCATCCCTACTTTTGACTTCCTGCTCCTGAAAGCCCAAGGAGAAGCAATCATGTGGTCATGCTTCTGGAAGCCCTACCACAAGGAGCCACAAGGCCCTTTCAGGCTCGGTGGGGCTCCACCTACAATTATTCCTACTCATCTCTTCATGCCTCTGGAAACCCTACCACAAGGAGCCACGAGGCCCTTTCAGGCTCGGTGGGGTTCCACCTACAATTATTCCTACTCATCTCTTCATGCCTCTGGAAGCCCTGCCACAAGGAGCCATGAGGCCCTTTCAGGAGTGGCAGGATTACCCGTTACTTACAAATGTCATATCAGCCCTTCCTATTACTCTCAGGAGGGGTAGGAACCCTTGGCTGGTGTGACCTGCAGCCACACTGACCTTGGCTTGTGTGACCTGCCCCCACCGCCGGCGCCATCTGCCTAGCAGACCCGTTGCTGAGCTCCAGTCGTTGCAGCTGGAAGTTGAGGCCCTCCTCCACCTGCAGGTTCCTGCCTGCGCCTCATCCCTGGTGGTCTAGTGGGCATCTCCAATAGCGCTGCCAGCACTTCTGTTTTGCTGCTTTTTTCACTCTCTCTTGCCTTTTTTTGGCCTTCACTCTCTCTTGCCTGTTGCCTTTGTCTGCCTTTTTTTTTTAGCCTCTTCTTGCCTTATCTGCTTGCTTTACTGTTTTTCCATGGTCTTTTTCCTACTCACTCTCCTGTTTACCGCACTCTCCCTCGCCCCCTGCTTAGCGATGTGCCTGCTTTCCCGCCCTCCCGTCTCCCCAACTGTGGCCCCGCCCACCTGCCTCCCTCTGCTACTTATGGCGGGTGCGCGGCTGGCACACCAAAGGCATGCGAGAGGCAAGCCCGTCTACGCCTGGACCACACCCAGCACCAGGAACCCTGACCCCCGGACTACCCAATCCTACAATGCCCGCATCCTACTCACTCAACACCAGAAGATCGCCCGTCTGCCACTGCGCCTCACCGGGAAACACCAAAGGACCCTTCTCCTGCGGGAATTACAACTTCACCAATCTCCAAAGTGCCGCCCCAGGAACCCACGGAGCAGGACGCAACCACCTCAACTGCATCCTCATCAACACCCGCTCCGTACACAAGCATGCCGTCGAGGTCTGGAACATCCTCGACTCGACCTCCCTGATGTCGCCTTCCTCACCGAAACATGGTTCAACCCCTCATTGGCCCTCGACCTCGTCACAGCAATCCCGGACGGATACAAGATTAAACGCAAGGACCGCACTAACTGACCCAAAGGAGGCATAGCCATCGTCTACAATGACACCCGTCGCGTCTCCACTCACTCTGAAAATTCATCGCCCACCATGGAACAACTCCACTTCTGGATCGGGACCAACCCCAACACCACACTCCGAGGGACCCTCATCTATAGACCTCCAGGACCCCACCCCCAGACCTCATCAGCACTCACACCCTCACATCCAATGACTACATCCCCCTGGGAGACATCAACTTCCACTTAGAGAACCCTAACAATAAAAATTCCACCACCCTGATCGAAAACCTCACCAACCTCGGACTCAAGCAACTCGTCACCTCATCCACTCACTCAGCTGGACACACACTGGACCACATCTTCTCCGCCAGCAATCACGTCTCTGTGAGCCACACCACTGAACTCCAATGGACCGACCACCGCTTCATTCACTTCACTTTCAGCAAACTCGCCGATCGCCACCGCGCACCCCAACTTCCCCACAGAAGCTGCAACAATGTCACCGAAGCCCAGCTCACCGCCAGCCTCCATGCAACACCCCCCCCAAAGCCATCGATGACATCAACACAGCTGCACACAACCTCCACAAATGGATCACCGACCGCACCAACACCCTCACCCCCTCAAGATGCCCCCAACAGAGGCACAGCTAAGAAAGCAAACTGGTTCACCCAGCACTCAAAGAATCAAAGCAGCTCTGCAGATGCCTCGAGAAGAAATGGTGCACAGACAAGACCCCCACAAACCACAAAGCCTTCAAAAACACTGTCAAACATCACCAACCGAACCGACCTTCTGTGTCCACGAACCGCATCAGGACCACCAAAAAACTCACCCTGCAACAATGCATCAACAACAACGCCCACAACAGCAAAGAACCTTTCACCATCATCAGAGAGTTGACCAATCCCAGCTATGCCTCCACTGACATCCCACCATTACAAGAACTCTACGACAACCTTGTCAACAATTTCCACTGCAAGATCACAGACATCTACGACAGCTTCACCACCCAGGAACCCCCACTACTCCCACCACCAGCTCGCCGACCGAAGCGTCACCACAACCCCCCTGCCCTCCTTCGCTGGAACAACATCCCGACGATGAGACCCACCACATCTTCAACAAAGCCAGCAACACCATCGCACCCAGACTGCGACACACCATCAACCGCTCGTTCGAAACCACCACCTTCCCAGAGAGTTGGAAACAAGCCGAGATTAGCCCTCTACTGAAGAACCCCTCCGCTGACCGAGCAGACCTCAAGAACTACTGTCTCATCTCTCTACTCCCCTTTCAGGCCAAAGTCATCGAGAATGCAGTCAACAAACAACTCACTGCCTTCCTGGAAACCAACAACATCCTGGACCCCTCGCAGTCAGGACTCAGGAGCAACCATAGCACCGAAACTGCCCTCCTCGCCGCCACAGACGACATCCGCACCCTACTCGACCGAGGCAAGACAGTCGCCCTCATCCTCCTAGACCTCTTTGCCGCCTTCGACACGGTCTCCCACGACACACTACATACCCGACTCAACGACACCGGCATCCGAGACTCAGCACTGGAATGGCTCTCCTCATTCCTCACCGGCAGAGCACGGAAGGTCCAACTCCGTCCCTTTCTCTCGGAAGCCACCAAGATCAGCTGCGGCGTCCCCCAAGTATCCTTGCTGAGTACCACCCCCTTCAATCTCTACATGACCCCACTGGCCGCCATTGTCAGAAGCCACGCACTCGACATCATCTCCTACGCCGAAGACACCCAACTGATCGTCTCCCTCACCAACAACCCAACCGCCGCCAAGAACAACTTCCACGAAGGAATTAAGACAGTCGCCGCCTGGAGGAAAGACAGTTGCCTCAAGCTGAACTCAGACAAAACAGAGGTCCTCATCCTTGGCTCCACACCCTCCGCCTGGAACGATTCCTGGTGGCCTGCCGCCCTCAGAAATGCTCCTACCCCCACCGACCACGCCTGCAACCTCGGCGTCATCCTAGAATCATCGCTCTCAATGGACCGACAGGTGAGCGCCGTCTCATCAGGATGTTTCCACACCCTGCGCATGCTTCGGAAGATCTACAAGTGGATCCCAACTGAAACCAGAAGGACAGTCACCCAGACCCTCGTCAGCAGCCGCCTCGACTAAGGCAACGCACTCTATGCCTGAACCACCGTCCAGACCCGGAAAAGGCTGCAACGCATCCAGAACGCCTACGCCTGACTCATCACCAACGCCACCCGTCACAGCTACACCTCCGCCCTTCTGAGAGACCTACACTGGCTGCCTATCGACAAGAGAATCACCTTCAAACTCCTGACACACGCTTACAAGGCCCTACACGACGCTGGACTAGCGTACCTCAACCACAGACTCTCCTGCTACACTGCCAGACAGCTCCACTCCGCCGACCAGGCCTTCACCAACATCCCCCGCATCCGGAAAACCGCAGCCGGAAGATCCTTCTCCCACATCACCGCCGCCAAGACCTGGAACACCCTCTCCATCCACCTGAGAAAGTCCCCCACCCTGTCACAATTCAGGAAGGACCTCAACTTTTGGCTCTTCGACTGATCCTCAGCTTCACCCCCTCCCCCAGCCCTAGCCCCTTGAGACCCTCATGGGTGAGTAGTCGCGCTTTACAAAGCCATGAATGATAGGAGTCAAACAGATCCACACTGTCAGCAAAAAGCAAGCTATAATCTCATTCGTGATTCAGATTAGATAAAAGCATGAAATTTGGCAAAAAATTTATTTATACCTACATTTTAACTTTAAGCATTGTTGGCACTGGCACATGGCAGCAAGAGCAGTCTAATGGAAAATGGCCAACAAAATATACGTTTGAGTTCTAGTTCCTAAACAAATCCATGGATTTCTCTTTTTAATTGTTCAGCAGTCAACTCTCTACAAAAACATATAACATCATGCTCCATAGGAGCAGCCGGTGAACCTCAAAATTGTGAAAATGATGATATAAGGAATTCACTGCTTTTCACTAACCCAAAAGGACCATGATTTGTGGCTCAATTATCCTCCTGTAGGTCGTGACATTTGCACAAAACAGCAGTGGTATGGTTGAGGGGCTAGATGAAATTTGTTTGCCCTTTATACCAGCAGACTCCATATATTACTGGTAACAGTGATTCTGTTTTGTAACAGGTTTAACATGACTGCAAGGAACCCGTTCACAAAGACATTTTGGAGTACGTAAAACAGTACTGCTATAGTACCCTTTATGTACCCTTACATCTAAAATTTGAATATGTATGAAATGTCCATGTGCAATTACTACAAATAGAAAGGGTTGTGCCCTATCTGCACTTTTACTAAAATGGAGTTAGAGGTCTTGGGGCTGGCTCACAAGGACATGAAAGTATGTAAAAGAGGACTCCTGGATTACCACCGCCTGTGTTCAGAAATGCTTTTCTGAATTGGATACTTCAAGACTCCACGGTGAAGAAGAGTGATTAGAACCTCTTCATGTATGAAGTGCTTGTTAACACGAAACAAACCTTAAGGGATCAAACTATGAAGAAGTTTTAACTCAGTGAAAGGTGCTAGTGTTTAGGACGTAAAAGGAAAGGTCAGCTATGGACAGGGAGATTTTTTTTGTCAGAGAATAAAAACAGAGAAACACACATGTTGCTCATTGCAGTAGCAGGGACACAGCTGAAGGGTGAGCCAGGTGCACATTGTTAAGATTTTGAATCCTGAGTAGCATAGCTGAGGAAACAACTGGGTCTCTAGATGGATTACATGGTGGCAATGGAATGAAAGCCACCCTCACTCTTCTAAAAATTAAATGCTGCATCAAGTGCATTT
This sequence comes from Pleurodeles waltl, assembly GCF_031143425.1. Taxonomy (NCBI): domain Eukaryota; kingdom Metazoa; phylum Chordata; class Amphibia; order Caudata; family Salamandridae; genus Pleurodeles; species Pleurodeles waltl. The sequence continues at coordinate 72,627,659 of NC_090442.1, read as the reverse complement.
TGCACTACAAACAGAAGGATGTGGACCATGCTACTGAGGGCAGGAGGAAGTAAAGCAAGCAAGAAGATCCTTCTGACTAATAATGCCCAGGTACCAAAACCTAAATGTGATTCGCCTTCGACAAGCCCATTTGGGAGGGGAAAAGATGCTTCTACTCATAACAAGGAGAACAGAAATGCTTCTTTTCTGGTAATGAAGATCCTGATTTGCAAAAAAACAGTCCCTTGCATCAGCTTTTAAAGTGGATACCCATCTAAGGCAATGTGCTCTGAATCTGCGAGATGAAGGAGTCATTTCCAAGCTAAGAGAGGGAGACATGTCTGCTAGGGATACTGAATACCATGCAGGGTGCATCATTCCCCTGCATCGTTAAACTAGCAGAAAACAAACTGGAGACTAAAAGAATGATTCAAAGCGTTTGATATTTAGGAGTGCATCTGCAGAACGTATAGCGCTCACTAAAATCAGTCTAGAATGTGAAATAAAGACACTTGTTTTTAAGTGGACCAACTGTACATGGCTTGGAGGACATTTATCCAGGGATAATTCCTGGAGAATAAAACAATAAATTCCAGCCAGTTCTCCTGAAATAGAGCCATAAACAAGGGGCATGGATGTAGTAATAGTTGTGTATGAAGAAGTCAGACACTATGAGGCAAACCTGTGCTCTTGAAGTTGAATTAGAAGCAGTGATCTTGGTAAAACAGCAGTGCCATTAGCCCAAGACATTCCACAACACAAGTAATCACACTTTAATGGATCATTCAAAAACTGCATCATCAGAAACAACAGAGTCTTTCTTTAAAAGCTGCTCATGTTAGGAAGGAGCCGCACGCTCATCACCTAACATCTTCTGGCTCGTGCAGGCTTATGCAGGAAGCTTAGCAGGGGTAGTACAGTGAGGATGGGTTGGAGCTCCAACAGACATTCACTTTTAGGAACAGTGGTGGAAGCCCCAAGAGGACCCTCAGTTTCAGTGTTGGAACCTCACACTCACCACACCAGAAATATTCACTTGGGTTAGAGCTGTTCATGACAGTGGTCTGCACACACACCCTTTGTCTAAACTTGAGAGGCTGTTCCATGTTCTTGAGCTCCATAACTATGCACAGCATAGTTCTGTTCACCTAAGGGGCATTAGATCCAGCCACAGAAAGCACCCGCAAGTCTTTGAAGACTTCATGGCTTCAGGTTGCTGATTTTCCAACGTGCCTCCCAATGAAGCACATGAACAAAACACTGCCCTAGTAACAGGCCCTGGAAGAGTAATATGCTTAACAGGAGGTCCTGATTCCCTACCAAGATGAACAGAGGTTGCCAAGATGGTGGGTGCGTTTGTGAGGGTAACCACAGCATCACAACACACGCAACACACGCAACGCTCTCATTGTGACGACACTTAAATCAAGCAACACAAACTTCTTGATATGGTCTTTAACCTTGGATCTTCCATAAAGGAAATGGTGAATCCAATCTCGGATACAGGGAAGATTTATTGATTGTGTAATCTGGCGAGATTATGGATGAGACTGCTGCCAGTTCCACAAAGTCAAGAAAAAGATGTGGGAAAAGCTGGAGTAAAAACATCTTCAACCACAGACTCAGAAAATGTGAACAGCCCATAAACATTGCTATCTACAGAAATCTAGGTATGCGTCAATGAAGATTAGGTATGCTACAGCTGCAGTATTAATGCTAAAAGACAGAACCACCTCCCCTAAACTGCCGCAGCTTGTGAGATTCGTCATGAGGATACAGGCAGTTTCTTTTTCTGTCATAAAAAAACAAAAATATTCATGCACCGTCACTGTGAGACCATGGCTCATTCTCGCGTAAAGTCAAGGTTGACCTACTTAACTGTCTGGAGAACAAGGATCCATCAGGAGACAATGCGATGAGGATCATGAGCCTGACCTTGATATGAAGACCCCAAACGAATCTGCCGTGGCCCATAAGATTATACCAGACGAGGCCGATACCTTCCTGGACTACTTCATGGAATTCATTGTCTTCAAACACAATCCCTGCAGTAACCCAGCATGCAACAACAGATGGTTTCTATAAAGCGGGCGGCCACAAGGATTCTGGGAAAGCTAGAACAGGCAACGGAGCTCATGGTTAGGGTGGGGATGTTCATACTCAGGTGCTGCAAGTACCACCGAGCAACTGGGACCCTGCGGCTAAAAGGAGCTGCTAGGAGAGAGCATCTTTGCGCAGAAGCAGCACTGCTCATGGTAGGAAGGGCATTTGCAGACATACTGTAGGCACTGGTGGTGTGTTTGGCTTTACCCTTTGGAAAGAGGCTACCCTATGGGCTGACTTTGGTGAGGCAAATCTTTTCATACTCCTGACATTAAAGGCGTGGCTGAAGTCTTGGAAACTGACCGATGCATCGCACTGCGAGATGTTAATGCACCGACTGAGAGTGAAATCATCCAGTTTTACATTAGGAGAGGCTGCAGTGACTCTCTGCTACTGAAAGGTTTGTCATTATTCAGTGTGACTGCTGCAGCCAAGAAAGGGGTAAATAAGCCCAGGCTTGTGCTATCTGAACAGGGAAACGATTGATGGCTTTCTACGGCATGTGCTCGGAGGCCCTACCAGGCATGGCACATCTGTGGCCAGGCCCTTCACAAATCACCATGGATCCTGAACTTAAATATCTTTGGTTGGACCAGAGGCAGGCGGGCTTCATCATCTCACCCACAGGTGCCAACTCATGAGAGCTGTTCAGGTGCCAATGTGAAAGTGGGCGTGCTTACCTGTGCAAATGTGCACAACAGGACTCACACCGCAGTGGTCTTTATGTGGTGGATGTGAGCTTCATCATTTTCATTTCACAAACATACTTTTTTTAATTTTTAGGGAAAAAATAAGTTAGTAAGTTTCTAACCTAATCAGTTACTTTACTTTATACAAATATAAAGTAAACTTTACCAAAGACAGAAAGTACAAAAAAATAAATAAACTCAATTTACATAATTAACCGGTTTCCATTATTTAAACATTTTTAGGAAATGTAATTTTCTTTGATAACTTACAGTGCGAAAATTCTCTGATATCTGAACTTAAGCTTTCATTAAACATTTCTGTAACTTTCACTTTGTAATGTAGTAATATAATAGGCTTACAGTGTGAAATATCAATTTTCAATATTAAGAATTTATCTGACACGTTATTCTTGACTTTTTTTTTTAATAGAGGATTGATTTCAGAGCAAGTTAAACATGTGAAACCCGTTGATCTCTTCAGAAGTTATGAATGAAAATCTTTTTTCAACGTTTTTCAATATGGGCGCTTGTGCTCCCTGGGCTAGTGCCTACCATGATTAAAATTACAATTTAGGAATTAACACCACTTCTGCCAAGTGTTCTATGCTTTTATCCAAACACACACATTTTGGACTATCCTCTGTACTATGAGACCAGGCCAAGCACACTGTCCGAGCCGCCTTCCATATGCGGTGATGATCACACCTTTAGTGGCTTCACCATTAAGTAGGCTGGAGCCAATTTCTAGGAAGGGTTTACCTTTTATGTCAGAATTGTGACACAGTGTGCCCTCTGCAGATCTTCAACCAAGCTTTCTTCCTCTACGAAGCAGGCCCTGGTAAAAAATGTTCCTTAGGGCCCAATCACAATTCACGGAAGCAGTCACATGGCAATGTGGTTACACAAGGCTCTGGGTGAATTGTGCCCCATCTTCAAGCTGTTGCTCCACATCTAGGGTGGGGTATTTCTTTTAGCTCTACTGACTCTCAGGCGCGAGATGAGGCGGATTTAGCAAGGCGTGAAGGTGGAATTTTGTCTCGAAACGTAAGCTTGATCTTGGAGCGCCCAATTCGTATTCTTGAATTGAAATCTTCCTGATTTTAGAGATCTTGGAGCGCCCAATACGTATTCTGGATTTGAAATATTCCTGATTTTAGAGATCTTGGAGCAGCCAATTCGTATTCTTGAATTGAAATATTCCTGATTTTAGAGATCTTGGAGCGCCCAATTCGTATTCTGGATTTGAAATCGTCCTGATTTTAGAAGACTCAAGTTGCAACACTAGAGTTCAGTCAGAGGACTTAATCTAAATCTTTTACAGGGCATTATGAGGGGACGAAAACCCACAGTTCCCTCACTCGACACAGGAGGAAGAAAGATGGGGCCCATAGAGAAGACCCATGGTAGTAATCAGCCCAATTCCTGGAGAGTAGCCGGAAAGAGACCAAAGAATCCAGGAATGTTCTACTGGGTGGAGCTACAGCCATGAGTGAAAACCTGGAAGAAGGAGCGGGGGGACCAGTTAGAGGCGGGGTGGGGGACCCAGTGGGACTCCTGCCTCTGAGTTGGCAATGGCCACCGCCGAATGTAGGCGGAACACTGCCAGCACGTGGGAGTAACGCGGAGCAGCACATTTTGGGGAGCTAACAATAACAGAACTTACACCTTCAAGTGCTGAAGCCTTCATCCCCGAGCAAGAGGCACGTTACAAATAATGAAGGACCTCTGGAGAGGACTAACCGGGGAGATGAACCCACTTGTTACCTAACAAACTCTCTGCTCAATAAGGGACAAAACCACCCCGAGGCGCCCAAAGCCTCAGGAGGGAACCGCAGACTGAAGTAGCCAATGCTAATGGGAACAGCACGCCCAATGCGGCGGACGTGTAGAGAACAAGCAAAACCTAAGGCAGAGACTACAGCTCAGAAACGAAAGACGAGTGAAGTGATCAACTCTCACAGGATCCCTGTGTTCATGTAATCAGTGCCCAGAGGGGGTACACGGGGGACTAGGAGTACACGGGAGACTAGGAGCACACGGGAGCCTGGGAGCACACGGGAGCCTGGGAGCACACGGGAGACTAGGAGTACACGGGAGACTAGGAGTACACGGGAGACTGGGAGTACACGGGAGACTGGGAGTACACGGGAGACTGGGAGTACACGGGAGACTGGGAGTACACGGGAGACTGGGAGCACAAGGGAGACTAGGAGCACAAGGGAGTCTAGGAGCACAAGGGAGTCTAGGAGCACAAGGGAGTCTAGGAGTACAAGGGAGGCTAGGAGCACACGGGGGACTAGGAGCACACGGGGGACTAGGAGTACACGGGGGACTAGGAGTACACGGGGGACTAGGAGTACACGGGAGCCTGGGAGCACACGGGAGACTAGGAGCACACGGGAGACTAGGAGTACACGGGAGACTAGGAGTACACGGGAGACTAGGAGTACACAGGGGACTAGGAGTACACATGGAGACTAGGAGTACACAGGGGACTAGGAGTACACAGGGAGACTAGGAGTACACGGGGGACTAGGAGTACACGGGAGCCTGGGAGCACAAGGGAGCCTGGGAGCCTAGAAGCACAAGGGAGCCTGGGAGCCTAGAAGCACAAGGGAGCCTAGAAGCACAAGGGAGCCTGGGAGCCTAGAAGCACAAGGGAGCCTGGGAGCCTAGAAGCACAAGGGAGCCTGGGAGCCTAGAAGCACAAGGGAGCCTGGGAGCCTAGAAGCACAAGGGAGCCTGGGGGGTACAAGGGAGGCTAGGAGTACAGGAGTACACGGGAGACTAGGAGTACACGGGAGTCTAGGAGTACACGGGAGTCTAGGAGTACAAGGGAGACTAGGAGCACAAGGGAGACTAGGAGCACACGGGAGACTAGGAGCACACGGGAGACTAGGAGCACACGGGAGACTAGGAGCACACGGGAGACTAGGAGTAAACGGAGGCTAGGAGTACAAGGGGGACTAGGAGTACAAGGGGGACTAGGAGTACACGGGAGACTAGGAGCACACAGGAGACTAGGAGCACACAGGAGCCTGGGAGCCTAGGAGCACACAGGAGCCTGGGGGGTACAAGGGAGCCGGGGGGTACAAGGGAGCCGGGGGGGTACAAGGGAGCCTAGGAGTACACAGGAGCCTAGGAGTGCACAGGAGCCTAGGAGCGCACAGGAGCCTAGGAGCGCACGGGAGCCTGGGAGCCTAGGAGCACAAGGGAGCCTGGGGGGTACAAGGGAGCCTGGGGGGTACAAGGGAGTACAGGAGTACAAAGGAGGCCAGGAGTACAGGAGTACACAGGAGACTAGGAGTACACGGGAGACTAGGAGTACAAGGGAGACTAGGAGTACACGGGGGACTAGGAGTACACGGGAGTCCAAGAGTACACGGGAGTCCAAGAGTACACGGGAGACTAGGAGTCAAGGGAGGCTAGAAGTACACAGGAGACGAGGAGTCAAGGGAGGCTAGGAGTCACGGGAGACTAGGAGTACAAGGGAGACTAGGAGTACACGGGAGCCTAGGAGTACACGGGAGCCTAGGAGTACACAGGAGTCCAAGAGTACAAGGGAGTCCAAGAGTACACGAGAGTCCAAGAGTACACGGGAGTCCAAGAGTACACGGGAGTCCAAGAGTACACGGGAGTCCAAGAGTACACGGGAGTCCAAGAGTACACGGGAGTCCAAGAGTACACGGGAGTCCAAGAGTACACGGGAGACTAGGAGTCAAGGGAGACTAGAAGTACACAGGAGACGAGGAGTCAAGGGAGGCTAGGAGTACACAGGAGTCTAGGAGTACAAGGGAGACTAGGAGTACAAGGGAGACTAGGAGTACACAGGAGCCTAGGAGTACAAGGGAGACTAGGAGTACAAGGGAGACTAGGAGTACACGGGAGTCCAAGAGTACACGGGAGTCCAAGAGTACACGGGAGTCTAGGAGTACACGGGAGTCTAGGAGTACACGGGAGTCTAGGAGTACACGGGAGACGAGGAGTCAAGGGAGGCTAGGAGTACACGGGAGACTAGGAGTACAAGGGAGACTAGGAGTACAAGGGAGCCTAGGAGTACACGGGAGCCTAGGAGTACAAGGGAGCCTAGGAGTACAAGGGAGACTAGGAGTACAAGGGAGACTAGGAGTACAAGGGAGACTAGGAGTACATGGAAGGCTATAAGTACACAGGAGCCTAGGAGTACACAGGAGATTAGGAGTACAAGGGAGTCTAGGAGTACAAGGGAGTCTAGGAGTACAAGGGAGTCTAGGAGTACACAGGAGATAGGAGCACAAGGGAGCCTAGGAGTACACAGGAGACTAGGAGTTCAAGGGAGCGTAGGAGTACAAGGGAATCTAGGAGTACACGGGAGGCTAGGAGTACACGGAAGACTAGGAGAACACGGGAGGCTAGGAGAACACGGGAGGCTAGGAGAACACGGGAGGCTAGGAGTACACGGGAGGCTAGGAGTACACGGGAGGCTAGGAGTACACGGGAGGCTAGGAGTACACGGGAGACTAGGAGTACACGGGAGACTAGGAGTACACGGGAGACTAGGAGTACACGGGAGACTAGGAGTACACGGGAGTCTAGGGGTACACGGGAGTCTAGGGGTACACGGGAGTCTAGGAGAAAAAGGGAGCCTAGGAGTACACAGGAGACTAGGAGTACACAGGAGACTAGGAGTTCAAGGGAGCCTAGGAGTTCAAGGGAGCCTAGGAATACAGGGGTGCCTAGGAATACAGGGGAGTCAAGGAGAACACAGGAGCCTAGGAGTAAAAGGGAGCCTAGGAGTACAAGGGAGTCTTGGAGTACAAGGGAGTCTAGGAGTACAAGGGAGTCTAGGAGTACAAGGGAGTCTAGGAGTACACAGGAGATAGGAGCACAAGGGAGCCTAGGAGTACACAGGAGACTAGGAGTTCAAGGGAGCGTAGGAGTACAAGGGAATCTAGGAGTACACGGGAGGCTAGGAGTACACGGGAGGCTAGGAGTACACGGGAGGCTAGGAGAACACGGGAGGCTAGGAGAACACGGGAGGCTAGGAGAACACGGGAGGCTAGGAGTACACGGGAGACTAGGAGTACAAGGGAGACTAGGAGTACAAGGGAGACTAGGAGTACAAGGGAGACTAGGAGTACACGGGAGACTAGGAGTACACGGGAGACTAGGAGTACACGGGAGACTAGGAGTACACGGGAGACTAGGAGTACACGGGAGTCCAAGAGTACACGGGAGTCCAAGAGTACACGGGAGTCCAAGAATACGGGAGTCTAGGAGTACACGGGAGTCTAGGAGTACACGGGAGTCTAGGAGTACACAGGAGTCTAGGAGTACACGGGAGACTAGGAGTCAAGGGAGGCTAGAAGTACACAGGAGACGAGGAGTCAAGGGAGGCTAGGAGTACACGGGAGTCTAGGAGTACACGGGAGACTAGGAGTACAAGGGAGCCTAGGAGTACACGGGAGCCTAGGAGTACACGGGAGCCTAGGAGTACACGGGAGCCTAGGAGTACAAGGGAGCCTAGGAGTACAAGGGAGCCTAGGAGTACAAGGGAGACTAGGAGTACAAGGGAGACTAGGAGTACAAGGGAGACTAGGAGTACAAGGGAGACTAGGAGTACACGAGAGTCCAAGAGTACACGAGAGTCCAAGAGTACACGAGAGTCCAAGAGTACACGGGAGTCCAAGAGTACACGGGAGTCCAAGAGTACACGGGAGTCCAAGAGTACACGGGAGACTAGGAGTACACAGGAGTCTAGGAGCACACGGGAGACTAGGAGTACAAGGGAGACTAGGAGTACACGGGAGCCTAGGAGTACACGGGAGCCTAGGAGTACACGGGAGCCTAGGAGTACAAGGGAGACTAGGAGTACAAGGGAGACTAGGAGTACACGGGAGTCCAAGAGTACACGGGAGTCCAAGAGTACACAGGAGTCTAGGAGTACACGGGAGGCTAGAAGTACACAGGAGACGAGGAGTCAAGGGAGGCTAGGAGTACACAGGAGTCTAGGAGTACACGGGAGTCTAGGAGTACACGGGAGTCTAGGAGTACAAGGGAGACTAGGAGTACAAGGGAGCCTAGGAGTACACGGGAGCCTAGGAGTACAAGGGAGACTAGGAGTACAAGGGAGACTAGGAGTACATGGGAGGCTATAAGTACACGGGAGCCTAGGAGTACACAGGAGATTAGGAGTACAAGGGAGTCTAGGAGTACAAGGGAGTCCAGGAGTACAAGGGAGTCTAGGAGTACACAGGAGATAGGAGCACAAGGGAGCCTAGGAGTACACAGGAGACTAGGAGTTCAAGGGAGCGTAGGAGTACAAGGGAATCTAGGAGTACACGGGAGGCTAGGAGTACACGGAAGACTAGGAGAACACGGGAGGCTAGGAGAACACGGGAGGCTAGGAGTACACGGGAGGCTAGGAGTACACAGGAGGCTAGGAGTACACAGGAGACTAGGAGTACACAGGAGACTAGGAGTACAAGGGAGACTAGGAGTACACGGGAGTCCAAGAGTACACGGGAGTCCAAGAGTACACGGGAGTCCAAGAGTACACGGGAGTCCAAGAGTACACGGGAGTCCAGGAGTACACGGGAGTCCAGGAGTACACGGGAGTCCAGGAGTACACGGGAGTCTAGGAGTACACGGGAGTCTAGGAGTACACGGGAGACTAGGAGTCAAGGGAGGCTAGAAGTACACAGGAGACGAGGAGTCAAGGGAGGCTAGGAGTACACGGGAGTCTAGGAGTACACGGGAGACTAGGAGTACAAGGGAGACTAGGAGTACAAGGGAGCCTAGGAGTACACAGGAGCCTAGGAGTACACAGGAGCCTAGGAGTACACAGGAGCCTAGGAGTACAAGGGAGACTAGGAGTACAAGGGAGACTAGGAGTACACAGGAGTCCAAGAGTACACGGGAGACTAGGAGTCAAGGGAGGCTAGAAGTACACAGGAGACGAGGAGTCAAGGGAGGCTAGGAGTACACGGGAGTCTAGGAGTACACAGGAGACTAGGAGTACACGGGAGCCTAGGAGTACACGGGAGCCTAGGAGTACACAGGAGACTAGGAGTACACAGGAGACTAGGAGTACACAGGAGACTAGGAGTACAAGGGAGACTAGGAGTACAAGGGAGACTAGGAGTCAAGGGAGACTAGGAGCCTAGGAGTACAAGGGAGCCTAGGAGTACAAGGGAGCCTAGGAGTACACGGGAGCCTAGGAGTACACAGGAGACTAGGAGTACAAGGGAGCCTAGGAGTACAAGGGAGCCTAGGAGTACAAGGGAGTCTAGGAGTACAAGGGAGTCTAGGAGTACACAGGAGATAGGAGCACAAGGGAGCCTAGGAGTACACGGGAGGCTAGGAGTACACGGGAGGCTAGGAGAACACGGGAGGCTAGGAGAACACGGGAGGCTACGAGTACAAGGGAGGCTATGAGTACACGGGAGACTAGGAGAACACGGGAGGCTAGGAGAACACGGGAGGCTAGGAGAACACGGGAGACTAGGAGAACACGGGAGGCTCGTGAGGCTAGGAGAACACGGGAGGCTAGGAGAACACGGGAGGCTAGGAGAACACGGGAGGCTAGGAGAACACGGGAGGCTAGGAGAACACGGGAGGCTACGAGTACACGGGAGGCTACGAGTACACGGGAGGCTACGAGTACACGGGAGGCTAGGAGAACAAGGGAGGCTAGGAGTACATGGGAGGCTACGAGTACACGGGAGGCTACGAGTACACGGGAGGCTAGGAGAACAAGGGAGACTAGGAGTACACGGCAGACTAGGAGTACACGGGAGTCCAAGAGTACACGGGAGTCCAAGAGTACACGGGAGTCCAAGAGTACACGGGAGTCCAAGAGTACACGGGAGTCCAAGAGTACACGGGAGTCCAAGAGTACACGGGAGTCCAAGAGTACACGGGAGTCCAAGAGTACACGGGAGACTAGGAGTCAAGGGAGACTAGGAGTACACAGGAGACGAGGAGTCAAGGGAGGCTAGGAGTATTCGGGAGTCTAGGAGTACACGGGAGACTAGGAGAACACGGGAGACTAGGAGAACACGGGAGACTAGGAGAACACGGGAGGCTAGGAGAACACGGGAGGCTAGGAGTACACGGGAGGCTAGGAGTACACGGGAGAATAGGAGTACACGGGAGAATAGGAGTACACGGGAGTCCAAGAGTACACGGGAGACCAAGAGTACACAGGAGTCTAGGAGTACATGGGAGACTAGGAGTCAAGGGAGACTAGGAGTCACGGGAGACTAGGAGTCACGGGAGGCTAGAAGTACACAGGAGACGAGGAGTCAAGGGAGGCTAGGAGTACACGGGAGTCTAGGAGTACACGGGAGACTAGGAGTACACGGGAGACTAGGAGTACACGGGAGCCTAGGAGTACAAGGGAGCCTAGGAGTACAAGGGAGTCTAGGAGTACACGGGAGCCTAGGAGTACACGGGAGACTAGGAGTACAAGGGAGACTAGGAGTACATGGGAGGCTATGAGTACACGGGAGGCTATGAGTACACGGGAGCCTAGGAGTACACAGGAGATTAGGAGTACAAGGGAGTCTAGGAGTACAAGGGAGTCTAGGAGTACAAGGGAGTCTAGGAGTACACAGGAGATAGGAGCACAAGGGAGCCTAGGAGTACACAGGAGACTAGGAGTTCAAGGGAGCGTAGGAGTACAAGGGAATCTAGGAGTACACGGGAGACTAGGAGTACACGGGAGACTAGGAGAACACGGGAGACTAGGAGAACACGGGAGGCTAGGAGAACACGGGAGGCTAGGAGAACACGGGAGGCTAGGAGAACACGGGAGGCTAGGAGAACACGGGAGGCTACGAGTACAAGGGAGGCTAGGAGAACACGGGAGGCTAGGAGAACACGGGAGGCTAGGAGAACAAGGGAGGCTACGAGTAGACGGGAGCCTAGGAGTACACGGGAGCCTAGGAGTACACAGGAGTACACGGGAGCCCGGGAGTTCAAGGGAAGCCGATGAGTACACGGGAGACTAGAAGAACAAGGGAGACTAGAAGAACACGGGAGGCTAGGAGTACACGGGAGGCTAGGAGTACACGGGAGGCTAGGAGTACACAGCAGCCTAGGGGTACAAGGGAGACTAGGGGTACAAGGGAGACTAGGGGTACAAGGGAGTCTAGGGGTACAAGGGAGTCTAGGGGTACACGGGAGTCTAGGGGTACACGGGAGTCTAGGGGTACACGGGAGTCTAGGGGTACACGGGAGTCTAGGAGAAAAAGGGAGCCTAGGAGTACACAGGAGACTAGGAGTACACAGGAGACTAGGAGTTCAAGGGAGCCTAGGAGTTCAAGGGAGCCTAGGAATACAGGGGTGCCTAGGAATACAGGGGAGTCAAGGAGAACACAGGAGCCTAGGAGTAAAAGGGAGCCTAGGAGTACAAGGGAGTCTTGGAGTACAAGGGAGTCTAGGAGTACAAGGGAGTCTAGGAGTACACAGGAGACTAGGAGTACACAGGAGACTAGGAGTACACAGGAGACTAGGAGTTCAAGGGAGCCTAGGAGTACAAGGGAGCCTAGGAGTACAAGGGAGCCTAGGAGTACACAGGAGACTTGGACTTCAAGGGAGCCTAGGAGTACAAGGGAGCCTAGGAGTACATGGGAGTCCAGGAGAACACAGGAGACTAGGATTTCAAGGGAGCCTAGGGGTACACAGGAGACTAGGAGTACAAGGGAGACTAGGAGTACAAGGGAGACTAGGAGTACAAGGGAGACTAGGAGAACAAGGGAGTCTAGGAGTATAAGGGAGTCCAGGAGTCAAGGGAGCCTAGGGGTACACAGGAGACTAGGAGTACAAGGGAGACTAGGAGTACAAGGGAGACTAGGAGTACAAGGGAGACTAGGAGAACAAGGGAGACTAGGAGAACAAGCGAGACTAGGAGTACAAGGGAGACTAGGAGTACAAGGGAGTCTAGGAGTACAAGGGAGTCTAGGAGTACAAGGGAGTCCAGGAGTCTACAGGAGCCTAGGGGTAAAAGGGAGCCTCGGAGTACACGGGAGCCTCGGAGTACACAGGAGCCTCGGAGTACACGGGAGCCTCGGAGTACACGGGAGACTCGGAGTACACGGGAGCCTCGGAGTACACGGGAGCCTCGGAGTACACGGGAGACTCGGAGTACACGGGGGCCTAGGAGTGCATGGGGGCCTAGGAGTGCATGGGGGCCTAGGAGCTCAAGGGAGCCTAGGAGGTTCAAGGGAGCCTAGGAATACAGGGGGGCCTAGGAATACAGGGGGGCCTAGAAATACAGGTGAGTTAAGGAGTACAAGGGAGCCTAGGAGTACAAGGGAGCCTAGGAGTACAAAGGAGTCTAGGAGTACAAGGGAGTCTAGGAGTACAAGGGAGACTAGGAGTACAAGGGAGCCCGGGAGTACAAGGGAGCCCGGGAGTACAAGGGAGCCCGGGAGTACAAGGGAGCCCGGGAGTACAAGGGAGCCCGGGAGTACAAGGGAGCCCAGGAGTACAAGGGAGCCCAGGAGTACACGGGAGCCCAGGAGTACACGGGAGCCCAGGAGTACACGGGAGCCCAGGAGTACACGGGAGGCTAGGAGTACACGGGAGGCTAGGAGTACACGGGAGGCTAGGAGTACACGGGAGGCTAGGAGTACACGGGAGACTAGCAGTACACGGGAGACTAGGAGTACACGGGGGCCTAGGAGTACACAGGAGCCTAGGAGTACACAGGAGCCTAGGAGTACACAGGAGCCTAGGAGTAGACAGGAGCCTTGGAGTTCAAGGGAGCTTAGGAGTTGAAGGGAGCTTAGGAGTTGAAGGGAGCCTAGGAGTTGAAGGGAATCTAGTAGTACACGGGAGCCTAGGAGAAAAAGGGAGACTAGGAGAAAAAGGGAGCCAAGGAGTACACAGGAGACTAGGAGTACACAGGAGACTAGCAGTTCGAGGGAGCCTAGGAGTTCAAGGGAGCCTAGTAGTACACAGGAGCCTAGGAGAGAAAGGGAGCCTAGAAGTACAAGGGAGCCTAGGAGTACAAGGGAGCCTAGGAGTACAAGGGAGTCTAGGAGTACAGGGGAGTCTAGGAGTACAGGGGAGTCTAGGAGTACAGGGGAGTCTAGGTCTACACAGGAGACTAGGAGTACACAGGAGACTAGGAGTACACAGGAGACTTGGAGTTCAAGGGAGCCTGGGAGTACAAGGGAGCCTAGGAGTACAAGGGAGCCTAGGAATACAGGGGAGTCAAGGAGAACACAGGAGACTAGGAGTTCAAGGGAGACTAGGAGCTCAAGGGAGCCTAGCTCCTAGGGAGCCTAGGAGGTTCAAGGGAGCCTAGGAATACAGGGGGGCCTAGGAATAAAGGTGAGTTAAGGAGTACAAGGGAGCCTAGGAGTACAAAGGAGCCTAGGAGTACAAAGGAGTCTAGGAGTACAAGGGAGTCTAGGAGTACACGGGAGACTAGGAGTACACGGGAGACTAGGAGTACACGGGAGCCTAGGAGTACAAGGGAGCCTAGGAGAACAAGGGAGCCTAGGAGAACAAGGGAGCCTAGGAGTACACGGGAGCCTAGGAGTACACGGGAGCCTAGGAGTACACAGGAGCCTAGGAGTACACAGGAGCCTAGGAGTACACAGGAGCCTAGGAGTACACAGGAGATTAGGAGTACACAGGAGATTAGGAGTGCACAGGAGACTAGGAGTACACAGGAGACTAGGAGTACACAGGAGACTTGGAGTTCAAGGGAGCCTAGGAGCTCAAGGAAGCCTAGGAGGTTCAAGGGAGCCTAGGAATACAGGGGGGCCTAGGAATACAGGGGGGCCTAGGAATACAGGGGGGCCTAGGAATACAGGGGGGCCTAGGAATACAGGTGAGTTAAGGAGTACAAGGGAGCCTAGGAGTACAAGGGAGTCTACGAGTACACGGGAGTCTAGGAGTACACGGGAGACTAGGAGAACACGGGAGCCTAGGAGAACAAGGGAGCCTAGGAGTACACGGGAGCCTAGGAGTACACGGGAGCCTAGGAGTACACGGGAGGTACACGGGAGCCTAGGAGTACACGGGAGCCTAGGAGTACACGGGAGACTAGGAGTACACGGGAGACTAGGAGTACACGGGAGACTAGGAGTACACGGGAGACTAGGAGTACACGGGAGGCTAGGAGTACACGGGAGACTAGCAGTACACGGGAGACTAGCAGTACACGGGAGACTAGCAGTACACGGGAGACTAGCAGTACACGGGAGAATAGCAGTACACGGGAGACTAGCAGTACACGGGAGCCTAGGAGTACACAAGAGCCTAGGAGTACACAAGAGCCTAGGAGTACACAAGAGCCTAGGAGTACACAAGAGCCTAGGAGTACACAAGAGCCTAGGAGTACACAAGAGCCTAGGAGTACACAGGAGATTAGGAGTACACAGGAGATTAGGAGTGCACAGGAGACTAGGAGTACACAGGAGACTAGGAGTACACAGGAGACTAGGAGTACACAGGAGCCTAGGAGTTCAAGGGAGCTTAGGAGTTGAAGGAAGCCTAGGAGTTGAAGGGAATCTAGTAGTATACGGGAGCCTAGGAGAAAAAGGGAGACTAGGAGAAAAAGGGAGCCTAGGAGTACACAGGAGACAGGAGTACACAGGAGACTAGGAGTACACAGGAGACTAGGAGTTCAAGGGAGCCTAGTAGTACACAGGAGCCTAGGAGAGAAAGGGAGCCTAGAAGTAAAAGGGAGCCTAGGAGTACAAGGGAGCCTTGGAGTACAAGGGAGTCTAGGAGTACAAGGGAGTCTAGGAGTACAAGGGAGTCTAGGAGTACAAGGGAGTCTAGGAGTACAAGGGAGTCTAGGAGTACAAGGGAGACTAGGAGTACACAGGAGACTAGGAGAACACAGGAGACTAGGAGAACACAGGAGACTAGGAGAACACGGGAGCCTAGGAGTACAAGGGAGCCTAGGAGTACAAGGGAGCCTAGGAGTACAAGGGAGCCTAGGAGAACACGGGAGACTAGGAGAACACGGGAGACTAGGAGAACACGGGAGCCTAGGAGAACACTGGAGCCTAGGAGAACACTGGAGCCTAGGAGTACATGGGAGGCTAGGAGTACACGGGAGGCTAGGAGTACACGGGAGGCTAGGAGTACACGGGAGGCTAGGAGTACACGGGAGACTAGCAGTACACGGGAGACTAGGAGTACACGGGAGACTAGGAGTACACGGGAGACTAGGAGTACACGGGAGACTAGGAGTACACGGGGGCCTAGGAGTACACGGGAGCCTAGGAGTACACAGGAGCCTAGGAGTACACAAGAGCCTAGGAGTACACAAGAGCCTAGGAGTACACAAGAGCCTAGGAGTACACAGGAGATTAGGAGTACACAGGAGATTAGGAGTGCACAGGAGATTAGGAGTGCACAGGAGCCTAGGAGTACACAGGAGCCTAGGAGTACACAGGAGCCTAGGAGTTCAAGGGAGCTTAGGAGTTGAAGGGAGCCTAGGAGTTGAAGGGAATCTAGTAGTACACGGGAGCCTAGGAGAAAAAGGGAGACTAGGAGAAAAAGGGAGCCTAGGAGTACACAGGAGACAGGAGTACACAGAAGACTAGGAGAGAAAGGGAGCCTAGAAGTAAAAGGGAGCCTAGGAGTACAAGGGAGCCTTGGAGTACAAGGGAGTCTAGGAGTACAAGGGAGTCTAGGAGTACAAGGGAGCCTAGGAGTACAAGGGAGCCTAGGAGTACAAGGGAGCCTAGAAGTACAAGGGAGCCTAGGAGTACACAGGAGACTAGGAGTACACAGGAGACTAGGAGTACACAGGAGACTTGGAGTACACAGGAGACTAGGAGTACACAGGAGACTAGGAGTACACAGGAGACTAGGAGTACACGGGAGCCTGGGAGTACACGGGAGCCTGGGAGTACACGGGAGCCTGGGAGTACAAGGGAGCCTGGGAGTACAAGGGAGCCTGGGAGTACAAGGGAGCCTAGGAGTACAAGGGAGCCTAGGAGTACAAGGGAGCCTAGGATTACAGGGGAGTCAAGGAGAACACAGGAGAATAGGAGTTCAAGGGAGCCTAGGAGTTCAAGGGAGCCTAGGAATACAGGGGAGTCAAGGAGAACACAGGAGCCTAGGAGTTCAAGGGAGCCTAGGAGTTCAAGGGAGCCTAGGAGTTCAAGGGAGCCTAGGAGTTCAAGGGAGCCTAGGAGTTCAAGGGAGCCTAGGAATACAGGGGAGTCAAGGAGAACACGGGAGCCTAGGAGTACAAGGGAGACAAGGAGTACACGGGAGACTAGGAGTACACAGGAGACTAGGAGTACACGGGGGCTTAGGAGTACACGGGAGCCTAGGAGTACACAGGAGATTAGGGGTTCAAGGGAGCCTAGGAGTTCAGGGGAGTCAAGGAAAACACAGGAGCTTAGGAGTACAAGGGAGCCTAGGAGTACAAGGGAATCTAGGAGTACACATGAGACTACACGGGAGCCTAGGAGTACAAGGAAGCCTAGGAGTACAAGGGAGACTAGGAATACAAGGGAGACTAGGAGTACAAGGGAGACTAGGAGTACAAGGGAGACTAGGAGCTCAAGGGTTCCTAGGAGTACACAGGAGACTAGAAGTACACGAGAGACTAGAGGAACAAGGGAGCCTAGGAGTACACAGGAGACTAGGAGTACAAGGGAGCCTAGGAGAACAAGGGAGCCTACGAGTACACAGGAGCCTAGGAGTACACAGGAGCCTAGGAGTAAAAGAGAGCCTATAGGAGTACAAGGGAGCCTAGAGGAGTACAAGGGAGACTAGGAGCACAAGGGAGACTAGGAGCACAAGGGAGTCTAGGAGTACACGGGAGACTAGGAGTACACGGGAGACTAGGAGTACAAGGGAGACTAGGAGTACAAGGGAGTCCAGGAGTACACAGGAGACTAGGGGTAAAAGGGAGCCTAGGGGTAAAAGGGAGCCTAGGAGTACACAGGAGCCTAGGAGTACACAGGACACTCGGAGTACAAGGGAGCCTTAGGGGTACAAGGGAGGCTTAGGAGTACACGGGGGCCTAGGAGTACAAGGGAGACTAGGAGTACACGGGAGCCTAGGAGTACACGGGAGCCTAGGAGTACACGGGAGCCTAGGAGTTCAAGGGTTCCTAGGAGTACACGGGAGACTAGGAGTACACGGGAGACTAGGAGTACACGGGAGACTAGAGGAACAAGGGAGCCTAGAAGTACACAGGAGACTAGGAGTACAAGGGAGCCTAGGAGTACAAGGGAGCCTAGGAGAACAAGGGAGCCTAGAGGAGTACAAGGGAGCCTAGAGGAGTACAAGGGAGCCTAGAAGGGTACAAGGGAGCCTAGAGGAGTACAAGGGAGCCTAGAAGGGTACAAGGGAGCCTAGAAGGGTACAAGGGAGCCTAGAGGAGTACAAGGGAGCCTAGAGGAGCACAAGGGAGATTAGGAGTACAAGGGAGTCTAGGAGTACAAGGGAGTCTAGGAGTACAAGGGAGTCTAGGAGTACAAGGGAGACTAGGAGTACAAGGGAGTCCAGGAGTACACAGGAGCCTAGGGGTAAAAGGGAGCCTAGGGGTAAAAGGGAGCCTAGGGGTAAAAGGGAGCCTAGGGGTACACGGGAGCCTAGAAGTAGACAGGACACTCGGAGTACACGGGAGCCTTAGGAGTACAAGGGAGGCTTAGGAGTACACGGGGGCCTAGGAGTACACGGGCCCAGGACCTCAAGGGAGCCTAGGAGCTCAAAGGAGCCTAGGAGCTCAAGGGAGCCTAGGAATACAGGGGGGCCTAGGAATACAGGGGAGTGAAGGAGAACACAGGAGCCTAAGAGTACAAGGGAGCCTAAGAGTACAAGGGAGCCTAGGAGTACACAGGGGCCTAGGAGTACACAGGGGCCTAGGAGTACACGGGGGCCTAGGAGCTCAAGGGGGCCTAGGAGCTCAAGGGAGCCTAGGAGCTCAAGGGGGCCTAGGAATACAGGGGGGCCTAGGATTACAGGGGGGCCAAGGAGAACACAGGAGCCTAGGAGTACAAGGGAGCCTAAGAGTACAAGGGAGCCTAAGAGTACAAGGGAGCCTAAGAGTACAAGGGAGCCTAAGAGTACAAGGGAGCCTAAGAGTACAAGGGAGCCTAAGAGTACAAGGGAGACTAGAAGTACGCAGGAGACTAGGAGTACGCAGGAGACTAGGAGTACAAGAGAGCCTAGGAGTACACGGGAGATTAGGAGTGCAAGGGAGATTAGAAGTACACAGGAGACTAGGAGTTGAAGGGAGCCTAGCAGTTGAAGGGAGCCTAGGAGTCCAAGGGAGCCTAGGAGTCCAAGGGAGCCTAGGAGTCCAAGGGAGCCTAGGAGTACAAGGGAGCCTAGGAGTACAAGGGAGCCTAGGAGTACAAGGGAGCCTAGGAGTACAAGGGAGCCTAGGAGTACAAGGGAGTCTAGGAGTACACAGGAGTCTAGGAGTACACGGGAGTCTAGGAGTACACGAGTACATGGGAGACTAGGAGTACACAGGAGACTAGGAGTACACAGGAGACTAGGAGTTGAAGGGAGGCCAGGAGTACAAGGGAGTCTAGGAGTACACTGGAGCCTAGGAGTACAAGGGAGACTAGGAGCACAAGGGAGTCTAGGAGTACACGGGAGACTAGGAGTACACGGGAGACTAGGAGTACAAGGGAGACTAGGAGTACAAGGGAGTCCAGGAGTACACAGGAGACTAGGGGTAAAAGGGAGCCTAGGGGTAAAAGGGAGCCTAGGAGTACACGGGAGCCTAGGAGTACACAGGACACTCGGAGTACAAGGGAGCCTTAGGGGTACAAGGGAGGCTTAGGAGTACACGGGGGCCTAGGAGTACAAGGGAGACTAGGAGTACACGGGAGCCTAGGAGTACACGGGAGCCTAGGAGTACACGGGAGCCTAGGAGTTCAAGGGTTCCTAGGAGTACACGGGAGACTAGGAGTACACGGGAGACTAGGAGTACACGGGAGACTAGAGGAACAAGGGAGCCTAGAAGTACACAGGAGACTAGGAGTACAAGGGAGCCTAGGAGTACAAGGGAGCCTAGGAGAACAAGGGAGCCTAGAGGAGTACAAGGGAGCCTAGAGGAGTACAAGGGAGCCTAGAAGGGTACAAGGGAGCCTAGAGGAGTACAAGGGAGCCTAGAAGGGTACAAGGGAGCCTAGAAGGGTACAAGGGAGCCTAGAAGGGTACAAGGGAGCCTAGAGGAGTACAAGGGAGCCTAGAGGAGCACAAGGGAGATTAGGAGTACAAGGGAGTCTAGGAGTACAAGGGAGTCTAGGAGTACAAGGGAGACTAGGAGTACAAGGGAGACTAGGAGTACAAGGGAGACTAGGAGTACAAGGGAGTCCAGGAGTACACAGGAGCCTAGGGGTAAAAGGGAGCCTAGGGGTAAAAGGGAGCCTAGGGGTAAAAGGGAGCCTAGGGGTACACGGGAGCCTAGAAGTAGACAGGACACTCGGAGTACAAGGGAGGCTTAGGAGTACACGGGGGCCTAGGAGTACACGGGCCCAGGACCTCAAGGGAGCCTAGGAGCTCAAAGGAGCCTAGGAGCTCAAGGGAGCCTAGGAATACAGGGGGGCCTAGGAATACAGGGGAGTGAAGGAGAACACAGGAGCCTAAGAGTACAAGGGAGCCTAAGAGTACAAGGGAGCCTAGGAGTACACAGGGGCCTAGGAGTACACGGGGGCCTAGGAGTACACGGGGGCCTAGGAGTACACGGGGGCCTAGGAGTACACGGGGGCCTAGGAGCTCAAGGGGGCCTAGGAGCTCAAGGGAGCCTAGGAGCTCAAGGGGGCCTAGGAATACAGGGGGGCCTAGGATTACAGGGGGGCCAAGGAGAACACAGGAGCCTAGGAGTACAAGGGAGCCTAAGAGTACAAGGGAGCCTAAGAGTACAAGGGAGCCTAAGAGTACAAGGGAGCCTAAGAGTACAAGGGAGCCTAAGAGTACAAGGGAGCCTAAGAGTACAAGGGAGACTAGGAGTACGCAGGAGACTAGGAGTACAAGAGAGCCTAGGAGTACACGGGAGATTAGGAGTGCAAGGGAGATTAGAAGTACACAGGAGACTAGGAGTTGAAGGGAGCCTAGCAGTTGAAGGGAGCCTAGGAGTCCAAGGGAGCCTAGGAGTCCAAGGGAGCCTAGGAGTCCAAGGGAGCCTAGGAGTACAAGGGAGCCTAGGAGTACAAGGGAGCCTAGGAGTACAAGGGAGTCTAGGAGTACACGGGAGTCTAGGAGTACACGGGAGTCTAGGAGTACACGAGTACATGGGAGACTAGGAGTACACAGGAGACTAGGAGTACACAGGAGACTAGGAGTTGAAGGGAGGCCAGGAGTACAAGGGAGTCTAGGAGTACACTGGAGCCTAGGAGTACAAGGGAGACTAGGAGTTGAAGGGAGGCCAGGAGTACAAGCGAGCCTAGGAGTACAAGGCAACCTAGGAATACACAGGAGATTAGGAGTTGAAGGGAGCCTAGGAGTACAAGGGAGACTATGGCTACAAGGGAGCCTAGGAGTACACAGGAGTCTAGGAGTACACGGGAGCATAGGAGTACATGGGAGACTAGGAGTACAACTAAGACAGGAGTTCAAGGGAATCCAAGAGTACAAAGGATTCCAGAAGTACAACGAAGACTATGAGTGTAAGATCCTAGGGCATACAACTAAGACTTGGAGTTCAAGGGAGCCTAAGAGTACAAAGAAGATTGTGGGTTCAAGAGCCTAGGAGTACAAAGGAAGATTAGGAGTTCAATAGTCTACACGTACAAAGGAAACTAGTAGTTCAAGGGAGCCTTAGAGTATTAATAATACTATGAGTTCAAGAGCCCAGGAGCACAACAAAGAGCTGGAGTCAAGGAAGACTAGGAGTTGAAGTGAGCCTAGGGGTTCAAGGAAGACTAGAGTTTCAGGAGCCCAGGAGTACTACAAAGGCTAGGAGTTCAAGGGAGATTTGGGGCACAATGGAAACTGGGAGTCCAATAGCCTAGGAGTCCCAGGGAGCCTAGGAGTCCCAGGGAGCTTTGGAGTACAAAGGAGACTGGGAGTTCAATAGCCTAGGAGTACAAGGGAGCCTAGGAGAACAATTAGGAGTACAAGGGAGCCTATGAGTACAAGGGAGCCTAGGGGTTGAAGGAAGACTAGGGGTTCAGGAGCACCACAAAGGCTGGCAGTCCCAGGGAGATTTGGGGTACACGGGAGAGCAGGAGCAGCTCTGTGCAGGGGTAACTGATGAGCTGGAAGGGTTCGGGTGCATTAGGACAGTCACCATCACGTTCCTGCCTGGAGCTGGGAGCATGTGCCAGGCCGGAGCTCTCCATCACAGCAGCCAGAATACCGAGGGGCGAGTGTGTTAGAGGGCAGCTGTGGACCACACCAGGCAGTCTACCGAGGGGCGAGTGTGTTAGAGGGCACCTGTGGACCACACCAGGCAGTCTACTGAGGGTCGAGTGTGTTAGAGGGCACCTGTGGATCACACCAGGCAGTCTACCGAGGGGCGAGTGTGTTAGAGGGCACCTGTGGACCACACCAGGCAGTCTACTGAGGGCGAGTGTGTTAGAGGGCACCTGTGGACCACACCAGGCAGTGTACTGAGGGGCGAGTGTGTGTTAGAGGGCACCTGTGGATCGCACCAGGCAGTCTACCGAGGGGCGAGTGTGTTAGAGGGCAGCTGTGGACCACACCAGGCAGTCTACTGAGGGGCGAGTGTGTGTTAGAGGGCACCTGTGGATCGCACCAGGCAGTCTACTGAGGGGCGAGTGTGTTAGAGGGCACCTGTGGACCACACCAGGCAGTCTACTGAGGGCGAGTGTGTTAGAGGGCACCTGTGGACCACACCAGGCAGTCTACCGAGGGCGAGTGTGTGTGTTAGAGGGCAGCTGTGGACCACACAAGGCAGTCTACTGAGGGGCGAGTGTGTTAGAGAGCAGCTGTGGACCACACCAGGTAGTCTACTGAGGGTCGAGTGTGTTAGAGGGCACCTGTGGATCACACCAGGCAGTTTACTAAGGGTCGAGTGTGTGTGTGAGGGTAGCTGTGGCTCACACCAGGCAGTCTACTGAGGGGCGAGTGTGTTAGAGGGCACCTGTGGACCACACCAGGCAGTCTACTGAGGGCGAGTGTGTGTTAGAGGGCAGCTGTGGACCACACCAGGCAGTCTACCGAGGGTCAAGTGTGTGTGAGAGGGCAGCTGTGGATCACACCAGGCAGTCTACTGAGAGCGAGTGTGTTAGAGGGCATCTGTGGACCACACCAGGCAGTCTACTGAGGGTCGAGTGTGTTAGAGGGCACCTGTGGATCACACCAGGCAGTCTACTGAGCGTCGAGTGTGTTAGAGAGCACCTGTGGACCACACCAGGCAGTCTACCGAGGGGCGAGTGTGTTAGAGGGCACCTGTGGATCACACCAGGCAGCCTACTGAGGGCGAGTGTGTGTTAGAGGGCACCTGTGCATCACACCAGGCAGTCTACTGAGGGGCGAGTGTGTTAGAGGGCACCTGTGGATCACACCAGGCAGTCTACTGAAGGCGAGTGTGTGTTAGAGGGCACCTGTGGATCACACCAGGAAGTCTACTGAGGGTCGAGTGTGTTAGAGGACAGCTGTGGACCACACCAGGCAGTTTACTGAGGGTCGAGTGTGTTAGAGGGCACCTGTGGATCACACCAGGCAGTCTACTGAGGGTCGAGTGTGTTAGAGGGCACCTGTGGATCACACCAGGCAGTCTGCCGAGGGTCGAGTGCGTGTTAAGAGCACAACTGATCATCACATCAGTCATAGTGCTGAGGTGCGAGTGTGTGTTAAGGGCACCTGTGGACCACACCAGGCAGTCTACTGAGGGCGAGTGTGTGTTAGAAGGCACCTGTGGACCACACCAGGCAGTCTACCGAGGGGCGAGTGTGTTAGAGGGCACCTGTGGATCACACCAGGCAGTCTACCGAGGGGCGAGTGTGTTAGAGGGCACCTGTGGACCACACCAGGCAGTCTACTGAGGGCGAGTGTGTTAGAGGGCACCTGTGGACCACACCAGGCAGTGTACTGAGGGGCGAGTGTGTTAGAGGGCATCTGTGGACCACACCAGGCAGTCTACTGAGGTCGAGTGTGTTAGAGGGCACCTGTGGATCACACCAGGCAGTCTACTGAGGGCGAGTGTGTGTTAGAGGGCAGCTGTGGACCACACCAGGCAGTCTACTGAGGGGCGAGTGTGTTAGAGGGCAGCTGTGGACCACACCAGGCAGTCTACTGAGGGTCGAGTGTGTTAGAGGGCACCTGTGGATCACACCAGGCAGTCTACTGAGGGCGAGTGTGTTAGAGGGCACCTGTAGGTCACACCAGGCAGTCTACTGAGGGCGAGTGTGTGTTAGAGGGCACCTGTGGATCACACCAGGCAGTCTACTGAGGGTCGAGTGTGTTAGAGGGCACCTGTGGATCACACCATGCAGTCTGCCGAGGGTCGAGTGCGTGTTAAGAGCACAACTGATCATCACATCAGTTATACTGCTGAGGGGCGAGTGTGTGTTAGAGGGCAGCTGTGGACCACACCAGGCAGTCTACTGAGGGTCGAGTGTGTGTTAGAGGGCACCTGTGGATCACACCATGCAGTCTGCCGAGGGTCGAGTGCGTGTTAAGAGCACAACTGATCATCACATCAGTCATACTGCTGAGGTGCGAGTGTGTGTTAGGGGCACCTGTGGGTCACAGCAGGCAGTCTACCGAGGGTCGAGTGTGTGTGTTAAGAGCACAACTGATCATCACATCAGTTATACTGCTAAGGGGCGAGTGTGTTAGAGGGCACCTGTGGACCACGCCAGGCAGTCTACTGAGGTCGAGTGTGTTAGAGAGCAGCTGTGGACCACACCAGGCAGTCTACTGAGGGCGAGTGTGTTAGAGGGCACCTGTGGATCACACCAGGCAGTCTACTGAGGGTCGAGTGTGTTAGAGGGCAGCTGTGGACCATACCAGGCAGTCTACTGAGGGTTGAGTGTGTTAGAGGGCACCTGTGGATCACACCAGGCAGTCTACTGAGGGCGAGTGTGTTAGAGGGCACCTGTGGACCACACCAGGCAGTCTACCGAGGGGCGAGTGTGTTAGAGGGCACCTGTGGACCACACCAGGCAGTCTACTGAGGGTCGAGTGTCTTAGAGGGCACCTCTGGACCACACCAGGCAGTCTACTGAGGGCGAGTGTGTGTTAGAGGGCACCTGTGGATCACACCAGGCAGTCTACTGAGGGTCGAGTGTGTTAGAGGGCAGCTTTGGATCACACCAGGCAGTCTACTGATGGTTGAGTGTGTTAGAGGGCACCTGTGGATCACACCAGGCAGTCTACTGAGGGTCGAGTGTGTTAGAGGGCACCTGTGGATCACACCAGGCAGTCTGCCGAGGGTCGAGTGCGTTTTAAGAGCACAACTGATCATCACATCAGTCATACTGCTGAGGTGCGAGTGTGTGTTAGGGGCACCTGTGGGTCACAGCAGGCAGTCTACCGAGGGTCGAGTGTGTGTGTTAAGAGCACAACTGATCATCACATCAGTTATACTGCTAAGGGGCGAGTGTGTTAGAGGGCACCTGTGGACCACGCCAGGCAGTCTACTGAGGTCGAGTGTGTTAGAGAGCAGCTGTGGACCACACCAGGCAGTCTACTGAGGGCGAGTGTGTTAGAGGGCACCTGTGGATCACACCAGGCAGTCTACTGAGGGTCGAGTGTGTTAGAGGGCAGCTGTGGCTACACCAGGCAGTCTACTGAGGGCGAGTGTGTTAGAGGGCACCTGTGGACCACACCAGGCAGTCTACCGAGGGGCGAGTGTGTTAGAGGGCACCTGTGGATCACACCAGGCAGTCTACTGAGGGCGAGTGTGTGTTAGGGGGCACCTGTGGATCACACCAGGCAGTCTACTGAGGGTCGAGTGTGTGTTAGAGGGCAGCTGTGGGTCGCACCAGGCAGTCTACTGAGGGGCGAGTATGTGCTAAGAGCACAACTGATCATCACATCAGTCATACTGCTGAGGTGCGAGTGTCTGTTAGAGCGAGTGTGTCTGTTCATTATTTCAGTCATACTGCTGAGATGGGAGTGTGTTCGGGTGCAGCTGCTTATCACATCAGTCATACTGCGGAGGAGTGAGAGTGTCAGAGCACAGCTCTCCATCACATCAGTCATACTTCTGAGGTGTGGGTGTGTTAGTGCACAGCTGTCCATCACATCAGTCCCACTGCTGAGTAGTTAGTGTGTGTAGGAGCGCAGCTGTGGATCTCAGTTGTGTGCCTTTGGTTTTAAGTCCTGTGCACGTTGTCCTTGACGGTGATCCAGCCAGTGGCCGTGACATGTGCTGTGTGTGTGTGGAGGGTCTGCCGTTTACACTCCCAGGAAGGGATGTGTGAGGGTGTCACTGCTGGATACCTCGCTGCCCGGTAGTTTTGTGAGGGGGTGGCGGTGTGCATGCCAGTGTGAGGCTCTCTCGGGGGGGTTAGGCGGCGATGGATGTCCCGCTGCAGTGTGGACTATTCGGCTAAGGAAGGGGTCGCAGGTTGGCAGTCAGCACCGTTAGAGGGCGCCACTGATGAACCCCTCAACATGATGACAACATGAGATGTTCCAAGCCAACAGAAGCTGTCAAGCCTGGCTGCATGAGAGGCCTTCTCCACATGTATCACAGCCCTCTGCTGGTGAGTAGGGGTCACTGGACCACACCGCGTAAATAAACTGCACAACTGCCTCCAAGCGTTGACGGAACCCATGCAGAGAGCTAGATGCGGAGTACTGAGCTCTGTGAGGTCCTTCCTTCCTCCCGGAGCTGGCGAGCACATTCATCTAATCGGGGGCTTTGTTATACGGACATCATGGTTGTAGGAAGTTGGCTCTGTATGCACTATTTCAAAGTAAGAAATAGCATGCACAGAGTCCAAGGGTTCCCCTTAGAGGTAAAATAGTGGCAAAAAGAGATAATTCTAATGCTCTATTTTGTGGTAGTGTGGTCGAGCAGTAGGCTTATCAGAGGGTAGTGTTGAGCATTTGTTGTACACCAGGCAATAAATGAGGAACACACACTCAAAGACAATTCCAGGCCAATAGGTTTTTATATAGAAAAATATATTTTCTTAGTTTATTTCTAAGAACCGCAGGTTCAAGATTTACAATCAATACTTCAAATGAAAGGTACTTCACTTAGGTATCATAGGAACTTTGAATCAGCAAAATAGCATGTACAGTTTTGGCAAAAATGGCAATAAGCTATTTTAAAACTAGACAGTGCAAATTTCAACAGTTCCTGGGGGAGGTAAGTATTTGTTAGTTTTACAGGTAAGTAAAAGTTGGGTCCAAGGTAGCCCACCGTTGGGGGTTCAGGGCAACCCCAAAGTTACCACACCAGCAGCTCAGGGCCGGTCAGGTGCAGAGGTCAAAGTGGTGCCCAAAACACATAGGCTTCAATGGAGAAGGGGGTGCCCCAGTTCCAGTCTGCCAGCAGGTAGGTACCCGCGACTTTGGAGGGCAGACCAGGGGGGTTTTGTAGAGCACCGGGGTGGGGGGTATACACAAATCAGCACAAAACGTACACCCTCAGCGGCACGGGGGCGGCCGGGTGCACAGTGCAAACAGGCATTGGGTTTGCAATGGAGTTCAATGGGAGACCCAGGGGTCTCTCCAGCGAAGCAGGCAGGCAAGGGGGGGGCTCCTCGGGGTAGCCACCGCCTGGGCAAGGGAGAGGGCCACCTGGGGGTCGCGTCTGCACTGAAGGTCGGATCCTTCACGTCCTGGGGGCTGCGGGTGCAGTGTCTTTACCAGGCGTCAGGTTCTTAGAAGCAGGCAGTCGTGGTCGGGGGAGCCTCTGGATTCCCTCTGCAGGCGTCGCTGGGGTGGCTCAGGGGGGTCAACTCTGACTACTCACAGGGTCGCAGTCGCCGGGGAGTCCTCCCTGTAGTGTTGTTTCTCCGCAGGTTGAGCCGGGGGCGTCGGGTGCAGGGTGGAAAGTCTCACGCTTCCGGCGGGAAATGTGGAGCCCTTTTAAAGTTGTTTCTTTGTTGCAAAGTTGTTTCTTCTTTGGAGCAGAGCCGCTGTCCTCGGGAGTTCTTGGTCCTTTTAGATGCAGGGTAGTCCTCTGAGGCTTCAGAGGTTGCTGGACCCTGGGGGACGCGTCGCTGTTGCAGTTTTTCTTGAAGTGGGGAGACAGGCCGGTAGGGCTGGGACCAAAGCAGTTGGTGTCTCCGTCTTCTCTGCAGGGCTTTCAGGTCAGCAGTCCTTCGTCTTCAGGTTGCAGGAATCTATCTTGCTTGGTTCTGGGGGCCCCTAAATACTCAATTTAGGGGTGTGTTTAGGTCTGTGGGGTTAGTAGCCAATGGCTACTAGCCCCGAGGGTGGATACACCCTCTTTGTGCCTCCTCCCTGAGGGGAGGGGGGCACATCCCTAGTTCTATTGGGGGAATCCTCCATCTGCAAGATGGAGGATTTCTAAAAGTCAGAGTCACCTCAGCTCAGGACACCTTAGGGGTTGTCCTGACTGGCCAGTGACGACTCCTTGTTTTTCTCATTATCTCCTCCGGCCTTGCCGCCAAAAGTGGGGCCGTGGCCGGAGGGGGCGGGCATCTCCACTAGCTGGAATGCCCTGTGGCGCTGTAACAAAGGGGGTGAGCCTTTGAGGCTCACCACCAGGTGTTACAGTTCCTGCAGGGGGAGGTGAGAAGTACCTCCACCCAGTACAGGCTTTGTTACTAGCCACAGAGTGACAAAGGCACTCTCCCCATGTGGCCAGCAACATGTCTGGTGTGTGGCAGGCTGGCAAAACTAGTCAGCCCACACTGGAAGTCGGGTATGTTTTCAATGGGCATCTCTAAGATGCCCTCTGAGGTGTATGTCACAATAAAATGTACACTTGCATCAGTGTGCATTTATTGTGCTGAGACGTTTGATACCAAACTTCCCAGTTTCAGTGTGACCATTATGGTGCTGTGGAGTTTGTGTATAACAGACTCCCAGACCATATACTCTTATGGCTACCCTGCACTTACAATGTCTAAGGTTTTGCTTAGACACTGTAGGGGCATAGTGCTCATGCACCTATGCCCTCACCTATGGTATAGTGCACCCTGCCTGAGGGCTGTAAGGCCTGCTAGAGGGGTGACTTATCTATGCCATAGGCAGTGGGAGGTTGGCATGGCACCCTGAGGGGAGTGCCATGTCGACTTACTCGTTTTGTCCCCACCAGCACACACAAGCTGGCAAGCAGTGTGTCTGTGCTGAGTGAGGGGTCCCCAGGGTGGCATAAGACATGCTGCAGCCCTTAGAGACCTTCCCTGGCATCAGGGCCCTTGGTACCAGGGGTACCAGTTACAAGGGACTTACCTGGATGCCAGGGTGTGCCAATTGTGAAAACAAAGGTACAGTTTTAGGGAAAGAACACTGTTGCTGGGGCCTGGTTAGCAGGCCTCAGCACACTTTCAAATCATAACTTGGCATCAGCGAAGGCAAAATGTCAGGGGGGGGGAGGCATTTCCTTACAATGGTGGAGCTTTTTAATAGCCTGAGGCCATGTTCTGTATCTTCGTGGACCAAAGAGCTTCTGCAAAAGTAAAGGCCTAACTTATGTGTATAATGCCGGCACAGTGCTCAGGTGCACTAAAACCGGAGCACGGTTGGTGCACAGGGACGAGCTGTCTCTCCGAGCGGCGCAGAGGCCTCCAACCACTCCCTCCCACTCTCCCCAGCTGCTCTGCCCTGCTGTGGAATACTCTAAGCAGATCACATCACGGAGATCAGTGCAAAAGAGAGAGGTCTGAGAGGAATCTCTATTTTTGTTGTGGTCAACAAGACAAAAACGAGGACTAAACCCACCATAGTCAGTCCAGTCCCTACCGTGACCACAGTGCCCCTGATGCAGGATCCAGCAGAGAGCATGATGCAGCCCCACACAATTCACGGACACCCCCAGCACCAGAGCTGCCATGTCCATGCACGAGAGAAGAGGAAAAAAAAAAAAAAAAAAAAAACTTCGTTCTTGTATAGCGCACTACTCACCCGTTAGGGTCTCAAGGCGCTGTACGCATACCGCTGTGGAACCCCTCCTGGCTTTTCCCTGTGAGGTGCCCACTACTGGGCAACTTCCAAGGTGAAGCCAGGCATCCCAGCGCTGTTGGGGCCGTTGTGGAGATTAAGCATGCTATTGCCCAGAGTTACAGAGTGGGACCCATGAATTAGATTAAGCACCGATGCGAGAATTATCAGGTCTGAGGAAATTGAGCCCAAGACCCGCCGAGGCAGGAATTGAACCCTGGTCCCGGGCCAGATTTCTGCATCAGGGTCTGCCACTCTAACCATTGAGCCACACTTCTCCACAAGAGGAACAAGAAGACTAACCATACCACCTGCCCGACAGCAGAGAAGAGACTAAGGGCCAGATGTAGCAACCCTTTTGCGAGGGACCACTCCCTGCCCTGAAAAAAACGAAACAAAAGGTTTCGGATGTTTTTGAAATGCAGCTCGTTTTCCTGTGAGGAAAACGGGCTGCACTTCAAAAAAAAAAAAACCTTTATTTAAAAGGCAGGTCGCTAACATGGAGGCCTGCTGACGTCAGCAGGCCTCCATGTTAGCGAGTGCCTATACTCGCAATGGGGTCGCAAACTGCGACCCACTTCATAAATATTTATGAGGTGGGTCTTTGCGACCCCATTGCGAGTTGCAGAAGGTGTCTGAGACACCTTTCTGCATGTCAAATTGCGACTTGCAATTTGCGAGTCGCACAGACTCGCAAATTGCAAGTCGCAATTTGATTTTTTCCTACATCTGGCCCTAAGAGTCCAGATGGTCTGGCCATTGCCCACCTACCCGTGGTCCCTCTGGAAGAACGAACCTAGTGAACTGCTGCTGGCCACTCTAAAGAATGACTGCTTCTGCGGACCTTTCTGTTCCTGCTAGGTCTGCTGTCCATGCATTCCCCAAAACATCCATGAACACAAAATATCTAATTTAACTTTGCACCCACAACTGGTCTCAAATCAGAGGTTTTACTACAAAGTGCTCCCCTGTGCCATCTTTGTTAAGTTAGCAGCTTTTCTAGCTCACCTCCCCCATCTGCCCATTCCTCCAGTGTTTAGGGCTGACACCGTTCCTCTTAAGCTGTTTTGGTGGTGCATCTTTGGACAGAAGCTTGCCTGTGTCCATCATTTAACTGACCTGCCCCCGAGCACCGCAAACTTCACACCAAAGATGACTTCCAGGCTAGACAACACCACAAAGGCATCCAAAACTAAATGCAATATTTCAGATGAGGCTTCCAGCACAGGCCACGGTACTCTGGCATTCCTCCAGATGAGTCCTTGAGAATGACCAATAGGACCTCAGATGAGGGCTCCAGAGCTGCACACAACGCTTGAGATGAGGCCTCAGGTGCCTATAATTGTAAGACAATGTCACACACTTGGCTTGTAAAACCTCTCCCTTGCCCCCAAACAATATTGAGATCAACAAAGTATCTCAAAGATTCCTCTTCTATGGTGACACTTCAGATCTGACCTCACACCCTGGCTTACTCCTGCTCAGTATTCAAGCACCCCAACTACAGGACTGACCCAGGGCCCAGTATGATCAACAGTTCATGGTATGGTTTAGACTCGGTTCTTCACGCAGGGATTCTTGGATGACCCAAGTGGCCAGAGGTTCATGTTCACCAACATAAAGGACCCCTGGAAGTGGCACACTTCACTCCCAATCCCTTAAGCAATTCCACCTTGTGCCCTTTAATCCCACCCGCTTCCCTCATTGCTTCTACATTGACTGAAGAAACACCTACTGGGAAGGGCCACCACTGGAACGGGTGCTGCTTCGTTCGCGGTTCGGTCAGCAGCAAGTTGCGATGGTCGGTCCGGTGCACTGGTAAGCGTCGCAGATTTTTTCTCTCGTCTTCCTGTTTCAACAAGGAAAACTAGCGCTCGGTTAAGCAGTGGCTACAAATGTTACAGGAAAGGTGCAGAGGACACAGAACAGGAGGGTCCCAGTGTTAGCAGGATGAAGCAAGAGCAGCAGAGAAGCAGAAGCAGCAAAGAGGTGAAACACTATTAGCCATAGGAGAAGTCCACATCTACCGGAGGTCCCTCAGCATTGCGTTTTCATTGTGATCTCCTTCCTGAGAGATTACCCTTCAGCTCAATTGGGCCTCTCCCTGTTATCACCTGAGACCTTCTGTCTCTTAACTGCCAAGTACTTCTCTGTCTTTGAGGGAAGGTTCTCCTCCTAGGTGCAGGTGCTCCATCTGGATGCAATGCTTTGCATAACCATTCTGCGTCAATGGATACACACCACACTCTTATGCATATACAAACCGAGTCCAGGCAGGGGTTTCACCTCCCTGGATCTCTGTGTCATTTCAGCTTCTTGTTTCCTTGGTAATTTCTGGGCTTTGGGTTCAATGCCTTCCTTCTGCACCAAAGAAAACTTGCTAGCAACATTAAGGATATTAAACCTATATACCTGACAGCATGTGTGGTAGTCAAATCCGTTGTTAGGCACATTCAGGCCATCTCTCACCCATCTATTTGATGTTTTGGTGTGACCCAGTTCTCAGATCGCGTAGCGCTCCATGGCTTGAACTCTTGCTTACTATTTGATTAGGGTCAGCCGTTTTCTGTGAAAAGCAACTTCGCCCTGAGGAAGGCCTTCTGTACTGCTGGCAAGAGCGAAACACCAACATCCTATCCGCATCAAACTGGATCAACTTGAGTGCCTATCTATAACATCTGGAGAATATGGGCACTTTATACCTTGATCGGCTATGCAAAGACGTGTTACATATAACAATCTGTTATTCTCAGGGTATATATTTTTGAGTGTTTCTGACGATCCCCTATTTACAAATCAATTGCCTATTTTAATTTTGAAAAACAAATGCCTTTTCTTTGAAGAGACATTGTGTGCTGCTATTTGATTCGCTCTTTCTGCACTGCACGAGTATCCAGTTAGTTGTTTATGATACAATATTTAGTCTAATATCAAGGACATTTAGTCACTAAGAAAATAGTGCATTTTGAAACAAGTTTTTCATGAGCAGTTGCTTTTGTAATTCTTGAGGTCAATAAAAATATATTTCTGAAAAGCAGCCATCACGTCTCCTTACTCACTCCAGAGAAAACCTGCTTAATCACCTCCCCGCCCACCTGAGTTCTTGTTTCTCTCTCTATCTCCCTCTCTTATAAAAGACCATCAATTATTAGTTCCAGTCAAAAGACAGATTTAGGAGTCTGCTGTGTAAAGACCTATTGTACACAACAAAAATACAGTTGGCTTTTGGTCAGCCCATTGCTCATCATTGGTGTTCTTTCTTCTCATCCTCATTTGCTTTTTATTCAAAAGCTTTGCTTCGCCTCCATCTGTTTGTCCTTCCCTAGAGCATAGCTTCTTTACCATCCTTTTGATTGGATGATTTGGAGCCGGGAACTGCTCACATTCAGAGAACTGTCACCATCTTTGGCTGTCAGCATTCCATGGAAGAGCATTTGTTTTCCTGATTTCTCAACCTCTCCCTTTTGCGCTTCTGCCCCAACCATATCTGACCCCCCCACACACCCTCTGTGTTGCTCTCCCATCCCATAGGTCTGTCCAATGCTTCCCCTGCCACGCCCGTGCTGTTCCAATGTTTTATTTTAAATACCCCCTTAAGTCGAGCTCCTCTGTTGCTCACCCACCATTCACCAGTTCAATGCCACTCAGCTGCTCTCCACAAACAAGTAACATAACTTTGCTGCATAACTTAGTCCTCCATGCCCTACACATAATCGTTAGAACCATGTTTCTACAGGAGGGAAGAAAGTTTACTAGTTTGATAAAAACTTTAGTGCCATTTGACGAATCTTTAACATTTTCCAAGTCTCAACCACCTCAGCTTCTTCCTGGAAAGTTTCAGGCTCATCTATCAAGCAAAGGGGCTGAGAAAAAAGGGAGAAGGCCCAAAATGTGTTAGTCACATGCAATTTTCCAAAGGAAAATTGAACAGTGATACCTCAAAAACGGCTTAATGTACAAGTTACTTACCTTCGGTAACAAAATATTTGGTATAGACCTATTCTACTTGCAGATTCCTTACCTTAGAATTTTCCCCAGGCGTCAGACCGGATCCAGAGTTTTTTCTCCGAGCAATACCCTTGCGCGTCGGTAGGTGGCGTTGGTCGACTCCGCAGGCATCGTGGTTGCCGTGATGACGTCGGGAGTAGTACATAGACACCGCTCTCGTGCAGTGACGTCAGTTTCTTTTAACGACTTTACACACCAGAGCACAGGGCTGCTAAGAACACTGAGTCTGGTGCGCCAGAGCTAAGGACCTGAAAGGGGGGAATCCCTGTCCCTAGAAATAAGTTTGCAAGCGGGGAGGATGGGTGGGCGGTAAGGAATCTGCAACTAGAACATGTCTCTAACAGATATTTCGTTACTGAAGGTAAGTAACTTGTACATCTGATAGAGACTTCTAGTTGCAGTTTCCGTACCTTCGAATAGATACCCAAGCAATGCCATCCTCAGTGGTGGGCTGCGAACTAAGATCATACTAGAAAGTCCTGCAGGACCGAACCACCAAAGTAGCCGTCCCGACGGACCTGACTATCCAGGCAGTAATGCTTAGCAAACGTGTGCAGGGACGCCCACGTAGCTGCCTGACAGATATCCAGGACAGGAACCCCGCGTGCTAGCGCAGTGGATGCAGCAGTGGCCCGGGTAGAATGAGCCCGCAAGCCGTCAGGAGGTTGCTTTTTTGCCATAGCGTAGCACATTTTGATGCAAAGAAGCACCCATCGAGAGATGGTATGCTCCTGCACCGCCTTCCCTTTCTTCGCACCCACATAGCCAACAAAGAGTTGATCATCCACCCAGAAGTCTTTAGTACGATTGAGATAGAACGCCAATGCTCTTT
This sequence comes from Pleurodeles waltl, assembly GCF_031143425.1. Lineage (NCBI taxonomy): Eukaryota > Metazoa > Chordata > Amphibia > Caudata > Salamandridae > Pleurodeles > Pleurodeles waltl. The sequence continues at coordinate 72,593,060 of NC_090442.1, read as the reverse complement.
TTGGGCGCAGACAGTGGAGTCTCTCCTTCTCATGGGAAGGATGTGGGGGTGCGTAGAAGGTAGGCAAAGTGATGGATTGGCCTACATGAAATGGTGTAACCACCTTAGGAAGGAAGGAAGCCCTAGTGCGTAACACCACTTTGTCGGGGTGCACAGACAAGTATGGAGGCTTTGAAGAAAGGGCCTGAAGCTCACTCACCCTGCGAGCAGAGGTGATGGTGATGAGAAAGACAGTTTTGAATGTGAGGAGCCGTAAGGCACAATTATGCATTGGCTCAAAGGGGGTACACATCAAGTAATTAAGTACAAGATTAAGATCCCACTGAGGCATGATGAAGGGAGTGGGAGGAAATAAGTGGGTGAGCCCCTTTAAGAACCTATTCACAAGAGGAGATTTAAAGAGTGAGGGCTGATAAGGAAGCCTAAGAAAGGCGGAAATGGCAGACAGATACCCCTTAAAGGTGCCCAATGCAGAGCCCTGCTGGGCTAAAGAAAGAATGAATAGAAGAACCTCTGAAAGAGGGGCAGATAGGGGGTCAACATATTTGTTGGTGCACCATGCCACAAATTTATTCCAATGACAGGCGTATACAGTTTTAGTCAATGGACGCCTGGCTGCCAAGATAACGCTGCAGACTTCGGGTGGAAGGGCAAATGCCGTCAACTGTTGCCGTTCAATCTCCACGCATGAAGGCGGAGTTTGGACAGATTCGGGTGGAGGACTGCCCCCTGCTGCTGCAACTGAAGATCCGCCCGAAGAGGCAGTCTGAGTGGAGGATCGTTGGACATGCTCAATAGCTCTGGATACCACACTCTTCGAGCCCAGTCCGGAGCTACCAAGATAACTTGGGCCAGGTCGTACTTGATTTTCTTGAGAACTCTGGGCAGAAGAGGGATTGGCGGGAAGGCATAAAGGAGGCCGTAGTTCCACTCGAAACGAAAAGCGTCTCTGAGCGAGTGCCGCCTTGGAAACTCCAACGCGCAAAATAGCTGACATTGCACGTTCTCTGCGGAGGCGAACAGATCTAACCAAGGCACTCCCCATTTGAGAAAGAGACCTTGCGCCACCTCTGGATGGAGACGCCATTCGTGATCGACAGTGCGTCGGCGGCTGAGTTCGTCTGCGTTGAGAGAGTCCGCCAGATGTTGAACCATTAGGGTAATGCCCTGATGTTCCAGCCATGTCCAGAGGCGTAGGGCCTCCTGACAAAGGGTCCAGGACCCTACCCCACCTTGTTTGTTGGATGGCGGTAGTGTTGTCCGTGAACACCTGCACTACTTTCCCTTTGAGATAGGGAAGGAATGCTTTTAACGTAAGTCTGATCGCTCGGAGCTCCAGCAAATTTATGTGGAGTCCCGACTCCGCCGGAGACCAGAAGTCTCTGATCTCCGCCTCTCCCATGTGGCTGCCCCAACCCAGAAGCGACGCATCTGTCACTATAGAGAGATCTGGGTGGGGAAGGGATCTGCCAGTGACCCAATTGGGATTCGAAAGCCACCACTGCAGGTCTTTCGCAGTCCCCTCCGAGATTTGGACCATGTCGGAGAGATTCCCCTGATGCTGCGCCCACTGGAACTTCAAGTCCCACTGCAGTGCCAGCATATGCCACCTGGCATGTGTTACTAGCAGGATGCAGGAGGCCAAGAGGTCCAGCCTCAGAGTCTGTCTTACCGAAACCCAAGACCAAGGCTGAAAGATCGGAATCATAGCCTGAATGTCTTGGACTCGCTTTTTGGGAGGATAAGCCCGAAACAGTACTGTTTCCAGAACTATTCCGATGAAAGGGAGCTTCTGAGAAGGAGTCAGGTGTGACTTCGGCACGTTGATAGTGAACCCCAGCTGGTGCAGGAGGTCCGCCGTAATCTGGAGGTGGGAGACCACTGTCGGGGGCGAAGCCGCCTTCAACAGCCAATCGTCTAGGTAGGGGAAGACTGAACCCCTAACCTGCGCAGATGAGCTGCAACCATCGCCATCACTTTCGTGAACACCCGAGGGGCACTGGTAAGGCCGAAAGGGAGCACCATAAATTAAAAAGTGCTCGTGACCTACCACGAATCGTAGGTAACGTCTGTGGGCAGGCAGGATGGGGATGTGGAAATAAGCGTCCTGCAAGTCCAACGCTATCCAGTCTCCTGGGTCCAAGGCAGAAAGAACCTGAGCCAGGGTGAGCATTTTGAACTTCTCCATCTTGAGGAAGTAGTTTAGGTCCCGAAGATCTAGGATAGGGCGCAAGCCTTTGTCCTTCTTTGGTATCATAAAGTAGTGGAAATAACAACCACAACCTACTTCTGGCACAGGGACCCTTTCTATATTTACCTTGGCCAAGAGAGCCGCAACGTCCTGGCAGAGAAGCACCAAATGATCCTCCGAAAGGTGATGGAAGGATGACGGCATGTGTGGTGGTGCAGATTCGAAAGGGAGTGAATAGCCCTTCCGAATTATTTGTAAAACCCACCCGTCCATGGTTATATGTTCCCAGTGGGACAGGTGATGGCGGATTCTGCCACCAACTGGGCAGGAGTGAGGGGACGGACTAGGAAGGTTTGGAGGCTGCTGCGGGGGCAGAGGTGGACTGGACAGACCTCTGGTTCCCTGTCCCACGACCACGTGGGATTCTGCACCCGCTGCCACACATAGGCTGTCCAGCGTGCATGGCCCGGTGGCTGGGTTGAGGATGCGACAGGGCGCCCCTTCCGTGGCCACGAAAGGGACGAAAAGCAGACTGTGGGGGCGTGTGGCGGAAGAAAGGCCAAGGGACCGAGCCGTAGCCCGGGAATCCTTGAACCTCTCCAAGGTCGAATCCGCTTTGTCTCCGAAGAGACAGGTGCCATCAAAGGGCATGTCCATGAGTGACTGTTGGACATCTCCCGAGAAGCCAGAAGTACGTAACCAGGCATGGTGCCGTCAGGCCACTGTCGTTGCAACCGATCTGCCCAGAGAGTCAGTCGTATCCAGCCCACAACGGATCGTGAACTTTGCTGCATCTCTCCCATCTTTGACTGCTTGGGAGACGATAGCACAGGTCTCCTCGGTATCTGCGGCAGGACTTGCGCAACCGTATCCCACAGTGAGTGGGAATAACGGCCCAAAAGGCATGCGGTGTTCACGGACTACAGCGCGAGGCTGGAGGAAGAAAACAACTTCTTACCAAATTGTTCCAGCCTTTTGGATTCCCCATCCGGGGGTGCAGAAGGGAACGCGCCAGAAGAAGAGGATGCCTGGATGACAAGACTCTCAGGCGTAGGATGTTGGGACAGGAACTTTGGGTCGTTCGGCGCAGGCCGATGGTGGCGAGCGATAGTCCTGTTCACAGGTGCTTCTGTATTGGGTTTGGACCATGTACCCAAAAGGACATCAGTGAGGGCCTCATTAAATGGGAAACGGGGTTCAGGAAGACCTAGAAGACGTAGAAGCCCCAGGGTGAAGCACCTCCGTCAGGAGATTAGATCTGACTTTGACAGTAGGTAGCTCAAGGCTAAGGACCTCAGCCGCCCTACTAACCACCATACTATAGGTAGCTCCCTCCGCTGTAGCTACGGTAGGAGGAGACAGCATGCCAGCATCAGGAGAAGTATCCAGACCACTGGCATCGCCCAAGTCCTGTGCCCAGTCCATAGTAGGGTCTTCCTGGTATTCATAAGGGTCCAGGGACCCCTCCAATTCCTCCCCGTATTCGTACCCATAGGAAAATGGGTCAGAATCCGACCTCGGGCGAATAGGGCCCACCAAAGCCGATGGCGGCATCGGGCGACGACGCTCCGACTCAGAGTCGTCGGGAATGAGAATCGGGTCGACGTTGATAGTGGGCACTACTGACGTCGGGAGCGTTGCTAAACGACCCGGTGCCGGGGAAGGTCTCGATTGTGCGACCGGAGTCAGTGCGGATCCGTGCACAGATCCAGAGGCGACCTCGGGGGTCAGGGCCGAAGCCACCAGCACGGAACCCCAAGGCCCCTCAGCCAAGCCCCTTGGGTCCGAAGGCGCCATATCGGGGTCGGCATGCCCAAAGATGAGGCGCATGGCCTCGTAGAACTCTCTGAGTTGGGCGGGGGTTGCCCCGGCTCCGGGAAACTCAGGGAAGCACGAAGTCGACCCAGACGTAGGCTCTGAGGACAGAGGCCTAGTGCGTGGACGCTCGCCCCGCATTGCGTCGGCCGAGCGACGGGGTGAAGTCGGAGAGCGATGGGACTTCTTCGACTTCTTCTTCTTACCTTGACCCGAAGACTTCGAAGAAGACGAGTGGTGATGGCTCCACGACCGATCTCGAGACCTTCCTCTCGAGCGAGATCGGGATCTTAGCGGAGTCGAGTGCCGGGCCGCCATCAGCTTTAGGGACCGCTCCCTCAAAGCCTTCGGATGCATTGCCCGACACTCGGAGCACGACTTCGGGTCATGGTCGCGCTCGAGGCACCACAGGCAAACACGATGAGGGTCCGTCACCGACATCATGCGGTATCAGTCCTTGCTTGGTTTGAACCTGGTCTTCGGGGACATCCTTGACGCACCAAGTGTCGCACCAAAAAAGTTCGACAAAACGTCAAATTTGGGCAAAAAATAGCCGAGGGTAGCTCTCTCTTGGATCAGTGCATGGCGCGGAAAGAAAAGAACTGACGTCACTGCGCGAGGGTGGCGTCTATGTACTACTCCCGACGTCATCACGGCGACCACGACGCCTACGGAGTCGACCGACGCCACCTACCAACGCGCAAGGGTATTGCTCGAAGAAAAATCGCCGGATCCAGTCTGACGCCTGGAGAAAATTCTAAGGTAGGTAATCTGCAACTAGAAGTCTCTATCAGATGGAATTATACTAACATTTAGCAGAAAGCTAGATATTGGCTCTAAAAGTGTGCTTTTTGTAAATCAGTTCAGCAGTTTTTGAGCAATTAAGATTCAAAGTATTTGCATACTTCACGCTGTGGAGGATCCATATCAACAAAAGTGTTTTTAAATATTTGAAAAACATAGAGGGTCAGAGTATGAATACCCGGCACGCTTGGGGCTAAAAGGGTAATTTAAAAAATTTTTTTTTATAAATCAGAGCCTGGGATCTGCAAAGCAGATTAAAAATAATAAATAAATACTCAGGCTCCTGCCCTTTTTAAATCACACATCTCCTGGGGCCCACTGTTTTTTCTTTTTTTTTTCTTTGCCTGATGGAGGCCCTTGGAATCCCATCCCCTGGGGCTGAGTTTTCACTTCTGGTGACAGGGGTGTGTGTCAGTAGCCATGAGGGTTGCAGGGCTCCCCCGCAGCCTCCAACGATTTAGATGTTCTGGGTGCTCCGGTTGGCACCTGGTATGGGTTGTGGCTGGGTTGCCAGCAGGGGCAAAGGGGGCTTCCCCTGCAACCTCCGACATCTGGCAATACTGTGAGTGCCCAAGTTGGGCACCGGGTTGTGTGTGTGCGGTGGGGGGGGGGGAGAGGGTGGGGTGGAGGCGTCTACAAAATTATAGAAAAATACAGAAAGAATAATAAATGATCAGCAGAGGTGGCTCATTTATTATTCATTGCTGCATGCAAGGTGTGCCCCATAATGACCGGCAATGTTTTTAAAAATGTTTTTAGATCTTAGTGGTGATCCTGGAAGTGGCGGAGGCACCACCAAGCAGCCCCCAGCAAAAAACAGTAACCACAGTAAGTCTCCAGGGTCAATGAATTCATTACCCCAAGAAAGTTTACCAAAGGTATTTAAAGCACTCCAAGCTGTACCTTCAGCTGGAGTGCTGTGGTTGGTTCCATGGCTGCACTTTGTGGCCTGGAAAATGATGATAAGACATAATTACTGTTTTATTTTAGACAATGTTTTATTGAAAATATAATCACTATTATTAAACATTGCAATGTGTCAATTAATTAACTAAACATTCAATTATAGTTATTGGTGACTTTTTGACAAAACCAATAGATCTGTTTTTATTTATGTTGATGTGCTCACCCCGTGATAAAGCCAATAAACCTGCTGACCCTTTGACAAAGCCAATAGTTCTGCCTCATTGAAAATTACGCCCTTTATGGTATTATATGACAGTCACTTGTGCAGCCGAAGATGGAGGGAGGCCGGGGACTTCGGGAGGTTGAACTCCCAAACCCATGTCGTGTCTGGCCAAAACGCTGTGCATGGCAGGGGAGTGGGCATCTGTAGGGGATTCACCGCAGGGCCCCCTGCGTCCAAACCCCTGCCTCCCCAACCAAAAAAGCAAAGTCAAAGGCAGGGGATTGAGCACCTTCTACCATGCACGGTCAAAGGCAGGGGAGTGGAGCGCCCAACCCCACGCCGCACATGATGATGGACATCTTTCTTTACGTTAAAAAAAAACTATAGAATTCACTAAAAAAACACAGGTTAAAGTGACGTTATAGTTGGAATCATGATAAACTCTCAACATTTTTTTTTAAATAACAAAACCACTAAAATGCACCAGCTATAGGTGCCCTAAAGTAACTATAACTCACACCCTCACCATGCATTGCTAATTACTTCACATTTTACATCACTCATGTCATGTTCTAAGAAATCATTGGTAACATGACTGCAGCATCTGAAATGACATCACTGATGACAACACTGTGCACAGGAAGGAGGCGAGTTATAGTTACTTCAGTTACCTTTAGACACACCATTAACACCATTGTTCTAGATATCAGCGCAGACATATCTAGTGCAGCAGAAAACTATGACAACTGGATTACCAACACACTAAGATTCCCACTGCCTCCTGATACTCGAATGAGCTCTCATACTAAAACCCCCAGTGCAAATGCCTGCAAAGGGTCCGGAGATGATCATACTCTACCAGACACAGGCTGATCCGTAAAGCAGCCATGAAAGATTATCAGCATCTCATCCACTCCTCTTGCCACGCTAACTGAGCCAAGCAGCTAGGCAGCTTTTCCTTTTCATGATAGCTCCATTATTTTTAAAAAGATTGTCACTTACTCCATGCAGGCTGTGCAATGGGAACTTTCCACCCATTTTGTGAGCAAAAACTCTAAAAGCAAGTAGATTTTGCCCCTAACCATTGCTTACCACACGTAACTTTCTAAAAAGCTCTGCAGTTTTGCTCTATCTCAGGTTAACCCCATAAACCTAGACGAAGTTCTCAAATCCATTCCTACTATCAAGCCTGGATCACACATGGACCCTCATGCTCAGTGTATCCTGTCCCTAGGCCTTGACCTGGTTTCACAGATCTTTGCAAAACATGCTTCAGTCATCACTATACTGAAAGCCTGCTGCTAACCCTGCAGATTGCAGTATTCTCATGTCACTGCTGCCCTTCCCCACTAAATTAGATTTTAAAAAGTTTGATAACTTATGAACTATCTACAAACCAACAAAGTTTTTGACACATCTAAGTTGGGCTTCTATACTTCCTACGGCACTGAGATGGCTCTTCTGGTGGCCACTGATGACCTCTGCATCACTTAGGAAGAGGGAGGTTCTGCCATCCTGATTCTACTCAACCTCTCAACAGCAGTGGACACCGTAACCCGTTCCTCTTTTCTCAACTCCCTCTTCCAAGTTAGCATTTGTCTAAAGGATCTCATCTGGAGGAGCTCCTTCCTATCCTACCATTTACTTAACCCCAGTTCAAACGGCAAAGGTTGATGGTTTCTGCGGTTCCTCAGGGCTCCTCACCAAGTCCCACCCTTTTCAACATCTATGTCCACCCCCTCTCTAATACAGCCATACCTTCTGGCCTCACCATAGTGTCCTATGCAGGTGACACAGAAATAACTGTTATTTCCTAAAACTTTTCCACGACTCAGACCAAGTTCCACTCATGTAGACCTTTGATCGCTGCTTGGAAGAGGAAGCACTGTCTGAAACTTACCAGTTAACAGTGGCAAGACAGAGGTACTTATGTTTGGTAAATTAACAGGCATTTGGCCCTTTAACTGGTAGACCTCAGACCTGGGCCCCACTTCCCAACCTGCCTTATGGGTCAGGAACCTGGGTGGCAGGTTTGCCCACAGTCTCACCATGGCTAGTTAAGTTACCGAAGTAGCTGCACTGTACATTCCAGCTGTGAGTAAACCGTGGTCCATGGCTTGATTACCTTGCGGTTGACTTTTGAAGTTCTCTCTATCAAAGCACTGAAGAACACCTACTAGAGTAGACTATTCCGCATACTGCAGCCCGGCTCATTCGTTGTCTGACAGTCCACTCTCACACTTCTTCCCATCTTAGGGACCTGTCCTGACTTCCTATGCCCAATCTTGTTCTCCTTAAAACCTTGTATTTCACACACAAAGCTCTCTGCAACACTGGTCCTTACCAATTAGTCAATAAACTTAAATTTCACTTTCCTGCTCATCCTCTGTGCCCAGACAATCTCCTCCTGGCTTCCCTACCCCGCATCCAGTGTTTCCTATGTGAAGGCTGGTCCTTCTCCTACCGGGATGCAACAAGCTGGACACCCTCCTGATATTTCTCCATCAATAGAGCAACTTCCTGCTGTTTAAGAAAACTTGTCTTCTTTAGCGTGTCTAGTCCATGAAACCTTTTTGCTATTCTGTTTCTTTAAGTGTCAAGAGGCCCCTCCCTAAGTAGCAGCGGTGCTCTATAAATTGAAATTACATTTTTACGGAGAACTCATACACCAAGAACTACATCCAATATGCTATGGAAATGTTATCATTATTATTATTGTTAATATTAGCATTATCCTCATTAGGGGCAACTCTCGTGGGTGGCCAGATGGATTGCAGGCAATGTTGTGGAGGAGTTGGGAGAGTTTGGGGAGCCCTGCAGACAGGAGTCCTCAATGGCTGTGCTACTGGGTGTGTACGCGCTACCTCGGCGGAAGACGGAATTGCTGGCAATAGCCTCTCGCTGTTGGAGGGGTGCTCTCAAGTGCATGGCAGCGCATCCGCTGTGCGCACCAGCAGTACCGGTGGCGGGGCTTCCCATTGGTAGGGGCGGATACTTCAGGAATGGGGATGGAGGACTGGACAGGGGCGGAGCTGCTGACCCTGTGGGATTATTAGGAGGAGGGAACCTTTTTGGACTTTAGAGAGCCTAGTTACGGACTCTCATCTCCCAAACTTTGCAATTCCTGACATACGAGGCCTTGGTAAAGGCAATGTGTCATTTCTTGGGCATGTTGGACCTGGAACCCACACCTCCTCCAACAGACTTACTCCATACAACACTGTCTTTTGGGGGAGGCAGACACCTGGCACCCTAGCTCTACAAAATGATCCTAGGTATGACTGCAGATGGGCTACTAACTGCACGTACTAGATGGGAGGCCATCATCGGCTGACAGTCCATAGGGAAGGAGTGGAACATGATGGGAGAACACAAACACACACACACAGTATCCATGAAAACCTGTTTCAAATATATTAAGTTTAATTACCTACATACCATCTTACCTCATGCCGCACTGCCTAAATGAGATGCTGCTCACAACTGACATTACATGTACTTCACACATTTGGTCTGGGATTGCCCAAGGATCACCCTGTTCCGGAATCAAGTAACTCTAGAACTGGAAAATGGTACTCCGAGTTTTTTGCCCTTAGCTGCAGCCTCAGGGCAGCACTTTTTCCAGTTCAAAACTACTACTTTTAAACCCTTCCTAAAAATACTTGGGTAATTTATAACTTTCCCCCAAAATAGTCCAGGACTGGAGTTACAATAGTAAATAAGCCTCCTGGAATATTTGGGAGAAAGTTGCTCTTTCCCCACATATTCTAGGAGTTAGAATAGTAAATTTGACCTTGCAGTGTCCACCATGCCCACTGCTGCCCTGAGGGTGCAGTCCAGGAAAAGAAATACGAACAAGCCTGGACAAACTTTACATAGGCAGCCACTCAACAGTTTGGAAATTTGCCTGTTGGGGCTTTACAGCCGGAAAGTGAAGAGGAAGGCACTAGGCTCCTTGACCTAGCGCTGGGAATCACCCGCAGGGATAGCGTCAGACACTGGAAATCGCCAGAGAGCCCACTGCGCAGACACTGGAAGATGGAGGCAGGGCAGTGGGCGTAGGCGGAAAGGGCTGCCATACACCTGGAGGATTACAGGGGAATACATAGAAAACCACAAGCGGGCCAATGGCAGGAAATTGTTCTTGGCTTTCTCACAGTGGAGGCATAGAATGTATGGACAAGCTCAGTAACAGCAGCATGGACACCACAGGCATGGGAGACAGGCCAAAGCATAGGACTGCTATGGCCCACCCCTGGCATGGACCCTTCTTGCTCCTCCCAGAGAGATGGCAAGCATCTCCTTGGTAAGGGACAATTACGCACCCACTTGACACACAAGTTTGGGCTAGTTGCAAGAGTTGATTGGAAGTTGGATTGGTTTACCCATATACGTAGAGATACTCTCCCTCAGAAACGCATAGCTACTCTCCCTCAGAATACGTAGAGCTACTCTCCCTCAGAATACGTAGAGCTACTCTCAGAATACGCAGAGCAACTCTCCCTCAGAATACGCAGAGCTACTCTCCCTCAGAATACGCAGAGCTACTCTCCCTCAGTATACGCAGAGCTACTCTCCCTCAGTATACGCAGAGCTACTCTCCCTCAGTATACGCAGAGCTACTCTCCCTCAGTATACGCAGAGCTACTCTCCCTCAGTATACGCAGAGCTACTCTCCCTCAGTATACGCAGAGCTACTCTCCCTCAGTATACGCAGAGCTACTCTCCCTCAGTATACGCAGAGCTACTCTCCCTCAGTATACGCAGAGCTACTCTCACTCAGAATACGCAGAGCTACTCTCACTCAGAATACGCAGAGCTACTCTCCCTCAGAATACATAGAGCTACTCTCAGAATACGCAGAGCTACTCTCCCTCAGAATACGTAGAGCTACTCTCCCTCAGAATACGTAGAGCTACTCTCCCTCAGAATACGTAGAGCTACTCTCCCTCAGAATACGCAGAGCTACTCTCCCTCAGAATACGCAGAGCTACTCTCCCTCAGAATACGCAGAGCTACTCTCCCTCAGAATACGCAGAGCTACTCTCCCTCAGAATACGCAGAGCTACTCTCCCTCAGAATACGCAGAGCTACTCTCCCTCAGAATACGTAGAGCTACTCTCCCTCAGAATACGCAAAGCTACTCTCCCTCAGAATACGCAAAGCTACTCTCCCTCAGAATACGCAGAGCTACTCTCTGAATACGCAGAGCTACTCTCCCTCAGAATACGTAGAGCTACTCTCCCTCAAAATACGCAGAGCTACTCTCCCTCAAAATACGCAGAGCTACTCTCCCTCAAAATACGCAGAGCTCTCTCCCTCAGAATACGCAGAGCTCTCTCCCTCAGAATACGCAGAGCTACTCTCCCTCAGAATACGCAGAGCTACCCTCACTCAGAATACGCAAAGCTACTCTCCCTCAGAATACGCAGAGCTACTCTCCCTCAGAATACGCAGAGCTACTCTCAGAATAGGTAGAGCTACTCTCCCTCAGAATACGCAGAGCTACTCTCCCTCAGAATACGCAGAGCTACTCTCCCTCAGAATACACAGAGCTACTCTCCCTCAGAATACGTAGAGCTACTCTCAGAATACGCAGAGCTACTCTCAGAATACGCAGAGCTACTCTCCCTCAGTATACGGAGAGCTACTCTCCCTCAGAATACGTAGAGCTACTCTCCCTCAGAATACGCAAAGCTACTCTCCCTCAGAATATGCAGAGCTACTCTCTGAATACGAAGAGCTACTCTCCCTCAGAATACGTAGAGCTACTCTCCCTCAGAATACGCAGAGCTCTCTCCCTCAGAATACGCAGAGCTCTCTCCCTCAGAATACACAGAGCTACTCTCCCTCAGAATACGCAGCTACCCTCACTCAGAATACGCAAAGCTACTCTCACTCAGAATACGCAGAGCTACTCTCCCTCAGAATACGCAGAGCTACTCTCAGAATAGGTAGAGCTACTCTCACTCAGAATTTGCTGCTGCAGACAGCTGCCAATGATACTGTTATGACAGTGGGTGGCAGAACTGAATTGTATTGTTGTACATGAAAAATCTCAATAAAAATATGTTTAAAAAAATGCCTAACTACGCTGATGATTGAGGCCTACTGACGGCCAATTCCCTGAACTCATTCTTTGAATTTCCCTCATGAATGACGCCCAGGATTAAATAGCACGTTAGAGTAAGTACTCATGATGCTTGTCACACATCATTGATATGAGAATGTTTCTAGCGGTTGCAACAATTCAGAAGGTGAAGTAGTGCTCCAGTACAGAGACTACCGTTTGTAGCGCATGGTGCGTCGCGGGTATGGTTAGAGATGCGTAGGGGATAGCTACAGAGTAGTTAAGCAGTCCAAGAAGATGGCTCCTGGAAATCATTTTTCCATTAAATTACACACACTCAGGATTCCCAGAGGATAGTTTATTGATCCTACAGTGGTAAAGTTGTACAGAAGACTGACTTTCTGTCATGCAGAAGCGAACAACGCCAGTGCTGCCTGTAGGCTGCTATCCTGCGGAGGCAGGATCCTGAGGGCTAGCACCATATTAGAAGAGAACAGGAGGAGGCGAGTGATCTGCCAGGGGATGGACTGAGAAAAGAGGATCTTCATGGCAGTAGACGGGCCCCACCTTATACAGATGAAAGATGAACACAGTGCAAGCATGGAGCAGGCTAGGAAGTATGAAGACATAAGTACTAAAACAAACACAGGCTCTACTGGCTGCCTGCCAGCACAGTGGGAAGGCTGGAGAGCAGACACACTTATCAAACACTTGCAGCACACAGGAAGACAGACTTGCAGAACCTGCATGCTACCGCCAGAGTGAGAGAGAGAGAATCAGCATTTAGTACTGACATGAGAGGAGCCATTTTGAAATACACAGGCGACCATATGCAGCAGACAAACTCAGTGGTGCTAGCTTCAGCCTTCGATTACAGACACTGGGACAAGCGACAGGATTGGCCAGCAGCAGACCTCGCTACACCAGTACTGCTGAACCGAAACTGCTATGATGCCAGGCAGCAACAAGCAGTACAAAAGAGGTACTTCAGGCCTCAGACTGATACATATTACACAGACATAGATATTAGCATATAGATACTGCTGATAGGAGTGGTACCATGATTGGCAAAGATATGCGCTGGTTAACAGATACTGCTGGTGGGAGATTGGCACTGCGATGGACAGCAGCAGGTGTTAGTACATAGACGTTGCTGACATGAGACAGTCACCTTCCGAGCCAGCAGCAGCTGTTGGTACACAGTATTGGTGCGATAAGACTGCCACTATCGTAAGCATCACTACATATACTGGAAGTGGCATCAGCGGGCTTTAAGACATACTCAGTGCTTTCAGGAGATGTTAGGAGGCACCAAGAGTTGGTACAATGACCCTGCTGACAGGAGATGAGAAATAAGTGGGGTAGGTTCAGACATCTATATTAATGACTGCTGAGCGTAGACTAACACCATTCTAAGCAGCGAAGGGTGTTTGTAAAAGGATGTGGCTGACATAAGACCTGCACCTTGTTAAGTAGCAGCTTGTGTTTGTAAACATAATGTTGACAGGAGACTTACACTGTATTAGGCAGCAATGCATGTTCATACAAAAATACTTCAGACATGTACTGTATTAGGCAGAGGTAAGTGTTTGTAAACAGGTATTGCCGGCAGCAGATTGCACTGTATTAGGGAGTAATAGGTGTTGCTAAACATATGCTGCCAGGAGACTCGCACAGTTAGGCAGCAGTATTTGTAAACAGATATTGCTGACAGGAGACTTGCATTGTTAGGCAGCATTGTTTGTAAGCATATATTTCTAACAGGAGAGTTGTACTGATAGGAGTATTTATAAACATATATTGCTGACAGGAGACTTGCACTGATAGGCAGCAGTAGTAGTAAACAGATATTGCTGACAGGAGACGTGCACTCATAGGCAGCAGTATTTGTAAACAGATATTGCTGACAGGAGACTTGCACTGTTAGGCAGCAGTATTTGTAAACAGATATTGCGGACAGGAGACTTGCACTGTTAGGCAGCAGTATTTGTAAACAGATATTGATGACTGGAGACTTGCACTGTTAGGCAGCAGTATTTGTAAACAGATATTGCTGACAGGAGACGTGCACTCATAGGCAGCAGTATTTGTAAACAGATATTGCTGATAGGAGACTTGCACTGTTAGGCAGCAGTATTTGTAAACAGATATTGCGGACAGGAGACTTGCACTGTTAGGCAGCAGTATTTGTAAACAGATATTGATGACAGGAGACGTGCACTCATAGGCAGCAGTATTTGTAAACAGATATTGCTGACAGGAGACGTGCACTCATAGGCAGCAGTATTTGTAAACAGATATTGCTGACAGGAGACGTGCACTCATAGGCAGCAGTATTTGTAAACAGATATTGTTGATAGGAGACTTGCACTGTTAGGCAGCAGTATTTGTAAACAGATATTGCTGACAGGAGACGTGCACTCATAGGCAGCAGTATTTGTACACATATATTGCTGACAGGAGACTTGCACTGTTAGGCAGCAGTATTTGTAAACAGATATTGCTGCCAGGAGACGTGCACTCATAGGCAGCAGTATTTGTAAACAGATATTGCTGACAGGAGACTTGCACTGTTAGGCAGCAGTATTTGTACACATATATTGCTGACAGGAGACTTGCACTGTTAGGCAGCAGTATTTGTAAACAGATATTGCTGCCAGGAGACGTGCACTCATAGGCAGCAGTATTTGTAAACAGATATTGCTGCCAGGAGACTTGCACTCATAGGCAGCAGTATTTGTACACATGTATTGTTGACAGTAGGTTTTTGTAAACGTGCATTGCTGACCTACGATTTGTACTGTATTAGGCGGCAGGAGTTCTTTTAAAGAGAGATTGCTGACAGGACACTTGCTCTGAGTTAGCTGCAATGCCAATACTTCAGACTTGAGACTTGTATTGTATTAGGCAGAGTAGATGTTTGTAAACCAATACTGCTGATCTGAGACTTGCACTATGTTAGGCAGTAGAAAGGGTTGTAAACAGAAGGTGCTGGCAGGAGACTTGCCCTGTGTTAGGCAACAGTAGATTTTTGTGACGGTGCATTGCTGACCTGACACTTGTACTTTATCAGGCAGCAGCAGCACTTTTTAGGATATTGCTGAATGGAGACGAGCACTGTTAAGCAGCAGTCGGTGTTTACAGAGAGATAATGCTGGCATCAGAGGTGGGCGCTGTGTTAAGCACCTGGCGGAGTTTGTAAGCAGATATTCCTGGCATGAGACCTGCACTGTAACACAGCGGCAGCCGTTTGCTGACAGGAGACTTGCGATGCTGGTTAACCGTAGGTCTCTGTAAACGGATACTTCTGACATAAGAGGGGCACTTGTACTCGGTAGTTGTGGGTATGAGTAAGCAAATATTGGGCTAGGCGGCAGTAGCTCTTCGTAAACAAATATTGCTGACAGAGGACTTGGACTGGTAGGTAGCAGCAGGCGTTTCTAAACAGATATGGCCTACCTTAGACTTGCACGGCACTAGGCAGCAGTACCCATTTGTAAATGTAAATTGATGATGTGAAACTTGCACCGCTTTACGCAGCAATAGGTGTCTGTAAACAGATATTGCTGACATGGGAGCTGCACCTTGGAGCAGAATAGACGAAATAAACAGTGTTAAAAATGTATACCATGAAGGAAAGCAGAAGGCTGGACCAGCTGTCGTAAAGCAGCAGGTATGATAGGGTGCACTGCTGTCCAGCCCCAAACAGACAGCACAGGAAGGCGGGGCATAGGGTACACAGGTCATCTTGATGCCAGGAGTCTGACACTACTCAGGAAGCATGGGGGGAAAGGCAAATCCCCCCTGCTACCGGGTGACTGACACTGCACAGTAAGGCTGTAGAAAAGGGCACAGACACCATCCAGCTGCCAGGAGACTGACCCTGTACTGATGGCTGGAGGATAGGATACACAGTCCATTACCCTCCAGGAGACTAACTCCGCACTGAAGGCAGAAGAACAAGGTACAGAGGTCATCCTATGACCAGGAGACTGACCTTGTACAGGAAGGCTGGAGGATAGATGGATACAGACACCACTCTCCATAGATGGATACAGACACCATACTCCACCAGGAGGCGGCTGGCTCTGTACAGGAAGGCTGGAAACTATGATGCACAGGCCATCCTGCTACCAAGAGGGTGAGATCTGGCTGGCAGCAAACTATAGTAACACTGCCAACAAGTTGTGACAAGAACAATACTCACAGAAGACCAGCACTATGTTGAAGGAGGGCAGGAGGGGTGTTGAGCTGCCTGTGTTTGCATGAGGTTGGTAAATGTTTGTTTGGGGCATACATTTTTGACAGGTGCCTGGTAACACAGTGAGATGGCTGTTTATGGGAAGAAGACCATGACTGCAGTTGCTATGGCATACGTGGCTGCAGACTATGATAAGCAGTCAGTGCAGGTAGGACTCAAGCGCCATGCTAGTTATCAACAAACTGTGAGAAGCAGGGTGAGTGCCAGGCGGTCCATGCTGAGAGGCCAGGGTTGGCAGATGGCGTGTAGACTGCTGGGGCAGCCGGGGCAGACAGCAGGTAGTGTTGGCAAGAATCTGGTATTATGATGGACGTTAGTGGGGATGGCAGCAGGCGTCATGGTAACATTACATGCTGGCAGGGAGTCGAAGATGAATAAAACAATGTCATAACAATCAGAATGAAACACACAGAGCTATGTTGGCACATCATAAAGGAGACTGGCACTATAATGAAAGAGATGAATGAAAAGTATAAACAATGCTGGCAGGAAACCGGGCTCCAGGTAGTGGTACTGGTAGTCAAGCATCACACATTGGAAGACACCAGGCTGGTGTACATGGCTAGAGAGCAAAGGACAGCACACATGGGAAGGGAGTCTGTACACACAGAGTGAGTGCTGAAGGCACGAGGTTTCAAAACACAGACAGCATTGGCTGTGTTTATAGAAACTTGCAAGGCACGTTTCTATAAACACAGGGACACTACCTAGCGCTGGCAGAAGCTTTGGCACATGGGCAGTGTTGTTAGGAGACTGGCACCATGTTAGAAGGCAGAAGGTTTGGTTACAGGGAAAGTGTTAGGGGCAGATTCCAATACACAAACAGTGAGTGCTAGGTGTTAGGTTGCTGGGTGCAGGGGTAGGGAAACTGGCACATTATGGAGGGCAGAGGGCTTGGGCACACAGGTACATGTTAGACAACAGTCTCAGATGACTTGAGCACACAGGCAGGGAGTCTTTGTTGAGCACAGGCAGTTTTAGTTGAGGACTGGCAGCATGTTAGAAGGCACACCGCAATACACAGCTAGAACTAGGCGATGCTGGTGGCATGTTAGAAGGCCAGGGGGCATGGGTAACACTGGCACCATGTTGGAAGGCAGATTTTTTTGAGTATATTGACGGTTTGGTGAATAATGACGCTATGCCATAAGGCAGAAGATGTGGGCATAAAAGCAGTGCCAAGGGAAGACTGGCACCATGGTGACACAAGGTTTGAGGTCATATAACACAGGTGAATAATGACACGGTGTGGGAATACAGGTAATGCCAGGGGAGACTGCAACCACAGCGGACAGGAAAAGGCCTGGACATACAGGTATAGTGCCTGGTAAACAGTGGCAACACTTCTAGTAGCATAGGACGAGAAGAGTCGGGTCAAGTTAAGAGAGGACTGCCACTTGCTGAGGTGGCGCCCGGTAGGATACACAGGACTGGCACATGGCGGCGTGATGAGCAGAGGACCGGGTACAGAGCTAAAACTGGCAGAGTCTGGGAAGCAGCGTACCCACGGGAAACGGCGTCTTCAGGTTGGTGAAGCGCATATAGTGGGTAACAGGGCACAAGAAAGGCCGAAACCGATACCTGGCAGAGCGCGGCTACCATGGTGGGCACCAACAGTCTGGGTACACGTGGGAGGCACAGATCTGTAGTCACTCAGAAAGGAAAGAGTATGGCACTGTAACTGCTGTGGGCACAGCAAACGTTCTGTGGCTCACGCGTGCAGCCATGTTGGATACACAGCGGGGTCGTCCCTTTTCTGTAGCTAAGGGGAGCAAAGCTGAAGAGCCCCTGCTGCCAAGGACGTCAAAGATGAACGTTACCCTAGAGGGACCCTTGCTTCAGTGTGCTGTGCTTAGACCTGGATGCTGAGAAGCAAAAGGCAAGTACCCCTACTCCCCGGTGCATGCGATGTCTGACGTCCAATCCAAGGTCCACCCTACAGGGACCCTTGCTCCAGTGTGCTGTGCTTAAGACTGGATGCTGATATGCAGAAGGCAAGTACCCCTACTGCCCGGTGGCATGCGATGTCTGACGTCCAATCCAAGGTCCACCCTACAGGGACCCTTGCTCCAGTGTGCTGTGCTTAAGACTGGATGCTGATATGCAGAAGGCAAGTACCCCTACTGCCCGGTGGCATGCGATGTCTGACGTCCAATCCAAGGTCCACCCTACAGGGACCCTTGCTCCAGTGTGCTGTGCTTAAGACTGGATGCTGATATGCAGAAGGCAAGTACCCCTACTGCCCGGTGGCATGCGATGTCTGACGTCCAATCCAAGGTCCACCCTAGAGGGACCACTGCTCCAGTGTGCTGTGCTTAAGACTGGATGCTGATATGCAGAAGGCAAGTACCCCTACTGCCCGGTGGCATGCGATGTGTGACCTCCAATCCAAGGTCCACCCTAGAGGGACCCTTGCTCCAGTGTGCTGTGCTTAAGACTAGTAGCTGAGACGTAGAAGACAAGTACTCTTACTCCCTAGTACCAATTCATGCCTGAAGTCTAATCCTAACCCCTGTAGATGTAGACGCTGTGGCACAGTCTATGGTAGTGCATACACAGGCACAATCGGACGCCGCTGCAATCATCGCCTGCTACCGGGGTAGCTGTTGGACAAATGCTGCAACAGACAATGTAAACTCTTGTTTTCAATTAGTTAGAAAGTCTGTCACTAAGAGGAAAAGTGACCTCCACCCAAAAAGACAATATGTTCCCTCTCTGCACTAGCATTCCATATGGGGTCAGGAGGACAGCATGCGTGTGACTCTACAGCCATGGAACACAGGGAGCATCACAAGCCAGGTCCAGGACACACACTACAATCGTCCTTAAATAATAGGGTTCTCTCCATGCCCTCTGCCGCGGCCCAGTACCTCAGATTCCTTGTCCTGCTGGGTAATGACAGAGGACTGTGCCTTAGCTGCAGTGCCACCTGGGGGGGGGGGGGGGGGGGGGGGGGGGGGGGGGGACCAAAATCTGATGAACTTTGGACTCGAGTCTGAGTTCTAGCCCTTGAATGTGTTGTGTGAGTGTGAGTGAGTGTGAGTGTGTGTGAGTGTGTGTATCAGTGAGTGTGAGTGTGTGTGTGTATATCAGTGAGTGTGAGTGAGTGTGTGTGGTGTTTACTGATGGACTTAAGTGTAGTAGACGTGCTTCCACGTATCCTACAACAAGTGGGGTAATGAAAAGTAAGACTGAGCTACAGAGATGAAGGCAGCCGCTTCTCAGGGATATGGGACCAGTGGAAATCGAGGACTGTTCACCGTTCAAAAACGTGCAACTTTCTACCTAAGATCTGGTCTTCAGCTGCACTGGAAGATAATCTGAGGTCCTTCCTGGTCCCTGGGTTCTTTGTATGTGGTGAGGGTGACAGGAAGGTGATTCCAATGGCCCGAGACTTGATCGTGGTCTTGAGATGCAACTGGCGTGTTACAAGGGAATCTGCCTCCGAACATGGTCAACCAATCACACGAGGGATTCCTCCTCTTAGGAGGCGCAAAGAAGAGGCAGCAACGGTCAGGAGGAGAGAAAAGAGGGATGGAGGTTGCTGTACCTGAGCCTAACGAGTGTCCAACGGAGTCAAAGGCGTGAACCATTGCATCTGCAACACAAGAGTACAGATTCAGTGTTCATATTCTCAAAAGCTGCATCAAAGTTCAAGACAAGCCTTGGGCAAAATATGTCACCAGAAATCCAAAACTGCTGAAGAGGTCTCCTTCCACACTTCGATCATGCATGCATCCTGCCGGTAACCTGCTCCACACATGTGCAGCATACAAGATCACAGAACAATCCAGCGACAGAGCGCCACACCCCTACAGGAGCGAAGCTGGCCTTGGAGGATGTGTGAACAAGCCACTGGTTTCTACCAGTCTGGTACACCTGGGTGAAGCTGGGCACATGACTTAATGACTTCTCTGCCCTCACACCCTCTGGTGGTTTACAGCATTACCCTCCTTTCTGCTGGTGTAGTGAGTATGTGCCACAATAAATGCCTCGCTTCGCACTTGCTGACACGTACTGCCTACAACAGGACTCATCAACAACCAGAACAGAATAACCCAAGAGGCATACCTGGAGACAATGTTCATGAGTGAGTACAACTGGTGCTGGGGCTGCCTTGGCTCCACAGCAGCTTGGGAGCGGGGAGTACGGACAGTGCTTTCAATGGGCTGGTACTGTCAGGTACTGAGACCACGCCCCCCTCAGCAGAGGCGCGATGCCTTTAGTGGGAGAGTACCGCCACTTCTCAGTAGCCGGATGGTATTCTAGAATAGTGAGTACCTGCACTTCTATATACCCAAATAAAACACTGAGTGCGGGCATCAATCGGATGGAACTTTAGGACTAGTTTCAGAGCAACAGTAGGAGTGGGCTCCCTGAGGCAACATTCTTGAAGAAGCTTTAACAAAACACTGGAGTTGGAATCCACCAAGGATCAACAGAGAGGTATTCAGGCAGTCTTTATTGCCTTTTTACATAACAGGCAGAGCCGACAGCTGCACCCATGGGTATTGGGACCCCGGCTCGTCCTTACCATTTCCCAGTTCTTCCAGAGCTGTGCCCACTTGTTACTGCCCGCAGGTAGGCCCCAGAGTGCTTGCATGGCGTGGGTTGTGATATGGCTGGAGGTTACCCTTAGTCCCAACCAGAACGAGGGCAAAGATGGTCGTGCATTGGCAAACCAGGCTGTGCATGGAAAGCATGGGTTTACACATCAACAGTTACACTTCACCAATGTAGACAAATACAATAAGTCACAAGGCATTACATGAACAAACTCTGATTTCATGAGGGGCAAGAAAGTGGTATCTGGATGCCACAACAATATCATGCAATGCAATGTTTATACAAGGATACTTATGGCTCCATTTCATGAATATTTATCATGGTTGCCAGGATGCTTTCACTCATACCTGTGTACAGAATGTTACCCACTAGGGATATTCCTGTTCTGCCCTTGGAGCACCTCTGATCAGTGCTTCAGGCAGGACATCACAGATGGTCGCTTTCCGTCATGATGATTGACCTTGGTTGACCTTTTTTTTTGTAAAGCCATTTGAACATGGTATTTGTGGTTTTAGTTTATATAGATATATATATATACCGTGAGTACCAATACACAGACATCCACAACACTGCAGGATGAGGTCATGAAATCACAAAATGTGAGAAACATTTATTGCCAACTAATACGTTTGTAAAGATGTGACTGACCTACAGAAATTACATTGACGGACATGTTATCTTTCATGTTAAGAATTTTGCAAATATGGAGGACACACTGGCATGTGAAAGATTATATTAAGAAATACCTATTTGATTTGACAAGCTGGGTCCAAAGCAAAAACACAATCACAAGCAAAAGACAGCGCAAGTTTAAATCTACGCCAGTATTCAGGAAGCAGACACATTTAAGCTTGGTTCTGACATCAATGTGTTTGTGGGCTTTGTCCTCTCTGGATCCTGATGGACTAAATTCATTGAGGTCTTTAACCTTCCTAAGCAACGCTTTTCTGACCCTGGGATATCACTGTCTTTGGCTTTCTCATCACCCATAAATCTACTTAGAATCAGTCTGCATCCCTATTTGTATTGATATTGGCATAATAAGGCAACCATCTCTCGTACCATTGATACGACTGACTCTTCGTTCTAGGTAGAGTGGGACAGAAAAACCTCAGTAGATGAAACACCATCTGAAGAATCTCCTGTTGCTTTGAATGAGTGAGAAATTGGCCCTTGTGAGGGCTTTTGGAGAAGTCCTGGAAGTTCTTCCGACTTCCTTTAAAGTGGTGGTGAGCGGGGAGTGAGCCAGGTGCCGGGTTCCTTGAGTGTCCAAGAAAGGGGAGAAAGAGAAGAAGTAGAACTTAGCACAAATGAGAGAAGAGACTGAAGGAAGATGAGATATGTGAATGCGGCTTTGGGTGAGAGGCTTAGAAAGGATGCAAGCGAGAGACTAAATCTGAGCTGAGTGAAGAACGAGGCGAAGCTTTGTCAGAAGAACTGAAAAGGGACACAACTGAGCACACACAAAAGACAAGTTAGAGCATCAACTGAGAAGAACACATGATTGTGGGAGTTTTCAGAGAGTGAATGAGGACCTCATGGGGCTGGTATTTCAACAAAAGATACATGCTGATGAGTTACTTAACATGAACCAGTTTATATATTTTTAGTATCAAAATAAGCATAAGAGTGCACCGATAACAGCTTCTCCTATGGTGGTCAGATGTTGTGGGTGCACGCGCTTCAGGTGTGGGCAGGAATTAGCAAAAGCAGGATATTGTCATCTTTTTACAGGCTCGCCCAACAAAAGCCGGATCCTGCCCTACCCTGGTGGCCTTTGGAGGAAGGAAACTCCACTGATTTCCCTACAGGCTGAACCGCCTAAGCGCTGTAAGGAAAGAGAAGCCGCCTTTCTACATGAGATGTGATATCCAGGCCACACAAATCCCGTCTTATTAAATCTTTATTGTCCCTGTGGGGTCCTGGATGTGATTTTATGAGTTCTCAGGCTCTCATGGAACGGTCCAGGTCCTGCGGGCTGGCTGGTTGGGCGTGTGCGGATGGGGCGGGGCTGGACTGTGGGCGGGTGAGTAAAGGACGGAGAGTGTGTGGGTGGGGTAAGGTTAGGGTGTGTAAGGATGGAACAGGCTGTAGTGTGTCAGAGCTCACAGAGTGAGAATGCACATGGAGTTGGCTGGAGTGTGTGCCGCTAGCCTGCCCCTGGAGGGGACTGTGGGATTGAAGCAGGTGCACCGGATGTACCACAGGGGTCTGGATTTGTGTCTCTCTTTAGAAGGGTTGACTCCTTCATCTGAAGTTTGCCAAGGCAGAGGTGGGGGGAATGCACCAAAGTGGATGCCCGAACTGCACGAGTGATAGTGGACCCAAGAGATACATAGAGGAAGCCTTCCGCGAACAGTGACAAGGATCACGTCTAAAAGGAAATGCTCCCAGAGCTGCCCATAAAGGCTTAGTAACCTATATTATTTTAAATGCACTATATAGTGTCCGGAGTAGAGCTTCAGCGTGTGAGGGTAATGCACTTGTTCCACCCCGGATCCAGGGAAGTCGGGTTAATATAAGCCTCACAAACTGAAGCACTGATAATTCGTGATCACGGTAGATCCTGCGCCTCAACATTTTACCTGCTTGGAAGAAGTGACCTCAGCATACAAGATGTACTGAGTGGGATATACAAACAGGGGTGCTCATCCTCGTGCGGTTTCACACCTCACGCGCATGACGTTCATACTTGTCCACCCCGAGGTGACTGAACCACACCCCTGAACCTCATGCGCAACTCCAAAACCTGCTCCTCATTGACTGCACCTCAACGAGCACTCGTCACTATGCATAGGCAGCTACTTGGCCGACCATCCAGAAAGCACTTTAGGGCCCATCCAGGACCAAGAAAGTGCAAACGAAGTGCCAGAGAACAGTATCGACGAGACCTGGAGAAGGCCTCAACCAAGAGGCCTGGGTACAAGGCCCAAGAGGCTTCGTCCATGCAACGCAAGGGTTGTCACGTTGCAGGATGCGGAGCACTGGGCATGTTTTATCCCTCTGCCGCGCTGCAAGCGATAGGATTTAACATACCTCATCTCCGACATTCAATATGTTTTCCATTACCCAAGCTCCCTCCGCTGTAGCCGGTAACCAAAGAGGGATTACTGCTCATCGGTATAATTACTTTTATGTGATAACGAGACAAAACTTTGGCACCGTCCAGTAATTAGCCTGCCCGAGGAGCTTCCTTCATTGGACGCTGTGTGCGAACTGGGTGGGAGGAGGCTTCCTTCAAAACAATAATATGAAAGGGCACTCTGAGAAAGAGCACAAGACCAGGCAGAAGCTTGGAGGTCATGCAGACCCAGGGAGAGGCAGAGAATCAGCATGAGGGCAAAAGAACTCAGAGGCACAGCAGACCCAGGGAGAGGCAGAGAAACAGCATGAGATCAGAGGAACTCAGAGGTAATGCAGACCCAGGGAGAGGCAGAGAATCAGCATGAGATCAGAGGAACTCAGAGGTAAAGCAGACCCAGAGAGAGGCAGAGAAACAGCATGAGATCAGAGGAACTCAGAGGTAAAGCAGACCCAGAGAGAGGCAGAGAAACAGCATGAGATCAGAGGAACTCAGATGTAATGCATACCCAGGGAGAGGGAGAGAAACAGCATGAGGGCAAAAGAACTCAGAGGCACAGCAGACCCAGAGAGAGGGAGAGAAACAGCATGAGATCAGAGGAACTCAGAGGCACAGCAGACCCAGAGAGAGGGAGAGAAACAGCATGAGATCAGAGGAACTCAGAGGCACAGCAGACCCAGAGAGAGGGAGAGAAACAGCATGAGATCAGAGGAACTGAGAGGAACAGCAGACCCAGGGAGAGGCAGAGAAACAGCATGAGGTCTGAGGAACTCAGAGGTAGAGCACACCCAGAGAGAGGCAGAGAATCTACAGCATGAGATCAGAGGAACTGAGAGGAACAGCAGACCCCAGGGAGAGGCAGAGAAACAGCATGAGATCAGAGGAACACAGAGGTAAAGCAGACCTAAAGAGAGGCAGCATGAGTTTAGAGAAAGTACGAGGCAGGGCAGACCCAGGGAGAGGCAGAGAAACAGCATGAGATCAGAGGAACTCAGAGGTAATGCAGACCCAGGGAGAGGCAGAGAATCAGCATGAGGTCTGAGGAACACAGAGGTAAAGCAGACCTAAAGAGAGGCAGCATGAGATTAGAGAAAGTAAGAGGCAGGGCAGACCCAGGGAGAGGCAGAGAAACAGCATGAGATCAGAGGAACTCAGAGGCAGAGCAGACCCAGAGAGAGGGAGAGAAACAGCATGAGGGCAAAAGAACTCAGAGGCAGAGCAGACCCAGAGAGAGGGAGAGAAACAGCATGAGATCAGAGGAACTGAGAGGAACAGCAGACCCAGGGAGAGGCAGAGAAACAGCATGAGGTCGAAAGAACTCAGAGGCAGAGCAGACCCAGAGAGAGGCATCATTAGATTAGAGCAAGTAAGAGGCAGGGCAGATCCAGGAAGAGGCAAAGAAACAGCATGAGGTCTGAGGAACTCAGAGGTAAAGCAGACCCAGAAAGAAGCAGCATGAGATTAGAGGGAGTAAGAGGCAAGGCAGACCCAGAGAGAGGCAGAGAAACAGCATGAGATCTGAGGAACTCAGAGGTAGAGCAGACCCAGAGAGAGGCAGAGAATCTACAGCATGAGATCTGAGGAACTCAGATGTAATGCAGACCCAGAGAGAGGCAGAGAAACAGCATGAGATCAGAGGAACTGAGAGGAACAGCAGACCCCAGGGAGAGGCAGAGAAACAGCATGAGATCAGTGGAACTGAGAGGAACAGCAGACCCAGAGAGAGGCAGAGAAACAGCATGAGATCAGAGGAACTGAGAGGAACAGCAGACCCCAGGGAGAGGCAGAGAAACAGCATGAGATCTGAGGAACTCAGAGGTAGAGCAGACCTAAAGAGAGGCAGAGAATCTACAGCATGAGATCAGAGGAACACAGAGGTAGAGCAGACCTAAAGAGAGGCAGAGAAACAGCATGAGACCAGAGGAACACAGAGGTAAAGCAGACCCAGAGAGAGGCAGCATGAGATTAGAGAAAGTAAGAGGCAGGGCAGACCCAGGGAGAGGCAGAGAAACAGCATGAGATCTGAGGAACTGAGAGGAACAGCAGACCCAGAGAGAGGCAGAGAAACAGCATGAGATCTGAGGAACTGAGAGGAACAGCAGACCCAGAGAGAGGCAGAGAAACAGCATGAGATCTGAGGAACTGAGAGGAACAGCAGACCCAGAGAGAGGCAGAGAAACAGCATGATATCAGAGGAACTCAGAGGCAGAGCAGACCCAGAGAGAGGCCGAGAAACAGCATGAGGTCGGAGGAAGTAAGAGGCAAAGCAGACCCAGACAGAGGCTGAGAAACAGCATGAGATCAGAGGAACTCAAAGGGAGAGCAGGCACAGAGAGAAAGATGGTTCAGAGAGAGGCAGAGAAATGGCATGAGATCAGACAGCAACTCAGAGGTAAGGGAGACAGAGAGAGACGAAGAGAAATTCCACGAGACCTTAGAGGAACTCAGGAGCACAGCAGGCAGAGAAAGAGTAACGTGGTGCAGTGAGGGGAAGATAAGCAGCATGAGGCCAGAGAGGAACTCAGAAGTAGATCGGCCAGAGAAAGATGGAGCAGAGAGGAACTCGGAGGTAGAGAAAACAGGGAGAAAAGGTGCACAGAGAGAGAGAGGTGGTGCACACAGATGCACAGAGAGAGAGAGAGAGGTGGTGCACACAGAGAGAGAGGTGGTGCACACAGATGCACAGAGAGAGAGAGGTGGTGCACACAGATGCACAGAGAGAGAGAGGTGGTGCACACAGATGCACAGAGAGAGAGAGGTGGTGCACACAGATGCACAGAGAGAGAGAGGTGGTGCACACAGATGCACAGAGAGAGAGAGGTGGTGGTGCAGAGAGAGAGGTGGTGGTGCACAGAGAGAGAGAGGTGGTGCACAGAGAGAGAGGTGGTGCACACAGATGCACAGAGAGAGAGAGGTGGTGCACACAGATGCACAGAGAGAGAGAGAGGTGGTGCACACAGATGCACAGAGAGAGAGAGGTGGTGCACACAGATGCACAGAGAGAGAGGTGGTGCACACAGATGCACAGAGAGAGAGAGGTGGTGGTGCACAGAGAGAGGTGGTGCACAGAGAGAGAGGTGGTGCACAGAGAGAGAGGTGGTGCACAGAGAGAGAGGTGGTGCACGCAGAGAGCAGTGGTGCACGCAGAGAGCAGTGGTGCGCGCAGAGAGAGAGGTGGTGCGCGCAGAGAGAGAGGTGGTGCGCGCAGAGAGAGAGGTGGTGGGCGCATAGAGAGAGGTGGTGGGCGCACAGAGAGAGGTGGTGGGCGCACAGAGAGAGGTGGTGGGCGCACAGAGAGAGGTGGTGGGCGCACAGAGAGAGGTGGTGGGCGCACAGAGAGAGGTGGTGCGTGCACAGAGTGAGAGGTGGTGCGCACAGAGAGAGAGAGGTGGTGCACACAGAGAGGTGGTGCACACACAGAGAGGTGGTGCACACACAGAGAGGTGGTGCACACACAGAGAGGTGGTGCACACACAGAGAGGTGGTGCACACACAGAGAGAGGTGGTGCACACACAGAGAGAGGTGGTGCACACACAGAGAGAGGTGGTGCGCACACAGAGAGAGGTGGTGCGCACAGAGAGAGAGGTGGTGCGCACAGAGAGAGAGAGGTGGTGCGCACAGAGAGAGAGAGGTGGTGCGCACAGAGAGAGAGAGAGGTGGTGCGCACAGAGAGAGAGGTGGTGCGCACAGAGAGAGAGAGAGGTGGTGCGCACAGAGAGGTGGTGCACGCAGAGAGGTGGTGCACGCAGAGAGAGAGGTGGTGCACAGAGAGAGAGAGGTGGTGCACAGAGAGAGAGAGGTGGTGCACAGAGAGAGAGAGGTGGTGCACAGAGAGAGAGAGGTGGTGCACAGAGAGAGAGAGGTGGTGCACAGAGAGAGAGAGAGGTGGTGCAGAGAGAGAGAGGTGGTGCACTGTAGGAGGCTGGACTGGCTTGTAGTGAGTACCAAGGGGTACTTACACCTTGCACCAGGCCCAGTTATCCCTTATTAGTGTATAGGGTGTCTAGCAGCTTAGGCTGATAGATAATGGTAGCTTAGCAGAGCAGCTTAGGCTGAACTAGGAGACGTGTGAAGCTACTACAGTACCACTTAGTGTCATATGCACAATATCATAAGAAAACACAATACACAGTTATACTAAAAATAAAGGTACTTTATTTTTATGACAATATGCCAAAGTATCTTAGAGTGTACCCTCAGTGAGAGGATAGGAAATATACACAAGATATATATACACAATAGCAAAAATATGCAGTATAGTCTTAGAAAACAGTGCAAACAATGTATAGTTACAATAGGATGCAATGGGGAAACATAGGGATAGGGGCAACACAAACCATATACTCCAAAAGTGGAATGCGAACCACGAATGGACCCCAAACCTATGTGACCTTGTAGAGGGTCGCTGGGACTATTAGAAAATAGTGAGAGTTAGAAAAATAACCCTCCCCAAGACCCTGAAAAGTGAGTGCAAGGTGCACTAAAGTTCCCCTAAGGACAAAATAGTCGTGTTAGAGGGAAAATGCAAGGAAAACACAAATCAGCAACGCAACAACGATGGATTCCTGACTGAGGGTACCTGTGGAACAAGGGGACCAAGTCCAAAAGTCACAAGCAGCTCGGAGATGGGCAGATGCCCAAGAAATGCCAGCGGTTGGTGCAAAGAAGCTCTTACTAGGCTGAAGAACTGTGAATACTGCAGGAACGACAAGGGCTAGAGACTTCCCCTTTGGAGGATGGATACCCCACGCCTTGGAGAGTCGTGCAGAAGTGTTTTCCTGCCGGATGGACGCCAACAAGCCTTGCTACACGCAAATCGTGCGTTTGGCGTTTTTGGACGCTGCTGGGGCCCAGGAGGGACCAGGAGGTCGCAAATTGGACCTGCAGAGAGAGGGGACGTCGAGCAAGACAAAGAGCCCTCACTGAAGCAGGTAGCACCCGGAGAAGTGCCAGAAACAGGCACTACGAGGATGCGTGAAACGGTGCTCGCCGAAGTTGCACAAAGGAGTCCCACGTCGCCGGAGACCAACTTAGAAAGTCGTGCAATGCAGGTTAGAGTGCCGTGGACCCAGGCTTGGCTGTGCACGAAGGATTTCCGCCGGAAGTGCACAGGGGCCGGAGTAGCTTGCAAAGTTGCGGTTCCCAGCAATGCAGCCCAGCGAGGTGAGGCAAGGACTTACCTCCACCAAACTTGGGCTGAAGAGTCACTAGACTGTGGGGGTCACTTGGACGGTGTCGCTGGATTCGAGGGACCTCGCTCGTCGTGCTGAGAGGAGACCCAAGGGACCGGTAATGCAGCTTTTTGGTGCCTGCGGTTGCAGGGGGAAGATTCCGTCGACCCACGGGAGATTTCTTCGGAGCTTCTGGTGCAGAGAGGAGGCAGACTACCCCCACAGCATGCACAAGCAGGAAAACAGTCGAGAAGGCGGCAGGATCAGTGTTACAGAGTTGCAGTAGTCGTCTTTGCTACTATGTTGCAGGTTTGCAGGCTTCCAGCGCGGTCAGCGGTCGATTCCTTATCAGAAGGTGAAGAGGGAGATGCAGAGGAACTCGGCTGAGCTCATGCATTCGTTATCTAAAGTTTCCCCAGAGACAGAGACCCTAAATAGCCAGAAAAGAGGGTTTGGCTACCTAGGAGAGAGGATAGGCTACTAACACCTGAAGGAGCCTATCACAAGGAGTCTCTGACGTCACCTGGTGGCACTGGCCACTCAGAGCAGTCCAGTGTGCCAGCAGCACCTCTGTTTCCAAGATGGCAGAGGTCTGGAGCACACTGGAGGAGCTCTGGACACCTCCCAGGGGAGGTGCAGGTCAGGGGAGTGGTCACTCCCCTTTCCTTTGTCCAGTTTCGCGCCAGAGCAGGGGCTAAGGGGTCCCTGAACCGGTGTAGACTGGCTTATGCAGAATTGGGCACATCTGTGCCCAACAAAGCATTTCCAGAGGCTGGGGGAGGCTACTCCTCCCCTGCCTTCACACCATTTTCCAAAGGGAGAGGGTGTCACACCCTCTCTCAGAGGAAGTTCTTTGTTCTGCCATCCTGGGCCAGGCCTGGCTGGACCCCAGGAGGGCAGCTGCCTGTCTGAGGGGTTGGCAGCAGCAGCAGCTGCAGAGAAACCCCAGGAAGGGCAGTCTGGCAGTACCAGGGTCTGTGCTACAGACCACTGGGATCATGGAATTGTACCAACAATGCCAGGATGGCATAGAGGGGGCAATTCCATGATCATAGACATGTTACATGGCCATATTCGGAGTTACCATGGTGAAGCTACATATAGGTAGTGACCTATATGTAGTGCACGCGTGTAATGGTGTCCCCGCACTCACAAAGTTCAGTGAATTGGCTCTGAACAATGTGGGGGCACCTTGGCTAGTGCCAGGGTGCCCTCACACTAAGTAACTTTGCACCTAACCTTTACCAGGTAAAGGTTAGACATATAGGTGACTTATAAGTTACTTAAGTGCAGTGTAAAATGGCTGTGAAATAACGTGGACGTTATTTCACTCAGGCTGCAGTGGCAGGCCTGTGTAAGAATTGTCAGAGCTCCCTATGGGTGGCAAAAGAAATGCTGCAGCCCATAGGGATCTCCTGGAACCCCAATACCCTGGGTACCTCAGTACCATATACTAGGGAATTATAAGGGCGTTCCAGTAAGCCAATGTAAATTGGTAAAAATGGTCACTAGCCTGTTAGTGACAATTTAAAAGTAATGAGAGAGCATAACCACTGAGGTTCTGGTTAGCAGAGCCTCAGTGAGACAGTTAGGCACCACACAGGGAACATATACATGCACACCTATGAGCACTGGGGCCCTGTGTGACAGGGTCCCAGTGACACATACATATAGGCCACAAACCTATGAGCACTGGGGTCCTGACTAGCAGGATCCCAGTGACACATAACAACCATACTGAAAACATGGTGTTTTCACTATGAGCACTGAGGCCTGGCTATCAGGATCCCAGTGAGACAGTGAAAACAGTGACGAACACCCTGACATACACTCACAAACAGGCCAAAAGTGGGGGTAACAAGGCTAGAAAGAGGCTACCTTCTCACATGCACAGAGAGAGAGGTGGTGCACAGAGAGAGAGGTGGTGCACAGAGAGAGAGAGGTGGTGCAGAGAGAGAGAGAGGTGGTGCACAGAGAGAGAGAGGTGGTGCACACAGATGCACAGAGAGAGAGAGAGAGAGAGAGAGAGAGAGGTGGTGCACACAGAGAGTGAGGTGGTGCACAGAGAGAGAGGTGGTGCGCACAGAGATGCACACAGAGAGACAGGTGGTGCACACAGAGAGAGAGGTGGTGGACAGAGAGAGAGGTGGTGCACAGAGAGAGAGAGGTGGTGCACACAGAGAGAGAGGTGGTGCAGAGAGAGAGAGAGGTGGTGCGCACAGAGATGCACACAGAGAGACAGGTGGTGCACAGAGAGAGAGGTGGTGGACAGAGAGAGAGAGAGGTGGTGCACACAGAGAGAGAGGTGGTGCAGAGAGAGAGAGGTGGTGCGGACAGAGATGCACACAGAGAGAGAGGTGGTGCACAGAGAGAGAGGTGGTGGACAGAGAGAGAGAAAGGTGGTGCACACAGAGAGAGGTGGTGCTCACAGAGAGAGAGGTGGTGCACACACACACAGAGAGGTGGTGCACACAGAGAGAGAGGTGGTGCAGAGAGAGAGAGAGAGGTGGTGCGCACAGAGATGCACACAGAGAGACAGGTGGTGCACAGAGAGAGAGAGAGGTGGTGCCCACAGAGAGAGAGAGGTGGTACAGAGAGAGAGAGGTGGTGCGCACAGAGATGCACACAGAGAGACAGGTGGTGGACAGAGAGAGAGAGAGGTGGTGGACAGAGAGAGAGAGAGGTGGTGCACACAGAGAGAGAGGTGGTGCACACAGAGAGAGAGGTGGTGCACACACACAGAGCTGGTGCACACACACAGAGAGAGGTAGTGCACACAGAAGCTGAGAAACAGCATGAGATCAGATAAGGACTCGGAGGCAGAGCAGACCCAGAGAGAGGCAAAGGAACAGCACGAGATCAGGGAGGAACTCAGAAGTAGAGTGGTCAGAGAAAGATGGTCCAGAGAGGAACTCGGAGGCAGGGCAGACAGAGAAAGATGGCGCCGAGAGAAGCAGAGAAACTGCATGAGATCAGAGGAACTCAGAGGCAGAGAAGACAGAGAAAAGATAGTAGAGAGAGAAAGACGGAGCAGCGATGCAGAGAAACGGTATGAGACCCGAGGAATTCAGAGGGAGAGAAGACAGACAGAGAAAGATGGCACAGAGAGGGGCAAGGAAAGAGGAGCTCAGGGGTATAGCAGAGAGAAAGATGGAGCAGAGAGAGGAAGACTACCATCATGAGACCAGAGAGGAGCTCAGAGGTAGAGCAGAGAGAGGAAGACAACCATCATGAGACCAGAGAGGAGCTCAGAGGTAGAGCAGAGAGAGGAAGACAACCATCATGAGACCAGAGAGAGCTCAGAGGTAGAGCAGAGAGAGGAAGACAGCCATCATGAGGCCAGAGAGGAGCTCAGAGGTAGAGCAGAGAGAGGAAGACAACCATCATGAGACCAGAGAGGAGCTCAGAGGTAGAGCAGAGAGAGGAAGACAGCCATCATGAGACCAGAGAGAGCTCAGAAGTAGAGCAGAGAGAAAGATGAAGCAGAGAGAGGAAGACAATCATCATGAGACCAGAGAGGAGCTCAGAGGTAGAGCAGAGAGAGGAAGACAGCCATCATGAGACCAGAGAGAGCTCAGAAGTAGAGCAGAGAGAAATATGGAGCAGAGAGAGGAAGACAACCACCATGAGACCAGAGAGAGCTCAGAGGTAGAGCAGAGAGAGGAAGACAACCATCATGAGACCAGAGAGGAGCTCAGAGGTAGAGCAGAGAGAGGAAGACAACCATCATGAGACCAGAGAGGAGCTCAGAGGTAGAGCAGAGAGAGGAAGACAGCCATCATGAGACCAGAGAGAGCTCAGAAGTAGAGCAGAGAGAAAGATGGAGCAGAGAGAGGAAGACAACCATCATGAGACCAGAGAGGAGCTCAGAGGTAGAGCAGAGAGAAAGATGAAGCAGAGAGAGGAAGACAATCATCATGAGACCAGAGAGGAGCTCAGAGGTAGAGCAGAGAGAGGAAGACAGCCATCATGAGACCAGAGAGAGCTCAGAAGTAGAGCAGAGAGAAATATGGAGCAGAGAGAGGAAGACAACCACCATGAGACCAGAGAGAGCTCAGAGGTAGAGCAGAGAGAGGAAGACAACCATCATGAGACCAGAGAGGAGCTCAGAGGTAGAGCAGAGAGAGGAAGACAACCATCATGAGACCAGAGAGGAGCTCAGAGGTAGAGCAGCGAGAGGAAGACAACCATCATGAGACCAGAGAGGAGCTCAGAGGTAGAGCAGAGAGAGGAAGACAGCCATCACTTGACCAGAGAGAGTTCAGAGGTAGAGCAGAGAGAGGAAGACAGCCATCATGAGACTAGAGAGGAAGACAACCATCATGAGACCAGAGAGGAGCTCAGAGGTAGAGCAGAGAGAAAGATGGAGCAGAGAGGAAGACAACCATCATGAGACTAGAAAGGAAGAGAACCATCATGAGATGAGAGAGGAGCTCAGAGGTAGAGCAGACAGAGGAAGAGAAACAGCATGAGACCACAGAGTGACTTAGAGGCAGGGCACACAGAGAGAGAAAGAGCAAGAGACCTGAGAGGAACTCCGAGGCGGAGTAGGAACAGAGAAAGAGTAATGTGGTGAAGAGAGGGGCAGACAAAAAGCAAGGGTAGAAAGAAGAGGGGTAATCTTGAGAACCCAAATAACCTCAAAGTTCGGTGCTCTGACAGGTTTTACCAGCAGGAGAAAGTGCATTAGGCCACCAGTGAATAACAGTAATTAGTGGTGGGGCAGAGGCCTCATCTTCATCACTCACCTGGGTGTATTTACACTGCTCGACAGCGCATGCGTGATGTTGTGTAAAGTCTCTGGGCCACAAGTTGTGTTGACATTCGTATGTCACTTCGAGAGTGATGTACCCACATGGGGCGCCTTCCTTGGATGTCTACCAGCCTCATTCAACTACAGATGACATGAACAGTTCTAAGTGGCTCATCTGGATTCTGAATCCAGTCACGTTTGGGACATCCTGCACAACAGGTCACTATCTCCTCCTAGGGGGCCGGGCGCGGATGAGGAGCCCACTGTAAAACGGTTTACGTTGGGTAACCAGCAGTCCTGATTCCTTACTAGTGGTGACACCGATCTGAGAGGTCCTTAAAAACCAAACATATCCTCAATCTCAAAGACAGTGCTGAGGTCACATCTGAAGTAACCTATCCCGTTGCAGATACCAAATGAGCAGAGTTGTGTCCAGTTCTGGGTTTTCAGATCTCTTTAAATTCAGGGCATTTTATTGGACTCACTCACTTAGTTTCAATGAGCAACACAGCTTCCTAAAAATACATTTTTTAAGATTGCATCAACAAAAATGGATGGGTGGATGCCCAGGGAAGGTACTAGGTTTTCCATGCAGGAAGAAGAGAGAGAACAAGTGCCTGGCTGTTTAAAAAAGGGGAGACGAGAGGGAGAAGAACAGAAAGGGGTGATGTAGGGGAAACACTATGTTGTGCCTAAAGGGACAGAAACATAACAATATGGAGAACAAAAAGAAACCTTTGTTCAGTAGTCACAGAGAATCCAAACATTACTGGGATCCTAATGGACAGTGATGCTGAAGCCACTCCCTCTTGTGGGGTGGCGAGCTTGATTGCGTCTGGTCCTCAGGTCAGCAGTATCCCTAAGGTTTTCTCTACAAAGGACAGGTACTCTCACCCACACACACTGGGGCCAGATGTATCAAAGGGTTTTACCCATTCTGTGTCTATGGGAAAATGTGTTCGTACATATGGCCCTAGGTGTCATACTTATCCAGGTCCCTCCTCAACGACCCCATCTACTTTCCGAAGCCTAGCAGACACCTCGGCTCATCCGGACGTCTACTCGCACACATCCCAGGCCTACGGAAAACCAGGCCCATTGGTCGAGCCCTCACCTACGCTGCTGCTCAAGCACTGATGACCTACTGCTACACATAAAGAGCTCCTCCTCACATCTGGATTCCTGCAAGAAGCTAAGGGCCTGGGTTTTGGAATAGTCCCACTGCCCTGGTTGTGGTTAGACTCACAGCTGCTCCGCGCCAGGATACCCTCCCGCGGGGGGACACCATGACATACCGGGTACAGGTGCACTGTGGGCTCACAGAGAGGCTTTTTCCTTCCAGATCCGGTGTGTGCATGCCACCACTGTTCAGTCACACAAAGTGTAACCTAGTGCGGACTCTCGGAGACGAGGTGGCGCACACCAACAAGGCGCCTTATTGCTTGAGCGCTGCACCTAAGCACTAGTTACAAATGTGTTCAGAGTGGTTGGTCAATTCCTCAATTTAATACTCCCCCCTCCTACCCCAAAGTTAAAATAACCAGTCTCTCTGGATATACAACAGGGGTCCCTAGCGCCTGGGAATCGTCTACGTTTCTGATCACTTCGCGGAACTATTTGTTTGACTTGATTTCTCATTTAGTGCTCCGTGGGAACACAGCCTTCCCCTGGCTCTTGTGCGCACTGAGTGTGCGCACGCTCTCTTCTGCGCTATCCCGACCTCTCCCTCCCATCGGAGAGCAGCCCCTGCTCTCGGGGTCTCTCCCTTCCCTCTCACCTTCTCCCTCACTCCCCAACCTTTCCTATCTTGGCTCTGTTTTCCCAGCTTGCATCCGAGGCCAGCGCTCTTCCCTGGCCCTCTCTCCCCCGCAGGCCCTCCGCTGCTTGCCGCCCGCCACCACTAGCCGACCGCGGCGACACAATCCTGAATCCCGCTTCTCATTACACGCGACACTTTATGTATTGTATTGTATTGTAATTGTATTTATATAGCGATTACTACCCCCGACGAGGCGTCAAAGCGCTTGTCTGAGACTGCTGAGCGCTGCACCGGGGAGGGATATTATATTCATCCATAGGTATGTTTGTTAGCGGTAGGCTTGAAGGATATATAGACATCCACATCTTTGAGGTCACGGCTGGAAGACACTTTATGTCGATGCATCGTAGAGTGGGATGGTTGTGGCTTTTCCTGACTCCTTTTTTTGGCGTCTATGTTCTCATAAGTGGCACTCATTTCTTTGATGAAGACACAGTTAGTTAAGAGGATTTCGCAACAGAGGTTGTGAATGGTGAGAAATTGTGGTTAATGTGGTGTTATCCAACCTGAAGAGGGTTTTTTATTGCTGCCGCTGGCGACAGTGGTCCAAGAGGAATCACGGGCAAGGTACACTGGGGCGGTACGCGAGGGCGTGGGTGGAATCTAATTAGAAAGGAGGGCGTTCCCCAAGAAGCTCTGCATATTCCAGACACTCACTGAAGAGGGACCCATCACTAACTAGAGACTTACAAAGCACAACTGAGAATACACTGGCATGAGTGAAAGCGCTAGAGCAGCCTAGAGGCAGACGGCACTACATATTAAACAGCAAGGGCTGACAGGCGGGGTGTCCTCCTTTACTTTCAAGGGACACAGTTGAGCATTTCACGGGAAAGGTAGCAGAAAGTGAGTGTGAAGCCGCCCTGCTTCACAGGCCTCAGGATCCCAGCTGTACACCGGGGAGACTTCCTGGGGATCTAGAACGCTCAGGCCCTACCTGATGTCATTAGAGGAAAACTTTAGAGCAGCCCTGAAGAAGGGTCATTTAGCAAAATGTCTTACGTCATTCCCATCTCCAGTGACCCCAATTGTCCCCAAGCCAATGTTCAGTAGGGGTCACTGGGCAACGAAAGAGAAGAGTTGCACAATAAATAATTTCCTTTAACTTGGTACATGTTTTAGGCAGTACTCCAAAGTTATCGCAATCCTGGCAAAAAATGTTACAGGTGGCTCCCAAAACAAGGCATTGCTCGGCAAAGGAACCCAGAAAACTAAGCTCTTAGGGGTAACTATGCTTCTCGCTGTTCAGCTGCAACCTAGGAAAGGAAATAAATTTACCAACCTCACGCATCAAAGTAGACAACAGCAGCTTTCTGAGGTTTGCTGTCAGTTCCAGGTGTGAAGAATTGGATACACAATTGAGGGCAACTGTTGGGAACAGAAAAACTATCTCAAAATATCGAAAACTGTAGATTACCCTTTGACACGGATCGGGGACCTGAGCTGGAATTTCTGGCCACAAAGTGTAGAGAACCTTGAAATCCCTGATATCTGAAAGTGGTAGGAATCATCCCACAGTGTCTTAAAGTCCCTGCAGGAATCCGCAACCTTCGCTTCAAGGACACACCATGGGGCTGATGACGCCTAAACACGATGAGCTCTGTTGCCGGTCTCTCTTCTCGGTTTGAGCAATAGTTAATGTTTTTTTAGAGATCTTGGTATCCAGAGTGGAGAGGGAAAGTATAGCTGGGGGAAATCTACCTGTGGATTATACCTTGTGATCCGACTTAGGGATATTGCAGTTCATTCTGTTTGAAAACTTGAATATGCTCCAAGTGAATATATCCGGGTACCTCTGCTTTTCATGCTCTTTTAATGCCTCTGGTGAGGTTTGATGGCGCTGGTGAGGTTTCTATGGACAGAAGATGTA
The DNA here is from genome assembly GCF_031143425.1 of Pleurodeles waltl. Taxonomy (NCBI): domain Eukaryota; kingdom Metazoa; phylum Chordata; class Amphibia; order Caudata; family Salamandridae; genus Pleurodeles; species Pleurodeles waltl. The sequence goes on along the minus strand of NC_090442.1, from coordinate 72,555,528 downwards.
TTGGACCATGGTCAGGCTCCAACACGGTCATCAATGCTTGTTGGCTGCTGACGGACGAGTGGTCATGGAATTATGTTGTTTAGGTTTCTGTTGCTTCAGTTTGCCTGCTGGGGCTGCTTTAGGGTGGAGGATGTGTAGGGGGATTGAATGGTGGTCTGTTCAGACTCCAGATGTGGGGTTCGGGAATACCACGTTGGTGGGAAGGGATGTCCATTGGAGAATGCTGCCTTTTACATGGTAGGTCTGTAAAGTGAAAGCGAGGCTCATCATTGATAGCAGATTCTGGTAAGCCTGTACCGTGAATCTGTTGTGTGCTGGTACACACCTCAAGGAGCACTGTGTCAAGCAGTGGAGGTCACAGATGAAGCACACAACTTATTCTGTAGGTCACATGTGGAGTATCCACCCATCTTGTGTGGAAGTGCTGGTTCTTGGTCGGGACAGTCTGGGAAGAGCCAACCCTTGGACCAGCAGGATGGCAAGATGGCTGCCTCCCCTGTCTAGTGTCCATCTCTGCTTCATTTGTGTCTGGGTAACAGGAGTGCTCTGTGGTCCCCGGGAATTTCCATCAAATGAGATTGCTGAGAAAAAAGATACCCTTCATTCATCTACACTTTCCTGCAGTGGGGAGCTGGCTATGATTTCTTTTTGTTTACACAAAATATATATAATATTACATTGGTATTAGAACAGCGCTTTACGAACCTTTTAAGACCCAAATCACTTTCCGGGTGGTCCTGCTATATTTATATCATACTTCATACTTCTGAGAGGAGGTGAATGCTAACTGGGGTTGTCTTCGTAGATGGTAGACCTGCTGCAGTCGGTCCAGGACACGACCGCCTGCAGCCTTTGACCATGGCTCAGATGCTCGCTGCTCTCAGTTCCTCCCCATGGCACAGAGGAATCAGTCTGAGCCTCTGTTTAACATCTGGCTTTTTATGGGCTTGGGCCCAACTCTACTCATGCAGATGGCAACTGCTCCCTTGGCCACGATTCCTTCCTTTATGCCTCTTTACTGTGTGTTATATGCACCTTCCTCGCTGGGAGGGTTATTCCGTTCATTCCCATGAGCTCTGTCACAGTCCACTTCTTTCAAAGACTGTTACTCACACATTCTGCAAGGCCCTTGCATCCTATCATTTTGTAAGTTGTTTCTCTTTAGGTACAGACGAGCAGTTGGTCTAAACACAAAGGGTCACACTGTACCACTGATGGATTGTGTTACAATGCCATGCTGAAGACAGCGGGCTGTTGATTAGTGTGACCTGATGAAGACCAGTTAGCGGCAGCAGAACTTTGACCGAAACATGGTGGAAAGGGATCCGGATTAATGCTCACCTGGACCTGAACCGCACAGACGCGATCTGATTTCTAAGGAACACAGCCTCATCTTCAGAGACACTAGAGGATAAGAAGTGATCTTTCACTGGTTGTCCCCAAAGCCATTCACAGATAAAGTGCTCATATGTTTTACACCATCTACTCACCCGCTCACTCACAGGGAGAGGCGGACAGGGTGATTTTACAAGTAACGATTAAGTTAGGCTTAGTGGAGATGGTCTCTGGTGTCCTGGACGAATCAGACATGACCCTCCACAGTAGCAGGAAGAGGTTGGAATTATATGTAAAAGGGCGAGGCTGGCTGACACCAATAGGCAATAGCAAAAACGTGGGTGTGACACTAATGTGCCCCCTTTATTGGCCTCACCAATGCCAGTATCATCATATAGACGCCTGCAGGGCACGGCCCCACCAATGCCCTTAACATGGGGGGACATCACAAATTCAGGTATCGTGGCATAGGCGCCTGTGGGCCTGGGGCCCTATAAATGTCATTAACCCTTGCACCTGTGGGGTGGGGGAACCATAAATGCAGGTATGACTCGAGCCCCACAAATGCCAGTTTCATAGAATAGGCTCCTGCGGGTCTTGGGCCCTACCAATGCCAGTAACACTGGGCCTGCGGGTCTGGGGGCCTGCCAAATGCCATTATCATAGGTGTTTGTGGGGCTGGGGCTCCACAAATACTGGTATTGTAGCATGGGTTGCTGCGGGTCCGGGACCCTACACATTCAAAGAACACAGGCCCCTGGAGGGCTGGTGCCCCAGAAATGTAGATACCATGACACACTCTTGCGGTGTGTGTTAGTGACAAATGTCACTAACAAAGGCTCCTGCGGCGGCCCACTAGTGCAGGTATGGTGGAAAGGCTCCTGCGGGGCCATACAAATGTCATTCAGATAGGCGCCTGCGGGGCTGGGCCCCTACAAATGCAATTAACACAGGCTCCTGCGGGGCTTGGGCCCCACAAATGCAGTTAGCACAGCCTCCTGCGGGACTGGGTACCCACAATTTGCAATAACTAAAATAGGCGCCCACGGGACTGGGACCCCACTCACCCAAGGTCACCGTCCACTGGTGAGGTGGCCGCTCTGAGTGGACTCTAGGGGCACCTGGCCCAGCTCTGGAGAGTGGGCTCTTTGTTTTGTGGTAAGCCACTGACGCCGGCAGCAGTAGCGACCCCCGCTACCCGCCTCGAGCTGCAGGTCCAACGCCCCGGCAGACTGCGGGGACCTTGTTAGTTCCTGCCAAAACCCAGCAGTGGCAGCTGTTTCACTAGTAAAAAAACACAGGGTATGCAGAAAAAACACACAAGGTGGGTCGTCCACACATGGCCAACACAATCCAACCACTCCTTCAGGGCACTCTGTAAAGGAGGTGCTCTGGGGAGCAAATGTTTAAGGGGCTTTCAACAGCAGCTCAAGTTTCCAGACACCGAAGAAGAACATAAAACTCTGGAAAATTTCAAGAAAATAAAAAAGCTGTTAAATTACAAGAGAACAATAAATCGCACAGTGATAAAAGTCACGATCTGGCAAACAGTCCACGCTGCTCTCAGGCCCATAAAACACAGAAAAACAGAAACGATGCAGAGGACAAAACTCAAGCAATGGCGGAGTGTACACTTTCAAAAAATATATGTTTAACTCACTGCTCGCCAAAATGTTAGTTGTGCTCTTGAATATGTAAGGGACTCTGTGAATGAAGATGTCCACTGCTAGGGTTACTTATAGATCGCAGGTGCTAATAAATCTCAGGCGAGCAGCGCTTAAAAGAGAAAATCTAGTGTTTAGAATAGTCCTAGCGCTCTCGGCTCAGAGACCGCAGCGGAGACAGTCTGACCCATGAAAGAGTGATCATACTGAATTTCTCTAGAACATGTTCAGCAGCGAGGCCAGAGGCAGAATGGGCATAAAGTCTGAGCTTCCTCGTTCATGTGCAGAGATTAAAGAAAAATCACATGTATGGTAAGAGTGTGTTAACTTGGGGCAAAGGGCCGTCAACTCCTCTACAAAAATATATATAAATACGAAATTATAAAAAACGAAACAATTGGCAGGTGTGGGGGACAACAGAGCGGCTGGTGGGGTGAAATGGGTGGGGGAGGTAAAAGCCCTCCACAAATGTCAACAACAAGAGGGGTATGTTGGGGGGGGCAGAAAGCTTATAACATAAGAGAGACAGCGATACAGAACGCATGGGAGGGCGGCGGAAGGTGCACGAGGGAGAGAGCTAGAAAAACATGCAGTCACGTGGGGTGTTTAAGCAAAACAGAAAAAGTAGTCCCATAAAAACGAGAAGTGGAAGGACAGAAGCCAGCCAATCGGAGAGATGGTAAAGAGCTTATTTTCCAGCAAATTCCAAACACAAGATGGACAAGCTGGTACAGGGGAAGCCACTGAATAACAAGCATTGGCAAAGACAATAGGTCTTAGCAATGGGTGACCTACTGCCTTTGGCAATCGGGTGAGGGTGGTGAACAGGAGGGCGGGTGGGTGTGTGAGATACCGGCAGCCCACTTACTTCGCTGCTGCAGTTCTGAGGGCAGAGCACGGATGGGGCTGAGCAGGTTGGCAATGAGACCGCACCTATATTTGGGCCCCAAAGATAGTCACACTGCAGGAGTAAACGCTCTTGGGCCACCCGGAGCCGCCGCTTGTCCAAAGCAAACTTGCCTACAACGGATGAGGACCCTGCCACTGCGCGCTACAGACTGCAAGGGATTTTTAGTGGTCTAAGTGCAGCAGGGTCTAACTCTGAGAGGTAGAGTTTTCTGACTGAGAAACCAATGGGGAACCTTGATTTAGGGAAGCAAGTCAGGGTGGTGCTTCCATAAAGACAATTAAGGCAGTACCTTCTGGGGGCCTCAACTAGGTGACCCCAATTTGCAACTGAGGGCTCTAGGTCCTGTTGGAATCTTAAGCCCATAACGAGCGAGCCTTTATAAGAATGTTGCGCAATGGCCAGAGCTGACAACTTTGATTATGATATTGGGGAACCAGGTTCGAGTCTCGGCATAACAACCAGCGTTTCTGGGGGAATAACGTAGTCTCGCTGTGTCTGCAAAAATTAACATGACCGTCTGCAGGAATGCAAGTCCCCTGCGCCCTCAGTGTTGTCCAGCGCAGGCAAGAAATTCTTCAGCGCCCTCTGTGTACTTAGCCACTGTAAGTGAACGCCCTCCATGATCAGAAACTGACCCATGCACATATAATGAGAATGGTGCAAGTAAAAACAGGAGCGGTTGTGAAAAGCGCCCTTAAAGTGGGATATTGTTAGCCACTGAGAACGGTGCGAGCAAAAACAGGAGTGCTCCTGAAATACGCTCTTCAAGAAATTAAAAAGTAGTTCCAAAACAATGCCATGAAATGGCTGTTTAGGAATAGTTGTTAGGTGCTCATGGGGAGGGCTAAACTGTGGAAGACCCATGACGTATGCATGTCATGGACAAATGGGGAGAAAGCTTAATGAAGTGACGAGGGAACCAGCAAATGGGAAGTCAATGGGCGGGCTGAAGCCCACTAAGAAAATACAGTGTGCGCACCATCTAGAGCCGAGACCTAAAAAGTAAGCAAATGAGAGTGACAAAGAGAAAAAATGGTGAGCGTTGAGCGAGCCAGCCCCTGCAAGCTCTTGTTAAGCCCACAACCAAATCACCACGTTGTTTGGTAAGTTTGACTTAAAAAAGAGATTTCATCTGGAACCTCTCCAGGACGAGTGGCCAAGTATGTGTGAATTTTCTAAATATTCAGGGAATCCATTAATTAAGGGGAAGTAAAAGCAAATAAGCCAAATCCAGAACTCTTTTTCAGCGGAAGCACACTCCTTTCGCCCAATCAAAAGCTTGTGGAGAAGAATATCAAAAAGTGGGTGGAGACTATGCCCCTCAGTACTACTTCTTAAAGCACTTTTCCTGGTGCTCACGAAAAAGGGCAAAATCCTGTACTGGGGCTTCAAAGAAAAATGCTGCATAAGTGTCAATAAATGGCAGTAGCAGCAGAAAAAGATGTTCATTATGTGGCACTTACTGCAGGTGGACTTGCCTCGTAAGCACCTTAAAGCTGAAGGGAGCACCAGCACTGAGTGGTGGACTGCCTAACAGGAAGAACACAGCCAGTGAGGTGAAAAGATTGATCTAAGATGTAGTAAACCAGGAGATCCCGCAAGTGGAAACAGCTCAGGAGGTGCAGAGCATCCTCAGAGTCACAAGGTAACATAATAAACATAAATTCTACAGTTTCAGGCCTTCAAGGACCCATGAAAAGGGTGCAAATGGTAAAAAGGATGCATTTTGTCTGACTATGGCTGCGGTACGAGCAAGTTCGTGTAGCGCACAACTGTCCTTAGAACAGTCTGAGAGTGATGCAGCAATGAACCACCCATCAGCAACTGAACAGGCACTGAATAACTGAAGAGATCTGCCAGTGTCGTTGGCCATTAGAAGACTCTAATCTAGTCTGACTCTGCAGGTCCCATCTAGCTACATCCTATGAGGGCTTCTTGACATCTCACAATGGCAACTGGATACAGGATGATATGAACAATGTCCATCCCATCTTTTCCCCATGCCTCTCCCTCCAACCTCCACCCTATGCCTGGTCAGGACCATAAACTTTAAACAAATATCTCAGAATTGACAGCCCAGTGATGTAACTAGCTAAATGAGCTAAACTCAGTCGCTTCCTCCTGCTGGCACACACTCCGCAAACTTCAGAAGATCTTCAGATGGATCCCAGCAGACTGTCCCAGGACAGACACCCACACCTTAGTCACAAGCAAGCTTGACTACGGCAACGCCCTCTACGCCAGCACCTCAACTAGAAACATAAAAAAACTACAACTCATCCAGAACGCCGCCGCCAGACTCATTCTGGACCTCACACGCCGAGAACACTTCTCCCAACACCTGAGGACCCTCCCCTGGTTACCGATCGAGAAGCAAATCACCTTCAAGCTACTCACCCACATGTACAAGGCAAAAAACAACGCAGGACTAGCCCACCTGAACCACTGCGTCTCCTTCCACACCCCCGCCAGATCCCTCTGCTCCATCCAGATGGCCCTGGCCACCATCCCTTCCATTCGCAAAACCACCGCCTGAGGACGATCCTTCACCTACATTTCAGCAAAGAGCTGGAACAACCTCCCCCTGCACCTCAGACAAAGCCTGTCGCTCACCATCTTCAGGAAGAACCTCAAGTCGTGACTCTTCAGATGAGACAAACCCCACCCCTCCTTATTCACCTCCCAAGGCCTTGAGACCCTCACAGGTGAGTAGTCGTGCTTTACAAAAAACTGATTGATTGATTGAGGTCACATGAAGTGTAGCTCTCCAGCATGGGATGGGTTGATGTCGAGGTACTTCTTGCTTCAAGTCTGTCACAAGACAGGGAGAGAATGCCCCAAGTCATCCCAGCCACCACCGAAGACCACACGGCTGTAACCTTGGGCTTAACTTGGATGCACATGCCTGGCCAAGCCAGCTGACCGACTATCCCCATCCTTAACTCCCCCACCCAAAAGAAAACACTTGGTTTACAAGAGGATAGCCAATCGGATACTGGGTATGTGCATGCACAGTGGGACCAGGCGCCTTCTGCGGATCAGAGGCAGAGCTCACTCACGCTGAGGCATCTGTAAAAGCTTAGTGGTATCAGCGCCAATCCTTTTGAACAACTGCTCTTTTCACGCTTGTAAAGCGCCTCGACAATACAGGCACAGTAAGAAATGCTCATTCTATCACAACACCAGATCCTAAAACTCCCTTGCGTTGATCTGGCCCACTCCCAACGCGCCTCTGTTCGAGGATGCAGGTGTGCTCCCCATGCCTGGGACATGGGGGAGCTGCGCATGTGCTCACGCCTGGGATATGGAGGAGCTGCACATGTGGTCCCCACAACTGGGATATGGGGGAGCTGCGCATGTGCTCCCCACGCCGGGGGATCTGCACATGTGCTCCCCACGCCGGGGGATCTGCACATGTGCCCCCCACACCTGGGACATGGGGGAGCTGCGCATGTGCTCCCCACGCCTGGGACATGGGGGAGCTGCGCATGTGCTCCCCACGCCTGGGACATGGGGTATCTGCACATGTGCTCCCCACGCCTGGGATATGGGGGATCTGCACGTGCTCCCCATGCCTGGGACATGGGGGAGCTGCGCATGTGCTCCCCACGCCGGGGGATCGGCACATGTGCTCCCCACACCTGGGACATGGGGGAGCTGCATATGTGCTCCCCACGCTTGGGACATGGGGGAGCTGCGCATGTGCTCACGCCTGGGACATGGGGGAGCTGCGCATGTGCTCCCCTCGCCTGGGATATGGGGGAGCTGCACATGTGCTCCCCACGCCTGGGATATGGGGGAGCTGCACAAGTGGCCCTCATGCCTGGGACATGGGGTATCTGGACATGTGCTCCCCACGCCTGGGATATGGGGGATCTGCACATGTGCTCCCCACGCCTGGGACATGGGGGATCTGCGCATGTGCTCCCCACGCCTGGGATATGGGGGAGCTGCACAAGTGGCCCTCATGCCTGGGACATGGGGTATCTGCACATGTGCTCCCCACGCCTGGGATATGGGGGATCTGCACATGTGCTCCCCACGCCTGGGATATGGGGGATCTGCACATGTGCTCCCCACGCCTGGGACATGGGGGAGCTCCACATGTGCTCCCCACGCCGGAGGATCTGCGCATGTGGTCCCCACGCCTGGGATATGGGGGATCTGCGCATGTGCTCCCCACGCCTGGGATATGGGGGATCTGCGCATGTGCTCCCCACGCCTGGGACATGGGGGAGCTTGCGCATGTGCTCACGCCTGGGATATGGGGGAGCTGCACATGTGCTCCCCACGCCTGGGATATGGGGGATCTGCGCATGTGCTCTCCACGCCTGGGATATGGGGGAGCTGCGCATGTGCTCCCCACGCCTGGGATATGGAGGAGCTGCACATGTGCTCCCCAACGCAAGGAAGCGGGGGTAAGTGGGGCCCTCAGGGACCCCAGACCGTGGCCCCTGCGCGTGCTTTCTTACACTTGGCCTGAGATGCGGCAACAGGAAGCATCGGACTGTAAAGGCCTCTGGTTGATGCTGAGGGGGCGGAGGGGGCTCCTCCCAGCAGCCCTGGAAGCACCAGCAGGCGGGCGAGGTCCGGCCTCTCCTGGAGCGCATCCTCGGGGAACAAGGCCGCACTCCCAGCTCCCTTCCTCCTCTCACCAGGATCTGGTATCGGGGCTACTCCCACACAGGGGCTGCTTGCAGGCCACGCAGACATCTGCTATGTTATTAGGTGGAAGTTGCGCTACAGCGCCTGGATAGGTCTGCCACGCCACACAATCCTTGGCGCTTTGTGAGTGGAGAGGTGAGGGTGACGAGGGACAGTCCGGTGCCACGCCGGACACTGTCCACTGAAAGCAGCAGGAGGTGTCCAACCTGCAGCAGGAGGTGTCCAACCTACCGCAGGTAGGACTTCCGGAGAGGCCGAGCCCCCTCCCACCCCAGAATACCTCAGCTAGACTTCAAACCCTGAGACCCCCCACGTTTACCCCCCAGCCTTTTATTAGCGCTGGACCCGGTACAGTGTGATGGCGAAATAATGGCATTTTGTTGTGGTGCCTGCTGGCAGACGTTGCATCATAGGCAAGGGAACCACACACAGCACAGCAGGAATAACTCTGGACTAGGAGGAACAAGCAAAGAAGAGCAGCCCTGTTCACTCAACTAGAGTGACAACTGAAGGACAACAGCAGTACCCGCACAAGAGTAACAACCAAAGAACAGCTGCCCTAATCACTCAACTAGAGTGACAACAGCAGTACCCGCACAAGAGTAACAACCAAAGAACTGCTGCCCTAATCACTCAACTAGAGTGACAACTGAAGGACAACAGCAGTACCCGCATAAGAGTAACAACTATACAACAACAGCCCTAGCCACACAAGAGTAACAATTCATGGACAACAGCAGCATCCGCACAAGAGTAACAACCAAAGAACAGCAGCGCTATTCACTCAACTAGAGTACCAACTGAAGGACAACAGCAGAACCCGCACAAGAGTAACAACTATAAAACAACAGCCCTATCCACCCAACTAGAGTAACAACTGAAGGACAACAGCAGTATCGGCACAAGAGTAACAACCAAAGAACAGCCATATCCACACAAGAGTAACAACTATAAAGCAATAGCCCTAGCCACACAAGAGTAACAACTTATGGACAGCAGCAGTATCCACACAGGAGTAACAACCAAAGAACAGATGTACCCACTCAACAAGAGTAACAGCCAAAGAACAACAGCCCTATTCACTCAACTAGAGTGACAACAGCAGTACCCGCACAAGAGTAACAACCAAAGAACTGCTGCCCTAATCACTCAACTAGAGTGACAACAGCAGTACCCGCACAAGAGTAACAACCAAAGAACTGCTGCCCTAATCACTCAACTAGAGTGACAACTGAAGGACAACAGCAGTACCCGCACAAGAGTAACAACCAAAGAACAGCTGCCCTAATCACTCAACTAGAGTGACAACAGCAGTACCCGCACAAGAGTAACAACCAAAGAACTGCTGCCCTAATCACTCAACTAGAGTGACAACAGCAGTACCCGCACAAGAGTAACAACCAAAGAACTGCTGCCCTAATCACTCAACTAGAGTGACAACTGAAGGACAACAGCAGTACCCGCACAAGAGTAACAACCAAAGAACAGCCATATCCACACAAGAGTAACAACTATAAAACAACAGCCCTAGCCACCCAAGAGTAACAACCCATGGACAACAGCAGTATCCACACAAGAGTAACAACCATAAAACAACAGCTCTATCCACACATGAGTAACAACCAAAAAACAACCCTATCCACACAAGAATAACAACCAAAGAACAATAGCCTTATCCACACAGGAGTAACAACCAAAGAACAGCTGTACCCACTCAACAAGAGTAACAACTAAAGAACAACAGCCCGATTCACTCAGCTAGAGTGGCAACTATAGGACAACAGCCATATCCACACAAGAGTAACAACTATAAAACAACAGACCTATCCACATAAGAGTAACAACCAGAGAACAGCTGTATCCACACAAGAGTAATAACCAAAGAACAATAGTCCTATCCACATAGGTGTAACAACTCTGGGACAACAGCCCTATCCCCACAAGAGTAACAGCCAAAGAACAGCTGTATCCACACAAGAGTAACAACCATAGAACAATAGCCCTATCCAAGCCACATGATTAACAACTCTGGGACAACAACCCTATCTACACAACAGAAACAACCAAAGAACAACAGCCCTTACCACACAGGAGTAACAACCAAAGATCAACAGCTGTACCTACTCAACAAGAGTAACAACTAAAGAACAACAGCCCTACCCACACAAGAATAACAACCAAAGATCAGCCCTATCCACTCAAGAGTTAACCCAGGGGCAACAGCCCTACCCATGTTACAAGACTAAAAACTCTGGGACAACAGCCCTATCTACACAAGAGTAACAACCATAGACCAACAGCCCTATCCACGTCACAAGAGTAACAACAGCCCCATCCACACGAGTAACAACAGCCCCATCTACATAAGTTAAACCCAAAAACCAACAGCCCTATTCACACTACAAGAGCAACAACTCTGGACAACAGCCCTATGAACACAAGAGTAACAACTATAGAACAACAACCGTACCCACTCAACAAGAGTAACAATCCAGGGACAACAGGCACTACTAAAAGACTAAAAACCGAAGGAAAACAGCCCTCCCCACACTACAAGAGTAACAACTTGCTGTATGTTAAAAAGGGACAACAGTTGTATCCATTCAACAGTGACGAGATGCCTATCCACAGATCAAGTGTGACAAACCAGGAACAACAGTCCTATCCCACAACAGCATTATCAACTCAACAAGATTGACACCAGACAGACAACAGCCCTATCCACGCAACAAGTATCAATCACTGTACACAAGGGACTATGACCTGCACAACCCGTCAGTAATACACGTTCAAATGTATCGAATCAAAATGCAGTATGTTATGGTGTGCTACGGAGGAGTGTGTCCTGCCCAAAGCACATACCTAAAGCATGACTTAGCCTAACCACGTTCGTGGTAGGGACCTCTGTGCACAACACCTTACTGTTGGTTCTATATAATTTTAAACACAATATATTAATGTCACCCAATTGCATCCATGTAATTGGGACACATTGATATATTGTTTAAAATTGTATATAACCTACTGTAAGGTGCTGTGCACAGAGGTCCCTACCGTGAACATAGTTAGGCTAACTGAAATCACTGTAAACACACTACAAGAGTAACAACCGAAGGACATCTGTTGTCACTATTGTTCTGTGACAACCCAGGAACAACAGTCATATCTACTCAACAAGAGCAACAACGGAGGGTCAACAGCCTCATGCGCAGAACAAACGTAACAACACAAGCACAACAGCCCTATCCACTCAACAAGAGTAACACCTCAGGGACAATAGCTGTATCCACACAACAAGAGTGACAACCCAAGGACAACAGCCCTATCCACACAAGTGTGACAACGGAAGGACAACAGTCATATCCACACAAGTGTGACAACCCAAGGACAACAGCCCTACCCATACAACAAGAGTGACAACCACAGACTAGAAGCAGCAACATGAAGACATACAAAGAGTGAAAATCAAGAGACATGCGCTGTGAATGTAGGGCAAAGTAACAATCAAGGGACAACAGCATGAAACAGAGAACAAGAGTAGCAACAGAGAGCTGACAGAAAAGTGCAAGCCACAGAACAAGAGTAACTAACAGCACCAACTACAGACCAAAAATACAAATCGAGGGTTGACAGAATGTACTGTAGGCCAAGTGTAAGATCTGACCAAGAGGAACAACTGCTGTCCTGGATTTAAAACAAGGGGGCAATACCATTCACCCTACCCCAAAAGTAATAACAAGGGAAAAGTAAAATTAACCACTGGAAAGGTTTAAAACAAAGAGGGTATCATTAACCACAAAGTAACAAGCGTAGCACTCTTGGTCTGTGGTTAATCTAACAGTTTCCTGGATATGTTGAGAGTACTCTATCCTATAATGTAAGAGAGATATGGTGAGCTCTGCCACCAATTAGATGTTTATATTCGAGTACTAAATCCTAAAACATGCCTCTGGGAGAACTCTCATATCAAATGTCTTTGTGAGTACCATCTGCTACGGACGGTCTCTCGTGAAAGTGTCTCCCATGACAATGCCCTTTGTGAGTACTTTCTTCTAGGACAGGCCATGCCTTTTAGGAGTACTCTGTCCTATAATGGATGATGTCCTTTGTGAGTACTGTCTCCTAGGATCCAGCATGTCCTTTTAAAGTACTCCCTTTTATCAGTGAGGACGTCCTTTGAAAGTACACTCTCCTATGAGGAAGGCTGTCATTTGTGAGTACTGTCTTCTAAGACAGAGGCTGTTCTTTGTTATCACGATCTTGTATGATATGGCACATCCTTTAGGAGTACTCTCTACTATGATAATGGATGTCCTTTGTAAGTACTGTCTTCTATGCTATAACATGTCCATTAGTAGTACTCCCTCCTGTGACAGAGGATGTCCTGTGTGAGTATTGTCTTCTATGATAAAGCTTATCCTTTGGGGGTACTCTCTCCTGTAAGGAAGGATGTCCTGTGTGAGTACTGTGTCCTATTATAGAGCATGTCCTTTAAGAGACCTCTTTCATATAATGCAGGGTGTCCTATTTGAGTACCGTCTCCTATGATAAAGGGTATCCCTTGTGGAGTACTGTCTCCTACGATAAAGGATATCCCTTGTGAAGTACTATCTCCTATGACAGAGCATGTCATTCAGGAGTACTCTTCTTGTGAGTACTGTCTACTAAGATAAAGGTTATCCCTTGTGAAGTACTGTCTCCTTTCATAAAGAACATCCCTTGTGAAATACTGTCTCCTATGATACAGCATGTTCTTTAGGAGTACTCTCCATGTGAGTACAGTCTCCTATGACAGACAATGTCCTTTAGAAGTACTCTTCTTGTGAGTACTGTCTCCTATGATAGAGCATGTCCTTTAGGAGTATTCTTCATGTAAGAACTGTCTACTATGATAAAGGATATCCCATGTCCTTTAAAAGTACTATCTCCTATGAAAGAGCATGCCCCTCAGAAGTACCATCCATGTGAATACTATCTCCTATGACAGAGTATGTCCTTTAGGAGTACACTCTCAAAACACAGGATGTCTATTGTGAGTACATTCTCCTATGAGAGGAGCTGCTCTTTGGTATTTTATGATAAAGTATGTGCCTTAGGAGTACTCTCTCCTATGATAAAGAATTCTGCTTGTGAGTACTGTCCACAATGATGAAGCAAGTTCTTTGTGAGTACTCTTTCATATAACAGAGGGCGTCCCTTGTGAGCACTGTCTCCACTGATACAGCCTGCCCTTTTGGAGTCCACTTTGAAATAAAAGAGGATGTTTTTTCTGAGCAACGTCTCCAATGACATGCCGTGTCCTTTAGGTGTACTCTCTCCTACAACAGAGGATGTCCCTGGTCAGTACTCTCTCTAGGATGCAGCATGTCCTTTGAGATTACTCCCTCCTACAACAGAGGATGTCCTTTGTCATGCAGCATGTCCTTTAGGAGAACTCGCTCCCACAACAGAGGATGTCCCTTTGTCATACAGCATGTCCTTTAGGAGTACTCCCTCCCACAACAGAGAATGTCCCTTGTCAGTACTCCCTCTTAGGATACAGCATGTCCTTTAAGATTACTCTCTCCTACAACAGAGGATGTCCTTTGTCATGCAGCATGTCCTTTAGGAGTACTCGCTCCCACAACAGAGGATGTCCCTTTGTCATACAGCATGTCCTTTAGGAGTACTCCCTCCCACAACAGAGGATGTCCCTGGTCAGTACTCTCTCTAGGATGCAGCATGTCCTTTGAGATTACTCTCTCCTACAACAGAGGATGTCCCTTTGTCATACAGCATGTCCTTTAGGAGTACTCCCTCCCACAACAGAGGATGTCCCTGGTCAGTACTCTCTCTAGGATGCAGCATGTCCTTTGAGATTACTCTCTCCTACAACAGAGGATGTCCTTTGTCATGCAGCATGTCCTTTAGGAGAAATCGCTCCCACAACAGAGGATGTCCCTTTGTCATACAGCATGTCCTTTAGGTGTACTCTCTCCTACAACAGAGGATGTCCCTGGTCAGTACTCTCTCTAGGATGCAGCATGTCCTTTGAGATTACTCCCTCCTACAACAGAGGATGTCCTTTGTCATGCAGCATGTCCTTTAGGAGAAATCGCTCCCACAACAGAGGATGTCCCTTTGTCATACAGCATGTCCTTTAGGAGTACTCCCTCCCACAACAGAGAATGTCCCTTTGTCATATAGCATGTCCTTTAGGAGTACTCCCTCCCACAACAGAGGATGTCCCTTTGTCATACAGCATGTCCTTTAGGAGTACTCCCTCCCACAACAGAGAATGTCCCTTTGTCATATAGCATGTCCTTTAGGAGTACTCCCTCCCACAACAGAGAATGTCCCTTGTCAGTACTCCCTCTTAGGATACAGCATGTCCTTTAAGATTACTCTCTCCTACAAGAGAGGATGTCCCTTGTCGGTACTGTCTCTTAGGATACAGCATGTCCTTTAGGAGTACTCTCTCCTACAACAGAGGATGTCCCTGGTCAGTACTCCCTCTTAGGATGCAGCATGTCCTTTGAGATTACTCTCTCCTACAAGAGAGGATGTCCCTTGTCGGTACTGTCTCTTAGGATACAGCATGTCCTTTAGGAGTACTCTCTCCTACAACAGAGGATGTCCCTGGTCAGTACTCCCTCTAGGATGCAGCATGTCCTTTGAGATTACTCCCTCCTACAAGAGAGGATGTCCCTGGTCAGTACTCCCTCTTAGGATACAGCATGTCCTTTAAGATTACTCTCTCCTACAAGAGAGGATGTCCCTTGTCGGTACTGTCTCTTAGGATACAGCATGTCCTTTAGGTGTACTCTCTCCTACAACAGAGGATGTCCCTGGTCAGTACTCCCTCTTAGGATGCAGCATGTCCTTTGAGATTACTCCCTCCTACAAGAGAGGATGTCCCTTGTCGGTACTGTCTCTTAGGATACAGCATGTCCTTTAGGAGTACTCTCTCCTACAACAGAGGATGTCCCTGGTCAGTACTCCCTCTAGGATGCAGCATGTCCTTTGAGATTACTCCCTCCTACAAGAGAGGATGTCCCTGGTCAGTACTCCCTCTTAGGATACAGCATGTCCTTTAAGATTACTCTCTCCTACAACAGAGGATGTCCCTGGTCAGTACTCTCTCTAGGATGCAGCATGTCCTTTGAGATTACTCTCTCCTACAAGAGAGGATGTCCCTTGTCGGTACTGTCTCTTAGGATACAGCATGTCCTTTAGGAGTACTCTCTCCTACAACAGAGGATGTCCCTGGTCAGTACTCTCTCTAGGATGCAGCATGTCCTTTGAGATTACTCCCTCCTACAAGAGAGGATGTCCCTTGTCGGTACTGTCTCTTAGGATACAGCATGTCCTTTAGGTGTACTCTCTCCTACAACAGAGGATGTCCCTGGTCAGTACTCTCTCTAGGATGCAGCATGTCCTTTGAGATTACTCCCTCCTACAAGAGAGGATGTCCCTTGTCGGTACTGTCTCTTAGGATACAGCATGTCCTTTAGGTGTACTCTCTCCTACAACAGAGGATGTCCCTGGTCAGTACTCTCTCTAGGATGCAGCATGTCCTTTGAGATTACTCCCTCCTACAAGAGAGGATGTCCCTTGTCGGTACTGTCTCTTAGGAAACAGCATGTCCTTTAAGATTACTCTCTCCTACAAGAGAGGATGTCCCTTGTCGGTACTGTCTCTTAGGATACAGCATGTCCTTTAGGAGTACTCTCTCCTACAACAGAGGATGTCCCTGGTCAGTACTCCCTCTTAGGATGCAGCATGTCCTTTGAGATTACTCTCTCCTACAAGAGAGGATGTCCCTTGTCGGTACTGTCTCTTAGGATACAGCATGTCCTTTAGGAGTACTCTCTCCTACAACAGAGGATGTCCCTGGTCAGTACTCCCTCTAGGATGCAGCATGTCCTTTGAGATTACTCCCTCCTACAAGAGAGGATGTCCCTGGTCAGTACTCCCTCTTAGGATACAGCATGTCCTTTAAGATTACTCTCTCCTACAAGAGAGGATGTCCCTTGTCGGTACTGTCTCTTAGGATACAGCATGTCCTTTAGGAGTACTCTCTCCTACAACAGAGGATGTCCCTTGTCGGTACTGTCTCTTAGGATGCAGCATGTCCTTTAAGATTACTCTCTCCTACAAGAGAGGATGTCCCTTGTCGGTACTGTCTCTTAGGATACAGCATGTCCTTTAAGATTACTCTCTCCTACAAGAGAGGATGTCCCTTGTCGGTACTGTCTCTTAGGATACAGCATGTCCTTTAGGAGTACTCTCTCCTACAACAGAGGATGTCCCTGGTCAGTACTCCCTCTTAGGATGCAGCATGTCCTTTGAGATTACTCCCTCCTACAAGAGAGGATGTCCCTTGTCGGTACTGTCTCTTAGGATACAGCATGTCCTTTAGGTGTACTCTCTCCTACAACAGAGGATGTCCCTGGTCAGTACTCCCTCTTAGGATGCAGCATGTCCTTTGAGATTACTCCCTCCTACAAGAGAGGATGTCCCTTGTCGGTACTGTCTCTTAGGATACAGCATGTCCTTTAGGAGTACTCTCTCCTACAACAGAGGATGTCCCTGGTCAGTACTCCCTCTTAGGATGCAGCATGTCCTTTGAGATTACTCTCTCCTACAAGAGAGGATGTCCCTTGTCGGTACTGTCTCTTAGGATACAGCATGTCCTTTAGGAGTACTCTCTCCTACAACAGAGGATGTCCCTGGTCAGTACTCCCTCTTAGGATGCAGCATGTCCTTTAAGATTACTCTCTCCTACAAGAGAGGATGTCCCTTGTCGGTACTGTCTCTTAGGATACAGCATGTCCTTTAGGAGTACTCTCTCCTACAACAGAGGATGTCCCTGGTCAGTACTCTCTCTAGGATGCAGCATGTCCTTTGAGATTACTCTCTCCTACAAGAGAGGATGTCCCTTGTCGGTACTGTCTCTTATGACCGAATATGTCCATTAAGAGCACTCTCGCCTATAAAAGAGGATGTCCTTTGTCGATTTCATCCTGGTTAGCTCCTGTACACTGTAACATCAGGTGACCCTAAACCAACTTAATCCTGCTTATCTCCTGTACACTATCAGGTGACCCGAAACCAACTGAAATGTAATGCAGACAAAAGCGAAATTTGGTTTTTCGGTCAAAATTCCCCAGCAAACAGGCAGACCTTCTGGCCGGACGATGCCTCCCCGCCAGGCCATCAGGGTGGAATAGTCAAAAATATTGGGAGTCAAATTTGATATCCGTCTTTCCTTTGAACCCAAAATTAATTCTGTGGTGGGCTCGTGCTTTGGTCTGCTGCGTATTTGAAGAAGGAAAAACAAAACATTTTCTTTCATGCTCAGCCAGGAAATCAGTCATTCAGGTCCTCATTTCATTGAGGCTGGCCTATGCCAGCGCCTTATACTTGGGCTGTCCGACCACCCAGGCACTAGACTCCGAGTGGCCCAGAACGCTGCAGCCCGTGTTCTCCTCAAACTGCCCTTGTGCCCCCTCATCTTCTCCCTTCACTGGCTCCCCGTGAGGAGGAGGATCCTGTTCAAAGCACTGGTGCTGGTTCATAAAGCGCTACATCACTCGCGGCCGGCGCTTCCTTCCTAGGTACCCCGGACATGCCACGCCCGTGCAGGGGGAGTGCCTTCTTCTACCTGGGGCCCTCATAATGAAGGAAACTCCTTCTGGAGACCCACTCACCAATTTCAAAAAAAGATCTAAGGCATGGCTGTTTGTTCAAGAGCAGTGGTCTTGCCTATTAGCTGGGCCTTGGGACGTTCCTAGGAGCATCTAAGCGCTATATAAATCCCTTTTCATTTCAATTGCTGTCTCCCGTGACAGAGATTGTTCGGTGTGAGTAGGGTCTGGTATGAGGTGGTGTGTCTTTTATGACTATTCTCCAAGATACAGGCCTGCCTCATGTAACTCAGCATGTCCCTGGTGTGTAATACCTCCTGGTGTGAGATGTCCTGTGTGAGTACCTTTGTGAGTACTCTCCCCTGTAATAAAGGATGTCTTTTACGAGCACTGCCTCATATGAAGCAGAATGTCCTTGTTACGAGATATCTCCTAGCATGAGATGATTGTTGTGAGAGCGGTCTAGTGTGGTATTGTATGTGTGAGGGTGTGCCTTACGAGTACTTTGTTCCTATGCCAGAGGATGTTCGGTCTCGATATTAGATACTCTTTCTAAGTGACATGTCTCCGACTCTAAGATGTCCTGGTGTGCACTTTCTGCTCTACCATGAGACCACCCCCTCTCCGTGAGTGACCTCTCTCTGCTAAGTGAGATGGCTTGGTGTACACCTTCTGCTGGGCCATTAGACCCCTCCCCTCTTTGTGAGTGATCTCTCTCCCGTGAGTGAGATGTCCTCTCCTCTCTGTAAGTGCTCTCCCTCTGGTAAGTGAGATGTCCAGGCATGTGCACTCTGCTCTGCCTTGAGGTCACTCCTCTCTACGTGAGACATCTCTCTGGTGAGATGTCCTCACCTCACTGTGCGTGGCCTCTCTACGGTAAGTGAGCTCTCCATGAGTGATCTCTTAAGTGAGTTGTCCTCTCCTCTCTCTGAGTGATCTCTCTCCGCTACCTGAGATGGCATCTCCTCTCTGTGAGTGATCTCTTCCCGGTGAGATGTCCTCTTGCATACCTCATGTGCTGTGACTGAGTTACCCTGGGTATACAGCCGTTCCCGTCAGCTCTCCACGCCTGTAACTCAATGGGCGCTGAAAGTGGGGCTCCTGCGAGAGATGTGATCCCCTGGCCGCGGACAGGACATGTCACCCATCCCTCATTAGATCATCATGGCTCTTACACATAATTAACCCCAGCGAGGAGTTAGAACACTTATGATGCCGCCCTCGCTTTCTGTCCTGGTACAAACATAACATTTTTGAATTATGATTAGGGCCCCCGGTTTTATGGTATTTTTTTTTTCAACATTTCCGTCTGTGTTTGTCCATACTTATTTTTTGCTAATTTTTCCTGTATTTATCCATATTAACTGATAAATATATACTCGCATTTCAACGCCCAAAAAGGTTTCAGTCCGGTATCTGAAAAACCTGCATTGTAGAATGTCATAAATAATGTATATTTGCACTTAATTAAGCCTAGGAAGGAAATGTATTGTTTTTTTCTCAACTCCCCTATCTCTTAATCTGTACACACACTGACCTGTCGCTCATGGTTGAAAATAGTGAAAAATCAGCAAAATAAGCCTATTTTCCGTATTTTTCAGTTTTTAAAAATAAATACAGACAGGAAAAGAAACAAGATTTGGGTCTCTACTGGTCAGTAAAAATGGAAAACTGGGAGTCCTAATTATAAATGTGCTCCTTTGCTGGGCATTAGTTAGCAGCTTTTAGTGAAGAGAAATTCAATATATAAGGGAAGCGTCTAACTGTGATGCTAAAAACGGAAGGATAACTGAGGCCAAGCGATCTGCAGGGGGAATAATTTCACAAGTTTGAGCTGCTTTGGAAGAAGGCAGGTTTTACGGCCCTGGATGCTGTCGGTGGGGCTGGGGCACCCAACACTCCCTCCGAGCCTCGCATTACAGCAATGATGCTCGCTAGGACTGGACCGCTCACCGCCCCAGGAGGCATTGTTAACCAGCCCCACAGAGCCCGAGGGCTCACCCGGCTGCAGGCACTCCTTACCCGCTGGCCACTGAGCTCTCTGCGCACCGCTGAATGAGGTGCAGAGGAGCGAGTGTCTCAGGCCTCGCGGGCGGGAGGATGGTCAACGCAGCGGGTGTTGCAGGGGGCTCCTTTGTGACCCCAGCACGGCTCAGGTGCAGGAGGTAACGCAATGGAACAGGAGTACTCTCGCAGTACTCAGTACTCGAGAGCAAAGTGTAGGCACGATACTGTGGAACATGTGTTACAGGTAGGTTATTCCAACTATCCCCGACTAAACACCCAAGAGTAGGTTTGGTGCATTGAGGCGGGTGTTACAATGAATATTGTCTTCTTACCCTCAAACTTTCAGCACTCACCAGGCCCAGGCGTAGAGGGTGGTGGAGATGATCAGGTGATACAGGCAAGTCTTTCACCTATCCCCAGAGACAGGCCTCTTAACACCCAGGAGTAGATTAGGTGCAGTGAGACGGGTGTTACAGGTGAGTATTGTGTTCTCAGCCCTATCATTCAACCTTTCAGCACTCAGAATGCTCAGGTGTAGAGGGTGCTGGAGTAGATCAGGTGATACAGGCGAGTCTTTCACCTATCCCCAGAGACTGGCCTCTATTAACACCCAGGAGTAGAGTAGGTGTAGTGAGACAGGTGTTACAGGTGAGTATTGTGTTCTCAGCCCCATCATTCAACCTTTCAGCACTCAGAAGGCTCAGGTGAGGAGGACTATGGAGTAGAACAGGTGATACAAGTGAGTGCCTTTGACCTATCCCCACTAACGAGCTTATAACAACACCCCAGAGTAGGTTTAGTGCAGTACAACGGGTGTTACAGGTGCGTATTGTCTTCTCAGCCCTATCACTGGACCGTTCAGTACTCAGAATGCCTAGTTTTAGGGGATGGGCACTAGATCAGGTGATACAGGTGACTGCTGTCTCCTTCAAAGACTGGCAAAGCTGTCAAAGACGGAATCGGCGTCAAGCACCATCGGTCCAGCTCCGGGATGGAGTCTGGAATGAGTATGGGGTAAACGTCGATCGTGGGCCTGTCGTCTGAAGCATTGATGTCTTTACCGGCGTCGGGGAAGGTCGCAATGGCACAACCGGCGTTGGTACAGATCCAATAACGGATTCTGAGGTGCACTCCGGAGCCGAGATCGAAGACGCCAGTGCAGAACCTAAGGAGGCCCCCTCCGACCCTACAGGGCCCAAAGGCATCACAGGAGGGTTGGTCTGCCCAAAAATGAGGTGCATGGCCTCGTAAAACTCCCCGACTTGGGCAGGGGTGGCTCCGGCTCCTTGAAACTCGGGGATGCGCAGAGTCAACCCGGGAGCAGCCTCTGAGGGTGGAGGCCTAGAGCGTCAACATTCCTCCCACGTCGCATCGTCCGAGCGATAGGGTGAAGTCGAAGAATGTTTGTTCTTCTTCGACTTCTTCTTGTGACCTGAATGTCCCATGACTTGGAGTGGGATGAAGATGAGAGGTGGTGGCTCCGCGAGTGGTCTCATGACCGTCCTCTCGAATGAGACCAGGAGTAATGCAGAGCCGAGTCCCGGGCCACCATGAGCTTTAGGGACTGCCTTCAGGTTCATGGCCTGGCACTCAGGACTATGGGTCATCGTCACACTCCAGACACCACAAGCACACGAGGTGTGGATCCGTCACCGATATCAGTCGGTAACAGGAGTCACACAGCTTGAATCTGGTGTTACGGTACATCTCTACACACCTAAAGAGTAAAAAAGCGACTGAGGTTAGCTCTTCTCCGGATCTGCGTGTAGGCTGGCGCGGAAAGAAAAGAACTGACATCAGTGCGTCGGGGTGGCGCCTATATACGATGTGGAGTCGACCAATGCCACCTGGCGGAGCGCAAAGGTACTGCTCGCAGAAAAATCTCTGGATCCAGTCTGATGCCTGGGGGAAATTCTAAGGTAAGGAATCTGCAAACTAGACGTCTCCATCAGATAGGAATATCAACATCTATGATCAACAGTTTCCAAAAACTGCTTAAAAAATGGGAGGCCCATATCTGCAATCTGTCATTTATTGATGCCAAGTTCATGTTAACTCTGGCCTATGTCTCGTTGATATTCAAAGACCTTCTTCATTGGATAAAGCACAAGCCAGATGTTATAGGCAGCTATTTCAGCTACCCGACTCCATTATTTCCTCTTAAATATGACTTGAATTTAGCCTCTGTAAACAATTTAGAGTCAAGGGAGGTTTCTAGGATATTATGTAAAGCTCAAGGATGCACAGACTGCATCATTAAAGGAATTGACCAGGCTAAGCATTCATGATATATAGCTTCCTTGGCAGGCCTTTGTGAAAGACTCAATAGATTACTTGGGTTCCCAAGATATTCTTTACCAAAATCTGTCACCGAAGTTGTGTGCCAAAATCCTGGCTAAAAATGCAAAAGGAAAATCTAGTGAGGAAGATCGGCACGAGTTAGCACCGAAGGCACATCTGGACTTCTCTGCAACCTTTTATCAAGCTATAGAAGTAGTCACCTATCTTGCCAGTCACATGAGCTTAACCCATAAAAAAGACTTTTTGAGACTGAGATGTGGAGTAACTCCTTTGAAAGTATACAAATATGGGTTTCCCGCAATTTCAGACTGTAAGACTATAACCAAGAATCTCTGTTGTACACTGTCTGCCTTTGTAGTGGCTTAAAGGACATAAGGAGCTACTGGCAGGATCTCTACCATGGGATGGAACATGGTGGCCCTGAGAACTTGGACCAACTCCTACTCCGACTGACCACGCTAGGAACCTAGGCATCATTCTGGACAACAAGCTAACCATGATGATTCAGGTCAACTCCGACTCCTGCTTCTTCATCCTCCTCATGCTTCGAAAGATATTCAAATGGCTAACCCAAAGCTCAAGGCTCACCGTCGCCCGGGCCCTCATCTGCAGCCGACTGGACTACGGCAATGCTTTCTACATAGGGATCTCCGCTCACCTCCTCCAACGACTACAGCTCACAGAGACCGACAGCCACTCATCCCGGATCTCCCCAGATGAACTAACATCACCCTCTACCTCGGGGAACTCCACTGTCTCCCCGTATAAAAAAGATGCCAGTTCAAGCTCCTGACCCACGCATACAAGACCCTACACAACTGTGGACCCACCTACCTGAGCTTCTTTTTCGCTAATCCTCACCCACACCAGACATAGCAGTTTCGGAGGTCACTCCTTCTCCTACCTAGCAGTGAAGACATCGAATGAGCTACCCTTTCCTCTGCGGAACACCCATTCTCTTTCAGAGTTCCAAAGTCCCAGAAGACCTGACTATTCGCTCATCAACTGGACCCCGCCAGTGCCTGGATACCCTCACAGGTGACAAGAAGTGCTCTACACATCTAGTGACTGATTGATGAATTGATGGATTGATTGTGGGCACCCACCCTCTATCTCTTGTGACAGGTCATAGCACTCACAGGGCTCAAGCATAGGGACAGCGCTAGGGCACAGTGTAATGGAAGGAACGTTTAAGGTGGGCACTTACCCTCTATCTCTAGTGAGAGATCTAAAACCTCACATGCCCTGGTGCGGGGACAGATTCAGGAGGCGGTGTAAAGAAATTAATGTTAAAGATGGGCACTTAACTTTTATTTCTGGTGACAGCTCTCAGCACTCCCGGTGGTGGGGACGATCCGCCAGAGATGCTTTCCCCATACTAGGGCCCTTCTTGTCCTACGGACAGGCTTGTCGACACAAGAACCTAGAGGTGCCCGGACAGATATGGTGTAGTGGAACGAATATTACAGTGAGCGTCCTGACAGGTCTCTCTGCATTTCCCAGAGTGCAAGTGAGAGGAATGCCCAGCCAGACACAGTGCAATGCACTTAATGTTACACGTGAGCTCCTCCTTGTCCCTAGTGACTGGCACTCAGATGACCCAGGTGTCGGTGAGACATGTCCAGGTGAACACCTTCTTTTTGTTAATTTAAGTGACAGATGTCTTAGCACTTGTAGGAAGTTGGCTCTGTATGCACTATTTCAAAGTAAGGAATAGTATGCACAGAGTCCAAGGGTTCCCCTTAGAGGTAAGATAGTGGCAAAAGAGATAATTCTAATGCTCTATTTTGTGGTAGTGTGGTCGAGCAGTAGGCTTATCAAAGGAGTAGTGTTAAGCATTTGTTGTACACACACAGGCAATAAATGAGGAACACACACTCAGAGACAATTCCAGACCAATAGGTTTTTGTATAGAAAAATATATTTTCTTCGTTTATTTTAAGAACCACAGGTTCAAATTTTACATGTAATACTTCAGATGAAAGGTATTGCAGGTAAGTACTTTAGGAACTTTGAATAATCACAATAGCATATATACTTTTCAAATAAATCACATATAGCTGGCTATTTTAAAACTAGACAGTGCAATTTTCAACAGTTCCTGGGGGAGGTAAGTATTTGTTAGTTTTTGTAGGTAAGTAAAC
This sequence comes from Pleurodeles waltl, assembly GCF_031143425.1. Taxonomy (NCBI): domain Eukaryota; kingdom Metazoa; phylum Chordata; class Amphibia; order Caudata; family Salamandridae; genus Pleurodeles; species Pleurodeles waltl. Next base: position 72,530,873 of record NC_090442.1, on the reverse strand, counting down.
CACCTACGGGGTTCAAGTTTGGGTCCAAGGTAGCCCACCGTTGGGTGTTCAGAGCAACCCCAAAGTTACCACACCAGCAGCTCAGGGCCGGTCAGGTGCAGAGTTCTAAGTGGTGCCCAAAACGAATAGGCTTCAATGGAGAAGGGGGTGCCCCGGTTCCAGTCTGCCAGCAGCTAAGTACCTGCGTCTTCGGAGGGCAGACCAGGGGGGTTTTGTAGGGCACCGGGGGGGGGACACAAGTTAGCACAGAAAGTACACCCTCAGCAGCACGGGGGCGGCCGGGTGCAGTGTGCAAACACACATCGGGTTTTCAATGGAAATCAATGGGAGACCAAGGGGTCTCTTCAGCGATGCAGGCAGGCAAGGGGGGGGGGGAGAGGGGGGGGACTCCTCGGGGTAGCCACCACCTGGGCAAGGGAGAGGGCCTCCTGGGGGTCACTCCTGCACTGGAGTTCCGATCTTTCAGGTCCTGGGGGCTGCGGTTGCAGAGTCTTTTCCAGGCGTCGGGATCTGGGAGTCAGGCAGTCGCGGTCAGGGGGAGCCTCGGGATTCCCTCTGCAGGCGTCGCTGTGGGTGTTCAGGGGGGGCAACTCTGGCTATTCACAGTCTCGTAGTCGCCAGGGAGTCCTCCCTGAAGTGTTGTTTCTCCACAACTCGAGCCGGGGGCGTCGGGTGCAGAGTAGCAAGTCTCACGCTTCCGGCGGGAAACGCAGTTGTCTTGAAGTTGCTTCTTTGGAAACAAAGTTGCAGTCTTGGGTGAACAGAGCCGCTGTCCTCAGGAGTTTCTTGGTCCTTCTAGAGCAGGGCAGTCCTCTGAGGATTCAGAGGTCGCTGGTCCTGGGGAAAGCGTCGCTGGAGCAGTGTCTATTTAGAAGTGGGGAGACAGGCCGGTAGAGCTGGGGCCAAAGCAGTTGGTGTCTCCGTCTTCTCTGCAGGGTTTTTCAGCTCAGCAGTCCTCTTCTTCTTAGGTTGCAGGAATCTGAGTTCCTAGGTTCAGGGGAGCCCCTAAATACAGAATTTAGGGGTGTGTTTAGGTCAGGGAGGGCAGTAGCCAATGGATACTAGCCCTGAGGGTGGCTACACCCTCTTCGTGCCTCCTCCCAAGGGGAGGGGGTCACATTCCTATCCCTATTGGGGGGATCCTCCATCTGCAAGATGGAGGATTCCTAAAAGTCAGAGTCACTTCAGCTCAGGTTGCCTTAGGGGCTGTCCTGACTGGCCAGTGACTCCTCCTTGTTTTTCTCATTATCTCCTCCGGCCTTGCCGCCAAAAGTGGGGCCGTGGCCGGAGGGGGCGGGCAACTCCACTAGCTGGAATGCCCTGTGCTGCTGTAACAAAGGGGGTGAGCCTTTGAGGCTCACCGCCAGGTGCTACAGCTCCTGCAAGGGGGAGGTGATTAGCATCTCCACCCAGTGCAGGCTTTGTTACTAGCCACAGAGTGACAAAGGCACTCTCCCCATGTGGCCAGTAACATGTCTCGAGTGTGGCAGGCTGCTAGAACCAGTCAGCCTACACGGGTAGTTGGTTAAGGTTTCAGGGGGCACCTCTAAGGTGCCCTCTGGGGTGTATGTTACAATAAAATGTACACTGGCATCAGTGTGCATTTATTGTGCTGAGAAGTTTCATACCAAACTTCCCAGTTTTCATTGTAGCCATTATGGTGCTGTGGAGTTCGTGTTTGACAGACTCCCAGACCATATACTCTTATGGCTACCCTGCACTTACAATGTCTAAAGTTTTGCTTAGACACTGTAGGGGCATAGTGCTCATGCACTTATGCCCTCACCTATGGTATAGTGCACCCTGCCTTAGGGCTGTAAGGCCTGCTAGAGGGGTGACGTATCTATACTGCATAGGCAGTGTGAGGTTGGCATGGCACCCTGAGGGGAGTGCCATGTCGACTTACTCGTTTTGTCCTCACCAGCACACACAAGCTGGCAAGCAGTGTGTCTGTGCTGAGTGAGGGATCCCTAGGGTAGCATAAGATATGCTGCAGCCCTTAGAGACCTTCCCTGTCCTCAGGGCCCTTGGTACCAGGGGTACCAGTTACAAGGGACTTACCTGGATGCCAGGGTGTGCCAATTGTGTAAACAAAAGTACAGGTTAGGGAAAGAACACTGGTGCTGGGGCCTGGTTAGCAGACCTCAGCACACTTTCAAATCAAAACATAGCATCAGCAAAGGCAAAAAGACAGGGGGTAACCATGCCAAGGAGGCATTTCCTTACAGCACTCATAAGCACAAGCGTGGGTAAGACCTATCCAGGTGAACACCTATTTCACATTCTGGTGATAGTTCTCTCAGCACTCACATGGCCCAGGTGCAGGTGAAGGCTGTCCATGTGAACCCCTTCCTTTTTCAATTCTAGTGCCAATTATCTCAGCACTAAGATGGCACAGGTGTGGGTGAGACCTACTTAGGTGAACACCTATTTCACATTCTAGTGGCAGATCTCTCAGCACTCAAATGGCACAGGTGTCGGTGAGACCTGTCCAAGTGAACCCCCTTTTTTAATTCTAGGGATAATTCTCCCAGCAATCAGATGGCAGAGCTATGGGTGAGACTTTCATAGGTGAACCCCTTTTAGGTCGAGCATAGCAGCGTGCAAGCACTGCTTTCCCAACATGTTGTAATCTATTCTGAGGGCATTAACCACACCCATCTCACGCCCATCACTTTCATTTGTTTCTGGGTCTGCCTTTCAAAAACCCCTTGATGTTGTTGGTAAATGCTTTGTGTTTGTCCCGCCTTTAGGCTGTTTTGTTACCACCTTGGAGACTGACCCGGTTACATGGATTATTGCACGATCAGCCAGATAGCTTAATGTGGTGCACTATTTTTTTTTTTTTGCCTCGCCGCTTCGCTCAGGGCGGTATGTTGTTTCCTCGTCTTCCTTGGTTTGGGGCATCTTGCTGTTTCTTTGCAATGTCTGTGGGCTTTTGTTTTGGTAGTTTTATGTAGCGCGAAAACGACATGAAGGTATTGGAGTGCTTTTTTTATTTTATTTGTAGTTTTATATGGTGCAAACTCGATCCAAAGGTATTACAGCGATTTACATGAGCACCAGTTACATTGATAGCACAGGGAGATTAAGTGATTTGCACAGAATCACAGGATGTTGAGCCGGTGCCGAGACTCGAACTGTGTTCTCCAACTCCGAAGTTGGCAGCTCTGGCCCTTAAGCCAAATCCTCTCCCCTAAGGTTCTTTGTCTGGTGCGTGTTGGGGTAGTCTGGGAATAACTCATTTTTTTTATCTCGGGCTTGGTAATACAGGTTCTGCCATTTCATAGCACTGCAAAGCAGGTGCCATTCTTAAAATCACTATAGTTCACTTGCATCGGCCTTGCAGGGGTGAAAAAGCTATGTCAGGATTATTATTATTATTTTTTTTTAAAAGTTTTATGAAGCGCAAACTCGACAAGAAGGTATTGGAGCACTTTATTTATTGTGTTTGCAGTTTTATATAGAGCAAACTCAATACAAAGGTATTACAGCGCTTTACGTGAGCACCGGTTACATTACACAAGAACACATTCATTTTTGGTAGCAAGGGGAGATTAAGTGATTTGCCCAGAACCACAGGATGTTGAGCTGGTGCCAAGACTCGAACTGTGTTCCCCAGCTCCAAAGTCAGCAACTCTGGCCTTTACGCCACATCCTCTCCTCTAGGTTTCTTTGTCTGGTGCGTCTTGGGGCAGTCTGGCAATAAATCGTTTTTTTTTTTATCTAGTGCTTGGTAATACAGGTTCTGCCATTTCATAGTGCTGCTCAGCAGGTGCCATTCTTAACACAATCGCTATTATTCATTTGCATCAACTTTGCAGAGATGAAGAGGAGAAAAATTATGTCAGCACTGTAATCTGTGACATTCTCATTCTGTCAAGACCTCTGCAGTGGGTGCATTAACCAACTAACTTAAGTGGGGCTTAACACTAGGCGATAGCAGGTGCTCTTTACAACCTCCTGAGGGTCACCAACCAAGCACACAGGTTAGTTCCAGATAAGAAGATGGCGAAAGGTGGTGTCTCCAAAATGGTGGAAAAGGAGTCGTGACTCCAGCCCGAAGCACTCCACAGCCTCAAGCTTGATAACAAAAAACATCTAGCCTGTAGATGTAAATTGGGCCTCTTCAAATAGAGCTCAGGTAGCGCGAACCTACAGCGCTTTATATGAGCACCAGTTCCATTACACATTCATTCTTGGTAGCAAGGGGAGATTAAGTGATTTGCTCAGAATCACAGAACAATGAGCAGGCACCTTGACTTGAACTGTGTTCACCAGCTCCAAGGGTGGCAGCTGTGTCCCTTACGCTACATCCTCTCCCCTGGGGTTCTTTGTCTGGTGTGTGTTGGGGCAGTCTGGGAATAACTTTTTTTTTTAAATATATCTCTTAGTAATACAGGTTCTGCCATTTCATAGCGCTGCAAAGCAGGTGCCATTCTTAACAAAAACGCTATAATTCATTTGCAGTTAAGCTGCCTCTTCTGTTATTCTCCTTGTACACAGTCAATGTTATTAAAAGTTAGTTTGGTATAGCCAATATACAGGAATAATTCCTTTCAACACACAGAAATATATGGCTGCCCCTTTTCTTTGCTCCTACCTCTTTTGACCCCCTCATTCTCTGGGTTAAATGCCACAAAGGAGCCTCTTTGTGGCTTGTGCTATAACCGTTTAGGAAAACACACTGTAAAGGGTTGCATCTCCAGGGTATAACAGCCAGCCTGTAGGAATGAGGCAAACACACTCCGAAGATGGCGGCCTTGTTGTGTCCTCTCTCCTGTAGAGACAAGCCTGGGAGAGTTGCTGTGGCACCTGCCATACATCCACCACACTCCAAACCAAAACACATAGGTAAAGGACATTGTTATTTACAGCACCAATAGCTCCAACTGTCACAAATGCGAGACCTATTGCATTGGAAACGTTTGTTTAATTCTAGTGACAGTTCTCTCAGCAGGCACAGGTGTGGGTGAGACCTCTCCAGGTGAACACCTATTTGTTATTCTAGAGACAGATCTCTCACCACTCAGCTAGGATAGCATGGGTGAGACCTGTCCAGGTGAACACCTGTTGTTTATTCTAGTGACAGATCTTTCAGTGCCTTAGATGGCCCAGCTGTGGGATACACCTTGCTCGAGGGACAGGCCTCTCAGCATGCACAGGGACAGTCTCATATGCCACCACACACCGGGCAGCAAGCTCAGGTATCGATGCCAATCAGCAATCTCATCTGTGCCAGCAGTTTGTCTTAAGTCTTAATTCATTTTGTACATAAAACTGATCAGCCAAAAAGGAGAAGCCGCTGACTGTGCACTTGGAAGTAACCAAAGAGTGGGTTCATAAATATTTTACACCACGTTTTGTTTGTTACTGTAACTGAAACCACGGACAGTGACATGCACGCATGCGCACTGTCCTAAGCGTATCTGGAAAACTTGTATGGACAGCTAGAGGCTAGTCTGAGATGCTGGAGTTTAGCCGGATCTACACAGGGCTTGGGGGGGGGGAGGGGAAATGGACATGAGGTTTGGGGGGCGGCAGTGGTGGCACTGGCTTGGGTAGGTAAAAAAAACATAGCTCTTCCAAGGCACCAGATAGACAGCTGCTTAATGGAAGAGTGTAAATGGAGGGCAGTTTTTCCTGGTTAGTTCATAGATTAAAACGCACGACTGAGGGGGCACGGGGCTGCACCACAGCAGGGGCCACGATGCAGCATGGGGGCACGGGGCTGCACCACAGCAGGGGCCACGATGCAGCACGGGGGGCACGCGGCTGCACCACAGCAGGGGCCACGATGCAGCACGGGGGGCACGGGGCTGCACCACAGCAGGGGCCACGATGCAGCACGGCGGCACGTGGCTGCACCACAGCAGGGGCCACGATGCAGCACGGGGGCACGCGGCTGCACCACAGCAGGGGCCACGATGCAGCACGGGGGCATGGGGCTGCACCACAGCAGGGGCCACGATGCAGCACGGGGCACGCGGCTGCACCACAGAAGGGGCCACGATGCAGCACGGGGGCACGGGGCTGCACCACAGCAGGGGCCACAATGCAGCACGGGGGCACGGGGCTGCACCACAGCAGGGGCCATGATGCCGCACGGGGCTGCACCACAGCAGGGGCCACGGTGCAGCACGGGGGGCACGCGGCTGCACCACAGCAGGGGCCACGATGCAGCACGGGGGCACGTGGCTGCACCACAGCAGGGGCCACGATGCAGCACGGGGGGCACGCGGCTGCACCACAGCAGGGGCCACGATGCAGCACGGGGGCACGGGGCTGCACCACAGCAGAGGCCACGATGCAGCACGGGGGGGCACGCGGCTGCACCACAGCAGGGGCCACGATGCAGCACGGGGGCACGGGGCTGCACCATGCAGCACGGGGGCACGGGGCTGCACCACAGCAGGGGCCACGATGCAGCACGGGGGGCACGCGGCTGCACCACAGCAGGGGCCACGATGCAGCACGGGAGCACGTAGCTGCACCACAGCAGGGGCACGGTGCTGCGCCAGAGAGAGAGCACCAGACTGCGCCACAGCGGGGCCATGGGGCTGCGCCACAGCGGGCCATCCTGCAGAGGGCACCACCATATTCTGCAAAAGGAAAGTCCAAAGAGGAAAGAGCTTCACTTCTAGCTCAAGGCCGCAGGCACAGGGTCGCATGACATGGGACGGAAGGATAGCGCATAGAGGAAAGAACTTCACTTCTGGCTCAAGTCTGCGGCAAAGAGCTGCAGGGCACAAGGAGGGGTTCAAAGTGGAAAGCCTTTCCCTAGTAGCTTGTCAGCAGGCACAGGGATGCTGGGCACAAGGTTGGGTTTAAAGGTGATAGCCCTTTACTTCTAGCTCAAATCTCTGGGCAGAGGGCCGTTGGACACAGGAATTGTGGTTTAAATTGTGAAGATCTAGGATGGAGCAGAGCACTGGTTTGGTTCACCTAACAAACAAGGGGGTGGTTCTCAGACTTTTTCCTTTGCAAAAGCGATTGTGTATTTGAGCCCTCTCGAAAACCGAACTCTGCCCTCTAGAGAAATCTAGAAAATGCATCACTCAATAAAACATTTATAAAGCATGGCAAATCTTCTGTGATGGTCTCGAGGCGCCCGAGCTGTATGTTGCCGCATAGAGGAATGATCATTTAAACATCCAGGTCTTTAGTTCTCTCCTGAATCAGTGGATGGTGTGGTGCGGTCACGGTCTTTAAAAAATCAAATTGCCTGTGGTATCCAATCAATGAAACACACCAAACAAGTTGTGTACACTCAAAACGTTCATGCAATACAGCCTGGCAATGGCTCAGCCCCCAATCCCATCCCCACAAACCACCAAAGAGTGCAAAGAAACTTAAAACTGCTACCAACAAAATAACAAACACTCTAGGAAATTTAGCTCCCCAGCCAGCTCCTACACAAGAGACCAACACAATTTCACCCGCAAACACAAGAAAGCAAGACAAAAGCCACCTGCCATCCCCAAAGATCACAGCCAGAAAGTGTGAAACACACCTTCCACCATGAGTATCCAAGTGAACTCATCAATGTAATATGTAAATGAAGCGTCATGTCCAGCTCGCATGAGTCCAGCCTATCCAGGTGAGCACACAAACGAAATCCGACTTCCTTGGAGAGGCATCATTTAAGACTTCTCCAAAGTGAGCACTGTATGCAGTCAAAAAAGTCACATAGTCCCTGCTAGACAATAAGCAACGCACTGCATCCGCTCAGCCTATCCCCATGAAATGTACTGGTGAACCCCAAAATACTGAAACAAGCAGCCTTGCAGCAATTATGAGTCACATACCCAGCGAGCATACACTCCCTCGTCACCCTGACACAAATGTGAACCTGCAACTCCCTTAAACATGATATACCGAATTGGCACATTTAGTGCACTTGTAAATCCCTAGTAAAGTGCTACCAAATGTACCCATGGCCTGTAAATTAAATGCTACTACTGTGGCACCCATTTAAGTAGCCTTTTAAAACATTTCTCAGGAAAAACTCGACCAGGTCACCAAGTTAAGTTTATGTTCACTGCATGTACATGAGTTTCATATGGCTATCCCATTAATCTGGCATGGTACGGCCCTCTTGAACCTATGCTGGAGACCACCATTTTACATGACTTGCTGCAGTTCCTAGCAAAGGATTAAAAGTCAGACCACAAGCTGACAATGTGCAAGTAGATTTAGAAATAACATGCATTTGCAATGCAGCGGGTCTCGCGTTTGCTTGTGTTAGAGCTATTAGTGTTGTAAACTCCTAACCTGACTTTTCTTGCCACATAAACTAATAATGAAAAGTAAAACAGTTTCACATGTGCAAGACGATGGTCGCCATGAGCGTGAAGGAAAAACAGAAAAGGAAATAGAAGTTCGCCCGCAATGAAACTTATCGGCAAAAGTGCAATTATCCATGTAACCAGCAAAAGTGCAATTATCCATGTAACAAGTTTAATTTCATGCAAAGCGCTTGACTTCTGCCCAGTAAGATCACGTTGCGCAGGAAATGAAAAGATAAAGTAGTCCAGAAACCAGATGAAAACACAGAGCCTCATATGTTTGCAGTAGTTCACCGGTGCGCTCGAGGAGGGCTAAACACAGGAAAAGGCGTGATGTATGCATGCCTTTCACAAATTGAATCAATTGATTTTTAAAAGGCAACCCACAAACTAATGAAAGTGATGGTCGTGACATGGGCGTGTTTAGAAGCCCACAGAGAGATTACAACGTGGTCCAGAGCGCTTGCAGGCGCTCAACCCTAAACACTGGTCTGGAGGCGGGTGCCAACCTTAAACCGATGGCATGTAATGTAACTCAAAATAACAAAAAGTAATCTGGCAGTTTTAGATGAACCTCCAACCCCTTTTCCAGTGTGACTGTATTTCCACTTTTCATTCACACACTGATGTGGTGTAGTCTCGCTCACAACATCAAACAGTGGTCACTTAAACGGAGGTGGCACAGTGCTCAGTGGGCAGAGACAGCTTGCAATGAAGCCAACTTACTGCCCCACAGCAGAGTGCTGGGCTGGTGGGCCTGTGTAACTCTCTACTGATTTTAATGTATCCCTGCACCCAGACCCGCAGAGTGTGACTCCGAGCACAAGGTTTGTCCGGGGAAGGAGCAGGGTGGATATATCCCGCTACATGCCAAGAGCCATATAAAGAATCCTTTACTGTACCAAGGGGAACAACTGGATTTGAAGGATGTAAACCTACTAATAAATGGACTGATCCAACCAAAGGACTTCCCCTGGCCACATAAATATCACTGGATGCCAGAGATTATAGGAGCTTGGAGCAGATGTGAACCTCCAGCCCTAGGAGAAGGACTCTGCGGACAGGGACAAGTGACTGCTCTGCTCAGTGCCCAAAGGCACACCGTGATTCAAACCACTAAACTGCAGAAGTGGATCATCCACAGAAACTAACCTCACGCAGGAACTATCAGAGTTAGGGGGTCTGAAGCTACCCCGGCTACAATTGTCCGAAGAAAGAAACCACAGGACGTTTCAGTGTTAGAAATTTTCCACATGCTAATAAATCCATGTCCAAACTCTGATGCAGACACCAGAACTCTGAGAGCTCATACTGTTTGCTCTGACACTGATATTCTTCCTGTCCTGGTGTATATCAATCACATATTGGGACTGATCGAGGGAGACAGGGAGCAGCCTTTGTCTTGGTTTGAGACAGACACTTTCCTGAGACTTGCTGACCAGATGCTTTGACAACAAATCCTCTGTATCCCTCGGAGAGGTATCCTTCCTCTCTGCCATTTGCCCTTGCCCTCATAGGTCAGAAACTCCACAATTCCTAAGCTTCTTTTATTTTCCTTAGTTAGTGCCCTGAAGCATGAGTTATTCTGTTTTCCAAATCATTTTTGTCCCTCTTTGTATTTTTGTGTTTTGCCTGCATGTGCTACTCACCACACATGTAAGTCCCTAATTTGGTTGGCCATAGGGTTGATCTGTGCCCATTCAATGATTATTGAACTGACTGAATTTGAATTGACCAAATGATTGTGAAATCTGAGCATCGTATGATATATGTGTCTCAGATATTTCTGTTGACTTGTTGTACCATCCTCCTTGAATGCTTCGTTTTATTGATGTTAGTATGCCTAAACCTATTTTGTCGCCTTGGCCAACCCTTGGTGATTATGTATTTCTATAACTTGGTTTTACTCACAGTCTACATGACTTTGAGCCTGTGTTTGTAATAAAGCCTTGAACTATATTCCTGATTGGAATTTTCTTCTGTGGCCGCATTGGTTATGGTGTCTAAATTATAGGGGTAGCGTTGAAGTAACTTTTTATGGTTCACTACACATCTTACTGGGTCAAAAGGTCTGTTGACCTTGTTGTTCATTTGATTCCTGCAAAGGATGAAAAATGCGTTCACAGGACAAACCATTGTGGGAAAGCCAAGGAGAATCAGAAAGGAAAGAGTGTAAAACCAATAGATTGCAGGTAGAGGAAGTCACTCACACCCTTGAGTGAGGATCTGAAACCCCATAAAGAGGAAGTGAGTTCACAGTAGAGAGGTGGCCACAACACCAAGACCATGCATGAGCTCGAGAGCAGGCTCCAGTAACCACAAAGACTTACAATGCCAAATGGAAGCGTTTCTGCACATGGTGTAAAGACAGCAGCTTTGTCCAATCACTATTCAGCTCCATCAACGTCTTCCACACTTGAGTGACCTAACCAAGAGTGGTCTTAAAGGTTCTTCAGTTAAAGTCCATCAAGGTTAAATCTCAAGATTCAGATCAGAAGGCCCTTCCTCCTCCTTGCTTTCACAAACAATCATAAAGCAGTTTTTTAAAAGGATTTTCTAGGGATTTCCCTCCTATCCGGCACTCACCAGAGCGATGGAATGAAGTATGGTATTGAGCCAAATCGTGCTACCTCCATTTGAGCTATCTATAAAGTGCACCTGAAAATCATCTTGTGGAAAACACTCTTGCTTGTCCTCACATTGGGATGGACAGTAGGTGCATTGCAGGCATTTACCATATGAGAGCCTTTTCATCAAATCACCAGAGAAAGTCCTTCAACAAAGCAACCATATTGCTTTTCTGAAGACAACTGTGATCTCCCTCAGTATGTCACTTCTGGTAGCAGTGACGGGACACCCTATGGGTAGCTGTCGTGCTCTGGAAATCCCACATCAAAATCAACTTCATGCCTAGATTCCCAGTTGCTAGATTTTACACAGACAAGACTTACACACTCAGACCAACAGTCTGTGTCTTTTGGCCATCGAGGAAGAGGACGACTACAGCCCAAACCGGGCACAGCATGTTGGATGTCAGCCTCCATCACCTTCTGCCACAACAAGGTGAAGTGTCGTCTGCTGGGTAGAGTAAAGGCGCGTTCCAGCACCAGTGGAACAACTGCTGCACTTCACGCCAGAGTGTATTTACACTGCGCCACCGGAGTCAAGCTAGCCTGGCTGATGAAGGGTGATACCCTGAAACCGGTCCCCGATGCTTGTTTCTGGTCCAGGCAGGACCTGGCCTGGCAGTTCAGGCTGGAATGTTCCCATGGGGAACAGGGTCAAGACTGATTTGCATATGGCTGGGTCCAAACTGGGGTTGCATGGTGAGCAAAAGAATTGATGGATTAAACCCAGATCTGTGACTGGGGGTGAATGTTTGATTGGTTCCGCATTCCGTCCATCAGTTGTGTTTGTTTGAGAGTGCATTGACAAGGCATCTGCGGAGCAGCCACCAGCAAAAACAGGCATACATTTACCAAGCACTGCTGCCTGCATGTGAACACAGCAGCCGATTCAGCAGTAGGGCAGGCAGTTCTCTGCTACCTTTTTAAGTAAAGGTGAACCTTCTTCCTGCATTATTCCGAATGTTATGTACTGCTTTTTATTGATTTAAGCATGTGAATATATGAAAGATCCAATGGTGGAGAATCTCCTTCTATTCTACCCAGACTACCCGGATGTCTGGCAATAAGCAATCCACATACAGACTTCATCTATTATAGTGGGGGATTCCAGGGTAAAAGGAGAAGAGATGCATAGATAGCAGGTTAATCACTCCCTCCCTACCCCTCCTCCAAATGCGCTCAATGCTCTGGGCACTGTGCTGTACAAGTACACTCACTTCCAATTATCTGGCCTGCAAAGCTAGCCATGTAGGAGAGTTTTTAGCCAGATTAAAAATAGAAGGTAACGATATGGAGGTGAGGGATTGTGCCTCAAATATTTTGGGGTTTGTATTTTGGGCATTCACGCAAAGCCCATTTCACGTGACTGATCCTCTGATTCTCGAAAGGGAAGAATGAAGGGTGAGCTCAGTAGCAGGCCCACCAGTTCATTGAAATCAGATGTGTGTATTGCTGCTGCACCTGTGCTCATGAGGAGGTCAGGTGTCAATGGACTTTTAGAAAAGAAGCTCAACTCAAGGGTGTTACAGTTCCCTGAATTCACAAGCTACAGTGAGGAGGTTGTAAAAGCAGAGGTGCCTCAGCACATGATCCACATTCAGGTTTTCAAGCCTGGAAACCATTGAAGGCACTGAGCTCTCATGCGTCCAAGAGTCTGACGCCAGAATCCACTTGGACGCAGATCTTATAACACCTACGCTTCCATCTCAGATCTCCAGTCCAAGGAGAAAGATGGCTAGGTGAGAACCCTTGTTTTCAATTATAGGGTTCCAATGGTCATTTCTTCCTGAACCAGGCTTGAGTAGATGAAGAGCTTTCTAACTCTCAAGCCAGACACTTATTTACTATTGCATTTGTCTCCACAGCAACCCTACAACAGCCTCTCCAAGCGAGCTGTGCACCCAGGAGACTGAACGGCAAATGAGCCCTCCTAGGGAAGTTCAGCACATGGTAAAACTTCAGAGCTTGTGTCTGAAACAGGCAAGGATACTTATGTTCTCACATCTCTATCTAGAATGTCTCTATACTCTAATATAGCCTTAGAACCCGCCTTCGGCTCGGGCATTTAACGCGGGAACGGGCCTTTAATAGCCGGTAGAGCCCGCTACGGCGGGTTCTAGGGCTATTAGAACATTCTGCCACTCAGGGCAGAATGTTCTATTAAATAAAACAAATTGCTCACGGAGGCCGAGGGGATTGGAATCCCCTCGGGCTCCGTGAGGCTTTGTTCACAGCTGTTGCTGTGAACAAAGCCCATTGGAATGTTGGCGCTGCGGGCTTTTACCGGTCTGTAAAAGCCCGCAGCACTCCATTGTTTTCAATGGAGCCCCCAGCATTCCAATGTTCTAATGAGTATTAAACAGACACATAAGTGTTCTATTCGAGGCGGACATTCTGGTCACAACCCATGGAGTTGCGAGAAGCCCTCTAGGGGTTGCTGGCTGAGAAGTCATTAAATTGCTAACCATCCACAGGACCCCTACACAGAGCCGCCTGCTACCTTTACTTTGGGGCTACAGGGGTACCCCTGTCACAGTGCCCAACTACTGACCAATGACCTCCCTGAAAAGGAGATTAGCCTGCTGCATTGACTCTGGAGGGGGATGCTGGGGGAGCGCTGCAGAGCTCGTCACCTGCTACCCTTAATATGAGGGTATAGGGGGGCTCCGGGAAGACTGCCCCAGCACTTACCTACCTGAAGGGAGAGTAGCCAGCTGGACTGAATTCTAAGGGGGAGTCCTAGGAGAGAATTGCAGGGCTCTAATCCTACAGTCACCTGGTACCTTTAATATGAGAGAAGAGGGGGGCTCCTGAAGAGCCCCCTGAACCCTTGCAAGTGTTGCAGCATCAGGTTCCTACACAGAATCATCTGCAACACAGCACTGGCCATCCTGAAGGGAGACTAGCCCGCTGCAGTACATTCTGAGTGGAGGTCCTAGGAGAGAGCTGCAGGGCTGCACCCCTTCAAAGAGACACCTGCTGGCTTTAAGGGGGGCTCTTAGGACAGTGCTCCATACCTGATCCCCATCAAGCGGCCACCTCCTGTCTTTACTTGGGAGGGGAAGAGAACCTTTGAATGCACTGCACAGAGTCACCTGCTGGCTTTAAAGGGGGCTCTTAGGACAGTGCTCCATACCTGATCCCCATCAAGCAGCCACCCCCTGTCTTTTCCCTGGATGGGAGGAGAACCTGAGAATGCACTGCACAGAGAGTCACCTGCTGGGTTTAAGGGGGGGCTCTTAGGACAGTGCTCCATACCTGATCCCCATCAAGCAGCCACCTCCTGTCTTTTCCCTGGATGGGAGGAGAACCTGAGAATGCACTGCACAGATAGTCACCTGATGGGTTTGTGAAAAGCTCCTGGAACAGTACACCTGGGCCCCAGCACCAAGAGTCACCTGCAGCCTTTATCTTAGTTTGGGGAGCCGCCTTTCAAACTGCTGCACGGGTGGGCCCCCACATGAAGAGTCACCTGTTCCTTACTTTTAGGGGGAGGATGGATTATTTGAGATTGCTGTGGGGCTGGGATTCTCCCAGTCAACGGTTGCCTTTACTTTTGGGGATCGAGGTTCATCTGCAACTGCTGCTGGGCTGCGCCCCTACTTCGGTGTTGAAGATCCCCCATCCCGCCCGCCCCTAGTACCCATCCCCTGTGATTCATCATGTATTTTCCATGACAGGCACCTCTCCGGTGTCATTTCTGAGGGCGCTAAAGGTGCTTCTGAATAACAAATGGTGTCTGGACTATCAAATGTTCAAACATCAGGGATTTACTTACAGATGTCAGTGGAAACAGGAGCCCTGAGGTATACAGAGAGCAGCTTAATCCCACTCACCGGACAGCCTGCGAGCTGAGACCTGTGCAGGGCAACTCCACCGATTACAACTCTTCTGGTTCCCAGGTAAGACAGACAGCACAAAACAGGCTGAAGAAATTATTCCAGATCCATAAGTACATGCCCTCTGCTTATATAAATACACAATAAGGGCTACTGTGGCATTCAGCTCCTCTGGCCTCCAATGATGACATGCAGTAGAAAATAAAACAAAGAACTGAATTGAGATGCATAAAATAAACCTTAGTATTGATTCTAGAGAAAAAAAACTGAAGAATTGATTGTGAATCATAAAATCAACTGAAGAAATGACTCTAGATCCATCAAATAAATAGAAGAATTGATTCTTGGAACATAAAATACACTGAAGAATTGATTCCAGATTCATAAAAAGCAACATCTACATACATACAAGAGTGGATAACCGTGACGTTCAACTCTTCTGTCCATTGTAATGACAGGCAGCAGAAAATAAACCCAAGAATCGATTCTGGTGCATAAAATAGACCGAAGATATTGATGCTAGCTGCATAAACACACACCCTTCAAATGCATACAAATGTACAACAGTAGGCAACCACAGTACTCAGCACCTTTGGGTCCAAGCGATGACATGAACCAGAAAATAAAGAGAATAATTGATTCTAGATATATAAACAAACCAAGGAAGTGATTCTTGATTCATGAATGCATACCGTTTACATCAATACATCCACCAGCACAATAGTGGATAACCAGGGCCTTCCGCTCTTCTGGCCCCGGTAATGACATGCGGCAGAAAATATATCCACGAATTGATTCTTTGTACATAAACGGAAGAATTGATTCTAGACTCATTAATATGGCCCCTCATCCATACATCCACATGTATGACAGTGGATGAACACAGCTTTTAGCTCTTTTGTTCCCAAGTGATTACATGCAGCAGAAAATAAACCGAAGAACTGATTCTAGAGCCATAAAATAAACTGACAAATTGACTCTAGATACAAAACATAAATCAAAGAAATTATTCTAGATTCCTAAATAAGCACTCACCGCATACATACTTATATATTTTACAGACCTGACTGTCCAGGCAGTAATATTTAGCAAATATGTGCAGGGATACCCACGTAGCTGCCTGGCAGATATTCAGGTCAGGAACTCTGCTTGCTAACGCAGTGGAAGCAGCAGTTGCTCTGGTGGAATGAGCGCACAAGCCCTCAGGGGGTTGCTTCTTGGCCAAAGCGTAGCACATCTTGATGCAAAGAAGTACCCATCAAGAGATGCTATGTGTTTGCACCGCTTTCCAGTTCTTCGCACAGACATATCCAACAAAGAGTTGATCGTCCACCCAGAAATCTTTAGTACTACTTAGATAGAACGCCAACATTCTTTTTGGGTCCAGGCGGTAGAGTCTCTCCTCCTCATGAGAAGGATGTGGGGGTGCATAAAAAGTAGGCAAGGTGATGGACTGGCCTAAATGAAAAGGCGTAACAACTTTGGGAAGGACGGAAGCCTTAGTGCGCAACATCACTTTGTCAGTGTGCACCTGCAAGAATGGAGGCTTTGAAGAAAGAGCTTGATGCTCACTTACTCTGCGAGCAGAAGTGATGACAAGAAAGACAGTTTTGAAAGTGAGGAGCCGTAAAGGGCAATTGTGCATCAGCTCAAAGGGAGTACACATTAAGTAAGTAAGGACAAGATTGAGGTCCCACTGAGGCAAGATAAATGGAGTGGAAGCAAATAAATGGGTGAGACCTTTAAGGAATCGATTGACAATAGGAGACCGAAAGAGTGAGGGCTGATCAGGTAACCACCATAAAATAAGTCGCTCCCTTTGCCGTAGTCACGGTAGGAGGAGACAGCATGCCAGCTTCTGGAGAAGTGTCCAGGTCACTGGCCTCACCCAACTCTGGTGCCCAGTCCAAATTAGGGTCATCCTGGTATTCATAAGGGTCCAGGTACGCCTCCAATTCATACCCATCTGGAGTGAGTAGGTCCCATCGAAGATAGAGACGGCATCGGCCCACGCCGTTCCGACTCAGTCTCGTCGGGGATGAGGATCGGGATGGTGTCGATGGTGGGTACCACCGACGTCAAGAGTGCCGACAAACAAACCGGTGCCAGGGAAGGTCTCAGTGGTACGACCGGTGTCGGTGTGGATCCGCAAGTGGATCTGGAGAGGACCTCGGTGGCCAGAGCCAAAGCCGTTGGTGCGAAACCCGAAAGCCCCCCGACCGAACCCCTTGGGCCCGAAGGCGCCGTATTGTGTCGCTCCAGCTCCCAGAAATTCAGGGAAGCGCGGAGCGGACCTAGATGCAGGCTCTGAAGACAGAGACCTCGAGAGTTGATGCTCCTCCCGCATCACATCAGCCAAGCGACAGGGTGAAGTTAAAAGGTGACAGGACCGCTTCAATGACTTCTTCTGACCTGTGCCTGAAGACTTGGAGGAAGAAGAATGGTGGTGGCTCTGCGAGCGGTCTCGAGACCTTTCCCTCAAGCGAGACCTGGACCTACGCGGAGTCGAACGCCGGACCGCCATGAGCTTGAGGGACCACTCCCTCAAGGCCTTCAGTTGCATAGCCCAGCACTCGGAACACAACTTTAGGTTGTGGTTGCGTTCCAAGCACCACAAACAGCCCTGAAATGGATCTGTCACCGACATCATGCAGTGACAGTCCTCGCACAGCTTGAAACCGGTCTTCAGGGACATCTCGACGCACCAAAAACTCAACAAAACAGTCAAAATCAGTCAAAAAGAGACCAGGGTTGCTCTCTCCGGATCAGCACGTGGCGCGGAAAGAAAAGAAATGACGTCACTGTGCTGAGGCGGCATCTATATACTACTCCCGACGACTACGACACCAATGACGCCTGCGGAGTCAACCAACGCGACCTACCAACATGTAAGGGTATTGCTCGAAGAAAAAAATCTGCCACCTGGGGGAAAATTCTAAGGTAAGGAATCTGCAACTAGAAGTCTCTATCAGATTCTAGGTACATAAAATAAACCGAAAATGTATTCTATGCCCTTAAATGCACACCATCCACATACCTATATACAAACAACAGTGGATAACCGTGGTATTCTGCTCTTCGGGTCCATAATGATGACATGCAGCAATAAATAAACCGAAGAAACGAGTCTAGAAATATATAAATTCACACCTGAAACAGTGAATAACGTGGCACTGAGCCACAAAAAGCCATTACGGAGGAGTCCTGCCAAAAGGCGTGAAATCATAACTCCCTCGTCAGATTGTGTCTCGCCCCAATTCATATAATGCTCCCTAATCCTTTCCTACAGACTCTTAGTTCCTTCATATCTCCTTTTTACTCATCCCAAACCTCATTTTACTACTATGATCTCCCAAATAACACTTTCTACACTCTTCCATGTCTCCATTATCCTATTCAATCCAGCTAACAAACTCACATGTCTATGGCTCAAATTAATTCATATTTGCTGA
Organism: Pleurodeles waltl; assembly: GCF_031143425.1. Classification (NCBI taxonomy): domain Eukaryota; kingdom Metazoa; phylum Chordata; class Amphibia; order Caudata; family Salamandridae; genus Pleurodeles; species Pleurodeles waltl. The sequence goes on along the minus strand of NC_090442.1, from coordinate 72,512,667 downwards.
TACTGATCCACCGCTAATCCTTTTGGGTTCCATAGTAGTGTGCTACTCGCTGAAAAGTGCTTTGATACCTTGTGAGGGGTAGTAAGCGCTATATAAATACAATTACATATATTATTATAGAATTAAGAAATGTAAACTTCTTATTGGTTAAAATCTGTGATCGGCATAAATGTCGTCGTCTTCATCACATGCACAGTGTAAAGTATTTCAAAGCTGTGTGTAATGATGAAGGTTCCCGCTTCGTGCAGCCATCTGTCATCTTGCCCTTTTTCAAATTGTCCGGTTTGCCACACTCTATTTCCCCCATCGCTTTGAACTCAACTATTAGAACAATCTTCCTGAGATCTTCTGTTCCAGAGCTTTTGTGGTTATAAGTTTTATTTCATCCTAACCCTAGACTATCATGCGCTTGTACACCTGGTGGCTACCAGTATGACTAGTATGGCTCTTCAGGGGCCCTAGGTGCCACCAACACCAAACATCTTGCCTTTGATTGGTCAGAATGGAGAGTCCCAAGGGTGGTGAACGACTTTGGGTTCTCCACTATACCTCCCAGACCCCGCTGGAACCAGAAGTAACAATGAGAGCAAACAGCACAGACCAGCAGAAGCACTAGGTCCACGAACACTGCTTTAGTCAAGTTCTCATGCTGCCATTCCAAGGCACACTTTCAAATCCCTTTGGGTGGCTCTTTGTGCTCAAGCCTGTCAATTTTAGCGCAGACCCACAGAACTCCCAAGTCCAAACTACCACAGCCGTGGAAACTAAGAAAAACATGCACTACCAACGCCAGCGTGTTGCGTCTTTGGAACTTGCTGACTTTGCCCATGCTTCTTGGCAATGCCCCACAATGCCAGGCTTTTTCCAGACACTGTGCAGTATCGTCCCAAAAAAGACAAAAAAGTGCGATAGCGAAACTGCTGCTGATTGCGCCATTCCACTGGTGCGCGAGTGCGGAGGTGCGCTAGCCCAGGCGGCAGAACACAGGCACGTGCCAGCAGAAAGGCAAGGGAGCCATTCACTTTAGTTTTTTATTTACCGATCCAAGATGGCAGATGGGAGTTGAATCTGTAAATAAAAAAAAAACTATTTTTTAGTGGACAAGTGAATTTTCTGTTTTTTTAAAGGCCTTGTTGAGGTTAACGAAAGAGCAAATGGGGAGGGGATGAGGGCAAGAACTAGAAAGGCACTGCGTGAGGGAGAGAGCAACAATGGGGTTTGGGGAAGAAACAAATATGGAGAGATGAATACAGCGAGGGGGGAGAACACTGAGTGCGTGGAGAAACACGAGAATGAAAAGCACACGAAAGTGACAGCTATATGAGAGCAAGGGAAGCAAATGAAGGCGAAAACAATACAGAGCAGAAGGGACTCGCAAGGCTGGCATACAAGATACAAATACGGAGGGCCATTTTTGGGTGATCGGAAGCACACAGGGTAGAGAAGAAGACAGCTGGTAAACACATGGTCTCTCGTGGAGTGCTTAACCAAAAAGGAAACAAAGCTCTTTAAAAGTGAGCAGCAGAAGGATAGCAGCCAATCAGAGGGACGGTAAAGAGGCTATGCTCCAGGGGAGGGCAAGCACAATATGAACTAGATGGGAGAAGGGAAGCCATCGAATAACAAGCAAGAAAATGGGTGTAAAAATAAGGCCAACCAATGGTAAGGAATAGGCAGGCTATACGCTCTTGTGAGTTCTTAGTAAGCCTACAATACATCTTTTGCTCGACCTAAAAGAAGACTTGGCTAACTGCATGTTTCCCCTGCTCGGCGCCGATGCTTAATTGACTTCAGCATGGGATCTAGGCCCCAGAGTAAACCTGAAATTTCTGAATCTTTGCAGAACCCCAAAAAGCACCTTCTGGCAGAAGCCTAAACACCCAAGAAGCTGCAGACCTTCTGCTTTCTTTGTTGGTCGCAGTTTATCTACCTTCCCCTTCCTAATCAGTGTGGATAAAGCAGATCTCTGGTGGGATATTGCTCAGTACGGGTCCAAATCACAAGCACCTCCAGGGAAACGTCCAAGTGTCAGAGTCAGGAGAGCAAAGAAGGGAAGTAGTCAGCGCCACTGGAGTGAACTAGTCTGGGCCACTGGAATTATGCGGCAGTGGCGGGCCCAATTATGTGGCAGGAAAAGCCAAATTATTCAGTACAATGCAGCACAATCTGTACTGTATCATTTAATTACTTTGACAACTATTTAGACTGTCTAGGTAAAATCACACCTCATTAGTACCGGTTTTACACCAGCAAGCAGCAGCTGACTGGTGATCTGTTAACCTTCGCAAAGGATCTGCCTCTGCGCATAACAAGAGTGACACTTTTTGTTCAGTAATTTTTGATTCGTTTGAGCCAGCAACACAAGTTGGAGTTTTTTTTAGGGTAAATTTGAAAAATATAAAGCAGGTGATGGATTATGTGGCAAAGACAGCAAATCTGTGATTGAAGGGCACAGGGCCTGGCGGTGGTGGACCCTGGCGCAACAGTCTTTCTTGGCACTTCCAATGACTACCTCCTCTGCAGAGTCCCTCACTACCATCCTCCAACAGCAGCCCCAGCCCCTCTATCACATACATTTCATTTGTTTTCAAGTGATACTCATGCCAGAGCGGGTGCAGGGTTACATCGGAATAAACCATACATGTGTAGATCAGTCTATAGGAAATGTTACACAAGACACTGAGGATTACAAGGTGTGAGCATCAGAGGTCATCCGTGCCACCAGGCAGTCTATTTCATGCTTTTAAAAGTACCTCAGTGGTTGGGGTTCGCGAATCAGAATACATTTCTGCCAAAACTAACCATTTTTATCCACGTTAGAATAATGAACGACTGGGGATAAAAACAACGTTTTAATCGGCCCTGAAGTGAAAAAATGCTATGGCCGCGGAAATGTACAATTCCAGTGGCCCTGGCAATACTCGATGGGCCAGATGTGCAAAGCCTTCTTCTGCCGCAAACGGCCCGATTCACAGAATTTGGCAGTTTGCGACAGGAAAAATGCTTTTTCAAACGTAGAAAATGCAAAATGCGATTCGTTAGCTTGTGTTTAGGGCGTCCCTTCCAAATACAGAATCAGTATGATTTGTATTATGGTTTTGTGACCGAATTCCAGTAGGAAAATTTTAATTGTTTACCACCAGTTTAAAACTGCCTTGCCCTTTCAGAATGTAAATAACTTATTTTTTAAGAGCAGCCAGTGGTCCCACGAACCACTACCTACTGTTAAAAAAAATTAAACTGCGAAGTTTAATTTTTCTTTTTAAACGCATCCCAATTTCCTTTAAGAAAAAATGGCTGCATGTAATTAAAAAAAAATTGCTTTATGAAAAAGCAATCCCAGACACGGTAGTCTGCTGACCCCAGCAGGCCACCATCCCTGTGACTCCTAATGGGTCGCAAGCTGCGACCTACCTCATTAGCATACATGAGGTAGGTGGATTTGCCACGCAATAGGAATCCCTAAATGAAACTCACTGAGTTTCATCCGTTAGGGATAGCGATTTCCTGGTTGCGATTTGGACAGAATCGGTGTTAGGAAACAGGTATCGCTAATGTTCCTGCATCCGGCCCCCCGTCTTTAGACAGCAGTTTGGTGGCCAAGGACAGTCCCCACCGCGGAGACACCGAGCATAACATCTGGACTCCGGAGCCTGAAAAAGGGCCTCAGAGAGGGACTTCAGTCTGCTGAGCTATCAGATGTATGTGCGATAACAAAAGCCAAACGTACGTATGAAGAGAAAGAGAGATGTGCGCGAGGCCACGACTTAGGCGGACCCCACAAGTGGGTCATGATGCCCGACCCCCACAAGGTTAACAAAGGGCATATTACACTCAGTGCAGCTGCAAATATGTTTTATGCCACTCAGTTTTGTGTGCTTTTGTTTTACGCCCGGGTTTTACCATCTCAGGACTCAAGGGGTCACAGGTGTGCAGTCAGGTAGAGTCACACTGCCTGCCTGCCAGCTCTTTACAATAGTTAAGTAGTGTTTGGAGCAAACACTGCTTTCCAGCCCAAGGAGCGGTATTTATGTACTTGCTGATACCCTGATTCTTGGGGTCACAGCGCTGTGAAGGTGTCTGTGTGATGGTGGGGGAGACTATCGCTGCCGCCACCCCCGGGCCCCAGTCGGGCTCCCACAGCTGTCTCGGGGAGGGGCACCTCGGAGCCCTGTGATGAGTGAGGCGGCACCGCCCTCTGCTGGCGGCCGGCGGTACGGCAGCCGTGGGACCAGCTCTTCCTAGCATCCCTCCAGCAGCGGCCGAGCGCAGCTAGACATCCCACGGACATGATGCTACCGGCCGAACACGCCTCAGCGAATGCAAGATGCAGCCGAACAATAAAGCATCTAATCTCTGCGGGTTGCCGCCCCCTCGCCTCTAAATGCACAAAACACGAGTCAAACATGACCTGTTCACTCCATGCCTTTCCCCTTCTACCCGGAAATGAAAACAACCCAAAGCCCACTTATTTAACAGTAAGGCTTAAAAAAAAAAATAATAATAAGGGGGATGCCCAGTGTCTTTACCTTCTAGATGATGCACGTGTACCCCGAGATCCGTCACTCTCTGGGGATCCCAAGAGAAAGGGGTGGGTCGGGAACAGTGTCGTTAAAAGATACAGTCAAGATTTATCGGATGATGTGCATGATTATGCATTTATTTCTTTTACAAACTCGGCATACACAATGTGACAGTGGCTGGGAGAGCGGGGACAGAGCTGCCGACTCTGGAGCTGGGAGAACCGGGTTCGCGCCTCGTTGTCCGTTCAACATCCTGTGATTCTGGGCAAATCACACAATCTCCCCATGCCTACCAAAAATGAATGTGTCCTTCTGTAATGTAACTGGTGCTGGTGTAAAGCGCTCCGATACCTTCGGGTCACGTTCGCGCTGTATAAAACTGGGGGAAAAGCATTGCTCGGTCAAACAACGCACTTACTGCTGTGCACATGTATGCGCGAGATGCTGGTGCCCGGGCTGTATAAATGTAAAATACTTTACAGGGTTAATGTCTCTGCTGCGGGGAACTGCTTGTAACCAGTGATGTGAGGCAAAATAATGGTCTCACCCTGCAGCATGTCATGAGGGGCCCCTGAGTGGCCCATGCCTCACCGATATCCACAGACCTTGGGCCGGATGGGGCCCCCTGGCGGGTCAGAAGCCCCCAGAAGTGTTCCGAGCCCCCACGCACCGCAGGGGCGGCAGAGGCCTGTGTTAAGTCCATGCTTATAACCTGCATGTCACGTGTCCGTATCCTAGTATAGCAGCACCGTGGGTTGATGTGCTTGCTGCAGCAGCGGACGTTTTAGGACATGTTCTGAAACCGATAAAATAGCTCATTGCGTTGAGCGCCTGCTGCCAACAGTTGCATGTAATCTGAAAGCTGCAAGTTTTTACTCAATCACTCCTCCTAATATTGACAAAACACATACCACTGAGTTGGTTAGTAATTGATAGTAAGTAGTAAGTGCCAAGAAACAACCCAGTTTGCACTGTGTGCTAAATGAATCACCAACACAGCTTTAGGAAGTAACACATTTTCCATTCTTTGGTTATCTCTTGGCCCACTTGTGAAGTGGCACGCAGATGGGCCCATTGAGGAAAAACAGACAAAATCTGTTGGAGATTTAATACTCTGCCACCAAATACTTTAGTTTTTTTTGCTATTCACAAACATTCAGTCAATCAATCAGTCCACTTGTAGCGCATGCACTGTCGCCTGTGAGGGTCTCTGGGGGCTTTGGAGCCTTGTCTCCATCAAGAAGTCAGGACTTGAGCATGTTCTGGAACTCTGTCAGGGTTGGTGCTGTTCGGAGGTGTAGTGGTATGGAGCGCCAAGCCTTGGCAGCGGAGTAGAACGATCGGCCTTCGGTGCGGATGCAGGGCGTGTGCGAGGGCCAGTGTGGCGGAGCACAGGCGTCTTCTGGGCTGGTGGAAGTTTATGCAGTGGTTGATATGGAATGGTCCTTGTTCATGCAGTGCTTTGTAGGCATGCATTCGTGTTTGAACAGGTATCTCTTCTGGATGGGGAGCACGTGGTGGTGCCTGAGGTGAGGGTGATGTGGGTCTGTTTTGGTAGGTCCAGGATGAGCCTGGCCGTGATGTTCTGAACAGTCTGGAGTCTTCTGAGGAGTTGGGTGGGGAGTCCTGTGTAGAGAGCGCTGCAGTATTCAAGGCAGCTGGCGACGAGGGCCTGTGTGACTGTTTTTCTAGAGTCAGTCGGGATCCATCAGAATATTCTGCAGAGCATGAGGAGGGTGCAGAAGCATTCGGAGGCGACCGTGTTGATATGGTGTTTCATTGTCAATTGGCTGTCCAGGATTATGCTGAGGTTGCGCGCCTGGGTTGTAGGTGTGGGTCTGAGTTTTACTGGCCGCCAGCTGTGATCCCAGGTAGTGGCGTTGTTACCAAATATCAGTAGTTCTGTTTTGTCTGAGTTGATCTTGAGGCAGCTGTCTCTCATCCAATTGGTTACGTCAGTCATAGCCCTGTGGACGTTGATTTTGGAGTTGGTTGAGTCTTCAGTGAGGGAGAGGATGAGTTGAGTGTCGTCAGCATAAGAAACTATGTTGAGGCTGTGGGATCTAATGATATCCACAAGTGGGGGTCATGTAGATGTTGAACAGGGTGGGCTTGAGGGAGGAGCCCTGGGGTATGCTGCAGGTGATGTGCTTAGGTGTGGAGGGAAAGGGAGGAAGTTGGATGCTCTACGTGCAGCCTGAGAGGAAAGAGGCGACCCACTGTCATCCCGATAGGAAATAACTGATAAAATTGAGGGCGTTTTCCTGTATGCCGGTGGAGTGGAGGATCAGGACGGCCACCTATCCACGGTCCAGAAGAGCTCTTATGTAGTATGTGGCAGCAAAAAGCGAGGTCTCTGTGCTGTGGTTTCCAAATTGAGATGAGTCGAGGAGTTGGTTGAGTTTCAGGTACTCTTGAGTTGTTTGTTGATGACCTTCTCTAGTAGTTTGGTGGGGAAAGGCAGGAGGGAGATCGTTTGGTAGTTTTTGGGGTCGCAGGGGTTGGCGGAAGGCTTTTTCAGGAGGGGTGTGACCTACATTGCCAGTAGCATGAAAGGAAAGTTTTCTCAGATGTCGGTTTCCAGACATACCTCTGGAAATGTGTTTTGATATAATTGGGACTTCTACATAGTTTAGAACTCCGCATAGGAGGAATTGAGCATCCAGTGCAAGTGCACACTTTCTTACTCATGGAGAAAGCTCTTCCCTTACAACCCATCAAACCAAGGGGTGATCTGTTCCTCTTCCCATCCTTAAATGCGAGTTACTGTAGAAGTCGGAAAGTTTGACAAAGCCCACCCACAGACACATTTGCGGGAATTCCCAAACTTTCAAGACAAACTGTGCCTTGTAACACCCACTTGTCACCCCTTGAGTGAGATTTAACACTTCAAAGTTCTCCGCACTCATGGCAGAGAAATTCACAGTAGTAAATACATTTATGTACGCCATACTCCCCCTTGTGGAATCCACAAAGGTGTGAATGTGCGATTTTAATGTTCAAGCAAAATCAACCTTTGGGACTGGAGCCCAGACTTGTAAAACCAAGCAAACAGTGTCTAAGCAGGAGGGGTTACTACAAAATGATGTATTCATTAGTGTTAAGATAAGTTTCAGCTACAAACACAAATGCTGCCCCCGCAGGAGCTGCTGTTCGTTGCTCAAACCCTTCTCCTCTCAGACTTCAGCCTCCAGCAGCACCTTTGTTTTACCCTGATGTGCTGCTGAGTCTGGAGGCGGGGACCTTTGTTTTACCCTGATGTACTGCTGAGTCTGGAGGCGGGGACCTTTGTTTTACCCTGATGTTCTGCTGAATCTGGAGGCGGGGACCTTTGTTTTACCCTGTTGTGCTGCTGAGTCTGGAGGCGGGGACCTTTGTTTTACCCTGATGTTCTGCTGAGTCTGGAGGTGGGGAGTGACTGTATCCATCTGTGCTGCTTCGACTCCTGCCACCTGCCTGAACCCAGATCACTCAGACCGAAGGACATGCAGCCTTGGACTCTGGGTGCCCTGGAGTGGGAAAGGAAACTGCCAGGGCCCTGCACATCAGCCTAAGTATGCAGGAGCCCAAACATCATATGTGGGGGGCCACTGCTGCGTTCGCAGCCGCGCGCCCCGGTGTTGGCACACTTCGCTGGGGCACAGGCGAGATGATGTGTCTGAGCCAACCTCAAACCCAGGCACTGCTACAAATACCTGCGGAATTGGGACGGTACTCACTACATGAGATATGCGGAGTGTGCGCTCTCTGACTGTGCTAGTTCATTCAAATGCTAATTTGAGGCTTGCTGGATCTTTGCAGCAGGCACCTTAATGCATTAATCAATTTTATCACACACATATTGGTGGTAAAATAGCCGAGTGAATTAATGCACTGAATATGCAGACATCTCAGAGATGAATTGTCAGAATCTGAGTGTTTAACTCAGTCTTTCGCCCTCCTAGGATTGAGTAAAGGCTCCATGAATGGGGCGAGCTGGGCGCCAGTGATGAGCACAGCTGCTGTGAAGACCAAGTGCACATAAATGTACTGCATGCAAAGGGTGATGCAAGGGTCAGGGATTACTACTTCATCGGGGTAGAGCCCGGATTTAGCTGTAAACAGCACAATGATTCTACTTTCACCTGTCGGTCAGAAAGATCTCTGCAGCAGGTGAACTGATCTCCCGAGGGTTCTTCTGGGAAGGCGTCGCCTTCGCGCAGCAGACAGAAGGCCTAGACCAGAGTACGAAGATCACGATGAGGAAGCATCAGAAAGAAAGAGAGGCTGAAGCCAGGGCAGAACTATCTCCTGGAAGCACACAAGGAAGAGACCACCAATCAGAAGCAGGGGCCTCTCCTTTCAGGGGCCCCAAACTGGAGAAGAATGTGAGGAAGGGCTGGGGGTGCACAGGGAGGAGGGAAGCCATGGAGAAGTGGAACAGTAGGGCTTCAGCTGCAGTGTGTCCGGTTCTGGGGAGTATCTCGGGATAACTGTGGCCTTCTGGGGAGCAGATCTGGAGTATTGTGTGCAGTTCGGGAGGCCCCATCTAAGGTAGCGTGTACACATCTAGAGAACATATCAAAAGTAATATCTGGAGCACTGTGTCCATTTCTGGAGGTCACTTCTAAAATATTGCACACAATTCTGGAGGTCAAGTCTAGAATACTATGTCCTGTTGTGGAAGCCAAGTCTGACACACACTGTTCTACTGTGGAAGCCACACGTGGAACAATATGTCCTACTGTGGAAGCCACATCTGGAACACTATGTCCTACGGTGGAAGCCACGTCTGGAACACTATGTCCTACTCTGGAAGCCACGTCTGGAACACTATGTCCTACGGTGGAAGCCACGTCTGGAACACTATGTCCTATGGTGGAAGCCACGTCTGGAACACTATGTCCTACTCTGGAAGCCACGTCTGGAACACTATGTCCTAAGGTGGAAGCCACACCTAGAACACAGTGTTCCATATGTGGCTTCCACCACAGGACATAAAGTCCTATTGTGGAAGCCACATCTGGAACACTATGCCCTACGGTGGAAGCCACATCTAGAACACTATGTCCTACGGTGGACACCTCACCTGGAACAGTATGTCCTAATGTGGACACCTCACCTGGAACAGTATGTCCTAATGTGGAAGCCACATCTGGAACAGTATGTCCTAATGTGGAAGCCACATCTGGAACAGTATGTCTTACAGTGGAAGACATCTGGAACAGTATGTCTTACAGTGGAAGACACATCTGGAACACTATATCCTATGGTGGAAGGCAAATCAGGAACACTAGGACCTTCTCTGGAAGCCACATCTGGAACACTACGTCCTACAGTAGAAGCAACACCTGGAACACTATGTCCTACAGTGGACACCACATCTGGAACACTATGTCCTACAGTGGACGCCACATCTGGAACACTATGTCCTACAGTGGAAGCCACACCTAGAAAACTATGCCCAACGATGGATGCCACATCTGGAACACTTTGTCCTACGGTGGAAGCCAAACCTGGAACACTATGGCCCTCATTATGTTTATGGTGGTAAAAACCACCTACCGCCGCGGCGACGCCCGCCAAAAGACCGTCGCCGCGGCTACCAGCGGTATTCCATAATATGACCACAGTCGCGTTTTCCGCCAGAAGAATGGTGGAAATCCAGCTGTGGCCATGCTGGCGGATAGCGGTAAGGTGTTGTTGCTGCTAGCAGCAGCGCCACGCCAGTAGACCTCTGCCAGCCATATTATGACCCATTATACGGCCTGGCGGTGTTACCCATCCCATCCCACCCACCCCGACCCATCTCCTGCCGGAGGAACCCCTTAACACACTTAAGTGGGTGCTCCGATGGTGGGGGGCGGGGAGGGAGGGTTGTGTGTGTGTGTGTGTGGGGGGCTGTGAATGTTTGTGCGTGCATGTGTTTCGTGTTGAATGTGCATGCATGTATGTATGTATGTAGGTGTGTGCGTGTATGTTGTGCTCTGTGAATGAGTGTATGTAAGAAAGTGTGTGCGGATGTGTGGGTGAATGGATGTATGCATGCATGTGGGTATGGGTGTGTGTATGCATGTGTATGTGTGTGAAGGGCGCGTGAATGTAGGGGGGGTGGGTTTGGAGAGGAAGGGGAGGGTAGGGAAGACCTCTATAAGTGACAGGGAAGGGATTCCCTGTCACTGATAGTGCCTACCGCCATGGTTTTCGTGGCGGTAAGGAAGCCACGGAAACCATGGCAGTAGGCGGGGTCATTATCCCACAGGCCGTACGGTGACAGCCGCCGGCCTGGAGACTGCTATCTCCAGCCCGGCTGTTACCGCCATAGCGGTCGGTGTGGTACATTGGTGGTTTGACTTCAGCCAAACCGCCAATGTTATAATATGGTGGAAAGTACCGCCAGCCTGTTGGCAGTACTTTCCACCACATTACCGCCGACCGCCAGGGTCACAATGCGGCCAGAGTCCTGTTTTGGTGGTTCCCATTAGGGTGACGGCCTTAAATTCTGGAGACGACATTTAGATGCATTGTGCTCAGGTCTGGGGGTCCAGTCTGCAGTAGTGTGTTCAGTTCCCAAAGGCCCATCTGGCTTCAATCTTGAGTACCCCGTTCGGTTGGAGGCCACATCTGAACTCCTGTGCCCAGTTCTGGAAGTTATATCTAGAACACTGTATGCAGCTCTGGAGTGTGGGGGCGAGGAGGCGGTGGTATGGCTTAATGTGATCAGTTCTGAAACGTAGATTTTCACAAGAATAAAGGTCGAAGGCAAATGAGAGAAAATAACATTAGATTGTCGACTTCATTGGTGAAGTTTAACTCTGTAGGAGGTTTATTATGGGTGTGCGGAGAAAACCGAAACGTCACCACTGATGTTTTTTTTAGGGTCTCGATTCAGAAAATATGAAATGAAGCCTAACTGTATGATAAGCACTGATCGAGAACTCATTCGAAGGGGTGAATTGATATGAAATTCGTGTGCTCGGGATGCGATGTATATACATTAAACAGAAAGGAAGGGCATGGGAAGCGGAACAAAACATTTTGCGCAACTACAGTATAAAATGCATTTGACCAAATAATTGACATTTTTGTAATGACACAAACACCGCCGGAGACAGTAACTAGTCACGTGTTTATCGCATGAGTAGCAATCTCTGCAGAAATCTGTTTTCACGATCAAAGCTCCAAACGCCGACAAGGAGGACTCGACCTCTAATCATCCTGATGTCGATAAAACGAGTGTCGCTGTGCCTCGCGCATCGTGAAACACTTCGGTGAAGTTGCAGAGCGTATATCCTGTATAATGGTGAAAAGGCGGCACCAGGGACCCGGCCAGCACCCGACGGTGACCCCGATGCCCCCCGCGAGTCCAGGATGCAGTAGAAACCTTTATTTCTGGCTGCTCTGCGAAAAGCAGCTTCCTTGTTTAACAGAGCTGGACGAGGTAACCCGGACCAGAGGCTGCGAGGTGTCCTGGAGGGAACCGAAGGCAGGCAATCAAAAATAAATCAATACAAGCTCCAACCTGTGGGTAAAACACGAGGCGCCCACCCTGCCTGGTAAGAGGGTCGCTCTTCTGCAGAGATCCCAACACGCTCGCGGTGTGTTTCAGCATTTCGGTCAGATTCTGGGGCATGGGGATCTCTTTAAATTGAGAGTTTGCTCCCCTCTGGTGGCCACCACGGGCACTGCAGGGACACAATAACCCGTGCACTCGGGTCACTGTCGTAACAGTTCCTACCTTTAAAAAAGACACAATCTAAGACCTCGGAGGGAGTTACCTGGCCGCAGGTAACCATCCACATCAAGCTTTGCTTCTATCATCACACGTACCTACCAACATTTTAGAGGAGAAAAGTGGGAGATTTTTAGAAAACAAATCAGGAGAATCTATTTCCCCCATTGACTTCTGTTGAATCTGGGTACTTGCAAGTCTGCTGCTGCTGCAGGATCGGATATTAAATATACAAATGTACTTTTGTTTTCCTTACCTGTCAGGAGCACGGAGAGAGCACTACGGCAGAGAGCAAGTGATGCACGTGCTGTGCTCTGGCCTGCAGGAGAAGGTTACTGGCAGTGCATAAAGAGAGCGTGAGCAAGCACTGTGCACTGGCCTGCAGGAGCAGGTTACTGACAGTGCATACAGAGAGCGTGACCCAAGTGCTGTACTCTGGCCTGCGGGAGCTGGTTACTGGCAGTGCATACAGAGAGCGTTACCCAAGTGCTGTGCTCTGGCCTGCGGGAGCAGGTTACTGACAGTGCATACAGAGAGTGTGACCCAAGTGCTGTACTCTGGCCTGCGGGAGCCGGTTACTGGCAGTGCATACAGAGAGCGTGACGCATGTGCTGTGCACTGGCCTGCAGGAGCAGGGTACTGGCAGTGCATACAGAGAGCGTGACCCAAGTGCTGTGCTCTGGCCTGCGGGAGCCGGTTACTGGCAGTGCATACAGAGAGCGTGACGCAAGTGCTGTACTCTGGCCTGCGGGAGCCGGTTACTGGCAGTGCATACAGAGAGCGTTACCCAAGTGCTGTGCTCTGGCCTGCGGGAGCAGGTTACTGGCAGTGCATACAGAGAGTGTGACCCAAGTGCTGTGCTCTGGCCTGCGGGAGCAGGTTACTGACAGTGCATACAGAGAGCGTGACGCATGTGCTGTGCTCTGGCCTGCGGGAGCAGGTTACTGACAGTGCATACAGAGAGCGTGACCCAAGTGCTGTACTCTGGCCTGCGGGAGCCGGTTACTGGCAGTGCATACAGAGAGCGTGACGCAAGTGCTGTACTCTGGCCTGCGGCAGCCGGTTACTGGCAGTGCATACAGAGAGCGTGACGCAAGTGCTGTACTCTGGCCTGCGGAGCAGGTTACTGGCAGTGCATACAGAGAGAGCGTGACCCAAGTGCTATGCTCTGGCCTGCAGGAGCAGGTTACTGGCAGTGCATACAGAGAGCGTGACGCATGTGCTGTGCACTGGCCTGCAGGAGCAGGGTACTGGCAGTGCATACAGAGAGCGTGACCCAAGTGCTGTGCTCTGGCCTGGGGGAGCAGGTTACTGGCAGTGCATAGAGCGTGAGCAAGCACTATGCTCTGGCCTGCGGGAGCAGGTTACTGGCAGTGCATACAGAGAGAGCGTGACGCAAGCACTGTGCACTGGCCTGCAGGAGCAGGTTACTGGCAGTGCATACAGAGAGCGTGACGCAAGTGCTGTGCTCTGGCCTGCGGGAGCAGGTTACTGGCAGTGCATACAGAGAGCATGGTGCAAGTGCTGTGCTCTGGCCTGCGGGAGCAGGTTACTGGCAGTGCATACAGAGAGCGTGACGCAAGTGCTGTGCTCTGGCCTGCGGGAGCAAGTTGCTGGCAGTGCATACCGAGAGAGCGTGACGCAAGCACTGTGCACTGGCCTGCGGGAGCAGGTTACTGGCAGTGCATACAGAGAGAGCATGACGCAAGCACTGTGCACTGGCCTGCACTGCAGGAGCAGGTTACTAGCAGTGCATACAGAGAGCGTGACGCAAGTGCTGTGCTGTGGCCTGCAGGAGCAGGTTACTGGCAGTGCATACAGAGAGTGTAAGGAAATGCCTCCTTGGCATGGTTACCCCCTGACTTTTTGCCTTTGCTGATGCTATGTTTTGAATTGAAAGTGTGCTGAGGCCTGCTAACCAGGCCCCAGCGTTCTTTCCCTAACCTGTACTTTTGATTCCACAATTGGCACACCCTGGCATCCAGATAAGTCCCTTGTAAGTGGTACCCCTGGTACCAAGGGCCCTGATGCCAAGGAAGGTCTCTAAGGGCTGCAGCATGTATTATGCCACCCTGGAGACCCCTCACTCAGCACAGACACACTGCTTGCCAGCTTGTGTGTGCTGGTGAGAACAAAACGAGTAAGTTGACATGGCACTCCCCTCAGGGTGCCATGCCAGCCTCTCACTGCCTATGCAGGTATAGATAAGTCACCCCTCTAGTAGGCCTTACAGCCGTAAGGCAGGGTGCACTATACCATAGGTGAGGGCACCAGTGCATGAGCACTGTGCCCCTACAATGTCTAAGCAATACCTTAGACATTGTAAGGGCAGGGTAGCCATAAGAGTATATGGTCTGGGAGTCTGTTTTACACGAACTCCACAGCACCATAATGGCTACACTGAAAACTGGGAAGTTTGGTATCAAACTTCTCAGCACAATAAATGCACACTGATGCCAGTGTACATTTTATTGTAAAATACACCACAGAGGGCACCTTAGAGGTGCCCCCTGAAACCTTAACCAACTATCTGTGTAGGCTGACTGGTTCCAGCAGCCTGCCACACTAGAGACATGTTGCTGGCCCCATGGGGAGAGTGCCTTTGTCAATCTGAGGCCAGTAACAAAGCCTGCACTGGGTGGAGATGCTAACACCTCCCCCAGGCAGGAGCTGTAACACCTGGCGGTGAGCCTCAAAGGCTCACCCCTTTGTCACAGCACCGCAGGACACTCCAGCTAGTGGAGTTGCCCGCCCCCTCCGGCCACGGCCCCCACTTTTGGCGGCAAGGCCGGAGGAAACAAAGAAAACAACAAGGAGGAGTCACTGGCCAGTCAGGACAGCCCCTAAGGTGTCCTGAGCTGAGGTGACTCTAACTTTTAGAAATCCTCCATCTTGCAGATGGAGGATTCCCCCAATAGGATTAGGGATGTGACCCCCTCCCCTTGGGAGGAGGCACAAAGAGGGTGTACTCACCCTCAGGGCTAGTAGCCATTGGCTACTAACCCCCCAGACCTAAACACGCCCTTAAATTTAGTATTTAAGGGCTTCCACGCACGTCTTTACAATGCATCTATGGTTGTATTGCTGAGTATGTGGTAAGTAGTTTATGCGTTTTTAAGGGTAATTAAAAAAAAGAATCTGGGGGATCTCCCCGCAAAAATATAACCTTTTAAATTGCTAGCAAACCTGTGATCAAATGAAATGTATTATATATATATATATATATATATATATATACACACACACACACGCATACATATCTATACATATGTGTATATTGTTAACAGTAACGTGTTAAGAATTAATGTATAATTTTTGGACAGTAGGTGGCAGTGTTAGACCGTGGCTGGGTTTTCTGTACCAGTAACCGTGGTAAAAGGATGCAGGGTACTTGACTGAGCGGTGAAGGTATTTCACATGTGAATGAATGTAAACAAGTGGTAGTCGCATGCGTTGTAAAAACGTGCGTGCCGAAGGAACGCGTGGTGATGTCACACACCCAGCAGAGGGCGCTGGGCGCGTGGGGCTCCAGCTTCGGCGATGAGGGCACGGTAAGGTACGGGGAGCCATCGCATGACGTGGATCATCAGTACATTGACACCTAAATGAAAGCAGCCAACCACGCTGTGAGGAGACCGGTTCCACCGATGCAAGTAAACCTAGTGCTGCGAGGACGCGCGATGAAACACGATGAGGCAATATTTGTCCTTTCCCATGAGCTGCCGAACAGCCGCTGAGCTCGCTTTAATATGAACAAACATTCTAACAGTGGTGGCTGGTGACTGAAAGCAGTGGTGGGGCACAAATACAAGACGGAATTGCACCTTGTGAGAGAGCCTCACTACCCCCGTATTTCCATTCACCTACTCACCCACTGCCTCTGGTCGCCTACCCATTCACTCATCCACATTAAGCCATCCACTGCCATTCACACAACTCTTATGCACAGACACCCACATTTTCTCTGCCACTCAGTCAAGCCCTGCAAACACATTCAAACAAACACACATTGCCTCACCCATCCAGTATCCAGCAGTTTCAGTGATAAAAGGTACACGTTTATTTGAGCTGCAGATTGCATGTTTAATATGACATATCACGTCATTAGTCTGCAGAAGAAATAAAACAATAACTAGCCATGATAAATTACTGGAACCATTACTGCCTTTGAGAGATGAAATCACCTACAGAGGCAGTGAAAGGAGAGGAGAGCTGAGAGAACAGATTCTTTTCTTATTGTCTGTAAAAAAGATAGAGCTCCGACTTACTTGTGTGCAGGGTCTTCAGGTCACACTCCTGTCTCCCAGAGAGCCCTGGATGGAGTTATTTATTGTATTTATTCCATTTCTCTGCCACAGACTGCTTGTAATGCAGGAAAAGGGGATTTTCTTTGCGCAATGCCACATTCTTTTAATAAAATGTGACCTCTGGTACGTAGACCCTTCTCATCACACCCCACCATTTGAATATATAGGAAAGGGTGGATAATATCGGAGTGGCATGAAGTTTTCAGAAACCCGGGCTGAACAAAACACGCTCCAGGCTGTTTACAATCAGGGCTTCTGGTGGAGGAGGAGATACGCCAGGGACGTCACTGCATTCTGACAAAACGTAAGGGCTTTGCGTGGGCAAGCCCTGCCAGCCCTACTGTGCAGCTTTCAGCCATGTACTGACGCAGGCGCAGTGGGGCTTTTCAAAGTGCACAACTTTCACTCAGAAAATGTTGTGCAGAAAATGTTTTACTTTCATCATGTAATTAAATCTATGCTTCACTAGAGAGGCCAGAAAAGGCGGGGGCGCAGCCCCTTAGCCCTTGAACACCAGCCGCCCCTGCATTCTAATGCACGTGACCGGTAGACAAATAGTGGGTAATAATCATTTAATAAAATACCAGCTATTTCATGGGCGTGTGCGCTAATGTCTGGGGCAGCGCTGTATATGTACCTGGTGTCAATGAAAGATTCGTGACACGTTTGCTGACACTAAGCACTTCTTTCCACACAAGCTTAACTTGGGAAGGGGGCAGAGGCAGACACCCGCCAGTTCTCCTTTTCTCCGAGCAAGGCTGTAGCAACCTCCTGAGGCTAACTCGCAGTGGTCTCCAAGCTTTTCAAAGCCTCCCCCCCCCCGGTTGAAAAATAAAAATTCTTGCACCCCCTCAGAATTTTTAGCAATTATTTTATAAAGATTGTAATGTTTAAATATGGCTAGACCTATTTAAACATTGCAGTTAAGTACTGTTACCTTTATAACAATGAATAATATGCCTCTGCTTAAAGCAAAGCCCTGTTATCTGTAAAAAATGTATTTTGGCCACAGCCTGCCGCCCCCCCTCCCCGGGATCACATGAGGCCCTCCTAGGGGGGCCCGCCCCTCAGTTTAAAGACCTCTGGGCTAAAGGGATCCACCTAGTGGGACTCAAATAAATAGTACCAAAGTTGAGGCCTGGCCTGGAGGGGGTGGGCTGGGGGATTCTGTTCATGGGTTCACATAGAAGCTGCAGGATAGCGCAGCTGTTCACAAGTTATGCAATAATGCATTGCCCGACACCTTATGACCTGTACAGATTTACTGAAGTGATGTTGGCTTATTCGTTGCCACGTGTAACACAGCGTGTGCTAGAACCTGTGACGGGGCACGGGCAGGAACGGCACATCCCACACAGAAATGGACTTCTTGTAGGAAAGACCGGGGACATACTAATGGAGATTATAGTGGCATATGGACAGCTGAAGCACTGTAGCACTGGGGTCACAAGCACACCTATATATGCACCAGCCGCTGCCGTGGATCTACGCGCTGTAAACGCAACAATGGGGCGATTTCCAGGGAAACTAAATGAAAGTCCATTCTGGGTAACCTCGAAGACCTCTCAGTTGGAGGCGGTTTATCCTCACTCAACGCCACAGAATAACAAATATGTGCCTTTCAATGGGGACAGTCCCAACCCCGCAGCAACGCCAGACATCGGGAATCGTATCTGTAACCCTGCGGCATCCACTCAACATCTATGCACTCAGAGGTGCTGAAGCAAACGCAGGCGGAGCATGGCATGTTACTTTAGTGGGCTGGGGAAAGGGTTCACAACCGGTGGCCCGGGGACCCCTGGGGGTCCGCAAAGCCTCCTCAGGGGGTCAGCGACTGCTTAGAAAATTAAAGAATATTAACAGATTAGGTCCCCAGTTTACAGTAATAACTTAGCAGGGGTTCTCCGTACTCTAATAATGATTCAGTGGAGCTCTCCGGGTTCCAGTAATCATAAAGTGTCAAAACGTTGGGAACTGCTGGGCTAGGGTATAAAACCGATGCACATCTGTTGGCCATAGGCGATAGGTATGCCATGACTCACAGCATCAGAAAGAAGCGAGTTACCGAAGATTATCCTTCCAGTTTATGTCTCCAGGGGAAGATAAATCTTTGAGTGTATCCATAAAAGCCCTAACTAAAATCAAAACGCAAGACTGAAACAAATCCAAAGAAAAAGAAACAGGACACAGCAATCCCAGCAGGAGACTGCGAAAATCCATGGTGGCTTTAAGAAAACAAAATGTGTATATTATCGTTAAGAAGAAAAACAAAGAGAGGATTCAATCCTCGGATGGGAATTATCATCATTCTAAGGTGAGGCAATTCAAAATGCCAGCAAAGCTAAATCGCATTGTATGCATCAAAAACAGACGATCCCTTCCTTTGGGGGCCCATTAAGTTTATTAAGGGGTCCTCACCCACAATTTAATCGTGGCTTCCTTCATTATTAGACCCCTCGCCCAGAGAGGGCTCAACCAGAGGTCTCTTTGTGAAAAGATAATTAAAATGAGCTAAGGTCTAAACTAAATTGATTAGCTTAATAATGGTCACTCTGAAGAAGTTAACCGGCATTGGCAAAGCTAATGCGCATTGCCAGCGCTGGCTGCGTCATAGCACGTTTAAAAAACTTTTAGCCATGCTGCTGCAAACAGAGCTAAAAGACATTGTCAAAGCCAATAGCTCTCGCACAGGACAGAGAGGGGAGTACATGAACACCAGGCAGGTAATGCTTTATAGTCATTCTACTGAGGGGTGTGCAGAAAAAAGAGAAGCCCCCAAGGGGATCCATTCTTCCCAAAGATCTGACAAAGGAAGGCCTATCAACAAGGCAGTCAATGAGGTCCAGGACCAAAACACCAAAGGAAGAAAGTGGGTGCAACTACTACAGCATCTACACCAACCCCTGCCTCAGCTGCACTGAAAACATACAATATACAGCACCACAATCCTATCAGAGATGAACTCTGAACTGCCTGAATGGGAAGCATTCATTACCTAATAGATCACTGATGAACAATATTAGAGATTTGATAAGACTGTGTGAGAACTCACACTGAAGGTGGCAAAGTAACTTAGAGAAGTTCAGGTGTGCAAAGGGGACTTACGCTAAGCCTTCCTGGGCACATGACTGGATAATAATTACCACTGTCTAACTGAATAATTTAGATGACCATGGTGGTGTTTCTAATTCAAATGCATGAAGACCTGCAGGAAAATCTATAAAGGTTCACTAGGCGCATGTCCAATGAGTCTACAGTCAGTACCAACGGAAATAGGCAGAGAGAAATATGCAACAACTGTGTCGAACCGTAACAGAGGACCCACGTCCGAACCAGACAGCAGAAGAAAACATTCTAACAATGAAGTAGATGACCATGCGCATTACCAGCAAGAAGAGGAGTTGTTACTCAAAATACTTTCTTCAAAGAAAAATAACTTGCACATATCCGAGCCCAACACTAGATGGCAGGATTAATAAGCATGTGTATCTATAGCACACATGCCTCGAACAAAACTTTCCGCTGAAGCTTAACTGAGTGAAGGCCGAAAAGGCAGGATCTACCCTTAAAATGGGGGTCACACTGCAGTAAGAAGGACTCTCTTCAACTGTATTTTCATGGAATAAGCATTTTGTAATTGCTCAATGTCTGCCAATGCTCGAGGTCGCTTCTACATACATAAGCTACTAAGCTTCAGTGGAAAGTTTTGTTCAGCGCATCGAGACCCTCACGGGTGAGTAGTGCGCTTTACAAATTCCTGATTGATTGATTGATATGCATGCACAGTGCCAGTGTATGCTCAGTTAAGTATGTGTTGAGCTGCAGTGTAGGCCTATGAGTAGTGGGAGCCGGTGGGCATCCAGAGGCAGTGAGCTCCTAGAGCAGCAAGTGTCCTGTGATAGTTAGTGCACAGATGCAGTGAAAGCCCAGTGGCAGTGGGTTCCTAGGCACTGTGTGGTGAGGATCAGTAAATGCACAGGAGAACTTAGCGCCAAGAGGCGCGCTCGAGGAGCCGTGTGTACCGAGGGTCAGAAGTGCACAGAAGTGTCGTGAGAGCATTGTGGAGTGAGTGCCTGGAGGCAGTGAGCTTCTGGAGCAGTGGTTCCAAGGGCCAGTGAGTTCCTACGGCAGCGAGTACCCAGGACAGTGAGTGCAGAGGAGTGAGTACCTAGATGAGTGTGTACCCGTGGGTAATGCTTGCGCAGGAGTAGTGAGAGCACATGGGCAGGGCCTTCCTTCGGAAGAGTGGGCCCAGAGACAGGACGTGCACAGAAACAGTGCGAGCATGGGGCAGGTGAGAGCATGGGGCAGTGAGTTCCTGCAGCAGTGAATACCCAGGGGTAGTGAGGCACAGTTACTAGATAAGAGATTGCACAACAGCAGCAGTGAGGTCTTGGAGCAGTAACCACCCTTGGGTCGTAGTTGTCTCATCAGAGAGTCACCAAGGGCAGGGCAGACACAGAGGGCCTGCGCTGAGGGTATCTTTGTAGGGTGCAGAGTCCACGGAGGAGAGCAGAAAGTACTCACTTGTGTCTTCCCACCGAAGTAGGTGCAGCTTCCAGGCAGAGTAGTAGAGGAAGCCGAGCACCAGGAAGAGGCAGAGGGCAAGCAGCAAGTTCCTCATGAACACCAGGATGCCCATCTTCACTGCATGCCAGCCGGGCTACATGACCTGCGGGTGAGAGGAGAGGAGAGTCAGTGGTGGCCGGAGAAGGGTTTCACAAGTCTAGAACACACAAGTATCGGTACAGCCCCCACAGATAGACTTCACTGCCCCCATACCAAGAGGCATACTCTAGGGGTGCTCCTGCATACTGCCCCAGAGGGACCCCCATGCCAAGCGACATACTCTAGTGGTGCACCTGCATACTGCCCCTGAGGGACGGACCCCCATGCTAAGCGACATACTCTAGTGGTGCACCTGCATACTGCCCCTGAGGGACCCCCATGCCAAGCACATACTCTAGTGGTGCTCCTGCATACTGTCCGAGAGGGACCCCCATGCCAAGAGACATACTCTAGTGGTGCTCCTGCAGAGGGACCCCCATAAAAAGAGACATACTCTAGTGGTGCTCCTGCATACTGCCCCTGAGGGACCCCCATGCCAAGCGACATACTCTAGTGGTGCTCATGCATACTGCCCCAGAGGGACGCCCATGTCAAGAGACATACTCTAGTGGTGATGCTGATCTGTGGCCAGAGGGACCCCCGTACCAAGAGAAATACCTTAGTGGTGATGCTGCTTACTGCTCCAGAGGGAAACCCATGCCAAGAGACATACTCTAGTGGTGCACCTGCATACTGCCCCTGAGGGACCCCCATGCCAAGAGACATACTCTAGTGGTGATGCTGATCAGTGTCCCGGAGGGACCCCCATACCAAGAGACATACTCTAGTGGTGATGTCTCTCAGTGTCCCGGAGGGACCCCCATACCAAGAGACATACTCTAGTGGGGATGCTGCATACTGCCCCAGAGAGACCCCCATACCAAGAGACATACTCTAGTGGTGATGCTGATCAGTGTCCGGAGGGACCCCCATACCAAGAGACATACTCTAGTGGTGATGCTGCATACTGCCCCAGATAGACCCCCATACCAAGAGACTTACTCTAGCGGTGCTGCTGATCAGTGCCCCGGAGGGACCCCCATGCCAAGAGATATACTCTAGTGGTGCTGCTGCAGAGGGACCCCCATACCAAGAGACATAGTCTAGTGAGGATGCTGCTTACAGCCACAGAGGGACCCCCATACCAAGAGGCATACTCTAGCGGTGCTGCTGATCAGTGCCCCAGAGAGACCCCCATACCATGTGACAATGCAATGCAAGGTATCAATGGTTTCCAACTGCAATTGGGGTACCAAGCTATTCATAGGTAACTGAAAACTGTGGAGGTAACTGATTTTCAAAGCGATAGATCTCCTTAAAGGACCCCTTCCACCTGGGAGACGGTGGCTGTAGGAAGTTGGCTCTACTATTTCAAAGTAAGGAATAGTATACACAGAGTCCAAGGGTTCCCCTTAGAGGTAAGATAGTGGCAAAAAGAGATAATTCTAATGCTCTATTTTGTGGTAGTGTGGTCGAGCAGTAGGCTTATCAAAGGAGTAGTGTTAAGCATTTGTTGTACATACACAAACAATAAATGAGGAACACACACTCAGAGACAATTCCAGGCCAATAGGTTTTTGTATAGAAAAATATATTTTCTTAGTTTATTTTTAAGAACCACAGGTTCAAGATTTACATGTAATACTTCAAATGAAAGGTATTGCAGGTAGGTACTTTAGGAACTTTGAATTAGCAAAATAGCACATACAGTTTTCACACAAATGACATATAGCTATTTTAAAACTAGACAGGGTGCAATTTTCAACCGTTCCTGGGGGAGTAAGAGTTTGTTAGTTTTTGCAGGTAAGTAAACCACCTACGGGGTTCAAGTTTGGGTCCAAGGTAGCCCACCGTTGGGGGGTTCAGAGCAACCCCAAAGTTACCACACCAGCAGCTCAGGGCAGGTCAGGTGCAGAGGTCAAAGTGGTGTCCAAACCGCATAGGCTTCAAAGGAGAAGGGGGTGCCCCGGTTCCAGTCTGCCAGCAAGTAAGTACCTGCGTCTTCGGAGGGCAGACCGGAGGGTTTTGTAGGGCACCGGGGGGTACACAAGTCAGCACAGAAAGTACACCCTCAGTGGCACGGGAGCGGCCGGGTGCAGTGTGCAAACAGGCGTCGGGTTTTCAATAGAAAGCAATGGGAGACCAAGGGGTCTCTTCAGCGATGCAGGCAGGCAAGGGGGGGGGGGCTCCTCGGGGTAGCCACCACCTGGGCAAGGGAGAGGGCCACCCGGGGGTCGCTCCTGCACTGGAGGTCGGATCCTTCAGGTCCTGGGGGCTGCGGTTGCATGTCCCTACCAGGCGTCGGGTTCTTGGAAGCAGGCAGTTGCGGTCAGGGGGAGCCTCGGGATTCCCTCTGCAGGCGTCGCTGTGTGGGCTCAGGGGGGTCAACTCTGGCTACTCACGGTCTCGCAGTCGCCGGGGAGACCTCCCTGAAGTGATTGTTCACCAAAAGTCGAGCCGGGGGCGTCGGGTGCAGAGTGCCAAGTCTCACGCTTCCGTCGGGAAACGCGTGTTGTTTCAAAGTTGCTTCTTTGTTGCAAAGTTGCAGTCTTTGGGGAACAGAGCCGCTGTCCTCGGGAGTTCTTGCTCCTTCTAGATGCAGGGCAGTCCTCTGAGGCTTCAGAGGTCGCTGGTCCCTGTGGAAAGCGTCGCTGGAGCAGTGTCTTTAGAAGTGGGGAGACAGGCCGGTAGAGCTGGGGCCAAAGGAGTTGGTGTCTCCGTCTTCTCTGCAGGGTTTTTCAGCTTAGCAGTCCTCTTCTTCTTAGGTTGCAGGAATCTACGTTCCTAGGTTCTGGGGAGCCCTTAAATACTAAATTTAAGGGTGTGTTTAGGTCTGGGGAGTTAGTAGCCAATGGCTACTAGCCCAGACGGTGGCTACACCCTCTTTGTGCCTCCTCCCTGAGGGGAGGGGGGCACATCCCTAATCCTACTGGGGGAATCCTCCATCTGCAAGATGGAGGTTTTCTAAATGTTAGAGTCACCCCAGCTCAGGACACCTTAGGGGCTGTCCTGACTGGCCAGTGACTCCTCCTTGTTTTTCTCATCATCTCCTCCGGCCTTGACGCCAAAAGTGGGGCCGTGGCCGGAGGGGGCGACCAACTCCACTAGCTGGAGTGCCCTGGGGTGCTGGAACAAAGGGGGTGAGCCTTTGAGGCTCACCGCCAGGTGTTACAGTTCCTACAGGGGGAGGTGTGAAGCACCTCCACCCAGTACAGGCTTTGTTACTAGCCACAGAGGGACAAAGGCACTCTCCCCATGTGGCCAGCAACATGTCTGGTGTGTGGCAGGCTGCTAAAACTAGTCAGCCTACACGGGTAGTCAGTTAAGGTTTCAGGGGGCACCTCTAAGGTGCCCTCTGGGGTGTCTGTTACAATAAAATGTACACTGGCATCAGTGTGCATTTATTGTGCTGAGAAGTTTGATACCAAACTTCCCAGTTTTCAATGTAGCCATTATGGTGCTGTGGAGTTCGTGCATGACAGACTCCCAGACCATATACTCTTATGGCTACCCTGCACTTACAATGTCTAAGGTTTTGCTTAGACACTGTAGGGGCATAGTGCTCATGCACGTATGCCCTCACCTATGGTATAGTGCACCCTGCCTTAGGGCTGTAAGGCCTGCTAGAGGGGTGACTTATCTATACTTCATAGGCAGTGTGAGGTTGGCATGGCACTCTGAGGGGAATGCCATGTCGACTTAGTCGTTTTATCCCCACTAGCACACACAAGCTGGCAAGCAGTGTGTCTGTGCTGAGTGAGGGGTCCCCAGGGTGGCATAAGATATGCTGCAGCCCTTAGAGACTTTCCCTGGCATCAGGGCCCTTGGTACCAGGGGTACCAGTTACAAGGGACTTACCTGGATGCCAGGGTGTGCCAATTGTGGAAACAAAAGTACAGGTTAGGGAAAGAACACTGGTGCTGGGGCCTGGTTAGCAGGCCTCAGCACACTTTCAAATCAAAACTTAGCATCAGCAAAGGCAAAAAGTCAGGGGGTAACCATGCCAAGGAGGCATTTCCTTACAGTGGCGACTGATGACAGGGGAGAGATGGGGCCAACAGCCGACCAGGGCACTGCGGCACCTTACCCCCAGCGCCATTCACCTAAAGCAAAGCTGTATTTTGTTTTTTAAATGTAAACATTAAGGAAAATTGAATGTGAGGGTCTGAGGTCTGATGCCCCCAAACGCAAGTAAGTATTAAAAGCATCAGTCGCAGGTAAACAAGGCGGGTGAAACCACACTGACTGGATCATTGCCTGGTCTCAGACCATCCCCCACTGTCACCAGAGCAGTAACCTCAGATCCCCCACTTAACCACACTGTGATCCTGGGCAAGTCACTACCTCCCTGTGTCTCTCTTCAAATCTTCTGCCAAGGTGGGCTCACAGACTAGACGACAAGCGGTCAGTGTAAATATGCACGTATGTGCTCATTAAAGCGCTAAAAAAAGATTTTTATTTCATCTATAAAAAAGCAAACAAGGGGTCCTTTTGTAAATATGAAACTCTTAAAATATGTGAAAAGGAAAGTGGCCTGCTTCCGCAAGAACCGACTGAGTGTTTCATCTGTGGATCTTCCAGTGGCCCAGTCATCACAAAGCATTATCCGTGGTTGTGAGTAATACCTGGCAGGCGTGTACCCTTGCCCTCAGACAGTGGTTGTGAGTAGTGGCAGGCGTGTACCCCTGACCTCTGCCCCAGACAGTGGTTGTGAGTAGTGGCAGGCGTGTACTCCTTCCCTCTGCTCCAGACAGTGGTTGTGAGTAGTGGCAGGCGTGTACCCCTGCCCTCTGCCCCAGACAGTGGTTGTGAGTAGAGGCAGGCGTGTACCCCTGCCCTCTACTCGCAGACAGTGGTTGTCAGTAGTGGCAGGCGTGTACCCCTGCCCTCTGCTCCAGACAGTGGTTGTCAGTAGTGGCAGGCGTGTACTCCTTCCCTCTGCTCCAGACAGTGGTTGTGAGTAGAGGCGGGCATGTACCCCTGCCCTCTACTCGCAGACAGTGGTTGTGAGTAGTGGCAGGCGTGTACCCCTGCCCTCTGCTCTGAGACAGTGGTTGTGAGTTGTGGCAGGCGTGTACCCCTGCCCTCTGCCCCAGACCGTGGTTGTGAGTAATACCTGGCAGGCATGTACCCCTGCCCTCTGCCCTCTGCCCCAGACAGTGGTTGTGAGTAGTGGCAGGCGTGTACCCCTGACCTCTGCCCCAGACAGTGGTTGTGAGTAGTGGCAGGTGTGTACTCCTGCCCTCTGCCCCAGACAGTGGTTGTGAGTAGTGGCAGGCATGTACCCCTGCCCAGGCGTGTACAGTGATTGTGAGTAGTGGCAGGCGTGTACTCCTGCCCTCTGCCCCAGACAGTGGTTGTGAGTAGTGGCAGGCGTGTACTCCTGCCCTCTGCTCCAGACAGTGGTTGTGAGTAGTGGCAGGCATGTATCCCTGCCCTCTGCCCCAGACAGTGGTTGTGAGTAGTGGCAGGCGTGTACTCCTGCCCTCTGCTCCAGACAGTGGTTGTGAGTAGTGGCAGGCGTGCACCTCTGCCGTCTGCTCCAGACAGTGGTTGTGAGTAGTGGCAGGCATGTACTCCTGCCCTCTGTTCCAGACAGTGGTTGTGAGTAGTGGCTGGCATGTATCCCTGCCCTCTGCTCCAGACAGTGGTTGTGAGTAGTGGCAGGTGTGTACTCCTGCCCTCTGCCCCAGACAGTGGTTGTGAGTAGTGGCAGGTGTGTACTCCTGCCCTCTGTCCCAGACAGTGGTTGTGAGTAGTGGCAGGCATGTACCCTTGCCCTCAGACAGTGGTTGTGAGTAGTGGCAGGCGTGTACCCCTGCCCTCTTCTCCAGACAGTGGTTGTGAGTAGTGGCAGGCGTGCACCCCTGCCCTCTGCCCCAGACAGTGGTTGTGAGTAGTGGCAGGCGTGTACCCCTGCCCTCTGCCCCAGACAGTGGTTGTGAGTAGTGGCAGGCGTGCACTCCTGCCCTCTGCCCCAGACAGTGGTTGTGAGTAGTGGCAGGCGTGCACCCCTGCCCTCTGCTCCAGACAGTGGTTGTGAGTAGTGGCAGGCGTGTACTCCTGTCCTCTGCTCCAGTGGTTGTGAGTAGTGGCAGGCGTGTATCCCTGCCCTCTGCCCCAGACAGTGGTTGTGAGTAGTGGCAGGCGTGCACCCCTGCCCTCTGCCCCAGACAGTGGTTGTGAGTAGTGGCAGGTGTGTACCCCTGCCCTCTGCCCCAGACAGTGGTTGTGAGTAGTGGCAGGCGTGTACTCCTGCCCTCTGCCCCAGACAGTGGGTGTGAGTAGTGGCAGGCATGCACCCCTGCCCTCTGCTCCAGACAGTGGTTGTGAGTAGTGGCAGGCGTGTACTCCTGCCCTCTGCTCCAGTGGTTGTGAGTAGTGGCAGGCGTGTATCCCTGCCCTCTGCCTCAGACAGTGGTTGTGAGTAGTGGCAGGCGTGCACCCCTGCCCTCTGCTCCAGACAGTGGTTGTGAGTAGTGGCAGGCGTGCACCCCTGCCCTCTGCCCCAGACAGTGGTTGTGAGTAGTGGCAGGCGTGTACCCCTGCCCTCTGCCCCAGACAGTGGTTGTGAGTAGTGGCAGGTGTGTACTCCTGCCCTCTGCCCCAGACAGTGGTTGTGAGTAGTGGCAGGCGTGTACTCCTGCCCTCTGCTCCAGTGGTTGTGAGTAGTGGCAGGCGTGCACCCCTGCCCTCTGCTCCAGACAGTGGTTGAGTAGTGGCAGGCGTGCACCCCTGCCCTCTGCTCCAGACAGTGGTTGAGTAGTGGCAGGCGTGCACTCCTGCCCTCTGCTCCAGACAGTGGTTGAGTAGTGGCAGGCGTGTACTCCTGCCCTCTGCTCCAGACAGTGGTTGTGAGTAGTGGCAGGCGTGTACTCCTGCCCTCTGCTCCAGACAGTGGTTGTGAGTAGTGGCAGGCGTGTATCCCTGCCCTCTGCCCCAGACAGTGGTTGTGAGTAGTGGCAGGTGTGCACCCCTGCCCTCTGCTCCTACAGGCTGCAGTGGCTCTTGCAGGAGGTACCTTGGCTTCCTGTTCCTCTCCGCCCTTGGCCTTTTGATTCTCTCTGTAATCGTTTCTCTCACTATCCGCCTCTCTGAATTCTATTCCTTTCCCTTCCTCTGCCTCCTATTTCTGTCTCATCTTTTCTTTTCTACCTTTTTCCAGCTTTCTTCTCTTTTTGTTTTTCACAACCTTCTTTTTAATGCCCTTTCCAAGCCCTGCTCTCCTTGTTGTCGCTCTCCTCTTCTTTCTCTCCGCCCTTACCTCCCTCGCCTGCATCACCCTCACTCCCTCTCCAGCTCATGCTTTACCCCTCATCCCACCCCACTCTCTTCCTCGCACCCCGCCCTCCTCACTCCCACAGGTGTCTCTTCTTTCCATTCCGTAGAGTCTGCTGCATGTCCATCTACCACCTCTCGCCAAACCGTCCGCGCTGGGTGCTGGGTACCAGAGGGGGCATCGCAGGGCCTGGCACGGCCTCACAAAACCAGCCCCTCAGCGCTGGGTACCAGAAGGGGCATCGGAGGTCATCGCATGGCCTCAACCACCCTTCCCCTCTGTGCTGGGTACCATAGGGGGCATCAGAGGTCCTAGCATGGCCTCACCCACCCATCCCCTCTGTGCTGGGTACCATAGGGGGCATCGGAGGGCCCTAGCACTGCTTTTCCTACCCAGCCACTCTGCGCTTGGTGACAGAGCGGGCATCAGAGGGCCCTAGCACTGCCTTACCTATCCATTCCCTCTGCGCTGGGTACCAGAGGGGGCATCACAGAGCCTGACACGGCCTCACCAAACCAGCCCCTCTGCGCTGGGTACCAGAGAGGGCATCAGAGGTCCTGGCACGGCATCACCTACCCATCCCCTCTGCGCTGGGTACCAGAGGGGGCATCGCAGGGCCCTGGCACAGCCTCAGCTACCCATCCCCTATGAGCTAGATACCAGGGGGGGGGCATCACAGGGCCCGGGGGAGCCTCAGCTGCCCATCCCCTCTGCGCTGGGTAGTAGAGGGGGCACCGGAGGTCTTGGCACGGAGTCACCTACCCATCCCCTCTGCGATGGGTACCAGAGGGGGCATCGTAGGGTCCTGCCACGGCCTCAGCTGCTGGACCTTGAAAAAAGTTCAAGTTTTACAAGCACAGGAAGACTGGCAACGGGAAAAGAAGCTTTAAGTGGAAACCACTAAACATCAAATACCTGGACCGTGACAAGACCTCACCATCTTGGAAGAAAGAAGCAGAAATCAGGAGCCTCATCTGTGACACAGAATCACTTTAGGGGCAGCTTAAGGTCAGTTTAACCCCCAACTTTACCCCTACAAATGCAGACTTCATAATACCTAGAATATGCCAGCTAAACAACTTCATGGAGAGCCCGGCCACCAGACTAATTCTTCAAGTCCTTAAAGCTTCTTTTCTTCCAGCATTAAATTACAGGCACGAGGCCTATCTAGGCCAACTTACCACGCTGACGGACCACCTGAGATGATATTGGCGGCATTTCCAGCAACCCCAGATATTTTTGTTGTTCTTTGGTCTCTACTGATAAAGGGCGCTAACCCAGAAACACGTGTCTAGAGATGAACAGTACTGTCTACACTAACTTTAGTGAAATACTACAGATCTTTTCAAGCAAGCGTTAATTGTTCAAACTGCATGTAGCAGGATGCAAGGGGCAGTGTGCTCCCAATCGGACTACATATTTTAAAAACCTGTAAAATTACATTACAAAAGCACGGTTAAAGTGCAAATCTGGATATCATACAAAACTTTAAAAAGAAAAATCCACTTGGCCTGGTTGAAAGCACCCGATCCTGCTAAAATGAGGCCCTAATCCTGCTTGAGGCCGAGTACCACACATTGGCCCTCATTCTGATTCTGGCGGGCGGCGGAGGCCGCCCGCCAGAATTCAGCCCTCCATAATACCGCTCCGCGGTCAAAAGACCGCGGAGGGTATTATGAGTTTTTCCCTGGGCTGGCGGGCGGTCTCCAAAAGACCGCCCGCCAGCCCAGGGAAAATCTCCCTTCCCACGAGGATGCCGGCTCGTAATCGAGCCGGCGGAGTGGGAAGGTGCGACGGGTGCTACTGCACCCGTCGCGTATTTCACTGTCTGCTATGCAGACAGTGAAATACTAGCGGGGCCCTCTTACGGGGGCCCCTGCAGTGCCCATGCCATTGGCATGGGCACTGCAGGGGCCCCCAGGGGCCCCACGACAATCCTTACCGCCATCCTGTTCCTGGCGGGCGAGCCACCAGGAACAGGATGGCGGTAAGGATTGTCAGAATCCCCTCGGCGGCGCAGCGAGCTGCGCCGCCTTGGAGGATTCTTAGGGGCAGTGGAAAACCGGCGGGAGACCGCCGGTTTTCCCTTTCTGACCGCGGCCAAAGCGCCGCGGTCAGAATGCCCAAGGGAGCACCGCCGGCCTGTCGGCGGTGCTCCCGCCCCCGTTGGCCCTGGCGGTTCTCTACTGCCAGGGTCATAATGAGGCCCATTATTTCTACACATGCATATTTTTTTTTAGTTGGAAGAACTTTTTTTTTTTCCGGATAAAAAAATTATACATTTTGTAAAACTGGTATTTTTCGGTTTACCTATGAATTTGTGGACCCGAAATTTAAACAGTAAATCGCACAAGAAAATGGGGCTACTGACTTGCCTGAAAACAGCACACCTGAAGCTAAGCTCCTTATTGGGCGCTTGGGAAAAGTAGCAATTATTCAGTTACATCGCTCTGTAATTGTTAACGCGTCCATTGTCCTCCACCTGCCTGCAGATGTAGGTGGGATTTTGTTGTATTGTATTCTGGTTTTAAACAATACACAGATTTAAAGCTAAAAAGGAATGGTTAGGACTTCTTAATAAAGTCGAGATCATACAGATCATCCAGGCAGGTCACCATCAACACAGCATTGTCAACCAATCCTAGACCTCCCATGGACACGTGACCGATTACAGTCAATCCAGGTAGGTCTAGACCAGCAAAGCGCTCTCAAACATTCTTAGAAATTCCATAGTCACATGAAGGTTGAGTGTCATACAGACCATGCAGGAAGGTCCCGACCATCAGACCATTCTCCAATCTTACGCATCCCATAGACTCATGAAGAGTGAGTAACGCAGTCCATCAAGAGAGGTCCTGACCAGTAGGGTGCTCTCAACCAATCTTACCCATTGCATAGTCAAATGATGGACAATTTCACACTTTGAAGCACTGTGCACACAAGATTAGATAAAAACACCTCTCTGGTCACTAACACACAACACCGCAACATAGGATCACAACATATACAACAATGACAACCACACGCTACTTCATGGTGTAGTGTGCTACCCGCCAAATAATACAATTCAGCACCCCGCAATGGGCTACAAACTGGTATATATATTGATATATTTATATACATATATATATAAAACTTTCTTTCAATAGACAGAGAACTGTCTTCATCTAACACAGCTAAATTCAAGCACCCCTTCTTTAGTTGGTAGACATTTTGTAATGGTTGACATTTTTTTTTCAGATGCTAAGCGCTAAGCAGAGCTTGCGTTGAATACATATAGAGGAAGTGGCTGAATGCCCAGATTCCTAGACAGATGGGCACTTTAATGCATAATTTGGCAATATAATGCTGGTGAAAAATCCTAGTACATAATACTTCATTACCAGTTTAAACCGATATCCGTCTTTGTCCTAAACAAAGACTCCCAAAAGTCAACATTCAGACGCATTAAACATACAAGGAAAGCAAACAGAGTCCTGATCTCACCAGTGGCAGCTCGCCACAGAGTGAATTTGTGCAATATTTCTCACCAAGTGGGGCAGAAGTGCGATTATATGGATTATGTTCCATGTGATGTACTTTTTATTTTATTTTTTTAGTTTTTCTCAGATGGTAAGTTTGATCCTATGGAGCTCACACTGATGCAAGAGTGTAGTCTAGAAGCATTTTTTTACACAAGCAAATAAACTTAAGTGCCCTCTCAGTGACGTCACCGCTCTGCTGCTGACACACATTAAGGATAAGCTGGGATGCAACAAGATCTGAGGACAAAGCACCTAGCAGCCTCACCCTTTTGCTATGTTGTGTGTGTTTATAAAGCGCACTACCACCCATGAGGGTATCCTGGTGCTGAGCAGGCGTGTGCGCCTAACCCTGCCTATGGTAGGTTGGCTAATTGAAAAGCCAGGTCTTCCACTTCTTGCAGAGCTCAAGAAGAGAGGAGGCGGCTCTGATGTAAAGTGGAAGGCCGTTCCACCCTTTAGGAGCGATGTGAGAGAATGCTCGTCCTCCTGATCGCGTTCTTTTTATGCATGGGATGTGTGCAGGTAGGAATCCTACAGATCGGCGGTGCCTGGGTGTTTGGTGGAATGAGATGGGACTGTTCAGGTGCTTGGGGCCTAAGTTGTGTAGTGCCTTGAATGTGTGTGAGGAGTTTTACGTGAGTGTGTTTTTGTTTTGGGAGCCAGTAGAGTTGCCTAGGGTGCTGGGTGATGTGAGTTCTGTGTGGGGGGTTGAGGATGAGTCTGGTTGCTGAGTTCTTGATGGTATTGGGCTATTAAGAAATTTAGACAGTTTCTTTGGGGAATTTCTTTTGAAGTTCACTCCGATCATAAACCATTACAAGAGATTTTTGGGAAGAAAGGTTTGGATAATATTTCTTCCCGCATTTGTAAATGGATTGTTGGGCTCCAAGATTATCGTTTTACAGTAAAATATGTTGTGCGGTAACCTCCTGTTTGCTGTCAATGATTATTGCGAGGTTCCTGGTGCGGGCGCAGGGTGAGGGTCCGAGTTTGGCCGGCCCCCCTTCAGAGTCCCATAGTGAGGAGTTCCTGCTTAAGATCATTGCTTCCGAGCTGTCTGGGCTGAGCTTGGCACCGGTGACTATCATTCAAGTATTGACTTCATTCATGCAGGCAGTGAACTTTTTTCTTGTGTCGGTGGGTCATAACCAGTGCCTCTAGCGCGCTAATTAAAAATTATAATCTCATACAATTATTCCTGGTCTCCTCCAGCAGCAAATTGATTCTCCAGCACCATATAACTGTCCGTGCCCGGCAGTGGTTGGATTAACATATAGTAATTAAAATTACTTCGCGATAAACCATAGAAATTCACTGAAAACCGGCAAAGGTTACAGGGACGTTATAGTTAGGAAACAGATTTTTTTTAAACATAGAAATTCCCTAAAAACAATAAAGATTACATGGACGTTATAGTTAGTCTCACATTTTCGCGCCCTCGCCATGCACTGCTAAATAACCCCTATATTGCAACACTCATGACATCTTTGATCACATCATTGATAATATCAATGTAATATTTGTAGTAAAACTATTGCGGAGAAAACTGTGCATGGCAGGGGTGTGGGTACCATATGACAAGTCTGGGCCCCAGGGGATGGGGTCAGGGGGGCTGCGCAGTCCCCCTCCCTCCCCCCCCCCAAAAAATAAAATGTTAAGGCTGGGCCGCAGCGGTGGAGTCCCCGGCCCGAGATGGGACTGTGTGGCCCTTCCCCCCACCCCAAAAAATATATATGATGATGGACGGACCCTGGGGGATGAGGTTCCCAGGGTAAAAATCATCCGGGAGAGGGGTGCTGCATGCTCTCTTCCCCCCAAAAAAAAAAATTTGAAGGCTGGGCCCTAGGGATGAGGTCCCCGGGGCTGACATCGGCACGGGGAGGCTACACGGACCCCCTCACCCAGGGGATGGGAGTCCCTTGAGGCTGAAGTTGGACAGGGGAGGAGAGCTGCGTGGTCCCCCTTCCCAAATATTATTTCTTTTTAGGACGGGCCCCAGGGGATGGGGTCCCCAGGGCTGAGATCAGCCTGGGAGGGGGCCATGCACCCCCCACAAAATATATTAATGCTGTGCCTCTGGGAAGGGATCCCTAGGGCTGAAATCGGCCAGCACAGGATGGCCCCTTGTCCACTCCCCCCCCCCCCCCCCAAAAAAAAATGTTTTAGAAGGACGGGGTTGGGTGGTTATAGGGTGTTGGCCACAGGGTCTGGCCGAAGCCCTTGTATGGCAGTGGTTGGATTAACACACAGTAATGTAAACTACTTCACATAAAAAAAAAAATAGAAACATTGAGAGTTATCTAAGTAACTATAGTTCATACAGGTAACTGTTATGTTATGTGAATTTATATAGCACATGGCTACCCGAAGGCCTCCCAGCACTCGGAGCTAGAACACTAGAGTCGAGAATGAGAGAGAAGGGGATTATGTTTTAATGAGCCAAGTCTTTAAAGCCTTGCAGAAGGTTAGTTCATGACTGATCGCTCGTAGGCTAAGAGGTAGAGAATTCCATAACTTTGCCCCCTGAAAAGCTAAAGATCTTCCACCCCATCTGGCCTTCTTCACTTTAGGGGTCACTACTAGGAAGGCTGTGGAGGATCTGAGTGGTCTATTAGGTGAATAGAAGGAGGCTAAGGTCCTCAG
Source organism: Pleurodeles waltl (assembly GCF_031143425.1). Classification (NCBI taxonomy): domain Eukaryota; kingdom Metazoa; phylum Chordata; class Amphibia; order Caudata; family Salamandridae; genus Pleurodeles; species Pleurodeles waltl. Next base: position 72,478,072 of record NC_090442.1, on the reverse strand, counting down.
CATTTCTGGATCTCTATTGTGCAGTGCTCTATGCATGTGGCACAGTGTCTTAAATTGTATCCTCTTAGCCACAGGAAGCCAATGGACAGAGGAAATTCCTGCTTTTATAGATTCATGTTTAGATATGTTCAGAAGCAAACATGCAGAAGCATTCTAGACTATCTGCAACTTTTTAATCACATACCCAGGTGCTCCAATATACAATGCATTTCCATAGTCCAAACGTGAACCGATCAATGCCTGTGTAGTAAATCTTTTGGCTATGAAAGGTAGGATTGTAAAGACCCTCCTTAAATGCCTGAGGAGGCCAAAGGAGGTGGCAGACGTTTTATTAGCTTGATGGGCATGGGCAGTTGTGGATCTAGCCATACACCAAGACTCTTGATAAGTCCTTTGGGTGGGGGTAGATATCCCAAACCCTCCGTGATTGATGGATTGGTGCTGGGCTTTGTGTGTTGCCCGAGTATCATCACTTCCGTCTTATTATCATTAAGTTCTAACTTGCTTACGGACATCCATGCTGCCACAGCTTGGAGGCATGGACCAAGTGCTGAACCTTTGGTGCAGGAGTCATTAGATAGTGATACAACCAGCTGTGTGTCGTCTGCATATGACACCAGGGCCAGCCCAAAGGGCTTGACTATTTCTGCAAGAGGTAACATGTAAATATTAAATAAAGTGGGGCTGAGGGAGGACCCCTGCGGAACTCCACAGCTGTTTTTAACACACTCTGAGAAATATGATCTATCTAAAACTTGATATGATCTATTATTAATAAAGGAAGTGATCCAGTCTAAGGCAGACCCAGATATTCCAATCTCTTGTATCCTATCAGTTAGAATGTGAAGGTCTACTGTGTCAAAAGCGGCGCTGAGATCCAGGAGGATGATAGCTGTCTCCAAACCCTGGTCTAAGCGCCTTCTGACTTCTTCCGTAACAGCGATCAGTGCAGTCTCAGTACCATGTAGTGGTCTGAAGCCCATCTGAGTGGCGTGTAGGATATTATTATCCTCCACGAAATGGGAAAGTTGAATATTAACGTGCTTTTCAGCTATCTTACAAAGAACAGGCAACAGTGAGATGGGTCTATAGTTACTAAGCAATGCAGGGTCAAGATAAGGTTTCTTCAGGAGTGGTTTAACAATGGCATGTTTCCATTGTTCTGGCACTGAGCTAGAGGACAGTGAAAGATTAACAAGATTTGTGATAACAGGGACCGTCGCTGGAGCACCTAAAGTCAGCACCTGGGGAGGGGCTGGATCAAGGGGGGATTCTGATATCAAGGGAAAGTCTGAAAGAGTAGCGGAACCCATAGACTTCTCTTCTAATACCTTCTGTACCTGCTCAGCATCTCTAGGGAAGGTCGAATAGATGTCTAGTACTTTTTGTTGGAAATATGTTGCAAGATTATTAACATGTTCCTGAGAGGCATCCAAGAGTGCCAGGTCCTCCTGTGGCTGGGTGATCTCACTGAGGACGCGAAAAATCTCTTTTGGGGGGAATTTGCCACCTGATCAATTTTTGAGGAGTAGTATCTGGTTTGAGCTTTTTTTTATTTCAGTGTGATAGGACCGGATTGCTTTCCTGTATTCTTGTTTTAATGCTTCAGCATATGATTTTCGCCATCTCCTTTCCCATTTTCTACATTCTCTTTTGAGATGCAGAAGATGCGGGGTAAACCAAGGAGAGCTCTCCCTACAGCGTCCTTTCACTTTGGTGGAAAGCGGTAGAAGAGCATCTAAGCTGCCAGTGATCCAATTATTAAAGGACTCTGATATGTCCATAACATTATTTTGAATAGGTGGTTTATGCCTTTCTAAAATATTAATCCAGGCATCGGCTTTGAGATTACGCCAGCATCTGGTAGGTAGAAGGGTATTAAGAATGGGTTTCCTATGCCTAGATATGGCTAACTCGAGTGTTATCAAAAAGTGGTCGGACCGTGCCAAAGGGCGAGGTCACATGGGTTTTAATTCTGTGACATTCGAAAAGACTAAGTCAATCGTATGCCCCCTATTATGTGTCAGTCCCTTGATCAGTTGTACTAGATTTAGGGCATCCATGTCAGAAAGCAGAGATTTAGTTACCACACGGTCTGCTTCCTCCGCATGAATGTTAAAATTCAACGCTATAACTTGAGCCCTCGCCATGCACTAAGTACCCCACAAATTACAGCACTCATGATATCTTTGATAACATCACTGATAATATCAATGTAATATTTGCAGTAAAATGTTTGACGAAAAAACTGTGCTTGGCGGGGCACAAGTTATAGTTACCTTAGGGCACGAGTTATAGTTACTCGAGATAACTAACTGTAACAGGTGAATTTCTATGGTTTTGTATGTCTAAAATGTGAGCCTAACTATAACGTCCCTGCAACCTTTGTTTTTTTCAATGATTATATGGTACATACTGGCAGTTGCCAGTAGGTAGTTATAGTTCAGACCTAGTTACCATAAAAAAGTGTTTCTGACTTGGCTGTATCTGGCACCATTTGACGCATCTCAATGAAATTTTCCCAAAAACGTGTCTCGTTGGGTCTTATTGTGCATGGAAAGTTTCGTGGTGATCCGTCAAGCAGGGGCCGAGAAAAAGAGGGTCCAAAAAAGTGTGTTTTCCATGTTAATTTCCACAGGGATTTTGAACACGGCTACAGCCCGAACCACAGGACGGAATTACACCAAATTTGGCAAAAAAGGTAGTTCTTGGTCCAGAAAGCACACTTTGTTATTTGGTGTAAATCCATTCATTAGTTATCTAGAATTTAAAGAAAATCCAAATCTGTACCTCTAGGTGCGCAAATAATTGGCAAATTCTCCTGATCTCGTGCAGAGATCTGATTGGCAGCCAATACTACAACCAGAAAGTGTTGGTAGTCATTTTGGGACTCAGACTCCATTGAGTCCCACACAAAAACATAAAAAACAAAGAAAAGGGGGCAGGGTTTAAATACCATGACTCCCTAACCTTGGTCTTGGGGTTCCCCTGAGACACCACCAGGCAAAAAATCACCCCATTTACCATGGACTAACATATCCTTGCTTAATTATGGTACAAGGAGAATGGAACCACAAGCAGTCTAAAACATACATATCATCATCGGACTAGATAAAACTATACATAAGGTATGTTTCTGACATCTGAATATGGGGGAGGAGGGATATGCCCGTTATTTATAAGATGGATAATATAAACTTTTGGATAGTTTTTGATGTGATACATGTTCGGTGTAGGAGGCTGGACTGGCTTGTAGTGAGTACCAAGGGGTACTTGCACCTTGCACCAGGCCCAGTTATCTCTTATTAGTGTATAGGGTGTCTAGCAGCTTAGGCTGATAGATAATGGTAGCTTAGCAGAGCAGCTTAGGCTGAACTAGGAGACGTGTGAAGCTACTACAGTACCACTTAGTGTCATATGCACAATATCATAAGAAAACACAATACACAGTTATACTATAAATAAAGGTACTTTATTTTTATGACAATATACCAAAGTATCTTAGAGTGTACCCTCAGTGAGAGGATAGGAAATATACACAAGATATATATACACAATAGCAAAAATATGCAGTATAGTCTTAGAAAACAGTGCAAACAATGTATAGTTACAATAGGATCCAATGGGGAAACATAGGGATAGGGGCAACACAAACCATATACTCCAAAAGTGGAATGCGAACCACGAATGGACCCCAAACCTACGTGACCTTGTAGAGGGTCGCTGGGACTATTAGAAAATAGTGAGAGTTAGAAAAATAACCCTACCCAAGACCCTGAAAAGTGAGTGCAAAGTGCACCAAAGTTCCCCAAAAGACAAAGAAGTCGTGATAGAGGAATAATGCAGGAAAGACACAAACCAACAATGCAACAACTGTGGATTTCCAATCTAGGGTACCTGTGGAACAAGGGGACCAAGTCCAAAAGTCACAAGCAAGTCGGAGATGGGCATGTGCCCAGGAAATGCCAGCTGTGGGTGCAAAGAAGCTTCTACTGGACAGAAGAAGCAGAGGTTTCTGCAGGAACGAAAAGGGCTAGAGACTTCCCCTTTGGTGGACGGATCCCTCTCGCCGTGGAGAGTCGTGCAGAAGTGTTTTCCCGCCGAAAGAACGCCAACAAGCCTTGCTAGCTGCAAATCGTGCGGTTAGCGTTTTTGGACGCTGCTGTGGCCCTGGAGGGACCAGGAGGTCGCAAATTGGACCAGGAGAGAGAGGGGACGTCGAGCAAGACAAGGAGCCCTCTCAGCAGCAGGTAGCACCCGGAGAAGTGCCAGAAACAGGCACTACGAGGATGCGTGAAACGGTGCTCACCCGAAGTTACACAAAGGAGTCCCACGTCGCCGGAGACCAACTTAGAAAGTCGTGCAATGCAGGTTAGAGTGCCGTGGACCCAGGCTTGGCTGTGCACAAAGGATTTCCGCCGGAAGTGCACAGGGGCCGGAGTAGCTGCAAAAGTCGTGGTTCCCAGCAATGCAGCCCAGCGAGGTGAGGCAAGGACTTACCTCCACCAAACTTGGACTGAAGAGTCACTGGACTGTGGGAGTCACTTGGACAGAGTTGCTGGATTCGAGGGACCTCGCTCGTCGTGCTGAGAGGAGACCCAAGGGACCGGTAATGCAGCTTTTTGGTGCCTGCGGTTGCAGGGGGAAGATTCCGTCGACCCACGGGAGATTTCTTCGGAGCTTCTAGTGCAGAGAGGAGGCAGACTACCCCCACAGCATGCACCACCAGGAAAACAGTCGAGAAGGTGGCAGGATCAGCGTTACAGAGTTGCAGTAGTCGTCTTTGCTACTTTGTTGCAGTGTTGCAGGCTTCCAGCGCGGTCAGCAGTCGATTCCTTGGCAGAAGGTGAAGAGAGAGATGCAGAGGAACTCGGATGAGCTCTTGCATTCGTTATCTAAAGTTTCCCCAGAGACAGAGACCCTAAATAGCCAGAAAAGAGGGTTTGGCTACTTAGGAGGGAGGATAGGCTAGCAACACCTGAAGGAGCCTATCACAAGGAGTCTCTGACGTCACCTGGTGGCACTGGCCACTCAGAGCAGTCCAGTGTGCCAGCAGCACCTCTGTTTCCAAGATGGCAGAGGTCTGGAGCACACTGGAGGAGCTCTGGACACCTCCCAGGGGAGGTGCAGGTCAGGGGAGTGGTCACTCCCCTTTCCTTTGTCCAGTTTCGCGCCAGAGCAGGGGCTAAGGGGTCCCTGAACCGGTGTAGACTGGCTTATGCAGAATTGGGCACATCTGTGCCCAAGAAAGCATTTCCAGAGGCTGGGGGAGGCTACTCCTCCCCTGCCTTCACACCATTTTCCAAAGGGAGAGGGTGTAACACCCTCTCTCAGAGGAAGTCCTTTGTTCTGCCATCCTGGGACAAGCCTGGCTTGACCCCAGGAGGGCAGAAACCTGTCTGAGGGGTTGGCAGCAGCAGCAGCTGCAGTGAAACCCCAGGAAAGGCAGTTTGGCAGTACCAGGGTCTGTGCTACAGACCACTGGGATCATGGGATTGTGCCAACTATGCCAGGATGGCATAGAGGGGGTAATTCCATGATCATAGACATGTTACATGGCCATATTCGGAGTTACCATTGTGAAGCTACATATAGGTAGTGACCTATATGTAGTGCACGCGTGTAATGGTGTCCCCGCACTCACAAAGTTCAGGGAATTGGCTCTGAACAATGTGGGGGCACCTTGGCTAGTGCCAGGGTGCCCTCACACTAAGTAACTTTGCACCTAGCCTTTACCAGGTAAAGGTTAGACATATAGGTGACTTATAAGTTACTTAAGTGCAGTGTAAAATGGCTGTGAAATAACGTGGACGTTATTTCACTCAGGCTGCAGTGGCAGGCCTGTGTAAGAATTGTCAGAGCTCCCTATGGGTGGCAAAAGAAATGCTGCAGCCCATAGGGATCTCCTGGAACCCAAATACCCTGGGTACCTTAGTACCATATACTAGGGAATTATAAGGGTGTTCCAGTAAGCCAATGTAAATTGGTAAAATTGGTCACTAGCCTGTTAGTGACAATTTGGAAAGAAATGAGAGAGCATAACCACTGAGGTTCTGATTAGCAGAGCCTCAGTGAGACAGTTAGTCACTACACAGGTAACACATTCAGGCACACTTATGAGCACTGGGGCCCTGGTGAACAGGGTCCCAGTGACACATACAACTAAAACAACATATATACAGTGAAAAATGGGGGTAACATGCCAGGCAAGATGGTACTTTCCTACATTAGGTATGTAATGATAATGTAATTTCTTGTTCTAATTCTTCTCGCCTGTAATTATGCTATGCGAGACGTTATATTCACGACTGTGTATGTTCACACGCATCAAGGCGGACAGGGTGATCATGTGGGGTCTTTCTACCAGTAGGACTATTTGCACATGGTTTCTAACTTTGCTTCTGTGTGTTTTTATTTAGGTGTTTGGGAATAGGATGCTCTTCATCTTTGTAGTGTTTTAATGATGTCATTAGGTACATCTTGTATAAGTACTAGTTTTTGATTTATGTATATATGTTTACAGCCCTAAAGAAGTTCCTTTCATGAACGAAACGCATAGAGGCTCTTTTTATGAATATGGAGTAAAGAAAGTAAAATAAAGAAGATTCTTTAAAACTGGAAACTTTGGACTCTTCATCCTGGGGTGCACCTTTCCATACTGTTTTCGTTACAAATGTCTGCCTTGCCGCAGTACTACTCAAGGCTGGTATGGGGTGAGAGTGCACCGGACTCTAATTTATCTGGGAGGTGCGGTTTTTAGTTGTCCGCCCTTGCTTCGTGGTTGATAATAAATATTTCTTATTATTCGTGTCATTGCAGGGTCTGTTTTCCACAATGCCTCCTCTCTTAACCAGGGAAAGAAATGGATATACAGAAATTTCAAATCTGCTCTAGCCTTAAAGAATTTATCTAACAATGTAGGTCAAAAGTATGTGAATGAGCATGATTATATATCTCTGAGAATTTGGGTCGCTTACTTGGCCTTTCTGTCTGTTTTAAAGTTTTTTTTCTCTCTAAATATGGAGAAAAGAATGATTCACTTGAAATAAAGTGTTGTTGCAATGAACACAAGTACTTCTCGCAAGTAAAATGGATGATTTGTTTTGTTTATGGGTAAAAAGTAAACTTATCTTCTTTACTCTTTTTTATTGCAGGTTCTGTTCTCAAAAACCCCTTCACTGTGAACTGGCCAGAGAAGAATCCATGAGAGTTTAAGACCTGTTCTTTCTATCTTCATAGGTTCTGTTCCCAGAGATCCTGGCGTAACCGTAGCCCACTTGACTCAGTATGAGACTTCTGATTTGTTTAATGATCAGTGTCTAGCACATAGTTGGTTGGGAATAGGTATCTTCCTACCTTGTGCATGATGTTTAGTCTAGAAAGTAAGTACACAAAGGTATTCATTTTTCTACTCCAGTCACGGAGATGTCCCAGTGAATACTCCGGTAAAAATGTATACTATCAGACTAAAGCCAGAATTGTTAGGGAACTAGATTTTATTTACTTTGGGGGATTTAAGATGTTGTTTTCCATAGGTGGCTTGTATGAATGTGTTTCTCTTTGCTATTACAGATTAATTCTCAGCAACATTCCTAATTTGCAGGTATTAGAACCCTTGCTGGTGATCTTGTCCGACCATCATCTGCTACCTATGATTATGCGTGATCTTATATCTACTACGCTTATATTGAAGGTTACGAGGAGGGTTCACAGGTGGTCCAAACTACATAGTGAGTAGTGGAAGATTATCCTTAGTAACTCTAGACCTGAACTAAGCGACTATGTCCCCTTGGCCACTCCCAGGTTTTCTGAATGGATTAATAGTTCTTTGGACCAGATCCACTTTAATCTCAAGTAAAACTCACAAACTTGCTCGACAGGGCAAATGTTCCCCATGGTTTAACTCTCACTTACCGCCATTAAGAAAAGACTTCAAAAGTCTGGAAAGGAAGTGGAGAAATTCTTATGAAGAGGTGTGTAAGCAGGAGTATCGTAAAGTAATCAAGAACTATCACGCAGAAATTAGATCTACTCAAGCCTCCTATTGTGCTTCAGAGATAAATAAGGTCTCCAAGTCTCCTCGAGAATTTTCTTTGACTTGTGAAATCTCTCACCGAGTTTAAACCAGACAGCTCGCCACCTGAACCTATGGTGGCTCTCTGTAGTGATGTAGAAAATGTATTTCTGAAGAAAATTGTAGACATCTACTCATCTTTCCAGGACAGAACAAACGAGTCAGAATCCATCTTTAGTAGGAAAGATTAGAGGAGCCCGATAGAAAGCCTTCCATACCATTGCAGTAGACTTTCTTTCATAATTATTCAGCACGGTTAAGTCAGGCTCCACACATGACCCGGCCACTCTTCATGTTCAGGAGCAAGGGTTAGAGTATACCTTCCCAGTTCTGCAGAAACGACTTAATTTGTCATTAGTGAGTGCGTTGGTTCCCCCCAACAGCAGTGAAGCGTCTGCTACAAAAAGCCCAGTCTGAACCTGCTACGTCTTGGGAACTGCAGTCCCATTTCTTTCCTACAGGAGTGAGTAAGCTTTTGGAGAGGCATGTCACTCAAAACCTCTCATCATTCTTAGAATCTAACAAAACCCTTCACCACACTCAGACTGGGTTACTAAAATGACCCTTCTGGTGGCGGTAGAAGAACTTAAGATTCTCCTGGATCAAGGAGGCTTTGCAGTAGTTATACTTCTAGATCTTTGTGCTGCATTTGATACGGTAGACCACAGATTTCTCATGCAGAGAATCGCTAATGTGGGTGTAACAGATGCAGTGCATTAAAACGGCTTATGTCATTTCTTGAGGATAGGACCTGTCAGGATAATACATGCTATTCAAATACGCTTCCCTTGCGTCTCAGGGATCGGCACTCAGCCCCACCCTTTTCAATCTCTATATGCGCCCCCTTGCTGAGATTATACAAGCATTCGAGTTGTCAACAGACTTGTACGCAGACCATACCAAAATAGTTCTGTCCATCTCAAGAGAACACTGATTGAAATCCCAACAGTTTGCACCCTGCCTAGGGGAAGTGGCCAAGTGGATGGCCAGTTGTTGCCTTAAACTCAATGGAGATAAAACAGAGATTATGTTGTTGGGCAACAACCTTAACACAGCCTGGGGTCAGACTGCTTAGGAAACAACCCCTCTCCCACAACCCCTATAAAGAACATTGGTGCCTAGCTTGACAATACATTTTCGATGGAATCCCAAGCGAGGAAACTTTCCGCCAGCTGCTATGGTCTACTCTGAATGTTCAGAAACGTTTTAGATCTACTCCTTCTCCTGTTCAGAAGGCTCGCTATGCAGGCACTGGTGTTATCTTGCCTGGATTATGGGAATTATTTGCACTTTGGATCCCCGCACTATGTAATCAGGAGGCTACCAGTAATGCAAAATGCAGCTGCCTCCCTTCTTTCAAACGTTCCCAGTCATCAATCAGCTCAGAGGTATTGGTAGAGCTTCACGGGCTCCTGATTGATCAACGGGTGAAGTTCAAGGCCCTGTGTATTGCGCAAAGGGCCTCCCACAATAAGTGCCTCATTTACTGCGATCCTTAGTGCATTCTTATACCCTAGGGAGGGCCTTGAGATCGATAAACGCACAACTCATGCTGGTTCCAAACAACCACAGAGCGAGATGTCAAGGGCTCTCCTTTTCCTATTTGGCTCCAAAGTTATGGAACTCCTTGTCGATTAGCCTGCACCAAATGGGCCAAGAACTTATATTTATGAAGCCTTTGAAAACCTAGTTGTTTGTGAATTATTTGACTGTCTCTTAGTATCTGAACCTAGTGCTAGATCCGTTTTGGTTTGATTTTAGTGCTGGGAGGCTTCCGGGGAGCCATACACTTTACAAATCTAATAGAATAGGAACCCAACCAAGTGGATCATGGTGTAGAAAGCACAGTCAAGCCTTGGAGCAAAAGTTACTATATATTCATGTAGAAGTGCAACGTTTGTGAGGGAGCTAGATTTCATTTCCTTTTAGTGTTTTGTGGGATGTTTTTTTATGGCTAATATGTAAAACGTATGTCTTTACTGTTTGTCATTATAGGTTCCAACCTCCAAAATTCCCCGGTTGCGAATCAGGCAAGGAAGAATTAGAATTCCGATTTCTGTGATGATCACAGTCCAAGTCACAGCTGGTTGGGAGAGGGTATCCAACCGCACTGAGCAGAGTGTTGAGACTCGAAGTGTTCAGACCTGCAGTGCTCCTATTGCTAACTAAAGGTTACTGGCTCTACAAGCTTTACATATCTTAATAAACCAAGCACTTACCTAAAACTTTGCCCTCTAACCAAATGGTATTTCATGAAAGGATGCTATCCGTGAATGTGAGCCACCTTTGGGGAGTAACTGTGATCCCAATCTGACCCCTGTAGGAGCAACCTCTCAGTTGTTTTCTTTTCCTCCACTGTTTCGTTATGGTGGTGTGCACAATGCTGAATATTGCTCTATTCTTGCGGGAAATGTTTTGGGTGACCCATCCCTATCTGGTGGCGACACTCTGAACCCTAGAATGAAGCTCTGTGTACAGAGCGGCTTCCGATGTGGAGTAGAGTCTCCACCCCTCTTTACCGGTGATGCTCTGGCCTTTAATGTGAGGTTCTATGTAGAGCTGCTGGTGACGTCAGGACCCTGGGATGGTGGTCTCTGTATAGAGTGGCTTGTAGCGGAAGGGAAGGGCCACTTATCCACCCCTCTCTGGCTCCTCGGATGAAAGTCTCTGTAGAGTGTGTCTCCGGTTTGAGGGACTTCTTGTAGCTCTGCTCCTCTCTGGAAGAGATGCACTGGCCCCTAGGATGAGATGTGTCTGTAAAGAGTGTCTTGTGTGAGGAATGGGTGAGGAGAGCTCTCTGGCTAGTTTTTGGGCTTGTTGATGGGGATGTGTTTAAGGTGGGGGAGGGAGGAAAGGGGACGTGTGTGCACGTATGTCTCTGTGTGTCAATGCTGAACATTAGTAAAGTGCCTGTGCTTCCACTCTTAAGCTTGTGCTGTACAGGGGCCCCTGATTGGCCTTTGTAAACTCCTACTATATCTATTGTAAATGATGCCCTGAGTACACGTTTGGCATGGTAAGTTAAATATGATCTGTGAGTTGCAGTGTATATTTACAGCAACTACATTATTGACAAAAATCTGTGTCTTCCAGGAGCACCCTTTTGCTCTGGCAGGGCTGCAGTTTCAATGCATTGCAGTGACACTCTGCAGGGGAAGATGTATTTGTTATGTTGAAAAAGCATATTTTTTTTTATAAATTCACAAGTCACCCCTAAATGTGTGCCTTCTAAGCCTACATGGCAGGGTGCTAATAAATAACAAGCATTGGCAAAGGCAAGAGAGCTTGTCTTTGGGACCAGTTGGCTTTGCCAATGGTTTTAAGCCATGCTGCTTAGCATCCCTGGAAGAACAAAAAAAAACACGTCATTTTGTAGACAAAAATGCATGGTGCTTACATTTACAAAATGATGCGGCCATCACATCACAGCACGTTTTTTTGCTTGCTTCTTTTATTTAGCTGTATAGCATGGCTAAAAACCATTGGCAAAGCCAAGAGTTTCCATAAGTGCGACCCTTTGGCTTTGCCAATGCTTGTGTTTTTTTTAAAGAAACTCCTATAGGAATAAGCTTTCTCCTAAGAAAGCTTACTACACTCCTGATGTGGAAATCCCAACGGAAAATGGAGGGACAGCAGTATACAGGAAATAAGAATTTCTAATTTATGTTAATTGGAAGCCTTAAATAAGAGTCAACCACATCACTGACATTGTAAGTGGTTTCTGTTTTTTTTTTTTTTTTTTTAGCATCTGTATTTTTCTCATTTATAGTGGTGAAAGTCCTACCCACGGTATTTGTTTCGCTTTATAAGATCCACAAGATATCATAACAATATAACACGCCTTTTTGAATACCAAGCCCTTTCTATGATGCTGGCAGCTTTCACATGGGGTAATTCCTAAGTTGTTAAATATGAACCTGGTTCTGTAAATGGAATGGGCATCCAGCTTGCTCTTGACCAGCCCCTGAGCAGAATGAAAAAGAACCTTCACATTAGTGCAACAATCCAGGAGGAGGTTATAAAAAGTGATGGCAAGGCAGCAAGTAGATCAAACTGGCTTGAAGAGTTTCACAATCTTCAAACTACGGAGGCAGAACTCAAAATTGAGCACATCTAGAGCTTTCTGCAAAATCAACAGGATGGGGTATAGAATGTGGCAACGGGGAGAGAGAATGAAGATTACAGAGCAGGATTTGTTGAAGTCACTGATGGAAAGTCAGAACTTTTCAAGAGTTTCAATGAAATCTATGTCCTGCACCAAAACAACAACATGACCACCCCTCCGGACAGGTGGCAGGGCATCATTTATATTCGTACTTTACCCGCAAAGCGGAACCCATCAAGAAAAATAACACTAGCCACTTGTCTGTGACATCCTTCAAAGCAACACTACTAGCCACTGCCACAGATAATTTAAAAACAACTTTCTCTCCATTGATATGGTGCTGTAGGCCAAACTATAATGAGAATGAAGACCTCACAAAAGCAGACAACACCATGCCTTCCAGCTGCATCCAAGACCAGACAAACACCCTCACATCTGTATTAATTAATAGATGTTGTTAACGCTTCACCACACCGCTACAAGGTGCCAGAAGAACTTAAAGAAGCACTGGTGACTCTTTAGTAAAATAAAAATGAAACTAATGTTGATGCCTATGATCTAACCAACAACTGCTCCATCTCCAACCTTACGACCGAAGTTCAACTTTTAGATTAACCGGAAATCAATTAAATCAATGGTGAGTAACAATGTGACCCTCTAAATTGATCAGACTAGCCAGGGCAAGAGACTACCTTGAGGTAGCAACCAATCAAAAACCTTCAGAGGCATACAACACATCACTTACTTCCGGACTTCCTACACCCAGTGAGGATAAGAAGTAGCGACCAATCACAAACATTCATTGGCTCACAACACACCAGTTACGTAGTACCTTGAGGTAGCGACCAATCGAACCCTTCAGAGGCATACAACACATCACTTACTTCTGGACTTCCTACACCCAGTACATCCATCGAGGATAAATAGTAACGACCAATTACAAACCTTCAGTGCCATATAACACACCACTTACTTCAAGGCCCCCAACACCCGTATCTGCTGCTCATAAGTTTGAACAATCATAAAAGATATTTGAGTGTTAATCTGCCTGTAGCAAAACAGTGTGTGTAACCAGCTGTTCATGAGTTTGAATCCAGAATAAGATAAGCAGTCAATTTAAGTTCTTAGATGGGCAGCAGAGGTGGAAAGGTGAGAGAGCAAAGGAGGGGACAAGACTGTGGGAATGAGGAAGGTGCACTGTAGAAGCTATCATCTCATCGAAGGCAGTGTCATGGACCAATTGCATTCTGTGAGTGGAAGCACAACGGTGTCTCAATGTTTTTATCTTTTTGATGGGGAAAGAACATAGCGAATTTCCCTACAGCTACAGTATTTCCCATACCATACATGTTGCTGGATGCAAGCACAAATTCTTGCATTCGTCCACCACTTAGACACTACTCAACAGGACTTAGAAAGTTCAGAGGCTCTTGATTCCCAAATGTGGGCCACTTTTTCTTTTTTAGTTCCCTCTTCATGAATGAGGGCAGCTTTTATTTTGGTGACCGGGCCTATTTTCTGTCCCAGTTCAACTCTGCATGCTCCCATGCTGCCCCAGCTCTAGGAGACAGTCCATCCATGCAGGCATGCTGCCCCAGCTCTGGAAGAGGGCCCATGTATCCATGCTGCCCCAGTTCTGACAGAGGGCCCGTGTGTCCATGCTGCACCAGTTTTAGGAGAGAGCTCATTTGTCCATGCTGCCCCAGTTCCGGGAAAAGGCCCATGTGTCCAAACTGCCTCAGTTCTGGGAGAGGGCCCAAGGGTCCATGCTGCTTCAGTTCCGTAAGGGGCAAGGGGGCCCATAATTCCATGCTGCACTTGTGTTCCAGAACTATGACGGCATGGACCCAGGGGCCTGTTCTGGAACAAGTGTCCATGCTGCCCCAGTGCTGGAAGATGGCCCATGTGTCCATACTGCTCCAATGCTTAAAAGGTGGCCCATGTGTCCATGCTGCCCCAGTGCTGGAAAATGGCTATGATTCTTTGCTGTGCGACTTCTGAAAGAGGGCCCAGGCATCCATGCTGCCACAGTTCTGAAAGGGGGGGGCATGTGCCAATGTAACCCCAGCTCCAGCAGAGAGCCTCTCTGTGCATATTTACTCAGTTCTGGAAGGTGGCCTACGTGGTGATGCCGCAGGTCTGGACAAGGGCCCATGTGTCTGTGCTGCCTAATGTTCTGTAAGAGAGGGGCCATGTATCCATGTTACCTCAGTTCTGAAAGACAACCTGGGTGTTCATGGTGCCCCAGTTCAGAGAGAGGGCCCATGTGTTCATGCTGTCCCAGTTCTGGAAGAGAGCCCATGAGTCCATGTTGCCCCAGTTGTGGGAAAAGGCCCATGTGTCACTGCTGCCCCAGTTCTGAGACAGGGTTCATGAGCCCCTGCTGCTCCAGTTCTGGGCGAGGGCCCATATGTAAATGCTGCTGCAGTTCTAGGCGAGGACCCACGTGTCTATGCTGCTCCAGGTCTGGGAGAAGGCATGTGTCATTCTGTCCCAGTTCTGGACGAGGGCCCATGTGTCTGTGCTGCCTAATGTTATGTAAGAGAGGGGCCATGTATCCATGTTATCTCAGTTCTGAAAGACAACCTGGGTGTTCATGGTGCCCCAGTTCAGAGAGAGGGCCCATGTGTTCATGCTGTCCCAGTTCTGGAAGACAGCCCATGTGTCCATGTTGCCCCAGTTGTGGGAAAAGGCCCATGTGTCACTGCTGCCCCAGTTCTGAGACAGGGTTCATGAGCCCATGCTGCCCCAGTTCTGGGTGAGGGCTTATGTGTTTATGCTGCCCCAGTTCTGGGAGAAGGGACGTGTCATACTGTCCCAGTTCTGGACGAGGGCCCATTTGCCAATGCTGTCCCAGTTCTGGGCGAGAGTCAATGTGTTCATGCTGCTCTAGTTCTGGAATGGGGCCATGTGTCTATGCTTCCCCAGTTCTGGGCGAGGGCCCATGTGCCAATGCTGCCCCAGTTCTGGGCGAGTGTCAATGAGTTCATGCTGCCCCAGTTCTGGAAGGGGGCCATGTGTCTATGCTGCCCCGGTTCTGGAAGAGGGGCCATGCATCAATGCTGCCCCAGTTCTGGAAGAGGGGCCATGCGTCAATACTGCTCTAGTTCTGGAAAAAGGTCATGTGTCCATGCTGTCCCAGTTCTGGGAGAGGCCCTTGTGTCAATGCTGCCCCAGTTCTGGGCGAGGGCCCATGTGTCAATTCTGCCCCAGCTCTGGGAGAGGTCCCATGTGTCAATGCTGCCCCAGTTCTAGGCGAGGGCCCATGTGTCAATGCTGCCCCAGTTCTAGGCAAGGGCCCACGTGTCTATGCTGCTCCAGTTCTGAAAGGGGCCCATGTGTCAGTGCTTCCCCAGTTCTGGGAGAAGGCACATGTGTCATACTGTCCCAGTTCTGGAAGAGGGCTCATGTGCCAATGCTGCCCCAGTACTGGGCAAGGGCCCACGTGTCTATGCTACTCCAGTTCGGAAGGGGGCCATGTGTCCATGCTGCTCCAGTTCTGGAAGGGGGCCATGTGTCCATGCTGCTCCAGTTCTGGAAGAGGGCCATGTGTCAATGCTGCTCCAGTTCTGGGAGAGGGCCCATTGTCCTGTTGCCCCAGTTCTGGAAGCGGTCCTATGTGTCAATGCTGCCCCAGTTCTGGAAGAGGTCCTATGTGTCAATGCTGCCCCAGTTCTGGAAGAGGTCCTATGTGTCAATGCTGCCCCAGTTCTGGAAGAGGTCCTATGTGTCAATGCTGCCCCAGTTCTGGAAGAGGTCCTATGTGTCCATGCTGCTCCAGTTCTGGAAGGGGACCATGTGCCCATGCTGCTCCAGTTCTGGAAGAGGTCATATGTGTCAATGCTGCCCCAGTTCTGGAAGAGGTCCTATGTGTCAATGCTGCCCCAGTTCTGGAAGAGGTCCTATGTGTCCATGCTGCTCCAGTTCTGGAAGGGGGCCATGTGCCCATGCTGCTCCAGTTCTGGAAGATGTCCTGTGTGTCAATGCTGCCTCAGTTCTGGAAGAGGTCCTATGTGTCAATGCTGCTCCAGTTCTGGAAGAGGTCCTATGTGTCAATGCTGCTCCAGTTCTGGAAGAGGTCCTATGTGTCCATGCTGCTCCAGTTCTGGGAGAGGGCCCATTGTCCATGCTGCTCAAGTTCTGGAAGGGGGCCATGTGTCCATGCTGCTCCAGTTCTGGAAGAGGTCCTATGTGTCCATGCTGCTCCAGTTCTGGAAGGGGGCCGTGTGTCCATGCTGCTCCAGTTCTGGAAGAGGTCCTATGTGTCCATGCGGCTCTAGTTCTGGAAGAGGTCCTATGTGTCAATGCTGCTCCAGTTCTGGAAGAGGTCCTATGTGTCCATGCTGCTCCAGTTCTGGAAGAGGTCCTATGTGTCCATGCTGCTCCAGTTCTGGGAGAGGGCCCATTGTTCATGCTGCTCCAGTTCTGGAAGGGGGCCATGTGTCCATGCTGCTCCAGTTCTGGAAGAGGTCCTATGTGTCCATGCTGCTCCAGTTCTGGAAGAGGTCCTATGTGTCCATGCTGCTCCAGTTCTGGGAGAGGGCCCATTGTTCATGCTGCTCCAGTTCTGGAAGGGGGCCATGTGTCCATGCTGCTCCAGTTCTGGAAGAGGTCCTATGTGTCCATGCTGCTCCAGTTCTGGAAGGGGGCCATGTGTCCATGCTGCTCCAGTTCTGGAAGAGGTCCTATGTGTCCATGCTGGTCCAGTTCTGGGAGAGGGCCTTGTGTCCATGCTGCCCCAGTTCTGGGAGAAGGCACATGTGCCCGTGCTGCACCTCTCTGGGTGAGGGCTCAAGTATCCACAATGCCACCAATGCTGGAAGACGGCCATGTCAGCATGCTGAGATGCACCCATCCTCAGCAGTAACACGTTTCCGGACACAGAGGGAGTTTAAAACCTCCAGCACAAGCGAGCTCGGTAACTTGTCGCTCAACGCTGTTGAGAACTTATGAAAAAATTTATCGGACAAGTGATTTCTAACAAAAGTTTCGAAATACTCTATGTCCAGTTGTAGCTTTAGTGTGCTACAGCCTCTGAATAGATCAGTGCCTCACACGCTCGCCCCCATCTTGTGACTTGCACCCGCCTCAACTTCTGTCTCACTCCCGCCTCACTTCCGGCGCCACGAATTTTGGGGCAGCTGATTTTCGAAACGTCCCGCCTAAATTCTGGAAAACTAACTCCTTTTTTGTAAAATTCAGAACTCTTTTCTAATTATTTGCAGCGCTGGAAATGGGAAAAGGTTTGCTCGGGATCTCGTCGGTGGGGGGTGGTTAGCGTAAAGTGGCGGCAGGAGAAAATCGAAAAAGTCCGGCAGTCAACGAATACTTTTTTTTTTATTAACAGAACTCTGCCCCCGAAGAAAACGGGAACTAGGACAAAGGTAAAAATAAGTATTTTCTGGATTAGTTAATTGGGCACAGCTGCATTTTAAGGCGCCTGCTGCAGTGATTGTTGTGTACCCAGCAAGGTGCAGGGTACTTCAGCATTTAGATAACTCAGGTGCTTAATGCACTTGCTGGAGAGATCTGTGTGCAGTGTTTGTGATACGGGATAGTGAGTTAAGAACCCGCATCAAGGGCCTGCACAGAAACAGTAAGGCACATCTTTACAAGTGGGTGTTTTTTTATTTTGTATTAATCTCTCGTTATTCTTAGGTTGATAAAACGGTTTCTTTAGGATCGTGATAGTATAATCGCTCATGAGCAGGAATTTCTGACAGAGCATGCAGGTCACCTGCTTAAACACCTGGAAAAGTAAATAAAATAAAACAAGCATTTGCAACGCAATGGGTCTCGGTTTGCTCGAGTTAGAGCTATTTGTGTTGTAAATTCCTAACCGGACTTTTCTTGCCACACAAATTGAAAATGAAAAGTAAAACAGTTGGCATAAGCGAGAAGATTCAAAGCACCACAGCCACCATGAGCATGAAGGAGAGAAACAAAAAGAACAAGCATTTGCAATGCAATATGGCTCACATTTCCTTGAGTTAGAGCTATTAGCATTGTAAATTCATAACTGGACTTTTCGTGCCACATAAATTAGTCAACCCTGCCTCATAATTTCGTCTTTTTCAGCCATATAATTCCAGTGGCCCAGCATTTAACTAAAGCATTTCTTCTATCCTTCTTCCTCTATCTTAAAACATATAGATTTCTCATTTAAACCTTTATCAGAAATAAACTTTTGGCATGACAGCGTAATGCTCAAAACACCATAACAAAAATATAATTTGGGACGGACCAAAGGGTGAAAGGAAAGAGGGAGTCGGGAGTAAAGATGGAGAGCACAAGTGGCGCAGAAACGGTGTCATGGGCCCTGGAGTAAGAAAGGAAAATGGTTCACTGGCATTTCGGTAGGAAAATATAGCAGTAATTTGAGTTGAGTGAGGTGCATAGGTCTCTGGGCACCGGTGTCACGGCACCTGTTACTCCATTGATAGCTAGGCCTCAGGAGAGAAAGCGGATGGGGCAGAAAAAGAGAAGCGAAAGGAATACAACAGACAAAAGGAAGAAAGAGAAGGGGTCCCAAAGAAATAAAAGAGAAAGAAAGAAAGAACAAGAAAATGAACCCAACGAAGAGAAGAAATAGAGCAAACATGTGAGACAAATAAAAAAAAGGGAAGGAGGCTAGCAAACAAAAGATATAGAGAAAAATAATGAAAGAAGTGTGAAAAAGAAAAACGAACATTAGAAAAAAAAAGAGAGAAGATGAGAGAAACAAGCAGTGAAAGAACCAGGGCCTGTATGCACTAACATTTCCCACAGACACAGAATGGGAAAACCACTTTGACACTTCAGGTCCCGACAAGTAACTTGTGGCTTCCACATACATACGGGAAAAAGAAGGACTTATAGTAAAACGTCAATTGACAGATAAAAATAAGAAAAACACCAGAGGAAGGAAGTAAGATCTAAAAAATAAATAACAAAAAAGTGAAAAGACACATACCGCGTCAAAGGAAAAAGCAAATAAGAAAGACAAAAAAAGAATGAAGGGAAGAGAAAAAAACTGTGAAAGAATGAATGCCTGATAAAGAAAAAAGAGAGGAATGAAACAAGGAAAGAAATAACCATGTTTTTGCAAGTTTGAAAGAGGAGGTAGCAAGAGGAAGAGGGAAATAAAAATGAAAGAAAGAGCAAAACTGTTAACATGTGGATTTTGAGAGCTGGAAAGAGAAAAGTGGGAGAGAAAGAAAACATTGAGAGTAAACTGAGTAAAGGAAAGAATGGAGTGATATAGGTGAAACAGACTCTCCCAAATAAAGGTGGCAACTAAGAATAGATTTAATTGGCTCCCTACGTCCTCAAACAGAAGTCAGAGAGTGTGGAACAGCAGTGGGCACTTCAGAGCAACAGGAGGTGCATTAGCAGAGTTGTATGTAAACCCCAACACAGGAGTATTGGGGCGCTTCAGATTAGAATTGGGGGTTTAGACAAAGCTGCGTCCTGGCCCAGTGCTGGAATAATAGAAAGGCAGCATGTGATTCCTGGTATTGGAATAATGGGGCATTTCAGGTTATGGTTGAGGTCACTGACAGAGTTGTAGGTGGGCTGCAGTACTGGAATAGTAACGGGCACACAAGGTCAGAAGTGAGGTATGTTAATGGAGCTATGTGTGGAACCTAGTATTGGCGTGCCAGTGTTGCTGAATGTTAGCCTGGTGGTGCCCTGGTGAAGCTGCGAGTGGGGCCCAGTATGGGAGTGGCATTGCCTCTGAAGCAGAGAAGCAAGGAGTCCTGAAGGGCGTGTGTGTGAGCCTTAGTACTGAGAAGAAATGTGCACTGAATGTTCAATTTGATGGATTCTGGTGGAGCTGTGGTGGTTCCCATCAATAGTGGCATTGGATGTCAGACTCGAGGTGCACTAGCTGAGCAGCTTTTTGCTCTTTTGGGTTCAGTATTGACTTGGCAGTGGGACTGAATATTAGAATTGAACTGCTGTAATGGAACTGTATGAGAGTGGGGTACCAGTATAGGAAAGACGTGACTTCACCGGGGTAGAACTGAGGTGCATGAGGTTCCTGGCAATGGCACGGCTGAGGGCATGGAGAGTGGGAACGGGGGTGCACTGATGGCGCTGTGCCCGAGGTCCCAGTACTTGAGCAGCAGAGTGTACAGACTGCAAGAACTGAGGTGCTCTGGCAGACAACGTGTGTAGGGTTCCTGGCAGTGCACGGCTGAGGGCTTGGAGCGTGCAAACGGAGGTGCACTGATGGTGCTGCACCCGAGGTCCCAGTAATGGAGAAGCAGAGTGTACCAACTGCAAGAACTGAGGTGCTCTGGCAGACAGCGTGTGTGGGGGTTCCTGGCACTGGCACAGCTGAGGGCTTGGAGCGTGTGAACAGAGGTGCACTGATGAAATAGCACCGAGGTCAGGATACTGGAGCAGCAGAGTGTACTGAGTGCAAGAACTGAGGTGCTCTGGCAGACAGCATGCGTGGGGTTCCTGGCACAGGCAAGGCTGAGGGCTTGGAGTGTGTGAACTGTGGTGCACTGATCGAGCTGCGCCAGAGGTCTCAGTACTGGAGCAGCAGAGTGTACTGACTGGAAGAACTGAAGTGCTCTGGCAGACAGCGTGCATGGGGTTCCTGGCACTGAAACGGATGAGGGCTTGGAGCGTGTGAACTGAGGTGCACTGATGGAGCTGCAAGTGGGATCCCAATATGGAGCAGAAGTGGGCACTGTCTCTAAGGATTGCGGAGCCCTGGTACAGCTGGCTGCCTAGGTTATAAGCAATTACAAGTGATGTTCTGGGTAGGCACACTTGGTAAAGAAAATCCAAGCCAAATAAGTGTGGGAACCAGGCAGCTGAAAGAGGGTGCAGAGAGTCCATGAAGACCAAATGTGACCAATATAACAGCCTGATTTATAGCCTTGTTTACAGCTAAGCTCAGAGCAAGAATGCCCTGCAAATGAAAAGGGAAGCTTCCCTGGACAGGAGCAGGAAACAAAGTAAAAAAAAAGTCCCCTACAGACCAGATAAAGAGGACAAAGCGTAATTATACAGTAGTTGGTCCCTGCTCCCACACAGCATGGACAAAGAGGCATGACTGACCACTAGCAAGCAAGGATTTTTAAATGACAAGGAAACTAACAAATGAAATAGCTCGAAGGCCACAGAAGAAGTATACAAGAGGTTATACACTTACACTCGACCTAAAAAGAAGTTTGTGCGCAGTAAAACGTATCGACAAACTTACAATTATCCATGTAAGAGGGTCGATGGCCAAGGCGGTAACAAAACAGCCCCAAGGCGGGACAAACATAAAGCATTAACCAATGATGATAAAGGATTTTTGAAAGGCAAGCCCATGAACGAGGGATAGTGATGGGCGTGCAGTGGGCGTGGTTAAAAGCTCACAGATAGATTACAACATGTCAAAGAGCTTGTGCGCTCGACCTAAAAAGTGCCTCTGTATCATAGCTTACACCCCAAGCAGCTGTGAAGTGACAAGCTGACGGCGTGGCACTTGGACATAAAGCCAACCATCTGGGTCGCTGCGGAACGTGTCCTGGTGTCACCCTTCACCAGGATGGGGGTCACTATTAACTGCCAACCCCCCTTCTCTCCAGCGCCGAGAAGCCTGAAGAGCAGCGAACAACCCCTTTCCTACCTCTCTCCACTCAGTGTCAGGAAAAACAAAGGGGTGAACACACCCCAGAGAGGCTGCCTCAACTGTCCATCCTTCCAAGGCCAGGACACTGAGCACCGTTTCCACTGTGCAGGTGTAACAAGTATCCTCCAGAGCGACTGGAGGGGCAGGAAGTGCTATGTACAAACCTTGTTATAAAGAAAGCCTCGGTACAGCTTCTATGTGCAGGCCTTCTGCCCGTCACTCCGCCCTCATCACAGACGCCCTGGTGTTGCTTCAACGTTCACCATCCTTACTCCTGTAATTCTTCACAGGGCTCTAGGTGAGCTGCCTGGAGGTGGGGAGGTGAATGTGTGTGTGGAGACTGGGCCAGGGCAGCCACAGAACCCGTTTTCAAGCAGACCTGGGGGTGAACAACACAAGAGATGGGCGAGAGAGAGAGGAACTCAGCAGCAGGCGAGGGAGAGACGGGGTGAGAGAGTCATTCTCAACCAAGCACACATCCCCTTCCCATCTATACGCAGATGTATGGCATACACGAGTTGTTCTGTACTGATGTAAAGTACTATGACACCCTCGAGTCTTGCCAGCGCTATGTAAAACTCTTAAGGTCATTCAGCAACAGTCGGGATAGGCGAATGCACAGCTAACTCCATAAGACAAACAACTTAAGCAGGTAACGTACCCTGGTGGGTTAATTCATGCACTGCAGAGGTATCGCTGATCTGCAGGTCACAGCTCTGACTCAAACCGGGAAAGACTGGCATCTTCCTTCAGAGGGCGAAAATATGAGCCTCTTTGACAGGTCAAGGGCCACCAGTAGGCACCTCAAAGTGTGAGGTACCAGGGCACAAACACCATTGTGAATGCTGTAGGAGTGCCTAGGAGTGTACATTCGGCTGTGCCAGCCTGTCCACCTGGGGCTTGGCATGTCCTGTGATGCACCACCTGTGCCCTCTACAATCTCTAAACCCAAAGCAGTCACTCAGTGGGCTTTGGTGACGCTGGAGGTCTGCTGGCCTATGGGTGCCCCCAAAGGGCACCCCCTCTCTCACATCAGAGTAGTACTGTGGTAATGCTCAGCCACACTTAGCTGAGAACGTCTCATTGAGATCTCTCATCTTCCTCTCAGAAGTAACCATAAGGAGAGCTTTACAAAAGCTGGATGTTCTATGAGTCCAGGTGGGTATACGTCTCATATACCCTTCCCTTTTCTCCATCTATTTATACAGCAGAGATATTTTAATATCTCCAAACTGTGCCCCCCTTCAACAATGAAATTATACAATGTACATCAGCCGACCTCCATTCTCTACCGGATGTATTCCCAAGAATGTTTCCTTCTATGTATTTATTACTCTGGGGCATGCAAATGTGCATTTCACGCCTCTCTCCTCTCTAATTCACTGCATCTATTGGCCTGAGGTATTCAAATGCCCCAGCACACCTCCCTTCTATTCTATGCATTCACTGCCCTGGTGTATTAAAAAAAAATATATTACACATCTCTTCTATGTATTTATTGCTCTGAGGTTTTCAAATACTCATTTCATACCCCCTTCTCTCTAATCTATTGCATTTATTGCCCAGAGGGATTTAAATGCCCCAACGCACCTCCCTTCTCTCTTCTGTGCATTTATTGCTCTGAGGTATGTACATGTGCAATCCATAACTCTCTTCTTTCTAATCTATTAAATGTATTGCCCAGGGGTATTTAAATGCCACTATCACACCTCCCTTCTCTCTTCTGTGTATTTATTGCGGAATTTAGATGTGCAATACACACCTCTATTCTTTCTGGTCTATTATATTTATTGTCCGGATGTATTTAAATGCCCCGACACACCTCCCTTCTCTGTATTTACTGCTCTGATGTATTTAAATTTCTAATCTAATTGTTGCTCTGAGGTATATAAAATGCCACTATCACACCTCCCTTCTCTCTATTCTGTGTGTTAATTCCCCACAGGTATTTAAACGGACCGTCATACCTCCCTTCTCTCTACTCTATGCATTTATTGCCCGTTGGTATTTAAATGCCTGACACAAGATCCCAAATGTGGACTTCAGCTCCTGGGTTCCCCAATGAACCATCAATAGTAAAGTACCACCCCTCTTCCGCTGGTTAAATCTTCCCCTGTGCTCCCCTACATGCTCCAGCTCACAGCACTGCCTGATCATCTCTTCAAGACATTGGCAATATAAGCTGCTGAATTTCTTTGAGACGTGGATGTCCACGACTAAGGTGTGAACAAGGTAGGTGGCGGGACGTGCCACCCTGAAAGTCCTACCTAGCCAAACAATCCATCAGAAGGTCGCCTTGGTGAGGCAGAGAAAGGAAGACCTGCAGCCTGAGGGACTTGTGTCCCCGAAAGGACAACCCGGCATCCAGCAGATGTTAGTAGGCAAACATCCACATCAGTGGTTCCCCACCTGTGGTCCGGGGACCCTGGGTGTCTGCGATACCTCCTCAAGGGTCTGCAACTGCTTAGAAAATTATTATTAACAGATTCTTAAAATGTATATAAATCAAGTGGCTAAATGTACAATTGGACATTTTAAAACATACTGTAAATGTCAAGGAATTCAAAACTGGAGGCTGGAAATTAAATTAGTGGTTGATTTGTGGGAGCAGTGCAGGTGCATCAAAGAGAATATAGTATAGACCATGTGTGGCTTCAAATTGCATTTAGAAAAGCTCCAAACCGATGTATTAAAATTGTATTTTTTATTTATATTTGTTTGTGTTTGGGTTTGATGAATGCTAGTTTCTGTATTTTTTGTGTATTGTTTTTCGGTTCAAATCATCAACAGCGTTTAGGCCAGGGCCCCTGGCTTCCAATAATGACTCAGTGGGGTGGTCCCTGGATTCCAATAATGACTCAGTGGGGATCCCTGGGTTCCAATAATGATTCCGTGGGATCCCTGGGTTCCAGTAATGATTCCGTGGGATCCCTGGGTTCCAGTAATGATAAAGTGGGGGCCCACAGAAGTCAAAAGGTTGAGAACCGCTGATTTACATCACAGCAGCAGCGCTTCATAGGAGATGCAGTGCCAGTTCTAACCTATGCCCTCTCCCTACCATTTGATTTATGCCATCCAGTCAGGTAAGGAGGACTCTATAGCCGCATTGGTGCCCAATGTCTGCCCACCTTCTCTACTACAGGGCTGACTACAAACCCTTCATGTGTTCACACATATGTAGAGAAGAGCGTAGGGGTTTCCAACCTTTTCCATAATTGGGGTTTGTACGAACTAATATTATTAGTGTTGGAACAATGTCCACATAAGACAAGATGACATTAATGGCCGCCCCATGCCAGATTACCAGCAGTGATCACCACAGCATCAGGCAGGGTTGAGGGCAGCAATGTGAAGAAAAAGGCTTTCTCAATTTCAAAAGCCTCCACTTGAGTAATAAACAACAGACACAGCTGTAATGCCCCTGATACCAAGGTAATATTGCTAGCATTAAGTCTCCTCAAATGCCAACTGATGTAGCACTCAAGTATCATCTTAAACTATATTTTGAGACACTTTTCTCTAAACAACTTATGAGTTCTGAAAATACACACTCTCAGTTGTGGCATAAATATGTTAATTCAACCAAGCAAAAGCTTCTAATTTATTAAGCTGGGGAGCAGAGAAGAGACAGTTCCAGGGAGCTGGAGAGAGAGCAGCAGCTCCTGACCTCCTCGCTGGGGAAGCCTGGAGTATCCAGGGTGTGCATGCACACATCACCCTAGTCTTTACATCATGCACACATCACCCTAGTCTGTACATCATGCACACATCACCCTAGTCTGTACATTACCGACTGCCCTTCGCAAACACACCTGGCACACTTTAGATGTCTTTGTAACGAATGCACTCTCCACGCAACTGCACACCACCAGACAGACACTGACAAAAGTGCATCCTGGGATACTGCATGGTAAGACCATCGGACCTCTCTGTGCACAGCGAGGCACCAAAGCCATACTGTTGGCAACGCCAAGCTGCGACCTACAGCACACTAATATACACCCTTGAGCCACTCGGATAGAACCAGGCCCCCATGGCATAAACCCTGGGACCACTCGATTAGGACCAGAACCCCATGGCATAAACCCTGGGACCACTCGAATAGGAACAGACCCCCATGGCATACACCCTGGGACCACTCGAATAGGACCAGAACCCCATGGCATAAACCCTGGGACCACTCGAATAGGACCAGACCCCCATGGCATAAACCCTGGGACCACTCGAATAGGACCAGAACCCCATGGCATAAACCCTGGGACCACTCGAATAGGACCAGAACCCCATGGCATACACCCTGGGACCACTCGAATAGGACCAGACCCCCATGGCATACACCCTGGGACCACTCTGACAGGAGCAGAGACCCTCATGGCATAAACCCTGGGACCACTCGGACAGGAGCAGAGACCCTCATGGCGTACACCCGGGACCACTCGAATAGGACCAGACCCCCATGGCGTAAACCCTGGGACCACTCGGACAGGACCAGACCTCATGACGTACACCCTGGGACCACTTGGACAGGACCAGACCTCATGACGTACACCCTGGGACCACTTGGACAGGATCAGACCCTCATGGCGTACACCTGGGAGCACTCGGACAGGACCAGACCTCATGGCGTAAACCCTGGGACCACTCGGACAGGACCAGACCTCATGACGTACACCCGGGGACCACTTGGACAGGATCAGACCCTCATGGCGTAGACCTGGGAGCACTCGGACAGGACCAGACCTCATGGCGTACACCCAGGGACCACTCGGACAGGACCAGACCTCATGGCATAAACCCTGGGACCACTCGGACAGGACCAGACCTCATGACGTCCACCCTGGGACCACTCGGACAGGAACAGACCTCATGGCGTAAACCCTGGGACCACTCGGACAGGACCAGACCTCATGACGTCCACCCTGGGACCACTCGGACAGGAACAGACCTCATGGCGTAAACCCTGGGACCACTCGGACAGGATCAGACCCTCACAGCAACACGTGGCATTATAATGGCCTACCTGGGATGTGATGTTTTGGCAGAAAAAAACGTTACTTCAGTCGAGAAAGTGAGGGCATCCCTTGTGCACACACCTGCGACACTGCCAACACCTCACAAGAGCCAGCCACTTCCCATTCACCTTACTACACTAACCTCGCAACCACAGCGGAGGGATGGCGCTCCTATATACACAATAGAGTGCGCCCAGAAAGCGCACCGATGCTACAATAGCGTCTGTAAGCGCTATACAAATGCCAATAACATAACTGAAACACAATCTGAAGGTTCCATAAGTGCTCACCTGCAGCTCCAGGAAGGCTGAGCTGGGACTGGCAGAGGTGCCAGAGGTGCCAGGGGTGCCTTGTTGGCTGACGGGCACGCACTGACCTTCCGACGCGCTTCGACGCGCAGTTTATGAGAGAGGGCGGAGACCAGCGCTTGGATCCGTGAGACTCGCACAGGATCCGGGCACCCGTGCCAGGCACCCACCCCCCAAAGCTCTACACCTGCACACCCTGGCCGAGCTGCCGTGTACACCTGCCACCACGAAAAAAGGTCGCACGCATTCCATGTGCTCCAAGGCAGGTAAATCGGGATTTGCAAAAGCGCTTCGAACTCGCCTTCCGACCCAGGCCCGCTGGCGTTTCAGAAGCAACGCTTAGCTTAAGAACACTTCAATGTTATTAGGCAACAACCAATGAAAACTGTACTAGCTACAAGACAAGAAGAGGACTGGGAAATATTAGTTTACTTAGGTGCGAATGACAGCGCCAAGATCCCGGGGTCTAACACTTCAGGCGCTAACCTCGCGACGGACACTGATGCGTCTGATGCTCAGAGACATGACATTCAAACGTCCTGCGCATCCTAACCACCCCCAGTGGCTCTGAGGGGTACCGGGGACTGCGGGGTTTTACCAAATGTTCCCGTTACATCCAAGCTGAGGTGGCATGGTGTGAAATACAGCGATGCACTGAGATGAGGCCCGAGTGATTACCAGTGGCTGAGACTCATTCAAGCATCCCACTTCTTCCTATACCTTACCTTGTAAAAGGACGCTAGGCCGTAAACCATATACAGGGCCACTGGAATTAAACGACGGGGTTGGGGGGGGGGGGGGGGGGTTATGCCCAGGGTTGAGTAAATTATGCGGCACAAGCAGCCAAATTATGTGGCAAAAATGCGCCTCATTTTCTAATAGCATTAATTCATTATTTCATTTTATTTACGTGGTAACAATGCCTGGGCATTGGTTGCACCGCATTAGTACCAGCTGAACCCCCAAATACAGGAACAGAAAGGTGGCCAGTCGACCTATGCAAAGGGTCCTCCAGTTTGCAGCAACACGTTTCTGCATTTTTTGCAACTTTTGAGCCGTTTGATCTAGAAACAATTTTTTTGTTGACATTTGCAGATTACGCAACAGATGACGGAATCTATGGCAAATGCGGAAAAACTATAATTATCGCTGCAGACGCATCACCAGCCAATGGCTGGCGTGAGCTGCCGGTGTCCTCCGGCTCGCGCTAGAGTGGGTGGAACCAACTAATACAAGAAGTCGGGCTGAAAACCCCTGTGTGTATGTTAAATACATACATTTAGTAAAATCAAAAGGTCGCGACTAGCACAGGCCTAAAACAGACAATTGTTCCGGCACTGGATGACAGCCCCTTGCCTTTAAAAAATAAGGCAATAAAGAAACAGTGAAAAGAAAGAGAGGAAGATAAAAAACGAAAAGGGAGGAAGAGAAAGAAAAAAAGAACACGAAAGGGAAAAAGGAAGCAAGCAAGAAAGAAAAGTAATGAATGAGAAGAAGGCAGAAAATAAAAAACAGAAAGTCAAGAAAGAAAGAAGACAAGAAGGAATGAAGGAAAGATGGAAGGCAATAAACAAGAAGGAAGAAATGCCAGAAAGAATAAAGGCAAGGAGGAAAGAACAAAAGAAAGAAAGAAGAAAGAACGAAAGAAAAAAAGAAAGAAAGAACAAAAGAAAGAAGGAAAGAAAGAAAGAACAAATGAAAGAAAGAAAATGAAGGAAAGAAAGGCTAAGGCAAGAACGAAAGAAGAGAAGAAACGATAAAAAGAAGACAAGTGATGAAAAAAGATAGAAGGCAGGAAACAAGAAGGAACAAACAACAGAAAAAAGTAAGATAAAAGTATGAAAGCAAGGGAGAAAGAGAAGGAAAGAAAGAAAGAAAGAAAGAAAGAAAGGATAGAGAAAGAAAGAAGGAAAGCAAGAAAGAAGGAGAGCGATAAAGAGAAGGAAAGAAAGTAAGAAAAAAGATAAAGAAGAAAGAAAGAAAAAGAAGACAAGGAACAAAGAAAAGATGAAAGCAAGACAAGTAGGAAGGACTGAACGATGGAAAGAAAGAAAAAGAATAAAGGCAAGGAGGAAACTAAGAAAGCATGAAAAATCAATGATAAAGGCAAGGAGGAAAGAAAGAATGAAGGGATTAAAAAAGAAAGAAAAGACTAGTAGGGTTGGCGAGATTGATAGAGCACAGTGATTAGCTTACATCCAGAGTTCATGTGAATCAGCAGCAGTCAGATAAACAAGTCCACTCAGAAAGGAATTAACAACAGCATTAGCAGGAGATGAAATCTGGTAAAGCTGGAATAAGCCCTGTGTTTACATCCAAGCGTCCTGCTATCACATCAGGCTCTAAAAACAAAGACGCATTAAAGTAATTATAAAATACAACAAAAACACTGGCACTGAAAGTGAACAACCTCGTCTGCAGATGTCCTCCTTGTGAAAGAGCATAATGCAGGCACTCAAAGGTAAGTTAACCAGAGGCGGAAGTAGGCGGACCTATTACCCCATCCTGTACGCTGTGGTGTAGTGGGCACAGGCAAAATGTGAATCACACAACCGACTGAAAGCCCCCTTAAGTAAATTATAGATATCATTTTAGTAAAATCAAAAAGTCTTGGATAAGGCCAGACCTGAAAATATAAAATGAAGTCTTACAGTTGGATAAACAAATGAAATCATTTGTATATTAATTAACGGTATATAAACATTAGGTTTAGGCTACAAAATAACAATTAATGAAATTTTAAATACATTCAAAAGTTAAACACAGAAGACATATGATTATAATTGCAAAAATAAGGTTCCACAGTCACTCAATACCGTCACCAGATGCACTGGTTACCAGTAAAAAAAATTTTTTTTTTAAAAAAGAGGGTCATTTTTTAATGCTCTAACTATTGCACACTCGGCCTTTTATAAAACTGGTCTGTCATATCAGCATGAAAGACTGACTGGCTACTGCCCTTGCGTTCACAATTGGCTCGCCTATTGTCCATTCCTCTCACCAAAACGAAGAGGTCGGGAGGCTCAGCCTGCTCGGTGATGGCTGCCAAACATTGGAACTATCCCCTCCTCCCCTCAGATGCATGCCGGACAAAAAACTATTTCGTAAACTCATTTGTTTTAAGCTTAGAATGTTAGTCGACCTCATCTGATTGTGGTCTTCTAAAAACTAATTTGTTTTTAGCTTAGAATGTTAGTCGACCTCATCTGATTGTGGTCTTCTAAAAACTAATTTGTTTTTAGCTTAGAATGTTAGTCGACCTCATCTGATTGTGGTCTACTAAAAACTCATTTGTTTTTAGCTTAGAATGTTAGTCGACCTCATCGGATTGTGGTCTACTAAAAACTCATTTGTTTTAAGCTTAGAATGTTAGTCCACCTCATCGGATTGCAGTCTACCTCAAGCGTCAGGACACTCGAGCAGTAGCTGTGCGCTCTATAAATCTTTTCATTCATTCATGAGAAGAAAAGCACACAGGTTGGAGTTAAGCACACAAGACAGCGCAACACAGCAAACAGTCGGATAGAAAGCATAACCAACAAAGAAAAGCAGAAGTTCCCCAAAAGTGAGAAGAGGAAGGACCCACATCAGCCTGTCAAGATGACGGGCAAGAGGCTGTGCTCTCAGGTGGGGGCAGGGCAGGGCCAATCACAAAATGAACAAAAAAATGAATGTAAGCAAGGAAATTGGAGCGACAATAAAGGCAACCAATGGTAAGCAAAGGCGGCCTGAAGCCCCTGAAAGTTCTTCACAATCTCGTAAAAAATGACTTTGGCAACCAGTACGCTTACACTGTCAGGTGGACTCGACCTAAAAAGAATACAGACTATACAAGTGACAGCAAGTAATTATTTTGCCTTCCCTTGAATGCAGGCCTGCCAGCTTACAAATAAAGTTCACCACTTGGGAGCAGGTGGAGGCGAGCAGTGGGGATGGTGCTTTTAGGCTGTCACAGTCTAAACACCATAGTGGGGTAATAGTGGGGCAGCGCTCGAAAGAGGAGGAGCTTCGTACCTGAGCAGCCGCTCCTGGCAGTACAAGCATAGGGCGCCTGAAAACGAGTCTCAGGGAGGACGCAAAATGCTCAATGGCATCCCAGGGACCACCCTCACTCCTCTGGAAGTCATCCTTCGCACAGTAGCACGGTTCATCAGGGAGCTGAAGAAATCCATCCACATCATCCTCGCACTAAAGGATCTACTCCGACACTCTATGCAATCCTGGATCCGCTTAAAGGTCAGCTACATCTTTTACAAGGTTGTAAACCTGTAGCAAGACCCCTGTTTCTCTAGCTAACAAATTAACACTCAGTGAAGCTGAGACATCACTAGATCAAAGACTGAGCATAGCAGACAAGCCTTCTCTGCCTATGCTCCCCCACTCTGGAGTATCATCTCCTCTGACACCAGAACAGCACTAATCCTACCAGGTCTAACTCCTCTCTCTGTCCCCTCCATGTACCCCCACTGGGACTTCCCCCTGTACAGCGCTCTGCTGTTAGCCAGATAGATCCGCACTTACACACCAAAACATATACACATGCAAACATACTTGGGAACAAGTCAGTGGAAAGAAAGTCCAAAGATGAGGAACAAAAATTTAAGCCGTACCAGTTATTATTTTTTTTTTTTAAAGATAGATGGAGACAGTTTGCAACATTAATCGACTGTCCCTCCCAGGAACAAATTCTCACGGGCACATAACCTAAAAGGCTCCCACGGATGAAAAATAAACAGAATTACACAGCTCTGGCTTGGGGTTAGGAGCTGATTACTACCTAGGGAACGATGTAATATTGCTAATAAAAACAAACGGTAGTGCAGTAGTTTTTACAAACACATAATGCTAAGCTATTGTAACCAGGTTTCCTTCTAAGGGTACAAGGAGTTACTCACCAGAGTTCCATGCTGGAAGCTCTTTGTTCCTCCTTCTCTACAATCATGGGATAAGTAGAACCAGCCTTACAAAGGGCCAGACCACATGTCAATATCTCATAAAACATGTCCCTGGGTACCGCAGAAGACCCATCTGCACCTAACTCTTATCTCTTCGTAATTCGCCTTTTGGCTTGTCCCTTTAACTCCAATTAGAACTGTTGGAAATTTACCTTTTGTATGTGATCCCCCAGGATTTTTCACCTTTGCTGGACCCTATTTTTGTTTGATGGCTTTAACCCCTGCTAAGCAGACGTAAAGCGTCTATGCTCCCCCTTCAAACATGGTTGAATTGGACTACTCCTAACTTAATATTTAACTTGTCAGTAACTCCCTAGTATATGGTGTAAAAAGTGCACGCAGGGCCTGGAAGTTAAATATCACCTGTGGACTGTAGCATTTATTGCACCATGCACTAGTGTGACAAGGAAAACAGGGCTTGAGGCCTTTCTTTGTAGCCTGACTGCTGCACTTTAAATCTATAGTAAGGCGTGTTAAAATACCATATTTTGATAGCTAAAACTCTCCCTTTTAAATATTAGTAAGTTAGCCCAATGTAAGCTTTGTAGCCCATAAGGGTACATTGTATTTAAACGTGGGACACGCAGAACAAGTTACTTACTTTTGTTAACACCTTATTTGGTAGAGGCTATCTCTAGTCGCAGATTCCTTACCTTTGAATTCTCCCCAGGCGTTAGACTGGATCTGGAAGATTTTTTGTGAGCAGTACCCCTGCATGCCAGTAGGTGGCATCTGTCGACACAGCGCAACAGTGGCGTCGACCGCTCGAAAGTGACGTCCGCTACACCTATGTAGGCGCCACCTTGGCACGCCGATGTCAGTTACTTTTTAGCAGGATGGAGGAGGCCATGAGGCCAAGCAGCCTCAGAGTCAGCCTCACCGGAACCCAGGATAGAGGCTGAAACATTAGTATCATCGCCTACAAATCCTGGACTTGCCACTCGGGAGGATAAGCTTGAAACTGCATTGTGTCCAGAGTAGTTCTGTTGAAAGGAAGCATCTGAAAGGGAGTGAGGTGTGACTTTGGCCCTTTGATAGTAAACCCCAGCGAATGCAGGAGGTCTCCCATAGTCTGGAGATGGGAGACGACAGCCTTGGGTGAGCCCGCCTTCAACAACCAGTCGTCAAGATAGGAGAAGACTGGCACCCCTAATCTCGGCAGCCGATCTGCAACCACCGCCTTCAATTTGGTGAATACCCGGAGGTGCTGGTAAGGCCAAAAGAGAGCACCTGTGAACGGAAAGGGCTCATGGCCCACCGTCAACCACAGGTAGCGTCAGTGGGCAGGCAGCACAAGAATGTGAAAATAGGCAACCTGCAATTCCAATGCAACCATCCAGTCTTCTGGGTCCAGAGCAGACAAGACCTGAACCAATGTGACCATCTTGAACTTTTTTTAGGTAGTTGAGAGTTCAGAGATCTAGGGTAGGATGACGATCCTTGTCCTTTTTGGGGACTAGAAAGTAGCAGGAATATCAACCACAGCTCACTTCTGGCACCGGGAGCCTCTCTACGGCTCCCTTGGCCAAGAGAGCACTGACTTCTTTGTGGAGCAAGGACAAATAATCCTCCGTCAGCCGGTCGTAAGATGGAGGCATTGAAGGAGGGGTGGTTTCGAAGGGGAGGGAGTACCCCCTTTATACAATCTGTCTGTAAAACCCACATGTCCAATGTTATGGACTGCCAGTGATGGAGGCGATGGCGGATCTGCCAACAAATGGACGCCCATGACCTAAAAGGGCAAGAAGAGAAAGCGTGGAGGCTGCAGCTGCCTTGTGGGGTGGTGGCTGGACCACGCCCTTGTCAATGCAGAGGCTGGGAAGCTTGTGCGGCCAGTGGCTGGGATGGGGTTTCGTAGTTGAAAGCTCCTTCCATGGTCACGTCCAGAAAGCGCTTCAACGCTAACTCTGCCTTGTCTCCAAAGAAACGGGTGCCATCAAAGGGCATGTCCAAGAGGGAAGCCTGGATAGTCCCAGAAAAGCCAGACGTTCTTAGCCAGGTGTGGCACAGTCAGTCATTGAAACTGCTCTGCCCAGCGAGTCAGTGGTGTCCAAACTACAGTGTATAGTGAACTTTGCTGCGCCTCTCCCACCCGTGACTACTTGGGAGAGAATGGCCCAGGCCTCCTCCGGGACTGGTGGCAGCACTTGCACAACAATTTCCCACAGTGAGTGGGAATAGTAGCCCAATAAGCTTGCGGTATTCACTGATTGAAATGCAAGGCTGGTGGAATAAAACATTTTTTTACCCAAATTATCCATTCTCTTGGATTCCCTGTCTGATGGTGCGGCAGAGAACGTGCCATGGGAAGCAGAAGCTTGGACCACCAAGCTTTCCAGTGTAGGGTGTTCAGTGAGGAGGTCTGGATCCCCTGGGGCTGGGTGGTGGCGAAGGGCAATCGTCCTGTTCACAGGGGTCCCTGTGCTGGGTTTGGACCAGGTTCCCATAAGGATGCCAGTGAGGGCTTTGTTGAAAAGCAGCAGGGGTTCAGAGGAGGAAGCTCCCGGTTGCAGCACATCTGTCATGATGCTGGTCTTGACTGCAACCGAGGGCAACTGAAGGTCAAGGACCTCAGCCGTCCTCTGTACCACCATAGCGTAGGTAACCATTGTAGGGGAATAAAGCATGCTCGCATCTGGAGACGTGCTCAATCCGCTGGCATCACTCAGTACCTCACACCAGTACATAGCTTGTTCTTCAGATTGGTATTCTAAAGAGTCAAGTGACCCTTCTGTTCCTCCCCAGGGCCTAGCCCTTCAAAATAAGGCTGAAGCACCAACGTAGGTCAATGGGGGCCCATTGGAGCCGGGCTCGAAATTGCCAGCGTGTAACCCGATAGGGCTCTGGGGGTCCTGCCTCTCAAAAATGAGGCACATGGCCTCATAAAACTCCTTAAGTTGAGTGGGGGTCGCTCCAGCTCCCGAAAAGTTGGGGAGGTGCGGAGTCGGCCCAGTCATAGGCTCCAAAGAAGCATTCCTCAAAGACGATGTTCCGTCTTTGAGTCGGCCAACGGATGAGAAGTCGAAGCATGCTTCAACTTCTTGTGTTTTTTGGGTCTCTGACTTGAGTGTTCCGACAATTCTGAATGGGATTAAGAGGACTTGGGAGTCCCTGGACTGTCCCAGTACCTTCCTCTCGACCAGGACCTAGACTTCTGT
The DNA here is from genome assembly GCF_031143425.1 of Pleurodeles waltl. Lineage (NCBI taxonomy): Eukaryota > Metazoa > Chordata > Amphibia > Caudata > Salamandridae > Pleurodeles > Pleurodeles waltl. The sequence continues at coordinate 72,442,841 of NC_090442.1, read as the reverse complement.
GGAGTCGCTTGACGTGGCACCGCCTGCTGGGCCGCTAGCAGCTTTGGGTACCGCTCCCTCAAAGCTCTATGTAGAAAACCTAACGAGTACAGATTAAAATATTAGTATTTAATCTTTGGAATGTGACCAGCTACAAGAATAACTGAGTCACTGATTTGAATAGTTATTAAAAGTTCAGTTCAATTGTGAAGTCAGATTATTCATAAAAATTAAGGAAAACTAACTTTGAGAAAGTTACCCTTTGCGTGTCTGAACTGTCCGAAGGCTAATTTGCATAAACCAGCTCTCATCCTGTTCTCAGCCTTGAAAATGTGTGAAATGCCTCCTAAGAGCAAACAAACGGCTCTGAATGGGCAGAAATGAATCCTGTGAACTCCACATAATATGGACATTGGGGGATATGCACATCTTTTTTAACACTACAGTGTTAAATTCTGCTGGCAGGTCTGCTGGGTTTACATATAACAGATGAGGCACACTTGAAAGAGAGAACAGGATGTCAAGACAGTTCTTGTGGATCAACTGTCTGGTTGCTGAAGGACCCTGCTTTTGTCATACCAAGCTTCTGTCTGTGGGTTTGTTGTAGGTGCACTACGAGCTCCAAACTCCCTGAAGCCCTTAGTCCAGGTTTAGTGTGGGGAAAGACTTTTGGCATCATGGATTTGCCTTGGCAGTGCATTTTTGGCCTGTTTGCAGTAAGGCGAACTGGGTAGGGTGACACCCTGGGACGTTTTACCCCACTGGTTAGAGAGCGCTCCACCGCCCCTACCCTCATCAGCTAGCGCCAGGCATAAAAGGGGCATTGCCAGACAACCTCTTCAGAACACGTTCCGGATCTGTGGAAGACCAGAAGAGGACGGGACCTGGTGTCTGTGGACTGAGGGAAGCCCTAAAGCAGAGGTTCTTAACATGTTGACATATGTGGACCCACATTTAATCATTACTGGACCTCCAATGAATCATTATTGCAATCTGGGGACCCCAACTTAGTCTTTAATGGAAGCGGGGGACTTCAGCCTAAGTATTTTTATGATCTGAACTGGAAAACAATACACATAAAATAAAGAAACAAGTATTTATCAAACAAATACACAAATGATGAAAATTTGTACTTAATTCACAAATGTAAAACAAATTCAAAAATGTTATTTTAATGGGAAGGATGGAGATTTTCTTAATTTAATTGAGGCCACACGTCATTCATAATATGTTCCGTTTGATGCACTTGCACTGTTCCAACAAATCAATCTGAGGATACAGACTAATTTTTGACCTCCAATTTGAAATTCCTACACATTTACAGGATGTCTTAAAATGTTCAATTTTACTTCTTTATTTATATATACTTTATTAATCTGTTAATATTATTTACTTTAATATGTTGCTGACTTCCAGGGTTCCCTAGAGCACAGGTTAAGGACCACTGCTCCAAAGGACTGGATCTGCTCCCTCTTGTACACAGGACAAAGATGTGGACTCCAAGGGCCAGCTGGCTCACCTCTTGTGTGTTAAAAGGGAGACAACAAGCGGCAAGAGGTCTTTTCCTGGAAATACCTAGCTGACCAGTGGCAACGAGAGCTAGACTGAACCCTGCTGTTGTGACACATTGTGAGCCTCTAAGTGCCTCCCCCGAGATCCTGTGGGCTTTGGTTGTATACCCCTGTGGCAGATTGAGACTTAAAGGACTATGGGCCAGATATACAGAGGGACTGATTTGCGATTACCAAATAGCAAATTTTTGTGATTTGCTATAAGATAATCGCAAATACCCATGTACTACTGTGTGTTTTACACATTGTGCGAGTCCTAGGAGGTAACAAACGGACCTACCTCATTAATATTAATGAGGTAGCCCTCACTATGTGACCCATTGGGAATCACTAAAATCACTGGGATGGTGGCCTGGTGGGGTCAGTAGACAACAATGTCTGTGATTGCTTTAAGATAAAGCAATCTCTTTTTTTTAGTTATTTTTTAAATGCAGCCAGTTTCCTTAAAGGAAAACAGGATGTGTTTCAAAATGAAAAATGAAAACTATTTTTACATACATTCTGAAAGGGGAAGTGGTCCTTTGGTGACCCATCTCCCCGTTTGCAAATGGGTTACCATCAACTTGAGGTTGATGGTAAAATGCTAATGTTTTGCGACCTCATTTCGGTCGTAAAACATTGACACATACCACTGCGATTCGTATTAGAAAGGGACGCCCTAAACACGCTCTTTCCTAATACCAAACTGCAAACCTACCTTGCAATCCCATTACCAAATACATTACCATCTCTGAAATAGGGCTAGGTACATAAAAAAAAATCATTTTTCCGATCGCAAAGGGCCCGATTCTACAAATCCGACCGTTTGCGACCTCAACAAAGCTTTGCACATCTGGCCATAAGTCAGAAGGTAAAATCTCTGACCTGGATAAACCTAGTTTTTGTATCCGACCCGTGTGCTATCACAGTCAGCTTGATTTTGTGCTCAAGTCGCAGTCTAACGCAAGCATACACTATTGTTAGCGCATACTGCTTTCTGGCTCTATTTCTAGTTAAAACTTTAAAAAATCTTTTCTCTGGTTCTCTTTATTGGATTTTTGCCATTTTGTTTATAAAACTTTACTCTAGTTTTCGAATTCAGTTTGGAATTTTTATTTTTTACATTCTGACTTTTTCACTCTTTTGGTACTGCATGAATACTTTACACATTGCCCCAAGTTAAGCCTGTCTGCTCTGTGCTATAGCTACCAGTGACTTCAGTGACTTTAAGGGTTCGCCTTGACAAGGGATGTGTTAGGGCGCGCAAATGAGGAGTTTCACGGACAGGGTGACTTTTGTGAACACTTGAAACTCTGGTAAGGCCTGAACTCCTGCCTCAAAACACTAAGATTGAGTTGGCCTCTAAACCTCTGCTTTGAGGAGGCAGCATTTAAAAAGCATATAGATCTGTCCACATAAGCACAAAGCAGAAGCAAACAAGGCATCTGAGTATGGGTTGGTCCGGTGTGCCCAATATACTGTGTGCAAAAAGGCCTGTGGGGCTCAAGTGCCTGCTTTGCAAATAATGAGGAGTAAATGGTTCTGGAAAGTCACCCGAGCTTCCAGCAATTACAGCACAAGAACATGCAGAATCTGAGGCCCACATGCCAGTACGCATGGAAGATCCCAGCGACGACACATGCCAGTGAACCCAGGAGGCTCCTTGTGACGTTTGGCACCATATGGGTCGAGGACACGATTTACACAGCGCCGCCTTCAGGACACTTCTGGCAGGCGCACAATGCAACACTCCCATCTAAAAAAGCCAATTATATTTGCTTCTGGAGAATGAAGAGAGTGTCCATACCGTTACACACATGCAAACAAAGCAGGCAGCTGCAGCCGAGTTCCCACACTTATGTACAGGCAGCAGTACAAGCCTCTAACATAGACAAAGACCAGCAGAGCAACCTGCACTTCAGTGAGTGAGCACACACTCACACTCACACTTTATTGGAAAGCTGGCAGCATCTGCAAACTGTTCACACATAAAAAGACGACGTGTGACGCAGGAGAAGTGTGTTCACTCACACATCTCAGGTGTGACACAGGCGGGGCGAGTTCATTCACATCTCAGGTGTGACAGACGGCGTGAGTTCACTCACATCTCAGGTGTGATGCAGGTGGGGTCAGTTCACTCACACATCTCAGGTGTGACACAGGCAGGGCGACTTCACTCACTTCTGAGATGTGATTGCAGGCAGGGTCAGTTCACTCATACATCTCAGGTGATGCAGGTGGGGTGACTTCACTCATCTCAGGTGTGACACAGGCGGGGCGAGTTCACTCACATCTCAGATGTGATTGCAGGCAGGGTCAGTTCACTCATACATCTCAGGTGATGCAGGTGGAGTGACGTCACTCACATCTCAGGTGTAACGCAGGTGGGGAGAGTTCACTCACACATCTCAGGTGTGAGGCAGCGAAGTGAGTTCACTCACATCTCAGGTGTGATGCACGCAGGGTCAGTTCATTCACACATCTCAGATGTGTTGCAGTGGAGTGAGTTTACTCACATCTCAGGTGGGATGCAGGCAAGGTCAGTTCACTCACCTCAGGTGTGACGCAGGCGGGGCGAGTTCACTTACACATCTCAGGTGTGACGCAAGTGGGGTGAGTTCACTCACACATCTCAGGTGCATTTTGCAGCATACATAGAAGTGCCAAATTGCCATTTAAGATTGGTTTTGTGCAGGAAGGTGCCTTTCAACACAAAAACAATCCCCCCCCCCTCAACGCAGCCATCCTTGCACTATGGTGCAAGGATGGCTGCACTGGCGCACGGCAGAAAATGTTGTGCCGCCACAGGGGGGAAACAAAGGGGTGCACCCTATTCTAGTAAATATGGCGCATCCCTGCATTTTGAAAATTACGGTGAACAACGCTGCCAAATGTGGAGCAGCGCACCATCATTTTCTTTTAAATCTGTCCTCATGAGTCAAACAATGTCTCAGAGAAGAGACAATGCATAATTAATTTCTAAGAACATGAAAAACACAAAATGAATGTTACTTTAAAGTACAAGCGGTGCGGAGCGCAGCTCCCCTAAGTCTGTGAAGCATTTGGGAGGGGGGAGGAGGAGAACCCTTCAGGGCCCTTATTAGGTCCAAAGCTTGTGAATATCTGTGATTGAGGGAGTCTAGGGGCCCTCATCCCACTGTGCATAATCACGGACCTCTGGAAGATGGAAGAGAACCCTCAATCCTTTTAAACCTGTCCTTGAACACGGACAAGCAGTGCAAATGGATCAACAGGCAGAGGGTGGAAGGCAGGTGTTTGTGCGCCACAAGGCAGTTGGAGAGGAGAGTCTGGCCATCATGGCACCCAGGGGAGATGTGGCCAGAGCACCAGGACACAGGGCAGGGTCACGGAGGAGGTGCTGACAGCTCTGCAGCCCACTTCTAACATGGCAGGACATGTCTTTGTATAAAACAAACCGCTGTGCCATGCTGCAATGACTGCAATAGCAAAAAAAGAACAAACGATGGACGGAATGCTGAGCAATGCAAACACTCACCCCCAGTCGCAAAGATCTGGGTTTAATCCATCGTTTTTTTGCTCACCATGCACCCCAGTTTGGACCCAGCCATACGCAAATCATTCTTGACCCTGTTCCTCATGGGAACAGTCCAGCCCAAACTGCCAAGCAAGGTCCTCCCTGAACCGGAAGCAAGCATCCTAGGACTGGTTTCAGGCTATCACCCTTCATCAGCCAGGCTAGCTTGATTCCAGTGGCATAATGAACCCGGGACCCACATCTGGGCATACCCAGCACACTTATGGCGACAAAAGCAAAAAGAACAAATAACGGATGGAATGCTAAGCAATGCAAACACTCACCCCCAGTCGCAAAGATCTGGGTTTAATCCATCATTTTTTTGCTCACCATGCTACCCCAGTTTGGACCCAGCCATACACAAATCCGCATTGACCGTGTTCCTCATGGGAACAGTCCAGCCCGAACTGCCAAGCCACGTCCTCTCTGGACCGGAAACAAGCATCCTAGGACTGGTTTCAGGGTATCACCTTTCATCAGCCAGGCTAGCTTGATTGCAATGGCATGGCCGGAAGTGGCGATTGTCTCGACTCCTGTACCCTATTTAGCGAACATCACTGCAGGGTGTCTCCCCTCCAGTGCATGCCGCACTTGACAGCCATTTGCAAAGGCTGTACCTGGAAATGATTAAACAGACTATACTAACAAGACCAACTCATACTAACGCACACTTCTAGCATCCTAACATCCAGACAACATTTTCCAAACTAATAGAATCCAAATAAAACTCACTACAGTCCCAGCTCATTTCACAATAACACGAAATTAACAACATATCAGCGCTCTGACACACCCTCTACACCAAAACATTAATACTAAACAAAATAAGTCACACTTGTATCAACTTCAACACTTACTAACACGTCAACTACAACTTAAAAAAAGCTGGTATTTCCTCTAGGACTTTTCTGCTACGCTATTTCTACTTTAGTAATGTTACACTACAGCAAATGTACAAGATTTGCATTGTTAAACCCAACAATATTTGAATCAGATACAAAACTTAGTTTGCTTTGAAATCCATTTAAAAGGCTTGCAATTAAATTATATTAATGATATCCTAATATCATAGGCAGATATTATTACAATTGTATATATATTACAATTCTAATGCATCGCATAACTAAATAAAATATACCAGTAATGTTTGCAACAATCCTAATAAGTACATCTAACATAAATAAACTCCATCTACTGCCATTGCCAATGCTTGTTTGAATGTCTTGCATATCCCTTTCCACAGGAACGTCACTCCAGTGTGGGGGTCTTGAAGGAGCTCTGCTGGTCCTCTGATGCTAAGAACATGGCCGCGCCTCTCCCTGGCGGACTCCCACTAGAATCCTCTTCAGATAGGATACTGATCTGAGGGAGCTCCTCTGGTCCTCTTATGGTAAAAGCATGATGCGCCTCTCCTTGACTGAGCCACCCACACTAGACTGCCTCTTCAGAAAGGATGCTGGTATGAGGGACCTCTGCTGGTCCTCTGATGCTAAAAACATGGCCGCCCTAAGACAGCGCTGCTGGTACTCTGATGCTAAAGCATGGCCGCACCTCTCCTTGGCTGGCCCACCCATACTAGACTTCCTATTCAGAAAGGATGCTGGTATGAGAGGGTTCTGCTGGTCCTCTGATGCTAAAAACATGTCCGCCCTAAGAGAGCTCTGCTGGTACTCTGATTCTAAAGCATGGCAGCACCTCTCCTTGGCTGGCCCACCCATACTAGACTTCCTATGGTATGAGAGGGTTCTGCTGGTCCTCTGATACTAAAAACATGGCTGTGCCTCTCACTGGTTGGTTGACCCACCCACACTAAACGTCTTCTGCAGAAAGGATGTTGGACAGAGATATATGCGGGTCCTCTGATGCTAAAAGCATGGCTGTGCCTCTCCTTGACTGACCCATCCACGCTAGTCTTCCTCTTAGGAAAGGATGTTGGTCTGAAGGACTTCTTGGGAAGAGTAGATCACAGTGTCTAGCGCACTCTGTTAAGTGTCTGCAAGAGTAAAAGCGCATCCAGTAAGGGTGAGGACGCTGGGTCCCGCACAGCTGGTAAACTTTCAACAAGAAAACAAGCTATTTCTCTGGTAGCGCAACACTCCATTACTTGATCACAGTTAAGTTCCATGTGGGCACAACATGAACTTACCTATTAATCACTTGAAATTATGTTTAAGGCGAACTCCTCCAATGTCCTCCTGGCCTCGTCTGTCAAATGTCAACAGTGAAGGATGCCACCCTGACTGTCCAATCTGAACACCCCCCCCCCCCCCCCCCCAAAGCCTGGTACGTACCCACCTGCTTCTCCAATCCAAACAATAGCTAGCTTTCCATGGGCCACCAGATTTCTCAAATCCGAACACCATCCAGCCTGGCACATGTCATCCTGACTTCTCCAATCCGAACACCATCCAGCCCGGTGCATGCCATCCTGACTTTCCAATCCGAACACCATCCAGCCCGGCGCATGCCATCCTGACTTCTCCAATCCGAACACAATTCAGCCTGGCACATGCCATCCTGACTTCTCAATCTGAGCACCTTACACCCTGGCATGTGCAAACTTGGCTTCAAAATAAACACCATCCACCTGGCGTGTATCTTCCCCGGATAGTGTTATCTCCACCCAGCTACTGCAGCAGCTCAACTCTCACTCCCTGGAACCTGAGCCCATCCCATTCCCTGACAGATGATGTTGAGACTACAAAAGCAGAAAGATAATGATTACTTAAGTTGGTCACAGCCCGCTGAGTGCACAACGGTGTCCTAGATTCGCTGCTCTGGGCCAAGGGGTGTATCAGTTACTGTCACCGAAGCAGCCTCACTGCAGGTCTGTCCTGGGGCTTCCTGGGCAGGAAGTGTGTGAGAAGAAGAATGTAAGGCCCCAGGACATGCAGAGTAACTCTACTCACTATCAGACATCTGACCCCAGCCCGGTGCTGAAGGCCAGTTTTCCAGAATTACTCTGAGATCGCAAACAAAGGTCATCACATCACACAGTCTTAGTCGAATTGTGATAAATTACAAGCATTTCAAGTGCATATATGTACACCAGTGGTAGTTTTACGAAAGTACTATAACTCATCACTTTAGTTGTTACGCATATGTGTAAAAATAAAAAGGGGGGCTACTGCATTTTTCAGCATTTGTGGTTCCTAAAACAAATGTAGAATTTCACCCAAATCTAATTTTAAGTGTAAAACAAGCACAGGAACATATAAAGCAAAATAGGTCTAAAAGCTGCTATAAAAGTATCATGAAACACATACAGTTTTATCCAATGTATTTTTTCTTTCTTACCACTGACAGGTTAACGGTGTCTGTAGAAAAGCAATAGTCTTTTTTAAATCCTGTTGAAAAAAACAACTTGGAAAAACTGCTGCGAAAACAAAAGTCGAAATTTACGAAAATGGCTATATTGTCAAGGAAATTCCAGGAGGAAAACCATTTGTAAAAAAATATGACAACGTCTTATAAAATTAACTCCTTAAAAAATCGACACCTTTTCTGCAAGCTCTGGGTTTTAGATGAGATGCTCGTGCTCTTGATGGTTCTGACGTTGACTATGGAAGGTGAACTCTGACCAGATTGTAGACTCCTCTTGGGAGTCCTTCATTCATCTCCAGGCTGGTTTGTGGCACAACAAATGTGACTAACTCACTCCTGTACTGGAGACTAGCACTGGTTCTCTTTGGAAGTTAGAATTAACTTCATAAATGCAAGCATTCATTTCAAAGTAAAGGAATCTATGAAAAACAACCAAAATCTCTCCACAGGTGACTAAAAACATATGGTTGCTGTATATAAAGATCTGAAGAGCAAAGACACTTTCTAGCTAGAATAAAAAAAAAACAATCTTACACCACTTGGCTGCCAACCATTCTCTGTAGATACCCCACCCTTTTGATTTGACAGCTGGAATAAATCAGATGTACTAAAAAAGCATCTTCATCTTCCATGAAGATGCTTCATTTGCTCTTCTAAAGCAAAAACAACAGATGATGGACGGAATGCAGAGAAAATCAAACATTCACCCCCAGTCACAGATCTGGGTTTAATCCATCGTTTTTTTGCTGCCCATGCCATTTCATTTTGGACCCAGCCATATGCAAATCAGTCTTGACCCTGTTCCCCATGGAGCAGTCCAGCCCGAACTGCCAGGCCAGGTCCTCCCTGGACCAGAAAAAAGCATCCTGAGACCGGTTTCAGGGTATCACTCTTCATCTGCCAGGCTAGCTTGAATCTGGTGGCATAGCAAGCAAGGGACCCATGTCTGGGCATACCCTTACCACTGGATTCAAGTTAGACTAATATAACACACTTATTGGCTACTTTATGCAAATGTGCTCCTCTTAATCACTTTTTACTTCCCTTCCTTCATTCGACTTCCAAGATCAGTTCCTAATGTGGCTAAACCTCGAACCAGCGACTCCTGCCTCACCCTTAATGCATATTCATACATTTATCACCCACGTGCCAAGGTAAATCTCTGTATCGCATGCACAGCTGTATTAAATATTGGACTGTACGCATGTATCGGAAAATTAATTTAAAAAAATGATGGAAGTGAAATATCAGAACCAAAAAGTATTGCTATCTGTATGCAGTTCATCTGTGAAATAAAGAATATAATTTGTGATTTTGGCGTGTGACAGTCCCTTATGCTTTGCAATGGAATCACTCCCCATGCTGTGTATATTGGAAACAAGTGGTAAAACTAGGTTAAGTACAGCAGCGCTGTCCGGCCGACTTAGAAATAATCTCAGACCCCCTCAGCAAGGGTCAGGGCCAGGACAGGCCGCAGCATATGGGGCATCGCATTAACATACAGTGTTACAAAGCACCCAACACTGTCGGGGTCTGATGCAAAAACCTTCACCTATTTTGAACATTATAAAGGTATTAGATTTCCAACAAAATGTCGCTTATATGCCCACGCAAACGAAAATAAGAAATGTAGACATGACACGGTCCGGGAAAGCAAATTGGGGGCCCTTAGGTGGAAGACTCCTGCAGTGAGTTACAGGGGGACACAGGGCCCTTGTGTCACCCTTATTTCCAAGAGGAAGCCCTCAATTAAAATCTCTGGACTGTGGTCAGCTGGGTGGTCTACGTACCTCTTGGCGCTGGATGGGAGGCACTCTATGAGGCTCGTGATGGCACCTGAGGCAGTGCGCTCCCCTGAGAGCCTCGCTGTCCCAGGGCCAAGACACAGCCCAAGGCCAGGGGGCAAGGTCCAGAGACGCAGCCAGTTCAGTGGCACTGGGCACCACAGTGCCTACCCTAGTGGGCCTGCATCTGTGCTTACTCTTCCGCGGACAGTGTGTTGGGGGAGTGGGAAGGATAGGGCTAAGGTGGAAGATGCAGGCAAGCACATGTGGAGGCAGGAAAAAGGAACAAGCATTTGCAATACACTGTCTCGCGTTTGCTCAAGCTAGATCGATTAACATTGTAAACTTCGAACGTGACTTTTCTTGCCACATAAATTGAAACTGAAAAGTAAAACAGTTTCACATAACTAACTGGACTTTTCTTGCCATATAAACTGAAAAGTAAAAGTTTCACATAAGCGAGCTGACGGCCGCCATCAACGCAAAGCAGACACACAAAGGGAAATAAAAGTTTGCTCGTAGTGAAACCTATCGGCAAAAGTGCAATTATCCATGTAATCAGCAAAAGTGCAATTAACTATGTAAACAGGGTCGATGTCATACGAAGCGCTCGACTTCTGCCCAGCGAGGTCGCACTTCAAAAAAAAAGAGAAAAAGTAGTTCAAATACCGGATGGAAAACCGTGAGCCTGGCATGTTTTCAGTACTTGGTCGCTGCGCTCGAGGAGGGCTAAACACAGGCATGACGTGTGCGTGCCTTCCACTAATGAAAGCAAGCAGATTCTAACAGGCAAGCCCACGAACCAATGAAAGACACTGACGTGACATGGGCGTGGTTTGAAGCCCAAAGAGAGATTACAACAGGGGAGGGAGTGCTTTGCGCTCGCCCCTAAAAATAAACAGAAGCCGGGAATGAGAACTTCCTGAAAGAAAGGGTACCAAGAACAAAAAAACACATCACATCATGTATTTTTTATTTTCAAGATTTAACCCAAAAATCCAGCTTGCTTGTAGGTGCTCCCGGTTTTGCAGAGAAGGAAACCGAGGCGAGGGGAGATCACAAAACTTCAAGAAGAGTCAGTGCTGGGATCTGAACCCAGCTACCCTGGGTGTAGAGCTGGGCTCTTACCCGGCCACGAACAACCAGTCATTCAAGTTCGCAATCAACTTCAGAGAAAGTGTCAGGACTCACAGATTGTGGGCCTACTACCACTCGACCATTTATGATTCAGCATCATATTTTTTTTTAATACATGTTCATTGGCTAAGCGTTTTTTAAAGCAACGCAACTCGGGACCGAATCAAAGAGCCTTTAAGTCAAACAAACCCATGTACATAAATATGGACAGTGCAAAGGATGAAGAGACTCCCTCGCGTATGTAAACAGAGCAGACGTAAAGAGACTGTTCCTGCTGATGAGCAGCCAAGAAGAATCTGTTCACAGAGCCTTACAAAGCCTGGTAGTGTTGAGTGAGGGGAACCAGTTAGGTGAATACAATTCGAGAAAAAAGGCAGATTTTGCACTGAAGCCGCCCTGCTCTGTTTTTCAGCCCAAGTGAGTTTACATGAAACCCAGGACTTAAAAACTGAAAGTGCACCCATTTGTTATATGGCACATGTCCGTCAGTGTTAAAGGAGTCATGTAGGATACTAAACTACTGTCCAACTTAGGGTGCTCGGTTTACACCTCTGAAGGTTGTGACAGGCTTCCGATAAGAAGGACTTGCATGGAAATCTGCAGCATGCACACTATCCACTGAGGTACCCTAGGATTATAACAAGAGGCGTGGGGAGGTGTGAGGATCTCTGCAGCTCAGATCACAGAGGAATCTTTCTCTCACCTCTGAAAGGACTAGGATAAGTAAGACGTGGTCTATGCTAGTCAAGTGTAGGGCATACCTTTCACATGACTGCCTCTGTCCCAGATCTCCATCTCTTGGTGCACATGACTTGATTCTGAGGTATAGCTCCTCTGGCAGACCCTGATGAATGACTAACCCACATGGACACCAGGAGATGTCTAACCAGACTGGTTCTTCTAGGATGACAACAGGCCTGTGGGACAGGGAGTTACATGCGAGGTACGGAGAGGGAATGCAAGGTATGAAGTGAAGCAGGACATTTTCCACAGTAGAGCTGACTACCAGTAAAGATTATTAAGACTTACTCTGTAAGCATCTCTTCCTGGCATGTAGTGCTGTAGATTCACATAGTCTGCATATTCCTGCCATCTAATGTTGGGCTCGGCATTTGCAACTTGTTTTTCTTCAAACAAGTCTTTCAAGTCACAGGATGTTGTGACTCCTCCTCTTTGTGTCAATGCACATTGTCATCGGCAACACTGTTAAGTTGTTTTTCGCACGTTAGGGGAACCAGAGATAGCACATAATGCTGACCCTGCATTGTAAGTGTAAAGAAAGAAAATATATTCAATATTTACAGCGAAATAAACAGTGCATAAGGCAGCCAATGACTTACAGGGAGGTGGGTGGGCACATGTGAATCTACAGCATTACATGCCACAAATAGATACTTACAGGGTAAGTGGCGCAAATAATTCGTAGCATGTGTGGCTATAGATGCACATGCGCTGCATAGGCTGTAAAGCAGTTCTCCCCCGGTGGTGGCTACCCACTGGATTTTGCAGATGCTTGAAATAAAAGTTCTGAGTACAGCCTGCCCAACACACCTGCTGGCGTGCTAGGATGTCAACCAAGTAGAGTTCAGTGGACTTGTCTATGCAACTGCTTTGCAGATGTCAGCTATGAGAATGTTACCCCAAAAAGGCACATGAGCCTGGATAATTCCACTTTACGATTCCAGGCTTTAACAGGTGATGACTGTGGAGCTATTATCCTATTTAAACTATCCATGAAAGTTTTAACAACAGGGATTTTGAAGAGTGATTGTTGTTCCCTGTTCTGTAGATATGCAGCAAAAGCTGCTAACTTCAGTCGTATAGACATGTAAGCTAACCCAGCCTTTGGAAGGTGTAAGAGATAGCATGCCAGGTTGTCTCTGTATGAGAAGGTCCTGCCTGTTGGGGAGACTCTCGTGAGGAACCACAGAGGACTCTCAAGGGTCAAGCAGCACCGCTGTCTTGTTCATGTGAGAGCCATCAGAATCAGTGTGAGAAGTGTCTGCCTGAGCTTCCTCACCAAACATGGTAGTAGTAGGAGATGGGGAAAAGCGTGGCAAAGATCCGTGACAAATTCTTCCAAAGCATTGCCCTTGGACTGTGGTAGATAAAACCTGGAGGCAAAGTTTTGGCTTTTTCCATTCTGCTCCACACCAAAGAAATCTATGTCTAGTGTTCCCCAAAGTTGGAAGTAACACTGGAGGTGGAGTTCCCACTTGGGGATGTGTTGGTGGATCCTGCTTAGGAGCTTAGCAAAGCGGTTGTCCACCTCTGGGCGATGCTCTGCAATGGGGTGAACGCTACAGTATATTACCCACATTCGTATGTTCTGTGCTAGCTGGGACAGCTGGAGAGAGTGAGTGCCTCCCTGATTCTGTAGGTAATATATGGCTGTCATGACGTCTATCTTTATGAGGACTACTTTGTGCTGAATATCATTGATGAGAGATTTCAACACCAGTTTTACTGCCAGCAGTTACAATAAGCTGATGTGGAGGGTCTTTTCCTCAGCAGTCCACAAGCCCTGTACTGTCATGTCCATCATGTGCGGCCCACAACCTGTAAGTGAAGAGTCTGCAGTGATGGTCACCTGTGGTGAAGGATCCATAAAAGGCCCGCCCTGCAACAGGTTGCTGCTGTTCCACTACTGCAGAGTGATAGATCCTGGGATGAATCAATACTAGGGGCCAGATGTAGCAAAAAGCAAAATTGCGACTTGCAATTTGCGAGTCCATCCGACTCGCAAATTGCAAGTCGCAATTTGCTATGCAGTCCGGTGTCTCAGACTGCGACTCGCAATGGGGTCGCAATGACCCACCTCATGAATATTCATGAGGTGGGTCGCAAATTGCGGCCCCATTGCGAGTATGGGCACTCGCTAACATGGAGGCCTGCTGACGTCAGCAGACCTCCATGTTCGCGACCTGCTTTTAAATAAAGCAGTTTTTTTTTTTTTAAGTGTAGCCTGTTTTCCTTACATGAAAACGAGCTGCACTTCAAAAAAACCGAAACCTTTAGTTTCGTTTTTTTTTCAGGGCAGGTAGTGGTCCCTTGGACCACTCCCTGCCCTGAAAAAATATTTTGGGGTCCAGACACAAACTGGAAGGGGTCCCATGGGGACCCCTTCCAATTTGCGATTGGGTTACCATCCACTTGAAGTGGATGGTAACTGCGATGCCATTTGCGACCGCGTATGCGGTCGCAAATGGTATTGCATCCCAATGCGACTCGCAAATAGGAAGGGAACACCCCTTCCTATTTGCGAGTCTGCAATGCATTTTGCATTGGGATACGCGTTTAGCGAGTCGCAAACGGCAAATTTTGCCATTTGCGACTCGCTAAACGTTTGCTACATCTGGCCCTAGATCCTCTAAACTGCCCTCCGCTTGTGACCACTGAGGCAAGACATTCCTGTAGTGGGCACATAAGCAGTCTCACAAGTGGAACAGTGGCTATGCAGGATGCAATCATTCCTAGGAGAGGCCCTACTGACCTGACTGGCAGGTGACGATGTGGCTGAAAAAGGGCCAGTTGGTTCTGGAAGTTCAGAACCCTCTGTGGATTGGGGAAGGCTCTGGCCGTGACTGGACTGAGAATCGCTCCCAGTTAAGGTTGGACCTGAAGTGGCTCTAGGTGGGATTTAATTGCCTTTATTGTAAATACTAACCTGTGTAGAAGACTGATCATGGCTTGTGCATCTTTTATACACTTGTGATTGCCTGGACTCTTTTATAAGCCAGTCATCTAGCTAGGGGAGAATATGAATGGTTTGTCTCCTTAGGTGGGCAGCTAGGTATTTGGAGGACACCATCGGAGCTGTTATGACAGCAAAAGGTAAAACCTTGTATCGATGATGGCATCCAATTACCACAAACCACAGATGGTGACAGTGAGCAGGGTGGATGGGAATGAGGATGTATGCGCCCTTTAGGTTGAAAGCTGCCATGAAGTCTCCTTCCTGTAAGAGTGGTATGACATTCTGTAGTGTGACCATATGAAAATGTTCAAACAGGATGTATCGGTTTAGAGGTCTGCGGTCTAAGATGGATCTGAGTGTTCCACCCTAAGAATAAGAAAGTAAATGGAGTCCACCCCTCTACCTTTGTGTGGCTTTGTAACTGGCTCAATAGCGCCTTTGCAAGGAGCGCTTTTATCTCTTCCTTGAGAAGGAGCAAGTGCTGTGCGCGGAGGGTGCGTTTGTGAAGAGGAAAGCATGTTTGGTGGGCTTACAATGAGTTTGAGATACTATCGGTGCTCAATGATGGAAAGCACCCACTAGTCGGAAGTGATGTCCTCCAAATCGGTCAAGAACCCCTGAAGTCTGCCCCCAACAGGTGTTGATTGATCCGGAGGAATGGATTCACTAGTTGAGGCAACCTTTGTAGGCATAGCTCTACCCCTTCTCTTGGCTCTGTTGCCTTTATATGCTCCTCTACTGTAGCCTCTACCCCCTTGCAGGTGGTGGGCTTGTTGAGGCCTTTGGTACGTCTGTACCTGCTTGGAGGCGGATGCCTTGGCACTACACTCTGCTTGCTGCTTACAAAAGCACTGGCGTGGAGTCGTCGTTTGCAATGCTCCAATAGCCTTTGTTGTCTCAGTTTCTTTCTTAATTTTCTATAGCATTTCATCAGTCTGCAGGCCACATAAATGCTTGCCATCAGATGGAATGGAACTGCTCTCCCTCCAGCTTGAAGCATGAAATTCAGAGCTATGCATGTCTGCGTAAAATGACAGGTGAGTTTATACCCCTTGTGGAGGTGCCGGCAGCGTCCGGAGCACACCTACAGCTGGCATTAGGTAGAAGCTTGCCCTCACCCACAAATACCTCACCTCTCTATTTCTAGTCATCTGGGAGATGTTGTAGGAGATCCTCCATCTCATTGCAGTGGGCCCTGTTTTACCAGAGGAATAATCCCACTGAGTTAGCAATCAAACAGAGATCGGCATTCCCTACGTCCACCCTTTTCCATACAGCATCCACGAGTTTACTTTCTTTATCAGATGATAGGCATCTCCTGTTGCCTGTGCTGCAGCCCTTTACCTGGCAGTAGCAACAACTAATAAGTCATTGGAAGGGTGTTCATGCAAGTACAGCGAGTCTGAGGGCGACGGTTTACACATCCTCTCCACTCGGGGAGTAAGTATCCTCACATTTACGGGGTCTTGGAAGATCTCAGCAGCTAGTTCGAGCATAGACTTCATCAAAGCTAAGTATTTAACTGACCTTTCTGTCTTGGATAAAGTCTCAACCAAAAAGTCATCACCTTCAGGTGTCACATGCATATCTACCTTATGATATGCGGCCGCCAGCTGGGTAATGCTATGGTAGTACGCGGTGTCGTGAGACGGGGATGGCTTAATAGGTACAGGCTCTATGTCACTGCGGTCCTGAGGGTCAACATCGTAATCCTCCCAAGTGTTGTCAGGACTATGGGGATGGTAAATGGGCTCCCCTGAGTCCTCTGCATGAGACTGTGTGTTAGGACTCCCTGTGCCTTACTGCGAGTGTGAAGGACTGTGGTGGTGGTGAGTGGACCGGAGAATCCTGTGGTGGATGTTAGGAACCTACCGGTTCTTCAGCAGTAAGCCCTAATGTTTTTGTTCAGTGCTGGCTTGCTTTGAGGACGAGAGGTCATTGGAACCAGTGGTTTCTTTCACCCTGTCTTTCGGTACCAGAGTTTTTGTCGCAGAGGATTTTGACATCGAAGGTTGTGTTGGCACCGAGTGGCTTTATCTGGAGTCTTTGGCTTCGAGGGATGTTTCTCAGTGCCATGCTTGGTCTTTTGACACTAAGTCTGATTAGGATCGACAGTCAACTCATCCTTTCTCAACTCCGAAACCCTTTCTCAGTGTTGAGTGGAAGAAACTGGTTGTGGAGCACCAAGATGTGTGTGCTGTGTAGCCAAGGGGCTGCCTGGCTGACTCTCTGGAGTGCGCAGCTCTGGCACCTCGAGCGGCTCGCTGGATGTACTTGAGCCTGATGGTCCTGGGTCCTCACAGGCCTTGGTGTGGTCTTTGTTCTTGGGTCAGGTCCTCTACCACAGTCAGTGCTGAAGGTGCTCCCTAGAATGCCAAAAGCCACACTTCTCTGCTTCCCTCCTCAGTCTCAAGGTCGGACTCTCCTGGGGAGATGCAATGCAGGATGGGTATAAGCACACCACCCTCCTCTTCCTCTGTGGTGGCTGGTTTCTCCTCTCCTGACAACTTTGCCTCGGCTGTCATTTCAATTTTTTTCAGCAAGTCGTCAATCTCTTCGCTACATCAGTGTCTTTTTTAACGTAAACTACACAGCAAGCTGGACTGTCATCTTGGTTGTGTTCAGGGAAGAGGCACAGGTGACAGACCCGATGGTGGTCGTTCTATGGATATTTTGCGTTGCACCGAGGGCACTTGCGGAATGGAGTCTGATCCATCACCCCTGACAGAACATTCACTGGTCAGGAGTAGAAGGCTTTGGAGCCCACCACAAGGTTGTCCCATGGCTTGGCTCAGATGTATCCCCTGACGCTGGTTGTTGTTATTGATGTTGGTGTATAAACCGAGTAGAATCTACTGTTCTTCAATCAACCAATTCGGCTCTATTGTCGTTAGGTGTCGAAAAGGCATAAAAAACCAGAACTTCAGCAAAAACCGGACCTTCAGCAAAACCCGTCCAAACTTCATGGGAGAGGAAAAGAATCTAACAATGGAGCAAATGACCATGCACACTGCCACAGAGAGGAGGAGTCACAACATCTTGTTATTCGAAACACTTCTTTGAAGAAAAACAAGTTACAAATGTACAAACCCCACACTAGATGGCAGAAGTAGGCAGAACATGTGTATCAACAACATCTCATGCTACGAATATCAGTTCCGAACTGGCCTGCATGGATGAAGCAGAAACATGTCTGGACAGTCTTGGGATCAAACACAAACAGACATAGGGATCTCTGGGAGACCATCGGGGTTGAAACCACTACAGTAAGCAGTACAGACAGACCCTAGCATCAGTTCCAAACTGGGTCGCAGGGATGGTGCAACTGCACGCTTGATCTGATCCATCTAACCAGACACAGGAGACGGCTCACAGCCTTAAGATCACTCTGTCAGACCAGGGGGTCACTAGAGAGATGGCAGGGGTTGAGTCATCCGGGGTTAGACGTGCAGGCAGAATCCAGCATCAGTTCCCACCTAGACTGTGATGATGGTGAAGAAACATGTCAGTGTCTCCTCTGTGCAGTGAGTACAGAAGTGAGAGGTCTTAGATGCTCTGCAGCACGCGGCAGCAAACAGATGTGTGTTGCTTATGATGAACACAAAGGGGGTCAAATTAATGTAACACAACTGCCAAGGAATGACAATACTGCAAGAGGCCTGTGCATGTAAATGGGACAATGGAAGATTGGAATGGGTTTTCTAATTCAGAAGAGAATGATACAATAGATGACAGGTCATTAAGAATCTGCAGGGTAGGTTCAGGGGTCACTGGTCACTATATGATACTATAAGGGGTAAATAGTGAGATGACAACTTGAGACTGGGAAGACGAAGTCTTAGAAGCAGGAAAAGAAAGAGAAAGAAGAGTGATAGAAGACATCGAAGAGGCTCAGTGGTAAAATCATGACATGGGACTATGGAGACCAAGGAGTAAAAAGTTATTACCCAAAACTGGTGGTGGAGAATGTCCAGGAGTAAGAAGGTGCCTGAGTTAAGAGATGGGAAGGCTCAGGTGTAAGAGGAATAATGTAGAAATATGAAATCAGGAGTACAATCACGACATGGGGACTGAACCTGACGAGCAAGAAGTCATGATATTAAACTAATGGGTAAGGATCAGGAGTAAGGAGACACCGCATGAGACTGAAGTTGAACCAGGAGTAAAGAATAAAAAGCTGCTTGTGTTATCAGATGGGAGTGCTTAAAAGTAAGGACTATGAGGAAGGATCATGAGTACAATCATGACATGAGACAGGACTCATGGGTAAGAAGTCATGATATTCAACTGGTGGACAGGGATTGGGAGTAAGAGTACACCGTGTGAGAATGATGCTAGATTAGGAAAAAGGAGAGTATTGTTTTTCTAGTTTCTTGGTGATTTACTTATGTTCTACTCAGTGATTTAGTTGAAGATCTGTGGAGTTTTCAGTGGTTCTTTTGGGACTCCTCTGTCCTACATCCAGACCAAATGGCAGAAAAAAAGAAAAGAATCTAACGATGGCGACCATGCACCAGAACATCCAGGAAGCATGCCTGATGTCACAGAAGGAGCGTCAAACCACCTAATGGTGGTCCACAGCGACGCCCACAAAAAGAGAGAGAGGATAGACAATTCCAGACCCAACCGCTAGATTGGAGATTAATGCACGGCATATGAATTTAGAAAGGATTCACACTGTAAAACAATTTTCACAGAAGAGAAGGTGAATAAACGTGGCAACCTATAGCCAAAGTGCCGGCGACAGAGACATACATTTTATGAAAAGGCTGGGCCTGCACAGGTGATTCTTGGCACAGAATATGTAGGGTAAAGCTAGGGACTATGAAGAACTTTTATAGAGAGTACACAGTTCTTCGTAACAAGAGGAGTCTAGCAGGTCCCATTTACCACCACAGTTTGTGGCTCTAGTGGTGCAGCGAAGCACACACTAACACGGCTCCTACAGAATCCTGTGCATAGAATAAATTGCTCTTTATAACCCCCAGACCTTTGATCAGGGACTCTTAGGTTACAAATAGAAACAGAAGTTCATAAATAACACTACAAGAAAGAAGACAGCATTAGACGGGTGTAAGTTGGGGCATGGGGCGGCACGGAATCTACGAACATAGGTACACAAAGAAACATAAATTATACACATTAATAAGAAAAAAGAGAGGCAAATGGTGAACGTGAAGGAAAGAAGAATAAAGAAAGAATGTGTAGAAGGAAAGCAAAATGGAAGGAAAGAAAGAAGGATGGAATGAAAAGAACTGAAAGAATGACAGAAAGATGGAAAGAAAAAAAGAAGGAAATAAAGGCGGAAGGAAAGAAACTTTGTTCAGGGGACCCATTCCAGGGGACCTTTCCAGAAAGGACCGGGATTCGCTCTTCGCACATTCACCTACTCCCATACCAGACAAAGACGCTGGGGGATATTTTATGTTTAGGACTACTCCCTTGCATTGCTCTAGCACAAACTGTAGGGCACATTAGTGGATTAAATAAAAAGTACCTCCTCATCCTCCTTGGCACCGAGACTCAGTCCCAAGTCTCCATCATGAGTGAGCCGCTTTTATCTTCTCAACAGCATGATCTAAAAGAAGGGAGACATATCAGTCAGAGGCGGTTCCGCAACCATCAACACAAGCCAACTGCAAGCCATGAAGCTGAGAAGTAAAAGATGAAAGGAACAAGACCCCAGCTTTCTCTATACCAAAAAAGTGCAAGACAAACAAGTTACTTACCTTCGGTAGAGATCTTTCTGGTGGATATTCTCTCTAACCGCAGGTTTCTCACCTTGCGAATATTCCCCAGGTCTCGGAATGGATCTGGAAATTGTTCTGCTTCATCTCTGCAAGCTGGTAAGTGATGTGCTGCTTTACGTGTCACTGATCCCCTCTGGAAGTGACGTGGTGGTCGCTTAAGCACCATGCATGTGCTGACATCAATTGCTTTCTCAGAAGTCCGCCCCCTTAGAGACACAGTCCATCAGCAAATACGTATGACCAGAGTGCAGATCTCTGGACTTGAGACCCTTTTTAGATCTAAAAACAGTCCACTGCACAGAATGTGGAGGTCGGATGGTCACTAAGGAATCTGAAGTTAAACCAAGTATCCGCCAGAAAGACTTATCAAAGGTAAGTAACTTTTCTTATGATGGGTACTTCTAACCTCCGATTCCTCACCCTGAGGATAGCTACTATAGCAGCACCTCCCATGTTGGTGGGTCTGTGAACTGGCTCAAACCGAAATGTCTTGCACGACCGAGCAGACCAAATTCCCCTCTCGACGGACCTGTCGGACCAGCAGTGCTTCATGAAGATGTGCACTAAAGCCCATGTGGCTGTCTGACAGATGTACAGTGGTAGTAGCCTAGGTCCTTGTGGAATGAGCCCATGAGCCCTCTAGAGGCTGCTTCATAGCCATTGCTTAGCAGATTTTAAGCAGAACAATCCATTGGGAGGAAATGGCCTGTTTTTTTGCTGCATTACTCTTCTTTGCTCCAGAAAACCCTACAAAGTGCTAATCGTCCTCTCGGTGTCATCATGGTACGATCGATATAGAAACTCAAAGTTCTTTTAGAGTCTCAGCAATGGTGTCTCTCCTACCTAGAGGGATGGGGCCGAGCAAAGAATGCGTGATAGACTGACTGAAAGGAAAAGGACTAACCGCTTTCAGTAGAAAAGAAGCCAGGGTTCTCCAAACTAACTTATCTTGAAAGAAGGTGGTATAAAGAAGGGATTGAAGCTCAATCATACATCTAGTCAATGTTATGGCGATCAGAATGACTGTCTTAAATGTCTTAAGTCACAAGGGACAACTGTGCAGCGGTTCAAAAGGTATGCACATCAAGAAGGTGAAGTTTAAATTCATGTCCCACCAGGGAACACAAAAAGTTTTGGTGAGACCAAGTGTTGCAAACCTTTCAAAGATCTTACCACAACCGTTGATTTAAATTATGAAAGCTAATCCTGCAACCGCAAAACGTTGAAATAGCTACTTGCTAGGCAAGAGACAAAACAAAGAGCAAAACTTCAGACAGTTTTGCCTTTAAATGGTCAACTTGTCGGGTGTCACACAAATCTACAAATTTATCCCAAAGTCTGGCATACAGATTTAGTGGTGAGCCACCTTGGCACCAGGATTAAATCAACGGCCTTAGAGTGCCGGTCGAAGACAATCAATTGTTGCAGCTCAACCTCCAAGCATAGAGGTACAAAGTGTGCATGCCTGGGTGCAGAATCCTGCCCTGCTGCGGAGACATAAGGTACTCCCAAAGAGGCAGCTTGATCTGAAGACAGATGCTTATGCCCAGGAGCTCGGGGTGACACACAATCATGGCTGAATCATGTGTCACTAGGACGACAAACCAATCATTATTTCTGATCTTCTTCAAAGCCCAGGGCAAAAGATGCAGTGGTGGGAAGGCATACTTGAGTCCTGAGCCCCACTCTAGACAGAAGGCGCCTTTGAATGAGAGCTGCTATGGAAATTCCAGCATGCAGAATTACTGACATTGCACTGTTCTTGGTAGTGGCCAAAAGATAGAGCCAAAGGTCTCCCTATTGCGGAAAGACAGCCCATGCCACCTCTTGGTGTAACTGCCATTGGTGATCCACTATGCGCCTGTGGCCGAGTTAATCCGCACTGACATTTAAAAATCGCACCATGTGGTTCACCACCAGGGAAATCCGTTGCCGGTCCAACCACTTCCAGAGGCTCAAGGCCTCCTGGCCCAGGGTCCAGGACCCCACCCCACTTGCTTGTTGCAGGACCACTTGGCAGAAGCGTTGTTGTCTATGAGCACCAGCTGTCCTTTGATAGTAGCAGAAATGCTTTTTACCCAGCTAACTGCTTTCAGCGCCAAAAAGCTGATGTGGAGTTCAGTCTCAGCCGGAGAACAGAATCCTCTGGTTGCTATCCCAGGAGGCTTCCCCAACCGAGTAGTGATACCGCTCTGACCACCACCAGATGTGGGTGGGTTATGGAGAGGAGCCTGCCACTGACACAACTGCATTGAAGTAGTCACCATCACAGATCTTTTATAGTGGCCTCTGAAATCTAAATATAATAAGACAAATTTCCCTGATGTTGTGTCCACTGGAATTTTAGGTCCCTATGCAGAACCAGTATGCGCCATCAGGAATCTCACACAAACAGGATGCAGGAAGCTAAAAATCCCAGCAGCCTCAAAGTGAGCTGCAGTGAGATCCAGGACAGAGGCTGAAACATTGCACTAACAGAATGCCCTGGACTCTCCATTCTGGGTGGAAGGGCAAAAAAACGTACAGTAGCCAGAGCGTCTGTTCCCCTCTGCGGAGTCTGATGTGATTTTGGCTCATTGATAGTGATCCCCAAAACTCCCCCCCCCGCCATCATTTGACTGGAGATTCCTCACCTTGAGCTGCCACCGCCATCACTTTTGTGAACACCAGGGTGAGCCCAAGGGGGAACATTGTGAACTGAAAATGCTCTTGGCCCACCGTAAACCGCAGGTAGAGCCTGTGAGCCTGCAAGACGAGGATTTTAAATTAAGTGTCCAGCACTCTCCATGGTCCAGGGCAGAAAAAACATAGCATAGCGTTAGCATCTTGAATTTGTCCTCCTGGAAGAAGGTGTTGAGAGGCCATATTTCTAAAATAGGTTGAAGGTGTCCTGCAGCACAAGGAACTACTGTCATTAACATCAAATTCCTACTTTTGAAGCCAGACCTCTATCTGTAGCCTCTTTGGCCAAAACGGCCTGCACTTCTTGCCGTGAGCTGGCTCTGTCAGCTCCTCTGCAGGTTGTGGAAGATGCAGCAGGGTAAATAGAAAAAAAGGGCATAGCCATGGCGGACAATCTGGAGACCGGCTTGTCTGTCGTAATGGCCTGCCACCCTTCGAGGAAATATTGAATCCTGCCTTCAACGGGGTGGCTATGTGCCAGCAAGGAAACACTAAAGCAGCTTTGCGGCTTCTGGAGAGGTGGGGACTGAGCTGCACATTGCCCCTGCCGATCAGGCTCTCTCTGTCACCCCTGACTTGGTCCACTAAAGGACTGAAACTCTTGGTATGCTGGATAGGTGGCGTTGCCAGACAGGAAACCCTCCACTGGAGTTACAGAGAAGTTGAAAGCTAGTGGAATCGCCTTTTGCAAGCAGATAAGCCCATGGAACACACGGTGGCCCTGCTTTCTTTAAAGCCCTACATGGCTGAGTCGGCTTTATTCTGAAAAGGACAGGATCTGTCGAAGGGTATGACCATTAAAGATGACTGGATGGCCCTGGAAAAACCTGTGGATGTAAACCATGCTTGGCGACAGAGAGCCAACATGGTACACCCAGTACAGTCATTTGTGTCAGTCCTTTGCGTATCATAAATTTTGCAGCATCATGGATGTTCTAAATAGCTTGAGGGACGACTGAAGGTCAACCAGAACACCCTCTAAACAATTGAGCTAGTGTATCCGAAAGGGCATGGGAATAGCGGCTTAGAAGACAGCTGGCACTGAATGATCTGAGAGCAAGGCTCATGGAAGAAAGTATTATTTTGCCAGAAGTCTTTAATCACATGGATTCACACTTGGGAGAAGTAGCGGGAAAAGCATTAGGACTGAACCTGCTAGTGGAAGCCTGGACCACGAGGCTTTCAAGAATGGGATGCAGTGTTCGAAAAGCAGGGTCGCCAAGAGAAGGGCAATGACAACGGACAACCTGTCGATTGATGGGTAGCCCCGAACAGGGTTTGACCCAACTGCCCAGAAGGGTGTCAGTAGATGCCTCATTAAACGGCAACATTGGTTCACTGGGTCTGACTGGGTTGCAATCCTTCAGTAAGAGCATTAGTTATTGACTTCAAGTCAAGCACCTTAGCTGCCCTCTGCATCATGACAGTACAAGAAGCACTTTCATCCATAGTAGGACCTGAGAGATATACACAACTAGTAGCCACCAAAGTGTCAACCCTACTGGCATCGTGTGGCTCCTAATATCAGACTTCATCATACTGGGAAACAAAACCACCTCCTTTCTCATAAATGCCGATCTCAGAATCTGTGCCAAACAGGTGATGTAAAGTCTGGGCCCTACCATGAGGCCAGGGAAGATTATCTCAATCAAATGGATTGACAAACGTCGCTGTTGGGAAGGACTTCATGAACTGGAATAAGATCTCTGTTTGGACTTCGACCGGACACAGCGCAGTGTCTTCATGTGCTTAGTGTTTGTGTTCCTGAATAGCCTTTGGGTTCATCTGGGCGCAGACGTCATAGGCCTTGGTGTCATGGTTGGCCCCCAGGCACCACAGACTTTGTGTTTGTCTGTCAAAGACATTTGTTTGCAACAGTACCTACGCGGCTTTAACCCTGTCTTTTTAGGGTTTGACATATCCCACATGTCACTTCTGGAGACGGACAACGTCAGTGCAGATCCACACAATATCACCTACCAGCACACACAGGTACTGCTGAAAAGTCTCATTCCTAGGGACTATTCACAATGTGAGGAATTTGTGGTTAGAAGTGTTCATCAGAGAACCGTGAAACTCGATACTGCCCACCGAAAAGGTCTGTTAACATATGTGCAAAAGGTGTCACTGGTGAAATCACTCAAATGCAGCGTGAACACATTACCAGCCTGGTACAGAAATATCAGGTGAAAGAAAATGACCTGGGGCTGGAGGAAAGTACAGCAAACAATACTCTTCTGCAGGGGCAGGCAGCGGAACGGTGTACCCTTCCCTACCCAGCTAGACCCCAACTGAAGGACAGGGATTCTGTGGTGGTGGACAGATTCATTGTCTCTCATGAGGATTCACTTCCAAGGGCACCCCGAGGCCAAGCCTTAAACTGCAGTGCACGGTACTGCAAACCCCATATCTTACACAAAGTCTTACTCTCCCACAGGCTGACAACCCGGCAACTGTGGTGTCTGAAGGATAGACAGACTGCTGGTCCCAAGCGAAAACCTGCTAGCACGAGCCGAAAGTGGCAGGCTGAACTGTTGACAATCATTCTGAGGTGCCCAGAGGTAAGACGCGAACTACTCCACAATAACCAGACTTCACCGTGCTGTTCTTGCTTTTGATACCAAGTCCCAAACAGGGAAGGTGACTAGACTGCCTTATTGGTCTTTCGATTCGACCAGTCAAACCACATACTATTCAACTTTGTGCAGCGCTTTGGCTGTACAAGTAGTAGGGTGCGCTTGTGTGGCCATAACCCCAAGACCAGATGCAAAGGGCACCGGACTCATAACTTGCAACCAGGAGCAAGGTTTGCGCAGCGCTAATGATGAAAATGTATGGAGACTATATAAACCCTTCAGTGTATGCAACAGTTAGCCAGATGAAATGATGTGCTGGTCATCTCAACGCGCTCCAGGCCTCAGGCACCTCCTGGTGTTACACCCCTCACATCCTGATCTAGAAAATATGGCGGTCAGTGGGTCTTTGCCTTAAACCCCCTCATCTTATGACTATCACACAGGGTCTCTCCATGATCCTGGTTCCTCATCTGCAGATGATAAACAGACAATTAAAGTGCTGCTCAGTGGCCAAGGTCCTGCTGCTAGAAAGAGGAGCTTGCCCTAGCAGGCAAGACTGCTAAAAGCAACAATGACAAAACTATGACTGCAAAACGTGGCCTTGATAAACGTACGCAATGGTGAAAACATGAACAAGGGGAGGTGGGCTCAAGTCCAACTATAAAATGAAGTTCTACACTGATGTCAGACACCCCAACAGGCACATACCATGGTTCTCTTTCTATCACAGGATGAGGTAGGAGTAGAAAGGGCAACTACAAGAGGAATGAGTGAGGGACACTAAAAACCTGCATTTTCATCCTCTCTAGGAATACTTTAATCACAAATTGGCAAAAATCTGAATGTCGTAGTACTTGTTGTAGACACTTCTGTGGGAAATGCAAGGCCGTCATACACATATAGTATCACACTTCATCAGGCTTCCTGAACCATGATCTCTTTATGTGTCCAAACAGGTCAGCTCTACCATCTACAGTCTAGGGCACGGGTACTCACAAACATTTTCCCAGGGAACAAAAAGTTTGGTCGGTGGCGTACCGAGGGCGACACTGGTGACACCAGGTGGTGTGCATGTGTGTGGGTGATTGGGGGGGAAGGCTGGGCAAATAGGTGGGTGTAGGTGAAGTGAAGCAGGAACATCTAGTGGCTGAATTAAATAGAACAATGTGAAACCAAAAAAACCTGGAATCAATCCTGGCTTCCCTACTTGATTAAATTGTGTGATCCTAGGCAATAGTTTTATTTCACTTTCCCTCCTTTTTCTTCATTATCACATACAAAACGACCTCGACATACATGACTTCAGGATGCATGCTGTAGAAAAATGTTTCCTGTTGTTCTTCTATAATAGCAAGCCAGGTCACCCAAAGGGGTGTACATAACACTGGTTTGCCTTTTAGTTAACCTTTGGCATTGTTATGGTGGGGGAGCATTAATGTTTCTAAAATCATGTTTGAAAAATATAACTTTCAAAAAAATACTTCTCATTGCACTGATATAATCCGATGTGCTAGGGTGAAACGGTTCTACATGCAAATGAATCACGTTTGTTAAATGTTACAGACATTATCATATTTGTATACATGTGTTTCAAGACCTCTCTATAAATGAAGGTGTTGCTAAAATTAAATGCTGCAGGATACCCTTGATACTTATTTTCTTAAACTACAATTAACCTCTAAATAAATGCATGCCCCTTTATTGAACACATTTTTAAAGTTAGTGCTTAGTCGAGTTAACAGCCCAGTGCTTCTGTTTATTAGGGGGGCGTACTTTGAGTATTACTCGTCTAGGGCAATAAGCTACAAAAAGCGCATTATTACGAGGTGGCTTGGCTGGATTAATAACTAAGAGGTTAGCAACACACTAGAGGTAGAACCCACCCAACAGTCTTTCCAGATCATCAACATGTTTCGGCTGACTAATAATGTGGCCTGGGGGGGAGGGGTCAGCGGCCTTCATCAGTACGTTAGGAGTCTCTGGCTGTTTTCACTGGCTATCCTTAATTGGTATTCAATCTATTATTGCATGCAACCTAACGTTAAAAAAACTTAGAGGGAAAAGTATAAGGAAACAGTGGCTAGAATGTGTTAAATGTATACAGGCGTGGCCATGCAAAGCACGCCCTGAAAACGATACACTGGCCAAATGTGGAGTCGAGAATCAAGGGTATGGCTGCCTCCCTTGCTAAACCCTGGCCAGGATCCTGCCAGGATCCAATCCCTTGATCCATCAACAGACCTGCAAGAGACAAAAGCAGGGAGCAGATTCAGAGACAGTCACCATGCGGATTCGAATTATATATGGTTCAGGAGATTCCCGAGAGAGGATTTGCTTACATCTACTTTCAACTGAACAGCTACTAAGAAAAGAAGTGACTGAGGAGCACTTGAACAGCGACGAGTGCCGGAATTCAGCTGGATTACAAATCTAATTCTCTTTAATAAAATAAGATCTCTGTTCTTTTTCACTAAAAGTTCTTCCCCAAAGGAATAAACTGGAGTAACAATCAAAATAAGGCCTTCAACCTTCAGGGTGAGACTTTTTTCAACCTTGTCAGTATTTCTATTACAATGGTGTTTTTTGTAATCACAGGAGGGTAGAATCTAGAGCAAGCTGGCGCTGTTTCTATTACACTGCTTAGGTGATGAGTTATGCGTAACATCTGACAGTAGAAGGTGTTAGCTGGTGAATTTAGCAGCACAGTTCCATGGCTTTGCTCATCTGCAACCAATTACAAGCGACTTTTTGAATATTCATCTGCCCTAAACTGGCTCGTGGATTTCTGCTCGATAAGGAGTAATGAATATTTTAACAATCTCAGTTTACTAGTTCTGTTTGTATTACTGTACTCACTCTCAAACATGGGGCAGCAGTATTTTCATGTACAATGCATTCTGGGGCACATGGTTTGAGATTATTTCAGCTTTGGAAGTCTGTTATCTTTGAAAAAAACACCACCACTGTGGCCAATTTTCCTTTGTTCGTGGGCCATTCCATGGTTGCTGGAACACATGTTTTATTTATCAAACTGAATTACAACTTGAACAACAAGTGAAACAAGGCAATAGTTCTAACTCAGGGATCTATTGGCTTTGCCAGTGGTTTTAGTGATGCTGTACACCATGGGCTCCCGCACACACTTTCCCCAGGCCTATTGGGTGGCTCTTTTATTGTCATTTGTAAAGTCCACACACACACTTCCTTCATTGCTTCAGATTCTAACACTGTGTAGCTTAAGATTCCTTGAAAAGTTCTCTGAATGTTCCTTGCACTGTTCTCAGAGGGTCTAATGATGCCTGTGATAAAGTTTTGTTGAGCTATGAATTACAAACAACAATAATTACAATATTACAAATATTTCTCTACACAGCCTTCATTGATAAAGACTAGTCTACTTCAGCACATATGAGCTGACATTCAATACTGAAAGAAAAGCTGAAAAGTGCACACCAGATATTTGAGCAAATGCTATCTAAATGACAGTACTCTGGTTCCATCAAGACCTGCACAGAAACAAGGGCTCATGTGTGAATGACATTTCACAATTGGCATGCGGCAGTGGAGCTGGAACAATTTTCAGAATGGGGTGTTGCCATTAATGTTACATCATTAAAGTCATAGAGAGTGTGACAAAATTCATGTCACGCAAAAAAAAACACAAGTGTAGCAAATGTATTCAGCCAAAAAGTGGTAATGACGTATAGCGTAGCTGTTGGTACATTTTGTAGCACATTGTACACATGGTGTATCAGTGCACTGCCATTTACACACAACTAGAAGTGAGCTATAATTTACGTTCCAACCCCATAGTGAGGCCACTCCGCAGAGTTCTGGCCAAATTACGCCATGTGGTGGAGTTTCTCTCATGCGCAGCTCTCCAGCGGTAAGTTGGCGAGTGAGAATTGTCGGCCCCTGGCACGCTTTTTATATGTTACGAGAGCACCCGGGGACATTTTCCAACTGCGAAGGGTCGTGGGCAGTCACGACTGTGTGCGGTGAGAAAGCTGCCACCCGAGTAGAAAATCTACTCGAGCTGCAGCAAAATCAACTTGAGAAGCTGCGCCCTCTGGTGCACCGCATGGTGCCGTTGCTGTTTTTTCAGCGTGGAACAAGCTCCAAGCGCTAAAAAGCAGCGCAATATACCAATTTCCACCCATTCGCAGAACTCCAGAGAAACTCGCTGAGTTTTCATGTAACTCTGCAGAGTTCAGCAGAGTGAAACTCTGCAAACAGGCAACACATTTTCCACTGCAATGGCCACTAAAT
Source organism: Pleurodeles waltl (assembly GCF_031143425.1). Lineage (NCBI taxonomy): Eukaryota > Metazoa > Chordata > Amphibia > Caudata > Salamandridae > Pleurodeles > Pleurodeles waltl. The sequence goes on along the minus strand of NC_090442.1, from coordinate 72,412,537 downwards.
GTGCTCAGACGCACAGTATTACTGATTAAACTATACAGCACAGAAATGATCACGTGTGGCAACCGGCACTACCAAGTGTGTTGCTTTTGTCATTGTATTTGAATTTTTATTCCCACCACACTTCAGAATTGCAAAAAAAAAATGTGCTTTATTTCTGCTTTTCTAACTGCTGATATATTTTGAAATATTTGTCATTTACAAGCATTTAGTTATGTGCTAGTTACGTGCTAGAAAAAAATGACATCCAAAAGTCTTTCATTTCACATTTCCAGTATCCAGCAAGACTGTCACATAAATCCTCTCAATTAGCGGTCAGAGAAAGGAAAGTAAATACTAGGCTAACTTTAAAAAGGATAAAAAGCAGTTTGTCAGAGTGAAGAGCCTGTCTTGCGACCTCTGTCATTGAATGCACAGCAAATGTGACAAAATAAAAACTAAATTTAAAGGCCACATTATTGCTCATTGGACTTCTGAACTGCAGCATGGTTATTTTGGGGGTGCTTCATTACAGACTACTGCCCTACTTCCACTGCCTATGGCATGGGCGGGAAACTGAGGAATACGTTTTTGTGAAAGCCATGCTGTTGGTGAAGAGGACAAAGTAAAATAAACAAGCTCATAAACAGAACATTGTTCCTCACAGGCATGAATAGCTGATGAACTGGAAGTACCAAAGATAAGTGGAATCAGTCAAAGAGAACGATAGGAGACAGGAAACCATTTCAAAGAAATATAGCAAATTTACTGCTTCCTGAACTGACACACAAGAAGCTGAAAACACATGCACTCTCATGGAGTGCGTCACAAAAATGAAAAAAAAAAAAAAAAAAAAAAAAAAAAAAAAAAAGTTCCCGGAAAGGGAGCACTTGTGGAAGAATACAAAGAGAGTCAGCCAGGTGGTAAACAGACTATACGGCACAGGACGGACAGAAACATGTTGGAACCCTAAAACAAATAAACCCAGCAAATAGAAAACAAGCAAATATAAGTTACAAAACACAAAGCCGATGGTAGGCAAGGACGAAATGCATTACTAGGTAAGATTTCAATATGTTTCCAATTTGGGCATTTTGTCTGAACTTGTATATTGTGAATGTCAGAAAAAGAAGCAGCATTACACCGGGCTACATGATTACCTGAAGTAGTAGCTATAGATGTACTACACAGTGTTGTATTCACTATACAGTGAACAATCAGTTTTAAGACTCAACATCAGGAAAGGTCAGAGTCCCCTGAGAACGAGGCTAAATGTACTGCCCTTGGTGGCTAAGTCGGGGCAGGGTGTGTGTGTAGTGTACCTGCTTCTGAAGCGGACCTGAAGACAAGTGAGTTGCGTGATAACCTGCATCCATCACAATGAGGTCATCAAGAGGCTCTAGTACATCTGCTGAAGAGGGCAGGTATGCAGCATCAGTTTACGGCATTTCAGTGTCTCAAGCAGGAGGATTGGGCGGTGTTCCCCATGGAGAAGAGGTAGATGTGCCTCAAGGAGGAGGAGGGGCAGATGTACCTCAAGGAGGAGTAGGGGTAGATGTGCCTCAAGAAGGAGGCGAGGTAGATGTGCCTCAAGAAGGAAAGGATGCAAACAAAAAGAGGGGGAGTCCCTATCACACCACTGGATCAGGGACAAAGACTATACTGAAAGCAAGATATCCAGCAGGGATAAATGTATAACCAACTATCTGAGTGAAAACCTCAATTTTTCACTGAAACGTTATTTCTTTATTAGAATTAAATCAATACAATCCTAGTGTCACAAAAAAACCTGTTCAAGAACTAATAAAGTATAACAAAAACACAGGTGAACTAATTATATACAATATATATACACACACAATATATATACAAATACTGCACATGAACAAAACAAAACCAAATCAACCCACAATTCCTTAGGGCGTTTATTAGTTCTTGAATAGGTTTTTTTGTGACACTAGGATTGTATTGATTTAATTCTAATAAAGAAATAACGTTTCAGTGAAAAATGTAGGTTTTCACTCAGATAGTTGGTTATACATTTATCCCTGCTGGATATCTTGCTTTCAGTATAGTCAAGAAGGAAAGGAGGCAGATGTGTCTCAGAGGAGATGTAGGTGTAGCTCAAGGAAGAAGAGAGATAGATGTGCCTCAAGGAGGAGGAGCTGCAGATGTGCCTCAAAGCAGAAGGTGAGGTAGGTGTGCCTCAAGAAGGGGAAGAGGTAGATGTGTGTCAAGGAGAAGGAGAAGCAGATGTGTCTCAAGGAAGAGGCGAGGAAGATGTGCCTCATGCAGGCAGAGTTAGAGGTAGATGTACCTCACGCAGGAGAAGTAGTAGATGTGTCAAGGAGGAGAAGCAGATGTGTCTCGGGGGGAGGAGAGGCAGGTGTGTCTCAAGGGGGACGGAGAGGCAGGTGTGTCTCAAGGGGGACGGAGAGGCAGGTGTGTCTCAAGGGGGACGGAGAGGCAGGTGTGTCTCGGGGGGAGGAGAGGCAGGTGTGTCTCGGGGGGAGGAGAGGCAGGTGTGTCTCAAGGGGGAGGAGAGGCAGGTGTGTCTCGGGGGGAGGAGAGGCAGGTGTGTCTCAAGGGGGAGGAGAGGCAGGTGTGTCTCGGGGGGAGGAGAGGCAGGTGTGTCTCAAGGGGGACGGAGAGGCAGGTGTGTCTCGGGGGGAGGAGAGGCAGGTGTGTCTCAAGGGGGACGGAGAGGCAGGTGTGTCTCGGGGGGAGGAGAGGCAGGTGTGTCTCAAGGGGGACGGAGAGGCAGGTGTGTCTCAAGGGGGACGGAGAGGCAGGTGTGTCTCGGGGGGAGGAGAGGCAGGTGTGTCTCAAGGGGGACGGAGAGGCAGATGTGTCTCAAGGGGGACGGAGAGGCAGGTGTGTCTCGGGGGGAGGAGAGGCAGGTGTGTCTCAAGGGGGACGGAGAGGCAGGTGTGTCTCAAGGGGGACGGAGAGGCAGGTGTGTCTCAAGGGGGACGGAGAGGCAGGAGTGTCTCAAGGGGGACGGAGAGGCAGGAGTGTCTCAAGGGGGACGGAGAGGCAGGTGTGTCTCGGGGGGAGGAGAGGCAGGTGTGTCTCAAGGGGGAGGAGAGGCAGGTGTGTCTCGGGGGGAGGAGAGGCAGGTGTGTCTCAAGGCAGGTGTGTCTCAGGGAGGATGATAGGCAGGTGTGTCTCAAGGGGGACGGAGAGGCAGGTGTGTCTCAAGGGGGACGGAGAGGCAGGTGTGTCTCAAGGGGGACGGAGAGGCAGGTGTGTCTCAAGGGGGACGGAGAGGCAGGTGTGTCTCAAGGGGGACGGAGAGGCAGGTGTGTCTCGGGGGGAGGAGAGGCAGGTGTGTCTCGGGGGGAGGAGAGGCAGGTGTGTCTCAAGGGGGACGGAGAGGCAGGTGTGTCTCAAGGGGGACGGAGAGGCAGGTGTGTCTCAAGGGGGACGGAGAGGCAGGTGTGTCTCAAGGGGGACGGAGAGGCAGGTGTGTCTCAAGGGGGACGGAGAGGCAGGTGTGTCTCAAGGGGGACGGAGAGGCAGGTGTGTCTCGGGGGGAGGAGAGGCAGGTGTGTCTCAAGGGGGACGGAGAGGCAGGTGTGTCTCAAGGGGGACGGAGAGGCAGGTGTGTCTCAAGGGGGACGGAGAGGCAGGTGTGTCTCAAGGGGGACGGAGAGGCAGGTGTGTCTCAGGGAGGATGATAGGCAGGTGTGTCTCAAGGGGGACGGAGAGGCAGGTGTGTCTCGGGGGGAGGAGAGGCAGGTGTGTCTCAAGGGGGACGGAGAGGCAGGTGTGTCTCAAGGGGGACGGAGAGGCAGGTGTGTCTCAAGGGGGACGGAGAGGCAGGTGTGTCTCAAGGGGGACGGAGAGGCAGGTGTGTCTCAAGGGGGACGGAGAGGCAGGTGTGTCTCAAGGGGGACGGAGAGGCAGGTGTGTCTCAAGGGGGACGGAGAGGCAGGTGTGTCTCAAGGGGGACGGAGAGGCAGGTGTGTCTCAAGGGGGACGGAGAGGCAGGTGTGTCTCGGGGGGAGGAGAGGCAGGTGTGTCTCGGGGGGAGGAGAGGCAGGTGTGTCTCAAGGGGGACGGAGAGGCAGGTGTGTCTCAAGGGGGACGGAGAGGCAGGTGTGTCTCGGGGGGAGGAGAGGCAGGTGTGTCTCGGGGGGAGGAGAGGCAGGTGTGTCTCAAGGGGGACGGAGAGGCAGGTGTGTCTCAAGGGGGACGGAGAGGCAGGTGTGTCTCGGGGGGAGGAGAGGCAGGTGTGTCTCGGGGGGAGGAGAGGCAGGTGTGTCTCAAGGCAGGTGTGTCTCAGGGAGGATGATAGGCAGATGTTTCTCAAAGAAGAGGAGAGGCAGCTAGATGTGTCTTGAGCTATACATGCTTCATCATGTAGAACCATGCACATAAAAAACAGTCATGTACAGCTCCTCCAAGGGAGGACATGTCCGACCGCCCTGTATATGTGCCACTAGCACATTTTGGAGGTAGAGGGGTTTTTGAGGAATTTTGAAAATACAAAAGAACGACTCGTAAGAAAAATGCTTGTTATTTTTAGGAATACAAACATCCAAATATAAGAATCCTCTTCTAGAGCTGTGTGTGCATCTCATCAGCTCTGAGACAGGCAAGAGCAGAAGGTGTGCTACATAGGATTGGACTGAACAGTTTAAAATAATAAAACCATGCACTTCCTTCAGACTGAAATGCGTGTAGGGCTGAGGCAGACTCAGTTGTTCACAGATAGAATGAAAGGCGTGGAGGGCTGAGGCAGACTTAAGTGTTCAGAGGCAGAGTGAAAGGGGGGGACAGTTAAGGAATGCTCAGTGTCTCAGCAATGGAATGAAAGGCGGGAACTGCTAAGGCACGCTCAGTTGCTCAAAGGTATACTGAAAGGCAAGGCCGGCTAATGTAAGCTCAGTTGTTCAGAGGCAGACAAAAACAGGATGGCGAAGGCACGCTCAGTTGTTCAGCGGTAGACTGAAAGGCGGGACTGCTAAGGCACGCTCAGTTGTCGAGAGATCGACTGAAAGGCAAAGTCGGCTAACACAAGCTCAGCTGCTCAGCGGTATAGTGAGAGGCGGAGACGGCTAACACAAGCTCAGTTGTTCAGAGGTAGACAGAAGGGTGGAGAGGGCTAAGGCAGAATCACCCGTTCAGTGGCAGACTGAAAGGGTTGGAGGGTGGGGGCAAACTCAGTTGTTCGGTGGTAGAATGAAAGGCGGGGAGAGGTTACTCAGTTCTTCAGAGGTAGACTGAACGGAGGGAACGGCTAAGGCATGCTCAGTTGTTCAGAGGTAGACTAAAAGTGGGGGAAGATAAGGCAAGCTCAGGTTTGTTATGGGATTTCTTTAGTGCATAGGTTGGACACCCTTATTTTAGCACTAGGCCTGTTGCTTTTGCCTGTTACACATTTGTTTTACTTGAGTTACGTATTTTTAACACAGCTTGCTTTTAGCCAGTTGTTTTTATAGATTAATCAGCAGCCTCTTTCCAAGAAGACAGAGTTGTTCGTGCTGCACATTTCATCTGCCATTTGTACACTGTGCACTCTGTGACCTATTCAAGGCTGTCATGTTCAGTACATGATATACTAACTCGTATTCCCAGTCCAGGAGCTCAGGAGTCTGTCTCCATTTTCTAGACACATCAGTAGGTCAGGCCTGTTCGTACAACTCTGTATGGATTATTATACAAACAACACATAGGTCCAAGATGGGCAGAGAGCATTCCAGTCATGGCTGTCTTGAGACGCCAATCATTCCACTGACAGCTTTACTGATCCTGGTGCTAACCCTTCAGCTTCTTGAGAGGATTGCCACCCAGACAGCAGGCAGACCCTTGCCATCCTATTCAGGTATGGGGTCAGGGTTATTCCCTTACATCACCTAGGCAGATGGGCTATCACCACTATGCTCTCAGATCTAGACATAAGGGTTAGACAGGAATCTATACAATTTTTAGCATCATACAAAAAGGTGGAGTTGTTTATTTTCTTTACACTGATTGTAATGATGATCACCGCACTATGTTTTGTGTGCCCGATTATTGCAGCGTATACGTTTTATACTAAGATGGAATTGCTTCAATAGATGCATTGAAATCCAGTTTGCATCTTGTTTCCTGCCTTGGCATTTGTGAGTTGCAAATTAACTGAGTGAAAGGGGTATGGTCTGTTCCCACGACTTCTCTGAAGGGTCAGAGTGTGAGGTTCAAACTGGCACAAATCCTGGGTTGGGCGAGGCACAGCGGGCTAGCCATTAGTTAGGCAGAAAGCTTTCAAACGGTGTGGGACCGACTCAGTTGCCCACACTCGGTGGTGCTGCCGTCCTAAAACATGCAGTCTTACTACCATAAAAGGAACCGCATGACAAGTTGTTCACAGGTAGACTGGAAGGCATGGAGCGCTGGAGCAGACTCAGTTGTTCAGGGGCAGAACGAAAGGTGGGGAGAGGTGGCTCAGTTGTTCAGAGGTAAACTGAAAAGCCGGGATGGCTGAGGCACACATTTGTTCAGCGATGGACTTAAAAGTGGGGACAGTTAAGGCAGGCTCAGTTGTTCAGAGGTAGACTGAAAGGCAGGGACGACTAAGGCAAGCACAGTTGTTCAACAGTAGGCGGAAAGACGGAACAGCTAAGCACAGTGAGTTGTTCAGAGGTAGGCTGAAAGGCGGAACAGCTAAGGCATGCTCATTTGTTCACAGGTAGACTGAAAGGCGGGACGGCTAAGGCATGCTCAGTTGTTCAGATGTAGACTGAAAGGGGGGACGGCTAAGGCATGCTCATTTGTTCACAGGTAAACTGAAAGTCGGGACGGCTAAGGCAAGCTCAGTTGTTCAGATGTAGACTGAAAGGGGGGACGGCTAAGGCATGCTCAGTTGTTCACAGGTAAACTGAAAGGGGGGACGGCTAAGGCACGCTCATTTGTTCAGAGGTAGACTGAAAGGTGGGACAGCTAAGACACGCTCATTTGTTCGGAGGTAGACTGAAAGGCGGGACGGCTAAGACATGCTCATTTGTTCAGAGGTAGACTGAAAGGCGGGACGGCTAAGGCATGCTCATTTGTTCAGAGGAAGACTGAAAGGCGGGACGGCTAAGACATGCTCATTTGTTCAGAGGTAGACTGAAAGGCGGGATGGCTAAGACATGCTCAGTTGTTCACAGGTAGACTGAAAGGGGGGACGGCTAAGGCATGCTCATTTGTTCACAGGTAAACTGAAAGTCGGGACGGCTAAGGCACGCTCAGTTGTTCAGATGTAGACTGAAAGGGGGGACGGCTAAGGCATGCTCATTTGTTCACAGGTAGACTGAAAGGGGGGACGGCTAAGGCATGCTCAGTTGTTCACAGGTAGACTGAAAGGGGGGGACGGCTAAGGCACGCTCAGTTGTTCACAGGTAGACTGAAAGGCGGGACGGCTAAGGCACGCTCAGTTGTTCAGATGTAGACTGAAAGGCGGGACGGCTAAGGCATGCTCATTTGTTCAGAGGTAGACCGAAAGGCGGGACGGCTAAGACATGCTCATTTGTTCAGATGTAGACTGAAAGGCGGGACGGCTAAGGCATGCTCATTTGTTCACAGGGAGACTGAAAGGCGGGACGGCTAAGACATGCTCATTTGTTCACAGGTAGACTGAAAGGCGGGATGGCTAAGGCACGCTCAGTTGTTCAGATGTAGAATGAAAGGTGGGACGGCTAAGACATGCTCATTTGTTCAGAGGTAGACTGAAAGGAGGGACGGCTAAGGCATGCTCATTTGTTCAGAGGTAGGCTGAAAGGCGGGACAGCTAAGGCATGCTCATTTGTTCACAGGTAGACTGAAAGGCGGGACGGCTAAGGCATGCTCAGTTGTTCAGATGTAGACAAAGGGGGACGGCTAAGGCATGCTCATTTGTTCACAGGTAAACTGAAAGTCGGGACGGCTAAGGCACGCTCAGTTGTTCACAGGTAAACAAAGTCGGGACGGCTAAGGCACGCTCAGTTGTTCAGATGTAGACTGAAAGGCGGGACGGCTAAGGCACGCTCAGTTGTTCACAGGGAGACTGAAAGGCGGGACGGCTAAGACATGCTCATTTGTTCACAGGTAGACTGAAAGGCGGGACGGCTAAGGCACGCTCAGTTGTTCAGATGTAGAATGAAAGGTGGGACGGCTAAGACATGCTCATTTGTTCAGAGGTAGACTGAAAGGCGGGACGGCTAAGACATGCTCATTTGTTCGGAGGTAGACTGAAAGGCGGGACGGCTAAGACATTCTCATTTGTTCACAGGTAGACTGAAAGGCGGGACGGGTAAGGCATGCTCATTTGTTCAGAGGTAGACTGAAAGGTGGGACGGCTAAGGCACGCTCAGTTGTTCAGAGGCAGATTGAAAGGCGGAACAGCTAAGGCACACTCAGTTGTTCAGAGGTAGACTGAAAGGCGGGACGGCTAAGGCATGCTCAATTGTTCAGAGAGAAGTGAAAGATGGGGAAGGCTGAGGCAGACTCAGCTCCACATCAGGCAGAGGCGGGCATGTGGCTGACACTACTAGCCCAGTGATTGCCCAACTAATGGGGGATCTCTAATCTAACATTTTTAGCTCTACCGTACATTACTTATAGTGCTCTGAAGTTGAAAACTGGGCATCCCAAAGCACTATACAAACTCGGTAAAACTAAGTGAACCAAAAAGAAAAACTAAAATAAAATCCCCAATGAGAGGAGTAGCATAAAACTTCATTGAGTGATTTGAGGTGTACAGGAGAACAGGATATGCATGTAATTTGTGTTTGTTTGTCGAAAAATGTATTTTTTTATTTTACAAAAGATGGGGATGGATGGCGGAATTGCACAAAGAGGGGGAGTGATTGCGGGCATGAAAGCAAATGACTGAGTGAAAGTGCTATTATGGAGCTGAGTGTATGGACAAGAAAAGTGATAGGACGCATTCGTCAGTTGTTTGTGGGAGCGTGCATATAGGAACGGAGACAACATCACTGTCATCCATAAATATTCTTGGGCTTGTACCCTAGGCAAGCGACAATTCCATAGAGCTCCTGACATGACACTTTCAATTCCCTGCAGCTCAAGCTGCCACCTTCCATCTCATGTACAGGCCTCTATGGTGGAGGATTTCAATGATGAATCCTCTGATCTCCTCCCTACCTATCTATTCGACATGCCTACACCACCCTCTTTGGTGATTTCAACCTCCCACACAACACCAAAAAAAAACACACAAGACACCCTCCTTAACCTCACTGATACAATTTGTACACTGCCCAAACAAAACACTTGAATGGCCACATCCTTGACTGTCTTCACAAATTCATCAACAACCCAATGTAAATCACAGATACCCATGGACTGGAATGATTAGATTATCATCCCTATCTCCCTGCTCGAATTCCTACCAACAAACCAAGGTCAATTTCAAAGAAAATACCAACATTTAGATCCTTCAAAGACTTCTACATTGACAACCTAGTGCCTGAACCCATCTCTCCCACTTCCAACTCCATACCTAGACCCTGCTTAGCAGCTTCAATATGTTTCTAGAAACTATGTGATATACAACCCTGTACTCCTTATACCACGCCTGGCCAGATATGCTAATCCCTCGCTACCCTACACCTCGCGACTTTGAACGATGAGGGTCATGCAGATCTCAAGGGGAGTTTACAGAAGAAGAGGTGGCAGAGGCCACCATAAATCTCCAGCAATTTTCATAAAACCAGGAGGAAATCACTCACGTCCCACCTTACTAAGGCTGTCAATGAGGTGGTGGAGACTCGATTGCTGGGAGCCATACCCACAGGGTAGTGATCATTATCCTCCCAAATGATAACAAGGACCCCCTCAACTGCACTAGCTATCACCCGATTTCCCTCATCAAGGTTGACAGCAAGCTGATGGCCAAGATTCTGGCAACACGACTTAAAAGGGTGATTCTTCAGCTAAGCCACGAATCCCAGGTAGGGTTTGTACAAGGGCGTAGATCTTGCAACCACCTAGGGACACTAGCACATTTCCTATAGCAGACGAAAGATGAGGCATCAGAGATGATGGCACTCTCCTTGGTCGCTGAAATGGCGTTCAACCGACTTGAATGGCCATATCTTTTTCAGGTCATGCCCCATATGGGCCTAGGAAATGGCTTCACGCAGAAAGTCCATCACCTGTACGACAACTGCTCTGTCGAGGTCGCTTGTGTGGATTCCTCTGACGTGATTCAACAGAACTGCCCTCTCTCCCTGCTCCTCTTTCTTTTGGCAATAGAGCCCCTGCCGGCTGCCATTTACAGATCAAGAGAGGTGCATGGTATGCTCTATGTGGATGACATCTTGCTTCTTCTGCCCCACACAAGATCCTCATTGGCAGCGGTCAAGTCTTATCAAGAACATTTCAGCACTATCAGGCTGCAAGCTTAACTGGACTAAGTGAGTCCCTTCCCGTGACAGGGGCTACTACCCATGGGTGCACATTTACGGATACAGCACGACTTGGGTACCAAATGGGCTCTGGTAGCTGGGCATTCGGGTTAACACAGGCCTGGCCCACATGATTATGACAATGTCACTCCGCTGATGAAACAAACACAACAGGGTTTTCTGAAGCGGTTTCACATTAACCTGTCCTTGTGAGGGAGAGTACAGACAGTGAAAATGACCACAACCCACCGCTTCTAATAGGTCTTCTGCATGCTACCTCTCGGAGTACTCAAGAAGCTCCTGGCAAGCACTGAGGCCAACATCAGGTCCTATTGCTGGTGCGGGCACAAGCTGCGCCTCGAAGCTTTCCGGTTCTGGGCCAGTAGGATGGCGGGGGCTGCAGCTTTTCCACCTCACCACTTATAGCCTGGTCTTCCATCTCTCTCAGTTCACACCCCATTTACACCTTAACCAGGACATTCCGTTCTGAGGCATGCCTGGAACTACACTTTCTCTCATCTACGGTTGTGTTACTACCCCTTTAGCTCTCTGCCAAGGACCTGCTAATGGCCCCAAACCCAATCATAGCAACATCGGCTTGGGCATGGGGGGAGGCTCACTGCCTTCTGGGAGTATCTCCCAACTTGCCCCAAAGGTCCCCTCTCAGACAAAATTCTGCCCTCTGTACCGGTGGATGCTTGTCTTACTTGGTGACCTGGAATGCGCGTGGTATACAGTGTCTTGCCCAAGTCCTCGATGTTGGCAGATTCAAACCTTTACACCTACAGCAGTCGGAATTCAACCTACAGAGTCCTGCAACTATCATCAACTGTCTCATTGCTTCTGTATGCTGTGCAGACCGCAGTCCATGGACCTGCCACTGTTCCCCCTGCTTCAGTACCTCTGGGCCTTTGGTCAGTACAGAGGGTTGTGTCCGACCTCAATGCAGTCATTATCAAAGGGCAAGGCTCTCTTTCATCCTCATGGCTACCAAACTCCGATGGCCGCCTTCTGGGAAAAGCTTCCTGCTCGGGGGGCTCGGTATCGCGCCTGATAGACCATGACAGAGCAGTCAGAGAATCTTGGTTTGAGTATGTGTACTTTAAAATCATACAGGACTGGTATTTGACCCCCTGGAGACTCCACAGGGCGCCTTTTGTACCCCATGACCTCTGCTGGCAGTGTACAGCCACTCACTACAACCTGTACCACTTCCTGCGGGCTTGCCCAGCTATTGACCCCTACTGGACACTTGTCTGGCATCACCTAAGATGCTAGAGCGTGATCCAGCCCACACCTTCATCCCATTTTGCCCTCTTCACCGATTTCTTGGACCTGTCTGATAGGACTTCCCATGACTGTAGGTGATTGGCCACGTCACTCGCCACAGTCAAACTGTGTGTCTTACAGCACTGGTGACAGTCCACTCTCCCTTTGTTACTGGAACTGTACCACAAAGCAGGCTACAACGATCAATCACAAGTCTTTGAAGCCATCTGGGGCCCGTTCATTACAGGCGTCACAACATTCCTGGACATTCACCCTAGCCTCGCGTAGCGCCACGTGCCGGGATAGGGCGCCGGGCTGCACTACCTTGAGGCAGATAGACCAAGTGATTGTGGGTAGGACGTGCGCCACCATGAGTGATGACATGCACCTGTCCTTTGCCCCCACATACATCCCCCCTACCCCAAACCTTCCCCGGACACCCCTCGCTGTGCTCCTTTCATCCACTAAGAGGGTACAACTGCAGAAACAGAGATCCTCGAAGCAGGGTGGACTCGATTATCATTCATCTGTAGGGGCTTGGAGGATGAAATTTTCAACAGTCGTGATATGCTGTTGACTGCATTTGTAAAGTTGCCTGCTGGGGCTTTTGGCTGTTTCTTGGTATAATCTCTGTACCTCTTGTAAGGAGAACTTAATTGTCTTAAAGGTATGGGTCTTTTGGTATTACAATGTTGTTACGGTTACAATACAATAAACAAATGTTGCAGCAAAAAAAAGAAAACTGAATATCCACACTCCTATTGAAACATGCAAGCGAAAGCCCAGATCTTCAGCAGACCAGTACTATTCAGACCTCACTGGTGTCAATGCTACAACTGCACACAAAAACAAACAATGAAACCATCATCAGAAGCAGGAAGTTCTTCAAGTCAACTAAAATCTTCAGCATCCAAGTACTCTTCAGAACTTGCTGACAATCAAACAGAAAAGATAAATAAACTCTAGATAACGTCATGCATAAAATGTCTATCAAAATCTTCAGCAGTTCAGTAGCAGATTGCTTTTCAAGTCAATCAAACACTATCTCAACCCCCGATCTGACCCTCCAACCCACACTCCAGAGACAAGTGCAATACCATCCCCCTCTTTCAGTGACAAAATACAGAAGAACAACACCATGTCTGTTTCTCAGCTGACACTTCTAGCAAGATCCTTCAGAGCTCTACCTCTCGCAGATCTTTCCGACATACTCAAAGCCACTTCCAATGAAGATGTTTTTTTAAACCATAAGTTGGCAGTCAGACTGCTTTTCACGACTTCGCCCCTCGTGAATCTCCCCCCTTTCCTTTGCCACATCTTGATCCCAAAATTATGGGTTCCCAAAGTAAAGATTTTCAAATTTCAGCTCTGCTATAAGAATTACTCACATGGCAGTAGTAAAGCTACAAGGCCGTTTCAACTCTGGGACATAGCTTTAGGGGGTGGGGTGGGATACCCCTTTAATAATCTTTTAGTCAAGTCTTTGCCTGATAGTGAAGGTGGGATCGACCGTGTGCTGCAACAGTGACAACAATGACCTTAAACCACTGCAGGCTGAGCATCGATGGGTGAGACACTATATTAACTGGGGTTGCTGAGCGAAGGGTCTGGCTCGGCTCTAGGAGCCCCACATGAGCAGAACCATGAAAATATTTGCCATGTAAATAAAGCTATATACAATTTGATAAATTGCTTCAAAATTTTAATAAAGTGTATTTTTGTAACATATGGAAGCTTTACACCTTAGTATTCAGATTAGATCAATGCAGTTCCTAACAGTAATAGTTTGAAAATAAGAACCTATAAATACTGAGTGATCCCCACATGCTGATAATTGCACTAGTGAAATTACACTGAAGTATACACAAAAGTGATGGATGGAATGCTTGAGGGTATTCTGGAGGTACAGATTCCAGGGAGAGCTATCCTTCAGTTGGACTGGTGACTGAGGTTGGTTTAGATATAGTTATGCCAAGAACAAGATAAATATCTGCTGCTAAATGTGGGTGACAACCTTTTGGGGGCAGTGTGTGTGCCTAGCTTCTAACACATAGTGGGTTATGAACTGTTGTTAGTAAGACACCAAACTTCATCCCAGTTGGGCTGTTAATTCCTTTTGACAGGGAACTCAAGTAACAGGCTTAAGTAGTGATCAACTTTCACTTGTTACATCTTGCAAAGTGAAGTGCTCAAATGTACTCATGATTGACCTGCTAAAGATATGTGTGAGGTCTTAAGATCTGATGTCACTTCTTACGATGTCACTTCCTGTGAGGTCATGGGTCGTGATGCCACTTCCTGTAATGTCATGCATGATGTCACGTGCTGTGATGTGACTTGCATATTGCCTTACGTGGTGAGTCCCCACATTTTTTTTTTTTTTTTTTAGGACTTGTGCCCTGGCTGGAATATTCCACAGTGACATTAACATCATATACTTCTCCTAAATCAGGCTTTGGTAATGTAACTCAAAGATAGCTCCTGACGTCCGATGCGTCAGGCTCAGTCACCACACTGATGACGTTTTCGTCATATGATTTGTTGCGTAGTCCTATAAGGACTTTGGAAACAGAAACTACTAATTCTATTCCCTACCCATAATTAGTTAACCCATGAATAAGTGAGAGTTAAAAGTCTGGGTCCCGCCCAAGCCTTGATGGATGCCCGGTCACACATCACCTGCTGCGTCACTGGACACATGATTTTGGATTACTTCAAACATACCCTCCTCTCAGTGGCTCAGAAGCCAGCAGTACTGTATCTCACATCACTTGATGATTACTTATCAGAGCACAGATGAACCACACTTCAGAGTGTGTGTCTCTGTGGCAGGCCCAATGGGTTCCCCACTCCCTAGCCGCTCGACCACCTTACAAAGACTGATGGGGAGAGGCCGGGGCTGCTGACATGGCGGTCACAGCCCTCAGCTCAGGAGGTGAGTCTGGCCGGGGACATTAAACGCAGAACAGAGCCCTCCACAAGGAAAACTCAGCCCAGGCTGCAAGTGCGGGGACTGCCATGGCATTAAAAGGGCGTAACCCAGGAAAAACAGCTGCGTCATGAGTAGCCCTGCCACCTGTATCCACAGCTGGAGGTGGGCGAGCCAACAAATTAACAGGGCGAGCCAAGCCACGAGGTCTGGCTTGGCTCTTTGAACCGGTGCACGAGCCCAGACCTGAAAACGTTTCCCATGGAAATCGTTCACCTACAGAACGTATAACATCTCATCAAAATTTGAAAAAGTCTATTTCTTTAACAAGTGGAAGCTTTGTTTTCAGGTTTCTCGTTGTACAAAATGGGCCACTGAATGGGTATCTATTTGTCTATCCTTGTTACCTTAAATGTTAAAGCTTTGTTTTGAACTCTGTGCATACGGGAAGGGAGAAGCCACAGGAAAGCTCGGCTCGTTATCGGCTCGATGTTCAAACAGGACCTGGAACTGATCTAGGCTCCAGACACCAGCCTGGCTCAAGCTTTCAATGGCTAGCCCATTCCTACCCACACCTGGAATTGAGTGCACAACATGGAACAAAGCTCCTGTCTGGGTGTAATTTTACAAGATATTCTCAACCATGCTGTTCCATATCATGTTAGTGGTTTTTGACTCTTTGCAGAGACAGGCAGAGTGGCCTCGATCAAGGAAGAGGTTAATACAGTGGTGATCCCCAAACCTTGGAGAGATCACTTGGTGTTCAGCCTGCAGGAGCGTTTCACTGAATGTCCACCTCACCATCTACATGAAGGCCCTGCCTAACAGATTAGAAGGGCTTCTCCCCTCCCTTACTCGAGGAGACCAGGAAGGGTTAATATTGGGACAATATCTTCAGACTGGCACACCTAGCAAAAGAAAACTCAAACGTAAGAAAATAATATTGGTGCTTATTGCATTAGGCACGGAAAAGACGTTTGAGAGAGTGAGCTGGTCCTTCACAGTGAAAGTCATGGACAATTGTGGACTGTGAAAAGTCTTCACAGTTGACTCCTATCTTGCAAAAAAGGCATCGGAAGCAAGAGTTATGACAGACAGTGCGAGTGCTGCAAATGGAAACAATTTACTACGGTGACCCATAAATTGAGGGCCAAGGTGTGGCAGGGAAAGGGGGGTGGAATGCTTGAAAAGCAGAGCCTGACAGTCAACTTTTACATTTGTTTAAGGAGAACTGCAAGGAAATTGGCAACAAGTATATATGAGACAGTAATTCTGCTCTAGATTACTTAATTGGTCACAAAGAGGCTGCATTTTACAATATCTTACAGGATAGGACACCTGCTGCAGAGATCACTGTGTACCAAGCAAGTCTGAAGGGATTATAATGGTGTTAAGGTAACTCTATTCGTTAATACAGCACAATATGCCAGCACATGGTGCACCGCAAAGATCACATACTTTTATTTTATTTAGAGAGGTAAGTGGCCTATTGCTTTTGATACCAAGATCGTTTTGTTAGTACAGTCAACCACAATCACAGTTTTATGTTTTATATCCTGACTTTGCTTTTCTCCCGACCATTCACTCTTAACATATATTGTCTCCAAGTATGGATGATATGCGATTTCTACACCTTATCTTCCTCATTTTCCTCTATAACATTTCTTTGCATATTGATTAAGAAACGGTTATGATTTATTGTGCCTGTGAGTGTTACTTAAAGCACTCGGGCACCCTACGGTGGATGAGTAGCATTATAAAGGAAATACATTTTAAAAATCTAGATGCCATTTAAATCAGTATGTGTGTAATTAAACATGCAGACAGGTAAATCTTGCATTCTTACAGTGCAAGCATGCACACCTCTTGCAGAGGGAGGGGGAACAAAGTGAAAAACCTGCCTTAAATAGTTTCTCTTAAGTACTTGTGAAGTGATAACAAGCTGTGAGCCTTTGTTTACTTCTACTGCACTGGCGTCCAGGTGTTAGGCCCCAAATGGCTCCCTGCCAGGATGATGCTTAAACAAAAGGAGGGCTGAAGACCCTTTAAATCAGGCTAAATTGGTCGGATTTAAGGGTGGGTGGGAAGTTCTAGTGGGGATTCTATGGTATGAACACATCGATGCCACAACGATGAACTGTACACTGATTTCCGCTCGTTAGAAAATGCAATAACTGGTTTGTAGAACAGGTTGCATTTCAACTGTAACCAATAAAATGCTTTTGAAAAAAAGGGTGATGGACATTTGGAACACATCGGTGGATGCTGCCTGGAGGCTGTAAGGTTATTAGTAATTCGATGTGATTTATACAACTGAAAAGATGCTGCATCGTACTACCATACACACACTGATCTCATCCACGCCCATGGTCCTTGGCGTAGTACAGGATGGGAGATGATACAAGACCGCAGCAGCAGAAGAGCGATGCTGAGGCAAGGATCTCAATACACGAAGTTAAAAGGGAGCCCAAGCAGTACCGCCAGTGCTTAATTTGTGCATGTTGTTTCCGGTGCTGACACCGGCACTTATTTTTAAGGGCCAGCGCTTATTCTTTTGCCTCAAGCATTTACTGCACAAGATGGGGGAAGAGAAAAACGAAACAGTGTCACAATGGGAGAAAGCTGTAAAAGTGAGCTGAAGGGGCAGGGAGTGGCTGTAAATGGATTCAAGAGGCCCGAGATGGCTTCAGGATTACGCTGCCTTAGTATTCCGTGCTCGCAAATTTAATTGCAGCAGCCGCGTGTTTAAGAGGAGAGCTCTGAGCACCGGCACCTTTGTATTTACAAATTAAGCACTGAGTACCACACAACCTCTGACTGCCATGGGCACCCCATCCCCTTCCCGGGTTGACACCTTGTCACACACTTACCTCGTATGCCTGTGGAGGAGCTGGGAGAAGGACAAGTATTGGAAACTACAGAAACTAAACAAGGAATCAAGAACCTGTCCTGTTTGGCATGCGGCGGCTGTTGCTTCTACAGAAGTGTTGAGAACGAGTACCGTGCTACAGGTAGCCTAGCAGGCTAGACTCAATACTTGCTCCGCAAGGAAGCTCTTTCTTCTCGCAAGAAGCAAACGACCAAGATTGTATCTGTACAGGAAACAATTCAATAGGCAAAAACAGGACACTCAAATTAAATCTTACCAGAAGGCATCAAACCTCATTGGAAATCACCATCTATATCCAGGCGACTCACAAACCTCAAGCAAAAACCAGAGTAGAACAACATTTTGTAAAAACAGGTGTGGATGGCTCATTGTCTGTCTTGTTCTATGAAACATCTAAATTGTAGTCAATGTGAACCTAGCTCAATACACCTCCAGTAAGGTTCTAAAGGACATGTCCAAATAAATCTTCACTTACAAGAGCAACTCCAGCGGATGAGGAGGAGCCTGGACTAAAAATGGACAAGTGTACCACCGTTCAAACAGATCTCAGAGGAAGTCTGGGCATGAGTGATATATCACAGCATTGTAGCTCAACGGCAAGGAATGACTGCTACTGATCACAGCATCCCCTCTGAGACACTTGTCTCTGCCCGATAAAGAGGAAAGACCACAGATTGGCCATTGCCTTAGCAAGCATCCTACACCAGAGGACTTGAGGGTTTGTCTCAAGCTGAACATTTCACGGTTTGGACATTATAATCATTTGTACCACACAAGGGAAGATTTCCACCAGGAGATTAAATTCTCCTAACAGTCACAATTGGGCAGTGCCAATAATCTCGCCAAGGCACGGGTAGGTCTAAAGTAGTTTATTGGTACAAAAAGGGCAAATTGTAGAAAAAGAAACGCAGCATTGTAGGAAAATGTCAGAGCTAAAATACACAGGCATTTAATAGTCAATTAATGAAGGAAAAGTAACTTAGCTTCAATGGCAATCTTTACGCTGGATATAAAATCTTTCTGCAGATTTCTCACTCCATGAATTCTCCCTCCAGACACTAGACTGATCCAGATAGTGCTTCCCTGGCAAGAGCTCTCCAGCGCTGCCAGGTGGCGCTAAGCAGCTTGAGCTGTGGCCCCAACTCAAAAAGTGACAACACCAAAGAACACTGAGTGACAACCAGCACACTCACATCAGTTCCTGAAATGTTTTCCACTCCTAATCATGGCGTGTGTATAGGAAACATGAGAGGCACAGCTAAGATAAACACAGCATAAATCATGCTGCATACATTGGGATCTCTTAAATCACTACCCTAACTCATGCTTACCGGATAGGATTGAGAGCAAAGAGTATGTGTCCACCAGAAATATTGTTACAGAAGATAAGTAACCTTTTCTTCTGATGGATACATCTTCCCGCACATTCCTCACCCTAGGAGTATGTCACAGCAGTGCCCCCTATGAGGTGGGAATGAGTACTGCTGGTTAACATGGGAAATTCTGCAAAAGAGCCCAGACAAAGTCCCCATCACTGCACAGGCACTGCACAGCACATGATGGCAAATAGCACACCTCTGAGCTGTGGATGCAGCCATAGTCCCGGTGGAACGAGCACAGATGCCCTTCACAGAATCTCTCGAAGCCGGAGCATGACAGATCTTGATACAGAGAGGATGATCCAATGCGAAATTGTGCATTTGGTCACCACTTTACCCATCCTGGCTGATGCAAAATCCACAAAAATCTGACTGACATTCTGGCCTGTTGAATGCAGCCACTGTTGTAGGACACTGCACTCCAAGGTTCAGGTCTATGCATCTGTTCATCCTCTCTGGCTGGAAGCAGAGGTGGAAAGAATGTTAGAAGAGTAATAGACTCGGTAACATGAAATGACAAAAATCATCTTCAGTAAGAAGGATATGCATGTGAAGAGAAAAAATAATCTAGACAGAAAATTATGAAGGGTGCATGAACTGATAGGACGTGGACTTAAATCCTGCAAGCAAAAATAATCGCCACCAAGAGACCTGATTTTAGTTGGAAGGCAAACCGGGCAATGGTGCACCATGTAGCCAACAATAAAGTCAAAACAACGTTCAAATCCCACTGAGGCACAACAAAAAAAGTGGGAGGGAATAAGTAAAGCAACTCTTTCAGAAAATGTGTAACTATTGGCAGTTTAAACAGGGAAGGTAAACAGATCTGCTAGACGGCCACTATTCTAAGAATGGCACTAACACATGTGAAGCTAGCATGCTCAACACAATCATTTAGCATCTTTATTCCAAGTCCACGGCATCTAAATCTGGGGCCCTACTACAAGCTTTGCAAACATGGTTCACGCAAAGTCAGTGTAGTAAAGTAAAAGAAGAACAAAAGTAGGAGTGCTGCACCGCGTGTATCACAGGGGAGTCTCCCCTACTGTGATGGTGTGAAAGCTCTTGACACAAGGGCCTAGAGGCACTCAATGAAGTGTCAGGAGGCACTTGATGGAAGGGTCCGGAGGCACTCGACGGAAGGGCCTAGAGGCACTCAATGAAGTGTCCGGAGGCACTTGACGCAAGGGCCTAGAGGCACTCAATGAAGTGTCCGGAGGCACTCGACTGAAGGGTCCGGAGGGCACTCGACTGAAGGGTCCGGAGGCACTTGACGCAAGAGCCTAGAGGCACTAAATGAAGTGTGAGGAGGCACTTGATGGAAGGGTCCAGAGGCACTCGATGGAAGGGCCTAGAGGCACTCGATGAAGTGTCAGGAGGCACTTGATGGAAGGGTCCAGAGGCACTCGATGGAAGGGCCTAGAGGCACTCAGTGAAGTGTGAGGAGGCACTTGATGGAAGGGTCCAGAGGCACTCGATGGAAGGGCCTAGAGGCACTCAATGAAGTGTCAGGAGGCACTTGATGGAAGGGTCCAGAGGCACTCGATGGAAGGGCCTAGAGGCACTCAGTGAAGTGTGAGGAGGCACTTGATGGAAGGGTCCAGAGGCACTCGATGGAAGGGCCTAGAGGCACTCAATGAAGTGTCAGGAGGCACTCGACGGAAGGAAGGGTCCAATGATTATTTTCATACAGGTGGGTTCATTGTTGCCAAAGTTGTCCAGAACTTAAAAAACATCGATTTAAGAGGTGCTGCTCTATCAGCAATGAGAAAACAAAATGCACACTTTTAGTTTAAATGCCCGGAGGCTGGGAAAGTTGCACGTAATATTTGGTTCATAAAATGTGTCTTAGAAGATTTGTTGTTATTTTTGTCTGTATAATTATTAGGGATCCAAGGACACTGAGAACAGAACATAAAGTGCTACGGCGAAGTGTTCTCTTTAAGTAACATAACACCATGAAATTATTATTTTACTATAAGGCTAGGAAAGAGCTGCTAGCGAACAAGTATCTCTGTGTTGGCTTTGTTTGTGCATGACATAATGTAACAGTAAATACGTTTATGTTCTGTTTTCCTTCTCTTGGCCATCTCGATAACCCTTTAAATAATTACTGCTGCTGATGCTTGCTGTACAGTTTGTCTTTTCACTGTGTATCCAGACAAATACATCCATTTTCCATAAACCACCCTCACACTTGGCACACACTGTAGAAACCGTCAGGCCTCTTTGTGGTCGGGGCAGTGAGAAGTGCCCTCTTACCTGCCTGACCAGGCCTCAGGAGAACTGCTAGGTAGCCTGAGGAGCTCACAGCAGTTGGTAAAGGGGAGCAGAGAGCCACAGAACCCGTGGGGAGGGGAGGTTGTTGGGGACATTGCAGGTTTCAAGATTGTCCCCAGCCCCGCACTGTGGAAGGGGTCAGGTAGAGGCGTGACCCGAGTCATTGCCCACTTACTCTGCCACACAGCTCGCATGCCCAGTGGTTCAGGTGGGTGCATTTCTGCACCCAGTAAATGTGGGCCTTGTCTCCTCACAAAAGATCATTTCAGGGGCGAGGAACTTCGGGCACTTTCAATTTGCAGGGTATACTGCTGCGGCTGACTCAAAAAGAGGGCCTAAGAATAGGAGGGCTGGTGTCCATTTAGCAAATGATGTGTTGCTTACCGGTCTATTACGATCACTCTAAAACACAGTATGTATATATTTGTGTGCTATTTCTATAGCGAGAGACTAGTCAAAAGGCAGCAGAGCGTCGTATAAGTTCAAAGACAAGCAAAGTCAATGAGTGATAGGAGAGGTAGCTGGATGGTGGGTGATTAATGCACTGTGATGTAGTTTGCTTAAAAAATGAGGGTTTTCAACGCTTTCCTACTTTAGAGTAGTGAGGGGGCGGCACTGATGGATAAAGGGATGTTGTTCGAGATTCTGGGTGCACGTATGGAAAGGACCTGACATCTTGCGTTTTTGTTGATTTTTTACGCTGTCCTGGCTGCGGGGGTACCGAGAACCACCAGAGATGTTAAGCTGGTCTACTAGGTAAGCGGGGGGCTGGTTGTGAGGGCTTCGTAAATGATGCAGCTTGGTTTGGAGATGGTGCTGGCTGGCAAGGCGAGGGACTGAAGTTCCATCAGGATGGGAGGGATGCAATCATGTTTCTTCAGCCTTGGATGAGATGTGCAGTAGAATGTAGGATGGGCTTAGGCGGTGCCAGTGCAAAGTCTGGGAGGTCATGGAGCAAGCCTTTACCACCATCTGGATACAAGAATACAAGGGCTTGAACAGCAGTTCTTATGTTGATTTCTGGAAGAAACAGTTTGACTTTCTTTAGAAGACAGAGCTGGTACCAGGCCAGCTTTGTTTTTTCAGCAATGTGTTACCTGAGAGTTAAGTTGGTGTCCAGAATGAATCCAGCGTGGCATTTGGTGAAAGTTGGGGCTCAGAATCATCAAGGTTCATGCCACTGAGCCAGGTTTGTACTGTTTCTTGTGTGCTGATCTTGGCAAATACCAGGACATCTGTCTTGGTTGGGTTGAGCTTCAGGTAGGCACTGGACATCCAGGCAGTGTTTGGGGCACTGGATGTTTGAAGCAGAGGAGACTTTCAAGTAGTTGTGTACCATTGGCATATTGGTGAATCTTAATGTAGCCATCTGTGTGTAGAGCACCAAGCAGCTCCATGTGGAGGCTGAAGGTGACAGGAGACAGTATGGACCCCTGGTGACCACTACATTTTGAGACCTGGTGGTGCCCACGTGAACAAACTGGTATCGGTTGGAAAGGTAGGAGGAAAATCATTTAAGACCATGGTCAGTGAAAACCATATGGGACTCCGGGGTGCGCATGAGGGTGGGATGGCTGACTGTGTTGAAGGCAGCTGAGAGGTCCAGCAGTAACAGGAAGCCGGGGTCATCTTCATCTGTGGTCAAGAGGGAATGGTCTACAGTGTGTAAGACAGGAGGGTCTTGCTGCAATGTGACTGACAGCCAGGCTGGTCATTGTGCAGGAGCAGATTAGCATTGATGTGATCCTGGAGTTGAACACACAATGTTTTTTCCAAGAACATGCTGTTAACTGGTAGTGGAGTGATTGGTCTGTAGCTGGTGAGGTCATCAGGGTCTAATGTAGGTTTCTTTAGGATTGGGAGTACCTTACCTGTTAAGAGAGGGTATGTGAAGGTGCTTTGAGTGAGGGAGGCATTGACAATAGTGGGTAAAAGAGCATCCCAAGAGAGGGCTTTGATGAAGTAGGAGGCTAAGACATCATCTTCATACAAAGTGGCTTAGAGAGAGATAAGTAGAATGGTAAGATCTGCGACAGACAGGGCTCTGAAGGCTGATCACTGTGGGATTCCACAGGAAGAGTGGGCTTAAGAGATAAAGGAAGCTTGGTTTTGTTGATGTGTTGTCAAATCTCTATTTTTTTCAGAGAAGAAGGAGCTGATGGCATTGCATTCTTAAGTGGAGGAACAGGTGGGTTTGTCAGAGGGTTGATGCAGTCCTCGAGTGTCTTGAAAAGGGTTTTTGTTTCTGTCACTCGCATTATTGCTGTTGGTACAATACTTTGCTTCGGCTAAGGTGATGAGCTGCCGCGTGTTACAAGGAGGGACTCCAGTATCGTAAGATCATTAGAAGTTCTTTTTTTCTTCCATTCTCTTTCCTGTTTGTGGATGGATCGTTTGCTGTCAGCATAGCAGGGTGCTAGCCGCTTTGGCGTCAGCTCTATGGAATCAACATTTCCTCATGCATTACGTGCAACAGATGCGGATCTTGGTGGTGGCCCGTGTCACTTCTCTTGGGTTCACCTGAAAGATGCCAGGACCATGGTTGTCACCGCGCTGTCTATTGGCTCCGCAATGTCCCCCAGACCGATCAACCAGTCCTCACCACAGCAATGCTTCATTGCTTTTTGGCTATTTTCGTTTAAGCATGGAACACAGAACCTGTAGGTGCAAATGAATGTCAACCATGTTGGAACAGGCACTGCTTGTTACGCAGTGTCAAGTGTCTGTTTACGCAGACCGCCAGGAGCAGCACTGATTAGAGTTTGGCGATGTGGGTCATGGGACGTCAGGTGGGCTAGTGTTAGCCCCGAATTCTGCACTTCACAGAGATGTTGAGGAGGGAGGTCTCCGCAGCTTGGAGCTCCTCTATGCAGTGCTTCTGCATCATGGAGATAGTATGCGAGGAGCTAGGAGAACCAAAAGCCACAGCGAGGTGCTGTGGCGCCACAAGGTGCTAACATTTACAGTAAAGAGGGTGGGTGGGACTCAGGGATCCTCTGCATTACATGCCAGCTCTCATCAATCAACTAGATAGGCAGTACAGAGGGGCGGGGGGGCTGGAAACCCTGACCCCATCAGCCCTGCCCTGAAGTAACTCAAAGATAGATCAGGTGATGACCCGGCTTTCAGTCTGCCTCATCCTACGTCACGTGATTGGCATCTGTGGAGCACACAAGCTGCCATTGATAAGACCTTGTTCTGTGGGAACCTCCGCCAATCTTGTGTTTTCATGGCTGACCAGAGTCAGGTGATCCCGGTTTGATCTACACTGGGCTGGACATAATTTCACTGCAGGCTTCCCATGTGACAGCTCTTCCTTACAACCAGAAAAACACGCAATAAATAGGTCTCTTGCATCCGGTGGGAAGCTTAGCAAGCGTCACCGTCTAGGGCGGAGTCCTGCAAAAACACAAAATAAACAGATCCCCTGCACTGAGGCCTTCGGCGACCTTAGCAAGCGCCACTATCTAAGGCGAAGTCCTGTGTGCCACCCCTCTCCTTGAGGAGACTCCCCAACCCTGGGACGTGCACAAACAGTATACTCTTGTGGGCACCAGGGAAAGGCCTGGCACGCAGACCACCATGCCCATGCCCCCCGCTGATGAATAGGAACAGTCCAGATTTGCGGGAAACGCTGGCTTCACGGTGCGCCACAGATTTTTAATAATTTCCTACAAGTTTTGGCCTCATTTTCCAGCCCAAGTGGAAGCCTGCACAATTATCCATGAGCACTAGCAAATGCACGAGGTCTGGCTTCAATGCACTAATGCATGCACAGATAGACAAGTCCAAGCGAGCTGACGCTGTGTGTGCAGTTTCACTGCACGCCCTCGGGCAGGACACCACAAGCTTTAGGAATTAAAAAACAGAAGGCACACACAGAAAGCACGATGAGCGGCAGGCAGCACACAAACAAGACACAAACAGCGTTAGCGCTATATGCATGCTGAGGTGGCAGATTTGGTGGAAACTGTGGTGCGGTGGTTGCAGCTGATGACCCTGTTGTGCTGACAACTGCTGTGGTGTCAAATGTGGTCACTACTGTGGTCTCTGCTGTGGTGTCGCCTGTGGTCACTACTGAGATTTCTGCTGTGGCATCTACTGTGGTTTCTGCAGTGGTATCACTTGTCGTCACTACTGTGGTCTCTGTTGTTGTATCACCAGTGGACACTACTGTGGCCTCTGTTGTAGTACCTGCTGTGGCGTCACCTGTGGTCACTACGGTGGTCTCTGCTGTGGCATCACCAGTGGTCACTACTGTGGTCTCTGCTGTGGTGTCACCTGTGATCACTACTGTGGCCTTTGCTTTGGTCACAACTGTGGTCACTGCACTGCTCCCAGCTGTGGTAGAAGCTTTGGTGGTATCTCCTGCTTTCGGCGCGATAGGGGCTGACCGCAAACAACTCTTGTGTATTTATTTTTTGTTAATGACAAAAGCTCCGTCAAATAACCACTAACCACTAACTAACCCCAATGTTGCTTTGATGTTCCCACCACCCTAACCCCCTCCATAGTGTTGCTCCTACGCCCAGTCTTAAAAAAAAAATACTTGTCCTCATTTTATTTTATTTTTAGTTACTAATGCAAATCGGATACAACGGTATAAAGAAAAACAAGCATTTGCAAGGCAATCGTTCTCGCATTTACCTGAGTTGGAGCTATTGGATTTGGAAATGCATATCTGGACTTTTTTGCCACATTAATTGGTCAACCCTGCCACATATTTTGGTCCTTCCTGCCACATAATTCCAGACGCCCTGCATACAACTAAAGGGCTAGTAGGCCTACTGTAATATTTTTTAAACAAGGCCCTTAAAACACAAACAGTTCCCAGGTGCAAAACAAATGTACTTGGCAGCTGATACAGGCGACACTGCCCGCAGGGCAATGAATAAATAATTGTACTCAAAAGAATGTGTGCTTACTGGATCATTGTCCCTTTACTGCAGTCTGGGGAAATCAAACAAAATGCCCATGATTTTTCACACGCTTGAGGAGAGCCACCTCACATGATATTAATGATCCTCAGTCAGTCTTGAACTGAAATATTAGTTATAAAAATGTGACCACTGTACAGCATAATCAACTGTAAGCTCTCCTCGAGGTTAGTTTTATTAATACACGCACACACAGCCCAAGTTCAACAGACTCAAACGTGTGTAGTTCATCTAATCAGATTTCCGCTTTGTATTCATAGCTTGTATAACGTTATAAAAATAAAACAACACGTCCTAGAATGCAAAGCTGAAAGAAACTAAATGAGCAAATCACACACTGAACTAGGGAGCTGGACAACTCTATGCATTCTACTCCAAGGGCTGGTTTCCAGCTTGTATCACGTTATAAAAATAAAACTACAAGTCCCAGAATTAATGTGTGTGCTGCAAAGAACGTGTACTAAGCAGATCAGAGAGCATATAAGGTAAAAATGTCAAAATAACTCTGGCGATGAATGTTCTTTTTGGAGAGAGAACATAGTCTTGTCTAGTGGAAGTTTGGAATCATTTTAAGGTAGAGCAGAGGGTTAATGTTCTTTCTGGAGAGAGAATGTACTTTTGTTTAGCAGAAGCCTGGAGTCATCATAAGGCACACAGAGGGTTAATGTGCCTGCCGCAAAGAATGTGTACTAGGCAAATCACAAAGTGCATGTAATGTAAAAATGTCAAAATAACTAGCGCTTTATGTTCTTTCTGGGGAGAGAATGTACTTTTGTTTAGTGGAAGCTTGGAGTCCTCATATGGTAGTGCACAGGGTTAATGTGCCTTCTGCAAAGAACGTGTACTAAGCAGATCAGAGTTAATATAATGTAAAATCAATATCGCTGGGTAAGCACAATGGTAGCCACAGAGTGCAGACAAAAAAAACAATTTCAAGATGTGAAAATTTCTCTGGTGATTTATGTTCTTTCTGGAGAGATAAACTTTTATCTAGTGGAATTTTGGACTCGTGAGGTAGTGCACAGGGTTAATATGCCTGCTACAAAGAACGTGAACTAAGCAGATCAGAGTGCAATTTTTGATTTTTGAAAGGCAGGCCCACGAACGAGTAAAAGTGATGGGAATGCGGTGGTTGTGGTTAAAAGTCCACAATAATTACAACAGGTCAAAGCGCTTGCGCGTTCGACCAAACAAGAACCTGTATCATTTTTAGTTGTGCATGCATGGTGTTACCAGTTGCATCAAAGGCTTTTGGGTGTTTTTTGTTGTTGTTTTTTTTAAGCTTTAGTCACGCATCGTGGATGCTGTGCAACTTAGCTAACAACCATTGTAGAGCCAACAGGTCACAAAGGCAACACTACTGGGGTGTCATGTGTCAACTTTTAAACCAATACTGGTGAGGTGTGGTGGCAGCTGACTGGACTAGATGGTCTAACGAGCTGTTTGTTTTACATTGTTTATTATAACATGGTTATTTGTGCGGACCTTCCCGCTCAAACGTAGGCGACATGCCTATAGCATTCATTGTATTTTTCCTGTCACTATTTGTTTAGTCATTTGATAAATGTTTAGCCATTGTCGTCATGTATCAGGGTTTACTTTGTGTCAAGTACAGGCGACGCTATTGCTGGATTACAAAATGTGACGATTTAAATACAAAAAATCAATAAACAGATTCAAACAAAAAGAACAGGTCACAAAGACAAGACCTACTGGCTTTGCCAATGCTTGTTTTGGCTATGCCATGAGCTCCCCGCTCCCCGTACCCAGACCCTGAAAGGAAGGAGGCATGACCATGCAGGGGGGCGCGGATGCAGCTCTCACCAGAGGTTAGCAACACTGGTGACCCTGACTCGGGTACCAGGATCTAGCGCAGTGAGACGGGTGCAGCGAGCCCCTCTTCTGTGTAAACACATGGAAAGAAGCCACACTCCTTACTGGGGCTCTGGTGGCATCCAGGAGGCCACGGTTCATTCCCACAGGAGGCCACGGTCTAACCCTTGCACTTCATTCCGGTGTTAAGCACGGGTACCCTTTGTCTGGGGCACATTCCAGCTGCTCTGCGCTCTAGGAAGTCTGCAGCCAACCCCCTTAGCGCTGTCCCTGCCTGGCCCCCATCCTCAAAGGGATGAGAGGAAAGCCTGCGAGGAAGGACCCGCAAATCCGCCGTGTGGCAACCGGATTCCGGCCACCCGTGGCCGCCGGGCGCCTCCAGAGAGGTGAAGGCGACTCGGGGAGCTATCCGTGGTGCTGACACCTCACGGGCTGACCGAGGCTGTTTGAAGGAAACAACCCGAGCCCTACACGGTGCCTGAGCTCCAAAGCTCATCTCTGGGAACCCCTCCAGAAGGGCTCGGGTAGGCGCCTCACGTGCAGTGTTCATTCATCCATTCGAGCGCACTGGACCCAGGCTGCCGACAGAGAGACAGACGGGGGTGCTAACCCCGGCCTTCACACCACACCCCAGGAGCTACCCTTGAGCGCCCCACAGGCCCCCCGGGGGGCAGGAAGGGGTCGCCGGGGGCAGCATCCCACGGCCAGCACCCCGGTCTGTAAGAACAGCCTCCCCTCGTACAGCCGGCGCGTCCCTACAAGCTTGTGGGGGGCTGCTTCAGTGTGGGGGCTCCGAGAACCCCGCACGGTTTAAAGGGAAACAGAGGAAGGTGGGGCTTGGGAGGATAGAGGGGGTCCCCTGCCCACAATCACGCTGGTCCCACGCGGCCTCAAGGAGAGTGATAACACGGGGCGTCCGCCCCCCAATACCAGAACCCAGGAAGAGATAACTCAGCGGGAACTGCAGCGAATGTAAGCGGACTTCAGCACAGAGGACGGACAACGACGGAAGAGCCGCCTATATACCGACCTGACTGTAGACCATGCAGCAAACCATTAGCGCGCAGAGAATGAATGGATGAATGATACGGCGCAGCTCCACAACGCACAAAGCTTCGAGGCGCGCCTCACTCGAGGGCGCAGGATAAGTTACTGCAGGGCCGGGCCACGGTCAGTCCCCAGGCTTGGATGCCACGCTCACCCGTGAAGGGCATGCATGGGTGGCAGATCAGGCAGCACTGTCGGGCTGGGGCAAAGGCAGTCAAACGCCGCCTCTCACGGGCGCTGCCGGGCATGAGAGAGTGAGCGCCCCGGCCGCGCACGGCCTGCTCTGGCCCAAACCCCACCAACCTCCCAGAGACCTCCCGCCCTGGAGAGACCAGGAGACCAGAGGCCAGGAGATCTGGAGACCAGAAGACCAGCAAGCCAGGAGGCCAGAGGGCAGGAGGCCTGAAGACCAGCAAGCCAGGAGACCAGCAGGCCAGGAGACCAGCAGGCCTGGAGATCTGGAGACCAGGAGACCAGAGGCCAGGAGGCCAGCAGGCCTGAGGACACCAGCAGGCCTGGAGATCAGAGGGCAGGAGGCCTGGAGGCCTGGAGACCAGGAGGCCAGCAGGCCTCGGACCGGGCCCCCAGGGACGGGGGAGGATGCGGGGTCGGTCACAGCTCACACTGAGCCTTACCTGGGGCCTGGAGCAGGGCGCAGCGCTTCGGCCTGTGGAGCAGGAGGCCCAGGGAATGAGGAGGGAAGGCAGGCAGAGGGGTCCTCGTGTGTGGGGCGCATGATTAGCTCGTGACCCCAGTGGGCCCCTCCCTCCTCCTTAAACCCCCGAGGCCACCTTCTCTCATCTCAGAGCCCCGACCCCTTCCCCCCTCCAACAACCAGCGCTCAGACACCCCTCCCGGACCCGACAACAGCCACATCCGTCCGTCACAGGGCCCACCGCCCTTCCCGCACCCCACGACTCAGAGAGCTCTGCCCCTCACTCCATGCCAAACCCAAAGCCCCCTTCTTTCATCTCGGAGCCCCTACCCGCCGCTTCATTCCACAGCTCTCTGCCCCTAGCTCCATGGCATAGCCGGAGCTCTCGGCGCCCTCGCGCCATGAAACAGCTGTGTCCTAATCCTTCCATCTGACAGAGCCCCCGGTCCTCATCATTTCTTCCAGAGCTCTTTGCCTCCATCTCTATGCCAGAGTCGTATGTATACTTATCCAATGGCAGATTTCTGCGACTAGGACTCTATGCAACTGCCCTCTGAACTCCCACACCAACCCACAGCCGTCTGTGCCCCCTCAATCCTTACCAGAGCCCTGTGCCCCCTCAATCCTTACCAGAGCCCTGTGCCCCCCCAATCCTTACCAGAGCCCTGTGCCCCCTCAATCCGTACCAGAGCCCTGTGCCCCCTCAATCCGTACCAGAGCCCTGTGCCCCCTCAATCCGTACCAGAGCCCTCTGTCCCCTCACTCCATGCTAGAACACTTGGTCCCTCACTCCATGCTAGAACACTTGGTCCCTCACTCCATGCTAGAACACTTGGTTCCTCACTCCATGCCAGAACATTATGCACCTTCAATCCTTGCCAGAACCCCCTGTCCTTCACTCCACGCCAGAACCCTCTGCTCCCTCACGCCATGCTAGAACCCATTGCTCCCTCACTCCAAGTCACAGCCCTCTGCCCCCTCACTCCACGCCAGAACCCTCAGCCACCTCCCTCCAAGTCAGAGCCTTCTGCCCCCTCACTCCATGCCACTACCCTCAGCCACCTCCCTCCAAGTCAGAGCCCTCTGCCCCTCAACTCCACGCCAGAACCCTCAGCCACCTCCCTCCAGTCAGAGCACTCTACTCCCTCACTCGCGACAGAGCACTCTGCTCCCTCACTCAGTGATAGAGCCCCCTGTTCCCTCACTCTGCGACGGAGCCCCCTGCTCCCTCACTCCGCGACAGAACCCTCTGCTACCTCGCTCACATCTTATTTTCAGAGCCGGCCACTCTCCCCCATCAGGCCTGTTACACACATGAGATACAGGGGTGAACTCTCTGCTACGGTGGAGCGTCGCCCCACTGCTAAAAGGGAGCAGAAAAATAAAACGATACTAAATGATCATCATTTTTTTTTTCCACGGAGTCTAGGGCAGGGCGTGTCCAACATCCTCTGCATCAGCAGGGAGGAGGAGTAGTGGTGCACTTTAAGAGAGCATGTCAGTTTGGCCGGCCGGCAAAACTAACATGCGCACTTAGAGCTCTCCACCCAAGCTGTATTTCACAGCCAGGTAAAGAACAAGTGCAGTCTCCCACTCCCTCCCAGAGCAGCATTTCAGCCCGCTTAAGCCAATCCTGGTGCTTCACTCATGCTGTGCAACAGCATGAGAGAAGCATCTGGATTGGGTGGGGAGGGGTACAAGGCAAGCACCGAGGTGGCGGAAGCGGCGGACGCGAGACGGCAGTAAGTGTAATTTTTTTATTTTTAAATTATCGACCCCACTCCACAAGCTGGCCCACTAGTCCTTCCTGGCAGCACCCACCGCCGATAGGATAATTAAATTGAGTCAGGTGCGAATTTGGGCATGCTGAGCATGTCACAAGCAGATCATGGCACTCTGCACTTCCCTGCAGTGCAGTGGGATACCACCAAAAAATCCCACCCCTTCCGCTCTGCAAATTATGTCCAGGGCTCCTGAAACACTTGTATCTCACAGACAGTCTTAGAATAACTTCAGGCTGACTGTGGAACCCCATCAGGCTTAATATAGGTTTGATTCAGCTAGCACCATTTCTGAAAGAATCAGTGTAGGAAACTGGGTTCTGGTTGCAGAACTCCCCCCCCCCCCCCCTTTACCCCACACACACACACACACACACACACGCTTGGCCTGGTAATTGATGCAATTTTGACTGAGAGTGCACTGGGTTCCTACTAACCAAGTCTCCAGTGCCCGATCTCTTTCCCTAAAACTACAATTGTCCCCAATTGGCAATACCTTATGTCCCCCATAAGTCCCTAGTAAATGGTATCCCTGGTACCTAGGGCAGGGGCACCAAAGAGGGTCCCCAAAGGCTGCAGCATGTATTGTGCCACCCTCAGGGACCCCTCACCTAGCACATGCAGACTGCCATTGCAGGCTGGGTGTTTTGGTGCAGCTAAAAGTGAAAACACGATATGGCATACAGCCTGTGTGCCATGCCCCCTAACACAGCGTGCAATTTATGTAAGTCACCTCTACAGGAGACCTTACAACCCTAAGGCATGGTGCATTATATTACATGTGAGGACATATCTGCATGAGCAGATATGGCCCTGCTATGTCTTTGTCGATTCTTAGACATAGTGAGTGAACAGGTAAGCCATTTTAAATACACATGCTGGACATTGGTCACTATGAGTTCCCCAGCTACATGATTCACTGAAAACAAGGATGTTTGGCATGAAACGTCTCATTAGTAACCTTCAATGATGCCAGTGATTAACTTATTAATACATATACCCAGGAGGCACCTTAGAGATGCCCCCTGAAAACCTACCAAATACCAGTGTGTGGACTGACTAGTTTTAGTCAGCCTGCCACCACCACAAGACATGCTTCTGGCCCCAAAGTGTGAGAGTCTTTGCTCTTGGGCGGTCAGAAACAAAGCCTGCTCTGGGCGAAGTGTTTACACAGCCCACCCAACAGGATGAGCTGCAAATCTAAAATCCAAGGGAGGGGGCTTCAAGGAAGCCCACCGCCCTTGGCATGCTGATCTGGCTTCACTCAAAGGAGAGATACCAACCCCCTCCCCCCCCCCAGGGCCCACTTGGCACCCCGACTGGCAGAAACTTTAGTATTCAGAGAGGTGCGCCCACCACTCAGGTCAGCCCCATCCCCAAGGTGAGCTTCCTGATGTGGACACAACATTTAGAAATCTTCCATCTTGGTGATGGCAGAATTAGAAACTCTGGGACAGGATTATGCCTACTTCCCATAGCAAGTGGTTATTTAGAGGGTGTAGTGACCCCAGGAGTAAGTATCCCATTGGCTCCCACACTACAGTCCCCTAAACACCTTTAAGTTCAGTGCTTAGGGGAGCCCCTGGCACCAGGAAATCCGATTCGCTGGACTACAGAAGGAGAAGGACCCGAAGAGCCACAAAAATGCAAGAACTGAGGAGCAGCAACAGACTTGGCCCCAACGCCACCAGCCTGCTTGCTGGCCTCAATAATTGTGCCACGGACGACTCATCCTGCAGCTGCTCTGTCTCCAAAAGGCTTGGGAGGAATGGCAGCACTCCGAGAGGTAACCAGGGTCTCCCGTGGAGTAGTGGCGCTTGTCCCCTGCAACCTGCAGGCACCAAAGAAGACTCACAGGATTCTGGACCACCAAAACCAGACAGCACCACTGCACCCGTGGCCCCGAGCCTGAGTTGAAGCAGGCCAACGGTACCAGTGTTGTCACCAGGCCCTCCAGAGCCAAAGCCCACCTTGGGCTTGCCAACAGTAGACTTCCTGATGCCGCCTACAGCCTCTTTCTGCAGGCCCCCTCCAACCGCAAGTATCCCCTGCACCGGACCCCAATGCCGAAAGACACCACTGCACCTGAGCCCCACAGCCCGAGTCGAAGTGGGCCAAGGGTGTCCCTATGTGCCAGAGAATCTCAAGGGTCCAGCCCCCCTGTGGGTTCTCCCTGACTGGCCCCCCGTCTGTGCTTGCAGCATCTTTCTGACCAGACCGATCTCCATTGCGAATGCAACACGTGACGCAGTAACACACCTCTGCACCTGGACACTCCAGAGCCTCCCTGAGGTGAACTGCTGGTGCGGCCCTGGACTTTGCCCTACACTCACCTCAAGCCCAGAAGAACATTCCTGTAAGTCATTGCTAAGTATCCATATTCAGTGTCTGTTTCTTTCCCATAGGATAACATTAGGGCACATGAGGCTGAAAAGAATCTCTGCACCCAGATGCCTCAGTGCTTTGGACCTTGCCCCAAACCTACCTTGGCACCAGAAGAACAGTCCTGTAGGCCGTTGCTAAGTGCCCAATATGCAGTATATGTTTCGTTATCCCACTAGATAACATTAGGGTACCTGATGCTGAAACGCACCTCTACACCTGGACGCCCCACTGCCTCCTGAAGTGACCCGTTGGAGCTGCCTCAGCCCTTGCTCTATACTTACCTTAACTCCAAAAGATGGGTCCTATGAGTCACTGCTAAGTACCCGTACGGAGTATGTTTTTCCCCCCTATAACATTACTGCTCCAAAAATTGCAGTCAACTTTTGAAAACTGTAAAAATTGATAACTTGAGAAGTACTCACCCGATTCTGATGATCTTGGTATTAAAATTTATATAAAAGTACATGCTATTTTTATAAATTGGTGTCGGATTTCTTTATTGTGTGTGTGTCTGGATTACTGCCTTCATGTGTGCCTTACATGCTTAGCACAACCCTCGGATATGCCTACCTGTTCGCCCAAGGTACCTAAAAGGAGAGTATTTGGGGTGTAATTTGCGCCTCTGTAATCCTGCTGGGGTTTGCTTGGAATTTGTACACAGTGTCCCTCTGTTTGGGCCACTATTTAAAGAGCTATGGGATGTTTAATCGTTACGCACAAGCATTTCTTTTCACTTGCTTTTCAGAAAATTATGGAAATTCAGCTGCAGCCACGGTCTGTCACTGTATATGCAAAAGTATCCTCTCTCCAGCTTCCTTAGCCACGGGACGTATTGGAAATAGTTTGAAAGCTGATGCTAAACCTCCCCTGCTATGTTCCTCGTTAGGAATGTGGGGAACAGTCCATTGTATTAAGCTGCATTTCTCATGTTTCTATCCAATGAAATTTATTTGCAAGTTGGCGCTTTGGAAATTAACATTATGAATCGTTTACTCTGCAAGTAACCACTGTTTTAAGTAGTGTCGTGCCACGAAAAGGTGCGATTTCACTATCTGAAACATTACAAAAGATTTGATATTTAGGAAGGTGCAAGATCATTAGCATTATCTTATTTAAAGGGCGATAGTCACTAGACATTTTTGTACTTGCACATGCAATACTGCTGCTAGTTGTTGAAGAGAGGCATTGCTCATTTTGATTCTGTTCCGGCTTTAGACACCGCTTGGTTTTCTGTTTGCACGTATAGTCTTGTTGTATTTAGGACCTATTACTAATTTTTCGCTTTTGTTCTATCGCGAATTAATTTCTTAATGGCACCTGGCATTTTGAACATTTTATGAGTTGGATGATTTTAACTAACTTTTGCTTTCTGTAATGTTAAACTTTGCTGTGTGAATACATTTACTAAATTGTGAAGTGGAGAAGTATAGTTTAGTACATTTTTCCTTTAATGTTTTTGGCTAGTAAATTGAGTTTTTGGATTTGCCCTTTTCCGCAAATTGACCACTCTTAATGTTAATTAGATTGGAGCGTCAACAACGCCTATTTCAATAATGCCTATTCATACCCGGAGCGGCATTATAGAGGTAAACAACTCAATAGATTTCATTTAATCATGGTCAGAGGATGAAAGGCTGAGTGGCCCCTCCTGGTAAAGATCCATGGCGAGGGGGGGGCAGGACAGAAGCAAGCGAGTGTCAGCAGCTGAATTCATGTTATCATGCTCAGAGGATGAAAGGCTGAGTGGCCCCTCCTGATAAAGATCCGTGTCGAGGGGAGGCAGGGCCCGGAAGGACAGAAGCAAGCGAGGGTCAACAGCTGAGTTCATGCAGAAACAAGGGGCCTTTTAAGAGCTGAATCTCCAGTTTCTCCATGCTGCTTGTCATACTTCAAGAGGGATGGGGTTCCCTTGGAGCACTGAGAGGTGCATTGCTCACTCCAGCAATGAACAAGGTGGCAGCCCCTCACCTTTAAAAACAACAACAAAAAACTAGGAGTCACCGAAACAGAACCGAGAGTTGTTACGACTGGACCTAAAGCCAGACTGTAATAGTTATGTCAGTTCTACACCAACACGCCTTTGCCCCAGAGACAACTCCTCCACTGCAAAGATACAGCAAGTAGAGTGATGCTTTGGGGGGGGAAGATGTTCGGTGCAGCGGCCACCACTCCGAAATACTCCCGAGCAGCACTCGCTTCTGAGGATATGATAGAGAAATCTGGGAGGGGGTGAACCGTCTGTGGATGATCTCCCTCGACAATGGCAACAGCACTGAGGACATGGTAAAGGAAGGCTCCTTGGCTGCCAACAAAGTTATCAGTGCCGGAATGAGCTCTGCTGAGCTTGAGGCAACTGAATACTGCTATATGAAGTATCCCCTTTGAGGTCATCCTGGCTTTGACTGACTACCCACAAACTGGGTTCTTAGCTAAAGGTATTAAATGATCCTTCTGAGTGCCACTCCGACTTATGAAGTGTACAGACCTTGTTGGTGGGGTGCAGCCTATGTTTAAAAGGCTGCCCCAGGCTAGGCACATGGCTGGCTCAGGGTCTAAGGGCCAGATGTAGGTAGGTGGAAATTTGCGACTTGCAATTTGCGAGTCATGGCAACTCGCAAATTGCAACTCGCAAAACGAAATGCAGAAAGGTGTCTCAGACATCTTCTGCGACTCGCTTTGGGGTCGCAAAGACCCACCTCATGAATATTAATGAGGTGGGTCGCATTTTGCGACCCCATAGCGAGTCCATGCACTCACAGGGATGGTGGCCTGCTGGAGACAGCAGCCCTCCATGTCTGTGACTGCTTTTTTAATAAAGCAGTTTTTTTTTCTTTTTGCAACCCGTTTTCCTTAAAGGAAAACGAGTTGCAAAAAGAAAAAATTCCAAAACCATTTGGTTTCGTTTTTTTCAGAGTAGGCAGTGGTCCATAGGACCACTGCCTGCTCTGAAAAAACATTTTTTCCGTCATTCACAAAGGGGAAGGGGTCCCATGGGGACCCCTTCCCTTTTGCGAATGAGTTACCACCCACTTCAAGTGGGTGGTAACTGCGAGTTGGTTTGCGACCGCATTCGCGGTCACAAAGCAACTCAGCATGGCGATGCGGTCGCAAATAGGAAGGGAACACCCCTACCTATTTGCGAGTCGCAACCTCAAATTGCGAGTCGGTACCGACTCGCAATTTGAGGATGTGCATCGCGTTAGGCCTTTTGCATGTCGCAAACTGCTTTTTCGCAGTTTGCGACATGCAAAAGGCTTCCTACAGCTGGCCCTTAATGTTTAAATGATCTGTACACTCGGACTCGCAGGTTAAACTGCCTCCCCAGGCATGGATCACTAAATGTAATGTTGTTTCTTTCTACATCTTATTCCTCAAATTGCTTGCTATCTCTGAAAGCTTTGTTCTACAACGGTCCTAAAAACATGCGTGGAAAATTGACCTTGATTTCTGATTAAGTCCTCTCCTTTCTTTCTTCAGTTACCCTCTCCTTACCTTGCGTCCGATGCGCGCCTACTACATCCGGGTAGAGGCTCCTGTCATTAGTCTTAATCTCTTTTATTGTAATCCTGCAAATGGCTCATCTCACTTCATAGATCACAACCTCTCCTTTTTTAAAACCCTCCCTGTAACCTAACAATACCTAACCTCTGCAAGTCTACTTATCTCACCAACCATCTGCCTGAAACCATAACCTCCACTAACTGATAACTGTAATCTGCTGCAAAGAAACTGTGGTAAATGCATGGATTGTTTTGAGAACCCGACCAATCCCAATAACCAGGGGTACCACTGGATTAACCACTAACTTTGGGATTGGAGTAGCGTGTTACTTCCTGTAAAGTGCTTCAACGCCTCGTCAGAGGTAGTAAGCGCTATATAAATGCAGTTACAATATTTGTCCACTTAAGTGTCAAAAGATACAAAGGGTTTGGGGAACTGAAAAAAATCAGTTTCAGTGGAATCGTCCCATTGAGAATCCGTTGTCAACGACACAGGAAGTGTGCAGAGATAAATGTATGCTAGTACTGTCTGTTAATGGGCCCCAGTGACTCTCCTTGTACCCGGAAACACCGGTTTCACTTTGAAAAGAGCCTCCGTTACGGATGAAGCGCCGGCTTTGTTACTTGGCGCTTATAAGACGCTCGGACAAAGGCATGGCGAAAAGAATGAAAAAATAATGCACGTTGCACCCGATTCAGACCCGCATTCATAGACACAGTGAGAAGTGATGATCCAAATGCAGCCACTAATGGGCACCAACTTCCAGAAGAATTACAGGAAAAATAAATATACAGAGTTTGATGCCCCTTGAACAATCTTAAATAGTCTTTACAGATCCGAAATATTCCGTAGCTCACAAAGAATGTTAATGCAAACTTTGGAGAAAAAAGGTCAAGGTGTGGAAAGGTTGAAAAAGATGGTTCCCAAAATGTATGTCAATATGACAGGAAAAAGTGGATAGGTATAGCCGTCCCGCCAACCTCAAGTAATAACAAGCACTGGCAAAGCCAAAAGGCCTAGCCTTGGCAAATGTGAAAAAATATGACATGAACAAATGTGGTCACTCAGTGTAAGAAAGTGGATGAAGTAGGCAAACCTCTTGCTTTATGCTGTGTGGGGTGGAACCAAAATATGATTGACGGTCACAGGGACCAATGGATGACTAGGGCGGACTGAAATGCCTGTATGTAAAACATAGGTATCTATTTTCATATTTGGAAAACGTGAAGCTGAAAAAAATGCTAAGCTGTCTCAAGGCCATTCTTAAAAATTCCAACATACATATTCACTACATGTATACATATCAAAAGGGTTTTGGGTCGGTCCTCTTCATTTACAGGTCTGCGTAAATGTTATTCACATTTTGGCACAGATCCAGATGGGCTTTCCAATCTATTCCAGATACAAAAGGGGCGACACTTCAACTCACATGTTCTTGGGGAGCCTCCATTTTGCCTGGAGGTCAATGAAGATCATTCCAGACCTATTCCATGCTTGCATCTTCCAGGAAGGTTTGAGAAAGAATGACAGTTTAAGCTCTAGTGTCATTTAACTTGCATTTCGACTATTGCCAGAGACACCGTTGAGGACACCAGACTCGTGAACGCATCTGCAGAAATAACAGATTTTTGTCAAGAACCTACAGACCGCAAGATGGACGATGAGGCGGACACGCTCTAGAGATGCAATAGGTAATAATTCAACGTTTTCCAATCGACAGACTACGTAAGAGTGCAAAGTCTGACTGAATGATAAACACCAAAGCCTTCCTAAGGAGCGCTGGGTAGGTGTTTGAGCGAAACGTGTGTCGGCCGGTAGTTGGTAAGGAAGCCACCCCAAGGTCAGGCAGATCTCTACAAACAAATAAAATTTCGGATAAAACAAACATGAATTCCTGAGCCTCAACACTACATTTAAACGGCGTCTTCTCACACTTCTGTAGATTTTTATTAGGAAAAAACGTATAGGCAGCAGAACGAAATGGGATGACTCCTGTAATGTAAGTTAAGAAAGACGATCTTTTGAACTGACTGATGACAGAATGCAAGCGACATATAAAACAATTCAATAGATCTCACATATTTCTAACGAGTTAATTGTCATCTTTTGACACCAGCGCCCACAAGTAAAAACTAAAAAAAACATAAGTGGAAACTGAGAAAAAGATGACTTAACAAAATAACATATAGTAAGCTTTAAAAAATAAAACTTTGCAATTTTGTTTGTCCTGCTGGGCACGTTTTTGCCAGCCACAAGCCTTCTGTTTGTGGGGCCCTGGAAGTTAGAACAAAATAGTACCGCAATCACATCGGGAACAGCGGACGGGCACTAATTAAGTTGAAATCTATTAATGCTTGGTCCCTGCTCCACAGACAGGAACGGAAATGATGGCAGACATGCCTTGACGAATTAAGAGGCTGTAAAGAAGAGCGCCTCGCAAACCAAAAAATGGTGAGCGGCAGGCGGGCTCCAAGTCCTTTTACTGTACACAACAGCGAAAAACACATGCACTCGCAGGCGCTACCTTAAAAAATGAGACTTATCAAGGTTGACTAAGCATGGTGAGCACATCAGAAATATGCTAAGGCAACACGGAAAATTAGGACAAATGTCATGGCCTATAAATATAGTCTGGAGGGAGGAATATGGCCGTTTGCTAAATAAAGCAACAGATTCAAAACATACAAATGTGCCAGTACCACCCAAACATTAATCGTTCTCGTGTACTTCATTTTGGACACTTCCATAGGATGTTCACAATAGGACTATGGGAGTCCGGAGAAAAGTCCCATTGTAAACCAAAGTAAGGTTTTTAAACAACATTATACTTCTTGCCAGCAAGTTCCTGATATCTCAAAAAAGTCTTGAGGCGCCGTCATAAAAATCAAAGCATTGTAACTTACACCTGAGGTGGTAACAATAACACTGGGTACAGGCCCTACTTATATATGGTCAGTGCACAGCAAACACAAATTAGTGGTATAGTCATTATATCATCACTTTATCATCCTTGCCAATTTGGTGCCAAGGTGCACAGCTTAAGGTCTACTCATCATCTGGAAGACTTCCTCAGTCCTGCAGCAATACCAACATTTCACCCACACTCCCAAGCTGACAATGTATTGGTATTCACTGTTGGAACCCGCGTACGCTTGGATAGTTCAGCAAAAAACACAGCTGCCAACATCTTCTTACTACAAGGGTTGAAATAAGTTGCCTCCGTTTCAAGTTCAGTGCAATTGTTTTAGAAATATCCTTTAACTTCACTCCTATGATCCAGGCAACTCCATGTAAAGAAACACCTACTTGAGATTGACGCTTGCGGTTCCAGCCAATCACGTCCTTACTCCTTGGGGGAATTATCAGCCCAACACAAGTCTGAGGAGCTTCCTTACACAATCCAGTGCCTTAAGTGGACACACAATATCCTCCTTCCTTGGCCAACCGCACACTTGTAGCAGTGACTCCCTTCAGTTTCGTTTCACTCCATCGAGTCCATTGAACACAATCTTGTCCACGCAAACAGTTCACGGACCAGAAGAAAACTGGACCGAGTGCTGGACATCACGGGGGGGGAGCTCATCTCTCCAACAAGTGCTGTGTCTGGAACTACCCCTTCGCCGCCCAGTCACACGTGCTTCACTTAATGTAATATAGCGCACAAATCACACAGAAGGAGTTATCGGCGCTGTACATAGACTCAGGAAAAGTTGTAACACTAAGTTAGAACAGACCAGACTCGAGCATTTTCCTGAACGTGATGTACGAACTAGTGCAAGAAGGAAGATTAGGTAAGGTGTTCAGATATGAAGGCGCCAAATAAGAGAAGACCTTCCTGTGCATCTGGACAGTCGGATGCAAGGGCCTGCGAGTGGAGCTTTACCACAGATCTTAAGCTGCTAACTGGGAGCAGCATCTCAGCCTCTGTGGTAGAAAGCTGGGATCTGCCCCCTCTAAGGAGTTATGTGTACGGCAACAACAGAAATAATTATTTGCCTAACTGGAAGCCAGTGCAGAGTTTACTTACTTAGTTCTCTACTCCAGCACCTATGATGCCTACTGATGTCAGCAATATCCCTGGTGCAGCATCCACCCATCACACATCTGAAACATGTACTCCTTCCACAATGAAGTATAAGAACCCACCCATCACATATCTGAAACATGTACTCTGTCCACAATGAAGTATAAGAACCCACCCATCACATATCTGAAACATGTACTCCGTCCACAATGAAGTATAAGAACCCACCCATCAAATATCTGAAACATGTACTCTGTCCACAATGAAGTATAAGAACCCACCCATCACATATCTGAAACACGTACTCTGTCCACAATGAAGTATAAGAACCCACCCATCACATAT
Source organism: Pleurodeles waltl (assembly GCF_031143425.1). Classification (NCBI taxonomy): domain Eukaryota; kingdom Metazoa; phylum Chordata; class Amphibia; order Caudata; family Salamandridae; genus Pleurodeles; species Pleurodeles waltl. The sequence continues at coordinate 72,370,930 of NC_090442.1, read as the reverse complement.
CTGAAACATGTACTCCGTCCACAATGAAGTATAAGAACCCACCCATCACATATCCGAAACATGCACTCCATCCACAATGAAGCATAAGAACCCACCCATCACGTATCTGAAACATGTACTCCTTCCACAATGAAGTATAAGAACCCACCCATCACGTATCTGAAACATGTACTCCATCCAAAATGAAGTATAAGAACCCACCCATCACATATCTGAAACATGTACTCCGTCCACAATGAAGTATAAGAACCCACCCATCACATATCTGAAACATGTACTCCATCCACAAAAAATCCGCTGATGCACGAGCATAGGGCATAAGGCAAAATATTTTTAAAATACAAAACAGAAATAAAAGGGATACCTTCCAGTAAGAATGCACTGCTTCTGAACAGGACAAGTCCATGGCGTTGTGGATATCCTATACAAGGGACAGTACAAGCCATGTGCTATCAAGTCTGTCCCCTTTGTAATGGGACAAACTCCCACAGTCATGACCTCTGTGAAACACTACTCCAGGACCAGGAAAAAGCTGCTGAAAACACATTTATTACCAAAGGTCTGAGGAGCTAAGTAACATCGGAGATCCACTCCCTCTATCGTACATTCTCAAGCATGGGGCATGTGGTGTTATGAAACCCTGCCACCACACGCCACTCCACATCTGCATCAGAGTACACGTGAATGAACAGCACTTGTATACTGTGATTTGTGCATTTTGTCTAAAACACTCACAAGCACCTCCCATCCTCTCAGACCAACCAGTTGACTTTTACAAAAAATCTAATCAGTTTGGTGCAGATGCAGGATGTAGGTAGGCAGAAATCAACACACCCAACACCTCATTAACTCGAGAATGGATGGAACTACTCAGGCCATCAACAACCCGGAACTAAAATATATTTTCCATGTTGTGTGTCGCCTTGAAAAAAATGACACAAAGTGCCACACGCTGCACCAGTGAGCACCATGTGGGTGAAACTGAAAACAAAAGCACCACCCAGTAGAACGACCACAACGTGTCCAGCATCACTCCGGCATAACCACAGAGGCCAGTAACCTCCATATCTTGCAGATGAGGGTAGGCCAGCATTTAAACACTAATGTAACCAAGGGGTACCTACTGCCAAACTCTCAGAAAGCAGGTAGTGCCCCAAGTGAGCACTCTCATCTCAAGCACCAAGACAGCCTTGTACACATGCTGCTTACGGCAACCTTACCCAGCAGACCTGCGAGGTTTGAGGCTCTCTCAAATCAAGAAAACCTGCAGCGGCCTTACTGTAGGCTACTACCAGCTACTGGGCCCAACGACTGGGAACTGTTTCATCTGTAACTTTCTAAGACCTTTTATGCTAGTACATTAACGGCTTGTCCCAGAAGAATGGCTATTTAAAGAAAAGGGTAGGGTCAATTAAATTGTTTGGAAGATAAAAGATAACAGTACAAATACTTTAGGTGAACTCTAATCTAAGATTTATTAAAGCAGGCAGGCTACTTTGAAAACAATATTAGAAGGTCCTAAGCAGCTTTTTTGTTACAACGCGGGATGGACTGTCTTGCTTTGTTAATCAAGAGTACAGACGACTGCACAAATAACGTACGATATTCAGCACAGGTTTTTATGACATATCCTTGTATGTGGGGCAGAATGCTTCATAAATCTACTCTCCATGTATAAAGATGCACTTGTTCCATTTGATGCCATGCAGTGAGGTGACAAATTACATCTCCCCTGCCTTGACGGACTTACATTAGTTACCGGTTGCCAGAAGATCCACCTTCAAGCTGCTTTTTTATCACCCACAAAGCAATACACCACTTTTTATCAGGAATAACTCCAAAATACATTCGACAGAGGAACCTCAGTTTCAGAGTGGCACCTCGCCTCAAAATACTTGAAAAAAAAACATAGGTGGCACATTCTTCTCCATCCAAGTAGCCGAGCTATGCAATTTATCACCTCAAAACATAAGATCCACAGATAACTATCTTGTCTTCAGAAGACTACTCAAGAGTGGTCTCTTTCCTGGTCTCTTTCCTACATAACCACTATACTCAAACAGTATTGTACAGCATATCCCTCTGCAAATAAACATTTATCATTTGATTATATACAGGTATCTAGATATGTGTATTTCTTTGTACAAATATGTATGATAATTAGGATTTTTAAAATATTACTTACGATTAAAAAAATATAAATATTATTCTATGCGTAACATGTATGTAGGTCAATGCACAATTGTCGTATATGTTATTTGAATAGATGTTTATGGGTTTCTATTATATCTATCACAATATGTAAATAGTATCATACCCATTTTTTCTACAAGTGCCTGACAATTTAAATATTGAGGAAAAATAAATTAAATATATATATATTACTTATAAAAATTCACAAATAAGTTAGCTTAAAGTACAGCAATACTTGAAAGTCTGAGTTCATAAAATGCTACTTTAAATCTAGATATATTCTCTTCCTTATACCCTCTCTATGTACTTATGTATCTATATATTTCTTTACTCCTACTGTAGAAGAAAACAATCCTTTGTCTCTATCCAATGCACCACTCTGTCTCCCCTAAACCTCTTTCAATATATCTTCTACTTCCACTCGACTCATCCCAAGCCTCATTCTACTTCTATGATCTCCAAAATAACCCTTTCTAGACTCAACCTTTCTCTAACCCTCCATGGATCACCCCAAACCTCATTGTACTACTATGATCCCCCAAATAACACATTCTAGTCTCTTCCCTCTTCCATCCCTCCATTACCCTATTCTATCCAACTAACAGACACAATTCAAATTAACACATATTTCTCTATACTAATCCACCACAAATCTTTCTGGGTTCCAGGGTAGTGTGCTACTCGCCGAAAAGTGCTTTGACACTTCATCAGGGGTAGTGAGTGATATATAAATATAATTAAAAGTTTAGATAATAACCTCTTAGATTAAGCCAGGGATCATGTTATGTCAAAGTTTTGATTTTGGCAAGGTTCTGGTTAAGCTATGTGTGTGACTATACTGAATGCTCAACATACCAGGGTTTGTGATAAACATTTCAATATTCGTAAGCTTTTAAGAAAATTAACAAAGGTTTGCTACAAGTATGTATCCAGGTTTGCTTCTGTAAACTCCAGTGAATTCTTTAAAGTCCTAAATCTGCACCAATGCAAGGCCACAGATCTGCAGGTGCACTTTTGTTATCAAAAGTAGTCCTTTAAATTGCACTACAATTTAGGAAAACTGTCTGTCATTTGTGTCTGCTGTTTGGCAAATTGTGAGTTATTTGAGTATATTCCATACTGAAAACAATCACTAATTATGTTTTCCTTGATCTGCATGCAACTATATACAATAAATGAACATTCTGGGAGAATTATAAATAGCTATAAATGTAACATTTTGCTAACCTGTACAATTTTATATATATATATATATATATATATATATATATATATATATATGGAAAATGTCACTTACCCAGTGTACATCTGTTCGTGGCATGAGACGCTGCAGATTCACATGCTGTGCATTATCCTGCCATCTAGTGTTGGGCTCGGAGTGTTACAAGTTTTTTTTCTTCGAAGAAGTCTTTTCGAGTCACGAGACCGAGGGACTCCTCCCTTTCAGCTCCATTGCGCATGGGCGTCGACTCCATCTTAGATTGTTTTCCCCGCAGAGGATGAGGTAGGAGTTGTGAATATACTAAAAGTGCCCATGCAATGGAGTAAGTATGTATGTACATAATGTGTATTAAAATAGTATTTATTTACAAATTTACAATTTTCATTCAACTTATAACGGCTACAGGCTCCTGGGGAGGTGGGGGGCGCATGTGAATCTGCAGCGTCGTGCGTCGTGCGTCTCACGAACAGATGTACACTGGATAAGTGACATTTTCCGTTCGATGGCATGTGTAGCTGCAGATACACATGCTGTGCATAGACTAATAAGCAGTAATCTCCCCAAAAGCGGTGGCTTAGCCTGTAGGAGTTGAAGTTGTTTGAAATAACGTTCGTAATACAGCCTGTCCTACTGTGGCTTGTTGTGTTGTTAACACATCTACACAGTAATGTTTTGTGAATGTATGAGGCGTAGACCATGTGGCTGCCTTACAAATTTCTGTCATAGGTATATTTCCTAGAAAAGCCATTGTGGCGCCTTTTTTCCTAGTGGAATGCGCTCTTGGTGTAATAGGTAGATCTCTTTTTGCTTTAATATAGCAAGTTTGAATACATCTCACTATCCATCTGGCAATGCCTTGCTTGGATATAGTATTTCCTGCATGAGGTTTTTGGAAAGCTACAAACAATTGTTTTGTGAAACTGTTTTGTTCTGTCAGTTTAATACATTAGCGCTCTTTTTATGTCTAATGTATGTAAGGCTCTTTCGGCTACTGAGTCTGGTTGTGGAAAGAAGACTGGGAGTTCCACTGTTTGGTTTAGGTGGAATGGTGATATAACCTTTGGTAAGAATTTGGGATTTGTACGGAAAACCACTTTATGTTTATGTATTTGTATAAAGGGTTCTTGTATAGTGCATGCTTGTATCTCACTTACTCTTCTAAGAGATGTGATAGCTATTAGGAAGGCTACTTTCTAAGTCAGATATTGCATTTCACACGAATGCATGGGTTCGAATGGTGGGCCCATGAGTCGTGTCAATACAATATTAAGGTTCCACGAGGGAAGTGGTGGTGTTCTTGGGGGTATGATTCTTTTTAAATCATCCATAAATGCTTTGATAACTGGGATTCTAAAAAGCGATGTTGAATGTGTAATCTGCAGATAGGCAGAGATTGCTGTGAGATGTATTTTAATAGAAGAGAATGCTAGTTTAGACTTTTGTAAGTGTAATAAGTAACTTACAATGTTCTTTGCGGAAGCATGTAGTGGTTGAATTTGATTATTGTGGCAGTAGTAAACAAATCTTTTCCATTTGTTTGCATAACAATGTCTTGTAGTGGGTTTCCTAGCTTGTTTAATGACCTCCATACATTCTTGTGTAAGGTCTAAGTGTCCAAATTCTAAGACTTCAGGAGCCAGATTGCTAGATTGAGCAATGCTGGATTTGGGTGTCTGATCTGTTGTTTGTGTTGAGTTAACAGATCTGGCCTGTTTGGTAATTTGATGTGAGGTACTACTGATAGGTCCAGCAGTGTTGTGTACCATGGTTGGTGAGCCCAAGTTGGTGCTATGAGTATTAGTTTGAGTCTGTTTTGACTCAGTTTGTTTACCAGATATGGAATGAGTGGGAGAGGGGGAAAGCATGAGCAAATATCCCTGACCAACTGATCCATAACGCATTGCCCTTGGACTGAGGGTGTGGGTACCTGGACGCGAAGTTTTGGCATTTTGCGTATTCTTTTGTTGCGAATAGGTCTATATTTGGTGTTCCCCAGTGGAGAAAGTAATCTTGTAGGATCTGGGGATGAATTTCCCATTTGTGTGTTTGTTGGTGATCTCGACTGAGATTGTCGGCTAACTGGTTTTGAATGCCTGGGATGTATTTTGCTATTAGGAGAATGTGATTGTGAATTGCCCAATGCCAATTTTTTTGTGCTAAGAGACACAGTTGTGACGAGTGTGTCCCTCCTTGTTTGTTGAGATAATACATTGTTGTCATGTTGTCGGTTTTGACAAGAATGTGTTTGTGGGCTATCGGTGGTTGAAATGCTGTCAATGCTAGAAACACTGCCAACAGTTCTAAATGATTTATGTGCAGTTGTTTTTGTTGATTGTTCCATTGTCCCTGTATACTGTGCTGTTTGAGGTGTGCTCCCCACCCCATCATGGAAGCATCTGTTGTGATCATGTAGTGAGGCACTGGGTCTTGGAATGGCCGCCCTTGGTTTAAATTTATAGGGTTCCACCATTGAAGCGAGAAGTGTGTCTGGCGGTCTACCAACACTAGATCTTGGAGTTGACCCTGTGCTTGTGTCCATTGCTTTCATAGGCACGGTTGTAAGGGCCGCATGTGTAATCTTGCGTTTGGGACAATGGCTATGCATGAAGACATTGTGAGAAAGTAGCCTCTTTCTAGCCTTGTTACCCCCACTTTTGGCCTGTTTGTGAGTGTATGTCAGGGTGTTTTCACTGTCTCACTGGGATCCTGCCAGCCAGGGCCCAGTGCTCATAGTGAAAACCCTATATTTTCAGTATGTTTGTTATGTGTCACTGGGACCCTGCTAGTCAGGACCCCAGTGCTCATAAGTTTGTGGCCTATATGTATGTGTTCCCTGTGTGGTGCCTAACTGTCTCACTGAGGCTCTGCTAACCAGAACCTCAGTGGTTATGCTCTCTCATTTCTTTCCAAATTGTCAGTAACAGGCTAGTGACCAATTTTACCAATTTACATTGGCTTACTGGAACACCCTTATAATTCCCTAGTATATGGTACTGAGGTACCCAGGGTATTGGGGTTCCAGGAGATCCCTATGGGCTGCAGCATTTCTTTTGCCACCCATAGGGAGCTCTGACAATTCTTACACAGGCCTGCCACTGCAGCCTGAGTGAAATAACGTCCACGTTATTTCACAGCCATTTTACACTGCACTTAAGTAACTTATAAGTCACCTATATGTCTAACCTTTACCTGGTAAAGGTTAGGTGCAAAGTTACTTAGTGTGAGGGCACCCTGGCACTAGCCAAGGTGCCCCCACATTGTTCAGAGCCAATTCCCTGAACTTTGTGAGTGCGGGGACACCATTACACGCGTGCACTACATATAGGTCTATACCTATATGTAGCTTCACAATGGTAACTCCGAATATGGCCATGTAACATGTCTAAGATCATGGAATTGCCCCCTCTATGCCATCCTGGCATTGTTGGCACAATTCGATGATCCCAGTGGTCTGTAGCACAGACCCTGGTACTGCCAAACTGCCTTTCCTGGGGTTTCACTGCAGCTGCTGCTGCTGCCAACCCCTCAGACAGGTTTCTGCCCCCCTGGGGTCAAGCCAGGCTTGTCCCAGGATGGCAGAACAAAAGACTTCCTCTGAGAGAGGGTGTTACACCCTCTCCCTTTGGAAAATGGTGTGAAGGCAGGGGAGGAGTAGCCTCCCCCAGCCTCTGGAAATGCTTTCTTGGGCACAGATGTGCCCAATTCTGCATAAGCCAGTCTACACCGGTTCAGGGACCCCTTAGCCCTGCTCTGGCGCGAAACTGGACAAAGGAAAGGGGAGTGACCACTCCCCTGACCTGCACCTCCCCTGGGAGGTGTCCAGAGCTCCTCCAGTGTGCTCCAGACCTCTGCCATCTTGGAAACAGAGGTGCTGCTGGCACACTGGACTGCTCTGAGTGGCCAGTGCCACCAGGTGACGTCAGAGACTCCTTGTGATAGGCTCCTTCAGGTGTTGCTAGCCTATCCTCTCTCCTAAGTAGCCAAACCCTCTTTTCTGGCTATTTAGGGTCTCTGTCTCTGGGGAAACTTTAGATAACGAATGCAAGAGCTCAGCCGAGTTCCTCTGCATCTCTCTCTTCACCTTCTGCCAAGGAATCGACTGCTGACCGCGCTGGAAGCCTGCAAAACTGCAACATAGTAGCAAAGACGACTACTGCAACTCTGTAACGCTGATCCTGCCGCCTTCTCGACTGTTTTCCTGGTGGTGCATGCTGTGGGGGTAGTCTGCCTCCTCTCTGCACTAGAAGCTCAGAAGAAATCTCCCGTGGGTCGACAGAATCTTCCCCCTGCAACCGCAGGCACCAAAAAGCTGCATTACCGGTCCCTTGGGTCTCCTCTCAGCACGACGAGCGAGGTCCCTCGAATCCAGCAACTCTGTCCAAGTGGCCCCCACAATCCAGTGACTCTTCAGTCCAAGTTTGGTGGAGGTAAGTCCTTGCCTCACCTTGCTAGACTGCATTGCTGGGAACCGCGACTTTTGCAGCTACTCCGGCCTCCGTGCACTTCCGGCGGAAATCCTTTGTGCACAGTCCAGCCTGGGTCCACGGCACTCTAACCTGCATTGCACGACCTCCTAAGTTGTTCTCCGGCGACGTGGGACTTCTTTGTGCGACTTCGGGTGAGCACCGTTTCACGCATCCTCGTAGTGCCTGTTTCTGGCACTTCTCCGGGTGCTACCTGCTGCTGAGAGGGCTCCTTGTCTTGCTCGACGTCCCCTCTCTCTCCTGGTCCAATTTGCGACCTCCTGGTCCCTCCAGGGCCACAGCAGCATCCAAAAACGCTAACCGCACAATTTGCAGCTAGCAAGGCTTGTTGGCGTTCTTTCGGCGGGAAAACACTTCTGCACGACTCTCCACGGCGAGAGGGATCCGTCCACCAAAGGGGAAGTCTCTAGCCCTTTTCGTTCCTGCAGAAACCTCAGCTTCTTCTGTCCAGTAGAAGCTTCTTTGCACCCGCAGCTGGCATTTCCTGGGCATCTGCCCATCTCCGACTTGCTTGTGACTTTTGGACTTGGTCCCCTTGTTCCACAGGTACCCTAGATTGGAAATCCACAGTTGTTGCATTGTTGGTTTGTGTCTTTCCTGCATTATTCCTCTAACACGACTTCTTTGTCCTTAGGGGAACTTTAGTGCACTTTGCACTCACTTTTCAGGGTCTTGGGGAGGGTTATTTTTCTAACTCTCACTATTTTCTAATAGTCCCAGCGACCCTCTACAAGGTCACATAGGTTTGGGGTCCATTCGTGGTTCGCATTCCACTTTTGGAGTATATGGTTTGTGTTGCCCCTATCCCTATGTTTCCCCATTGCATCCTATTGTAACTATACATTGTTTGCACTGTTTAAGACTATACTGCATATTTTTGCTATTGTGTACATATAACTTGTGTATATTTGCTATCCTCTCACTGAGGGTACACTCTAAGATACTTTGGCATATTGTCATAAAAATAAAGTACCTTTATTTTTAGTATAACTGTGTATTGTGTTTTCTTATGATATTGTGCAAGTGACACTTGTGGTACTGTAGTAGCTTCACACGTCTCCTAGTTCAGCCTAAGCTGCTCTGCTAAGCTACCATCATCTATCAGCCTAAGCTGCTAGACACCCTATACACTAATAAGGGATAACTGGGCCTGGTGCAAGGTGCAAGTACCCTTTGGTACTCACTACAAGCCAGCCCAGCCTCCTACAGACATCATGCCTAGAAGTTTCATTACAAACCTCACTTGGTAGTGTTGGTTTGGCTGCATCTTTAATGGCATATTTTGGAATGCTTGTACCCTTTGTGGACTTGGAGTAGCAATCGCTTTTTGTGTGTTGAGTGTTGCTCCCAAGTACTGTTGTATCTGGGCTGGTTGTAGATGTGATTTTTGGTAATTTATCGAAAACCCTAGTTTGTGTAGAGTTTCTATAACGTATTGCGTGTGAAGAAGACACTGTTGCTGAGTGCTGGTTTTTATTAACCAATCGTCTAAGTATGGGAATACGTGCATGTGCTGTCTCCTTATATGAGCAGCTACTACTGCAAGGCATTTTGTGAATACCCTTGGGGCTTTTGTTATCCCGAACGGTAACACCTTGAATTGATAATGCACGCTGTGGATTACAAACCTTAAGTATTTTCTGTGCGAAGGATTTATGGGTATGTGAAAATATGCATCCTTGAGATCTAACGTTGACATGTAGTCCTGTTTTTTGAGCAAGGGAATCACGTCTTGAAGTGTTACCATGTGAAAATGATCTGATCTGATGTAGAGGTTCAGTGCTCTGAGGTCTAATATGGGTCTCACCGTTTTGTCCTTCTTTGGAACTAAGAAATATAGTGAGTAGACACCTGTTCCTTTTTGATGGTTGGGTACTAATTCTATTGTTTGTTTTTGTAACAATGCTTGGGCTTCTAGTTGTCACAGGTGTAAGTTTTGTTTGGACATCTTGTGTGCTCTTGGGGGCACATCTGGTGGGAGATTTATGAATGCTATGCAATAACCATGTTGGATAATGGCTAAGACCCATGCGTCCGTAGTTATGTTTGTCCAGTTTCTGTAGTATGCAGTAAGTCTCCCCCCCACTTGTGTTAAGTGTTGGGGGTTTGTGACGTTGAAGTCACTGTTTGCTTTGACTTGTTTTAGGGATTTGGAATTTTCCCCTTGCTCTTGGGAATTGTCCACCCCTGTATGAGCCTCGAAACCCTCCTCTCTGGTATTGCCCCTGATAGGTGGGTCTTGTTTGTGAGGTGGAAGGCTCTGGTGTTTGGGTACGAAACCCCCCTCTAAATTGTGGCTTTCTAAAAGTGCCTCTGCTTTGTGTGGAGTAGAGCGCGCCCATGGCTTTGGCCGTGTCCGTGTCCTTCTTTAATTTTTCAATTGCAGTGTCCACCTCCAGCCCAAACAATTGTTCCTGGTTAAAAGGCATGTTTAACACAGCTTGCTGGATTTCAGGTTTGAACCCTGAGCTCCGCAACCATGCATGCCTGCGAATGGTTACCGCAGTGTTGACTGTCCGTGCTGCTGTGTCTGCCGAGTCCAATGCGGATCTTATATGGTTGTTGGAAATTACTTGTCCTTCTTCAACAACCTGTTGGGCACGTTTCTGGTGTTCTTTGGGCAAGTGCTGTATAATATGTTGCATCTCATCCCAGTGTGCCCTGTCGCAGCGAGCCAGTAGGGCCTGCGAGTTTGCGATCCGCCATTGATTGGCTACCTGTGCTGCCACCCATTTGCCCGCTGCATCGAACTTCCTGCTCTCTTTGTCAGGTGGTGGTGCATCTCCTGATTATTGGCAGTTTGCCCTCTTTCTTGCTGCTCCCACGACCACCAAATCTGGTGTCAGTTGCTATGTTATAAACACAGGGTCCGTTGGGGGAGGTTTGTATTTTTTCTCCACCCTGTCTTTCACTGGGTCCTGGAAGACTTGTTTGGCGTGCTTGAGCATGCCTGGGAGCATTGGCAGGCTTTGGTAGGAACTGTGGGTGGATGCCAAGGTGTTAAATAGGAAGTCATCCTCTATTGGCTCCGAATGCATTGCTACATTGTGGAATGTAGCTGCCCTTGATAATACCTGCGTGTATGCAGTGCTGTCCTCTGGAGGTGACGGCCTTGTCGGGTAACATTCTGGACTGTTGTCGGAGACCGGCGCATCATTTAAGTCCCATGCATCCGGGTCATCCTGCATCATCCCCGTATGTGCTTGTGACTGCATTGGGGGTGTTGTTACCGGGGACAGCTGTGGTGAATGTAGTGGAGAAGGCTGTGGCGAAAACCTTGGTGGTGGTGTTTTGTCTCTAGCCACCTTTGCCTTTGGCCGCATTTCTGACTCTTGAAATGCCAGCTTTCTTTTGATTTTAATTGGTGGAAGAGTTTGCATTTTTCCAGTCTCTTTCTGGATATGGAGCCTCCTCTGGGTATGGTCTGGTTCCCCTATGCTTATTTCATGCTCAAATCTATGTACATGCATTTGGACGGAAAGTCCTTGCTCTTCCGTGTAAGAGCTTAATTTCGGCTCAGAGGCTGCTTTTTTCGGTACCGAAGGTTTCGAAACAGTCTTTTTCGGTTCTGAGGTAACCTTTTTCACCTTAGGTGTGTCGAACTCTCGGTGCCAAGATGGTTCGGAGCCTGTATCTTGGCCGGAGTCGGATGTCTTCGGCAGTTGTGTGGCCTTTTTCGGTGCCGATGGTTAGTCACCGTGTTTTCGATGGGTTAAGCCATGGCCTGCTGGCGGTGGCATCCCCTTGGCCTTTATGATCTTGGAGTGAGTCTTGGACGGGGGAGTTTTACTCACAGTTTTCTGCGTAGTCGTCGGTAGCTCACTTTCGGATTCGTCTGAGTCTGTTCCTTTTATGGAGATTCTTTCCTCCTCTTCGACGTCGATCTGTTCTCTCGGTGTCAACGCCATTTGTAGTCTTCTGGCTCTTCGATCGCGTAGGGTCTTTTTCGATCGAAATGCCCAACAGGCCTCGCAAGTATCCTCCCTGTGTTCCGGTGATAGACACAGATTACAGACCAAGTGTTGGTCTGTATAAGGATACTTCGCGTGGCAATTCGGGCAGAAGCGGAAGGGGGTCCGGTCCATTAGTTTTGATGATGGACGCGGTCGGGCCGACCAGGCCCCGCAAGAGAGTAGAAGCCCTGAAGGCCGCCGGAGCGCTTCTACTATCGGTGTCGATATACTAACACTAAACCGGTACCGAGCGAGAACAATACCGTCGAATTTTCGATGTTTAGCTAACTTTCCCGATTCGAAATACGGAGTGAAGAGGAACACGTCCGAACCCGATGGCCGAAAGAAAACAATCTAAGATGGAGTCGACGCCCATGCGCAATGGAGCCGAAAGGGAGGAGTCCCTTGGTCTCGTGACTCGAGAAGACTTCTTCGAAGAAAAACAATTTGTAACACTCCGAGCCCAACACTAGATGGCAGGATAATGCACAGCATGTGTATCTGCAGCTACACATGCCATCGAACATATATATCTATATATATTGGAAAGTCAGTAATGCAAACTGAGCTTAGAGTGCACTGTAACTCATAAGGGTTCCTACCCTCTTAGTGCATTAATGAGCCATATACACGGTCAGAACTGCTTAAGCATGTTGATGCATGTCACCTCAGCCACAGACAATCTTTCAACCCCACAACCACAGAGCACCCTGTAAATTGGCAAGAGGTTTGCACTGCAGGATTTTAGGAGGACTTGTTCAGTGGACAAAATAAACATGCAAAATTGTAGACGTCAAACATTATGTCCTGGGGAATAGATATTTCATACCCCAGAGTCCAGGCTTGTAAAGAAACATGCAACACACAAGAAACGTTAAACCAATTATTTAAGCATGACCAAAACAAAGTGATCAGCTAACCCACTGAACACAAGCAGCACAACATGCAAGAAATATGTCACATAACTGCAAAGATAACGGGGGGAGGGGGGTTAATCTCTAGTTCCCAAAACCCTAAGAGAGACAAGGCTTCAAATGATCCCACTATGTATACTGACCTAAAGGTATAAAAAGTTCAATTAAAGTTTGACACAGTACTCAATCCAGTCGAGGAGATTAAGACAGAAAGCAAACTCAATTAAACTATTCAATGGCTGCTCCATTGCAGTCTCCAGACGATGGGAAAAGTACAGCACACACGTGTTGCTTTCTAAGGCTCTAGTCTAAAATGCTAAATTACATTATTGTCTACTTTCTAGATCCAGGATATTGAAGTATGGCGGAGTGTTACACAATGTCATCACTTTCATTTGTCAATAGTCACTGAATCTGGGGGAAAAGGTTTCAGCAAGGGACCCAGACTGTCTTCCCTCTGCCTCTACTCAAGACTACTGAGAAAAATATGCTCCTGTTCAACAAAAAAACCCTGTTACCCAAGAGACCAGCCTACCTTACCTCAACTAACAAGAAGCCATGTCAAACAGTCAAATCTGACAATGCCAACACCAGATTGTACCTAACACAAGGGACATCTTAGAATGCAGAATGTATTTAATGGTCCTCAGACTGTGAGGCTCTACATTTACAAGACAGCCCTGCCGCAACCCATGCAGTGCCGGAGGGGATATGGACTGTAGGATTCTCACTGCCACCTGCCTGGACCTCAGGAGTGATTATAGACATCAGCCTTATAAGGGGTCCTGCTGCGGATACTAAGAGCCACAGAGTTTACTGGAGGCCGCATTGTGGGGTTTGTAAGAGCTCAGGTTTAACAACTGCAAACAGGGTCAATGCAGCCGCCTCTGCGGACAGATATATGGACAGCCTCCCCGTCTGCGCCCAGCATGGGTATCATGTAGATATCTTCCCAAGTGACTAACCAGGGTAAATTCACTGAAGCATTTTATTAAACAAATGCCTTCAATGCCCTTAAGGAGAGCAGAGCCAATGCTGCAAGGGACAATGGGGCATTTTTCACACACGGACCCTGCACATTCAGTGAGAGCTCAGACCCTGTAAGTTGCTGTAACTCCTTTTTTGGGGAGAGGGGCTGCCTGGCTTTGTTATCAAGGGCTGGGGTTGGGAATAGTTCTGCTATTGCTAAAATAGTAGAATTTTACTATTTTGAATTTCACACAAAAGGAGTCTAGGAGGCTTCCTTTGGCACAAGGCAACTTTGCCAGAATATAAGCTATTTTACATTGTTGTGGTTTATGGAATGGTAGCCTTGAAGGGTAGCTACAAATTGATTAAGAGGAACCTAGCAACAGCAAACTAGTCTGATTGCTCCAGGAATGCAGGCAGTGCCAACTTCTGTAACAACAAAACTGGAAAAGACGACTTCCCTGTTGTAGCTAAAGAAAACAGACTATTGAACGAAAAATCACAAGAATCATCCTAACATCTTGTACTTTCAAGAACGTGCCACAGTATTGTGAAGGACACCATCAAGAACAGGTTTTTAGTATTACGAAGCCCATGGTCTGCTATGGGCAGCCTGCTCTGTTTTCTGAGGAATGCGTCTCCTATGGTGGCCTGGAATCCTTAATAGCTGAAATTGCTCTAAATCACAGGGAACTAGGAAAGAGTTAGAGAACCTGGGGCTCATGCATGGAACAGTCCACAACTTTTCCAAGAAGACTACGTTTACTGGACTCATTTCAGAAGCCACAAATTTCAGGATTTGTCAATCTTCTTTGCTTGAAAGACTTCCAATCTGAAGAACTTTTTCAGGACAAAAAACATATTTGCGAGTTTGTGTAGACTAGGTAAATCAAGAGCACACATTTCTAAACAAGATAATTGTCATCTTATGAGAATAGCGCCCACGAGCAAAAACAAAAGAAAACACGAGTGCAAAGTGATAAAAGTCGACCTGCAAATTTAAAAAAAACGTTAGCTATAAAAAATAAAACTTTGCAATTTTGTTTGTCCTGCTGGGCATGCTTTTGCCAGTCACAAGCCTTCTGTCTGCAGAACACCAGAAGCTAAAAAGAACAAAATAGTACCTTAATCACACTGGGATCAGGGGACAGGCACTAATTAAGTTCAATCAACCACTGCTTGGTCCTTGCTCCACAGTGAGTAACAGAAATGACATTAGGCCTGCCTTGACGAACTACGAGGCTGTAAATGAGAGTGCCACACAAGCCAACAAACCCTAAGTAACGGGAAGGCTGCAAGCCCTTTACTGTACACAAGAGAGTCCCGCAAGCGAGACGCATGCACTAGCGCATGCACTCGCAGGCTCGACCCTAAAAACAGGTGGAACTAAGTTTTATTAAAAATCAGCTGGTGCTCGCTCTGCGTTTTCTTCGATGAAAGAATTATGGCTTCAAATGGTCTTCACCTGATGCAGCTATGTGATCCAACATGCTGAGGAAAATAAAACTCCAGGAAACCAGCATAAAAAGCAGCAACCGAGAAAACGCTGAAATAGCATCGGCTGCCTGAAACCAGGTGAAGCCATAGAAGGCTTCTTTGTGCCACTCTGAGCTCCTTATAGCAGATGTCTGAATCTGATTTCTGTATGGGGGACTCAACATTTGGCACCTTCCTGCAATGCAGGAGCTGGTGGATTTGTGCACTGTCAAGATATAAAGCCCTTGGCAATGCTCTAATGAGGGATTTAGAGGTATTTACCAACTGAATGCAATTTGTGGGCACAAGAGAGTAGGCCACTGCTCCCGATAGGCATGCAAGGGCCAAAGATGAACAAATGTGTCAAGTACAACTTAATCCAAGATGCAGATTCTAATGAGAAATGGGCTGTCTTAGACAAGTACTATGTAGAACAGAATTTATATTTTTATAAGACCTATAGTGTGGTCTAATTAGCTACTAGTTGAGGGTCACTATGATCTAATTTAGAGGAGATAATTGATCTAATAACATTTGCGCAATTTTCATGTGATGGTGAGTGTTGAGTTTACAAAGCTGTTTGAGGTGGTAACTGGACAACCAAATTTTCCTTTGTGGATCTTTCTATTTAGGCAGCGCAAGCACTTGGTTTCAGCCTACATCAATTTATTGACCACTTACGTAGCCACTAGTGATTTTTTTTATTTATTTTTAATGGTGAATATATGCATATCCTCTACAAAGCTGCATATGTTATGATTGAGATGTGTATGCTTGGTAGCAAGGAATCCCCAAATCATCCACATTCCTAGTTTGGACATGCATACATATTCATAAACATATCCAAACAAGAAGTGGCTCCACCAATAAGTTAAGACTGTGTTGTCAAGCTTCAATCACATGCCCACAGGAAGCAGAGCACATAGTAGCCTGTACCAACAACAGGAAAGTGTAAAACTTCACAGGATGCCAATGGGCAAACAACTGCAGGAGGCACAAGGAGGTGCAAGGGGCATGAGAATTAGACGTAAGAGGATGGAAAAGGGCAAACAGGGCACAGAGAACAACAGGCGGTACAGTGAGGTGGCAGTAGCAAAGAATTACAGGAGAAAGGAACCAAGGAGACACAAAGGTAACTTTGGAGTGTATGGGCAGAGACATACAGTGGGCAGGCAAACATCGAAGCACGGGGAGACCAGAGGGTTAGGGAGGAGCAGGAGAGGGTCCTGCTGGCAAGCTAGGACATGAGTGGCATGGAGGGGGGCATTGGCTCAGATGTATATTGAGGTCTGACTCAATGATAAAGAGTTGGTGAATGTGGTCATAAATGCTGATATGTTACAGTAAAATGACAGCAAAAGGCAGTGAGGTTCTAGGACTATTAGCTGGGTACACCCTGTATTTTCGTGTGCACTGGAAAACACTAGGAGGTGAAACTGGTCTACAAAGAAGATTTGTAAGCCCCTCTGTATTTATACTCAAGCTTTCAAAATATGATACTGTGCAGGGAGAGAAATATTGTGCAGTGTATTTGCACAAACGCCTCTGGTTAGAAGCTCATTTAAAAAACCCAGAAGATACACTTAGCCCGGAGAATGACACAATGTGTATCGTTCTGTGTTTTTAAATGTACATGTACTTCAAAGTTATTAGTTTCTGACCCCAAGCCTTACATCACGAGCCATGACCTGGTCCTCAAGATGAGGGCAACAGGTAGTGCATCCTCACACGATGAACCGCTGAGAGGGTTGCATTGGTTCTGCGCACTCTCAGCCTCAACAAATGTCAGTCGTTACACCAGAGACCATTGACTGTCAGTACATCGTGGTTCTTACAGTGAAGTGCCATTATATGGCAAGACAATACAACAGAAGGACCTTTATGTCTCTAGTCCTTTACTTCGCAGGTATTACTTGAACCCTGTATCATCTATTTATTATACGTGTTTTAAACACGTGCATTACTCAATTTATATTTGTATATCCAGGGGTAGAGAACTTTATAAAGCATTTTCTTGTCCATGGGACGGGATGCTTCATAAACCTACTTGACCTGTTTAAAAAAATCTACTTGTCCCTTTGGTGCATGCAGGGAGGTGACAAATTACAGCAGCGTTCTCATTGAATCAGAGCTCTGAAAATACTATACCCGGATTTGTATTCTGGCAATGCCCTCATTTTTATACTTTTCCCAAATCTGTACTGATACTGAAAGTAGTGAGAAGTGGCAGTTTCAGGGTTGGAATATCCTTTTGAGGCTGCGCACACCTACAAACTTGCATGTTAAATGGTTTTTATCAACTCTTCTTAATCTTTTCCCACACTGGGACAAGGAAAGAATGGAGTGTAAGGAAAGTAACTTTGCGAGCGCTCGGCAGATTCTAGCATGAGCAAATGTAAATATGCATATTTTATCACACAAAAATGCAGTTCACAAAGGAGTATGGTTTCCAGGCCTATATATATAGTGTTGGGCTCGGAGTGTAACAAGTTGTTTTTCTTCAAAGAAGTGTTTTCGAGTCACGGGATCGAGTGACTCCTCCTCTCTCGGCTCCATTGCGCATGGGCATCAACTCCATGTTAGATTGTGTAGCTGCAGATACACATGCTATACATAGACTACAAAGCAGTTTTACCGCCCATAAAAGCAGAGGTCAGCTTGTAGGAGTTGAAGTTGTTTGAAATAGTGTTCTTAGTACGGCCTGTCCTACTGTGGCTTGCTGTGTTGCTAACACATCTACACAGTAATGCTTGATAAATGTATACGGTGTTGACCAAGTGGGTGCTTTATAAATTTAGGCCATTGGTATGTTACCGAAGAAAGCTATTGTAGCCCCTTTTTTCCGTGTGGAACGTGCTTTACGTGTAACTAATAGCTGCCTTTTAGTTTTCAGGTAACATGTTTGGATACATTTTACTATCCATCTAGCTAACCCTTGTTTTGAAATAGGGTTACCGGTATGTGGTTTTTGGAATGCTACAAATAACTGTTTGGTTTTCCTAAAGGATTTTGTCCTGTCAATGTAATACATTAAGGCTCTTTTAATATCTAATGTATGCAGGGCTCTTTCTGCAACAGAGTCTGGCTGTGGGAAGAAGACTGGTAGCTCCACTGTTTGATTAATATGAAACGGTGATATAACTTTTGGGAGAAATTTTGGGTTTGTTTGAAGCACAATTTTATGTTTATGTACTTGTATGAGCGGTTATTGAATTGTGAAAGCTTGGATTTCACTAACTCTTCTTAATGAAGTAATTGCGACTAGGAAGGCAACTTTCCATAATAGGTATTGAATCTGGCATGAGTGCATAGGTTCAAATGGTGGACCCATAAGTCGTGTGAGCACTATGTTTATATTCCACAAAGGTATTGGAGGTATTCTAGGTGGAATGATGCGTTTTAATCCTTCCATGAAAGCTTTGATAACAGGGACTCTAAATAAAGAGCTGTGTTGTATATTTTGCAAGTATGCAGAGATTGCAGTGAGATGTATTTTAATGGATGAAAAGGCTAAATTTGCCTTTTGTAAATGAAGTAAATAACTTACAATGTCTTGTATTGATGCTGAAAGAGGGGTAATTTGTTTAGATTGACAGTAATACACAAATCTTTTCCATTTGTTTGCATAACACTGCCTGGGAGAGGGTTTCCTTGCTTGTTTAATTACTTCCATACACTCAGTTGGTAGTTGCAGATATCCAAACTCTATGAGTTAAGGAGCCAAATCGTTAGGTTGAGTATTTTAGGATTTGGATGCCTGATTAGTTGTTTGTTTCATGTTAACAGATCTGGTCTGTTCGGCAGTTTGATATGTGGTACTACTGACAGGTCTTATAGTGTTGTGTACTAGGGTTGATGTGCCCACGTTGGCGCTATAAGTATGAGTTTGAGTTTGTTTTGACATAGTTTGTTGACTATAAATGGAAAGAGCGGGAGAGGGGGGAAAAGCGTAATCAAATATCCCTGACCAATTCATCCATAGTGCATTGCCTTTAGATAGGGTATGTGGGATGTGGGAACCTGGATGCG
This sequence comes from Pleurodeles waltl, assembly GCF_031143425.1. Lineage (NCBI taxonomy): Eukaryota > Metazoa > Chordata > Amphibia > Caudata > Salamandridae > Pleurodeles > Pleurodeles waltl. The sequence goes on along the minus strand of NC_090442.1, from coordinate 72,351,690 downwards.
ATGTTTTGGCATTTTTCGTTTTCGCTGGTGGCGAATAGATCTATGTCTGGTGTGCCCCAGTGGTGAAAGTATGGCTGGAGCACTTGGGGATGAATCTCCCACTCGTGTGTTTGTTGATGATCTCGGCTGAGAACATCTGCCAACTGGTTGTGTATCCCTGGAATGTATTGTGGTACCAGGTGAATGTTGTTGTGGATCGCCCATTGCCAGATCTTTTGGTCTAGGAGGGAGAGTTCTGATGAATGGGTCCCTCCTTGTTTGTTTAGGTAATACATTATTGTCATGTTGTCTGTTTTGATAAGAATTTTCTTGTGAGTGAGAAGAGGCTGAAAAGCTTTGAGTGCTAAGAATACGGCTAGCAATTCTAGGTGATTTATATGAAACTGTGTGTTTTCCAAACGCCGGACTACTGGGACCAACTGTTTTACACGGTTAATGGGCTTATCATGGCCCATCTCTCCTCAACCTTGTCATGATCGACTTGATGCCCTGGGATTTTTGTCGATAATCACGTTACAGCGATTTACTAATCCAGTTAGTTGTGAACACCACAAGTCATCGCTGGACTTCATGATACCTCAGCCTTCTCATTTATGAATCCTTCTTCACTCAATATATTTCGCCTTGAAAAAGTCCTTCGGATGAAACATGTGTTGGCTGTTTGCGCATTGTGTACACTTAACAGAAATAAAGGTTACTTATTAGAAGAAAAATCTCTCTATGACCTTTTGACTCTTTTTCACTATCTGTTTATACTGTTTGGACTTTGAGTGCCCTGGTATCTTTTCTTTAATACGTTTTCCAGCACAGTTCATGACTGATGTTATGATCAGTGCACTGGACACCTGGGTGGTTGGGTGTCATACCTGATCTGGCACCTTAATACTGTATCTCAACATTGTGGACTGACTAGCCATTCATCTTCATCACGGATGTGCGGACTTATAAGCATCAACCACCGTCTTTTTATTGTTCTAGCATTGATGCGTCTGTTGTAAGTATGGTCTGAGGCACATGGTCTTGAAAAGGCCACCCTTTGTTTAGGTTTGTGGAATTCCAAAATGTGTGTGCGCTGGTCTAGCACCACTAGATCGTGAAGTTGACCCTGTGCCTGTGACCATTGCTGTGCAAGGCACTGTTGTAAAGGCTGCATGTTTAGTCTTGCATGTGGGACAATGGCGATACAGGATGCCATCATGCACAACAGTTTCATGACGAATTTGACAGTGTGCTGTTGGGCTGGATGTATTTGTGTCAATATATTGCAAAATGCTTGTATTCTTTGTGGACTTGGGCTTGCAAGTGCTGTTTGTGTATTTAGTGTGGCTCCTAAATACTGTTGAATTTGAGCAGGTTGTAGGTGCAATTTTTGGTAGTTTATGGAGAACCTTAGAGTGTGTAGGGTTTGTATTATATAATGGGTATGTTTTTGACACTGTGTATGACTGCCGGATTTTATTAGCCAATCGTCGCGATATGGGAAGACATGAATGTGTTGTCTTCTTACGTAGGCTGCTACTACCACAAAGCATTTTGTGAATACTCTGGGAGCTGTTGTTATTCCAAAGGGTAACAATTTGAACTGATAAAGTTTTCCCTGAATTAAAAACCTGAGATATTTTCTGTGAGCTGGATGGATGTGTATGTGAAAATACGCATCCTTGAGGTCTAATGTTGCCATGAAATCTTGCTGCTATAGCAGTGGGTCCACATCCTGTAGTGCTACCATGTGAAAGAGTTCTGACAGGATGTAAAGATTGAGGGTTCTGAGATCTAATATTGGTCTTAATGTTCCGTCTTTTTGGGGGATGAGGAAATACAGTGAGTAAACTCCTGTTCCTATTTGATCTTGTGGCACAAGCGCTATTGCTTGTTTGAGTAATAGAGATTTTACTTCCTCTTGCAACATGGTGATATCTTGTGTGGAGAGATTGTGTGGTTTTGGTGGAATACTTGGGGGAATTTGTGCCAATTCTATGCGATAGCCATTGCGGATAATAGATAATACCCAGTTGTCTGGTATGGGTAGCCAACTGGTGTGGAACCTTTGCAGTCTTCCCCCCACAGGTGAGGTGTGAGTTGGGAAGAGATGGAGTAAGTCACTGCTTTGGCTGCTGTGAGGCTTGTTTGGTTGATTGATATTTTCCCCTGCCTCTGGGGTACTGGCCTCTGTAAGTGCCTTTAAACCCACCTCTTTGATATTGAGGTTTGTAGGTTGACTTTGTTTGTGAGGTGGATGCCTCAGGTGTTTGGGTTCTAAATCCACCTCTGTATTGGGGTTTACGAAAGGACCCCCTGTATTTCGTTGTATACAAAGCACCCATGGCTTCAGCGGTGCCCGAATCTTTTTTCATTTTCTCAATAGCTGTGTCTACCTCGGGGCCAAAAAGCTGTTTTTGGTTAAAAGGCATATTAAGGACTGCCTGTTGAATTTCAGGCTTAAATCCTGAAGACCTAAGCCATGCGTGTCTTCGTATAGTGACAGCAGTGTTGATTGTTCCAGCTGCTGTGTCTGCAGAATCTAGGGCTGACCTGATTTGGTTGTTTGCTCTTTTCCTGGCCGCGCTTATGACTACAGAGTCGGAAGGCAATTGTTGTGTAATGAAGGCAGGATCAGAGGGAGGTGGATTATACTTTTCCTCCACTCTAGGAGTAATTGTCCTAGCCTTCACTGGCTCTTGGAATGTTTGGTGTGCATGCTTTAACATGCCTGGAAGCATGGGAAGCAACTGATAGGTGGTATGTGTAGAGGACAGTGTGTTAAAAAGGAAGTCATCCTCTAAGGGCTCAGTGTGCATGGCGACAAGGTGGTAGGATGCTGCCCTAGCTAAAACCCGAGTATATCCGGTACTATCCTCCGGTGGTGATGGCTTAGAGGGATAGAAGTCTGGGTTGTTTCTGGAATGGGATCTGGATCATACAGATCCCATGGATCCACATTGTCTTGCTGTGAATCAAATGAACGTACAGGAGATTGTACAGGTGTGGTACTAGTAGGGGGAGAGACAAGCAAGTGAGGAGAGTGAGGAGGAGACTGAGGAGGAAAAAATTGAGGAGGTGGAGATTTTTGTTTGCACTTTGGCACTTTAGCCGGTGGCTGAGCAGTGTCCAATTGTTCCTGAAAGGCCAATTTCCTCTTAGGTTTCAGAGGAGGTGCAGTTATAATTTTGCCAGTGTCCTTGTGAATATGAATTCTGGCTTGCCTTTCATCTATATCCTCCATTTGTGAATGTTCCTCCGTGATTTTATGGCTTTGACTACTGGCGAAAGTCCATGTTCCTCCATATAAACTGGCCTTTTCGGCTCCGAAGCTGTTTTTTTCGGTATCGAAAGACTGGGATTGGATGTTGGCCTCGGCTCCAAAAGCGATTTTCGAGGTTTCGCTTCGAAGGATCGATGTCTAATAGTTTCGGAGACAGAGCTTCGGCTCGAATCCGAAGGCTTGGGTGGCGTGGCCTTTTTCGGTGCCAAAGTTGTTCGATGGTCACCGAAGGTCTTTTAACGGGTCGAGCCATGGCCTTCCGGCAGTGGCGTTCCCAAGGCCTTATGTTTGGGCTTGGCTGGGGCCGGCGTACTCACGTGCTGTCCTGCCGTGACCGGTCTGTCCTCCTCGGACTCATGTTCAGAGTCGGACCCTTGGACGGAGTCTGCCATGTGCATGATCTCCTCCTCCTCGACGTCGAGACGCTCGGTGCTCTTGGACACCATTTCGGATCTTCGTACTATTCTGTCTCAGAGAGTTTTCTTCGAACGGAAGGATCTGCAGGCCTCAAAATTTTCTTCCCGATGGTCTGGGGAGAGACAGAGATTACAGACGAGATGTTGGTCTGTGTAGGGAAATTTTGCGTGGCACCGAGGACAAAAGCGGAATGGGGTCCGGTCCATGAGGCTTCCATACGGTCAGCCCGACTAGGCCCGAGTTGGGCGCGGGCGCCCCGAATGGCGTGTAAAATGTTTGACCAGACGGTACCGAATTATCGATGAAAGATGGTACGCGATCGAAACAATACCGACGAGAATTAGCGAGTTTTAGAACTTTTCCGACTCGATCTATCGGAGCAGAAAGAAACACGTCCGAACCCGATGGCGGAAAGAAAACAATCTAACATGGAGTCGATGCCCATGTGCAATGGAGCCGAAGAGGAGGAGTCACTGATCCCGTGACTCGAAAACACTTCAAAGAAAAACAACTTGTAACACTCCGAGCCCAACACTAGATGGCAGGACTATGCATAGCATGTGTATCTGCAGCTACACATGCCATCGAACATATATATATATATATATATATATATACACACACATATATACACACACACACAAACACATATGGAATTTTTTCTATAGACAGAACATTTTTTCTTTTGCCAATAACTTTGGCACTGTTTGATGATTTTTCACAAATTTTCAAAATGTATATTTTGGTCAGTTCAGCTGCTGTCTTCAAAGTTTCAGAGTGATCCGTGAAAAGGGGGTCAAAAAAGGGAGGGGGTGTCCTCCATTCTGTGTCTATGGGGGTTTTCCATTCATCAGAGACAGCTACACCCTGAACCGCTGAATGGAATTAGAACAAATTTGGCAGGGAGCTAGATCCTAGTCCAGAGATTGTGCTTTGGTGATTTGGTATAAATCCATTCAGTAGTTTCTGATATATTAGAGTTTAAAAATTATAGATATCTGGATTTGCGAATAGGGGAAAAAGCAAAGCCCTGATTGGCTGCCTGCAACCTGACAGAAAAGTTGCGGCCACCATTTTGTTTGGCGCATAGGCTCAGGAATGGGAAAAGAAGAGTGAATAAAACACATAAGAGATCAGGATACAGGTATCCTGACTCCATAGGACACAGAGGGCCCTCCTGGGGAAAAACTGCCCAACTATTTTCTTTTTCATCCGATTCACAGATCCATGGGTAGATCCACAGATCCTGGATTCGCAAATCCACTTGTGGATCTGCGAATCCAGAGAAAAAATAACTCGTACCCTAAGGTAACTATAACTCGCGCCTTCGCCATGCATAGCTAATTACTCCACATATATCTTTGATGACAACTTCTATGGCATCACTGATATTATTACTACAGCATTTGCAATAAAATTATTGATGAGAAAACTGCACATTGTGGGGGCACAAGTTATAGTTACCTTACGGCGCTAGTTATAGTTACTTAAGTTAACCATAACTAAAGGGAGAGGCTACTGCCGATGAAACCAAGGACATAGACAGATCCATGGCTCTGACTCAGGGACATGGCTAAAAGTAAGTGCTGGGGTGGATTTTTACTTTCAAGGAGAGGTATGGGGAGCATTAACATCTCAGGCACAGGACAATGGGAATGCTGAAATGGGGGTGGGGGTGTGGGACACTTGCATCGAGAACCCTGGTGTTGATATGACCCCTGGCTTCACTGGTGATCATGGCATAATGGAAGTCTCCAAACAAGAACATACAGACCGCCCCACTCTTGCGTTTTTTGAGGTACAAACCTGGTTTAGCCCAGGAAGGAGAAAAACACTAAGCAGAGGACGTACTGGAAGATCCTGGCTGGGACTTGGTTTGTCAGCATTTTTCTAATTGACGTGAGAAGTCATTGACAAAATGTTAATCGGGTTGGGGGGGTGAGCGTTGGGGAGAGAGAAAGAGAAAAAGGAAAATCTGGACTGGTTTCCTTCGACTGACTGCATTTCCCTTTTATTAGATCTTCCATTCCATTATTTTTTTTGTTTTTAAGCCTGGCCAATTCTAATTAAAAAAAACATCTGAACCGCATTGTAGAGCTTTCTGCAGTTAGTGATGATCAACAATGTTAAGAGAAATTGGTTCTTTTATTATCCAGTCCACTTTATTTAGATAAATCAGGTGGTTACACTAGAAAGCATGTTCCGATGGCTAGTGGAAGGACAGTGGCACCTGTAACTAGTCGCAGAAGAAAACGCTGAGGTTGCTCTTCAAGTCTGAGAGGCGCTGCAGTTGGCGTTGAAGGCTGTAAACCCAACAGAATCAATAATCAGCCATTCTGAAGTTAACAGGTGTTACTGAGAGCTATAAAGTCAACACCAATGTTCCCAGCTCAGTACTTCGAAAGTATCAAACTGGGGAAGTTCCAGATTATTTTTCATTCATTTTTCATTTGTTTACTACCAGCACAGCATAGCCACCAGAGAGGGAGTGGCAGTATATGACATTTTTACTGTCTGGAGAACTGCAGGCTGCCATGCCGGGCAGCAAATCCTAGTGGAACAACATTGTAATGGGACATAAACAATTATATATTGGTTAGTTTATGGTAAGACACTAAAGTTTACACGCTGACATTTAGATAGAGATCAAGTGGACCCAAGGAGAAAATCCTTGTGTCTTGTTCATCCATATTAAGGAGGTGGGTGATGGACGGCTTGCTCAAACACCTTAATATGAGGATCATCAAATTTACATTGGAGAAGTTTTTGAATGCACTTTCTGACACTAGGAAATGGCACAGACAGCACTTAGGGATCATAGTGAAGGAGGCTATCAAGTGGATGTGCGCTTATCGTAGGTCGCCAGAGTTCAGACGCCAAAGTAAGAAGTGGTGAGATGCTCCTCTCGTAAGAAGTGTTATTAGGCCCTCATTGAAGTCTCCTAGGATTCAGAATGTTAGGCTAAACCATTCTCCTCCTCAGGTACCAGGTTCTATCATAATGTCCTCAATGCTTCGCTTGTGGTTATTGGGGTCACGTTACTTGTAGTTGTCTCAGAAGGCGGATGGCACAGAAAACCCACAAAGGTAGGAAATACGAACAAAGCCCACATATGAGCACCTCAGAAGCTTCAGAGTCACCCCCACAAGGAGGATTCCAAACCTCATAATGCTTGGAGAAAAACAGTACAAGAACCAGACAGCAAGGTAGGAACTTATTTCCTACTACATACTGGGCTGTTACATAGGGTTGTCAACCGGTCTGAGGTCTTACAACTACTGATTTCTGTACCCTTAAGAAAGCAAGCATTGTTCTTGGCTTATAGCAAGACGAGGTGCATGGTGAAAGAGTTCACTATGAGTGAGAGAAGTCTGAAAAGTATACTCTAGGGAATTTTTATTGACCAGGTTTTTCTGATATTAGAAAAGGATGATCAGCCTGTTATCTGTCAGTTATTTAATACTCCTCATATTCACAAATCACATGCTGTTCTCCTACCTATAATTGATATTCCATTCAAAAAAGTGGTATGGACCTGGTGGGTCTGTCAACATCCTTTTCTAAAGGAAGTCACTATGGGCCTGATTCTTACCTTGGCGGTCGGCGGAGAGGCGGCGGTTGGACCGCGAACAGACCGGCGGTCCAAAAAATGGCATTCTGACCGCGGCGGTCACCGCCGCGATCGACCGCCACGGCGGTCATGACCGACTGGCTGGAGTTCGCACACTCCGGCCCGGCGGTCGACCCAAGACCGCCAACCGTATCATGACCCTGCTTACCGCCGCGGTTTTTGGCGGTCGGGAACCGCCATGCGAACCATGGCGGTAGGCACTATCGGGGCCAGGGAATTCCTTCCCTGGCACTGATAGGGGTCTCCCCCACCCCCCACTGCCCCCCACGAGTCCTCCCCCCACACCCTCCACCCCCCTGCCACCCCCCAGAGGTGGTACGAACCCCCTGCCCCCCCCACCCCGACATGCACATACACGCACCCTGACATGCACGCACCCCCAACATGCACATGTGCACACCCCCTACACACACACATACACAACGGGGGCACATACCCGCACACATACATGCCGACATGCGCACCCGCCGAACTACACACATTGCCCAAAGGCACAGCAGCACCCCCCGCCCGCATGCACGCACTCACACACCCCCTCTACACACCCCCATGCACGCACACATCACACAACACCCCCCCACCCCCTCCCCTCACGGACGATCAACTTACCTTGTGCGTTGGTCCTCCGGGAGGCGACGGGAGCCATAGGGACGTGACCGCCAACAGAAGACCGCCACACAGAAATGTGGGTCGTAATTCTGGGGGCGGTGTTCTGCTGGCGTGGCGGTGGAGGTTGACCAGTCTCCACTTTCCCGCCGACCGCCAGTGTGGCTGCTGGCGGTATTCCGGCAGAACGCTCCCAGCGGTCGGAATACGCGCAGCGGCATACCGCCGCGGTCGGCGGTCTTTGCCGCGGCGGTAACTCGGCGGTCTTGCGAAAAGACCGCCAAGGTCAGAATCAGGCCCCATGTCTTGGTTATAGTCAATTATGCTACTAGCTATCTAGAAGCCATTCCTTTATCAAGCATGACAACAATAGCGGTAGCACAAGATATGATTTTGGTATTTTCCTGGGTGGGGTTCCCTAATGAAATTCTTATTGATTGGGGTACTAGATTCATGTCCACAATAATAATCAAGATGTCACTTCTTAGGTGTTCACCGAATAAAGACCTCAGTCTACCACCCTCAAACTGATAGTTAGGTAGAATGCTACAATGAATCTATCAAGTCATTTAAAAAGATTGTAGAGACTGTGAAAAGAAGCTGAATCGTGTCTTATATGCAATTCAGTACCACATGCAGAAAGCCTCTGGGTTTTGCTCTTTTGAACTTCTTTTTGAGCTGTAGCCAAGGTTTCTCTTAAATATGGCAGCTGAACATTGGGAAAAGGAGGAAAATGAAGGAGTATATTTTGGAACATATGTGGCCCTTCAGACAGCCTCTAGACACCCTGTGGGAACTGGCTCAAAAATATTTAACTGCAGTACAAAACAAACAAAAGGAAACTTATGATAAGGACGCCAAACACAGGGAGTTCTTGGCAGGCAACAAAATATTGATTTTGTTACTAACTTCTGATAGAAATTTAGAAATTCTGGCAGATCCGTTAGTAGGAAATTCAAAGCTGGGGTTATCAATAGACACTAGTTTGTAAAAAGAACAAAAGAGTTGGTCTAAGCTTCCTCTTAAAATGATATTCAGATCTCTTTTCTGAAATACCAGGGAGAACTCATTTGATAACCCATGATATACTAACTCCCCAGTGGAGGGTCATTTACCATCATCCATACTGAATATCAGAAGTAAAGCAATAGGCGGTGGAGAAATTGAAGAGATGCTAAAGGAAGGAATTATTGAGCCTTTTAGGAGTCCATATTCCTCTCCTGTAAAGCTAGTAGCTAAACTAGATGGGAAAATCCAGTTCTGTATTGACTTAGGAAAAGTTAATGAAATAGGTCAGTTCAATACGTATTCCATACCTTATGTAGATAAGTTAACAGAACAGCTAGGACTAGCAGATTACCTCTCCTTTACTGACTGAGACGAAAGGTATTGGCAGATCATTCTTCTTGAACAGCCAGAACCAGCAAATTACCTCTCCACTATGGATTGAACCAAAAGGTATTGGCAGACCTTTTTCTTGAGTAGGCTAAGGAAAAGACTGCATTTGTCACATCCTGAGGACTTTTTCAGTTCACAGTACTACCTTTTGAGTTACATGGAGCCCCAGCAACTTTCCAAAAATGTCATAGACCGAATTGTCAGATCACATAGAAAACATATATCTGCATGATATTGTCAAATTCAGTCCTACAGAGAAAGAACAATTTTACCATCTCCCTCATGTGGTCTCTGCTCTTGAACAAGTTTGGCTTAAGGTAAATGTAAAGGGAAAAAGTAAGATTGCTCAAAGAGAAGTAAGGGTCTTAGGATTTGTGGTTGGAAATGGGAAAATCAATCCCGAAGTTGAGAAAAACCAAACTATACAAGGAATTAAGGAGCCTTCCACAAAAAAGATGCCTGCACCATTCTATGTTTGGCTGGCTACTAGCCAAGATTTATTCCCCACTTTTTCAGACTTAGCTGTGCCTCTTGGAAGCCTGTTAAGTAACAAGGTACCAAACAAATTGAAACCCCTGGTGCTCACAGAACATCGCAACTTTAGGAAACTAAAACAAGTACTTTGTCAAGATAGGGTCGTAAGTTGTCACAATTCTGACAACCTCTTCATACTCAAATGTGAATCTAGGGGCAGAACTTTCTTTACATCTGGATACAGAAAAACAAATTAAACAGCCAGTCTTGTATATAAGTAGGAAGCAGTTACCATCACAACAACATTACTCCTCTACAGAAAAGGAATGCTTCGCATAAAGTGGGCAGTGGAGTTACTACAGTACTATTTACGAGGAAGACCCTTCATTATTTATACAGACCATGCCCTTTCGGGTTGGATGTCTAGAAATAAACATACAAATCCTGCTATTCTATTCTGATTTTTAGCCTTACAACTGTTCACCTTTAAGACTTTGCATCAGGAAGGAAAATTACAAAAACAAATGCATTTCCTATCAGGATAGGATTTCTGGCCCCATCGGCCAGCACCTGAAATGGGGATATGTGACAGGGAAAATGAATAGAACCAAGGTACTTCCAAATAAGCCTGCCAATATGGGGCAGGGTAGTTCCTGGGAAACTACGTCCGTGGTCAAGAAGCCAATAACAATGGAAGACAAGGATGGGTAGAGGATGGACATGAGAGGGCAGGAACCACCAAGGAGAGAAAAGAGTTTGGGACACCATGAGCAGTTGGACACAAAATGAGAAGGAGCAATTTCACAGCATACAATCAGAAAGATGGACATGCTGGGAGAACCACTAAAGTGAGAAACTGAGGCAGACGAAATGAAGGACACGGACGGCTCCAAGTGGAAATGAGACTAAGCTACAAGACTTCTACGCAATGGATCTGACTCAATCGTGGCTTAAGGCAAATGCTGAAAGGATTTTTACTTCCTCTGAGAGGTGTGGGGAAAACTAACACCTCAGGAGCGGGACAAGCAGAACACTGAAGGAAGAATGGGGGAACCACTTGCATGAAGACCCCTAAACCCTGGTGTTGACATGATCCTAGCCTGCACTAGTGATGGTGACAGAGTGTAAGTCTCCACCTTGGAAGATATAGACCTGCCACTTATGAGTTTTGTGCATCTCTGAGGTACGAACAGACCTTGCCTGGGAAGAAGAAAAAACCTAAGAACCAAACATACTTTGAGACCTTGGATGGGACTTGTCTTGATAACATTCTTCTACCTGAAGCAAGATAACTCAGTGACAATACTTTATTTGGGACTACTTGGAGGACAGGGGGGCGCGGCAGGGTGGGTAGAGGACAGGGAGATCCAGACTAGCTCTGTTCAGGAGACCGGGTTTACCCTTTTATTAGCTATTCCTGTCCATTATTTTTAGAACGAGCATGTAGCAGCGCGCATGACCTGTTTTTCAACCTCTTGTAATCTATTCTCTGGGCTTTAACCACAGCCATCCCATCACTTTCTTTCCTTCGTGGGTTTGCCTTTCAAACTTCCCTTGATTTAATTTGTTAAAAGGCATGCATATGTCATGCCTGTTCTGGTGTTAAGCCCTCCTCGAGAGCACCGGCTAACTACTGCTAACATATGCGGCGGCCATGTTTTACAGATGGCTTCTACTCGTTCATGGGCTTGCCTTTCAAAAATCCTTTGTGATCATTGGTAAATGCTTTACGTTTGCCTCTTCTTGGGGCAGTTTTGTTAGCGCCTTGAATACCGACCCTGTTACATAGATAACTGCACTTTTGCCGTGACTGAGAGTGAACTTTTTTCCTTTTGCATCTCTCCTTCACGCTCATGCTTATGGCGGTTGAAGCGCTTTGAATCTGCTCAAATGTTTTACTTTTAATTTTCAATTTATGTGACAAGAAAAGTCCACTTAGGAATTTACAACGCTAATAGCTCTAACTCTAGCAAATGCAAGACTCACTGCATTGCAAATGTTTGTTTATTTGTAGGTTGACCTTCTCTCAGTCTGCAGTATTGGAGCAATTTGAATTACTTCTAGTTACTGGTCATTGTTTGTTTTGTTTTTCAGTCTTGCTCATGACACTTTGAAGTTTTATACAGCGGGAACTCGATCAGCAGTATTGGAGCAATTTGCATTTACAACACACAATAGCGCTTACCCTCGCACATGCGAGACATATTGCATTGCAACTGCTTGTTGTTGTACATGTTGGTGTTTTGTTAGCTGAAGCCAACCTAGTTACAAAGAAAACCCTGAGCCGCACTGTTGTGCTTTCTGGAGTTACTGGAGTTTGTTTTCAGAAATGTCAAAGTTCTTCTCCCAAGATGGTGGAGTCGTGATTTACAAACCTAATGTCAAAGTGCACGTTTGCATCCATTCAAAGCAAAGAAAGCACTCTTCGTCAGAGGAAGGATTTGCGATGAATTCCTGCCCCATCATCCATTTCTGGTACACCAAGCAAACGTTGTCCTTAGCGGAAACGGTGCACTTCCATATTCAGGTCTACGCATTATTTTCACATCTGAAAAGTTGCTCAAGATAATTAAGGGTGGTCTGCTCTACGAAATGGTCATTAGCATAAATCGGCTGTGACACATTACATTTAGATAACTTCATCAGCCATGCTTTATTTCTATAAATTCGTTTTCAAACCACTGAAATTTCAAGCAGTATATATTGTTTGGAGTGAACTTTACACAACTGTCAACCCCTGCACTGATAAGCTGCATTCTTCTTCAGAGAAAGCAGAAGGCCTGCCCTTGAACAATTCAATGCAGCCAATACTTGAAGAAGCAGGTGCCCAGCTCCAAGACTGTAGGCTTTCAAACAAGATCCCAGGCTCAGATCGCTGGCTCTCCGGATCACCCCTCAGTACAGCTACAAAGTATTAGCAGATCCCAGGGTCAGATCGCTTGTTTACTAGATCACTTCTCAGCGCAACTACAAATAATAATTCAAAATAAAAGCAACTTATTTTTTCAAGAAGGGAATACATTTATCTGCTTTCTAGTCTTCACTGTTAAGTGTAAAATGGGATTCTGTGCATTGCAAAACCAGGTAAACGATAAACAACTGAACAAGGGTCTGAATAAAATATCGGACTCTGTTATTGCTAAAAGCTTTATTGTTAAACTCATTTTAACTGTAAACCTTTTTGAAAATCTTAATTCAGCCAAACAATCCTAGAAAAGTCGCAACACCGCAAAAAACACATCAATATCTATTAAGGGACTTAAAAGTAGTTATTCAGACTTTTAATATTCATTATTAAACATTCTCTAGCCGAAGGTGAAAATGATATTCCGCAACCTTCAAGCTGGGCTCCCTACTCAAGTTGCATCAACAAGCTATTATCAGACCTAGTCAATAGAGCCAGACCAGCTGCTCACAAAGGCCACCATCATCAGCACAAGTAGACACAGACATTTAGCTCAAGGTCCTTCCATCAGGCCAGAGGACAATGTTCCCTTATGGTCTGTTTTGCAAAAAAGGGAGGTCCTTGACTGAAACGAAGAGGATCCTGTAATAAGCTACCTCTGATGCGTCACTGGACCAATGCTGCGGATTGTGCCGGGGGGTGGTCACTGCACAGAGGAGAAGTGCTTGCTTCAGATGTCAAGACTACAGGAAGATATCTGTTATACCGGATCAAGCATTACCCAGCACAGCGATTCACTGTTACAATACAGTTGTCTCTACAATGTCCAATACGTGTGCCCAGTTTGTGAACCATCATTGCCACACTAGCCACACTTCCCCAGTAGGTAAACCATCACTGCCAATCTCAACTCCGCACTTCCCTGGCATCTAAAGCATCCCTGTCATTCCAGACTCCATAGTGCCCTAGCCCAAAAATAATCAATGCCATGCTAGAATCTGATGTGCTCTGGCACAAAAGCACTAGTGCCATGCTAGAATCTGATGTGCCTTGGCGTGTACGGCATCAGTGTCAAGCTAGAATCTGCATTGTCCCAGCATGTAATGCATCGGTGCAAGCTAGAATGTGTACTGCACTGGCTTGTAAAGAAACATTGCAGTTGTAGACAACCATCAGTGCCAAGGTAGAATCTGCATTGTCTCAGCCTGTAAAGAAACATTTCCACGATATAATCTGCATTGTCCCAGCATGTAATCCATCAGTGCATACTAGAAAGTGCACTGCACTGGCTTGTGAAGCAACATTGCAGTTGTAGACAACTATCAGTGCCAAGGTAGAATCTGCATTGTCCCAGCCTGTAAAGCGACATTGTCACTATAGAATCTACATTGTCCCAATCTGTAAAGCAACACTGCCAAGCTGGAATCTGCATTGCCCCAGTATGTAAATCAACACCAACAAGCTAGAATCTGCATTGTCCCAGCATGTAATGCATCGGTGCATGCTAGAATGTGTACTGCACTGGCTTGTAAAGAAACATTGCAGTTGTAGACAACCATCAGTGCCAAGGTAGAATCTGCATTGTCTCAGCCTGTAAAGAAACATTTCCACGATAGAATCTGCATTGTCCCAGCATGTAATCTATCAGTGCATACTAGAAAGTGCACTGCACTGGCTTGTGAAGCAACATTGCAGTTGTAGACAACTATCAGTGCCAAGGTAGAATCTGCATTGTCCCAGCCTCTAAAGCGACATTGTCACTATAGAATCTGCATTGTCCCAATCTGTAAAGCAACACTGCCAAGCTGGAATCTGCATTGCCCCAGTATGTAAATCAACACCAACAAGCTAGAATCTGCATTGTCCCCGCATGTAATGCATCAGTGCATACTAGAATGTGTACTGCACTGGCTTGTAAAGCAACATTGCAATTGTAGACAACCATCAGTGCCACGGTAGAATTGGCATTGTCCCAGTCTGCAAAGCAACATTGCCACAATAGAATCTGCATTGTCCCAATCTGTAAAGCAACACTGCCAAGTAAGAATCTGCATTTTCCCAGCATGTAAAGCAACATGGCAAACCTGGAATCTGCATTGCTCTGGCATATAAAGCATCATTGCCATGTTAGAATCTGCAGCGCCCGGCATGTAAAATATCAGTGCCATACTAAAATAAGCATTACCCCAGTATGTAAGGCATCGTTACTGGGTTAGAATCTGCATTGTCCTGGCAGGTATAGCATTATTGTAATGCTAGAATCTACACTGCCATAACCTGTAGAGCATTAGTGTCATAAAGGAATTTGCATTATCCCAGCTTGTAAAGCATGTTTGCTAACCTAGAATCTGCATCTACCCATTAAAGAATAACTGCCATACTAGAATCTGCAGTGTTCCAGAATGTCAAGCATCAGTGCCATGCTAGACTTTGCCCTGTCCCAGCATGTAAAACATTAGTGGCATGCTAGAATCTGCATTGTCCCAGCATGTCAAGCATCAGTGCCATGCTAGAATCTGCATTGTCCCAGCATGTAAAAAAACATTGCCAAGCTAGAATCTGCCCTGTCCCAGCATGTAAAGTAACACGACTAACCTAGAATCTGTATTGTCCCAGCAATTAAAGCAAAACTGACAAGCTAGAATCTGTAATGTCTCAGCATGTAAAGCAACACTGCCAAATTAGAATCTGCATCATCTCAGCATGTAAAGCATGGGTGCACTGCTACAATCTGCACATGCATTGTCCCAGCATGTAAAGCATCAGTGCCATGACAGAATCTGCACTGTCCCAGCATGTGAAGAAACAATGTGAAGCCACAATCTACATTGTCCCAGCAGGTAAAGCCACATGGCCAAGCTAGAATCTGCATTGCCCTAGTATGTAAAGCAACACTGCCAAGCTATAATCT
Organism: Pleurodeles waltl; assembly: GCF_031143425.1. Taxonomy (NCBI): domain Eukaryota; kingdom Metazoa; phylum Chordata; class Amphibia; order Caudata; family Salamandridae; genus Pleurodeles; species Pleurodeles waltl. The sequence goes on along the minus strand of NC_090442.1, from coordinate 72,336,086 downwards.
GCGTTGTTCCAGCTTGTAAAGCAAGCTTGCCAAACTAAAATACCCATCCACCCAGTATGTAAAGAATAACGGACCAAGTTAGAATATGGATTATTCCAGCATGTAATGCAACACTGCCAAGCTAGAATCTGCATTGTTCCAGCATGTAAAGCAGCACACTAGAATCTGCATTGTCCCAGCATGTAAAGCAACACTGCCACACTAGAATCTGTATTGTCCCAGCATGTAAAGCAACATGGCAAAGTTAGAATCTGCATTGTCCCAGCATGTCAACCTTCACTGGCATGCTAGAATCTGCATTGTCCCATAAAGTAATGCAACATTGCCAAGCTATAATTTGCCCTGTCCCAGCATGTGAAGCAACATTGCCAAGCTCGAATCTGCATTGCCCCGGCATGTACAGTAACATTGTGATGATGTTGGCACTGTTCCAACATGTTAAGCATCAGTGCCATGCCAGAATCTGCACTGTCCCAGCAAGTAAAGCAACACTGTCAAGCTAGAATCTGCATTGTCCCAGCATGTCAAGCATCAGTGCCATGCTAGAATATGTATTGTCCCGGCAAGTAAAGCAACATCGCCAAGCTAGAATCTGCATCATCTCAGCATGTAAAACATCAGCACCAAGCTAGAATCTGCATTGTCCCAGCATGTCAAGCATCAATCTCATGCCAGAAAATGCACTGTCCCAGCATGTAGAGCAACATTGTCAAGCTAGAATCTGCATTGCCCCAGCACGTAAAGCAACACTGCCAGGCTAGAATCTGCATTGTACCACCATGTTACGCAACATCGTCATCATCATCTCAGTATGGAAAGCAACACTGCCAGGCTAGAATTAGCATTACCCTGGCATATAAAGGATCACTGCCATGCTAGAATCTGCACTGCCATTGCACTAACGGTCACTGCAATGCTAGAATCCACATTTCCCTACTAGGAGGCTGCAGGGACGGCACATCCATTACCTTAATGGTTGACCTGGTAAAGAGATGCTCCATTTCGCAGCACAGGTTGTGTATTGTAGCCCCCCCCCTTTTTAGCTTTCTTCCCTTGCCGCCTCCCCACGATCTCCCACCAGCGCCTGGTAGCCCACGTATGTGCACGTCGATAACCCTGCTCCAGCCCCACGAGGAACCGAACGAGTCAGTTTCAGGTTAAAGTCTTCTACAGAGGTGCTTTTAAGGGACCATCCGGCGCATGACGTCACTCTGCATCTCAAGCCCAGGTGACATCATGGACCATCTACTGCTGGTGACCGTCACACAGAAGGCATGTTTGTTTTCTTTACCCTGGGTGGCCCTTTTAACTCCTACTTGTGCAAACCACTGGTGTGGGGGCGGTGGGGTGGGGTGTACCTGAGGGGCATGCCCCTACTTTTTTTCAATTTTAGAAAAACAGTTCCCCTGCTTTCCTGTGAGAAGACAACCGCCCCGGGACGGTTCAGAGCGACAGGCAGAGCCTCCCGTGCAGTGAAACCGAGGGAGGGGTGGACAGCCTTCCCGCCAGGAAGCCTGCCGCCCTGAAAGAAATGTAAATGTGCGCGGCTGGTCTATCTGCACATGTAAGGCTGCTGGGAAGCCGGAATTGGCTTTAATTGATGGACTCAATTGATGCTTCCTGATGACGCGCATTTCAAGATGGTTACCAGCTGAGCTGTGAAGTTTGTGCTTTTAAAAAGACAGTCATAAAAAAATGCTTCCTCATGACACATTTATTCTTTTTGAGAAGTACTGTAAGGGAGCCAGGGTAACCTGTAGAGCATGGGTACTCGCAAATATTTTCCCTGGGGCCACAAAGTTTGGTGTGACCGGGGGCCGCATCGATGCTAGGCAGGGGCGGAGGGTGCATTATGGTGGGTGAACTGCATAATGTGAAACCAGGAAACCTGGTATGAATCCTGGCTTCCCCACTTTAGCACAATTTGTGATCCTAGACAATTCTTTTATTTCACTTTCCCTCCTTTTTCTTCATTAGTGCATATAAGAGAACTTAAAAATACTTGACTTCAGGATGTGTGCTGTGCAAAACCTTCGCCTGTGTTTAATTTAATAAACTATACTGTTCATGTGTAATAAGAACCCAGGCCACCCAAAGAGGGTCCATAACATCTGACTTGCTTTTTAGTTCACTATTGGCATTGTTTTTAGGGTGGGGGGTGAATGTTTCTGAATTTATGTTTGAAAACCACCACTTAAAAAGAAAATACTTCTCAATGCACTGACATAATCTGATGTACCAAGTTGAAACGACTCTGTATGTTAATGAAATACAGTTTTGATTTTTGAAGAGACCTTATATTTATACAATTTTGCTATAGTATGTCTTTAAAAATGAAGGCTTTCCTGAAGGTGCACGACAACCTATTTACTTACTTTTTTGCCTCCAATTCTCATTTAAATAAAGTGTTTCCTTTTTAATCATTGTGCAGGGTTGAGTAAACAGCAGCCCAGTCCTGCTTTTAATCAGGGGGCCGCATGTGAAGGCCAGGAGGGCCGCATGCGGCTCCCGGCTGTACTTTGAGTATCACTGCTGTAGAGTGTGTGCTTTAAAAAGGCACTTTTTATCCTAATCCTTTTGCGGTATTTTGTTAGCAGCCTACCTTATACGGTGTACAATGCAAGTTTAACATCATGCTTTACATGTTCACAGTGCTTTCTGTAATAGACTGGGACCTTGAGGCACTAAACATACACAAGTCACTATTCTCCACTTCACCAACCAGGATTTCATTCTGTGGCTCTCTGGCATAGTGTATTAACTGGTAGAGTTTGCTTAATGTACAATAGTGCATTTCGCACTGATTAATATAATTTTTATTTAATTTTCATTTAAGATGTGCATTATCTGATATATAGTAACCTGAAGATGAAAGGCCGAAAAACGTTGCTTAATATTTTGAGTTTTAAGCCATGCATTTGACCATGCCCACTCAGCCTGCCCCGATAGCAAGCTGCATCATAGTTCCCAAACTTTCTTTTAATGCACTTCGACCACTGATGCAATCATATATATATATATATTCATATGTACACACAACACATGTGTATGTGTGTATATATGTATATATATATATATATATAGTATTGTAATAGTATTTATATAGCGCTTACTACCCCTGAGGAGGCGTTGAAGCGCTTTTCAGCGAGTAGCACGCTACTCCGGAACCCAACAAGAATTAGTGGTGGATTAGTATAGGGAAATAGGAGTACAGTTTTAGTATTATTATGAGTTAATTTGAGCCATAGATATGAGAGTTTGCAGCCTTTTCTGCAACAAGAGCTACTTATGTGCAATGAAAATCACAGAGAGCTACTAATATTATTAGTATTGTAATAGTGTCCACATTACATGAGTGGCCACCATACGCAAGGTTACTACCAGCGATTATCTCAGTGCATCGGGCATGTTTGGCAGCAATAATGTTAAAAGGCTCTGTCGATATGGAATGCCTCTACATGGGTAATATATAACAACCATAGCTGCAGTGCCTCTGTTAGCAAGATAATAACATTTGTATAAATTCTCCTCAATGCCACATGATTTATGACTCAAATATCAGCTTTAAATATATTTTGGAAACTCAGCCACTTCCTTTCAAATATCATCTCAGGAGTTCTGAAAATAAACACATTTTTACTTCAAATACACTCTCAATTTTGGTATTTGTATATTAATTCAACCAAGCAAACGCTTCTAATGTAGTAAGGTTAGCTACACACAGGAGAGCTATTTACAGGTAGATGGAGAGCTACTCGTTGGAGATGCCTAAATACACATTTGTGTTCTGTGACTTCTAAACCATGTTCCTAAAACTAATGTTTGATCTTTCAGCTGTGTTTACCGTCATATGTTAGATTACTTTATCTTCCACATAGCGCCACACGGCACCAACAGCCATACACACATGCATTCTTCCTCTATTAGTTGTTCACAATCTCCTGTGACTGCGGAGGAATGTTTGTGGGGGGCAGGTTTTGGGATAACAGGAGCAGACGAGTGACTTGGGCTCTGCCTTAAATACAAAGTGCCTGTTCTACTCTCTGTAGGCGATAAATACCTCTCTGCTGGGATCACCCTTCAAAGACACACACCTACCACAGGTTTCCGTACCTGCCTTGGCGGTGCCCTCGGAGTCCAGCATACGGAACCGTCTGCCAACCACTTCAATGTTATGTGTTTTTATGAGACCGCTAGACTGGGCGTCGCAGTCAGACGTGTCCTGAGGTAACAGGTGTAAATGTGAGAGCGAGGGCTGCTGCCACCTCTTCCAGCACAGACACCAGGGTTGTGAGCCCCAGGTGCCATGAAGACAGACTGGGTCCTGGACACGATCTCATGGAACATTCTATTTTTAAATAAAAGAAGTCTGTGAATGGTTCTGCTTTACAGACGACCATACCTTGTTAATCCTTCCAGTTAAGCCGTCACGGCAGGGTTTGTCTGCCTACCCATGAAGCACTATGCTAGCCCTACTCATGATGCACAAGGATCGGCCAGGGCTTTTCTCTCTAGCCATGATGCACTCAGTCGCGGATCGCAACAATCAGAAGGGGCAGCGGGTGCGCACATGCGGGTGTAAAGAAAAATCAAAGAAAAACACTTACCTCCTCTGCCACGCACCGCTCCTCTGTCCCTCGTCACTGCTGCAGGCACAGGCTCCCAGCCTGCCCTGCGGCCAATCCTGACGCTGCTCAAAGCAGTCAGGATTGGCTGGGAGCCACCAACCAGGGCGCTCCCAGGCAGACTGGGAGCCTATGCATGCTCTCTGAAGCTTGAGAGAGCCTACTGCGCATGTGTGCTTTGCCGCCCAGAGACGGCTGGCCAAACACACATGTACTCTGAGAGGGAGTGCTGAGCACTCCCCCTCCCTGCTCTTCACCCCGTGGCCCCACCCCTTTAAAAGAAAAGGATACTAAACAAAGTTTTTATCCTTTTCTTTTAAAGGCTTTGCAGCTGCCGCTGCTGGGGGGCAGGTGGGTTGATGCTCCTCCACCCTAATGGAGGAGCTGCCCCTGGATGCACTATGTTTAGCCAGGGTTTCCCTGCCTACCCATAATGCATTATGTTCGGCCAGGGTTTGTCTGCCTGCCCATGATGCACTATGTTTGGCTTGGGCTTGTATGTCTACACATAATGCACTATTTTCAGTCAGGGTTTTTCTACCTACCCATGATGCACTATATTCAGACAGGGTATTTCTGCCTACTCATGACGCAATGTCTTCAGCTAGGCTTCGCTGCCTATCCATGATGAACTATGTTCGGCCAGGGTTTGTCGTTCTGCCAGGATTTGTCTGAGTGCCCATGATGCACTATGTTCGGCCAGGGTTTTTCTGTCTACGCTTGATGCACTATGGGCCTGACTCACAAAGGTAAACTTAGACGTTTGTGTAAGTTTACGATTTTTTGCAATTCACAAAGCAATTTCACAAGTTTCTTTACTGTAGGAGTGCAGAGTCTTCGCACTCATTGAGGAAACCCAGCACATAAACAACAGGAAGTCATATAGATACTGCCCGTAAGATTGATTTTGTGAATTGCAAAACATGGCGCGACCGTGCAGTGGACAGTGAGTCCTCTGGTAGCGAGTGGGGACGTGTGAAGAAAATTTTGTTTTTAGACATTCAGTTTACTTTCACCTTATGTTTATTTTTCGCGCCATTGTGTGCTTAGCCTGTTTACTTCAACTCGCCTGTCCGAGCGAGTGAGGGTCTCAGCCCCGGCTGCCTTCGTTGGTGGATCCAGGGCTAGTCTTCCATCACAGACTATTTAAGTGGGGGCATGGAGCCACTGCGCAGCAGACAGCAAGTCCTCCTGTAGCGAGTGGGGACGTGCGAGGACAATTTGTTTGTTTTTACCTTGCTTTTATTTTTTACCATCACCGTGTGCTCAGCCTCTTTACTTCGACTCGCCTGTCGGAGTAAGTGAGGGTCTCAGCACCGGCCACCATTGTTGGAAGCTGCCATTCTAGTCTTCAGTCAGGGACAATTTAAGTGGGGGCTCGGCGTGGCCGCACAGCAGACACAAGCACGTGCGCACCACTGGCGCGCCAAAGGCGCACCTAAGGCAAGCCAATCTGCGCTCTTCTGCGCCTGGACGGCACCAGGACACCTGCCCCGTTAGAGACAGACATCAGGAGAGTGAAATTAGGAGACTTGCCCCAAATATTGCTGAGGACTGCCGGAATACGGTGGACGTTTCCCTTGGTATCTGGGGCTGCGGTAGGTGCAAGTTTATATTTCCTGCTCCGCCATGAGGGCCCTCTACAGGAAGTGAGAGTCAGTCCACTCCATCTAGGACATGCTGCTATGTGCTTAACTATCGCTCGCTTGTTAAGCATAAAGCGGAGGCAAAGACAGGACTCTCCAGTTTTAATACTATAACCACTGATCAGCTGCGCGCCCTGATGAGCAGGGTGACATCAGGCTTCCCAAATGACCCGGCCTCACCTATGCTTCTGGAGCAAGGGAAGTAGGCAACTATACTAGGCTTGTGTGACCTGCTCAATATGTCTTTTATATCAGGACAAGACCCTTTGAGGTGGAAGCAGGCCATTGTTGTGCCGATATTGAAAAAACCTTCCTTAGATCAGGCAAATCCAGAAAATTTGAGGCCTATTTCTCTGCTTCAGTTTTTGGCCAAAGCGGCTGAGAAACATGTAAATGATCAGCTGATGAACTTTAATGAAGCTAAAGATCTATTACACGAGACCCAATCGGGCTTCCGCCCACAGTTCAGCACGGAGTCAGCATTGTTGCTAGCATCCGCATCCCTGAGATAAATAGCTGATGGGGGCAATACTGCTGCACGGATCATGTTTGATTTAAGTGCAGCTTTGGATACTGTATCCCACAGCCTTCTGTTGGAACGGCTATGGAATAACTAAGTCGGGGAGATGGCCCTGCGCTGGATAGTCTCCTTCCACCAGAAGCGCGCCTTTCAAGAAGTTCAACAACCATTTTGTTTCGGAGGCTATTTCACTGCAGCAGGGGATGCTGCAGGGCTCTGCTTTGAGCCCCACTTTCTTAAATCTTTACATGCGCCCCTGCCAGATGTCATTGAGCGTCACAGCTTTAACATCGTACGGTACGCAATTACACACAGTTTATTATCACCTTGTCTCAGGACAGAGGATCTTCTTCAGCTCGGTTGAGCTCTTGTCTGGCCGACCTCGCGGAGTGGATCGCCTACAGCTGCCTCAAGCTACATGCTAGAAACAAATGAGGTTCTCCTAGTAGGAAAACAACCATCTATCTGGTCCTCTGCATGGTGGCTAGATGTATTAGGGCCAGTACCGACTCCCAGGCCGAAACTCAGCATATGGTTCGATGCCTATTTATCATTTGATAGTCAGATCTCCTGCTTGGTGGGAAAGTGCTTTAGAATTTTGAAACTTCTGAGTAAAATCTTGGGCTTTCTACCAGAGGCAACCAGGAAATCAGTAGTCCAGGCACTGGTCATTTGCAGGCCAAACTACTGTAATGTGCTGCATCTTGGGAGTCCCACAAGGTAAACTGGCTAAACTTCAGAGTGTGCAGAATGCGGGTGCACAGTTGCTGCTTAACATCTCCAGGCACTTGTCCATTTGGTCCATTCTCGCCAACTTACACTGGCTTCCTGTGAGGAAGAGAGTTCCTTTTAAAGCATTGTATTTCCATCACAAGATTCTGAATGAGAAGCAGAACCAATAGTCTGTGGCAAAGTATTATCGACCTAGCAGAAGTCTTAGATCTACTGGTTGGGCCTTGCTCATCGCAATTCCCTGGGTGAAAAAAGCCCGCCTGGGCAGGCTTTCTTTTGGCTTTCTGGCCCCTAAATTATGGAAAATTCTGCCTCTAGATCTGAGACAGGAAGGGTCAGAATCAGATTTCCAAAGGAAACTTAAGACTTGTTTTTTTAGGCAACCCCAGAGCCGATCAAGCTGCTACTTAAGGGTTTGTATGAAGACTGCACGCTTAGCACAGGGACACTCCGGATGGGGTAACCAGAAGCTTTATAGTATCATTTTTCATTCTGCCAAGGTTTCTCTGCTTACACATGATGCACTATGTTTGACAAGGGTTAGTCAGCCTACCCATGATGCACTATGTTCAGCCAGGGTTCTCTGCCTACACTTGATGCCCTAAGTTCGGCCACGGTTTTTATTTTCTGCGTACCCATGATGGACTATGTTCGGCCTGGGTTTTTACACCTACGCAGGATGCAATATATTCTGCCCAGGTTTTTCTGCTTACCCATGATGGACTATGCTCAGCCAGGGTTTTTCTGCCTACCCATGAAGCACTATGTGCAGCCAGGTTGTATCTGCCTACCCATGAAGCACTATGTTCGACCAAGGTTTTTGTGCTTACCCATGATACACTATGTTCAGCCAGGGTTTTCCTGCCTACCACTGATACATTATTTTCGCCCAGGGTTTGTCCGTCTACCCTTGACGCACTATGTTCGGCCAAGGTTTGTTTGCCTACCCATGATGCACTATGTTTGGCCAGGGTTTGTCAGCATACCCAGGGTGCACTATGTTCAGCCAGGGTTTGTCTGCATTCCCAGGATGCACTATGTTCAGCCAGGGTTTGTTTGCCTACCCATGATGCACTATGTTCGGCCAGGGTTTGTTTGCCTACCCAGGATGCACTATGTTCAGCCAGGGTTTATCTGCATACCGAGGATGCACTATGTCCAGCCAGGGTTTGTTTGCCTACCCATGATGCACTATGTTCGGCCAGGGTTTGTCTGCATACCCAGGATGCACTATGTTCAGCCAGGGTTTTTCTGCCTACCTCTGATGCATTATGTCCCACCAGGGTTTATCTTCCTACCCTTGATGAACTATGTTCAGCCAGGGTTTTTGTGCTTACCCATGATACACTATGTTCAGCCAAAGTTTTTCTACCTACCAATGATGCACTATGTTCGGCAGGCTTCTTCTGTTCTGTGTACCCATGATGCACTATGTTCAACCTGGGTTTTTTTTCTAACCTTCCTCATGATGCACTATGTTCAGCCAGGGTTTTTTTTGCCTACCCATGATACACTATGTTCTGGCAGGGTTTGTCTGCCTACCCATAATGCACTATGTTCGGCCTAGGTTTTTCTGCCTATCCATGATGTATCCACGATGCACTATGTTTGGCCAGGGTTTTTCTGCCTACTCGTGAAGCCCTATGTTCGGCCAGGGTGTTTCTGCTTACCCTTGGTGTACTATGTTTAGACAGGGATTTTCTGCCTACCCTTGGTGTACTATTTTCAGCCAGGGCTTTTCTTCCTACCCAAGAAGCACTATGGTTGGGCAGCATTTTTCGGATTACCCTTGATGCACTATGTTCAGCCAGGGCTCGTTGGGCTACCCATAATGCGCTATGCTCAGCTTGCATCAATGTGCTGCTTTTACCTAGGCAGAGATTCAGCAGATCCGCCGCACAACACCCTGACTATTGCCCCATAGAGCTGACAGTGTGAGGAGCTTAGGGCACGAGGATCCCGGGCACGTGGCCTGACAGTGTGAGGAGCTTGGGGCACGAGGAGCTTGGGACATGTCACCTGACAGTGTGAGGAGCTTACGGCACGAGGAGCCCAGAGCACGTGGCCTGAAAAAGTGTGAGGAGCTTAGAGCACGAGGGCCCGAGGCCTGACAGCGTGAGGGGCTTGGGGCACGAGGAGCTTGGGACATGTCACCTGACAGTGTGAGGCGCTTACGGCACGAGGAGCCTGGAGCACGTGGCCTGAAAGTGTGAGGAGCTTAGAGCACGAGGGCCCGAGGCCTGACAGCGTGAGGAGCTTGGGGCACGAGGAGCTTGGGGCACGAGGAGCTTGGGACATGTCACCTGACAGTGTGAGGAGCTTACGGCAGGAGGAGCCCGGAGCACGTGGCCTGAAAGTGTGAGGAGCTTAGAGCACGAGGGCCCGAGGTCTGACAGCATGAGGAGTTTGGGGCGCAGGGAGTCTGGGACATGTCACCTGACAGTGTGAGGAGCTTAGGGCACGAGGATCCCGAGCACGTGGCCTGACAGTGTGAGGAGCTTGGGGCACAAGGAGCTTGGGACATGTCACCTGACAGTGTGAGGAGCTTAGGGCACAAGGATCCCAGGCACGTGGCCTGACAGTGTGAGGAGCTTAGGGCACGAGGATCCCGGGCACGTGGCCGGACAGTGTGAGGAGCTTGGGGCACCAGGAGCCTGGGACATGTCACCTGACAGTGTGAGAAGCTTACGGCACGAGGAGCTAGGAGCACGCGGCCTGAAAGTGTGAGGAGCTTAGAGCACGAGGGCCCGCGGCCTGACAGCGTGAGGAGCTTGGGACATGTCACCTGACAGTGTGAGGAGCTTACGGCACAAGGATCCTGGGCACGTGGCCTGACAGTGTGAGGAGCTTAGGGCACGAGGAGCCCGGAGCACATGGCCTGAAAGTGTGAGGAGCTTAGAGCACGAGGGCCCGAGGCCTGACAGCGTGAGGAGCTTGGGGCACGAGGAGCTTGGGACATGTCATATGACAGTGTGAGGAGCTTACGGCACGAGGAGCCCGGAGCACGTGGCCTGAAAGTGTGAGGAGCTTAGAGCACGAGGGCCCGAGGCCTGACAGCGTGAGGAGCTTGGGGCACGAGGAGCTTGGGACATGTCATATGACAGTGTGAGGAGCTTACGGCACGAGGAGCCCGGAGCACGTGGCCTGAAAGTGTGAGGAGCTTAGAGCACGAGGGCCCGAGGCCTGACAGCGTGAGGAGCTTGGGGCACGAGGAGCTTGGGGCACGAGGAGCTTGGGGCACGAGGAGCTTGGGACATGTCATATGACAGTGTGAGGAGCTTACGGCACGAGGAGCCCGGAGCACGTGGCCTGAAAGTGTGAGGAGCTTAGAGCACGAGGGCCCGTGGCCTGAAAGTGTGAGGAGCTTAGAGCACGAGGGCCCGAGGCCTGACAGCGTGAGGAGCTTGGGGCGCAGGGAGACTGGGACACACCCACCGCCAGTGTGAAGTCTGAGAAACATGGGGCACACGTTTGGACAGATTTTACGTACAAATACACACTGAGAAGCCTGGCACACCGGGACAGACAACATAAGGGGTTGAGATATCAGAATCGTGCGAGGAGCTTGAGACACCTCAAGGACTGTCAGTGAGGATGGTTTGGAACAAAAGAACAGACAACGAAAGATAAAGTGCACAAGGAGAGACAGAGGAAGGAGCAGGGGCAAATGCAAAACTGTTGAGGTCACACACAGTTAGGAGTTTGCACATTCACGAAGGCCACCGGCATCCTTATTTCATCACATTTCATAGATATTATAGCAAAAGTGCCTTGAGGCGCCCGAGTTCAAGCCCTGCGCTACATGAAAAGTATATTCTTACTTGCAGCCGCTGTCTCGTCTCGTGCTGGCAGCCAGTAAGGGCTCTTCTTGATAATGGCGCTACAGTTGCCCATGCCTGCATCTCGCCCTCCTTGAAGGCACCTCTGTGCCACCGTGACGTGTTCCAGCTCCTAGAGAACAGCACTCTGTGTGGACTCCACCCAGGGGCCAAGGCGTCAACAAGACGACCATTGAATCCACACATCTCTCGGACAGAATCCTGCATCCAGTACGGATGTCGAGGAGGGATGGGTTACGTATGGCCTGGACACTGTGCCAAAACAAACTTTCATGTTATCCTTCAGCAAACAGCTGGAAGTTATTTTTCATTTAATTAATACTGCACCTAACTGTGAACTGTTCCTCGCTTCCCAAAAACCCATACTTAGTAAGCAAGTCGAATATCAAGTGCATGCTTGGGTTATACTATTCCAGAACCCATCTCAAGATATAATAACAGTAATTAGAAAAACATGTCCTCCATAACTTACACAACAATCGCACATACCCTGAATCACCGGTTCTTGCATACACATCTCATCTTCTTCCCCGAAGATCCAGGACGTTCCAAAAAGAGAGCGTTAGGAGATTTCTTCTGAAGCTCAGGAGATGCCTCCTCGGAAGGACCCTGGGACATCCCACGAGGAGAGGTTTTGGAGATTTTTTCTGTAGCTCAGGCTGCTGCTCTGAAGGACCCTGGGACGTCCCACAATGAGAGGGTTTGGAGATTTCTTCTGAAGCTCAGCCTGCTGCCTCTTCTGAAGGGCCCTGGGACGTCCCACGAGGAGAGGGTTTTGAGATTTCTTCTGTACTCAGGCTGCTGCCCTCAAGAACCCTGGGACGTCCCATGAGGAAATGGTTTGGAGATTTCTTCTGAAGCTCAGGCAGTTGTCTCCTCTGAAGGACCCTGGGATGTCCCACCAGGATAGCACTGGGAGATTTCTTCAGAAGCTCGGCCTGCTGCTTCTTCTGAAGGACACTGGAAGTCGAACCAGGAGAAGGTTTGGAGATTTCTTTTGTAGCTCAGGCTGCTGCTCTGAAGGACCCTGGTATGCCCCACAGTGAGAGGATTTGGAGATTTCTTCTGAAGCTCAGCTTGTTGCCTCTTCTGAAGGACCCTGGGACATCCCCCCCGAGTAGAGTGTTTGGAGATTTCTTCTGTAGCTCAGGCTGCTGCCCTCAAGGACCCTGGGACGTCCCACCTGGAGAGGGTTTGAACATTTCTCCTGAAGCTCAGCCTGCTGCCTTTTCTGAAGGACCCCGGGATGCCCCACAAGGAGAAGGTTTGGAGATGTATTCTGTAGCACAGGCTGCTGCCCTCCAGGGCCCTGGGACGTCCCACAAGGAGAAGGTTTGGAGATTTATTTTGTAGCTTAGGCTGCTGCTTCTTCTGAAGGACCCAAGGTGGTGTGGAGAGGTCTTCTGAAGCTCAGGCTGTTCTGAAGGGCCCTAGGACGTGCCATGTCAGAAAATGTCTTCTGTAGCTCAGGCCGTTCTGCTCTGTAGGACCCTGGGATGAGGAGAAGGTTTGAAGATTTCTTTTGTAGCTCAGGCTGCTGCTCTGAAGGGCCGTAGGACGTCCCACGTCAGAAAATGTCTTCTGTAGCCCAGGCTGTTCTGCTCTGTAGGACCCTGGGATTGGGAGAGGGTTTGGAGATTTCTTTTGAAGCTCAGGCTGCCGCACTGAAGCATCCTGGGACGTCCAACGAGGTGAAGCACAGGCAGCGTCCCTGCTTTGAAGGACCCGGAGACATCCCACAAAGAGAGGGTTTGGAGATTTCTTCTGAAATTCAGGTTGCTGTCCTGAAGTACCCTGGGACGTCTCATGAGAAGGTTTGAAGATATCTTCTGAAGCTCAGGTTGCTGTACTGCTCTAAAGGACCCTGGGACATCCCACAAAGACTGGAGATTTCTTTTAACGCACAGGCTGCTCAGTCAGAAGTGCCCGTATAGATCCCAATGTAGACATACAATACAGTCTGATTAAGTTTTGAGTCCATCGAGAATCCATGCTACTTCTGGTACATAATCTCATAACAGTAAATTCTTCCCAACCTATTTTGTCTCTAACATGAAATGAAACTGATTGATAATATTCATGAGCAAGCCCTGACAAACACTACCTGAGAAAACCTTAATAAAAAATGTTAAGAAATTCAAATTCTGTTGACTGATTTAAAGCTGCTACTTGGAAATAAAAAGTGGTGGGCGTCAGCACAAGCCACAGCTATTCTTTGAATTAATATTGCTGTTAATAAATTCTGCTCCACCCTGTAAGGAGGCAAATCCAACATGAAACGTAGGAGCATTGCATATATGTCTTTAATGGTTATAAATAGAACTTTAATGCCAGGTTATAGCTCTACAAACTTAAGGTCACCAAGTTTGCCCCTCTTCATCGGGCCCAAGTTTAACGACACAGAGAATATCCCTTTTCACCAACCCATTCTCAGTGACACAGAGCATGTCCAGTTGCAACAGGCCAAAAACTCAATGATACTGCTCAGTATGTCCCTTCGCGCTAGGGACCACCTCAAGGGCTCCAATCATGTCCCTTTGCAATAGGCCCACACCCAACACTACCAATCATGTCCCTTTGCAATAGGCCCACACCCAACACTGCCAATCATGTCCCTTTGCAATAGGCCCACACCCAACACTACCAATCATGTCCCTTTGCACCGGGCCAATCCCAACACCACCAATCATATCTCACTGCACTGGGCCCAAGACCACTCACTAATCATGTCCCTTTGCACCGGGCCCAAGCCCAACACCATCAAACATGTCCCTATGCTCTGGGCTCAAGCACAACAGCCTGAGGTATGCCACTTTGCACCAGGATTACAATGGAACCACACTTTTGCTGCAAGGATAAGTGACCAATACTGAATCTTCGTGTCAAGCTGGGTCGCTCACATCACAGAAATGTAAATAAATATTCAATCTGCAGATACTCCTTAAAGAACTGGATTCCTCTGAATGGCTCCTCCTGTAGCGGGTGCTGTCAGGGGTGACGTGGATTTTGGTCTCCAGACACCAGCGACACAGCAGGTGGTGCGCAAGAGATCTGCATGGTCCAGGGACTGGCACCAAGCTGATGCTCGCTGAAAGCCGGGGACTTTCAATTGGGCATCGGGTTGTGTTTCAAACTGGTAATGAGAACCCTCTCTCTCATGCCAAGCTTTGGTCGGGCACTCTCACTCAGGCATCCGTACACCTGGCAAGTGGCCCACCGCGGAGCTCTTACATGGGTAGCATAAGAGGGTACTTGCAGGGCTAATGCCTGCATCGTGCTTCCTGTTAGGTCTGCCTGCCCACCCAAGAGCCACCTCACCCCACGCTTAGGTCACACACATTCAACCAAGTGCCCCTTTTCACGCCAAAAACATACACAACCACGTGCCAAGCACAGAGGTCGCGCACCTTCTAGGAGTACACAACTCAAACATCGGGGTGCTCTCCGGAAATGCAGCACATGTTTCATACACACATAGTCTCCCTGTCTCTAAACGTACTGTTCCTGAGCTTGAACCACCGCTGGAGTCATTAGATGATAAAAACACAAGATTCAATATATGGCTGCGAGAACCGCCTAAGGCAACAAGTGAATTGCAATTTGCAGTTCGTTATAACAATACCGCTGCTGTGTGCAGACTTTGTTAGTTCGAATGATTTTGTTTCACTTTTCTAATGTAGTAGAATTCTGTACGTGACTGCAGTGAGCACTAGTGTAAGACAAGTAACGCCAACAATGGAGTATCTCATATATACTGCTACACATATTTTGACCTTGCAGAACTCAACAAGCTGCAGGCCTTCTGCAGGGCAGGATGTGATTCACTGGAGTCATCCAGGTTTTTAGCTTGCAGTCTTGAAAATACTGCAACCGGTAGTTGGTTGACAAGGATGTGTATCCCTCCCTCAGATAAAAGCGGCCAATCTAAGTTCTTAGAGTAAGGGTTTTATCTTTATAGGACTGAAAAAAATAATGGTGTGCTTTCTGGGCACAAATATCCACATCGTTGCCATGTTTCTTAGATTAAACCTAGTATATCCAGCAGATAATCTGCAAGGGGCACTTGTGCTGCCGGATCAAGGTTCCTCGTCTAGCAAGCAGCTAGGTCTCTGTGGCCTGTTACAAGCCTCTTTTGCTCTCTCTCACGCTGCAGTCCAATTATCTCACGGGCCCGCTTACACGTTAAAATCCCAACAGAAGAAACAAGCATTTGCAATGCAATGGGTATGGCACTTGCTCGAGTTAGAGCTATTAGCGTTGTGAATTCCTAACTGGACTTTTCTTGCCACATAAACTGAAAACAAAAAGTAAAACAGTTGTCATAAGCGAGTCAATTCAAAGTGCCACGGCCGCCATCAGCACGAGCACGAGAGTTGTTGGCTCCCTGCATGAATGTCTAGAAAGGATCGCAAATGAAATAAAGGGCTAACTGAAACCAGAGATGGGGCCATCACATGTTGTAACAGAAAGAAGCGTGACGTAGAGTGATGGCCAACAAAAATGTTCACTTAGTGAAATAGCCTCACACAAAGGAGGGACGTTTCACAACATGCACCAATAAAAATGAAGCATTTAAGACAAGCACAACAAAGAATGAATAGCAGTAGTGTGTGACAGAGACTTTAAAAAACAAATGTGTAAGTTGAGGTGCAGATTTTGCCTCAGGTTTGTGTCACTTTTCTGGCACAACCCTGATGCTAAATCGATTTAGTGATTTACAGTGCCACACAAATCCCAGTTGCGATGATCGGTTTAAAAAAATAAATAAATAAAAAATAAAAAAACACGAATGCTAGGGTGTTAACTTGATTCAGGTAGGTGTTTCATGAGCAAGCAGCTAAAGTAATTTCATCTACATGAAAATGTGCTCTATGTGGACTATTATGCCTGGTGGATATTGTTTGTTCAGTCTTTGGGTAAAGGAAGCTATACGCTGACAAGTGTCAACATAATTTTATGTTTAAGTTACAAAAACGTGAGTCTTCTGTCTAAATCAGGAGTGTTTGCATGTATACTCGTAATGCGCTCAAATGTACTTACGATAGACCTGCTAAACATGTGTAAGGTCTTAAGATCTGATGTCACTTCTTATGATGCCACTTACTGTAAAGTTATGAGTCGTGATGTCACTTCCTGTTTTGCCACATGCGGCGTCACATGCCTTGATGTTACTGCATAATGCTTCACTTGGTTAGTCCCCCACTTCTTTTTTTAGGGTCGAGCCTGCGTTGCATGCGCTTGCACATGCGTTTCGCTAAGCGAGACGCTTTAGTAATTAAAAAGGGCTCGGAGACCCGTCCACATCACGTCAGTGTCCGTCATTGGATTGTGAGCTTGCCTGCTAGAATCTGCTTGATTCCATTAGTTGAAGGCATGCATGTGTTATGCCTTTTCCGGTGGATTGCCCTCCTCGAGCGCATCGACCAAGTACAGAAAACATGCGAGGCTCGCTGTTTTCTGTCCGGCTCGTGGACTACTTTTTCTCTATTTTCCCAGCACGATCTCACTTGGCAGAAGTCGAGCGCTTTACATAATATCGGCCCTGTTACACAGTTAATTGCACTTTTTCCGGTTACGTACATAAATGCACTTTTGACGATAGATTTCATCACCAGTGAAAAGTCGGGTTAGTAGTTTACAACGCTATCAGCTCTAACACGAGCAAACGCGAGACCCGATGCATTGCAAATGCTTGTTTAGGACTGTGCCCTGGGTGTGCCCCTCCCTTCCCCCAGGATCAGTGGCTGTGTTGCAAGGAGGGAGTAAATGCCTTCATCTACACCCGGCGGTTAAAATACATAAAACATACTACAACTGTGCTTCTGAGGCTGCGGTGCTGGGGTGAAAGAAGTGGCTATACAGAACAAAATCTTCTGTATTTTGCTGGGTTTTTTTTCACCTTTAACGAGCTGCATATAAAATAATGCAGAAACCTTAAGCTTAAAATAAATGGAAATTGAACCAATGGTTGGGAATGCTCTCTCTCACGTTATGAAACCTCACTGGGTTGATGCGATCACTGTAGATGTCGGAGGCCAGAGTCGCGGAACTGAATTCTGGTTGGTGCAATGGGGAAAAGTGACGTGTATATTTATTGTGCTATGAAGTCCCAGCTTGTAACACAAAGCACTGTAAAAATGCAAGTCATAATTTAAAACTGTATGACACGCAGTAAAAGACAGGCTGTCACAAAACGATATAGAGCTCAGAATAAAACAAGTACTTTAAAAAAAAATACATTTTAGTAACAGGTACTCCAGTACCAGTGGAAACGTTTTTATATGTCACTGAAAAGGACGCTGTTCAAAACTCAATACATTTACTTTACGATTCAAAAAGGAAAACATCTTTGTCACCATGGAGCTTCGAATGGCTCCATAGATTAAAGCCTCCAAGCGGACTTTAGACCTGATGATTAACCAATTGCAGACATTTACACTTTGCTCAGGCACCATGTGTGTAGCTGACAAACTGAGGGCGGGGTCCTTCGAGAACTCCCTAATAGCATGATGGGGGTGCTCCCCTCCTGCAAGGATTCCCTTACACAAAGGCCAGGATGCAGTGCTCTATGCGCTGGTGTGCATTCCACAGTGTGTGGGCTACCTGACAGGCTGGCCTGGGCGGCCACTGCGGAGAGGGGGCGCTCCGGCGATGCCTGCAGGAGAGCGGCATGCTTTCAAGTCCATGAACACTGGGCCCTTCTGTTAAACATGCAGTCCAGAGACTGAAGCTCTCTTCAAACAGACCTAAAGAGCGCACAGAACCTCCTGCAACAAAGACCGATTGTGAAACACACACAGCACTGATCGCCCTCCGAGAAGGCCTCGCCACCATGTATTTAGTAGTAACAGAGACCGCACGTGACTTTTGGCTCATGTACTGTCCCTGCCATGAGACGGATCCGAGCCCCCTCTCCTTCACTGCTCCTGTACTCTTCCCTTTCCAGCTTACTCATCACTGTTTTTGTTCCATTTGCCGCCCTATGTTCCTTCGCTCGCCTTATAAACTGATAGACGGACTTATCAAAAAAAGTATTGACAAAGCCAGTAGGCCTGGCTT
This sequence comes from Pleurodeles waltl, assembly GCF_031143425.1. Lineage (NCBI taxonomy): Eukaryota > Metazoa > Chordata > Amphibia > Caudata > Salamandridae > Pleurodeles > Pleurodeles waltl. The sequence continues at coordinate 72,317,665 of NC_090442.1, read as the reverse complement.
TACCTACCAACCTTTATCTTTGCCAGTGCTTGCTTTGCCATGCTTTTTTTAAGAATGTATACTTGCTGTATCTGCGGGACCCTTGCCAATATGAACGAGAACTGGCAAAGCCGATAGGTTTCACCGTTGTTTTTTCTTTTGCATTCTGTCTTACTAACTGGATAAGAAATATTAGAGAAAGGATATAATAATGTTTGTTTTAAAGTTGATAAGACGTTAATAGTTGTTTATGTTGCGATGTATACGGAATAAATATCCCAGGGTTCCAAACTTGTCATTTGTACCTTATTCAATATGGCATTGCATTGGAGTATAGAAATGATTAGTTAGTAAAGTGCCACTGCACCTGCTGCACCTTTCAAATCATGCCCCTTTGAACTGCAAGGTAACCACAACTGTGACTGCCTGTTCAGTGGTCAAATATTGCAATATTTTGTGTTTAGAGGAGCTAAGACAACTTTTGCCCCAGTGCCACAGCACCATTAAAATCATGACCTAACTCCTGCAAGATAACTGCACCTGTGACTGCCTGTTTAGTAGTAGAATATAGCAATATTTGGTGTTTAGAGGGGTTCCTAGAGCTTTTGGCCCTGGTGTCACTGCACCTGCTGCACCACCGCACTTCCACCTGTTTAGTAGTAACATTTAGAAATGATCTGTGTTTAGAGAGGTTCTGACACCTTGTGGCACCGGTGCCACATTAAAAACATGTCTGTAGCGCCTGCAAGATAACTGCACGTGATTGCCTGTTTAGTAGTAGAATATAGCAATATTTGGTGTTTAGAGGGGTTCCTAGAGCTTTTGGCCCTGGTGTCACTGCACCTGCTGCACCACCACACTTCCACCTGTTTAGTAGCAACATTTAGAAATTATCTGTGTTTAGAGAGGTTCTGACACCTTGTGGCACCGGTGCCACATTAAAAACATGTCCGTAGCGCCTGCAAGATAACTGCACGTGACTGCCTGTTTAGTAGTAGAATATAGCAATATTTGGTGTTTAGAGGGGTTCCTAGAGCTTTTGGTCCTGGTGTCACTGCACCTGCTGGACCACTGCACTTGCAACTGCTGTTTAGTAGTAAAATTTAGAAATGATCTGTGTTTAGAGAGGTTCTGACACCTTGTGGCACCGGTGCCACATTCAAACCATGTCCGTAGTGCCTGCAGGATCACTGCACTTGTGACTGCCCGTTTAGTAGTAGAATATTGCAATATTTGGTGTTTAGAGGGGTTCCTAGAGCTAGAGCTTTTGGTCCTGGTGTCACTGCACCTGCTGGACCACTGCACTTGCAACTGCTGTTTAGTAGTAAAATTTAGAAATGATCTGTGTTTAGAGAGGTTCTGACACCTTGTGGCACCGGTGCCACATTAAAACCATGTCAGTAGCGCCTGCAAGATAACTGCACATGACTGCCTGTTTAGTAGTAGAATATAGCAATATTTGGTGTTTAGAGGGGTTCCTAGAGCTTTTGGTCCTGGTGTCACTGCACCTGCTGGACCACTGCATTTGCAACTGCTGTTTAGTAGTAAAATTTACAAATGATCTGTGTTTAGAGAGGTTCTGACACCTTGTGGCACCGGTGCCACATTAAAACCATGTCCGTAGTGCCTGCAGGATCACTGCACTTGTGACTGCCCGTTTAGTAGTAGAATATTGCAATATTTGGTGTTTAGAGGGGTTCCTAGAGCTAGAGCTTTTGGTCCTGGTGTCACTGCACCTGCTGGACCACTGCACTTGCAACTGCTGTTAAGTAGTAACATTTAGAAATGATCTGTGTTTAGAGAGGTTCTGACACCTTGTGGCACCAGTGCCACATTAAAATCATGTCCGTAGCGCCTGCAGGATCACTGCACTTGTGACTGCCGGTTTAGTAGTAGAATATTGCAATATTTGGTGCTTAGAGGAGTTATGACAACTTTTGGCTCCAATGCCACAGCATCTGCTGCACCATTCAAATCATGACTATTACCTGCACAGAATCTGCACTTGTGACTGCCGGTTTACTTGTAAAATATGGCAATAACCAGTGTTTAGTGGGGGGCCTAGAGCTTTGGTCCCTAGTGTCACTGCACCTGCTGCACTACTAAAATCTTGACCCTAATACCTGCAAGGTACCTGAACTTGTGACAGTCTGCTTAGTAGTAAAATATAGCAATAATCTATGTTTAGAAGGGTTATGACAACTTTTGCCCCAGTGCCACTACAAAGCATGACCCTAGTGCCTGCTAGATAACTGCACTTGTGACAGCCTGTTTAGTAGCAAAATTTAGAAATAATGTGTGTTTAGACGGGTTCTGACACCCTTTGGCCCTGGTGCCACTGCACCTGCTTCACCATTCATCACCCTAATGCCTGAAAGGTAACTGCACTCGTGACTGCCTGTTTAGTAGTTAAATATAGCAAAATCTGGTATTCAGAGGAGTTCTGTCAACTTTTGGCCCTGGTGCAACTGCACCTGCTGCCCCATTCAAATCGTGACTGTAGTGCCTGCTGGATAACTGCACTTGTGACTGCCTGTTAATAAGTCACAGAGAGAATAACAATTCGAAATAAAACGTTGCCCAATTACACAAATAACTTCTTCCTTTTTTTAACGAGTGATAATTTAAGAAAGGAACCCAAAAATGATTTTAATATTTACCCCTGTTATTCATCACTAATGTAATTATTAAGAAATGAAAAACACAACATAATGACCCCACTCGCTACTTGCTTTACATCTGAGCTCAACACTCCCTTGCAAGACGGCCGACATGTTTACACACATTTCAACGTAAATTGACTTGCGGTCAGTTCATTTTTTTGTGTACAAACACTAACAAGTAACCAATCAACAAAAAAAACGGAAAGTGTACTTCGGCCACACTCCATGTGACAGCAAAAGCAGAACAGAAGAGCACAACGTGTCCTGCTAGCCAATAAAAAGCAAGTAAGTTGGAGCAACGTTTGAATGAATAAATGGGAAGTTCAGGTAAGAAAGGGCCGAAGGGCGGGTTCTGGGTCCCTTTAAGGATTTTTTTTTTTTTTTACTAACATAAGACTTTGCAAGCACAGTGCAAGCGCAGTGCCGGCTACACCCAGTGACGTAACGAAACTGAGGGGGGGAACCCCTGCAAGGAACAGGGAGAGGCCCACTCCAGGGCTCACTCAGGAGCTCTCAGGCCAGGATACTACACTGAGGAGACCCCCTGGAGCACCGCAGGAGCCTTTGTTACGCCACCGGCAGAGCCTAAAAATGCCCAAAAGCAAAAATATATATTTGGTACACGTTTGGATAGGACTCACTAGAATGTGAGGGAACTACATTGTGTGTAGAAGTGCTCCTTCTGAAAACGTGTGAGGGAGCAGAATGTAGCCCTTCACACACGTCAGCCAATGGCTAAAGCGGGCCGACCCTTTCCTTCAAGCTGTAGTTTGCGGAAGAAAAATGTGATTAACGCAATAACAGCTGAATGGGTGAAGAAGGCTGGCTGGAAACCTACGAGCACATTATAGAACTAATTTCAGTAGAATCAAAAAGTGGAATGACAGGCTGAGTGCCCTGTAAGAGTGGCATGACGGCAACACTGTTCAGCATCCAGAAATTCACATGTCAGCCCCAGCCTCAGACAGGTAACTGATTAAGTGTGACTCAAGGACTGACATAGAGTGAGTGACAGAAATGCACAGTGTGTGTGACTTTGATGGTCAGACTGCCCGGCATTCAGGGATCCACACTGTCACCTCTAGACAGGTAAAGGAGTAAGCGTGACTCAAGGACTGACATGGAGTGAGTGGCAGAAATGCTCAGTGTGTGTGACTTTATGAGGGTCACACTGTCTGGTATTTAGGTTTTCTACTTGTCAGCCCAAGCCTCAGACAGGTAAAGGAGTAAGCGTGACTGAAGGACTGACATGGAGTGAGTGGAAGAAGCGCACCGCATGAGTGACTTTAGGAGGGCCACACTGTCCTGTATTTAAGGTTTCTCCTTGTCGGCCCCAGGCACAGACAGGTAATGGAGTACATGTGACTCAAAGACTGACATGGAGTGAGTGACAGAAGCGCACTGCATGAGTGACTTTATGAGGGCCACACTGTCCATCATTCAGGGTTTCACAGCGCCAGCCTCAGTCATAAAAAGGAGTAAGCGTGACTGAAGGACTGACATGGAGTGAGTGGAAGAAGCGCATCGCATGAGTGACTTTATGAGGGTCAGACTGCCCGGCATTCAGGGTTCCACACTGCCAACTCCAGACAGGTAAAGGAGTAAGCGGGACTGAAGGACTGACATGGAGTGAGAGGCAGAGTGCGCAGTATAACTGAGTTTTTTCGGGTCGCACTGCCGACAGAGAAGGACCCCATCTTTTCCAGGCCAGGCTGTGAGGACCTGAGGGCTCTATAATGAGATGTCAAACCGTACACGGTCATCTCGCTCTTTCGCTTTATTTCTGAGGTAAGTGCAGGTCAGGGGGGCCCAGCGGGGCTCAGCGTGCGCGTGCCACGGGGCCTGTGAACAAGGGGCGGTCTGTGCATGCGAGGCACGTGAGAGAGCTAGCGCCGAGAAAGGTCAACTCTGAGCCGCCCACTTTAGAAAACTGTACCAGCGCATTCCCACCGAAGCCCATCACGGGACCAGCGACCATGCGGAAGAAAACCTTAATGAACAGCCAGAGACAAGCCAGCAACAAAGGAGGACAGAAGAGAGGGCATTCCAACGTGAGACAGGAGTCCTGTGAGTCCTGGTGAAACAGCCTCCATTACACGGTGTGCAGCTGTTGACCCCCGCATCTGCCCGTCACCAAAACTGATGTCAAAATATAGAGATGTGCGAAACTACAGCTGTTCAGGCGTAATAAATCATTAGCTATTTTTTTTTTTAAAACCTAGGCTGTGACAATCCCATAAACTTGTTTTAGTATCCAAATTTACCCTCACATCTGATAAGAAACTTTAAAAAAGTCATGAAAACTGAGAAGTTTCTTAAAGAATGTAACGGATATGAATTTCTGAAATTTCGCACATCCCAAAGTGTGGTAAGGAGCCCCTGGTGCCATCTTCCAGTCGGTGCACCTAATGGTCAGGTGTGGCAGGGCACCGCCCCGTGCCCGGAGCTCTGTGGGTGGGCAGGCGAAGACGCATTGCCAGAATACAGTGACCAGTGCTAAAGCTGGAAAAGCTTTACTCCCCCTTACTCTCACCTGTCGGAGATAAGAGAAGCTGTTCCCCAGACCCCGGCGGACTCCAGCTCAGACTATGAGAGATAAACGGGTATTCGAGGTTATACTGCCGCCTCACCGCGCTTGCGGTTTTAGTTTATCTTCTCTGCTGTGGTAATAAGTAGCCAGGGAGAGAGCGGCGTTTTTCGCACATCCTGGAAGCGGCACAACACCCAGAGTGCAGTAATGGCAGAGCACATCCAGCCGACGACCTCCCTCACACCAGACAAACCACCCCAAAGTCCTCAGCTGTCCCAAGAACTTTACACGCGCTGTAAAACGTGGGACAGCGCCACGGGGTACACTCCTGGCAGACCGGGTGTGTAAAAATCAACACAACATCCGCGTGGACGGGGAGGCACCAACAGGGCAATACGTCATGTGCTGACAGACCCAGCAGGTGTTCACAATATGTGCTGGCAGACACCCCTGGGACAGCACATCACTCACAGAGCAACACAGGACATGCATGTGCTGGCATCTCCACCCCACAGAGGGCGGCTTCGCTAAGAAGCAGCAGTTCTGCCATTCCCAAGCACTGGACCTTAGACCAGGGTTCTGCAAAGTCGGTCCTGGAGAGCCGGGTCCATGCCAGGTTTTTAGCATATCCACATTTAGAAAAAAAGATGTTTCAGAAAGCTGCATTTTCTGAAAAAAAGATGTTTCAGAAATCTACATTTTTCTAAATGTGGATATGCTAAAACCCTGGCATGGACCCGGCTCTCCAGGACCGACTTTGCAGAACCCTGGGGACTGAGATCACTCATTTGCAGAGTACTCGAGTTAGCTGGGAGCCGAGTTCACCCTGCTGGGCTACTAGTGACATGCCAGGCTCAGCAATGCGCACGTAAATCACTGCGCCAGCTTAAAGCTCTCTACAGTGAGGCAGATGTTCACAGTTGCTTTCCCCCCTTAGAAACCAGGTTACTACGACCACACACGGGGATGAAGTAAAAAAAAGAAATACCATTCTAAATCTCCTCTCCAGCCCTGTCTAGAGACAACTTAATAGCAGACAAATGGTGCACAAAAAAATAGCAAGACGTTGGCAGGGATTTTGAAGGCGATCTGGAACTGGCACAGTCCTCACCTCCATGTGGTAAAATGTGAAAAGCACAGTCAAACACATTACTAGGTTCAAAATATTTAATTACTTTGCTCTGATAAAAAAAACAGGATACATTGATGCATTCATCGAATTCATTAACCATCATTGTACGCTATGCAGTTCTCGCGTGAAACTAGGGGGCCCAAAACAGAACCTAGAGGCATTAGCCAGCACCGTGATTACCCGACTTAAAATAAATCTCCACTATTCCATAGGTACTAACCATTAAAGAATACATAACAGATAACGCATATGATACAGTGACATGTAACTGAAGCAGCATTAACGGGTGTAAAAAGCAGTATATATTTTCTGGTTCACAGTATTCCAGTCTACAATGCGTCATACGCAAAGCACTGCACAAGCCACAATACTGAACATAATCCAGTGTAATCCTTGTAGTTATTAATTGTGTCACTCAAAGAAAGCACACACTACTGGATGTACACAAACAGAAGTTAATTACCTCTAATGTTCTGCTGACACAGGTGCCCAAAACACTCGGTTTTCAAAGACTGCCGGTTAATATGCGAGGTCAGATGCAAATTAATGTACTAGAGGTCATGCACCCAGACTGCACTGCCCAGAATTACATTATTTAATGCTGGATAATTTCTATCACTTGGTGAATGCAGCAATTCCAATGTGTAGGAATCCACCATTCATATAACCTAGTCCAACCCTTGGATCTGGGGGTATCTCTGAGGTCCCGGATAGAAATAGTTTGCCATTACGGTTCAAGTGTTAACTATAACTTAATAATATTCTTCAGGAAACTGTAGGGCGCCCCTTGCCCACTCCTGTCCACCCTGTCTTTCTGCTGGGAGCAGGGTCCCCCTGTGCTGCCTGCAGAAACAGATACATTACTTAAATAATGTCAGACTTTAGCAGTGCTTGTGGAAAGGAATGCATAGCTTTCAAATCCGCTTCGCAGGATGACATGACCTTTTTCTAAACAACGAGACATTTATTTAAAATAAAATTAACAAAAGCGTCGGCACACAGGGACTGTACGGGGAAATCCGGGACGTCTGGCCACTCTATGACTGTCCTTGTTGCCACAGACCTTGCCACGCCTTTAGGGGGTGCAACTAGTGAGACCTGAAAAGGGGGGGGGGGGCACTGACCTGTGGGTGGGGAGGGGCGCTGTGTTGAGCAATAACTTTTAATTTTAAAGCACCTGCTGCAGAGTTCCTTGTGCGTCCAGCTTTTAGTATGGAACAAAAATGTCAAGAGAACTTGTGCAATCAAAATTTCTCCTAGAGTGAGAGAGGTTCATCTGCTGCCAGTTTTGGCTCGCCATAAAATAGCGCAGAGTTAGTAAGTCTGTGGCAAAGAACAGATCTGTATTCTATGTGGGTAACTGCGCGGATTAGTAAAGCCAGCCTTTACAACAAACAAATGAAATGAATGTGAGAGAGGGACTGATGAGAGGGACTGTTGAGAGATGAGGGGCACTTTTGCCAGGTGGTGAGGAATCAGAGGAGAAGGTCATATGGGGGGGGGGGGGGGGGGGTGGACTGTCGCACCAGGCGCCAGCAGTGCTAAAGCCGGCCCGTCACAGACCGTCAACTCTGACACCTCCCATGATATAATGAGGACAGATTCGGTTTTAAGAGTCTCGGTGCATCTACAGAAATGATTTAATCTTGACTGCTGCGGCCTCCCTACAGCAGTGTTCAGACACTAGGGGTGCCCTTTCCAACACAAGCGGTCTCCCACTTGTTTTGACTGCTAATGCTTTTCATCTAGTCAGACTTGGTTGACGCGTATACAAGGCCCGAAGAGCAAGCAGCCTGTCTGAAAAGAAACAGAAGTTTAATTATAGCTCCTTCAGTTCAGTTTAGGTTGCTGGAAGCACTCTCAACAAACAGCTGAGCTCCATATACTAAAACTTTAGAATCCTGTGCATAAAAGACATTCAATCAGGGGGTTTGAGCACACAAACCTGAGCAAGGAATGATAAACTCACTGACCTAACTTGTACTTGTGTATTCATACAACATCCTCAACAAAACAAAACAGTAAGGGACACAAAACTGTCTTCTCAACCACCATACACAATGCCCGGGGGACACGTTCATATCAATCAGTCACTCAATCAGTGAAGTCCCCCAAACAAAGATGCCTACAGCTGTTGCTGCCCGATAAAAGTAGCGCCTGGAATGAAACATGTGTCTTCAAGTGACTGTGAATTTAAAGCTTAAAGTGTGATGTAAAATTAAAGCATAAACTTGACTTTGTACATGCTTAAAGTAGTGGAAAATAATAATTGCCGCGTTACGCCCATGCACTATGTTGCTCCGACTTCCAAAAGCATAAATAAAATAAAAAAATACTCCCACTTCAAAACCTTATCTGGAATCCTGTTTAGGAGTCATAGTTAGGATAATGCACAACCTAACGAGAGGCATCTGGTGCAAAAAACAAGCACGAAGTTTACAGAAATATTAAACGAAACTCCAGTACGTCGAATGCCTCTTTTCCCTTGCTTAAACACCCAAACCACGGCAAAACGGATTACTAACCGCAGACCGCAGGTGAAAATAAGTCGAAAGATCAAACCAGAAGCCACAATTTACCAACAGTATGTCACACGTAAGAAGAAAAGACTGAGAGACACTTTCTCCCACACTGCTTCTCACACTGCCCTACCTGTACTTTCTGGGAACACAATGGAGTCTTCATTGGAACTCGTGTGTCTTATCAACCTTCGCCGGGCGCCCCCCTTCTACACTCAGGTAAGTCCACCCTTTAGTTCCCCTCCGCGCCCACGTGTTATGTCCCCACTCCTCTGCCTTTCCGTCCTTTGGGGCGTTCCACCTCTTGCTCCACTCCGCGATCTTGCCCTTGATTCCCTCTCGTCCCCTGAATGATCGCTATTAGTAAGTGTCCTCATTCCTTCCTTCGCTGTGCCACCGCCCCACCCTTAGGATCGCCCTCCCTAAGGATCACCCTGCTCCAAGGTCTGATTCTATTAAAGACCAACCTCCCCGTTCAGGGCCTTCCCTCTTCTTCCCCCAATGTCACATCCTCTTCTTAAGTACCCCTCCTTTGTCCCCTCCCCATATAGTCGCCCCCCCAGCCTTCTCCTATAGAAGTGAACCAATCCCTCAAAAGAACCCCCACCACACACCCTTGCCCTATATTAGTGTGTTTGCCCCTGGGTCAACGCCTTCCTCTTCCAAGTGACTCTGCCTCTATGCGTCTTCCTCCTGAAGGTGCGCCCCTTCAGCAGACTTCCCACAACCAGAATATCCTACACTTAGGGCCATATGTACGAACACTTTTTCCCATAGACACAGAATGGGTAAAAACCTTTGCTATATCTGGCCCTTAGTCCCCTCTTTCGCGAACGGATCCGCAGACCCTCCACAGGGCCTTTCTACCTACCCCTCCCTAATTAAGGTGCCTCCTTTAGCTCTGACAGTGTATTCTCCTCTAGGTTACCCCTCATCCTCTCTCCGGGGACCCTCCATCCTGAAGATATCCCAAACCTAGAAACTATCCCTCCACCAGTGTATCCTCTTCTAGGTTACCCCTCATCCTCTCCCCTGGGACTCTCCCTCCACAGGATCTCTCGTCTAAAGGTATTTCTCCCCAGAGACTATCTATCCATCAGTGTGTCCCCTTCTAAGATACTTCCTTCCTCTCTGAAAGTAACCAATCCACAGAGACTATTCCACGACAAGTGTGCCCCCTCCCTCCTTCCTTAGGTCACCCCTCATTCTCTCTTAAGGGGTTTTCCCTCTTGGAGGTGCCACGCCCCTTGTCCACCTGCTCACTATTGTGCCTCCACCAGTGTGCCCTCCTCATCCTCTCCTCAGGGTCCCCCGCCCCTAGAGACTGTCCCGCCGCCAGTTTGCCCTCCTCTAGGTGACCTCCTGCTCTCCCTCCGAAGGGTGCTCCCCAGGGCACCGCACTCCCGCAGAGGCCTCACCCTGGGGTGTACCCCCCAGGGCCCCCCTCATGCTCTCCCCAGGGCCAGCCTCCCGAAGGCCTCCCTCCCCCCTTCCCAGATGTCCCCTCCTCCTCTGGGGGCTCCGTTCTCTTCCTCTGGGCACCTCTGCCCCGGTACCTAACCCCCCCCGGGTCACACCTCCCCCACCAGGGTCCCAGCCCCTCCAGCAGGCACCCTTCACCTCCCCCATGCTCTCCCCCCGCCCCCCTCCTCAAGATGCCCCCGAATACCACTCCCCCGCGGCGCAGGGCTCCCCCTGAAGTTCTGCGCCCCGGTGCGTCACCCCCGCCCCGGGACCTCCCTCCTCCCCAGGACCCCTTTCTCCCTCCCGGCCCCCTTCAGCCCTCCCCCTGCTCCTCTCCGACCCTCTGCCCTCTTTGCTCCTCGCTCTTACCCGTGGGGGTGCGCCGGCCGGGCCCCCTTCGCCAGGTCAGTAGCGGTGGGGGCTGCTGGCCGCACGGGGGGGCTGCAGGTCGGTGGGCGCCGCCATTGTGAGGATCGAGGACCACAAGAGCCCCCCGGACAGCCCACCAATCACAGAGGCAGGCAGAGAAGGGGACCCCGCGATTGGCCAATCAGAGGGCCAGTGACAGCGGCCCAGAGTCAGGACGCATCACACATAACGGGATGGAGGACGAGGGGAGAGTAAGATGGCTGTCGGCGGCTTCACGAGCCCCCGCACAATGACAGCTGGGGTGTACGCGAACACCGAGCCTGGGGGGCAGACTGCCCGTCATTTAGGAAGCGGTGAACGCCATCTTGGTAAAGTGTACAGAGGTCTCTGCAATCTTTACTGTTATTAAGTACCCTCACCCGATAACACCACTTAATAATTTACAGCAGTGGATAAACTTTTATATAAATAACAGCCAATATCTTTCACTTTGTATAATGCGTTTATCACTCTCTAAACGTGCTTATTTTTTCTTTTTTGTAAATATACTTATTTTTTGCCTGAAGCAGCTTGTTCCCAAAAAACACCAGATAAATATATCTCCTACATACAGGTGTAGTCTGAGGGATGTTGTACACTATTGAGGGACGTTTCCAACATCTGGCACTATCTGGCCAGCAGGCGCAGTACCTCAGTAAGGCGGCCCACTTTATATAATGTAGGTAAACATTCCAAGCCAAACGCAGAACTAGTTCAGACAAGTAATGACAACCCCAATATTTATTTCATGTCAAGACCGGAGGCTCCTATTATGCTTTTTAGTCCTGCTTTAATAATGTAGCAGATAATGGTGAGCGACGGGCTTTGTCTGAGGTGCAGGGGGAGGTTGTTCAAGCTCTTTGCTGCAACGTTGGTAAAGGATCGTCTTCCTGCGTTGGTTTTGTGGATGCGAGGGATGGTGGCCAAGGCCATCTGGGTGGAGCGGAGGGATCTGGCGGGGTGTGGAAGGAGATGCAGTGATTCAGTTAGGCTGGTCCTGGGTTGTGTATGGCCTCATACGTATGGGTGAGTAGCTTGAAGGTGATTTGCTTCTTGACCAGTAGCCAGTGGAGGGTCCTCAGGTGTTGGGAGATGTGTTCTTGGCGTGGGAGGTCCAGAATGAGTCTGGCGGTAGCGTTCTGGATGAGTTGTAGTTTTTTTGATGTTTCTAGTTGAGGTGCCGATGTAGAGGGCATTGCCGTAGTCAAGCTTGCTTCTGACTAAGGCGTGGGCAACTGTCCTGCGACAGTCTGCTGGGATCCATCTGAAGATCTTCCGAAGTTTGCGGAGTGTGTGCCAGCAGGAGGAGGCAACTGAGTTAACCTGGTGAGTCATGGATAGGGAGGAGTCATGGACGATGCCTAGGTTGTGGGTGTGCTCAGTCAGTGCAGGGGGGAGCGCTGAGGGATGTGGGCCACCAGGAGTCGTCACAAGCTGAGGTGGCATGTCTGAAGACAATGAGCTCAGTCTTGTAGGAGTTTAGCTTGAGGCAACTTTCCCTCATCCAGGTGGCGACAGTTTCCATTCTCGAGTGGAAGTTCCTTTTGGCAGTGTCCAGGTCTTCGGTGAGGGAAATGATGAGTTGTGTGTCTTTGGCATATAATACAATGTTCATACCGTGGCTGCTGACGATGGCTGCAAGCAGGGCCATGTATAAGTTGAACAGTGTGGGGCTCAGTGAGGATCCTTGGGGGGGACTCCGCAGTTGACTCCTGTGGGTCTGGATGTGTAGGGTGGGAGTCTGATCCTCTGCGTCCTCCAGAAGAGGAAGGAGTGGATCCATTCCAGGGCTCTTCTGCAGATTCCTATGTCGTGGAGTCTGGTGTGCGGGGTGCTGTGGGACACCGTGTCGAAAGCTGCTGGGAGGTCGAGGAGTATGAGTACGGCGGTGTGGCCGCAGCCTAGGAGTAATCGGATGTCGTCTGTGGCTGCCAGGAGGGCTGTCTCTGTGATGTGGTTGCTGCGAAAGCCAGACTGGGAGTTGTCCAGGGAGTTGTTGGCCTCGATGAAATTCCGTAGTTGTACGATGATTGCTCTCTAAAGTACTTTGGCGGGGTAGGGTAGCAGCGAGATGGGCCAGAAATTCGTTAGTTCTGATGGGTCGGCCGAAGGTTTCTTCAGGAATGCCTGCCATGAATGACGATGGGGAAGCCTATAAACAAGAATTACAGGATTTTATTCAGATATTTGTGGAGCAAACCCTTGGGACATTGAAAATACTGTTATAAATATGATGTCCCAGACATTGTTGGCCCATTCTGTGGGGGACAGCAGAAAATGTAAATTAATATCTGTAGCTACAAAAAATAAAATTATCCCTAATGACGGCACACAATCGAATAGTGAGGTTTCCTCAACCCAGATTAAGAATTTAGATCCTCCGAGGCCTCCAGCTAAGGAGGGGAATACTTCCAATAATTCTAAAAGTTCTGGCAATTTGCATTCTAAATGCAAATCAAAAAACAAACCTGTTGAAGTGCCAAAAGGAATAATTATTTCAAAAATCTTGGACACAGATGATGAGTAGGACAAATCTGATATGGCTGGTAACAATGACCCTGTTTTTTCCCCTCCTCCTTCTAAGAAAAGCAAATTAATCACCAACCTTGACCCTTTTCTTTCCAATACCATTATGGATTCTGAGGGGATCCCTATGTTTCACCCTTCTCTTATTCACCACCCTAATTCTACGGAGTGATTTCCAGCCACCCATGTTGGGGAATATATTTCTTCTCGCCTTCGCCTCCCAATATACAAATAAACACAAGCAAAACTAAAATCTGAGTGCCCTAGACATTCTTTGCCTTCCAACATTACTATTACTCCTTCTATTGACCAATCTTTTATTACTTTTTTCTCCAAATTTGGGAAAGATCCATGAAAAGGGGTCAACAAAGCCTGGTCAACTTGCCAGGATAAATTATTGGATGTGGTAGGCCCGCTCGCTCATATTTTTGATTTGGCAGAATCAGCCAGATTGAATAATGTGAACATCAGTCCTAAAGACCTCTCTCTGTGGGTTCAAAAAGACTTTTGTTTATTGGGTAATGCTAACTCAGCTATTATTCATGAAAGAAGGAAAGGTTTATTATTGAAACTGGACCCAAAACACGCCAATCTAGCCACACTCTACCCAGGTATAAAAGCAGAAGGTCAACTCTTTGGGGACTCATTCATCAAAGACCTCAGTCACTACATCACAAAGTTTTTGTCCCTTGACAAAGCAAAATCTTTAAAAAAAAAAGAAGGTCTTCAATCAACAGGTTTTTGCATGGGCCGGTAGAGGCAGGAGCAGCTTTACTGGCTGTGCCTACCGCAACCAGGGATCGAGAGGCTCCTTCAACGTAACCTACAGCATGCAGGGGTACAAACCCCAGTTCTATCCTCCGAGGACTAGGGAATATTGTGGCTGTGGACAAAAGAATTGCAAGTCCAATACTCCTATCACCTGGCCTTCCCATAGGGGTCTGTCTCCAATCTTTTAGACCTGGAATGGCATAGCAAGCAAAAAAACTGATGGATTAAACCCAGATCTGTGACTGGGGGTGAATGTTTGATTTGTTCTGCATTCTGTTCTTCATCTGTTGTTTTTGCACTTTTAGAAAGTGGGCATGTCTCTGCACTCACTGCCCTGTGAGCCCTCCCTCCAATACATGTATAGCTTGGCTGGGGTGACAGTTCAACTTGTGCATTCCCTTCAGAAATCCACAAAACAGGACACTCACCATTTTCTGCATACTGATGGCTCTTCCTGGGGAAGGGTTGGGGAGGATCTCACTCTTACATTTCAAAGGGGTAAGGGTTGGGGTGCATACAAGAGGGCTGCTTACCCCCCACAGGCTGTCTGGAGCCGAGACTGACTTCAAGGGGGACCTGCACACTTCACAAGGTTTCTTTGTGGCCATCGACCACATCAAAGGCACTATGGGGGTCATTCTTACCCTGGCGGTCCGAGACCGCCAGGGCAAAAATGACTAAAGCACCGCCAACAAGCTGGCGGTGCTTTCTGCCCTATTCTGACCGCGGCGGTACCGCCGCGGTCGCAACGCCGGTGCCGGCGGTTTCCCGCCATTTATGCCCCGGCGGTGATAATCCGCCAGGGCAGCGCTGCAAGCAGCGCTGCCCTGGGGATTATGACCCCCTTACCGCCAGCCTGTTTCTGGCGGTTTGCACCGCCAGGAAGAGGCTGGCGGTAAGGGGTGTCCTGGGGCCCCTGGGGGCCCCTGCACTGCCCATGCCACTGGCATGGGCAGTGCAGGGGCCCCCTAACAGGGCCCCGGCCAGCTTTTCACTGTCTGCATAGCAGACAGTGAAAAGCGCGACGGGTGCAACTGCACCCGTCGCACGGCCGCAACACCGCCGGCTCCATTAGGAGCCGGCTCCTGTGTTGCGGCCTCATTCCCGCCGGCCCAGCGGGAATGTCGGAATGTGGGCCACGTGAGTGCGACCGCATTGGTGGCCGCATGGCGGTTTCCGTCTGGCGGGCAGCGGTAGCTGCCCGCCAAAGTCGGAATGACCCCCATGTCTGTATAAATAGGGGCCCTTTGACCCACTAGGTAGTACACTCATGGACCTCCAAAAAGACTACTCTAGAACAAAGACCACTGTGTGTCAGGATCGCCAGACCTGAGGGTTCCCAGGAAGTCCTGCTCTGACCTGCTGCGCTGCCCTGCTGCCTGCTGATCTCTGCCTACGTTTCTTACAGACTTCCCCAAGCAAACCCAGAGGGGCATATTTATACTCCGTTTGCGCCGGAATTGCGTCGTTTTTTTTTACGCAATTTCGACGCAAAACTAACTCCATATTTATACTTTGGCGTTAGACGCGTCTAGCGCCAAAGTCCATGGAGTTAGCGTCATTTTTTAGCGTGGACACCTACTTTGCGTTAATTATATGCAAGGTAGGCGTTCCCGTCTAAAAAATCGACTCCGAGGCATGTGCGTCGGATTTATACTCCCAGGCAAAAATCACGCCCGGGAGTGGGCGGGTCAAAAAAAATGACGTACGGCCGCTTTTGCGCCGTTTTTTAGCGCCTGCAAAAGGCAGGCGTTAAGGGACCTGTGGGCTCTGAAGGAGCCCAGAGGTGCCCTCCCATGCCCCCAGGGACACCCCCTGTCACCTTTGCCCACCCCAGGAGGACACCCAAGGCTGGAGGGACCCATCCCAGGGACATTTAGGTAAGTTCAGGTAAGTGTTTTTTTTTTTTTTTTTGTGGCATAGGGGGGCCTGATTTGTGCCCCCCTACAAGCCACTATGCCCAATGACCATGCCCAGGGGACAGAAGTCCCCTGGGCATGGCCATTGGGCAAGGGGGCATGACTCCTGTCTTTGCTAGGAGGTGGTTGGGAGTGAAAAAAAATGGCGCAAATCGGGTTGAGGCGAAAAAATTGCCTCAACCTGACTTGCCCCATTTCTTGACGCCCAAACCCCATATCCCCCTACGCCGGCGCTGCCTGGTGTACGTCGGTTTTTTTAACGCACACCAGACGGCGACGGCGGCTAACGCCGGCTAACGTCATTCAATAAATATGGCGCCCGCATGGTGCTTCAGAATGGCGTTAGCCGGTGCTAATTTTTTTGACGCAAAACTGCGTTGGCGCAGTTTTGCGTCAAAAAGTATAAATATGGGCCTGAGTGTCTACATGGCCCCACTGAGGAGCCCTGCCTTCACAAATACTAGAAGACAGCGAGCTACTGCCAAGTCCATGCAGGAGCCAGACTCCATCACACGCCTTTCCCTGAAACCAAGGTGAAGCGCCTCCAACCACTGCATGCCTTCAGGACCCGGGTGGCAGTGGTGATTCTCCCTTCCCGACCACCAGGGGAGGCTTTCCCTGAAACCGAGGCAAAGTGCCTCTGTTCCTGCCAAGTCTGTTGAGCAGTCGGACTTCTTCAATTACTGTTCCCGGCCACTCAAGAAAGGGAGAGTGTGACCGGGGTGAAGAATACTGTGTTAACCCCAGGCAGAAGCGCCCAACCATTCTCTAAATCACCCAGTACTGATGCGAGCGCACCGCAGGGCTTATCGTAGGGCAAAATTATTTTTTAAATTACTATTTTTAAATTATTATCAGAGTACTGCCAGATTACTACTGAAAAGGTGACTGCTGCTTTCACCTGAAGCACTGATAAGTAAACTGTACTTTCTTATTGATTCATCCCAATTATACTTGAAAGATTATTGCTAAATAGATTACTGTTAGTTTTGCACATACCTCAAAATGAAAAGATTTTATGTATTTTTCTACAACCCTGTGTGGAGTCCTTTTTGTGGTGCATGCAGTGAGGTCACTGTGGGGATAAAGTGCACAAATACTTTACACACTGCTTTGTAAGTTTAGCCTGCCTGCTCTGCACCAAGCTACCAGAGGGTGAGCAAATGTTACCTAAGTTGTGTATCTGACTTGCCCTGACTATATTCAGTGGATTCTGCTTGGCTATGGTACATCCCCTAGCCAACCAGAAGCTCAATTTCTAACAGATGGTGAGACTAGACTTAGAAGATGCTTATCTCACAATACACATTCATCCATCTTGCAGGAAATTTCTCCAGTTCCAGTGGCAGAGAAAAACCCATCAGTTTTCCTCCCTTCCTTTCGGACTTTGTTCGGCTCCCTGGTGTTTCACGAAAGTAATGAAGCTGGGAGTCGCCCATCTCAAATCTCTAGGCATAAGACTCATAATATATTTTCTCTTAAAGAGTCAAAATGTTCAAATGCTTTACTCCCATCTTCATGTCACATGCTCACCTCTCTCAGACCTGGGTTTTGTGGTAAACTTGGAAAAATCAATAATGATTCCCACTCAGCAAATAGAGTTCCTAGGTTTTTTTAGTAGATTCCTCTACCGCTACCATTCATCTTCCCATTTCTAAGGTAAACTTAATCAAAAAAGAAATCCTTCACACTCTCTGCAAAGGTCAAATCTCCCTCAGATCCCTGGCAAGAATCATAGGTCTACTTTCTTCCTCCATCCAAGCCATCTTTCCGGGCCCCCTACATTATCGGGCTCTGCAACGTTTAAAAATTCTCTGTCTACGCAAAGGTTTAGCCCAGTAGTTCCCAACCTTTTGACTTCTGTGGACCCACACTTTATCATTACTCGAACCCAGGGACCCCCACTGAATCGTAATTGGAATCTGGGTCCCCCCCACTGAGTCATTACTGAAAGCTGGGGACCTAGTCTGTTAATATTATTTAATTTTCTAAGCACTCGTGGACCCCCGATGAGGTTTCACAGACTCTCAGGGGTCCCCGGACCACAGGTTGGGGACCACTGGTTTAGCCTATTCTGACCTCATAGAATTAGACACAGAGATCCTTCTAGAGCTTCAAAGGTGGATAGACCATTTAGACGCCTTGAATGACAGGACCATCTTTGCCTAAGCGAACGATCTTCCATTAGAATCAGATGCAAGCCGAACAAGCTGGGGCACTCATTGTGGACCAATACGACTGGAGGTACATGGTCCATAGAGGAGTCGAAACTGCATATCAACTGTTTAGAGGTACTTGCAGGCTCCTTTGCAATCAAAAGACAAAGGACAATGTTCTATTCTTTTCTGCATGGACAGCATCTCTGCTGTTCATTACATCAATCACCTGGGGGGTACCAAATCAACACCTTTGGCAGAGTTTGCAAAGAGCTTATGGGAGTTCTGTCTTCCAACAAAATTTCTCTACAAGCAGAGTATCTTCCAAGTATTCAAAACTCCATTGCAGATTGGTACTCCCGCCATCTCAAAGCCTTCAGTGATTGGAAACTCCATCCCTCGCTATTTAAAATTTTGTTGAATGAATGGGGCCCCTTCAACACAGATCTCTTTGCTTCCCCCCTAAATTCCCAATAACCATTCTTCTTCTGTTGGTGGCCAGATTCCTTAGCTCTAGCAACAGACGCTTTTCTACAAGATTGGTCCTCTGCAATCAATTATGCTTTTCCTCCTTTTATCACGATCAACAGAGTATTAGCTCAAGTCAGACATCAAAAAGCTACCTTGGTCATAACGCCCTATTCAGGCAATCTAAGGTCTGGTTTCCCCCTCTCCTCGAACTAACAGTGGACTTCCCAGTCCTTCCTCCATCATTTCCTCACCTTCTTCTAGACCCATCCTGATCTCCCCACAACCTTGTAATCAACCATTCCCTAACACTCTCGTCTTAGAAAGTATCAGGTCTTCCCAACCAGGCATTTTCATTTCGTCAGAAACTTCAGAACTCATTAAAAATACTTGGGCCCCAGGAACAACCAAAGCTTATAAGTCAGCATGGGCTTTATGGTCAAACTGGTGGGTGGGAAAATCTATCAATCCCTTTTCAACAGATATAATCTATATCATTAATTTACTAACAGCAGAAGCTAGCTCAGGTAAGTCCTACAGAACCATCAATTTATACAGATCAGCAAACTCCATGATTCATCCTAGTATCAATGGTAAACCTGTGGGAGAACTCCCGTTAATCAGTCATTTACTGAAGGGAGTAAAACTTTCAAAACCTCCTTCTCCAAAGTATACAAAACTATGGGATGTAACTGTGGTATTGCATTTATTTCTTGGCATGATAATACAGAACTTTCCTTGAAAATGCTTTCAGGAAAAATGGCTATGTTGTTATGTCTTATTTCTGTTAAACAATTATCAGATGTCTAATCATTAGATGTGTCTTCATGTCAATATACACCTACAGGAGTACTATCTTATGTTGACAAACACACTAAAACCAATTTACATACTGTCTTTTATCCTTACTTTCCAAACAAACCAAAACTTTGTCCCCCATTACAAGTCTGGCGGTCACTAGACTGCCAGACTCGTGGATTGTGGTTGGACCACCGCCAATGTGGCAATCCAAACGCCATATTTTAACTGTGGCAACCATGCCGCTGTGGGACCGCTAACACTGCCAGGATCAGAGATCCCGGTGGTCTGGCGGTTGCAGTGGTCTTAATGCGCCAGGGCAGCGCTGCAAGCAATGCCGACCTGGTTCTCAGCCAGCCTTTTCATGGCGCTAGCACTGCTATGAAATAGCTGGTGGAGAATGAGTGCAGGGGCCCCCAGGGGCTGCTTTGCTCAGGTTTCCGCCGGCTGACCTAGCGGGAAACTCTTAATGGGTCCGACGGGGAGGTAGCCAGTATGGCGGTAACCTCCCCATCAGAAGTTTAGCGGCGGTGTAAACCGTCCCCAAACTCATAATCAGGCCCTTTGGGTTGGATTGTGTTTAAAAGAATATGAGAAACATACGATCAACCTCAGAATGCCCTCTCTCCACCAGCTTTTGATTTCTTTTTGTAAACCTCGCAAACCAGTTTCCTCCACTACTCTGGCTCGTGGGGTCAGATAGGTAATGTCCTTGGCAGGCATTGACATTTCTGTGTTTGGGGCTAACGCTCCCAGGGGTGCTATGGCTTATAAAGCTTTTTAGGCAGATTGTAGACTAGAGGACATTCTGAGTTTGGACGAATGGAGAACGTTTTTAGAACATTTTACTGTAAACCTGTTAAAACTGCAACTTCAATTGTGGTTGATATGCTTTAAACTGGGATAACAGGAGCCTCCAGTCTTGACATAAAATGTAAATTTTCCTTGTAATTTATGAAGGAAAGTCTTAATTTTATTAAAGAGACAGAGGTGAGTATTATCCCACTGCAATCACTGTTATACGTATATTGTTCTATTCCCTCCCTAACAAGGAGTCCAGCATTGCCACCGGCCTCATCATCATAAAGAAGCCAGCTTTCCTTCGGATTGGTCCTTCTTCTCGTTTCTTCAGGATTCCATGATCGTCTGTCTCCAAGGTGATCAGGACTTCTCTACAAACTTGTTAGTTATTAACTTTTGCCAAGATCTTTTATCGTTTATTTTAGCAATTGCATTTATTTTTTCAATTTTCCTTTGTTTTATGGTTCATCTTCACCTTCTCGCACAAGAAAACAGGGTGGCTTGCAGTCAAATGTGTACTCTATAGTCAGTTCGATTACCTTATTGGTGCTTACTATTTTTACGTTCTTTTATCCCATTGGCAAGCCTGTTGCTTAGCCTATTGGGATTTGTAGTTCTTGAATGCTGCTATATTATTAAAGCATGATTAGAAAGCATAATACTCGTCTCCAGTCCTGCCATAAAATTAAGATTTTCCTTCGTAAATTACTAGGAAAATCTACATTACCTTTACAAGCTGCTGGAAAGGATTTTTTTTTTTACTTTTATTGCAAGCGAATGTCACAAATGTAACAAGATCATGAAACAAAGAAAACATGCTGCACCCTAAACTTGGCAACCATACTGTTATAATAAAAAAAAAAATGAAAGTGTCATATATAATGTTGACAGAACAGTAGAGATGCTTCCTAGAACACAGGATTAATTAGAACAGATATTGAAGCCTATTTATACATTTTAATTTTAATACACATCACAGTAAACTAGGTTTCCTGTTGGTGCACACAAAGTGTACTATTGGCTTTGGATTACAGTAGCCTGAAGTCATAGTTTAAACACAAAAAGATAACTTAAAATGTTAAATAAAGGAAAGTGAACCAAAAGGAAAAAAGTAATAGCAGAGTAAACTATTGAGCACCAAGCGGGACTGAAATGCACTTGTTATTTTAGGCAAATATGCACTTCTCATCAGTGGAAATGGGTCACTATAGAGACAATGGTTGAAGTGGCTGAACCATGGCCTCATGCTCTATCCTGTGGTGGATGGAAGCAAAACATGAACGTTAGATGAATGGATAAATGAGTGAGGAGGGATGACCTAAAGCTCCTCTATGCATTTAAATACATATCCATTTTTAATTTAGGAACGTTATTAAATACATCCACACTTGCAAACTATCTCTAAGCCAGACATAAAAACCAAATGCTTCACTAAAATAGATGTGTGAATTCTAGATGGATCAGAGGTGGTGGATGCATCCTAAAAGTACAACTGTCAAAATAACCTTTAAGTCTTTTCAACATTGGTAGCTTTACCCGGCGCTGTTAGATTTTCCAGGTCTGTGCACGAGTAGGTTAGAATGCAATTGAAAAACATGAACTCAAAAACCTACTCGCACATGGACCTGGGAAACTTCAGAATTCTGAACATTTCAGGCTGCCTAAATAATGAAGTGGACACACAGGGCTTCTGTATAAGTGCATGTTGTGTTAAGTTATTGGGTTACTGTGTTTAACCCTCAAAGCCACTATGACAGCATTGTGGTGCATTATCAATCTGGGCACTCTTTCTAGAGGCGCTGGAAATCCCACCAATTGATTTATGTCTTTTGATAGTGTTTTGTTGTGTGCATTTAGTATAATTTGTCCAGTAGTTAATATAGAAGTGCCTTCTGTAGGCTAGTGTGAAATAGTGTGTAGATTCATGTAACATTACATAGCTATTTATAGAAAGGTAGTGTTGATAAAAGCATGTTGGAAGTTTTCTGTTTTTGGCTTTTAGGCATTTTCACTGTTTTGTTATGTTTATGGGTCTCGCCTTATGTCTCAATTTCTTTTATGAGTGTTTGGATCTGAGTAAATATGTATGTTTAAAGCTGCACTGTGCTGGTTACATACACCCGATGGGCAGGTGCTTGTGATGTTACAGTAGAGTATTGAATGTGAAGCTGGTGTGTGACTGGATTGTTTTGGCAGTTACCGTTGGAAGGTTGCTCATGATGTAGTCTAAATTGTAGAGTCCCTCGTGTCACTAAGGTCATCAGAATGTGACAGCTTATGTTTTATGCTAATCAAAGTGTTAACAGTTAAACAAAGAAGATGCACTGACATGCAATTTAAATGTGCATTTGCTTGTATTTCAGAGTTCTACTTAGGTGGTATTTGGATTAGATTACAGGTTAAAGGGATTAAACCGATGTTATAATGTGATGTAGACTCTGGACTAACGGGGCATATAGAAACAATATTGAACTTCGAATGATTAATGAAACAAAAACATGTGCAAAAGTGAGAGAAATGCACTTCTCGGTTATACTTAATGAAATGCTTTAACAAAGCTTTCAATTTAAAATAAAATGTATTACTTATATTAATGAAGTATTAATAATGTTAAATTCATAAGTTTGCATATTACACATGCTTCATTAAAAAATATTAGTTGAATGCATTGTTATAATCCTCTTGCATTAGAATGAGTGATGCTTGTTGAAGCTTGTACTTTTTGACTATGCAGGAAACGGTGATTTAATTTCATAACATGAGTTTTCTCTCAAACTGTTTTCCGGTGAGAAGACTAGGAGTTAATGCTAGACCCTATTATTTACGCATAGAGATAGAATATAGTATAGTGCCCTTGAAAAAAGGACATTGTGCAACATGGACTGACATTGAACTCGTAATGAGGTCCTTAGTGAATGGCTATCTTTTGTCCATTCATTTAGAGGTGAGAAAGACAGGAGCAACTGCTTCAGACTATGAATATGGGGGCCGGAGGCTCTTCTCATGATCCGAATGAGGAGGGGCAGATAAGAAAAACAGGCGCAACTGCTTCAGGCTATGAATATGGGGGCCGGAGGCTCTTCTCATGATCAGAATGAGGAGGGGCAGATAAGTGCTTCAAAGAAGTGTTAACCAGAGCTTTTCTCCTGGTAGGATATTCTGTGTGATACCAGACAAGGCTTTGTGATCCCTGCTATCACTTTTCTTTTTCGAGTGATGTAGCACTTTCACAGGAATCTATACTCTTTAAAGTTGATGAATATTTGGACCCAGTAATTGGTGTGGTCGAACCACTAACAATGTCAATACAAACCCAATGAATTTGAATACCATGACCAATGGGGCCATGGAAGGTAAACTCCAGTCGGAAATAAAGTTAAGAGATTTATTACAAGCACAAAGTCATGTAGGCTATTCGCAATACCAAATTATAAAGCTGCAGAATCACCAAGGGTTGCACAAGGCGACTAAACAAATTAATGTGAACTAGCATTAACAAAGCTAAACATTCAAGAAGAACAATGCATAATATTAGAACAAATATCTGAGATACAGAAATCAAACGATGTTCAGGGATAGGAATCATCAGTCAATTCAGATTCAGTACAGTCATTATTAGGCTGGGCAGGGAAAACCCTACAACTAAGCAAATCAGGGAAATATGTGTGTGGTGCAAAACACATGTGGGCAAAAATAATTTGGAAAAAGATAATCTTGGATGGAAGCTACTAAGTAAGATAGGCAAAAGATAGGTAAAAAGGAAAAGGGTCAGCATATCAGAAGCCTGATGAAGAGTCTTCTAAAGGGGATTAGGTAAATATTTCTAAGTCTCAAAGGACATCTAAAGGGGCAAAGACATAGAGGGAGATACCTCTCCAGTGGGTTAAGCATTCAGAGATTCTTCATCAGCAAAGCATCTGGGATCAGCAAGGCATCTGCAAGCATCAGGGAACTCTTGGGGATCTCTGAGAACTCACTAAATTCCAACTGGGCGCTGCCACATCATAAGTCATAAAGCACTCTGATTCGCCTAAGGTATCAGTCCATGTCACGTTGAAGTGACATCCTCCAATAATAATCGATCACACGAGTCCAAGTTAAAACGTACTCTTCCTTTCCAAAGCTTTATATGACAACATCTTCCACCCGTGAGACTCCACGCAAGTTTGAAACAATTGTATACAATATGAGTCCATGTTGCACAATGTCCGTTTTTCAAGGGCACTATACTATATTCTATCTCTATGCGTAAATAATAGGGTCTAGCACCAACTCCTAGTCCCCTAGGCGGCGCCCACCCTGTTGGGAGTTTGATGGAAGGGTTTTTCCTTCCTCCAATCTCGAAATGAGACCCTGACTGTACAAACCATACAGCGTCCCTATGGCACTGATATAAAATTGATGTGACTTAGTCTGATAGACTGAAAAATGGGACATGAGTGTGCAGAGCGCATATGTGCCAACATTAAAGTGTACTCACAGAATTAGGGAATTTAGTGTCCCCACTAACTTATTAATGAAGACTTGGAGTGGATTAAGTTTTAGATGTGACACGGCTAAAATGGCAACATTTCTTTTGCTTAAAAAACAAAAGTTTCCTGCCTAAATGTGAAGTTTTGGCATGACTGAGATTGAATGGGAAGTGTGTGCATGCCCAAAGGAGAACAGAGCCCAAATTTACCCCCAGGTTGTTGGACAGGCTAAAGTTTAACCTCTTAGCTGCTGGGCCTCCCCCCCCCCACCTCCCAGTGCTGAGCCCTTTTTTGGCTATTTGGGGTAGTTCGCGCTTAGGCCTTCATAACTTTTTGTCCACATAAGCTATCCATGCCAAATTTGCGTCCTTTTTTTCCAACATCCTAGGGATAATGGTACCCAGAGTTTGTGGTTTCCCCTGGAGGAGACCAAGAAATTAGCCAAAATACAGTGAAAATTTTGTTTTTGTTTGAAAAAAAACAGGAAAAAAGGGCTGCCGAAGAAGGCTTGTGTTTTTTTCCCTAAAAATGGCATCAACAAAGGGTTTCTGGTGCTAAAATCACCATCTTCCCACCTTTCAGGAACGGGCAGACTGAATCAGAAAACCACATTTTTCAACACAATTTTGGCATTTTACTGGGACATACCCCATTTTTACTATTTTTGGTGCTTTCAGCCTCCTTCCAGTTAGTGACAGGAATGGGTGTGAAACCAATGCTGGATCCCGGAAAGCTAAACATTTCTGAAAAGTAGACAAAATTCTAAATTGAGCAAGGGGTCATTTGTGTAGATCCTACAAGGTTTTCCTACAGAAAATAACAGCTTAAATAAAAAAATATTGAAAGTGAGCTGAAAAAAACCGCCATTTTTCTCCACGTTTTACTCTGTAACTTTTTCCTGCAATGTCAGATGTTTTAAAGCAATATACCGTTACGTGTGCTGGACTCTTCCGGTTGCGGGGATATATAGGACTTGTAGGTTCATCAAGATCCCTAGGTACGCAGAGCCAATAAATGAGGTGCACCTTGCAATGGGTTTTCATTCTATACCGGGTATACAGCAATTCATTTGCTGAAATATTAAGAGTGAAAAATAGGTATCAAGAAAACCTTTGTATTTCCAAAATGGGCATAAGATAAGGTGTTGAGAAGCAGTGGTTATTTGCACATCTCTGAATTCCGGGGTGCCCATACCAGCATGGTAATTACAGGCCATTTCTCAAATAGACGTCTTTTTTACACACTGTCTTACATTTGGAAGGAACAAATGTAGAGAAAGACAAGAGGCAATAACACTTGTTTTGCTATTCTGTGTTCCCCCAAGTCTCCCGATAAAAATGGTACCTCACTTGCGCGGGTAGGCCTAATGCTCGCGACAGGAAACGCAACATGGACACATCACATTTTTACATTGAAATCTGATGTGTTTTTTGCAAAGTTCCTAGCTGTGGATTTTGGCCTCTAGCTCAGCCGCCACCTAGGGAAACCTAGCAAACCTTGGCATTTTTTAAAACTAGACACCTAGGGGAATCCAAGATGGGGTGACTTGTGGGGCTCTGACCAGGTTCTGTTACCCAGAATCTTTTGCAAACCTCAAAATTTGGCTGAAAAAACACATTTTTCTCACATTTCGGTGACAGAAAGTTCTGGAATCTGAGAGGAGCCACAAATTTCCTTCCACCCAGCGTTCCCCCAAGTCTCCCGATAAAATTGATACCTCACTTGTGTGGGTAGGCCTAGCGCCCGCGACAGGAAATGCCCCAAAACACAATGTGGACACATCCCATTTTTTGACAGAAAACAGAGGTGTTTTTTGCAAAGTGTCTACCTGTAGATTTTGGCCTCTAGCTCAGCCGGCACCTAGGGAAACCTACCAAACCTGTGCATTTTTGAAAACTAGAGACCTAGGGGAATCCAAGATGGGGTGACTTGTGGGGCTCTGACCTGGTTCTGTTACCCAGAATCCTTTGCAAACCTCAAAATGTGGCTAAAAAAACACTTTTTCCTCACATTTCGGTGACAGAAAGTTCTGGAATCTGAGAGAAGCCACAAATTTCCTTCCACCCAGCGTTCCCCCAAGTCTCCCGATAAAAATGGTACCTCACTTGTGTGGGTAGGCCTGGTGCCCGCGACAGGAATAGATCACACAACGGTCAATGTTGGTCCTTACATGAGGCAGCTGTTGACCCTGGGGTGATCCATTCCTGGCGCAGGCACTAGGTATAGGCACTAAAGTGGGGTAGTATTTTTATCAAGACAGGTGAGGAATCACTGGGTGGTAGGAATTTTGTGGATCCCAGCATATTGCTGTAGTTTGTGTGACAGAAATGCGAGAAAAATAGAGTTTTTATTCAACATTTCAGCTTTGCAGGGTATTCTGGGTAAGAACACTTTGGGGAATCCACACAAGTCACACCTCTGTGGACTCCCCCGAATGTCTAGTTTCCATAAATGTTTGGGTTTAGTACGTTTCTCTATATTGCCGCCGAACCTAGGACCAAAAACACAGGTGCCTGCCTTACAAAACCAGTTTGTTTTGTGATAGATAATTTTGATGTCTCCACAATATGATTTGGGCGGTGGAATTTGGGGCTGAACTAAATTGGGGAGCTCCCAAGAGAGCACTCTCTCTCTCTCTGCTTGCCGCAGCATTCACCTGCTCTCTGGGTTGGGCTAACCCACTATTACCCAGTTGCACAAACAGCTTGCGAAGGGACAGCAGGACTGTCCTCATCACCTCCCCCATAATTTACTGGAAGAGGAGTTATCGAATGGGACTCCTCCGACTGAAAAATCACTCCCAGAGTCTGCGCCATTGTCCTATCCCTCAGATGCTGTCTCAGTATCTGATGTCTTAGTTTCTGATCCTATGTCAGAGCTGTCCTCTATAACCCGAGTGCCGGCAGCAGTCATCCATCAAGATGCCATCTCTGCTATTGGCTAAACTGTTGCTCTAAAGCACTAGCCTACGTAGACAGTCACAAAATCGATGGTGTGTGTGAGATACGTGCAACAGTAGAGGCCACGTTACCTGCGCTTCTTCCCTCAATCAGCACGTTCTTTCAGGACACTCAAAAAACACCTTGTCACATACCATTCGTCACAGTCTTTAGCACCTCCTGCGCCCAGTCCAACAATCATTATTGGTGCTCCCACTCCCTCCTCCTCGGATTCCCTCATTACCACCCAGCAAAAGTGCCCTTCATCTCTCCATAGCCGCCCCGCACATACATTTCATTTGTATTATAGCGCAGGTAATGGCTGACTTTACTAATGTACTCAGCTATTTACATAAAATACAGATTTGCTCTTTGCAGTAGGCATATAAACCTTCTGCGCTTCTTTATGGCACTAAAACTGCCACTAGACAAAAGTCTGATCCTTCTGTAGCAGAAACATAATTTACAATATTTACTTGACTTTTTTATTGCTGCCTAAAAGCTACAGTTGAAATGCGTCAGTTGAAGTATGTGCATTGCTTTGAAGATGCAAGCTACAACTGCAAGACAACTGGTGGCAAATATATATATATATATATATATATATATATATATATATATATATATATATATATATATATATATATATATATATAATCACTTTTATATGTGGGTCTGGTTTCCTGGGGGCCGATCGCAGCCCCCAGGGAAACCACACATGTATTGACAAAAGTGATATATATATATATATAGATCTATCTCTCTCTCTCTCTCTCTATATATATATATATATATATAAATATATATATATATTTTTTTTAGTAGTTGTATGGTTTCCTTGGGGGCCAAAATGATCCCCAGGGAAACCCTACAACAACTTAAAAAAAATATTGCCCCCACAGGGTGTCGCCCTGCCCACGGGCGACCCCTTGTCCATTTCTTTTTATTATTTCTTTTTTTTGTTTATTTCTTTTTTTTGTTTATTTCTTTTTTTTAAATATGCCCCCCGGGGGGGGGTGCCCCGTTTTCTGAGGGGGCCGACCCCCCCAAGTGAAACCCCTGGTGTCTAGTGGTGTTTCCTGGCCCCCGATCGCAGCTGTGCTGCAATCGGAGGGCCAGGAAACACTTTCAGGAAGGCCTCATAAGAAAGGGGAGAGTCTCCCCTTTCTTACGAGGCCTTCCCGAACGTGGGGAAGGCATTTGGGGCCGTGCGGCCGCTTCCTGCTCCGATGGGGAAATCAACAAAGTGACGTCAGCGCGCCTCGCGGCGTTCTGACGTCACAAAGGGGTGGGTGGGGGACGGGGGTGACACGGAAAAGGTTCCGTGTCTCCCGGGGATTAAAAAAAATAATAATAATCCTCGGGTGCAACTCACCCGAGGATTTATTAACCCCCTCCCTGGTGTCGGCCACTGGTCGTGACCCGCACCAGGGAGGTAGCACCAAGGGGTTAAGGCATCTTCGATAAACAATTATGTCTTTAAAATTAAACAGAGTTCTCAAGACCCATACTGCCCTTACTTCATTATAACTCTGTTCCAGTCACCTCTGTCAGAACATCATTAGACATGATCAAGGTTATATTTTTATCACCTTCAAGGTGAAATAGAGATCTTTGTTATAACTGTAAGTGCCAAGCCCAGCTAACAACTAAGGACAAGGAGGCATTGTTCACAGTGTAAGTCTGTTAATAAGACCAACTGTATGTTTATTAATCAACAATAGAATGATTGTTGTTATTTTGCATACCTTTACTGCATGATATAACAGATTTTATAATATATGCACTTACTTCTCATGTCAACATTTTCAATTGGAAATACATTTACTTTGCATGGTGTTACTATTTTTAATGTTTACTTTGGATTTATACAAAAACAGTTGTTTTATTTAGAAACCATTGAAAATTGAGTGTTCCTCCTTATAAAAATGTATTTGTCCTATGCTTTTCTTGAAACATTAAGGCCCATATTTATATTTTTAGCACCACATTTGCATCATTTTTTGACAAAAAATTGGCGCAAACTTACAAAATACAATTGTATAAAAAGTATAAATATGGGCCTAAGTCTGCTTCTCTGTATCGACCTCCAATTTGCCGTTGATTACCACCGATTAAAATTATCTTTTTTAATCAAAATTTAAATGCTGTACTTTTAACATAAGCTTCTGATGAAAAACTGATTTTAAACTAAACACATACATATCTTTACATAAAATAGCAATGACCTAAATCGAGGATACATAAAGCAATGTTCCCCATATTGTGGTCCTTCATGATGTAATCACTGTCCTCATAAGACGTATCTGTCTGAGTTCCACAAGAGGAACACTACAGTGGCATCTAATTGAAACAGACTGAAAGGCAAACTAAAGAGTCAAAAGCCCTTTACCTATCTAACTGTAAAATGAAAATAACATTACATTTTTTCCCCAAAAAGGGCAGCTTCCTCTTGGTCAGCAATCAACAGTTGTCTTCCCCGAGACGGCTGTCAACCTATCTGCCACAACTTTCTCCACTGAAACACAGCCTTCACCTGAAGGAAAAATACAACTTCTACATAATAAAGTGGATCATTATTTGAGGCAGTCGGTCACCCACCTATCTTGTCAGTGTGAATCCCAAAAGTCACTACATTAACCTGGGCTTAACCTCTTGGTAGCAATGGCACAGAGCAGACAGGCTTAATTTATGACAATGTGTAAAGTAGTTATGGAGTACCAAAACAGAAATAAAGTCAAAATGAAAAGCAACAGAAATCCAAAAACACATTAGAAAAGTAGAGTGAAATTTAATAAACAAAATTACATAATCCAATAAGGGGAACCAGAGATATGAGGTTTTAAAATTTATGTAGAAATAGGACTAAAAAGCACAAAGTGCCAATGATAGTCACTGATCACGGTAGTATGGGACCTATGCACAATTTAAGGCTGACCGCAATGGAGTGGCTCAGATACACCACAAGGTTTGTCCTGGTCAAAGATATTACCTTTTGACTTAGGACCCAATTTAGAGTTTGGCGGATGGGGTAACGCCATAACAAACATGACAGCTATTCCGCCCACCTTACTACAATCCCATTATATCGTATGGGAATCATAATATGGCCGACAGGATATCCGTCACGTTTGTCAAGGAGTAACCAGTCCCCCAAACTCTAAATCAGGCCCTTAGTCCTTTGAGTCCCAAACCAACACAGGAGTACACTTCTAAAGCCCCCCAAACCTCAGGGGAGGTACACAGAGACTCGCAAGGTATCTGGTAGAGGCCAGCAGTAGAGTCCACTCCAGGTTCAGTTGCCACTGGTCAGGTGGGTACTTCCAGGAAAAGGCCTCTTGTAGCTTGTCGGATCCCTACATCTTGAACAGGAGGTCAGCCTTTTGCCCCTAGGAGTCCACTTCTTTGTCATGGGTACAAGATGGAGCAGGTGCTCCTCTCAGGTCACAGACAGCAGACCCAGTCCTCTTCTGATCGTTGTCAAATCCAGGAAGTGTTCTGAAGTGGGTGCCTGTAGGGGGTCACAATAATGCCTGACTCCAGGGCACACCCTAACCAATGAGGACCAAAGTTCCCATGGCTAACCTTGTACACCTTGGGCATTTTCAAAATGATGAAAGTCGATGGCCATAATAAACTTGGGCTCTGAGGGCTGGGTGTGCGTGTGGGGAACATACTATGGTAATCCTAGGGTACTACAACACCTATCACTAAAATCCAGTTTGAGTCAGTCCCTGTATCAACAATAAATCCAGAGACAGAATTCTGGTAGGACAAAAGCAGAGTCCTTCAACAGCCAAACAGTAGATCAACAACACTGTCTTGGCATCCCGTTCTCTCCCTTTTCAAGTGTGTCCCAAGTATTATATATGAACCCAGCACACATGTCAAGCAGGAGTTGACACTCATGCAGGATTTGACTCTATTGTGTTAAAAACACAAAAAGGATGCCCACAGCCCCACTCTGCATCTTATGTGTGGTTGAAAGGAGTTAACTGTACCCATTCAGGTGAGCATATTGTTTTCTCAAGGAGGCCATTCATACCTATTCACACATACTCAAGACTAATAACTGGCTAGGAGAAGAAAAAGAGACAGTGCATATTAGCCTCCAGGAATACTAGGCACTGAAAAGGTAACTTTCTAAAAGTAACTTTTCCCTGATATTTATTACAAATCTGACTGCATTCATATTTTGTTGAAAAAAGTTCTCACTCCAAAAATGAGAGTTTAGCCATGCTAATGTTTAATCTTGTAACCTGCAGTAGCCATATTTATGCCTTACCTGCAACTTCCGCCTAGAATAACAAAACTTTAATTGTGACCCAATTCGAGAAGTTTCCGATAATTGTTATAAGTATGTGTGCTTCTTTGTCTTGCAGAGCACCTTTCTTGGCAACTGCTGGCAAGACCTTTGTCCAGTTTTCCCACAATCACAACTTTTTAATAAAAACAGTTTGCAGGCTCAACCAAAAGCAGGATAATGATTTTTTCGTCCACAGCCAGTTCTCAGTTACCAGTTCTCTGTTAAAAGGTAGATACCACAATAACTATGTATCCTAATTTAGGAATGCTCTGTAGCACTTCTGCCACCAACTAAATTGGGAGGAGAGATAACATAAACAACATAGGGGGTCATTCTGACCCTGGCGGTAATTACCGCCATGGCGGAGGTTGGCGGTGCTCCGCTGGGCATTCTGACCGCGGCGGTACAGCCGCGGCCAGAAGCGGAAAGCCGGCGGTGTGCCGCCGACTTTCCGCTGCCCATGGGAATCCGCCATGGGGATTCTGACAGCCCATACCGCCATCCTGTTCCTGGCGGTTCACCCGCCAGGAACAGGATGGCGGTATGGGGTGTCGTGGGGCCCCCGTAAGAGGGCCCCACAAAGAATTTCAGTGTCTGCTTTGCAGACACTGAAATTCGCGACGGGTGCAACTGCACCCGTCGCACCTTCCCACTCCGCCGGCTCCATTCTGAGCCGGCTTCCTCGTGGGAAGGGTGTTTCCCGCTGGGCTGGCGGGTGGACTTTCGGCGGTCGCCCGCCAGCCCAGTGGGAAAGCCAGAATGACCGCCGCGGTCTTTTGACCGCGGAGCGGTCTTTCGGCGGGAACCGCTTGGCGGGCGGCGACCGCCGTCCGCCGCGGTCAGAATCACCCCCATAATTTTCCAAAGGAAAACAAGGACAAACACATGGTACGTCTGACGTAAATGGTAAATATTCATCTGGTCACTTGACCTGTTTTACCTGTGACTGTTGCAAAGGTCTGATAATCCATTTGTATCTTTAGCTAAACCATATTTCGGACCACACTGGATCTGTGCTAAACATATGCGAATAAGTGAACCCTTCCGCATTCTCCTCTTCCCTTCTGTCCCTGTTATCTTTCCCTTTCCCTACATGCCGCATGCCCTTCTCACATCCCTTCCCTCTGTGATTTATTATTAGTGCTCCTGGTTTTATGGTATTTTTTTTTTTTTTACATTTCTGTCTGTATTTATCCATATTTATTTTTTGACAATCTTATTGGTATTTATCCACATTTATTTTTATTTTGAGAGTAAATGGCATTGTAAAAGGGTATATTTCCACATTTAATTAATTGCTAAACATGCTTTCAGTTGCTACTTGTCGTGTTTTAACAAATTGAGCAGCCAAATATAGCAAAATACTACACTCACAAGTAAACATCAGCATTATAATACATATATATGTTAACATATGCCTAATTTTTGGAAATCTCAACCTGTTTTCTAACTTCCAATGCTGTCTATCTGATCAGCTGCTGTCCTGGAATTCATGAAAGACAGCATGGAGAGTCACCCATAGGAAGCACAATTTTATGTATTTTTCCACATTTCAAAATAAATACAGACAGGAAACACATTGTTCTGTACAAATCAGTAAAAACAGAAAACTGGGAGCCTTATTTATTATTGTCAATCAGCACAGATGTGTTTTGTCTTTTGTCATCCTTTCTTTAATTTCACATGTACATATGTTTGCTCTATGTTTTTCCCCGGTGGACTCCACAAACAGAACACTAATTTATCAATCCTGCACTTACTGCTTTACTCCTGCCGTCTATGTTTTTATTTGTTTGTGTTTTTATGCTATTCTCTTGTTTGGATGAAGGGCCATGTGTAATCATGCCTTTTAGAGGCTGAAACATGTTGACATCCACATGAAAGGGTAGGCTAAGCTGTTTAACAAGGCAACTATAGCATTCCTATTTGTTCAGCCAATTATATTAGTCGACACAGCAATTTTAAATGTGAATGGCCCCCTTTCTTCTTGTATCCTCATCATACTCACAACTACAAACCTCTTTCCACCTCAGGGTTCATATTCTCAACTTTACATCAGTACAAATATCTATAGAGATATATTTAAAGCTTGCTCTGTGCCCCTAACTATGATTATTGTCATCGGTTCTCCTCTTTCACAGGCACTAGACTTCCCTTGTTTGTAGAGAACCATGTTTCTGCAGATCCTTTGGCCAATGCCCCACGGCTAATTTGTCGCCTCTGGCCAAACCCTGCTGCACGTGGCCTTCAGCAGTGCACGGTGGGGGTGAGCCTCAGGGCTTCATCTTACTCCACTGTCTAGGACCTTCAAAGCAGAGGCTTGGGGGGAGGATAAGTTCACATCTTTGGGTCCACAGATCCTAAGTGCATGACAGGAAGAAAGGCTCCTTTGTCCAATCAGATTTGTTTATTTTTCAATGAGAGGACACTCTGCGAATCCAGGTCTGCGGACCATTTGCGGACTAATGGTCCTGACATCTCCAACGTTTTAACCCATTCAAGCCCACCAACAAAAATTTCAACTATAATTTCTGGAAGAGCCATTGAGGGATTCAAAGTGTCCACACCTAAACAAAGGGGTGAATGGCATATTAAATAAGAGCCGTTGTCAAAGAGTGAGGTGGGTCACTGAGTTAAATGCTCACTGCTGACCTCTGATGAGAGCTGCAGGTCACAGCTCTGAAACCTTAGAAAACAAATTCAGCTTTCTATTCTTTAGAGGTTGGTATGTGGAGTACAACTACATTGAGTATTTGCAACACTTGTTAATTACGGCGCTTTGACATAGCGGCAGTGCAGAATGAAGCACAATTTAAAACAAGCATTGGAAAATAGATCTCGTCTATACAAGAGCTATTGGCAATGTGTTTTGCCAAGTTGTACACCAGTGTGGCTGCTGTTCAGCATGGCTAAAAGTTAGTGGCATGGAGTGTCATAAAGAGGAGTGGGGGGGGGTAGAGTGTCATAGAGTGGATTTGTTGGAGTGCCGTAGAGTGGAGTAGGGGAGTACAGTGTCATAGAGTTGGTTAAAGGGGAGTAGAGTTCAGTGATTCAGTGGCAGAGAGTATTGTAGAGTGGTGTAGGGTGGAATAGGGTGGAGTGGGGTGGATTGGAGTAGGGTGGATTGGATTGGAGTGTGGTAGGCTGGATGGATTGGATTGGAGTGCGGGGGACTGAACAGAGATGAGGTGGGATGGATTGGATTGGGGTAGAGTGAGGTGGATTGGAGTAGAGTGAGGTGGATTGAAGTGGGGTGCAGTAGGTTGAAATGGGGTTGGATGGGTGGGGGCCACTGGAGGGAGTGGATTGGCTTGGAGTGGGGTGGGTTGGATTGGGGTAGGTTGGATTGGATTGGTTTTTGATTGGTGTGGGGTGACCTGGATTGGAGTGGGGTAGAATGGAGTAGGGTGGATTGGATTGGATTGGGTGGACTGGAGTGGGGTGGATCGATTGGAGTGGGTCGGATTGGGGTGGATTGGATCAGAGTGAGGTGGATTAGGGGAAGGATGTGGCATAACAGCCAGAGCGGCTGACTTTGGCACTGGAGAACCAGGTTTGAGTCTCGACTCAACATCCTTTGATTCTGGGCAAATCACTTAATCTACCCGTGCTTACCGTTGGAAATGGCCCTTTCTGCAGGGGTATCCCCACACTTTTTGCCTTTCTCCTCCTATTTTTATGACCCTCTTTTTGTTGGCTTGAGGGCTCTGGGCACGTTATCACTGCTGATCAGTGCTAAGGTGCATTTCCTTTCCCTCCTAAACTTGGAATGATTGCTTTACACCTAATTAGCACATTTAATTTACATGCAAGTCCCTTGTATAGTGGTATCCCCTATAACCAGGGTCTGTAAATTAAATGCATCTATTGGGCCTGCGTAGCAGATTGCATCACTCACAGAAGTATCCCTTCAAATTTGTCTCAAGACTGCCTCTGCAGTGCCTGCATGTGCAGTTTACTGCCACAATGACTTGGTAAGTCAAACTACTTGCCAAGGCCTAAACTCCCTTTTTGCTACACCTAAGTCACCCCTAAGGTAGGCCCTAGATAGCCCTATGGGCAGGGTGCTATGTATATAAAAGGTAGGATACATGTCTTTATGTGTTACATGTCCTAATAGTGACAAACAGCCTATTTAGTTTCTCACTACTTTGGGTTCTGCTCCTCTCGTAGGCTTGCATTAGAAATTCTCTTCTATATGTCTAAGTGGAAATTTCTGATCCATAAGGAGTGGTGTAGGCATGTGTGGAATGGTAGTGACAAATCCTGCTTACTGGTGTAGGTGGATTTTACATTACTATTTTAGAAATGACACTTTTAGAAATTGGGCAGTTATCTGTGCTTATAACTCTAGTACATTGCGGCCTGACTCCAGTCCACGTCTGGGGCAGAATGACAGCCCCACTTGGTGTATACTTTCCAGACAACCATCACACAGGAGGGGCTGGGTGTGGCAGACGAGGCTTCTGCATACTGATAGTCTTCCTGGGCTGGAGAGAGGGAGGGTTGTCAACACCTTACATGTGAATAGGCTGTGTCCTGCCCTCACACAATGGACTGATTGCCTCCTATTGATGTCTGGAGACAGGGCTGGGTAGAAAGGGCTCTTTTGAAGTTACCCCCTGAACAAATGCATTTTTTAGTATAAAAACAGGGGCCTGACCCCTTGATTGGGAGAGCACTTTTGGAACTCGGACTGGACCTCTGTCAGAAGGACTGTTGGACTGCACAAAGGATTCATCTGGACTACTCTACTTTTGTTGCCCTGCTGCCTCGTATCTGTTGGGTGGCACAAAGGACTCATCTGGTTTGCTTTTCTGTGTGTTGCCCAGCTGCTCCCTGACTTTGTTCTGCCAGGGCACTGTGGTGCTGTAAGGAGAGATCGCCATTAGGACTGTTTGTTCTGTGTTGCTGGTCTGCCTAAACACTACTGCTGCTTTGTGCCCCCCTACAAGTGTTCTCCCAGGGGCCCAGTGCATGAACGGCATGGGTTGCTGCCCTTGGCCCTACCACTACAGCACTGGTTGACCCTCAGCACATCAACAGCACTGAGTTGGCGACTGCACTTGCACAGTTTCAGGGCATAGTGAGCGTCTTGCCCTTATCCCAAGCGCGTGGTGTTGAGCACTTCATCTTTTTCCGAGATCTTACACTTAGTGTCCAGTGTGAAACGAGTGCTTCAGGGTTGATGAGGACTAGCTCGTGGCAAGTGCTGACTACAGACCAGCATGTGCTGTGCCCTTAGAATTCTACCCCCATGGAGGCCCAGCATGGAGGAAAGCCATCCACGCACATTCCCACTGCGTCACCGCTGCAACCCGGAGGAAGCCTCATTAAAGGGTGACATTGCCTGGCACCTCCAGGCACCCGAGGAATGCGAGGCCCCCCCAACCAACCTCATTGAGTGCCACAGGATTCCCCTACAGCTCGCTGGCTGTGCAGGCTGGTGCAGGAGCCTCGCTCAGCTCCCGACGTGTTGCCCAAGCAACTAGGGGGTTTCCTCTGAGGTCAGGTAGTGCGAGGTGACTGCGCCACACCGTCCGTGCAGTGGTGAGACGACGAGCCTTCCCTCGCTCCAGGTTGACTGCCCGAGGGTCTAAACTCAGTTATGTTAGTCTTATGAGCCTTGTATTATTTGTGCAATAGGGTGATTCACATGTTTTCATACTGCCCCTCATGCCCTGATGTTATCCTGGATGGGGTTGTGATTCAGTGCTGCTTTGTGTTCCCTGCGTACCAGATGAAGCCTAGTATACGTGTGAGCACGCTCTGGCCGATGTACTGGTGGGGACAACTAGTGGCTCACAGGTCTTTCTCTGAACGTACTGGTATTACATTCACTACTGTGGGATGTCTGTGTTCTTACCTTGCATTGCTCAGGATAATGAGTATTATTCTCAGTAGTGGTTTACAAGGCACAATAATGACCATTCATATGCTTTACTGTGGCAGTTCAGTGACTGATACTGTAATGTATGTTGTTTTGATTCAACTTGTCATGATAACAAGTATAATCTCAGAATTTGCATAATCTGTCCATCAGTTATGACATGTCATTTTGGTCTTATCATACATACAATATGTCATATATTTTTATATAAGCCTGTATGAAGTTTCTTTAGTGGTGTATTTATTGTGTCACTGGTGTGGGTGTGTTGCTAAAATTCTTTACACATGACCTCTAAGGATAAGCCTAACTGCTCTGTGCCAAGCTACTAAGGGGGTGAACATGGGTTATCTTGGGTGTGTACCTCCCTCACCTTGACTAGAGTGGTGGTTTCTGTCTGGCTAATGTGCCTACCCCAGCTATCCAGAAACCCAATTACTGAAATCTACCAAAAAATGACTGTGTCCTTGTGTAATGTAACTGGTGCTCATGTAAAGCACTCCAATACCTTCATATAGAATTAGAGCTATTTAAAACTACAAAAATAATTGGCATGGGTGGATGTGATTGGTGTGCAGCGGATTAGTTGGAGACAGGTGAACTGGATTGGAGTTGGGTAGATTAAGGTGGTTTGGAGTGGGGTGGATTGGACTGGGCTAGAGTTGATTAGTGTGGACTGGAGTGGGTGGATTAAAGTGGATTGTATTGGAGTGAAATGGATTGGGGTGGTGTGCTGGACTGGATTGGAGTGAGGTGGATTGGGTGGCAGTGGACTTGATAAGAATGGGTGGATTGGGTTAGATTACAGTGGGTGGGGTGGATTGGAGTGAGGTGTGTTGGAATGGAGTGGGTTGGATTGGAGAGGGGTGGGGTATGGTGGATCGGACTGGAGTGGGGTGGGGTGGAGTGGATTGGACTGGAGTGGGGTAGATTGGAGTGGGGTGGGGTAAATTGAACTGGAGTGGATTGGTGTGGGGTGAATTGGATTGGGGTGAGGTGTATTGGAGTGGGGTAGATTGAACTGGGTTGGAATTAGGTGGATTGGATTGGTGTGGGGTGGGTTGGATTGGTGTGGGGTAGACTGGATTGTAGTGTGTTGGACTTGAGTGGGGTGAACTGGGATGGAGTGGGTGTACTAGATTGGAGTGAGGTGGATTGAATTGGAGTGGAACAGATTGTTTTGGACTGGAGTGGGTTGTTTCGGATTGGAGTGGGGCAGGTTGGAGTGAGGCAGATTGGATTGGATTGGAGTGGTGCAGATTGGAGTGGGTGGATTGGATTGGGGCAGATTGTTTTGGATTGGAGTGGGGCAGCCTAGATTGGGGCAAATTGTTTTGGATTGAGTGGGGCAGAATGGAGTGGGCAGATTATATTAGGATGGATTGGAGTGGGTTTGAATTGGATTGGGTGGGGTGGGGTGGGTTGGATGGGAGTGGGGGGATTGGGGGGATTGGATGGGATTCAGTGGACTGGAGTGGGGTGAATTGGGATGGAGTGGGGTGGATTGTATTGAAGTGTG
Organism: Pleurodeles waltl; assembly: GCF_031143425.1. Taxonomy (NCBI): domain Eukaryota; kingdom Metazoa; phylum Chordata; class Amphibia; order Caudata; family Salamandridae; genus Pleurodeles; species Pleurodeles waltl. The sequence goes on along the minus strand of NC_090442.1, from coordinate 72,278,408 downwards.
GTGGACTGGATTGGATTGGTTTGGGGGTTATTGTTTTGGATTGGAGTGTAGCAGACTTCAATGGGGCTGATTGAAGTGGGGCAGATTGTTTTGGATTTGAGTGGGGCAGACTGAAGTTGAGGGCAATTGGAGTGGGGCAGATTGTTTTGGATTAAAGTGGGGCGGATTGGAGTGAGACACATTGGAGTGGGGAAGATTGTTTTGGACTGGAGTGGGGCAGATTGTTTTGGACTGCAGTGGGAAGATTGGAGTCGGGCAGATTGTTCTGGACTGGAGTGCAGTAGACTGCAGTGGGGCCGATTGTTTTAGATTGGGCAGATTGAAGTGGGGCAGATTATTTTGGATTGGAGTTGGGCAGATTGTTTTGGATTGAAGTGAAGCAAACTGGAGAGAGGCAGATTACATTGAGTGGGTTGGGAGGATTGGAGTGATGTGGATTGGAGACGATTGGATTGGGGTGACTGGTTTGGTTTGGAGTAGGATGGATTTGTGTGAAGTGGATTGTAGTGGGGCGGATTGGGGTGTACTTCACGATTATGTGTTAAAGCATCTGTAGGAAGCTGGCCTGGTGTGTGGTGGGTACCTATGGTACTTACACCTTATACCAGGTCCAGGTATATCCTCTTAGTGAAATGTAGGCAGTGTCTAGAAGCCAGGCTTTCTAGAGGTAGCTGTGGATGAACAGCCAAGGATTATCTAGGAGACATGCAAAGCTCATGCAATACCACTGTAGTCACACAGTACTCACACACATGAAAGAAAACACTCAGTTGTACAAAAATAAAGGTACTTTATTTTTGGCACAAATCACCACAAAATACTAGACAGGTGACCCACCCTTAGGAGGTAAGTAATACACTAAATATATACACTAGCAATCAGAAATAAGCATAGAAAAGGTTAGAAAACAGTGCAAACAGTAATAACCAATAGTGACTCTAGGGGGAGCACAAACCATATACTAAAAAACGGATTGTGAACAAGGTACCCCCCACCTAGGTATGTAAGATGTGTAGAGGGGAGCTGGGAGTACTAGAAAACCACAGAAGTAAGTAACACAGTACCCCCAGTAACCAGGAATGCAGAAGTAAAACACTGGATTTTGCCCAAACCACCCAAAAGGAGGAAAAGAAGAAAAGAGGACACCCAGACAAGACTGCAAGAAAACCAGTGGTGGGTTCCTGAAGGAAGAAGACCTGTGGAAAGAGGGGACCAAGACCAAGAGTCACAATGGAGTCCAGGAGGAGTAGGAAATACTACTCACCCAGCTGTGGATGCAGGAGTTGGTCGACAGTTCTGAAGAACAGGTCAGCACTGCAGCCCAGGAGCCGGGGAAGAGTTCCAGATGGATGCAGAAGATGTCCCACGCCGGAAGGAAGATTGCAGACAGGTGTTGGTGCAGGATTTTCACCAACAAGCCTTGGCAAAGGCAAACTCACAGTTAGTGAAAAAGAGGTGCTGCCGGGCACCAGCAGGGCTCAGGAGGACTCAACCCAGGAGGGAGAGTCACAGGGGACCCTCAGCGCTACATAGAGTCCACAGGAGCAGAGGCAGCAACAACAGGAGTCCCACAGGACGGGGACACAGGAGTCGCAGAAGGAGACCATGCAGCACTACAGGAGAACCACGCAGGAGGCTGTGCTTTGCAGGATGGAGTGCTAGGGGCTGGGACTACACATTGCCTGAAGATCCCTTGGAGGAGATGCAAACAAGCCTTGGCAGCTACATGAGACACAGTGCACAGGGGTACTGTTCTGTGTGGGAAGGCAAGGGCCCTACCAAAGTTGGACAGGTGGCAGGGAGGACCAAGAGGACTACTACGGACCACCACCCGTGATGCAGGATCCACCCAGCTCAGCAGGAGAGGAGATCCACGCAGCCGGTTGTCGCTTGTTGTGGGTGCCTGTGGTTGCAGGGAAGTGACTCCTTCACTCCAAGGGAGATTCCTCCTTCTTCTTGTGCAGGCTAAAGAATTGCAGTCTTCTGGGGATGCACGGAGAGGAAATTGTTGCAAAGCTGGCAGGAGCCCTGGAAACAATGTTGCTGAAGAGTCCTTTCTTCTTGGAAGCAGCTGGTCCGGTCCTGGAGGTTCCAGTCGCAGTTCCGGAGGCCAGAAGTTAAAGTAAAGGTTGCAGAGGAGTCTTGCTGGAATCTTGCAAGCCGAATCTGAGGACCTACCCCTGAGGAAGACCCTATATAGCCCAAAGAGGTGGCTTGGTCACCTAACCAGGTAACTACCTATCAGAGGGTGCCTCTGACATCACCTACCTGGCCTGGCCACTCAGATCCTCCCAGAGTTTCCTGCCAACCTTGGAATCAAGATGGCAGAACCCAGGGACACTTTGGAGGAGCTCTGGGCACCACCCATGGGGTGGTGATGGACTGGGGAGTGATCACTCCCCTTTCCATTGTCCAGTTTCAGGCAAGAGCAGGGACTGGGGGTCCCTGAACCGGCATGGACTGGTTTATGCACGAAGGGCCCCGAATGTGCCCTTCAAAGCAAACCAGTGGCTTGGGGAGGCTACCCCTCCCAAGCCAGCCACACCTATTTCCAAAGGGAGAGGGTGTTACCTCCCTCTTTCAAAGCAGCAGGAGGGCAGAAACCTGTCTGAGGGGTGGCAGAAGCTGGGCTGCCCAGAAAACCCTGTACCACTGGTTGTAGCAATGCTGGGGGTCCTCTAAGGAGCCCCCAGAATACATGGAATCATACTTCTAATACTTGCAACAGTATTGGGGTATGATTCCGACATGTTTGATACCAAATATGCCCGGGTTCGGAGTTACCATTATGTAACCGGACATAGATAGTGACATATATCCAGTACACATATAAATCAAATCAAATCAAATCATTAACATTTATAAAGCGCGCTACTCACCCGTGCGGGTCTCAAGGCGCTAGGGGAAAGGGGGGGTTACTGCTGCTCGAATAGCCAGGTTTTTAGGAGTCTCCGGGTCCTGAGGCTGGTGGGGAGGGAGTTCCAGGTCTTGGCCGCCAGGAAGGAAAAAGATCTCCCACCCGCCGTGGAGCGGCGGATGCGAGGGACGGCAGCGAGTGCGAGACCAGAGGAACGGAGGAGGCGGGTGGGGACGTAGAAGTTGAGGCGTCGGTTGAGGTATTCCGGTCCCTTGTTGTGGAGGGCTTTGTGTGCGTGGGTGAGAAGTCGAAAGGTGATCCTTTTGCTGACTGGGAGCCAATGCAGGTGTCTCAGGTGTGCGGAGATGTGGCTGTTGCGGGGTACGTCGAGGATGAGGCGTGGCGATGCGTTTTGAATGCGTTGCAGGCGATTTTGGAGTTTGGCTGTGGTCCCGGCGTAGAGGGTGTTGCCGTAGTCCAGGCGGCTCGTGACGAGGGCGTGGGTCACGGTTTTTCTAGTGTCGGCGGGGATCCAGCGGAAGATCTTGCGGAGCATGCGGAGGGTGAGGAAGCAGGCGGAGGACACGGCGTTGACTTGCTTGGTCATGGTGAGAAGAGGGTTGTAACCGGACGTCTCCCGACGCCGGTTTTCAGGAAGGCGCAGAAACTGACAAAGGATCCCCCGGGGGCACCCGAGGAGCTCTGGACGTCATGACGTCAAACGTCATGTACGCCAGAGTAAATTTTGAAAATAAGGAGGCCGCCGGAAACCCGGAAAAGGAGAAGGAGCGAAACGCGCAGAGAGCAACGAGAGAGCAGAACGAACGACCAACCATACCTCCCAACGAAGCGAGTCCCCGCGAAGCAGACGAGCACCGTGAAAGAGGAGCGATACGCAGGGAGCCTCCCGCCCCTGAGCCAGCGAAGTCGGGAGACCGTCAGGAAGCCGGCCGCGTCCCTGGAGGGGCGTGGCCTACCGAGGTACGATCGTACCGCAAGTGGGAGTGGGGCACCGGGTGGTTACGGGGACTACGGGGAACTGAGGGGAAAGGGTTGAGGTCCTATAGGGAGGGGGAGACGGTGTAAAAAGGGAAACCAGTGTACCCTCTAACCTCACGGAGACCCGACCCTAAATAACTGCTACCAAACCAAAAGGGGAGCTACACGAACGCACTGGGACAGGGAGAAGGATGTGTTAAAAAGTAACCCTCACCTCCCTGCACCCCTATATATCCCCCCCCACCTCCCTACTAAACCTAAATAACTCTACCTATTTATTTAAACCCCACTTACCTGTTTTTCTTTTCTCCTTTATTCTGGGAACCTGGGCCGCTGATACATGGGAGGAGCAGAATCTTCCTGAAGCCGAACCAGACCCCACCAGGATCCTTATTCGAACCCTGGAAGAGAAAATAAATAAACAAGGGACTTTATTATTTTTCATTGAGAGACTAAACCAACCCTGACATTGTGAGAAGTAGATAAATTTGTCTTAGAACCGTAACGGAAATAAATGAGTTAACCCCTTGAGTACGCGTCTGCCGTCTTAATCCAATATCCCTTCGACCCGGGATAAAGAACCCGCCACAGTGGTGTCAGAAGTGGGATATTGGACCAGGCGACAGGCAGTTCAAGACCATGGAGGATAAACCCACAATATCAGATATGATGCAGCAGTTGGCCGCGGGACAGAGGCATCTGCAAATAGTGTGGGAAGAGCAACAGAAGGAGGCTAAAGTGGAAAGGGAGGCCCTGCAAAGCGCGCTCAAAAGCCAGGCCACTATCATGGCCAACAATCAATTGGTTCATGAAACTGCCATCAAAAATCTCACGGATACCATTGCTGCCACCCGGGTACACCCGAATGTACCCAGTTCGGTCCTACAGCGATACCAGGAAGGCGAAGACCCAGATGCTTTCTTCACCAATTTTGAGCGAGTTGCCACCTCCGCTACTTGGCCCCAAGAGCGATGGGGTCAATATATAGCTCCATTATTAACAGGAACCCTCCAAGCGGCTTATCAAGCGGTGAACCCAGGTGGAATAACTCCTTATCAGGACATTAAGAAGAGCATCCTGGAACGGGTGGGTTTCGATTCAGAACACTACCGAGTCCGGTTCAGAAAAGCTAAGTGGGGACCCTCCGAGAATCCCCGAGCCCTATACTTTCGGATCAAAGATTTGGGTCTCAAATGGTTAGGCCCCATTGGGACTAATCGGGAAGACATCATCGAGATCGTCCTCTTGGAACAGTATCTAGACGCCCTACCCCCCAACACACGTCACTGGATCAAACAACACCCAATCCCGGACACTAACACCACCATCGAGTTAGCGTGTGCCTTTCACCGCTCCCTCGAATTTAAGGTTCCCCTCCCTTCGGTCAACGCCTAGTCCGATTCGACAGAATCCCATTTCATTCTCATAGGCAGGACGAAGAACCAACGAGGATACTGGAAAAACGCGAGGGTTTGAAAAGCCGTATGTTCAACAGCCACAGTGTTTTAGTTGTGGTGAATGGGGACACATAGCCCGGGTTTGCCCCCTTGTAAGGAAATGCCTCCTTGGCATGGTTGCCCCCTGACTTTTTGCCTTTGCTGATGCTATGTTTACAATTGAAAGTGTGCTGAGGCCTGCTAACCAGGCCCCAGCACCAGTGTTCTTTCCCTAACCTGTACTTTTGTATCCACAATTGGCAGACCCTGGCATCCAGATAAGTCCCTTGTAACTGGTACTTCTAGTACCAAGGGCCCTGATGCCAAGGAAGGTCTCTAAGGGCTGCAGCATGTCTTATGCCACCCTGGAGACCTCTCACTCAGCACAGACACACTGCTTGCCAGCTTGTGTGTGCTAGTGAGGACAAAACGAGTAAGTCGACATGGCACTCCCCTCAGGGTGCCATGCCAGCCTCTCACTGCCTATGCAGTATAGGTAAGACACCCCTCTAGCAGGCCTTACAGCCCTAAGGCAGGGTGCACTATACCATAGGTGAGGGTACCAGTGCATGAGCATGGTACCCCTACAGTGTCTAAACAAAACCTTAGACATTGTAAGTGCAGGGTAGCCATAAGAGTATATGGTCTGGGAGTCTGTCAAACACGAACTCCACAGCACCATAATGGCTACACTGAAAACTGGGAAGTTTGGTATCAAACTTCTCAGCACAATAAATGCACACTGATGCCAGTGTACATTTTATTGTAAAATACACCCCAGAGGGCACCTTAGAGGTGCCCCCTGAAACTTAACCGACTGTCTGTGTAGGCTGACTAGTTCCAGCAGCCTGCCACACCAGAGACATGTTGCTGGCCCCATGGGGAGAGTGCCTTTGTCACTCTGAGGCCAGTAACAAAGCCTGCACTGGGTGGAGATGCTAACACCTCCCCCAGGCAGGAGCTGTGACACCTGGCGGTGAGCCTCAAAGGCTCACCCCTTTGTCACAGCCCAGCAGGGCACTCCAGCTTAGTGGAGTTGCCCGCCCCCTCCGGCCACGGCCCCCACTTTTGGCGGCAAGGCTGGAGGGAACAAAGAAAGCAACAAGGAGGAGTCACTGGCCAGTCAGGACAGCCCCTAAGGTGTCCTGAGCTGAAGTGACTCTAACTTTTAGAAATCCTCCATCTTGCAGATGGAGGATTCCCCCAATAGGGTTAGGATTGTGACCCCCTCCCCTTGGGAGGAGGCACAAAGAGGGTGTACCCACCCTCAGGGCTAGTAGCCATTGGCTACTAACCCCCCAGACCTAAACACGCCCTTAAATTTAGTATTTAAGGGCCACCCTGAACCCTAGAAAATTAGATTCCTGTAACTACAAGAAGAAGGACTGCCTAGCTGAAAACCCCTGCAGAGGAAGACCAGAAGACGACAACTGCCTTGGCTCCAGAAACTCACCGGCCTGTCTCCTGCCTTCCAAAGATCCTGCTCCAGCGACGCCTTCCAAAGGGACCAGCGACCTCGACATCCTCTGAGGACTGCCCCTGCTTCGAAAAGACAAGAAACTCCCGAGGACAGCGGACCTGCTCCAAGAAAGGCTGCAACTTTGTTTCCAGCAGCTTTGAAAAGAACCCTGCAAGCTCCCCGCAAGAAGCGTAAGACTTGCAACACTGCACCCGGCGACCCCGACTCGGCTGGTGGAGATCCAACACCTCAGGAGGGACCCCAGGACTACTCTGATACTGTGAGTACCAAAACCTGTCCCCCCTGAGCCCCCACAGCGCCGCCTGCAGAGGGAATCCCGAGGCTTCCCCTGACCGCGACTCTTTGAATCCAAAATCCCGACGCCTGGGAGAGACCCTGCACCCGCAGCCCCCAGGACCTGAAGGACCGGACTTTCACTGGAGAAGTGACCCCCAGGAGTCCCTCTCCCTTGCCCAAGTGGAGGTTTCCCCGAGGAACCCCCCCCTTGCCTGCCTGCAGCGCTGAAGAGATCCCGAGATCTCTCATAGACTAACATTGCGAACCCGACGCCTGTTTCTACACTGCACCCGGCCGCCCCCGCGCTGCTGAGGGTGAAATTTCTGTGTGGGCTTGTGTCCCCCCCAGTGCCCTACAAAACCCCCCTGGTCTGCCCTCCGAAGACGCGGGTACTTACCTGCAAGCAGACCGGAACCGGGGCACCCCCTTCTCTCCATTCTAGCCTATGTGTTTTGGGCACCACTTTGAACTCTGCACCTGACCGGCCCTGAGCTGCTGGTGTGGTGACTTTGGGGTTGCTCTGAACCCCCAACGGTGGGCTACCTTGGACCAAGAACTGAACCCTGTAAGTGTCTTACTTACCTGGTAAAACTAACAAAAACTTACCTCCCCCAGGAACTGTAAAAATTGCACTAAGTGTCCACTTTTAAAACAGCTATTTGTCAATAACTTGAAAAGTATACATGCAATTTTTATGATTTAAAGTTCCTAATGTACTTACCTGCAATACCTTTCAAACAAGATATTACATGTTAAATTTGAACCTGTGGTTCTTAAAATAAACTAAGAAAAGATATTTTTCTATACAAAACCTATTGGCTGGATTTGTCTCTGAGTGTGTGTACCTCATTTATTGTCTATGTGTATGTACAACAAATGCTTAACACTACTCCTTGGATAAGCCTACTGCTCGACCACACTACCACAAAATAGAGCATTAGTATTATCTATTTTTACCACTATTTTACCTCTAAGGGGAACCCTTGGACTCTGTGCATGCTATTCCTTACTTTGAAATAGCACATACAGAGCCAACTTCCTACACCCCTAAAAACCGAAAAACCAGAACCAATGGAAATAGGAATTACTAGGGGACGAGTCTTTTATACCGGGGGAAAAGAAACCCCATATAAGAAGAGACTGGTTATCAATGGAAGACCCACCCTGGCCCTCATTGATTCAGGGTGCAGTCAGTCCGTAATCCGAGCTGATCTACTTGTTAACCCTACCTTTACTGCCGGCCTTACTGTGTCCATTTGTTGTATTCACGGAGAAACCAAGGAATATCCTCTAACCTGGACAACCCTGTCATGGGAAGGAGAAGAAAATCCCATAAGGATGGGGGTAGTGGAACGACTAGTGGAAGAAGCTATTATAGGAACGGATTTTACAAAATTTTCGGAGCTTCTAGATAGTACAAGACATTCTGAAGAAATAAATACCTGGTGGAAAAGTGCTCCCTTCTCTCACATCCCTATACCGGCCCCGTTAGACCGGTACAAACCCTCTCGAAGTGAAAAAAGAGCAACCAGAAAAGCCTACGCAAAAGAAAACTCGAGCCCAGAGAGGGTAATTACACCCGTTCTTACCCTTACTAACCTGCCCCTCTTCCGGAGCTGCCAAAGAGAAGATCCAAGTTTGGTTCATGCCTGGAAAAGTGCACGACCCCGGACCCTCCAAGATAAAGGTCCATCGTTCACAATAGTTAAAAATCTATTATATCGAGTCACTAGCACTGACCGAGAAGAAAAGAGGCAATTGATAGTCCCCGAACCCTACAGACAACAAGTTCTGCACCTAGCCCACAGTCAGCCAGGGGGTGGCCACTATGGGAGAGAAAAAACGGAGGAGTATCTGTTGAGGAGGTTCTATTGGCCGGGTGTCTTTTCTCAGATTAGGAAATTCTGTCAGCAGTGTCCTAAATGCCAAATGATTGATCCTGGTACGAGGAGAAGAGCCCCTTTACAACCCCTTCCTATCATAGATATTCCCTTCTCACGAATAGGAATGGACATTGTTGGTCCTCTCCTACCCTCTTCCCGGGGATACCGTTATTATTATTGGTGGATTACGCCACAAGGTATCCCGAGGCCATCCCTCTTAGTAGTATTAACACCAAGAGCGTTGCCCACGCCATGATAGGCTTCTTCTCCCGAATCGGCTTTCCCCGAGAAATCTTAACAGACCAAGGCACCCAATTCATGTCCTCCTTAATGTCACAAATATGTCAACTTTTGGGGATCAAACAATTGCGGACTTCGGTCTATCATCCACAGACTGATGGTCTGGTGGAACGGTACAACCGAACGCTGAAAAATCTTCTAAAGAAATCTATCTCCGAGTCAGGTAAAGACTGGGATAGGAAACTCCCCTTAGTATTATACGCTGTCAGAACCCATGAGCAAGCCTCTACGGGCCATAGTCCGTTTGAACTGTTGTTCGGACGACAACCCAGGACCCTATTAGACATGGCAGCGGAATTATGGGAGGAAGAGGATGGGGAAAAGACCCTTCTGAAATATACCCAGGAATTAAAAAACCACCTACACACGGTGTGGGAAAACGTGAGGGAACACATGGAGAAGGCTCAAGAGAAACAGAAAAGGTATTATGATAGGAATACTCAGTTGAGGACTTTTTCCACAGGGGATAAAGTGTTAGTGCTTCTCCCCAGTTCAGACAACAAACTGTTAGCAAGGTGGCAGGGACCATATAACGTGACAGGAATCATAACACCTGTGACCTATAAAATTCAGCTCACCGATAGACCCAATAGGTCACAGATCTTTCACGTTAATCTTCTAAAAAAATGGGAAGAACCTGTGACCGACCCGGTCCGAGGATGTCTGGTTAACACTGTTAAGGAATTGGAGGTAGGGTGGTGCCCCACTGATCGCCCTAGTGGACGCGAGATACCGGTCATAAATACAGACATCTCGCTTCAACAACGCAAGCAGTTAAACAAACTCCTCGATGAACATACTCAGATGTTCTCCCTGACACCCGGTAGAACCAAGTTGGTACATCATCAGATCATAACCCCTCCTGACAAGATAGTGCGGTTACGCCCTTATCGTATCCCCGAAGCTAGGAAGGTTCTGGTAGAAAGTGAAATAGAGAAAATGTTAGACCTAGACATTATAGAACCTTCTCAAAGTCCCTGGTGTTGACCTGTGGTATTGGTGCCCAAACCGGATGGGTCTATACGTTTTTGTATTGACTTTAGACAAGTCAATTCTAGATCCCAATTTGACACGTATCCTCTTCCAAGAGTGGACGAACTTTTAGAGAAATTGGGGAAAGCTCACTACATGTCTACTCTCGACTTGTCAAAAGGCTACTGGCAGATCCCACTGGCCCCAGAAGATAGAGAAAAAACGGCCTTCTCCACCCCCTCCGGACTATATCATTTTAATGTTCTCCCTTTCGGGTTACATGGGGCACCCGCCACTTTCCAACGTCTCATTGATACCATTCTACGACCTCATACCAGATACGCTGCCGCATATCTGGATGACATCGTCATATTTAGCGAGACATGGGAGGACCATTTAACGCATATAGGAAAAATTCTTACAGCATTACGAAGGGCTGGACTGACAGCCAACCCTTCTAAGAGCCGACTGGCCTTTAATGATATTTCTTACCTGGGCTATCACATAGGAAAAGGTATACTGAGACCCCAAATGAACAAAATTGAAGCCATCCTACGCATCGATGCTCCCACCTCGAAAAAGGAGGTCCGTTCTTTTTTAGGCCTGGTAGGATACTATCGACACTTTATCCCCCATTATTCCACCTTGGCCACCCCCCTGACTGACCTTCTGAGAAAGGGACAACCTAAAACCATTACGAGACTAAGCTCAGGTCAATATCATAGTTATCGTACCTTACAGAGATGCCTCACTACTCAACCGATTTTAAAATTCCCTGAATTTAATAAACCCTTCCATCTTCAAACGGATGCCTCCGACGTAGGATTGGGAGCCATACTTTTTCAGAAAGATGAAACCGAAGTAAGCCATCCCGTGGTCTTTATTAGCCGTAAACTGTTTCCCAGGGAACAGAAATATCCCATTATCAAGCGAGAGTGTCTTGCCATTAAGTGGGCAATCGAAAGCCTCCAATATTACCTTTTGGGCAGGTCCTTCCTGTTGTATACAGATCATGCTCCCCTTACCTGGCTCTCAAGATATAAAAATACCAACAACCGCATCCTGAGGTGGTTTATTGAACTTCAACCTTTCTCCTTTCAGGTCTGCCACCTCCCAGGTGACCTTATGGGTCAGGCCGACTATCTATCCCGGTTCCCGGGTCCTGTGGGACTCGAACAGCCCCATTCAAGTGAGGGGATGTGTAACCGGACGTCTCCCGACGCCGGTTTTCAGGAAGGCGCAGAAACTGACAAAGGATCCCCCGGGGGCACCCGAGGAGCTCTGGACGTCATGACGTCAAACGTCATGTACGCCAGAGTAAATTTTGAAAATAAGGAGGCCGCCGGAAACCCAGAAAAGGAGAAGGAGCGAAACGCGCAGAGAGCAACGAGAGAGCAGAACGAACGACCAACCATACCTCCCAACGAAGCGAGTCCCCGCGAAGCAGACGAGCACCGTGAAAGAGGAGCGATACGCAGGGAGCCTCCCGCCCCTGAGCCAGCGAAGTCGGGAGACCGTCAGGAAGCCGGCCGCGTCCCTGGAGGGGCGTGGCCTACCGAGGTACGTTCGTACCGCAAGTGGGAGTGGGGCACCGGGTGGTTACGGGGTTTACGGGGACTACGGGGACTACGGGGAACTGAGGGGAAAGGGCTGAGGTCCTATAGGGAGGGGGAGGGGGTGTAAAAAGGGAAACCAGTGTACCCTCTAACCTCACGGAGACCCGACCCTAAATAACTGCTACCAAACCAAAAGGGGAGCTACACGAACGCACTGGGACAGGGAGAAGGATGTGTTAAAAAGTAACCCTCACCTCCCTGCACCCCTATATATCCCCCCCACCTCCCTACTAAACCTAAATAACTCTACCTATTTATTTAAACCCCACTTACCTGTTTTTCTTTTCTCCTTTATTCTGGGAACCTGGGCCGCTGATACATGGGAGGAGCAGAATCTTCCTGAAGCCGAACCAGACCCCACCAGGATCCTTATTCGAACCCTGGAAGAGAAAATAAATAAACAAGGGACTTTATTATTTTTCATTGAGAGACTAAACCAACCCTGACATTGTGAGAAGTAGATAAATTTGTCTTAGAACCGTAACGGAAATAAATTAGTTAACCCCTTGAGTACGCGTCTGCCGTCTTAATCCAATATCCCTTCGACCCGGGATAAAGAACCCGCCACAAGGGTCCAAGATGAAGCCGAGGTTGCGGGCGTGGTCTGTGGGGGTCGGTGCGGTGCCGAGGGGCATGGGCCACCAGGAGTCGTCCCAGGCGGACGGGGTGTTGCCGAGGATGAGGACTTCCGTTTTTTCAGAGTTCAGCTTTAGGCGGCTGAGCCTCATCCAATCTGCGACGTCCTTCATACCCTCTTGTAGGTTGGTCTTGGCGCTGGCGGGGTCCTTGGTGAGGGAGAGTATAAGTTGGGTGTTGTCGGCGTAGGAGGTGATGATGATGTCGTGCTTGCGAACAATGTTGGCGAAGGGGCTCATGTAGACATTGAAGAGTGTCGGGCTGAGCGATGAGCCTTGAGGTACGCCGCAGATGATCTCGGTGGGTTCTGAGCGAAACGGAGAGAGGTAAACTCTTTGGGAACGGTTTGAGAGGAAGGAGGCGATCCAGTCCAGGGCCTGGCCTTGGATCCCGATGGAGCGGAGGCGGGTGATTAGGGTGCGGTGACAGACGGTGTCGAAGGCAGCCGAGAGGTCGAGGAGAATGAGGGCGACTGTTTCACTGTTGTCCATCAGGGTTCTGATGTCGTCAGTGTAGGAGGCTGGACTGGCTTGTAGTGAGTACCTAGGGGTACTTGCACCTTGCACCAGGCCCAGTTATCCCTTATTAGTGTATAGGGTGTCTAGCAGCTTAGGCTGATAGATAATGGTAGCTTAGCAGAGCAGCTTAGGCTGAACTAGGAGACGTGTGAAGCTACTACAGTACCACTTAGTGTCATATGCACAATATCATAAGAAAACACAATACACAGTTATACTAAAAATAAAGGTACTTTATTTTTATGACAATATGCCAAAGTATCTCAGAGTGTACCCTCAGTGAGAGGATAGGAAATATACACAAGATATATATACACAATAGCAAAAATATGCAGTATAGTCTTAGAAAACAGTGCAAACAATGTATAGTTACAATAGGATGCAATGGGGAAACATAGGGATAGGGGCAACACAAACCATATACTCCAAAAGTGGAATGCGAACCACGAATGGACCCCAAACCTAGGTGACCTTGTAGAGGGTCGCTGGGACTATTAGAAAATAGTGAGAGTTAGAAAAATAACCCTCCCCAAGACCCTGAAAAGTGAGTGCAAAGTGCACTAAAGTTCCCCTAAGGACAAAGAAGTCGTGTTAGAGGAATAATGCAGGAAAGACACAAACCAACAATGCAACAACTGTGGATTTCCAATCTAGGGTACCTGTGGAACAAGGGGACCAAGTCCAAAAGTCACAAGCAAGTCGGAGATGGGCAGATGCCCAGGAAATGCCAGCTGCGGGTGCAAAGAAGCTTCTACTGGACAGAAGAAGCTGAGGTTTCTGCAGGAACGAAAAGGGCTAGAGACTTCCCCTTTGGTGGACGGATCCCTCTCGCCGTGGAGAGTCGTGCAGAAGTGTTTTCCCGCCGAAAGAACGCCAACAAGCCTTGCTAGCTGCAAATCGTGCGGTTAGCGTTTTTGGACGCTGCTGTGGCCCTGGAGGGACCAGGAGGTCGCAAATTGGACCAGGAGAGAGAGGGGACGTCGAGCAAGACAAGGAGCCCTCTCAGCAGCAGGTAGCACCCGGAGAAGTGCCAGAAACAGGCACTACGAGGATGCGTGAAACGGTGCTCACCCGAAGTCGCACAAAGAAGTCCCACGTCGCCGGAGAACAACTTAGGAGGTCGTGCAATGCAGGTTAGAGTGCCGTGGACCCAGGCTGGACTGTGCACAAAGGATTTCCGCCGGAAGTGCACGGAGGCCGGAGTAGCTGCAAAAGTCGCGGTTCCCAGCAATGCAGTCTAGCGAGGCGAGGCAAGGACTTACCTCCACCAAACTTGGACTGAAGAGTCACTGGACTGTGGGGGCCACTTGGACAGAGTTGCTGGATTCGAGGGACCTCGCTCGTCGTGCTGAGAGGAGACCCAAGGGACCGGTAATGCAGCTTTTTGGTGCCTGCGGTTGCAGGGGGAAGATTCCGTCGACCCACGGGAGATTTCTTCGGAGCTTCTGGTGCAGAGAGGAGGCAGACTACCCCCACAGCATGCACAAACAGGAAAACAGTCGAGAAGGCGGCAGGATCAGCGTTACAGAGTTGCAGTAGTCGTCTTAGCTACTTTGTTGCAGTTTTGCCGGCTTCCAGCGCGGTCAGCAGTCGATTCCTTATCAGAAGGTGAAGAGAGAGATGCAGAGGAACTCGGCTGAGCTCTTGCATTCGTTATCTAAAGTTTCCCCAGAGACAGAGACCCTAAATAGCCAGAAAAGAGGGTTTGGCTACCTAGGAGAGAGGATAGGCTAGCAACACCTGAAGGAGCCTATCACAAGGAGTCTCTGACGTCACCTGGTGGCACTGGCCACTCAGAGCAGTCCAGTGTGCCAGCAGCACCTCTGTTTCCAAGATGGCAGAGGTCTGGAGCACACTGGAGGAGCTCTGGACACCTCCCAGGGGAGGTGCAGGTCAGGGGAGTGGTCACTCCCCTTTCCTTTGTCCAGTTTCGCGCCAGAGCAGGGCTAAGGGGTCCCCTGAACCGGTGTAGACTGGCTTATGCAGAATTGGGCACATCTGTGCCCAACAAAGCATTTCCAGAGGCTGGGGGAGGCTACTCCTCCCCTGCCTTCACACCATTTTCCAAAGGGAGAGGGTGTCACACCCTCTCTCAGAGGAAGTTCTTTGTTCTGCCATCCTGGGCCAGGCCTGGCTGGACCCCAGGAGGGCAGATGCCTGTCTGAGGGGTTGACAGCAGCAGCAGCTGCAGTGAAACCCCAGGAAGGGCAGTTTGGCAGTACCAGGGTCTGTGCTACAGACCACTGGGATCATGGGATTGTGCCAACTATGCCAGGATGGCATAGAGGGGGCAATTCCATGATCATAGACATGTTACATGGCTATATTCGGAGTTACCATTGTGAAGCTACATATAGGTAGTGACCTATATGTAGTGCACGCGTGTAATGGTGTCCCCGCACTCACAAAGTTCAGGGAATTGGCTCTGAACAATGTGGGGGCACCTTGGCTAGTGCCAGGGTGCCCTCACACTAAGTAACTTTGCACCTAACCTTTACCAGGTAAAGGTTAGACATATAGGTGACTTATAAGTTACTTAAGTGCAGTGTAAAATGGCTGTGAAATAACGTGGACGATATTTCACTCAGGCTGCAGTGGCAGGCCTGTGTAAGAATTGTCACAGCTCCCTATGGGTGGCAAAAGAAATGCTGCAGCCCATAGGGATCTCCTGGAACCCCAATACCCTGGGTACCTCAGAACCATATACTAGGGAATTATAAGGGTGTTCCAGTAAGCCAATGTAAATTGGTAAAAATGGTCACTAGCCTGTTAGTGACAATTTGGAAAGAAATGAGAGAGCATAACCACTGAGGTTCTGATTAGCAGAGCCTCAGTGAGACAGTTAGTCACTACACAGGTAACACATTCAGGCACACTTATGAGCACTGGGGCCCTGGGTTACCAGGGTCCCAGTGACACATACAACTAAAACAACATATATACAGTGAAAAATGGGGGTAACATGCCAGGCAAGATGGTACTTTCCTACAGTCAGTGACTGAGATGAGGGCGGTTTCCGTGCTGTGGTTGGTACGGAAACCGGTTTGTGAAGGGTCGAGCAGGTTGTTGTTTTCCAGGAAGGTGTTCAGCTGTTTGTTGACGGTCTTCTCTATTACCTTGGCTGGGAAAGGCAGAAGAGAGATGGCGTCCCTGCACTCACGAAGTCCAGTAAAATGGGGCTGCAGTTCATAGGGACACCTCTGCTAGTGCAGGGCTGCCCTCATACACAGGTACCTGCACCTTGCCCTCTGGGCTGAAATGACCTACCATAGGGGTGACTTACAGTGTCCTTGTGCAGTGACCTGTAGTGAAAACGGGTGCGTACACCCAGGTTCACGCAGACTGCAATGGTAGGCCTGCAGAACCCTTTGCATGGGCTCCCTATGAGTGGCAGAATAACTGCTGCAGCCCATAGGGATCCCCTGGGACCACAATGCCCTGGGTACCTAGGTACCATATACTAGGGACTACAACGAGGCACCAGTATGCCAATTGTGGGGATAAAAAGTTACAAGCAACCAAATTTAAAGGCGAGAGCACAGTCACTGGGGTGCTGTTTAGCAGGATCCCAGTGAACACAGTTAAACACACTGACAAACAGGCCAAAAGTGGGGGTAACCAAGCTAGAAAGAGGCTACTTCCCTACAGCATAATTTCAGAAATTACACATAATCAATCAATCAGGGATTTATAGAGCGCACTAATCACCTGTTAGGGTCTCAAGGTGCTGGGGGGAGTGCTACTGGGTCGTAGAGCCATGTCTTGAGGCGTTTCCTGAATGTCAAGAGGTCTTGGGTCTGGCGAAGGTGGAGCGGTAGGGAGTTCCAGGTCTTGGCGGCTAGGTGAGAGAAGGATCTTCCTCCGGCGGTGGTGCGGCGGACACGGGGGATGGAGGCGAGGCTGGCAGAGCGAAGATTGCGGTTGGGGGTGTGGAAGGTGAGCCTGTCGTTGAGGTAGGCTGGGCCTGTGTTGTGGAGGGCCTTGTGTGCGTGGATGAGGAGTTTGAAGGTGATCCTCTTTGATACTGGTAGCCAGTGAAGGTCTCTGAGGTGGGGCGAAATGTGGTCGCGGCGTGGGATGTCCAGAATGAGGCGGGCAGATGCGTTCTGGATTCTTTGCAGTTTTGTTAGGAGTTTGGTTGTTATTCCTGCATATAGGGCGTTTCCGTAGTTTAATCGGCTGCTGACCAGGGCGTGGGTGACAGTTTTCCTGGTTTCGACGGGAATCCACTTGAAGATTTTGCGGAGCATGCAGAGAGTGTTGTAGCAGGAAGAGGAGATGGCATTGACCTGCGGAGTCATGCTGAGTGTGGAGTCCAAGATGAAGCCTAGGTTGCGTGCGTGGGTGGTGGGTGAGGGCGCGGTTCCTAGGGAGGTGGGCCACCAGGAGTCATTCCAAGTTGAGGTGTTGGTGCCAAAGATGAGGATTTCTGTCTTGTCTGTGTTTAACTTGAGGTGGCTTGATTCCATCCAACTGGCGATGGCGTGAAGTCCGTTGTGGAGGTTGTTTTTTGCAGTTGTAGGGTCTTTCATGAGGGAGAGGATGAGCTGAGTGTCGTCTTTCGTAGGAAACTGTTGATGTGGTGGGTTTGTGCGATGTTGGCGAGGGGGGACATGTAAACGTTGAAGAGCGTGGGGCTGAGCGAAGATCCTTGGGGAACGCCACAGATGACTCTGGAAGCTTCTGACAGGAACGGTGGGAGGCGGACTCTCTCGGTTCTGCCTGAGAATAATGACGAGATCCAGTTGAGTGCCTTTTCATGGATTCCAGCGTTGTGTAGGCGTGTGCAGAGAGTGTGATTACATACCGTGTCGAAAGCTGCAGAGAGGTCCAGGAGGATGATTGCTGCTATTTCTCCTTTGTCGAGCATGGTCCTAATGTCGTCTGTGGCAGCAATGAGTGCAGTCTCAGTGCTGTGGTTTCTGCGGAATCCGGATTGGGAGGTGTTGAGTACCTTGCTGTCTTCCAGGAACCAGGATAGTTGTCTGGTTACAATTTTTTCGGTGACGTTGGCTGGGAAGGGGAGGAGGGAGATCGGCCGGTAGTTCTTGGGGTCGTCTGGGTCTGCCTTTGGTTTCTTCAGCAGGGCATTGATTTCTGCGTGCTTCCATCTTTCTGGGAAGGTGGCTGACTCGAAGGAGCTGTTGATGGTTTCGCAGAGGTGGGGGGCGATGATGATGTTTGCCTTATTGAAGATATGGTGTGGGCAGGGGTCCGATGGTGATCTGGAGTGGATGGAGGCCAGGTGGTGGCGGTGTCCCCTATGTTGACGGGGGTCCAGGTGTGGATGAAGTGGGTGTTGCTTGGAGCGTTGGGTTCTTGGGTGTTTGTAGTCAGCTGGTGGGTCTGGGGTTTGAAGCTATTGTGGATTTCTTCTATCTTTCGACGGAAGTGGGTTGCCAGTGAGTTGCAGAACTCCTGTGATGGCGAGGGTTCGTTGGAGCAGGTCCTGGGGGTGGAGAGTTCATTGATGATGCCGAAGAGCTCTTTACTGTTGTGAGCGTTGGCGTTGTTGCGGTTTTTGAAGTGGGTCCTTTTGGTGGTGCAGATCAGTTGGTGATGTTTGCGTAGGGCATCCTTGAAAGCGATGTGGTTGGAGTTGGTAGGGTCAAGGTGCCAGGTTTTTTCCATTCTACGACATAGCCGTTTGGATTCCTGTAGTTCTGGGGTGAACCAGCTGGCCTTGATTCTGTGGGAGGTGTTTGGTTTTTTTTTTAGCGGTGCAAGGGTGTTGGCGCAATCTTCTATCCAGCGATGCAGGTTGGTGGTGGCTATGTTGGGGTCCGGGGTCCCAGGGGGTGGAGCCCGGGCGAGAGTGGAGATCAGTTGATCAGTTGATAATTTGCTCCAGTTGCGTCGGGGGGGTTGTGTGCGGTGGTGGTGAGTGACTGCTTTTTGGTAGGAGAAGTGGATGCAGCGGTGGTGTGGCTGAAAGAGACGTGGTTGCTGGCTGAGAAGATGGGGTTGAGTGTGTGGCCTGCGGAGTGGGTGGGTGTAGTGACGAGTTGCTTGAGGCCGAAGTTGGCGAGGTTGTCGATTAGGTTGGTGGTGTTGATATCTTTGTTATTTTCTAGGTGGAAGTTTAGGTCACCAAGGAGGATGTAGTCTGTTGAGGCGAGGGCTTGGGAGCTGATGGTGTCGGCGATGTCATCACAGAACTGCGGTCTGGGTCCAGGGGGTCTGTAGACCAGTGTTCCTCTGACTGTGTTGTTGGCGTTGATGTAGATTTTGAAGTGGAGGTGCTCGGCAGAATTGATGGTGTCGTGGGAGTTGGTGGAGACTCTTATGGTGTTTTGTGGACCTCCTCCTGGTCTGTTGATTCGGTCTCTTCTGGTGATCTTGTAGTTTTCTGGTATGGCTATGGCTACATCTGGTTCTGAGGCCGAATTCATCCAGGTTTCGGTGAGGAATGCGACGTCGGGCATGTTTGTGGACGGAGCGGGTGTTAAGTAGGATGCATCTTAGGCGGTTGTCTGTTTTGATTTGGAGTTTGGAGGTTAGGTTGCAGGTGAAATTGCAGACTTTGCAGGAGAAGGGTCCTTTGGTGCGCGTTGTTGTGGACTGGAAGCAGATGGGGGAGCGTCCTGGATTAAGGGCGTGGAGTTCGTTGGCAGTGTAAAGGTGTTTGGTGGTGCAGGAGGCGTGTTGGCCAGGGGTTCTGGTGCAAGGCGTGGTCTTGGCGCGGACGGGCTTGCCTTTGGCGCCTTTGGTGCGCCAGTGGCGCGTCCGCGCTGCAGCCGGCATAAGAGGGGAGGTGGGAGGGAGTGGCAGCTGCGAGGAGGGAGGGAAACCTCGAATGAAAGTGCGGGGGTGGGGGCAGCAGGAGTCAGGAGGGGAAGGAGCTCCGAGGAGGAGGGAGGGGGGCGGGGCCTTACGGGAGAGGAGAAGCCAAGAAGCCAAGAAGCCCAAACAAGCCCAAACAAGCCCAAACTAGCCCAAACAAGCCCAAGACAATGGCAGCACTTACTGGAGCAGTGGTAAGGAGGAAGCGACCTGCCTGCAAGGATGCAGGGTCAGAGGTCGCTTCTAACCTCGTGCTGCGGCCGGCATAAGAGGGGAGGTGGGAGTGAGTGGCAGCTGGGAGGAGGGAGGGAAACCTCCAATGGGAGTGCGGGGCAGGGGCAGCAGGAGTCAAGTGCGGGAAGAGCTCTGCGGAGGAGGGAGGGGGGCGGGGCCTTCCGGGAGAGGAGAAGCCAAGATGCCCAAACAAGCACAGACAAGCCCAAACAAGCCCAAGACAATGGCAGCACTTACCGGAGCAGTGGTGAGGAGGAAGCGACCTACCTGCAAGGATGCAGGGTCAGAGGTTGATTCTAACCTCGTGCTGCGGCCGGCATAAGAGGGGAGGTGGGAGGAGGGAGGGAAACCTCCAATGGGAGTGCGGGGGCAGCAGGAGTCAGGAGCGGGAAGAGCTCCGAGGAGGAGGGAGGGGGACGGGGCCTTCCGGGAGAGAAGCCAAGAACCCCAAACAAGCCCAGACTAGCCCAAATGAGCCCAAACAAGCCCACACAAGCCCAAAACAATGGCAGCACTTACCGGAGCAGTGGTGAGGAGGAAGCAACCTGCCTGCAAGGATGCAGGGTCAGAGGTCGCTTCTAACCTCGTGCTGCGGCCAGCATAAGAGGGGAGGTGGGAGTGAGTGGCAGCTTGGAGGAGGGAGGGAAACCTCCAATGGGAGTGCAGGGGGTGGGGACAGCAGGATTCAGGAGTGGGAAGAGCTCCGAGGAGGGGGGCAGGGCCTTCCGGGAGAGGAGAAGCCAAGAAACCCAGACAAGCCCAAACAAGCCCAAACAAAGCCCAAACAAGCCCAAAACAATGGCAGCAGTTACCGGAGCAGTGGTGAAGAGGAAGCAACCTGCCTGCAAGGATGCAGGGTTAGAGGTCTGCAATGTCACTTTGCAATATTTAGAACAAGATAATTGTCATTTTTTTAGTACAGAGCCCATGAGCAAAACCAAAAGAAAACATGGGTGGAAAGTGACAAAAGACGACCTGGCAAAATAAAGAAAGTTAACTATAAAAAATAAAACTTTGCTAGTTTGTTTGTCCTGCTGGGCACGTTTTTGCAAGTCACAAGCCTTCTGTTTGCAGGGAACTAGAAGTTAAGAAGATCAAAATAGAACCTCAGTTACGCTGGGAGCAGCTGATGGCACTGATTAAGTCGAATCAATCAGTGTTTGGTCCCTGCTCCACACAGAGGAACGGAAACAAATCTTGGCCTGCAGTGACCAATTACAAGGCTGTATAGAATAGTGCCACGTAAGACAACAAATGGTAAGCGAGAGGGGGACTCCAAGCCCTTTACTGTACACAACGGAATCTTGCAAGGGAGACTCATGTGCTAGTGCATGCCCTTGCAGACTCCGCCGTCCTCATGAACTCCTCCGCGAATTCCCTCACTACCAATATCCAACAGACTCTTTAGAGCCCCTCTCTGGCATAGATTTAATTTTTTTATAGGGTTACTAATAGTTCACTCACACTCAGTTCTGTGATCTGCATGGTACACATTCTTTGCAGAAGGCAAATCAACCCTTTGCGCTATGATGACGAGTCAAAGCTGCCACTAGACAACATTCCGATCTCTCACCAGCAGGAACATTAATCATCAGAGATATTTCGACATTTTTAGTTTTGTCTGAAAATTGCTGGACGCAGCCTTTGCGGACTCCCTGCTGCCCTTCATAGGGTTAAGGGTTTGGGGTCTGAACGCCTTGTACTGGGGAACAGGCCCTACTTAGGATGCGCAGGGGTGTCTCGTGCAGAGAACACCAGGCAGTGGCCGCACGTGCCGCCTTCACTGGGCACGGTCCCCGGTGCAGGGCAGTCTCGAGACACCCGGGCCTTTTGTGATGCAGCCACGCGCCGGCACTGTTCACACAACACCAGCCCGCGGGCGTCACGCGTGGTCTCCGCCGAGCCTGAAACCCGAGCATCAAAGCACGACGTGAGGGATACAATGCCCATGCTGACCGCACAGCGCCTCGAGGCCGCCTTCCCCTCCAGGCGCTACGCTAACAGTATGGGAGGTGCATGGACCGCCAGAGCAGGTCTGAGATGCTGGGAGGGCTGGAGTCTGCGAAAGCCCAGTCTTGTGTGTTTTGGGATTTGCGCATATATTGGTCTATACATAATGTTATAATAATTTAGCTGTCATTCGTCCACATTTAGGTTTGTTCTGTTTTCCACATTGATTCATGAAAAACACAACATACACTCTTTCTTGTTGGTTTGGCTACGTGAGGTGGCCACAATCGAAACAAAAACGCCTTTTTTCCACAGTTTTGGGATTTTAATTACATTTCCATACACGGTAAACCCGGGGATCTACAAGCAGAGCGAACTTTAGCGCTCATGTGATACTCTCCGGCGTCAGAGCACTAGAAGCAGAGACCGCCGCAGGAGCGGGAGCTCGCGCACACTCACCAGCGCGTGCTTCTGAGCGCACATCCGGTGACCCGCCTGCTCCTCCCCGTGTACAGCCGAGAGGGAGGCGAGCGAGAGAGGTTTGAAAACAGCAGAAATGTAAATAATACTTCAAGTTAGTGGATACTGCAGGGGAGAAAGAGAGGGCATATGAGAGACATACAAATACCTCGGGTTGGTAAATACTGAAGGGGAGGAAGAGAGGATAAATGAGACATGCAAATACCTCAGCTTGGTATATACCGAAAGGGAGAAAGAGAGGGCATATGAGAGACATGCAAATACCTCAGGTTGGTATATGCTGCAGAGGCCAAAGAGTGGGTATATGAAAGAAATGCAAATACCTCAGGGTGGTATAACAAGGTGTTACTGAAGGTAAGTAACTTCTTCTGTTGGGTACTTTTAACAGCACATCTCTTACTTTGTGAACAGGTACCATTGCAGCACCTCCCCAGGAGGTGGGTCCGTGGAATGGCTCAGACCAGGAAATGCTGCATGACAGGTCTGGTGAAGTACCCGCCCCACTGGACCTAGCTATCTAGGCAATAAGGTTTCATAAACGTACGGAGAGACACCCATGTGGCAACCTGGTAAATGTCCAGAACTGGCATACCACGCAGCAGAGCAATGGTAGCTCCATTTGGTCTGAAGGAATGGCAGGAAAGCCGCTTTTGTTTGGAGATCTAATATCTCTGGAAAGAAAGATATATATGGTGGAATTACAGACAATGCCTGGAGCTCGCTCCCTCGCCTGGCCGATGTTATGATGATGACAAATGCAGCCTTAATAGTTAGAAGACAAAGAGGGCATCGTCGCATAGGTTCAAAGGGAGGGCACTTCAGATAATTGAAAACCTGATTAAGGTCCGAGGGAGGATTGCCTTGGAAACTCCAACGTGCAAAAGTTTGAAAACTTTGCATTCTCTGCAGTGGCGAACAAACTGAGCCACGTTTCTCCTCATTACTAGAAGATGCCCTGTACCACCTCCCAGCGTAACTGCCATTCGTGATCCGCTAGATAACATCGGCTGAGTTCATCTGCCCTGGCATTTAAAGATCCTGCCTGTGCAGTCAGGGTGATGCCCTGAACATTCAGCCACTTCCAGAGACTCAAGGCCTCCTGGCACTGAATTCACCACACCTCGCAGCCCTGCTTATTGCAAAACTATATGGCGGTTGTGTTGTCCATGAGAATCTGCACCCATTCCCTTTTGATGGTCAGAAAGAACAACTTCAGTGCCAAGCGAATCATTCACAACTAAGACAAGTGGCTATGGAGGCCAGGTTCTGCCGGAGGCCAGAGTCCTCTCGCCATCTCCCCTAAATGGCCCCCTCAACCCATCAGTGATGCATCCATCTTCACTGTTAGCTCGGGGTGTGGCAGTGAGGAGGGTCTGCCACCAGTCCAATTGTGGTCGAGCACCCACCACTGCAGGTCTTTCACAGTCTTAACACCTGGATAAAATCCAAAATATTGCCTTGGTGCTGAACCCACTGAGATTTCAGATCCCACTGCAGAGCCCCCATATGCCATCTGGCATGGGCCACAAGAAGGATACAGGAGGCCAAGAGGCACGGGAGCCTCGGAGCCACTCCCAACTACGTCAAGGGTTGAAACATCTGGATCATAGCCTAAATGTTCTGGACTTGTTGAGATGGAGGGATGGGTCGAAAGAGAACCAATTCAGGATGGCTCAGATGAAAGGGAGCTTCTGTGAAGGAGTCTGGCATGACTTTGGAACATTGATGGAAAAGCCCAATCATGTCAGAAAGTTGTTTGTCGTATGGAGGTGGTTTATGGCTGCTTGAGGATAGCTCTCCTTCAGTAGCAGTACCACAGGTATATGAAGACTGGTATTTCCAACCACTGCAGATGGGCTGAGACCGTCACCATCACTTTAGTGAACAGCCGAGATGCACTGGAATAACCCAAGGGGAGCACAGAAAACTGAAAGTGCATGTGAGACTGTAGGATGCGGAAGTGAAAATTTGCATCCTGCGAGTCCAGCTTTACCTATCGGTCTCCTGGATCCAGGGCAGGCACGTTTTTGGCAAGGGTGAGCATTATGAACCTGGCCTCGTGGAGGAATAAGGTCAGAAGGTCCCAGATAGGTCAGAGGCCGCCATCCTTTTTTGTTACCTAAAGTAATAGAAGTAGCAACCAGTCCCGATCTCTGACAACAGCACCCTCTCTGTTGCTTTCTGTGCCAAGCGAGCCCAAAAACTTCTCCATGGAATATGGACAAATGGTCGATGGGAGGTGTTGTAGTGTAGGCAGTAAGTTCAGGGGATAGGAAGGGTAAGGAGTACCCCTGCCTAACGATTTGGAGCACCCATTTGTCTGAAGTGATGCTTTGCCATCCATGGAGGTAAAAGGTGACAACCTCCTGCAGGATGATTGTGTGCTGCCGAGGACAAATTAAAATGGTTTTGCGGCAGCTGCAGTGGTGGGGATTGGGTAGTGCCAGGACGCTCTCAGCCTGCTCCCCAGCTTCACCCTCGAAAGGACAGGTAGGCCTCTAGCTGCTGAGGCAGATATCCCCATTGCCTCCACAGGTCACCCCTACCAAAGCCTTGTGGGGGAACGGCCATGCAGGCTGAACTAGGCCTAGAAGTGGGTGGTGGCATTGCTCTCTCTAAATCTGCCCATGGATTAGTCAGCAGTACCTCCAATTAGACTAGAGTTGTCAAACGGTGTAGGAAAGTGTCTGTTTTTGACATGGTTACCCCCACTTTTTGCCTGGTATCTGATGTGATTTCGACTGAAAGTGCACTGGGATCCTGCTAACCAGGTCCAGTGCCAGATCTCTTTTCCTAAACTGTACAATTGTTTCCCCAATCAACAAATCCTTTAGCACCCTTTGTAAGTCCCTAATAAATGGTACCCCTGGTACCGAGGGCCTGAGGTGCTACAGAGGGTCCCTAAAGGCTGCAGCACAAATTGTGCCACCCTAAGGGATCCCTCACCAAGTACATGACAGGCCGCCATTACAGACTGCGTGTCTTGGTGCAGACAAAAGTGAAAACACAACATGTCACACATCCCTGTTTGCCACGTACCCTAACTCTGCATGCAATATATGTGTCCCCTAAAGGAGGCTTGACAGCCCTAAGGCAGGGTGCATTATATTACATGTGAATGTATATCTTGAAGAGCAGATATGCCCTTACTATGTCTTTGCCAATTCTCAGACATGGTGAGTGGCCAGGGAAGCCATTTAAAATTTTAAATGCATGTGCTGGACAATGATCAGTCCAAGTTCCCCAGCTACATGATGGCTTCACTTAAGACAGGGATTTTTGGTATCAAACATCTCATATTGGTGAACCCGCACTGATGCCAGTGTAGGATTTACCAATACATGCACCCAGAGGGCACCTTAGATGTGCCCCCTGAAAACCTACCAGCCTCTGGTGTACTTGCTGACTGGTTTCTGCAAGCCTGCCACCCGAGACACTGTTCTGATCCCCTAGGGTGAGAGTCTTCTGATCTCGAGAGTCCCAGAACAAAGGCTGTCTGGGAAGAGGGTGTAACACCTTCTCCCACAGGATGACCTGCTAACTAGCCTTCCTAAGGGGGTGAGCCTCAAAGGGCTGCCGTCTTTGAAATGCAAATCTAGGCTCCCCTCACAGGAGAGGAAGCCGACCCCCTTGCCCAGAGCCCCTTGACACCTGGACATGCGGGGAAATTAGCTAGTCAGGTAGGCATGCCACCCTCATGCCAGTACCTCCTCTAAGGTGGGCTAAGCCGAGGTGAACACAGTTTTTCAAAGGTAGCCATCTTTGAGATGGTATACCTAGGAATTCTGGGACAGGGTTATGCCCACTTCTCACAGGAAGTGGTCATATAAGGGCCGGTGACCCTAACAGTCAGTAGCCCATTGGCTACTACCCTACACACTGCTAATGATGCGAAATTCAGTATTTAGGGGAGCTTCAGGCACCACAGAAGCAGATCCTGATGACCTAAGAATACCAAGGACCCTGAAGAGCAACAAAAGCAGAAGAGGAGAAACGGAGCAGCTGACCTGGTACCAACCCTGCCGGGCTGTCTGCATCCCTCATCGAAAATTTGCACCACAGTCGACTCTCTCTGCAGCTGTGCCTCCAGAAACCTAGGAGGACTGCCTGCCGTCGAAAAAGACTCAAGACCTTCTGTGATCAGCGGACCTGTTCTCCAGCAAACTCCAAAGAAGGGACTCTGAAGCCTCCAGAAGCTCCAAAACCGACACCTGAAGTCACCACTGCACCCGCTGTCTCTGACCAGAGTTAAAGTGGACCACCAGTTCCAACAAGGTTCTACAGCCTTCTAGAGTCCGAGTATTTCATGGTTTCACCCCTACTGGACTCCCCTACGACATCAGCAGCCTCTGCATGCAGCCCCCCAGTACCACAACCTCTGCAGTAAGGAAAACCTGACACTTAAAGACACCTCTGCACCCGTCACCCCTGAGCTGTGGAGAAGAGGACCAAAGGTGCCTACCTGTGCCCGAGCATCAGGAGGCCTGAGCCCTGCTGTTGGTTCAGCCTGACTGGCTTCCGGACCAGGGCCTGCAGCCTCTTTTTTGCAGAGACGGATCTCCATTGAAACACAGAGGCACCCAACGCTTCTTTGCACCCTGCACCCAGCCCTCCTGGGCCACTGGTGGTGTATTACTGGTGCTGCCTTGGACCTCACCCACTACTAACCTTAACTCCTGGAGATTGGTCTTGTAAGTCGCTGTACTCTACCCACAGAACTTGTTTTTCCTTCCATAGGATAACATTGCAGAACTCAGAAATTGAACTGTGTCAACTTTTTAAAGTGAAAAAAAATCTTATTTAAAAATGTACTTATCTGAACTATTTTTCTTTGATGCCTAAACATATATAAAGATACTTGGGGCCGTATTTATACTTTTTGGCGCACAACGGCGGAGCTGCCTGGTGTGCGTAAAAAAAAATGACTTACACCAGGCAGCGCCGGCGTAGGGGAAAATGGAGCTTGGGCGTCAAAAAATTGGGGCAAGTCAGTCTGAGGCAGAAAATCTGCCTCAACCCGAGTTGCGCCATTTTTTTTTTACTCCCACCCTCCATTGACATGACTCCTGTCTTAGCAAAGACAGGAGTCATGCCCCCTTGCCCAATGGCAATCCCCTGGGCATGGTCATTGGGCATAGTGGCATGTAGGGGGGCACAAATCAGGCCCCCCTATGCCACAAAAAAATAAAATAAAAATACTTACCTGAACTTACCTTAAGTTCCCTGGGATGGGTCCCTCCATCCTTGGGTGTCCTCCTGGGGTGGGCAAGGGTGGCAGGGGGTGTCCCTGGGGGCATGGGAGGGCACCTCTGGGCTCCTTCCGAGCCCACAGGTCCCTTAACGCCTGCCCTGACCAGGCGCTAAAAAATGACGCTAAAGCGGCTGCACGTCATTTTTTTTGACCCGCCCACTCCCGGGCGTCATTTTTGCCCGGGAGTATAAATACGGCGCACATGCCTCAGAGTCATTTTTTAGACGGGAACGCCTACCTTGCATATCATTAACGCAAGGAAGGTGTCCACGCTAAAAAATGATGCAAACTCCAAGATCTTTGGCGCTAGACGGGTCTAACGCCAAAGTATAAATATGGAGTTAGTTTTGCGTCGGATTTGCGTAAAAAAAAACGACGCAATTCCGGCGCAACCAGAGTATAAATATGCCCCTTGATATTTTTATAAATTGGTGTGGATCTCTTTTTTGAGTCATGTGTCTCATTTATTGACTATTGTGGGTATTTGTGGATGTCTTGCTCCTATCTGTGTTAAACCTAAGGCTGGTCGACCTCGCTACCCCTAAATAGAGCACTTTGGGATTGCATAGCAAGCCCTGTCTACTCACTGGGGATCCCCTGGACCCTTTACATGGTATTGACATACCGCATAAAAATACAGCTTCCTACAAAGGGCATGTCCATTAGGGACTACTGGATGTCAGAGTGAATGCATGGATGGGGCTGCAGCATGACACTGAGTAGTGTCCAGACTTGAACATATTGTGTGCTTCGCTGCATCTTGTCCATCAGACATAAGAGACTTTAAAGTAGGTCTGATGCCTTCTGGGACCGTCATCAAGATGTCTACCACCTAGTCCCACAACGTGTGAGAGTACCTGAGGCATGATGTGTTGATAGATCTACAGACATTACTGGCATTGGGAAATAAGTGTTTCATGAATATTTCCATTCATTTGGATTCTCGTTCAGGAGGGGGGTCATAGGAAAGGCACAGGAGTTCTGGCATCTGGTAGATGCCTATACGATTAAGCTTTCTGGCATGGGGTGCTGGAAAAGAAAATCCAGATCCCAGGGAGCAGGACTGTGGCGTTTTGCCAACTGCCTATTCACTGGGGGACAGGACCTTTTGTTTATCCAGGCACCCACCAGGACAGCAAGGAGGGCCTCATTAAAGGGCAGTCGAGGTTCTTGGTTGGTCTGAGCTGGGTTTAGAACCTCAGAGAGGACATTTGTCTTTGCATGGATAGCTTGAGGTCTGGGACTTCTGTGGCCCTCTGGATCCCAGTGGCAAAGGAGGTGGAGACTTCTGTAGCCATGGAAGGATTTGGGGAGGATAACCCAATGTCTGGTGAGGTGTCCAGACCACTAACATCTGGAAGGTCCTCAGATATGTTACCCTCCTCTTACATTTCATCCTCATAGGAGCCATCATAGTCATAATATTGGTTTGAATGAGCATATTGCCATGGCCCAGAAAAGAGTTTCAGAATCCAACAAAATTGTCAGACCCATGCCTGGCATCAGTGATGTCAGAACCGGCACAGACACTTGGACCGCTGGCACTGCTTGTGGCACCTAGAGTGATATTGGACTTTGTGCCGAGGCTGGAGCTGGTGGTGCGGTGTTCGTGGAAATGACCAACCACAGGCGGAGGTCATAGTGTATAGCTGGTGTCGGATCTGCTGATATGGTCCCAACAGGCAGCCTCACATATTTGGGGCCTGAAGGCACTCCAGGGGGATCTAGTGGTATGCCAAAGGTGTTGTCCACAGCTTATCTGAGCTGGCGGAGTTCATACACTATCATAGTCTGCTCGAGGGAAGAGGGAGCCGTAACACACTGTAATAAGTTTTGCGGAAATGGCTTGACGGCCTGGAGGTACTTTAGTCTTGTGAAAATTCGACTTGTGCAGCGAGTGGCTGGACAACAGAGACCCACGCTCTGACTTCTTATGCTTCTAATGGGATCTCTCCGACTTACCTGCGCGCCGCAACTTCAATTTTGAATGCTTATGTGTGCAGCGAGAACAAGAGTGCTTCCATGCCTTTGACTGGGACTGCTTCTTCTTATGGAGTGTGGCAATGGGTAACCTGGCTTAGTGATTGCTGGTGGCTCTGCGATTCATTTACACAAAGAAAGGACACTACTTAGAGTTGTGTGAGATGCCGTGGTACCAGAGGCAGATGCCGTGAGTGTCCGTTACCATCTGCCAGTGGCAGTCATGGTTAAAAATCTGTAGTTTGAAGGCCCATGTTATGCACACTATGAAGTATTTCGAAGGAAAAAGGAGAGTTTTCCTGATGGAAAAAGCCTGCCAGAAGACAGCACTTGCTAACTTTGAGTCCTTGTTGGAAGGCTCAGAAAGAATGGAACTGACATCAATGTTCATAGGTGGTGCAGATATAAGTGTCCCTGATGTCATATCTGGAATGGAGGTATCCGACTCAGAGCCATGCAACACCACCTGTTAACAATGAAGGAAATGCTGAAAAGATTCTGGGTCCAGTTTGGTGCCTGGGGAAATTCAGAAAGTTAGGAATCTACTCTTAGAAGTCTCTATCAGAAATGTAACTACCTCAGGGGCATATATACTGTAGAGGAGAAAGAGAGGGTATATGAGAGAGACATGTAACTGCCTCAGGGTTGTATGTCCTGCAAAGGAGCAAGAAAGGGCTATTGACTCTGCATTGGGCATAACATGGAATGCTGCTGCCTCAGCTGGAGCTCAGGCATTGGAACATGAGTGCTCGTTGGTTTTCCTTGTCAACGATTTGTAACATTACCACCTGCCGATGTGGAACATTTCCTTTCTTCAATTGTCCCGGCTGTAATTGGGGATTTTAAAAATGTCACTGACTTTTAAATTTTGTTTTATTGGTGCCACTGCTAACATTTTAAATTGACCCGTCCCATATTTCACATGCTCAAGTGTGTTTTAGCTTGTCATTATTGACACTTATGTAAATATGTTTTAAAGGATAGTATTTTAGTTACTTTTATAATTTTAGTATTAGACTTTTTACTACTTCTGAACCGGCAAGGGGAGGGTGTTGTATAGCCATTTAAGTGATGTCCCTGGGCACTTTATTTTAGCAACTGAGCCTGACGCTTGTGCCCCTTAGTCCAGTTACATTTTATTTTGCTTCATTTGTATTTCAGCATAGGCCACAGCCGTGGTGCTGTTTTATTTTCTTTATCTAGTTGTTCTTTTGCCTATGAAAGCATTGCGTTTATTAGCAAGACATTCTTTTCACTTTGTGCTTTCCTCAAGGCTGCAGTGAGAAAGAGTTGCCGGCAAAGTGGTACACTGCGTCTCCAATATTCACAGAAACATACACATCCTTACGTGGGGACATTTTCTCGGAACATTAGCTGTTTTATTATAAAAACACTTCTCTGTCCCATACACGTTAGAGGGAGATTCCAGCCAGATGACCACAACCGCATGCTGATTAACTTAGCTATAGCTGCTTGCTGAGATTACCGGTTCCCTGGCCTACGTGGGGGTGGTGCCTCTATAGACAACAGGCTTCCTTGCTCAGGTATGAGGGATGATGTCTTCCCCGGGGGGGTCCTGAAAGGCGGCTTAGGACTTATCATGCTGTGCTCTAACATAACTTAGGTAGGAACTGCATATATTACACACAGTGACAGTATGGTGGGACTTTTCCTGTGTTTCACTTTCCTTGTCACCATTTTGCTTCTATTATGTTTCATCATTCTAATTATTGCAATCCATACCATTTTATCTAAGATGCAGCTGAATCATTTTCTGTCTCTGTTTGTCTTTGCATGTATGAGACTAATGTAACTGAGAGAAAAGGATGAGATTTGATCCACTATGATTTCCCTGAGAAGTCATTGCGGCATGCATCCGGTTGCCACAAATCATCCCTGCTCTTGGGCGGAGATGAGGCACTGCTAGTTGGCCAGAAACGGATTAGACCGACAGTACTCACTCCACTCCACTCCTCCTCCCCTTTCCCCCTTACCCCCTCGCATGGCCCAGTCCAGCTCCTCTCCTCCCTTCGTATGCTGGCGGAGCCAGCAGCTGAAAAATAAAACATTTATTTTTCAGCTGCTGTCTCTTAGCCAGGGGGGCGACGCTCCTTCACCATTGCGAAGGAGCCGCCCCTTCTATGACTATATCAGGGGTGTATATACTGCAAAAGAGAAAGAAAGGGTATATGACAGAGGCATTTAACTACCTTAGGGGTGTACATACTGCAGAGGAGAAAGAGAGGGTATAAGAGTGAGACATGTAAGTGCCTCAGGGTTGCATATGCTACAGAGCAGCAGTTCCTACCTTTTGGACTTGTGGGGACTCTCACTGAATCACTACTGGAAGCTGGCAACCCTAAACTAAGCAATTCCTATGATTTGAACCTCAAAACAACAACAGAATATACAGAAACAAGTATAGATCGGACAAATACACAAATTATGAAATATTTTATTTAATTCACAAACAAAAAGTATATAAAAATCAACATTTTAATTTTTACTGGGAAGGTAGGACCTTTTCAAAATGTGGTTTTATTTCTAGAAGTTGAAGCGATATGCTGGACTCTAGCATAGCACTTTGTCTTTTTTTTTGTTTAATTCATGCTCTCTTTTTGTCAGTGCATACCAGTGCTTCGGTTGAGGCCATCAATTGTCCATAACATCTGTTTACTGTGCCTCTTCCACAAATCATGCTAAGAATACCAACTTAATTTTTTGCCTCCAATTTCAAAATACTTCACATTTGAATAGCTTTTAAATATTCTTAATTTAACATTTCCTCTTTATTTACACATAGTTTATTAATCTTCTGTTATTTAATTTGGTAATAAGAAGTCACGTACGCCCAGGGACCTTGGACCACTGGTTAAAATACACTGATGTAGAGAAAGAGAAGGTACACGAGTAAGTTATGCAAATACGTCAGGGTTGTATTTACTGAAGGGGAAAAAAAGGTATAAGAGTGAGACATGTAAATACGTCAGGGTTGAATACACTGAAGGGGAGAAAGAAAGGGTATAAGAGTGAGACATGTAAATACGTCAAGGTTGAATACACTGAAGGGGAGAAATAAAGGGTATAAGAGTGAGACATGTGAATACCTCAGGGTTGTATATACTGAAGGAGAGAAAGAAAGGGTATAAGAGTGAGACATGTAAATACGTCAGGGTTGAATACACTGAAGGGGAGAAAGAAAGGGTATAAGAGTGAGACTTGTGAATACCTCAGGGTTGTATATACTGAAGGAGAGAAAGAAAGAGTTAAGAATGAGACATGTAAATACCTCAGGGTTGTATATCCTGTGGAGGAGAAAGAGAGGGTACTTGAGTGAGACGTAAATATTCCTGGGTTATGTATGCCGTAGAGAAGGAAACATGGACATCTGAGACAGGCATGTTTATACCTCATTGCATATATGCCATAAACAAATAAAAGAGGGTATATGAGTGAGACATGTAAATACCTCAGGGTTGTATATGGTGTGTAGGTGAAAGGGTATGTGAAAGTCTCAGGGCTGTATATGCTGTAGAAAAGGGAATATGGACATATGGGCCAGAGATGTAACTACTTCAGGGTTGTATGTACTGTAGAGGAGAAAGAGAGGGTATGTCAATGAGATATGCAAATACCCCTGGGTATATCAGTGAGACATGTGTGTCTTCCTGGCTTCTCTCTAGCAGGAGCAGGACCTACTAGTCACCCTTCAGGAGGCTGTGCCCAACATCACATACGCATATACCGTAGCTGTGCACTGGAGAATAGATATTTGTGGATGCTCAGACCACTCTAACTCAAGACTCAGCACCCCCAGTCTCCCACTTAGAACATTATACAGTCCTAATACAGGCACTCAACACATCTTTGATATGACATACAGCCGCTTTCATCAAAACTATACTCAACTATCACAACCATCCTCCCATCATTCTAAACTGACCTCCATATAGTCCTACTCACAGAGCAGACACTAGAAAGAACCCTCTTGCCATCATCAAACAACAGCATTGGCATGCACCACAATAATGCACACCACAGGAAAATGCAGGTAAAACTAACATTGCATAATCATACACCGATATGGGTTGTGATGCATGTGGCCAAGCAACAGATGATCCAGCCCTACATCTTCCCACCACCAAGCCAAAACAAGAAAAGGAAAAGTCCTTGCTTCATCCATATAAAAATCTACATTCTTCTAGCCATAGCTCATTTTTCCTCCTTGAAGCACACACAAACCATTGAGAAAGTATATGGTGAACACCTCAAACAACAGAGCCCTGACAAACAACATCATCTATCAAACTAATTATCCATCAGTTTTGAGCAAAAAGATGCCCAGATGGAAAAAGAAAGTGGACTGTGCGAGAATGAGAGTTGGAGGATCTTTCTAGGTGATGGCACAATTGATCTTTATACGCAAGTCAATATGACAAAAGGCTGTGCGTTTGGTGACAGCATTGCCATTTCTGACTTCAGCAAAGGCCACAAAGAGCTGATAGTCCACTGTCTTGACTTGTGCAGTTGTAAAAAGATACTACATGCCTGGGATTCATTCAGTGGAACCTCTGCTCCTCCTTGGTGTGGTCAGGTGGAGGAAAGAAGGATGGAAGAATGATGGACATACCCATGTGGAAGACATACACATTTGCATGTAAGAGAGAGGGACATGTGTCAAGTACCAGATTGTCTGGATAGAAAACATTATAAGGTGGCCGGACTGAAATGGGCTGTAATTTGCTGACCATATAGACGAACATATTTGCTACCAACAGTGCACTCTTCAGAGTAACTCAACAAACCAAACAACTATACATTAGTTCAAAAGTTGAAGCCAGAAGGAAGATGTTTTAATTTATATTTATTATTTTTTATAACATCACACGTTCATGTATGACCCAGCGTACTTGGCTCGATGCACGTGGGAGATATGTGGCACTAGTGGGAAGCTGGGAGAGTCTAACACTCAATATTTGTTCCATTTATGTCCCACCCCACCTGCATGCCTCTACATTCCCTGACCTAGGTGTTCTGCTGTTACAGCTGCCCAAAGGGACACTACTTTTGGGAGGAGACTTCACCCAACAATGAATGAGGCACAGGATTGCTGGCCTCCCAAACTCCAGAAGTAGACCCACACTACCTTCACTGACTTTGTTGCCATGATGGGATTGGTGGATGTCTGTCTCACACACAACCCCGAAACCCAAAGAATATACCTTGCACTCAAGAACACTGGAAGCCTTTCCTGAATTAGCTACTTCCTTACATAACACCAACATATACAACACTACCTTGAGGTTTGACACTTGGCAGGGGGGATAACAGATCATTCCCCAGTGTGGGTGTGGCTCGTGCTGCACTGCCAAATGGCTAGAGGGTCAATTCCAATTAGTCCTTGGTATCTAAAGCTACAGGCTATACAGGAGGGATTAACAATGGTCACAGAACACTAATTTGCAGAGAACCTCAACTTAGTCGACTCTGCCCAGACTCTCTGGGAGGCCTTTAAGAACGTCGTCAGGGGCCAGGAGATCTCCTTTATCTCAGGGTATAGGAAAGACAGAAGAGCAAAAATGGAGGAACTTGAGGGGGAAATTTTGGTCCAGGAATGCCTCCTGTAGGAAGCTGGCTCTCTATAGACTATATAAAAATGAGATATAGGTGGTCATTCCAACCCTGGCGGTCCATGACCGCCGGGTTGGAGGACCGCGGGAGCACCGCCGACAGGATGGCGGTAGGGGGGGTCGCGGGGCCCCTGGGGGCCCCTGCAGTGCCCATGCCACTGGCATGGGCACTGCAGGGGCCCCCGTAAGAGGGCCCCTAAATGTATTTCACTGTCTGCTGCGCAGACAGTGAAATACGCGACGGGTGCAACTGCACCCGTCGCACAGCTTCCACTCCGCCGGCTCGATTCCGAGCCGGCTTCATCGTGGAAGCCTCTTTCCCGCTGGGCTGGCAGGCGGCTGACCGCGGAACGGTAACCTGACGGCGGGACTTTGGCGGGCGGCCTCCGCCGCCCGCCAAGGTCAGAATGAGGGCCATAGTGTGCACAGAGTCCAGGGGTTCCCCAGAGGCTTGACAGAAGCAATAATAGATAATACTAATGCTCTATTTTGTGGTAGTGTGGTCGGAGCAGTTAGGCTTATCAGAGGGTAGTGTTAAGCATTTGTTGTACACACACAAGCAATAGAAGAAACACGCACTCAAGGACTTAACTCCAGACCAATAGGATTTTATATAGAAAAATATGTTTTATATATTTCTTTCTAGAACCACAAGATTCAGTCTGCAGGTAAGTACATAAAATGTAAGGTACTTTGCATAGTTATAATCAGAACTTTGAATGGAATCAACAATGTATACACTTTTCTTTAAAATGGCAAAAAGCTATTTTAGAAGTGGACGCTGCAATTTTTAACAGTTTCTGGGGGAAGAAAAGATTGTACAGTTTTACAGGTAAGTATTCGACTTACAGTTCTTATCTCTGGGTTTTAGGTAGTCTATTGTTGGGTTCAGGTTAAACCCAAACACCCACCACCAGAAACACGGGGACAGTCGGGTGCAGAGGTCATAGAGGCACCAAATCAACATGGGCTCCTTTGGAGACAGCGGGGTACTCGGAATCCGGTCAGCCAGCAGATAAGTACCCGCGACTCGGAGGAAGGCCGAGGGGGGTTCAAGAGAGGACTGGCGGGGCCCCAAATAGGCACTAAACGTACACCAACAGCAGCACTATGGCGGCCGGGTGCAAACAGGGCATCAGCTTTCCAATGCAACTCTATGAGGGGACCCCAAAGGGTCACTTAGAGGCTGCAGGCGAGGTCCGGGGGGGGGGGTCTCGGGCACACTACGGATCGGATAGCTAAGAGGGCCTCCTGCTGGTCGATGCTGCACTGGGGTCAGGTTTTCCAAGGCTGGGGGCTGCGGTTGCAGTGGGTCCTTTAGGCGTCGGATATCTTCGTCCAGAGCTCACAGTCAGGGGGGTCCTCTGGATTCTCTCTGCAGGTGTTGTCGTGGAGTTTTGGAGGGGTCAACCCAGGATAGGCTCTTGCTCCAAATCGCCTGGGGATCCTTTCTTGCTTGGTGGACCACCTGGACACGGTCCGTGGGCGTCGGGTGCACAGGGGTCAGGACTCACGCATCCGGAGTGAGGTGGGAGTCCCTTGCTGTAGGTTTCTTTGGGACAGAGTGTGAGAAAGTAGCCTCTTTCTAACCTTGTTACCCCCACTTTTGGCCTGTTTGTGAGTGTATGTCAGGGTGTTTTCACTGTCTCACTGGGATCCTGCCAGCCAGGGCCCAGTGCTCATAGTGAAAACCCTATGTTTTCAGTATGTTTGTTATGTGTCACTGGGACCCTGCTAGCCAGGACCCCAGTGCTCATAAGTTTGTGGCCTATATGTATGTGTTCCCTGTGTGATGCCTAACTGTCTCACTGAGGCTCTGCTAACCAGAACCTCAGTGGTTATGCTCTCTCTGTACAAATTGTCACTAACAGGCTAGTGACCAATTTTACCAATTTACATTGGCTTACTGGAACACCCTTATAATTCCCTAGTATATGGTACTGAGGTACCCAGGGTATTGGGGTTCCAGGAGATCCCTATGGGCTGCAGCATTTCTTTTGCCACCCATAGGGAGCTCAGACAATTCTTACACAGGCCTGCCACTGCAGCCTGAGTGAAATAACGTCCACGTTATTTCACAGCCATTTTACACTGCACTTAAGTAACTTATAAGTCACCTATATGTCTAACCTTTACCTGGTAAAGGGTAGGTGGAAAGTTACTTAGTGTGAGGGCACCCTGGCACTAGCCAAGGTGCCCCCACATTGTTCAGGGCCAATTCTCCAGACTTTGTGAGTGCGGGGACACCATTACACGCGTGCACTACATATAGGTCACTACCTATATGTAGCTTCACAATGGTAACTCCGAATATGGCCATGTAACATGTCTATGATCATGGAATTGCCCCCTCTATGCCATCCTGGCATAGTTGGCACAATCCCATGATCCCAGTGGTCTGTAGCACAGACCCTGGTACTGCCAAACTGCCTTTCCCGGGGTTTCACTGCAGCTGCTGCCAACCCCTCAGACAGGCATCTGCCCTCCTGGGGTCCAGCCAGGCCTGGCCCAGGATGGCAGAACAAAGGACTTCCTCTGAGAGAGGGTGTTACACCCTCTCCCTTTGGAAAATGGTGTGAAGGCAGGGGAGGAGTAGCCTCCCCCAGCCTCTGGAAATGCTTTCTTTGGCACAGATGTGCCCAATTCTGCATAAGCCAGTCTACACCGGTTCAGGGGACCCCTTAGCCCTGCTCTGGCGCGAAACTGGACAAAGGAAAGGGGAGTGACCACTCCCCTGACCTGCACCTCCCCTGGGAGGTGTCCAGAGCTCCTCCAGTGTGCTCCAGACCTCTGCCATCTTGGAAACAGAGGTGCTGCTGGCACACTGGACTGCTCTGAGTGGCCAGTGCCACCAGGTGACGTCAGAGACTCCTTCTGATAGGCTCCTTCAGGTGTTGCTAGCCTATCCTCTCTCCTAGGTAGCCAAACCCTCTTTTCTGGCTATTTAGGGTCTCTGTCTCTGGGGAAACTTTAGATAACGAATGCAAGAGCTCATCCGAGTTCCTCTGCATCTCTCTCTTCACCTTCTGCCAAGGAATCGACTGCTGACCGCGCTGGAAGCCTGCAACACTGCAACAAAGTAGCAAAGACGACTACTGCAACTCTGTAACGCTGATTCTGCCGTCTTCTCGACTGTTTTCCTGGTGGTGCATGCTGTGGGGGTAGTCTGCCTCCTCTCTGCACTAGAAGCTCCGAAGAAATCTCCAGTGGGTCGACGGAATCTTCCCCCTGCAACCGCAGGCACCAAAAAGCTGCATTACCGGTCCCTTGGGTCTCCTCTCAGCACGACGAGCGAGGTCCCTCGAATCCAGCAACTCTGTCCAAGTGACTCCCACAGTCCAGTGACTCTTCAGTCCAAGTTTGGTGGAGGTAAGTCCTTGCCTCACCTCGCTAGACTGCATTGCTGGGAACCGCGACTTTTGCAGCTACTCCGGCCTCCGTGCACTTCCGGCGGAAATCCTTTGTGCACAGTCCAGCCTGGGTCCACGGCACTCTAACCTGCATTGCACGACCTCCTAAGTTGTTCTCCGGCGACGTGGGACTTCTTTGTGCGACTTCGGGTGAGCACCGTTTCACGCATCCTCGTAGTGCCTGTTTCTGGCACTTCTCCGGGCGCTACCTGCTGCTAAGAGGGCTCCTTGTCTTGCTCGACGTCCCCTCTACCTCCTGGTCCAAATTGCGACCTCCTGGTCCCTCCTGGGCCACAGCAGCATCCAAAAACGCTAACCGCAGGATTTGCAGCTAGCAAGGCTTATTGGCGTTCTTTCGGCGGGAAAACACTTCTGCACGACTCTACTATGCGAGAGGGATCCGTCCTCCAAAGGGGAAGTCTCTAGCCCTTTGCGTTCCTGCAGAAACCACAGCTTCTTCTGTCCAGTAGAAGCTTCTTTGCACCCGCAGCTGGCATTTCCTGGGCATCTGCCCATCTCCGACTTGCTTGTGACTTTTGGACTTGGTCCCCTTGTTCCACAGGTACCCCAGATTGGAAATCCAGCGTTGTTGCATTGTTGGTTTGTGTCTTTCCTGCATTATTCCTCTAACACGACTTCTTTGTCCTTAGGGGAACTTTAGTGCACTTTGCACTCACTTTTCAGGGTCTTGGGGAGGGTTATTTTTCTAACTCTCACTATTTTCTAATAGTCCCAGCGACCCTCTACAAGGTCACATAGGTTTGGGGTCCATTCGTGGTTCGCATTCCACTTTTGGAGTATATGGTTTGTGTTGCCCCTATCCCTATGTTTCCCCATTGCATCCTATTGTAACTATACATTGTTTGCACTGTTTTCTAAGAGTATACTGCATATTTTTGCTATTGTGTATATATATCTTGAGTATATTTCCTATCCTCTCACTGAGGGTACACTCTAAGATACTTTGGCATATTGTCATAAAAATAAAGTACCTTTATTTTTAGTATAACTGTGTGTTGTGTTTTCTTATGATATTGTGCATATGACACTAAGTGGTACTGTAGTAGCTTCACACGTCTCCTAGTTCAGCCTAAGCTGCTCTGCTAAGCTACCATTATCTATCAGCCTAAGCTGCTAGACACCCTATACACTAATAAGGGATAACTGGGCCTGGTGCAAGGTGCAAGTACCCCTTGGTACTCACTACAAGCCAGTCCAGCCTCCTACATTGGTTGTGCAGTGGTGGGATAAGTGCTTTGAGACTACTTACCACTCTTGTCATTGTACTTTTCATAAGAGAAAAATATACAAAACAAGTTCAGTGTATATACACATAGCTAAAAAAGTTTTGCATTTCCTCTTTTCACTCTTTTCTAAGTGCTGAAAAGTACTTCTAACTTTCTAAAAAGTTCTAAAAAGTTTTAAAAGTTTTTTTTCTCTGTCTTTCTAAAAGCTCTGACAAACTTTTTATCTTTTGCTATCACTTTAACTCTCTCTAAAAATGTCTGGCACAGGCCAAAATGTTGATCTGTCTAAACTTGCATATGATCACCTTAGCTGGAAAGGAGCAAGGAGTCTCTGCATAGAGAGAGGTTTGAGTGTAGGGAAGAATCCTTCCTTGGAATTGTTACTTAACATGCTTAGAGAACAGGATAAGGCTAGAAGTGCCCCATCTGTTGAAAAAGTAGCTAATGGTTCCCAATCTGATCCAGGGACTCCCCCAGGAAAAGATTCAGGAAAGAAACTTCCTAGCCTGCCCATTACTAGACAGTCTAGCATAGTTGGTAATGATGAAGAGCCACACCATACAAATAGTGTTGTCTCACATCATAGCAAAAGCATTTATTCACACCACAGTGGTACTGATGTTTCTGTTAGCCAAGCTGTTAGGGTGCCCTCTGTAAGGGACAGGTCTCCTTCTGTCCATTCTCACCATACTTCTGTTTCAAGAAATGTCCCTCCCACCCACCCTGATGACAGATTGTTAGAAAGGGAGCTCAATAGATTGAGAGTGGAACAAACCAGACTGAAGCTCAAGAAGCAACAGCTGGATTTGGATAGACAGACTTTAGAAGTAGAGAAGGAGAGACAGAAACTGGGTTTAGAAACCCATGGTGGCAGCAGCAGTATTCCCCATAGTCATCCTGCAAAAGAGCATGATTCCAGGAATCTGCACAAGATAGTTCCCCCTTATAAGGAGGGGGATGACATTAACAAGTGGTTTGCTGCACTTGAGAGGGCCTGTGTTGTACAGGATGTCCCTCAAAGGCAGTGGGCTGCTATCCTATGGCTATCATTTAGTGGAAAAGGTAGGGATAGGCTCCTTACTGTGAAAGAAAGTGATGCCAATAATTTTACAGTTCTTAAGAATGCACTCCTGGATGGTTATGGCTTAACCACTGAACAATACAGGATAAAGTTCAGAGAGACCAAAAAGGAGTCTTCACAAGACTGGGTTGATTTCATTGACCATTCAGTGAAGGCCTTGGAGGGGTGGTTACATGGCAGTAAAGTTACTGATTATGACAACCTGTATAACTTGATCCTGAGAGAGCATATTCTTAATAATTGTGTGTCTGATTTGTTGCACCAGTACTTGGTGGACTCTGATCTGACCTCTCCCCAAGAATTGGGAAAGAAGGCAGACAAATGGGTCAGAACAAGGGTGAACAGAAAAGTTCATACAGGGGGTGACAAAGAGAACAATAAGAAGAAAGATGGTGAAAAATCTCAAGATAAGCATGGGGATAAGGGTAAAACCAAAGATCCCACTTCAAATCTTAAACACTCTTCAGGGGGTGGGGATAAAACACATTCTTCCTCTTCTTCTCAACCTACACAATTTAAAAAGCCTTGGTGCTTTGTGTGTAAAAACAGAGGCCATAGGCCAGGGGATAAGTCCTGTCCGGGTAAACCCCCTGAGCCTACCACCACTAATACATCAAGCTCTAGTGCCCCTAGCAGTAGTGGTACTAGTGGTGGGACTGCTGGCAACAGTCAAGTTAAGGGTGTAGTTGGGTTCACTTATGGGTCCATCATAGAAACTGGGGTAGTCAGTCCCAAGACAGTTTCTGTCACACCTAGTGGCATTGGCCTTGCCACACTGGCTGCTTGTCCCCTTACAATGGATAAGTACAGGCAGACAGTTTCAATAAATGGTGTTGAGGCCTTGGCCTACAGGGACACAGGTGCCAGTATCACTTTGGTGACTGAAAACCTAGTGCACCCTGATCAACACATCATTGGACAACAGTATAAGATTATTGAGTCCATAACTCCACTAAGTTTCTTCCCTTAGCTATAATTCAGTTTAGTTGGGGTGGAGTTACTGGCCCTAAGCAGGTGGTGGTATCACCTAGCTTACCTGTAGACTGTCTCTTAGGTAATGACCTAGAGGCCTCAGGTTGGGCTGATGTAGAGTTTTATGCCCAGTCAGCCATGCTGGGCATCCCTGAGGAATTGTTCCCTCTCATTTCTACTGAAATGAAAAAGCAAAGGAGAGAAGGCCTGAAAACTCAGGATCCCTCTCCATCAACAGGTAAAAAGGGTATCACAGTATCCCCTAACCACCCTACCATTCAGGATACCATTCCTGTGGTGGGAGAAACCTCTCCTGGGGTGGCACCTGTTCCAAGGGAATCATCAGTTGGCAAAACTGTACTCCCTGAGGTAGAAGTACCTCTCTGTGGGATAACTAACATTGGTGAGAAAAAGAGCACCATTTTAGTTAACATGGAGCATCCCTCCAACCCTCCCAGAGAAACTTTAGTGCAGAAACCCTGCACTGCCTCACAACACTTAGGACAGCATCCCTGCCCTAGTGTGGAGCTCATAGGACAGCATTCCTGCCCTGCTCCAAATCAAGAGAAACAGCATCCCTGTTCTCTCTTCCAGCCATATGGACAATGTTTTTGCCCAGCTATGGCTTTTCTGAGACAGCATCCCTGTCTGGCATTTCCATCACTACAAATAGGTTCAGTGGACAATTCCCACTGCTCTAAACTAAAACTTACTGATAGAAACTCTGAAAATACATCTTCACATTGTTGCTTAGCTAAAAAACTTCAAACAGGGTGGTTTACATCCCCACAGGGAAGTAACCATATAGTGGATGATAAAGGGAGTAACCAGTCTATTGCAGAGCTACTCTCTACTTATCACCACTTAGACAATAAAGTCTCAACTGGCCAAGGTTAGCCTTATTGTCCTTCGTTTGGGGGTGGGGGGTTGTGTGAGAAAGTAGCCTCTTTCTAACCTTGTTACCCCCACTTTTGGCCTGTTTGTGAGTGTATGTCAGGGTGTTTTCACTGTCTCACTGGGTTCCTGCCAGCCAGGGCCCAGTGCTCATAGTGAAAACCCTATGTTTTCAGTATGTTTGTTATGTGTCACTGGGACCCTGCTAGCCAGGACCCCAGTGCTCATAAGTTTGTGGCCTATATGTATGTGTTCCCTGTGTGATGCCTAACTGTCTCACTGAGGCTCTGCTAACCAGAACCTCAGTGGTTATGCTCTCTCTGTACAAATTGTCACTAACAGGCTAGTGACCAATTTTACCAATTTACATTGGCTTACTGGAACACCCTTATAATTCCCTAGTATATGGTACTGAGGTACCCAGGGTATTGGGGTTCCAGGAGATCCCTATGGGCTGCAGCATTTCTTTTGCCACCCATAGGGAGCTCAGACAATTCTTACACAGGCCTGCCACTGCAGCCTGAGTGAAATAACGTCCACGTTATTTCACAGCCATTTTACACTGCACTTAAGTAACTTATAAGTCACCTATATGTCTAACCTTTACCTGGTAAAGGGTAGGTGGAAAGTTACTTAGTGTGAGGGCACCCTGGCACTAGCCAAGGTGCCCCCACATTGTTCAGGGCCAATTCCCCGGACTTTGTGAGTGTGGGGACACCATTACACGCGTGCACTACATATAGGTCACTACCTATATGTAGCTTCACAATGGTAACTCCGAATATGGCCATGTAACATGTCTAAGATCATGGAATTGCCCCCTCTATGCCATCCTGGCATAGTTGGCACAATCCCATCATCCCAGTGGTCTGTAGCACAGACCCTGGTACTGCCAAACTGCCTTTCCCGGGGTTTCACTGCAGCTGCTGCTGCTGCCAACCCCTCAGACAGGCATCTGCCCTCCTGGGGTCCAGCCAGGCCTGGCCCAGGATGGCAGAACAAAGGACTTCCTCTGAGAGAGGGTGTTACACCCTCTCCCTTTGGAAAATGGTGTGAAGGCAGGGGAGGAGTAGCCGCCCCCAGCCTCTGGAAATGCTTTCTTGGGCACAGATGTGCCCAATTCTGCATAAGCCAGTCTACACCGGTTCAGGGGACCCCTTAGCCCTGCTCTGGCGCGAAACTGGACAAAGGAAAGGGGAGTGACCACTCCCCTGACCTGCACCTCCCCTGGGAGGTGTCCAGAGCTCCTCCAGTGTGCTCCAGACCTCTGCCATCTTGGAAACAGAGGTGCTGCTGGCACACTGGACTGCTCTGAGTGGCCAGTGCCACCAGGTGACGTCAGAGACTCCTTCTGATAGGCTCCTTCAGGTGTTGCTAGCCTATCCTCTCTCCTAGGTAGCCAAACCCTCTTTTCTGGCTATTTAGGGTCTCTGTCTCTGGGGAAACTTTAGATAACGAATGCAAGAGCTCATCCGAGTTCCTCTGCATCTCTCTCTTCACCTTCTGCCAAGGAATCGACTGCTGACCGCGCTGGAAGCCTTCAACACTGCAACAAAGTAGCAAAAACGACTACTGCAACTCTGTAACGCTGATTCTGCCGCCTTCTCGACTGTTTTCCTGGTGGTGCATGCTGTGGGGGTAGTCTGCCTCCTCTCTGCACTAGAAGCTCCAAAGAAATCTCCCGTGGGTCGACGGAATCTTCCCCCTGCAACCGCAGGCACCAAAAAGCTGCATTACCGGTCCCTTTGGTCTCCTCTCAGCACGACGAGCGAGGTCCCTCGAATCCAGCAACTCTGTCCAAGTGACTCCCACAGTCCA
Organism: Pleurodeles waltl; assembly: GCF_031143425.1. NCBI lineage: Eukaryota > Metazoa > Chordata > Amphibia > Caudata > Salamandridae > Pleurodeles > Pleurodeles waltl. Next base: position 72,233,705 of record NC_090442.1, on the reverse strand, counting down.
GTGACTCTTCAGTCCAAGTTTGGTGGAGGTAAGTCCTTGCCTCACCACCGCTAGACTGCATTGCTGGGAACCGCGACTTTTGCAGCTACTCCGGCCTCCGTGCACTTCCAGCGGAAATCCTTTGTGCACAGTCCAGCCTGGGTCCACGGCACTCTAACCTGCATTGCACGACCTCCTAAGTTGTTCTCCGGCGACTTCTTTGTGCGACTTCGGGTGAGCACCGTTTCACGCATCCTCGTAGTGCCTGTTTCTGGCACTTCTCCGGGTGCTACCTGCTGCTAAGAGGGCTCCTTGTCTTGCTCGACGTCCCCTCTACCTCCTGGTCCAATTTGCGACCTCCTGGTCCCTCCTGGGCCACAGCAGCATCCAAAAACGCTAACCGCACGATTTGCAGCTAGCGAGGCTTGTTGGCGTTCTGTCGGCGGGAAAACACTTCTGCACGACTCTACAAGGCGAGAGGGATCTGTCCTCCAAAGGGGAAGTCTCTAGCCCTTTGCGTTCCTGCAGAAACCACAGCTTCTTCTGTCCAGTAGAAGCTTCTTTGCACCCGCAGCTGGCATTTCCTGGGCATCTGCCCATCTCCGACTTGCTTGTGACTTTTGGACTTGGTCCCCTTGTTCCACAGGTACCCCAGATTGGAAATCCAGCATTGTTGCATTGTTGGTTTGTGTCTTTCCTGCATTATTCCTCTAACACGACTTCTTTGTCCTTAGGGGAACTTTAGTGCACTTTGCACTCACTTTTCAGGGTCTTGGGGAGGGTTATTTTTCTAACTCTCACTATTTTCTAATAGTCCCAGCGACCCTCTACAAGGTCACATAGGTTTGGGGTCCATTCGTGGTTCGCATTCCACTTTTGGAGTATATGGTTTGTGTTGCCCCTATCCCTATGTTTCCCCATTGCATCCTATTGTAACTATACATTGTTTGCACTGTTTTCTAAGACTATACTGCATATTTTTGCTATTGTGTATATATATCTTGTGTATATTTCCTATCCTTTCACTGAGGGTACACTCTAAGATACTTTGGCATATTGTCATAAAAATAAAGTACCTTTATTTTTAGTATAACTGTGTGTTGTGTTTTCTTATGATATTGTGCATATGACACTAAGTGGTACTGTAGTAGCTTCACACGTCTCCTAGTTCAGCCTAAGCTGCTCTGCTAAGCTACCATTATCTATCAGCCTATGCTGCTAGACACCCTATACACTAATAAGGGATAACTGGGCCTGGTGCAAGGTGCAAGTACCCCTTGGTACTCACTACAAGCCAGTCCAGCCTCCTACACAGAGCCGCTGTCCTCAGGAGTTCTTGGTCCTTTCGGGTGCAGGGCGGTCCTCTGGAGTTGACAGAGGTCGCTGGGTCCAATGGACGCGTCGCTGGTTTTCTTGCAGGTTCTTTGAAGCAGGAGACAGACCGATAGGGCTGGAGCCAAAGCAGTTGTTGTCTTCTTTCTTCTCTGCTGGGCTTTCAGATTAGCAGTCCTTCTTCTTTTTGGAGGTTGCCAGGAATCAGACTAGCGTGGTACAGGAAGCCCTTAAATACAAGATTTAGGGACGTTTTAGGGGTCAGAGAGCAGTAGCCAATGGCTACTGCCCCAGAGGGTGGCTACACCCTCCTTGTGCCCACTCCATTTGGGGAGGAGGGAACATTCCTATCCCTGTTGGTCCCTGTCCTCCAACCCAAGATGGAGGATTCTGCAAGGAGGGGGTTACCTCAGAACTGGACACCTCAGGGGTGGTCCTGGCTGGGGTGGTCACTCCTACCTGTTTTCCCTAATTGTCCCGCCGGACTTGCCGCCAAAAGTGGGGCTTTGTCCGGTGGGCGGGCATCTCCACTAGCTGGAGAGCCATGGGGCACTGTAACCCGAGGCGTGAGCCCTTTGAGGCTCACCGCCAGGTGTTGTAGTTCCTGCAGGGGCAGGTGTTAAGCACCTCCACCCAGGACAGGCTTTGTTTCTGGCCACAGAATGCACAAAGGCACTCACCCCATGTGGTTAGACACTCGTCTGAAAGTGGTAGGCTGGCACAGACTGGTCAGTCCTACACTAGCAGTTGGGCTAACATACAGGAGGCATCTCTAAGATGCTCTCTGTGTGCATTTTTCAATAAATCCCACACTGGCATCAGTGTGGGTTTATTGTGCTGAGACGTTTGATACCAAACTTCCCAGTATTCAGTGAAGCCATTATGGTGCTGTGGATTTCGTAATGACAAACTCCCAGACCATATACCTAATATTGCTACAGTGCACTTACAATGCCTAAAAATTTACTTAGACACTGTAGGGGCATATTGCTTATAAAGCTATGCCCTCACCTGTGGTATAGTGCACCCTGCCTTAGGGCTGTAAGGCCCACTAGAGGGTTGACTTACCTATGCCACAGGAAGTGGTTTGTGGGCATAGCACCCTGAGAGGTGCCATGTTGGCTTCTTCTCCCCACCATCACACACGAGCTGCAAGGCAGTGTGCATGTGCTGAGTGAGGGGTCCCCCAGGGTGGCATAATACATGCTGCAGCCCTTAGAGACCTTTCCCTGGCCATAGGGCCCTTGGTACCATGGGTACCTTTTACAAGGGACTTAGCTGTGTGCCAGGGCTGTGCCAATTGCGGAAACAAAGATACAGTTTTACTGAAAGAACACTGGTGCTGGGGCCTGGTTAGCAGGGTCCCAGCACACTTTCAATCAAAGTTGGCATCAACACTAGGCAAAAAGTGGTGGTGTAACCATGCCAACAGTGGCACTTTCCTACACCTCCTGATGGAGATGGTCAGCCTGGAAGCTGGGCATATGCTTGCCATTAAACAGAGAAAATACCAGGACCTAGTAACAAAGGCTACCAGAGTGGTACTCTGTGCCACACAGCATCGCCTCTATGAGGTAGAAAAGAAAACTGGCAAGTTACTGGCGTGGCTGGATAAGAGGGAACCAAACAGATGATGGGTGCTGGAGGTGCGGACCCAGGATGGACGAACAGTGAGGCAGAGCGGCCAAGTAGCAGACATATTCATGGACTACTATGCCCAGTTATATACCCCGGCTGTGCAGACCACAAGCAATGATGCCCAGGCTCTGTTCCATGACCCAGGCCTACAGAGTCTGTCAGTGACCTACAGAGATCTCCTGGAGGTAGACATTATCAAAGAGAGATCCTGGAAGCGATAAGAGAACTTCACCCTGGTAAATCCATGGGCCCCAATGGGACACCAATTGAACTCTACAAAATACTGGCTACCAAGTTAGCCCCTCCCTTGCTAACAATGTATAAAGAAAGTAAGCAGAAGGGTGTGTTGCCCCATGATTAGTGACCATTGTGGTCATCCATAAAAAGGGAAAGCCGCCAGACAACTGCGCCTCGTATAGGACAATATCACTCCTGAACACACAGGTCAAAATGCTGGCTATGCGCCTAATCATGGTGATCCATATATTGGTCCATCTAGACCAATCCGGCCTTATGCCTCACAGAAGCACCGCCCTTAATCTCGATCGCCTGCGCAGGGCATTGCGACAGATGGAAGCCCAACAGGAACAAGCAGTGGTGTTTTCCCAGGATGCTAAGATGGCATTCCACGCGGTGGAGTGAGACTACATCTTTGAAGTCTTGGCTAAATTTGGCTTTGACCCACAATTTTCTAATTTGGTCCAACACCTCTATGGACACTTTGGCACAGGTCAGAGTGAAGGGCAGCTAATTCTGAGAATTTGAACTCCAGAAGGGAACCAGGTAGGGCTATCTCTGTTGGTCTTTGCCCTGTCACTTGAACTCCTGGCAGTGTGGATCGAACAGGATCCACTGGTCAGTGGAACAGTGGAAAGATAGAATATCTTTGCACGCTGACGATATAATGCTTTTTGCGATTGACCCAGCACAAACCATGGCCAGGCTGATGCAGATCATCACAACTTTTGGTACTCAGGCTATACTATAAACTGGCACAAATCCCTAATACACCTTGTAAGGAAATGGCTCCCTGTTGCAGTTACCCCCCACTTTTTGCCTGACACTGATGCTGACTTGACTGAGAAGTGTGCTGGGACCCTGCTAACCAGGCCCCAGCACCAGTGTTCTTTCACCTAAAATGTACCATTGTCTCCACAATTGGCACAACCCTGGCACCCAGGTAAGTCCCTTGTAACTGGTACCCCTGGTACCAAGGGCCCTGATGCCAGGGAAGATCTCTAAGGGCTGCAGCATGTCTTATGCCACCCTAGGGACCCCTCACTCAGCACAGACACACTGCTTGCCAGCTTGTGTGTGCTGGTGGGGAGAAAATGACTAAGCCGACATGGCACTCCCCTCAGGGTGCCATGCCAACCTCACACTGCCTATGGCATAGGTAAGTCACCCCTCTAACAGGCCTTACAGCCCTAAGGCAGGGTGCACTATACCACAGGTGTGGGCATAGGTGCATGAGCACTATGCCCCTACAGTGTCTAAGCAAAACCTTAGACATTGTAAGTGCAGGGTAGCCATAAGAGTATATGGTCTGGAGTCTGTCAAAAACGAACTCCACAGCTCCATAATGGCTACACTGAATACTGGGAAGTTTGGTATCAAACTTCTCAGAATAATAAACCCACACTGATGCCAGTGTTGGATTTATTAAAAAATGCACACAGAGGGCATCTTAGAGATACCCCCTGTATTTTACCCAATTGTTCAGTGCAGGACTGACTGGTCTGTGTCAGCCTGCTGCTGAGATACGAGTTTCTGACCCCATGTGGTGAGAGCCTTTGTGCTCTCTGAGGACAGAAACAAAGCCTGCTCTGGGTTGAGGTGCTTCACACCTCCCCCCTGCAGGAACTGTAACACCTAGCAGTGAGCCTCAAACGCTCAGGCTTTGTGTTACAATGCCCCAGGGCACTCCAGCTAGTGGAGATGCCCGCCCCCTGGACACAGCCCCCACTTTTGGCGGCAAGTCCAGGAGAGATAATTAGAAAAACAAGGAGGAGTCACTGGCCAGTCAGGACAGCCCCTAAGGTGTCCTGAGCTGAGGTGACTCTGACTTTTAGAAATCCTCCATCTTGCAGATGGAGGATTCCCCCAATAGGATTAGGGATGTGCCCCCCTCCCCTCAGAGAGGAGGCACAAAGAGGGTGTAGCCACCCTCAAGGACAGTAGCCATTGGCTACTGCCCTCCCAGACCTAAACACACCCCTAAATTCAGTATTTAGGGGCTCCCCAGAACCTAGGAACTCAGATTCCTGCAACCTAAGAAGAAGAGGACTGATAAGCTGAAAAACCCTGCAGAGAAGACGGAGACACCAACTGCTTTGGCCCCAGCCCTACCGGCCTGTCTCCCTCCTTCTAAAGACACTGCTCCAGCGACGCTCTCCCCAGGGACCAGCGACCTCTGAAGCCTCAGAGGACTGCCCTGCATCTAGAAGGACCAAGTACTCCAGAGGACAGTGGCTCTGTTCACCCAAGACTGCGACTTTGCTACACAGAAGCAACTTTGAAACAACTTGTGTTTCCCGCCGGAAGAGTGAGACTTGACACTCTGCACCCGACGCCCCCGGCTCGACTTGTGGAGATCAATCACTTCAGGGAGGACTCCCCGGCGACTGCGAGACCGTGAGTAGCCAGAGTTGCCCCCCCTGAGCCCCCACAGCGACGCCTGCAGAGGGAATCCTGAGGCTCCCCCTGACCGCGACTGCCTGCTTCTAAGATCCGACGCCTGGTAAAGACTCTGCACCCGCAGCCCCCAGGGCCTGAAGGATCCGACCTCCAGTGCAGGAGCGACCCCCAGGTGGCCCTCTCCCTTGCCCAGGTGGTGGCTACCCCGAGGAGCCCCCCCCTTGCCTGCCTGCATCGCTGAAGAGACCCCTTGGTCTCCCATTGAAACCTATTGAAAACCCGATGCGTGTTTGCACACTGCACCCGGCCGCCCCGTGCTGCTGAGGGTGTACTTTCTGTGTGGACTTGTGTCCCCCCCGGTGCCCTACAAAACCCCCCTGGTCTGCCCTCCGAAGACGCGGGTACTTACCTGCTGGCAGACTGGAACCGGGGCACCCCCTTCTCCATTGAAGCCTATGCGTTTTGGGCACCACTTTGACCTCTGCACCTGACCGGCCCTGAGCTGCTGGTGTGGTAACTTTGGGGTTGCCCTGAACCCCCAACGGTGGGATACCTTGGACCCAAACTTGAACCGCGTAGGTGGTTTACTTACCTGCAAAAACTAACAAACACTTACCTCCCCCAGGAACTGTTGAAAATTGCACTGTCTAGTTTTAAAATAGCTATTTGTCATTTATGTGAAAACTGTATATGCTATTTTGCTACTTCAAAGTTCCTAAAGTTCCTACATGAAATACCTTTCATTTGAAGTATTACTTGTAAATCTTGAACCTGTGGTTCTTAAAATAAACTAAGAAAATATATTTTTCTATACAAAAACCTATTGGCCTGGAATTGTCTTTGAGTGTGTGTTCCTCATTTATTGCTTGTGTATGTACAACAAATGCTTGACACTACTCCTTTGATAAGCCTACTGCTCGACCACACTACCACAAAATAGAGCATTAGAATTATCTCTTTTTGCCACTATCTTACCTCTAAGGGGAACCCTTGGACTCTGTGCATGCTATTTCTTACTTTGAAATAGTACATACAGAGCCAACTTCCTACATTGGTGGATCAGCGGTGGGGTACAAGACTTTGCATTTGCTGGACTACTCAGCCAATACCTGATCACACAACTAAATTCCACAAATTGTCATTAGAAACTGATTTTTGAAATTTGAGCTATTTTTCTAAATTTTTAAAAGTCCTGCTAGGGCCTTGTGTTAGTCCCTGTTAGCATTTCTTTTAGAGTTTAAACGTTTTGTAAAAGTTTGAATTAAGTTCTAGAAATAGTTTTAGATTCTTAAAAAGTATTCCAACTTTTAGAAACATAGGGGGTTATTCTAACTTTGGAGGAGTGTTAATCCGTCCCAAAAGTGACGGTAAAGTGACGGATATACCACCAGCCGTATTACGAGTTCCATAGGATATAATGGACTCGTAATACGGCTGGTGGTAAATCCGTCACTTTTCCGTCACTTTTGGGACGGATTAACACCTCCTCCAAAGTTAGAATAACCCCCATAATGTCTAATGCAGAAGAGACAGTGGTGGAGCTCAACCTTACACCTTACCTGCGTCTTAGGATGTCAGAGTTAAGGACTCTCTGCAGAATCAAAAAAATAAAAACTAGATCAAACCCTACCAAAGAACAGCTCAAGGAGCTCTTGGCAGAGTTTGCTAAAAACAACCCCTCTGATGATGCCCTCACAGAGGAGGAAGCTAGTGATGTGGAGGAGAATTCCCCCCCTCCAGTCCTAGTTAGGAAGAACAGGGTCCCTCAAACCCTGACTCCAAATGTGATAGTCAGAGATGCTGCTTCTCTCACAGGAGGGTCCAGCACCTCTGGAATCACTGAGGAGGATAGCCTCAGTGAAGATGACCTACTGTTAGCCAGGATGGTCAAACGATTGGCTTTAGAGAGACAGCTCCTAGCCATAGAAAGGGAAAGACAAGAGATGGGTTTTGGTCCCATCAATGGTGGCAGCAACATAAATAGGGTCAGAGATTCTCCTGATATGTTGAAAATCCCTAAAGGGATTGTAACTAAATATGAAGATGGTGATGTCATCACCAAATGGTTCACAGCTTTTGAGAGGGCTTGTGCAACCAGAAAAGTAAACAGATCTCACCGGGGTGCTCTCCTTTGGGAAATGTTCACTGGAAAGTGTAGGGATAGACTCCTCACACTCTCTGGTAAAGATGCAGAATCCCATGACCTCATGACGGCTACCCTGATTGAGGGCTTTGGATTCTCCACTGAGGAGTAGAGGATTAGGTTCAGGGGGACTAAAAAATCCTCGAGCCAGACCTGGGTTGATTTTGTAGACTACTCAGTGAAAACACTGGATGGTTGGGTAACTGAAAATGAAGTCCATGACTATGTTGGGCTTTATAATTTGTTTATGAAAGAACACATTTTAAGTAACTGCTTCAATGAAAAGTTGCATCAGTATCTGGTAGACCTAGGTCCAATTTCTCCCCAAGAATTGGGAAAGAAGGCAGACCACTGGGTCAAGACTAGGGTAACCAAAACTTCCACTGGGGGTGACCAAAAGAAAGGGGTTACAAAGCCTCCCCAGGAGAAAGTGGGTGACACTAGAAACAAAGAAAAAGAGTCCTCTGTAGGCCCCCAAAAACCAGACCAGGTGGGTGGGCCCCGAGACACAACCCAAAACAAAGGTGGGTACCAGGGTAAGAACTGGGATGCCACTAAGGCATGGTGCCAAAACTGTAGACAGACAGGGCACCACACCAAGGACACTTCTTGTCCCAAAAACAAACCCCCTAGCAAAATCCCAGGGGTGACCAGTGTAGCCATTGGGGATGACTCCTCAGATGAGGAGGTCTTCATAGCCTTCAACTGGAAAAAGGGCCCAACAGGTGAGTTGGAGATTCCAGAGGGAAGTAGACACTTCCACCACCTACTGGTGAATGGAATCCCAGCCACTGCCCTGAGAGACACTTGTGCCAGTCACACTATTGTGCATGACAGGCTGGTGTTCTCCAACCAGTACATCCCAGGTGAGACTGCCAAAGTAAGAGTTAGCCCAGACAGGGTCATTGATAGGCCTGTGGCTTTTGTGCCCATAGAAGTGGGTGGGACTTTTAGCTGGAGAAGGGTGGTAGTCAGTACAGACCTCCCCCTTGACTGTCTCCTTGGAAAGACTACCCAGAGATTAGTCAGAGCCCAAGAGAGGAACTGGTCCAGTGCCAGTCCTCTCCCAAGGATTCTGGAGGTACTGCCCCTGCAGTAACTGCAAGCAGGCCCCAAAAGAAAAGGAAAGGAAAACAGAGTAGGAAAGGTGGACAACCTTTAGCCAAGGTTCCAGCAAGCCAAGGAGATTCTGCTCCAGTAGGGGAGAACTCCACAAATGGCACTGGTAAAGTCCAACCTGACCCACAAGAAGTCCTGGCTAGTCAGGCAACTGTTGAAACTGAGTGGGTGGCTCCTCAGCTAACAGAAGAAAGAGTGGAAGAAGGGTGTTTACTACAAGGTGTAGTAACCCCCCACACTTACACAGCAGACAGGCACCCTGAACCCAAAGAAGCCTATAACTTAGCTCCTTCCTGTAGGAGGCTGGACTGGCTTGTAGTGAGTACCGAGGGGTACTTACACCTTGCACCAGGCCCAGGTATCCCTTATTAGTGTATAGGGGTGTCTAGCAGCTTAGGCTGATAGAAAATGGTAGCTTAGGCTGAACTAGGAGACATGCAAAGCTCCTACAGTACCACTAGTATCATATGCACAACATCATAAGAAAACACAATACACGGATATACTAAAAATAAAGGTACTTTTTTTTAATGACAATATGCCAAAGTATCTCAGTGAGTACCCTCAGTATGAGGAAAGCAAATATACACAAGATATATGTACACAATACCAAAAATATGCAGTATAGTATTAGAAAACAGTGCAAACAATGTATAGTTACAATCGGATGCAATGGGAGCACATAGGGATAGGGGCAACACAAACCATATACTCCAAAAGTGGAATGCGAACCACGAATGGACCCCAAACCTATGTGACCTTGTAGAGGGTCGCTGGGACTGTAAGAAAACAGTGAGGGTTAGAAAGATAGCCCACCCCAAGACCCAGAAAAGTGAGTGCAAAGTGCACTAAAGTTCCCCAAAGAGCACAGAAGTCGTGATAGGGGAATTCTGCAGGAAAGACCAACACTAGCAATGCAACAACTGTGGATTTCCAGACGAGAGTACCTGTGGAACAAGGGGACCAAGTCCAAAAGTCACGATCAAGTCGAGAGTGTGCAGATGCCCAGGAAATGCCAGCTGTGGGTGCAAAGAAGCTGCTACTAGGAAGTAGAAGCTGAGGATTCTGCAGGAACGACAAGGGCTAGAAACTTCCCCTTTGGAGGATGGATGTCCCACGCCGTTGAGAGTCGTGCAGAAGTGTTTTCCTGAAGAAAGACCGCAAACAAGCCTTGCTAGCTGCAATTCGTGCGGTTAGGGTTTTTGGATGCTGCTGTGGCCCAGGAGGGACCAGGATGTCGCCAATTGCGTCAGGGGACAGAGGGGGCGCCCAGCAGGACAAGGAGCCCTCTCAGAAGCAGGCAGCACCCGCAGAAGTGCCGGAACAGGCACTACGAAGAGGAGTGAAACGGTGCTCACCCGAAGTTGCACAAAGGAGTCCCACGCCGCCGGAGCACAACTCAGGAGGTCGTGCAATGCAGGTTAGAGTGCCGTGGACCCAGGCTTGGCTGTGCACAAAGGATTCCCTCGGAAAGTGCACAGGAGCCGGAGTAGCTGCAAAAGACGCGGTTCCCAGCAATGCAGTCTGGCGTGGGGAGGCAAGGACTTACCTCCACCAAACTTGGACTGAAGAGTCACTGGACTGTGGGAGTCACTTGGACAGAGTTGCTGGATTCAAGGGACCTCGCTCGTCGTGCTGAGAGGAGACCCAGGGGACCGGTGATGCAATTCTTTGGTGCCTGCGGTAGCAGGGGGAAGATTCCGTCGACCCACGGGAGATTTCTTCGGAGCTTCTAGTGCAGAGAGGAGGCAGACTACCCCCACAGCATGCACCACCAGGAAAACAGTCGAGAAGGCGGCAGGATCAGCGTTACAGAGTTGCAGTAGTCGTCTGCGCTACTTTGTTGCAGTTTTGCAGGCTTCCAGCACGGTCAGCAGTCGATTCCCTGGCAGAAGGTGAAGAGAGAGATGCAGAGGAACTCTGAAATGCTCTTGCATTCGTTATCTAAGGAATTCCCCAAAGCAGAGACCCTAAATAGCCAGAAAAGAGGGTTTGGCTACTTAGGAGAGAGGATAGGCTAGCAACACCTGAAGGAGCCTATCAGAAGGAGTCTCTGACGTCACCTGCTGGCCCTGGCCACTCAGAGCAGTCCAGTGTGCCAGAAGCACCTCTGTTTCCAAGATGGCAGAGGTCTGGAGCACACTGGAGGAGCTCTGGGCACCTCCCAGGGGAGGTGCAGGTCAGGGGAGTGGTCACTCCCCTTTCCTTTGTCCAGTTTCGTGCCAGAGCAGGGCTGAGGGGTCCCTGAACCGGTGTAGACTGGCTTATGCAGAAATGGGCACCATCTGTGCCCTTGAAAGCATTTCCAGAGGCTGGGGGAGGCTACTCCTCCCCTGCCTTAACACCTTTTTCCAAAGGGAGAGGGTGTAAGTCCCTCTCTCTGAGGAAGTCCTTTGTTCTGCCTTCCTGGACCAAGCCTGGCTGGACCCCAGGAGGGCAGAAACCTGTCTGAGGGGTTGGCAGCAGCAGCAGCTGCAGTGAAACCCCTGAAAAGGCAGTTTGGCAGTACCCGGGTCTGTGCTACAGACCCGTGGGATCATGGGATTGTGCCAACAATGCCAGGATGGCATAGAGGGGGCAATTCCATGATCTTAGACATGTTACATGGCCATATTCGGAGTTACCATTGTGAAGCTACACATAGGTAGTGACCTATATGTAGTGCACGCGTGTAATGGTGTCCCCGCACTCACAAAGTTCGGGGAATTTGCTCTGAACAATGTGGGGGCACCTTGGCTAGTGCCAGAGTGCCCACACACTAAGTAACTTAGCACCCAACCTTTACTAAGTAAAGGTTAGACATATAGGTGACTTATAAGTTACTTAAGTGCAGTGAAAATGGCTGTGAAATAATGTGTGCATTATTTCACTCAGGCTGCAGTGGCAGGCCTGTGTAAGAATTGTCAGAGCTCCCTATGGGTGGCAAAAGAAATGCTGCAGCCCTTAGGGATCTCCTGGAACCCCAATACCCTGGGTACCTCAGTACCATATACTAGGGAATTATAAGGGTGTTCCAGAATGCCAATGTAAATTGGTGAAATTGGTCACTAGTGTTAGTGACAATTTGGAAAGAAATGAGAGAGCATAACCACTGAGGTTCTGATTAGCAGAGCCTCAGTGAGACAGTTAGTCATAACACAGGTAACACATACAGGGCACACTTATGAGCACTGGGGCCCTGGCTGGCAGGGTCCCAGTGACACATACAACTAAAACAACATATATACAGTGAAATATGGGGGTAACATGCTAGGCAAGATGGTACTTTCCTACACAACCCCCCCCAAACGAAGGACAATAAGACTAGCCATGACCTGATGAGTCTTCATTGTCTAAGTGGAAATATCTGGAGAGTCCATCTGCATTGGAGTGGGTACTCCCAGGTCTATGTTCCACTGTATAGTCCATCCCCTGTAGGGATATGGACCACCTCAATAATTTAGGGTTTTCACCTTTCATTTGTTTTAGCCAAAGTAGAGGTTTGTGGTCTGTCTGAACAATGAAGTGAGTGCCAAACAGGTATGGCCTCAACTTCTTCAGTGCCCAGACCACAGCAAAGGCCTCCCTCTCTATGGCAGACCAACGCTTTTCTCTAGGGGTCAACCTTCTACTAATAAAAGCAACAGGTTGATCCTGGCCCTTAGAATTAAGTTGTGATAAGACTGCCCCTACCCCTAATTCAGATGCATCAGTTTGGACAATTAATTTTTTGGAGTAACAGGGGCTTTTCAGGACAGGTGCAGAGCACATGGCCTGCTTCAGCTCCTCAAAAGCTTTCTGACAGCTAGCTGTCCACAATACCTTTTTAGGCATTTTCTTGGAGGTGAGGTCATTAAGAGGGGCTGCAATGGAGCCATAGTTCTTTATGAACCTCCTGTAATACCCAGTGAGGCCTAAGAAGGCTCTCACCTGGGTCTGAGTTGTAGGGGGAACCCAATCTATAATAGTTTGGATTTTCCCCTGAAGTGGTGCAATCTGTTCTCCACCTACCAGGTGTCCCAGATAAACCACTTTACCCTGCCCTATCTGGCACTTTGAAGCCTTGATAGTGAGGCCTGCCTTTTGCAGGGCCTCCAAAACTTTCCATAGGTGGACCAGGTGATCATCCCAACTGGAGCTAAAGACAGCTATATCGTCCAGATATGCTGCACTAAAAGCCTCCAGCCCTTACAGGACTGTGTTCACCAACCTCTGAAAAGTGGCAGGTGCATTTTTCAATCCAAAAGGCATTACTGTGAATTGGTAATGGCCTCCAATGGTTGAAAATGCAGTTTTTGCTTTTGCATCTTCTGATAATTTGATCTGCCAATACCCTGCAGTCAAATCAAAAGTGCTTAGATACTTGGCAGATGCCAGTGTATCTATGAGCTCATCTGCCCTGGGTATAGGGTGAGCATCAGTTTTGGTTACTTGGTTGAGACCTCTATAGTTTACACAAAACCACATTTCCTTTTTTCCATCTTTGGAATGAGGTTTTGGTACAAGTACCACAGGAGAGGCCCATGGACTTTCAGAGTGCTCAACCACTCCCAGTTCTAACATTTTCTGCACCTCTTGTTTTATGCAGTCTCTGACATGGTCAGGCTGCCTATAGATCTTACTTTTGACAGGCAAGCTGTCTCCAGTATCTATAGTGTGCTCACACCAAGAAGTGGTGCCTGGCACAGTAGAAAAGAGTTCAGAAAACTGACCCAGGAGATTTATGCAGTGGTCTTTTTGCTCAGCAGTGAGACAATCTGCCAGTACAACCCCTTCCACTAGAGCATCTTGTTCTGTGGAAGAGAAGAGATCAGGGAGAGGATCACTCTCTTCTTCCTGTCCCTGATCTGTTGCCATGAGCAGGGTGAGATCAGCCCTGTCATAGTAGGGTTTTAGGCGATTGACATGGAGCACCCTAAGGGGACTCCTGGCAGTGCCTAAGTCAACTAAGTAGGTGACTTCACCCTTCTTTTCAACAATTGTGTGGGGTCCACTCCATTTATCTTGGAGTGCTCTTGGGGCCACAGGCTCCAAGACCCACACTTTCTGCCCTGGTTGGTACTGAACCAAAACAGCCTTCTGGTCATGCCATTGCTTTTGGAGCTCTTGGCTGGCCTGAAGGTTTTTACTGGCCTTTTTCATGTACTCAGCCATCCTAGATCTGAGGCCAAGTACATAGTCCACTATGTCTTGCTTTGGAGCTTTTAAAGGTTGTTCCCAACCCTCCTTAACAAGTGTTAGAGATCCTCTCACAGGGTGTCCAAATAGGAGTTCAAAGGGGCTGAAGCCCACTCCTTTTTGGGGTACCTCCCTGTAAGCAAAAAGGAGGCAAGGTAACAGGATATCCCATCTCCTGCGGAGTTTTTCAGGGAGTCCCATAATCATGCCTTTGAGCGTTTTGTTAAATCTCTCCACCAGTCCATTTGTTTGTGGATGATAGGGTGTAGTGAACTTGTATGTAACACCACACTCCTTCCACATGGCCTTTAAGTAAGCAGACATGAAATTGCTTCCCCTGTCTGATACCACCTCTTTTGGGAAGCCCACCCTGGAAAAGATTCCCAGGAGGGCCTTTGCCACTGCAGGAGCTGTAGTGGTCCTTAGAGGAATTGCTTCAGGATATCTGGTGGCATGGTCCACTACCACCAAGATAAACCTATTGCCTGAAGCAGTAGGAGGGTCAAGGGGGCCAACTATGTCAACCCCTACACTTTCAAAGGGAACCCCAACCACAGGCAGTGGAATAAGGGGTGCCTTTGGAGTGCCACCTGTCTTGCCACTGGCTTGACAGGTTTCACAGGACTTACAAAATTCCTTTGTGTCCTCTGACATTCTAGGCCAATGAAACAAGGGAACAAGCCTGTCCCAAGTTTTCATTTGCCCCAAATGTCCAGCTAAGGGAATGTCGTGGGCTAGAGTTAGGAGGAACTTTATGTACTCCTGAGGAATCACCAATCTCCTGGCAGTTCCAGGTTTTGGATCCCTTGCTTCAGTTTACAAGAGGTTGTCCTCCCAGTAAACTCTGTAGGAGTCACTGACATCCCCATTTGCTTGTTTGACAGCTTGCTGCCTTAGACCCTCTAGTGTGGGACAGGTATGCTGTGCCACACTCAGCTCCTCCCTGGCAGGCCCCCCTTCACCCAAAAGCTCAGCAGTGTCTTCTTCCAGCTCCTCTGGTGTAGGTTCTGCACAGGGTGGAAATTCTTCTTCCTCAGAATTAGAATCCACTGTAGAGGGAGGGATCGTAGGTAGTGATTTACTTCTACTAGCCCTAGCTTTAGGGAGCACTTGGTCCATTCTTCCAGGATCCAAGTCACCCTGTCCTTTTTGCTTTTTGGCCTGAGCCCTGGTTAAAGCAAAAATATGCCCTGGAATGCCCAGCATTGCTGCATGGGCCTCCAACTCTACATCTGACCAAGCTGATGTCTCCAAATCATTTCCTAGTAGACAGTCTGCAGGTAAATCTGAGGCTACCACAACTTTCTTTGGACCAGTAACCTCCCCCCCCCCCAGTTGAGATTTACAACAGCCATGGGGTGGCTAAGTGTGTTGTTGTGAGCATCGGTTACTTGGTACTGGTGACCAATTAGGTGTTGTTCAGGGTGGACCAGTTTCTCTATTACCATTGTAACACTGGCACCTGTGTCCCTGTAGGCCTGAACCTCAACACCATTTATTAGGGGTAGTTGCTTGTACTTATCCATGTTAAGGGGACAAGCAACTAAGGTGGCTAAATCAATAGCCCCCTTAGAGACTAACACAGCCTCTGTGGTCTCCCTAATCAGACCAACCCCAACTAAGTTACCAATAGTGAGCCCAGCTACTCCCTTGGATTGGCTATTAGTAGGTTTGCTCCCACCACCACTGCTATTAGTAGGGACACTAGGTGTAGCAGTAGGGGTTGTAGTGGTAGGAGGCTTGGTGTTTTTCTTTGGACAACTGGGATCTGTTGTCCAATGGCCTTTTATTTTACATAAATAGCACCATGGTTTCTTTTCTTTGTTTTGATTTGAAGAGGATTTGGACCCACCACCCCCACCAGAGTGTTTTTGTGGGCCTGATGAAGACTCAATTTTAGATTTGTCCCCACCCTTGTCAGAAGACTTACCATCCTTCTTCTTGCCATCTTTGTCACCCCCTGTATGAACTTTTCTGTTCACCCTTGTTCTGACCCATTTGTCTGCCTTCTTTCCCAATTCTTGGGGAGAGGTCAGATCAGAGTCTACCAGGTACTGGTGCAACAAATCAGACACACAATTATTAAGTATATGCTCTCTCAGGATTAAGTTATACAGGCTTTCATAATCAGTAACTTTACTGCCATGTAACCACCCCTCCAAGGCCTTCACTGAATGGTCAACAAAGTCTACCCAGTCTTGTGAAGACTCCTTTTTGGTTTCTCTGAACTTCATCCTGTACTGTTCAGTGGTTAAGCCATAACCATCCAGGAGTGCATTCTTAAGAACTGCTAAATTATTGGCATCACTTTCTTTTACAGTAAGGAGCCTATCCCTACCCTTTCCACTAAATGATAGCCATAGGATAGCAGCCCACTGCCTTTGAGGGACCTCTTGAACAACACAGGCCCTTTCAAGTGCAGCAAACCACTTGTTAATGTCATCCCCCTCCTTGTAAGGGGGAACTATCTTGTGCAGATTCCTTGAATCATGCTCTCTTGCAGGATGACTATGGGGAATACTGCTGCTGCCACCATGGGTTTCTAAACCCAATTTCTGTCTTTCTCTTTCCACTTCTAAGGACTGTCTATCCAAATCCAGCTGTTGCTTCTTGAGCTTCAGTCTGGTTTGTTCCACTCTCAATCTATTGAGCTCCCTTTCTAACACTCTGTCATCAGGGTGGGTGGGTGGGACATGCCTTGAAACAGAAGTATGGTGAGAATGAACAGAAGGAGACCTGTCCCTAACAGATGGCACCCTAACAGCTTGGCTAACAGAAACATCACTTCTACTATGATGAGAAGGAATACTCTTACTGTGATGTGAGACAACACTATCAGTATGGTGTGACTCTACCTCAGTACCAGCTATGCTAGGTTGTCTGCTAATGGGCAGGCTAGGAAGTTTCCTTTCTAAATCTTTTGCTAGGGGTGCCCCAGGATCAGATTGGGAACCATCAGCTAACTTTTCAACAGAAGTGCCACCTCTGGCCTTATCCTGTTCAACAAGCATATTCACCAACAGTTCTCTAGGGGGATTCTTCCCTACACTTAAACCTCTTTCTATGCAGAGACTCCTTGCTCCTTTCCAGCTAAGGTGATCATAAGCAAGTTTGGACAGATCAACAGTTTGGCCTGTGCCAGACATTTTAGAAAGTGTTTAAGTGACAGAAAAAATGAGAAAAAGTTTTTCAGAACTTTTGGAAAGACAGAAAAAAAACTTTTACAACTTTTAAAGAACTTTTTAGAAAGTTTAGAGGTACTTTTCAGCACTTAGAAAAGAAGTGAAAGGAGAAAAGCAAAACTTTTTGGTTAGGTGTACATACACTGAACTTGTTTTGTATATTTTTCTCTTATGAAAAGCACAATGACAAAAGTGGTAAGTAGTTGCAAAGTACTTATCCCACCGCTGCACAACCAATGTAGGAGGCTGGACTGGCTTGTAGTGAGTACCAAGGGGTACTTACACCTTGCACCAGGCCCAGGTATCCCTTATTAGTGTATAGGGGTGTCTAGCAGCTTAGGCTGATAGAAAATGGTAGCTTAGCAGAGCAGCTTAGGCTGAACTAGGAGACATGCAAAGCTCCTACAGTACCACTAGTATCACATGCACAATATCATAAGAAAACACAATACACAGATATACTAAAAATAAAGGTACTTTATTTTTATGACAATATGCCAAAGTATCTCAGTGAGTACCCTCAGTATGAGGATAGCAAATATACACAAGATATATGTACACAATACCAAAAATATGCAGTATAGTATTAGAAAACAGTGCAAACAATGTATAGTTACAATAGGATGCAATGGGAGCACATAGGGATAGGGGCAACACAAACCATATATTCCAAAAGTGGAATGCGAACCACGAATGGACCCCAAACCTATGTGACCTTGTAGAGGGTCGCTGGGACTGTAAGAAAACAGTGAGGGTTAGAAAGATAGCCCACCCCAAGACCCTGAAAAGTGAGTGCAAAGTGCACTAAAGTTCCCCAAAAAGCACAGAAGTCGTGATAGGGGAATTCTGCAGGAAAGGCCAACACCAGCAATGCAACAACTATGGATTTCCAGACGAGAGTACCTGTGGAACAAGGGGACCAAGTCCAAAAGTCACGATCAAGTCGAGAGTGGGCAGATGCCCAGGAAATGCCAGCTGTGGGTGCAAAGAAGCTGCTACTAGGAAGTAGAAGCTGAGGATTCTGCTGGAACGACAAGGGCTAGAATCTTCCCCTTTGGAGGATGGATGTCCCACGCCGTGGAGAGTCGTGCAGAAGTGTTTTCCTGAAGAAAGACCGCAAACAAGCCTTGCTAGCTGCAATTCGTGCGGTTAGGGTTTTTGGATGCTGCTGTGGCCCAGGAGGGACCAGGATGTTGCCAATTGCGTCAGGGGACAGAGGGGGCGCCCAGCAGGACAAGGAGCCCTCTCAGAAGCAGGCAGCACCAGCAGAAGTGCCGGAACAGGCACTACGAAGAGGAGTGAAACGGTGCTCACCCGAAGTTGCACAAAGGAGTCCCACGCCGCCGGAGGACAACTCAGGAGGTCGTGCAATGCAGGTTAGAGTGCCGTGGACCCAGGCTTGGCTGTGCACAAAGGATTCCCTCGGAAAGTGCTCAGGAGCCGGAGTAGCTGCAAAAGATGCGGTTCCCAGCAATGCAGTCTGGCGTGGGGAGGCAAGGACTTACCTCCACCAAACTTGGACTGAAGAGTCACTGGACTGTGGGAGTCTCTTGCATGCACCACCAGGAAAACAGTCGAGAAGGCGGCAGGATCAGCGTTACAGAGTTGCAGTAGTCGTCTTCGCTACTTTGTTGCAGTTTTGCAGGCTTCCAGCGTGGTCAGCAGTCGATTCCTTGGCAGAAGGTGAAGAGAGAGATGCAGAGGAACTCTGATGAGCTCTTGCATTCATTATCTAAGGAATTCCCCAAAGCAGAGACCCTAAATAGCCAGAAAAGAGGGTTTGGCTACTTAGGAGAGAGGATAGGCTAGCAACACCTGAAGGAGCCTATCAGAAGGAGTCTCTGACGTCACCTGCTGGCCCTGGCCACTCAGAGCAGTCCAGTGTGCCAGCAGCACCTCTGTTTCCAAGATGGCAGAGGTCTGGAGCACACTGGAGGAGCTCTGGGCACCTCCCAGGGGAGGTGCAGGTCAGGGGAGTGGTCACTCCCCTTTCCTTTGTCCAGTTTCGTGCCAAAGCAGGGCTGAGGGGTCCCTGAACCGGTGTAGACTGGCTTATGCAGAAATGGGCACCATCTGTGCCAATGAAAGCATTTCCAGAGGCTGGGGGAGGCTCCTAACACCTTTTTCCAAAGGGAGAGGGTGTAACACCCTCTCTCTGAGGAAGTCCTTTGTTCTGCCTTACTGGGCCAAGCCTGGCTGGACCCCAGGAGGGCAGAAACCTGTCTGAGGGGTTGGCAGCAGCAGCAGCTGCAGTGAAACCCCTGAAAAGGCAGTTTGGCAGTACCCGGGTCTGTGCTACAGACCTGTGGGATCATGGGATTGTGCCAACAATGCCACGATGGCATAGAGGGGGAAATTCCATGATCTTAGACATGTTACATGGCCATATTCGGAGTTACCATTGTGAAGCTACACATAGGTAGTGACCTATATGTAGTGCACACGTGTAATGGTGTCCCCGCACTCACAAAGTTCGGGGAATTTGCCCTGAACAATGTGGGGGCACCTTGGCTAGTGCCAGGGTGCCCACACACTAAGTAACTTAGCACCCAACCTTTACTAAGTAAAGGTTAGACATATAGGTGACTTATAAGTTACTTAAGTGCAGTGAAAAAGGCTGTGAAATAATGTGTGCATTATTTCACTCAGGCTGCAGTGGCAGGCCTGTGTAAGAATTGTCAGAGCTCCCTATGGGTAGCAAAAGAAATGCTGCAGCCCATAGGGATCTCCTGGAACCCCAATACCCTGGGTACCTCAGTACCATATACTAGGGAATTATAAGGGTGTTCCATTATGCCAATGTAAATTGGTGAAATTGGTCACTAGCCTGTTAGTGACAATTTGGAAAGAAATGAGAGAGCATAACCACTGAGGTTCTGATTAGCAGAGCCTCAGTGAGACAGTTAGTCATAACACAGGTAACACATACAGGGCACACTTATGAGCACTGGGGCCCGGGCTGGCAGGGTCCCAGTGACACATACAACTAAAACAACATATATACAGTGAAATATGGGGGTAATATGCCAGGCAAGATGGTACTTTCCTACACTTCCCTTGCAGGTGAAGAGCTAAAGGTGTGGTTCTGGGCACTGACAGCTGTCAGTGGCCTCTGCTGGGTGTTAGCCTTTATGGCTGCACTATCCTTGGCATGGTGGTCTGACCCCATGCCAAATAGCAAGTTAGGCCCCCTGACCCTGTTGGTCATGGTGGGGTTACTCCGGCTCTGGGTAACCTCTTTGGGTAAGCTAGGGGTGACCCTGGCTAAGATAAGATTAGCAGAGGTGGATACCTCTAACCCCAAAATAGAGAGAATGGGTGGAGACATTAAAAACACAGACAAGAGGCAATTCAGACTAGGTCCTATCACTGTGGAAGTGGGTCAGTTCCCCAGAGGGAATGACCTGAACAGGCAGATAAGGCAGATAAGGCAGAGTATGCCCTGCAACAAACCAGCCTATTTCCTCTACTCTTCCTCGCCTGAAAGACTAGGAAGACTCTCCCAGCTTTGGCTGAGTCTCCTGGCCTGTGGGCTGGGGGGGCTGGGGGGGGCTTGTGTAAGGAAATGGCTCCCTGTTGCAGTTACCCCCCCACTTTTTGCCTGACACTGATGCTGACTTGACTGAGAAGTGTGCTGGGACCCTGCTAACCAGGCCCCGGCACCAGTGTTCTTTCACCTAAAATGTACCATTGTCTCCACAATTGGCACAACCCTGGCACCCAGGAAAGTCCCTTGTAACTGGCACACCTGGTACCAAGGGCCCTGATGCCAGGGAAGGTCTCTAAGGGCTGCAGCATGTCTTATGCCACCCTAGGGACCCCTCACTCAGCACAGACACACTACTTGCCAGCTTGTGTGTGCTGGTGGGGAGAAAATGACTAAGTCGACATGGCACTCCCCTCAGGGTGCCATGCCAACCTCACACTGCCTATGGCATAGGTAAGTCACCCCTCTAACAGGCCTTACAGCCCTAAGGCAGGGTGCACTATACCACAGGTGAGGGCATAGGTGCATGAGCACTATGCCCCTACAGTGTCTAAGCTAAATCTTAGACATTGTAAGTGCAGGGTAGCCATAAGAGTATATGGTCTGGGAGTCTGTCAAAAACGAACTCCACAGCTCCATAATGGCTACACTGAATACTGGGAAGTTTGGTATCAAACTTCTCAGAATAATAAACCCACACTGATGCCAGTGTTGGATTTATTAAAAAATGCACACAGAGGGCATCTTAGAGATACCCCCTGTATTTTACCCAATTGTTCAGTACAGGACTGACTGGTCTGTGCCAGCCTGCTGCTGAGAGACAAGTTTCTGACCCCATGTGGTGAGAGCCTTTGTGCTCTCTGAGGACAGAAACAAAGCCTGCTCTGGGTGGAGGTGCTTCACACCTCCCCCCTGCAGGAACTGTAACACCTAGCAGTGAGCCTCAAAGGTTCAGGCTTCGTGTTACAATGCCCCAGGGCACTCCAGCTAGTGGAGATGCCCGCCCCCTGGACACAGCCCCCACTTTTGGCGGCAAGTCCAGGAGAGATAATGAGAAAAACAAGGAGGAGTCACTGGCCAGTCAGGACAGCCCCTAAGGTGTCCTGAGCTGAGGTGACTCTGACTTTTAGAAATCCTCCATCTTGCAGATGGAGGATTCCCCCAATAGGATTAGGGATGTGCCCCCCTCCCCTCAGGGAGGAGGCACAAAGAGGGTGTATCCACCCTCAAGGACAGTAGCCATTGGCTACTGCCCTCCCAGACCTAAACACACCCCTAAATTCAGTATTTAGGGGCTCCCCAGAACCTAGGAACTCAGATTCCTGCAACCTAAGAAGAAGAGGACTGATAAGCTGAAAAACCCTGCAGAGAAGACAGAGACACCAACTGCTTTGGGCCCAGCCCTACCGGCCTGTCTCCCTCCTTCTAAAGACACTGCTCCAGCGACGCTCTCCCCAGGGACCAGCGACCTCTGAAGCCTCAGAGGACTGCCCTGCATCTAGAAGGACCAAGAACTCCCGAGGACAGCGGCTCTGTTCACCCAAGACTGCGACTTTGCTACAAAGAAGCAACTTTGAAACAACTTGCGTTTCCTGCCGGAAGCGTGAGACTTGACACTCTGCACCCGACGCCCCCGGCTCGACTTGTGCAGAACAATCACTTCATGGAGGACTCCCCGGCGACTGCGAGACCGTGAGTAGCCAGAGTTGCCCCCCCAGGGCCCCCACAGCGACGCCTGCAGAGGGAATCCCGAGGCTCCCCCTGACCGCGACTGCCTGCTTCTAAGATCCAACGCCTGGTAAAGACTCTGCGCCCCAAGCCCCCAGGGCCTGAAGGATCCGACCTCCAGTGCAGGAGCGACCCCAAGGTGGCCCTCTTCCTTGCCCAGGTGGTAGCTACCCCGAGGAGCCCCCCCCCTTGCCTGCCTGCATCGCTGAAGAGACCCCTTGGTCTCCCATTGAAACCTATTGAAAACCCGACACGTGTTTGCACACTGCACCCGGCCGCCCTCGTGCTGCTGAGGGTGTACTTTCTGTGTGGACTTGTGTCCCCCCCCGGTGCCCTACAAAACCCCCCTGGTCTGCCCTCCGAAAACGCAGGTACTTACCTGCTGGCAGACTGGAACCGGGGCACCCCCTTCTCCATTGAAGCCTATGCGTTTTGGGCACCACTTTGACCTCTGCACCTGAGCTGCTGGTGTGGTAACTTTGGGGTTGCTCTGAACCCCCAACGGTGGGCTACCTTGGACCCAAACTTGAACCCCGTAGGTGGTTTACTTACCTGCAAAAAGTAACAAACACTTACCTCCCCCAGGAACTGTTGAAAATTGCACTGTCTAGTTTCAAAATAGCTATATGTCATTTATGTGAAAACTGTATATGCTATTTTGCTAATTCAAAGTTCCTAAAGTTCCTACATGAAATACCTTTCATTTGAAGTATTACTCGTAAATCTTTAACCTGTGGTTCTTAAAATAAACTAAGAAAAGATATTTTTCTATACAAAAACCTATTGGCCTGGAATTGTCTTTGAGTGTGTTTTCCTCATTTATTGCTTGTGTATGTACAACAAATGCTTAACACTACTCCTTTGATAAGCCTACTGCTCGACCACACTACCACAAAATAAAGCATTAGAATTATCTCTTTTTGCCACTATCTTACCTCTAAGGGGAACTTACTATTCCTTGCTTTGAAATAGTGCATACAGAGCCAACTTCCTACATACCTGTTGAAGAGCAAGATACCACGGCTGCTGCCAGACTGTTTGCGAAGATGGTCACTGAAGGATTTTATTACCTTGGGATCTATGTCACTCCAGATGGTAGCCTCTTTCTTTTTTAGAAGAACTTAGCCCCCCTGCTAGACAGATTGAAAAGGGATGTGAGACATTGAAGGTCACTGCCGCTGTCGCTGTTGGAGAAGGGGGCAGTGTTTACAATGATGTCCCTGCCCAGGTTCTTATATGCTCTGCAGAATACCCTCTACGATGTCCCAGATTCATACTTTCAAGCAATAGAGGGAGAAATCCGTACTTTACTCCGAGACGGGTTCTCAGCACAAATAGCATTACTGAAACTAATGAGGGGCTAGTATAATGGGGTCATCGCGGTGCCAGATATTCAGAAGTATTACTGAGCAGCACAACTGGGCCCGATTAAACACTGGGCCTTACTCCCACAGACAGAGCCGCGAGCTGTATGGATCTTTCTATACAGGGACCTCGCAGGAATATAGGAGTAATGTATAGAAGCACTAGAAGGGGAGACTTGCCTAACCCCACTTAGTCAGTGGTATATTGTGGCACAAGGCCACAGCATTCCTCCGATGGAAAAACAGGGTGACACTAGCGACCCCGCTTTGGGACACAAAAAGCCTTGAGACACTAAGGAGGCAACCAGGGTTCAATAAATGGGATCTCATGGGAATTTCCAAAGTCAGTGACGGTTGGACTCAGTGACATCACCTGCTGGGTGGATCTAAAACAAGAGTACCAATTGGCCTCTACTGAGGCCTATAGTTATATGCAGATCTGGCATGCTTAAAATGGTCCTGCCAAGAGACACAGACCTTCTGGAATCTTCACCCCTGGAGGATAGGCTGTTAGATGAACGCATGCCCCGACAGGCAACATCACTGACCTACAAGAAAATCCTTTACCACATGCCAGACAGCCTGACCCAATTGACGGGAAATGGGACCAAGAGGTAGGAAGCTTTGATGAATGGGAGTGAGAGGAGGGCCTGGCAGCCCCGTAGGAGGTAGGTATACGATAGGGGTTTAGGTTAATCCAGCTTCGAATCCTACATTGCTCCTATTACAGCCAAAACACCATGGTAAAGATGGAATGGGCCGGAGATGCAAACTGTTTGCACTGTTGTGGCCAAATGGGTACTTTCCTGCATATCATCTCGGACTGCCCAGCGGTCCAGACCTACCGGTGGGAGGTGAGTGTCTCTATGAAACAGTGTCAACTCAGTACCTGGGGAGAGGTCCAAACCTACTGGGCAGCAGACGCGGATTGCTTAGACAAGGTGGGAGGCGAGGGAATGAGTGTTTCTATGAAATAGTGTCAACTCAATATCTGGGGAGACTCAGTCATCAGGGCCCAGCGATTATGAATGACACAAGGGCTGGTGGTGGACAAAAGGAACATTGCAAGGCTGTGGGAAGCCAGCCAAGCCCCGGATCTAGAGGCCTGGAAATGCAGTATAGATTGGTGCATGCTGGCAGAGTGAGTGCTCTATGAGGGCAGAGGCTTCTCCCAAAAATAGGGGAAAATCTGGAGGGACTGGAATGCCTAGAGGGCGCATTTGTGTGGGGCTCTCCATCAAACTAATGAGGAAGTGGAATAACCCAGGGTCATTCTGGACGAATGAGTTGGGAAGCGAAAGGGGATGGGGAGCAGGAAGGGGATCTGGCAGTTTGATGACTGTATGTTGTGCATTTTGCAGACTGTTATAGTTGCAGCATTCATACAATTTTTTTTTTTTTTTTTTTTAAACAAAATATTGTTCAGATCCAGTCTCATGCCTGGGGAACATTCGAAAGGTGAGGAATATGTGGTTACAATTCTATACCACAATAAGGGCCCATATTTATACTTTTTAAAAAATATTACCACCGGCAAACGCCATTTCGGTGCGCCGTGTGGGCGTCAAATTTATACTTTGACGCACGGCGGCGCAAACCACAGGTGTAAGTCATTTTTTTTACGCACACCACAGCGTCAAGTCGTAAAGCAAAACGACATTAACGCGGCGAAAATGACTGTGGGTCGATTTACGACACCGCAAACCGGTTATGCAGCGTTTTTTGATGCAAGAGCTTAAAAATTCCCCGCGAACACAGCCATTTCAGCAGAGGAGAGCTAAAATGGATCCCAGATGCCTGTACAGACCCCAGGAAGATGACAACAGACCAGGAACCAGCCAGGAGGACCCACACAAGACCCAGGACAGTTTGAAGAAGAAAAGAAAGTGTTGCTTCAGTGCAGAGGAACAGGAAATCCTGGTTAAAGAGGTGACGGAACACCAGCACCAACTGTTTGTCACCTCAAAGTTGCCAATCCGTAGGAGAGAGGCAATATGGCAACAAATTGCTGACAAGATTAACAGTGTGGCAGAAGTACGCAGAACAGTCATCGAGTGAAAGAAACGCTGGCATGACTGCAAGTGCAGGACCAAGGAAAAGATGGCCAGGAACAGGAAGGCAGCACTGCAGACTGGAGGTGGGAGTCCAGCACACCAGGAGGCCCTGGACCACATGGAGGAGATGGTGGCAGCCGTCATCCCTGAGGAGATCGTCACAGGGATTCAAGGACAGGACAGCGCAGACTACCAGGAAACAACCAGGAAACAACACAGTAAGATCCAGGGGGGACAAAAGTGCACAAATGTTAACTGTAAACAGGGGGGGGATACCGACCACAAAATGCATGGGAGCCATGATATACATGAAGTGGCATGGGTAAAGGGGTACGGCATGGGGGCCATGGCCTGTACAGAAAGAAGCTGGGGCACACCATAATACAACACCAACAACAGTCCCATGGGGGTATGCTGCCATGCCAACGATGTAACAAAGGTAAAGCCACGCCTGGAGGGAAGTGCACAATGTCAAACTGACATCCCGTCACACGTTAGCCACTATACCCCCTACATTAACTAGGGCCCAATTAACAACCTCTAGCCATACCGACAACTGGAATGTAACAGTGACAACAGTTGCCACCACCTCCGCTCTGTGTGCAGGTCAAGTAGCCAATGGCAGTTACGTCCCCATGGATCATACACACCTAAATTACTGGCTTGAGGATGACAACTTTAACAATCCCCTGAAACAAGACAAATGTTCCAGTCCTGTCAAATGTGAATGCCCATAGTTGCCGCAAACATCAGCCAATGTCATCAACATTAGGAGCTACACAGCACTAAGGTCACACCCATGCTGCATATGTCAGGGTCCACCCTGTGCCTGGGTCACAATGCAACATCCCAAATGTCATAATGCTCAGACAAGAGCATTGAGGGGGAGGACACATGTAACTGGTCACCGACATACACCTGCACAGTCAGAGGAGGAAATAGGACACTGCTACGACTATCAGGGCAATCCAATCTCCACACATTCCCGCACATCAGCTTTACACATTACCAATGCTAACATCCATATAGTCC
The DNA here is from genome assembly GCF_031143425.1 of Pleurodeles waltl. Taxonomy (NCBI): domain Eukaryota; kingdom Metazoa; phylum Chordata; class Amphibia; order Caudata; family Salamandridae; genus Pleurodeles; species Pleurodeles waltl. The sequence continues at coordinate 72,206,853 of NC_090442.1, read as the reverse complement.
CAAAACAATGCTATGCATAGGATACGCTACATTTCAACTACTTATAAGTGGATGTGAAAGATCAGAGACTGGGGCAGGTCCAGATTGTTAAGTGTGCTGCTAGTGCTATCAGAACACCCACAGCCAGTGAAAGGCCTCACCATTAGAATGGATGTAGACGGAGGCTTGAGTAGGACAAGAAGGTGGCCAATCACTATTTGGCCTAAAACAACACTAGAGGAGATGATGCCGACAAGTCTAATAACTTACCACAATACATGTGACATGCAGGTGGGGCATTGGCCTGGGAGAATGCCCATCTAAAAGACTGGAGCAATGAAAAGGAAACAAGATCACAATGTGAAATTATCACAAGGCAGGCATGTCACATCATCAATGCCACAACACAGACACACTGATTGTACCCTATTTAATTGCAGAGGACGATGGATCTCCTGCGGATATGCCTGTCCAGGACTACCCTGATGACGAGCTGACAAACATCACCCAGCAGACCATCCAAGATGTCCTTGGAACCCTCCAGACCCCACCTTCAGTCACAAGGAGGAGCACAGAACAAGCAGCCATCACAGAGGACCCACCCACCGCCCCAATTGTAAGACCTGCCAGCTCCAACCCAGCTGAGGACTCTGACGACACAGGCACCAGCTTTGAGAGAACTGTAGTCGGAGTACAGCAGGAGCTGGCCAAGGAGGTGCGGGTGGGGATCCAAACTATGGCAGCCAGCCTAGATGGGGTGCGTTCGTGCACGATGTCATCTGCAGATCAGGCAGCAGCCATGCAGGCGCTAACATCCATACTGCAAGGACTACAACAAACTGTAAAGGAATTCACCACTGCAGTAAGGGAGTTGCCACAACACCTTGCACCCCAAACCTTCCACTGCATGCACAAATGCAATCATGACCCCCTCAGGGCCGACCTGGCTGCCTACCATCGTGATGTGGCTGCTATTCTTAAGAACCAGCAGATCCTCCTTGCTGCAGTACTGCCCTTAAGACCCCCACAGGTAGCAGCGACCGGGATGTTTGACTCCACGTCTTCTAACACTGAGGTGTGTGTTGCCCCTTCACAACCACCACCACCAAGGACAGAGGAGGCAACACACACATCAGAAGAAGAAGACGTGGAACAGATCACCTTCACGCGGAAAAGTACCCGGAAGCACTAGTCCCTGCCACATGGCCAACTATTACCAAGGTCCAGCGCTTTGTAACATGCCAGTTTTACAACAACTGTACTCAATGACTGTTCTGCAAACCACTATATATCTTGTCAGCCTGCCCAGTGCTTGTCACTCACTTACTCATTGGCAAATCCTGTCCCTCTGCACTGTCTGACACATCACCCCAGAATGTCAAATGCATTTTCCTTTAGCACTTGTGTAGGATCACAATGGAAGATGTCACTATAATGGACTCACAATCATGGACAATGTACATACAGCACTACTGCACTTTTAAATAAATAGCACTTACACAACCACTTTGTCTCTGTGTAATGTGACACATCAACCGTGCAGTAGATCACTGAATTTTGCCTCCTGTCAAATTACATAGCTTGTCAATACAACTGTCCTGAAATTATGTAGTCTGCTAACTATGCACAGTGGCCTGGATTGCACCATACTCTGCCCTTCCTGAGGGTAATATCTGATGAAAAGAGAAAACATACACCATAATGCTGTGGTGTACAGAATAATGCTTCCTCAAGGGATATCTAAGCCATCAAATAGTGGCAGCAAAATGTTGCCACCATGCAATACTAACACATATAACATCGCCCACAAATCTAAGCAAACAGTCAACAAACTGCATGAATGAATGTGTCTGAGTTTACATCCAAATAAGTAATCATGCTGAACAGTGTCACAAATGATCTCTGTAAGTCATGAACACGATACTACAAGAGTGCTTACGACCACTCAGCTAATAAGGGTTTCCTTGAACATCACACTGCAGTCAGACATAACACAGTGTCCCCAAAACCACACGGTTTGTGACTTTGAAAACATACGTAATGAAAAGAACACGTTGGGATCCATAGTAACTGTGATTGGTGGTTGCAATGAATGGTGGAATCTTTGCAAGGTAGCTCTGGGGTAGCTGCCAATCTTACAGCTCAGTTGGGATTTGTTCGTAGCATAGGACACAAATGTAATAGAACAGAATTCATGTACACGTATGCCAAGGCCCTGATCTACAAGCATTCTACACACACTGTAAAGGGTTCACTATATATTTATTAAACGGTAATAACAGAAGAGGAAACTCGGGAAAACTCTTACCTACCCTAATCTACCCTAACTACTCATTACCCACAACTGTCCCTAACTAACCTAACCTAAACTTACTTATCACATGTAATGAAACGTTCTAAACATCAACCCTCCACCCCCCTTATGAGACGGGACACATGGAGAACAACAGATACTAACCTAAACACATACTATACTATCCTAAACAAATATATATATTTTTTATTTTTTATTTTTAGATATATATATTTTTTTTTTTCTAAACCCACAAGAACCCCAACATAGCCCAACACCCACCCACCCACACACTCAAAAAGAAAAAATTTAAATAATCAGGACCCCCCACCCACTAACACTAACTAAACTAACAGCCTGTACTAACCTAACACTAACCTTCCTAAGCCCACTAAGTATAAGAATAAGGAAAGAGGAGGGAGGGGAGGGAATCATGTCCTTCAACAAAGTCTAGAGGTTGGCCCTCCGGAGGGTCCGCTTAATGGACCGCACACGCCTGTTGATATGGCGAACATCCCGCCGCAGGTGACTAATTTCCCGGAGGACACGGTCCATTTTGCGCTGCATGTCCACAAAAGCAGCAGGGTCAATTGTTGCAGCTGGGGCGGTCTGGGTACCAGCTGAGGACGTATGTGGGCGTGTATTGTCAATGCCTGTGGGCTGCCCTGAAGGTGGTCCACTGCTAGGGCCTGGAGCACTTGCAGTTGTTGTTGGGACAACGGTCCCAGCTGTGGGTGGTGCCCCCTGGGTGGTAGTGGTGGTCGTGCTGGTGGTGGCTGTGGTGGGCAAAGTAGGGCCACCCTGTGGGAAAGCCCTCCAGGCTCTGGAGGCACATTCGGTCCTGTATATTCAGGCCATCCTTCTGTACCCCGACTCTACCAGCAGGATATGCTGGTAACGCATTGCCCGCCTCTGGAAATCACGGACCTGGATGGGTGTCATGTTAGCAGCTGTGAAGACAAAGGAAAAAACTTACATTAGGAACTGCATTGTGTGAAATGGCACAAGAAGTAAATTAGACAGTACATCTACTGTACTTGTAACAGCTCCTATCATCATGCAGATCATTTAATGTCCCTGAGGAAGTACATGGCAGGCCAGCCTACAAAGGTCGTATCACACATAGCACATTCAAACCCTACAAGATGGATAACAACTGGCATGATTTTGGCATCAGAGTTCTCCCAGTTGTCAGCTAACAATCATGCTGCAAATCCTCCGCCAATGCCAGGGCTACAAATGTCAGTGTACGGGATGGAAATCTAGGGCCACATGATCTGCAAGTTGTAAATGGACTTGCTAGTATAGTACTCATGTGCCATACCTGAGTGTGTATACTACGTTCCGAACAAACATTCACTGATTTACATGTCTGTGTAACATACTTATATCATCAGTCCTAGGTACACTATTCACAAACCCATGCCTGTGTTTGAGGGTGGGGGGGTGGAGAAACAACTAACAATTTCCAACAACATGGACACCCAGGAAGCTTATGAAAGCTGGACATGTGTTTGGCTCAACACACACACCACAGGTAAGGTGTTTCTACAAATAGGAGACAGCAAACCCTTGACCTATCTGTAGGAAAGTACCATCTTGCCTGGCATGTTACCCCCATTTTTCACTGTATATATGTTGTTTTAGTTGTATGTGTCACTGGGACCCTGCCAGCCAGGGCCCCAGTGCTCATAAGTGTGCATGAATGTGTTACCTGTGTTATGACTAACTGTGTCACTGAGGCTCTGCTAACAAGAACCTCAGTGGCTATGCTCTCTCATTTCTTTCAAATTGTCACTAACAGGCTAGTGACCAATTTTACCAATTTACATTGGCTTACTGGAACACCCTTATAATTCCCTAGTATATGGTACTGAGGTACCCAGGGTATTGGGGTTCCAGGAGATCCCTATGGGCTGCAGCATTTCTTTTGCCACCCATAGGGAGCTCTGACAATTCTTACACAGGCCTGCCACTGCAGCCTGAGTGAAATAATGTCCACGTTATTTCACAGCCATTTTACACTGCACTTAAGTAACTTATAAGTCACCTATATGTCTAACCTTTACCTGGTAAAGGTTGGGTGCTAAGTTACTTAGTGTGTGGGCACCCTGGCACTAGCCAAGGAGCCCCCACATTGTTCAGGGCCAATTCCCCGGACTTTGTGAGTGCGGGGACACCATTACACGCGTGCACTACATATAGGTCACTACCTATATGTAGCTTCACAATGGTAACTCCGAATATGGCCATGTAACATGTCTATGATCATGGAATTGCCCCCTCTATGCCATCCTGGCATAGTTGGCACAATCCCATGATCCCAGTGGTCTGTAGCACAGACCCTGGTACTGCCAAACTGCCTTTCCCGGGGTTTCACTGCAGCTGCTGCTGCTGCTGCTGCCAGCCCCTCAGACAGGCTTCTGCCCTCCTGGGGTCCAGCCAGGCCTGGCCCAGGATGGCAGAACAAAGGACTTCCTCTGAGAGAGGGTGTTACACCCTCTCTCTTTGGAAAATGGTGTGAAGGCAGGGGAGGAGTAGCCTCCCCCAGCCTCTGGAAATGCTTTCATGGGCACACATGGTGCCCATTTCTGCATAAGCCAGTCTACACCGGTTCAGGGACCCCTTAGCCCTGCTCTGGCGCGAAACTGGACAAAGGAAAGGGGAGTGACCATTCCCCTGACCTGTACCTCCCCTGGGAGGTGTCCAGAGCTCCTCCAGTGTGCTCCAGACCTCTGCCATCTTGGAAACAGAGGTGCTGCTGGCACACTGGACTGCTCTGAGTGGCCAGTGCCATCAGGTGACGTCAGAGACTCCTTCTGATAGGCTCCTTCAGGTGTTGCTAGTCTATCTTCTCTCCTAAGTAGCCAAACCCTCTTTTCTGGCTATTTGGGGTCTCTGCTTTGGGGATTTCCTCAGATAACGAATGCAAGAGCTCATCCGAGTTCCTCTGCATCTCTCTCTTCACCTTCTGCCAAGGAATCGACTGCTGACCGCGCTGGAAGCCTGCAAAACTGCAACAAAGTAGCGAAGACGACTACTGCAACTCTGTAACGCTGATCCTGCCGCCTTCTCGACTGTTTTCCTGGTGGTGCATGCTGTGGGGGTAGTCTGCCTCCTCTCTGCACTAGAAGCTCCGAAGAAATCTCCCGTGGGTCGACGGAATCGTCCCCCTGCAACCGCAGGCACCAAAGAACTGCATCACCGGTACCCTGGGCCTCCTCTCAGCACGACAAGCGAGGTCCCTTGAATCCAGCAACTCTGTCCAAGTGACTCCCACAGTCCAGTGACTCTTCGGTCCAAGTCTGGTGGAGGTAAGTCCTTGCCTCCCCACGCCAGACTGCATTGCTGGGAACCGCGACGTTTGCAGCTACTCCGGCCTCCGTGCACTTCCGGCGGAAATCCTTTGTGCACAGTCCAGCCTGGGTCCACGGCACTCTAACCTGCATTGCACGACCTCCTAAGTTGTCCTCCGGCGACGTGGGACTCCTTTGTGCGACTTCGGGTGAGCACCGTTTCACTCCACTTTGTAGTGCCTGTTCCGGCACTTCTGCGGGTGCTGCCTGCTTCTGAGAGGGCTCCTTGTCTTGCTCGACGCCCCCTCTGTCCCCAGACGCAATTGGCGACATCCTGGTCCCTCCTGGGCCACAGCAGCATCCAAAAACCCTAACCGTACGATTTGCAGCTAGCAAGGCTTGTTGGCGGTCTTTCTTCAGGAAAACACTTCTGCATGGTGGTGAAAGGTCCAAGTTTCTTAGTTGCAGCACAAGATGCTACAGAGGACGAAGAAGCAATTGAAGATTCTGTTGTTGAAGATGAGGATGATGAAGCTGAAGTGGAAGAAGATGACTCCACAGACTTGGTAAAATAGATTTTAATGTAATTCGACAAGTTTCAACTTTTTTTTTTTTTTCTTTTTTTTAATACTGGTTCGTAAGACCATTAGGAAGAGTATTAGCCTAGTCTGTTTCATCAGTTTGTCATAAAATCAAGAAAAATATATCCTAGATCATATTAATTGAACTCTGAATAATGGATACTGATAACTTTCATATTATTAATGACTTAATCTTGCAGGAAGAAACATTGAGTATTTGATAGTTATGCCCCAAAATAACAATTTCATCAAAATTTACTTTACAGTTTTTCCATAGATCGGTTAGTGTGGTTGTAAGTCATCAGTTTCTCTGCACCTTTGTTCCTTGCACTTACCTGGGCAGCAGAAATTTCATGTTCTAATCTGTATGATCTGTTTATCCATACACCAGAATCAAAACTTGTTTTGAAGGCTGCAATATTAAGTTGCAGTCTATAACAGTGGGACAAACCGTACTTATAGAACATATGGCACTATCTTTGCTTTGTAGAATAATTTCATTATAGCGATCACAATCCGATGTCTAAATCGTGCATGACAATTTTGTCTCTGGCACTTCTGATTCTATAACAAACTACAGGTGTGTTTATAAGACTGCCAACAGGCTACTGTTTCGTTACTTGTCTTTAATTTGGATGTGTTTGTCAACTGGAACACCTTTAGGGTTCTTCCTAGAATTGTTTTGGACTATCTTGTAACTCTGACCTTTTCTGTTTAACCAAAATTACCTACTCTGTGTATGAAGATCAGATGTAATGACCAAGCTACTTAATTGGCAGTTGTTCTATGTTCAACTCTTAAATTAGATGGATTCTTTATTAACTGGGAATCTCCAGCTTGATTATGTATTGGATAAATATGTGCAAAACAATTTCTTCTGGAGGTCCAAGTCTGCCAATCAATCTCATAGGTAAGTCTTTATTATTCATGGCCCTATTCTGAACTTCTTTTTCTTGCTCGACATTCATTACTTACAAGCATTCAAATAAGTCACGCAATCATTGAATGTCATTTTGAGTTGTGATACTGAGGAGAAGTGTCTATTGGTCTACATCTTCAAAATATTTTTTTTTAATAGTATTTGGAATTAATAGCTTCATCACTTTTTGTAGAGTAAGTGTTTCCATTTAAGACACCTCTACATATGATTGTATAGCACACTTTTATACAAAAGCGGAATATAATATTGTTAATTAAAGAGGCTTTGGAGTAGAAAGCGTTGACACTTACACCATCTACTACAGCTCTATAATTAATCACTTGACTTTACCATTTAAAGCTATTTGAATATGCATGTTTGATCAGAATGCCTAAACTGAGATTTGACAAAGTACACCACTACAACTGCAGTTGTCACCAGTGCATGAAGACTAACATTGAGACCACCCTCTGGGGTTATGGTACCTTCCTAAAAGACTTTGCACCTTTCCTTATCCAGCATAGAATCTTTCATAGGCTCACATGTTTAAACCAATCCCATCAACATTCTTGAAACCCATGATCGAAATTCAGTTGTTAAAATGGCCCTAGTCAGAAATGTATTAATTTTGTAGCACATCTACCTCACTTCAAACAACCCACACTTCCACCATATTGGTGGAAGTGCCAAGCTCTCTTCCACTCAAGGCCCCCAAAGAGGCCACACAACTTTCTACCAACTACTTTTCGTGTATTATCGAGTCCCCAAAATGGATGTCATTTATCTTGAGATATTGGCTACGTTTGACAGAATGTTGACCTTTTTGATAACTCCCCTGAACTCCTGCAAGATCCTTTTTCAATTCCACCTTGCAGCATGTTTTTTGACCATCTGTCTTCCTGATTTGTTTCTCTTGTGGGCAGAGGAAAACATAAACTAACGATGCTCATGAGAAATGCCAATATTGCTCATTTCCTGAGTACACCTCCTCTTGCAGTGTCATTTGTCTGAATTTACTATAAAAGGTCCCTCAAGTCCCATGAAAGGAGACTATCTTATTCCTTCAAGAGAGGAAATATTCATCCTGTAAAGGAATGTTTGTGTGCACAGAGCTTCCCTGAGCAAATTCAACAAAGGTTGCACAAAAAAGGAAGCCTTTAAAATTCTCAGAGTTGGAATTTCCTTTTTTAAAAAGCAGACTTTCCTTCTTAGTTGGAGTTTAAAAAAAAAAATGTATCTGACAAAGTGCTAAAGAAAGGCCACAGTGTGTTCTGTATTCAAGATGGTGTGGCACTCTAACTCCTCCAGTCTCTCCGAGTTCCTGCCTAGTCAGTCAGCGACCGGCAGGCTCTTGTGCCACATCACCCTTCCCAATAACGGTGACTCTGATCAACTTCATCCCTGTCATCAACAGGACCGCTATGTTGCACATTTCAGGAGGTTCCTGGTCTTTCACAGATTCAAAAGTCACGTTTCAAAGTTTCGGTAGAACCAGATATGCATTTTCTTAATGGGAACCAGATATCAGTGAGCAGGAACAGCCTACATACAAACAGTCTTTTTATTGCATTTATTGGAAGTACAACTCATAACCATTCTCTAAACGGATGACATGACTGGACATGGTATGGAACAGCGCACCGGTCTACACTATCTCCCACTATGTATCTCTGACTGACAGCCTCTCTGATAATCTTGTTGCAATATCCATTGCCACCTTGGGTTTGAGTATATCCTTAGTCGCAGCTCAGTGGTTTTGTGGGGAAGCGGATAGCAGAAAAGTTTTAAGTGGTCCCCTCTTTCTAATTCCTTTGTAGTGCACCAATGACTACTATATGCCGTGTCAAGTATGTTGTCTTCTATGCCTCCCAAGCCTTCCCCAAAGCTTTGGGGAATGTTAGTTAATTTCAAATTAAGACAAAATTTTTATGAATATTTGTATATCCTTAGTATACTAAGTAAGGGATCTACTGGCTTATTATTTACTTCTGGCCATTTTAGCTATGATTGGAAATTGGATAAAGTGTGTGTGTTTTATTAAACCAGTAAATTCATGTTAGTGATTTTTCTGTTAATGGAAAATGCAGTGGAATTATATTGTAATTACGGTCTTGGCAAATCACTCTTCAACACGAGACATCAAAGCACGTTTTTTCAAATCTAAGTAAGCACTTTTCAGACCAGTTGTGCGTGGCTGCATATAGTGATTACAAAGGAGAGGAAAGCATATTGAATTAATATTTCATACATAACAAGATCATTTTGAATGCAGAAAGGATTTGTGTCTGATTTCTCCCTGCCTGCGTGATCCATAATTTACATTACATTTAATAACATTTTGAAGTAAGTTGAACTAAAGTTTTAAACTTAATATCCGTCTGTCTCTTCCAATCACAAAAAAGTTTGAGGAACCTGAGATTCATTTGGAACAAGCTGAGCATGACCCCTGCAGGAGGTTTGAAAAACATTCTCTAAGATTTAGAAGCTCAATCAAGTTGGGTAGACCACGTCGCTGGCTTTCTGACTAGCAGACTTAAAGCGACCAACTGTCACTAGTGCAGCATCATGCCACTCAAACTGTCCACATCAGTAATAGGCAGACCTGCACGTTTAGTTTCACAAGTGTTTGGTTGTAGTATGACCTACATGGGAAGAGCTGGGTGTATTCTATGCAGACTTAACATGATCTGGTCGTATTGCAGTTAATATGCACTGCTCTGATGCATGCTCATTTTTCAAGGGTGCTCGTAGGAGAGACAGACCCCACTTCATACTGCTATAGTGATCTTGCCCGAGATGTGTTACTGTTCTAACACTGTGGCTTACATTTAAACATATTGAAGGAATAGCTGTTAATGGCAAGGTGTACTTCCTTCTTAGATATAGAGTAGACGAAGCACTCAGAAGTGGGAAAAATAGCAGCCTTGCCCTCCGTTTCTAAATATAAATGGTTTATCCAGAGCAGTTTGTAGCATAGCACGCTTAGTATTGCTGGTGCTCGCCAGAGGGTCAGACCACCTTGAAATGTACAAACACACAAGATGGACTGCAGCACTCCAAAGGCTGCTACTGGGGATTTCTGTATTTGCCAGAGTGACGGTAACAAACAGCCTAACCAGCGCGTTTCATCCTTATGGTCTTTGTCATAGCTGTGAACAAGACCGTCGGACTAAATGGCGTTGACTGAGCTGTTTGATGCCGTCACATTCAAGTATAAAGAAAACTTTTATATCAGCCTTTTATTTTATTATTTTTTATATATATATATATATATATATATATATATATGTGTGTGTGTGTGTGTGTGTATATATATATATATATGTATATACACACACACGCCATGGCATTAAAAATAAATGTGGCCAAATAATGCACGTTATTTAGAGCAATTGTACTAATAAACATGATTCACCCATTTATTACTACAGAACCAAGTTCACATTCAACTGTATATCTACTTATTATACCAAAACTAGACAAAAATCGTACTTTTTACTACCTTATAGATTGGATGTAACAATTAGTTTTACACATGGAAACCGCTCTCTTTATAGTCGCAACATCCCTTGAGTGTGATTTTACTTTGCATTGGGGTTTTGGTTAAATACACATGACAAAATGCCATGGCATAAACCATATATGACGAGTGTAATGTGCTATTTATTACCATTGTTGAAGGAGGGGCGATGCAAAATGACTCATTCGAGTCTTTGCTTCTCGTGAGTCATTGTTCCTTCCCACAGTAACCAATGGTAATCAATATCACATTACACTGTGCTCATCTGCACACAAACACACACACACACACACACACACATAAAAACTAAGGATGAAGTGATGTTTTAGTTAGGTGAAAATGTCTGTTAAAATGCAACTTTTTAAAATGAAAAACACTGAAATTCACAAGTTATAGTTAACTGATGTAACAATATGTTGCACCCTGCCATGCACAATGTTGTCGTCAATGATGCCATTTCAGAAGTTATCATTGATGTTGTTAGAAATCAGGTCTTTGGTTGGCAGTCAGGTTACCCCCTGTCCAAGCAAGCACCCTCATTCTAGTTAGGGTAAGGAGAATCACCCTCAGTTAACCCCTGATCACCCCTTTGGTAGCTTGGCACGAGCAGGCAGGCTTAACTTCAGAAGCAATGTGTAAAGTATTTGTATCAACACACACAGCAACTCCGTGAAAGCACTACAAAATAACACAACACATGTTTAGAAAAATAGGTAATATTTATCTAAACAAGACAAGACCAAAACAACAAAAATCTAACATACACAAGTCAATGAATTTTTAAAGAATAAGGGCCTCATTATGACCCTGGCGGGCGGCGGAGGCCGCCCGCCAGGATCCCGCCCTCCATATTACCGCGCCGCGGTCAAAAGACCGCGGCGGGTATTACGAGTTTTCCCCTGGGCTGGCGGGCGGTTCCAGTAAAACCGCCCGCCAGCCCAGGGGAAAACGACCTTCCCACGAGGATGCCGGCTCGTAATCGAGCCGGCGGAGTGGGTAGGTGCGACGGGTGCAGTGGCACCCGTCGCGTATTTCAGTGTCTGCAAGGCAGACACTGAAATACTTTTCGGGGCCCTCTTACGGGGGCCCCTGCCGTGCCCATGCCATTGGCATGGGCACGGCAGGGGCCCCCAGGGGCCCCGCGACCCCCCCTACCGCCATCCTGTTCATGGCGGCTTTCCCGCCATGAACTGGATGGCGGTAGGGGGGGTCAGAATCCTCATGGCTGCGGAGCGCGCTCCGCAGCCATGGAGGATTCCAAAGAGCAGCGGAAAGTCAGCGGGAGGCCGCTGACTTTCCGCTTCTGACCGCGGCTGAACCGCCGCGGTCAGAATGCTCATTGGAGCACCGCCAGCCTGTTGGCGGTGCTCCCGTGGTCGGTGGCCCTGGCGGCCACCGGCCGCCAGGGTCAGAATGACCCTCTAAGAGTCTTATATCCTTTAGATAACAGTGAGAACACTGTTAGCCTGAAAAAGTATGTGGGTTGCGTCAAAATAACACTGCACGGGCGAGTGTGTTTCGGAAAAGGCCAGCGACACGTCGATTTCTCACTCAAAAGTGAGACTGTGTGTCGTTCCTCCTCCAGTCGGGTCGGTGTGCGTCGCTTTTCCTCTCCGCAAGAGAGCGATGCGTCGATCCGGACAGGCACCTCAGGTCCTGGAAGGCTTTGCGTTGATTTTCCGTGCTCAGCGATGTTGCGTCGAAATTTGGTTGCACAGTTTCAAGAAACCGCACTGCGTGGGGCTTGCGTCGTTAACACCAGCCGCTGCAGGTGTTGCGCGTTGTTTCCCCAGCCACGTTGCGTCGATCTCCCAGCTGCGATGCAGGTGGAGAGTCGATTTTAGCCACGAGGCCTGCAGCGAGTCGTTTTTCAGCCATGAATCGGTTGTTGCGTAAGGTTTCCATGCACTGCAGTCTTTGCGTGGATTTTGATCCTTTTCCACCAGCTGCACCTTTCAAGGGCCCAGGGACAGGTTAGGGCACCACTTGGCAGGCAGGACTCTCAGCAGAAAGCCCGAGTGCTGGCAGAGAGAAGTCTTTGCTGTCCCTGAGACTTGACCAGCAGGGTGCAAGCTCAGTTTCAAGCCCTTAGAGATTCTTCACCAGTTGGAAGTCACACAAAAGTCAGTCTTTGTCCCCTCTCTTAGGTAGAAGCAGCTACTGCAGGCCGACCCAGCAAAGCACAATCACAGGCAAAGGGGTAGTACTCCTTCTCCAGCTCTTCTCCTTGGCAGAGGTTCCTCTTGGTTTCAGAAGTAAACTTATTTCCAGAGGTTTGGGTGCTCTTCTTATACCCATTTCTGCCTTTGAAGTAGGCTTAAGTTTCAAGATCCTGCCTTGGCCAGGCCCCAGACACACACCAGGGGGTTGGAGAACGCTTTGTGTGAGGGCTGGCACAGCCCTTTCAGGTGTAAGTGACAACTCCTCCCCTCAGTCCAGATGGCTCATCAGGATATGCAGGCTAGACCCCAGCTCCCTTTGTGTCAGTGTCCAGAGGAGAGGTGCAAAAAGCCCAACTGTCAAACAGACCCAAACGGGGAATCCACAAACAAGCAGAGTCACAGAATGGTCTAAGCAAGAAAATGCCTACTTTCTAAAAGTAGAAGTTCTTCAAACACACTATCTAAAAACCAACTTCACTAAAATATGTTTTTTTAAATTGTGAGTTCAGAGACCCCAAACTCCAGATGTCTATCTGCTCCCAAAGGGAATCTACACTTTAATCATAGTTAAAGGCAGCCCCCATGTTAACCTATGAGAGAGATAGGCCTTGCTACAAATTTGGCAGTATTTCACTGCCAGGACATGTAAAACATATTAGTATATGTCCTACCTTAAACATACACTGCACCCTGCCCATAGAGCTACGCAGGGCCTACCTTGGGTATGTCTTACATGTAATGAAAGGCAAGCAGTGGCAGTGGCATTATCCAAGGAAGTTAAAAACCTAGGAATCACCATGGATTCCAAGTTAACTATGAATGCCCAAGTAGACAAATTAGCACGCACAAGCTTCATCACCTTAAAGACTTTACAACGCATCTTCCCCCACCTCGGATTTCCACACAAGGTGCAAGCTACTATCTCACTTGTACTATCCAAACTGGATTATGCCAATAGCCTCTACCATTGATCATCTCTATCTGTTATGAAAAAACGACAACGTATCCAGAATTACGCAGCCAGGCTACTACTACATATAATGCCGCAAGCCCACATCTCCCCTGCCTTGAGAGCACTACACTGGTTACCCGTTGCCAGAAGATGCACTTTAAAGCTGCTTTGTATCACCCACAAAGCTATACATGGAACAGGACCGCTTTTTATCAGAAAGAAAATGACCAAATACATCCAACAAAGAACCCTCCGCTCAAGACTGGCACCCCGCCTTAGAACACCACCATACAAGAAAAAGACTATAGGTGGTACATCCTTCTCCGTCCAAGCAGCCAAACTATGGAATTCATTACCCCCAACTATAAGAGCCACAGATGACTTTCTGGTCTTCAGAAAACTACTCAAGAGTTGGCTCTTTCCTTCATAACCACCTTTTTCAAACAACTATGAACTGCATATGCCTATGTGGATAAATATTTTTTTCAGATTATGTGTATATTTCTATTTATTTATAGTTTCTTTGGAAAATATGTATTGCTACTATGTCATAACAATAAAATACACACACACTCTTTAATCCTGTCTGACTAAGTATTTTTTACCCATGATTCTAATTATGTATTGTATGTGCATGTGTGTGTGTGTGTGTGTGTGTATATATATGTATATATATATATGTGTGTGTATATATATATATATGTGTATATATGTTGTTTCTGTGCTTGGCATGTTCGTGGATCATTGCATGGCTCCTGGTTTTTTTGGGTTGTTATACTAGATATCTATGAATTCCTGCTCTCATCTTATCACACTTATCTACTCATCACTCTTATGTCATGTCTCTATCAAACTATCCTCCATTCTCACTCTGCCTCATCCCAAATCCCTTCTACCACTTTCATCTCCTAAATATCTCTGCCTAAGCTCTTCCCTCCACATCTAACTCACCAAACCTCACTCTACCTCTGTGACCTCCCACACAACCCTACTAAATTCTCCTGCATTCATCTCACCCTGCTACTATGCTCTCCCTAACCCTTCCACATACTCTTCCCCCTCCACCCCCCTTTACTCATCCCAAGCCTTTGGGTTGAGTAAATGAAGGATATACTCCCAATTAACACCTCTGGATTTATTTCCACCTCCACCCCTCCATTACTCCAGTCTAACTAACAAACTCTCATATCCGCGGCTCAAATTAACTCATAATAATACTAAAACTGTACTCATTATTTAACGATACTAATCCATCACTAATTCTTGTTGGGTTCCGGAGTAGCGTGCTACTCATCGAAAAGCGCTTCGACGCCTCGTCAGGGGTAGTAAGTGCTATATAAATACGATTACAATACAATACAATACAATGACTCTCCACGGTGTGGGGGATCCGTCCTCCAAAGGGGAAGTTCCTAGCCCTTGTCGTTCCTGCAGAATCTTCAGCTTCTACTGTCCAGTAGCAGCTTCTTTGCACCCACAGCTGGCATTTCCTGGGCATCTGCCCATCTCCGACTTGCTTGTGACTTTTGGACTTGGTCCCCTTGTTCCACAGGTACCCTCGACTGGAAATCCATTGTTGTTGCATTGCTGATTTGTGTCTTTCCTGCAGAATTCCCCTATCACGACTTCTATGTCCTTTGGGGAACTTTAGTGCACTTTGAACTCACTTTTCAGGGTCTTGGGGTGGGCTATTTTTCTAACCCTTACTATTTTCTAATAGTCCCAGCGACCCTCTACAAGGTCACATAGGTTTGGGGTCCATTCGTGGTTCGCATTCCACTTTTGGAGTATATGGTTTGTGTTGCCCCTATCCCTATGTGTCTCCATTGCATCCTATTGTAACTATACATTGTTTGCACTGTTTTCTAATACTATTACTGCATATTTTGGTATTGTGTACATATATCTTGTGTATATTTGCTATCCTCATACTGAGGGTACTCACTGAGATACTTTTGGCATATTGTCATAAAAATAAAGTACCTTTATTTTTAGTATATCTGTGTATTGTGTTTTCTTATGATATTGTGCATATGACACTAGTGGTACTGTAGGAGCTTCACTTGTCTCCTAGTTCAGCCTAAGCTGCTCTGCTAAGCTACCATTATCTATCAGCCTATGCTGCTAGACACCCTATACACTAATAAGGGATAACTGGGCCTGGTGCAAGGTGTAAGTACCCCTTGGTACTCACTACAAGCCAGTCCAGCCTCCTACACTATCCCAGCGCCACACGTCTTGCAATGCGGACCTTTGTCCACATCATATACTTCTAGTAAGCCATGACTTACAACAAACACAGAGTTGCAAGAACACCCCTGGCCATGATTTGCATGCACACCTAGGCCATTGAACTCAAGTGCCACATACTTGTAGCACTACATATGGAGCTACATGCTGCTAGGAAGTTCAACCTACAGTTTAATAAGTACATTAGTGAATAGGGAAGCAGAAGTCTGTGGTGAAGCATTTTGCAGCCCCATTCTGGGAGAATGTGGGTCTGACAGGCTGACTAAATCTGAGATTAGGTCCAGTGCGACTCTTGTTGATACAAGTGTTATCCACATGACTCAACCCAATTCACATCGCGGGGCTACAGGAATGACCTAGAATCCCTAGATAAGAAAATAGGCTAAGCATTGGCAAACTCCAAAATGCTGAGATAATGAAATCCCACTCTTGGAACAAGACAAATGATGGGCCAGCGCATCACACCTTGCTATTTTTTCAACACACAGGGGTCCATCACACATCACCAGCAAACACAACACATAACAGACATATAAACACTTACTGCGGTTGTCGGGGTCCTCGAATGAAGCCACCTCGCCCACAGTGTAGGGTGCTGGTCCACCTGTAAGGCATGGAAGGAAGAAATGTGCTAAAAATCTGTGCACTGACCAACAATTCCAAAGACAAAAACTATGTGTAAGATTACATAAGTAAGTAAAGCCACTCAGACATGATGATACTGCATCTGATATAGCACGGCTAACATGTACATACCATGGGTCTCCTGTGACATTTACACACATATCTGCACACATGCAGTGGTCCTAACTATCATGTGGTGGCAAACATGCTCCTTCATTAGTGAGCAGACATATTAATGGAGTGTATTCGTCTCATCATGTGTATCCAAGAGAGACATCCTTGAGGAGTGCATTACCAGTCAAACAGCCATTGTGGCCATGACAAATGTATGACACACAGGTACAATGTACAGAGGGGCAGGCAGCTATGATGAGTTGCACCAACTATAGTGATATGAACCCATGTGCATACCTTTGGCCTGCCATCCCTAAATGAAAGGTGGAACACCAAACACCAAATACCAGTGTAAGATGTTAGCTGAGGGCACCTTGCACTTTTTCCCTATGTTTCCAAATCCAGGTCTGACATGTATCCAAAATGATGACGGACCACAATAATCCCTAACATTCATAGAACTTCCGTGAACGCTTTCCTTACACACTCACCAGACACACATGAGACACATGTGTGGGCCACATTGCTATCATCAATTGACGTGAAGCCTGCACTCATTTTCTGCATCATGTAGTGTTTCCAAAGTCAGTCTAGCTGTTGCGTCAACAAAGGTCAGTAATATTTTGGAAAATCTATACCTCACTGGCAAATGTGACCTATATAGACATGATTGGCTCCTAATTTGTGTTGCTGTCTGACACAAATGCGGCACCAAATTACATTAAGCAAAGGTATTCAGTAAGTTTGCAGAGCACTTGCTTCCTGACAGCTAGCAATTGTGGTCCTTCACATAGTCCATCAATGAACCTGTATGTTTCCAAAGCATTCCACACACTCAACAACATTGCCGGCAGATATTGTACAAATCATCTGATGTCACAACAGAGCTTTTAATCGTGCACAGTTACATGATTTGTACTCACCAACAGGGCCACCAATCACTATTCCCAGGTGGTCCAGCAGATCTTGCTCCCTGGAGATGAGGTCAGCCCAGCGGTGCTTCAGATGGTGGTCATTCCTCTGGCTCTGATACACGCGCTTCAAGTGATGCAGGACCTTTCCCCACCGGATTCGACGTGCCTCGTGTGATACCCCTGTATCACCCGCCCCCCTGCCTCAATCATAAGTGGGAGGAAATGGCACACCAGCCATATAAACCCCCCCAAGCTCCTCCTCACCCATCTTGCCAAGGTGTGGCCTACCCAACATCTTATCACCGAAAAAGGGGAATAAGGGATAAAGAAGAACAAAGGAGAAAAGGGGGAAAGTAGAATTACAAAAAAGTAAACTTAACAACTAAAAGAGCTCAACTATCCCCAAACTATCACTACCCACAACAGACTCCCACAAACAACAAAGAGAATACAATACTGGACAATAGTACACAATAAACACTCAGACAGTATACAACAACAATTTTAGATAACAAAGTAACAAGTAATGGAGCACACAGGAGACAAAAGCACAATTTCACTAGACAAAACTCAGAACACAGCCACACAGTCTAGAAGAATCACAGACTGCAAAGTGAAAGTGAAAGTACCGCCACTGTACATAATCTGTAAACAGGATATCCTATTACATCACTTCCTGCATAAAATGGCCGCCGTTTTTATCGTTATGCGTCATAATTTTTGATGCGTACAGTATGTGCGTCATTTTTTTCGACACACAGGAGTAAAAATTAGGCCGCATCCATATATTTGGAAATAGTCTTAACACTTAACCAATTTTAAGGGCATAATGCGTCGTTTTTTGGGCATGAGCGTCATTTTTTGACGCATATGCGTCAAAATTTCAGGGCAGTAACTGGGTTTGGGTAATTTTACCATTTTAATGTAATGCTACCTTTGTGATACAACTGAGATAGGCTGATTGCACCCATTTTGGTGTTGACGGTGTATGGTCACATGTGAGACATCATACTGCTGCGAACCATGATCCGCTACTTCCTTAACAGGATTCTCACGCTTGGCTGACGCACTAGATGGCCATATGTGTGGCCTACATATATGTATTGCACAAATTGGGCATGTTTGCAATCAGCAGAGGATAGCAAGGTGACGCACATAAGTACAATACCACAATGCCTATGGCTCAATATGTGTGCATTGGCTACTAATGTAGTTGTCGACCCAGTGTGTGTGCATCACAAAATGCATTCTTGAAAATATGCTTGTATGAATGTGAAGTCAATGTGTCCAAACCTTCGATGCAAGTCAGTGGGGAAATGAGAGAGGACATGTGCTAGTCATACATGTAGCAACATCTGTTGTGTGCACTTCCAAGATTTTGGGTAACGTAGACACCACTAATGACAAAGCATGCACCGGATAGATGGCAGACGCTTGTTCATGTCAATGGTCCAAAAGTTGCCCATCCCATGTCCTAGAAATTTGGTAACTGCTTCCTAGGCACTTGTTGATGAACCCACTGTGATTCTGACACATGTACAGACCACGTGGGTACCATGTTATTGGCACAGACAGCCAAAGGTGACCCCCAACTATTATATCACGCCACAGTTGTGGTCATATGACTGAGCCACAACTCTCCAGTGGCAGTGGAGGACCAGCAGACGAGGCAGCACATGGCCACATATTTCCAGTGATCAATTGCACAGAGGTGTCTGGTTCATGTGTGTGGTCCATTGTTGATCCTGTATATTTTTATGGGTCTATGTTGTCGCAGTTACGTCCAGGTCTCATCATGAGTCAGTGGCGGCTATTCCTGTATCTACTGAGTAACCTTTGGAGATCAATGTGAGTAGAGTCGATGAGGACATGAGAACCTACATGGGGATGGTCCCACCCTGTCACTGAAGACGTGTTATGAGACTGTCAACAGGGCAACCTTGGTGTGCTGAGTGAGATCAAATCTCAGGAGTCATGTTCCGGCAGGTGTCATTACAACATTTGTACATAGGTTGGCCTGTAAAGTTCCAACTGCATCTGGGAACATCATAGCCTCTGTGTTGATTAATCTTGCAGCTATTCAGCACGCACAGGCCATCAATATGTTGTGAGCAATGGGATTCAGCATGTGAACTGTCAGGGTCCTAACATGTGTGGACTTTTCATGCACATTATCAGAGGTAGCTGGTTCAGCTGGAGGCACCATACCCAATCCCTGCATACGGCCATGGTACACTGTCACACTTTGTCGTTCATGCATACATGAGACCCAGACAAGGGATAGGCCATGATTTTGGTATTCCAAGACAATTTTACTAATATGGTACAATTAAAAAGCAGATGATGCTATACAATGTATTTGGGTATGCATTGAGGAAGCACATGACAAAATACCCCCTGAGGAATGTGAGGTTTGGTAACGCAAGTGTGGTACATATCGAGCTACAAGGAACCTTTAGGGTAATGCACAGACAGGTGCCAGTCAGGCTGACAGGATGCAGGGTCAATCAGGATCCAGCAATTTCACAAGGTACATACTCAGTGGTCTGACTAAGACTGGTCGGAGGAAGAACAAGACAGTTGACATGGAAAACTGTGTTTGTCCTGTGTTTTTGACGGTGACACATAAACCCAAGGGCTGTGTTACACGGCTTCATTATAGCAATGCATAACATTGTATTTGACAAAATGCCAACTTCTATGGTGTTCCAATCATCTGCAAGGGCAGTGCATGTTCAAATGTGTGGTGTGCATGGAGGTGCTCACAGGTGTGTGCTGCATCAGTTTCTCACAAGTCCTGTAGGTGAGATTCGAGTTCAAATGGCCAACAGTACATTTCACACGGGAAGCAATCTACAGGTGATAACAGGGCTTAGAAACTACAAGCCAGTGTATTAATTGACCTGACGTCCATGCAGTCAGATGTACTATGACAAAGGCATAACATAGGAAAGTGTGTAGCACACTGGATTACTATTGTTAGTCTGTGTGTGTAGAGGAGGGAATATCAGGGTACACATATTACCATTCCAGGGACCTCTTCAGACAGGTGGGTTGAGACATGGAGCATGGGTGTGTACGGAGTTAGGAAATGGGCTGACATGTACATGGAATGTGATGTGCGCACTGCTTGTCATAGGTATGGCACTTGTGCTGTCTATGTTCTGCTTCTAGGGAACTCTAGTCACAGATAGTCCTTGCAAAGATAGGTGCAGTTGGACTTACTGCTGTCAAGGGTCTGGTCATACATTCCTGTTACCAATGCAATTGCACATCCACTGCCTCATGTATGAGGCTTTTTTCCCCTTGTTGACTGATGGTGTCTTAGTTGCGTGCCATATGATGCGCTGAACCATGTTGCCAACATGTATGTGTGAAATATGTGTGGTCCTCTGCTATTGCCCTTCAAAGGTGAAATGTACAGGATATATGTCATTTACAGTGTGTGTGTATGTGACTGTTGTATGATACGCATCACAATTGCTCAAGAAATTTCTGTGTCCTGATCGGTATATCAGCAATGCTCCATGAGGCTACACTCTTATTCTGATAGTTAGATATAAAGGTTAGCACAAATGATTAGCCATACCATGATATGGTGATTATTATCGGTGTTTATTTACATTAGTTAATACAGTGGTGATGGTGAGTTGTTTTAAAAGAAATTGTTCACAATATATTGGCGCCTACACAATCCAGCAGCTGTGTTTTGTTGTTCCCCCTCATGTTGCAGGCCAGCATCCTCCTCTTCCTCCTCTTCAGGCATGTGTGGCTCTGGTTCTAAGAGGGGAATGTTCCTTCGTATGCAAATGTTGTGCAGGATGGCACGTTAGAATGATCTTGCAGACCATTTCTGGGGAATATAGGAGGCTGCCACCAGTGATGTCGAGGCGCCTGAATCTCGACTTGAGGATGCCGAAGGTCCTCTTGACTATGGTGCGTGTCCTCCTATGTGCGTCATTGTAGGCACGCTCTGCTGCAGTGCTTGGGTTGCCAAATGGTGTCATAATCCATGGCTGGATCCCATACCCCTGATCAGGTGAAAAAGAAAATGATTGAGATCATGTTGACGTAGCTTGCCCCATTGATATCACCTTGCATGGCAGTAGTTGTCTTGTGTTGTCTGTGACTCTTTTGTGTTATTGTGTTCCTTCCTAGGCTTGTAGGATGTACCATCTGCATTGGGTTGTTTCCTTGGCTGAACGAGTGTTTGCCTGCTGACAGGTTGTCAGCAGTATGTTTGGGTATTTGCAGTACAGTGTGCACTCCCTAGCATTGTGCCTTGTGACACAGGTGTCCCTGTGTCTTCACTGGGGGTGAGATGATAGTTCCATACACAGATTAATTTTGACAGTGGTGGTAACACGTTAGCATCTATGTACCCTGGACATCCCATACCTTTAGACTTATGCAATGGATTAATTAAAACATCAGTGAGACGCTTACATTTTGCAAGGTGACAACTGGCCAAACCTTTCCATACGTTGTGATCATTGACGTCTTAACATTAGACTGTACACTAATTTCAGATGTGTGACAGGTTCACTGCAGACCTATCAAACATGACTAGCGATGTCACGACCTCAGTGTGTTCCTGTCCACATGTTGCTGTCATGGGGTGTGTGTTGTGTGTCCTAGAGGGTTGCTGGCAGTGTGAATATAAGTAGGTTTTTGTACTTACCAACAAGTAGTCCATTGCTATATCGTCCATCCTGGAAGTGTTGATTGATGGTAGAGTGACGGAAGATGAATGAGTCATGGACACTCCCAGGATACTTTGCCACGATGTTGGTGATCAATCCTTGGTGATTGACAATGGCCTGCACATTGATGGAATGTTTGTGCTTCCTGTTGCGGTAGAGGTGTTCAGTTGCCGCAGGTGGCACAAGGCGTACATGTGTGCAGTCGATGGCACCAAGGACGTGTGGGAATCCATTAATGAGGTAAAATCCCTGTTTTGTCTCCTGCTGCTTCTGCAGTGTGTTTGGGAAGCAGATGTGGTGGGGTATGAGTCCGATGATGGCATCCAGTACTTTGGGCAAGAAGGCAGAAAATGATCGCTGTGATATTCCGGCAACCAGGGCACCAGTGCTTTGAAAGGAGCCACTTTCCAACATGCGAAGTACAGCTAGCAGCTTGGTTTCTGTTCGGATGGTGCGGGGTGTCAGCAAGGTGGGTGCCAACTGTGGCTCTATGTTGCGCAGCAGCTGCTGAATGGCCTGCCAGTTCAACCTGTACCTCTGGATGATGTCTTGTTCCCTGAGTCCATGAAGGGTTGTTCTGGTGCAGAATATCCTCTCCTGCCTTCTGCGCTGCCTTTGGGGTCCTTGCTGGTGTTGTGGTAGCTGCTGTTTTTGTTGCTGGGCTCTGCGTCTGCGTGCACGCTGGATGAGAAGCACCTCCATGTCTCCCTTTTGCTGCTTTGCTGTTGCTTCTGTGTGTTCTGATTAAATACAGGTGTGTTTGCCCCATTTTAACGCCTGCCCTGACCCAGGCGTTAATTTTTTATGCAAATCGGGCTGTGCGTCATTTTCCGACTCTACCTCCCGGCCGTGCGGCATTTTTGCCCGGAAGCATAAATACGACACACAGCCGTTTAAGTCATTTTTTGGACGGGAACGCCTACCTTGCATATGATTAACGCAAGCCGGTTTCCCACATCCAAAAAATGACGCACACGGCGGGATTTTGATGTCCGCGGGCTCAGGCGTCAAAGTTTAAATATGGGGCGTTTTGCGCCGAATATGTGTCAAACGTTTGGACGCACATTCGGTGCAGACGGAGTATAAATATGCCCCTAAGTGTTTATAGATTGGTGAACAGCTGGGATCGTATTATACAAAGTGCCCGGAAGCGCAACCGGTGTTTGCGCCTGCTTTGTGCGCCCCGAGGAACTTTGGTATTACAGAAGGGGACGTAGACGCTTGTGCGGTCCCATCTGCAAAATGTGGCGCACTGTCAATGCGCCCGCTGATGGCAGCCCTCTGGAGGGGGTCCCATGGACCACCTAGATATTGCCATGCAGGTGTGTGCAGTCCCTCTCTCCCCTCTTTAAAGTGCAGGTGGGTTGCCGCCTGCACAGTAAAACACAGAGCGGCTGCTTCAAAGCTGCTCCGTTTTAGGTCGAGCGTAAGCGTACGACCTCTTGTATACTTCTTCTGTGGGCTTCCAGTTATTTCATTTGTTTGTTTCAGTGTCATTTAAAAATCCTTGCTTGCTAGTGGTCAGTCATGCCTCTTTGTCCCTCCCACTTCTGTGTGAGAGCAGGGACCAACTACTGTATAATTACACTTTGTCCTTTTGATCTGGTCTGTAGGGGACTTTTCTTTTACTTTGTTTACTGCTCCTGTCCAGGGAAGCTTCCCTTTTCATTTGCAGAGCATTCTTGCTTTGAGCTTAGCTGAAAACAGGGCTATAAATCAGGCTGTCTGGCTCCCATCCTTCTTTGGCTTGGATTTTCTTTACGAAATGTGCCTACCTGCAGGGTGCTGAGAGTAAGGGCAGAGGATTGCTTGTAATTGTTTATAGCCTAGGCACCCAGCTCTACCAGGGCTCTGCAATCTTTAGAGAAAGTACCCACTTATGCTCCATACTGGGATCCCACTTGCAACTCCATCAGTGCACTTCAGTTAAAACACTCCAAGCCCTCAGCCGTACCAGTGCCAAGAACCTCAGATGTGCTGTCTGCCAGAGCACCTCACTTCTTCCAGTCAGTACACTCTGCTGCTCCAGTACTGGGACCTCGGACGAAGCTCCATCAGTGCACCTCAGTTCAGACGCTCCAAGCCTTAAGCCGTGCCAGTGCCAGGAACCCCACACTGTCTGTCTGCCAGAGCTCCTCAGTTCTTGCAGCCAGTACACAGTGCCACTCCAGTACTGGGACCTCAGGCGCAGCTCCATCAGTTCTACCCTGGCAAGGTCACTTCCTTTCCTATACTGGGACCCGCTCACATATAGTTCCATTGTAGCAGCTCAATTCTAATATTCAGACCTACTGTCAAGCCAATACTGGACCCAAAAGAGCAAAACACAGCTCAGCCAGTGTCCCTCAAGTCTAACATCCAACACCACTGTTCATGGGAACCACCACAGCTCCGCCGGAATCCATCAATAATACAATTCAGTGCACATTTCTTCCCAGGACTCCTTGCTTCTCTGCTTCAGAGGCAATGCCACTCCCATGCTGGGCCCCACTTGCAGCTTCACCAGGGCACCTCCAGGCTAACATTCAGCAACACTGGCAGGCCAATATTAGGTTCCACACATGGCTCCATTAACATACCTCAGTTCTGACTTTGTGTGCCCGTTACTATTCCAGTACTGCAGCCCACATACAACTCTGTCAGTGCACCTTAACCCTAACCTGCAGCGCCCCATTAGTACAATACCAGGAATTACACAGCACTCTGTTTCTTATTTCTCACCCGCTGCCTTTCTATTATTCCAGCACTGGGCCGGGACAGAGCTCTGTCTATTCCCACAATCCTGATCTGAAGCCCCCCCCCCCCTATATTGCTGTATTGGGGTTCACATAGGAATCTGCTAATGCACCTTCTGCTGTTCTACAGTGCCTCTTGCTGTTCCACACTCTGACTTCTGTTTGAGGACGTGGGGGAGCCAATTAAATCTATTCTTAGCTGCCATCTTTACTTGGGAGAGTCTGTTCACCTATCTCACTCTGTTCTTTCCTTTATACTGTTTGCTCTCAATGTTTTCTTTCTCCCCCGCTTTTCTCTTTCCAGCTCTTAAAATCCACATTTGCTCTTTCTTTCAACAGTTTTTTTCTACTCCTCTCCCTTTTTTTTATTTCTCTCTTCCTCTTGATACCTCCTTTTTCCAATTTGCAAAAACTTGGTTATTTCTTTCCTTGTTTCATTTCTCTTTTTTCTTCATCCGGCGTTCCTTCCTTCACTATTTTTTTCTCTTCCCTTCATTCTTTCTTTGTCTTTTTTATTTGCTTTTTCCTTTGACTCGGTATGCGTCCTTTCACTTTTTTTTTTTAGATTGTTCTTCCTTCCTTTCTCTTGTGTTTTTCTTATCTTTTACTGTCAATTTACGTTTTACTATAAATCCCTCTTTTTCCCATCTGTATGTGGAAGTTACTAGTCGGGACCCGAAGTGTCAAAGTGGTTTTCCCATTCTGTGTCTGTGGCAAATGTGTCAGTACGTATATGCCCTGGTTCTTTTGCTGCTTGTTTTTCTCTCAATCTCTCTTTTTTTTAAATGTTCATTTTTCTCTTTTTTTTCACACTTCTTTCATTACTTTTTCCTTTTCACTCCCTAAAATCTGGATCCCCAAATGACCCAGCACCCCCTCAGTTTTTGGCCCTGGGGTCAGCGGTAACCTCCTGAACTCCTCTTTAATTATGGGTCAATGCCCGACCCAATGGAAGCACGCGATAGTCAAGCCATTTAAAAAAAAAACACGCAGCTCTTTTAAAAAACTATAGACTGATCTCTTTGCTGCCTGCTTTGCCTAAATTGATTGAACAAATATGTCAGTAGTCATCTCGCAGGCTTTCTTGAGGACCATGATGTCCTCCTTCCTACCCAAAGGGTTTCAGGCCCCAACACAGTACTGAGACGGCTCTGCTTACAGTTATGGAAGATGTAAGACGACGTCTCGACCAAGGGGGGTTCTGCTGCCATTATCCTGCTAGACCTCAACGCAGCATTTGATACCGTTGACCACACTAATTAGATACAAAGAATCTCCGAGGCAGGTATCAACGGCTGTGCTTTAAAATAGCTTTCTTCCTTTTTGGAGGACTGGACCTGCCAAATTCTTGATTGATTCCACCTATCCAACAGCTTCTCTCTCAACTGCGGGGTGCCTCAGGGATCTTCCCTGAGCCCCATATTGTTCAATCTTTATATGTATCAGTTAGCAGAGATATAAAACCCTATGGTTTGTCGTTGTTTTCCTATTCTGACGACACAGTTGGCCTTCTCCTTTTCCTCAAAAAATAATTTGGATCATTCCCTACGGTCTTCAAGCGGTAATTAGATGGCTGGCTGACTGAAAACTTAAATTAAACAAATCCAAAACAGAGGTGATGCTATTAGGGAATTATTTCCTTCATAGGCCCCAGTCTCCTATCCCTGAAGGTCTGAAAGTCTTGCCTCATCCAAAAGAAAACATAAAGAGCCTGGGAGTCTGGCTCGACTCCTGACTCACCATGAACTACCAATCAAAACAGTTGGCTGCTACCTGTTTCAGTCTTCTGAGACTCTTAAGGAAAGAATTTAATGTCCTCCCGTTTTTAGCCAAAAAGCTCATAGTCCAGGCTCTCATTATTTCGCGCCTGGGCTATGATAATGCTCTTTATTTTAGCTCCCCCAAGCCTGCGGTTAAAAGACTTCAGGTGGTCCAGAACACCGCTGCACATCTCCTCCTGAATCTTCCCAGACACCAATCCGCCAGATCCTCTATAGCCTCCCTTCACTGGCTGCCAGTTGAACAACGGATAAGATTCAAAACCCTCTGCACCATGCATAGATGGCTGCACAACAGAGGTCCTACCTTGCTAAGACCTGTCACTTCATTCCACACTGGTTTCAGGTCTCTCAGATCCTCAACAGCTTCTCTGATAAAGATCCCTCTGGTTAAGAGAGCATGGTGGGGTGGCAGAGCCATGTCCCATCAAGGA
Organism: Pleurodeles waltl; assembly: GCF_031143425.1. Lineage (NCBI taxonomy): Eukaryota > Metazoa > Chordata > Amphibia > Caudata > Salamandridae > Pleurodeles > Pleurodeles waltl. The sequence goes on along the minus strand of NC_090442.1, from coordinate 72,179,599 downwards.
GCCAAACTTTGGAACTCCCTCCCTCCGGAGCTCCGTCAGACTAGTTATGAACTCTCGTTCCACAGATCTGTAAAACCCTGGTTGTTCAGAGACTAACTTCTCCCTTTTGGTCAGTCTGTTTCCGCTTCAGCGCTGGGTGGACTCTAGGTAGCCATGATCTCTAGAAATCCACCAAACTAAACTTTATCTTTCGTTCTCTTGTTTTTTTTCTTTTGTCTCACACGTTTGCTCTATCTCTTCTTTTAGTTGTTTTCATTTTCTTTTTCCTTCCTTCTTTTATTTCTTGGTGACCCCTTCTCCTTCTTCCTATTTTCTGTTGTATTCCTTTCGCTTCTCTTTTTCTGCCCCATCCGCTTTCCCTCCTGAGGCCTAGTAATCAATAGAGCAACAGGTGCATTAGCCCCGGGGCCCAGAGACCTACGGACCTCACTCAACTCTAATTACTGCTGGATTTTCATACTGAAATTACAGTCAATCCTTTTCCTTTCTTGCTCCATGGCCCATGGCACTGTTACTATGCCACTTGTCCTCTTCATCTCTTCATCTTTACTCCAGACTCCCTCTTTCCATTCACCCTCCAATCCATCCCAAATTATATTTTTGCTATAGTGTTTTGAGCATTACACTCTAATACCAACATTTTATTTCTGATGAAGGTTTATAGGATAATTGTATATGTTTTAAGTTAGAGGAAGAAGGTAAACGGAAGTGCTTTAGTTAAATGCTGGGCCACTGGAATCATATGGCAGGAAAAGATGAAATTATGAGGCAGAGTTGACCAATTTACGTGGCTAGAAAAGTCCAGTTATGAATTTACAATGCCTATAGCTCCAACTCAAGAAAATGCGAGACCTATTGCATTGCAAATGCATGTTTCACTTGAATGTGCTGACCTGTGTGCATCGCGAGTTTGTAGCTGCCTGGTAGTAGCGCATTCATCCTAACACGGCGCATTCTCCTGGTTTGCGCCGGGTGCACCTTTTGAAAGTGCGCCTGGGACAAACAAGGAAAATACGTTGTATGTGTGATACAGCCCCAGATGACGTATAGGTGGATGCAGTGATTACAAGGACTAATGGATTCATTACGTGGTTTGGAACGATGTATGGGTGGATGGATGGACGGACGGACAGACTTAAGTGTTGATGGTGTTGCGGGATGGATGAATGCACAATAAATGTGGATACAACACAAACATTTCATTTATCATAGCCATGCAGCCACCAAAGAACCGGTGCACAATAAATACAAGATGACAGTCGAAGTACATTTGTATTACAGATCCCGTGGCCTGTGCATCTCGTTTTACTGAACCTTTTGTTGGACAGTAGAACATGGGATGCAGAATGTGCACTATAACTCACCTGTTCCTGCTGACTGGGCATACCTGGAAAGGCAACACAGCAGGTCTGGTGTCTCTGGATGGTCTCACAGGAAGCAGGCACCCTGGGTGGTAGAACCAAGTGAGTTGGGGTTCCTGGTTTGGTGCCAAAATACTTTTTTTTATTTTTTTTATTTTTTTTACTTGTATGGTTCCTGTTTGTGGCTGGAATCTTGGTACTGCCAAGCTGCTGTCAATTGGTCCTCTTTCAATCCATCACCTTTGGGTCAAGTCATCCAGGTGTTTTTTTGTGCCCCTGATTGTTTCTTCTATCATAAGTGAGCTGTGTTACAGGATACTTATTAATTGCTGTTGTACATTCTTTATTCCTTAAGGTGAATCCAGTAAGAAATCGCTGAAGACCTCCTGGACCAAAGGATGAACGCCACAACCTTCCAATGACATTGATGAATTATTACTTTTTAGGGTCGAGCCTACGAGTGCATGCGCTAGCACATGCGTCTTGCTTGCGCGACTCTCTTGTGTTCAGTAAAGGGATTGGAGCCCGTCTGTCACTCACCATTTGTTGATTTGCGTGGTACTCTTCTTTACAGCCTAGTAGTTCGTCAAGGCATGTCTGGCATCATTTCCGGTCTGGTGAAGCAGGGATCAAGCACTGATGAATTCATTTTAATTAATGCCCCTCCGCCTCTCCCAACGTGCTCAAGGTTCTATTTGTTGTTTTTAACTTTCAGTGCCCCACCAAACAGAAAGCTTGTGACTGGCCAAAACGTGCCCAGCAGGACAAACAAAATCGCAAAGTTTTATTTTTCAAAGCCAACTTTCTTTTATTTTGCCAAGTCATCTTTTCTCAGTTTCCACTCATGTTTTCTTTTGTTTTTGCTTTTTTTATTTGTCAGTCACAGGAGAGAGAGCATGAATAGACAACACTCCTGACTCGTAAATGCCTAGCAGTGCCATCTAAAGAGTTTTGGGCCCCCAGGCAAAACATATTTTGGGGCCCTTTCTTCGCGAACCAAATAGTACCAAAAGAAAGCCACATTGATGAAAGTACTTGTTTTTGCACTTGGATCTAGATTTTGTTTTTTGTCTTGCAAGAACAATATTTTACGCAGGATTCCGTGTCTAACCAGTCTATTTCTACCACTGTAGCAAATACACTATGAGAGTGATTCAGTGGACGATTAACAGACCTGTACATTAAATTACAATAAAACATGCACATCTTGCTTCAAACTTTAGTTTTATTCAGTGCTTAATTTGTAAATACAAATGTGCCAGTGCCCAAAGCCCTCCTCTTAAACACGCAGCTGCTGCAATTAAATGTGCGAGCACAGAATGCTGAGGCAGCATAATCCTGAAGCCATCACAGGCCTCTTCCATCCATTTACAGCCACTCCCAGCCCCTTCAGCTCACTCTTGCAGCTTTCTCCCATTGTGACGCTTTTTTCGTTTTTCTCTCCCTCCGTCTTTCCCATAGGTGTCTTTTGCTCGCAGTAAATGCTTGAGCAGAAAAAAAAGCGCTGGCCCTCAAAAATAAGTGCCGGTGCTCCGCTCTGAAAACCACAAGCACAAATTAAGCACTGGTTTTAATTCTTGTATATTAATAGGTACAAATAAATCCCCCTTCACAACTGGCACTGAACAGTGAAAATCAAGGCACTGGCCCAAGGATGTTCACCATTAGTCTGAGACATTTCTCCCTATCTCTTGTCTTCCTCACTTCTTTTTACGTGTAGACTTCACTGGCTAGACACTGATCTCCGCCTCTGCTAGGTATGAGACAACGGGCTCGATTCACAAAGATAAACCTAGACCACAAATCTAAACTTAGACCAAAAGTCTAACTTTACCAACAGTAAAGTTAGACTTTGAGGGGCATATTTACAAGGAACTGGTGCAGCATGGCGCTGCGCCAAAATTGGCAGCGCCGCGCTGCGCTGCATCAGTTTCGAAACACAGGGATGTGCTGTATTTACAAAAATACAGCACACCTGTGTTTCCCCTAGCGCTGGTGCTAAATTTAGCTGCCAACGCAGGCATCCTTGCACCAAAGTGCATGTCTGCGTTGAAAGGAACGATTGTTTATGTGCAAGAAGGGACACCTTTCTGCACATAAACAATCTACAATGACGATTTGGCATTTCTATGTGTGCTGCAGAATGCAAATTGTCATTTTTTAATGCAGCACACATGGAAAAAGCGAAAACGAGGAGAAATAAAAGTACATTATATTTACGATTCCTTGTAAATCTGGGGCAGCGTCAAAAGGAATGGGTGCTGCGGGGGAACGCACACAGCAACACCTATTGCGCGCCCCTCTGCCGCAGGAAACTGCATCGGAGGGGCCCATATGTACAAGGCGGTGTTAAGCCACAAAAAGTGGCTTAGCGCCGCCGTGTAAATAAGGCGCAGTGCACAGCGCCACTGGAGTGTCGCAAAACTGATGCTCTGGTGGCACTAGGGGCTTGTAAATATGCCCTTAAGTCTAACCTTACACTATTGGTCTAAACTTTGTGAACTGGGCCCAGGGAGAGGAGGCAAGAGATGAACCAGAAGTAAACATAAAGGTATAGTAAAAGGCGATGTCAGCTGTGAATTGGAGTATGTTTACAACTGTGTTGGGTCCTTTTTTGCTGTAGCAACTTAAAAAAAAAAAGTGGTTTGTGAATAGATATCGGCTTACTCTTGGGGGGGGGGGGGGGTCACGTCCCTTCGTTAAATCCCTGCCCCTCCCTAGCCATCCCCAAACCCCTCCTTCCCAATACATCTCCCATTTAACAGTAAGTATTCGCCATTTTTCAGCCACTCCCTCTGTCCATTCTACATTTACAGCTAAAACGTAGGCGTATATGTGTGCAGAGATGTCCAAAGTGGAGGTGGCGGACTCCGTACATAAAAAATAGGACATGCAAAGACAGAGACTTCCGCACATAGGTGAGTAAACAGCATTTTGTAGTATGTGAGTAATACTACTATAGCACTATTAGATGTACTACGTGCTCACTGTCATTGGAACCAAGTTACACCCGACTCAACAGCCCCGATTAGGGCGAAGCCGGTCTTGGGTTGCTTGTGTTCTGGTTAAGGAAGGACCTGGCGTGGCAGTTCGGACTAGCCTGTTCCTATTGGAGTAGGGCAAAAACGAATTTGCATATGGCTGGGTCCAGACTGAGGTAGCACAGTGAGCAAAAGATCGGAGGATTGAAACGCTAACCTGAGCAACTGCCAGTGGTCATACTTATTGCAAACATTCTACCCATCACCTTTTGTGCACCTGAACAATTTGGAAAGACACTTTATTCCACTTAAAATACAATTAGAAGATTAAAAAAAATCTAGATCTAAGTGCAATAAGCACTGGCAAAGTTAATAGGTCTGTTCTTTGGACCTGTTAACTTTATCAATGGTTTTAGCAAAGCAGCACAGCATAACAGATGCTGTTCCGCATGGCTAAAGATTTTATAATAAAAGCTTTTGACGCACCATGCATGCACACTACAAAACGACAGAGCTGCAATTTTTTTGTTATTTTAGTTATCAATCCAAGTTGAATTGGCAAAACGTTTTTTGAAGTGGGTGTGAGGGAAACCACACTGAAGGGAGTAAGCAACAAGGGGCACAGATGGGGGTTGTGGAAGCAGAATGTGGGGGTTGGATAGGGAAGGCAACGCTGGGCACGGGTGGGGGGCAGGGGTGTTAAATGAGAAAAAGACAGCAACGTGGAACTGGCGCAGAGAAAGCACAGGGGCGAGAAGGCAATGGTGGATAGTGGGGGAGAGCACCATGGGCAGTGCTTAATTTGAACCGGTGGTTGCCGATGAGGGCCGCCACTGGCACTAATTTTTGGGGACTGGCAGTTATTTTTCCTCTTTAGATGCTGACCGCGAACAAGAGACAGAAAAACGTGCAAACAGGGAAGAAGGAGGAAAAGAAAGACGGAAAAACTGTCACCAAGGGAGAAAGCAGGAACTTACAAGAGTGAGTTAAGAGGGCAGGAAGTGTCTGGCACCAGATTAAAGAGGCTTGAGATGAAGCCAGGACTACGCAGCACTGGTATTCGGTGTGCTGACATTTAATAGCAGCAGAATGTGTTCTGAGCAGTGCTTGGGGGCACTCAATATTTTACACATTAAGCACGGACCACGGGTGAGAGAGAGGAAGGGAGCATGGCAGAGGGTTAGGGAGTGGAGGCCACGAGGGAGACAGTTGGAAAACACACTGTCCTAGACTGCTTAAGCAAAAAAAAAAAAAAAAAAAGGAATGCCTGCAAAGCAAGAAGAGGAAGGTCACAGTAATGCGTCCATGCTCCAGGGTAGGGACAAACACAAGAAGAGGAAGAAAAGCCCACGTAGCTAATAAATAAGAAGCAAGCAAATGAGAGTAAAAAAGACAATCGATGGTAGGCAAAGGGCGGGTTCTAAGTCCACTGTAAGCTAACAATACATCTTGCAAAAGTCAGCGCATATGCTGTGTGGTAGACGAGACATCATAAAAACGGCCTTATCAATGGTTGTGTCGTTTTTGCGTGCCGCTGTTGAGTTACTTTAGTTCAAAATTGTTTAGTATCACAACATTTTACATTGGATGAACATGTGTACGGTTTTCTGCATAGGGCACCTCAAAATATGTCTTGCTGGGAGACCCAAAAATGAAGTAGCACTGAGGAGAGACAATAAAGACAGTACCGGGTAGGACTATTGATTAAATACCTCAGGTATGCAGAGAATGGGTGGAGGAAGGACGGTGTGAGCATGAATCACCTTCTAAGGGGGGGGAGGAAACATCAGCAGGAAGAGACATAAAGGATGAAAAGTAAACACGGGGCTCCTGGCTGTGAGGCTTTCCCAACGGGGTACGGTGTCCAAGGTGGGCCAGAACACCGGCGAACACTCTTTTAAAACTCTTACTGCAAGAAGAGGGAGATAAATTTCATACAAAAGAGCAGCTGGCGTCGGCGCCACCGCCTGACCCGGAGCCAGCGGCTGCCAGCCAGGGAGAAGAAAGAGGGCATTGATGGGCGGCCCCGCCGAGTGCCAGGGAGGGGCCCACCGGAGGGGCAGAGATCCGAGGGCACCGCGCAGAACTGCAGCCCCCAGGAGGAGTCCCAGTGGGCTCTGTGCACAGAAGGGGGGGCAGTACACATGCCCTTCCTTGAGAGGGGAGACTTTCTCCTTCGGCCCCCTTAGCCCTCGAGATCTGTGTGGGGAAGAGTTTAGTACACAGGACCTAGGGAGCGGGACCTCCCAGGGAGGGCTCTGTGCACAGAAGGGCTCAGTGCACAGGGGCCGGGGACAGGGCATCCCCACTGAGGGCTCTGTGCAGAGAAGGGTTCTGTACACAGGGGCCGGGGAGCGGGGCCTTCCACTGAGGGCTCTGTGCAGAGAAGGGCTAAGTACACAGGGCTTAGGGATAGGAACCTCCCACTGAGAGCTCTGTGCACAGAAGGGTTCTGTACACAGGACCTAGGGAGCGTGGCCTCCCACTGTGGGCTCTGTGCAGAGAAGGGCTCAGTACACAGGGCTTAGGGATAGGAACCTCCCACTGAGGGCTCAGTGCAGAGAAGGGTTCTGTACGCAGGGGCCGGGGACAGGGCATCCCCACTGTGGGCTCTGTGCAGAGAAGGGTTCTGTACACAGGGGCCAGGGAGCGGGACCTCCCAATGAGGGCTCTGTGCACAGAAGGGCTCAGTACACAGGGGCCGGGGACAGGTAATCCCCACTGAGGGCTCTGTGCAGAGAAGGGTTCTGTACACAGGGGCCAGGGAGCGGGACCTCCCAATGAGGGCTCTGTGCACAGAAGGGCTCAGTACACAGGGGCCGGGGACAGGTAATCCCCACTGAGGGCTCTGTGCAGAGAAGGGCTCAGTACACAGGGGCCGGGGACAGGGCATCCCCACTGAGGGATCAGTGCAGAGAAGGGTTCAATACCAGGGTCTAGGTTCTGGGACCTCCCCACCGAGGGCTCTGTGCAGAAGGGTTCAGTGCACAGGTCCTGGGGGTGTGACCTGCCTTCTGTGGGCTCTGTGTAAGAGATGGTTTTGTACAGACACCCTAGGTAGAGGGAGGGAGACACCTCTCTTCCCCCCCCCGGCTGTATTAATACATTGATCCTGATTATTAAGTGTACAAAGCTTATGCATGACTTGTAACAACTATTTGGGTTGAAACAACAAAGTCACTTTCCTTCTGTACCCCTCTTTCTGGTGGGTATCCTATCTAATCACAGATTCCTCACCTCGCACCATTATTTAAAGTGCCATGCAACTCTTGATATATGTGCAAACGGTTCTCATTGATACTTCTAACTGCAGATTCCTCACCTTTAGAACATCCCGGACGCAACACTGAATTGCTCTTCTACCAATGCAGCTGTGTGCCAGTAGGTTGTGCCGTATGACTCTGCGGTGACGCCACGCAGTCCCAAAAGTTACGGATCGAAGCCACAAAAAGTGGCAGCTCTGCACGCTAATGCCTCTTGTGCCTTTCTACTTCCATGCCCTGAATGCAGATCATAGAAGAAATTGAGACCATGTGCTGATTACTAATTGGAACCTATTTAGATGGTAAAGAGGACATTCCGTAGAACAGAGAGGTGGGAGGGAAGTAGGCAATCTGTGGTTAGATAAGAGTTCCCATGAGAAAGACTGTTACCAAAGGTAAGTAACTTGGTCTTCTGATGTGTACTTCGAACCACAGATTCCAAACCCTTGGAATAGGTACCACTGCAGTACCTCACAAAGGTGGCGGGTCTGAGGAGTGGCCTCGGACTTAAAATATCCTGCAGAACCGATAGGGCAAAGTGACCTTCCTGCTGGTCCGGACTGTCAAGGAAGTAGTGCTTTGTGGACAGATGTACAACCCATGTACAACCTGACAGGTGTCTATAACTGGCACCCTCACACCACAGCCGCGTGTTACGACTCGGTCGTCCCATTTCCAGGGGGCGCTGTAAGGGGACTGTCAGAAGCCTGGGAATCACCTTGAACACCTATCTAGAGTCCCTTGCTGACTCCTGTTTGTTTCTCTTTTCTCCATGGTACACTTGTGTAGGACTACATTTGCTTCTTGGGACTGCGAATCCCATAATGCACAGCTTGGTAGTCAGGAAAACCCGGATTCTGTTTCCCATTGTTTTCAATGGGAGAAGTCCAGTTGCTCCTTTTCACTGGATCCTCTCCTCCAGGACTTGCAAGTGTCTGAAACCACACACACCTGAAACCTCTCCTGTGCAGCCCAGCTTGGAACTGCTTATAAGCAGCCATTTCCTCAAGCTCCCGTCGTGCATCGGACTGCAATTCCTTTGTGTTACAGACCCCTTGTCGGATGGTGTTCCAGTTTTGTTCCTGTTCTGTTCCAGCCTGATCCTGTTTCCTGTTTCTCTGCCCTGCTCCTGATTGTTCCAGCCAGAGTCTGCTCCCTACTTCTTAGCCTTGTACCTGTTTGTTTCTTCCAAAGCCTGCTCCCTGTTTCTCTGCCCTGCTCCTGCCTTGTTTCAGCCTGAACCTTCTCTCTGTTTCCCAGTCCTGTTTACTGCTCATTTCCTACTCCCTGTATTCCAGTCCTGTCCTTGCCTGTTCCAGCCAGAGCCTGTTCTCAGTTTCCCAGTCCTGTCTCTGTCTGTCCCAGCCAGAAGTTTGCGCCCTGTTTTCAAGTCCTAGACCCGCCTTTGCTTCAGCCTGAGCCTGTTCCTAGTTCTTGCCTCTGCCTCTTTGTTTGTTCCCTTCTGTTTCTGTTTCTTCTTGGTTCTTTGTGTCTGGTAAGTGTTCTATCAGTCTTCACCAGTGTATACGTGTCCTCCTGTGTACTGGGGTTGGCTCCTGGTTTCCAGGAGGCAATTCCAGCCCCCATCCTTGTCCAGTGTTATACGTTGTATTTCGTGCCTAACAGTGACAGTGTGCTATTGCTGTTTTCTCAGGAATCGCCACTGTGTTTCCAGCTGGACCCACAAGAGCGTGTCCTGTGTATGTAAGTACTATCCTTGTTTGTGCTCTAGGGTCCAGAGACAGAATCACTTCTGCTGCCTCCTTTCTATGGGGCTGGCAGGGTGACTATCTGTAAGAGCAAACTGCACAGGGGCATTGAGATTCCCGGTCACTGTGGGAGGTTCTGCGCCTTACTCTGTGTACAACCCCAGCGTGTTTGTCCACTGGTAATCCGTTTCCTGTTTGTTCACACAAGGGTTGCTCTGCTTTTACTTTCCTGTTTCCTGTGTCTGTCCATAGCTGTCCTTTCCGTGTATGCCTTTAGCTGCTCCTCTGCCCCAGTGTACTACCTCTTTATGATATTCAGTGACCTCAAGGGGTGTCCCAACCAAAGTCCTGATCAGACCCGCCCGAAACCGTGACACCGCGAGGAACCTGCTTTTTGCCAGTGCGTAACAGACTAATACAGAAAAGTATCCACCCTGCACAGCCTTTCTTTTATTTTCCTAAGAGAAACCTAAAAAGAGCTGATCATCCATGTTGTGGTCTTCTGAGTGGTCTATGTCCTCAATATCAGTTTGTCTGGAAAGGAAGCACCGTAAGTCAGGTGTACTGATAGCTCCTGCAGTTCACTCATGCAACATGTGGAAATAATCGCAATAAGGAATGTGGTTTCAGCATCAGGGACTGTGAAGAACAGCTGTGCATCACCTCCAAGGGCTTACACATGAGAAATGTCAAGACCACGTTCAGGCCCCACAAAGGCATAACAAATGGTTTGAGTGTAAACTTGTGGGTCAAACCTTACATAACTGCATCATAACAGGCAACTTAAAAGTGGTTGGTCAGGTACATATAGAAAGGCCGAAGCGGCTGAGAACCTTTCATTGTACCCACCGCAAGGCCTTGCTGGGCTCATGAAAGAACATACAAAAGAACATTGGACAATTTTGGCTTGCAAGCGGTTAGTGTTTTGAGCACAACACAACCAACAAATTTGCACAAACGAGACTCTGTGCAAGGATGTCTGGCAATGAAGACATCAGCCACCTTGGTCGGCAAATCAACCACATTCAGTTGCTGCCGCTCAATCTCCACACGTTGTGGTGGTTGTGAAGACTAGGGTGGAGGACCCTGCCTTGCTGCTGAGACAGGAAGTTCTTCCATATTGAAAGCCTATAGGCGTCTCAGGGTACCATACTCTCTTGCCTAGTCAAGGGCAATGAGAATGACCTGCTCCCTGTCTGTCTTGATATTCCTCAGGGCCTTAGGCAGGAGAGGTAGCACTGGAAAAACATACTGAATCTGTTCTTCTGTTCCAGCCAGAATCCATCCCTTAGAGAACAGCTTTGCAGAAACGCCCGCGTGTAGAACAGTTGATACTGTACGTTCTCAGTGGTAGTGAACAGATCTAGCCAAGGCATACCCCATTTATCAAAGACAGACTGTGCCACCTCAGGATGGCGATACCACTCGTGGTCTGCCAGACAACATCTGATCAGTTCATCTGCCCTAGCATTGAGTGACCCTACTAGGTGGCTTGTGTCCAGGAAGAAGTTCTGTTGGCCCTGCCACCTCCTGAGGAGTAGCCCCTCCTGGCACAGGATCTGGGGACAGATGTATGTAGACATCTGTTTGGGATTTCCTAATTGCAAATGTTTGCAATTCACAATTAGGAAATCTTAACAACAGTGTCTTGGACATTGTTTGAGATTCCCAAAAAGTTTGCAAGGGACTTGCCTCATTAATATTCATGAGGCAGCTCACAATTTGCCACCCATTTGGGAATGGCCACAATCACAGGGATGGTGGCCTGCGGGGGTCAGCAGGCCACCATGTCTGGGATTGCTTTTTCAATAAAGCAATGTTTTTTGTTGTAATCCAGCCTGTTTTCTTTAAAGGAAAACGGTATGCGTTACAAAAACAAAAATAAAAAGTTTTCTTTTCATTTTGTAAGAGTAGGCAGTGGTCCATGGGACCACTAACTGCTCGTAAATTTTTTTTTCATCCACATTCACAAAGGGAAAGGGGCCCCTGGGGGACCCCTTCCGTTTGCAAATGGGTTACGGCTTCCTCTACGGAGTCGGTAAAATATGAATGTTTTGCAACAGCATTCCGGTCGCAAAACATTCATACATATCTGGGCTATTCGGTATTAGGAAGTGAAACACTAAACATGCCCCTTCTTAATACTGAATCGCAAAAGCAAAATGTGATTCAGTAACAAGGTACTGAGTCGCATTTTGCCCTTTGTACATGACAAAATGCATTTTACCGGTTGCAAACGGCCTGATGGGCCGTTTGCAACTGGTAAAAGGCTTTGTACATCCGGCCCCTAGTACCTGATCCCGCCCTGCCTGTTGCAGTACCACACAGCAGTGTTGTTGTTTGTGAGTACTTGCAGTAGCTCACCCGTGATGGACAGTAGGAAGGCCTTCAAATTCAAGTGAATGGCCACTAACTCCAGCAGACTGATATGGAACTGGCCCTCTGTGGGAGACAGGAGTCCCCTGATCGACACCTCTTCAATTCCAAAGGGATGCGTCCATCCCCACATCAGCTCTGGGAAGTGAGTGGGACCTGCAACACTGCTATGTTGGAGAAGCCACAACTGAAAATCTCGATCTATCTTTTGTACTACCAGGATGACACTGGTCAGACTGTCTTGATACTGGGTCCATTGGAACTGCAAATTCCATTACAGACTGTGCATGTGGCACCCTGCACAGATGGCGAGAAGGATGCATGAGGCGAAGAGACCGAATAGTCTCAGAGTTGCTTTGAACATGGTCCAGGAAGGAGCCTGAAAATTGGCATCACAGCTACATAGTCCTGGACTTGTGGCCAAGGGAAAGCCCTGAACTCCACTGTGTCCAGGTTTGCCCAAAAGAAAGGTAGCCTCTGCGAAACAGTCAGGTGAGACTACTGTTTGTTGATAGTGAACCCTCAATGATGACGAGGTCCGCTGTTGTCTGCAGATGGTCCACAAACTGACTGTTGAAGCCCGCCTTCAACAGCCAATCGTTGAGGTACGGAAATACTAGTATCCCCAACCTCAAAAGATGGATTGCAACCACTGCCTTCACTTTCATGTGCACTTTAAGGGCACTGGTGGGAATGAAGGGGAGCACAGGGAACTGAAAATGCATCTGACCTATCTTGAACCACAAATAACATCTGTGCGACTGCAGGATGGGAATATGAAAATATAAATCCTTCATGTCCAAGGACACCATCCAGTCGCCCAAGTCCACAGCAGACTGTACCAGACTGAGTATTTTGAATCTGTCCTTCTGCAGGAAGGATTTAGAGGCTCAAGGTCAGGAATGAGTCTGAGGCCTCTGTCCTTCCTCGGGAGGCAGAAACAATGAGAGTAATAACCACTTCCTCATTCTGAGCCTAGTACCCTCGCATACCTCCCTTGGAGAGCAACAACTGCATCTCCTGCAACAGAATGGGCAGGTGGTTGTTTGAAATTCACTTTGGTATGTGAGGAATAGTGGCATGGCAGAGACAAAAGACAGGGCATAGTCATTTTGCCTTTACATCAGGCTTCAGGAATAGCCTCTAAACCTTTGGACTTGATGCACAAACTGTTTGGCAGTAGTCAACAGCCCCAAGGAGTGCACTGTAGCTCTGCTGTTCTTAAAGCACTCTGTAAGGAAATGGCTCCCTGTTGCAGTTACCCCCCCCCCCCACTTTTTGCCTGGTACTGATGCTGACTTGACTGAGAAGTGTGCTGGGACCCTGTTAACAAGGCCCCAGCACCAGTGTTCTTTCCCTTAAAGTGTACCATTGTTTTCACAATTGGCACACCGATAAGTCCCTTGTAAAAGGTACCAGTGGTACCAAGGGCCCTGTGACCAGGGAAGGTCTCTAAAGGCTGCAGCATGTGTTGTGCCACCCTTAAGGACCCCTCACCTAACACATGCACACTGCCATTGCAGATTGTGTATGTTGGTGGGGAGAAAAAGGCAAAGTCGACATGGCATCCCCCTCAGGGTGCCATGCACACAAAATACTGCCTGTGGCATAGGTAAGTCACCCCTCTAGCAGGCCTTACAGCCCTAAGGCAGGGTGCACTATACCACAGGTGAGGGCATAGCTGCATGAGCAATATGCCCCTACAGTGTCTAAGTCCATTCTTAGACATTGTAAGTACAGTGTGGCCATATTAAGTATATGGTCTGGGAGTTTGTCAAAAACGAACTCCACAGCTCCATAACAGCTACACTGAATACTGGGAAGTTTGATATCAAACTTCTCAGAATAATAAACCCACACTGATGCCAGTGTTGGATTTATTTAAAAATGCACACAGAGGGCATCTTAGAGATGCCCCATGTATTTTACCCAATCCTTCAGTGCACGACTGACTGGTCTGTGCCAGCCTGCTGCTGAGAGACGAGTTTCTGACCCCCCGGGGTGAGAGCCTTTGTGCTCTGAGGCCAGAAACAAAGCCTGCACTGGGTGGATATGCTTAACACCTCACCCTGCAGGAACTGTAACACCTAGCAGTGAGCCTCAAAGGCTCAAGCTTCGTGTTACAATGCCCCAGGGCACTCCAGCTAGTGGGGATGCCCGCCCCCTGGACACAGCCCCCACTTTTGGCGGCAAGTCCAGGGGAGATAATGAGAAAAACAAGGAGGAGTCACCCACCAGTTAGGACAGCCCCTAAGGTGTCCTGAGCTGAGGTGACCCCTGCCTTTAGAAATACTCCATCTTGATTTTGGAGGATTCCCCGAATAGGGATGTGCTCCCCTCCCCTCACGGAGAAGGCACAAAGAGGGTGTAGCCACCATCAAGGACAGAAGCCATTGGCTACTTTCCTCCCAGACCTAAACCCACCCCTAAATTCAGTATTTAGGGGCACCCCAGAACCTAGGAAAGCAGATTCCTGCAACCTTAACAAGAAGGACTGCTGACCTGAAGCCCTGCAGTGAAGACGGAGACGACAACTGCTTTGGCCCCAGCCCTACCGGCCTGTCTCCCAACTTCGAAGAAAACTGCAACAGCGACGCATCCAACAGGGACCAGTGACCTCTGAAGCCTCAGAGGACTGCCCTGCAACCAAGGACCAAGAAACTCCTGTGAACAGCGGCCCTGTTCAACAACCTGCAACTTTCTTGCAACAAAGAAACAACTTTAAAGACTTCACGTTTCCCGCAGGAAGCGTGAGACTTTCCACTCTGCACCCGACGCCCCCGGCTCGACCCTCGGAAAACCAACAATACAGGGAGGACTCCCCGGCGACTGCGAGCCTGTGAGTAGCCAGAGACGACCCCCCTGAGCCCCCACAGCGACACCTGCAGAGGAAATCCAGAGGCCTGACCGTGACTGCCTGTAACAAGGGACCCGACGCCTGGAACCAACACTGCACCCGCAGTCCCCAGGACCTGAAGGAACCGAACTCCAGTGCAGGAGCGACCCCCAGGCGACCCTCTGCCTAGCCCAGGTGGTGGCTACCCTGAGGAGCCCCCCCCCTGTGCCTGCATCGCTGAAGTGACCCCCGGGTCCCCCCATTACTTCCTATCTAAAACCCGACGCCTGTTTGCACACTGCACCCGGCTGCCCCTGTGCCACTGCGGGTGTACTTTCTGTGCCTTCTTGTGTCCCCCCCCTGTGCCCTACAAAACCCTACTGGTCTGCCCCCCCGAGGACGCGGGTACTTACCTGCTGGCAGACTGGAACCGAGGCACCCCTGTTCTCCATTGAAGCCTATGTGTTTTGGGGACCTCTGACCTCTGCACCTGACTCCCTGAGCTGCTGGTGTGGTAACTTTGGGGTTGCCCTGAACCCCCAACTGTGGGCTACCTATGCCCCAACTTTGAGACTTGTAAGTGTTTTACTTACCTGCAAAACTAACCTTTACTTACCTCCCCCAGGAACTGTTGATTTTTGCACTGTGTCCACTTTTAAAATAGCTTATTGCCATTTTTACAAAGACTGTACATGATATTGTGTTCATTCAAAGTTCCTAGAGTACCTAAGTGAAATACCTTTCATTTGAAGTATTACTTGTAAATCTTGAACCTGTGGTTCTTAAAATAAATTAAGAAAATATATTTTTCAATATAAAAACCTATTGGCCTTGAGTAAGTCTTTGAGTGTGTGTTCCTCATTTATTGCCTGTGTGTGTACAACAAATGCTTAACACTACCCTCTGATAAGCCTACTGCTCGACCACACTACCACAAAATAGAGCATTAGAATTATCTCTTTTTGCCACTATCTTACCTCTAAGGGGAACCCTTGGACTCTGTGCACACTATTTCTTACTTTGAAATAGTATATACAGAGCCAACTTCCTACACGCGCCAACAGAGAGTCTGCCTTCTTAGGGAAAAGACAGGACCCATCAAAAATCCTATCCATGAGGGAGTCCTGTACATCCCACCAGAGAATCCTGGGAAATGCATCCCTGCATGTCAAAGGAGGACTACAATGTTAGCCATTGCTATCTCCAGGAAATCCATAGCATCCAGACCTGCACACGTAACATACTTGACCATTGCTTGTCCGTCATAGATCATGTGAGCTAAAGAGGCCATAAGATCTTCTGGGACTGACTGCAAGATGTTGCTAGCCATGTCTCAAAGGGCATGTTTGTAACGGCTCTGTAAACAAACAATATTTATGAACTACAGTGCTGGACTGGCAGAAGACGACGTGCTTGCTAAAAGCATGATTCCTCCTGCATTCCCTATCAGGAGAAGTGGTTGGAATGAGTTAGGATGCACTGCACTGGTCGAGGTCAGTGTAAGGAAGCGTTCTGGGGTGGGGTGCTTGATTAGAAAATCCAGGTCATCAGGAACCAGTCTGTGACCACCTGCCTTTTTAAAAAAAAAATGCTATTTTCAGTTTTATTAAAGAAGACAATATATGGTAAAACAGTGCATCATGTATTATTACAGTACTGCATGCAGGTTTATGTATAATCCGCAATAACGCTGTTAGTATTATAGATTAACAGCAGCACTCGCTAATATTTATCATAAGGTGATATTAGACATAATATTCGGTGTTATGCATAGAAATTATCACATTAGAGAGTCACATAAGGAACTTCTGGCTACTTGACGTGGTGATAGAAAATATCCCTGGGGTGGGCAGAGCAAAGAAGTAGAGCGATATAGGCCTCAAAATGGTCTTAGCATGTCGAGAGATCTGAGAGGCACTAACTAAATTTAGAGTCCACTGCCATGCCTCATGTCATGGCGACAGTACACTGACCCAGAAAGAGTGTGAGTGACATATTAGTGTCAACCCTTTAGGGAGTCTTTTACAGATCCCAGCACCGCTATTATAGGTATAATCTCAAATTCAATTTCTGTCATTTCATGTTAGGCATTTAATATACGTTACCAGAATGCCTGAATCGCAGGGGAGGTCCATGGGTAGCGCAGAATATTGGCATCTGAAGCTCTACAGCGCCAACAATTTGAATCAACACTTAGGGGGTCATTATGACTTTGGAGGACAATTTACACCGTCTGCCGAAGTCCAGACAGTCAGGTTGCTGCCTGTGCGGCCGCCTTCCTGCATGCCCCATTAAGAGTTCCCGCTGGGTCAGCGGGCGGAAACGGGGTTTCTGCTCGTTGGCCCAGCGGAGAACGGCCTACAACACTGACGCCGGCTCATAATCGAGCCAGCAGCAATGCTGTAGTGCGTAGGGTGCATCAGTGCCCGTTGCAATGTTCACTATCTGCAAAGCAGACAGTGAACATCGCAACGGGGCTGGCCAGAGGGGGCCAAGTGCATGGGCAGCGCAGGGCCCCCCCGGGGCACCCTTCACCCCAACTCCACCATGCCGCTACATGGCGGTGCTACTGCCATGTAAACTCTAGTGGAGAGGGGGGTCGTAATCCCCAGGGCGGTGCAGCACGACCGCCACGGGCATATTGCGGCAGTCGGACTACCGCTTTGGCGGTGGTCAGACCGCCACCGCAAAGGTCGTAATCAGACCCTTAGTCCAAATCTAACCATACTTAGAGGGGTATAGTATGTTCAGTGTACGAGTTTAAGATGGATTGAACTAAATTTGCCATTTGTGGATGTTTTATTTGCCTACAGCAAAAGAACCATTGCTAATCCGTTATGTCATGTTCTAGATCACGTTCCCACATATATTTCTTCGGCTGCCAGATCATCAACAACACAGTTGTATAATCTCATAACTAGTTTACAAGGGCTGTGGCTGGACATTATGAGCGCGAGTGCCTTCCAATAAGTAGGTTCTTCAGGCATAGTACTGGAAATATGACCCAAAGAGCGGCACAGACTTTGATAGATTAAAACGGCCGTGATTGTGGATGTATCACCATTTAAGGAATCAGAGCAAGACTTCATATCCAAGTGGTCATCAAAATATCAGTGAGGGCACTGTAAAAAGAAACAAGGTCTAGGAAGATGCTGGCAAGGCTGTGGAATTTCTGTTTTGGTATCAGCTGAGTAGCTGAATTGCTAGAACCTCAGCTGCCCTCCGAATCACCACTGCACATGAGGCACTATCTTCTGTAGGTGGCCCAAGTGGTGAGTCAATCTTTGTATCAGTTAGGCATTTAAGATCTGCAATGAAAAGCAGAGATGGTATCTGACTGACATTCTAGATAACAGATCTAGTCTGCATGTCAGTCTCTACCGAGGGGCCCAGAAGAGAAGATGATTTGGATACCACTAATGGCATGGACAATCAGGAGTCATCAGAATCATTCTGGTTTTGTGCTGTGTGTGTTTTGGGAATTAGCAGAACTAGAGAAAAAACATTACACTATTTCTCAGACAATCTTATACATTCCACTTTGAAAAGTGTTCTGGGAATCTTGACTCACAGTCTCAATGTTCAGTGTTTGCTTCTGTAACCTAATAAATCTATATCTGACTTTCCCCGTGCATTAAAGTCATTCCGAAGGATTACATCAGTGGTTCCCAACCTGTGGTCCGGGGACCCCTAGGGGTCCCCGAAGCCTCCTCAGGGGGTCCGCGACTGCTTAGAAAATCAAATATGATTAACAGATTGGGTCCCCAGCTTTCAGTACTGACTCAGTTTTAGGGTCCCCGGATTCCAATAATGATTCAGAGGGGGTCCCCGGGATCCAATAATGATAATGTGGGGGTCCACAGAAGTCAAAAGGTTGGGAATCACTGGATTACATCATTTGTGCTCTTCTTGCAGAAACATCCTCAGCTTGTGTACCTTGGCATTCAGCGGGCCTGGTAGGTCACAGGTTCACACCAAAACACGACGTAACCAGAAGTACAATCAATATTAGAACACTGGAATGCTGGGAGCTCCATTGAAGACAATGGAGTAGCTCCAAGCTTCTAATGACCGGTAGAACCACTAAGCTCCAACAATTCGATGTTTAGCTATTGCTGTGA
The DNA here is from genome assembly GCF_031143425.1 of Pleurodeles waltl. Lineage (NCBI taxonomy): Eukaryota > Metazoa > Chordata > Amphibia > Caudata > Salamandridae > Pleurodeles > Pleurodeles waltl. The sequence continues at coordinate 72,160,952 of NC_090442.1, read as the reverse complement.
ACAAAGGCCTCATGGAACCTAAGGGGATCCGTGAGGCCTTTGCTCTATTTATTAGAGCATTCTGCCCTCTAGTGGCGGTATGTTCTAATAGCCCTCCATAGCTGGGCTATGCCGGCATTAAAGTCCTGCTCCCTTTGTTAAAGGCCTGCACCTTAGGCACAGGCCTTTAAAGATGGGCCGGGCCTTTATTGTCTAGTATAGCCCCCTACAGCAAGATATAAGGCTATAATCACACCCTCCAAGCTAACATTTGCTATAACGTGAGAACAGTGGAGATCTCATCTCCAAACTTACCAAAGTGAGAAACGTTTAGTACTAAAGACACCAAAAAGTCCAAATTTTCATTCACCACTAATTACTGTCTCACAACACTCAGGGAGATCAACTAAAAAGAAAAACAGATGTAAGGTTCCTTAAAAATCCATGTATGGGATCTTGAAAGGAACCACCAATACCTCACTCATATGTCCATCTCATAGGAGTAAAATCATTCACTGCGTTTTGGTCTTGTTGGAGAGATGACAAACGTGATTTTTTTTTTTATGTAACTCTTCAATACCTTTGTGGGGACACAGAAAGCGTTAAACAACTTCTGTGTGTGTTTCCAACAAACTAGGAGTGTCCTCTAAATGATAGCGCAACATTTGTACCATCAGCAAAAGGCCCATAAGACAGTGGTACATGCCTTGATAACCTCAAGGATTGATAATGGCAACAGTCTACCTAGGTGTAACTAAATACTTAATTAACAGATTGCAGGCCAGTAAGACTGATGCTCAAACATGCCCCATCGGGACCAGGTCTCAGACCACTTGAGGCATCTACACTGGCTCCAGGTGCAGAGACATATTTAGTTTAAAGCCCTGGTAACAGTTTTTAGAGCCATTCAACACCAACACAGAGTATCATAATGAGAGAATTACCCGCTGTTTTACCCAGAGAACACCAAGATCCACCAACACAAATCTGCTTCATACACCCAAATGTAGGCTAGTCACAAAAAGGTGTTGATCCTTTGTGGTCCTAGCGTCCAGAGCATGGAACCCGCTACCTCTGATACAAATACAGAACCTCCTCTCACTTTGAGGCAGGAAGAGACATGGGCACGTGGGAAGGGAAGGCACACAGAAAGATTTAAATGGAATTAGTGACTGCTTCTATCCACACAAAAAGATACTGTAGTGTCTTGCATGATTTAGAATGATACCTTTCTGGCTACCAGCAGAGTCCGTACCAGTCAATCAATCAATCAATCAATCATTCGCATTTATAAAGCACGCTACTCACCCATAAAGGGTCTCAAGGCGCTGGGGGGGGGGGGTCAGTGCTCGAAGAGCCAGGTCTTGAGCTGCTTTCTGAAGGAGAGGTGTTCAGGTATGGCGCGAAGGTGGCTGGGCAGAGAGTTCCAGGTCTTCGCTGCCAGGAAAGAGAAGGATCTTCCTCCGGCGGTGGCTTTGCGGATGCGGGGTACGGCTGCCAGGGCCTGTCCGGCGGATCGTAGAGTGCGCGGAGGAGTGTAGAAGGAGACGCGGTTGTTGATGAGTTTGGGTCCGAGGTTGTGAAGGGCTTTGTGTGCGTGGGTGAGGAGTCGGAAGGTGATCCTCTTGTTGACGGGGAGCCAATGGAGTTTTTTCAGGTGTCCTGAGATGTGGTGGTGGCGAGGGGTGTCCAGGATGAGTCTTGCGGCAGCGTTCTGGATCCGTTGGAGTTTCCTCAGCAGCTTGGTGGTGATGCCCGCGTAGGGTGTTCCCGTAGTCCAAGCGACTGGTGACGAGGGTGTGGGTGACGGTCTTCCTGGTGTCGGTGGGGATCCAGCGGAAGATCTTGCGGAGAATGCGTAGGGTGTTGAAGCATGCCGAGGTCACCGAGTTCACCTGTCTGGTCATGGTGAGGGATGAGTCCAGGATGAAGCCGAGGTTGCGCGCGTGGTCGGTGGGTTGGGGGGTGCTGCCTAGGGCGGGGGGCCACCAGGAGTCGTCCCATGCGGTGGGAGTGGGGCCGAGGATGAGGACCTCCGTCTTGTCGGCGTTCAGTTTCAGGCGGCTGAGTGTCATCCAGTTCGCCACTTCCTTCATTCCTTCATGTAATCTGGTCCTAGCTGAGGTGGGGTTGTTAGTGAGGGATAAGATGAGCTGGGTGTCGTCGGCGTATGATATTAGGTCGAGTCCGTGTTTGCGTGCGATGTTCGCCAGGGGGGTCATGTAGATGTTGAAGAGAGTGGGGCTGAGGGAGGATCCTTGAGGTACGCCGCAGATGATCTCCGTGGCTGTGGATCCGAAGGGGGGCAGGCGGACTCTGAGTCCTTCCGGAGAGGAAGGAGATGATCCATTCGAGGGCCTTGCCTCTGATGCCGGCGTTGCTGAGGCGTCGTATCAGGGTGCGGTGGCAGACCGTGTCGAAGGCTGCGGAGAGGTCCAGGAGTATGAGGGCCACGGTCTCACCCTTGTCGGTCAGGGCTCTGATGTCGTCCGTGGCTGCGATGAGGGCGGTTTCGGTGCTGTGGTTGGTCCTGAAACCGAACTGTGTGGGGTCGAGGGAGTCGTTGGTTTCCAGGGTGTTGGTGAGTTGAGTGTTGACAATTTTCTCAATCACTTTGGCGGGGAACGGCAGGAGAGAGATGGGCCGGAAGTTTTTGAGTTCGGTGGGGTCTGCTGTGGGTTTCTTTAAGAGGGCGTTGAGCTCTGCGTGTTTCCAGCTCTCCGGGAAGGTGGCGGTGGTGAGGGAGGTGTTGATGACATCTCGGAGGTGCGGTGCGATGATGTCGTCGGCTTTGTTGTAGATGTGGTGCGGGCAGGGGTCCGATGGGGATCCGGAGTGGATTGAGTTCATGACGCGGGTGGTCTCCTCGGTGGTGGTTGGGCTCCAGGTGAGGATGGTGGTGACGTCGGTAGCGGGTTCCGGGGGGGGGTTCGCGTCGGTGGTCGGGAAGCTGTTGTATATGTTGGTGATCTTGTGGTGGAAGAAGGTCGCGAGGGAGTCGCAGAGGTCCTGTGATGGAGGGATGGAGTTGTTTTCTGCGTCCGGGTTGGAGAGCTCTTTGACGATGCCAAATAGTTCCTTGCTGTTGTGGGCGTTGTTGTCAAGTCTGTTCCGGAAGGCTGTTTTTCGTGCGGCGCGGAGGTGTTGGTGGTGTTGGCGGGTGGCGTCCTTGAGAGCTGACATGTTCTCTTCGGTCTGGTTGAGGCGCCACGTCTTCTCACGGGCGCGGCATTCTTTCTTGGAGTCCTTGAGGTCGGGGGTGAACCAGGAGTTTTTCTTGTGGTTGTTGGTGCTGGCTTGAGTTTTCAGGGGGGCCAGGAGGTTGGCGCAATCGGAGATCCAGTTGGTGAGGTTGTTGGCGGCTTAGTTTGGGTCGGTGGTGCTGGTGGGTCGGTTCTGGGAGAGGGTTGATGCGAGCTGATCCGTGGAGATACGATTCCAGTGTCTTCTTGGTGGTTGCTGGGTGTGGTGGTGCACAGTGGTCTTCTTGAAGATGAAGTGGACGCAGCTGTGGTCCGACCAGGTGAGTTCGGTGGTGTGGCTGAAGGTGATGTGTTTGCTGGAGGAGAAGATGGGGTCGAGCGTGTGTCCGGCGTAGTGGGTGGGGGTGTTGACTAGCTGATTCAGTCCCAGGTTGGCGAGGTTGTCCAGTAAGGCGGTGGTGTTGTTGTCGGTGAGGTTCTCCAGGTGAAAGTTGAGGTCTCCTAGGAGGATGTAGTCGGTGGATGAGAGTGCGTGAGGGTTGACGAAGTCTGCGATGTCTTCGCTGAACTTGGTGCAGGGTCCTGGTGGTCTGTACATGAGGGTGCCTCTGAGGGTGGTCTTGGGGTCGCTGTGGATCGTGAAGTGGAGATGTTCGGCGTCGGGGAGTGAGTTGTCGGTGTCGGTTGAGATGCGGATGGAGTTTTTGTGTGCGATGGCGATGCCTCCTCCGATGCAGTTGGTGCGGTCTTTCCGGATGATTTTGTAGCCGTCGGGGATGGCTATGGCGATGTCGGGTGCCGAGGAGGGATTCATCCAGGTCTCGGTGAGGAAGGCGATGTCCGGGTTCGTAGAGTTGATGAGGTTCCCCAGTTCGATGGCGTGCATGCGTGCATGTGGACGGATCGGGTGTTGACCAGGATGCTTCCGGGGGAAGTCGTTCTTGACGGGAGCGGTGTTGGTCCGTAGGCAGGTGAAGTGACAGTTGCTGCAGGTGAAGGGTCCATGGGTCCGTTTGGGGGTGGCGCGGTAGCAGCCCGGAGTGCGGCCGGGGTTGAGGTTGACGAGGGTGGCGGAGTCGTAGGTCAGGCGGGGGCGCGGGGGCAGCTGGGAGGCGGGAGGAGGGCGGGTAGGGGGAAAAAAGCGGCAAAAAAAGTGGCGGGAAAAAGGCTCCGAAGGCGAGGAGGCCTAGAAAAATGACAAAGTGCCGAAAAGGTGCAGAAAGCAGGAAAAACGAGGGGGAGACGGCGGGAGGGCAAGGGGGACGGCACTCAGAAGATGCAGGCACTCAGGGATACAGAAGGAAACCAGGGGAGCGCGATCACACAGCACAGGCACTCGGGGATACAGAAGGAAAAAAAGGGGAGCGCGAACGCAGACAAACGGCAACACAGACACTTGGGGCACAGGCAGCGATGCAGGCAAAAGAGAAGGCAGAACAGGGGATTTGGATCTGGTGGCGCTGTGAGGACAGGGGAACGACCTACCCTGGGGTCAAGGGTCGCTACCACTGCCACGCAGCGGCCGCCATTTAAGGGGTAGCCGGGGAGGCGGGGTCAGCTGGGAGGCGGGAGGAGGGCGGGTAGGGGGAAAAAAGCGGCAAAAAAAGCGGCGGGAAAAAGGCTCCGAAGGCGAGGAGGCCTAGAAAAATGACAAAGTGCTGAAAAGGCGCAGAAAGCAGGAAAAACGAGGGGGAGACGGCGGGAGGGCAAGGGGGACGGCACTCAGAAGATGCAGGCACTCGGGGATACAGAAGGAAACCAGGGGAGCACGATCACACAGCACAGGCACTCGGGGATACAGAAGGAAAAAGTGTGATGTAATCGCTAGAATGAAATATAATGAAAGCTTGATTTAGAATTTGAGTTCACAGGTACACGCAGAGGAATAAAGACGTGTGATTTACAGCTCCGTGTGTGGCCTCGTCATTGGCGGGTGCCCAGGCTGAGGAAGACACTACATCTACTAAGTACTACTCTGAACCTCACAGTACAGACTGCAACAGAGACTATTCCACGGGTAAACCTCAGCAGCATTAAAGAACATAAATTCCAAGAGTTTGTAAGGTTCTGATCATTGTATCTCACCAATGATTTTTTCATATCATCTTGTTATTTTTAGTTGTACTTTGAGCATTCATAGTTTACTGGTCTATGTGTTGTGTACTGGTGTATGCACTGTTTTTTTTTTCCTTTAAAGTGGGGGGAGGGTCTATAGATTATTACAATAGATCTTTCACGTACTGCTGCCTTCTCTTTCTTAACTATGTAGAATGTTGAGTTTGTTAGGTTGTTGAAGAGAAGCCGACCTTCGCTACAGATGCATTTACTCTCTGCTCCTGTTACAGAGGAATAGAACTTTTCCCCCCCAAAGTCATCCAGTTGTAGGCCCGACTTCTTTACACGCTGCCAAATGTTATCCACACTAATACAGATATTAGTGATTGCTTTAAGAGGGCAGATGGAACCATTAGACATGTGGGCATGCTCCACAGGATTTTCAGGCGTTGTACAGGCCTCCGTAATGGATACGCCCTTTGATGAGGCATGCCTTTTTGGTGAGAAGGCAGACTCTGCGCTGCAGCACTTCAGAGAAAGTGGAGTAATTAAACACAACATAGGGCAAACTAATAATCCCTCCGAAGGCTGGGTATGAAACTATAAGTATAATTTAGAAATGCTTGATTGACGCTAGTATTTCTGCCAAATGTTGGTTTCCCCACATCCCTCCACTGTGACTTCAAGGACTCTTTCAATCCCTCCCGCAATTCTCTTGTTTGTGAGTGAGGTCCTGCTTTTAGCAGGAACTTGAACTCTGTTACACAGCACTGCAGAGGATTTATTTTTTGACTGATTACTTGGGATCCTCAAGGTTGGCAATTTTTTAATCTGTGACACTATTGGGCTATTCACAAGGGTAACTTACACTCATGAAAATGGAGACTGGGACTAAAGGTAAAATCCCACAGGGAATGTTAAATTATTTAAAATAGTTAATAATACAAATACATATAATTTACTGTTAAAATGTATACAAATAAAACAATTATTAAGAATTATCACTTTTTAAATTTATAAAATAATGCAAAATTATTTATTAAAATATATTAACACTGATTTTAATAATTTTTATACATCACTTTTAATACGTATTAATGTTTATTCAAAATAATATTTTTCCCATTATGTGGAAATTGATTTTTTAATGTGAACTTCAGAAAAATAATTAAATTTAATGTATTAAAATTCTTTAAACACTGAATTCACAGTAATAGTGCTGTAGTATTTTCTTCTACATTTAAAATAAATATAGAAAAGTATTTCACAATAATATTTAACAAACATATTTTAACAATTCATCATAAAGTTTAATATTATCTATCTATTTATCTATATCTATTACCTAGTGGCGTATAGCTAGGACCATGTTTCCACAGAAAAAGTGTTTTTTGACTTGCCTCTTATCTTTGGCACCGTTTGACAAATCTTCACAAATTTTTCAGAAAAAAGTGCCCCGGTGATTCTTGTTACGCACAGAAGTTTTGAGGTGATCCATCAAAAGGGGGCAGAGAAAAAAAAGGGGTGGGGTAAAAAAAAAAACAAAAAAAAAAACAGAGCTTTCAACACGACCACTGACCGAATCACTGGACGGAATTACACCAAATTTGGCACAAAGCTAGCCTTCGGTAAGCAGATTTTGCTTTTAGTTATTTTAAGTAAATCTGTTCAGTAGTTTGAGAGAAATTCAAGGGAAAATAAATCTGTGTAGCTAGGGTTGCCAATCCTCCCTGACAACTTTCCTAATTATGACCAGCTTGTGCAGGGAAATGCACAGCTCTGATTGGCTGCCAACACTTCAACAAGGAAGTGTTTGCAGCCATCTTGTGATTCAGCTTCATCCGAGTCCCTAAAAAATGAAAATAAAGACAAAGGGCCAGGCTAGGAATACCCTGACCACCCATCCTTGTTCTTGGGGGGCTAAGAGGGAGCCCAGCAAGGCAAAAAGCATAAAAAAAAAAAAAAAAGAATTATGCAAATTTGCGAAATGTGTGGATTTGCGGCAAAAAATTAAATAAATTAAAAAAGCAAGCGCAGGCTCCTGTGTTTGTTTTTCTTTAAAGCACTAGTGTGGGTCAGGTACAAAAAAAAGGAGAGGGGTACATGGGGCCCCTCCTGGGCTTATTGTTCCCCCAGGGACCGCCACCTCCCCGGGGCAGAATATGTAAGCAAATGTGGGGGATGAGGGTTGGCCACGGCAGCCCTGGGGACCGACTCCTCCCTCGGCTAAAATATGTACACAAATGAGGGTGGTCACCCGCATTGCGTTTACCATGTTAATTTCCATAAGATTCTTTGGAGACACAACTACAAGCCGAACCACTGGACGGAATTACACCAAATGTGGCAGTAAGCTAGCTGTTGGTACGCTGATTACGGGTTTCCCTTTTTTGGAGTAAACCCATTCGGTAATTTGTGAGAAACTTAGGGAAATTCAAATTTGTATATCTCTGGCCGCAAAGTATTTGCGAATAAAGACGAACTTGTGCAGGGAAATGCACAGCTCTGATTGGCTGAGAACACTTGAAACCAGGAAGTGTTGGTAGCCATCTTGGGACTCGGCTTGAGCTGAAACCCAGAAAAAAAGTAAAAAATAAAATAAAAGGGGCAGGGTAGAGACATCCTGAGCCCTTAGCACTGGGGTCCCTATGCAAAAAAATTTTTTTTTTTATTATTTTTTTGCCGCAAGTTAGTGAGATTCGTGGCAAATTATTTTCTTTTTTAAAACTCCTGCACTTGTTTTTTTTATAGGCCCCCAGATGGGCCAGATCCCGGGGGCATGAAAAATTTAAAGCCCTGGAGCTTTTAATTTTTTTTTATAGGTGGGGCCCCTCCCCAGGGCTTTCAATGTAATATATATGGGGGGCCCGTGACCCCCCTGCACCCTAGGGACCACCACGTCCCCAGGGCTTCATTGCGGGGAAGCCATGGCCCGCCCGGTGCCCTGGGGACCGCCACTTCCTCAGGGCTTACAATTTAATAAATACGGGGGGCCATGGCCCCCAGTGCCCCAGGGACCACCACCTCCCTGGGGCATCCATTTAAATATATGCGGGGCGTGTTCACTACACACTGCATACAATATAGGTAAGACACCCCCAAGGCAGGGTGCACTATACTGTATATGAGGGCATAGCTGCATGAGCAATATGCCCCCACTGTGTCCTTGCCAAACCTGGGACATAGTGAGGGAACAGAGCAGCCCTTTTAAATGCATGTGGTGGACACTGGTCAGTACAAGTTTCACAGCTACATGATGGCCACTCTGAACCGTGGGTTGTTTGGTGTCAAACAACTCAGAGTGATAAATCCCAACTTTTACCAGTGTTGGATTTATTATAAAATGTACCCAGGTGCCCCCTGCAAAAGCTGACTACTCTGGCATGGTTGCTGGCCGGTCCAAACCAGCCTGCCACCTCCAGTCACAAGTCTGAACCCCTGGGGTGAGAGTTCCTGCTCTCTGGGATTCAGAACAAAGCCCTTTCTGGGTGGAGGAGCTAACACCCCCTCCCTCAGGAACGTGCACGGACCTGCTGGTGAGCTTCAAAGGGCTTACCACCCTTGAAAATTGACCCCGAGGCCTGCTCCTAGCAGCAGATGGTCACCCCTGTTGCAACCCCCCCTTTTGGCAGCAACAATGGCAGGAAAACCAAAAAAGGACAGGACAAGTGGCCCTACTTAGCATGCAACACCCCCAAGGTGTTGCAGGTGAGGTGACCTCTCTGTTTCATTTTCCTCCATCTTGGATGGAAGGATAATAGCCAATCAGGTGTAGGAAAGTGACCTCTGCCCACCAGAGGTGGTCACTTAGTGAATGTAGCCATCCTACGGTAGATGACCCATTGGCCACTACCAGGTTCCCCCTAAAAAGCCCACTAAATACAGTATCTAGTGGACATCCCTAGACCAAGAAATCAGATTCGACGGACAGAAGACGACCAGCACCAAGAAGATCCAAGGCACGAGTACTGTGGAACTGTGGACCTGCAGCAGAAGAGGCGCCAAACCCTGCCTGCTGAACCCAGGACCTGACAATTGCTGTGGAGGAGCTGCTGGACAACTGGTAAATCTCTAAAGAACCCTAGAGGACCTCCAGGCTTCGCATATTGGTAGAGAACTTCCTCCAGAGTGGAGGTATCACTCTAAATCCACAAGAAACCAACAAGCCAGTGAGGTCCACTTCACTGGCCAGTCGACAACTCTGCAAGGACAAACCCTGCCAGTGTGCCAAGTTTGGTGGCACAGAGCCCTCCAGTGGCTGAACTGCACCAATACCATGGGTGTTGGTCACCTAGCTTCAGACATCACGAAAAACAGCCCACCCAGGACTGTAAAAGGACCAGGAGGAAGCACCAGTCGAGGGACTTTAGAAACAACCCAGACTACCCACCAAAGTGCCTCCGTTGTCCTGCAAATGACCCTTGAAACCACCTACCTCCTGCTTCTAAGGGCTCCTTTGCGCACAGCTCTTGGATCACCAATTCGCTCTGCACTAGTGCACCCTGTAGCATCCATCAAAGAACCAGCTGTGTGCTAAGGGTCCCCCAGCCCTTGCGACCACGACACTCCAAGGGGACCCCCCCAGGATCCATCTTTAAAATCCACTGTGCAGACCTTTTCCAAGTTGTTCCCAGCAGAAGGCAAAGACCAGCTCCAGAGACCTTTTCCTGCTGCTCGTGCCGGAACCGGGAGCCACCCGAACTTCTGCAGCTGACCCATAGTGGCCATTGACGACCTCGACCAATCGGCTCTGGTAACTGCTCTGCCTTTTATGCATTTTTAAAGGTTATTCACCATGGATTCCTATGGTGTTAAATTATTAAACTTCAAAAATTCATATCTCGAATAATACTTAACCAATTTTGATGATCTTGGTCTTAACATTTTTATAAAAATTAAAAGTATGATATGAATTAGTCTTGAGTTATTCCTTTGAGTGTGTGAGTTGCAAGATTGATACTGTGAGTACAACAAATGCTTTGCACTTCTCCAGGATAGGCTTAACGGCTTGACCAAGCTTCCATACAAATTAGAGCATTAGGTGGTCTAGCTTTTACCCCTGTAAGCCAACGTGTGGTTGCCTGGAACCTCTGCACAGTATGCCTAGCTTTGCACACTACGTAGAGGGCCAGCCTCCTACACCAGCTGGCACATGCGGGCTCTGCAATGGAATCTGAAGTTCCAATGCGCCCACATCAAGGAATCTGACAGATTTTATCCAGATCTAGGAGGAGACCGCTCATGGTCTGCAGAAGTAGATGCTCGACCGCAACTGGTCAGCGGCAGGTTGGAGTTGCGGGTCATTCGTCTAGTTCTGAATACCATTCTGCTTCCAAGAAGGGGATGCTTGTGCAGGTTATCAGAGACAACACCAATGCCAAGTAGTGGTATTGTAACATTAACGGGGGGTGGTGCAACTCTGGAGTTGGTTGAAGAGCCAGGGCATTTCCCGGAGCATGAACCATCCTGATAGTGTCAATGAATGCCCGGCAGGCAGCGGTCTAGCAGATCACGAGCTGTGTCTACTTGCTGAGGTGGTGCTGGGCATCGTCCAAAAATGTAGAGAATCTTATCTAGATTATTTTTTCGCCACTGTCACAACTGTGCAACGTGTCGACCCTCATGCTGGATTCTAGGGTCTCATCAGGACAAAAAATGGCCTGGGGAACGGTGAAAGATTGGAATTATTAAAGAAAGCTTCAGCTGGATATTGAATATTGGTATCACTGTCTGACCCAGAATGGCGCTTTTGGCACATTAATATAAGAGCTGGGTAGACTGGCACAGTTGGAACGCTGTATTTTCTTAATTCTGAAGTCTGGATACAAGTTTTTATATATACGCCATCAACACGTTAATCGGACAAGACCTCTTTGATAATGTTTTGAATTATCAATCAATGTATTGACAAGCATACTTCATAACTTAATAAGAGGCTGTCTTTGTGACAAACACCAAAGATCACAGATTATAAGCACATTTTTTATTGCTTTATGGTGTGGTCTCTTTTCTCACTTGGGGATCACTTGTTTCAACTATCACTTTTTGTTTATTTCCCTAAAGTATGCTTATAAAAATGATTCCCCATTATATGCGGATGCAGCTTTCAAAGCATTAAAAACACGTTTTTCACACATGTGTTGGTACTGGATTCAGTGGATTTTTTTTTAAAGATTCTAGACAGGGGATTTTTGTCTTCATTTAAGAATTTTTTGTATGAGTTAACCAGTGGCAAGATTTTTCTGCTATAATATGTAAATTGATTGTAAATAAGTTTCATGTGAATATATATTTTGTGATAATTATACCCAGGTTCACGTGGACATTCTGGGTTGCTCTTGTATTTGTTTAGAGTCCCTTTCATGTTGGGGAATCCATCACTTTGCCAGCGTTCTTTGCTCCCCCTAACCCCTCAAAAGAGCCCATGGACCTATCCTTGATACTGACAGGCTACGTCGTGGGTATCAGTGCACACGTTCATGAAGCACCAGTGTCTTGATAACCAGGTCAAGCTGGGGCAGCACTTTGCAAGCTTGGTCCTGAAGGACTTCTTGGTTTCAGTCTCCACCTTGGGAGTTACTGCTTTTGTATCTATTCTAAAGAGAGGAATCTGCGGTTAGATGTATTCATCAGAAGACTGTTTCTTCCCTTTGGTAATGCTCTTTTTGGTGGATACTCTAACCAGAAATTCCTTTCTGCCCTCCCACCTTCCCAATCTGTTGACTGGCAAGTTAATATTCAGCACACCGGTACAAACAATTGTTAACACTCAATCCATGACGGTGCAGAAAGGGGAAAACATACTTACATCAGTACCCAGAGATGGCACTTGCTACACTGAATGTTCTAGGACTGGTATAGGACACCCAAATACCTGTATGCTTCATTAATGTTCAGCTTTGAGTTATATAACACTGTCTGTTAATCAGCAAACAATGCCTTTCAGTATCTGACTTTTTAGGCCAGTTGGCACAAGAGTCAGTAAGAGTAGCTCATCAGCATGCATTAAAAGGGATAACACCCAATGAAGGAGGACAGGACATAGTTTGCAAACTGAGAGCCACACCTGTGAGTATGCCCCTGTTTTTATCCTTTCTCCACCTTAGCCTTGCATGTTGATTTATTTTTTAGGTCTATTAAGCACTATGACCCAGCTGCCTTTATGGAAGGAGGTGAAGATATTTAACAGAGATGGTAGTGTCCCAGAAGAAAAAAGTTACTTACAATTAGTAACGCTTTTCTGGTGGATACACTAGCTACCTGTGAATTCCTCACTGTATGAAGTCTCCCATGCACCAGCATCCGACGGAAAATCTTCTTCCCAGCTCTCTACGTTGACGAGGAAATCACAATTGCACGGCTCCATGCGACTGTCTGACATCACCGTGCCAATAAGAGGTCCTCTCCGGCGTGCTGATGTCAGTTTCACCCATTTTTTACGTGCCTTTGAGGCGAACAGGCGAAAACTGACCTCACAATAACTCAAATGAATATATATATACACCTAAAACCATAATGATGCAATAGAATTATAACCATCATTTATATATACACATAAATACCAAAACCTATGTACACTTGTAAAACAAAAATATTGGTATGACCAGACAGGCAACGGGGAGGCGGTGGGACTGTGAGGAATCCACAGGTAGCTAGTGTATCCACCAGAAAAAGCGTTACTGAAGGTAAGTAACTTGTTCTTCTGATGGATACAACTACCTGTGGATTCCTTACCTTATGAATGGAGTCCCAAAGCAGTACCGCACTCAGAGGTGGGTGCCAGACTGGTTACAGCAAGAAATCCTGCAATACAGATCGTGCAAAATGGCCGTCCCTCCTAATCTCCGAGTCCAAGCAGTAATGCTTTGCAAAGGTGTGGAGGAGCGCCCGAGTTGCTGCCTAGCAAATATCCACCACCGAACCCCTATAGCCAGGGCCGAAGTAGCGGACTTAGCCCTGGTGGAATGGGCTCTAATACCCTAAGGGGGAACCTTCTTTGCCAACAAGTGGCAAACCTCGATACAAAGAATGACCCACCTGGAGATCATTCTTTTATGGACTGCTCTGCCCTTCCTCTTTCCAATATATCCCACGAACAGCTGATCTTCCAAGCGAAAGTCTTTTGTCCTCTGTAAGGAAATGCCTCCTTGGCATGGTTACCCCCTGACTTTTTGCCTTTGCTGATGCCAGGTTATGATTTGAAAGTGTGCTGAGGCCTGCTAACCAGGCCCCAGCACCAGTGTTCCCTAAAACTGTACCTTTGTTTTCACCACAATTGGAACACCCTGGCATCTAGGTAAGTCCCTTGTAACTGGTACCCCTGGTACCAAGGGCCCTGATGCCAGGGAAGGTCTCTAAGGGCTGCAGCATGTCTTATGCCACCCTGTGGACCCCTCACTCAGCACAGACACACTGCTTGCCAGCTTGTGTGTGCTGGTGGGGAGAAAATGACTAAGTCGACATGGCACTCCCCTCAGGGTGCCATGCCAACCTCACATCGCCCATGGCATAGATAAGTCACCCCTCTAGCAGGCCTTACAGCCCTAAGGCAGGGTGCACTATACCATAGGTGACGGCATAGGTGCATGAGCACTATGCCCCTACAGTGTCTAAGCAAAACCTTAGACATTGTAAGTGCAGGGTAGCCATAAGAGTATATGGTCTGGGAGTCTGTCATACACGAACTTCACAGCACCATAATGGCTACACTGAAAACTGGGAAGTTTGGTATCAAACTTCTCAGCACAATAAATGCATACTGATGCCAGTGTACATTTTATTGTGAAATACACCCCAGAGGGCATCTTAAAGATGCCCCCTGAAAACATACCCGACTTCCAGTGTGGGCTGACTAGTTTTGCCAGCCTGCCACACACCAGACATGTTACTGGCCACATGGGGAGAGTGCCTTTGTCACTCTGTGGCTAGTAACAAAGCCTGTACTGGGTGGAGGTGCTTCTCACCTCCCCCTGCAGGAGCTGTAACACCTGGCGGTGAGCCTCAAAAGCTCACCCCCTTTGTTACAGCGCCACAGGGCATTCCAGCTAGTGGAGATGCCCGCCCCCTCCAGCCACGGTCCCACTTTTGGCGGCAAGGCCGGAGGAGATAATGAGAAAAACAAGGAGGAGTCACTGGCCAGTCAGGACAACCCCTAAGGTGTCCTGAGCTGAGGTGACTCTGACTTTTAGAAATCCTCCATCCTGCAGATGGAGGATTCCCCCAATAGAATTAGGGATGTGCCCCCCTCCCCTCAGGGAGGAGGCACAAAGAGGGTGTAGCCACCCTCAGGGCTAGTAGCCATTGGCTACTAACCCCCCAGACCTAAACACACCCCTAAATTGAGTATTTAGGGCCCCCAGAACCTAGGCAAACAGATTCCTGCAACCTGAAGACAAAGAAGGACTGCTGACCTGAAGCCCTGCAGAGAAGACAGACACCAACTGCTTTGGCCCCAGCCCTACCGGCCTGTCTCCCCACTTCAAGAGAAACTGCAACAGCGACGCGCTCCCCAGGGTCCAGCGTCCTCTGAAGCCTCAGAGGACTACCCTGCATCTAAAAGGACCAAGAACTCCCGAGGACAGCGGCCCTGTTCCAAAGAAACCAAAACTTACAACAAAGAAACAACTTTAAAAGGACTGAAGCGTGAGACTTTCCACTCTGCAGCCGACGCCCCCGTCTCGACCTGCAGAGAAACAACACTACAGGGAGGACTCCCCGGCGGCTGCAACCCTGTGAGTAGCCAGAGTTGACCCCCCTGAGCCCCCCCAGCGATGCCTGCAGAGGGATTCCAGAGGCTCCCCCTGACCGCGACTGCCTACTTCCAAGAACGCGACGCCTGGTAAAAACACTGCACCCGCAGCCCCCAGGACCTGAAGGATCCGACCTCCAGTGCAGGAGCGACCCCCAGGTGGCCCTCTCCCTTGCCCAGGTAGTGGCTACCCGGAGGAGCCCCCCCCCCCTTGCCTGCTTGCTTCGCTGAAGAGACCCCTGGGTCTCCCATTGAAACCTACTGCAAACCCGATGCCTGTTTGCACTCTGCACCCGGCCGCCCCCGTGCCACGGAGGGTGTACTTTTTGTGCTGACTTGTGTCCCCCCCCGGTGCCCTACAAAACCCCCCTGGTCTCCCCTCCGAAGTTGCGGGTACTTACCTGCTGGCAGACTGGAACCGGGGCACCCCCTTCTCCATTGAAGCCTATGCGTTTTGGGCACCACTTTGACCTCTGCACCTGACCGGCATTGAGCTGCTGGTGTGGTAACTTTGGGGTTGCCCTGAACCCCCAACGGTGGGCTACTTGGGACCCAACTTTGAACCCTGTAGGTGGTTTACTTACCTACATAACTAACAAATACTTACATCCCCCAGGAACTGTTGAAATTTGCACTGTGTCTAGTTTTAAAATAGCTTATTGCCATTTTTGCCAAAACTGCACATGCTATTTTGCTGATTCAAAGTTATACCTAAGTGAAGTACCTTTCATTTGAAGTATTGATTGTAACCTGTGAACCTGTGGTTCTTAAAATAAACTAAGAAAATATATTTTTCTATATAAAAACCTATTGGCCTGGAATTGTCTTTGAGTGTGTGTTCCTCATTTATTGCCTGTATGTGTACAATAAATGCTTAACACTACCGTCTGATAAGCCTACTGCTCGACCACACTACCACAAAATAGAGCATTAGAATTATCTCTTTTTGCCACTATCTTACCTCTAAAGGGAACCCTTGGACTCTGTGCATGTTATTTCTTACTTTGAAATAGTACATACAGAGCCAAATTCCTACATCCTCTCAATATAGAAACTGAGAGTCCTTCTGGGGTCCAAACGATGAAGCCTCTCTTCCTCCTTCGAGGGGTGAGGCGGAGAGTAGAAAGATGGAAGGGTAGTGGTCTGCCCCATAGGAAAGGGAGTGACAACTTTAGGTAGGAAACCCCGTCCTGGTTTTCAGCACCACTTTATCAGGAAAGAATAAAGTAAAGGGAGGTTTAACAGAAAGAGCCTGAAGCTCACCAACACGCCTAGCCAAAGTTATAGCTATCAGAAAAAACGTCTTAAGAACTAGAAACCTTAGCGGGCAAGAATGCATGGATTCGAACGGTGACCCCATCAAAAATGTTAAAATGAGATTGAGATCCCACTGAGGCATAAGAAAAGGAATAGGAGGAAATTTATTAGTTAAACCCTTTAAGAACCTAATAACAATAGGCGATTTAAACAAGGAGGGCTGATCCGGAAGGCAAAGAAAGGCTGACAGTGCCGCCAAATAGCCCTTAACAGTAGCATCTGCACAACCCTTCTGTGCTAAAGCTAATGCACACAACAGAACATCAGACAGATGGGCCCTCAAAGGATCAATTTGCTTCTCTCCGCACCAAGCCACGAATTTTGCCCAACTGCCGGCATAAACAGTCTTAGTGGAATGTCGCCTGGATGATAAAATAATATCCACTACCTCTGGCGGGAGAGAGAAAGAACTCAGATTGCCCCGTTCAATCTCCAGGCATGAAGGTGCAGGCTCTGGAGGTGGGGGTGTAGAACCTGCCCCTGCGAGAGGAGATCTGCCCTGAGAGGGAGACGGAGGGGAGGACAGTGAGAGTTGAAGAAGGACTATGTACCACACTCTTCTTGGCCAATCTGGGGCTATTAAAATGACCTGAGCCCGATCTTGGCAAATCTTCCTCAGAACCCGAGAAATCAATGGTATGGGGGGCAATGCGTAAAGCAACTGGTCGCACCAAGACATCTGAAACGCATCCCCCAAAGCACCTTGCACCGGATATTGGAGGCTGCAGAATGACGGACAGTGCGCATTCTCCCGAGTGGCAAACAGATCTATCCTTGGAGAACCCCACATCTCAAAGATGTGAAGGACCAGATCTGGATGGATACGCCACTCGTGATCGGCTGAGAAATGTCAACTGAGAGTGTCTGCACGTACGTTGAGCAGTCCGGCCAGATGATTCGCTACCAAGCAAATCAGATGGTCGTGATGCCAGGACCAGAACCGCAGAACCTCTCTGCAGAGAAGGTACAACCCCACTCCTCCCTGCTTGTTTATATAACACATTGCGGTAGTGTTGTCCATTACGACCTGAACTGACTGACCGAGAAGGGACAGGAGAAAGGCCTTGAGAGCCAGACGTATTGCCCACAACTCTAACAGATTTATGTGAAAAGTCTGTTCCACTGTAGACCAACAACCCTTGATCTCCAGGTCCCCCAGATGAGCTCCCCACCCTAGAGTGGAAGCATCCGTCATGACCGTGACCACCGGAGGAGGCAGTAAAAACAGCCTTCCTTGAGAAAAGTTGCCGTCCACAGCCCACCATCGTAGATCCACTGCAGCATCTCTGGAGATTGTTATCGACTCCTCGAGATCCCCTTTGTGTTGAAACCACTGCTTGCGGAGTGCAGAATGCAAGGAGCGAACAGACCGAGCAGGCGTAGGACCTTGAGGACTGGAACAATCCCTCCATTTTGAAACATTGGAATCAACGCCTGGATGTCCTGAATCCACTGAGGCGGAGGATAGGCCAGATTCAATGTTGTATCCAGTACCACCCCTATGAACAGGAGGCGCTGAGAGGGCTCCAGGTGAGACTTGGGCACGTTTACCAAAAAGCCCAGACTGAACAACAACTGAGTTGTCATCTGCAAGTGATGCAGCACAAGCTCTGGAGACTTGGCTTTGATCAACCAATCGTCCAGGTAAGGGAATACCGATATTCCCTTCCTTCTGAGACTTGCTGCAACCACCGCCATCACCTTCATGAAGACTCGAGGTGCTGAAGTAAGACCAAACGGAAGGACCTTGAACTGGTAGTGTTGCGACCCCACCACAAACCTGAGATACTTCCTGTGTGAGTATAGGGACATGAAAGTAAGCATCCTGCAAGTCGACAGACACCATCCAATCCTCTCTGTTCAATGCCAGGAGTACCTGTGCTAGAGTCACCATCTTGAATTTCTCCTGTTTGAGGAACCAATTAAAAATCCTCAGGTCCAGGATTGGTCTCAATCGACCATCCTTCTTGGGAATCAGGAAATATCTTGAATAACAACCCTGACCCCCTTCCTGCTCTGGAATCAACTCCACTGCACCTTTTGATAACAGGATTTGAACCTCCTGCTGCAACAATAGGAGATCTTCTGAACAAAACGAGGGACGGGGAGGGGTGTGAGGGGGGGGGGGAACTCCTGAAAAGGAAGAGCATATTCTTTCCTCACAATGTTTAGAACCCAGGAGTCTGATGTGAATAACTCCCACTCATGGAGAAAAAGACGTGGGCCCATATTTATACTTTTTGACGCTAAACTGCGCTAACGCAGTTTAGCGTCAAAAAATTTAGCGCCGTCTAACGCCATTCTGAAGCGCCATGCGGGCGCCGTATTTATGGAATGGCGTTAGCCGGCGCTAGCAGACCGGCGCTGCCTGGTGTGCGTGGAAAAAAACCACGTACACCAGGCAGCGCCGGCGTAGGGGGAAAATGGCGTTAGGGCGTCTTAAAATGGGGCAAGTCAGGTTGAGGCAAAAAAATCGCCTCAACCCGATTTGCGCCATTTTTTTTGACGCCCAGACGCCATTTAAATGACTCCTGTCTTAGTAAAGACAGGAGTCATGCCCCCTTGCCCAATGGTCATGCCCAGGTGACTTATGTCCCCTGGGCATGGTCATTGGGCATAGTGGCATGTAGGGGGGAACAAATAAGGCCCCCCTATGCCACCCAAAAAAAATAAAAAATATAAAAAATTATACTTACCTGAACTTACCTGAATGTCCCTGGGGTGGGTCCCTCCATCCTTGGGTGTCCTCCTGGGGTGGGCAGGGGTGGCAGGGGGGGTCCCTGGGGGCAGGGGAGGGCACCTGTGGGCTCATTTTGAGCCCACAGGCCCCTTAACGCCTACCCTGACCCAGGCGTTAAATAGTGGCGCAAATGCGGGGTTTTTTGACCCGCCAACTCCCGGGCGTGATTTTTGCCCGGGAGTATAAATAAGACGCATTTGCGTCGCCGTCATTTTTTTAGACGGGAACGCCTTCCTTGCATCTCATTAACGCAAGGAAGGCGTTCACGCAAAAAAATGACGCTATTTGCCCATACTTTGGCGCTAGACGTGTCTAACGCCAAAGTATAAATATGGCGTTAGTTTTGCGCCGAATTTGCGTCGAAAAAAACGACGCAAATTCGGCGCAAACGGAGTATAAATATGCCCCGTAATCTTTCCCCTACAGGAGAAGTATGACTGAAAATGGGCAGAAAACTAGGGCTGCTGGGTGGCCCTTCTTGTCCGATCCTCCCCCGCCCTCTAAAGGATCTATAAGGGAGGCTGGCAGGCTGTTGGACTGTGGACTGGGGCCACCCACGATAAACAGCTCCATGCCCAAACCCCCTGAACCTCAGAAAGGACCTAAAAGGGGTAGTAGTGGAAGCCTGCAGACCCAAAGACTTTGCTGTGGCCCTACTGTCCTTAAAGCGCTCTAAGGCAGAGCCAGCTTTAGCACCAAAACGTTTTCCCCCATCAAAAGGCAAGTCCAAGAGAGCAGTCTGGACATGAGAGGAAAAGCCAGAGGACCTCAACCATGCATGCCTCCTGGTAGTAATAGAGGTACCCATCGCCCTGGCCACCAAATCTGTAGAATCTAGACCAGACTGGATTATCTGCTTTGCTGCGGCCTGAGCATCCGACAGGAGTTCTCCAAATTGTCCTTGCACCTCCTGCGGCAGGTCCGGAACCACAGCCCTAGCTGAATCCATCAGGGCGTGTACATATCTACCCAACATACAGGTAGCGTTTGCTGCCTTGAGAGCCATACTACAAGAAGAAAAAGTATTCTTTGCCGACTGCTCCATCCTCTTGGACTTCCTGTCCGACGGAATCACAGGGAAGGAGCCTGGTGCAGACCGTGTGGAACAAGAGGCTTGAACAACTAGACTCTCCGGGGTAGGATGTTTCGACAAGAATCCCAGAGCTCCAGGAGCCACCCTATACCTCCTTGCCACAGATCTGTTGACAGCTGGAGACGACACAGGCTTCCTCCTTACCTCCAAGATAGGCCCCGTAAGAGCATCATTAAACGGAAGCAATGGATCTGCCGAAGTCGAAGAAGGATGCAGGACCTCAATTAGGATATTTGTTTTGACCTCTGAAGCAGGCAACGGAAGATTTAAAAAAAATTGCCGCCTTCCTGACCACAGTATGGAAAGAGGCCGCCTCCTCTGTAAACTCCCCTGATGAAGAAAGGTCCCATTCCGGGGAAGTGTCTAGTCCACTGGCTGAGTCAAGTCCTTGATATTCCCCCAAGGGCTCCACAATCTCTCCTTCTTCCAGCAACTGCCTTTGGTACCCCTGTTCCTCCAAAAGTTTTAAAGCCTTTCTGTGTGACCTCAGCCTGGCCTCTAACCTTGGCGTCGACAGAATTAGCCGACATCAATGATACCGGCTTCAGAGCTGAAAGGTGCGGACCAGGAGAACAAGGCTGACTACGGTCTAATCCGGAACCATTCGGTGCTGGAGCGGATCCTATCGGCGCCGTGGTCACCTGAGTCTCCGTCATTGGCGTCGACTGAAAGGGTGATGACATCAGCGCTGCAGGTCTAAAAGGCGAAATCATGGGAACAGCAGGTCTTTGAGGAGACATCATCGGCGCCAAACCGGCACCCTCAGCCGGATAGAAGGGCATAAACGGCGCCGCTTTGTAAGGAGCAGGGGAGCCCAACGTAAATGCTAAAGGACCCGTGGGACCAGCCGGTGCACCAGCAGGGGCCATAGCATTAAACATAGAAAACATAGCATTTACAAATGCCGCCGGATCTGCTCCCGGAGCCGGGAAGGCAGGATACCGCTGGTCTTCATGCTGCACTTGCACCTGTTGGGCATCCGAATCCTGCGCCACAGGTGAAAAGCGAGGACTCTCTGGAGGCGCGACCACCTCGATGACCTACGGCACCGGAGAAGCCGGAGGGCTTTGAGGTTGTGGAGTCACAGTCGGACTAACCTCCCACGTCGCCGTCTAGATGGAGACCTGGACCTTGAACAGTTCCAAGCCGAACGACGCCGAGAGTCATGACGACATCGCCTCTTGTGTTTCTTCGACGAAGTGTGAGAAGACGACCTGTGATGGCTCTTATGTCCTTTTTTCACCTTAGCCAAAAAGAGTTTGGCTTCCCTCTCCTTTAGAACCTTCGGATTCATGCTCTGGCAGGAATTACACTCCTCGACGTCATGCTCGGAGCTCAAATACCAAAGACAATCATCATGAGGGTCAGTGACCGACATGCGACCCCCGCACTCTTGACAAGGCTTAGATCCCGACTTCCTAGGAGGAGACAGTATAACCAGAAACAAGATTGTAACCAGAAACAAGATGGAACACCTTCAACAGTAGCGAGAGCTAGGAGAAAACTGTTAGCGTCGAAGGCACGGACAAAAAGGAACTGACGTCAACATGCCGCCGAGGACCTCTTATTTACACAGTGACGTCAGGCAGAGTCGCATGAAGCCTTGTAATTGTGACATTCTCGTCGACGTGGAGTGCTGGGAAGAAGATTTTCCGTCGGATGCTGGTGCATGGGACAATTCATAAGGTGAGGAATCCACAGGTAGTTGTATCCATCAGAAGCTCGTAATTTTTACCAGATCAGTGTATGATTGAGTCTATTGAAGGCACATACAAAGTCAACAACTGTTGCATAAACCTTTTTTTTTTTTTATTCTGCAGTTTGTTCTCATCAGATGTTAGGTGTGTCAGCAAAAGTTTCTCAAATGTGCTGCAGTTGCATCTAATCCACTTTGCTTCAAGGGTGACCGCTTAGCACAGATCATCCAGTCTCACACAGCTTGTAAGGACTTACTTGAAGCATCCAAGAGTGCTATGGGACAATAATCTAAAGGCTCAGTGAAAAAAGCCTTTTTTTTTTTTTTTTTTAAATACTGGCCCAAATGAAAAAGTTACTCACTGGTGGTTATGATCTTTCTGGTAGAGACTAAACCTACCTCCATACTCCTCTATGTGGTACTGTGATGCCATAAAGAGGTGCAGAAAATAACTAAAAAAAGGACTATTGGGAGGTGGATTATTCTCTGTATCAAAACCTGCTATGCTTTGGCCTGGAAGGACCCCTCAGAAGGGATAAGGACCAAATCCACTACTTCTTGCTAAAGGAGCTCCAATTGCAGAGATATGCAGGCAGCTACACGGGCATCTCTGCACACCTCTGCCAAGCATTACTGCCTGGATTCTGAAGTGCGCAGACACATTCACTTCGCCAGATCCGTTTTGTAGGATTTTCTGATATAAAAACTCATCAACCCTCCTAGGTAGAGTACTACTTTGTAATCTATTCTACCAGTGGGGAATAGAAAGGTAGAAGTATCCATTAGAAGAAAAATGTGGTAGCAATCTTTCTGGTGGATACTCTGTCTACCTGCAGATTTCTCACCGACCTATCCCACTCACCTCCCCATCTAATCAACTGCTATAGAAAAAGTTAATAAGATACCAATAATATATTTTGGCATTATACTACTCTATCAATCAGTCCATTCTAGTCTAAATGGCTGGAAAACTGACGTTGTTGCACTGAGCGAGCACTATATGGCTTTGGTGACATCATCTAACACCACCCCCAGCATAAATAAGAAGTCAGTGCCCCGTACAGTTGACGTGAGAGCTTTGGAGTTTCAGATCCAGTCTGACACCTGGGATTATTCTACAAGTGAAGCATCTACATGTAGTAATGTCCACCAAAATATGAAGAAAATGAACAATCTGTATACCATCCAGCCCTCTCACTGTAGGTGGTTTGGCCGGGTAATTATGGTGACAATTTGCTAATCTAGAAACAGTCTGATCTGGTGTGAAGATGGGGCCCCTTTTAGAGGATACCAACATACTCAGCCTACTGCTTCTCAGTCGATTGGTGCAGCAGAGGCGGCCTCCGGATGTAGTTTGGGCACAGGGCCAGGCAGTATGCCAGGTACCGTAGCCAAGGGTTTTGTGAAAGGGGTTGGCTGCCCACTCCGGGTTGGAAAACTGTTGGATGTGCTATGTAGAAAACAAAAAATAAAAAGCTCACTGAAAAATAGAAGAATCAACTGCATCCTTTCCAGTTTGTTGCACAAGGCAAAAATATTTTCATAATCCCCACTCAATTTGTGGGCAAGCTGCTACTTATGTATCAGTTTTCAAAAGTATTTTCCATTAAGGACAGAATCAAAAAGAGTGTGTTAACAGAGTTATGGACTTGAGTTTTTTGTTCAATTCGGCTGACTTGAAAAACATGAGGGGATAGTAAATGTTTTTAGATAGGCGAGGCAGATTACTTCTGAAAGAATGTTTTTGCTTTCAAATGATGTTTTGCACACAGGTGGGCATATTCTATTTTTGGGGGTCCAGAAACTTTACTACTTGAAATTCTCATTACTGTTTGTGGGAATCTTCACCAAATTTATGAACACTGATAGCCCTGCCTGCAAAAGGGACCCCACAGAGGATGAGTAATCCAGCATTTTGTAGAAATGTATGATTTGTGCATGAGCGTTCTCGAAGGGTCATTTTTTATCTTGCCGAAGAGGGCTTGAGGAAATATGGGCATAACAACTATAGGCAGTGATCCTCCTGCAAGTCACTTTGTAGTGGAGGACCATGACCAGTAGTCTCTATAGCGACCCATTAGCTTCTGAAAAAGCAATAGGGCACTGATGAACATGTTACTTACCTTCTGTAACCCCTTTTCTGGTAGAGACTCTATCCAAAGGCAGATTCCTCACCTTGTGAATCCGAAGAATTTTGATATGCATTCCCTCATGACTCAGTAGGTTGTGTTGTGCGTCTCTCCGTGAAATCCACCTACTTCAGATACGATGTCAGGGCCATTATATCTGCGCCACTTCTGCGTGCGGACATCAGTTTCTTTTTAATCTCTATCTGCGCTGTTTGATGCAGAGCCCACAGAAATCAGATAATGCCAATGTGCAGATTGAGAGTTTATTATTCAATCAATCAAACATTTAAGAGCACAGCAAATAATTAGTGAGGCGCTTGAGCTGTATGCTGCTGTGTTTAGGAATGATCATTCGAACATCCATGTTTTTAGTTCTCTTCTGAACTGCTGGATTGACGGTGCAGTCCTGAGGTGCAGGGAAAGGTTGTTGCAAGCCTTAGCTGCCAGGTGCAAGAAAGAGCATTCTCCCCTGTTGGCTCTACCGATCCGTGCGGTATCTGCAAGGGAGAGGGAAGCTGATCAGAGGTGTCTGGTCGGTTGGTGGAAGGTCTGGTGTTTGTGGATATAGGCTGGTCCTTCGTTGTACGGGGCCTTGTAGGTGTGGGTCAGCATCTTGAACTGGCATCTCTTCTGAATTGGAAGTCAGTGTAGTTTTTGAGATAAGATGTGATGTGGGTACTTCTGGGGAGGTCGAGTATGAGTCTTGCCACTGAGTTCTGTATTGTCTGCAGTCTCTTCAGGAGGCATGCTGTGATTCCTATGTAGAGTGTGTTTCTGTCTTAGTCTGCGGGTTATGAGGGCCTGCATGACAGTCCTTCTGGTGTCTGCAGGAAGACACCTGAAGTTCTGTGGAGCTTGTGAAGGGTGTGGAAGCAGGCAGATGAGACTGCATCATCCTGTTTCTTCATGGATAGCTTATTATCCAGGATGAAGCCAAGGTTGCAGGCTTGGTCTGTTGGGGCAGGGGTTGTGCGGAGCTCTTCGGGCCACCATGTGTCAGTCCTTGGGTGTTATTCAAAAAGATGAAGACTTCTGTTTTTTTGAGTGTGGAGTTTGAGACAGTTGTCCTTCACCCAGTCCTCTATGTTCATCATGCATCTGTGGAAGGTAGCTTTTGTGGTGGAAGGATCTTTGCACAGTGAGAGGACAAAATGTGTGTCGGCGTAGGTAATAATGTTGAGTCCGTGTAATCTAACTGTGACGGCCAGGGCGGTCATGTAGGTGTTGAAAAGGGTCGGGGTGAGGGACGATCCTTGGGAGATTCCACAGATGATCTTCTTGGGCTCTGAGGTGAACGGTGGGTGACTGATCTTTAGAGTTCCGCCACTGAGGTATGAGGCAATCCATTTGAGGGTGTTTCCTTAAATTCTGATGTGGTGACATCTGTTGATCAGGATGTGGTGGGAGACGGACAGTGTCAAATACGGCGGAAACGTCCAGGAGGATGAGAGCTGCTGTTTCCCCACAGTCCAGTCTCTGTGCTGTGGTTATCTCGGAATCCAGATTGGGAGGGGTCCAGGAGGTTGTGGTCTTGTAGGTGTTGGCTGAGGTGCTGGTTAATCGCTTTCTCAAGGACTTTTGCTGGCTAGGGGAGCAAATAGATGGGCTGGTAATTCTTCAAGTCGGCTGGGTCGGCGGATGGCTTTTTCAGGAGGGGCCTCACTTCATCATGTTTCCAGACCTCTGGGAAGGAGGACTTGGTGATGGAGGTATTCAGGACCTTCCTGAGCTCATTGCTGATTATCTTGCTTCCGAGGTTGTAGACGTGGTGGGGTAAGGGTCCGTTGGTGCTCCTGAGTGTACAGAATTCATGATGGAGAGTGTCAGGAGTTCCAAGTGTGTGAGGTGGTGATCAGTGTTCATGTTTGTGCATGAGCTGGTAGTTGCTGTATGTAGTTGGCGTTCAAAGTTTTCATAGATAGTCGAGATCTAATCGTGGAAGAAGTTCAAGAGGTTGTTGCACAGTTCCTGGGAGAGAGTGATGTTGTTCTTGGTGCCTGCTGGATTGGTGAACTCCTTAACAATGGCGAAGAGTTCTTTGCTGTGGTTTGTGCTGGCTCTGATGCGATCTGCTAGTGCACTCTTTCTGGGGTTTTTCAGGATGTGGTGGTACTGGTTTGGGGGGGGGGGGGGGGGTCCTGAGGGCAATGACCTCTTGTGTTTTTTTGCAGATGCAAAACTTCCTTTCATGTTGTCGGCAGTCGCATTTAGTGAGTGCAGTTTCTCAGTGAACCAGCATGCTTTTGCTTTGTTCTTTGATCTTAGCAATCTTGAAGGGGGTGATGGTGTCAGCACATTCTGTGAACCACTGGGGCAAACTCTTTGCTGCTTGTCAGGGTAGTGTGTAGAGTCTGGAAGGTGGGAGCGGAGAGTCTCTGGTCCTCTGATACCTTTTTCCAGTTTCATGGTGTGGATTTGGGGGGTTGCAGTGCCGGGTATGAGGGTCTGGAGATGGTGAAGTGTACGATGTGGTGGTCAGACCAGGTGAGTGGTGTGGTGTGGCTGTACCTGACTGTCGCTGGAGGTGAAAACGGGGGGGGGGGGGGGGTTTGACTGCGTGTCCTGCGATGAGGGTACGGTCAGTGACGAGCTACTTGAGAACGATATTACTCAAGCTTTCCAGGAGGTCGGTGGAGTTGGCGTCACCAGGGTTTTTGAGGTGGAAATGGAGGTCCCCTAGGAATATGTAGTGCTCTGAGTCAATTGTTTGCAGGGCAATGAGTTCTGGGATGGCGTTGCAGAATCTGGGGGCATGGTCCTAGTGGTCTGTAGGCAAGGGTGCCTCTGATGGTGCTTTTTTCGTCTGTGTGGAGTTTGAAGTTGATGTGTTCCATTACTGGTGTTGGGTCGTCAGGGGATGTTGTGCAGCTAATGTTGTCACTGTAGTTGATGACGATTCTGCCTCTGTGCTTGTTGGTTCAGTCCCAGTGAGTTATCTTGTAACCTCCTGTGGTGGCAGTGGTGATGTCTGGTGCGGAGGCAGGGCTGAGCCAGGTTTCTGTGAGAAAGATGACGGCCAGGGTAAGGAAATGGATCATGTCCCAGACCTCGGTGGCGTGTTTAACTAGTGAACGTGAGCTGAGTAGGATGCTCTGGAGATGCATCGTGGTGGTCTAGGTCGATGTGTCAGGTGTGTTGGTTGCTTCGGTGGTGAAGGTGAGGCGGCAGTGTCAGCAGGGGAATGGTCCTCTGGTGGTACACGGGGTTGAGCGGCAGGAGTGGCAGTGCCCCTTTTGCCATGGTTACCCCCTCCTTCCTCCTAACCTTTTGCCTGATAACTGATGCTAACTTGACTGAGTGTGTGCTGGGACCATGCTAATCATGCCTCAACACCTGTGTTCTTCCTTAAACTGTACCATTGATCCCACAATAGGCACAACTCTGGCCCACAGCTAAGTCCCTTGAAAAAGGTACCAGTGGTACCAAGGGCCTTGTGGCCAGAAAGGGTCTCTAAGGGCTGCAGCCTGTATTATGCCACCCTAAGAGACTCCTCATTAAACACATGCACACTGCCATGCAGACTGTGTTTCCATGCAGCGAAAATGGTAAAGTCAACATGGCAACCCTCCCTGGGTGCTGTGCCTACAAACACTGCCTTAGGCATAGGTAGGTCACCCCTCTGGCAGGCCTTCCAGCCCTAAAGCAGGGTGCACTGAATGCGTTGCAGGCATTTTTGGAGTTTGGCTGTGGTCCCGCGTAGAGGGTGTTGCCGTAGTCCAGGCGGCTCGCGACGAGGGCGTGGTCACGGTTTTTCTAGTGTCGGCGGGGATCCAGCGGAAGATCTTGCGGAGCATGCGGAGGGTGAGGAAGCAGGCGGAGGACACGGCGTTGACTTGCTTGGTCATGGTGAGAAGAGGGTCCAAGATGAAGCCGAGGTTACGGGCGTGGTCTGTGGGGGTCGGTGCGGTGCCGAGGGCCGTGGGCCACCAGGAGTCGTCCCAGGCGGACGGGGTGTTGCCGAGGATGAGGACTTCCGTTTTTTCAGAGTTCAGCTTTAGGCGGCTGAGCCTCATCCAATCTGCGACGTCCTTCATACCCTCTTGTAGGTTGGTCTTGGCGCTGGCGGGGTCCTTGGTGAGGGAGAGTATAAGTTGGGTGTCGTCAGCGTAGGAGGTGATGATGATGTCGTGCTTGCGAACGATGTTGGCGAGGGGGCTCATGTAGACATTGAAGAGTGTCGGGCTGAGCGATGAGCCTTGAGGTACGCCGCAGATGATCTTGGTGGGTTCTGAGCGAAACGGAGGGAGGTAAACTCTTTGGGAACAGTTTGAGAGGAAGGAGGCGATCCAGTCCAGGGCCTGGCCTTGGATCCCGGTGGAGCGGAGGCGGGTGATTAGGGTGCGGTGACAGACGGTGTCGAAGGCAGCCGAGAGGTCGAGGAGAATGAGGGCGACTGTTTCACCGTTGTCCATCAGGGTTCTGATGTCATCAGTGACTGAGATGAGGGCGGTTTCCGTGCTGTGGTTGGTTCGGAATCCGGTTTGTGAAGGGTCGAGCAGGTTGTTGTTTTCCAGGAAGGTGGTCAGCTGTTTGTTGACGGTCTTCTCTATTACCTTGGCTGGGAAAGGCAGAAGAGAGATGGGGCGGAAGTTTTTCAGGTCGCTCGGGTCAGCCGTAGGTTTCTTTAGTAGGGCGTTGACTTCGGCGTGTTTCCAGCATTCGGGGAAGGTAGCAGAAGAAAAAGAAGAGTTGATGACGGTCTGGAGGTGCGGGGCGATGATGTCGTCGGCTTTGTTAAAGATGAAGTGAGGGCAGGGGTCCGAAGGGGCGCCGGAGTGGATAGAGTTCATGATGGATTTGGTTTCTTCAGTGTTGATGTGGGTCCAGTTGTTGAGGGTAATGGCCGGGGGTGCGGGTTCAGTGGTGTTATGTTGGGTCTGGTGTCCGAAGCTGTTGTGGAGGTCGCTGATCTTGCGATGGAAGAAAGTGGCGAGGGATTCGCACAAATCCTGTGAGTGCGTGACGGCGTTGGGGTTGGAGAACTCCTTGACGATGCTGAAGAGTTCTTTGCTGTTGTGGCTGTTTTTGTCCAGTCTGTCGGTGAAAAAGGTCTTTTTAGCAGCGCGGATCAGGCGGTGGTGTTCGCGGGTAGCGTTCTTGAGGGCGGTCATGTTGTCAGCGGTGTGGTCCTTGCGCCAGGCCTTCTCGAGGGCGCGACAAGTTTTCTTTGATTCTTTGAGGGTGTCAGAGAACCAGAGAGGTTTTTTGGTGTTGGTCTGTCGATGCGTGCGTTTGAGGGGAGCAAGGTTGTCTGCGCAGTTGGAGATCCAGTTTGTGAGGTTGAGGGCTGCGTCGTTGGGGTCGGTGGTGAGGGTGGGTTGGTTGGCGGCGAGTGCTGAGAAGAGTTGCTCTTCGGGGATCTTGTTCCACTGTCGACGAGGGATGGGTTGAGTGCGGAGGTGGCGGGTCTCGCGTCGGAATGTGAAGTGGACACAGCTGTGGTCGGTCCAGTGTAGAGCAGAGGTGTGGCTGAAGAAGACGTGTTTGCTGGCGGAGAAGATAGGGTCAAGCGTGTGTCCGGCGATGTGGGTGGAGGTGTTCACCAGTTGTTTGAGGCCGAGGTTGTCGAGCAGGGTGGCGGTGTTGGGGGTCGTTGTTTTGTTCCAGATGAAAGTTGAGGTCGCCTAGGAGGATGTAGTCCGGTGAGGCAAGGGCGTGCGGGGAGATGAAGTCGGCGATGGCGTCGCTGAAGGGGGCGCGCGGTCCGGGAGGACGGTAGACGAGGGATCCTCTGAGGGTGGTCCTCGGGTCGGTGCGAATCTGAAAATGCAGGTGAAAAAGCATGCGTCTTGCAAGTCCAAAGCTACCATCCAGTCTCTGGGATCCAGGACCTGAACCAATGTTAACATTTTGAACTTTTTTTAGGAAGAGATTGAGGGACCGAAGATCTAATATAGGTGTAAGACCTTAGTCCTTTTTCGGAACCAGAAAGCAGTGGTAATAGCAACCACAACCTACTTCTGGCAACGGAACCCTCTCTATAGCTCCTTTGGCCAAAAGGGCTTGGACTTCCCTCACGGAGAAGCGCCATATGATCCTCTGAAATCTGACTGTATGAAGGTGGCATTGCTGGAGGAGATTTCTCGAAGGGGAGGAAGTAGCCCCTTCAGACAATTTGGAGTACCCACCTGTCTGAGGTAATGGCGTATCCTGCCACCTACTGGCTCCTGATGTACTGTAGGCTAAGAAGGCTTGGAGGCTGAGGAGGGGGCGGACTGGGTGACCCGCTGGCTCCCTGATCCCCGGGAATGTGGGATCACACGGCCACACAGGGGCTGTACAGCATGCGCAGGTCTGTGGCCAGGTGGAAAAGGACGCGTTGTGTGCCCCTGCCATAGCCACGAAAGGGGCAAAAGGCGGACTGCTGGGGTCTAGGTACAGGCGCGAGGCCAAGGAACCGGGCAGTGGCTCGGGAATCCTTAAAGTGCTCGAGCGCGGAGTCCGCCTTGTCTCCGAAGAGACGTGTGCCATCAAAGGGCATGTCCATTAAGGATCGCTGGACATTCCCCAAAAAGCCAGACGTTATCAGCCAGGCATGGCGTCACAATGCCACCGTCTATGCAACCGATCTGCCCAGAGTCGGTCGTATCTAATCCACTACGAATCATTAACTTAGCTTCCATCTGTTATGGCTTGGGACAGGACAGTCTAGGCCTCCTCCAGAACTGCAGGCAGCACGTGCGCGACCATATCCCAGAGAGTATGGGAATAGCGGCCCAAAAGGCATGCAGTGTTCACGGACCACAGCGCTGGACTGTTGGAAGAAAACAACTTCTTCCCCAAATTATTCAGTCTTTTTGATTTCCTATCCGGGGGTGCAGCAGGGAATGCGCCAGATGAAGAAGAAGCCTGGATGACAAGGCTCTCAGGCGTGGGGTGTTGGGTCAGGAAATTTGGGTCTGGCGGCGCAGGCCGATGGCGGCAGGCAATCGTCCTATTCACAGGAGCCCCTGTGCTGGGTCTGGACCAAGTACCCAAAAGGACGTCTGTCAGTGCTTCATTGAAGGGTGAAAGTGGCTCGGAAGAGGAAGACCCCGGATGAAGCACATCAGTTAGGATGTTAGGCCTAACCTCTACAGAAGGAAGCTCAAGGTCCAAGACCTCAGCCGCCCTTTTCACCACCATAGAGTAAGAAGCACCCTCCTCCATGGCCACGCTAGGAGGAGAGAGCATACCAGTGTCAGGGGAGGTGCCTAGTCCACTGGCATCACCCAAATCCTGCACCCAGTCCATTTGGGGGTCAAGCTGGTATTCTAAAGGGTCCAACAACCCCTCCATACTCTCCCCGTATCCAAACCCACAAGAATAAGGGTCTGGATCAACCCTGGGCCCAGGAGAGCCCAAGGAGAACGGAATCGGCATCGAGAGACGTCGTTCGGGGTCGTCGAATAGGAGTATGGGATCGACATCGATTGTGGGCCCAACTGACGTCGGGAGCGTCAACGTCTGACCCGACGCCGGGGAAGGTCGTCATGGTACGACCGGCATCAAGACGGATCCGCAATTGGATCCGGAGGGGCCCTCTGGAGCCAAAGCCAAAGGCTTTGAAACTGAAGGGACCCCAACCGACTCACCTGTGCCCGAAGGCTCCGAAGGTGGGTTGGACCGCCCAAAAATGAGCCGCATGGCCTCATAAAACTCTTCGAGTTGGGCGGGGGTGGCTCCAGCTCCTGGGAAGTCAGGGAATCGCAGAGCTGACCCAGAAGAAGACTCTGTTGACGGAGGCCTAGAGCATTGACGCTCTTGCCGCGTCGTATCATCCGATTGACCGGGTGAAGTCGAAGAACACTCGTTGTAGGAAGTTGGCTCTGTATGCACTATTTCAAAGTAAGGAATAGTATGCACAGAGTCCAAGGGTTCCTCTTAGAGGTAAGATAGTGGCAAAAAGAGATAATACTAATGCTCTATTTTGTGGTAGTGTGGTCGAGCAGTAGGCTTATCAAAGGAGTAGTGTTAAGCATTTGTTGTACATACACACAGGCAATAAATGAGGAACACACACTCAGACAAATCCAGGCCAATAGGTTTTGTTATAGAAAAATATATTTTCTTAGTTTATTTTAAGAACCACAGGTTCAAATTCTACATGTAATATCTCATTTGAAAGGTATTGCAGGTAAGTACTTTAGGAACTTTGAATAATTACAGTAGCATATATACTTTTCACATAAAACACAAATAGCTGTTTTAAAAGTGGACACAGTGCAATTTTCACAGTTCCTGGGGGAGGTAAGTTATTGTTAGTTTTAGCAGGTAAGTAAATCACTTACAAGTCTCAGCTTTGGGTCCAAGGTAGCCCACTGTTGGGGGTTCAGAGCAACCCCAAAGTTACCACACCAGCAGCTCAGGGCCGGTCAGGTGCAGAGGTCAAAGAGGTGCCCAAAACACATAGGCTTCAATGGAGAGAAGGGGGTGCCCCGGTTCCAGTCTGCCAGCAGGTAAGTACCCGCGTCTTCGGAGGGAAGACCAGGGGGGTTTTGTAGGGCACCGGGGGGGACACACGTCAGCACAGAAAGTACACCCTCAGCAGCGCGGGGGCGGCCGGGTGCAGTGTGCAAACACGCGTCAGGTTTTCAATGGTTTTCAATGAGAGACCAAGGGATCTCTTCAGCGGTGCAGGCAGGCAAGGGGGGGGCTCCTCGGGGTAGCCACCACCTGGACAAGGGAGAGGGCCTCCTGGGGGTCACTCCTGCACAGAAGTTCCGTTCCGTCAGGTGCTGGGGGATGCGGGTGCAGGGTCTTTTCCAGCCGTCGGGACTTTAGGTTCAGGCAGTCGCGGTCAGGGGAAGCCTCGGGATTCCCTCTGCAGGCGTCGCTGTGGGGGCTCAGGGGGGACAACTTTGGTTACTCACGGTCTCGGAGGCGCCGGAGGGTCCTCCCTGAGGTGTTGGTTCTCCACCAGTCGAGTCGGGGTCGCCGGGTGCAGTGTTGCAAGTCTCACGCTTCTTGCGGGGAGTTGCAGGGGTCTTTAAATCTGCTCCTTTGAAACAAAGTTGCAGTCTTTTGGAGCAGGGCCGCTGTCCTCGGGAGTTTCTTGTCTTTCTTGAAGCAGGGCAGTCCTCTGAGGATTCAGAGGTCGCTGGTCCTTTGGAAAGCATCGCTGGAGCAGGTTTCTTTGGAAGGCAGGAGACAGGCCGGTAGGACTGGGGCCAAAGCAGTTGGTGTCTTCTGTTCTTCCTCTGCAGGGGTTTTTCAGCTCAGCAGTCTTCTTCTAGTTTCAGGAATCTAAATTCTTAGGTTCAGGGAAGCCCTTAAATACTAAATTTAAGGGCGTGTTTAGGTCTGGGGGGTTAGTAGCCAATGGCTACTAGCCCTGAGGGTGGGTACACCCTCTTTGTGCCTCCTCCCAAGGGGAGGGGGTCACATCCCTAATCCTATTGGGGAATCCTCCATCTGCAAGATGGAGGATTTCTAAAAGTTAGAGTCACTTCAGCTCAGGACACCTTAGGGGCTGTCCTGACTGGCCAGTGACTCCTCCTTGTTATTCTCATGATTTCCTCCGGCCTTGCCGCCAAAAGTGGGGGCCGTGGCCGGAGGGGACGGGCAACTCCACTAGCTGGAGTGTCCTGCGGTGCTGGAACAAAGGGGTGAGCCTTTGAGGCTCACCGCCAGGTGTTACAGCTCCTGCCTGGGGGAGGTGTTAGCATCTCCACCCAGTGCAGGCTTTGTTACTGGCCTCAGAGTGGCAAAGGCACTCTCCCCATGGGGCCAGCAACATGTCTCGGTTGTGGCAGGCTGCTGGAACCAGTCAGCCTACACAGATAGTCGGTTAAGGTTTCAGGGGGCACCTCTAAGGTGCCCTCTGGGGTGTATTTCACAATAAAATGTACACTGGCATCAGTGTGCATTTATTGTGCTGAGAAGTTTGATACCAAACTTCCCAGTTTTCAGTGTAGCCATTATGGTGCTGTGGAGTCCGTGTTTGACAGACTCCCAGACCATATACTCTTATGGCTACCCTGCACTTACAATCTCTAAGGTTTGGCTTAGACACTGTAGGGGCACAGTGCTCATGCACTGGTGCCCTCACCTATGGTATAGTGCACCCTGCCTTAGGGCTGTAAGGCCTACTAGAGGGGTGACTTATCTATACTGCATAGGCAGTGTGAGGTTGGCATGGCACCCTGAGGGGAGTGCCATGTTGACTTACTCGTTTTGTTCTCACCAGCACACACAAGCTGGCAAGCAGTGTGTCTGTGCTGAGTGAGGGGTCCCCAGGGTGGCATAAGATATGCTGCAGCCCTTAGAGACCTTCCCTGGCATCAGGGCCCTTGGTACCAGGGGTACCAGTTACAAGGGACTTACCTGGATGCCAGGGTGTGCCAATTGTGGAATCCAAAGTACAGGTTAGGGAAAGAACACTTTTGCTGGGGCCTGGTTAGCAGGCCTCAGCACACTTTCAATTCAAAACATAGCATCAGCAAAGGCAAAAAGTCAGGGGGTAACCATGCCAAGGAGGCATTTCCTTACACAACCCCCCCCCCCCAAACGAAAGAGGATGAGACTAACCTTTCCCAAGAGAGTCTTCATTTTCTAAGTGGAAGAACCTGGAAAGGCCATCTGCATTGGCATGGGCAGTACCAGGTCTGTGTTCCACTATAAAGTCTATTCCCTGTAGGGAGATGGACCACCTCAACAGTTTTGGATTTTCACCTTTCACTTGCATCAGCCATCTGAGAGGTCTGTGGTCAGTCTGAACTAGGAAGTGAGTACCAAAGAGGTATGGTCTCAGCTTCTTCAGGGACCAAACCACAGCAAAGGCCTCCCTCTCAATGGCACTCCAACACTGCTCCCTGGGGAGTAACCTCCTGCTAATGAAAGCAACAGGCTGGTCAAGGCCATCATCATTTGTTTGGGACAAAACTGCCCCTATCCCATGTTCAGAGGCATCTGTTTGCACAATGAATTGCTTGGAGTAATCTGGAGCTTTTAGAACTGGTGCTGTGCACATAGCTTGTTTCAGGGTGTCAAAGGCCTGTTGGCATTCTACAGTCCAGTTTACTTTCTTGGGCATTTTCTTGGAGGTGAGTTCTGTGAGGGCTGTCACAATGGATCCATATCCCTTCACAAACCTCCTATAGTACCCAGTCAAGCCAAGGAATGCCCTGACTTGAGTCTGGGTTTTTGGAGCTGCCCAGTCCAGAATAGTCTGGATCTTAGCCTGGAGTGGCTGAACTTGGCCTCCACCTACAAGGTGTTCCAAGTAAACCACAGTTCCCTGCCCTATCTGGCATTTGGATGCCTTGATAGAGAGGCCTGCAGATTGCAGGGCCTTCAAAACCTTCTTCAGGTGGACCAGGTGATCCTGCCAGTTGGAGCTACAGACAGCAATATCGTCAAGATAAGCTGCACTGAAGGACTCCAAGCCAGCAAGGACTTGATTCACCAACCTTTGGAAGGTGGCAGGGGCATTCTTTAAACCAAAGGGCATAATAGTGAACTGATAATGCCCATCAGGTGTGGAGAATGCGGTCTTTTCTTTTGCTCCAGGGGCCATTTTGATTTGCCAGTACCCTGCTGTTAAGTCAAAGGTACTTAAGAATTTGGCAGCCCCTAATTTATCAATCAGCTCATCAGCTCTAGGAATGGGATGGGCATCTGTCTTGGTGACAGAGTTTAGTCCTCTGTAGTCCACACAAAACCTCATCTCTCTCTTTCCATCTTTGGTGTGAGGTTTGGGGACTAAGACTACTGGGCTAGCCCAGGGGCTGTCAGAGTACTCAATTACTCCCAATTCCAGCATCTTGTGGACTTCCACCTTGATGCTTTCCTTTACTTGATCAGACTGTCTGAATATTTTGTTTTTGACAGGCATGCTGTCTCCTGTGTCCACATCATGGGTACACAGGTGTGTCTGACCAGGGGTTAGGGAAAAGAGCTCAGCAAACTGCTGCAGGACTTTCCTACAGTCAGATTGCTGTTGGCCAGAGAGGGTGTCTGAATAGATCACTCCATCTACTGAGCCATCATTAGGGTTTGATGACAGAAGATCAGGGAGAGGTTCACTCTCAGCTTCCTGATCCTCATCTGTTACCATTAACAGATTTACATCAGCCCTGTCATGGAAGAGCTTAAGGCGGTTCACATGGATCACCCTCTTGGGGCTCCTGCTTGTGCCCAGGTCTACCAGGTAGGTGACCTGACTCTTCCTCTCTAGCACTGGGTAAGGGCCACTCCATTTGTCCTGAAGTGCCCTGGGAGCCACAGGCTCCAAAACCCAGACTTTCTGCCCTGGTTGAAATTCAACCAGTGCAGCCTTTTGGTCATACCAAAACTTCTGGAGCTGTTGGCTGGCCTCAAGGTTTTTACTTGCCTTTTCCATGTACTCTGCCATCCTTGAGCGAAGGCCAAGTACATAGTCCACTATGTCTTGTTTAGGCTCATGAAGAGGTCTCTCCCAGCCTTCTTTAACAAGAGCAAGTGGTCCCCTTACAGGGTGGCCAAACAGAAGTTCAAAGGGTGAGAACCCTACTCCCTTCTGAGGCACCTCTCTGTAAGCGAAAAGCAGACATGGCAAGAGGACATCCCATCTCCTTTTGAGTTTTTCTGGGAGCCCCATGATCATGCCTTTTAATGTCTTGTTGAATCTCTCAACAAGGCCATTAGTTTGTGGATGATAGGGTGTAGTGAATTTATAAGTCACTCCACACTCATTCCACATGTGTTTCAGGTATGCTGACATGAAGTTGGTACCTCTGTCAGACACCACCTCCTTAGGGAAGCCCACTCTGGTAAAGATACCAATGAGGGCCTTGGCTACTGCAGGGGCAGTAGGCGATCTAAGGGGAATAGCTTCAGGATACCTAGTAGCATGATCCACTACTACTAGGATGTACATATTTCCTGAGGCTGTGGGAGGTTCAAGTGGACCCACTATGTCCACACCCACTCTTTCAAAGGGGACCCCCACCACTGGAAGTGGAATGAGGGGGGCCTTTGGATGTCCACCTGTCTTACCACTGGCTTGACAGGTGGTACAGGAGATGCAAAACTCCTTAACCTTCTGGGACATGTTGGGCCAGTAGAAGTGGTTGACTAACCTCTCCCACGTCTTGGTTTGTCCCAAATGCCCAGCAAGGGGAATATCATGGGCTAAGGTCAGAATAAACTCTCTGAACGCCTGAGGCACTACCACTCTCCTAGTGGCACCAGGTTTGGGATCTCTGGCCTCAGTGTACAGGAGTCCATCTTCCCAATAGACCCTATGTGTTCCATTTTATCTTGCCTTTGGACTCTTCAGCAGCTTGCTGCCTAAGGCCTTCAAGAGAGGGACAGGTTTCTTGTCCCTTACACAACTCTTCCCTTGAGGGTCCCCCTGGGCCCAAGAGCTCAACCTGGTAAGGTTCCAGCTCCATAGGCTCAGTTCCCTCAGAGGGCAGAACTTCTTCCTGAGAAGAGAGGCTCTCTTTTTCTTGTTGTGTTGCAGCTGGTTTCCCAGCTGACTTTCCTTTTCTCTTGGTAGGCTGGGCCTTTCTTCCAGACTCCAGCTCTACTTTTTCACCCTGTGCCTTGCACTGTGCCCTTGTTTTGACACACACCAGTTCAGGGATACCCAGCATGGCTACATGGGTTTTCAGTTCTACCTCAGCCCATGCTGAGGACTCCAGGTCATTTCCAAGCAAACAGTCTACTGGGATATTTGAGGAGACCACCACCTGTTTCAGGCCATTGACCCCTCCCCACTCTAAAGTTACCATTGCCATGGGATGTACTTTAGTTTAATTGTCAGCATTGGTGACTGGATAGGTTTGTCCAGTCAGGTATTGGCCAGGGGAAACCAGTTTCTCTGTCACCATAGTGACACTGGCACCTGTATCCCTCAGGCCCTCTACACTTGTCCCATTAATTAAGAGCTGCTGCCTGTATTTTTGCATGTTAGGGGGCCAGGCAGCCAGTGTGGCTAAATCCACCCCACCCTCAGAGACTAATGTAGCTTCAGTGTGACACCTGATTTGCTCTGGGCACACTGTTGATCCCACTTGGAGTCTGGCCATTCCAGTTTTAGCTGGAGTGGAGTTAGAAGTGTTATTTTTCTGGGGACAGGCCTTGTCTCCAGTTTGGTGTCCAGGCTGATTACAGCCACGACACCAGGCCTTTTTGGGATCAAAGTTTTTACCCTTGTACCCAAAATTGGTTTGTGAAGAGGCTCTGGGCCCACCCTCCTGTGCAGGTTTTTGGGGGCCTGTAGAAGACTCTTTACTATTTTTGTTTTTGGCTGTCTCACCACCTTTCCCCTGGGGAGGTTTTGTGACCCCTTTCTTTTGGTCACCCCCTGTGGAAGTTTTGGACACCCTAGTCTTGACCCAATGGTCCGCCTTCTTTCCCAATTCTTGGGGAGAAATTGGTCCTAGGTCTACCAGATGCTGATGCAGTTTGTCATTGCAACAATTACTTAATAGGTGTTCTTTCACAAATAAATTGTACAGCCCATCATAATTACTTACACCACTGCCTTGAATCCAACCATCTAGTGTTTTTACTGAGTAGTCTACAAAGTCAACCCAGGTCTGGCTGGAGGATTTTTGAGCCCCCCTGAATCTAATCCTATACTCCTCAGTGGAGAATCCAAAGCCCTCAATCAGGGTACCCTTCATGAGGTCATAACATTCTGCATCTTTTCCAGAGTGTGAGGAGTCTATCCCTACACTTTCCTGTGAACATTTCCCAAAGGAGAGCACCCCAGTGAGATTTGTTCACTTTTCTGGTCACAGAAGCCCTCTCAAAAGCTGTGAACCATTTGGTGATGTCATCACCATCTTCATATTTAGTTACAATCCCTTTAGGGATTTTCAACATGTCAGGAGAATCTCTGACCCTATTTATGTTGCTGCCACCATTGATGGGTCCTAGGCCCATCTCTTGTCTTTCCCTTTCTATGGCTAGGATCTGTCTTTCCAAAGCCAATCTTTTGGCCATCCTGGCTAACTGGATGTCCTCTTCACTGGAGTTATCCTCAGTGATTTCAGAGAGGTTGGTCCCTCCTGTGAGGGAACCAGCATCTCTGACTATTATGCTTGGAGTCAGGGCTTGAGAGGCCCTGTCTTCCCTAGATAGGACTGGTAGGGGGGAATCACCCTCCAAGTCACTATCATCATCCTCTGAGTTGCCATCCTCAGAGGGGTTGGCCTTTTCAAACTCTGCCAACAGCTCCTGGAGCTGTAGTTTGGAAGGTCTGGGGCCCATTACTATTTTCTTTATTTTACAGAGTGACCTTAGCTCCCTCATCTTAAGATGGAGGTAAGGTGTGGTGTCGAGTTCCACCACATTCATCTCTGCACTAGACATTATGCTTCTAAAAGTTGGAATACTTTTTAAGAATCTAAAAACTAGTTCTAGAATCTAATTCAAACTTTTACCAAACTTTTAAACTCTAAAAGCAATGCTAACAGGGACTAACACAAGGCCCTAGCAGGTCTTTTAAGAATTTAGAAAAAATAGTTCAAATTGCAAAAACAATTTCTAATGACAATTTTTGGAATTTGTCGTGTGATCAGGTATTTGCTGAGTAGTCCAGCAAATGCAAAGTCTTGTACCCCACCGCTGATCCACCAATGTAGGAAGTTGGCTCTGTATGCACTATTTCAAAGTAAGGAATAGTATGCACAGAGTCCAAGGGTTCCCCTTAGAGGTAAGATAGTGGCAAAAAGAGATAATACTAATGCTCTATTTTGTGGTAGTGTGGTCGAGCAGTAGGCTTATCAAAGGAGTAGTGTTAAGCATTTGTTGTACATACACACAGGCAATAAATGAGGAACACACACTCAGAGACAAATCCAGGCCAATAGGTTTTGTTATAGAAAAATATATTTTCTTAGTTTATTTTAAGAACCACAGGTTCAAATTCTACATGTAATATCTCATTTGAAAGGTATTGCAGGTAAGTACTTTAGGAACTTTGAATAATTACAGTAGCATATATACTTTTCACATAAAACACAAATAGCTGTTTTAAAAGTGGACACAGTGCAATTTTCACAGTTCCTAGGGGAGGTAAGTTATTGTTAGTTTTAGCAGGTAAGTAAATCACTTACAAGTCTCAGCTTTGGGTCCAAGGTAGCCCACCGTTGGGGGTTCAGAGCAACCCAAAAGTTACCACACCAGCAGCTCAGGGCCGGTCAGGTGCAGAGGTCAAAGAGGTGCCCAAAACACATAGGCTTCAATGGAGAGAAGGGGGTGCCCCGGTTCCAGTCTGCCAGCAGGTAAGTACCCGCGTCTTCGGAGGGCAGACCAGGGGGGTTTTGTAGGGCACCGGGGGGGACCACAAGTCAGCACAGAAAGTACACCCTCAGCAGCGCGGGGGCGGCCGGGTGCAGTGTGCAAACACGCGTCAGGTTTTCAATGGTTTTCAATGAGAGACCAAGGGATCTCTTCAGCGGTGCAGGCAGGCAAGGGGGGGGGCTCCTCGGGGTAGCCACCACCTGGGCAAGGGAGAGGGCCTCCTGGGGGTCACTCCTGCACAGAAGTTCCGTTCCTTCAGGTGCTGGGGGATGCGGGTGCAGGGTCTTTTCCAGCCGTCGGGACTTTAGGTTCAGGCAGTCGCGGTCAGGGGAAGCCTCGGGATTCCCTCTGCAGGCGTCGCTGTGGGAGCTCAGGGGGGACAACTTTGGTTACTCACGGTCTCGGAGTCGCCAGAGGGTCCTCCCTGAGGTGTTGGTTCTCCACCAATCGAGTCGGGGTCGCCGGGTGCAGTGTTGCAAGTCTCACGCTTCTTGCGGGGAGTTGCAGGGTCTTTAAATCTGCTCCTTTGAAACAAAGTTGCAGTCTTTTGGAGCAGGGCCGCTGTCCTCGGGAGTTTCTTGTCTTTCTTGAAGCAGGGCAGTCCTCTGAGGATTCAGAGGTCGCTGGTCCTTTGGAAAGCGTCGCTGGAGCAGGTTTCTTTGGAAGGCAGGAGACAGGCCGGTAGGACTGGGGCCAAAGCAGTTGGTGTCCTCTGTTCTTCCTCTGCAGGGGTTTTTCAGCTCAGCAGTCTTCTTCTTCTTCTTGTAGTTTCAGGAATCTAAATTCTTAGGTTCAGGGAAGCCCTTAAATACTAAATTTAAGGGCGTGTTTAGGTCTGGGGGGTTAGTAGCAAATGGCTACTAGCCCTGAGGGTGGGTACACCCTCTTTGTGCCTCCTCCCAAGGGGAGGGGGTCACATCCCTAATCCTATTGGGGAATCCTCCATCTGCAAGATGGAGGATTTCTAAAAGTTAGAGTCACTTCAGCTCAGGACACCTTAGGGGCTGTCCCGACTGGTCAGTGACTCCTCCTTGTTATTCTCATTATTTCCTCCGGCCTTGCCGCCAAAAGTGGGGGCCGTGGCCGGAGGGGGCGGGCAACTCCACTAGCTGGAGTGTCCTGCGGTGCTGGAACAAAGGGATGAGCCTTTGAGGCTCCCCGCCAGGTGTTACAGCTCCTGCCTGGGGGAGGTTTTAGCATCTCCACCCAGTGCAGGCTTTGTTACTGGCTTCAGAGTGACAAAGGCACTCTCCCCATGGGGCCAGCAACATGTCTCGGTTGTGGCAGGCTGCTGGAACCAGTCAGACTACACAGATAGTCGGTTAAGGTTTCAGGGGGCACCTCTAAGGTGCCCTCTGGGGTGCATTTCACAATAAAATGTACACTGGCATCAGTGTGCATTTATTGTGCTGAGAAGTTTGATACCAAACTTCCCAGTTTTCAGTGTAGCCATTATGGTGCTGTGGAGTCCGTGTTTGACAGACTCCCAGACCATATACTCTTATGGCTACCCTGCACTTACAATGTCTAAGGTTTGGCTTAGACAATGTAGGGGCACAGTGCTCATGCACTGGTGCCCTCACCTATGGTATAGTGCACCCTGCCTTAGGGCTGTAAGGCCTACTAGAGGGGTGACTTATCTATACTGCATAGGCAGTGTGAGGTTGGCATGGCACCCTGAGGGGAGTGCCATGTCGACTTACTCGTTTTGTCCTCACCAGCACACACAAGCTGGCAAGCAGTGTGTCTGTGCTGAGCGAGGGGTCCCCAGGGTGGCATAAGATATGCTGCAGCCCTTAGAGACCTTCCCTGGCATCAGGGCCCTGGGTACCAGGGGTACCAGTTACAAGGGACTTACCTGGATGCCAGGGTGTGCCAATTGTGGAATCAAAAGTACAGGTTAGGGAAAGAACACTGGTGCTGGGGCCTGGTTAGCAGGCCTCAGCACACTTTCAATTCAAAACATAGCATCAGCAAAGGCAAAAAGTCAGGGGGTAACCATGCCAAGGAGGCATTTCCTTACACTCGTCTTTCTTCGACTACTTCTTTTTGTGACCCGAATGTCCTGATGACTTGGAGGACGAAGAGTGGTGGTGACTCCGCAGCCGATCTCGAAACCTTCCTCTCAAACAGGACCGTGAGCACCGCGGAGTTGAGTGTCGGGCCGCCATGAGCTTTAGGGACCGCTCCCTCAAAGCCTTCGGGTTCACGGCCCGACACTAAGAGCATGACTTCGGGTTGTGATGGCGCTCCAAAACACCAAAGGCACATGAGGTGCGGATCCGTCACCAACATAGTTCGGTGACAGGAGTCGCAGGGCTTGAATCCGGTCTTGCGGGACATCCCTTGACACATCCACGAACTTGTCAAAAATACGACAAAAATTTCCACGTAGTCAAAAAATGACTGAAGTAGGTCTTCTCTGGATCTGCGCATAGGCTGGCGTGGAAATAAAAGCACTGACGTCAGCGCGCCGGAGTGGCGCCAATATACGACCTCAACGTCAACACGCCGAGC
Organism: Pleurodeles waltl; assembly: GCF_031143425.1. Lineage (NCBI taxonomy): Eukaryota > Metazoa > Chordata > Amphibia > Caudata > Salamandridae > Pleurodeles > Pleurodeles waltl. The sequence goes on along the minus strand of NC_090442.1, from coordinate 72,118,257 downwards.
ACAACGCCAACAACACCTGCGGAGTCAACCGATGCCACCTGACGTTGCACAGGAGGTTCTGCTCGAAGAAAAATTCTCCGGATCCAGTCTGACGCCTGGGGAAATTCAAAGGTAAGGAAGCTGCAACTAGAAGTCTCTATCAGATTCTGCGGTTAGATGAGCAAGTTACTTACCTTCGGTAACGCTTTTTCTGGTGGATACATTAGCTACCTGTGGATTCCTCACCTAATGAATTCTCCCCTTGCGTAGCAATCGACGGAAACTTCTCTCTCTAGCTCTGCACGTCGGCGAGGACGTCACAATTGCCCGACTCCACGCTGCTCCGTGTGACATCATTGTGGCAATAAGAGGTCCTCGCCGCAGTGCTGACGTCAGTTCACACCACTTTTGACGTGCCTTTGAAACATATAGAGAACACTGACAATTCACACCCTTCAGGATTTAACAAAAATAAACTTTATAGAAAACCTTTACCTAGAATTTTTTTTTTTTTTTTACAAAACTCCCTAAAAAAGGAGCATACCATCATGAACAGTCTGCAAAATTGAAAATAGTCTGAAAAACAACTATAAACATATATAGAAATCTTGAAATCAAAGCACTGAAGCGCACACCCAAGGAGATCCTGGAATGACCAGACAGACAACGGAGTGGGAGGGACCGTGAGCAATGCACAGGTAGCTAATGTATCCACCAGAAAAAGCGTTACCGAAGGTAAGTAACTTGCTCTTCTAATGGATACAACTACCTGTGGATTCATCACCTAATGAATAGAGCCCCAAAGCAGTACCACCACGGAGGAGGGTGTCCGTCTGGTCAAACCAGGAACTCCTGCAGCACAGACCACGCAAAATGGCCATCCCCCCCACACCTCCGCATCCAAACAATAATGCTTAACAAAGGTGTGGAGGGAAGACCAAGTTGCGGCCTTACAGATGTCCACCATCGGAACACCTCTGGCCAAAGCTGATGAGGCTGACTTGGCCCTGGTCGAATGGGCTCTGATCCCCTCAGGAGGATCCTTCTTTGCCAATGAGTAACATTTTTATACAAAGAACGACCCACCTGGAGAGTGTCCTCTTGTGGACGACCTTCCCCTTCGTCTTCCCCACGTATCCGATAAAGAGTTGTTCATCCAAACAGAACTCTCTCGTCCTGTCGATATGAAAGCTGAGAGCCCTCCTAGGGTCCAGACGATGGAGTCTTTCCTCCTCCTTAGATGGATGCGGAGGAGGGTAGAACATCAAGAGAGTTATTGACTGTCCCAAGTGAAATGGAGACACCACCTTGGGGAGGAAAGCCGCCCTGGTCCTCAAAACCACCTTGTCATTATAAAAAGTCGTAAAAGGCGGGTGAATAGAGAGAGCCTGCAATTCACTAACACATCTGGCCGACGTAATAGCTGTCAAAAACTGTTTTGAAAAAAAAATACCTTAAATGAAGTGGCTCAAAGGGGGAGCCCATCAGAAAAGTCAACACCAAATTGAGATCCCACTGCGGCATAATAAAAGGCATGGGAGGAAATTTATTAGTAAGTCCCCTCAAAAATCGCAAAACTAAGGGAGACTTAAATAAAGAAGGCTGATCTGGAAGATATAAAAAAGCCAAAGGGCTGAAAGATAACCTTTAACAGTGGCCACAGCACAACCACGCTGAGCCAACGACAATGCAAACAAAAGAATATCAGAAAGATGGGCACTTAAGGGATCAATTTTCTTCTCTCCACACCAACGAACAAAATTAGCCCACCTACTCGCATAGACCGACTTGGTGGAGTGTTGCCTGGCCGATAAAAGAACGTCCACCACCTCTGGTGGGAGAGAAAAGGAACTGAGGTTGCCCCGTTCAATCTCCAGGCATGAAGGTGCAGGCTCTGGAGGTGGGGGTGAAGAATCTGCCCCTGCGACTGCGAGAGGAGGTCTGCCTTGAGAGGGAGACGGAGCGGAGGGCACAGTGAGAGTCGAAGTAGGTCTGCATACCACACCCTTCGTGGCCAATCCGGAGCTATTAGAATGACTTGAGTCCGGTCTTGGCGAATCTTCCTCAAAACCAGAGGAATCAAGGGTATGGGAGGAAACGCGTAAAGCAATTGGTCGCACCAGGACATCTGAAACGCGTCCCCCAGCGCTCCGTGCATCGGATACTGAAGGCTGCAGAACGACGGACAGTGCGCGTTCTCTGGAGTGGCAAACAGGTCTATAAGGGGAAAATCCCACATCCGAAAGATGTAAAGAACCAGATCCGGATGCAGACGTCACTCGTGGTCGTCCGAGAAGAAGCGACGGAGTCTGTCCGCACGTATGTTTTGGACCCCGGCCAAATGGTTTGCCACTACACAAAGCTGATGGTCCCGAGCCCAGGACCAGAGTCGTAGAGCCTCTCTGCAAAGAAGGTACGACCCTACACCCCCGTTTGTTGATATACCACATCGCAGCCGTTTTGTCCGTCAGAATCTGAACTGACTGACTGCAAAGGGAAGGGAGTAAGGCCTTGAGGGCTGAACAAATCACCCGCAGCTCTAGCAGATTGATATGAAACTTCTGCTCTACTGGGGACCAACGACCCTTGATCTCCAGATCCTCCAGATGAGCTCCCCACCCTAAGGTGGAGGCATCCGTTATCACCGTGGCCAGCGGAGTTGGCTGCGAAAACGGCTTCCCTTGAGAAAGGTTGCCTTCCACAGCCCACCATCGGAGATCCGCTGCAGTGTCTCTGGAGATCTTTATCGACTCCCCGAGATCTCCTCTGTGCTGAAACCACTGCTTGCGGAGGCACCACTGAAGAGCCCTCATATGCCAGCGTGCATGAGTGACCAACAGAATGCAAGAAGCGAACAGACCGAGCAGACGAAGGACCTTGAGGACCGGAACTACCGCTCCTTCTTGAAACATTGGAACCAACGCCTGAATGTCCCGTATCCGCTGTGGCGGAGGAAAGGCCCGATTCAATGTCGTGTCCAGTACTGCCCCTATGAACAGGAGGCGTTCAGAGGGCTCTAGGTGAGACTTGGGTACATTTATTGAAAAACCCAGACTGAACAACAACTGGGTTGTCAGCTGCAGATGATGCAACACAAGCCCCGGAGACTCGGCTTTGATCAACCAATTGTCCAGGTAAGGGAATACTGCCACTCCCTTCCTCCTGAGGTGTGCTGCAACAACCGCCATCACCTTCGTGAAGACCCGAGGTGCAGAAGTAAGACCAAAAGGAAGGACCGCAAACTGGTAGTGCTGCGATCCTACCACAAACCGGAGATACTTCCTGTGCGACTTGAGAATAGGAATGTGAAAATAAGCATCCTGCAAGTCGACCGACACCATCCAGTCCTCCTTGTTCAACGCCAAAAGCACCTGTGTTAGAGTCAGCATTTTGAATTTCTCCTGTTTGAGGAACCGATTCAAAATCCTCAGGTCCAAAATAGGTCTCAGACAACCATCCTTCTTGGGGCTCAGGAAGTATCTGGAATAACACCCCTGGCCCCTTTCTTGCTCTGGAACCAACTCCACTGCGCCCTTCAATAATAGGGAGAGAACCTCCTGTTCTAACAGCAGGAGATGATCTTCTGAACAAAAGGAAGGACCGGGAGGGAAGGGAGGAGGAATCTCCCAAAAGGGAAGGGTGTAACCTTTTCTCACCAAACTAATGACCCAGGAATCTGTTGTTATGGACTCCCATATGGGAAGAAAAAGAGAAAGCCTCCCCCTACCGGAGAGGTATGAGAGACAATGGCAAGAGGACTAAGGCTGCTTTCCTTGAGGTAACCCTCCAGAGGAAGAGGAAGGGTGCTGCTGTTGGGTGGCCCCTCTTGTGCAGACTCTACCCTGCCCCCTGTATGATCGATAAGGGAGGCTGGAGGACTGCTGCCCCGGCTGCTGTGACCTCCCACGAAAGCAGTCTAAAAGAACGAAATGGGGTAGAAGCAGCCTGCAGACCCAAAGATCTAGCAGTGGCCCTACATTCTTTAAAGCCCTCTAGCGCAGAGTCCGCTTTTGATCCAAATAGTTTTGCCCCATCAAAAGGCAGATCCAATAACGTAGACTGGACGTCAGACGAAAATCCGGGAGTGCGTAACCACGCATGCCGTCTGGAGGCAACGGAAGTCCCCATGGCTCTTGCAATAGAATCCGTGGTATCCAGCCCTGTCTGAATAACTTGCGTAGCCGCCACCTGAGCATCCGAAAGAAGACCACGCAAGTCCTGGGGCATGTCTGGAAGAACAGTCTTCGTCACATCCATTATAGCATGGATATACCTGCCCAGAATACAAGTTGCATTGGCAGATTTTAGAGCCATGCTGCAAGATGAAAACACCTTCCTGGCCGATTGGTCCATCCACTTGGATTCCCAGTCCGAAGGTATTCCCCGGAAACAAACCAGGGGCCGACCTCAAAGAGCAGGATGCTTGCACCACCAAGCTCTCTGGTGAAGGGTGTTTGGACAAAAACTCTGGGTCCCCAGGCGCAGATCTATAACGCCTGGCCACTGACCTATTAACAGCCGAAGAGGTGCCTGGCTTCTTACAAATCTCTTCGATCGGATCCATCAGGGCCTCATTAAATGGTAGAAGAGGATCTGCCATGGCTGTAGCAGGATGCAAAACCTCAGTCAATAGGTTGGTCTTCACCTGCGCTGTCGGTAAGGGAAGATCCAGAAATGCTGCGGCCTTCCTAATTACAGAGTGGTAAGAGGCTGCCTCCTCTGTATATTCACCCGGGGAGGCCAGGTCATATTCTGGAGAAGTGTCAAGACCACTTGCAGTGTCCAGCCCAGGGAAGTCACCCTGGGGATCAGTGATCTCCCCCTCTTCGAGGAATTGCTGTTGATATTCCCTCTCCTCTAGAAGTCTAAGGGCCTTTCGACGTGACCTCAACTTAGCCTCGAGCCCCGGCGAGGAGCGCAACGACGTCGGTGAATGGCGCCTGGAAGGCGTCATGATAGGTTCTCCGGATCCACCCGACGCTGCAGATGGATCCATCGGCGCCATGGACAAGGCACCCACATCAGACGCCGACATCCGACCTCTCAGCTCCATTCCCTCAAACACCGGCATCGAAGGTCTCTCCCTCGACATCGAAGGCTGCGCTGTCGACATAGGGGCCTGACCTGGGTCTCCAGCTGAACAAAATGGCATAAATGGCGTCGGCTTATATGGAGCCGGAACGCAGAGATTGAAAGCCAGGGGACCAGTGGGGCCAGCCGGCGCACCACCTCCCGGAGCCATATTTTGAAAAATTTGAAACAAGGCATTAAGAAATGCTGCCGGATCCGTACCCGGAGCCGGGAACGAAGGATAACTCTGAGGAGCCGGCGCTGGGCTGGACTCTTCAGCTTCTGGATGCACCGGCGAAGCCAGATGACTCTGAGGCTCCACGACTTCAAAAACTGATGGTACCGGGGACGTCTGCGGTGTCGCAGGTTGAGGGGACAACGTCGGACTCACTTCCCAAGACTTGCGGCGCCGGGACGATGGAGAGCTCGACGCAGACCGACTTCTGGACCGACGTCAGGAGTCACGATGACGCCGCTTCTTATGGGACGATTTTCCAGAAGAGGACCGATGGTGCTGCTTCCTCTCCTTCTTGGACCTCGCCAAGAATAGCTTTGCCTCGCGTTCCTTCAATGCCTTCAGATTCATCTTCTGGCAGGATCCGCATTCTTGGACGTCGTGATCGGAACTCAGGCACCAAAGGCAATCGTTGTGTGGATCAGTCACCGACATGCGAGCTCCACATTCCCTGCAGGGCTTGAAACCTGACTTCTTTGGAGCCGACATCGTGGAAATACAGAAAGTATCCCTTCCGAAGAGCTAACGATACAGGTAACAGAAAAGTAACCGTTATCGAAGGCACAGAAAAAAGGGAACTGACGTCAGCACGGCGGTGAGGACCTCTTATTGCCACGATGACGCCACACGGAGCTGCGTGGAGTCGGGCAATTCTGATGTCCTCGCCGACGTGCAGAGCTAGAGAGAGAAGTTTCAGTTGATTGCTACGCAAGGGGAGAATTTATTAGGTGAGGAATCCACAGGTACTTGTATCCATCAGAAAGAGTCACTATCAGAAAAGGCATTGCCGAAGGTAATTAACTTGTTCTTCTGATAGAGACTTCTGCAGAATCCTCTCCTCATGAACACATACCAAAGCAGTACCTGCCCAGCTGATGGGTCTGCGGAATGGCTCAGAGTAGTAAACACTGCACGATTGTGGGAAAACAGGGCTGATTGCAGAGGCCCCCTAACTTTTTGCCCCCATTTTCCACTTTATGCTGGTGTTTTCCTGACTCTGATGGTGCCCTGGGTACTGCTAACCAGTCCCAGGGCCTGTGCTTTGTGTAAAATGGATATGCAAATTAGGCTAATTATAATTGGCTAAGTCAACCTACCTATAAGTCCCTAGTATATGGTAGGGCATGTAGGTTTAGGGACCACAGCATAGGTGGTGCACACCTAGGTGCACTGCTGAGGTGCCCAGTGTCATTTTAAAGGCAGGCCTGCCTTGCTGGCTGCTTTTAAATTAAAGTTATATGCAAATTCGACTTTGGAATTAAAGGTACTTCCAAAGTCTTAAACTACCTTATTTTTACATATAAGTCACCCCTAAGGTGTGCCCTATGTGCCCCTAGGGCTGGGTGCCATGTAACTATAAGCAGGGACTTTATAAAAATAGATTTATAAGCCCTGGTGAGGTAAAAACAGCCAAATTCGTTTTTCCCTCATTGAAGTAAATGGCCTTCATAGGCTAGAATGGGCAGACTTTATTTTAAATTTTAAAGTCTCCTTAAATGTTACATACCAAGAATTTGGTATCAAATTGATTGGTGTAATAAATCCCACAACTTCCAGTTGTTGGATTTAATATAACTTGTCCAGGTAAAAAGTTTAGACTTTACCTAAAAAGTTGCCAATTTCAGCTCTGCATTGTTTTTGCTGCTGTGCTCTGATTGGCCAGCCTGCAGCAGCTTCTGCCAGGCTGCCTTGATGAGGTGTGAAGTGGCCAGGCTTCACACAAAGGAATGCGCTTGGGGAGAGAATCTCCCCTCAGCAGATGGTGAGGCAGGAAGGGGGAGGGCTGCCAAACTGGTCTTCAAAGGCAGAGAAGGACATTTGGAGCACCCAGCAACACCCCCACATCCTGCAACCCCAGACAATTAGGTGCCCCCTTGATTAGATTAGGAGAGGGCAGGAGAGGGGTGTGTTTATGATTTTTAGCCACACCAGTGGGTGGGCTCAGCCAGACGTAACCTCCAAAAATCAGATTCATCCATGTTGGATTTTTAGAGACTGTTGCCTTCTGGGATGGATTTTTGCCACACTTCCCAGGAAGTGGTCATCACAGGGGGATGACCCTGTCCCTGATTGGAGAACCAGGGCCCCCCTGCTTTTCACCCAGGAGCAAGGATAAAACTGGCAGACCTGCACCCACGCCTCAGATCCCCTCCAGAATTCAACAAGAAAGGAACTAAAGAAGAAGAAGGACTGCCCTGCTGGACCCCTGGCCTGCACCTGGACCCTGCACTCAGAAGGACTGCACCAGCTGCACACTTGGGCTTCACCACAAGAAGGACTTTGCCTGGCTTCAACTGGTTCAAGGAGGGACTCCCTGTTTGCTACAGGTGAAAAATTGCTAAACTAGAGTCCCCTGCACCAACTCCTGAAGAAAGCGACCAGCTGACCACTGTCCAGTGGCCAAAAAGGAGTTTGCGCCAGGTGCATTCTGGGAGTTGAAGTCCGCACCCCCCAAGGACCATCACAGAACTTCTGGACCCTTGGGGTGAGCTGTGGACCCCAAAAGAACCTTAAAAGAACATCTGGGTGAAGCCCCAGAAGTTTGGAAAAGATTTGAGAATTTTTGGAAAAAAGCTCCAGAGAGGGATCAACCCGCCGCGGAAATTCTAGCCGACTTGCCTCAACCGCGACCCGGCCTGACTTCGTGGTTCGTCCCGGTAAAGAAAAACATCCAAAAAAGAGACTAAGTCCGAACGTAAAAAGTTGACCGGGACCTCCCAGCCAACGTATCCGAGAAGGGCTCCATGGACGTCGGATCAAGATCCAGGTTTACCCCGGTCGAAGGATTTTCATCTCGAAAAAACGACTAAGTCCGAAGGTAAAAGTCTCCACCGAGGAAACCCACATCGCGTATCCGGACAAGGGCTCCAGGAGGTCGGATTCAACTGGCAGGTTCGTCCCGGTGAAGAAAAACTTCAAAATAAAGACTAAGTCAGAAAGTAACTTTTTAACCGAGGCCTCCCGCGACCTGTAGCCGAGCAGGGCTCCATCGCGGTCGGCCTGAAAGTTTGACTTTGCCCCAGTCGAGGTGCAACCAGATGACCTGATTGGCGCTTTTTGTTTCTAAGCGCTAGAAAAGTAATAATTCTTTAAAAATTCATATCTCCGGTTCCCCTAAACCGATGGTTTTGGATTTTTAAACTGTTTCCTGTGTTTTATTTAATTACTGTTTTGTGATATTTGAATGCTTTACACTTTGTCTCCTAAGTTAAGCCTTGACGCTCGTTGCCAAGCTACCAAGGGTTGAGCTGGGATTAATTTACTGAGACCTAACTGTACCTATGTGGAGGTTAGTGTCTTGTTGCTAGGTGTAGGTATCTACCTGCCCTACCAATAACCCATTTTCCAACATAATTGGAAGCAGCGACGGGATCCTGTACTTGTGTTCAATATCACGTTACAGTTTTGGGTAAAACAAATTAAAAATCCTTTAAATTGTCCTAGTGCAAAAATTGTTTTTAATTTCTAATTTGGATTAATTTCAATTATTGAATTTTTGTAATTTTTCTAAATTCTTGTTTCCAATTTTTGCAAAAAGTTTTTGTTGACACAAAACTAGGGAACCATGGAGCTTGATCTGGCTAGCCTACCCACACTGACAGTAGTCCAGCTTAGGGGGTTGTGTATTGAAAGAGGGTTGCCTGCAACCACTGATCTCAGGAAGCAAATCCTGATCACATCCCTGACAGCATGGGCTGAGGCCCAAGAGGTAGAGTCAGAAGAAGCTCCAGAGGAGGGAGAAAGAAGGGAGGATGCAAGCTCTAACCACTCAGGGGAGGGAAGGCATCTGACCCTAAGTGAGGACGAGGAAGAACGGTCCTCAGTAAATACAGTCACTAGGGGCAGATCCAAAGCTAGTGGTGGGAAGGGGGTCCTTTCAGGAGGAGAGAACCCATCCATCAGAGAAAGAGAGCTGGAGGCCCAGCTAGCATACATAGCTTTGGAAGCAGAGAAGCTGGCCCTAGAAAAGAAAAAGTGGGCATACAAAGAGAAAAGAGATGGAGGCAGCGATAAAGAAGCTGAGGTGCCCATGGGTGGGGGAGTTTGCCCCAGATTACCCAAGGGGGTGGTTCCTGCTTATGTAGAGGGGGATGACATAGATAAGTGGCTGGGGGCCTTTGAGAGGGCACTCCAAATGAGAAGGGTTAGGCCTCAATACTGGGGTTCCCTTTTGTGGGAGTTGGTCCCCAACTCAGGGAGGGATAGGCTTCTGACCTTAAGGGGGGAGGAGGCAGATTCATACCCTAGTATGAAGAGGTGCTTAGCCAAGAAGTTTGGTCTGACCCCAGAGCAATATAGAATGAAGTTCAGGGACACCCAGAAGGTCAGTACCCAGTCTTGGGTTGACTTTGTGGACATTTCACTAAAGGCACTAGAGGGCTGGATTATTGGTAACAAAGTAGATACTTATGAGGGGTTATACAATCTGATCATGAGAGAGCACATCTTGACCAATTGTACCCAAGAAAGGTTACGCCAGCATCTAGTGGACTCTAAGCAGACCAACCCTAGAGAGCTAGGGGAGGTAGCTGATGAGTGGTTGAGAACCAGGGTGGTTGTCAAGTCCCAGGGGGGAGACTCCAAGAAGGGGGGGGGGGGGACAGGTCCCCAAAAACCTAAGGAGGGAGGTGGTAAGCCCACCACAGAGACTCCCTCTGTACCCCAGAACCCTAAGAAGGAGGAGAGTAAATCCCACTCCCCCTCTGACCAGCAGAGACAGTTAGACCCAGGGTTAAAAAAGCTCTTGGACAGTAGGGCTTGCTTTGACTGTCAGCAGACAGGTCACTTCAGAGGAGATGCAGCCTGTCCAAAGAAGGTGGTTAGCACTGGGCTGTCCAGTGTAGCCATAGAGGAGGATTCCTCAGATGATGAAGTCCTCTTAGCATTGAGCTGGGAGACAGGACCAGATGGTAAGCTGGTGATCCCTGAGGGTGGGAGTAGGCACTTCCACCACATTCAAGTGAATGGGATCCCTACCACTGGCCTGAGAGACACCTGTGCCAGTCACACTATAGTGAGTGACCGGTTAGTGACCCCAGACATGTATGTCCCAGGAAAGACAAAGAAAGTCAGGATAGCCACAGGGGAGGTCACCTCCAAACCTGTAGCCATAGTGCCCCTAGAGAGGGAGGGTATCCTTGACTGGATTAGGGTGGTAGTCAGTGCTGACCTTCCCCTAGATTGTATCCTGGGCAATGACCTCCCAGAGGTGAGTCTGGTCACAGATGGGGTGGTCGCCCAGGGCGCCCCCCCAACCCAAAGTCCTGGGGAGTCAGTCCCTACAGTTAGGAGACAGGGGTCCCCAAGAAAAGGAAAGAAGAAAAGGAAGGGTAGGCCACTCTTAAAGAGAGTTCCAGGGAGCCAAGGGCCTTCTGCCCCAGTAAGGGGGGAGCCCAGAGTTGGCACTGGTGAGGCCTCACCTGACCCCAAGGAAGTCCTGAGTAGTCAGGCAGCTGTCCAGATGCAAGGTGTTGCCCCTGCACTGACAGAAGGGAGAGTGGAAGGAGGGTGTCTGCCACAGGAAGTGGTAGCCCCCCACTCTAGACAGCAAGAGGGGTGCCAGGACCCCAAAATGCCCCCTAAAGCAGCTCAGCCACCTGTCAGTGGAGAGCTTAGGGTGTGGTTCTGGGTACTGACAGCTGTCAGTAGCCTCTGCTGGGTGCTAGCCTTCCTGGCAGCACTGTACTTGGCCTGGGAGGCAGACCCCAGGGCCAATAGCAAAGTAGGCCCCCTGACCCTATTGGTCATGGTGGGGTTGCTCAAGTGTTGGGTGACCTCTTTGGGTAAGCTAGGTGTTGCCCTAGCAAAGTTTGGAGTAGGGGAGGTGGGCACCTCACTACCCAAGTTGGCAGAGAGAGAGGAGGAAGACCCCCCTAGAGGGAAGTTTCAGTTTGAATTGGGTCCTTTTACTGTTGGGATGGCTTCACTACCCAGAGGGAGTGACCCTGACAGGAGGATGTAAGGCAGAGTAGGCCCTGCAAAGGGACAGCCAGTTTTCTTCACTGTCTTCCTCGCCTAACAAGCCAGGAAGACTCTCCCAGGGTTGGGCTGAGTCTCCTGGGCGTGTGGGCTGGGGGGGGGGGTGGTGTGGGAAAACAGGGCTGATTGCAGAGGCCCCCTAACTTTTTGCCCCCATTTTCCACTTTATGCTGGTGTTTTCCTGACTCTGATGGTGCCCTGGGTACTGCTAACCAGTCCCAGGGCCTGTGCTCTGTGTAAAATGGATATGCAAATTAGGCTAATTATAATTGGCTAAGTCAACCTACCTATAAGTCCCTAGTATATGGTAGGGCATGTAGGTTTAGGGACCACAGCATAGGTGGTGCACACCTAGGTGCACTGCTGAGGTGCCCAGTGTCATTTTAAAGGCAGGCCTGCCTTGCTGGCTGCTTTTAAATTAAAGTTATATGCAAATTCGACTTTGGAATTAAAGGTACTTCCAAAGTCTTAAACTACCTTATTTTTACATATAAGTCACCCCTAAGGTGTGCCCTATGTGCCCCTAGGGCTGGGTGCCATGTAACTATAAGCAGGGACTTTATAAAAATAGATTTATAAGCCCTGGTGAGGTAAAAACAGCCAAATTCGTTTTTCCCTCATTGAAGTAAATGGCCTTCATAGGCTAGAATGGGCAGACTTTATTTTAAATTTTAAAGTCTCCTTAAATGTTACATACCAAGAATTTGGTATCAAATTGATTGGTGTAATAAATCCCACAACTTCCAGTTGTTGGATTTAATATAACTTGTCCAGGTAAAAAGTTTAGACTTTACCTAAAAAGTTGCCAATTTCAGCTCTGCATTGTTTTTGCTGCTGTGCTCTGATTGGCCAGCCTGCAGCAGCTTCTGCCAGGCTGCCTTGATGAGGTGTGAAGTGGCCAGGCTTCACACAAAGGAATGTGCTTGGGGGAGAGAATCTCCCCTCAGCAGATGGTGAGGCAGGAAGGGGGAGGGCTGCCAAACTGGTCTTCAAAGGCAGAGAAGGACATTTGGAGCACCCAGCAACACCCCCACATCCTGCAACCCCAGACAATTAGGTGCCCCCTTGATTAGATTAGGAGAGGGCAGGAGAGGGGTGTGTTTATGATTTTTAGCCACACCAGTGGTGGGCTCAGCCAGATGTAACCTCCAAAAATCAGATTCATCCATGTTGGATTTTTAGAGACTGTTGCCTTCTGGGATGGATTTTTGCCACACTTCCCAGGAAGTGGTCATCACAGGGGGATGACCCTGTCCCTGATTGGAGAACCAGGGCCCCCCTGCTTTTCACCCAGGAGCAAGGATAAAACTGGCAGACCTGCACCCAGGCCTCAGATCCCCTCCAGAATTCAACAAGAAAGGAACTAAAGAAGAAGAAGGACTGCCCTGCTGGACCCCTGGCCTGCACCTGGACCCTGCACTCAGAAGGACTGCACCAGCTGCACACTTGGGCTTCACCACAAGAAGGACTTTGCCTGGCTTCAACTGGTTCAAGGAGGGACTCCCTGTTTGCTACAGGTGAAAAATTGCTAAACTAGAGTCCCCTGCACAAACTCCTGAAGAAAGCGACCAGCTGACCACTGTCCAGTGGCCAAAAAGGAGTTTGCGCCAGGTGCATTCTGGGAGTTGAAGTCCGCACCCCCCCAAGGACCATCACAGAAATTCTGGACCCTTGGGGTGAGCTGTGGACCCCAAAAGAATCTTAAAAGAACATCTGGGTGAAGCCCCAGAAGTTTGGAAAAGATTTGAGAATTTTTGGAAAAAAGCTCCAGAGAGGGACCGACCCGCCGCGGAAATTCTAGCCGGCTTGCCTCAACCGCGACCCGGCCTGACTTCGTGTTTCGTCCCGGTAAAGAAAAACATCCAAAAAAGAGACTAAGTCCGAACGTAAAAAGTTGACCGGGACCTCCCAGCCAACGTATCCGAGAAGGGCTCCATGGACGTCGGATCAAGATCCAGGTTTACCCCGGTCGAAGGATTTTCATCTCGAAAAAACGACTAAGTCCGAAGGTAAAAGTCTCCACCGAGGAAACCCACATCGCGTATCCGGACAAGGGCTCCAGGAGGTCGGATTCAACTGGCAGGTTCGTCCCGGTGAAGAAAAACTTCAAAATAAAGACTAAGTCAGAAGGTAACTTTTTAACCGAGGCCTCCCGCGACCTGTAGCCGAGCAGGGCTCCATCGTGGTCGGCCTGAAAGTTTGACTTTGCCCCGGTCGAGGTGCAACCAGATGACCCGATTGGCGCTTTTTGTTTCTAAGCGCTAGAAAAGTAATAATTCTTTAAAAATTCATATCTCCGGTTCCCCTAAACCGATTTTAATTGTTTTTGTGTCATTTTAAAGATAAAAATATAAACTATTTTTATAAATTGGTTTTGGATTTTTAAACTGTTTCCTGTGTTTTATTTAATTACTGTTTTGTGATATTTGAATGCTTTACACTTTGTCTCCTAAGTTAAGCCTTGACGCTCGTTGCCAAGCTACCAAGGGTTGAGCTGGGATTAATTTACTGAGACCTAACTGTACCTATGTGGAGGTTAGTGGCTTGTTGCTAGGTGTAGGTATCTACCTGCCCTACCAATAACCCATTTTCCAACAACGATCGATAGGGCAAAATTTCCATCCTGCCAGACTTGATTGTCCAGGCTACAGAGCTTCATGAACCTGTGAAAGGACACCCACAAAACAGCCTGGCAGATGTCCAAGACTAGCATACCACAAGTTAGTGTACCGGTAGAAGCATTCACTCCAGTGGAATGAGCGAACAAGCTTTCTGACAGATGTTTTTTGGCTAGCCCATAATAGATGTTAATGCATAGCAGAATCCTGTGGGAGATGGTTCTCTTTTGCACTGCTTACCCTTTTTTGCACCCGAAAAGCCCACAAACAGTTGATTGTCCAAACTATGCTCTCTGGTCCGATTAATGTAAAAACTAAGACCCATATTTATACTTTTCCACGCAAAACTGCGCTAATGCAGTTTTGCGTGAAAAAGTTTACCGCCGGCTAGCGCATTCCAGAGTGACAGCCGGGCACCATATTTAAGGAATGGCGCAAGCCGGCTCTAAGGGTGGCCTAACGTCAAGGAAAATGATGTTAGCCGGGTGGGGGTAGGGGGTTTTGCACTGAAAAATAATGTTAGGCTGGTTAGAATGAAAAAAAAAAAAAAAAAAAAACCATCAGCCTAGCTTCATTTCTCAACACAAAACCTACCAGAGTCATGCCCACCACCCCAATGGTCAGCACAGGGGACAAGGGCCCCCTGGGTATGGCCATTGCCCCCGGTGCCATATAGGGAGGCTCATTTCAGGGCCCTCAATGGCACTCTTAAAAATTAAATCAAATACTTACCTCTACTTACCTGGGATGGGGTTCCCCATCCTTCCCTGTCCCTCTGGTGTGGGTGTCCCTGGGGCCTGAGGAGGGCACCTGTGGGCTTATTCCATGGTGTTCCACCATGGAAATAGGCTCACAGGTCCCATAACGCCTGCCCTGACCCAGGCGTTAAATAATGGCGCTAAGCAAGCTTAGCGCCATTATTTAGGCCCGCCTCCCTCTCATGCACCATTTTTGCATGGGAGGATAAATAAGGCGCTAGGGCCTTAGAGTAATTGTTTGGCCGCGAATGCCTACCTTGCATCTCATTGATACAAGGTAGTTTCCCCCTGGCAAAAATTGACTTTAACTCCAATATTATGACGTTAGACTAGCCGAGTGTCAAAATATAAATATGGAGTTAAGTTTGCGCTGAATTAGCATAAAAAATAAAAATAAAAAAAGACACTAGTTCAGCGCAAACTGAGAATAAATCGGGGCCAAAAGGCCTTGGCTTGGAGCAAGCGGGTAGAGGTGTTCCTCCTCAGAGGGGTGTGGTGGAGTCCATCGGCCTTGCCAGCCGATGGATTGCCCAATGTGGAAGAGTGTAACTACTTTCGGCAGGAATGCCACTTTCGCCCTGAGGACCAATTTGTCTGGAAAGACTGCTGTGTATGGTTTTTGGACTGGAGTTCACTCGCTTGCCTTGCAGATTTAATGGGGATGAGGAACACCGCCTTGATAGTCAACTGGTGTGGAAGACAGCTGTGCATGCGTTCATGGGGAGTGCAAGACAAGGGCTGTATTAGGCATAAAGTGCACTTTCCCTGTTTGCACCACAGTGAACCTTTAAAAATGTGCGCTGGGTGCAAACAGGACTGTGTTCCCTATTAAAATGAATGCACTGCCTCAAGGACAGCTGTGAACTCATGCTGCCCTGAAGGTAGCACAATTCAGTGAAATACAGAATGGCAGCTACAAAGTCACTCCACTGTTTCTGTGTAGGTAGCAACCAGCCTACACTTTACAGAGGGGTTAGAGATGCCCCTACAGGTGGGTGCAGTGAGTGACTGCATCTGCCTTAAGTAGGATGTCTTTTGTAGGGCGGGGTTGGAGGGGGGAGTAGAGGCAAAGGGATTCCCTAAGGAACATCCTCTCATAATAGCACCAATGCTACATGTGTTCCAGCGCTCTCAATTTTAGAGAAGGGTAATACCATTGTGCTCGGGGTGCATAAAGTGGTGACACACAACAACTGCACCCTCGGGTCACTATGCATAATAAGATCCCTGGTAAGTGAGAACCAAATTAAGGTTCCACCGTAGCATCAAAAAAGGTGTTGGTGGGAACATGTGGGCCAGCTGCTTCAAGAAACGCATCACAACAGGTGAATTGACAAGTGATGGCTGACCTGGCAATCATACAAAGGCAGGAAGGGCTTGCAACTCCAGCAGGTTGATGTGGAGGTGAGTCTCTGCTGGACTGGACTGCTGGACTACTCTGATATCCACCTCTCCCAAATGGCCTTCCCAAACCGAGCAATGATGCATCCATCACCACAGTGGGCTCTGAGTGGAGTAAGGCTGAAGAGTCTGCTGCCAATCCATTTGCAGTCGAGAAGCAGCAGTTTCCTTCTACACCTGGATAAACTGACAGGTCTTGTTGGTGCCGAGTCCACTGAGCCAGATTATGATATAGGTTAGGAATCATCACACACAAGTATCCATCAGAAGTGGTCTCTCTGTATTCATAAGTGCTAAGACTATCGACTCATTGATTCACAGGTAAACTATGTTTTGCAGTGTGAAACTTTTCTGACTTTGTAGTGGTTTCTAAGCTTGTGGTGGTTGGGTTGAAGATGGACACGGACTTGTAAACAAATGCTGTAAAACACTGAGCTTCCTTATCATCTGTATGTCGATGCAGTAAGGTTTGTAAACGTGTGAACTGACGACCAAGTTGCTGCCAAGCAAATGTCTTGTGTGGCGCATTTGACAGCAAAGCACTTGTTGCTCTTTTCTTCTGTGTTGGATGCACCTTTGGTGCCACATTTAAAGTACCTCCCACATAAGTGTAACACAGCTGAATTGTTTGCGCAATGGTGTTTTTATTACTGCTCTTCCTAAGAAACTGTATGCAAAAGATACAAACAGTTGTTGAGTCTTTCTGACAGTTTTTGTGCTTTCTCTGTAGTACACTATAGGCCGTCTTGCATCTAAGGGATGTAAAGCGCTTTGGGCGTTAGTTTTTGGTTCCTAAAAAAAACTTGGAATTTGTACAAATTGATTCATGTGAAATTACTTTTGGCAAGAACTGAGGGTCTGTTCTCATGACAATACTGTCTTTGTGAATTTGCAGATAGGGTTCTTGAATTGTGCCTGTAACTCGCTTTCTCTGCATTGTGACGAGATAGCCACCAAAAAAGCTGCATTTAAGGTTAGCATCTGTAACTTTATTTTGTGCAAAGGTTCGATTGTTTCTGTTTCATTAGGTGTGTGAGTACGACCTTTAAATTCCATGGGGGGGGGGGGCAGTACCCTTCTTGGTGATGCCAATCTCTACTTCCCTTCCAATAACCTTTTGATTACTGATAACACGAATAAACTTCTCCCAATATGCCCTCTTGTATATGCCACTATTGCTGCCAGGTGGACTCTCAGTGATGCTGAAGCCAGACTTTCTTCAAGAAAGTAAGTAGCTCAGTCTTTTAATACTGTTTTTCCTGTGCTCTTGTCCTTTAAGCTCTTTTTATACATCATGGTGAGTGCCTTTCATTTGGCTGTGTGATATTTCCTTGTAGTTGGTCTTCTTTCCTCCCTTAGAACCGCCATTGTTTTTTCCCAAATGACAACATTCTGAATCTTCAGGAGCCATGCTGTTAGACTCAAAATTACTGGTTCTGCATGAATTATTCTTCCCTTTTCCATTGACAAAAGATCCTGGATTCTGGATTACCGATTCTTAGTAATGTTTGATTGTTTCCTTGTGCTAGTTGTACTAGTTCTGAGAACCATGTTTGTCTTGTCCACTGTGGGACAATTGACATTATAGTCATCTGGCTTCTTCTACGTTTGCTGTTTACTGCGTGTTAACAGTGATATTGGGGGGGAAAATGTATGCAAATGTCCCTGACCACTTTATCAAGACTGCATTCCCTAGGGACTGACGATGAGGCTGTATGGAGGTGTAGCTTTGGCATTTTGTGTTCTGCTGAGTTGCAAACAGATCTATTGTTGGTGCTCCCCATTTATGATAAATTATTTCTTTAACCTTCTGGTTCAGTTCCCATTCGTGGGAGCATGAGGCTTGTCTTCTTATTCTGTTTGCCTCAACATTGTCCTTCCCTGGACAATGTATGGTCTGTAATTCCATCTTCCTCTGTGTAGCCCATCTCCATATTTCTCAAGCTATACTTTGTAAGGGCTGTGACTGAGTCCCTCCCTGTTTATGTAAAACTTTGTTTTTGTATTGTCTGTTTGAATCAAGATTGTTTTCCCCAAAAGTTGTCTTTGGGACGCCTTTAGAGCTAAGAAGGCTATCTTTAGCTCCAGTACATTGGTGTGTTATGTTGCACTGGATCCTATTCCATTCATATCCCTTGTACCTTGAATGCAACGGAGTAGTCAGAAAATTAAAATACCCCCACTTTGAACTAAAGCTCTCATGGCGCCAAGCAAGAGAAGCAAGTCATAGCGACCCCCAGAAGAGCTTGTTTGTCGTCTCTTCCATCCAAGCATCTATCCATTCAGCTTTTCATCCTTCCATCCACACACTGATATCCACCATTTCACCTTTATATTGTAAATCATTCAATCTTTCATCCAGCATTCAGTCAGTCAGCATTCCATATCCAAACCTATCCATCTTTCCACTCAGTTCTCCATCCTTTCACTTATCCATCCCTCCTTTCATCCATCCATTCAGTCATCCGTGTATCCATCCTTTCGCTCATCTATTCACCGTTTCACTCTTCCATTCTTTCAAATCCATAAGTCCTTCAATCCTCCTTTTCACTCATCCATCTACCCTTTGACCCATCCATCCATCCTTTCACTTATCCATCCATGCACCCTTTCACTCATTGGTCCAACTATTCACCTTTTCACTCACCCATCCACACTTTCATCCAGTCATCCCATCTACCCTCACTTTCAATTAGCCATCCATCCTTTCACTCATCCATCCACACATCCACCCACCCTTTCACTTAGTCAATCCATCCATTCATTATTCCATCAATTTACCCTTTCACTCCCTCATCCATTCTGTCATCATCTATATATCCTTTTACTCATCCATCCAGTCACCCTTTCACTCATCCATTCTTTCACTCATTCATCCATGCATCTATCCATCCACCTTTTTAACTCACTGATTCATCCACCATGTCACCCACAAATCCATCCTTTCACTCACTCGTTCATCCATTCACCCTTTCACTCACCCATTCATGCTTTCAGCTAGCAGTCCATAATCTCTGGTGCTGGAACTCGCTCTATGGCTCCTCAGAGTATGGACAGGTGCTCCTCCGGGGGGGGGGGGGGGGGGGGGGGGCGCAA
Source organism: Pleurodeles waltl (assembly GCF_031143425.1). Taxonomy (NCBI): domain Eukaryota; kingdom Metazoa; phylum Chordata; class Amphibia; order Caudata; family Salamandridae; genus Pleurodeles; species Pleurodeles waltl. The sequence goes on along the minus strand of NC_090442.1, from coordinate 72,099,121 downwards.
TGAGGGTGGCATATCCGGGGGCTGCAGCTCTGTGGATAATCGGAGGCACCCACTGATGTGATGCTCCTCCGCCCGGGGAGGTAGGTGTTGCGGCCTCCCACTGGGTGACCAAAGGTGGGATTGAGGCAGCCGCTGCGGGGTGGGAGTCTGGAGTTTGGCAGAGGCCTGGACGCGGTCAGCTTGACCTCCGACCTCTACCTCGAAAGGATGGGGAGGCCTGTTGCTGCTTAAGACATTTGTTTGCCACAATATATACAAGGCTTAAACCTTTTCCTTTAAAGAGGGGACATGCTCCCTACACACTGAAAGAAGCAATGAAGCGAAAAAAAGAGAATCAACTGGCGAGAAGTAGGAGCTAGCGGCACAAAGAACAGGTGCCATTATTTGTCCAATGGAATGGAATTATGTCTATTTTGGAAGAACGAATGACATTCCAGCCTTACTGTTAAACATATGCAGCATGGGAGTGATGCACTCAATTATACCAGTGTAAAATCCAGAACCCTAATGAACCAAAGCAGTCTACGGAGAGTGGCAAGGAAAGGTTTGACATCTCCATATACATTAACAGCAAATGACAACACAAAGCAAAACAGGAGACCACATCTATATGCTTAGGATTAAAGATCAGTGAATTTATTATGCTAAACGTCTGATTGATATGTATGCCCAACACAACTCTGGTTGCCATTTTGAACTCAGTTGTCCTCCCTAACAAGTAATCTTCAGTTCTGTGTTGAATGGACATACCAATCGAGGATGCCTCATGGGCACTCATAGATGCCTTGCAGCCACTCCCTGCCCAGCTCACACATCTGAATGCACGCCTCACCGCTGGGAGCGAGAGATTTGCAGCAATGTCAGCTGAACATACAAAATCCAGAGGAGACTGATCAACTTGTCCAATTTTCTGATCATAGAAATGATGCGCATCCCATACAGAACAGTCCCAGGCGGTGATCAGTGTCACCCCTGGATCACAATCCCAGCACGGCTACAATGTCAGCAGGGCCTGGCAGCCACCATGGTGTGCGGCCTCCTTACATTTTTCTGATCAGACCTGGCCTCTAATAATGGAAGGGGCTTCAGGGGGCATATCAGACTCAGACATTTGATGGAACTCCCAAAACAAAGCTACTCGACTTAGTATGTTACTAACTGCAATGCAGTCTTTCTAAGCATTTAAAGGAATTTCAGCTCAAGAGTAAGGCATTCAGATGGGAGTTAAAATAATAAATTAAAAAAAGCCTTGGAATGAGCAAAGAACAAGCATTGGATGATACAAGAAACTACTAGAAGAGGTATAAACCACCCCCAAAGGCGTCACACATCCTGTAGGAATCAAAGAAATGACATCTATGACAGAGAGCCGGGGGATTCCTTGGCTCCGCTACTGGAGCTGCCTAGGTATGCTCGAGGACAAACTTGTATTTCACGTGTGCTACATGCCCACTGGGTTGGAGCTATGGATGCAAAAACCACAGCGCCACCGCCTGAAGGTCTTTCTATGGGAGTGATCACTGCACCACCCTCCAGACAATATAGCGGGCTGTCAAGACTTAAGAACAACCCTGCTTCTTATCAGAATACCGCAGCACCGCCCTTACCTTCTCAGAAATAAGTCTATGTCTGAACACCTCCATACACCGATGGAAACAGACCACCGGCTCCGCAGAACTACTGCTGAGTCTCACTGCCTCTCGTGCAGAAAAATAAATATACAAACCAAAGGAGCAGAGAGGTGGAAATGTCTGACACCGGTTTGGGAGAGGAGCCATCTAACAGGTTTTCATTTGATTTGTTCACCCACTGAATGTTTTATTCATTCCAAAAGCTCTAGAATTCATTCCAAGGCATTGGGAATGGACAGTGAGATAAAAAAACAAAAAGAGCACACAGAAACACAGCATCATAAATAGAGAAGGGTTTTAGCAGGACTGCCTGTTCTTCACAGAGGCGATTGTAAGAGCGCAGAGGTGCCCTTCAGATGCCAGGGAGAAGCACTCGTTTATTACGGGCTATGAGCTGGTGCACATGGGGTAGCTGCACGACTAGGCAGGTTACAGAGGTTCTTCCTGCAGTAGTTTTAAGAAACACCAAAACGGCCCCAGTGCAGAACAGGCAGCACAAATGGATGAAGATGCTCCTGGTCCGTATGGTGGTCATTCAGTGGGCCTGGGAGCATTATGCGTTTGGTACATGGAGAAAGTGGTGACAATTGATTGGTGTCCCCACTTTAATCCTCCCATCTTTAGTTTGTAGAAGATGATGTGAAGTCAGCCAGAACTCTCAAACTGCAGACTGAAAGTCTTCATTCTGATACAAAAGACTCCTTTTCTTTTCATTCACAAAGGAGAAGTCTTGGATTCGAAGCCTTCTCAGGCGCGGGGTCAGGTGTCCTGCGAGAGCTCCAACTCCGCCATTTTGGGTCTCCAAGTCCGGACAGGCCATGAGCAGAACTCATTCCATGATGGCTCGATACAGCGCGGGCTCGATGTAGTCCTCTCGGTACCGGGAGCTGATCACCCTTTGCCTCTTGACCTCCTGCTTGACTTCCGGGTCCTCAAAGATTTCTGTGAACCGGGTGTCTGACGCGACAGACTGTGAAGAGAGAGGATAGCAGATCAGCAGACACAAGTTAGCGGTGAAGAACACATGCACTGAAAGACTAAACAAGACAAGCGAGGGAGACCTTTACAGCAAGCATCTGTGCCAACACATCTGGGTGACCGTCAGCAAAAGTCATCATTTCATCTATACCAACCTATACATCACAGCATTCAGCTGCAGAGGAAACAGTCAACACCCACAGACGTTGCCATCCGCCATATCTAAAACGAATCCCATTTCTGCTTCTCGCAGCGTTTATTCAAGCTATTAATGCAGACGCTCGACATCATCATCCTGGAGAGCAAACTTCTTCCCACTCATGTGCCAACAGTACCTCGAGGTAGTCATTATTGTACATGATCACCTACACCGTGGGCATCATGGACCTCCCACCTTAGCACCATCACCAGGTTAAGAAAGCCATTGGCAGATCTGTGCAACATATAAACAAGTTTAAATGTTTTAACTCCTTTGACTGCTTGAAGACTGTTGATCTCCAAGCAAAGATTCATTAAGTACCACTGCAAGATGCCAATGCATGATGAAACGGTGGGGTGGAGGAATAAAGGGAATTCAAAAGCACATAAGAAAGACACAATGAGAGAAAGAGTAAATGGAAAGAAGGATTGATAGAGAGATGGATAGGCATGGCGGAGAGACGATGGACAAATGAACAGATGTAGAGATGGATGGATGGATGATGCAGAGATGAGCTGATAGAAAAGAATGGGTGGAAATGGGCTGGGTGGAGAGAAGGTTGGCAGAAGAATGGATGGATAAAGATGAGGAGTGATGGAGAGAATAATGAATGGAAACAGTGAAAGAAGGACAGAGGATGGAAGGAATTACGGAGGGAAGGATGCATGCAAGGAAGGAAAGGTGAAAGGGAAGTTTGGATGGATGATGAAAGAGTGGAGAGCTGGAAAAGAAGGAAAGATGAACAGATGGATGGGGAAGGAAGAACAGGAGGGAAAGTGATTAAAGTGTTGGTAAAAGAAAGGAATAAGGATGGAGAAGTAGGGAAACTGGATGGAAAAAGAAAGCAGGAAGGATGAATAAGTTATTTCCCCTTGGTAACAATCTTCCCGGTGATCTATCTAACAGATCATTCAGGCTGAGCCGCACTGGGTCTGCGGCTGTGCTCCCCTGCAGGGATAGGTGGCCTTGTCCACCTTCATGCTGCCTCGGGAGTGGCGGAATGGGACCGCACAGCAGTGCCGCCTGCACGCGGACCTCAGTTACATCAACGTTCCCCTTCTGCACCCTCAGATGCAAAGCGTCCCCGTGATGCATTCTAGTTTGCAACCTTTTTTTGTGCTTGTTATGTGAGATAACGAAGACACTTTATCCAGGCCCAGGAATATAAGCTAGGTATGTATGATCTTGAACAAAGCATTGTTGACTGCAAACAGTAGGCAACAGAATACGGAAGAAGGGAGTGTGGGAGGAGGAGGAGGAAGAAGAGGGGGGGGGGAAGGAAGGAGTGGGGTACGGGCTGTACCGTGCAGCATGTGAAAGGAAGGTCGTTATGAGTTTGGTGAGATGCGTGGGCTGTGTTGTTTCACTTACAGGGATCTCGCTTATGAAACCTCATGTTAAGACTAAGGTATATGTTTAATTCAGGGGTCTAAGACTTAGGTGTGGTCTCTGTGGGTGCATTGGCGAGGATGATAATGGTGGCTTTACTTTTTGAGTGTAAAAGTCCAGTATACTCCATAGTTTTTGTGGGGCTTGGAAATCAAAGTTGTTCAGCAATGAGTTGTCTGCACGTCTTGCGAAGCAGGCTCACACCCACCATGTATGGTGGGATAGGTTTTGGAATTATTTCCACTCACATATGATATTTTTGATTCCCACCGTTAATCGCAGCTCTCAAAGACTCCGGTCTTAGCAGTTCAGTTTCGGAACAGGTACATGGGGCCATGGACTTAAAGACCCCGTGTGGAAGTTAAGGGGTATCTTCATAGCAAAGATTTATTTTATTAAGTTTTGGATTTCTTACCAAAATGTTCTCAACTTCTTACAGTGAAACAGCATGTGACGGAGACTGGCGCACCGCGACAGTTCCACCACTGACCGGAATCTAGGAGGTCCATCTCACAGGTTCTCAGTTGTCCAGCAGGCCTTATGTATAGTTCAGAGTTTGTATTGGGAGAGAGTGGGCATTTTGTTTCTTGGGGAGAATTTCAAAACATTTCTCCATTAGTCGTCAGCTACAACCGTGGAGCAGGGTGTTCTAGGAGGACGTAAACATTCATTTTGTATCTCGGATGTTAACCTTAGCCTTGCTGGGGTTTACAATTCTGTGACATTTGGCTGATGTATGAGGCAGACTGGATAGCTTTGTGAGGAGGTTAATGAGGTGTGATTTGTGTGGTCTACTGCTTACTTACAGCTATTAGAAGCTTTCATTGGAAAAGTCAATATTGGTACAATCCAGCAAACGATTTGAGCTTATCTAGGTAGCCAAGGTCTTTGATATAAATGCGCTAAAGCGTCCAATTCTCCAAAATTAGAACCTTTTTAAATGTAAAAAAAAAGGCCACTCCAGAGAACGGGAGGAGGGTGCGGAGCAAGGGATCTGCAGTTAGATACAGTGACCCCCAGACACTGCGGGTGAGAAGGGATGTCATTGTTCTTCTGATGGATACTTCTAACCGCAGACTCCGTGCCTTTAGAAGAGATACCAGAGGAGCACGTCCCACGATGGTGGGTCTGGGGAACAGATTCAGACTAAACTCCTGCAGCACTGAGTGGTCAAAGGACCCTCCCATCGGAGCGGACTGTGAAGGAAGTGGTGATCGGTAACTGTAGACACAAATGCCAATGGTGCGGTCAGACCGATGTCTGAAACAGGAAGCCCCGTGCCAATGCTCGGTGGCAGCCTTGGGCTGGTGGCGTGGACTTGCAGGCCGTCAGGGGGTTATTTCTCTGCCAGTGCTTGGCAGGTTTTGATGCAGCAACTAGTCAGTGGGCTAGCAACTTCTTCTGCCCTGCCTTCCTTTTGTTTGCCGCAGAGAAGGCCACAAAAAGCTGATCATACACAATATTTTATTTTGTGGGGCGCGATTTGAAAGCTCAGAGCCTCTCAGGTTGAAGTTGATGGAACCTCTCCTCTTTTGAGGGCGGAGGTGGAGTACAAAAAAACACACTGGCCAGTCAATTACAGTGCCAGCATGGAAGGCGGCCCTGGCCCTCGGTACCAATCTGTTTGGAAAGAAAGTGCCATAGGTCAGATGCATCAAAAGAACCTGTAATTCACTCACTCAATCTGCTGACAATCTCAATGAGGAAGCTCTTTAGAGTTCATAAGTGTCATCAAAAACAGTAGTGTACAGTCTTAAGCTGCATGCACATTAGGAGCGCTAAGACCAATTTCAGGTCCTGTTCAGGTCACAAATGGCCTGGGAGGAAACAGCAGTCAAACCTTTTGTGAATTGCATACTAACTGGAGACTTAAACAATGATGTTTGAGCGGGTAAATACAGTAAGGCGGACACATATGCTCTCAACATGTCCACCGCAAACCTTTGCTGGGCTAACAAAAGCACACCTGGAAGTCTGTTTGTTAAGGAGTTAGTTTGTTGGGGGCCGCACTTCGCAACAAATTTGTCCCAGTGCCCAGGTTAGCTTGATTTTGCGGAAGGGCTTCCTGTTGCAAAGGTGACAATCACCAAAACCACATAATTGCCACTGCTCAATCTCCCATCATGGAGTTGTGTATGTTGTGTGAATCAGAGAAAGGAAGCCCTCCGGAATAGATGGGCTATTCAGAGCAGAGTCAAGGATCTGGTGGGCTGTAAGAGCCCGTGCATAACCCGAGCCTCGTAAACAGTTGACATATAAATCATGTGAGAAACATCATACGATAATAGGACAGTCTCTCTGAAATTGAAAAAGGTATCTCTAACATACAGAAAGGTTTCACCTTAATTCTTCGGATTATTTTTGTACAGTGCAATATAAAGAGCCAGCTTCCTACATTCGGCCCATGGCATATGTGGAACCCTGCCTTAGAACGTGGCGGAACAACCATAGGGGCGACAAACATACCGGGGAAGTCTAGCTTTGTCATTGCTTTAAATGGCAAAGTCTGGCCAGCAGTTAAAACTGCTCTTCCAGTATGCAAAGGCCGGCTGGAAGTCTCATCTTACACCCAGTGGGGCACAACCAGTGCTGCAATCCTAGGGGTCAACAAAGGTACAGATTTTGGGAAAGGACATTGGTGTTGGGGCCTGGTTAGCAGGATCCTGGCACACTCAAAGTTGGCATCAATATCAGGCAAAAGTGGAGGGCCAGCAAGGGCACTTTCCTACAAGGACCCTCTAACAAAGGTGACTTCTTCTGATAGAGACTTTTTGCTGCTGATTTCTCATCTTTTGAATAGGTACCAAAGCAGTACCTAATTGGAGGTGGGCTGTAAATGGACCAAACCAGGAAGCCCTGGAGAATTGAGCAGGCAAAATGCCCCTCTCAGTGTACCAGACTGTCCAGATAATGCTTTGTGAATGTATGGCGGGACTCCCACGTACTCGCCTGGGACATGTCTAGCACAGCGATTCCTCATGCTAAAACAATGGTAGCAGGTTTGGCCCTGGTAGAATGAGCGCGCACTTCTTCCCGAGTCTGCTTTTTGGCCAGTGTGTAGCAGATCTTGATGCAGGGCAAGGGCCAGCGGGAGATGGTTCTCTTCTTTGCAGCCTAGCCTTTTTCTCTCTCCAGTGAACCATACAAAGAGCTGATCGTCCACTTGGTAGTCTTTGGTACGATTTATGTAGAAGTTCAGTGTTCCCTTGGAGTCCAAGAGATGGAGTCTCTCCTCTTCCTTAGAAGTGAGAGGCGGAGAAGGTATGCTGGTCGCTTGATGGTTTGACGGACGTGGAACGGTGTCACAATTTTTGACAGAAAAGATGCCAGAGTCCGCAGACCCAATTTATCTGGGAAAATGTGGTTTACTGCGGGTTGACACAGAGGGCTTGAAGCTCACTAACCCGCTGCACCGAAGTTATGGCGCGGAGGAACACTGTCTTGATGGTGAGGCTTCCCAAGGGACAGTGGGCAACCGGCTCAAACTGAGTATACATTAGAGAAAGGTGAGGACAACGTTAAGGTCCCACTGTGGCATGGCAAAGGGAAAGGGAGAAAAACGGTGTATCCTTTTAAAACATCTCTCAACATGAGGCTTTAACAAAGCGGGCTGATCTAGAAAGAGCAAAAAAGCTGCCAGGTACCCCTTTACTGGCCAGGGCAAGGCCTTTCTGGGCTAGGGGCAAAAACCATAAAACGCAAGATAATTTGGCCTGCACAAGGTCAAATTTTCTGAATACCAAACCAAACCACAAAGCTGCCCAACAACATTTGTATACAGTTTTAGTCAAGGGACATCTGGCTGCCACAATGACCGTAACCACCTACGGAGGAACGTCAAAGGTGTTCAGCTGTGGCCTCTCAATCTCCATGCATGAAGCTGGAGATTGCAAAGGCACGGGTGCAGAAGCCTGCCCTGCTGTTGCGACAGCAGGTCCTCCAGAAGGGGCAGCCTGATTGGAACAGATGCTCAAGCCCAGGAGTTGTGGATACTGTACTCTGTGTCTAGTCCAGGGACACCTGCACCTCTTGAGCCTGGTCTGTGCTGATCGTGGTATCGGTGGAAAGGCATACAGGAGTCCCAGGTTCCACTGTAGGCAGAATTAGTCTTCTACCAAGAAACACAGAAAGAAAGGAACTGACATCAGCACGTGGGAGTGTGCCTATGTAGGCTCGGCACGTCATTTCCAGAGCCAATGGCATAAAAACAGAGCCACACCAACCGGTACGCAGAGGTACTGTTGAAAGTTTTCAGATCCAGTAGGACACCTGGGAAATATTCAAGAGGTGAGGAATATGCAGTTGGAAGTCTCTATCAGAAGTGTACACTACTACTTCTCCAACATACAGACATTCCTTAGCCACCATAAACATATCCCTAAATATCTGTGAATTATTTCAACATGTGTATGTTCAGATGATGTGCACATTACGTTACTACTAGAGAGCTTCCTCTCATAGCACACAATTTCAATATTGAACTGCAGAAATCTGACTCACTAACGCATTTCATATCACCACCATGCAAAAATGTAGCTACTATTCCCTTCTCCTGGATCATACAACCCCACACATTTTGCATAGAGGTGGATAAACGCCTCTCCCCATACTGAACCAACAGAGACTCACTACCACTCGGAGTAACTTACCAGACGAGACTTGACTCTTTTAGGAAGTTCTTCATTAAGTGTGTAGGCATCTTCTCTCTTCACAACCAGCTGAGACCCGTCTTCAAACTCCACCTAGGAGAGTCAAGACCATCAACTTCTACAATTATGCACTAAGATTTGCATCCTCCGGCTCAATTCTATTTGCCCAATTTAATGTAATTTGCCATAACGTTTAAACCAGAGAAAACCAATGTAGCCGACGACAAGGTGATCACATTAAATAACTAACATGCTTATACAAAACAAGAGTTTTTTTTCCAATGGAAAAGTTCATCTCCCCTTCGTGTTCTCCCGGCTTCTTCTATTTATGGATTCCAAGAACTTGGACATGTAAGGTGTACTGGTTTCTGCTAACCAAAATAACTTCTTTAAAAAAAACACATGGTTTCTCCTTCACCCTTTGGAGGAAAGTACCCTATTTTTGGCATGGTTACCCCCACTTTTGCCTGCTGTCAATGTGTTTTGACTGTCTTCACTGGGATCCCGTTAACCAGGACCCCAGTGATTGTGCTCTCTCCCTCTAAATTTGGTTACTTAGGACTTTGCACACCCCACAAATGGCCCCCATATAAGTCCCTAGTATATAGTACCTAGATACCCAGGGCATTGGGGCATCAGGGGTTCTCCATGGGCTGAAGCATGTATTGTGCCACCCATGGTAGCCCGTGTAAAATGAGTCTGCAGGCCTGCCATTGCAGCCTGCGTGGAAAGGTGCATGCACCCTTTCACTACAGGTCACTATAAGTCACACCTATGGTAAGTCCTCCTAGCCTTGAGGACAGGGTGCAGGTACCTGTGTGTGAGGGCACCCCTGCATGATAAGAGGTGCCCCTACGAACTCCAGCCCCATTACAATGGACTTCGTAAGGACAGGGAATCCATTTTACCCGTGTACTGGACACACAGGACACCGGTGTCCAGCTACCTAATGGTAACTCCGAACCTGGGCATGTTTGGTATCAAACATGTCAGAATCATACCCTACTACTGTTGCCAGTATTGGTTGTATGGTTCCATGCACTCTGGGGGCTCCTTAGAGCATCCCCAGCATTGCTCCGACCAGTCTTTTGCGGTTTTCTGGGCAGCCCGCATTGCTGCCACCCCTCAGACAGGTTTCTGCCCTCCTTCTGCTTGACCAGCTAAGGCAGAGGAAGGCAGACCAAAGTATTTCCTGTGGGAGAGGGATGCAATACCTTCTCCCTTGGAAATAGGTGTTACATGGCTTGGGAGGGGTAGCCTCCCCAAGCCACCGGTATGCTTTGAATGGCACATTTGGTGCCCTCCTTGCATAAACTGGTTTGCACCAGTACAGGGACGCCTGGTCCCAGCTCTGGCACGAAACTGGACAAAGGAAAGGGGGGTGACCACTCCCCTGTCCATCACAACCCTGGGTGGTGCCCAGAACTCCTCCAGGTGGCCACCTGATTCTGCCACCTTGAATCCAAGAGGGGCAGAGGCCCCAGGGAGCATCTGTGTGGCCAGGTCTGGTAAGTGATGTCACAGTCGTCTCCTAATAGGTGGTCACCCTGCTAGGTGACCAAACTCCCTTTCTGGGCCATTTAGGGTCTCACTCTTGGGTGGGTCCTCAGATTCGACGTTCAAGATTCCAGTAGGACTCCTCTGCATCGTTTACTTCATCTTCTGGCAACTGGGACTGCAACTGGACCCTACAGGAACTGAGAATCTGAAACCTCAGTGATGACTCAGCTCTGCAACATTGTTTCTCTGGCTCCTTCTAGCAACGTCAACATTTTCCCGGCTGTGCATCCTCTGAAGGCTATGAGTAGAAATCTACCTTGGAGTGAAGGAGTCACTTCCCTGCATCCTCAGGCACCAATTGCAACAACGAACGGCTGTTTGGATCTTCTCTCCTCCGGAGCTACGTGGATCTGGTATCACAGGAGGTGGTCCCCCCCCCCCCCTGGTCCTCTCTACCAGCTGCCAACCATGGGAGATGGTAAGCCCTTGCCTCTCCTTGTAGGAGAGAACCCCCGTGCACCACAACTCTTGCAGCTTCCAAGGCTTGTTTGTTCCTCTTCCAAGGGATATTCAGGCTCCTTGTAGCCCCATCCCCCAACACTCCTTCCTGCAAAGCACAGTCTCCTGCCTGCTGCTCCAGCAACGTGGGAGACTCCCTCCAGGTGTGCTGTGTGGGCCTCACTGAGACTACTCTGCCTGCTGCCAGTGGGTTGCTGTGTGGGCTGCCTCCTCTTCTTGTGACTCTCCCAGCTGCTGAGAGTCACCCTGGAGTCCCCTTCATGGGTCGGGTCCCTTGGAATTTGCTCGTTCTCTTCAGCCTTGCAAATCTTCTCCATCTCTTGCATTTGCCAAGGCTTGTTGGTATTTTTCCAGCACCAATGACCGACTGCATCTCGACCGCCGATGTGGGACATCACTTTCATCACTTCTGGGACTTGTCTTCTGCTCCTGTGCTGCACTGATGACCTTCTTCATCCACAGTCTATCTGGTCCTGCATCCACAGAAGGGTGGGTGGGTGGTGGCTCCTGCCACAACTGGACACTAACTGGAACTCGACCCCTTCCTTTGCAGGTCCTCTTCTGTCAGGATCCACCTTTGGGTTCTTCCAGTCTTGGTTGGGTCTAGCACAATCCTTTTCCAAAGTCATCCTATCAGTTTTGGGGAAAAGCAGGTGTAGGAAAATACCACTGTTGGCATGGTTACTCCCCCACCCCAACTTTTTGCCTAGTGTTGTTGCCAACTTTGACTGAAAGAGTGCTGGGACACTGCTAACCAGGTCCCAGCACCAGTGTTCTTTCCCTACAACTGTACCTTTGTTTCCACAATTGGCACAGCCCTGGCACACAGCTAAGTCCTTTGTAAAAGGTACCCATGGCACCAAGGGCCCTGTGGCCAGGAAAGGTCTCCAAGGGCTGCAGCATGTACTATGCCACTATAGGGGACCCCTCAATCAGCACATGCACACTACCTTGTAGCTTGTGTGTGCTGGTGGGGAGAAAAAGACCAAGTCGACATGGCACCCCTCTCAGGGTGCCATGACCACAAACCACTTTGTGTGGCATAGGTAATTGCTATGTTCTGGGAGTTTGTCATTACGAACTCCACAGCACCATAATGGCTTCACTGAATACTGGGAAGTTTGGTATCAAACATCTCAGCACAATAAACCCACACTGATGCCAGTGTGGGATTTATTGAAAAATGCACACAGAGGGCATCTTAGATAGGCCCTCTGTATGTTAGCCCAACTGCTAGTGTAGGACTGACCAGTCTGTGCCGGCCTGCCACTTTCAGACAAGTTTCTGACCACATGGGGTAAGTGCCTTTGTGCACTCTGTGGTCAAAAACAAAGCATGTCCTGGGTGGAGGTGCTTCACACCTCCTCCTGCAGGAACTGAAACACCTGGCAGTGAGCCTCAAAGGCTAAAGCCTCAGTGCCACAGGGCACTAGCTAGTAGAGATGCCCGCCCCCGGACAAAGCACCACTTTCGGCGGCAAGTCCGACAGGAAAATTAGGGAAAACAGGGAGGAGTGACCACCCCAGCCAGGACCACCCCTAAGGTGTCCAGAGCTGAGATGACCCCCTCCCTGCAAAATCATCCATATTGGTTTGGAGGACAGGGACCAATAGGGATAGGAATGTGCCTACCTCCCCAAAGGGAATGGGCACAAGGAGAATTTAGCCACCCACAGGGACAGTAGCCATTGGTTACTGCCCCCTGACCCTAACACGCCCTTATATCTAGGATTTAAGGGCCTCCCTGAACGCAGCTTACCAGATTGCTGGCCACCTACAAGAAGAAGGACTGCTAAGCTGAAAACCCCAGCAGGGAAGAAGGAAGACTACTACTGCTTCGGCCCCAGCCCTACTGACCTGTCTCCTGCTTCAAAGAACCTGCAAAAGACCAGCATACGTGTCCAGCGGGCCCAGCGACCTCTGCCAACTTCAGAGGACTGCCCTGCACCTAAAAGGACCAAGAACTCCAGGGGACAGCGGCTCTGTCTGAAGAAACTTACAACCAAGGACTCCCACCTCACTCCAGATGCGCGAGTCTTGACCCCTGCGCACCAGACGTCCATGGCCTGTGTCCAGGTGGTCCACCCAGCAAGAGAGGGTCCCCCAGGCGATTGTGAGCAAGTGCCCACCCTGGGTTGACCCCTGCATGGCGACGCCTGCAGAGGGAATCCCAAGGGCCCCCCTGACCGCGAAGCTCTGGACGAAGATATCCGACGCCTAAGAACACACTTCACCCGCAGACCCCAGGCCGTGGAGAAACCAACCCCTGTTGCCTCATCATTCAGCAGGTGGCCCGGCCCTCCTCCCTGTCTGACCATTGGTGGGCCCGAGACACCTCCCCGGACCCTGCCTGCAGCCCCTGAGTGACCCCCGGGGTCTCCCCATAGACCTGCACTGGAAACCCGACGTCTTGTTTGCACCCTGCACTAGCTGCCCCTGTGCCGCTGAGGGTGTGTGTTTGATGCCTACTTGTGGCCCCTCCGGTGCTCCTCTAATCCCCATTGGTCTGCCCTCTGCGTCGCGGGTACTTACCTGCTGGCTGAACGGATTCCGAGTACTCCCTGTCTCCACAGGAGCCCACGTTAAATTTGCTCAACTTTGACCTCTGCACCCGGCCGGCCCTGTTTTGGTGGTGGTGGGTTTTGGGGTTAACTTGAACCCCAACCGGTGGACTTCCTAAAACCCAGAGACTGAGACTAAGTGTTGTACTTACCTGTAAACAGATCTAACTTGTCTTAGCCCAAATCTGGTACTTACCTCCTGGGCTTAGTTCCTCCAGCTCTCTTCTGCTGATTCCACTTCCTTGGGTGGGGGACTACCTTGCACATTCCACTTTTGTAGTATACGGTTTGGCCCTCCCCTAGGGCTGTCACTATTTGCTATTGCTTTTACCAATGCCTATTGCTTTTTATGCCATTTACTGATTGCTAATGTGTATATGATAGTGTGTTTACTTATCTCTAGTGGGGGGGGGGGGGGGGGGGGGGGATTTGCCTATTCAGTATTCCAGTATTTGTGTTACTATAATAGAGCACCTTTGTCTTTGTAACACTGTGTGGTTCGTTCGTGTGTAAGTGTTGTGTGACTACAGTGGTACTGCATGAGCTTTGCATGTCTCCTAGAACAGCCTTGGCTGCTCATTCACAGCTACCTCCAGAGAGCCTGGCTTCTAGACACTGCCTACACTTCATTAGTAAGGGGATACCTGGACCCGGTATAAGGTCTAAGTACCTTAGGGACCCACCACACACCAGACCAGCTTCCTACAGCCATCATCCCTAATAACTGCATCACTGTTCTTACTGTATAAAACTGGTTTTGTTGTAGCTGTGAAAGGAAACTGTGCAGGAACTGTAATGTCTGAAAAGCTTGAATTCATACAGTGTTTGGATATGCCAAAGCAGTCTGAGTACTGAGCATTGCTCCCAAATAGGGCTGTATCTGTAAAGGTTGAAAGTGGGATTTGAGAAAGTTGATTGTGAATCCTAGAGTGTGGAGAAGGTCCACTGTGGCTTGAGTACGACTGACACTGCTGGATGGTATTACCTTTGATGAGCCAATCGTCTAAGTAAGGTAATATAATATATGTATTGCCTTCTGAGAAATGCCGCAGCCACTGAAAGACATTTTGTTAAGACCCTGGAAGCGGTTGCGACTCCGAATGCTAAAACTTTGAATTGATGCTTCTCTGCAACAACAAATCTTAGATAATTGCAGTGTGCTGGGTGAACTGGAATGTGAACGTAATGTCTCCTTTAAATCCAGAACGGCTATGAAGTTGCCTTGTAATAGGGGAATGACATCTTAAAGACTTACCATATGTGTGAGGAAATGCCTCCTTGGCATGGTTATCCCCGAACGTTTTGCCTTTGCTGATGCTAAGTTATGATTTGAAAGTGTGCTGGGACCCTGCTAACCAGGCCCCAGCACCAGTGTTCTTTCCCTAAACTGTACTTTTGTCTCCACAATTGGCACAACCCTGGCACTCAGGAAAGTCCCTTGTAACTGGTAACCCTGGTACCAAGGGCCCTGATGCCAGGGAAAGTCTCTAAGGGCTACAGCATGTCTTATGCCACCCTAGGGACCCCTCACTCAGCACATGCACACTGCCTCACAGCTTGTGTGCTGGTGGGGAGAAAAAGACTAAGTCGACATGGCACTTCCCTCAGAGTGCCATGCCAACCTCACACTGCCTGTGGCATATGTAAGTCACCCCTCTAGCAGGCCTTACAGCCCTAAGGCAGGGTGCACTATACCACAGGTGAGGGCATATGTGAATGAGCACTATGCCCCTACAGTGTCTAAGCAAAACCTTAGATATTGTAAGTGCAGGGTAGCCATAAGAGTATATGGTCTGAGAGTTTGTCAAACACGAACTCCACAGTTCCATAATGGTTACACTGAAAACTGGGAAGTTAGATATCAAACTTCTCAGCACAATATAAAATACACCCAGAGGGCCTCTTAGAGATGCCCCCTGAAACATACCCGACTTCCAGTGTGGGCCAATTAGTTTTTGCCAGCCTGCCACACACCAGACATGTTGCTGGCCACATGGGGAGAGTGCCTTTGGCACTCTGTGGCCAGGAACAAAGCCTGTACTGGGTGGAGGTGCTTCTCACCTCCCCCTGCAGGAACTGTAACACCTGGCGGTGAGCCTCAAAGGCTCACCCCCTTTGTTTCAGCGCCACAGGGCATCCCAGCTAGTGGAGATACCCGACCCTCCGGCCACTGCCCCCACTTTTGGCGGCAAGGCTGGAGGAGATTATGAGGAAAACAAGGAGGAGTTACCCCCCAGTCAGGACAGCCCCTAAGGTGTCCTGAGCTGAGGTGACTCTTACTTTTAGAAATCCTCCATCTTGCAGATGGAGAATTTCCCCCAATAGGATTAGGGATGTGCCCCGCCCTCCCCATAGGGAGGAGGCACAAAGAGGGTGTAGCCACCCTCAGGGCCAGTAGCCATTGTCTACTGCCCCCCCAGACCTAAACACACCCCTAAATTGAGTATTTAGGGGCTCCCAGAACCAAGGAAGATAGATTCCTGCAACCTAAAGAAGAAGAAGGACTGCTGACCTGAAGCCCTGGGGTGAAGACGGAGACGACAACTGATTTGGCCCCAGCCCCACCGGCCTGTCTCCCTACTTCGAAGAAAAACTGCAACAGCGACGCATCCAACAGGGTCCAGCGACCTCTGAAGCCTCAGAGGACTACCCTGCATCTAAAGGACCAAGAAGCTCCCGAGAACAGCGGCCCTGTTCAAGAAGCTGCAACTTTCTGCAACAAAGAAGCAACTTGTAAAGACCACACGTTTCCCGCCGGAAGCGTGAGACTTTTCACTCTGCACCAGACACCCCCGGCTCGACCTGTGGAAAACTAACACTACAGGGAGGACTCCCCGGTGACTGTGAGCCTGTGAGTAACCAGAGTTGACCCCCCTGAGCCCCACAGCGACGCCTGCAGAGGAAATCCAGAGGCTACCCCTGACCGCTACTGCCTGCTTCAAGGAACCAGATGCCTGGAACCAGCACTGCACCAGCAGCCCCCAGGACCTGAAGGAACCGAACTCCAGTGTAGGAGCGACCCCCAGGTGACCCTCTGCCTAGCCCAGGTGGTGGCTACCCCGAGGAGCCCCCCTGTGCCTGCCTGCATCATTGAAGAGACCCCCGGGTCTCCCCATTGATTCCTATAGGAAACCCGATGCCTGTTTGCACTCTGCACCCTTCCGCCCCTGTGCCACTGAGGGTGTACTTTCGGTGCCTACTTGTGTCCCCCCCCCCCCCGGTGCCCTACTAAACCCCCCTGGACTGCCCTCCGAAGACGCGGGTACTTACCTGCTGGCACACTGGAACCGGGGCACCTCTATTTCCATTGATGCCTATGTGTTTTGGGCACCACTTTGACCTCTGCACCTGACCGGCCCTGAGCTGCTGGTGTGGTAACTTTGGGGTTGCCTTGAACCCCCAACTGTGGGCTAGCTTGGACCCAACTTTGAACCCTGTAAGTGTTTTTACTTACTTGTGAACTTAACATTTACTTACCTCCCACAGGAACTGTTTATTTTTGCACGGTGTCCACTTTTAAAATAGCTTTTTGCCATTTTTGTCAAAACTGTACATGCTATTGTGATTATTCAAAGTTCCTAGAATACCTGAGTGAAATACCTTTCATTTGAAGTATTACTTGTAAATCTTGAACCTGTGGTTCTTAAAATAAACTAAGAACATATATATTTCTATATAAAAACCTATTGGCCTGGAATTGTCTCTGAGTGTGTGTTCCTCGTTTATCGCCTGTGTGTGTACAACAAATGCTTAACACTACCCTCTGATAAGCCTACTGCTCGACCACACTACCACAAAATAGAGCATTAGAATTATCTCCTTTTGCCACTATCATACCTCTAAGGGGAACCCTTGGGCTCTGTGCACACTATTTCTTACTTTGAAATAGTACATACAGAGCCAAATTCCTACAAAAACCATTGGCCTGGAGTTAATCATTGAGTGTGTGTCTCATTTCTGGACTGTGTGTGTACAGCAAATGCTTTGCACTACCTTCTGATAAGCTTAATTGCTCGACCACACTACCACAAAAGAAAGCATTAGCATCTACTTTAGCCTCTGTTAAACCTCTAGGGAACCCCTGGATTCTGTGCACACTATACCTCATTTTGGTATAGTACATACAGAGCCAGCTTCCTTCAGTGACGAGATCTTAACCTTGTCCTTGAGCTGCTGTTGTGAAGTCACGTACGACTGGAGCAAGATCTAGGGTGCCAGAGTGGAGATGCCACTGATACAGGAGACTGTGGTGGCCAAGAATGAGTGGCTGGTTGAACTGAAGGTGTAATTACCGTTCCAAGTACCAACTGTGGAATTGGAGCAGGAAGAGGATAAGAAGGAGGAGGTGGAGGAGAAAACTCCCTCAGTACCTGAGGAAGCATTGGTGAATCAGGAATTATGACTGGAGAAGCTGGTCTGGTTGACGGGTATGCTGAATCTGGAATGATGACTGGAGAAACTGGTCTGGATTAGGCTCTGGAGTACTTGGAACATGATTTTCAGATGGGAGTCTACAAGCCTTTGGGCATGAAAGCCATTCCACCATCTTCATCTGGAACTATGTCTCAACACTGAAATTCTCAACAACGTGTCATTCTCCTTGACACCATGTATGTTATTGACATCAAACCAGCCTTTGATGGCGAACAAGTAGGTGCTGTACCTCTTCTTGATATCGATGTCCTCAACATCAAATGGGGAGGTCATTTCTCACCAGATCTTCTTTTGAATATCCTTATGCAGGAAACCTGAGAGAGTGAGACAGAGACCCTGGTAGAAAGAACAGTCTCTCCCTGCCCCTCGTAAGATTCTACAGGCAGGGAATCTTGCCTTCTCGAGTGCTCCACTTGCAGGCAAATGTCCCCTCTCTTGCGCTCTCTCTCAAAGTACGTCTGGAAAGGGTCTTACAGTGGCAACACATCTTAGGGTCATGAGTCTAGTAAACAGAGAGCTGTTTTGCAGTTTTTCTGCCACATTTTGGGCAGTTTGCAAAAAAAAAAAAAAAAAAGAAAAAAAAGAAAATGCTGTATTTGTATTTCCTATCACTCTTTGCCCTAAAAAAACTTTGAGGGAATCACTTTTGGGAAGAAACAAATTAACAATTTTGAGTAAAAAAAAGAAAAAGCCTTAAAAAGACAGAGCTCTGCTCCAGGATACTGTCAGCAGGAGCCGGGAAAAAGAAGTGACTAAACTGCCACCTACAGGGAATGATGGGACACTGCTGGCCAGAGTGCCCTTAACGTGCAGTGTTCTTTTCTCATTGTTTTAATACTGCAGCTGCACCAGCTACATTGCCCTATTCTTCCTACCATTCACTTTTAAAAAATGTAAAAAGATTTTGTAAAGGGCTATTTAAATTGTCACTGTTATTTATTTTTAGTGACATTTTGAAGGCAGAATGCTTTTTTCCTCCATCTTTTAAAGTAAATTAATGGAATTTGGTAATATAGCCTGTTTTAAGGCTGCAAATTGTACATTTCGTCACGTGTACCTCGTGGACTTTCTGAAGGAAGGCAAAGATATTGTAAGAATGTGACTGCCAACTGTTCTGGGGTCGTGTAGGAAACTGGACTTCTTTGCAGATGACCCCCCCCCCCACTTTTTGTCCCCAATAGAATTACTAGATGCTGGTTTGCGACTGACAGTGCGCTGAGGCCTGCTAATCAGACTTCGGTGACAGTGCCCTTTCCCCTAAAACAGCTTTAGCACTCCTGTAAGTCCCTAGTAAATGGTACCCCTGGTACCTAGGGCATGGGTACTAAAGAGGGTCCCCAAGGGCTGAGGCATGTCTTATGCCAAACTAAGGGACCCACACACAAAATTACACACAGACTGCCACAGCAGGCTGCCTGTTATGGTGCAAATCATGTTTGAAAACTTGACATGCACACTGCAGTATGCCATGCCAAAGACACTGCATGGGCTATATGTCAGTCACCCCTACAGTAGGCCTTGGAGCCCTAAGGCAAAGTGCATTATGCTACGTGTGGACATATCTGCGTGAGCAGATATGCCCCTGTGATATCTAAGTAAATTTTTAGGCACTACAAGTGAACAGGGAAACCATCCTAAGGTAGGTACTGGACACTGGTCAAAACGAGTTTAGAGGCTACATAATGGCTTCACTGAAACCTACGGTGTTTGGTATCAAACACCTAATATTAATAAACCCACAATTAGAGACATGGATTTATTAATACATGCATCAAGAGGGTACCTTATAGGGTACTCCCTGAAACCTACAAGTCCTCTTGTGTGCTGGCTGACTGGTACAGTCCAGCCTGCCACCATAGACAGGTTTCTGACCCCCTGCAGGTGAAAGCCCACACACGGATACCAGAAACAATGCCTGCTCCGAAGTGAGGTGTTCACAACTCCTCCAGCATGATGGCTAGTGAATAAGCATACCAAGGGCAGGGAATTCAAAGACCCTGACACCTTTGATATGCAACCTTTGTTTTCCCCAGTCCTGGGAGATGCCACCCCTATTCCGAGGCCCATTTAGGGCCAGGACAGGCAGGAAATTAGATAGTGAGGAGGTGTTACACTCTCAGGCTATTCACACCCATAGGCTGTGCTACCTGATTGAATATGAAAATAGGAATCCCACCATTTTGTGCATGGTTGAATTAGGCACTCTTGGCCAGGGGTATGCCCACATCCCACAGGAAGTAGTCATATATAGGGGATGTAGTGACCTCAGGGTTAAGCAGCCCATTGGTTACTACCCATAACACCCCTACATTCAGTACTTAGGTGACCCTGACACCAGCAACTCAGGTTCACTGGACCAAAGAAGGACACAGAAGAACAAGAACTAAGGAGCAGCAACTGACTTGGCGCCAACCTGCCAACTGTCCGACAACTGCACCAAAGTCGACTCATCCTACAGCTGTTCTGCCTCCAAAAGCCTGGGAGGACTGCCAGCACTTCAAGGAATTACCAGCATCTCCTGTGGAGTAGTGGAGCTACTCTCCTGCAGCCACCCACGAAGAACTATTAAAGCCCCAGTCTGTGGAAAACCAGACACCAAAAAGCACCACTGCACACGAGCCCCTAAGCCCGAGTCAAAGTGGGCCAACTGTGCCAACGAGGTCCTGAGACCATTCAGAGCGTAACCCCACCTTGGGTTTGGCCAGATTGGTCCCCCAGCAGCCTCTTTTTGCAGGGATCAAGAACCACAAGGAGTCTTCATTACGTGACCCTGCCCGACAAAGCACCACTGCACACACGCCACCCCCAACCCGAGTTGCTGTGGACCGACGGTGTGTCTGCATGCCGAAGTCCATTAAGATTTAAGTCCCCCCGCCTCCCCCCCTGGGTTCAGCTGTACTGGTCACCCACTTCTCACTTGCAGTTTTTCTACCCTATACCAGACACTATAAAATGCCCCTGCATCCGGAAGCTCCAGTGCCTCCCGAAGTGACCGGTTGCTGCTGCCTTAGACCTTACCCCATACTTACCTTAACTCCAGAATAACAGTCCTGTAAGTTAATGCCAAGTACCCACATACAGTAGGTTTATTTTCCCTTGGGATAACATTACCACATTAATGTGAATGCAAGTGTATTTGCTGTAGACTTCAAAACTGCGAACCTAAAAAGTCCTTACCCAATAACGAAGTTCTTGATGTTCAAATATATATAAAAATAAGTAGTATTTCTAAATTGGTGTTGATCTCCTTATTGAGTGTGTCATTTATTGACTGTGTGTATGCAGCAAATATCTAACTGCCCCTTTGACTAGCCTCAGCTGCTCGCCCACCCTACCATAAATAAAGCACTTGGGGTTTTTAAAGAAAGCCCTGTCCATTACTAAGGGGATACCTGGCCTCTTCACACAGCATACGTCTTTTTGATATACTATATAAAGGGCCAGCTTCCTACAGGTCACCACGGATGGTCCGGACTATTCAGTGCTTATGATTACCAATGTACATTCCTCATCTTACTCTTTTATATTTCTTCTTTGAAAAAAAGCACTAATTTTCGGATGACTCCAAACTAACCAGTACATTCAGAGGCCTTTCCTTCTGCTTAGTTTAGTTTATTGTACAGTGCACTAACATGTTATGGTGCAGAAGTGCTAATTAAAGCAGCAAACTAAGCTTAGGTACTTTAATCAGTGGTTTGGTTGCAGTCATGGATACTGAAATCACTGCAATTACTGAATTTGGCTTGCAGTCGTGAACAACCCATTGCTGCTGCCGTCATTGAGGGTAGGCTTCAAATCTTAGCATTGCTAGAACAGCTCCACAGGTACCACTGGTGCCCAAGATCTGTCCGAATGTCATCTGCAAAACCCAACATGTGAAAGCCTCAAGCCAAACGGGGAGAGCATGCTGGCACATTCAGCCTGCTGGGGATAACATCTTGGTGACTGTGGACGTCACAAGTCCCAATGGAGTGCTGGTCTCACCTCGTACATCTGGATGACATGGGAAGCGATGAACGTAGCACCGTACACCTGTCCATCCGTCCACCTAACCTGCACAGCTTCCCCAGCAGGAGGCGGCCCCGACTGCACACAACTGTGACTCTAGATGAACAAAAACAATAGTATTAATCATTTGCACACATGAGGGGAGCGTTGCTACGCCATGGTGAATACTTCTGAAAAAGACAGCGGGAACACCAACCATACATTCCTAGAATAACAAAACAAAAACAAAAAAACAATTCAGATATTAACCCACCAGCATGGCCAAACCCAGTTTTACAAACCCTCTACTGAAGAACCCGGGAGTCTGGAAACAAGACTAGTTACAAGTCAGGAGAGTGCGCATTAGAACTGTGTTTGCAATGGAAACCAGGCGAGAATCACAGACTTGACTTTTCAAATAGAACTGGAAACTCACAGCTGGGTAACGGCAGCAGCTGGTAATTTCCTATGAATTGAATCTCTTAGCTTTCTACTCACTTTCATACAATTCTAGGAGGTGCATGAACATATAAAGCGGTCTTGGAACAAGAGGAGTGGCATGTAACCAGTTTTTACATAACAGTGCTACCAATTACTCGGCCTCCAGTGCGTAGTACTTCAAACCTGCCATGTGGGTCCCACCAAAGGAGCGCCCCGGGAGCGAGTGATGTGGTCGGAGGGTGAGTTATCCCTGGTTGTGCTCCACTGGGTACGAGCCTGTGATCTTCCATCCTCTTGCATGGGTCGGCTAAGGTACTGCTAGCAGTAGATTAAGGTAGCTTACCTTGCAGTACCTCATTTAGCAGCTAAATCGACGTTACCCCGGCAGACCTCAGCTGAACTATCCCGACTGAGTCCGTTCCGCAGGTTCAAATGACGCGGGTGTGTTACAGTGGCTGTAGGGCCGTGGTTGAGGTGGAGTTGGTCTTGCTGGAGCTATGTGTTTCTGACCTAGAATCCAGTGAGCCAAGGCCATAGCAGCGGCTTGCATCCATCTACTTGCATCTCGGCTGCTCTGCCCAGCCAGCTCTGGATGCCTAATGCACATCTAAACCCAGCCTGAGACAGACGCGGCCCCTGAAGCTGCTGGATCGGAAGGTTCTACAAGCCGGAGTGTCTCAGACAACCCTGGCAAGGCCTACAGTACGGGGTGGGTGGTTGGGTTACGGCTAATGTCTGCTTCAGGCAGAAAAAGCTAGACCGGCTGGAAGGGAAGACATGACACATGCTAATGCACACTCTCAGACTGCAGGAAGGCAGATTACAACAAACCGGTGGTACAGAAACAAACGATGGAATACATCTTCCGAGCACCATGCAGATATCATTCAATAATATATTCCATACTTTCCAAGACAGTGCAGGAGGCAGCCAATTGTTCAACCCTTAAGAATGTTTACTCCAACCTCAAGGGCCGGGGAGACTATGCCAATGTGCTAAGCGGTTCTTACTTAGAGCAGACCAGGCACCACCCAAAGACATGCATGACCTCTAGGGAATTATACAGTCTCTAGAGCAGAGCACACAACCTCCTGACATCAAGGCGCAGGAAAGCAACCTACCACGATATCCTCTGGATACAGATCACTGCTGAAGGAACCGTCGTCAAAGTTCACTTCATAGAATGTCTCTTTCATTCGTTTAATCACTTCACATTGATAGTAGCGGCCGTTTTTATGCTTGCTGATCACGGACTGTCCGACCTCAAGCTCGGTCTGGGAGGGCTTCACAGGCTGCAACAGGCCACAAAAGAATAGTTCTCCGTTTACTTTTATAGCCATGGATGCCACTACCGAAGTAACATTTGCAGATATTGCAGCAATCAACAAATACACCACAACAAAAAGAAAACAATTCATTACAGAGTCACATTTGCGCAAGTCTCTCTTCAATGGTTCGATTTTAATGAATGTTTTCTCATTGTGGTCACTTATCCCTTGTTTTCTAGGGCAGAATGTTGGTGCAATTCCATCTGACGGCAAGGCTACTACTTTTATACATTGGAAAATCCTACAGTAGCAAGGTCTAAAGGTGGAGATTTCTTGAGACTCAGATAGCATGACACGGAAATGAATAAGTTACTTACCTTGTAAGCATCTATTCATAGCATGCAGTGCCTTACATTCATATGCTTAGTAATCTCCTGCCACCTAGTGTTGAGCTCAGAGATTTTTAATGTGTTTTTCTTCTATGAAGTCTTTCGAGTCACTAGGTATGGTGACTCCTCCTATCTAGCTAGCTGTGGTGGTTGAAGAGCCAGGTTTTTAGTTGCTTCCTGGACAAAGTAATAGGGAGCGGTGTGAAGGAGGAGGGGCACGCTGGACCAGGTTTTGTCGGTGAGGTGGGAGAAGGAGCATCCCCCGGTTCACTCGCGTTGGATGTGGGAGATGTGTGCATGAGCGAGGGTGGCTGAGTGGAGCTCTCTTGTCGATTGGTGGAAGGAGAGGTGTCTGAGGAGGTATGTGGGCCCCGGGTTGTGAAGGGCCTTGTATGCAAGGGTGAGGAGTTTGAAGAGGCATCGCTGTTGTACGTGGAGGCAGTGGAGATTCCTCAGGTGGGGGGTGATCCTGGTTCATCTGGGGAGGTCGAGGACGAGTCTAACTGAGGTGTTTTGGATGGTCTGGATGCAGTTGAGCTGACTTGAGATTCCGGCATAGAGCGTTGCCGTAGACCAGACGACTAGTGATGAGGGCTTGGGTGACGGTCTTCCTGGTGTGGACGGGTAGCCATCGGAAGATCCCCGGAGTGTGCGGAGGATGTGGAAGCATGAGGAGGCGACAGCATTGACGTCTTGACTCATGGTTAGTTTGGTGTCCAGGATGATTCCCAGGTTGTGTGCTTGGTTCAAAGGTCTAGGCGGGAGGCAGATGGTGGGCGGCCACCATGAGTCGTTCCAAGGGGATGGTTTGCTTTCAAAGATGAGGATTTCGGTCTTATCGGAGTTAAGTTTGAGGCAGTTGGACTTCACCCATTCAGCTACGTTGTCATGGTGTTTTAAAAGTTGGCTCTGGCTGCGTCTGCGTTGTAGGAGAGGACCAGTTGGGTGTCGTCCGTATATGAGATGATGTGGAATCGGTGGGAGCAGACTACTTCCGCGAGAGTGGCCATGTAGGCGTTGAAGAAGGTGGGGCTTGAGGGAGGATTCCTGAGGAACGCCGCAGATGATGTCCTTAGGGACGGAGGCGTAGGGAGGGAGGAGGATTCTGTGAGTGCAGCCAGAAAGGAAGGAGGCGATCCATTTGAGTGCATTGCCCTGGATTCCTGTGTTGTGGAGTCTGGTGATGAGTTTGTGGGTAGAGACAGTGTTGAAGGCGGCCGTGAGATTGAGAAGGATGAGGGCCACTGATCCACCAAGGTTGAGGAGGAGTCTGATGTCATAGGTGGCTGAAATGAGGATGGTCTCTGTGCTATTGTTTGGGTAGAAGCTGGATTGGTACGGGTCCAGTAGGTTGTTGAGTTTGAGGTATTCTGAGAGTTGGCGGTTGACGCCCTTTTACAGTATTTCTTGGGGACTGGGAGGAGCAAGATGGGACGTGTAGGAAGTTGGCTCTGTATGCACTATTTCAAAGTAAGGAATAGTATGCACAGAGTCCAAGGGTTCCCCTTAGAGGTAAGATAGTGGTAAAAAGAGATAATACTAATGCTCTATTTTGTGGTAGTGTGGTCAAGCAGTAGGCTTACCAAAGGAGTAGTGTTAAGCATTTGTTGTACACACACAGGCAATAAATGAGGAACACACACTCAGAGACAATTCCAGGCCAATAGGTTTTTGTATAGAAAAATATCTTTTCTTAGTTTATTTTAAGAACCACAGGTTCAAGATTTACATGTAATACTTCAAATGAAAGGTATTGCAGGTAGGTACTTTAGGAACTTTGAATTAGCAAAATAGCATATACAGTTTTCACATAAATCACATATAGCTATTTTAAAACTAGACACTTAGTGCAATTTTCAACAGTTCCTGGGGGAGGTAAGTGTTTGTTAGTTTTTGCAGGTAAGTAAACCACCTACGGGGTTCAAGTTTGGGTCCAAGGTAGCCCACCGTTGGGGGTTCAGAGCAACCCCAAAGTTACCACACCAGCAGCTCAGCCGGTCAGGTGCAGAGGTCAAAGTGGTGCCCAAAACGCATAGGCTTCAATGGAGAAGGGGGTGCCCCGGTTCCAGTCTGCCAGCAGGTAAGTACCTGCGTCTTCGGAGGGCAGACCAGGGGGGTTTTGTAGGGCACAGGGGGGGACACAAGTTAGCACAGAAAGTACACCCTCAGCAGCGCGAGGGCGGCCGGGTGCAGTGTGCAAACACGCGTCGGGTTTTCAATAGGTTTCAATGGGAGACCAAGGGGTCTTTTCAGCGATGCAGGCAGGCAAGGGGGGGGGGGGGGCTCCTCGGGGTAGCCACCACCTGGGCAAGGGAGAGGGCCTCCTGGGGGTCACTCCTGCACTGGAGTTCGGATCCTTCAGGTCCTGGGGGCTGCGGGTGCAGAGTCTTTACCAGGCGTCTGGATCTGAGGAGCAGGCAGTCGCGGTCAGGGGGAGCCTCGGGATTCCCTCTGCAGGCGTCGCTGTGGGGGCTCAGGGGGGGGCAACTCTGGCTACTCACGGTCTCGCAGTCGCCGGGGAGTCCTCCCTGAAGTGGTTGTTCTCCACAAGTCGAGCCGGGGGCGTCGGGTGCAGAGTGTCAAGTCTCACGCTTCCGGCGGGAAACGCAAGTTGTTTCAAAGTTGCTGTTTTGTTTCAAAGTTGCAGTCTTTGGTGAACAGGGCCACTGTCCTCAGGAGTTCTTGGTCCTTCTAGAGCAGGGCAGTCCTCTGGGGATTCAGAGGTCCCTGGTCCCTGGGGAAAGCGTCGCTGGAGCAGTGTCTTTTAGAAGTGGGGAGACAGGCCGGTAGAGCTGGGGCCAAAGCAGTTGGTGTCTCCGTCTTCTCTGTAGGGTTTTTCAGCTTAGCAGTCCTCTTCTTAGGTTGCAGGAATCTGAGCTCCTAGGTTCTGGGGAGCCCTTAAATACTAAATTTAAGGGCGTGCTTAGGTCTGGGGGGTTAGTAGCCAATGGCTACTAGCCCTGAGGGTGGGTACACCCTCTTTGTGCCTCCTCCCAAGGAGAGGGGGGCACATTCCTATCTCTATTGGGGGAATCCTCCATCTGCAAGATGGAGGATTTCTAAAGTCAGAGTCACCTCAGCTCAGGACACCTTAGGGGCTGTCCTGACTGGCCAGTGACTCCTCCTTGTTTTTCTCATTATCTCCTCCGGCCTTGCCGCCAAAAGTGGGGCCGTGGCCGGAGGGGGCGGGCAACTCCACTAGCTGGAGTGCCCTGGAGTGCTGTAACAAAGGGGGTGAGCGTTTGAGGCTCACCGCCAGGTGTTATAGTTCCTGCAGGGGGAGATGTGAAGCACCTCCACCCAATACAAGCTTTGTTACTAGCCACAGAGTGACAAAGGCACTCTCCCCATGTGGCCAGCAACATGTCTGGAGTGTGGCAGGCTGCTAAAACCAGTCAGCCTACACGGGTAGTCGGTTAAGGTTTCAGGGGGCACCTCTGGGGTGTATGTTACAATAAAATGTACACTGGCATCAGTGTGCATTTATTGTGCTGAGAAGTCGGATACCAAACTTCCCAGTTTTCATTGTAGCCATTATGGTGCTGTGGAGTTCGTGCATGACAGACTCCCAGACAATATACTCTTATGGCTACCCTGCACTTACAATGTCTAAGGTTTTGCTTAGACACTGTAGGGGCATAGTGCTCCTGCACTTGTGCCCTCACCTATGGTATAGTGCACCCTGCCTTAGGGCTGTAAGACCAGCTAGAGGGGTGACTTATCTATACTTCATAGGCAGTGTGAGGTTGGCATGGCACCCTGAGGGGAGTGCCATGTCGACTTAGTCTTTTTATCCCCACTAGCACACACAAGCTGGCAAGCAGTGTGTGCTGAGTGAGGGGGCCCCAGGGTGGCATAAGATATGCTGCAGCCCTTAGAGACCTTCCCTGGCATCAGGGCCCTTGGTACCAGGGGTACCAGTTACAAGGGACTTACCTGGATGCCAGGGTGTGCCAATTGTGGAAACAAAAGTACAGGTTAGGGAAAGAACACTGGTGTTGGGGCCTGGTTAGCAGGCCTCAGCACACTTTCAAATCAAAACTTAGCATCAGCAAAGGCAAAAAGTCAGGGGGTAACCATGCCAAGGAGGCATTTCCTTACAGGACGATAGTTGTTGAGCTCGCTGGGGTTGGCTGTGGGTTTCTTCAGGAGTGGTTTCACCTCTTCATGTTTCCAGGAGTTGGGAACAGTGGCTGTGGAGATGGAGGTGTTGGGGATTTCTGTGAGGGGATCAGTTCTTTTCCCAGGTTAAAGAAGTGGTGGGGCCAAGGGTCGGAGGGGGATCCGTAGTGGGTGGAGGACATGATGGAGACTGTCAATGGTGGAGATCTGTTTCCTTTTGGTGATCTGTTGAGGAGGGGAGGGGTTGGGTGCGGTGCGATGAATTCAGCAGGCTGGGGGTCGGAGTTGCTGTACATGTTGATTATCTTGAGATGAAAATAGTCAGACAGCTTTTTGCAGAGTGATTCGGAGGGAAGGGACGGTGTTCTCGATGGCATAAGGGCAGGAGAATTCTTTTACGAGCATGAAGAGTTCTTTGGAGCAATTGCTGCTGGTTTCTATGCGGGTGGCCAAGGCAGCATTCCTGGATTCCCGGAGTTGGTGGTGGTAGGTGCTGAGGGCAGACTTGAAGTGGTTGAGGTTGTCTGGGGGTTTTGTAAGTGTGCCAATGTCTTTCCAGCTTCCTGCAGTTGCGTTCGTGAGTCTGGTGTTCGGTGATGAACTAAGCAGCTTGTTTGTTGGGTTTGTTGTTGGAAGAGTTAGTAGAGCGACATTGCACTTTACTTTCTAAGTGGGGGGAAGCCATTTTACGCTTGTACTGGCCACAGCAATACCTGTGGTCCAGCTACATGATAACTCCAAACCTAGGCATGTTTGGTATCAAACATATCGGAATCATATCCCAATACTAATGCCAGTACTGGTGGCATGATTCCATGCAGTCTGGAAGGACCCAAACAGTATTGCTCCTACCAGTCTTCCAGGGTTTGAGAGCATTCCACGCTGCTGCAGCCCCTCAGACAGGTTTCTGCCCTCCTGCTGCTTGACCAGTTCAAGCACGGGAAGGCAGAACAAAGGATTTCCTGTGGGAGAGGGAGGCAATACCCTCCCCCTTGGAAATAGGTGTTACAAGACTGGGGAGGGGTAGCCTCCCCACACCACCAGCTTGCTTTAAAGGGCACGTTTGGTGCCCTCCTTGCATAAACCGGTTTGCACTAGTCCAGGGACACCCCCAGTCCCTGCTCTGGCACAAAACCACACAAAGGAAAGGGGAGTCACCACTCGCCTGTCCATCACCACCCCAAGGGTGGTGTCCAGAGCTCCTCCAGGTGGCCACTTGATTCTGCCATCTTGGAAACAAGATGTACAGAAGCCCCTGGGAACATTTGGTTGGTCACAACATCAGTGATCCCCTCTGATAGGTGGTCACCCGGCAGAGTGACCAAGCCCTCTGTTAGGGCTATTTAGGGACTCCCTTGCGGGTGGGTACCCAGATTCGGCGTGCAAGACTCCACCAGGACTCCTGGATGACAAAGCCGGTGTCAGTTTTGCCCTACCTGATGAGGGCTATCTGGATTGGAACCAACCTTGTGACTTGGATCAGGGTCAACTGTGTTTTTTGTGCTTGCAGAGTTAAATTTGCTTCCTGCTCCCTCATGCATTTTGGAGGGGCATCAGGGAACATTTGTTATAGGACATGGGGTCATATTTGGAGCTGAGGCCACACAACCAGAAGTTGGAAAAATCTTTGGGGGAAGTGTGAGGGGTGGGAGGAAATGTATCCCTGCAAACTGTCAAGAAATTCAGAAGTTCAAAAAGGTTTTGGTAATTACTGAAATCAGTGAGTGTATAGCTGTGGTTCTGTGTCAAATGCTACAGAAAAATGGGCAACTGATGTCAGGATGAAGGCATGGTGCCTTTATGTAAATCCATGTCTTCTTGTCCTGAGGTGGGAAGAACACCGAGGATGCAACCTGCCGGCATGCAGGAGGCATTGCAGACGTTTTCTAGATCCAGTCTGGTGCTAGGAATGTGCTTAGAAGTCTTTATAGGAAAATCTTCTATCACCTTCATTCATCATCTTTCAAAAGCACTACCACACACTGAACGTAATGCCAAACTCTGGTGGCAAAGACACACTGCCTTAAAATAAAACACTCCCAAGCGAAATACAATGAGATTTTAAACTGTGTGTGCACCTCTAAAGAAAATCAAGTATTTGCAATGTTTTTAAATCATCCTTTCTGCCACTACCCTGATCACTCACCTCCAACTGTGTCGGACTTTTATGCCTGAAGCAGGTGATGAACACCACGAAGGGCCAATCATCTGGCTGCATCATGAGGCCAGAAGCTTGTGCACATGTAACATGAAATGAGGTAGGGCACCGTCCATGGGAGCACTGCACACAGCACCCGCTGATCCTCTTCTTGCGCTTCCTGCAGAAGACACATTTCTACAGAAGAAAGAGGGGAAAAGGGGGCAAAGAGAGATTTTGAAATTAGCAAACTTTGCCCAGAAAGTCAGTGCCCCTTCATTAGAATCATTCTGCAGCCTCTGCTGGCGTCCTCTCACAGCCTGAGGGCAGGGGAGAGTAGCCAGCCTCCTTAAGGTTGCGAGTTCACTATGGGTGCTCTGTCAGTAGAGTCAGGCTCTGATAAAGATCAGCACTATAAAATGTGGAACGAAAATACACAGAAACACTGGGTGCGTGCTGAGAAAATGGTCAAACCAATAAAAAAAAAAAAACTTTTGTCCAGTGACAAAACCTGCCAAAATCACTTACATGCCTGAACTTCAGCAGGCAGACGTCCTCGTTAGCAGTGATACAAAGAACTCCTTAAAGAATGTACTAGCTGGAATCCCTTCAAAGAAGGGAGCGAAGCATGGCAAAGTTTGCCCCCAAACACTTACCAATCTGAATCGTTGAAACGGGACCTTGCTAATGTCAATAGGGCGTCGCTCAGCAATATCAACAAACTTGGCTTCAAGAACCGCCACCGCACACATAACGTGGACCCATCTGGAAACGCAAAGGTCAAAATACAGTTAGCACAGCTCTATAACTGGATAACAAAACAGTACAAGAGGAGGAGCGCAGATATTCAGAGAGAAGTCGGACCTAAAACTATTGGAACCTCACTAGATTTGTAGGAGAGGGAACACTATCAACTCTGGCGCACCGGTGAACAAAAACAATGAAAACAAATAGAAATCTAAAGGTAATTTCAGTCTCTTAATCAGTCAGGCAATAGTCACCATACTTCGACTGAGTAATGATTGTCTCTAAGTACTTTATTCAACAAACCAAAAGGATTGAACAAGTAACTTACCTTTGGTATGAAATTATCTGGTAGAGACATATTCTAGTTGCAGATTCCTTACCTTAGAATTTCCCCCAGGCGTTAGTTCAGATTTGAAGATTTTACTTGAGCAATACGCTTATGCGCCATCAGGGGGAGTCTGCTGACTATGCGTCCGTCGTCAGCATCGTGTCACCAGATGAAAAACGTTACTTACCAGTAGACAAATGTTTGTGGCATGCAATGCTGTAGATTCACATGCTGTGCATAAGCTTGCATCTAGTGTTGGGTTCAGAGTAGGTCAACTTGTTTTTGTTCGAAGAAAGTTTTCAAGTCACGGGATCGAGTGACTCCTCCTCTCAATAATACTGCGCATGGGCATCAAGTCCTTTGTTATTTCTCTGCAGGCGGGAGAGTGAAGTAGTTAAAAATAGATAGTAGGATAGAAAAGATGTCCATACAATGTATTGACATATGTATATTTTATACATAGGACTAAATTGCAACATCTACACACTTATGGGGAGGAGGGAGGGCGCATGTGAATCTACACCACTACATGCCACAAACAGATGTCTACTGGTAAGTAACATTTTCCGTTCGATGACGTGTAGCTGTAAATACATTTGCTGTGCATAGACTGTAAAGCAATCCATCTATAAAGCGGTGGCTAGTGTGCAGTGGTTGCAATTGTTTGAAAAAGTGTTTTAAGTACAGCTTGCCCAACATTTGCTTGTTGTCTCGCAAAGACATCTTGTAGGGAAATGCCTCCCTTGGCCTGGTTACCCACTAACATTTTGCCTTTTGTTGAAGCTAGTTATGATTGGAAGTGTGCTGGGACCGTGCTAACCAGGCCCCAGCACCAGTGTTCTTTCCCTAAACTGTACTTTTGTTCCCACAATTGGCACAGCCCTGGTACACAGATAAGGCCTTTGTAACTGGTACCCCTGGTACCAAGTGCCCTGTTGCCAGGGAAGGTTTCTAAGGGCTGCAGCATGTATTATGCCACCCTGGGGATCCCTCACTCAGCACAAGCACACTGTCTCACAGCTTGTGTGTGCTGGAGGGGAGAAAATGACTCAGTCAACATGGCACTCCCCTCAGGGTACCATGCCCACCTCTCACTGCCTGGGGCATAGGTAAGTCACCCCTCTAGTAGGCCTTAGAGCCCTTACGCAGGATGCACTATACCACAGGTGAGGGCATAGTTGCATGAGCACCATGCCCCTACAGTGTAAGCCAAATCTTAGACATTTTAAGTGCAGGGTAACCATAAAGAGTATATGGTTTGGGAGTTTGTCAAACACGAACTCCACAGCTCTATAATGGCTACACTAAAATCTGGGAAGTCTGGTATCGAACTCCGCAGCACAATAAACCCACACTGATGCCAGTTTGGGATTTATTGCATAATGCACACAGAAGGCATCTTAGAGATGCACCCTGTATACCAGTCCAAACACCAGTGTTAGACTGACCAGTTCCTGCCAGCCTGCCACAACCAGACAAGTTTCTGGCCACATGGGGAGAGTGTCTTTGTCGCTCTGTGGCCAGGAACAAAGCCTGCACTGGGTGGAGGTGCTTCTCACCTCCCCCTGCAGGAACTTTAACACCTGGCGGTGAGCCTCAAAGGCTCATGCCTGTTGTTACAGTGCCCCCCCAGGGCATCCCAGCTAGTGGAGATGCTGCCCCTCCAGACACAGACCCCACTTTTGGCAGCAAGTCCGGAGGAGATAATGAGAAAAATCAGGAGGAGTCCCCCCACCAGTCACAACAGCCCCTAAGGTGTCCTGAGCTGAGGTGACCCTTACCTTTAGAAAATCCTCCATCTTGAGATTGGAGGATTCCCCCAACAGGATTAGGGATGTGCCCCCCTCCCCTCAGGGAGGAGGCACAAAGAGGGTGTAGCCACCCTCCAGGACAGTAGCTATTGGCTACTGCCCTCCTGACCTAAACACACCCCTAAATTCAGTATTCAGGGGCACCCCAGAACCCAGGAAATCAGATTCCTGCAACAAGGACTGCTGACCTGAAAGCCCTGCAGAGACAACTGCTTTAGCCCCAGCCCTACCGGCCTGTCCCCAGACTCATTGACAACTGTACAGCGACGCATCCGACAGGGACCAGCAACCTCTGAAGCCTCAGAGGACAGCCCAGAAACCCGAAGGACCAAGAAACTCCAGAGAACAGCGGCACTGTTCAGTCACAGCAACATTTTTGCAACAAAGAAGCAACTTTTAAAGAACCCACTCTTCCCGCCGGAAGCGTGAGACTTCACCCTCTGCACCCGACGCCCCCGGCTCGAGCGCCAGAGAACCAACACTACAGTGAGGACTCCCAGGCGACTGCGACCTCGTGAGTAACCCGAGACGACCCCCCTGGACACCCACAGCGACGCATGGACAGAGAATCCAGAGGCTCCCCTGACCGCGACTGCCTGTGACTAGGAACCTGACGCCTGGACCAAGCACTGTACCCGCAGCCCCCAGGACCAGAAGGAACCAAACTTCAGTGCAGGAGTGACCATCAGGCGACTCTCTGCCTAGCCCAGTCTGTGGCTGGCCCGAGAAGCCCCCATGTGCCCTGCCTGTCCCGCTAGAGTGACCCACAGGTCCCTCCATTTATTTCTATTACAAACCTGACGCATGCTTTGCACACTGCACCCGGCCGCCCCTGTGCAGCTGAGAGTGTGTTTTGTGTGCCTATTTGTGTCCCCCCTCCCAGTGCTTTACAAAACCCCCCTGATCTACCCTCCGAAGACGTAGGTACTTACCTGTTGGCAGACTGGAACCGGAGCACCCCTGTTCTTCATAGGCACCTATGTGTTTTGGGCCCTCCTTTGACCTCTGCACCTGACCGGCCCTGTGTTGCTGGTGCGGTAACTTTGGGGTTGCCTTGAACCCCTAACGGTGGGCTGCCTATGCCCAAGAACTTGAACTTTTAAGTGCCTTACTTACCTGAAAAACTAACCATTACTTCCCCAGGAACGGTTGATTTTTGCACTGTGTCCACTTTTAAAATAGCTTATTGCCATTTTAACTAAAACTGTGTATGTTACTGCTCTAATTCAAAGTTCCTAACTCATCTGTGTGGCGTACCTTGCATTTTATGTATTTACTTCAAATCTTGAATCTTGTGGTTCTAAAAAGAATTAAGAAAATATATTTTTCTATATAAAAACTATTGGCTTGGAGTTAAGTCTTTGAGTGTGTGTTCCTCATTTATTGCCTGTGTGTGTACAACAAATGCTTAACACTAACCCCTGATAAGCCTGCTGCTCGGCCACACTACCACAAAATAGAGCATTATCATCATCTAATTTTGCCAATATCTTACCTCTAAGGGGAACCCTTGGACTCTGTGCACACTATCTCTTACTTTGAGATAGTATATACAGAGCCAACTTCCTACAGGCTCCCTATGGGTGGCAGAATAACTGCTGCAGCCCATAGAGATCCCCTGGTACCCAGTATGCCAATTGTGGGGTGAAAAAGGTTCCAGCAACCATGTTTAAAAGGAGAGAGCATAATCACTGGGGTCCTGGTTAGCAGGGTCTCAGTGAACATCGTCAAACACACGGACAAACAGGAAAAAAGTTGGGGTGACCATGCT
Organism: Pleurodeles waltl; assembly: GCF_031143425.1. NCBI lineage: Eukaryota > Metazoa > Chordata > Amphibia > Caudata > Salamandridae > Pleurodeles > Pleurodeles waltl. Next base: position 72,064,261 of record NC_090442.1, on the reverse strand, counting down.
AGAAAGAGGCTACTTTCCTACAAGTGACCATATGAAAATGTTCTGATAGGATGTAGTGGTTTAAGGGACTGAGATCTAATATTGGTCTGAGACACCCATCTTTTTTAGGAACCAGAATGAAAATGTCACTTACCCAGTGTACATCTGTTCGTGGCATTAGTCGCTGCAGATTCACATGCTGTGCATAGTCCGCCGTCTGGTGTTGGGTCGGAGTGTTACAAGTTGTTTTTCTTCGAAGAAGTCTTTGAGTCACGAGACCGAGGGACTTCTCCTCCTTTGTTTCCATTGCGAATGGGCGTCGACTCCATCTTCAATTGTTTTCCCCGCAGAGGGTGAGGTAGGAGTTGTGTATGTTAGTAATAGTGCCCATGCAATGGAATGAATAAGTATGTACAAAATAAAGTTTAAGTAATATATTTACAAATGTACAAATGTTGAAGATTACTTCCAAACGGCTACAGGCTCCCGGGGAGGCGGGTGGGCGCATGTGAATCTGCAGCGACAAATGCCACGAACAGATGTACACTGGGTAAGTGACATTTTCCGTTCGGTGGCATGTGTAGCTGCAGATACACATGCTGTGCATAGACTAGTAAGCAGTTATCTCCCCAAAAGCGGTGGCTCAGCCTGTAGGGGTGGAAGTAGTTTGAAATAAAGTTCTTAGTACGGCTTGACCTACTGTGGCTTGTTGTGCGGATAGCACGTCTACACAGTAGTGCTTAGTAAATGTGTGAGGCGTAAACCATGTGGCTGCCTTACATATTTCGTTCATTGGGATATTTCCTAGGAAGGCCATGGTAGCGCCTTTCTTTCTGGTTGAGTGTGCCTTTGGTGTAATAGGCAGCTCTCTCTTTGCTTTAAGGTAGCAGGTTTGGATACACTTAACTATCCATCTGGCTATACCCTGTTTTGATATTGGGTTTCCTGTATGAGGTTTTTGAAATGCAATAAACAGTTGTTTTGTTTTCCTAATTAGTTTTGTTCTGTCAATGTAGTACATTAGTGCTCTTCTGATGTCTAATGTATGTAGTGCCCTTTCAGCTACTGAGTCTGGCTGTGGAAAGACCACTGGTAGTTCTACTGTTTGATTTAAGTGGAACGGTGAAATAACTTTTGGTAAAAATTTAGGATTAGTTCTTAGAACTACCTTATTTTTGTGTATTTGAATAAAAGGTTCCTGTATAGTAAACGCTTGAATTTCGCTTACTCTTCTTAGAGATGTAATGGCAACGAGAAATGCAACCTTCCACGTTAAGAATTGCATTTCGCAAGAATGCATGGGTTCGAAAGGTGGACCCATGAGTCTTGTTAAGACGATGTTGAGGTTCCATGAAGGAACAGGTGGTGTTCTTGGTGGTATAATTCTTTTGAGGCCTTCCATAAACGCTTTAATGACAGGTATCCTAAATAGTGAAGTGGAATGGGTAATCTGCAGGTATGCAGAAATTGCCGCGAGGTGTATCTTTATGGAAGAGAAGGCCAGGTTTGATTTCTGCAAATGTAGTAAGTATCCTACTACATCCTTTGGAGATGCATGTAATGGTTGAACTTGATTACTATGGCAGTAGCAAACAAACCTTTTCCATTTACTTGCATAGCAGTGTCTAGTGGATGGCCTTCTGGCCTGTTTTATGACCTCCATACATTCTTGGGTGAGGTTTAAATGTCCGAATTTTAGGATTTCAGGAGCCAGATTGCTAGATTCAGCGATGCTGGGTTTGGATGCCTGATCTGTTGTTTGTGTTGTGTTAGCAGATCTGGCCTGTTAGGTAGCTTGACATGGGGTACTACTGACATGTCTAGTAGTGTTGTGTACCAGGGTTGTCTTGCCCATGTTGGTGCTATTAGTATGAGTTTGAGTTTGTTTTGACTCAATTTGTTTACTAGATATGGAAGGAGAGGGAGAGGGGGAAAAGCGTATGCAAATATCCCTGACCAATTCATCCATAGAGCATTGCCTTGAGACTGCCTGTGTCGGTACCTGGATGCGAAGTTTTGGCATTTTGCGTTCTCCTTTTTTGCAAATAGGTCTATTTGAGGTGTTCCCCAAATGTGGAAGTAAGTGTTTAGAATTTGGGGGTGAATCTCCCATTCGTGGACTTGTTGGTGATCTCGAGAGAGGTTGTCTGCTAGTTGATTCTGGATCCCTGGAATAAACTGTGCTATTAGGCGAATGTGGTTGTGAATCGCCCATTGCCATATCTTTTGTGCCAGGAGGCACAGCTGTGTCGAGTGTGTTCCCCCCTGTTTGTTTAGATAATACATTGTTGTCATGTTGTCTGTTTTGACAAGAATGTATTTGTGGGTTATGATGGGTTGAAATGCTTTCAACGCTAGGAATACTGCTAACAATTCGAGGTGATTTATATGCTACTTTGTTTGATGTACGTCCCATTGTCCTTGGATGATGTGTTGATTGAGGTGTGCTCCCCACCCTGTCATGGAAGCATCTGTTGTTATCATGTATTGTGGCACTGGGTCTTGGAAAGGCCGCCCTTTGTTTAAATTTATACTGTTAAACCACAGAAGCGAGATGTATGTTTGGCGGTCTATCAACACCAGATCTAGAAGGTGACCCTGTGCTTGTGACCATTGCGATGCTAGGCACTGTTGTAAGGGCCTCATGTGTAGTCTTGCGTTTGGGACAATGGCTATGCATGAAGACATCATGCCTAGGAGTTTTAATACCATCTTTGCATGTATTTTTTGTGTTGGATACATGGCTTGTATAACCTTGTAAAAATGTTGAACCCTTTGTGGACTTGGAGTGGCTATCCCCTTTGTTGTGTTGATTGTCGCTCCTAAGTATTGCTGTGTTTTGCACGGCAGAATGTGTGATTTTGCATAGTTGATGGAGAAACCGAGTTTGTAGAGGGTTTGTATGACATACTCTGTGTGGTGTGAACACTTTGTTAGGGAGTTGGTTTTGATTAGCCAATCGTCTAGGTAGGGGAACACGTGTATTTGCTGCCTTCTGATATGTGCAGCTACTACTGCTAGGCATTTTGTAAATACTCTTGGTGCGGTTGTTATACTGAACGGCAACACTTTGAATTGGTAATGTATTCCCTTGAATACGAACCTTAGGTATTTCCTGTGCGAGGGATGTATCGGTATGTGGAAATACGCGTCCTTTAGATCTAAGGTTGTCATATAGTCTTGTTGTTTTAGCAGTGGTAATACGTCTTGTAGCGTGACCATGTGAAAGTGTTCCGATTTGATGTAGATGTTTAGAGTTCTGAGATCTAAGATTGGTCTGTGTTTTGTCTTTTTTTGGTATTAGAAAGTACAGTGAGTAAACTCCTGTGTTCCTTTGTGTACGTGGTACAAGTTCCATTGCGTCCTTTTGCAGTAATGCCTGAACTTCTAATTCCAGAAGGTCTAAATGCTGTTTTGACATGTTTTGTGTTTTTGGTGGGACATTTGGAGGGATTTGGAGAAATTCTATGCAATAACCATGTTGGATAATTGCTAAGACCCAATTGTCTGTTGTTATCTCCTCCCAAGCTTTGTAAAATTGGCTTAGTCTTCCCCCCACTGGTGTTGTGTGAAGGGGTTGAGTGACTTGTGAGTCACTGTTTGGTTGTAGGGGTTTTGGGACCTTGAAATTTTCCCCGGGTCCTAGGGAATTGTCCCCCTCTGTACTGGCCCCGAAAGCCTCCCCTTTGGTACTGTCCCTGGTAGGCAGACGGTGTTGATTGTGAGGTGCTGGCTTGTGTGGCTTGACCCCGAAACCCCCCTCTGAAGGGTGTTCTGCGAAATGTGCCAAAAGTGCCTCTGCCCTGCGGGGAATAGAGTGCGCCCATGGCCTTGGCTGTGTCAGTGTCCTTTTTCAATTTCTCAATTGCCGTGTCCACATCGGGTCCAAACAATTGTTGTTCGTTGAACGGCATATTGAGCACTGCCTGTTGGATCTCGGGTTTAAACCCGGATGTGCGCAACCATGCGTGCCTTCTTATGGTTACTGCAGTATTTATTGTTCTTGCAGCCGTATCCGCTGCATCCATAGAGGAGCGTATTTGGTTATTAGAGATATTTTGTCCCTCCTCAACTACTTGTTTTGCCCGTTTCTGTAATTCTTTGGGCAGATGCTCGATGAGATGCTGCATCTCATCCCAATGGGCTCTGTCATATCGCGCTAGGAGCGCCTGAGAGTTCGCGATGCGCCACTGGTTTGCAGCTTGTACAGCAACCCTTTTTCCAGCTGCGTCGAACTTGCGGCTCTCTTTGTCCGGAGGTGGGGCGTCGCCTGATGTGTGCGAGTTGGCTCTCTTGCGAGCTGCCCCTACTACAACTGAATCTGGTGGCAGTTGTGATGTGAGAAAAGCATGGTCCGTGGGCGGTGCTTTATATTTTTTCTCCACCCGTGGAGTTATCGCTCTGCTTTTGACAGGTTCTTTAAAGATCTGTTTTGCGTGCCTTAGCATTCCCGGGAGCGTAGGCAGGCTTTGATAGGTGCTATGGGTGGAGGAGAGGGTGTTGAAAAGGAAGTCATCCTCGACAGGTTCTGAGTGTAACGACACGTTATGGAACTCTGCTGCCCTAGCTACCACCTGTGCATACGCTGTGCTGTCCTCAGGTGGTGAGGGCTTGGTAGGGTACGACTCAGGACTATTGTCTGATACTGGGGCGTCGTATAGGTCCCAAGCGTCCTGGTCATCTTGGCTCATGGTGGTAATGAGCTGGTGAATGTGACGGAGTTTGTGCCGGTGATGTATGAGTTACAGGTGGAGGAGAGGGTGGTGAGTTACTTTCTTCACCACTTTTGCTTGTGGTGTTTGTTCTTGTGTTTGGAACTCGAGTCTCCTTTTCCTCCTGATTGGGGGAAGAGTGCTGATCTTCCCTGTCCCACTCTGTATGAAGATCCGCTTCTGGGTGTGGTCTACGTCAGTGGTTTGTAACTCTTCTTCAAATCTGTGTTTGCGCATTTGAGAGGACAGTGATTGTTCCTCTGAATACGAGCTGGCAGTCGGTTCGGTTGCTGGGCGTTTTGGCACCGAAACTGTGTCTTTGCTTGTTTTCGGCTCCGAGGAGAATTTTCTCTTTTTTGTAGTCGAGCCTTCTCGGCGTCGATCATCCTCGGTGCTGCTGTCTCTGTGTCGAGCAGCTTCGGTTCCGCTGTCTCGGCGTCGACCCTTTTCGGCAGCACTTTCTCGGTCCCGAGATTGCTGCGTGCCTGTGTCTCGACCCGAGTCGGACGATCTCGGCACCGGTTCGCCCTTTTTCGGTGCCGATGGACGGTCACCTATTTTATGGGTTGAGCCATGGCCTGTTGGCAGTGGCGTCCCCTGGGCCTTGTCTGTTTTCCCCGTGTGGTGCTTGTTTCGACGTCTTACTCACGGTTTCTTCTACGTCGAATTCCTCCGAGTCCGATTGATGGATGGAGAAGGCTTCCTCTTCTTCTCCTTGTTCCTCGAACCCTCGTTGTCCTGTTGGCGTGGACGCCATTTGCAACCTTCTGGCTCTTCGGCCACGGAGCGTCTTTCGGGACCGAAACGCACGACAGGCCTCACACGTTTCTTCCTTGTGCTCGGGCGACAGGCACAAGTTACAGACCAAATGTTGGTCTGTATATGGGTATTTGCTGTGGCATTTAGGACAGAATCGGAACGGGGTCCGTTACATCGGTGTCGATGTTACACGCGGTCGGGCCGACCAGGCCCCGACGGGGGGGTCGAAGTTACCCCGAAGGGCTACCGGAGCTCTTCACGATTCGATGTCGATTCTATCTAACCCGATACCGAACGAAACAATACCGACGCAGTTTTCCGAAGTTTTGACTATCTTTCCGTCCCGAAACCCGGAGCGAAAAGGAACACGTCCGAACCCGATGGCGGAAAAAAAACAATCGAAGATGGAGTCGACGCCCATGCGCAATGGAAACAAAGGAGGAGGAGTCCCTCGGTCTCGTGACTCGAAAAGACTTCTTCGAAGAAAAACAACTTGTAACACTCCGACCCAACACCAGACGGCGGACTATGCACAGCATGTGTATCTGCAGCTACACATGCCACCGAACACTCTTGTTCCTTGGTATTGTAATGGTGCTGGTTCTATATCTCCTTTTAGAAGAAGGGAATGTACTTCTTTGAGAAGAATGAGATTACCTTGTGCGATTCTGAATACGAGGGGGTATATTTGGTGGAGTGGAAATGAGCTCCAGACAACAACCATTTTGGATAAATTTGAAGTACCCATTGCTCTGTGGTAATCTGAGTCCACTGGGGGTACAAAAGTTGCAACCTTCCCCCTACAGGAGGTGTGTGTGTGTTAGTATTGGTTGTGGCGAGTCATTGTTTAGTGACAGATGAGGAGCCTCTCGATGCAGAAGGTTTTCCTCTTCCCTTATTATTGTTTCCTCTAATTGATCCTCTAAAGTAACCTCTGGTGTATTGAGGTGTGGGTTTAGTTTGATTTGTGGAATGTTTTTGAAATGATGATCTAAATCCTCTGGTAAACCCTGCACAATGAAAATTACCTGTGTGTGTGCTGGGCTTGTAAGGCTCCCATAGCTTTGGTAGTTTGATTATCTTTATTTAATTTTTCAAGTGTGGTATCCACTTGTGGAACAAATAAATGCTCTTTATCCCTGCTGTACCTCCTGTTTAGACCTTAAACAACTGAGCAAGGCATGGCGCTTTATGATGAAACTTGTGTTAATACTGTGTGCTGCTCTATCAACAGCATCAAGTGCACATCAAATGGAGTTACTGGAAATTGTATGTCCCTCATTTACAATTTCCACCCATCTTTTACGATGTTCTTCTGGTAGGTATTGTAAAAGTTTCTCCATAGCGTCCCAGTGAGCCCTGTCATATCTGGATAGTAAAGCTTGAGCATTAGCAATTCACCAATGATCGGCTGCTTGAGCTGCCACTCTTTTTCCTGCAGCATCTAATGTTTTACTTTATCAAGAGGAGGTGGTCTCACCTGTTGACTGGCTATTAGCCCTTGTGTGCAGTAGATGCAACAATAGAATCTGGAGCAATTTGTGTTTATACATATAAAGGATCAGTGGGTGCAGCCTTGTACTTTTTATCAACTCTGGGAGTGATAACCCATGTTCTAACAGGCTCTTTAAATATTTCTTCTGCGTGTCTGAGCATGCCTTGAAGCATTGGAAGGAACTGATTTTCCTTATGTGTGGCACCAAGGGTGTCAAATAAAAAAAATCTTCATTTATTGGATCAGTGAATATGTGTACATTGTGAACATTGTGAAATGCTACTGCCCTACATATAACCTGTTGGCATGATGTGGAATCCTCAGGTGGTGAAGGCCTACCTGGGTAAAGATCTGGATCATTTGGTGTAATAGGATAAGGATCGTACTCATCCAATGGATCCTGTTCATCTAATGTATCCCCTATATCGTGAGACCCACCAGGTAGTGAACTCTGAATGAAGGGGGCTATGTTGGTGGAGGAGTATGTTGTGGAGAAGTAGGTGAAGGTATAGATGTTTGAGTATGAAAAGAAGTATTTTCTTTGGTAGTCTTCTGAGGAGGTGTAGAGGAATCAAGAGTCTCTTAAAAAGCAAATTTTCTATTTAAAGGTGGCAGAGGTGATGTTATAATCCACCCTGTTTCTTGTTGCCTAGCGCCCGTAACTTCTAAAATTGGTTCCACCTGTGAAGTAGGGGTTGTTATAGACTGTTGAGAGTCACTGAAAGTCTTTTGGGATGTTTTCGGTTCCAAAGGTTTTTGCAGATGGAAACATTTTGGTGCCAAAATATTAGCTCTTTTTCGGTTCCAAAGTGGTCGGTACTGAAGCACCATGTAGTTTTTGTTTTGTCGGTGTCGAAACAGAGGTACTGGAGTTCAATGCTGAAGATTTATCTTTGGCTTTTTTCAGTGCCGAGCTGGTATGCAAGGCATCAAAATAAGTTTCTCGGCTCCGACCATGGCTGGAAGGCAGTGGCGGATCGGTGACCTCTTTTGTGGTTGTTTTGTCCAATGGGAAAGGGGGCTTTTTACTTAGTTTGTGCAGGTTGTAATGGTTGAATCTAGATGTCTGACTGCACATCAGTGTCTGAATCTTGAATGGAGAAGACCCCCTCCGGTTCAAAGTCTTCTTGCGCGTGCTCGTTGCCCAAGATGTCTGGTGTATCATCTGGATGTCGAGACACCATTTCCATTCAACGAGCTCTTCGATCTCCTAGCGTCTTCTTCGACCCTAAAAGAACTGCATGCTTCGCAGGTCTGGTCGTTGTGGTGGTCTGGTGAAGGACACAAATTACACATTGTAGGAAGCTGGCTCTCTATATACTATATCAAAATGAGAGACAGTGTGCACAGATTCCAGTGGTTCCCCAAGAGGCTTGACAGAGGCAATAGATATATTAATGCTCTATTTGTGGTAGTGTGGTCAAGCAGTATGCTTATCAGAGGGTAGTGTTAAGCATTTGTTGTACACACAAAAGCAATAAGTGAAAACACACACTCAGTGACTTAACTCCAGGCCAATAGGTTTTTATATAGGAATATTGTAAGGAAATGCCTCCTTGGCATGGTTACCCCCTGACCTTTTGCCTTTGCTGATGCCAAGTTATGATTTGAAAGTGTGCTGGGACTCTGCTAACCAGGCCCCAGAACCAGTGTTCTTTCCCTAAAACTGAACCTTTGTCTCCACAATTGGCACAACCCTGGCACCCAGGTAAGTCCCTTGTAACTGGTACCCCTGGTACCAAGGGCCCTGATGCCAGGGAAGGTCTTGAAGGGCTGCAGCATTTCTTATGCTACTCTAGAGACCCCTCACTCAGCACATACACACTGCTTGCCAGCTTGTGTGTGCTGGTGGGGATAAAAGGACTAAGTCGACATGGCACTCCCCTCAGAGTGCCATGCCAACCTCACACTGCCTGAGGCATAGGTATGTCACCCATCTAGCAGGCCTTACAGCCCTAAGGCAGGGTGCACTATACCACAGGTGAGGGCATATGTGCATGAGCACTATGCCCCTACAGTATCTAAGCAAAACCTTAGACATTGTAAGTGCAGGGTAGCCATAAGAGTATATGGTCTCGGAGTTTGTCAAACATGAACTCCACAGCTACAATGAAAACTGGGAAGTTTGGTATCAAGCTTCTCAACACAATAAATGCACACTGATGCCAGTGTGCACTTTATTGTAAAATACACCCAGAGAGCATCTTAGAGATGCCCCCTGAAAACATACCCGACTTCCAGTGTGGGCTGACTAGTTTTTGCCAGCCTGCCACACACCAGACATGTTGCTGGCCACATGGGGAGAGTGCCTTTGTCACTCTGTGGCCAGGAACAAAGCCTGTACTGGGTGGAGGTGCTCTCACCTCCCCCTGCAGGAACTGTAACACCTGGCGGTGAGCCTCAAAGGCTCACCCCCTTTGTTACAGCGCCACAGGGCATCCCAGATAGTGGAGGTGCCTGCCCGTCCGGCCACTGCCCCCACATTTGGCGGCAAGGCTGGAGGAGATAATGGGGAAAACAAGGAGGAGTCACCCACCAGTCAGGACAGCCCCTAAGGTGCCCTGAGCTGAGGTGACCCCTGCCTTTAGAAATCCTCCATCTTAGTTTTGGAGGATTCCCCCAATAGGATTAGGGATGTGCCCCCCTCCCCACAGGGAGGAGGCACAAAGAGGGTGTAGCCACCCTCCAGGACAGTAGCCACTGGTTACTGCAATCCCAGACCTAAACACACCCCTAAATCTAGTATTTAGGGGCACCCCAGAACCCAGGAAATCAGATTTCTGCAACCTGAATAAACAAGGACTGCTGACCTACAAGCCTGCAGAGAAGACGGAAGACGACAACTGCTTTGGCCCCAGCCCTACAGGCCTGTCTTCTGACTCGAAAACCTGCAACCAGCGACGCATCCGACAGGGGCCAGCGACCTCTGAAGCCTCAGAACTGCCCTCGACTAAAGGACCAAGAAACTCCTGTGAGCAGCGGCTCTGCTCAACAACAGCAACTTCTTTGCAACAAAGAAGCAACTTTTAAAGAACTCACATTTCCTGCTGGAAGCGTGAGACTTCACACTCTGCACCCGACGCCCCCGGCTCGAGATCCAGAGAACCAACACCACAGGGAGGACTCTCCGGCGACTGCGACCCCTTGAGTAGCCCGAGACGACCCCCCTGAGCCCCACAGCGACGCCTGCAAAGAGAATCCAGAGGCTCCCCCTGACCGCGACAGCCTGTAACAAGGAACCCGATGCCTGGAACCAGCACTGCACCCGCAGCCCCCAGGACCTGAAGGAACTGAACCTGAATGCAGAAGTGACCCCAGGCGACCCTCTGCCTAGCCCAGTTGGTGGCTGTCCAGAGAAGCCCCCCCCGTGCCTGCCTGCACTGCTAGAGTGAGCCCCGGGTCCCTCCATTGAATCCTATCTAAAACCGATGCCTGCTTTGCACACTGCACCCGGCCGCCCCTGTGCCGCTGAGGGTGTGATTTGTGTGCCTACTTGTGTGTCCCCCCCCCCCCCCTCCCCCAAGTGCTGTACAAACCCCCCCTGGTCTGCCCTCCGAGGATGCTGGCAGACTGGGACCAGAGCACCCCTGTTCTCCATAGGCGCCTGTGTGTTTTGGGCACCTCTTTGACCTCTGCACCTGAACGGCCCTGAGCTGCTGGTGTGGTACCTTTGGGGTTGCCTTGAACCCCCAACGGTGGGCTGCATATGCCCAGGAACTGAGACTTAAATGTTTTACTTACCTCCTAATCTAACCTTTACTTACCTCCCCCAGGAACTGTTGATTTTTGCACTGTGTCCACTTTTAAAATAGCTTATTGACATTTTAACAAAGACTGTATATAATATTGCTTTAATTCAAAGTTCCTAACTTACCTGTGTGAAGTACCTTGCATTTTATGTATTTACTTCAAATCTTGAACTTGTGGTTCTAGAAATAAATTAATATGTTTTTCTATATAAAACTATTGGCCTGGAGTTAAGTCTTTGAGTGTGTGTTCCTCATTTATTTCTTGTGTGTGTACAACAAATGCTTAGCACTACCCTCTGATAAGCCTACTGGTCGACCACACTACCACAAAATAGAGCATTAGAATCATCTAATTTTGCCACTATCTTACCTCTAAGGGGAACCCTTGTACTCTGTGCACACTATTCCTCACTTTGAAATCGTATGTACAGAGCCAACTTCCTACAATTACTGTTTTGGATCAAAGTTCTAAGTATTACTATACAAAGTACCTTTAATTTAATGTACTTAACCTGCAATCTCAACCTTGTGGTTCTAAAAATAAATTAACAAAATAATATTTTTCTATGTAAAAACCTACTGGCCTAGAGTTAAGTCATTTAGTGGGTGTTCTCATTTATTGCTCGAGTGTGTACAACAAATGCTTAACACTACCCTCTGATAAGCTTAACTGCTCTATCATACTACCACAAATATAGCATTAGTATTATCTATTATTGCCTCTGTCAAGCCTCTTGGGGAAACCCCTGGACTTTGTGAACACTATGGGCCTGATTACAACTTTGGCGGAGGGGGTTAATCCGTCCCAAATGTGATGGATATCCCGCCCGCCGTATTAAGAGTCCATTGTATCCTATGGAACTCATAATACGGTGGGCGGGATATCCGTCACATTTGGGATGGATTCACACCCTCCGCCAAAGTTGTAATCGGGGCCTATATCTCATTTTGATATAGTATATAGAGTCAGCTTCCTACATTGAGGAACCTACTCCTTGGGGGGTGGAACCTACACCAGAGGAGCTTAAGACTGACACAGCTGAGCTCTTAGGTTGGGAGGAAGGGGGGGGGGGGGAGTTACCAGAGAAGAGCTTAGTCTAGAGCAGAAAACCTGACCTACTCTATAGAGTCTGAGACAGCAAGCAGCAGCTCAGGAAGCAGGGGATGTCAGTGGTATCCATAGGGTCAACTGGGACAACAGCCTCCTTTATTCTGAGGCAAAGGACCCCAAACCTGGTGCCTGTAGGGTGGTCATTCCTCAGAAATTTAGGGAGTTCTTGTTAACTTTAGCCCATGACACCAAGGAGTATTGTCGCTCCTATGTGACCTGTCAAACCAGTGGCAAGACAGATTGCACTCCAAAGGCCCTCTTAATCCCACTACCAGTGGTTGGGATACCCTTTGAGAGGGTTGGGGTGGATATTATTGGCCCCCTAGACCCTTCAAAAGCCTCTGGGAACAGGTTTATACTGGTGGTGGTGGACCATGCCACCAGGTACCCAGAAGCTATTCTTCTTAGGACCACTACAGCCCCTGCAGTGGTCAAAGCCCTCCTGGGAGTCTTCTCCAGGGTGGGATTTCCTAAAGAGGTGGTATCAGACGAGATGCAAACTTCATGTCTGCATACCCAAAAGCCCCAGGTAAGGAGTGTGGGGTCACATACAAGTTCACCACTCCTTATCCAAAAACAAATGGGTTAGTTGAGAGATTCAACAAAACCCTCAACGGCATGATCATGGGACTTTCAAAAAAACTCAGAAGGAGGTGGGATGTCCTATTGCCTGCCTCCTCTTCACCTACAGGGAGGTTCTTCAAAAAAGAGTGGGCCACAGCCCCTTTAAACTTTTGTTTGGACATCTTTGTCAGGGGCCCAATTCCCCTTGTGAAGGAAAGCTGGGAGCAACATCCCAAGCCTCCCAAACAGGACACAGTGGAGTATATTAGGACTAAGATCCATAATGGCCGAAAACATGAAGAGAGCATCTAAAAATCACCAGGGCAGCCAAGAACTAAAGAAGCAGTGGCATTTCCAGAAGGCTGTACTGACTGTTTGCTAGCCAGAACAGAAAGTGTGGGTCCTGGAGCCTGTGTCTCCCAGGGCATTCCAAGATAAATGGAGTGGTCCTCACACTATTGTGGAGAGAAAAGGTGAGGTCACCTACCTGGTTGGCCTACGCACTCCCAAAAGCCCCCACAGGGTGCTTCATGTGAATCACCTAAAGCCTCATTATGACAGGGTTGACAGGACTCTACTCATGGCCACTGACGAAGGTCAGAAGGAAGAGAGTGCCCCTCTCCATGACCTCTTCTCCCACAATACAGTAGATGGTTCAGTAAAGGGAGGTATCCTTGCTGACTGACTCTCTGACCAACATAAAGATGATTGCAAAAATCTCCTGGGTCAGTTCTCTGAACTGTTCTCCTTGACCACTGGTCAAACAACATGGTGTGAACACACCATAGACAGTTGACAGCCTGCTGTCAAAAGTAAAATATACAGGCAGCCTGATCACATGAGGGAGTACACCGCAACAGATGTGCAAAAGATGCTTGACCTGGTAGCTATTCAGGCTTCAGATAGCCCTTGGGCTAGCCCTGTAGTCTGAGGACCAAAACCCCTGGTCCATGCTCTGTCGTGAAACTGGACAATGGAAAGGGGTAGTGACCACTCCCGTGTCCATCACCACCCCAGGGGTGGTGCTCAGAGCTCCCCCAGAGGGTCCCTGGGTTCTGCCATCTTGAATCCAAGGTTGGCAGGGACCTCTGGGAGCATCTGAGTCACCAGGCCAGGCAGGTGACATCAAAGCCCCCTCCTGATAGGTGGTCACCTAGCTAGGTGACTAATCCCATTTTTCAGGGCTATTTAGGGTCTCTCTCCCTGGGTGAGTCCTCAGATTTGGCTTGTAAGATTTCAGCAGGACTCCTCTGCAACTTTACTTCAACTTCTAGCCACTGGAACTGCGACTGGACCCTCCAGGAACCGACAATCTGCATCCACGAAGAATCTGCTTGCAACATTGTTTCCACAGTTCCTTCCAGTTTCTGCAACAGTTCCCCAGCTGTGCATACTCTGAGTGCGGAAAGTCTTCAGTCTGCACAAAAAGGAAGAAGGAATCTCTCTTGGACTGAAGGAGTCACTCCCCTGCATCCGCAGGCACCTGCTGCAACAATGACCGGCTGGGTGGATCTCCTCTCAACCTGAGCTGTGTAAATCGTGCATCACGGCTGGTGGTCCGGAGCAGTCCTCTTGGACCTCTCTGCGAGCTGTCCAACTTTGGTGGAGGTAAGCCCTTGCCTTCCCATGCAGGAGAGTAACCCTGTGCACTGCGTCTTGCTGCTGCCAAGGCTTGTTTGCATCTCCTCCAAGGGACCTTCAGGCCGCATGTAGCTCCAGCTCCCAGCACTCTTTCCTGCGATGCACAGCCCTCTGTGTGGTTCTCCTACGGCTTCCCTCTACAGATTCCACTTACCTCGTTGGGGATCCTGTGTTCGCATTCCATTTTTTAGTATATGGTTTGGGCTCCCCCTAGGGTCACTATTGTCTAATTGCATTGGCACTGTTTTCTATCACTTCCTATGCCTATTGCTGATATCTAATTCATATAGTTAGTATGTTACGTACCTCCTATTGAAAGCTTGCCTCTCTAGTACTTTTTAGGGTCGAGCCTGCTTTGCATGCGCTTGCGCTTCGCAGGGAGACTCTTTTGTATTTATAAAAGGGCTCGGAGCCCCGTCAACTTCACTTTTTTATTGGTTGGTGGGCTTCTCTAATAAAATCTGCTTGCTTTCATTAGTCGAAGGCACGCATATGGCATGCCTTTTCCGGTGGCTAGCCCTCCTCGAGCGCAGCGACCAAGTACAGAAAACATGCGAGGCTCGCTGTTTTCCATCGGGCTCGTGGACTTTTTTTTCTCTAATTGACTAGCCCGATCTCGCTTGGCAGAAGTCGAGCGCTTTACGTACTTGATTTCACTTTTTCGGGTTATGTACATAAATGCACTTTTGCCCAATAGGTGAAAAGTCGGGTTATGAGTTTACAACTCGATCAGCTCTAAAATGAGCAAACGCGAGACCCGACGCATTGTAAATGCTTGTTGGTATTGTGTCACTAAAATAAAGTACCTTTATTTTTGTAACACTGAGTGATTCTTTCATGTGCGTGAGTGCTGTGTGACTACAGTGGTACTGCATGAGCTCTGCATGTCTCCTATATAAGCTTGGGCTGCTCATCCATAGCTACCTCTACAGAGCCTGGCTTCTAGACATTGCCTACACTATACTAATAGGTGATACCTGGACCTGGTTTAAGTACCTTAGGTACCCACCACAGACCAGGTCAGCTTCCTACACTGACTATCTGCGACCCAGTGACCGACGTGGGGCACCATCTGCACTGCTCCAAGGACTCCTCTGCAACTCCTGGACTCCACAGCTGGTCTTCTCCTTCCCCCAGCTACCTGGATTTTCATCCACAAAAGGGTGGGTAGTGGCTCTTGCCCTGACTGGACACTCAATCGTGGACTGGACTCTGTCCCCCTAAGGCCTTAACTATTTTCTACATTTCTTGCCAATGGCTCGGAGTGTTACAAGTTGTTTTTCTTCGAAGAAAGTTTTCAAGTCACAAGATCGAGTGACTCCTCTCAGTAATACTGTGCATGGGCATTGAGTCCTTTGTTAGATTGTTTTCCCGCAGGCGGGTGAAGTAAAGAGTGTGTACATGTGTGTATAAACAGATATAAGAAATGAGATGTCCATGCAATGTATATGGAAAATGTTACTTACTCAGTAGACATCTGTTCGTGGCATGTAGTGCTGTAGATTCACATGCGTTGCATAAGTCCGCCATCTAGTGTTGGGCTCGGAGTGTTACAAGTTGTTTTTCTTCTAAGAAGGTTTTCGAGTCACTGGATCGAGGGACTCCTCCTCTAGGTGATACTGCACATGGGCATCAAATCTTTTGTTAGATTGTTTTTTTTCCGCCGTCTGGTTCGGACGTGTTCCCTCACGCTCCAGTACATCTCGGTTCGATATCTTCTGAACCCAACAGCTGCAGGCTCCCGGGGAGGAGGGATGGCGCAGTGAATCGATAGCACTACACGCTGCAAACTATTGTCTACTGGGTAAATAACATTTTCCGCTCAATGGCATGTGTAGCAGTAGTTACACATTGTAGGAAGCTGGCTCTGGATATACTGTATGAAAATGAGATAGTGTACACAGAATCCAGTGGTTCCCCAAGATGCTTAAAAGAGGCAATAATAGAGAATACTAATTGTAGGAAGTTAGCTCTGTATGTACTAGTTCAAAGTAAGTAACTGTGTGCACAGAGTCCAAGGGTTCCACTTAGAGGTAAGATAGTGGCAAAAGTAGATAATTCTAATGCTCTATTTTGTGGTACTGTGGTCGAGCAGTAGGCTTATCAGAGGGTAGTGTTAAGCATGTGTTGTACACACACAGGCAATAAATGAGGAACACACACTCAAAGACTTACTCCAGGCCAATAGGTTTTTATATTGAAAAAATATCTTTTCTTAGTTTATTTTAAGAACCACAGGTTCAAGATTTACAGTAAACACTTCAAATGTAAGGTACTTCACTTTACGAACTTTGAATGAAAACAATATCATGTACAGTCTTTGTAAAAATGGCAATAAGCTATTTTCAAAGTGGACACAGTGCAAAACCCAACAGTTCCTGGGGGAGGTAAGTAAAGGTTAGATTAGGAGGTAAGTAAAACACTTACAAGTCTCAGTCCTGGGGCATAGGCAGCCCACTGTTGGGGGTTCAAGGCAACCCCAAAGTTACCACACCAGCAGCTCAGGGCCGGTCAAGTGCAGAGGTCAAAGAGGTGCCCAAAACACATAGGCGCCTATGGAGAACAGGGGTGCTCCGGTTCCAGTCTGCCAGCAGGTAAGTACCTGCGTCCTCGTGGGGGCAGACTGGGGGGGGGGGGGATCACAAGTAGGCACACAAAACACACCCTCAGCGGCACAGGGGCAGCCGGGTGCAGTGTGCAAAGCAGGCGTCGGGTTTTGTATAGGTTTCAATGGAGGGACCCAGGGGTCACTCTAGCGGTGCAGGCAGGCACGGGGGCTTCTCGGGACAGCCACCACCTGGGCAAACAGAGGGTCGTCTGGGGGTCACTCCTGCATCGAAGTTCGGTTCCTTCAGGTCCTGGGGGCTGCGGGTGCAGTGTGGTTTCCAGGCGTCTGGTTCCTTGAAGCAGGCAGTCGCGGTCAGGGGGAGCCTCTGGATTCTCTCTGCAGGCGTCGCTGTGCGGGCTCAGGGGGGTCAACTCTGGCTACTCACGCGCTCGCAGTTGCCGGGGAGTCCTCCCTGTAGTGTTAGTTTTCCGCAGGTCGAGCTGGGGGCGTCGGGTGCAGAGTGGAAAGTCTCACGCTTCTGGCGGGAAACGTGTGGTCTTTAAAAGTTGCTTCTTTGTTGCAAAGTTGCAGGTTTGTTGAACAGGGCTGCTGTTCTCGGGAGATTCTTGGTCCGTTTAGATGCAGGTTAGTCCTCTGAGGCTTCAGAGGTCGCTGGACCCTGTGGGATGCGTCGCTGTTGCAGTTTTTCTTGAAGTGGGGAGACAGGCCGGTAGGGCTGGGGCCAAAGCAGTTGGTGTCTCTGTCTTCTCTGCAGGGCTTCAGGTCAGCAGTCCTTCTTCGTCTTCAGGTTGCAGGAATCTAGTTTACTAGGTTCTGGGGTGTCCCCAAATACTGAATTTAGGGGTGTGTTTAGGTCTTGGAGGGCAGTAGCCAATGGCTACTGTCCTTGAGGGTGGCTACACCCTCTTAGTGCCTCCTCCCTGAGGGGAGGGGGCACATCCCTATCCCTATTGGGGGAATCCTCCAAAACCAAGATGAAGGATTTCTAGAGGCAGGGGTCACCTCAGCTCAGGACACCTTAGGGGCTGTTCTGACTGGTGGTTGACTCCTCTTTGTTTTTCTCTTTATCTCCCCTGGACTTGCCACCAAAAGTGGGGGCTGTGTCCAGGGGGCGGGCATCTCCACTAGCTGGAGTGCCCTGGGGCATTGTAACACGAAGCCTGAGCCTTTGAGGCTCAATGCTAGGTGTTACAGTTCCTGCAGGGGGGGTGTATGAAGCACCTCCACCCAGAGCAGGCTTTGTTTCTGGCCTGAGAGAGCACAAAGGCCCTCACCACATGGGGTCAGAAACTCGTCTCTCAGCAGCAGGCTGGCACAGACCAGTCAGTCCTGCACTGAACAATTGGGTAAAATACAGGGGGCATCTCTAAGATGCCCTCTGTGTGCATTGTTTTTTTATAAATCCAACACTGGCATCAGTGTGGGTTTATTATTTTGAGACGTTTGATACCAAACTTCCCAGTATTCAGTGTAGCCATTATGGAGCTGTGGAGTTCGTTTTTGACAAACTCCCAGACCATATACTTAATATGGCCACACTGTACTGTGACAATGTCGAAGTATTGACTTAGACACTGTAGGGGTATATTGCTCATGCAGCTATGCCCTCACCTGTGGTATAGTGCACCCTGCCTTAGGGCTGTAAGGCCTGCTAGAGGGGTGACTTGCCTATGCCAAAGGCAGTATTTTGTGGGCATGGCATCCTGAGGGGGATGCCATGTCGACTTTGTCTTTTTCTCCCCACCAACACACAAAATCCACAATGGCAGTGTGCATGTGTTAGGTGAGGGGTCCCTCAGGGTGGCACAACATATGCTGCAGCCCTTAGAGACCTTCCCTGGTCACAGGGCCCTTGGTACCACTGGTACCTTTTACAAGGGACTTATCTGTGTGCCAGGGGTGTGCCAATTGTGGAAACAATGGTACATATTATTAGGTGAAAGAACACTGGTGTTGGGGCCTGGTTAGCAGGGTCCCAGCACACTTCTCAGTCAAGTCAGCATCAGTATCAGGCAAAAAGTGGGGGGTAACTGCAACAGGGAGCCATTTCCTTACATGGTGAAACCCAACTTGTGAAGAATATCTATTGTGTACCGAGTGTGCTGTTGACATACTTGGCTTATACTGGCTATTATTAGCCAGTCGTCCAGGTATGGGAAGACATGTGTGTGTTGTCTTCTGAGGAATGCTGCAACTACCACTAAATATTTGGTGAACACCCTTTGGTGCTGTTGTTACTCCGAATGGTAGTACCTTGAATTAGTAGTGCTTTCCTGTGATGACAAATCTTAGGTACTTGTAATATACTGGTGTAGGAAGTTGGCTCTGTATGTGCTATTTCAAAGTAAGGAATAGCATGCACAGAGTCCAAGGGTTCCCCTTAGAGGTAAAATAGTGGTAATAAGAGATAATACTAATGCTCTATTTTGTGGTAGTGTGGTCGAGCAGTAGGCTTATCCAAGGAGTAGTGTTAAGCATTTGTTGTACATACACATAGACAATAAATGAGGTACACACACTCAAGAGACAAATCCAGCCAATAGGTTTTGTTATAGAAAAATATATTTTCTTAGTTTATTTTAAGAACCACAGGTTCAAATTTTACATGTAATATCTCATTTGAAAGGTATTTCAGGTAAGTACTCTAGGAACTTTGAATCATTACTTTAGCATGTATACTTTTTACATAAAACACAATAAGCTTTTTTAAAAGTGGACACTTAGTGCAATTTTCACAGTTCCTGGGGGAGGTAAGTTATTGTTAGTTTTAACAGGTAAGTAAGTCACTTACAGGTTTCAGTTTTTGGTCCAAGGTAGCCCACCGTTGGGGGTTCAGAGCAACCCCAAAGTTATCACACCAGCAGCTCAGGGCCGGTCAGGTGCAAAGGTCAAAGAGGTGCCCAAAACACATAGACTTCAATGGAGAGAAGGGGGTGCCCCGGTTCCAGTCTGCCAGCAGTTAAGTACCTGCGTCTTCGGAGGGCAGACCAGGGGGGTTTTGTAGGGCACCGGGGGGGACACAAGTCAGCACAGAAAGTACACCCTCAGCAGCGCGGGGGCGGCCGGGTGCAGTGTGCAAACACGCGTCGGGTTTTCAATGGAAGTCAATGAGAGATCAAGGGATCTCTTCAGCGTCGCAGGCAGGCAAGGGGGGGGCTCCTCGGGGTAGCCACCACCTGGGCCAGAGAGAGGGCCTCCTGGGGGTCACTCCTGCACAGAAGTTCCGTTTCTTTAGGGGCTGGGGGCTGCGGGTGCAGGGTCTTTTCCAGCCGTCGGGAAATGGAGTTCAGACAGTCGCGGTCAGGGGGAGCCTGGGGATTCCCTCTGCAGGCGTCGCTGTGGGGGCTCAGGGGGGGGACAACTTTGGTTACTCACAGTCGTAGAGTCGCCGGAGGGTCCTCCCTGAGTTGGTTGTTCTCCACCAGTCGAGTCGGGGTCGCCGGGTGCAGTGTTGCAAGTCTCACGCTTCTTGCGGGGAGTTGCAGGGGTCTTTAAATCTGCTCCTTGTAACAAAGTTGCAGTTCTTTTGGAGCAGTGCCGCTGTCCTCGGGAGTTTCTTGTCTTTTTCGAAGCAGGGCAGTCCTCAGAGGATTCAGAGGTCGCTGGTCCCTTGGAAAGCGTCGCTGGAGCAGGTTTCTTTGGAAGGCAGGAGACAGGCCGGTAAGTCTGGGGCCAAGGCAGTTGGTGTCTTCTGTTCTTCCTCTGCAGGGGTTTTTCAGCTCAGCAGTCCTTCTTGTTAGTTGCAGGAATCTGTTTTTCTAGGTTCAGGGAAGCCCTTAAATACTAAATTAAAGGGCGTGTTTAGGTCTGGGGGGTTAGTAGCCAATGGCTACTAGTCCTGAGGGTGAGTACACCCTCTTTGTGCCTCCTCCCAAGGGGAGGGGGTCACATCCCTAATCCTATTGGGGGAATCCTCCATCTGCAAGATGGAGGATTTCTAAAAGTTAGAGCCACTTCAGCTCAGGACACCTTAGGGGCTGTCCTGACTGGCCAGTGACTCCGCCTTGCTGTTTTCTTTGTTTCCTCCAGCCTTGCCGCCAAAAGTGGGGGCCGTGGCCGGAGGGGGCGGGCAACTCCACTAAGCTGGAGTGTCCTGCGGTGCTGTGACAAAGGGGTGAGCCTTTGAGGCTCACCGCCAGGTGTTACAGCTCCTGCCTGGGGGAGGTGTTAGCATCTCCACCCAGTGCAGGCTTTGTTACTGGCCTCAGAGTGACAAAGGCACTCTCCCCATGGGGCCAGCAACATGTCTCTAGTGTGGCAGGCTGCTGGAACCAGTCAGCCTACACAGATAGTCGGTTAAGTTTCAGGGGGCACCTCTAAGGTGCCCTCTGTGGTGTATTTTACAATAAAATGTACACTGGCATCAGTGTGCATTTATTGTGCTGAGAAGTTTGATACCAAACTTCCCAGTTTTCAGTGTAGCCATTATGGTGCTGTGGAGTTCGTGTAAAACAGACTCCCAGACCATATACTCTTATGACTACCCTGTGTAAGGAAATGCCTCCTTGGCATGGTTGCCCCCTGACTTTTTGCCTTTGCTGATGCTATGTTTACAATTGAAAGTGTGCTGAGGCCTGCTAACCAGGCCCCAGCACCAGTGTTCTTTCCCTAACCTGTACTTTTGTATCCACAATTGGCAGACCCTGGCATCCAGATAAGTCCCTTGTAACTGGTACTTCTAGTACCAAGGGCCCTGATGCCAAGGAAGGTCTCTAAGGGCTGCAGCATGTCTTATGCCACCCTGGAGACCTCTCACTCAGCACAGACACTCTGCTTGCCAGCTTGTGTGTGCTAGTGAGGACAAAACGAGTAAGTCGACATGGCACTCCCCTCAGGGTGCCATGCCAGCCTCTCACTGCCTATGCAGTATAGGTAAGACACCCCTCTAGCAGGCCTTACAGCCCTAAGGCAGGGTGCACTATACCATAGGTGAGGGTACCAGTGCATGAGCATGGTACCCCTACAGTGTCTAAACAAAACCTTAGACATTGTAAGTGCAGGGTAGCCATAAGAGTATATGGTCTGGGAGTCTGTCAAACACGAACTCCACAGCACCATAATGGCTACACTGAAAACTGGGAAGTTTGGTATCAAACTTCTCAGCACAATAAATGCACACTGATGCCAGTGTACATTTTATTGCAAAATACACCCCAGAGGGCACCTTAGAGGTGCCCCCTGAAACTTAACCGACTGTCTGTGTAGGCTGACTAGTTCCAGCAGCCTGCCACACCAGAGACATGTTGCTGGCCCCATGGGGAGAGTGCCTTTGTCACTCTGAGGCCAGTAACAAAGCCTGCACTGGGTGGAGATGCTAACACCTCCCCCAGGCAGGAGCTGTGACACCTGGCGGTGAGCCTCAAAGGCTCACCCCTTTGTCACAGCCCAGCAGGGCACTCCAGCTTAGTGGAGTTGCCCGCCCCCTCCGGCCACGGCCCCCACTTTTGGCGGCAAGGCTGGAGGGAACAAAGAAAGCAACAAGGAGGAGTCACTGGCCAGTCAGGACAGCCCCTCAGGTGTCCTGAGCTGAGGTGACTCTAACTTTTAGAAATCCTCCATCTTGCAGATGGAGGATTCCCCCAATAGGGTTAGGATTGTGACCCCCTCCCCTTGGGAGGAGGCACAAAGAGGGTGTACCCACCCTCAGGGCTAGTAGCCATTGGCTACTAACCCCCCAGACCTAAACACGCCCTTAAATTTAGTATTTAAGGGCTACCCTGAACCCTAGAAAATTAGATTCCTGCAACTACAAGAAGAAGGACTGCCTAGCTGAAAACCCCTGCAGAGGAAGACCAGAAGACGACAACTGCCTTGGCTCCAGAAACTCATCGGCCTGTCTCCTGCCTTCAAAAGATCCTGCTCCAGCAACGCCTTCCAAAGGGACCAGCGACCTCGACATTCTCTGAGGACTGCCCCTGCTTCGAAAAGACAAGAAACTCCCGAGGACAGCGGACCTGCTCCAAGAAAGGCTGCAACTTTGTTTCCAGCAGCCTTGAAAGAACCCTGCAAGCTCCCCGCAAGAAGCGTGAGACTTGCAACACTGCACCCGGCGACCCCGACTCGGCTGGTGGAGATCCAACACCTCAGGAGGGACCCCAGGACTACTCTGATACTGTGAGTACCAAAACCTGTCCCCCCTGAGCCCCCACAGCGCCGCCTGCAGAGGGAATCCCGAGGCTTCCCCTGACCGCGACTCTTTGAATCCAAAGTCCCGACGCCTGGGAGAGACCCTGCACCCGCAGCCCCCAGGACCTGAAGGACCGGACTTTCACTGGAGAAGTGACCCCCAGGAGTCCCTCTCCCTTGCCCAAGTGGAGGTTTCCCCGAGGAATTCCCCCCCTTGCCTGCCTGCAGCGCTGAAGAGATCCCGAGATCTCTCATAGACTAACATTGCGAACCCGACGCTTGTTTCTACACTGCACCCGGCCGCCCCCGCGCTGCTGAGGGTGAAATTTCTGTGTGGGCTTGTGTCCCCCCCGGTGCCCTACAAAACCCCCCTGGTCTGCCCCCCGAAGACGCGGGTACTTACCTGCAAGCAGACCGGAACCGGGGCACCCCCTTCTCTCCATTCTAGCCTATGTGTTTTGGGCACCACTTTGAACTCTGCACCTGACCGGCCCTGAGCTGCTGGTGTGGTGACTTTGGGGTTGCTCTGAACCCCCAACGGTGGGCTACCTTGGACCAAGAACTAAACCCTGTAAGTGTCTTACTTACCTGGTAAAACTAACAAAAACTTACCTCCCCCAGGAACTGTGAAAATTGCACTAAGTGTCCACTTTTAAAATAGCTATTTGTCAATAACTTGAAAAGTATACATGCAATTTTTAGGATTTAAAGTTCCTAAAGTACTTACCTGCAATACCTTCCGAATGAGATATTACATGTAGAATTTGAACCTGTGGTTCTTAAAATAAACTAAGAAAAGATATTTTTCTATACAAAAACCTATTGGCTGGATTTGTCTCTGAGTGTGTGTACCTCATTTATTGTCTATGTGTATGTACAACAAATGCTTAACACTACTCCTTGGATAAGCCTACTGCTCGACCACACTACCACAAAATAGAGCATTAGTATTATCTATTTTTACCACTATTTTACCTCTAAGGGGAACCCTTGGACTCTGTGCATGCTATTCCTTACTTTGAAATAGCACATACAGAGCCAACTTCCTACATTGGTGGATCAGCGGTGGGGTACAAGACTTTGCATTTGCTGGACTACTCAGCCAATACCTGATCACACGACAAATTCCAAAATTGTCATTAGAAATTGATTTTTGCAATTTGAAAAGTTTTCTAAATTCTTAAAAGACCTGCTAGGGCCTTGTGTTAGATCCTGTTTAGCATTTCTTTTAGAGTTTAAAAGTTTGTAAAAGTTTGAATTAGATTCTAGAACCAGTTGTAGATTCTTAAAAAGTATTCCAACTTTTAGAAGCAAAATGTCTAGCACAGATGTGACTGTGGTGGAACTCGACACCACACCTTACCTCCATCTTAAGATGAGGGAGCTAAGGTCACTCTGTAAAATAAAGAAAATAACAATGGGCCCCAAACCTACCAAAATACAGCTCCAGGAGCTTTTGGCAGAGTTTGAAAAGGCCAACCCCTCTGAGGGTGGCAACTCAGAGGAAGAGGATAGTGACTTGGAGGACAATTCCCCCCTACCAGTCCTATCTAGGGAGAACAGGGTCCCTCAAACCCTGACTCCAAAAATAATAGTCAGAGATGCTGGTTCCCTCACAGGAGAGACCAACCCCTCTGAAATCACTGAGGATAACCCCAGTGAAGAGGACATCCAGTTAGCCAGGATGGCCAAAAGATTGGCTTTGGAAAGACAGATCCTAGCCATAGAGAGGGAAAGACAAGAGATGGGCCTAGGACCCATCAATGGTGGCAGCAACATAAATAGGGTCAGAGATTCTCCTGACATGTTGAAAATCCCTAAAGGGATTGTAACTAAATATGAAGATGGTGATGACATCACCAAATGGTTCACAGCTTTTGAGAGGGCTTGTGTAACCAGAAAAGTGAACAGATCTCACTGGGGTGCTCTCCTTTGGGAAATGTTCACAGGAAAGTGTAGGGATAGACTCCTCACACTCTCTGGACAAGATGCAGAATCTTATGACCTCATGAAGGGTACCCTGATTGAGGGCTTTGGATTCTCCACTGAGGAGTATAGGATTAGATTCAGGGGGGCTCAAAAATCCTCGAGCCAGACCTGGGTTGACTTTGTAGACTACTCAGTGAAAACACTAGATGGTTGGATTCAAGGCAGTGGTGTAAGTAATTATGATGGGCTGTACAATTTATTTGTGAAAGAACACCTATTGAGTAATTGTTTCAATGATAAACTGCATCAGCATCTGGTAGACCTAGGACCAATTTCTCCCCAAGAATTGGGAAAGAAGGCGGACCATTGGGTCAAGACAAGGGTGTCCAAGACTTCAACAGGGGGTGACCAAAAGAAAGGGGTCACAAAGACTCCCCAGGGGAAGGGTGATGAGACAACCAAAACTAAAAATAGTAAAGAGTCTTCTACAGGCCCCCAAAAACCTGCACAGGAGGGTGGGCCCAGAGCCTCTTCACAAAACAATGGGTACAAGGGTAAAAACTTTGATCCCAAAAAGGCCTGGTGTCATAGCTGTAAGCAGCATGGACACCAAACTGGAGACAAGGCCTGTCCCAAGAAAGGTTCCACTCCAAACTCCCACCCAGGTAACACTGGTATGGCTAGTCTCCAAGTGGGATCAACAGTGTGCCCAGAGCAAATCAGGGTCCACACTGAAGCTACTCTAGTTTCTGAGGGTGGGGTGGATTTAGCCACACTAGCTGTCTGGCCGCCCAAAATGCAAAAATACAGACAGCAACTCTTAATTAATGGGACTAGAATAGAGGGCCTGAGGGATACAGGTGCCAGTGTCACCATGGTGACAGAGAAACTGGTTTCCCCTGGCCAATACCTGACTGGAAAAACTTACACAGTCACCAACGCTGACAATCAGAGAAAAGTACATCCCATGGCAATGGTTACTTTAGAATGGGGAGGGGTCAATGGCCTGAAACAGGTGGTGGTCTCCTCAAATATCCCAGTGGACTGTCTGCTTGGAAATGACCTGGAGTCCTCAGCATGGGCTGAGGTAGAACTAAAAACCCATGCAGCAATGCTGGGTATCCCTGAACTGGTGTGTGTGAAAACAAGAGCACAATGCAAGGCACAGGGTGAACAAGTAGAGCTGGAGTCTGGAAGAATGGCCCAGCCTACCAAGAGAACAGGAAAGTCAGTTGGGAAACCAACTGCAACACAGCAAAAGAAAGGGAACCTCTCTTCTCAGGAAGAAGTTCTGCCCTCTGAGGGAACTGAGCCTTTGGAGCTTGAACCTTATCAGGTTGAGCTCTTAGGCCCAGGGGGACCCTCAAGGGAGGAGCTGTGTAAGGGACAAGAAACCTGTCCCTCTCTTGAAGGCCTTAGGCAGCAAGCTGCTGAAGAGTCCAAAGGCAAGAAAAATGGAACACATAGGGTCTATTGGGAAGATGGACTCCTGTACACTGAGGCCAGAGACCCCAAACCTGGTGCCACTAGGAGAGTGGTAGTGCCTCAGCTGTTCAGAGAGTTCATCCTAACATTGGCCCATGACATTCCCCTTGCTGGACATTTGGGACAAACCAAGACGTGGGAGAGGTAAGTCAACCACTTCTACTGGCCCAATATGTCCAACATGGTTAAGGAGTTTTGCCTCTCCTGCCCCACCTGTCAAGCCAGTGGTAAGACAGGTGGGCACCCAAAGGCCCCCCTCATTCCACTTCCAGTGGTGGGGGTTCCCTTTGAAAGAGTGGGTGTGGACATAGTTGGTCCACTGGAACCTCCCACAGCCTCAGGAAATATGTATATCCTGGTAGTAGTGGATCATGCTACCAGGTATCCTGAAGCTATTCCCCTTAGGTCGACTACTGCCCCTGCAGTAGCCAAGGCCCTCATTGGTATCTTTACCAGAGTAGGTTTCCCTAAGGAGGTGGTGTCTGACAGAGGTGCCAACTTCATGTCAGCATACCTGAAACATATGTGGAATGAGTGTGGAGTGACTTATAAATTCACTACACCATACCATCCACAAACTAATGGCTTAGTTGAGAGATTCAACAAGACATTAAAAGGCATGATCATGGGGCTCCCAGAAAAGCTCAAAAGGAGATGGGACGTCCTCTTGCCATGTCTGCTTTTGGCTTACAGAGAGGTGCCACAGAAGGGAGTAGGATTCTCACCCTTTGAACTTCTGTTTGGTCATCCTGTAAGGGGACCACTTGCTCTTGTTAAAGAAGGCTGGGAGAGACCTCTTCATGAGCCTAAACAAGACATAGTGGACTATGTACTTGGCCTTCGCTCTAGAATGGCAGAGTACATGGAAAAGGCAACCAAAAACCTTGAGGCCAGCCAACAGCTCCAGAAGTTTTGGTATGACCAAAAGGCTGCACTGGTTGAGTTCCAACCAGGGCAGAAAGTCTGGGTTCTGGAGCCTGTGGCTCCCAGGGCACTCCAGGACAAATGGAGTGGCCCTTACCCAGTACTAGAAAGGAAGAGTCAGGTCACCTACCTGGTGGACCTGGGCACAAGCAGGAGCCCCAAGAGGGTGATCCATGTGAACCGCCTTAAGCTCTTCCATGACAGGGCTGATGTGAATCTGTTGATGGTAACAGATGAGGATCAGGAGGCAGAGAGTGAACCTCTCCCTGATCTTCTGTCATCAGACCCAAAAGATGGCACAGTAGATGGAGTGATCTACTCAGACACCCTCTCTGGCCAACAGCAAGCTGATTGTAGGAGAGTCCTACAACAGTTTCCTGAACTCTTCTCCTTAACCCCTGGTCAGACACACCTGTGTACCCATGATGTGGACACAGGAGACAGCATGCCTGTCAAGAACAAAATCTTTAGACAATCTGACCATGTTAAGGAAAGCATCAAGGTGGAAGTCCACAAGATGCTGGAATTGGGAGTAATTGAGCGCTCTGACAGCCCCTGGGCTAGCCCAGTGGTCTTAGTCCCCAAACCTCACACCAAAGATGGAAAGAAAGAGATGAGGTTTTGTGTGGACTACAGAGGGCTCAATTCTGTCACCAAGACAGATGCTCATCCAATTCCAAGAGCTGATGAGCTCATAGACAAATTAGGTGCTGCCAAATTCCTAAGTACCTTTGACTTGACAGCAGGGTACTGGCAAATAAAAATGGCACCTGGAGCAAAAGAGAAAACAGCATTCTCCACACCTGATGGGCATTATCAGTTTACTGTTATGCCCTTTGGTTTAAAGAATGCCCCTGCCACCTTCCAACGGTTGGTGAATCAAGTCCTTGCTGGCTTGGAGTCCTTTAGCACAGCTTATCTTGATGATATTGCTGTCTTTAGCTCCACCTGGCAGGATCACCTGGTCCACCTGAAGAAGGTTTTGAAGGCCCTGCAATCTGCAGGCCTCTCTATCAAGGCATCCAAATGCCAGATAGGGCAGGGAACTGTGGTTTACT
Organism: Pleurodeles waltl; assembly: GCF_031143425.1. Taxonomy (NCBI): domain Eukaryota; kingdom Metazoa; phylum Chordata; class Amphibia; order Caudata; family Salamandridae; genus Pleurodeles; species Pleurodeles waltl. The sequence goes on along the minus strand of NC_090442.1, from coordinate 72,036,160 downwards.
TGGGCCACCTTGTAGGTGGAGGCCAAGTTCAGCCACTCCAACCCAAGATCCAGACTATTCTGGACTGGGTAGCTCCAAAAACCCAGACTCAAGTCAGGGCATTCCTTGGCTTGACTGGGTATTACAGGAGGTTTGTGAAGGGATATGGATCCATTGTGACAGCCCTCACTGAACTCACCTCCAAGAAAATGCCCAAGAAAGTGAACTGGACTGTGGAATGCCAACAGGCCTTTGACACCCTGAAACAAGCAATGTGCTCAGCACCAGTTCTAAAAGCTCCAGATTATTCTAAGCAGTTCATTGTGCAGACAGATGCCTCTGAACATGGGATAGGGGCAGTTTTGTCCCAAACAAATGATGATGGCCTTGACCAGCCTGTTGCTTTCATTAGCAGGAGGTTACTCCCCAGGGAGCAGCGTTGGAGTGCCATTGAGAGGGAGGCCTTTGCTGTGGTTTGGTCCCTGAAGAAGCTGAGACCATACCTCTTTGGGACTCACTTCCTAGTTCAAACTGACCACAGACCTCTCAAATGGCTGATGCAAATGAAAGGTGAAAATCCTAAACTGTTGAGGTGGTCCATCTCCCTACAGGGAATGGACTTTATAGTGGAACACAGACCTGGGACTGCCCATGCCAATGCAGATGGCCTTTCCAGGTTCTTCCACTTAGAAAATGAAGACTCTTGGGAAAGGTTAGTCTCATCCTCTTTCGTTTGGGGGGGGGGGGGGGTTGTGTAAGGAAATGCCTCCTTGGCATGGTTGCCCCCTGACTTTTTGCCTTTGCTGATGCTATGTTTACAATTGAAAGTGTGCTGAGGCCTGCTAACCAGGCCCCAGCACCAGTGTTCTTTCCCTAACCTGTACTTTTGTATCCACAATTGGCAGACCCTGGCATCCAGATAAGTCCCTTGTAACTGGTACTTCTAGTACCAAGGGCCCTGATGCCAAGGAAGGTCTCTAAGGGCTGCAGCATGTCTTATGCCACCCTGGAGACCTCTCACTCAGCACAGACACTCTGCTTGCCAGCTTGTGTGTGCTAGTAAGGACAAAACGAGTAAGTCGACATGGCACTCCCCTCAGGGTGCCATGCCAGCCTCTCACTGCCTATGCAGTATAGGTAAGACACCCCTCTAGCAGGCCTTACAGCCCTAAGGCAGGGTGCACTATACCATAGGTGAGGGTACCAGTGCATGAGCATGGTACCCCTACAGTGTCTAAACAAAACCTTAGACATTGTAAGTGCAGGGTAGCCATAAGAGTATATGGTCTGGGAGTCTGTCAAACACGAACTCCACAGCACCATAATGGCTACACTGAAAACTGGGAAGTTTGGTATCAAACTTCTCAGCACAATAAATGCACACTGATGCCAGTGTACATTTTATTGCAAAATACACCCCAGAGGGCACCTTAGAGGTGCCCCCTGAAACTTAACCGACTGTCTGTGTAGGCTGACTAGTTCCAGCAGCCTGCCACACCAGAGACATGTTGCTGGCCCCATGGGGAGAGTGCCTTTGTCACTCTGAGGCCAGTAACAAAGCCTGCACTGGGTGGAGATGCTAACACCTCCCCCAGGCAGGAGCTGTGACACCTGGCGGTGAGCCTCAAAGGCTCACCCCTTTGTCACAGCCCAGCAGGGCACTCCAGCTTAGTGGAGTTGCCCGCCCCCTCCGGCCACGGCCCCCACTTTTGGCGGCAAGGCTGGAGGGAACAAAGAAAGCAACAAGGAGGAGTCACTGGCCAGTCAGGACAGCCCCTCAGGTGTCCTGAGCTGAGGTGACTCTAACTTTTAGAAATCCTCCATCTTGCAGATGGAGGATTCCCCCAATAGGGTTAGGATTGTGACCCCCTCCCCTTGGGAGGAGGCACAAAGAGGGTGTACCCACCCTCAGGGCTAGTAGCCATTGGCTACTAACCCCCAGACCTAAACACGCCCTTAAATGAAAATGTCACTTACCCAGTGTACATCTGTTCGTGGCATCAGTCGCAGTAGATTCGCATGTTCTGCAATAGCTCGCCATCTGGTGTTGGGCCGGAGTGTTACAAGTTGTTTTTCTTCGAAGAAGTCTTTCGAGTCACGGGACCGAGTGACTCCTCCTTTTGTCTCCATTGCGCATGGGCGTCGACTCCATCTTCGATTGTTTTTCCCCGCAGAGGGTGAGGTAGGAGTTGAATTGTAGTAATAGTGCCCATGCAATGGAGTGACTAAGTATGCACCTATTTAAGGTTGAGATGATACATATATAAATAATTGAAGGTAACTTCCAAACTGCTACAGGCTCCCGGGGAGGCGGGTGGGCACATGCGAATCTACTGCGACTGATGCCACGAACAGATGTACACTGGGTAAGTGACATTTTCAGTTCGATGGCATCTGTCGCTGTAGATACGCATGTTCTGCATAGACTAGTAAGCAGTTATTTCCCCAAAAGCGGTGGATCAGCCTGTAGGAGTGGAAGTAGTCTGAAATAATGTCCTTAATACGGCTTGACCTACTGTGGCTTGTTGTGCGGATAACACCTCTACACAGTAGTGTTTGGTGAATGTGTGAGGCGTAGACCATGTGGCTGCCTTACATATTTCTTGCATTGGGATGTTTCCTAGAAAGGCCATGGTAGCACCTTTCTTTCTGGTTGAGTGTGCCCTTGGTGTAATGGGCAGCTGTCGTTTAGCTTTAAGGTAGCAGATTTGGATGCATTTAACTATCCATCTGGCTATACCTTGTTTTGAAATTGGGTTTCCTGCATGAGGTTTTTGAAATGCAATAAAGAGTTGTTTAGTCTTTCTGATGTTTTTTGTTCTGTCAATGTAATACATCAATGCTCTTTTGACATCTAATGTATGTAGTGCCCTTTCAGCTACGGTATCTGGCTGTGGAAAGAACACTGGAAGTTCCACTGTTTGATTTAGATGGAACGGTGAAATAACCTTTGGCAAAAATTTAGGATTGGTCCTTAGGACGACTTTATTTTTGTGTAGTTGTATAAAAGGTTCCTGTATAGTAAACGCCTGAATCTCGCTTACTCTTCTCAGGGAAGTAATGGCTATGAGAAATGCCACCTTCCAGGTTAGGAACTGTATGTCGCAGGAGTGCATGGGTTCAAAAGGTGGACCCATAAGTCTAGTTAGGACAACATTTAGGTTCCATGAAGGAACAGGTAGTGTTCTTGGTGGTATAATTCTCCTAAGGCCCTCCATGAATGCTTTAATGACTGGTATTTTATATAGGGAAGTTGAATAGGTAGTCTGCAGGTATGCAGATATTGCTGCAAGGTGAATCTTAATGGAAGAGAAAGCTAGGTTAGATTTTTGTAAGTGAAGCAAGTAACCCACTACATGTTCTGGAGTTGTGTGTAATGGTTGTATTTGATTAATATGGCAGTAGCAAACAAACCTCTTCCATTTACTTGCATAGCAGTGCCTGGTGGATGGCCTTCTTGCTTGTTTTATGACTTCCATACATTCTTGGGTAAGTTGTAAGTGCCCGAATTCTAGGATTTCAGGAGCCAGATTGCTAGATTCAGCGATGCTGGATCTGGGTGTCTGATCTTTTGGTTGTGCTGTGTCAACAGATCTGGCCTGTTGGGCAATTTGATGCAGGGTACCACTGATAGGTCTAGCAGCGTTGTGTACCAGGGTTGCCTTGCCCAAGTTGGTGCTATCAATATGAGTTTGAGTTTGCTTTGACTGAGTTTGTTTACCAGGTAAGGAAGGAGAGGGAGAGGAGGAAAAGCGTAAGCAAATATCCCTGACCAGTTCATCCATAGGGCATTGCCTTGGGATTGTTTGTGTGGGTATCTGGATGCGAAGTTTTGGCATTTTGCGTTCTCCCTTGTCGCAAACAAGTCTATCTGAGGTGTTCCCCAGAGTTTGAAATAAGTGTTCAGAATTTGGGGGTGAATTTCCCATTCGTGGACCTGTTGGTGATCTCGAGAGAGATTGTCTGCGAGTTGATTTTGTATCCCTGGTATAAACTGTGCAATTAGGCGAATTTGGTTGTGAATTGCCCAATGCCAAATTTTTTGTGCTAGCAGGCTTAACTGCGTGGAGTGCGTCCCCCCCTGCTTGTTTAGATAATACATTGTTGTCATGTTGTCTGTTTTGACGAGAATGTATTTGTGAACTATTATTGGTTGGAAAGCTTTTAGTGCTTGAAAAACTGCTAGAAGTTCTAGGTGATTGATATGCAGTTTTGTTTGATGTACGTTCCATTGTCCTTGTATGCTGTGTTGATCGAGGTGTGCTCCCCACCCTGTCATGGAAGCATCTGTTGTTATTACGTATTGTGGCACTGGGTCTTGGAAAGGCCGCCCCTTGTTTAAATTTATGTTGTTCCACCACAGAAGCGAGAGGTAAGTTTGGCGGTCTATTAACACCAGATCTAGAAGGTGACCCTGTGCTTGAGACCACTGTGATGCTAGGCATTGTTGTAAGGGCCTCATGTGCAGTCTTGCGTTTGGGACAATGGCTATGCATGATGACATCATGCCTAGGAGTTGTAATACCATCTTTGCCTGTATCTTTTGTGTTGGATACATGCGTTGTATGATGGTGTTGAAATTTTGAATTCTTTGTGGACTTGGAGTGGCTACTCCTTTTGATGTGTCTATTATGGCTCCCAGGTATTGTTGTACCTTGCGTGGCAGAATTTTGGATTTTGTGAAATTGACGGTGAACCCTAGTTTGAAGAGGGTTTGTATGATATGATTTGTGTGATTTGAGCACTCTATTAACGAATGGGCCTTGATTAGCCAGTCGTCTAGATATGGGAACACATGTATTTGCTGCCTTCTTATGTGTGCTGCGACTACCGCTAGACATTTTGTAAAGACTCTTGGTGCGGTTGTTAATCCGAAAGGCAGTACCTTGAATTGGTAATGTATTCCTTTGAATACAAACCTTAGGTATTTCCTGTGCGATGGGTGTATTGGTATATGGAAATAAGCATCCTTGAGGTCTAAAGTTGCCATGTAGTCGTGCAGTTTTAGCAATGGCAATACTTCTTGTAGTGTGACCATGTGGAAGTGGTCTGATTTGATGAAAGTGTTCACTACTCTGAGGTCTAGGATTGGTCTCAGTGTTTTGTCCTTCTTTGGTATCAGAAAGTACAGTGAGTAAACTCCTGTGTTTATTTGTGTGTTTGGCACTAATTCGATTGCATTCTTTTGCAATAGTGCCTGCACTTCTATGTCCAGGAGATTGGAATGGTGTGTTGTTAAATTTTGTGCTTTTGGTGGTATGTTTGGAGGGAATTGTAGAAATTCTATGCAATAACCATGTTGGATAATTGCTAGAACCCAAGTGTCTGTAGTGATTTCCTCCCATGCATTGTAATAATGACCTATTCTTCCCCCCACTGGTGTTGTGTGGAGGGGGTGAGTGACCTGTGAGTCACTGTTTAGTAGTAGGGGCTTTGGGGCTTTGAAATCTTCCTCTATTTCTAGGGAATTGCCCTCCTCTATATTGTCCCCGAAAACCTCCTCTATACTGTCCCTGGTAACTGGACGGTGTGGCTTGTGAGGTGCTGGCTTGTGTGCTTTGACCTCGAAACCCCCCTCGAAAGGGCGTTTTACGGAATGTGCTGTAATTCCCTCTGCTCTGCGGGGAGTAGAGTGCGCCCATGGCTTTGGCAGTGTCCGTATCTTTTTTGAGTTTCTCAATCGCTGTGTCCACTTCTGGACCGAACAGTTCTTTTTCATTAAAAGGCATATTGAGAACTGCTTGTTGAATCTCTGGTTTAAATCCAGACGTTCGGAGCCATGCATGCCTTCTGATAGTTACGGATGTATTAATTGTCCGTGCAGCTGTATCTGCAGCGTCCATGGAGGAGCGGATCTGGTTGTTGGAAATGGTCTGTCCCTCCTCAACCACTTGTTTTGCCCTATTTTGTAAGTCCTTGGGCAGATGATCAATGAGATGTTGCATCTCGTCCCAGTGGGCTCTGTCATAGCGCGCAAGTAGTGCCTGTGAGTTCGCGATGCGCCACTGGTTTGCAGCTTGTGCTGCGACTCTTTTACCAGCTGCATCGAACTTGCGGCTTTCTTTATCTGGGGGTGGTGCATCTCCAGATGTGTGAGAGTTGGCCCTTTTTCTAGCTGCTCCTACAACGACAGAGTCTGGTGGCAGCTGTGTAGTGATGAAAGCCGGGTCTGTAGGAGGCGCCTTATACTTTTTTTCCACCCTTGGTGTGATTGCCCTACTTTTGACCGGCTCCTTAAAGATGTCTTTTGCGTGCCGGAGCATACCAGGGAGCATAGGCAGGCTTTGGTAGGAGCTGTGGGTGGAGGAGAGTGTGTTAAATAAGAAATCATCCTCGACCTGTTCTGAGTGGAGGCTTACGTTGTGAAATTGTGCTGCTCTAGCCACCACTTGAGAATACGCGGTGCTGTCTTCTGGTGGAGATGGCTTTGTAGGGTATGCCTCCGGACTGTTATCTGACACTGGGGCGTCGTATAGGTCCCATGCGTCCTGATCTTGGTCACCCTGGCTCATGGTGGTGTGAGCTGGGGAGTGTGATGGAGTTTGTGCTGGTGAGACGTTAATCACAGGCGGAGGAGAGGGTGGTGGGGTAACTCTTTTCACCACTTTTGGTTGTGGTGTTTGTTCCGTCTGGAACTCCAACCTTCTCTTTCTCCTAATGGGGGGAAGGGTGCTTATTTTTCCTGTCCCCTGCTGTATGAAGATACGCTTTTGCGTATGGTCCACATCAGTTGCTTGCAGCTCTTCCTCAAACCTATGCTTCTGCATTTGGGAGGTTAGCGAGTGCTCTTCTGTATAAGAGCCTGAAGCTGGGTCGCTTGCAGTTTGTTTCGGCATCGAAACCCTGTCTGCGTGTTTTTTCGGCTCCGAGGTGACTCTTTTCTTTTTCGGGGCCGAAACCTCTCGGCGTCGATCTGTTTCGGTGCCGCTGTCTCGGCGTCGAGCCGTGTTGGCACCGGCATCTCGGTGTCGAGGCTTGTCTCCAGCACTTTCTCGGTCCCGAGAAGGCTGCGTGCCGGTGTCTCGACCGGAGTCGGACGATCTCGGCACTGTGTGGGCCTTTTTCGGTGCCGACGGGCGGTCACCGAATTTATGGGTGGAGCCATGGCCTGGTGGCAGTGGCGTCCCCTGGGCCTTGTAAATGTTCTTCTGAGTGGATTTCGACGTCTTACTCACGGTTTGTGTATCGTCGAATCCTTCGGAGTCTGAGTCTTGGATCGAGAAGGTACCTTCTTCTTCCTGTTCCTCGAACTCCCGTTGGGCTGTCGGTGCGGACGCCATCTGAAGTCTTCTGGCTCGACGGTCTCGGAGTGTTTTTCGGGACCGGAACGCACGACAGGCCTCGCAGGTGTCTTCGCTGTGCTCAGGTGACAGGCACAGGTTGCAGACCAAGTGTTGGTCTGTGTAAGGGTACTTATTGTGGCATTTGGGGCAGAAACGGAACGGGGTCCGTTCCATCGGCGTTCTTCAGCACGCGGTCGGGCCGACCAGGCCCCGACGGAGGATCGAAAAACTACCCCGAAGGGCACCGGAGCTCTTCGATCTTCGATGCGGTGTGGAATCTAAGTACGCCGATCCCGAACGCAACAATACCGACGAAAATCTTCCGAAATTAGCTAATTTTCCGTTCCGAAACTCGGAGAGACAGGAACACGTCCGAACCCGATGGCGGAAAAAAAACAATCGAAGATGGAGTCGACGCCCATGCGCAACGGAGACAAAAGGAGGAGTCACTCGGTCCCGTGACTCGAAAGACTTCTTCGAAGAAAAACAACTTGTAACACTCCGGCCCAACACCAGATGGCGAGCTATTGCAGAACATGCGTATCTACAGCGACAGATGCCATCGAACAGGTTGTTTCTGCTGCGCTGTCTTTTCTCTCTCTTGGTCCTTTGAGACCTTTTTTGATGGAGGTCCAGCATCTGGAGTCTCTGGAAAGGAGAATTTTCTTTTTATATAGTCACTGGAGAGGCAAATATCCTTCCTGTGCCCTTTTGTATTTGTAATCTTTGCTGTTGAGCGTCCATAACTTCTGGAATTGGCTGTATTTCTGAGGTTTCTTGTGTGGAAGTAGTAATTTTCCCACTTGGAGCTTTCGGTTCCAAAGGCTTAGGCGCCAAGTGTTTTACTCGGACCAAAATTATCGGCTCCAAAACAAATACGATTTTTTTTGTTCTGAAATGGATGTCTGTAATTTTCGTCTTAACACCAAAACAGCTGGAACAGGCTGTTTTGCCGGCAACAAAAGCACTTTGGTCTTCATTCTTGGTCCTGAACCTGAAGGGTGGTCATCCGAACTTGTTTTTCGGATCCGATCATGGCCCGAAGGCAGTGGAGGACGGACGACCAGTGCTGGATAATTTTCCAATGTCGTTGGATGGTGTAAAGGGGTAGGTGTACTCGCGTACTACGCTGGAGGTATAGGGTTGGCTGTCTGCATCGGAGTCAGAGTCTCTAATGGAATGCACTGTACTCCCTCCTCTTGCACTTGTTCCTCACCAAAAATGTCTGGTGTGTCCCCTGTAGACTTGAACGCCATTCCCAGTCGACGTGCTCTTCGATCCCGAAGAGTCTTCTTTGATCTAAACGACCTGCAGGTGTCGCAAGTCTCCTATCGATGGTCAGGAGATAAGGAGAGATTGCACACCAAATGCTGGTCGGTGAAGGGGCACTCGGCGTGACACCGAGGACAGAATCGAAATGGAGTCCATTCCATCAGCCAGACACTGAAGAGGGTACTAGAAGGGCAAGGCCCCCTTTAAGGGTGAAAAGAAATCAACCCCGTTGGTTTTAATCAGATCAACTACAGACAGAAAACGCGATCAAAACAATACAGACAGTATTATAGAAAGGTGGAAAAAGTTCAGAAGGCCAGAACCAAGATCCATCAGAACGAGAGGAAACATGTCCAAACCCAACAGCGGAGAGAAAACAATCTAAGAAAGGACTCAAAGCCCATGCGCATTATTACCGTGAGGAGGGGTCACTTGATCTTGTGACTCGAAAACCTTCTTCGAAGAAAAACAACAACTTGTAACACTAGAAGCCCAACTCTAGATAATGGACTAATTCAAAGCATGTGAATCTACAGCTACACATGCCATCGAACACTTACCTCCGGTTGGGAGAACTGCCTATAAGTAATCTAGTGTAGTGTTACTGTAATGAAGTGCCTTTATTTTTGTAACACTGTGTGGTTCCTTTCATGTGTGATAAATTACTGTGTGACTATTGTGATACTGCATAAGCTTTGCATGTCCCCTAGATACGTCTTGACTGCTCATCCACAGCTACCTCTGTCTTCATTCACTAATAGGGGTTGCCTGGACCTGGTATAATATGCCAACACCATGGGTGTGCACCAAACACCAAGCCAGTTTCCTACAAACATAATCTGAGCCTTGGTTCTGCAGATATGCCCATGTGGCACTGAGGGGAAAGCCAACCCCAAGCTGCCAACTAGTCTTAGGTGCTCTATCCCTGTTCTCTCTAATCTGCAGGGGTAAGGGATCTTGTACCTTGGCACCTCTGGTGTGCAGCTTGTAGACTGGAGGTGGTCGAAGTGATTCTGGAACTACTGAAATTATCTTTCCAGTTCTTACAGTTACTGATGTACAAACATTGATAGTAGCGGCTTGACACTACTCCTTTAGTTTAGTTTCCAGTTGGAACTGGTAAAGCCCAGGATGTGGCTCACCCCACCCCCCAAACACTGGAAAACTGCAAACACCTGTTCAGAAGATACAGGGCTCACACGTTGTGGACACCATAGACATTACTGTCCTCAGCAAGTCTTGTGAAGACTCTGGAGGCTCAATTCAGCTCTCCAGTTGACCTTGGAGCTTCTGTCTTGAGCAGTGCCAATGACCGGGCCCTATGAACAGTTTGCTTGATTTGCAACTCAGAATGGGCCCAGCAGTGATCAGTGGCCACCATCAACAGAATTTTGGCGTGAGACCTAGTTCCAGTTTTTGGTGGTGGATGATATCAGAACTCAGCACTTGTTTGAATATTGTGGATTCTGCGACAATCCTGCATGTGAATCACTTGTGAAGGATGGCAGGAGCTGGACCATTTCTAACATGGTTATTTCGAATCAGTCTTCATCCTTAGCACAGAACTACATAAAGTGTGAAAACACACACCAGGTAAGCCTTGCAAGTCTGTAGGAACCACAAGTTTACATTCTTCTTTCATCTGGAGTTATTCCTCAAAAGTAGTCAAAAGGACGCCTTTTCTGACATCTCTATAAATGAGATCTCCCAAATTCCACTTACAGTGCGAATTGAACACTGGCATTGTCTAAACAGCAGTTACAAAGCTAGTTTTAGAAGACTTGCAGCTTTAGAACAACTTAGGTTCAGTATGACCACTGTTTTTCATGTGCCATGTGTCACCTCAGGGTTAAATTAACTCCTTATTGTAAGAAAACCCAAGTAAGTTACACAAATGCTGAAAGATTCCCCAATGTTAATAGAAACATTTCTTCATTTACTTAATACGTGAGCAACATGGAATTAAAGTTTGACATGAAGTCTTTCTTTCTCGAGATTGGCTACAATACTACCTACAATACTACCACTGAAACATCTCAGTCTTCTTGGAATACATAGCTACAGTGTTCTGGCCATACAGAATTGGTTCCACTTGCTTTCAGTACTTATGACTCCCCTGCCTCCCTTAGCATTTACGAATACTAAAGAAGTTCCCAAATAAAAAGAAGAAAAAGTTACTTACGTGTAATACCAGTCCTCTAACACCACTAGCTTCATAACTATCCTTCCTCCTCCCTTGTGGAGCCACAGGAATAGAAGCAGGATTTGTGATGATAAAGCCCACATCCTTCAGTAGACAATTTCCTTGAGGTCGCGCCCTTGGGTGAGAGTAAAGTGCCCAAGTCAAGTGCACCAATACTGTAGCATGGGGACACAGGAAGTAAGAAAGAAAAGAAGAAAAAAAAAAAAAAGGTACCTGCCTGTAATTACAGTTCTCCATCACTGGTATCTTTCTTACATTTACGTGGGTGAATCATTCCTGGCCGTCGAGGTATGAGCACCACTGTATGGTTAGTATGCTTGAAAGGCCTCAGACAGTGCCACTTTATCACACTCTTCTCACTGGAAAAGATCCAAACTTCAGCCAAAGGTGAGCAGCCTTTGCCTTGACTCTCCCCGAAGCCTTCTCACCTCAGATAACATGCACAGATAGAATGATTTCAAGAAAACCTCTGCTTGGGTAGAAGGGAGGGACACACTTACCTGCCTCCATTGGCTCTCTGCAGCGCTCCACCTCTGAGTGGACACAAACAGCAGTCCTGCAAGGAGAGAAAAGTAAAGCTTTGATGATAATGTTCATTAGGCACTGCTATGCTGCAAAGATAAGCTGCAAGGTTTCCTAGATGCTTCCCCAGTGGTAGGCTGTAACTAACGGCGTAGCTGTGGCTATGGCTAAAAGCCCATCTAATTGGAGGACTAGGCTCCCACCAATGGGCTGGCCAGAGAGTTAATGGCTCTTGCATGACATACTCCCAGAAAACTGCTCTTTACCAAGATGCAGGCACTTAACTTGTTTCAACTAAAACCAGTTGAGTCAATGAAGATGGTTGTTAAATTTGCATAATTCTACCACAGGCACTATTTAAATAATAAGCCTTGCCTCAGAAAATGCTGGCTTAAAAGATGGTGCATATAGTTAAGACTCAACTTCTAACAAACTGCTTGATAGGACTGGATGTGGGCAAAGTTAAGCATTTTATTAGGAACACCTTGTAGGAAAGTCACTCTTTTTGGCATGATTACCCCCACTTTTTGTCTGTTTATCAGTGTGTTTAGACTGTTTTCACTGGGATCTTGCTAACCAGGACCCCAGTGATGGCACACTCTCTAAATTTGATTAGTTTAGTACCCTTTTTACCCTACAATTGGCACACTGGGGTACCCCTGTGTAAGGAAATGCCTCCTTGGCATGGTTGCCCCCTGACTTTTTGCCTTTGCTGATGCTATGTTTACAATTGAAAGTGTGCTGAGGCCTGCTAACCAGGCCCCAGCACCAGTGTTCTTTCCCTAAACCTGTACTTTTGTATCCACAATTGGCAGACCCTGGCATCCAGATAAGTCCCTTGTAACTGGTACTTCTAGTACCAAGGGCCCTGATGCCAAGGAAGGTCTCTAAGGGCTGCAGCATGTCTTATGCCACCCTGGAGACCTCTCACTCAGCACAGACACACTGCTTGCCAGCTTGTGTGTGCTAGTGAGGACAAAACGAGTAAGTCGACATGGCACTCCCCTCAGGGTGCCATGCCAGCCTCTCACTGCCTATGCAGTATAGGTAAGACACCCCTCTAGCAGGCCTTACAGCCCTAAGGCAGGGTGCACTATACCATAGGTGAGGGTACCAGTGCATGAGCATGGTACCCCTACAGTGTCTAAACAAAACCTTAGACATTGTAAGTGCAGGGTAGCCATAAGAGTATATGGTCTGGGAGTCTGTCAAACACGAACTCCACAGCACCATAATGGCTACACTGAAAACTGGGAAGTTTGGTATCAAACTTCTCAGCACAATAAATGCACACTGATGCCAGTGTACATTTTATTGTAAAATACACCACAGAGGGCACCTTAGAGGTGCCCCCTGAAACTTAACCGACTATCTGTGTAGGCTGACTAGTTTTAGCAGCCTGCCACAAACCGAGACATGTTGCTGGCCCCATGGGGAGAGTGCCTTTGTCACTCTGAGGCCAGTAACAAAGCCTGCACTGGGTGGAGATGCTAACACCTCCCCCAGGCAGGAGTTGTCACACCTGGCGGTGAGCCTCAAAGGCTCACCTCCTTTGTGCCAACCCAGCAGGACACTCCAGCTAGTGGAGTTGCCCGCCCCCTCCGGCCAGGCCCCACTTTTGGCGGCAAGGCCGGAGAAAATAATGAGAAAAACAAGGAGGAGTCACTGGCCAGTCAGGACAGCCCCTAAGGTGTCCTGAGCTGAAGTGACTCTAACTTTTAGAAATCCTCCATCTTGCAGATGGAGGATTCCCCCAATAGGGTTAGGATTGTGACCCCCTCCCCTTGGGAGGAGGCACAAAGAGGGTGTACCCACCCTCAGGGCTAGTAGCCATTGGCTACTAACCCCCCAGACCTAAACACGCCCTTAAATTTAGTATTTAAGGGCTACCCTGAACCCTAGAAAATTAGATTCCTGCAACTACAAGAAGAAGGACTGCCTAGCTGAAAAACCCCTGCAGAGGAAGACCAGAAGACGACAACTGCCTTGGCTCCAGAAACTCACCGGCCTGTCTCCTGCCTTCCAAAGATCCTGCTCCAGCGACGCCTTCCGAAGGGACCAGCGACCTCGACATCCTCTGAGGACTGCCCCTGCTTCGAAAAGACAAGAAACTCCCGAGGACAGCGGACCTGCTCCAAGAAAAGCTGCAACTTTGTTTCCAGCAGCTTTAAAGATCCCTGCAAGCTCCCCGCAAGAAGCGTGAGACTTGCAACACTGCACCCGGCGACCCCGACTCGGCTGGTGGCGATCCAACACCTCAGGAGGGACCCCAGGACTACTCTAAGACTGTGAGTACAAAAACCTGTCCCCCCTGAACCCCCACAGCGCCGCCTGCAGAGGGAATCCCGAGGCTTCCCCTGACCGCGACTCTTTGAATCCAAAGTCCCGACACCTGGGAGAGACCCTGCACCCGCAGCCCCTAGGACCTGAAGGACCGGACTTTCACTGGAGAAGTGACCCCCAGGAGTCCCTCTCCCTTGCCCAAGTGGAGGTTTCCCCGAGGAAGCCCCCCCTTGCCTGCCTGCAGCGCTGAAGAGATCCGTTGATCTCTCATAGACTAACATTGCAAACCCGACGCTTGTTTCTACACTGCACCCGGCCGCCCCCGCGCTGCTGAGGGTGAAATTTCTGTGTGGGCTTGTGTCCCCCCCGGTGCCCTACAAAACCCCCCTGGTCTGCCCTCCGAAGACGCGGGTACTTACCTGCAAGCAGACCGGAACCGGGGCACCCCCTTCTCTCCATTCTAGCCTATGTGTTTTGGGCATCACTTTGAACTCTGCACCTGACCGGCCCTGAGCTGCTGGTGTGGTGACTTTGGGGTTGCTCTGAACCCCCAACGGTGGGCTACCTTGGACCAAGAACTAAGCCCTGTAAGTGTCTTACTTACCTGGTTAACCTAACAAATACTTACCTCCCCTAGGAACTGTGAAAATTGCACTAAGTGTCCACTTTTAAAACAGCTATTTGTCAATAACTTGAAAAGTATACATGCAATTTTTATGATTTAAAGTTCCTAAAGTACTTACCTGCAATACCTTTCAAATGAGATATTACATGTAGAATTTGAACCTGTGGTTCTTAAAATAAACTAAGAAAAGATATTTTTCTATACAAAACCTATTGGCTGGATTTGTCTCTGAGTGTGTGTACCTCATTTATTGTCTATGTGTATGTACAACAAATGCTTAACACTACTCCTTGGATAAGCCTACTGCTCGACCACACTACCACAAAATAGAGCATTAGTATTATCTCTTTTTACCACTATTTTACCTCTAAGGGGAACCCTTGGACTCTGTGCATGCTATTCCTTACTTTGAAATAGCACATACAGAGCCAACTTCCTACATTGGTGGATCAGCGGTGGGGTACAAGACTTTGCATTTGCTGGACTACTCAGCCAATACCTGATCACACGACAAATTCCAAAATTGTCATTAGAAATTGATTTTTGCAATTTGAAATTTTTCTAAATTCTTAAAAGTCCTGCTAGGGCCTTGTGTGTTAAGTCCCTGTTTAGCATTGTCTTTTAGAGTTTAAAAGTTTGTTAAAAGTTTGAAATTAGATTCTAGAAACAGTTGTAGATTCTTAAAAAGTATTCCAACTTTTAGAAGCAAAATGTCTAGCACAGATGTGACTGTGGTGGAACTCGACACCACACCTTACCTCCATCTTAAGATGAGGGAGCTAAGGTCACTCTGTAAAATAAAGAAAATAACAATGGGCCCCAAACCTACCAAAATACAGCTCCAGGAGCTTTTGGCAGAGTTTGAAAAGGCCAACCCCTCTGAGGGTGGCAACTCAGAGGAAGAGGATAGTGACTTGGAGGAAAATTCCCCCCTACCAGTCCTATCTAGGGAGAACAGGGTCTTTCAAACCCTGACTCCAAAAATAATAGTCAGAGATGCTGGTTCCCTCACAGGAGAGACCAACACCTCTGAAATCACTGAGGATAGCCCCAGTGAAGAGGACATCCAGTTAGCCAGGATGGCCAAAAGATTGGCTTTGGAAAGACAGATCCTAGCCATAGAGAGGGAAAGACAAGAGATGGGCCTAAGACCCATCAATGGTGGCAGCAACATAAATAGGGTCAGAGATTCTCCTGACATGTTGAAAATCCCTAAAGGGATTGTAACTAAATATGAAGATGGTGATGACATCACCAAATGGTTCACAGCTTTTGAGAGGGCTTGTGTAACCAGAAAAGTGAACAGATCTCACTGGGGTGCTCTCCTTTGGGAAATGTTCACAGGAAAGTGTAGGGATAGACTCCTCACACTCTCTGGACAAGATGCAGAATCTTATGACCTCATGAAGGGTACCCTGATTGAGGGCTTTGGATTCTCCACTGAGGAGTACAGGATTAGGTTCAGGGGGGCTCAAAAATCCTCGAGCCAGACCTGGGTTGACTTTGTTGACTACTCAGTGAAAACACTAGATGGTTGGATTCAAGGCAGTGGTGTAAGTAATTATGATGGGCTGTACAATTTATTTGTGAAAGAACACCTGTTGAGTAATTGTTTCAATGATAAACTGCATCAGCATCTGGTAGACCTAGGACCAATTTCTCCCCAAGAATTGGGAA
Organism: Pleurodeles waltl; assembly: GCF_031143425.1. Lineage (NCBI taxonomy): Eukaryota > Metazoa > Chordata > Amphibia > Caudata > Salamandridae > Pleurodeles > Pleurodeles waltl. The sequence goes on along the minus strand of NC_090442.1, from coordinate 72,020,316 downwards.
AGAAGGCGGACCATTGGGTCAAGACAAGGGTGTCCAAGACTTCAACAGGGGGTGACCAAAAGAAAGGGGTCACAAAGACTCCCCAGCAGAAGGGTGATGAGACAACCAAAACTAAAAATAGTAAAGAGTCTTCTACAGGCCCCCAAAAACCTGCACAGGAGGGTGGGCCCAGAGCCTCTTCACAAAACAATGGGTACAAGGGTAAAAACTTTGATCCCAAAAAGGCCTGGTGTCATAGCTGTAAACAGCATGGACACCAAACTGGAGACAAGGCCTGTCCCAAGAAAGGTTCCACTCCAAACTCCCATCCAGGTAACACTGGTATGGCTAGTCTCCAAGTGGGATCAACAGTGTGCCCAGAGCAAATCAGGGTCCACACTGAAGCTACTCTAGTTTCTGAGGGTGGGGTGGATTTAGCCACACTAGCTGTCTGGCCGCCTAACATGCAAAAATACAGACAGCAACTCTTAATTAATGGGACTAGAATAGAGGGCCTGAGGGATACAGGTGCCAGTGTCACCATGGTGACAGAGAAACTGGTTTCCCCTGGCCAATACCTGACTGGAAAAACTTACACAGTCACCAACGCTGACAATCAGAGAAAAGTACATCCCATGGCAATGGTTACTTTAGAATGGGGAGGGGTCAATGGCCTGAAACAGGTGGTGGTCTCCTCAAATATCCCAGTGGACTGTCTGCTTGGAAATGACCTGGAGTCCTCAGCATGGGCTGAGGTAGAACTAAAAACCCATGCAGCAATGCTGGGTATCCCTGAACTGGTGTGTGTGAAAACCAGAGCACAATGCAAGGCACAGGGTGAACAAGTAGAGCTGGAGTCTGGAAGAATGGCCCAGCCTACCAAGAGAAAAGGAAAGTCAGTTGGGAAACCAACTGCAACACAGCAAAAGAAAGGGAACCTCTCTTCTCAGGAAGAAGTTCTGCCCTCTGAGGGAACTGAGCCTTTGGAGCTTGAACCTTATCAGGTTGAGCTCTTGGGCCCAGGGGGACCCTCAAGGGAAGAGCTGTGTAAGGGACAAGAAACCTGTCCCTCTCTTGAAGGCCTTAGGCAGCAAGCTGCTGAAGAGTCCAAAGGCAAGAAAAATGGAACACATAGGGTCTATTGGGAAGATGGGCTCCTGTACACTGAGGCCAGAGACCCCAAACCTGGTGCCACTAGGAGAGTGGTAGTGCCTCAGCTGTTCAGAGAGTTCATCCTAACATTGGCCCATGACATTCCCCTTGCTGGACATTTGGGACAAACCAAGACGTGGGAGAGGTTAGTCAACCACTTCTACTGGCCCAATATGTCCAACATGGTTAAGGAGTTTTGCCTCTCCTGCCCCACCTGTCAAGCCAGTGGTAAGACAGGTGGGCATCCAAAGGCCCCCCTCATTCCACTTCCTGTGGTGGGGGTGCCCTTTGAAAGAGTGGGTGTGGACATAGTTGGTCCACTAGAACCTCCCACAGCCTCAGGAAATATGTATATCCTGGTAGTAGTGGATCATGCTACCAGGTATCCTGAAGCTATTCCCCTTAGGTCGACTACTGCCCCTGCAGTAGCCAAGGCCCTCATTGGTATCTTTACCAGAGTGGGTTTCCCTAAGGAGGTGGTGTCTGACAGAGGTACCAACTTCATGTCAGCATACCTAAAGCACATGTGGAATGAGTGTGGAGTGACTTATAAATTCACTACACCCTACCATCCACAAACTAATGGCTTAGTTGAGAGATTCAACAAGACATTAAAAGGCATGATCATGGGGCTCCCAGAAAAACTCAAAAGGAGATGGGATGTCCTCCTGCCATGTCTGCTTTTCGCTTACAGGGAGGTACCACAGAAGGGAGTAGGATTCTCACCCTTTGAACTTCTGTTTGGTCATCCTGTAAGGGGACCACTTGCCCTTGTTAAAGAAGGCTGGGAGAGACCTCTCCATGAGCCTAAACAGGACATAGTGGACTATGTACTTGGCCTTCGCTCTAGAATGGCAGAGTACATGGAAAAGGCAACCAAAAACCTTGAGGCCAGCCAACAACTCCAGAAGTTTTGGTATGACCAAAAGGCTGCACTGGTTGAGTTCCAACCAGGGCAGAAAGTCTGGGTTCTGGAGCCTGTGGCTCCCAGGGCACTCCAGGACAAATGGAGTGGCCCTTACCCAGTGCTAGAGAGGAAGAGTCAGGTCACCTACCTGGTGGACCTGGGCACAAGCAGGAGCCCCAAGAGGGTGATCCATGTGAACCGCCTTAAGCTCTTCCATGACAGGGCTGATGTGAATCTGTTAATGGTAACAGATGAGGATCAGGAGGCAGAGAGTGAACCTCTCCCTGATCTTCTGTCATCAGACCCAAAAGATGGCACAGTAGATGGGGTGATCTACTCAGACACCCTCTCTGGCCAACAGCAAGCTGATTGTAGGAGAGTCCTACAACAGTTTCCTGAACTCTTCTCCTTAACCCCTGGTCAGACACACCTGTGTACCCATGATGTGGACACAGGAGACAGCATGCCTGTCAAGAACAAAATCTTTAGACAATCTGACCATGTTAAGGAAAGCATCAAGGTGGAAGTCCACAAGATGCTGGAATTGGGAGTGATTGAGCGCTCTGACAGCCCCTGGGCTAGCCCAGTGGTCTTAGTCCCCAAACCTCACACCAAAGATGGAAAGAAAGAGATGAGGTTTTGTGTGGACTACAGAGGGCTCAATTCTGTCACCAAGACAGATGCCCATCCAATTCCAAGAGCTGATGAGCTCATTGATAAATTAGGTGCTGCCAAATTTCTAAGTACCTTTGACTTGACAGCAGGGTACTGGCAAATAAAAATGGCACCTGGAGCAAAAGAAAAGACAGCATTCTCCACACCTGATGGGCATTATCAGTTTACTGTTATGCCCTTTGGTTTAAAGAATGCCCCTGCCACCTTCCAAAGGTTGGTGAATCAAGTCCTTGCTGGCTTGGAGTCCTTTAGCACAGCTTATCTTGATGATATTGCTGTCTTTAGCTCCACCTGGCAGGATCACCTGGTCCACCTGAGGAAGGTTTTGAAGGCTCTGCAATCTGCAGGCCTCTCTATCAAGGCATCCAAATGCCAGATAGGGCAGGGAACTGTGGTTTACTTGGGACACCTTGTAGGTGGAGGCCAAGTTCAGCCACTCCAACCCAAGATCCAGACTATTCTGGACTGGGTAGCTCCAAAAACCCAGACTCAAGTCAGGGCATTCCTTGGCTTGACTGGGTACTACAGGAGGTTTGTGAAGGGATATGGATCCATTGTGACAGCCCTCACTGAACTCACCTCCAAGAAAATGCCCAAGAAAGTGAACTGGACTGTGGAATGCCAACAGGCCTTTGACACCCTGAAACAAGCAATGTGCTCAGCACCAGTTCTAAAAGCTCCAGATTATTCTAAGCAGTTCATTGTGCAGACTGATGCCTCTGAACATGGGATAGGGGCAGTCTTGTCCCAAACAAATGATGATGGCCTTGACCAGCCTGTTGCTTTCATTAGCAGGAGGTTACTCCCCAGGGAGCAGCGTTGGAGTGCCATTGAGAGGGAGGCCTTTGCTGTGGTTTGGTCCCTGAAGAAGCTGAGACCATACCTCTTTGGGACTCACTTCCTAGTTCAAACTGACCACAGACCTCTCAAATGGCTGATGCAAATGAAAGGTGAAAATCCTAAACTGTTGAGGTGGTCCATCTCCCTACAGGGAATGGACTTTATAGTGGAACACAGACCTGGGACTGCCCATGCCAATGCAGATGGCCTTTCCAGGTTCTTCCACTTAGAAAATGAAGACTCTCTTGGGAAAGGTTAGTCTCATCCTCTTTCGTTTGGGGGGGGGGGTTGTGTAAGGAAATGCCTCCTTGGCATGGTTGCCCCCTGACTTTTTGCCTTTGCTGATGCTATGTTTACAATTGAAAGTGTGCTGAGGCCTGCTAACCAGGCCCCAGCACCAGTGTTCTTTCCCTAAACCTGTACTTTTGTATCCACAATTGGCAGACCCTGGCATCCAGATAAGTCCCTTGTAACTGGTACTTCTAGTACCAAGGGCCCTGATGCCAAGGAAGGTCTCTAAGGGCTGCAGCATGTCTTATGCCACCCTGGAGACCTCTCACTCAGCACAGACACACTGCTTGCCAGCTTGTGTGTGCTAGTGAGGACAAAACGAGTAAGTCGACATGGCACTCCCCTCAGGGTGCCATGCCAGCCTCTCACTTCCTATGCAGTATAGGTAAGACACCCCTCTAGCAGGCCTTACAGCCCTAAGGCAGGGTGCACTATACCATAGGTGAGGGTACCAGTGCATGAGCATGGTACCCCTACAGTGTCTAAACAAAACCTTAGACATTGTAAGTGCAGGGTAGCCATAAGAGTATATGGTCTGGGAGTCTGTCAAACACGAACTCCACAGCACCATAATGGCTACACTGAAAACTGGGAAGTTTGGTATCAAACTTCTCAGCACAATAAATGCACACTGATGCCAGTGTACATTTTATTGTAAAATACACCACAGAGGGCACCTTAGAGGTGCCCCCTGAAACTTAACCGACTATCTGTGTAGGCTGACTAGTTTTAGCAGCCTGCCACAAACCGAGACATGTTGCTGGCCCCATGGGGAGAGTGCCTTTGTCACTCTGAGGCCAGTAACAAAGCCTGCACTGGGTGGAGATGCTAACACCTCCCCCAGGCAGGAGTTGTCACACCTGGCGGTGAGCCTCAAAGGCTCACCTCCTTTGTGCCAACCCAGCAGGACACTCCAGCTAGTGGAGTTGCCCGCCCCCTCCGGCCAGGCCCCACTTTTGGCGGCAAGGCCGGAGAAAATAATGAGAAAAACAAGGAGGAGTCACTGGCCAGTCAGGACAGCCCCTAAGGTGTCCTGAGCTGAAGTGACTCTAACTTTTAGAAATCCTCCATCTTGCAGATGGAGGATTCCCCCAATAGGGTTAGGATTGTGACCCCCTCCCCTTGGGAGGAGGCACAAAGAGGGTGTACCCACCCTCAGGGCTAGTAGCCATTGGCTACTAACCCCCCAGACCTAAACACGCCCTTAAATTTAGTATTTAAGGGCTACCCTGAACCCTAGAAAATTAGATTCCTGCAACTACAAGAAGAAGGACTGCCTAGCTGAAAAACCCCTGCAGAGGAAGACCAGAAGACGACAACTGCCTTGGCTCCAGAAACTCACCGGCCTGTCTCCTGCCTTCCAAAGATCCTGCTCCAGCGACGCCTTCCGAAGGGACCAGCGACCTCGACATCCTCTGAGGACTGCCCCTGCTTCGAAAAGACAAGAAACTCCCGAGGACAGCGGACCTGCTCCAAGAAAAGCTGCAACTTTGTTTCCAGCAGCTTTAAAGATCCCTGCAAGCTCCCCCCAAGAAGCGTGAGACTTGCAACACTGCACCCGGCGACCCCGACTCGGCTGGTGGCGATCCAACACCTCAGGAGGGACCCCAGGACTACTCTAAGACTGTGAGTACAAAAACCTGTCCCCCCTGAACCCCCACAGCGCCGCCTGCAGAGGGAATCCCGAGGCTTCCCCTGACCGCGACTCTTTGAATCCAAAGTCCCGACACCTGGGAGAGACCCTGCACCCGCAGCCCCTAGGACCTGAAGGACCGGACTTTCACTGGAGAAGTGACCCCCAGGAGTCCCTCTCCCTTGCCCAAGTGGAGGTTTCCCCGAGGAAGCCCCCCCTTGCCTGCCTGCAGCGCTGAAGAGATCCGTTGATCTCTCATAGACTAACATTGCAAACCCGACGCTTGTTTCTACACTGCACCCGGCCGCCCCCGCGCTGCTGAGGGTGAAATTTCTGTGTGGGCTTGTGTCCCCCCCGGTGCCCTACAAAACCCCCCTGGTCTGCCCTCCGAAGACGCGGGTACTTACCTGCAAGCAGACCGGAACCGGGGCACCCCCTTCTCTCCATTCTAGCCTATGTGTTTTGGGCATCACTTTGAACTCTGCACCTGACCGGCCCTGAGCTGCTGGTGTGGTGACTTTGGGGTTGCTCTGAACCCCCAACGGTGGGCTACCTTGGACCAAGAACTAAGCCCTGTAAGTGTCTTACTTACCTGGTTAACCTAACAAATACTTACCTCCCCTAGGAACTGTGAAAATTGCACTAAGTGTCCACTTTTAAAACAGCTATTTGTCAATAACTTGAAAAGTATACATGCAATTTTTATGATTTAAAGTTCCTAAAGTACTTACCTGCAATACCTTTCAAATGAGATATTACATGTAGAATTTGAACCTGTGGTTCTTAAAATAAACTAAGAAAAGATATTTTTCTATACAAAACCTATTGGCTGGATTTGTCTCTGAGTGTGTGTACCTCATTTATTGTCTATGTGTATGTACAACAAATGCTTAACACTACTCCTTGGATAAGCCTACTGCTCGACCACACTACCACAAAATAGAGCATTAGTATTATCTCTTTTTACCACTATTTTACCTCTAAGGGGAACCCTTGGACTCTGTGCATGCTATTCCTTACTTTGAAATAGCACATACAGAGCCAACTTCCTACACCCTGTAAGTACACAGTACATGGTACTTAGATACCCAGGGCACTGGTACACCAGGGGTCCCCCATGGGCTGCAGCACGTATTATGCCACCCATGGGAACCCATGCAAACTATGTCTGCAAGCCTGCCACTGCAGCCTGCGTGAAAAGATGCATGCACCCTTTCACTGCTGGTCACTACACAGGGTCACTGTAAGTAACCCCTACGATAGGCCCTCCTAGCCCAGCTGGTAGGGTGCAGGTTCCTGTGTGTGATGGCACCCATGAATCCAAAACGCCTCGGCCCGCCTCATCCTCGACGTACCCCGCAACAGCCACATCTCCGCACACCTGAGACACCTGCATTGGCTCCCAGTCAGCAAAAGGATCACCTTCCGTCTTCTCACCCACGCACACAAAGCCCTCCACAACAAGGGACCGGAATACCTCAACAGACGCCTCAGCTTCTACGTCCCCACCCGCCCCCTCCGCTCCGCTGGCCTCGCACTTGCTGCCGTCCCTCGCACCCGCCGCTCCACGGCGGGTGGGAGATCTTTCTCCTTCCTGGCGGCCAAGACCTGGAACTCCCTCCCCACCAGCCTCAGGACCACCCAGGACCACTCCGCTTTCCGGAGACTCCTAAAGACTTGGCTGTTCGAGCAGCGATTACCCCCCCTTTCCCCCCTAGCGCCTTGAGACCCGCACGGGTGAGTAGCGCGCTTTATAAATGTTAATGATTTGATTTGATTTGATGAATGAGCAGAGGTGCCCCTACGAACTCCAGTTCCAATACACTGGACTTCGTAAGCGCGGGTATGCCATTTTACCTGTGTACTGGACACAGGTCACTCCCTATGTCCAGCTACATAATTGTAACTCCAAACCTAGCCATGTTTGTAAACAAACATGTTGGAATCATACCCCAATACTAATGCCAGTCTTGGTGGCATGATTCCATGCACTCTGGGGGCTCCATAGAGGACACCCCTACCCCCCTGTATTGCTCCAACCAGTATTCCAGGGGTTGCGGGCAGCCCATGCTGCTGCTGTAGCCCCTCAGACAGGTTTCTGCCCTCCTGCTGCTTGACCAGCTCAAGTAGAGGAAGGCAGAACAGAAGATTTCCTATAGGAAAAGGAGGCAACACCCTCTCCCTTGGAAATAGGTGTTACATGGCTGGGGAGGGGGTAGCCACTGGCTTGCTTTGAAGGGCACATTTGGTGCACTCCTTGCATAGTCTGGCTTGCACCAGTCTAGGGTTCTCCTGTTCCTGCTCTGGTGTAAATCACACAAAGGAAAGGGGAGTGACCATTCACCTGTCCATCACCACCCCACAGGTGGTGCCCAGAGCTCCTCCAGGTGGCCACTCGATTCTGTCATCTTGAACTCAAGATGCAGTGCTCCCTGGGAGCATCTGGTTGGTCAGCATAGGTGACTGACGTCAGTGACCCCCTCAGCTGTCAGTGTGTTTTGACTGTGTTCACTGGGATACTGCTAACCAGGATCCCACTGACTATGCTCTCTCCCTCTAAATTTGGTTGCTAAGGACTTAGCACACTCCACAATTGGCATATTGGTAACCCCATATAAGTCCCTAGTATATGGTACTTAGGTACCCAGGACAATGGGGCACCAGGGGTTCCCTACTGTATAGGCATACCCCGACTGGAGGTAAGTAAACACACTATTATACATGTGTAGGAAAGTACTCTCTTCTTGGCAAGGTTACCCCCACTTTTTGCACTATGTCAGTGTGTTTTGACTGTTTACTGGGATCCTGCTAACCAGGACCCCAGTAACTGTGCTCTCTCCCTCTGGATTTGGTTGTTCCTAACTTTTTAAACCCCACAATTGGCATACTGGTGTCCTCTTATAAGTCCCTGGTATATGGTACCTAGGTACCCAGGGCATTGGGGCACAAGGGTTTCCCCATGGGCTGCAGCATGTATTATGCCATCCATGGGAGCCCATGCAAAGTGTGTCTGCAGGCCTGCCATTGCAGTTTGTGTGGAAGGGTGCATACACCCTTTTCACTATAGGTCACTGCACCAGGTCACTGTAAGTCACCCCTCTGGTAGGCCCTTCTAGCCCAGAGGGCAGAGTGCGGGTACCTGTGTTTGAGGGAACCCCTGCATGAGCAGAGATTCCCTGATGATCTCCAACACCATTTTCCTGGACTTCGTGAGTGCGGGGATGCCATTTGATGTATATATTAGATATAGGTCACTACCTAGGTCTAGCTACATAATGGGAGCTCCGAACCTTGACATGTTTGGCATCAAACATGTCGGAATCGAACCCCAATGGTATTGGTTGTATGATTCCATGCACTCTGGGGGCTCCTTAAAGGACCCCCAGCTTTTCTCCTACCAGTTTGCAGGGTATTCTCTGGCAGCCTGCGCTGGTGCCATCTACAGATGGGGGTCTGCCCTCCTGCTGCTTGAACAACTGAAGCACAGGAAGGCAGAACAAAGGATTTCCTTTGGAAGAGGGAGGCAGCACCCTCTCTGTGAGGAAATGCCTCCTTGGCATGGTTACCCCCTAACTTTTTGCCTTTGCTGATGCTAAGTTATCATTTGAAAGTGTGCTGGGACCCTGCTAACCAGGCCCCAGCACCAGTGTTCTTTCCCTAAACTGTAACTTTGTCTCCACAATTGGCACAACCCTGGCACTAGGGTAAGTCCCTTGTAACTGGTACCCCTGGGAACAAGGGCCATGATGCCAGGGAAGGTCTCTAAGGGCTGCAGCATGCCTTATGCCACCCTAGGGACCCCTCACTCAGCACATGCACACTGCTTCACAGCTTGTGTGTGCTGGTGGGGAGAAAATGACTAAGTCGACATGGCACTCCCCTCACTGCCTGTGGCATAGGTAAGTCACCCCTCTAGCAGGCCTTACAGCCCTAAGGCAGGGTGTACTATACCACAGGTGAGGGCATATGTGCATGAGCACTATGCCCCTACAGTGTCTAAGCAAAACCTTAGACATTGTAAGTGCAGGGTAGCCATAAGAGTACATAGTCTGGGAGTTTGTCAAACACGAACTCCACAGTTCCATAATGGCTACACTGAAAACTGAGAAGTTTGGTATCAAACTTCTCAACACACTAAATACACACTGATGCTAGTGAGGAATTTTTGTAAAATGCACCAAGAGGGCATCTTGGAGATGCCCCCTGAATACCAGTCAGACTCCTAGTGCTAGGCTGACCAGTTTCTGCCAGCCTGCCACAACCAGACGAGTTTCTGGCCACATGGGGAGAGTGCCTTTGTCCCTCTGTGGCCAGGAACAAAGCCTGCACTGGGTGGAGGTGCTTCTCACCTCCCCCTGCAGGAACTTGCGGTGAGCCTCAAAGGCTCATGCCTTTTGTTACAGCAACCCAGGGCATCCCAGCTAGTGGAGATGCCCGCCCCTCCGGCCACTGCCCCCACTTTTGGCGGCAAGGCCGAAGGAGATAATGAGAAAAACAAGGAGGAGTCACCCACCAGTCAGGACAGCCCCTAAGGTGTCCTGAGCTGAGGTGACCCCTGCCTTTAGAAATCCTCCATCTTGAGTTTGGAGGATTCCCCCAATAGGATTAGGGATGTACCCCCCTTCCCTCAGGGAGGAGGCACAAAAAGGGTGTAGCCACCCTCCAGGACAGTAGCCATTGGCTACTGCCCTCCTGACCTAAACCCCCCCTAAATTTAGTATTTAGGGGTGACCCTGAACCCAGGAAATCAGATTCCTGTAACATACACAAAGAAGGACTGCTGACCTGAAAGCCCTGCAGAGATGATGAAGACGACAACTGACTTGGCCCCAGCCCTACCGGCCTGTCTCCAGACTCAAAGAACCTGCACAGCTATGCATCCGACAGGGACCAGCGACCTCTGAAGCCTCAGAGGACTGCCCTGAACCGAAAGACCAAGAAACTCCGGAGAACAGCGGCACTGTTCACCTACAGCAACATTTTGGCAACTTTGAAACAACTCTTAAAGAACTCACTCTTCCCACCCTATGCACCCGACGCCCCCGGCTCGAGCTCCAGAGAATCAACACTGCAGAGAGGACTCCCAGGCGACTGCGACCCCGTGAATAACCTGAGACGACCCCCCTGCTCCCCCACAGTGACGCCTGCAGAAAGGATCCAGAGGCTCCCCCCTGACCGCAACTGCCTGGGACAAAGAACCCGACGTCTGGACCAAGCACTGCACCCCCAGCCCCCAGGACCGAAAGGAACCGAACTCCAGTGCAGGAGTGATCATCAGGCGGCCCTCTGCCTAGCCCAGTCAGTGGCTGGCACGAGAAGCCCCCCAGTATCGCCAGAGTGACCCCCTGGGTCCCTCCATTGATTTCTACAGAAAACCAGACGCCTACTAAGCACACTGCACCCAGCCGCCCCTGTGCCGCTTAGGGTGTGTTTTGTGTGCCTGTTTGTGTCCCCCCCAGTGCTCTACAAAACCCCCCTGGTCTGCCCTTCGAAGATGCAGGTACTTACCTGTTGGCAGACTGGAACTGGAGCACCCCCGTTCTCCATAGGCGCCTATGTGTTTTGGGCCCTCCTTTGACCTCTGCACCTGACCGGCCCTGTGTTGCTGGTGCAGTGACTTTGGGGTTGCCTTGAACCCCCAGCGGTGGGCTGTCTATGATCTGAACTTGCAAGTGCTTTACTTACCTCACTTACCTCCCCCAGGAACTGTTGATTGCAGTGTCCACTTTTAAAATAGCTTATTGACATTTTAACCTATACTGTGTATGTTACTGCTCTAATTCAAAGTTCCTTACTTACCTGTGTGGAGTACCTTGCATTTTATGTATTTACTTCAAATCTTGAGGTTCTAAAATAAATTAAGAAAATATATTTTTCTATATAAAAACTATTGGCCCGGAGTTAAGTCTTTGGGTGTGTGTTCCTCATTTATTGCATGTGTGTGTACAACAAATGCTTAACACTACTCTCTGATAAGCCTACTGCTTGACCACACTACCACAAAATAGAGCATTAGAATTATCTAATTTTGCCACTATCAACCTCTAAGAGGAACCCTTGGATTCTGTGCACACTATCTCTCACTTTAAGATAGTATGTACAGAGCCAACTTCCTACACCATCTCTATGGCACCTCTGAGTAGAAGTGATTGTACATCATGTTTTAATCAATTTTGATGTTTCAGAGAAAGTCTGTGTTTGCGAGGGGGACTGTTTGGGGGAGTAGAGATGAGTTCTAGACAATACCCATGTTTGATTATTGATGGCACCCATTGATCTGTTGTAATGCTGTGCCATTGTTGGTAGACATTTTCCAGTCTTCCTCCCACAGGAAATGTATGCTCTGTGGGGATGCATAAAAAGACACTGTTTGGTTGAGGTGGAGGAACCTCTTGGGGTGGTTGATTTATCTCTACATTTAAAGTTATTTCCTTTGTAAGAGCCTCTGAAAGAGCCTCTGTTATAAAAATGTGGCTGGCTCGGAGGTTGATGGTTTAAAGCCACTGCTAAACTGGGGCCTACGAAAAGTTCCCAGAGTAGGGACAGTGTAAAGGGCACCCATAGCTTTAGCTGTATCACAGTCTTTTTTCAGCTTTTCTATGGTGGTATCTACTTCTGGGCTAAATAAGTGTTGCTTATCAAAAGGCATATTTAGCACTGCCCGTTTTATTTCTGGTTTGAACCCTGAAGTTCCTAACCATGAGTGCCTTCTAATAATCACACTGGTATTGATACCCCTTGCTGCTGTGTCTGCTGCATCTACTGCAGATCTGATTTGACTATTAGAGATAGCCTGCCCCTCTGTTACTATCTACTGTGCCCTTTTCTGGTGTAAGGTACTGTAAGAACTCCTCCATCTAATCACAATGAGCTCTGTCATATCTTGCTAACAGTGCTTGAGAATTCGCAATCCTCCAGTGATTAACAGCTTCAGTTGCTACCCTTTTCCCAGCTGCGTCAAATTTATGAATCTCCTTGTCTGGGGGAGGAGCATCCCCTGTGGATTGTCTATTTGCCCTTTTCCTTTCTGCACTGACGACTATGAAGTCAGGTGGTAATTGGGCTCTAATAAAAAGTGGATCTGAAGATACAGGTTTATACTTTTTGTCTACCCTTGGTGTGATGATTATAGACTTCACTGGTTCTTTGAAAATGTTGTCAGCATGTTTAGGCATGCCTGGGAGCATAGGTAGAGATTGATACTCTTTGTGAGTAGATGTTAATGTATTAAATAAGAAGTCATCCTCAGTGGGATCTGTATGCAACTGCACGTGTGATATGCAGCTGCCCTAGCGATCACCTGATTGTATGCAGTGGTATCTTCAGATGGAGATGGGCTAGCAGGGTATAAATCAGAATCATTAGAAGATATGGGATCTGAATCATAAGTTCCATGGATCTATATCCCGATGAGTATCATCTAAATCATCCCCATGTGTTGAGACAGGGGATAGGGGAGAAAATTATGTAGGTGAAGATGGTGGTGGCAGAGTAATGGTAGTGGAGAAGCAGGAAGTAAAGGAGAATGTGGTGGTGAAGGCTGTTGTAGTACCTTTGGTTTCTCCTTTTGCTTAAATATTTTAGCAGGTGGAGGCCCAGCTTCTACAGTCTCTTGGAAAGTCAATTTTCTCTTTGTTGTAGGAGGAGGAGACGCAAACAATTTAACAAGGGACTCAACGCCCATGCGCAGTATCACTGAGAGGAGTCACTCGATCTTGTGACTTGAAAACCTTCTTCGAAGAAAAACAACTTGTAACACTCCTAGCCCAACACTAGATGGTGGACGTATGCAAAGCATGTGTATCTGCAGCTACACATGCCATCAAACATTATATACTTCCAGCTGGGGGACTGCCTCCAGTTGGGGAACTGCTTATAAGTAATCTACTTCAGTGCTACTGTAGTAAAGTACATTTATTTTTGTAACACTGTGTGGTTCCCTTCATGCGTGTAAGTGCTGTGTGACTACAGTCGTATTGCAAGTGCTTTACACTCCTCCTAGATAAATCTTGGCTGCTCATCCCCAGCTACCACTAGAGAGCCCTGGCTTCCTAGACATTGTCTCACTAACTAATAGGGGTTGCCTGGACCTGGTATAAGGGGTAGACACCATAGGTGTCCACCACACACCAGGCCAGCTTCCTACACACCTAATATCCTGCACCTTAAAACCTAATAGAGCAGTGCACTATTATTCTTTAAAAAGCACATCTCAAGCCCTGCACATGATGATCGAGAGCAAGGATGAAGTACTATACCCCATAGGATAAAAACGTAGTGTACCTGCATGCTGAAAGGAATGTTAGGCTTACAGGACAAAAGCGCAGACTAAGCCACAAAATGTTCAGGGGCAGGGCTGGAACGCTTTTCCAAAGAAGACTCCAGCAGTGGTGAAGACTTTCTTGCCAACAGAGGAAGGGCCCAAGCAATAGCTGGCATCGGACAATGGCTCATTTGTCTAGCTCTGTACACTACATTCAGGTTTGTTTTGAGTAAAGAGGAGCAGTACAACACCGGGGAAGGGTTAGGCTAACAGTCTTGATGGCGAACGTATGCAACATAAAATAAATTTTACTTTAACCACAAATGCTATGTGACATTCGCTTGCACACTGAAACTGCACACTGGCCAGTAACAGTGCAACACCTCATATCCTTTCTTTACCAGTGCCTCAAGCGTTTCTGGGATTACCTCCGTCAGTGCATTTTCTGCACATCTGGAACATAGCCAGTCCACTGTAGCCTGTTCAGGAGGGACACCATAACAACCTGTGGGAGAGGAAAGACAGTAATCAAGAGAAAAGCAGGAACACTCCTCTAGAACAATGATTTTTTAAAATTATATTTTGTGTGAGATAAGGTTTGTCTTAGGACAGCTGGAGAGAGAGAAATATGAAGAAACAAAAGGCAAATGTTACTTACCCAGTAGACATCTGTTCATGGCACGTAGTGCTGTGGATTCACATGCTTTGCATAAGTCCGCCTACTAGAGTTGGGCTCGGAGTGTTACAAGTTGCTTTTCTTCGAAGAAGGTTTGAGTCACGAGATCGAGTGACTCCTCCTCTCGGTGATAGTGCACATGGACATCGAGCCCTTTGTTAGAGTGTGTACACGTATATGTAGATAGTAAAGAAATTAGATGTCCATGCAATGTATATGGAAAATGTCACTTACCCAGTGTACATCTGTTCGTGGCATGAGACGCTGCAGATTCACATGCTTTGCACATCCCGCCATCTAGTGTTGGGCTCGGAGTGTTACAAGTTGTTTTTCTTCGAAGAAGTCTTTTCGAGTCACGAGATCGAGGGACTCCTCCCCTTTCGGCTCCATTGCCATGGGCGTCGACTCCATCTTAGATTGTTTTCCCCGCAGAGGGTGAGGTAGGAGTTGTGTATTATAGTAATAGTGCCCATGCAATGGAGTAAATATGTATGTACATAATGTGGTTTAAAGTGATATATTTACAAATTCACAAATGTTCAAGATCAACTTTGAAACTGCTACAGTCTCCCGGGGAGGCGGGTGGGCGCATGTGAATCTGCAGCGACTAATGCCACGAACAGATGTACACTGGGTAAGTGACATTTTCCGTTCGGTGGCATGTGTAGCTGCAGATACACATGCTGTGCATAGACTAGTAAGCAGTTATCTCCCCAAAAGCGGTGGCTCAGCCTGTAGGAGTTGAAGTGGTTTGAAATAAGGTTCGTAGTACTGCTTGTCCTAATGTGGCTTGTTGTGTTGTTAACACATCCACGCAGTAATGTTTGGTAAACGTATGAGGCGTAGACCATGTGGCTGCCTTACATATTTCAGTCACTGGAATGTTTCCTAGAAAGGCCATAGTAGCGCCTTTCTTCCTAGTTGAATGTGCCTTTGGTGTTATAGGCAGTTCTCTTTTTGCTTTGAGATAATAGGATTGAATACATTTAACTATCCATCTGGCAATGCCTTGTTTGGATATTGGATTCCCTGTATGAGGTTTTTGAAAAGCAACGAACAGTTTTGTTTTCCGTATTTGTTTTGTTCTATCAATGTAGTACATTAAAGCTCTTTTGATGTCTAATGTATGAAGTGCTCTTTCAGCTACAGAATCTGGTTCTGGAAAGAACACTGGTAATTCTACAGTTTGATTTAATTGAAACGGTGATATGACTTTTGGTAAGAACTTTGGATTAGTTCGTAAAACTACTTTATGCTTTTGTATTTGAATAAAGGGTTCTTGTATGGTAAATGCCTGTATTTCACTTACTCTTCTTAGAGATGGGATGGCAATGAGAAACGCAACTTTCCATGTTAAATATTGTATCTCACATGATTGCATGGGTTCAAACGGTGGACCCATGAGCCGTGTTAAGACAATGTTGAGGTTCCACAAAGGAACTGGTGGTGTCCTTGGTGGTATAATTCTTTTTAGGCCCTCCATAAAAGCCTTTATGACTGGGATCCTAAAGAGTGAAGTCGAATGCGTAATTTGCAGATAAGCTGAAATTGAGGTGAGATGTATTTTAATGGATGAAAAAGCTAGCTTTGACTTTTGTAAGTGCAGTAAGTAGCTTACGATGTCTTTTGCAGATGCGTGTAAGGGTTGAATTTGATTATTATGGCAGTAATAAACAAATCGTTTCCATTTATTCGCATAGCAATGTCTTGTTGTAGGTTTTCTAGCTTGTTTTATGACCTCCATACATTCATGTGAAAGGTCTAGATGTCCGAATTCTAAGATTTCAGGAGCCAAATTGCTAGATTCAGTGATGCTGGATTTGGGTGTCTGATCTGTTGTTTGTGTTGAGTTAACAGATCTGGTCTGTTTGGCAGTTTGACATGAGGCATTACTGAAAGGTCTAGTAGTGTTGTGTACCAGGGTTGTCTTGCCCAAGTTGGTGCTATTAGTATGAGTGAGTTTGTTTTGACTCAATTTGTTTACTAGATATGAAAGGAGTGGGAGAAGGGGAAAAGCGTATGCAAATATCCCTGACCAACTCATCCATAACGCATTGCCCTGAGACTGATCCTGTGGGTACCTGGATGCAACGTTTTGGCATTTTGGGTTTTCTTTTGTTGCAAATAGATCTATTTGTGGTGTTCCCCATTTTTGGAAGTAAGTGTTTAGTATTTGGGGTTGAATCTCCCATTCGTGGATCTGTTGGTGATCCCGAGAGAGATTGTCTGCTAACTGGTTCTGAATTCCTGGAATGAACTGCGCTATTAGGCGAATGTGGTTGTGAATCGCCCAATGCCAAATTTTCTGTGCCAGGAGACACAACTGTGTTGAGTGTGTTCCTCCCTGTTTGTTCAGATAATACATCGTTGTCATGTTGTCTGTTTTGACAAGAATGTGTTTGTGTGTTATTATCGGTTGAAAAGATTTCAACGCTAGAAATACTGCCAGTAATTCTAAGTGATTTATGTGAAACTGTCTCTGTTGAGGGTCCCATTGTCCTTGGATGCTGTGTTGGTTGAGGTGTGCTCCCCACCCTATCACTGAGGCATCCGTTATTACGTATTGAGGCACTGGGTCTTGGAAAGGCCGCCCTTTGTTTAAATTTATAGTGTTCCACCATTGAAGCGAGGTGTATGTTTGGCAGTCTATCAACACTAGATCTTGAAGGTGACCCTGTGCCTGTGACCATTGTGATGCTAGGCATTGTTGTAAGGGCCGTGTAAAGAAATGGATCCCTGTTGCAGTTACCCACCACTTTTTGCCTGATACTGATGCTGACTTGACTGAGAAGTGTGCTGGGACCCTGCTAACCAGGCCCCAGCACCAGTGTTCTTTCACCTAAAATGTACCATTGTCTCCACAATTGGCACAACCCTGGCATCCAGGTAAGTCCCTTGTAACTGGTAACCCTGGTACCAAGGGCCCTGATGCCAGGGAAGGTCTCTAAGGGTTGCAGCATGTCTTATGCCACCCTAGGGACCCCTCACTCAGCACAGACACACTGCTTGCCAGGGTTGTGTGTGCTGGTGGGGAGAAAATGACTAAGTCGACATGGCACTCCCCTCAGGGTGCCATGCCAACCTCACACTGCCTGTGGCATAGGTAAGTCACCCCTCTAGCAGACCTTACAGCCTTAAGACAACAGGTGAGGGCATAGGTGCATGAGCACTATGCCCCTACAGTGTCTAAACGAAACCTTAGACATTGTAAGTGCAGGGTAGCCATAAGAATATATGGTCTGGGAGTCTGTCAAAAACGAACTCCACAGCTCCATAATGGCTACACTGAATACTGGGAAGTTTAGGATCAAACTCCTCAGAATAATAAACCCACACTGATGCCAGTGTTGGATTTATTAACAAATGCACACAGAGGGCATCTTAGAGATGCCCCCTGTATTTTACCCAATTGTTCAGTGCAGGACTGACTGGTCTCTGCCAGCCTGCTGCTGAGAGACGAGTTTCTGACCCCATGCGGTGAGAGCCTTTGTGCGCTCTGAGGACAGAAACAAAGCCTGCTCTGGGTGGAGGTGCTTCACACCTCCCCCCTGCAGGAACTGTAACACCTAGCATTGAGCCTCAAAGGCTCAAGCTTTGTGTTACAATGCCCCAGGGCACTCCAGCTAGTGGAGATGCCCGCCTCCTTGACCCAGCCCCCACTTTTGGCGGCAAGTCCAGGAGAGATAATGAGAAAAACAAGGAGGAGTCACTGGCCAGTCAGGACAGCCCCTAAGGTGTCCTGAGCTGAGGTGACTCTGACTTTTAGAAATCCTCCATCTTGTAGAAGGAGGATTCCCCCAATAGGGATAGGAATGTGACCCCCTCCCCTTGGGAGGAGGCACAAAGAGGGTGTACCCACCCTCAGGGCTAGTAGCCATTGGCTACAAACCCCCCAGACCTAAACACGCCCTTAAATTTAGTATTTAAGGGCTCCCCTGAACCTAAGAATTTAGATTCCTGCAACTAACAAGAAGAAGAGGACTGCTGAGCTGAAAGACCCCTGCAGAGGAAGAAAAGAAGACACCAACTGCTTTGGCCCCAGACTTACCGGCCTGTCTCCTGCCTTCCAAAGAAACCTGCTCCAGCGACGCTTCCCAAGGGACCAGCGACCTCTGAATCCTCAGAGGACTGGCCTGCTTCAAGAAAGACAAGAAGCTCCCGAGGACAGCGGCACTGCTCCAAAAGAACTGCAACTTTGTTTCAAAGGAGCAGATTTAAAGACCCCTGCAACTCCCCGCAAGAAGCGTGAGACTTGCAACACTGCACCCGGCGACCCCGACTCAACTGGTGGAGAACCAACACCTCAGGGAGGACCCTCCGGCGACTCAGAGTCCGTGAGTAACCAAAGTTGTCCCCCCTGAGCCCCCACAGCGACGCCTGCAGAGGGAATCCCGAGGCTCCCCCTGACCGCGACTGCCTGAACCTAAAGTCCCGACGGCTGGAAAAGACCCTGCACCCGCAGCCCCCAGCACCTGAAGGAACGGAACTTCTGTGCAGGAGTGACCCCCAGGAGGCCCTCTCCCTTGCCCAGGTGGTGGCTACCCCGAGGAGCCCCCCCTTTGCCTGCCTGCACTGCTGAAGAGACACCTTGGTCTCTCATTGAAAACCATTGAAAACCCGACGCATGTTTGCACACTGCACCCGGCCGCCCCCGCGCTGCTGAGGGTGTACTTTTTGTGCTGACTTGTCCCCCCCCCGGTGCCCTACAAAACCCCCCTGGTCTGCCCTCCGAAGACGCGGGTACTTACCTGCTGGCAGACTGGAACCGGGGCACCCCCTTCTCTCCATTGAAGCCTATGTGTTTTGGGCACCTCTTTGACCTCTGCACCTGACCGGCCCTGAGCTGCTGGTGTGGTAACTTTGGGGTTGCTCTGAACCCCCAACGGTGGGCTACCTTGGACCCAAAACTGTGACCTGTAAGTGATTTACTTACCTGCTAAAAATAACAATACTTTACCTCCCCCAGGAACTGTGAAAATTGCACTGTGTCCACTTTTAAAACAGCTTATTGTGTTTTATGTAAAAAAGTATATACGCTACTGTGATTATTCAAAGTTCCTAAAGTACTTACCTGCAATACCTTTCAAATGAGATATTACATGTAGAATTTGAACCTGTGGTTCTTAAAATAAACTAAGAAAATATATTTTTCTATAACAAAACCTATTGGCTGGATTTGTCTCTGAGTGTGTGTTCCTCATTTATTGCCTGTGTGTATGTACAACAAATGCTTAACACTACTCCTTTGATAAGCCTACTGCTCGACCTCACTACCACAAAATAGAGCATTAGTATTATCTCTTTTTGCCACTATCTTACCTCTAAGGGGAACCCTTGGACTCTGTGCATGCTATTCCTTACTTTGAAATAGCACATACAGAGCCAACTTCCTACAGGCCGCATGTGCAATCTTGCGTTTGGGACAATGGCTATGCATGAGGACATCATGCCTAGTAGTTTCATCACTATTTTGACCTGTACCTTTTGTTTTGGGTGCATGGCCTGTATTACATTGTAAAATGCTTGTACCCTTTGTGGACTTGGAGTGGCAATCCCTTTTGTTGTGTTGATTGTTGCTCCTAAGTATTGTTGTACTTGACACGGCTGAAGGTGTGACTTGTTGAGTGAGAAAACTAGTTTGTGAAGGGTTTCTATGACATACTTTGTGTGTTGTGAGCACCGTTCCTGCATGTTGGTTTTTATTAACCAATCGTCTAGGTACGGGAACACATGTATTTGCTGTCTTCTGATATGAGCAGCCACTACTGCCAGGCATTTTGTAAAAACCCTTGGCGCAGTTGTTATCCCGAATGGCAACACTTTGAATGGTAATGTACCCTTTGGAATACAAACCTTAAGTACTTTCTGTGTGAAGGATGTATCGGTATATGGAAGTACACATCCTTTAGGTCTAGTGTTGTCATGTAATCTTGTTGTTTGAGCAATGGGATTACGTCCTGCAGTGTCACCATGTGAAAGTGATCTGATTTGATGTAGATATTTAATGTTCTGAGATCTAATATAGGTCTTAGAGTTTTGTCTTTTTTGGGTATGAGAAAGTACAGTGAGTAGACTCCTCTTCCTCTCTGATGAATTGGTACTAACTCTATTGCATCTTTTTGCAACAACGCCTGAACTTCTAGTTGTAGAAGATCTATGTGTTGTTTTGACGTGTGTTTTCGGTGGGACATTTGGAGGGAATTCTAGAAATTCTATGCAATAACCATGTTGGATAATGGCTAGGACCAACGTGTCTGTTGTTATTTCCTCCCAGTTTTTGTAGAACTTGGTTAGTCTCCCCCCCCCCCCCAATGGTGTTATGTGTTGGGGATTTGTGACATGTAAGTCACTGTTTGTTTTGTGGAGTTTTGGGACTTTGGAACTTCCCTCTATTCTTTGGGAATTGTCCCCCTCTATATTGTCCCCGAAAAGTTCCCCGCTGGTATTCGCTCTGATAAGTGGGACTTGTTTGTGAGGTTGTGGGTTCAGTGCTTTGTCCTCGAAACCCCCCTCGAAATTGTGATCTTCGAAATGTGCCTCTGCTCTATGGGGAGTAGAGTGCACCCATGGCTTTGGCCGTATCAGTGTCTTTTTAAAGTTTCTCGATAGCAGTGTCCACCTCCGGCCCAAACAACTGCTGTCCGTTAAATGGCATATTCAGCACGGCTTGTTGTATTTCCGGCTTGAATCCAGATGTACGCAGCCATGCATGTCTCCTTATTAATACTGCTGTATTGACAGTCCTAGCAGGTGTGTCTGCTGCATCCATTGCTGACCGTATCTGATTGTTCGAGATACACTGTCCTTCCTCTACCACTTGTTGCGCTCTTTTTTGAAACTCCTTGGGCAAATGTTCTATAAAATGTTGCATTTCGGCCCAATGAGCCCTGTCATATCTCGCCAACAAGGCTTGTGAATTGGCAATGCGCCACTGGTTGGCTGCTTGTGCTGCCACTCTTTTCCCAGCTGCATCGAACTTACGACTCTCCTTGTCTGGAGGTGGTGCGTCTCCTGAGGTGTGCGAGTTCGCCCTCTTGCGTGCTGCACCTACTACCACAGAGTCTGGTGTTAACTGTTGTGTGATGTACACAGGGTCTGTTGGTGGCGGTTTATATTTTTTCTCCACCCTTGGAGTTATTGCCCTTCCTTTGACAGGCTCTTCAAACACTTGTTTGGAGCGTTTTAGCATTCCAGGTAGCAGGCGGAGGCTCTGGTACTGGCTATGTGTGGACGATAGTGTGTTAAATAGAAAGTCGTCTTCAATTGGCTCTGTATGCAGGTTAACATTATGAAACGCCGCTGCCCTTGACACCACCTGTGTGTAGGCGGTAGAGTCCTCAGGTGGGGACGGTCTGGCTGGATAACAGTCGGGACTGTTATCGGACACTGGCGCATCATAAAGATCCCACGCGTCTGGATCATCCTGACTCATCCCTGTATGAGTTGGGGATTGCATCATTGGTGGAGTGGCTACCGGTGATGGCTGTGGAGAGCGTTGTGGAGATGGTGGCGGGGTTACTTGTTTAGCCACCTTTGCCTGTGGCTGCTTGTCTTTCTCTTGAAAGGCAAGTTTCCGTTTCATCCGAATAGGAGGGAGAGAACTGATCTTCCCTGTTTCTTTTTGGATGTGGAGCCTTCTTTGTGTGTAATCTGGCTCCATTGACTCTAGTTCCTGTCCAAATCTATGTGTTTGCATTTGTGAGGACAGGCCTTGTTCCTCTGTGTAGGAACTTGTTTTTGGTTCCGAGGCCGGATGTTTCGGTACCGAAACCTTTTTGGCTGCCTTTTTCGGCTCAGACGCCACTTTTTTGCTCTTTGGCGTCGTGATCTCTCGGTGCCGACTTGCCTCTGTGCTGCTCTCTCAGTGCCGAGATTGCTCTGACCCAGTGTCTCGGGGTCGAGTCTGCTCTGTGCCGGTATCTCGACCAGAGTCGGATGACTTCGACACATGCATGCCCTTTTTCGGTGCAGATGCTCGGTCACCTATTTTTCGGGTTAAGCCATGGCCTGCCGGCGGTGGCGTCCCCTGGGCTTTTATGGTCTTTGCGTGAGTTGTGTATCGACGTCTTACTCACGGTTTTCGGCGTCTGTTCAGGTTCGACCTCTTCAGTCAGAATCCTCGCTGGAGAAGGCTTCCTCTTCCATCTGTTTTTGTCCTGTCGGCACCGACGCCATCTGTAGTCTTCTTGCTCTTCGGTCCCTTAAAGTCTTTCTGGACCGAAATGCTCGACAGGCCTCACAAGTATCCTCCTTGTGTTCTGGAGACAGACACAAATTACAGACCAGATGCTGATCTGTATAAGGATACTTGTTGTGGCATTCGGGGCAGAAGCGGAATGGGGTCCGTTCCATTAGCCTTGAAGACACACGTGGTCAGGCCGATCAGGCCCAGTCGGGGAATCGAAAACCCCGAAGGGCCACCGGAGCTCTTCCAAATTCGGTGTTGATCTGTTGTAACTAACCCGATTCCGAACGCAAACAATACCGTCGAATTTTCCGAGATTTTTACTAACTTTCCGAAGCGCGGAGCGAAAAGGAACACGTCCGAACCCGATGGCGGAAAGAAAACAATCTAAGATGGAATCGACTCCCATGCGCAATGGAGCCGAAAGGGGAGGAGTCCCTCGATCTCGTGACTCAAAAAGACTTCTTCCAAGAAAAACAACTTGTAACACTCCGAGCCCAACACTAGATGGCGGGATGTGCAAAAGCATATGTACCTGAAGATACACATGCCATCGAACACATATGTACAATATATTGTACTGCAACGGCTACAGGCTTCCGGGGAGGTGGGAGGGCGCATGTGAATCTACAGCACTACATGCCACGAACAGATGTCTACTGGGTAAGTAACATTTTCCATTCGAAGGCATGTGTAGCTGTAGATACACATGCTTTGCATAGACTGTAAAGAAGTCCTCTCCAAAGTAAGCAGTGGTCAGCCTGTAAGAGTTGGAGTAGCTTGAAATAATGTCTGAAATACTGCCTGTCCAACATTTGCTTGCTGGCGAGCTAACAAGTCTACACAGTAGTGTTTAGTAAATGTGTGTCGTGTAGACCATGTAGCAGCTTTACATATATCTGCTATTGGTATGTTCCCTAAGACTGCCATTGAAGCTCCTTTTTGTCCTAGTTGAATTTGCTTTAGGAGCTACTGGTAGCTGTGTTTTAGCCTTAAAATAGCAAGTCTGAATTTACTTTAATCCATTTTTTGAAACAGGATTACTTTTGTGAGGTTCTGAAAATGCTACAAAGAGTTGTCTTTATTTTCTAAAATCTTTTGTTCTCTCTATGTAGTACATCAGAGCTCCTAACATCAAGGGTGTGTAGAGCTCTTTCAGCAAATAAATCTGGTGGTGCAAAGAAGACTAGAAATTCCACTGACTTATAAAAAGTTAAAACTACCTTCAGTAGGAATTTTGGATTTGTTCTAAGTACTAATTTGTCTTTATGGATTTGAAACAAAGGGTTTTCTACAGTGAACGCTCAAATCTCACTAACTCTTCTAAAGAAGTTATTTCTACTAAGAAAGCAACCCTCCATGAGAGAAACTGTAGAGTACAAGAATGCATAGGTGTAAAGAAATGGCTCCCTGTTGCAGTTACCCCCCCACTTTTTGCCTGATACTGATGCTGACTTGACTGAGAAGTGTGCTGGGACCCTGCTAACCAGGCCCCAGCACCAGTGTTCTTTCACCTAAAATGTACCATTGATCCCACAATTGGCACACCCTGGCAGCCAGATAAGTCCCTTGTAACTGGTACCTCTGGTACCAAGGGCCCTGATGCCAGGGAAGGTCTCTAAGGGCTGCAGCATGTATTATGCCACCCTAGAGACCCCTCCCTCAGCACAGACACACTGCTTACAAGCCTGTGTGTGCTAGTGAGAACAAAATGAGTAAGTCAACATGGCACTCCCCTCAGGGTGCCATGCCAGCCTCTAACTGCCTATGCAGTATAGGTAAGACACCCCTCTAGCAGGCCTTACAGCCCTAAGGCAGGGTGCACTATACCATAGGTGAGGGTACCAGTGCATGAGCACTGTGCCCCTACAGTGTCTAAGCAAAACCTTAGACATTGTAAGTGCAGGGTAGCCATAAGAGTATATGGTCTGGGAGTCTGTTTTACACGAACTCCACAGCACCCTAATGGCTACACTGAAAACTGGGAAGTTTGGTATCAAACTTCTCAGCACAATAAATGCACACTGATGCCAGTGTACATTTTATTGTAAAATACACCACAGAGGGCACCTTAGAGGTGCCCCCTGAAACTTAACCAACTATCTGTGTAGGCTGACTGGTTCCAGCAGCCTGCCACACTAGAGACATGTTGCTGGCCCCATGGAGAGAGTGCCTTTGTCACTCTGAGGCCAGTAACAAAGCCTGCACTGGGTGGAGATGCTAACACCTCCCCCAGGCAGGAGCTGTAACACCTGGCGGTGAGCCTCAAAGGCTCACCCCTTTGTCACAGCCCAGCAGGGCACTCCAGCTTAGTGGAGTTGCCCGCCCCCTCCGGCCACGGCCCCCACTTTTGGCGGCAAGGCTGGAGGGAACAAAGAAAGCAACAAGGAGGAGTCACTGGCCAGTCAGGACAGCCCCTAAGGTGTCCTGAGCTGAGGTGACTAACTTTTAGAAATCCTCCATCTTGCAGATGGAGGATTCCCCCAATAGGGTTAGGATTGTGACCCCCTCCCCTTGGGAGGAGGCACAAAGAGGGTGTACCCACCCTAAGGGCTAGTAGCCATTGGCTACTAACCCCCCAGACCTAAACACGCCCTTAAATTTAGTATTTAAGGGCTACCCTGAACCCTAGAAAATTAGATTCCTGCAACTACAAGAAGAAGGACTGCCTAGCTGAAAACCCCTGCAGCGGAAGACCAGAAGACGACAACTGCCTTGGCTCCAGAAACGCACCAGCCTGTCTCCTGCCTTCCAAAGATCCTGCTCCAGCGACGCCTTCCAAAGGGACCAGCGACCTCGACATCCTCTGAGGACTGCCCCTGCTTCGAAAAGACAAGAAACTCCCGAGGACAGCGGACCTGCTCCAAGAAAGGCTGCAACTTTGTTTCCAGCAGCTTTGAAAGAACCCTGCAAGCTCCCCGCAAGAAGCGTGAGACTTGCAACACTGCACCCGGCGACCCCGACTCGGCTGGTGGAGATCCAACACCTCAGGAGGGACCCCAGGACTACTCTAAGACTGTGAGTACAAAAACCTGTCCCCCCTGAGCCCCCACAGCGCCGCCTGCAGAGGGAATCCCGAGGCTTCCCCTGACCGCGACTCTTTGAATCCTAAGTCCCGACACCTGGGAGAGGCCCTGCACCCGCAGCCCCCAGGACCTGAAGGACCGGACTTTCACTGGAGGAGTGACCCCCAGGAGTCCCTCTCCCTTGATCAAGTGGAGGTTTCCCCGAGGAACCCCCCCCCTTGCCTGCCTGCAGCGCTGAAGAGATCCCTAGATCTCCCATTGACTTCCATTACAAACCCGACGCTTGTTTCTACACTGCACCCGGCCGCCCCCGCGCTGCTGAGGGTGAAATTTCTGTGTGGGCTTGTGTCCCCCCCGGTGCTCTACAAAACCCCCCTGGTCTGCCCTCCGAAGACGCGGGTACTTACCTGCAAGCAGACCGGAACCGGGGCACCCCCTTCTCTCCATTCTAGCCTATGCGTTTTGGGCACCACTTTGAACTCTGCACCTGACCGGCCCTGAGCTGCTGGTGTGGTGACTTTGGGGTTGCTCTGAACCCCCAACGGTGGGCTACCTTGGACCAAGAACTAAGCCCTGTAAGTGTCTTACTTACCCGGTTAACCTAACAAATACTTACCTCCCCTAGGAACTGTGAAAATTGCACTAAGTGTCCACTTTTAAAACAGCTATTTGTGAATAACTTGAAAAGTATACATGCAATTTTGGTGATTTGAAGTTCCTAAAGTACTTACCTGCAATACCTTTCGAATGAGATATTACATGTAGAATTTGAACCTGTGGTTCTTAAAATAAACTAAGAAAAGATATTTTTCTATAGAAAAACCTATTGGCTGGATTTGTCTCTGAGTGTGTGTACCTCATTTATTGTCTATGTGTATGTACAACAAATGCTTAACACTACTCCTTGGATAAGCCTACTGCTCGACCACACTACCACAAAATAGAGCATTAGTATTATCTCTTTTTACCACTATTTTACCTCTAAGGGGAACCCTTGGACTCTGTGCATGCTATTCCTTACTTTGAAGTAGCACATACAGAGCCAACTTCCTACAATAGGTTCAAATCGTGAGCCCATAAGTCTTGTGAGTACAATGTTAAGATTTCATGCAGGAGCTGGAGGAACTCTAGGTGGAACGACTCTTAAGGCCCTCCATAAAAAGCTTTTATTACAGGAATTCTAAATATGGAAATATGTTGTCTACTTTGAAGCTAAGCAGCTATAGCTGCTAAATGAAGCCCAATAGAGGAGTATGCCAAATTAGCTTTTTGTAAGTGTAACAAATAGCAGAGAATATATTGTACTGAAGCCTTAAGTGGCCATTTAGCTGCATAACAATGTCTAGTTGTGGGCGTGCGTGCTTCCTTTAAAATATCCATACATTCAGGTGGAAGTTGCAGGTACCCAAACTCTAGGACTTCCACAGCCATATCGCAAGATTGAGTGTGCTAGGATTTGGGTGTCTGATTTGGCCTCTCCTATGAGTCAACAGATCTGGTCTGTTTGGCAGCTTGTGATGTGGTACCACAGACAGATCCAATAGAGTTGTGTACCAATGTTGACGTACTCACATGGGAGCTGTGAGAATGTGATTTCGAACCAGCCACTTCCAAATTGACTGGGCTAAAAGGGACAGTTGAGATGAGTGTGTCCCCCTTGTTTTTGCAGATAATACATTGTCGTCATATTGTCTCTACATATTAACACTACCTTGTGTGCAATTTGTGTCACAAAAGCCTTCAGTGCTAGGAATACTTCTAGCAATTCCAAGTAACTTATATGATAAGTCTTTTGGTTGGAGTCCTATTCCACTTGTATAGGTAGGTTGTTGAGATGAGCTCCCCAACCTATCTGTGATGCATCTGTTGTGATAGTGGTCTGAGACACAGGTTTCTGAAAGGGCCGCCCTTTTGAGAGGTAGGTGTGATTCCACTATTGCAGAGAGCGGGGAGTCTGGTGGTCCAACACCACTAGATCCTGAAGCTGACCCTGCGACTGAGATCACTGTTGGGAAAGGCACTGCTGTAGTGGCCATATGTGCAGTCTTGCATTTGGAACTATGGCTACACATGAATCCATTATTCCAAACAGTTTCATCACTAACTTTACTGTGTAAGTGTGGTTGTGTTGTAGTTGAGATATTAAATTGTGAAATGCTTGAATCCTTACTGGGTTTGGATATGCTTACCCTGACTCAGTATTCAGAATTGCTCCCAGATATGGCTGTATTTGTGATGGTTGCAGGTGGGATTTGAGATGATTGATTGTGAATACCAAACTGTGTAGGAGATCTATGGAGTGTGTTGTTGACAAACTTGGATTGTACTGGCTTTTATGAACCAGTCATCTAGATATGGGAAGAGATGTATGTGTTGTCTTAGGAATGCTGCAACTACAGCTAAACATTTAGTGAACCCCCTTGGGTGCTGTTTTTACTCCAAATGGTAGTACTTTGAATTGGTAGTGCTTTCCTGCAATGACAAACCTTAAGTATTTGTGATGTGCTGGATGTATGGGAATGTGAAAATAGGGATCCTTAAGATCTAATGATGTCATGTAATCCCCTTTTTGTAGTAGGGGAATGACATCTTGTAGAGTGACCATATGAAAGTGTTCTGAAAGGGTTATAGATTGAGCGGCCCGAGATAGAGCATTGGTCTTAATGTGTTGTCTTTCTTTAGTATGAAAATTAGTTACTTACCTGTAACTGCAGTTCTCCAGTATTGGTATCTTTCATAGATTCACATGCTTGAATCATCCCCGTCGTCGAGGTGGGAGCCTCACGGTAAGTTTAAATAGATAAAGCAGTAAGTCAGTAAAAGTAAAACCAGTAGGCCCCATAAGGTATTTTAGTCTATCCACTTTGTTTTGTGAAAAGACCCAAACTTCAGTCTCAAACAATCAGGATTCAGCCCCTCCCAAACAGTCCCAACAGAGGCTGAATTCCCTCAGATTTTCTAGTAGGAGTGTGAAGTTTAATATCTGTATAATAGGGGAGCCTCTGAGGGGAGGAGGGTGGGTCGCATGTGAATCTATGAAAGATACCAATACGGGAGAACTGCAGTTACAGGTAAGTAACTAATTTTCTTCTCCAGTATTGGATCTTTCATAGATTCACATGCTTGAATCAGAATAACGAGCAGTAATGCTTTCTTAATTAGTGAATTACATTGACTGTAATTCTATTTGTAATTTCACAAATGATGTGAATCCCATCAGTTCAGCTTTAAAAACCACATACCTATTAATATATGTACATCAATAGACATTCGAATAGAAGAGCAATAACAGGTGTGTGGCAGAAAAAACCTGTACTCTTTTCATGATGATGAAGAGTACGACAAGCTAAGACATTATAAAGAAATGAACAATCTGAAGCAGAAATGTAGAGTAAAACACACTGTAGCTATTAAGAAGACTAAGAACCAATAATGAACATACCTTGAGTGTGGTGGTGGGATGTGTTAGAGGCTCACCTTATCGAAATAAATGCCTCAGCACTGCCTGCCCCACTGCTGTATCGACGTTGTTCGTTTCTTCGAGACAGTAATGCCTCGTAAATGTGTGTTGGCTGGACCATGTTGCTGCTCTACAGATGCTATGTAGTGGTACCCCTGCAAATAATGCAGCAGAAGTGGCTACCGATCTTGTAGAGTGGGCTCTGACCTTGGTGTGGAGCGGTTTTCCTGCTTTTGAATGGCAGAATTGAATTGCCAGACCAATCCATCTTGCTATAGTCTGTTTGGACACCGCATGTCCCTTTCTTGTTCCTCCGAAAGCTACAAACAATTGATCCGACTGGCGGAGAGCTCGAGTTTTCTGCAGATAAAACTTTAAACACCTTTTAATATCAAGGGAATGTAATGTTTTTTCCGCTACTGTTTGCGGATTTGGAAAAAAGGTTTTTAAGATAACTGGTTCATTTAGGTGAAACGTTGAAGGAACTTTCGGGATGTATTTTGGATTTGTGCGCAAGATGACACCTGAGTTTGTGAATTGGAGAAAAGGCTGTTTGATAGTGAAAGCCTGAATGTCACTGACTCTCTTTGCTGAAGTAAGAGCTAGCAGTAACGCTGTTTTCCATGAAATGAATTTTTGGTCAGCTTTGTGGATTGGTTCAAAGGGGGCTTTCATAAGCTGCATCAATACCACATTCAATGACCATAATGGTGGAGGCTTTCTAACTGGCGGGAAAACCCGAAAAAGGCCCTTCATAAATTGTTTGACGATTCTAGTGGAACACAAAGAAACTCTGTCTGGAGATCTGCGGTATCTGGAGATTGCTGCCAGATGTACCCGAATAGAAGAATATGCAAGCCCTGATTTTGCAAGGAGCAGGAGATATGGAAGTATCTGTTCCGGAGTAGAGGACAAAGGATGTATATCTTGTGTTGCACACCATACACAAAAACGTTTCCATTTAAGTTGATAGGTTTTGTTGGTAGTGTCCGCTCTAGCTTTCGCCAATATGTCTCTACACTCCGGGGAAATGTTGAGATTCAAGTATTCATTGCATTCAGGAGCCAAGCTGACAAATGAAGAGATGACGGATCTGGGTGTCTGACTTGTCCCTGGTGCATCGTTAAGAGAGTCGGGCTCTGTCTGAGTCGTAGATGTGGTCGTTCGGAGAGCATGAGGAGCTCCGTATACCAGACTTGTCTGGGACATTTGGGAGCTAGGAGCAGAAGGCGACACACCCCTCCGCCTTCAGTTTGTTGATGACTCTCGGAATGAGTGGGATCGGAGGAAAAGCGTAGGCATAAACTCCGGACCATCTCATCGAAAACGCATTCCCCCACGAATCTTTTTGGGGAAGCCAACTTGCGTAGAACTGGCATTTCTTGTTCTCGAGAGTGGCAAATAGATCTAAGTTCGGTTTGCCCCATAATAGAAAAAGGCTGTTGAGAGTTTTCTGGTCTAGTTCCCACTCGTGATAAGGAATCACTGTCCTGCTCAGGGTGTCTGCTAGAATATTGGTTTGTCCTGGCACATGCTCCGCCTTGAGTGAAATATTGCGCTTTATGGCCCATGTCCAAATTTGTTGGGCTAGCTGCGAAAGTTGTAGGGATCTTGTGCCTCCTTGCTTGTTTAGATAAAACATGCTGGTTGTATTGTCTGTCCTGATTAAGACGCTTGAACTCTGTATCTTTGGTAAGAAAGCTTTCAGAGCTAAGTGTATTGACTTGAGTTCCAGATAATTGATGTGAAGCTGACGTTCTTTCTGATTCCAGATTCCGCTGATTTGCAGGTCCTGGCAATGTGCCCCCCATCCTGCAAGAGAGGCATCCGTTGTTACTATGTAACTTGGTGTTTGGAGAAGAAAAGACAGTCCGTTTGACAAATTGGTTAGATTCGCCCACCACCTCATGATGTTCTTCATTGGAGGCGTTATGCGAATCTTGTCTTCGAAGGAACCGTTGACCTGGGTCCATTGTATGTCTAATTGTTCTTGTAGGGGTCGCATATGGAGCCTGCAATCTGGGACTAGCGGAATGCATGAAGATATCATTCCGAGCAATGATTTGTAGATGCGGACTGAAACGAACCTTCTTCTGGAGAGCCTTTGAAACAAGGTTAACTTTTGTTTCCGCTCGTGAGATGGGTAGGCTTTGTTGCGGACTGTGTCCAGAATTGCCCCCAAGAAATTCAATTCCTGTTTGGGGTAGAGTTGAGATTTCTGATAATTGACTACGAACCCTAGGTTGTGTAGCAATTGAAGGCAATGGAAAATATGATTTTTCACTTGCGATTTTGAGGGTGCCTTTATAAGCCAGTCGTCCAGGTAAGGGAAGACCTGGATCTCTGACTGGCGGAGATGTGCTGCTACCGGAGCTAACATTTTTGTGAAGATTCTGGGGGCTGATTTGAGGCCGAATGGCAGAACTCAGAATTGAAGGTGCATACTTCCCACTCTGAACCTTAGGAATTTGCGATGGTTGCGATATCTGGGGATATGAAAATAGGCATCCTGGAGGTCTAGGGATGCCATGCGATCTCCGGGATTTAACAGACGCAGGACATCCTGTAGAGTTACCATCCTGAACGATTGCTTCTTCAGAATCTTGTTCAGGGCTCTCAAGTCCAGAATGGGGCGCCAGTCTCCTGAGGATTTCTTTACAAGGAAAAACCGGGAGTAGAATCCCCTGTTCTTTTGAAATAAAGGGACTGGTTCCACTGCTCCTTTTCTCAACATTATTCTTACTTCCCTGAGGAGTTGGTTCAACCTCGGAGGCGGTGGGCCCGATGGAGGAACAGTTGGTGGTGTTTGAGTGAATTCCAGAGTATGACCTCTGGCCACTACATCGAGTACCCATCTGTCCGATGTGATCGCCTTCCAGTTGGGGAAATAGGAAGTGATGCGACCTCCGACCCTCGATGTTGGTTGGTGGGGAAGCGTTGAGATGATCAGCGAGTCATTGTTTCCTGCCTGTATCTCTTCCCCGGGCAGCTCCTCGTCCTCTAGCTGGGTGTTTGTAAGCTGCGGCCGGAGGCAATCGATAATGCTGCTGTTGCTGATGGTATTGCTGTCGTGATCCTGTGGAGGAAGATGGATATTGTGACCTGTATTGCTGGTATCCACCTCGAAAGGAGTAATTACCTCTACCCCTTGCTCCACGAAAAGGTTGTTTTTTATATTGCAGGGTACCTAGGGATTTTGCCGTATCGGTATCCGTCTTGATAGCCTGCAACATGTCGTCGACGTGTTTGCCAAACAAACTCTCTCCATCGAAAGGCATGTCAAGAACACGAGTCTGGACTTCTGGTCTGAAAGAAGTCACCTTTACCCATCCTTGTCTGCGCAGGACTGCTGCGCCAGCTAATTGTCTAAAGCCAGTGAGAGAAATGTCTATTGCGCTGTCTATTATTTCTGCGGAGACCCTTTCTCCCTCCTGCAAGACCTTCTTTGCTTCCACCTTGACGTCTTCCGGCAGTAAATCTAAAAAAGCAGACATGTCTGCCCACATCTGGCGATCGTACCTTCCCAAGATGGCGAGGGAATTAGCCGCCTTAACGGTGACTGCGGCCACAGAGGAGAATTTCTTGCCAATATTGTCTAATCTCCTTCCTTCTTTATCCGGGGGAGACGCAATAGGTGTGGAGGGGTTTTTGGAACGTCGCTGAGCCGCCTGTGATATCACAGAGTCAGGTTTCGGCTGTGAGACTAGACAGGCCGGAGAATCATCTGGGGCCTTATATTTTTTCTCTAGTCTTGGCATTTGTGAAGGCACTGTTGCTGGGTTTTTCATTGCCTTCAAACCCTCCTGCCATAAGAAATCGACAATGGGTATGGCTCGTACAGATCTTTTTGATGGCTCTTTAAAGTCGTACAAAAAACATTCGGTTTCATGAGAAACAATTGCAAGGCCAAAACGTTTCGCCGCTCGCTCTATCAGATTATGGAAACCTCCTATGTCCTCTGGAGGAGAATCTACTGGACCTGCTGGTGGTGGAGATGGTGTGGGGACGAGGTAATCATCCCATTCACTATTCGCCGAAACTCTTAGCTCACTCTCTTCCCTTTCGTCGTCCGATGAGGGGCAAGTTTCCTGGGTTTGGCTAATTACAGGTATAGTAGCCTGTGGCGTTACGGAAAGGCTAGTAATATGAGCTTGCTGAGGTGTCTGGTAGCTCTCAGGTCTAGGTGGCGTGGACTGAGTTGACGGTGGAAACCTTCTATAGTAGTCCTTCAACATAAATTGAAGATCTGTTACTAATGTGCTAGGCATAGCGAGGGGCGATGGTTGTTGTGTCTGTGGATAAGATGTTGAGGCATAACTAGGCTGATACTGTTGATCCTCTTCCTCGTCAAACTCTTGGCATTTTACATTGAGTTGTGGCGGGCTACTAGCTGCCCCAAACATTCCGTCGTTCTGCGAGTATGTGTCGTCGTCCTCATTCTCTAAAAGATGTTGTGGTGGGAATGGCAACACTTTACTTGGTGAGGTATGCATCGGAAGAATATCAGACGCCTTGTCCCCTATATTAATAATTGAAAGGGGTAAGAATCTGGAGGAATCGTCCTGATGGTACGAGGAATGGTGAGGCGAAGTATCCAGGAAGGTGGATGGTTTGTATATTGTTAATGCTGTAGATGATATGATCGTCGACGGTTCACTCGTCGGCGGTTCCCTCGTCGACGGCTCTCTATTGGCCCGTTCTGTCGTCGACGGTTCTGTCGTCGACGGTTCCTTCGTCGACGGGTCTCTCGTCGACGGGTCTCCCGTCGTCGTCTTTACTAACGGGTCCTTTGTCAGCGAATGCTCCGTCGACGGTCTCTTTTTCGACGGGTACTTTATCGACGACGGTCGTGTAGGTGCCGTCGTCGGCAGTGCCTTCTTGAACCTCATTGAGAGGTGTTTCGTAGACGGGAGTGCCCTGGTTGATTGGTGAACCCAGGAGGCCTCCGCTGTCGACTATGTGGTTGCCGACGAAGCGTTCTTAAAAAAAATTGCCGTAATTATCGTCGTCGATGACAACGGCGACGACGTCATAATCATCGGTGAGGCTGGCGTTGTGAACGTCGACGATACCGTAGTCGCTGTTACCGTCGACACAGTCGTCGACGGGGTGGTCGTCGACGGATGTTTTTTCACCGAAAAGAGTTGTTCTGGCTCTTTTTGTGGTGACAGAGATGGCTTTTTTGAGGTACTTTTGTGGTGTAAAGGCGTAGTAGGTTCCGAATTAACCTTTTTTGGCCCATGTTTAAATGTCTCTGAATGAAAAACATCCTTTTTCGTCCCAATAGAGACTTGTCTTGTCTTCTTGAGCACCTTCCTTGGTGGTTCATCCGACCCTCTGCTTCTCTTGATGATGCCTCGGTGTCATCTGAGGAAGGATGCTCTAAGGCTTTCTGTTTTTGTAGCCATAAGAGAAGTCTACCCTCCCGGTCTTTGAGGGTTTTTTGACTAAAGGTGCGACAGATTTTGCAGTCTCTCACCTTGTGGTCTGGATGAAGGCAATAAATACACTTCTTGTGGGGGTCATCAACATGCAGTCTCTTCTTCCCACAGGTGTCACAATCTCTGAACAGACCCTTTTTTGCCTTTTCAGACATAGTGGAGCTGTAGCAATGTTTCCTGAGAGAAAAAAACTAATCTTCAATCAGAAAATAGGAAAAAACTGAGCAGAGCTCAGGGAGACTCCCTTCACACGACGTGCGGTAGAAAATCTGAGGGAATTCAGCCTCTGTTGGGACTGTTTGGGAGGGGCTGAATACTGATTGGTTGAGACTGAAGTTTGGGTCTTTTCACAAAACAAAGTGGATAGACTGTAAAATACCTTATGAGGCCTACTGGGGCCTACTGGTTTTACTTTTACTGACTTACTGCTTTATCTATTTAAACTTACCGTGAGGCTCCCACCTCGACGACGGGGATGATTCAAGCATGTGAATCTATGAAAGATGCAATACTGGAGAACAGAAAGTATAGTGAATATACTCCTGATCCCTGTTGGGATATAGGTACTATCTCTATGGCTTCTTTGAGTAGTAGTGGTTATACCTCCTCTTTCAGTAGAGTGAGATGGCCCTGAGAGTCTGTGACCAAGGGGGAATGATTGGTGGAGTAGAAATGAGTTCTAGACAATATCCATGTTGGTAAATAGACCGAACCGCTGGTCTGTGGTGATGATGTGCCACTGTAGATAGAAATTTACCAGTCTTCCTCCTACACAAGATGTGTGCGCTGTGGGAATGGTGAGTAAGTCACTGTTTATTTGAGGTAGAGGAACCTCTGGAAGCGGATGGTTTGCATCTTACTCTATTGTTGGATCCTCTATAGGAAACTCTGAATGATCCTCTTGTGTAGAACTGTGAGGTCTGTTTTTGCTGAGAAGTTGATGTTTCTGTGACTGATGGCTTGAACCCACCTCTAAACTGTGGCCTATGAAAATTTCCTCTGGTGGGTGTGGTGTATAATGCATCCATCACCTTAGCCCTTTCAGAATCTTTCTTAAGTTTCTCTATAGTTGCGTCAAATTTTGGGCCGAATAGATGTTCCTTGTCAAAGAGCATATTTAAGACACCTTGCTGTATCTCAGGTTTGAACCCTGAACATCTTAACCAAGCATGTTTTCTGATGACTACACTGGTGTTGACTCCTCTAGCTGTGGTACCAACCGCATCTGTAGCGCATCTAATAGCTTTATTAGATAATGCTTGCCCTTCTGTGAATATTTGTTGTCCCCGCTTCTGATGCTCTGTTGGAAGATTCTGCAACAGTTCTTCCACCTCATCTCAGTGGGCCCTATCATATCTAGCTAAGAGAGCTTGTGAATTGGCTATCCCCCAGTGACTTGCAGCTTGTGAAGCTACCCTTTTACCTGCTGCATCTAGCTTTTTGCTCTCCTTATCTGGAGGAGGAGCATCTCCTGTTGACCGACTGTTCGCCCTTTTCCTTGCTGCTCTAACCACTGGTGGTAACTGAGTTGTGATAAAAACTGGTTCAGAGGGTGCAGGTTTATATTTTTTATCCACACTAGGAATGATAATTCTGGCCTTCACCGATTCTTTGAAAATGTCAGATGAATGTCTGAGCATTCCTGGGACCATTGGAAGATATTGATATTCCTTGTGCGTAGATGTTAATGTGCTAAAAGGAAATTCTTCTCTATATGATCTGTAAGCATCTGCACATTATGGTAAGCAGCTACTCAGGCTATGACCTGGTTATATGCAGTAGTGTCGTCTGGTGGAGACGGTCTAGCAGGATACAAGTCTGGATCAAATTTAAAGAATAGGATCAGGATCATATAGATCCCATGGATGGGTCACCAAGATCATCCCTGTGTGGTGATGCTGAGGATGTCTGTTGTGAAGCTATGTCTCATATGTGGGTGATGGTGTGGAAGGAAGAACAGGAGAATGTGGTGGTGAAGACTGGTTTGCTGAAATAGCCCTTTCTCTCTCCTTGTCTTTTGAGACCTTCTTTGGTGGAGGTCCAGCATTTAAGGTCTCCTGAAAAGCTAATTTCCTTTTAGTAGTCACTGGAGGAGAAGCACTTCTCCTTCCTGTGTCTTTTTGAATATGCAATTTATGCTGTTTAGAACCAGAGGTATGGCGTGGCTGTCAGCATCGGGTCTTGTTTAGAGTCAGAGTCTCTGATGGAAAATGCCATAGCCTGTCCTACTTCCGCCTGCGCGTGTTTCTCACCAAAAATATAAGGTGTGTCTTCTGTGGACTTGGATGCCATTTCCTGACGACGAGCTCTTCAATCCTGGAGAGTCTTCTTAAATTCAAACGATCTGCAGGCGTCTCAAATCTCTTCTTGGTGATCGAGAGATAAACAGTGATTACAGCCCAAATGCTGGTTGGTGTATGGGAATTTAGTCACCGAGGACAGAATCGAAACGGAGTTTGTTCCACCAGTCCAACATTGAAGTAGGCCCTAAAAGGGCAAGGCCCATCTGAAGGGCAAAAAAAAACAACAACAAAAAAAAAAAAATCTATCCAAACTTTCTAAATCGGATCGATTATAGATAATCCGACAGGCGGACAGAAAACAATCTAACAAAAGACTTGATGCCCATGCGCAGTACCACAGAGAGGAGGAGTCTCTCGATCTCGTAACTCAAAAACCTTCTTTGAAGATAAACAACTTGTAACACTCGGAGCCCAACACTGGAAGCGGACTTATGCAAAGCATGTGTATCTACAGCTACACATACCATCGAACAGGAATGTTCCCTCCATTAAAAAAGGAAATAAGCCAAAGTAAGAGATTTATTTCTCCATTACTCTGTAATAGGTTCTCATTACAGTTATGTTCAATACGTATTAGTTAATTTTTTTACTTTCACTTGTTAAAAAAAAAAGTTAAAATAGCATTGTCCTTTGGTCCTGTGCAGTTAGCGGTTACCTTGTACCGCCACTAACCACCTATCTACCTGGGCCAACAATCCCCTTTGTGTATTTGTATCACAGAACTCAAAGTTACTTTCTTCTAATCTCAGTTCTACATTACTCTCCCTGAATAATGATCCTTGAGTGCAGTCAGAAGGCCTGCGTGTTCCCACCTAGAATCCACTGCAATTCATCAGGACCGTACCAAGTGTGTTCCTAATCTAGTTTGTGAGAGCCCTATGCTGTCCTGGTAGTGCTCACCCCAAGTGTTGTCTATAAAAAAAAACATTCTCCATTTAGAAAAACAATTTTATTACTTGCATGTAATCTTGGTATCTTCTGTGACCCCTATGATGCAGGGAATTACAGGCACTGCTTAACACCCCCCCACCCACAAAAACGGTTGGAACAAAACTAATCCCTCCGGGGAAGCTGCACCATGGGGACATATTTCCTTTTTGTGGATCAGTTACCACGGCAATTCGGGGAGGATGGTACATGATCAATGGTTTGCAAGAGCAACTGTGGTCACAAACCATGGATACATTCCACTGCAGGATTTGTGACCACAAAGTACCTTTGTACACGAGGAACTAATAGTATTGTTTTGTCAAACTAGTGGTATTAGATTGGTAAGACTTAGCTACAACCACCATCTAATGGAAAGGCTCACAAAGGAATTCACATTCAATCTGTCCTCTGAAGCACTGATGACTCTGTCCTAAATAATCACCCTCTCTCCCTAACAAGCTCCTGAAAATCATCTTCCTTATCCATGGAGAGGGATTCAGTAAATTGCTTCATAGTGTCCCACAGAGAATGGTCACAACAGAGGAGGGCAGCAGAATATAGAGCTCTTAATATGAAGACTTGTCAGTCCTCCTTGCCTCCTGCTATAGGTCTCAGAAGGAGCTGAAGATGTTGAATCCTGGGCCCAGTACGTCACTGTGGTCATAGCCACAACAAGTAAATCTGCACGAAGATTTGCCAGAATGAATTCGTAAAACAATAGTAAATCCTTCTCTGTTCTTTTTTCACAGCACGTATGGTCACATGTGTGCATAACATATCAGGCAAAGGATTCAGAAGTGATCCACCAAAACAATGTGAGCAGATTGTTTTGTTTGCAGTATCTAAACAAAATACTGACGTTTAAACTGTAGGAGTGTATGTTTCTATGTTCAGTTTCTTTGCCACTCTTCTGGAAACCTTCTGGAAAGACACATCAAAATACAGAGGTGAGGTCTTACAAGGGACGGAGTAAGGTGAACAAGCAGAGTGGGCTCTCATATAACCTACAAGTCTAAATCGTAGGAGTTGGTGAAATGCGTAGACACAGGGTCTTCAACCTTTTCTGTAGTAAGAGCTACTTCTGATGAGTTAAAATCATCCTGAGCTACCGAAGGCTAAACAACTTGCGCATTATTACTAGACACCCCCACATCCTCACCTTCCTTGACTTTAAGCCTAATGTCCATAGAGCCAGAGACTATGGTTTGAACAAAATACTTTGACTAGGGGCACTATGACAGGGCTGCCATGTGTGTCAGTGAGAGCATGGTCTTTGGGGATGTATGAACATGTGTGTATGTGGATGGGCTATGGGTAACTGAGAGCCTGTGTCGTATGTATTTTGTCACGCAGGACATACCTTTCGCCATATATGTAACCGTTACATGTATAACAAACCTGCAACAATTTTTTTTAAATGGGAGAAATTGAAGGTGCAAAAATGTTCATAATGTAGAACATTTTTCTGCACTCTAAATTTCTCCCATCTACAAAATTACTGTATTTTTCAGTTATGAGTATGACAGTGCAAGAGGCCTGCTGTTTGCAAATGCAACACTTTGAAAACAAATTGAGAAAATTAAAATAAAAACTTAATCATTAAGGTAACTTTTCATTTTATTTTTTTCTGATTTAAAAGCAATGAGAAACATTTTGTTCGCATGCTCCAATTTTGAGTTGAAAAGGACTTTTAGTTAATATTTGAATACTTCAGTTCTTGACCTCTGCTTTGGGTAATACATTAGACTCCAGCACTGCTCCTCATCAGTCCCTGCTATCTGCAGCCTAATGATAATAATAATGTAAAATAAACACAACCCTCCCTTAACTTTAAAAGGAAAAATGTGACCCTGTGCTTGTTTAACAAGCATTGGCATAGCCAACATCTCGCTTTTGGGACCTTGTAAGTATTTATCCATGCAGCACATTATCCTGGGTGCTACAACATCTACTGTCTTTAATGTGGAAGCTTTGGCACTAATAGGCACATCATAGCACTGCATTGAGAAGTATTTATTTAAAGAAATGTTTTTAAGAAACAGTTGCATGCAAATTAAGGTAGCTGGGTTGACTGACAGTACCAGCATAAGGTTTAAAAACTGGATTTGCACACAATTTATTTCATTTGGCTCAGACTTGAAGGTTACTGTACCAACACCAGATAGTCTGGTACAAAAGGGACAGCTCACTGGAAGATATCAAGGAGTATGTAGGTAGAGAAAGGATGACTTCTAGTGTGGAAGGCATCAGTCAGATGGGGAAGATCAATGCGTAGGAGGTGTAAGTAAGGTGGGTGTTGACAGTGCTAAAGCATAGTAAAGAGTTTGCAGTTAGGCAGCATTCGTATAGGAATTCAGCAGAATCCTGGTGTCACCTTCCTCCGTGGCCAAACTGAAGGCCCTTGCTCACCATGTGTTAATGACCAGGAGCAAAGATACTGAAACTGTACTACAGGCTGCCATGAGAGCGTAGACAAGACTCTGCAGCAAACACACCTTGAAGACTTCTGTGTTTCAGATGCAGAAACCGTAAACTTTAGGTTTCATGTGACACCTCAGCCTGGAAGACTGGCATGAGCGAGTCAGACACAAAAGAAAGTCCAGTTCACTAAGCCACCAGGCACCAGCACTGAAAGAAAAAAGCACCGCCAGCGCTCGAAGTGGGAAACTGGAGGCAATATTGTGTCTAATATCACAGGCTGCAGAAAGAAATCAAAGACGGAGTCAAAGCAGTCTGTTCCGATACACTGCGACAAATCTTTGACAAAACAGTAAGTCCAGGCCTGTTCATGCAAACCAAAACGTCTGCCAGCTGCTGAGCCTCACTTCTCAGACTGTCCTCACGCTCAACAAGCACACCCACCAGACAAAGAACCCTAGGGGAGATTTTGTGGCGTAACTGCCAAGAGTTGCCGACTTTGGAGCTTGGAAACCAGGTTTGACTCTCAGCGCTGGCTCAACATACTCTGATTCTGTGCAAAATCACTAAATCTCCCCGTGCCTGCCAAAAATCAATGTGTCCTTGTGCAATGTAACCGGTGCTCATGTAAAGCACTCCAATACCTTTGGGTTAAAGTTGCACTATATAGAACTGCAAAGAAAATAAATAAATAAATAAGAATCCCATCCAACAGCTTGCAGCCTTTGACAGGCGCAGACACTGCAAAGAAACAGAAACAAACCGCGAGATGCCCAAAAACAAGGAAGAGGAAGAAACAACATATCGTCATGGAGCGCGGAGAGGCAAATGAGAAAATTAATGCGCCCACACTACGGTATATGGCAGATTGTGCATCAGGGTCAGTCTCCAAGGCGGTAACAAAACAGCCTCAAGGTGGAACAAACGTGATGCATTTACCTAAGCAACCAAAGGCATTTTGAAAGGCTGGCCAAGGAATGTGATGGGCATGGTGAAAGCCCACAGAAGTAGATTAGAACATGTGGAGAGAGTGCACGCACGCTGCGTAAGCTCAACCTAAAAATGAACTCTAGGCTGTGAGCTAGTCTGAATGGGTCTCGGAGCTACTGGTAGCCTGCAATCGAGTGGTTGGAGGCACCTGGCATAGACAGAGAAGAAATGTTCCTTCCAGGTCTAAGTGATAAGGAGGGAGACCCATCAAATGCCTGAAATGTTCAGAAGCAAACAGTAACCAACAAACTTAGCCCAAGACGAAAATAATTTTTA
This sequence comes from Pleurodeles waltl, assembly GCF_031143425.1. Taxonomy (NCBI): domain Eukaryota; kingdom Metazoa; phylum Chordata; class Amphibia; order Caudata; family Salamandridae; genus Pleurodeles; species Pleurodeles waltl. The sequence goes on along the minus strand of NC_090442.1, from coordinate 71,978,871 downwards.
TGCTTTGAGAAAACATTTGTAGGAAAATATCCTCTTTCTTGGCATGGTTACCCCCTTTTTCTGCCTGATGTCAGTGTGTTTGACGGTGTTCACTGGGATCCTGCTAACCAGGACCCCAGTGATTATGCTCTCTCTCTCCCCCAAACTCTGTATTTCATCCCACATTTGACATACTGATGCCCACGTGCAAGTCCCTAGTATATGGTACCTAGGTACTCACGGCATTGGGGTACCAGGGGATCCCTATGGGCTGCAGCATGTATTATGCCACCCATAGGGAACCTATACAAACTGTTTGGCTGGCCTGCCAGTGCTTCACACATCTTGTTTTGGAGGGTGGTGGCGAATAGGGTTAGGTATGTCCCCTCTCCCCCCCCCACCCCAAAAGGAGTGGGAACAGGAAGGGTATAGTCACCCTCAGGGTCTGTAACCATTGGCTACTGCCTTCTGACCCCTGTAACACCCCTAAATTTAGTATTTAGGGGCACCCCTGAACCTTGCTCTTCAGATTCCTGGTGACCTAAAAAAGAAGGACTGAAGAGCCGCACCAGCAGTGAAGACTCCAGATGACAAATGACTTGGCCCCAGCCCTACTGGCTTGTCTGCAGCTTCAAGACTACTGCTACAAGAAAACAACTCATCCTGCAGGCCCACATACCTCTACAAACCCCCAGAGAACTACCTGCCTTCTCTAAAGACAAAGATCTCCTGAGGACAGCGGCCCTGTCCACAAAGAAAACTCCAACTAGGACTCCAGAACCCTCCGGATCCACGAGTCCTGCCCTCTCTGCACCCAAAGCCCACAACCAGAGACCGGTGGCCCACCTGACCAGAGAAAGTCCCCAGGAGATTCCGTCCTCAAGTTTCCCATGCGTTGACCCCTCCTAACTACCACAATGACGCCTGCAGCCTGAATCCAGAAGACCACCCTGACCGCGCCAGGATCTGGTGAAGATACCCGACGTCTAAAAGGTACACCAGCAGCCCCCCTGGCCTTGGGGAACCCAGTTGACAGTCCATCGAAGTCTAGAGGAGCCTCAGCTTACCTGTCCAGCCGTTGGGTCTTCAGCCAAGACCCCTGGAGCCTGCAGCCTCTTTGTGAACCCGGAGTTTTCCACTGAAATGTTCTGGGCGCCCGATGGTGTGTTTGCACCCTGCACCCAGTCGCCCCTGTGCCACTGAGGGTGTGTGTTTAGTGTTCACCTGTGGCCCCCGGTGCTGATCTAAAACCCTGAGGGTCCGTGCCCTGGGATCGCATGTACTTACCTGCAAACCGTTCACTTCTGAGTGCCCCCAGTCTCCATAGGATTCCATTGGGCACTCAACACCAACTTTGACCTCTGCACCCAGCCGGCCCTGTGTTGCTGGTTGTACACCCTAGGTGTCTTCCTAAACCTTGCCCTGTGGACACTTTAACCCCTGAAGACTGGGACCGTACGTCGAGTACTTACCTGTAAAGCTGTGCATGTACTCCTCCCCACCCCAGAACTGCATTGCCTTCAATGAAAATTGCACTGTCTACTTTTGATATTGAAAAGTATTACTTCCCTTAAAACTGTTTTATCTGTGAATTCCAAACAAAGTGCTTTTGATACCTGAAAGTGATAAATTCTTGAAACTGTACTTACATGCAACAAAGATACCTTTGGTTCTATAGATAAAGTAACAACAAATATTTTTTGATACATAAACATTTGCCAGGAGTTAGTCACTGAGTGTGTGCCTCATTTCTTGACAGTGTGTGCAACAAATGCTTAGCGCTTCCCTCTGATAAGGCTACCTGCTCAACCACACTACCACAAAAGAGAGCATTAGTATTATCTACTTTAGCCTCTGTAAAGCCTCTGGGGATCCACTGGAGTCTGTGCACACTATCTTACTTTGGTATAGTACATACAGAGCCAGCTTCCTACAGACACAAGATATCTGAGGTAGCCATCTTTGTGATGGCATGCCTAGGGATTCTGGGACAGGGTTATGCCCACTTCCCACAGGAAGTTGTCATATAGGGGGTGTACTGACTACAAGGGTTAGTAGCCCATTGGTTACTACCCTACACACCACTAATGCCCGTAAATTCAGTGATGGACTTGGCACCAACCCTGCCAGCCAACTTCAATAGTCATGCCAAAGCCACCTCTTCCTCCAGCTGCTGAAAATTCCAAAAGCCCCGGAAAACTAAAAGCCCTCACTCCAGTACCAGGGAACTCCCTTGGAGTAGCGGAGCTGCATCCCTGCACCTTTGCAGGAGCCCAATCAACAATAAAGTGTACTCCGGACCATTAGAAACAGACACCGGACAGTACCAATGCAACTGTGCCCCCTAGCCTGAGCTGAAGTGGACCGACTATGCCAGCATGGTCCCTAGCCTCACCACAGACGAAGTCCACTGTGGGTTCTCCCACTTCCACCTTCACACCAAAGCCTGCTGCCTCTTTGTGCATACCCCATTCAACCACGATTGCCTCCGGGGACAGCAATTTGACTGTCCTCTTCACCTCTGCACCCGGACGCCACAGACTGAGGAGAAGAGGACCACTGGTGTTCCTGCGTCCTCCAGACTTGTGAGACTTGAGCCCTCTTGTTGGTTCAGCCGGACCGATTCCCTAGCCAACATCTGCAGCTTATTTCTGTGGGCCCTCTCTAATGCGACCGCCACCAGTGACTGAAACCCAACAGTCCAAGACCCACCTGCACCCAGATCCCTGGACAGAGTAGAGGACCCATTGGTGCTTTTTCTTTCTTCACACAAGCAAAACCACTGAAAAGCTGATCACATAAGTGATTTCAAAAGGTGAGAAATCTGTAGGTAGTTGTATCCATTAAATCTGAACAACATACACCTATAAACCCTTTATTCAAGCTAGGTTGTCTAAACTAAAAGGCTATTCACTTGGACAAATTTTGGCACAGAAGATGGTTATTACAAGTTCCCTGCAAATTTCACAGACAGTCCGTCATTCGGCATGAGACTTGTCTTTTATAAAGGAAAACAAATGGCAGATTAGCCTCTACAGGACAAAGTGAGGCTTGTTTTTTTTCCAAACATTTGAAGGCGCATTTGTTTAATTTTTATTTATTTCACTAGTTATTGGTCTACTTTTTTACCTATTAAAAATGTTCTATACTTTCATACTATAATACTATGTCATTAAGTGCTTTGATGCGGATTGCCTGCTTTTGTTTACACCATGAAAAACAAACCAATATTATGGGTAAATTGTGGTAAGGATGCGTACGTAACATTCCCTGCACAGGTATAGCAGTACAAATGGTAACACTTACTGGAATGCACACATACAGAGCATTTTCTGCAGGTGACTAGGATGCTGGTGCCATCTTCCTCCAGATATGGGGTGGTGAGGTTCAGTTCCGTGCTCCACCCTGTCGTTGTGAAGCACATCTCTGGGATCAGGGGCTTGGTGCGGATGCAGACTTCACTGACGCTAGGGTCACTTTTGATGTTTTGACCAGCACACTCAGTCTAAGGACAAAGCACAGGCTTTCACACAAGAGAACAACTCCGCCCTGAAATTCTATCTAGTTTTGGAGGGAACCAACACCAAAAAGGACATAAAAGGCCTATTTACAAACTGTAATTTGGAATACATTTAGTAGTACTACAACAGAATTACTAAAGTACTACAAAATGCTATTCACAAACCTCTATGTTTCTAAGGGAAAATCCTCACACATCCAAGTGTACTAATTAGTATCAAATGTGGGGGAGACCAGGGGCGCGGTTGAAAAGAAAACAAGTTACTTACCTGTAACTAGTTATCCGGTATTGGTATCTTTCATAAATTCACATGCTTGAATCATTCCTGAAGTGCGAGTCCCACAGTATCCTAAAAAGCTGTAAGTAAAAATTTCCATAGGCTATAATGCTAGCAAAACTTAAACATATAGCCTATCCATGTCCTTTTATAAAAAAGAACCAAACCTGACATGACCAATCATGCGCCAGCACCCTCTAGAATATTCCCCAAAGAGTCTCATTCCCTCAGACTTTCTAGCACTAGAGTGAAGAGAATGTATTGGAAAGGTAATGTGAGCCTCAAAGGGGAGGAGGGTGGGTCGCATGTGAATTTATGAAAGATACCAATACTGGATAACTGTAGTTACAGGTAAGTAACTTGTTTTCTTATCCAGTATTAGATCTTTCATAAACTCAGATGCTTGAATCTGAATAGCCAGCAGTACTTATAATAATTGTTATGCCCACGGTGGGTGCCAACATTTCAGCTTATCTTATATATACATTAATACCTAGCAAGCAATAATTGCGCAGGAGTTAGAAGCAATTGTATATCGAATTAAACATATACATTCAATAAAGGCTCACCTTAAGGAATAGATGACGGAGGACCGTCTGTCCTACGACTGAATCTGCTCTTTGTGTCAACTCCAAACAGTAATTCTGAGTGAAAGGATGTGTAGTCTTCCACGTTGCAGCTTGACATATCTTGTCCAAGGTGATGCCCTAAAACAGAGCAACTGAGGTTGAAATTGCTCTTGTAGAGTGTGCCTTAGGCCTGCTGGTTAGTGGTTTTCCAGCCTTTGTATGGCAAAACTGAAGGGTGGATGCAATCCACCGAGCTATCATTGCTTTAGTAACTCCTGTACGACCTTGTATATAGGAAACTAGTAGCTGGTCTGTTTACAGTCTTGTTTAGTACGCTGAAGGTAGAATTTCAAGCATCGTTTGATATCCAGTGTGTGGAGAGTCCTTTCGGCCACAGTTGATGGATTCAGGAAGAAAGTTCTCAATATCACTGGTTCGTTTAGGTGAAAAGATGAAGGCACCTTAGGGATGTATCTTGGATTTGTTCTGAGAATAAAGTCAGCTGAAAAAGTGAGGTAGGGTTCCTTGGAGGTAAAGGCCTGTACATCATGGACTCTCCTAGTGGATGTAAGTGCAAGGAGGGTTGCCACTTTCAATGTGAGATATTTCAGATCCACTCTGTGTATGGGCTCGAACTGAGCTTTCATTAAATTGTGAAAGGACAATATTTAGATGCCATTGAGGAGGAGGTGATGCACAGGAGGAAAAGTGCGAAACAGACCCTTCATAAATTGTTTTATAAGCCAGGATGAACCAAGGGAGGGTGCACTTGCAAAGCGTCTGTATGATGACATAGCCGCCAGATGAACCTTTCATGAGGCATGTCTGAGTCCAGTTTTAGATAGAGCAAGGAGGTAGGATATAATTTGCTCTGGCAAGACCTTTAACTGATGCATATTGTTTTGTTGGCACTGGATACATAACCTCCTCTACTTGAGCCTGTAAGTCGTGTGTACTGTCAGCTCGTGCTCTGGAACTCATGGAATTCAGGAGCCATGCATGCAATAGGAGAGAGGCTGGATCTGGATGAAATATCTGACCTTGACTCTTCGTTAGAAGGTTGTGCTTGCTGGGAAGTCATATGGGATTGGCCACCGACAGGAGAAAGCGCTCCATGTACCAATACTGTCTGGGCCACTTGGGTGCTACGAGTATGTACTTGCAACCCTGATTTCATCTTCTTGAGAAGTCTGGGGATCACTGGGAAGAGGGGAAAAGCATATGCAAAGATCCCATACCATCGCATCGAAAGAGCATTCCCCCACGACCCTGGGAGAGGGTATCGACTGACGTAAAATTGGCATTTGGTGTTCTCGTTGGTCGCAAACAGATCTAAGGGTGGCCATCCCCAGCACTGAAAGCTGTCCAGTTCCCTCTGACTGAGCTCTCATTTGTGGCAGCTGTCGTCCGTTCTGCAGAGGGAGTCCGCCAGGGCGTTGTTGATATCTGGAAGGTGTTCCACTCTCAGAGAAATCTTGTGAAGAGTGAGCCATTCCCAGAGAGATTGTGCTTCTCTTGAGAGGGACAGAGATTGAGTTCCTCCCTATTTGTTGACGTAGTACATGCTTGTTGTGTTGTCTGCACAGACCATCACTGAGGATCCTGAAATCCACGGGAGGAACGCTTTGAGCGTAAGAGTTTTCGTCTTTAACTCTAACAGATTTATGTGCATTTCTTCTGCGAGCTTGACCATTTTCCCTGAATGCACGTCTTGCAAATGACATCCCCAGCCTTCCAATGAAGCATCTGTTGTGATAATTAGATCTGCCATTGGAGATAGGAAAGTCAAGCCATGAGAGATATGGCTGATTTGGGACCACCATCGCAGGGTCTCCACCACCCAGTGTAGTATTGATTAAATCCTCAAAGGATCCTTGAGATTGGGTCCATTGCAGTTGCAATTCCTCCTGTAATGGCCTAATTTTCAACATTGCTAGGTGGACCAAGGTGATTGATGAGGAAATCATTCCTAGGGGAGACTTGAACGATCGCACTGAAAGGACTTTCTTTTTGAAACAGTGGTAGCCATGTTGGGTAGCCTCTGTTGCCGTGCCATTGAAAGATAATCCTTGCTTATGAGGGTGTTGAGTTCCGCACCCAAAAAATACTATTTTGAGTGTCAGAAGAATAACAGATTTTTTGAAGTTTATCGTTAGACCTAGTGTAGGAAGCTGGCTCTGTATATACTGTATCAAAATGAGATATAGTATACCTCCAAGAGGCTTGTCAGAGGCAATAATAGATAATACTAATGCTCCATTTGTGGTAGTGTGGTCGAGCAGTTAGGCTTATCAGAGGGTAGTGTTAAGCATTTGTTGTACACACACAGGCAATAAGTGAAAACACACACTCAATGACTTAACTCCAGACCAATAGGTTTTTATATAGAAAAATATTTTGTTAATTTATTTATAGAACCACAAGATTCATTTAGCAGGTAAGTACATTAAATAAAAGGTGCTTTGCACAGTAATACTTATAACTTTGAATGGAATCAACAATGTACACACTTTTCTTTAAAATGAGAAAAAGCTATTTTAAAAGTGGACACTGTAATTTTCAACAGTTACTGGGGAGGTAATTAAGGTGCAGTTTTTGAGGTAAGTAACAAACATACGGGTTCAATCTCGGGGACATAGATAGCCCACCGTTGGGGGTTCAAGATAACCCCAAACACCCAGCACCAGCAACACAGGGCCGGTTAGGTGCAGAGGGCAAACAGGAGTCAAAATAATGTGGGCCCCTATGGAGACAGGGGGTACTCTGGTCTGCTTGAAGTTAAGTACCCACGTCGGAGGGCACACCAGGGGGGTTTGGACAAGTACTGGAGGGGCCCCAAGTAGGCACAAAAACCACACCCTCAGCAGCATGGGGATGGACGGGTGCAGTGTGCAAACAGGGCATTGGGTTCTCAATAGAACTCTATGGAGGGATCCGGGGGTCGCTTAGGCGCTGCAGGCAGGGCACAGGGGGGCATCTCAGGCAAGCCACCGACTGGGCAAGGGTGAGGGCTGCCTGCTGGTCGTTGCTGCATTAGTGGTCGGTTTCTCTCAGGCCTGGGGGCTCAGGCTGCAGTGTCTCTCCAGGTGACGGATATCTTCGTCCCAGGCAGTCGTGGTCGGGGGAGAGGGGTCCTCGGTATTCCCTCTGCAGGCGTCGTCTTGGAGGTGTAGAGAGGTTAGCACAGGGTGGACACGTAGTTGGGAGTTGCCTAGGGATCCTCTCTGGCTAGTTGGTTTTTCTGGACACGGGCCGGGGGCATCGGGTGCAGAGTAGTTGGACTCACGCTTCTGGAGTGAGGTGAAAGTCCCTTTAAAGATAGTTTCTTTGTCTTCTTTTTGGACAGGTCCGCAGTCCATGGGAATTTCTTGGTCCTCGGTGATGCCGGCAGTCCCCTAGAGGCTTTTCAGGGGTCGCTGGTCCTGCAGAACATGTTGCTTCTTCTTGTACAGCTTTTTGAAGCAGGAGACGGGCCGACAGGGCGGGGGCCGAGTCAGTGGTTGTCGTCTCCTCTTCTCTGCGGGGGTTTTCAGCTCAACAGTCCTTCTTTCTTGAGGTCGTCAGGAATCTGAAGAGCTGGGTTCAGGGTCACCCCCTAAATACTAAATTTATTGGTGTGTTTAGGGTCAAGGGGCTGTATCCAATGGCTACACCCTCCTTGTGCCCACTCCCTCTGGGGAGGGCGGCACATCGCTATTGGTCCTAATCCTCCAAAGCCAGATGGAGGATTTCTCAAGTAGAGGGTCACTTCAGCTCTGGGTCACACTAGTGGTGGTCTTGGCTGAGGGGGTGACGACTCCTTGTTTTTCTCATTATTCCTCCGGACTTGCTGCCAAAAGTGGGGGCTTGTTTGAGGGGCGGAGATCTCCACTGGCTGGAGTGCCCTGGGGCACTGTAACACCAGGCTTGAGCCTTTGAGGCTTACCGCCGGGTGTTCCAGTTCCTGCAGGCGGAGGTGAGAAGCTGTCGTTGGCGGTAGTGTCATTGTCGACTTGAATTTAAGCGGACCCTTTCTAGAACTTGATGGTTCTGATTAAGAAAGGTGGCGGGATTCCTTCCTGCGTCGAGGAGGAGATGGCTCAGAGCAAGCTGAGCCTTGTAAGGTCTTGGCACCCTCTTTATGGTGCGTCTTGTCATGTTCTCTGTCTTCCTCAGCCTGCCTCAGATCAGCAGATCTAGACTTTTCATGAGGCCTTACTGGATCACTCTCCTCACCTGAAGTACAGGATTTCGCCTGTAACCAAATTAACAGTCTTCCTTCTCTATCTCTCAGGGTCTTAGAGAGAAGGTGCGGCATATCTTGCAGTCTTTTACCTGATGTTTAGGATGCAAGCAATATAAACAGTCTTTATGTGGATCATCCACATGTAGTCTTTTCTTGCCACAGGTCTTACAAGGGCGAAAAAGGCTTTTCTTGGAAGTATGAGACATCTTCTGAAGTAAAGTGTTGTTTTGAGAGGAACAAACTGAGCAGAGCTCAGGGAGACTCCCTTCACACGAAGAGTGGTAGAAAATCTGGAGGAATGAGCCTCTTTGGGGAATATTTTAGAGGGTGCTGGCGCCCGATCGGTCATGTGTCAAGTTTGGTTCTTTTTCTAAAAGGACACGGATAGGCTATATGTTTAAGTTTTGCTAGCATTATAGCCTATGGACATTTTTACTTACTGCTTTTTAGGATACCGTGAGACTTCCACTTCGACAACGGGGATGATTCAAGTATGTGAATTTATGAAAGATCCAATTCTGGATAAATGGGGTATGCTTCCGACAAAATAGATGAAGGTTAGGGAGGAATAAGAAGGTGATATAGGAGGTTTAGGGAGGACTATGTGGAGGGATGTAACCCAATCAAAAATAGAAGTCCAATGTCATTGATAAACTGAACGTCTAAAGTTACTACATCCAAAAAAGGCCCAAAACAGTAGAAAATCTACTCCAATTCAAAGCTGGAGTAAGTCCAACAGAACACAAGGCCAACCATTTATACTGCAACACCCTTCCATAGACACTAACGGAGACTGGGAACTTAAAATAAAATCCCTATAGCAAGGAAAATGTCACTTACCCAGTGTACATCTGTTCGTGGCATTAGTCGCTGCAGATTCACATGCTGTGCATAGTCCGCCGTCTGGTGTTGGGTCGGAGTGTTACAAGTTGTTTTTCTTCGAAGAAGTCTTTTCGAGTCACGAGACCGAGGGACTCCTCCTACTTTGGTTCCATTGCGCATGGGCGTCGACTCCATGTTAGATTGTTTTCCCCGCAGAGGGTGAGGTAGGAGTTGTGTATGTTAGTAATAGTGCCCATGCAATGGAATGAATAAGTATGTACAAAATGAAGGTTAAAGTAATATATTTACAAATGTTGAAGATTACTTCCAAACGGCTACAGGCTCCCGGGGAGGCGGGTGGGCGCATGTGAATCTGCAGCGACTAATGCCACGAACAGATGTACACTGGGTAAGTGACATTTTCCGTTCGGTGGCATGTGTAGCTGCAGATACACATGCTGTGCATAGACTAGTAAGCAGTTATCTCCCCAAAAGCGGTGGTTCAGCCTGTAGGAGTGGAAGTAGTTTGAAATAAAGTTCTTAGTACTGCTTGACCTACTGTGGCTTGTTGTGCAGATAACACGTCTACACAGTAGTGCTTAGTAAATGTGTGAGGCGTAGACCATGTTGCTGCCTTACATATTTCGTTCATTGGAATATTTCCTAGAAAGGCCATGGTAGCACCTTTCTTTCTGGTTGAGTGTGCCTTTGGTGTAATAGGCAGCTGTCTCTTTGCTTTAAGATAACAGGTTTGGATGCACCTAACTATCCATCTAGCTATACCTTGTTTTGATATTGGATTTCCTGTATGAGGTTTTTGAAATGCAATAAATAGTTGTTTAGTTTTCCTAATTAGTTTTGTTCTGTCAATGTAGTACATTAGTGCTCTTTTGATGTCTAATGTATGTAGTGCTCTTTCAGCTATTGAGTCTGGCTGTGGAAAGAACACTGGCAATTCTACAGTTTGATTTAAGTGGAACGGTGAGATGACCTTTGGTAAGAATTTTGGGTTGGTTCTTAGAACTACCTTATTTTTGTGTATTTGTATAAATGGTTCTTGTATAGTAAATGCCTGAATTTCACTTACTCTTCTTAGAGATGTAATGGCAATGAGAAATGCAACTTTCCACGTTAAGTATTGCATTTCACAAGAATGCATGGGTTCGAAAGGTGGACCCATGAGCCTTGTCAAGACAATGTTGAGGTTCCATGAAGGAACAGGTGGTGTCCTTGGTGGTATTATTCTCTTTAGGCCCTCTATAAACGCTTTAATGACAGGTATTCTAAATAGGGAAGTTGAATGAGTAATCTGCAGGTAAGCAGATATTGCTGCGAGATGTATTTTTATGGAATTAAAAGCTAGATTTGATTTTTGTAGATGTAGTAAATATCCTACTACATCTTTTGGAAATGCATGCAATGGTTGGACTTGATTATTATGGCAGTAACAAACAAATCTTTTCCATTTACTTGCATAGCAGTGTCTAGTTGATGGCCTTCTAGCTTGTTTTATGACCTCCATACATTCTTGTGTGAGGTTCAAGTGTCCAAATTCTAGGATTTCAGGAGCCAAATTGCTAGATTCAGCGATGCTGGGTTTGGATGCCTGATCTGTTGTTTGTGTTGTGTTAACAGATCTGGCCTGTTGGGTAGTTTGACATGAGGTACTACTGACAGGTCTAGTAGTGTGGTGTACCAAGGTTGTCTTGCCCATGTTGGTGCTATTAGTATGAGTTTGAGTTTGTTTTGACTCAATCGGTTTACTAGATATGGAAGGAGAGGGAGAGGGGGAAAAGCGTACGCAAATATCCCTGACCAATTCATCCACAGAGCATTGCCTTGAGATTGCCGGTGTGGGTACCTGGATGCGAAGTTTTGGCATTTTGCATTTTCTTTTGTTGCAAATAGATCTATTTGAGGTGTTCCCCAAATTTGGAAGTAAGTGTTCAGGATTTGGGGGTGAATTTCCCATTTGTGGACCTGTTGGTGATCCAGAGAGAGATTGTCTGCTAGCTGGTTCTGGATCCCTGGAATAAACTGTGCTATTAGGCGAATGTGGTTGTGAATTGCCCAATGCCATATTTGTTGTGTGAGGAGACACAACTGTGTTGAGTGTGTTCCCCCCTGTTTGTTTAAATAATACATTGTCGTCGTGTTGTCTGTTTTGACAAGAATGTATTTGTGGGTTTTCATTGGTTGGAATGCTTTTAACGCTAGAAATACTGCTAATAATTCTAGGTGATTTATATGAAACTTTCTTTGATGTACGTCCCATTGTCCTTGGATGCTGTGTTGATTGAGGTGTGCTCCCCACCCTGTCATGGAAGCATCTGTTATCACGTATTGTGGCACTGGGTCTTGGAAAGGCCGCCCTTTGTTTAAATTTTTACTGTTCCACCATAGAAGCGAGATGTATGTTTGGCGGTCTATCAACACCAGATCTAGAAGGTGACCCTGTGCATGTGACCATTGTGATGCTAGGCACTGTTGTAAGGGCCGCATGTGCAATCTTGCGTTTGGGACAATGGCTATGCATGAGGACATCATGCCTAGGAGTTTTAAGACCATCTTTGCGTGTATCTTTTGTGTTGGATACATAGCTTGTATCACCTTGTGAAAATTTTGAACCCTTTGTGGACTTGGAGTGGCTATCCCTTTTGTTGTGTTGATTGTCGCTCCTAAGTATTGCTGTGTTTGACACGGCAACAGGTGTGACTTTGCATAGTTGATGGAGAAACCCAGTTTGTAAAGGGTTTGTATAACATAATCTGTGTGGTGTAAACAGTTTGTTAGCGAGTTGGTTTTGATTAACCAATCGTCTAGGTACGGGAACACGTGTATTTGCTGCCTTCTGATATGGTCAGCTACTACGGCTAGACATTTTGTAAAGACTCTTGGTGGTGTCGTTATTCCGAATGGCAACACTTTGAATTGGTAATGTATTCCTTCGAATACGAACCTTAGGTATTTCCTGTGCGAGGGATGTATCGGTATATGGAAATACGCGTCTTTTAGATCTAACGTGGTCATGTAGTCTTGCTGTTTCAGTAGTGGTATTACGTCTTGTAACGTAACCATGTGAAAGTGGTCTGATTTGATGTAGGTGTTTAGTGTTCTGAGATCCAATATTGGTCTCAGACTTTTGTCCTTTTTCGGTATTAGGAAGTACGGTGAGTAAACTCCTGTGTTCTTTTGTGTTTTTGGTACTAATTCTATTGCGTCTTTTTGCAGTAATGCTTGAACTTCTAGTCCTAGAAGGTCTACATGCTGTTTGGACATCTTGTGTGTTTTCGGTGGGACGTTTGGAGGGAGTTGGAGAAATTCTATGCAAGAACCATGTTGGATAATTGCTAAGACCCAAGTGTCTGTTGTTATCTCCTCCCAAGATTGGTAGAACTGGCTTAGTCTTCCCCCCACTGGTGTTGTGTGAAGGGGTTGAGTGACTTGTGAGTCACTGCTTGTTTTGAGGGGTTTTTGGCCCTTGAAATTTTCCCCGGTTTTTTGGGAATTGGCCCCCTCTGTATTGGCCCCGAAAGCCTCCCCTTTGATACTGTCCCTGGTAGGTAGACTGTGTTGTTTGTGAGGTGCTGGCTTGTGTGGCTTGACCTCGAAACCCTCCTCTGAAAGTAGTTTTGCGAAATGTGCCAAATGTGCCTCTGCCCTGCGGGGAATAGAGTGCGCCCATGGCTTTAGCTGGGTCAGTGTCTTTCTTTAATTTTTCAATTGCTGTGTCCACTTCTGGTCCAAACAATTGTTGTTCATTGAACGGCATATTGAGCACTGCCTGTTGTATCTCAGGTTTGAAGCCGGATGTGCGCAGCCATGCGTGCCTCCTTATCGTTACAGCAGTATTTATAGTTCTTGCAGCTGTATCTGCTACATCCATAGAAGAACGGATTTGGTTGTTGGATATGTTTTGTCCCTCTTCAACCACTTGTTTTGCCCGTTTTTGGAATTCTTTGGGGAGGTGCTCGATGAGATGTTGCATCTCGTCCCAATGGGCTCTGTCATATCTCGCTAGGAGTGCCAGCGAGTTGGCGATGCGCCACTGATTTGCAGCTTGTACCGCAACCCTTTTCCCGGCTGCATCAAACTTTCGGATCTCCTTGTCTGGAGGTGGTGCGTCGCCTGATGTGTGCGAGTTGGCTCTTTTACGAGCTGCTCCTACGACAACTGAATCTGGTGTCAGTTGTGACGTAATAAAAGCAGGGTCTGTGGGTGGTGCCTTGTATTTCTTCTCCACCCTTGGGGTTATTGCTCTGCTTTTAACTGGCTCCTTAAAGATTTGTTTAGCGTGCCTTAGCATTCCCGGGAGCATAGGAAGGCTTTGATAATTGCTATGGGTGGAGGACAGGGTGTTAAAAAGGAAGTCATCCTCAATAGGCTCTGAATGGAGCGATACGTTATGAAACTCTGCTGCCCTAGCTACCACCTGAGCATACGCTGTACTGTCCTCAGGTGGTGAGGGCTTAGTGGGGTACGACTCAGGGCTATTGTCCGATACTGGGGCGTCATATAGATCCCATGCGTCCTGGTCATCTTGGCTCATGGTGGTATGATCTGGTGATTGTGACGGAGTCTGTGCCGGTGATATATGAGTTGCCGGTGGTGGAGAGGGTGGTGGAGTTACCTTCTTCACCACTTTTGCTTGTGGTGTTTTTTCTTGTTGTTGGAAATCTAGTTTCCTTTTTCTTCTGATTGGGGGAAGGGTGCTGATCTTCCCTGTACCACTTTGTATAAAGATCCGCTTTTGCGTGTGATCTACAGCTGTTGTTTGTAATTCCTCCTCAAATCTGTGTTTTTGAAGTTGGGAGGACAGTGATTGTTCCTCTGAGTAGGAACTGGCTTTCGGTTCGGTTGCTGGTCGTTTTGGCACCGAAACCGTGTCTTTTGTTGTTTTCGGCTCCGAAGAGATTTTCCTCTTTTTCGGTGTTGTACCTTCTTGGCGTCGACCATCTTCGGTGCCGCTATCTCTGTGCCGAGCAGCTTCGGTGCCGCTGTCTCGGTGTCGACCCTTTTCTGCGGCAGTTTCTCGGTCCCGAGATTGCTGCGTGCCTGTGTCTCGACCTGAGTCGGACGATCTCGGCACCAGCTCGCCCTTTTTCGGTGCCGATGGGCGGTCACCTACTTTATGGGTTGAGCCATGGCCTGTCGGCAGTGGCGTCCCCTGGGCTTTGTCTGTTTTTCTGTGTGATGCTTGTTTCGACGTCTTACTCACGGTTTCTTCGACGTCGAATTCTTCGGAATCCGATTCGTGGATGGAGAATGTTTCTTCTTCTCCTCTTCCTCGAACCGTTGTTGTCCTGTCGGCGTGGAGGCCATCTGCAACCTTCTGGCTCTTCGGTCTCGGAGCGTTTTTCTCGACCGAAACGGTCGACAGGCCTCACACGTTTCTTCTTTGTGCTCGGGTGACAGGCACAAGTTACAGACCAAATGTTGGTCTGTATAGGGATATTTACTGTGGCATTTAGGACAGAATCGGAACGGGGTCCGTTCCATCAGTCTCTATGTTGCACGCGGTCGGGCCGACCAGGCCCCGACGGGGGAATCGAAATTACCCCGAAGGGCTACCGGAGCTCTTCAAGATTCGGTGTCGATTCTAATCTAACCCGATACCGAACGAAACAATACCGACAAATTTTCCGTTGATTCTGACTAACTTTCCGACCCGAAACACGGAGCGAAAACCACTAGACACCTTTTGTGGAGGGCAGAATGTCTCTTTTGCTGCAACTCCTGCCTGTGGTTGATTTGTAGTTTGTGTAGTTGTATGTGATTGGTAAAAAATGTTTTTTGTACTGTTTACTCTAAATGAGTATCATTTCCCTGCATTAATGCGTTTTTTGTAAAAGGTGTAATAATAGCAGCATGTTTAGCTTATTTTATTGTGTCTGAAATTCTCCCTGCATTTGTGCTCAATGTGTATTGGGTTGTCTTCTGAGTAATTTCCTTTGTTTTTCCTTTCTAGTGGGATTTCGTTGGTGCTTGCTGTCTCTGTGCAGAGTAGGTGCTGGTGAAGTCTAGCTGGTAAGTAAGTAGTATTGTTTGTAGGAAGCTGGCCTGGTGAGCAACTATGTATGGTGTTATCCCCTTATACCAGGTTTCCCCGATTAGTGAATTGTAGGCAGTGTCTAGGAAGCCAGGGCTCTCTAGAGGTAGCTGTGGATGAGCAGCCATGACTTATCTAGGATACATGCAAAGCTTTTGTAATACCACTACAGTCACACAGCACTTACACACACAAAAAGAACCACACAGGGTTACAAAAGTAAAGGTACTTTATTAAGGTAACACAAATAATAAAATACTGTATAGACAATACCCCTACTGGAAGTAAGTAAACACACTATTATATACACATTAGCAATCAGGAAATGGCATCAAATGAAATAGGCATTGGTAAAAGCAATAGCAAATAGTGAGGGCCCTAGGGATGGCGAAACCATATACTAAAAAAGTGGATTGTGAAAGGCAGTCCTCCACCCAATAAGTGGAATCAATAGAGGGGAGCGGGAGGAACTAGGAACCCTAACAGGAGTACCGGGGTGCCACCTAGCGACCAGGGGAGAAGAGGTAAGTACCTGGTTTTCCACAAAACCAACAGGAGGACTTTGGAAATGGACTGTGCAAGACCTAGACAAGACTGGAAGAAACCAAAGGTCGATCCTGACAGAAGAGGACCTGCAAAAGAAGGGGACACAGTTCAGTTCGAGTTACACTGTCTGGCTGTGGCAGGAGGCACTACCCACCCTTCTGTGGATGCAGGACCAGGTTGACGAGGGATGAATTAAGTCAGCAGTGCAGCAGTTCCAGAAATTATGCAAGCGATGTCCCACGTCGGCGGTCGTGATGCAGGCGGTCAGTGGTGATAGAAAACCACCAACAAGCCTTGTAAATGCAAGAGTTGGAGAAGAAGGTTTTGCAAGGCTTAAGAGGACCATCAAGGGGACCCAAGGAGGGGACCAAAAGAGGGGAGTTCGGGGTGACCTCAGTAGCTGGGAGAGTCACACAAAGAGAAGGCACCCCCCCCCCCCCACAAGAGACCCCTCCCAATCCCAGTAACACCTATTTCCAAGGGAAAGGGTGTTGCCTCTCTCTCCCAAAGGAAATCCATTGTTCTGCCTTCCTTGGCTTGAGCTGGTCAAGCAGCAGGAGGGCAGAAGCGTGTTCTGCCTGCAAAACCCTGCCAACTGGTAGGAGCAATGCTGGGGGTCCTCTAAAGAGCTCCCAGAGTGCATGGAATCCTACAGCCAATACTGGCAACAGTATTGGGGTATGATTCTGATATGTTTGATACCAAACATGCCTAGGTTCAGAGATAGGCAAGTCTCCAGTCTGCACAAAAAGGAAGAAGGAATCTCCCTTGGAGTGAAGGAGTCACTCCCCTGCATCCGCAGGCACCAACTGCAATGACGAACGGCTGCGTGGATCTCCGCTCATCCTGAGCTGCATGGATCCTTCATTGCGGGTGGTAGTCTGAAGTCGTTCTCTTGGACCTCTCTGACAGCTGTCCAACTGTGGTGGAGCTAAGCTCTTGCCTCCCCAGGCAGGACAGTACCCCCGTGCACCACCTCTTTTGCAGCTACCAAGGCTTGTTGGCATCTCATCCAAGAGATCTTCAGGCTCAGATTAGCTCCAGCCCCAAACACTCCTTCCTGCAACCCACAGCACTCTGTGTGCTTTTCCTGCAGCGTGGGACCCTTCTCCAGTTGTGCTGGGTAGGCTCCTGTGACTCCTGGTTCCTCTTCCAGTGGATCTCTTGTCGGGGTTGCCTTTTCTTCTGTGGACTCTCTGCCTTGCTGAGGGTCTCCTAGAGCTCCCCCGTGGGTTGAGTCCTCCTGGACCTTGCTGGTCCCCGGCAGCTCCACTTTTGCTTCACTGCGACTTTTGCCTTTGCCAAGGCTTGATGGTGGGTTTTCCATGGCAATGACCAACTATAATCATTCATCCGGTGTGGGAAGTCGACTGCATCCTCCAGGAACTCTTGTCTGGCTCCAGGGCTGCATTGCTGCCCAACTTCACCCTACCGTCGACCAACTCCTGCAGCCACAGACATGTGGTTAGTGGCTCTTGCCCCCACTGGACACTTCTGTGACTCCCTTCTTCCTCAGGTCTTATTATTTAGGAATCCACCGCTGGTTTCTTGCAGCCTTTAATGGGTGTTGCATTTTCTTCCTTTTAGTCGTTTTCGGTGGTTTGGGGAAAATCCAGTAACTTACTGTAGGAAGTTGGCTCTGTATATACGGTCTCAAAGTCAGAGATAGTGTGCACAGAGCCCAAGGGTTCCCCTTAGAGGTTGATAGTAGCGAAATTAGATAATACTAATGCTCTATTTTGTGGTAGTGTAGTCGAGCAGTAGGCTTATCAGAGGGTAGTGTTAAGCATTTTTTGTACACACATAGGCAAACGCGGGCAAGGAGAGCCTCTGGATCCTCTATGCAGGTGTCACTGTGGGGGTGCAGGGAGGTAGTCTCAGGGTGTCCACGTTGTTGGAGTCGCCTGGGAGTCCTCTCTGCGGTGTTTGTTGTCCTGGACTCGAGCCGGGGGCGTCAGGTGCAGTGTGTGAAGTCTCAAGCTTCCGCCAGGAAGGGAAAGTCTCTTTGAAATGTATTTCAAAGTTGCAAAGTTGTTGCAGTTTCTGAACAGTGATGCTGTTCTTTGGAGTTTCTTGGTCCTTTAGGTGCAGGGCAGTCCTCTGAGTCCTCAGAGGTCGCTGGTCCCACTGGATGCATCGCTGTGCAGGTTCTTAGAGTCTGGAGACAGGCCGGTAGGGCTGGGGCCAAGTCAGTTGGTGTCTCCGTCGTCTCTGCGGGGCTTTCAGGTCAGCAGTCCTTTCTTCAGGTTGCAGGAATCTGATTTCCTGGGTTCAGGGTCGCCCCTAAATACTAAATTATGGGGTGTGTTTAGGTCAGGGGGCAGTAGCCAATGGCTACTATCCTTGAGGGTGGCTACACCCTCCTTGTGCCTCCTCCCTGAGGGGAGGGGGGCACATCCCTAGTCCTATTGGGGGAATCCTCCAAACTCAAGATGGAGGATTTCTAAAGGCAGGGCTCACCTCAGCTCAGGGCACCTTAGGGGCTGTACTGACTGGTAGGTGACTCCTCCTTGTTTTTCTCATTATCTCCTCTGGACTTGCCGACAAAAGTGGGGGCTGTGTCGTCCTGGGGTGCTGGAACAACAGGCAGGAGCCTTTGAGGCTCACCGCCAGGGTTACAGTTCCTGCAGGGGGAGGTGTGAAGCACCTCCACCCAGTACAGGCCTTGTTCCTGGCCACAAAGTGACAAAGGCACTCTCCCCATGTGGCCAGCAACTTGTCTGGTTGTGGCAGGCTGGCAGAAACTGGTCAGCCCCACACTAGAAGTTAGATTGGTATTCAGGGGGCAACTCCAAGATGCCCTCTGGGTGCATGTTACAATAAATCCCACAATGGCATCAGTGTGCATTTATTGTGCTGAGAGAAGTTTGATACCAAACTTCCCAGTTTTCAGTGTAGCCATTATGGAACTGTGGAGTTCGTATTTGACAAACTCCCAGACCATATACTCTTATGGCTACCCTGCACTTACAATGTCTAAGGTTTTGCTTAGACACTGTAGGGGCATAGTGCTCATGCACATATGCCCTCACCTGAGGTAGAGTGCACCCTGCCTTAGGGCTGTAAGGCCTGCTAGAGGGGTGACTTACCTATGTCACAGGCAGTGTGACGTTGGCATGGCACTCTGAGGGGAGTGCCATGTCGACTTAGTCATTTTCTCCCCTCCAGCACACACAAGCTGTGAGGAAGTGTGCATGTGCTGAGTGAGGGGTCCCCAGGGTGGCATAAGACATGCTGCAGCCCTTAGAGACCTTCCCTGGCATCAGGGCCCTTGGTACCAGGGTATCTAGTTACAACGGACTTATCTGAGTGCCAGGGATGTGCCCATTGTGGAAGCAAAGGTACAGTTTAGGGAAAGAACACTGGTGCTGTTGCCAAATCCAACCAGTATGTGTGCGTACTTGATGAATATATGGTTGTGCAAAAATAATTGCTTTTTCTGTCTTTGTCTGCCAAGGTGTACATCATCTCTTGCTGTGAATGTTATGTGCTGGGCCCATGTCTGGCGGTGTGAATGGTCTTGTGTGTCACATATAAAAGGAGGGTTAATGGCCTGTAAAGTGGTTGGTGCCTTGTCATAGCTTTACAGCTGATGATCTGTGCGTCATTGGTTCAGTTTTTCATCTATCCATCATTAACAAAGCATTTAATTTTTGTGAAATCTCTTGTTATTAAAATTTTATATATTGAACCATCACTCATCCTCGTGCCAAACCCAAACAGTATGTATGCTATAAGGACAGTGGGTAGCCACAAGATCATTTTATGGCACTTCTCCTCTCAGTTGGGAATTCAACTCACAAAAATAACCTGCTCCACTGTAATCAGGTGTTGAAGCACACCCCTGGCATGCTAGGTGTCTTGGGTGGGACCCCAAAGACAAAC
The DNA here is from genome assembly GCF_031143425.1 of Pleurodeles waltl. Taxonomy (NCBI): domain Eukaryota; kingdom Metazoa; phylum Chordata; class Amphibia; order Caudata; family Salamandridae; genus Pleurodeles; species Pleurodeles waltl. Next base: position 71,958,999 of record NC_090442.1, on the reverse strand, counting down.
CATGCCATCTACTAGGTTGGTGAGAGAGTTATTTTTTAACACAACCTAAGGGTGTTTTTTTTCACAAAGGGAGTGTTTGGGACATCACAGACGTGAGAAACTTGTTAGCGTGCTTGCTTCTTGTCTAGGGAGAATCTACCAACTCTAGAAAAGTTCAAAAACTAGACACTTAGGGTAGTACAGGGTGGTGTGCCTATTGTGGATCCCAACAAGTTTTCTTACCCACAATGCACTGCAAACCTTAAAATGTGACTAAAAGTACACATTTTTTAGCATTTGTTTGCCATGGTTTTCTAAAAACAGAAATACACCAGAAAGGTTTTTACCATCTATCGTTCTCCTCAGACTCCCAATAAAAATGCTACCTCAACTGTGTGGGTGGGCCAAGTGCCCAAAAATATTATCTATCACGAAAAAAAAACGTTTTTTGCAAGGGGGCCATCTGCGTTTTTGGTCCCCAACCATCGAGGGAAACCTACCAAAGCCCAAACATTCCTGAAAACTAGACACCTGGGTGAGTCCAGGAAGGTATGGCTTGAGTGGATCCCCCCCCAACATTTTCTTACCCAGAATCCCCAGCAAACCTCAAATGTAGCTAAAAATAAAAAATAAAAAATAATAATAAAAAAAAATATCATATTTTCCCTCATTTCTGTGTGGGATCACCACGCTGGCACACATTTCCTAACACCCAGCTTTCTCCTCGGCCTCCCGATACAAATGATACCGAACTTGAGTGGGTGGGCCTAGTGCCTGAGACAGGAAAGGGCCAAAAATGTGTAGAGATTGAGGGTGCACCAAAATGTGTTCATAAGCGCATTCTTTTTTTATTTTTTAGATGTATTAGGCTTTGGGCACCCACACAAGTGAGGTACCATTTTTATCAGGAGACTTGGGGAAATGCTGGCTGGAAAGAAGTTTGTGGCTCCCCTCATAGAACTTTGCATCACTGAAATGTGAGGAAAATGAGTTTAGACAAACGTTGAGGTTTGCAAAGGATGTTGGGTGACAGAACCTGGTGAGAGCCCCACAAGTCACCCCATCCTGGATTCTCCTAGGTGTCTAGTTTTAATAAATGTACAGGTTTGCTAGTTTTCCTTAGGCGCTGGCTGAGCTACAGCCCAAAATCCACAGCTAGGCACTTTACAAAAAGCAAGTCAGTTTTCAGTGGAAAAATTTGATTTGTACATGTTTGGTTTTGGGGCGTTTCCTTTTGTAGGCACTAGGCCTACCCACACAAGTGAGGCACCATTTTTATCGGGAGACTTTGGGGAATGCTGGTTGAAAGGAAGGTTGTAGCTCCCCTCAGCTTCCAGAACCTTACATCACCGAAATGTGAGAAAATGTGTTTTTGTAAACAAATTTTGAGGTTTGCTAAGAATTCTGGGTGACAGAACCTGGTGAGAGCTCCACAAGTCACATCATCCTGGATTCCCCTAGGTGTCTAGTTTTCAAACATGTACAGGTTTGCTAGGTTTCCCTAGGTGCCGGCTGAGCAAGAGCCCCAAATCCACAGCTAGATAGTTTGCAAAAAACAAGTCCGTTTTCTATGGAAAAATGTCCTTGTTGTGCCTATCCACACAAATGAGATACCATTTTTATCAGGAGACTTGGGGAAACACAGAATAACAGAACAAGTGTTGTTACCAAATGTCTTTCTCGGCATTTGCACCTTCCAAATGTAAAACTGTCTAAGAAGTCATCTTGAGAAATGCCCACTAATTCACATGCTAGTTTGGGTACCCCAATTTCAGGGATGTGCAAATAGCCACTGCTTCTAAACTCCATATCTTCTGCCCATTTCGGAAACATAGGTTTCCTTGATACCTATTTTTCACTCTTTATATTTTCACATATGAATTGCTGTATACCCAGTACACACTAAGAACCCATTGCAAGGTGCAGTTTATTTATTGGCTATGGGTAATTTGGGTTCTTGTTGAACCTACAAGCCCTATTTATCCCTGCAACCAAAAGGGTCCAGCGGATGCAACGGTATATTGCTTTAACAAATCTGGCAAAGATGAAAACAGACAGAAATGGCTGTTTTTTTAACTCAATTTCAATATTTGTTATTTCAACTGTTACTTTCTATAGGAAAACCTTGAAGGGTCAACACAAATTAATGACCCCTTGCTGAATTCAGAATTTTGTCTACTTTTTTGAATGTATAGCTTTCCAAGATTTACCATTGGTGTCACACCCATTTCTGTCACTAACTGGAAGGAGGCTGAAAGAAAAGAAAATAGGAAAAATGGGGTATGTCCCAGTAAAACACCAAAACTGTGTTAAAAAGTGTGGTTTTCTGATTCCAGTGTGCCAGTTTCTGAAAGCTGGGAAGATGGTGATTTTAGCATCTCAAACCTTTGGTGACACCATTTGCAGGGTAAAAAACAGATGCTTTCTTCTGCAGCACTTTTTTCCCCATTTTCCCCAAAAAAACAAATGTCAGCTGCATTTTGGCTAATTTCTCAGTCCCCACCAGGTAAATCCACAAACCTTTTGTGGGAAAAAAAAAAAAAAGCTCAAATTTGGTGTGGATAGCTTATGTGGACGGGGCCTAAGCGCGAACTACCCCATATAGCCAAAATAAGGCTTAGCACAGGAGGGGAAAAGGCTTAGCAGTGAAGGTGTTAATACTTAACATAAAAATATTTGCACACATTTTTTTTCAAGATAAATATATATTTTGAATGATGCCCTATATTTTACCAAACAGAGATCACCACCGGAGCGGACAAACAACTCCCTATGGTACAGTACAGATTTGTTTTTTAAAACTATATTAAACTTGGGGGGAAAAAAAAAATAAAAAAAGTCAAATATTTTGATGTCAAATTATTGTAATTTTTATCTTTATTTTAAATGTGGAACAAAATAAATAAAAAATGCCATAGCACTATTAACTTTCATTGAAATAAGCATTTACTAAATGTAGATATATTAAATTAACTTTTTTTTCTTTAAAGATTATTCGACCAAAAATTTCCACCTAATGTAAAGAAATACACTTTTTAATTATGTATTCATAATGATTAAAATTGATGTATACAATTAAAAGTAATTTCATTATATGCTGACAAAAATTAATTACATTCGTTTTTAAATTAAATAAGATTATTAAAATATTTTAAAATAAAAGAAGGCTTTATTTTGGCTAATTTAATATGAAATAAAATTTATTTACACATATATTTGCTACGGGTTGTATTTTAAGCCCCTATGCCCATTATTGTCCATGGGAGGGTGTTGCAGTCATTACTGTTACTGGGAGGGTGTTGCATTACTACTGCTCCCTTTTATTTTAATAACTCTACACCTGTAAATTTGGCTCTATCCCCTGTTTCAGGGGAGAAGACATATAAATCTACACTTCTGCGTAACACTAAATTTGTAAATGGTGAAAGCCCAAAATAGTAAAGTTATTCAAAAGTTTAAGGGTAGACCTATACGTGTAGGTTTACCTTTGTGAATAGCGTCCTATGTTGGCAAACCCTTTGTAATAAAAGTAAGAATGCCACGGTCTATAACACGCAGACTGATTCCACCGAGAGATTGCCATCACCTGCCCTGTTGGAATGTCTAGAGCAACATGCACAGAACATAACAAAAACAGCATGGAAGCCAGTGACACTATGCACAGAAAAGGAAGGCATTAAGTATTGATTCCCAAGCAAACAGAAATGCACAACGAGTAGCGACGTTAGTTAGTAGCACTAAACACCCATCCCTTGAAGGACCCATCTACCACCCAAGACCATCATCTTGATGCGGACAGCGACATGTGATATAGCACAATTCTAAATGTGAAACATAAATGCATGTGATAGAAGGCCTCATAGTATGCGGAGTAGTAGCAACGAGCACAAAATAAAAACAGCATGCACATCCAGAAATGAGGAATTACCTGATGGACAGCCTTGGTGCATGCAAAGAGAGCATCAGCATCAAGTCTTTATCTGTTGAAAAGTTTACACCAGCATGTACAGAGGGCAAAAAGAGTGCACACTGCAGCAGAAGCATGAGGTAAGAGCAGTGATAAGAAGCACAAAGCAGCAAACAGCAGGGAGAGAGCAGATGTACATTAACTCCTGGGAGGACTTAAAGCACAAGCAGAGTACTACAAGGAGGCATACATCAGTGAAAGCATGCAAACAGAGCCGCAAGGGCACACATACAGCAGTGAGTGTGAAGCAACGCTAACACTCCCACAACGCACACAGGGAAAACAGCCTAAACATCGACGGCTGAACAAAGAGGTGCGTTTTTCATGAAACCGGTACAAAGCATTTGTGAACAACAATGTTTCCCTCTGCCTTAACCACGCATGCCTGAACAACGAACATGCATGGTTAAGGCAGAGGAAAACCGACTCGGTATCGGAGAGGACGTGGTGGGGTGGGGGTGGGGGTGGGGGGGGGGGGGGGGGAGGGTAATTTTAGTTTTTAGGGGCAGGTTGGAGGGTTGGGTAGTTTTAAGGGCAGTGGTACTTTTAGGTTTTAGAGGTGGGGTGGGGGTCATGGTAGTTTTAAGGGCAGGGGTAGTTTAGGTTTTAGGGTCCAGGTTGGGGGGGGTACTTTTAGGGGCTCGGGTCGCAGTAGTTTTAGGAGGCCAGGGTACTTTTAGGTTTTAGGGGTGGGAGGGTCGGTGTAATTTTAGTTTTTAGTGGTGGAGGGTTGAGGTAGTTTTTGGTGTGGGGTAGTTTTAGGGCCGGGGGTGGGGTCGGGGTAGTTTAGGTTTTAGGGGTGGGGGTCGAGTTTGTTTTAGGGGAGAGGGTCAGGGTAATTTTAGTTTTTAGGGGCAGGGTGTGGGGGGGGGGGGGGGGGGGGTCGCAGTAGTTTTAGGATCGGGTCCAAGTAGTTTTAGGGGTAGGGGAGTCAGGGTAGCTTTAGGTTTTAGGGGCAGGGTGGGAGGAGTCATGGTAGTTTTAGGGTCAGGAGGGTGGGGGGTTGCATGCTGGAATGCATGCCATCCACGCATGCCTTTACCAGGAATGGCTTTACAACAAAAAATCTTTGTTAAGGCATTCGTGGTAAAGACATTATTGGTAACAATGCGGTCATTGTTCCGACCACGTTGTTCAGGCATGCGTGGTTCCAGCATGCGTTATTCCGCACACACATCAGCGAGCGAGAGCTCAGTGAAACAATGGACACGCTGGCTGAGTATAGGAATTACCTGCTTGAAACCATCACACAGAAGTGATAGTGTAGACACAATGACTGAGCTCACACTAGTAACAGAGCACCTGCTAAAATGGCAGAGAAGCATGCACCCTGGGTACAGAAGTAAGTGAAAATGCGCACACAAAAGTAGGGATGGCCCGCTGGTAGGTCAGTAAAGGCATGCACAAAGGGTAGAGAGAGGGCACACAAAGCAGCAAACACACACATAAGAGACATCGGTTGGGAGGAGTGAAAAACATGGCCAGGAGATGCTGGAAGAATACACACAGCACTGATTTTATGCAACAGAGTAGTAGGGAGAACATGCCAGGATGCCTGGGGTGCACACAAGCAGCAAGGCCACTCACAGATATGCAGAGATCAGAGAGAGAACACACACAGCAGAGGGAAGTACCTGCTGGAACGTCTGGAAGAGCATGCACACAGAGCAGTAAGGTGCTACTCGGCTCATGGCTCGGTTATACTCTAGCTCGGCCTGGAAATTTGGAGGCCGGTTCTGCCAGAGCTGGGTGAGAGGCTTGGCCCAGGCCTCAGTCTCTTCAGGCTCCTCTTCTATTGACTGCTGTTCCGGCATTTCTGAAAAACACATCAGGTGAATGAATCTGCTGCACGCAAACAAAAGGGCTGCTGATGAGAGCTTTACACATCATAGATCACAGGACAGCAAAGACATTTTAAAAGATTCAGTAAGGTACACAAAAGGGTGTAAGAAAAATATAATAGAAAATGTAGCAGCATGTCTATTTTGCCAACTGTGAGGCACTCAGTGATGAGGAGCACAGAGACGTGGTGATAGAGATGATGTGGTCACCTGATTAGGATAGCCCAGGTTCTTCTTCTGGTACCACAACCCAACTGTTCGACCTGGCCCTTCATGCAGAGTCATCCCTGGGCCTTCACTCCTCAATTTTTTTGTGAATTTGTTTTTTGTTGCCCTTAGGACTTCTGCATTTTACCACAGCTAACCAGTGCTAAAGTGCCTTTGCTCTCTCCTTAAAACATGTTAGACTGGCTTGTAGCCAATTTGCACATTCAATTTACCTATAAGTCCCTAGTAAAGTGGTACTACATGTGCCATGGGCCTGTAAATTAAATGCTAGTAGTGGGTCTTCAGCACTGATTGTGCGACCCACGTTATTAGCCCTTTACTCGTGTCTGCCACAGCAGCCTGTGCGCAGTTTTTGAACTGCCATTTCGACTCTGCAAAGTAAATCCTTTGCTAGGCCAAAAGCTTCCCTTCAAATACATATAAAGTCACACCTACAATAGGCCCTGAATAGCCCAGAGGGCAGGGTGCAATGTATTCAAAAAGTAGGACGTGTAGGTTTTATATGTCCTGGTAGTGGACAACTCTTAAATTAGTATTACACTACTGCAAGGCCTACCCTTCCAACAAGATAACATTGGAGTTACCTTATTACATTTTATAAGTGGCATTTCCAAATGGGAACAGGTAACCAGTCCGTGTCTGGAGTCTATGGAATCAGAATTTTAAATCCTAACTCATGATGAAGTCAGACTTAAATTGCAGTTCTATAAAATGCCACTTTTAGAAAGTTGGCATTTACTTAGCTTAGCCATTGGTGCCTGCAGCGTGTCTCTGGGGAACACGATTGAGTGGGTAACAGGTTTTGTTTTTTACCTCCTAGACAGCCACACACATTGGGGAGCTTAGGTGTGGCTAGTTGGGCCAACATGGACAGGATGGGTGGGAGGAGCTGGGCCCAGCCCCACTTACACTTGAATAGTCTGTGCCCTGTCTCACGAAGGGCTGCATACCAGGTGTAGTTAGTCTGGAGCCAGAGCTAGGAAGCCAGGGCACCTATAAGCTTTCAAGGCATGCCTCTAGAAGCTTCTCAAAAGGCACAACTGTGTATAAATACACAGTGAATAGTGGGGTCAGTTTGGACCACGAGTAAATGCTGTACAAAATATTGTCTGGTTTGTCCAGGATGGACAGAGCAGCCTGAATATACTCCTTGTGAGGCCCGCCTCCCCATAACCTGTTCTAACTGATGGATGGCAAGTGACAGAGGCTGTGGGGCCATTCCTTTTTTAGACTCCTAGAGTGAAGGCACTGAGGTACTATGGTCCATGAGGTGCTCTGTCTGACCTTGAATCTGCAGTATCACAAAGACAGTCCAAACTGGTTTGCCCTAAGGCTCATTAGTTCTGACGCACAGGAAACCTGGACTGTAAAGGGAAAATGCATTTTTGCAGAACAGAAGTAAAAAAATAAATTAAAAAAAAGATGCATTTTGACTGCTTCACGTCTTAGCCACCAGTGTGGTAAATACTGGCCTGCATAAGCAATGCCATTCTTATTTGTATTTTCTAGGGACTTTGTTTACCAGTGAAAAGAAAACATACTGAGACTTTGCTTGCCAGTGTAAAGAAAAAATACTGACAGACATTGAACGTCTTCTGAGTTACTGGCCTTTCTTACATAGAGCTAAAGTCTGAATTCCTGCACAAAGCTTTGCCTGGTTGTGACCAGAAAACTGACAACAAGTGTATAACTGCATGCATGAGGAGTAGGACTGCACATTCCAGAAAGACAATATGCACTGATCCTGGAAGACCGGCACAAGGCCTGGAAGGAGAAGCTGAATGGAGGATGTCACAATGGACTAAGATCACTCTGAACCAAACGTTTCCTGCAGACCACCATGGCACGAGTCGAAAGCCAACTGATAATGATCTGCAGCAAGGAACTGCTACCTAATCGACCAAGCTGCTGCCGCACTGTCGACAACCCATGTCACGAGGTCCCGTTATGCATGCTGAGGGCGATCAACACGATTCCTGAACAAATTTCTTTTTAGAACTAGCATGTTTCAAGCTTCAGGCACAAGGCATGCCATGAGAAGGTGTTTACCTACCAAGATATCTGCCCAAATGAAACAATAACAATCAGTTAAATCCTTAAGTGACTGTTAGTCACTCCTGGCTTTGGAAGTTTATTTTTGAAAAACAAAGACTTTTGAAAAAACTCACAACCAGCCATCCTGGCCGACGGTATAGTCCGTCAGACATTTATTACATTAGCAAAAACTATAATGATGGTGGTTCCAGTTACATAAGGGAATTATACTCCGGGCTGGCATACAACTCTAAATTTTGTGTGTGGAGTTCCATCAGGATAGCAGAGGTACTGTCCACTGCCATACTGACTGAGCAAACTCCAAACACTAAATCAGGCCCTTACTGCCACACAATAGGTCACCACATAAAACTGTAAGTAAAAGTGCAAGGGATCTCAGTAAAACAGAGATATCCAAAAGCAACGCCAAATAGGAGAAGAGCATTATAGATCAACATATGGAAATCTGTACACAAAAAAATAATAATAATAAATCACCACACAGTTTGCCAGACTAATTTTTGCAAAACTCACCATCGTCGCTTCCAGTCTCCTTCATCACAAGAGGATGATGACGAGGCAGTTTGGCCAAAAGCTGCCTACGGCAGACCGGGTTCTCTGACTCCATCATGCTGTCCTCCGCAACCTGCATGAGACCAGAACCTCTCACTCAGTTCCATGAGCCACCAAATAACATGAGAGAGCACATTTTCAATGACAAAATGGGGGTGGGAGGTTTCAGTTACGATGCAACACAAGCTAGCCAGCTACAGCCCAATGGAGATCAGCCCTGTCTGCTATAGACCAGCTACCGTCAGTCAAGGTTTGTTTAAGATCAGATTCTATTGGTTACAAAAGGAGTGTCAGGGCCTCATTAAATGGAATCAAGGGCACAAATGAGACTGGCCAATAGTGCGAAAGGATAAGTTACTTACCTGTAAATCCTAGTTCTCTTCCAGGGGTATCCTCATCAAAGTCATAAACACTGAATATTCCCACCCACGTGCGGGGACCCCGGAGCATATACAAACACACATGTATATATATGAAAAATATATGAAAAATAATACTTTAGTAGATAATTTTAATATCAATATAATATATACATGTGTAAACAGAAATGCAGTCTATGATGAGAAAACAGGCAAAAATGCTTTATTTTATTTTTCATATATATGCATGTGTGTTTGTGTATGCTCTGGGGTCCCTGCAAGTGGGACGGACTATTCAGTATTTATCACTATTGATGAGGAACCCCTGGAAGAGAACCTAAGTGAGGACATTTGTTTTGAGATCACATGAAGGCAACTGTAGGTTTAGAACTCATCCGCATGTCGAACCACCACGGCAAGTGATACACTCTCCTTCATAGGTGGTCCAAAGATGAAACCAGACCTGTATCAGGGGAGGTAACCAGCCCACTGGCCTCCTGCAAGTTCACAGAGATGTCTTCATCATGATCACCATCATCATAGTATAGGGGCCGATCATCGCTATTGTCATCATAAGGTTGGTCAGAATCTGATCCAAAAAGGTGATTGTGGGAAGTTGGCTCTGTATTTACTAAATCAAAATGAGATATAGTGTGCACCGTGTCCAGTGGTTCCCCAGAGGCTTAACAGAGGTTAAAGTAGATAATACTAATGCTCTCTTTTGTGGTAGTGTGGTTGAGCGGTTAGGCTTATCAGAGGGTAGTGCAAAGCATTTGTTGTACACACACAGATAAAGGAAGCACACACTAAATGACTAACTCCAGCCCATTGGTTTTTATATAGCAAAAATATTTTTGGTTAATTTATTTCTAGAACCACAAGATTCCATTTGCAGGTAAGTACGTGTAAGGAAATGCCTCCTTGGCATGGTTGCCCCCTGACTTTTTGCCTTTGCTGATGCTATGTTTACAATTGAAAGTGTGCTGAGGCCTGCTAACCAGGCCCCAGCACCAGTGTTCTTTCCCTAACCTGTACTTTTGTATCCACAATTGGCAGACCCTGGCATCCAGATAAGTCCCTTGTAACTGGTACTTCTAGTACCAAGGGCCCTGATGCCAAGGAAGGTCTCTAAGGGCTGCAGCATGTCTTATGCCACCCTGGAGACCTCTCACTCAGCACAGACACACTGCTTACCAGCTTGTGTGTGCTAGTGAGGACAAAACGAGTAAGTCGACATGGCACTCCCCTCAGGGTGCCATGCCAGCCTCTCACTGCCTATGCAGTATAGGTAAGACACCCCTCTAGCAGGCCTTACAGCCCTAAGGCAGGGTGCACTATACCACAGGTGAGGGCACCAGTGCATGAGCACTATGCCCCTACAGTGTCTAAACAAAACCTTAGACATTGTAAGTGCAGGGTAGCCATAAGAGTATATGGTCTGGGAGTTTGTCAAACACGAACTCCACAGCACCATAACGGCTACACTGAAAACTGGGAAGTTTGGTATCAAACTTCTCAGCACAATAAATGCACACTGATGCCAGTGTACATTTTATTGTAAAATACACCACAGAGGGCACCTTAGAGGTGCCCCCTGAAACTTCACCGACTATCTGTGTAGGCTGACTAGTTTTAGCAGCCTGCCACAAACCGAGACATGTTGCTGGCCCCATGGGGAGAGTGCCTTTGTCACTCTGAGGCCAGTAACAAAGCCTGCACTGGGTGGAGATGCTAACACCTCTCCCAGGCAGGAATTGTCACACCTGGCGGTGAGCCTCAAAGGCTCACCTCCTTTGTGCCAACCCAGCAGGACACTCCAGCTAGTGGAGTTGCCCGCCCCCTCCGGCCAGGCCCCACTTTTGGCGGCAAGGCCGGAGAAAATAATGAGAAAAACAAGGAGGAGTCACTGGCCAGTCAGGACAGCCCCTAAGGTGTCCTGAGCTGAAGTGACTCTAACTTTTAGAAATCCTCCATCTTGCAGATGGAGGATTCCCCCAATAGGGTTAGGATTGTGACCCCCTCCCCTTGGGAGGAGGCACAAAGAGGGTGTACCCACCCTCAGGGCTAGTAGCCATTGGCTACTAACCCCCCAGACCTAAACACGCCCTTAAATTTAGTATTTAAGGGCTACCCTGAACCCTAGAAAATTAGATTCCTGCAACTACAAGAAGAAGGACTGCCTAGCTGAAAAACCCCTGCAGAGGAAGACCAGAAGACGACAACTGCCTTGGCTCCAGAAACTCACCGGCCTGTCTCCTGCCTTCCAAAGATCCTGCTCCAGCGACGCCTTCCGAAGGGACCAGCGACCTCGACATCCTCTGAGGACTGCCCCTGCTTCGAAAAGACAAGAAACTCCCGAGGACAGCGGACCTGCTCCAAGAAAAGCTGCAACTTTGTTTCCAGCAGCTTTAAAGATCCCTGCAAGCTCCCCGCAAGAAGCGTGAGACTTGCAACACTGCACCCGGCGACCCCGACTCGGCTGGTGGCGATCCAACACCTCAGGAGGGACCCCAGGACTACTCTGATACTGTGAGTACCAAAACCTGTCCCCCCTGAGCCCCCACAGCGCCGCCTGCAGAGGGAATCCCGAGGCTTCCCCTGACCGCGACTCTTTGAACCTAAAGTCCCGACACCTGGGAGAGACCCTGCACCCGCAGCCCCCAGGACCTGAAGGACCGGACTTTCACTGGAGAAGTGACCCCCAGGAGTCCCTCTCCCTTGCCCAAGTGGAGGTTTCCCCGAGGAACCCCCCCCTTGCCTGCCTGCAGCGCTGAAGAGATCCCGAGATCTCTCATAGACTAACATTGCGAACCCGACGCTTGTTTCTACACTGCACCCGGCCGCCCCCGCGCCGCTGAGGGTGAAATTTCTGTGTGGACTTGTGTCCCCCCCGGTGCCCTACAAAACCCCCCTGGTCTGCCCTCCGAAGACGCGGGTACTTACCTGCAAGCAGACCGGAACCGGGGCACCCCCTTCTCTCCATTCTAGCCTATGTGTTTTGGGCACCACTTTGAACTCTGCACCTGACCGGCCCTGAGCTGCTGGTGTGGTGACTTTGGGGTTGCTCTGAACCCCCAACGGTGGGCTACCTTGGACCAAGAACTGAACCCTGTAAGTGTCTTACTTACCTGGTAAAACTAACAAAAACTTACCTCCCCCAGGAACTGTGAAAATTGCACTAAGTGTCCACTTTTAAAACAGCTATTTGTCAATAACTTGAAAAGTATACATGCAATTTTTATGATTTAAAGTTCCTAAAGTACTTACCTGCAATACCTTTCAAATGAGATATTACATGTAGAATTTGAACCTGTGGTTCTTAAAATAAACTAAGAAAAGATATTTTTCTATACAAAAACCTATTGGCTGGATTTGTCTCTGAGTGTGTGTACCTCATTTATTGTCTATGTGTATGTACAACAAATGCTTAACACTACTCCTTGGATAAGCCTACTGCTCGACCACACTACCACAAAATAGAGCATTAGTATTATCTATTTTTACCACTATTTTACCTCTAAGGGGAACCCTTGGACTCTGTGCATGCTATTCCTTACTTTGAAATAGCACATACAGAGCCAACTTCCTACATTGGTGGATCAGCGGTGGGGTACAAGACTTTGCATTTGCTGGACTACTCAGCCAATACCTGATCACACGACAAATTCCAAAATTGTCATTAGAAATTGATTTTTGCAATTTAAAATTTTTCTAAATTCTTAAAAGACCTGCTAGGGCCTTGTGTTAGATCCTGTTTAGCATTTCTTTTAGAGTTTAAAAGTTTGTAAAAGTTTGAATTAGATTCTAGAACCAGTTGTAGATTCTTAAAAAGTATTCCAACTTTTAGAAGCAAAATGTCTAGCACAGATGTGACTGTGGTGGAACTCGACACCACACCTTACCTCCATCTTAAGATGAGGGAGCTAAGGTCACTCTGTAAAATAAAGAAAATAACAATGGGCCCCAAACCTACCAAAATACAGCTCCAGGAGCTTTTGGCAGAGTTTGAAAAGGCCAACCCCTCTGAGGGTGGCAACTCAGAGGAAGAGGATAGTGACTTGGAGGACAATTCCCCCCTACCAGTCCTATCTAGGGAGAACAGGGTCCCTCAAACCCTGACTCCAAAAATAATAGTCAGAGATGCTGGTTCCCTCACAGGAGAGACCAACACCTCTGAAATCACTGAGGATAGCCCCAGTGAAGAGGACATCCAGTTAGCCAGGATGGCCAAAAGATTGGCTTTGGAAAGACAGATCCTAGCCATAGAGAGGGAAAGACAAGAGATGGGCCTAGGACCCATCAATGGTGGCAGCAACATAAATAGGGTCAGAGATTCTCCTGACATGTTGAAAATCCCTAAAGGGATTGTAACTAAATATGAAGATGGTGATGACATCACCAAATGGTTCACAGCTTTTGAGAGGGCTTGTGTAACCAGAAAAGTGAATAGATCTCACTGGGGTGCTCTCCTTTGGGAAATGTTCACAGGAAAGTGTAGGGATAGACTCCTCACACTCTCTGGACAAGATGCAGAATCTTATGACCTCATGAAGGGTACCCTGATTGAGGGCTTTGGATTCTCCACTGAGGAGTATAGGATTAGATTCAGGGGGGCTCAAAAATCCTCGAGCCAGACCTGGGTTGACTTTGTAGACTACTCAGTGAAAACACTAGATGGTTGGATTCAAGGCAGTGGTGTAAGTAATTATGATGGGCTGTACAATTTATTTGTGAAAGAACACCTGTTAAGTAATTGTTTCAATGATAAACTGCATCAGCATCTGGTAGACCTAGGACCAATTTCTCCCCAAGAATTGGGAAAGAAGGCGGACCATTGGGTCAAGACAAGGGTGTCCAAGACTTCAACAGGGGGTGACCAAAAGAAAGGGGTCACAAAGACTCCCCAGGGGAAGGGTGATGAGACAACCAAAACTAAAAATAGTAAAGAGTCTTCTACAGGCCCCCAAAAACCTGCACAGGAGGGTGGGCCCAGAGCCTCTTCACAAAACAATGGGTACAAGGGTAAAAACTTTGATCCCAAAAAGGCCTGGTGTCATAGCTGTAAACAGCATGGACACCAAACTGGAGACAAGGCCTGTCCCAAGAAAGGTTCCACTCCAAACTCCCATCCAGGTAACACTGGTATGGCTAGTCTCCAAGTGGGATCAACAGTGTGCCCAGAGCAAATCAGGGTCCACACTGAAGCTACTCTAGTTTCTGAGGGTGGGGTGGATTTAGCCACACTAGCTGTCTGGCCGCCTAACATGCAAAAATACAGACAGCAACTCTTAATTAATGGGACTAGAATAGAGGGCCTGAGGGATACAGGTGCCAGTGTCACCATGGTGACAGAGAAACTGGTTTCCCCTGGCCAATACCTGACTGGAAAAACTTACACAGTCACCAACGCTGACAATCAGAGAAAAGTACATCCCATGGCAATGGTTACTTTAGAATGGGGAGGGGTCAATGGCCTGAAACAGGTGGTGGTCTCCTCAAATATCCCAGTGGACTGTCTGCTTGGAAATGACCTGGAGTCCTCAGCATGGGCTGAGGTAGAACTAAAAACCCATGCAGCAATGCTGGGTATCCCTGAACTGGTGTGTGTGAAAACAAGAGCACAATGCAAGGCACAGGGTGAACAAGTAGAGCTGGAGTCTGGAAGAATGGCCCAGCCTACCAAGAGAACAGGAAAGTCAGTTGGGAAACCAACTGCAACACAGCAAAAGAAAGGGAACCTCTCTTCTCAGGAAGAAGTTCTGCCCTCTGAGGGAACTGAGCCTTTGGAGCTTGAACCTTATCAGGTTGAGCTCTTAGGCCCAGGGGGACCCTCAAGGGAGGAGCTGTGTAAGGGACAAGAAACCTGTCCCTCTCTTGAAGGCCTTAGGCAGCAAGCTGCTGAAGAGTCCAAAGGCAAGAAAAATGGAACGCATAGGGTCTATTGGGAAGATGGACTCCTGTACACTGAGGCCAGAGACCCCAAACCTGGTGCCACTAGGAGAGTGGTAGTGCCTCAGCTGTTCAGGAAGTTCATCCTAACATTGGCCCATGACATTCCCCTTGCTGGACATTTGGGACAAACCAAGACGTGGGAGAGGTTAGTCAACCACTTCTACTGGCCCAATATGTCCAACATGGTTAAGGAGTTTTGCCTCTCCTGCCCCACCTGTCAAGCCAGTGGTAAGACAGGTGGACATCCAAAGGCCCCCCTCATTCCACTTCCAGTGGTGGGGGTTCCCTTTGAAAGAGTGGGTGTGGACATAGTTGGTCCACTAGAACCTCCCACAGCCTCAGGAAATATGTATATCCTGGTAGTAGTGGATCATGCTACCAGGTATCCTGAAGCTATTCCCCTTAGGTCGACTACTGCCCCTGCAGTAGCCAAGGCCCTCATTGGTATCTTTACCAGAGTGGGTTTCCCTAAGGAGGTGGTGTCTGACAGAGGTACCAACTTCATGTCAGCATACCTAAAGCACATGTGGAATGAGTGTGGGGTGACTTATAAATTCACTACACCATACCATCCACAAACTAATGGCTTAGTTGAGAGATTCAACAAGACATTAAAGGGCATGATCATGGGGCTCCCAGAAAAACTCAAAAGGAGATGGGATGTCCTCTTGCCATGTCTGCTTTTCGCTTACAGGGAGGTGCCACAGAAGGGAGTAGGATTCTCACCCTTTGAACTTCTGTTTGGTCATCCTGTAAGGGGACCACTTGCCCTTGTTAAAGAAGGCTGGGAGAGACCTCTCCATGAGCCTAAACAGGACATAGTGGACTATGTACTTGGCCTTCGCTCTAGAATGGCAGAGTACATGGAAAAGGCAACCAAAAACCTTGAGGCCAGCCAACAGCTCCAGAAGTTTTGGTATGACCAAAAGGCTGCACTGGTTGAGTTCCAACCAGGGCAGAAAGTCTGGGTTCTGGAGCCTGTGGCTCCCAGGGCACTCCAGGACAAATGGAGTGGTCCTTACCCAGTACTAGAAAGGAAGAGTCAGGTCACCTACCTGGTGGACCTGGGCACAAGCAGGAGCCCCAAGAGGGTGATCCATGTGAACCGCCTTAAGCTCTTCCATGACAGGGCTGATGTGAATCTGTTGATGGTAACAGATGAGGATCAGGAGGCAGAGAGTGAACCTCTCCCTGATCTTCTGTCATCAGACCCAAAAGATGGCACAGTAGATGGAGTGATCTACTCAGACACCCTCTCTGGCCAACAGCAAGCTGATTGTAGGAGAGTCCTACAACAGTTTCCTGAACTCTTCTCCTTAACCCCTGGTCAGACACACCTGTGTACCCATGATGTGGACACAGGAGACAGCATGCCTGTCAAGAACAAAATCTTTAGACAATCTGACCATGTTAAGGAAAGCATCAAGGTGGAAGTCCACAAGATGCTGGAATTGGGAGTAATTGAGCGCTCTGACAGCCCCTGGGCTAGCCCAGTGGTCTTAGTCCCCAAACCTCACACCAAAGATGGAAAGAAAGAGATGAGGTTTTGTGTGGACTACAGAGGGCTCAATTCTGTCACCAAGACAGATGCTCATCCAATTCCAAGAGCTGATGAGCTCATAGATAAATTAGGTGCTGCCAAATTCTTAAGTACCTTTGACTTGACAGCAGGGTACTGGCAAATAAAAATGGCACCTGGAGCAAAAGAAAAGACAGCATTCTCCACACCTGATGGGCATTATCAGTTTACTGTTATGCCCTTTGGTTTAAAGAATGCCCCTGCCACCTTCCAAAGGTTGGTGAATCAAGTCCTTGCTGGCTTGGAGTCCTTTAGCACAGCTTATCTTGATGATATTGCTGTCTTTAGCTCCACCTGGCAGGATCACCTGGTCCACCTGAGGAAGGTTTTGAAGGCTCTGCAATCTGCAGGCCTCTCTATCAAGGCATCCAAATGCCAGATAGGGCAGGGAACTGTGGTTTACTTGGGACACCTTGTAGGTGGAGGCCAAGTTCAGCCACTCCAACCCAAGATCCAGACTATTCTGGACTGGGTAGCTCCAAAAACCCAGACTCAAGTCAGGGCATTCCTTGGCTTGACTGGGTATTACAGGAGGTTTGTGAAGGGATATGGATCCATTGTGACAGCCCTCACTGAACTCACCTCCAAGAAAATGCCCAAGAAAGTAAACTGGACTGTGGAATGCCAACAGGCCTTTGACACCCTGAAACAGGCAATGTGCTCAGCACCAGTTCTCAAAGCTCCAGATTATTCTAAGCAGTTCATTGTGCAGACTGATGCCTCTGAACATGGGATAGGGGCAGTTTTGTCCCAAACAAATGATGATGGCCTTGACAAGCCTGTTGCTTTCATTAGCAGGAGGTTACTCCCCAGGGAGCAGCGTTGGAGTGCCATTGAGAGGGAGGCCTTTGCTGTGGTTTGGTCCCTGAAGAAGCTGAGACCATACCTCTTTGGGACTCACTTCCTAGTTCAAACTGACCACAGACCTCTCAAATGGCTGATGCAAATGAAAGGTGAAAATCCTAAACTGTTGAGGTGGTCCATATCCCTACAGGGAATGGACTTTATAGTGGAACACAGACCTGGGACTGCCCATGCCAATGCAGATGGCCTTTCCAGGTTCTTCCACTTAGAAAATGAAGACTCTCTTGGGAAAGGTTAGTCTCATCCTCTTTCGTTTGGGGGGGGGGGTTGTGTAAGGAAATGCCTCCTTGGCATGGTTGCCCCCTGACTTTTTGCCTTTGCTGATGCTATGTTTACAATTGAAAGTGTGCTGAGGCCTGCTAACCAGGCCCCAGCACCAGTGTTCTTTCCCTAACCTGTACTTTTGTATCCACAATTGGCAGACCCTGGCATCCAGATAAGTCCCTTGTAACTGGTACTTCTAGTACCAAGGGCCCTGATGCCAAGGAAGGTCTCTAAGGGCTGCAGCATGTCTTATGCCACCCTGGAGACCTCTCACTCAGCACAGACACACTGCTTGCCAGCTTGGGTGTGCTAGTGAGGACAAAACGAGTAAGTCGACATGGCACTCCCCTCAGGGTGCCATGCCAGCCTCTCACTGCCTATGCAGTATAGGTAAGACACCCCTCTAGCAGGCCTTACAGCCCTAAGGCAGGGTGCACTATACCACAGGTGAGGGCACCAGTGCATGAGCACTATGCCCCTACAGTGTCTAAACAAAACCTTAGACATTGTAAGTGCAGGGTAGCCATAAGAGTATATGGTCTGGGAGTTTGTCAAACACGAACTCCACAGCACCATAACGGCTACACTGAAAACTGGGAAGTTTGGTATCAAACTTCTCAGCACAATAAATGCACACTGATGCCAGTGTACATTTTATTGTAAAATACACCACAGAGGGCACCTTAGAGGTGCCCCCTGAAACTTCACCGACTATCTGTGTAGGCTGACTAGTTTTAGCAGCCTGCCACAAACCGAGACATGTTGCTGGCCCCATGGGGAGAGTGCCTTTGTCACTCTGAGGCCAGTAACAAAGCCTGCACTGGGTGGAGATGCTAACACCTCTCCCAGGCAGGAATTGTCACACCTGGCGGTGAGCCTCAAAGGCTCACCTCCTTTGTGCCAACCCAGCAGGACACTCCAGCTAGTGGAGTTGCCCGCCCCCTCCGGCCAGGCCCCACTTTTGGCGGCAAGGCCGGAGAAAATAATGAGAAAAACAAGGAGGAGTCACTGGCCAGTCAGGACAGCCCCTAAGGTGTCCTGAGCTGAAGTGACTCTAACTTTTAGAAATCCTCCATCTTGCAGATGGAGGATTCCCCCAATAGGGTTAGGATTGTGACCCCCTCCCCTTGGGAGGAGGCACAAAGAGGGTGTACCCACCCTCAGGGCTAGTAGCCATTGGCTACTAACCCCCCAGACCTAAACACGCCCTTAAATTTAGTATTTAAGGGCTACCCTGAACCCTAGAAAATTAGATTCCTGCAACTACAAGAAGAAGGACTGCCTAGCTGAAAAACCCCTGCAGAGGAAGACCAGAAGACGACAACTGCCTTGGCTCCAGAAACTCACCGGCCTGTCTCCTGCCTTCCAAAGATCCTGCTCCAGCGACGCCTTCCGAAGGGACCAGCGACCTCGACATCCTCTGAGGACTGCCCCTGCTTCGAAAAGACAAGAAACTCCCGAGGACAGCGGACCTGCTCCAAGAAAAGCTGCAACTTTGTTTCCAGCAGCTTTAAAGATCCCTGCAAGCTCCCCGCAAGAAGCGTGAGACTTGCAACACTGCACCCGGCGACCCCGACTCGGCTGGTGGCGATCCAACACCTCAGGAGGGACCCCAGGACTACTCTGATACTGTGAGTACCAAAACCTGTCCCCCCTGAGCCCCCACAGCGCCGCCTGCAGAGGGAATCCCGAGGCTTCCCCTGACCGCGACTCTTTGAACCTAAAGTCCCGACACCTGGGAGAGACCCTGCACCCGCAGCCCCCAGGACCTGAAGGACCGGACTTTCACTGGAGAAGTGACCCCCAGGAGTCCCTCTCCCTTGCCCAAGTGGAGGTTTCCCCGAGGAACCCCCCCCTTGCCTGCCTGCAGCGCTGAAGAGATCCCGAGATCTCTCATAGACTAACATTGCGAACCCGACGCTTGTTTCTACACTGCACCCGGCCGCCCCCGCGCCGCTGAGGGTGAAATTTCTGTGTGGACTTGTGTCCCCCCCGGTGCCCTACAAAACCCCCCTGGTCTGCCCTCCGAAGACGCGGGTACTTACCTGCAAGCAGACCGGAACCGGGGCACCCCTTCTCTCCATTCTAGCCTATGTGTTTTGGGCACCACTTTGAACTCTGCACCTGACCGGCCCTGAGCTGCTGGTGTGGTGACTTTGGGGTTGCTCTGAACCCCCAACGGTGGGCTACCTTGGACCAAGAACTGAACCCTGTAAGTGTCTTACTTACCTGGTAAAACTAACAAAAACTTACCTCCCCCAGGAACTGTGAAAATTGCACTAAGTGTCCACTTTTAAAACAGCTATTTGTCAATAACTTGAAAAGTATACATGCAATTTTTATGATTTAAAGTTCCTAAAGTACTTACCTGCAATACCTTTCAAATGAGATATTACATGTAGAATTTGAACCTGTGGTTCTTAAAATAAACTAAGAAAAGATATTTTTCTATACAAAAACCTATTGGCTGGATTTGTCTCTGAGTGTGTGTACCTCATTTATTGTCTATGTGTATGTACAACAAATGCTTAACACTACTCCTAGGATAAGCCTACTGCTCGACCACACTACCACAAAATAGAGCATTAGTATTATCTATTTTTACCACTATTTTACCTCTAAGGGGAACCCTTGGACTCTGTGCATGCTATTCCTTACTTTGAAATAGCACATACAGAGCCAACTTCCTACAGTACGTGAATAAATAAATATATCCCGCATATGTATCAATACCAGTTTGGTTAAAATTGGCAAGTTATACAGTTTTCAAATAAATGGCAATAATCCATTTTAAAAGTTGGCCCTTAGTGCAATTTTCTGAAACAGTTCCTGGGAGGAAGAGAAGTTAGCACAGTTTCAAGGTAAATACAAGACTTACAGTTCCAGTCTCCAGGGGCTAGGAAGTCCACTGGTCGGGGTTCAAGTTAACCCCAAACTCCCACCACCAACAACACAGGGCCGGCTGGTGCAGAGGTCAAAGATGAGGCAAATTTAACGTTGGTTCCTATGGATGCTGTGGGCACTCTGATTCAGGCCTGCTTGCAGGTATGTACCCGCGTCTTCAGAGGGCAAACCAGGAGCATCAGACTCCTAATGCTTTCCTATAGGGGGGGCCCACAAAGATGCTTCAGGTGAAGTCCAGGGGATTGGATCTGGGACACCAAAGGCTGGATAAGGAGGGGGGGCTGCCTGCTGAAGGTTGGATTCCCCTAAGCCAGGGGGATGCGGGTGCAGGGGTACCTTTTGGAGTTGGGAATCTTCGTCCGGTCCTGTCGCAGTCAGGGGGGTCCTCCAGATTCAGGCTGCAGGCACTATTGTGGTGGACTGGAGGGGTCAACCTAAGGTGGGCACTTGCTCAGAATCGTCTGGAGACCAGCTCTAGTCGGTTGGGACACCTGGACTCGGGCAGTGGGCGTTGGGTGCAGAGTGGTCAGGATTTGCGGATCTGGGGCGGTTCTGGGGTCCTGAGATGGAGTTTTCTTCTTGGACAGGGTTGATGTCCATGGAAGTTCTTGGTCCTCTGTGATGCAGGTAGTCCTCTGAAGGGTTCTCAGAGGTGACTGGACCCGCAGGATGCGTTAATTACTTTTGCAGGGTTTTCGAAGCTGCAGACAGGCCGGTAGGGCTGGGGACAAGTCAGTTTTCGTCTTCCGCTTTCTCTGT
Source organism: Pleurodeles waltl (assembly GCF_031143425.1). Classification (NCBI taxonomy): domain Eukaryota; kingdom Metazoa; phylum Chordata; class Amphibia; order Caudata; family Salamandridae; genus Pleurodeles; species Pleurodeles waltl. The sequence goes on along the minus strand of NC_090442.1, from coordinate 71,937,696 downwards.
TGGGGTTTCAGCTCGGCAGTCCTCCTTTCTTCTTCTTGTGAGGTTGCCAGGAATCTGATGAGCTAGGTTCAGGGGAGCCCTTAAATCCTGGATTACAGGGGCCAGAGGGCAGTAGTAAATGGCTACTGACTCGGAGGGTGGCTACACCCGTCTGGTGTCCACTCCCTTTGGGGAGTGGGGAGCCCAAACCTAACCCTATTGGTCCCTGTCCTCCAAACTAAGATGGAGAGCTTTGCAAGGAGGGGGTCACCTCAGCTCTGGACACCTTAGGGGTGGTCCCAGCTGAGATGATCACTTTTCCCTGCTTTCCCTAATTTTCCCACCAGACTTGCCGTCAAAAGTGGGGCTTTTTCCAGGAAGCGGGTACCTCCACTAGCTTGAGTGCCCTGGGTAATTGTAACAAGAGGCCTGAGCCTTTGATACTCACCACTAGCTGTTCCAGTTCCTACAGCAGTGTGAAGCACCTCCATCCAGTGCAGGCTTTGTTTCTGGCCACTGACAGCACAAAGGCCCTCACCCCATGTGGTCAGAAACTCATCTCGTAGTGGCGGGCTGGCACAGATCAGTCAGTCCAGCACTAAAGGATTGGGTTGAATACAGGGGCCATCTCCAAGCTGCCCTCTGGGTGCACTGTTCAATAAATCCAACACTGGCATCAGTGTGGGTTTATTGTGCTGTCAAGTTTGATAGCAAACTTCTCAGTATTCAGTGAAGCCATTATAGAGCTGTGGAGTTCGTAATGACAAACTCCCAGACCATATATGGCCACACTGCACTTACAATGTCTAAGAATTAACTTGGACACTGTATGGCATACTGCTCTTGTAACTATGCCCACACCTGTGGTATAGTGCACCCTGCCTTAGGGATGTAAGGTCTGCTAGAGGGGTGACTTACCTATGCCACAGGCAGTGGTTTGTGGGAATGGCACCCTGAGAGTGATGCCATGTCGACTTTGTCTTTTTCTTCCCATCAGCACACACAAGCTGCAGTGGCAGTGTGCATGTGCTTAGTGAGGGGTCCCCCAGGGTGGCATAGTACATGCTGCAGCCCTTGGGGACCTTCTCTGGCCACAGGGCCCTTGGTACCATGGGTACCTTTTACAAGGGACTTAAATGTGTGCTGTAGGAAGTTGGCTCTGTATGTGCTATTTCAAAGTAAGGAATAGCATGCACAGAGTCCAAGGGTTCCCCTTAGAGGTAAAATAGTGGTAAAAATAGATAATACTAATGCTCTATTTTGTGGTAGTGTGGTCGAGCAGTAGGCTTATCCAAGGAGTAGTGTTAAGCATTTGTTGTACATACACAGACAATAAATGAGGTACACACACTCAGAGACAAATCCAGCCAATAGGTTTTGTTATAGAAAAATATATTTTCTTAGTTTATTTTAAGAACCACAGGTTCAAATTTAACATGTAATATCTTGTTTGAAAGGTATTGCAGGTAAGTACATTAGGAACTTTGAATCATTTCAATTGCATGTATACTTTTCAAGTTATTGACAAATAGCTGTTTTAAAAGTGGACACAGTGCAATTTTCACAGTTCCTAGGGGAGGTAAGTATTTGTTAGTTTTACCAGGTAAGTAAGACACTTACAGGGTTCAGTTCTTGGTCCAAGGTAGCCCACCGTTGGGGGTTCAGAGCAACCCCAAAGTCACCACACCAGCAGCTCAGGGCCGGTCAGGTGCAGAGTTCAAAGTGGTGCCCAAAACACATAGGCTAGAATGGAGAGAAGGGGGTGCCCCGGTTCCGGTCTGCTTGCAGGTAAGTACCCGCGTCTTCGGAGGGCAGACCAGGGGGGTTTTGTAGGGCACCGGGGGGGACACAAGCCCACACAGAAATTTCACCCTCAGCAGCGCGGGGGCGGCCGGGTGCAGTGTAGAAACAGGCGTCGGGTTCGCAATGTTAATCTATGAGAGATCTCGGGATCTCTTCAGCGCTGCAGGCAGGCAAGGGGGGGATTCCTCGGGGAAACCTCCACTTGGGCAAGGGAGAGGGACTCCTGGGGGTCACTTCTCCAGTGAAAGTCCGGTCCTTCAGGTCCTGGGGGCTGCGGGTGCAGGGTCTCTCCCAGGCGTCGGGACTTTGGATTCAAAGAGTCGCGGTCAGGGGAAGCCTCGGGATTCCCTCTGCAGGTGGCGCTGTGGGGGCTCAGGGGGGACAGGTTTTGGTACTCACAGTATCAGAGTAGTCCTGGGGTCCCTCCTGAGGTGTTGGATCTCCACCAGCCGAGTCGGGGTCGCCGGGTGCAGTGTTGCAAGTCTCACGCTTCTTGCGGGGAGCTTGCAGGGTTCTTTCAAGGCTGCTGGAAACAAAGTTGCAGCCTTTCTTGGAGCAGGTCCGCTGTCCTCGGGAGTTTCTTGTCTTTTCGAAGCAGGGGCAGTCCTCAGAGGATGTCGAGGTCGCTGGTCCCTTTGGAAGGCGTCGCTGGAGCAGGATCTTTGGAAGGCAGGAGACAGGCCGGTGAGTTTCTGGAGCCAAGGCAGTTGTCGTCTTCTGGTCTTCCTCTGCAGGGGTTTTCAGCTAGGCAGTCCTTCTTCTTGTAGTTACAGGAATCTAATTTTCAAGGGTTCAGGGTAGCCCTTAAATACTAAATTTAAGGGGGTGTTTAGGTCTGGGGGGTTAGTAGCCAATGGCTACTAGCCCTGAGGGTGGGTACACCCTCTTTGTGCCTCCTCCCAAGGGGAGGGGGTCACAATCCTAACCCTATTGGGGGAATCCTCCATCTGCAAGATGGAGGATTTCTAAAAGTTAGAGTCACCTCAGCTCAGGACACCTTAGGGGCTGTCCTGACTGGCCAGTGACTCCTCCTTGTTGCTTTCTTTGTTCCCTCCAGCCTTGCCGCCAAAAGTGGGGGCCGTGGCCGGAGGGGGCGGGCAACTCCACTAAGCTGGAGTGCCCTGCTGGGCTGTGACAAAGGGGTGAGCCTTTGAGGCTCACCGCCAGGTGTCACAGCTCCTGCCTGGGGGAGGTGTTAGCATCTCCACCCAGTGCAGGCTTTGTTACTGGCCTCAGAGTGACAAAGGCACTCTCCCCATGGGGCCAGCAACATGTCTCTGGTGTGGCAGGCTGCTGGAACTAGTCAGCCTACACAGACAGTCGGTTAAGTTTCAGGGGGCACCTCTAAGGTGCCCTCTGTGGTGTATTTTACAATAAAATGTACACTGGCATCAGTGTGCATTTATTGTGCTGAGAAGTTTGATACCAAACTTCCCAGTTTTCAGTGTAGCCATTATGGTGCTGTGGAGTTCGTGTTTGACAAACTCCCAGACCATATACTCTTATGGCTACCCTGCACTTACAATGTCTAAGGTTTTGTTTAGACACTGTAGGGGTACCATGCTCATGCACTGGTACCCTCACCTAAGGTATAGTGCACCCTGCCTTAGGGCTGTAAGGCCTGCTAGAGGGGTGTCTTACCTATACTGCATAGGCAGTGAGAGGCTGGCATGACACCCTGAGGGGAGTGCCATGTCGACTTACTCGTTTTGTCCTCACTAGCACACACAAGCTGGCAAGCAGTGTGTCTGTGCTGAGTGAGAGGTCTCCAGGGTGGCATAAGACATGCTGCAGCCCTTAGAGACCTTCCTTGGCATCAGGGCCCTTGGTACTAGAAGTACCAGTTACAAGGGACTTATCTGGGTGCCAGGGTCTGCCAATTGTGGATACAAAAGTACAGGTTAGGGAAAGAACACTGGTGCTGGGGCCTGGTTAGCAGGCCTCAGCACACTTTCAATTGTAAACATAGCATCAGCAAAGGCAAAAAGTCAGGGGGCAACCATGCCAAGGAGGCATTTCCTTACATGTGCCAACTGTGGAGACAATGGTACAGTTTTTAGGAAAGAATACTGGTGCTGGGACCTGGTTAGCAGGATCCCAACACCCTCTAAGTCAAGTCACCATCAATATCACACAAAAAGTGGGGTGGTAACCATGCCAAAAGGGGTACTTTCCTACAGCTATATTCTAATTAAACATGTCATTAAAGAAGATACCAACAAATGATATCCTTTATATACTCTTAAGTAAAGAAAACATGCATGACCGCTGCATCCCCGGCAGTACAAGATAACTGACATAGACACAGCATTAAAAGATGAGGCATGGATCTACTGTTGCCCCCGATGTGAAGCTAATCCTATTCAACAGCAGGCACAAACTAATACACTTTAAATCTATAAACAAGCTAAAGGTTACTTCCCAATCGCTGACCAATTCATGATTTGAGCATTTGACGTACCAGAGCATGTTGATTTTCTGCATTTAAAAAGGAACTCCTAGCAATATTGAGATATTGCAGGGACGTTCTCAAGACACTCTCTGAGATGGTACACTCACAGTTAATGTTCTCTCTTAATACACACAACTGGGTTACATGGTGAAAGCTGCCATAACTTATAATAAAAGGTTTATTGACATGGCATTACTACTAACAAAACGTCGAATAGCCATGAGATTGACGAGAAAACTGAACAAGGACACTGAGTACTTATCCAGGTATTTTGCAACAATATGATTGACAATTATTCGCACAAGGTACACCATGCCTCTGTACCACCTGAATTTGGCACCCACTGTATACACACTTGCTCTCTAGTAGTGACACCACTTATACAACTTCAAATGAGGTTACAAGAAAGATGGGGAGTGGGAAGTCAACAGAAGACCATGCTAGCTGAACAAAGCTGTAACTAAGGGGTGTTTCTGTGATGCGGAGATAAGATAGGGAATGGCCGGACAACCCTCAGGCATTGATAACCTACAGATAAGATTGCACAAACATGCAGCATATACGCTAGAAAAGCTGTTATGAAGAATGCAGTTATTGTACTTACAAGCTATCCCTATAAATGCAAAAATATGGATATATGTACTGTATGACTGAAAAGAATGTACCGCAAAATGGTCTTTCGTCTGGACTGGTATATTTAAATCAATTTAAAATAAAGATTGCTTGTTGGGAATTAGTGCTTGAGATGTAGGAGGAAAAAGTTATTTGATGTCTTAATTGTGATATTCCTTTACCTTTGCTCTATCTCAATAAAAATATTTTAAAGTAATATTAAAAATATTGTTTGGCCAGTTAAGAAATGCCAACCAAGAACAATGACCAAATGTCAAACTCTTTCTCTTGAACAGTTAGTTACATAGTAAAAAAATAAAAAAAATAGTGAACATGTTATTTAAGAGAAGCCAAGTCACAAACACCTGTTTTTCATTCACTTGGCCTTCAAGATCTATAAATATAAGGATGGGTAAAGAATTGTTAAGATTCTAGTCTGCTGCACATCTTGCAAAAGCTGATGTCTCTCCTTTACACAGACTGGCTTCGTCCAGGATGGACATGACAAGCTGTATATTTTCCTTCCTTAGGACACCTTCCTTTTAACCTGATTTGCCTGAAATGTGAACAGGGTTATCCTACTGCTGATGAAACCAATCCATCACCCACTTCCTGTGCTGCTTGCAGCCACTCAGGTAATTGTATACTGGGCAGGGTTTCCTCACACCTGAAATTCACAAAACTACACCATCCGGTCCTCTTTTGTGACCGCTTGCTTGAGAGGACAAAGAAACTGAAAAAGAGTACTTCTTTAGGACTTCAGGAATGTTTAGATATGCGAAAAAAGCAGCACTTTGGTTGTTTTCAACTTCTCTCCTTGATCACCACAGTAAGATAAACACTGACCTGCTTCTGTCAGTAAAGTTTACTTGTTTGGACTTTGAGGGACTGAACAGGCTGCCGCAAGCTGCACCTATGATGGATCCTGCTCTCCTCTATCCGGATGCACTTATTGGATCCTGTGAGTGGACATGCTGAGTGACGTGGGAGAGACTAGCAGTTATCTGCTTGTTCAAGGATCGGGACTGCTTTGAAGTGCCAACCTGATCCGAGGAAGGGCTGCACACGGCTAGCTGACTGGAGAATATGCAGAGATGAAATCTCAATGGACTGATGTCACCAAGGATTCAAGCGATCCCCACGGTCATGCTGGCCAAGAGAAACCGGGATTTACATCTTCTGGGCTGAGGAGCTGCAATGTTGCTTGTATTCACATACCTTGCAAGCCTGCACTGTCCCGGAATCATCTGTAAGATTAGGGCACAAGTACAGCTTTCACAGTCCCAGAAAGAGCAGAATGTATGAGTTTTTTTCTTTGAGTTTTAGAGCAGTCTGTAGGTATTCAATAGTATCCTGTTTGAGTACTCTTACATACAACTTGTGTCGTAGGGCCTAAATATTGTTGCAGCGAAACTGCTTTTAGGAACTTCACTATTGGGATATCAAAATCGAGCAGGTAAGGTTTACTGTAGGTGGGTGTTAAAAATTCGAGATTCAAAGACATTCGAAAACCTCAATGCCAAGTCAGTGATTTCTTATAGAAAAAGATTTGTCATACTCCGTCTGACTAGCACCTTCCACTTCCTGCAGGAAGCTTTGCCTGCTTATGCATGCTCCCCTCAGAGTCAACTGCCTAAATGGAGTAACTTGGTTATTGTTTAAAACTGCACCAATACACCACTTGTGAATGGAGGTAAACAAACATATTGCTGCTCGGTAACCATGGACGGCCTCTGGATTCCAAGAAACAGCCTCACAAATTAAGAGCAATTTAGAATTTGTTTTCACGGCAAGGTTGAAGAAAGAATATCCGAATGCCCACTGAACAAGTAATGCGATTTTCATGTCTACAGGATTGCTTTCTAACATTCTAAGTCACATTTTCTCACGTATCCAGTCACTCACTCAGTTTTGAGATCTGTTAAAGACCTGAAGATCACAGACTTCATCCCTAAGGTGGCTAACTCAGACGTTTATTCTTTCGCTCAACTGAGTAGCATTAATCTGAACAATAGCAAAATATTCAGCACAATAAAGTAACAATCACAGAGTAAAGGATACAAAAGTAGAAGCAAAATTGCTGTATGATAAAATCATTTATGATTACACTTGGCACATCCTCTCACTGATTTCTAAAGGGTTGGCGGAAGTTTAAGCCCTGAACCCTGGGGCCTGGAATTGCAGTGAAGGTTAAACATAGGCAATACAGACTAGACCAGCTAGACCAGAGTATCATGGTTGATTGTAGAGTTGTTTGGGTACTCACTCAGCATAACCACTCACCAGAGTCATTCTTCTCACCGCCATGACTGAGGAATAAAGAGCCTATCATTGTGGTTAGGTAATGCAAATTCCCGCACTGTTCGTTGTGAAAACATCTGAAATGTCATTCTCTATTTAGTGAGGAGAGTTCTTTAGTCTCGCCATGAAGTCCAAATCGAGATTGTAACTGCATTACCAGTCTTTTGCAAAAGCTCTATTAAAGCAGGTCAGTAAGTTTCCGTAAGAATATAAATGGGAGTAGGGTCACATGAAGATAACTAACCAAAATGGCTGATGACGTTAAGGACGGGTTTGCGGTTTCACGGTCAAAGGTTACTACCACTAACCTTTTTATCTGAGACTAATGCAACAGGGCAAATAGCCTACAGCTTTAGACTCACAGGTACTTCAATTCAGCCACCTCAAATTGGACCCTGAAGATATAATTAGCCCTCCTGATCACGTTGTTCAAATATTTTGTGCTCATTTGCCCAGCTCTTCTTAGGAGTTCTTTATAGTATTCCCTGGCTCCTGCAACAACTACTTCTAAAGGTCGAGACCAATTTATCCTCTGAATCATCCTTTCACTTTCACAACTGAGCCAGTGGTCTCATAGCCATTTCTGGCTGCACAATGTAATATCTAGGTTCTTAGAGGATACGATATATCTATCGTTCATGTTTTGGCAACAATCCTTCTTCTGTTCAAAGGATTTGAGAATTCCTTCTTTACATAATCCTTTCACTTTCTACAAAATGGGTTTTAAATGGCATAAGGGAATTGAAACTCTAGAGGAAGCAGATTAGAAAAAGGAATACAAAAATAGAAATACCAAATACAACATAAAGAAAAAAAATCCATTCAACTAAGAAGTCAAATCAGTAGTTGTGAATGAAATGAGAAGGATGTTCGGCTATATCCATGATCTGGTACCACCCACTCATTTTAGTTATCTAATTTGTTGGAATGAGGAGACTGGAATGTAAAGGAAAAAGCTCACCTGTTTCTGCTTCTGCTTCCGTGTAACAAATTCTTCAAAACTCTGAGGTGGACGAGTACTAAAAATAGATGGCCATCGAAGGAGCCTGTTCTTCAAAGACCTAACAGAAAGAGAGTCACAGAGTGCGCAGTCAGGCCAGGGATGTTCAGGCCCAAGGCACTGTAGACACAGATTGTGTGGATCAGCTTCTGGAAACTGTGCAGGGCACGCACGGCATCTCTTGAAACCAGTTGTCTGTGGCTGGAGCTGTAGATAGGATTTGCCTACTGAAGATGGAGATTCACAGGAAATCTTGGACTGAAAAAAAAAAAAACAAATGCAGGGGATTAGGGATAAAGAATATACGAGTCAGTATGTCTAGTATCTTCTACTATTTGGTTACCCTTACTACAGTCAGGAGATGGCTGATCAACAGAGGCCTCAGAAAGTAGACTTCTAAAAGGTTGCCAAACATATCAAGAGGAGGCTTCTTGGGAAGTTTAAAGAGAAGTTCAGACACAGCTTCCAATGTAAGACAATTCTAGGTTTTCAAGTAAGGCTCTTCTGAAACAGGCTCTTCTGAAACGGGCTCTTATTCAAGACCCTAGATACAAAGCTTGCTGCATGCAAAAAAGGAGTAAAGTTTGCCACGTGGCTTTCAGCAGATTCCAGCCAGGGGTGAGAAGGTGACTAGACACAGAGTTTGCCTTTAGTCAGAGTAAATGCATGTGGATGCTCTTAAAGGGAACAAAAATGTTCGCTAAACATAATTCAAGATTAATAGATCAAATCCAGAAGGCTATCACCATGAAGACTGTGTTCATGGTGAAGGACACACCTAAAGAGCTAATCTCTAGTGCATTCAGGTAAGTACGTTTTTAAATAGGAATTCTTTGCACTCTAAAAAGTGTACACAGTGCAATTTCAGAGTTTTGCAAAGTTATCCTATTGGAGGAAAAACAAGCTCTGCATACAGGTAGAGTACAGAGACTTACAAGACCAATCTCCTGGGGTTAAGGAGAGTAGTGGGCAAGGTTCAACGCAAGTAAATTACACAACAAGTGGTTTTAGGGGAAATTTGGCACTCACGATCACACAATCCTAAATAACAAAAATTATAATTCTGGATCAAATCTCTTATGAGGCAGTGCTCTTAAAGGGGAACCCACCCTAAACTGCCAAATTATTAACAGTCAAAGACTGTCAATAACAACAATTGCATTATGGCAGACGGCCTAACATAAATATAGAACATCCAATTTCTCTTTATATGAAGTCCATGTATAGAACAATATTTATTTAGCATCAGATATCCAGTTCCTCCGTCTTGTAACAGCCACATTCCAGTTCAGAATTCAGTCCTTCAATCCAATTCGGCCAACACGTGTTTCGTATTTTGGGATGTATCAACCTTGTAATATCAACTTAAATTACATAGTCATATGAATATATCACCCAATCACCAGTCCCAACTTACGTGGAAACCAAAACACGATTCGTAAGCATTTTCGTTATCCAAATTTCCATATCTCAGTATACTTTGCCATGGGTATAAACCCATATATGCCTGGTGAATCAACAGTATGAGCACCATAGTAATATACACATATATACGTGGAGCCCTACAAACAACAGAATTTGTAAATCTGCAACACATGAATTAAATTCATCAACATATCAAAAGTACACCAAGTGTGTTAAAAAAAAAAAAAAAAAACACACACACACACACACACGTAAGAACTCCATATATCCCAAGCTACCAAATTTGATGTTAATCATAAGTACTAGCAAAATTAGCAGAAACATGCTCATATCCAATGGGCAATACCTGTTTATTTCGAGATCCCAAAACATTCATAGACAATTCATAGACCGGGTATCCCTCACTCCTGGATTACTCATAGCTCCAATTATGCAAAATTACCGCAAAGCGAATGAAAGATCTTAATCTCTTATTTAAAAATCCACGTCAAATTTGGTGGCGTTTTCTCATTTTCTTAATTTTGGGTGGTTTGGGGAAAATCCAGTGATTTACTCCTGCATTCTTGGTCACTGTGGGGGTGCTGTGTTACTTATCTTTGTGGTTTTCTAGTACTCCCAGCTCCCCTCTACACATTGTGCTTACCTAGGTGGGGGTACCTTGTTTGCATTCCATTTTTTTGTATATGGTTTGTGCTCCCCCAAGGTCACTATTGGTTATTTCTATTTGCACTGTTTTCTAACTCTTTCTAGGACTGTTTCTGATTATTAGTGTATATATTTAGTGTTTACTTACCTCCTAAGGGTGGGTTACCTGTCAAGTATTTTGTGGTGATTTGTTCCAAAAATTAAAGTTTCTTTATTATTGTACAAATGAGTGTTTTCTTTCATGTGTGTAAGCGCTGTGTGACTATAGTGGTATTGCATGAGCTTTGCATGTCTCCTAGATAAGCCTTGGCTGCTCATCCACAGCTACCTCTACAAATCCTGGCTTCTAGTCACTGCCTACACTTCACTAAGATGGGATACCTGGACCTGGTATAAGACATAAGTACCATACGTACCCACCCCATACCAGGCCAGCTTCCTACAACCAGGTAGTCTGACCAGGGGTCAAAGAGAAGCTCAGCATACTGATGCAAGACTTGCTCGAAGTAAGTCTGCTGTTGGTCAGTGAAGGTGTCTGAAAAGACCACTCCTTCAACCTAGCCATCTTTGGGGGTGACTGGAGAGGAGATCAGGGAGATGTTCACTCTCAGCTTCCTGTACCTAGTCAGTGACCATGAGCATGGTCAGCTCAGCACTGTCAAAACAAGGTGTAGGAAGTTGGTTCTGTATATACTATCTCAAAGTGAGAGATAGTGTGCCCAGAGTCCAAGGGTTCCCCTTAGAGGTAAGATAGTGGCAAAATTAGATAATACTAATGCTCTATTTTGTGGTAGTGTGGTCGAGCAGTAGGCTTATCAGAGGAAAGTGTTACGCATTTGTTGTACACACACAGGCAATAAATGAGAACACACACTCAAAGACTTAACTCCAGGCCAATATTTTTTTTATAGAAGAATATTTTCTTAATTTATTTTAGAACCACAAGATTCAGAATTTAGATAAGTACATAAACTGTAAGGTACTTCACACAGGTAAAAAGCTGTTTTAAAAGTGGACACTGTGCAAAAATCAACAGTTCCAGGGGGGAGGTAAGTAATAGTTAGTTTCTCTAGCAAGAAAAGCACTTACAAGTTCAGTCTCCTGGGCATAGGCAGCCTACAGTTTGGGGTTCAAGTCAATCCCACACCAGGCACCAGCAACACCGGGCCGGTCAGGTGCAGAGGTCAACTAACATAGGTGCCTATAGAGAACAGGGGTGCTCTGGTTCCAGTCTACTAGCAGGTAAGTACCTGCGTTTTCGGGGAGCAGACCAGGGGGGTTTTGTCGATCACTGGAGGGGGGAAATGGGGGGGGGGATAATGTTCCCAAACAGTGTGTGAACAAGCCTTCGGGTTTTGTATTGAAAGCAATGGAGGGACCCAGGGGTCACTCTGGCGATGCAGGAAGGGCACAGGGGGGCTTCTCGGGCCAGCCACCGACTGGGCTAGGATGAGGGCCACCTGCTGGTCACTTCTGCACCGGTGGCTGGTTCCTCTCGGGCCTGGGGGCTGCAGGTGCAGAGCTTTGTCCAGGCATCGGGTTCCTTTGTTACCGGGCAGTCGCGGTCAGTGGGAGACTCTGGAGCCTCTCTGCAGACGTTGCTGTGGGGGTGCAGGGAGGTCAATTCAGGGTGTCCACGTCATTGGAGTCGCCTGGGGGTCCTCTCTGCGGTGTTGGTTTCTGTGGACTCGGGCCGGAGGCGTCTAGTGCAGAGTGTGAAGACTCACACTTCCGGAGTGAGTCGGGAGTCTCCAATGTATGGCTACTGCCCTTAAGGGTGGCTACACCCTCCTTGTGCCTCCTCCCTTTGGGAAGGGGGGCACATCCCTATTTCTATTGGGCTAAATCCTCCAAAACAAGATGGAGATATTCTAAGGCAGGGGTCAGCTCAGCTCAGGACACCTTAGGGGCTTTCTTGGCTGGAGGGTTACTCCTCCATGTTTTTCTCATTATCTCCCCTGGACTTGCCACCAAAAGTGGGGGCTTTGTCCGGGGGGCGGGCATCTCCATTAGCTGGAGTGCCCTGGGGCATTGTAACATGAAGCCTGAGCCTTTGAGGCTCACTGCTAGGTGTTACAGTTCCTGCAGAGGGGAGGTGTGAAGCATCTCCACCCAGTGCAGGCTTTGTTTCTGGCCTCAGAAAGCACAAAGGCTCTCACCCCATGGGGGCAGAAACTCATCTCAGTGGCAGGCTGGCACAGACCAGTCAGTCCTGCACTGAAGGATTGGGTAAAATTCAGGGGGCATCTCTAAGATGCTCTCTGTGTGCATTTTAAAAAAAATCCAACACTGGCATCAGTGTGGGCTTATTTTTCTGAGAAGTACTTCCCAGTATTCAGTGTAGCCATTATGGAGCTGTGGAGTTCGTTTTGACAAACTCCCAGACCATACACTTAATATGGCTACCCTGCACTCACAATGTCTAAAAATTGACAGACACTGTAGGGGCATAGTGCTCATGCAGCTATGCCCTCACCTGTGGTATAGTGCACCCTGCCTTAGGGCTGTAAGGCCTGCTAGAGAGGTGACCTACCTATGCCACAGGCAGTATTTTGTGTGCATGGCATCCTGAGGGGGAAGCCATGTTGACTTTGCCTTTTTCTCCGCACACACACACACACACAATCTGCACTGGCAGTGTGCATGTATTAGGTGAAGGATCCCTTATGGTGGCACAAAACATGCTGCAGCCCATAGGGACTTTCCCTGGTCACAGGGCCCTTGGTACCACAGGTACCTTTTACGAGGGACTTATCTGTGTGCCAGGGGTGTGCCAATTGTGGAAACAATGGTACATTTTCAGTGAAAGAACACTGGCGCTGGGACTAGCAGGGTCCCAGCACACTTCTCAGTCAAGTCAGCATCAATATCAGGCGAAAAGTAGGGGGTAACTGCAACAGGGAGCCAGTTTCCTACACAAGGTTAAGGCAATTGACGTGGATAACCCTTTTTGGGGTTCCTTCAAGAGCCAAAGTCCACTAGGGAAGTACTTTTCCCTTTTCTTTCTAGGATAGGGTAGGGTAGGGTAGGGTAGGGTCCACTCCATTTGTCCTGAAGGGCCCTAGGAGCCAGAGGCTCCAAACCAATATGGTCTGCCCTGGTTGAAACTCCAGCAGTGCAGCTGTTCAGTCATAACAGAGCTTCCGGAACTCTTGGCTAGCCTCAAGGTTTTTGGAAGCTGTTTCCATGTATCAACCATTCTCCACAACATTCTGTTTAGGTTCTCTGAGAGGTCTTTCCCATCTCTCCATCACAAGACAAACGATGTCCAAACGGAAGTTTAAAGGAGGAAAACCCTACTCCCTTCTGTGGCACTTCCCTGTAAGCGAAAAGCAGGAATTGAAGTAAGACATCCCATCTCTTTCTGAGTTTTCACGGAGTCCACCAATCATACCTTTCAACATCTTGTTGAATCTTTCAACAACGCCATTGGTTTGTGGGTGATATGGGGCAGTGAACTTATAGATCACACCACATTCATCAGACTTGTTTCAGGTAACAAGACATGAAATTTGTACCTCTGTCTGACCCCACCTCCTTTGGAAAGCCCACTCTGGTAAATATACCAATGAGGGCACTAGCTACTGCAGGGGCAGTAGTAGCCCTCAGGGGAATTGCTTCAGGATACATGGTTGCATGATCCACTACAACCAGTATAAATTAGTTTCTTGGTGCAATTTAAGGATTTAGGAAACCAACAATCAGAAGGTGATACGCAATATTTTGAAAGCATGAGGAACCTCATTAATAGACCTGAATTAAGTGTGCCTTTGGGTGGCCACCAGTCTTGCCACTGGCTTGACAAGTGGCTTCTAGGACATACCTGCCAGTTAAAATGGTTTACTAATCTCAGGCCTTAAAAAATCATTAAAAATGTTAGAACAGAAGGTCAAAAAATTAAATCGGCCAGAAAAAAATAAAAGTTTCTTATCTGTAGGTGTAGTTTTGCAGCTTGAAGATTTTCTGGATTCCCATGCTATGCATTATTCTGCCATCTAGTGGTTGAGTCCGGATTATCTACTATTTCTCCTCCTAAATTGTTTTTTTGTCTGTCCTCTATCCCTACCTTTGTTTTGTTGTTATTGGGTGTAGACAGAAATACCATTTGGTGTTTTGTTGTGAAATCATCACACTTCCTCTGGATGTCTCCGCCCCAGTTCACCATCTTCATATTATTTAATTTTTTTCCTTTACTCTCTTCAATCCATCTTCTTAGTGGAGGTGGGTGAGTCGCATGTGAATCCAGAAAATCTTTAAGGTGCAAAACTATACCTACCAGTAAGAAACTTTTTTTTGCAGCAAGAATCTTTTCTGGATTCACATGCTGTGCATAGATTTTAAAGTGGCTTTCCTTTATTGTGTTGGCTAGGTTGAAGATGTATACTTATTTTGAAATAACACCCTTTGCCCTACCTGAGCTTCTTTAATCATCTGTATGTCAACACAATAATGTTTTGCAAAAGTATGTGCTGAAACCCAAGTTGCTGCTTTGCAGATTTCTTGTAATGGTATGTTGGACATAAAAGCTACTGTCGCTCCCTTATTCCGTGTAGGGTGCGCTCCTGGAGCTCTAGGTAAGGCTTTCCCTGCATTTCTGTGACTTTATTGGATTAATTGTATGATCCATCTTGAAATTGTGTTCTTTGATACTGCTTTCCCCTAAAGTTTTTGGAGAAAGTAACAAACAATGCTGAGATTTCCTAAAAAGGTTAGTTCTCTCCATGTAATACATGATGCAACGTCTTGTATCCAATGCATGTAGGCTTAGTTCCTTGTGCATCATTGTGTTTTGAAAGAAACTTGGTATTTGAATTAATTAATATGACATTGAGAGACCACCTTTGGTAGGAAATGGGGGCCTGTTCCCATGACAATTCTGTCTTTATGTATCTGGCAAAAAGGATTTTGAATAGTGAGTGCCTGTAACTCATTTACTCTAAGTAAGGAAGTAATCGCCACTAAAAAAAAAAAAAGTCATCTTTAACGTTAACATTTGCGAAGTTGCTATGTGTAACAACTCAAATGGTTTACCCACGTGTTGAGTAAGAACTAGATTTAGGTTCCATGTAGGCACTGGAATGTTCTTTAGTGGTGCTACCCTCTACGCTCCTTCTAGGAATAGTTTTACCACTGGAGATGTGAAAAACATTTTCCCCATTTTACCTCTTGTATAAGCCACTATCGCAGCCAAATTAACTCTTAAAGAAGCATAATTAAGTCCTTATTGTATTAACTGACATATTTTAGAACTGTTGCTCCTTTGTGATCTTACATAAATTGTTCTTTCTGCACCATATTGCAAATCTTTTCCATTTTGCTATATAAAATTTCATTGTTACCAGTTTTCTGGCTTCTCTTAATGCTGCTGTGTCTTTCGGTAGTTTCAGGTGCGCAAATTTAAAGTCTTCAGAAGCCATGCTGCTAATTTGAAATATTGTGGCTCTGGATGTAGAACCTTTCTTTTTCCCCATGTATAGTAAGTCTAGTCTTTTTGGTAGGTGTTGAATATTCCCCTGTGCTAACTTTATCAGCTTTTAATACCATGTTTGTCTTGCCCATTGTGGCGCTATAAGAATTCAAGTCATGTGGCTCCTCTTGCATTTGCTTATTACTCAGTGCAATAGGGGAATTAGTGGGAAAGCGTAAGCAAATGTTCCTGAACAGTATATCGAAATGGCACTGCCCTTAGATTGAAGGTAAGGTAGTTTGAATACAAAGTTCCGGCATTTCGCGTTCCATGGGGTCACAAACAGGTCTATTAATGGGGTTCCTCATGCTTTCAAAATATTGCGTATCACCTTCTGATTCAACTCCCATTCGTGCGAGCCCATACCTAATCTGCTCAACCTGTCTGCCTCGCAATTTTCCTTCCCAGAGGAAGCAAATGAGTCTGGTGAGGGAAGGCTGGGTGATGCTTTTCAAGAAGCCCAAACAAGACATTGTGGACTGCGTGCTTGGCCTACGTTCCAGAATGGCTGAGTACATGGAAAGCCAAGAAAAACCATGAGGCAAGAGGTCCAGAATAAGTGGTCTGACTATATGTATTGTTCCACCCTAAGGAATGCCCCTACAAATTGCACACCGCGTGCCATGGCAGACTGTGTGCCATAGTGAAAGCCACGAGTAAATACACAACATGACACACAATGTGCCATGTTCGAGTCACTGCAACTAAGTAACCCCTACAAGAGGCTTTAGAGCCCTAAGGCAGAGTGCATTATATTTGATGTGAGGACTGTAAAGTGCCATCTTTCTGGCATGGCTACCCCCACTTTTTGCCTGTTGTCAGTGTGTTTAGACTGTAATCCTGTTAACCAAGACCCCAGTGATTGTGCTCGCTCTCTGTAAATTTGGTTGCCTAGGACTTTGCGCACCCTATTATTGGCATACTGGTGCACCCTTGCAAGTCCCTTGTACATAGTACTTCAGTACCCAGGGCACTGGTACACCAGGTGTCTCCCATGAGCTGCAGCATGTATTGTGCTTTCCCCCGCCCAATGGAAGCCCATGCAAACTGGGTCTGCAGGCCTGCCACTGCAGCCTGTGTGAAATGGTGCATGCACCCTTTCATCACTGATACTGGTCACTGCACTTATACACTAAAAGTCACCCCTCTGATAGGCCCTTCAGCCCAAGGGCAGGGTGTAGGTCCCTAATTGTGAGGGTACCCCTACATGAGTGGGTATATAGTGGATACTGGTCAACACGAGGGGTCAACTAAATAATGGCTTCTCCAAACCTAGGCATGCTTGGTATCAAACATGTTGGAATCATGCAACTACACCAATTCCACTACTAGTTGCATGGTACCATGTATTCTGGGAGTTCCTTACAGGAGCCTCCAGCTTTGCCTTTGCAGCCTTACGGGGTCTAGCTGCCAGACTACACTGCTGCTGACCCCAGACAATGTTCTGCCCTCCTGCTGGTGAGCCTGGCTCAGGCTGGAGAGGCACAACAAAGGATTTCCTGCAAGGGAGAGGTGTGACCACCTGCCCCTGTGTATTACATGTCTAACAGCTAGGTGGGGTGGCATCTGATCACCACCAGACTGCTTTGAGGGGGGCATTTGGTGCCCTCCTTGCATAATCTGGCTAGCACTAATTCGGGAACCCCCGGTTCCTGCTCTGGCATAAACTTGCAAAAAGTACAGAGGAGTGATTACCCCCCTGTCCAGCTCCTCCCCTACAGAGGTGAACAGAGCTCTGCCAGGTGGCCACTTGATTCTGCCACCTTGGAAACAAGATAGGCAGAGGCCCCTGGGAGCATCG
Source organism: Pleurodeles waltl (assembly GCF_031143425.1). Taxonomy (NCBI): domain Eukaryota; kingdom Metazoa; phylum Chordata; class Amphibia; order Caudata; family Salamandridae; genus Pleurodeles; species Pleurodeles waltl. The sequence continues at coordinate 71,920,211 of NC_090442.1, read as the reverse complement.
GACTGGTTAGGCAAGGGAGATGACGTCCCTGACCCCCTCTGATAGGTGGGTCACTTGAGAGTAACCAACCCTCTATTAGGTTACTTAAGGGCTTCCCACTGCCTCCCCCCCTCTGCCTTCCCCATTTGCATTTGCTAGTGCTTGTTGGTGACCTGGATGGTCACTGACCCTTCTGGAATCTAGCGGCCATTGAGGAACTTCTTGTAGGGGAGTCCTGTGACCTTCTGCAGCTTCTAGACCCTGCAGCTGGACTTGTTCCACCAACTTGTAGGAACATCACTTCTAGGAGGGTGGGCATTGCCACCTGGGCACCTCCAAGGGTACTGGACGCTGTCCCCTTCCTTTTCAGCTCCTCCACGGCCAATATCCATCCTTGGGTTCCACCAGCCTGGTTCACGGGTTGTGACAGCAGTTGGACAATCCGAGGCATCCATTTACTTCAGAGGGAGTCCCTTCTCCCCTTTGCATCCGGGTCCCCTGGTGTAGGTACTCCTGTCTTCTGTCCTGAATCACATGAACTCCAACCACTACTCCCTGTGTTAGCCTACGGGATGACTGGGTGGCTAACTACCTTGCACCTGGTCGCTGGGGACACTTACCGCTGGTGTTTTTATCTATCCCCAGCCAACTAATACACTTACCTTGGTTGAGTTCACTATTTCACATTCCACTTTAATACATGGTTTGGCCCTTCCATAGGGCCCTGTATATGTTATGCTATTTGTGTTGGCTATTTTGTGTATATATTGTATGTAAATATCGTCACAGGGATATATACCAAGGCTAGTCTAGTAGCAGTGCTATAATAAAGTAGCCTTTATTTTTGCAGCACTTGTGTGGTTCTTTCTTATGAGCGAGTTACTCTCCTACTACTGTGGTACTGCAAGTGCTTTACATTCCTCCTGGATAAGCTTCAGCTGCTTGACTCAGTTAGCCCTAAAGACCTTTTTCTATCTTGACACCTATTTACTATCACTAAGAGTTACCTGGACTCAGTATAGAGTGCCACACCATAGGTGTACACTCTGAGGCAGCATCCTACATGGACCTATAAGGACATGTACGCATGCGCAAATATGCCCTTGTGATGTCTAGTTCAATTACTTAAGACACTGCAAGTAAACAGGGAAGCCATCTTAAGGTGTGTACTGGGTAGTGGCCAACACATGTTTCCCAGCTACATAATGGCTTCACCAAAGTCTATGGTGTTTGGTATCAAACACCTCTTCTTAATAAATCCAGAATGGTGCCAGTCTTGGATTTTCAAGGCACGCAGCCAGAGGGCACCTTAGAGGTGCCCCCTAAACCCTATCAGTCCTCTAGTGTGCTGGCTGACTGGTATCCTCCAGCAGGATGGCTAGTGAACCTGCATAACAAGGCCAGGGACTTCAAAGACCCTGCCGCCTTTGGAATGCGACTCCTGCTTCACCCAGACCTGGAAGATGCCACCCGCTGCCCTGTGGCCCATTTGGCATCAGGACAGACAGGAGATTAGATATGCAGGGAGGTGTGGTACACTACCAGGCAAGTCCCACCCTTAAGGTGGGCAAGTCTGATGTGCTCCACATAAGAAGGGGTCGCCCATTTTGTTTTTGGTGGAACTAGGAATTCTGGGACAGTTATCCCCACTTCCCACAGGAAGTAGTCATATAGGAGGTGTAGTCACCCCAAGGGTAACTAACCCTACACTCCCCTAAATGCCCTTAAATTCACTATTTAGGTGGCCCCCTGACACCAGAAGAACAGACTCGCCTGACCCAACAACTAGATAGGGGAATAATGCATAGCACGTGAATCCAGAAAAGATTCAGGCAGCAAAACTGTGGACTGCTGGTCGATTTTTTGGCACAAAAGCTTGCCTGCTTATCTGCTCCGGTCCTTACAATCATGACAACCCGACTCATCCAGCAGCTGTGCATCCTTCAAAAGCCTCAGAGAGCCTAAAGCACTTTGCCAACCCATCAGCAGCTCCCTTGAAGTCGAGGAGCCACTTGAGTGCAGCCTGTAGGCGCCAGCTGCAACGTCCAGTTCACCGTTCTGCTGACCATCGGGTCACCCGATGCATGAGGAGGTCACCTTAGTCCAGCAGGACCAACTCATCTCCCCACGAAGAGGGAAGGCCCCAGGACCTATCAGAGCCAAAGTGCACCAGACCCATTGCAGCAACCAATGCTTATTTGAGTCCAAACCGGACCCCAACGCCACGACCAAAGATGAGCTGTTGAGGGTCATCAGCATCACATACGCCATCACCAAGAGTGGACCAGTTGTCTTATTTGTCCCTTCTCCTTGCAGGTCCATCCAAGCATTGTGGACGCCTTGATGCAAGAGCACCAGACAACCAAAACCCACTGCGCCCTATAACCACGACAACCGATGGTGTACCCTTTCTCCCATGACCCCTAATCAGAGCTTCCCGTTGGGAGCTCCTGGACTTGTTTCCAAGTTGCCCTCTGCAGCCTGTCTCCAGGTGTCCCCCAAGCCAACCTTGCAGTGTGCAAGGCACCCTACCCATCTAACACCTCTGCACCTGGATGACAATAAGGCAGGTAAAACTGAACTGCTGGTGTTTCTTGTGACCTTGTCCCATTAGCACCCGAAGACCTAAAGGCCCCTGAGAACAGATTATAAGGACCCCTCTGCAGTAAAAGTTCTTTATCCACATGAAGTCCGTTTTCACTCAAAAGCGTAAAAGTGCTTGTGAGTGAATTGTTACTTGCAAAAATTGACAGAATGTAACAGTATTTACTTTCTTGTGCATTTTTTGGGGTGTTGAAACATTCTATAAAAGTAACTATATTTTTCTAAACTTGTTCTTGGGTTTCTTCTTGAGTGTGTCTCTCATTTATTGACTCTATTCAACAAATGCTTAGCACTACCTTCTAATTAGCCTAACCTGTTCGTCCTCACTGCCACAAAAGAGAGCGCATGAGATTAATTTAACCCACTTAAACCAATATCGGTCACCTGAACTATCTGCATAGTGTCCCCTTACAACTGGTACAGTACATAGACAGCCAGCTCCCTACAGGTGAAACTTAGGCAGTCTTTTTTTCAGAATTCTAAGAAAACATGTAGGTTTAATGACCTATTCCAAATCCTTAGCCAGAAAAGCAGGGCGGTGGACAGGACTTTTATTAATTCAGAGGAAATACTAGTGGTGAAGAAGGAAAATGTCACTTACCCAGTGTACATCTGTTCGTGGCATTAGTCGCTGCAGATTCACATGCTGTGCATAGTCCGCCTTCTGGTGTTGGGTCGGAGTGTTACAAGTTGTTTTTCTTCGAAGAAGTCTTTTCGAGTCACGAGACCGAGGGACTCCTCCTCTTTGTTTCCATTGCGCATGGGCGTCGACTCCATCTTCGATTGTTTTCCCCGCAGAGTGTGAGGTAGGAGTTGTGTATGTTAGTAATAGTGCCCATGCAATGGAATGAATAAGTATGTACAGAATAAAGGTTAAGGTATGAAAATGTCACTTACCCAGTGTACATCTGTTCGTGGCATCAGTCGCAGTAGATTCGCATGTTTTGCAATAGCTCGCCATCTGGTGTTGGGCCGGAGTGTTACAAGTTGTTTTTCTTCGAAGAAGTCTTTCGAGTCACGGGACCGAGTGACTCCTCCTTTTGTCTCCATTGCGCATGGGCGTCGACTCCATCTTCGATTGTTTTTCCCCGCAGAGGGTGAGGTAGGAGTTGAATTGTAGTAATAGTGCCCATGCAATGGAGTGACTAAGTATGTACCTATTTAAGGTTGAGATGATATATATACAAATAGTTGAAGCTAACTTCCAAACTGCTACAGGCTCCCGGGGAGGCGGGTGGGCACATGCGAATCTACAGCGACTGATGCCACGAACAGATGTACACTGGGTAAGTGACATTTTCAGTTCGATGGCATCTGTCGCTGTAGATACGCATGTTTTGCATAGACTAGTAAGCAGTTATCTCCCCAAAAGCGGTGGCTCAGCCTGTAGGAGTGGAAGTAGTTTGAAATAATGTTCTTAATACGGCTTGACCTACTGTGGCTTGTTGTGCGGATAACACATCTACACAGTAGTGCTTGGTGAATGTGTGAGGCGTAGACCATGTGGCTGCCTTACATATTTCTTGCATTGGGATGTTTCCTAGAAAGGCCATGGTAGCACCCTTCTTTCTGGTTGAGTGTGCCCTTGGTGTAATGGGCAGCTGTCGTTTAGCTTTAAGGTAGCAGATTTGGATGCATTTAACTATCCATCTGGCTATACCTTGTTTTGATATTGGGTTTCCTGCATGAGGTTTTTGAAATGCAATAAATAGTTGTTTAGTCTTTCTGATGTTCTTTGTTCTGTCAATGTAATACATTAATGCTCTTTTGACATCTAATGTATGCAGTGCCCTTTCAGCTACGGTATCTGGCTGTGGAAAGAACACTGGAAGTTCCACTGTTTGATTTAGATGGAACGGTGAAATAACCTTTGGCAAAAATTTAGGATTGGTCCTTAGGACGACCTTATTCTTGTGTAGTTGTATAAAAGGTTCTTGTATTGTAAACGCCTGAATCTCGCTTACTCTTCTTAGGGAAGTAATGGCGATGAGAAATGCAACCTTCCAGGTTAGGAACTGTATTTCGCAGGAGTGCATGGGTTCAAAAGGTGGACCCATAAGTCTAGTTAGGACAACATTTAGGTTCCATGAAGGAACAGGTGGTGTTCTTGGTGGTATAATCCTCCTAAGGCCCTCCATGAATGCTTTAATGACTGGTATCTTATATAGGGAAGTTGAATAGGTAGTCTGCAGGTATGCACATATTGCTGCAAGGTGTATTTTAATGGAAGAGAAAGCCAGGTTAGATTTTTGTAAGTGAAGCAAGTAGCCCACTACATGTTCTGGAGTTGTGTGTAAAGGTTGTATTTGATTAATATGGCAGTAGCAAACAAACCTCTTCCATTTACTTGCATAGCAGTGCCTGGTGGATGGCCTTCTGGCTTGCTTTATGACTTCCATACATTCTTGGGTAAGTTGTAAGTGCCCGAATTCTAGGATCTCAGGAGCCAGATTGCTAGATTCAGCGATGCTGGATCTGGGTGTCTGATCTTTTGGTTGTGTTGTGTCAACAGATCTGGCCTGTTGGGCAATTTGATGTAGGGTACTACTGATAGGTCTAGCAGCGTTGTGTACCAGGGTTGCCTTGCCCAAGTTGGTGCTATCAATATGAGTTTGAGTTTGTTTTGACTGAGTTTGTTTACCAGGTAAGGAAGGAGAGGGAGAGGAGGAAAAGCGTAAGCAAATATCCCTGACCAGTTCATCCATAGGGCATTGCCTAGGGACTGTTTGTGTGGGTATCTGGATGCGAAGTTTTGGCATTTTGCGTTCTCCTTCGTCGCAAACAAGTCTATTTGAGGTGTTCCCCAGAGTTTGAAATAGGTGTTCAGAATTTGGGGGTGAATTTCCCATTCGTGGACCTGTTGGTGATCTCGAGAGAGGTTGTCTGCGAGTTGATTTTGGATCCCTGGTATAAATTGTGCTATTAGGCGAATTTGGTTGTGAATTGCCCAACGCCAAATTTTTTGTGCTAGCAGGCTTAACTGCGTGGAGTGTGTCCCCCCTTGCTTGTTTAGATAATACATTGTTGTCATGTTGTCTGTCTTGACGAGAATGTATTTGTGAACTATTATTGGTTGGAAAGCTTTTAGTGCTTGAAAAACTGCTAGTAGTTCTAGGTGATTTATATGCAGTTTTGTTTGATGTACGTTCCATTGTCCTTGTATGCTGTGTTGATCGAGGTGTGCTCCCCACCCTGTCATGGAAGCATCTGTTATTACGTATTGTGGCACTGGGTCTTGGAAAGGCCGCCCCTTGTTTAAATTTATGTTGTTCCACCACAGAAGCGAGAGGTAAGTTTGGCGGTCTATTAACACCAGATCTAGAAGGTGACCCTGTGCTTGAGATCACTGTGATGCTAGGCACTGTTGTAAGGGCCTCATATGCAGTCTTGCGTTTGGGACAATGGCTATGCATGAAGACATCCTGCCTAGGAGTTGTAATATCATCTTTGCTTGTATCTTTTGTGTTGGATACATGCGTTGTATGATGGTGTTGAAATTTTGAATTCTTTGGGGACTTGGAGTGGCTACTCCTTTTGTTGTGTCTATTATGGCTCCTAGGTATTGTTGTACCTTGCACGGCAGAATGTTGGATTTCGTGAAGTTGACGGTGAACCCTAGTTTGAAGAGGGTTTGTATGATCTGATTTGTGTGATTTGAGCACTCTATTAACGAATGGGCCTTGATTAGCCAGTCGTCTAGATATGGGAACACATGTATTTGCTGCCTTCTGATGTGTGCAGCGACTACCGCTAGACATTTGGTAAAGACTCTTGGTGCGGTTGTTAATCCGAAAGGCAGTACCTTGAATTGGTAATGTATTCCTTTGAATACAAACCTTAGGTATTTCCTGTGCGATGGGAGTATTGGTATATGGAAATACGCGTCCTTGAGGTCTAAAGTTGACATGTAGTCGTGTAGTTTTAGCAATGGTAATACTTCTTGTAGTGTGACCATGTGAAAGTGGTCTGATTTGATGAATGTGTTCACTATTCTGAGGTCTAGGATTGGTCTCAGTGTTTTGTCCTTCTTTGGTATCAGAAAGTACAGTGAGTAAACTCCTGTGTTTATTTGTGTGTTTGGCACTAATTCGATCGCATTCTTTTGCAATAGTGCCTGCACTTCTATCTCCAGGAGATTGGAATGATGTTTTGTCAAATTTTGTGCTTTTGGTGGTATGTTTGGAGGGAATTGTAGAAATTCTATGCAATAACCATGTTGGATAATTGCTAGAACCCAAGTGTCTGTAGTGATTTCCTCCCATGCTTTGTAATAATTCTTCCCCCCACTGGTGTTGTGTGGAGGGGGTGAGTGACATGTGAGTCACTGCTTAGTAGTAGGGGTTTTGGGGCTTTGAAATTTTCCTCTATTCCTAGGGAATTGCCCTCCTCTATATTGTCCCCGAAAACCTCCTCTGGACTGTCCCTGGTAACTGGACGGTGTTGCCTGTGAGGTGCTGGCTTGTGTGCTTTGACCCCGAAACCCCCCTCTAAAGGGTGTTTTACGGAATGTGCTATAATTCCCTCTGCTCTGCGGGGAGTAGAGTGCGCCCATGGCTTTAGCAGTGTCCGTGTCTTTTTTGAGTTTCTCAATCGCTGTGTCCACTTCTGGACCGAACAGTTCTTTTTCGTTAAAAGGCATATTGAGAACTGCTTGCTGAATCTCTGGTTTAAATCCAGACGTTCGGAGCCATGCATGCCTTCTGATAGTTACAGATGTATTAATTGTCCGTGCAGCTGTATCTGCAGCGTCCATGGAGGAGCGGATTTGGTTGTTGGAAATGGTCTGTCCCTCCTCAACCACTTGTTTTGCCCTATTTTGTAGGTCCTTTGGCAGATGGTCAATGAGATGTTGCATCTCATCCCAATGGGCTCTGTCATAGCGCGCAAGTAGTGCCTGGGAGTTAGCGATGCGCCACTGGTTTGCAGCTTGTGCTGCGACTCTTTTACCAGCTGCATCAAACTTGCGGCTTTCTTTATCTGGGGGTGGTGCATCTCCAGATGTGTGGGAGTTGGCCCTTTTCCTAGCTGCTCCTACAACGACAGAGTCTGGTGGCAGCTGTGTAGTGATGAAAGCCGGGTCTGTAGGAGGCGCCTTATACTTTTTTTCCACTCTTGGTGTGATTGCCCTACTTTTGACCGGCTCCTTAAAGATTTCTTTTGCGTGCCGGAGCATACCAGGGAGCATAGGCAGGCTTTGGTAGGAGCTGTGGGTGGAGGAGAGTGTGTTGAATAAAAAGTCATCCTCGACCTGTTCTGAGTGGAGGCTTACATTGTGAAATTGTGCTGCTCTAGCCACCACTTGAGAATACGCAGTGCTGTCCTCTGGTGGAGATGGCTTCGTAGGGTATGCCTCCGGACTTATCTGACACTGGGGCGTCGTATAAGTCCCATGCGTCTTGATCTTGGTCACCCTGGCTCATGGTGGTGTGAGCTGGGGAATGTGATGGAGTTTGTGCTGGTGAGACGTTAATCACAGGTGGAGGAGAGGGTGGTGGGGTAACTTTTTTCACCACTTTTGTTTGTGGTGTTTGTTCAGTTTGGAACTCCAATCTTCTCTTTCTTCTAATAGGGGGAAGGGTGCTTATTTTTCCTGTCCCCTGCTGTATGAAAATACGCTTTTGCGTATGGTCTACATCCGTTGAGTGTAGTTCTTCCTCAAACCTATGCTTTTGCATTTGGGAGGTTAGCGAGTGCTCTTCTGTATAAGAGCCTGAAACTGGGTCGGTTGCAGTTTGTTTCGGCACCGAAACCCTGTCTGCATCTTTTTTCGGCTCCGAGGTGACTTTTTTCTTTTTCGGGGCCGAAACCTCTCGGCGTCGATCTTCTTCGGTGCCGCTGTCTCGGCGTCGAGCCGTGTCTACACCGGTATCTCGGTGTCGATGCTTGTCTCCAGCACTTTCTCGGTCCCGAGAAGGCTGCGTGCCGGTGTCTCGACCGGATTCGGACGATCTCGGCACTGTTTGGGCCTTTTTCGGTGCCGACGGTCGGTCACTGAATTTATGGGTCGAGCCATGGCCTGATGGCAGTGGCGTCCCCTGGGCCTTGTAAATCTTCTTTTGAGTGGTTTTTGACGTCCTACTCACGGTTTGTGTATCGTCGAATCCTTCGGAGTCCGATTCTTGGATCGAAAAGGATCCCTCCTCTTCTTGTTGTTCCTCGAACTCCCGGTGGGCTGTCGGCGCGGACGCCATCTGAAGTCTTCTGGCTCGACGGTCTCGGAGAGTTTTTCGGGACCGGAACGCATGACAGGCCTCGCAGGTGTCTTCGCTGTGCTCAGGTGACAGGCACAGGTTGCAGACCAAGTGTTGGTCTGTATAGGGGTATTTATTGTGGCATTTGGGACAGAAACGGAACGGGGTCCGTTCCATCGGCGTTCTTCTGCACGCGGTCGGGCCGACCAGGCCCCGACGGGGGATCGAAAAAATTACCCCGAAGGGCACCGGAGCTCTTCGATCTTAGACGCGGTGTTGAATCTAACTACGCCGACCCCGAACGCAACAATACCGACGAAAATCTTCTGAAATTAGCTATTTTTCCGTTCCGAAACTCGGAGCGACAGGAACACGTCCGAACCCGATGGCGGAAAAAAAACAATCGAAGATGGAGTCGACGCCCATGCGCAATGGAGACAAAAGGAGGAGTCACTCGGTCCCGTGACTCGAAAGACTTCTTCGAAGAAAAACAACTTGTAACACTCCGGCCCAACACCAGATGGCGAGCAATTGCAAAACATGCGTATCTACAGCGACAGATGCCATCGAACATATATTTACAAATGTACAAATGTTGAATATTACTTCCAAACGGCTACAGGCTCCCGGGGAGGCGGGTGGGCGCATGTGAATCTGCAGCGACTAATGCCACGAACAGATGTACACTGGGTAAGTGACATTTTCCGTTCGGTGGCATGTGTAGCTGCAGATACACATGCTGTGCATAGACTAGTAAGCAGTTATCTCCCCAAAAGAGGTGGTTCAGCCTGTAGGAGTGGAAGTAGTTTGAAATAAAGTTCTTAGTACAGCTTGACCTACTGTGGCTTGTTGTGCAGATAGCACGTCTACACAGTAGTGCTTAGTAAATGTGTGAGGCATAGACCATGTTGCTGCCTTACATATTTCGTTCATTGGAATATTTCCTAAGAAGGCCATGGTAGCGCCTTTCTTCCTGGTTGAGTGTGCCTTTGGTGTAATGGGCAGCTCTCTTTTTGCTTTAAGGTAGCAGGTTTGGATGCACTTAACTATCCATCTGGCTATACCTTGTTTTGATATTGGGTTTCCTGTATGAGGTTTTTGGAATGCAATAAATAGTTGTTTTGTTTTCCTAATTAGTTTTGTTCTGTCAATGTAGTACATTAGTGCTCTTCTGATGTCTAATGTATGTAGTGCCCTTTCAGCTACTGAGTCTGGCTGTGGAAAGAACACTGGTAGTTCTACTGTTTGATTTAAGTGGAACGGTGAAATAACTTTTGGTAAAAATTTAGGATTGGTTCTTAGAACTACTTTATTTTTGTGTATTTGAATAAAAGGTTCCTGTATAGTAAACGCCTGAATTTCGCTTACTCTTCTTAGAGATGTAATGGCAATGAGAAACGCAACCTTCCACGTTAAGAATTGCATTTCACAAGAATGCATGGGTTCGAAAGGTGGACCCATGAGTCTTGTTAAGACGATGTTGAGGTTCCATGAAGGAACAGGTGGTGTTCTTGGTGGTATAATCCTTTTTAGGCCTTCCATAAACGCTTTAATGACAGGTATCCTAAATAGTGAGGTTGAATGGGTAATCTGCAGGTATGCAGATATTGCTGCGAGGTGTATCTTTATGGAAGAGAAGGCCAGATTTGATTTCAGCAAATGTAGTAAGTATCCTACTACATCCTTTGGAAATGCATGTAATGGTTGAACTTGATTATTATGGCAGTAGCAAACAAATCTTTTCCATTTACTTGCATAGCAGTGTCTAGTGGATGGCCTTCTAGCCTGTTTTATGACCTCCATACATTCTTGGGTGAGGTTTAAATGTCCGAATTCTAGGATTTCAGGAGCCAGATTGCTAGATTCAGCGATGCTGGGTTTGGATGCCTGATCTGTTGTTTGTGTTGTGTTAGCAGATCTGCCCTGTTGGGTAGCTTGACATGGGGTACTACTGACAGATCTAGTAGTGTTGTGTACCAGGGTTGTCTTGCCCATGTTGGTGCTATCAGTATGAGTTTGAGTTTGTTTTGACTCAATTTGTTTACTAGATATGGAAGAAGAGGGAGAGGGGGGAAAAGCGTATGCAAATATCCCTGACCAATTCATCCATAGAGCATTGCCTTGAGACTGCCTGTGTGGGTACCTGGATGCGAAGTTTTGGCATTTTGCGTTCTCCTTTGTTGCAAATAGGTCTATTTGAGGTGTTCCCCAAATTTGGAAGTAAATGTTTAGAATTTGGGGGTGAATCTCCCATTCGTGGACTTGTTGGTGATCTCGAGAGAGGTTGTCTGCTAGTTGATTCTGGATCCCTGGAATAAACTGTGCTATTAGGCGAATGTGGTTGTGAATTGCCCAATGCCATATCTTTTGTGCCAGGAGGCACAGCTGTGTCGAGTGTGTTCCCCCCTGTTTGTTTAGATAATACATTGTTGTCATGTTGTCTGTTTTGACAAGAATGTATTTGTGGGTTATGATCGGTTGAAATGCTTTCAACGCTAGGAATACTGCGAACAATTCGAGGTGATTTATATGCAGCTTTGTTTGATGTTCGTCCCATTGTCCTTGGATGCTGTGTTGATTGAGGTGTGCTCCCCACCCTGTCATGGAAGCATCTGTTGTTATCACGTATTGTGGCACTGGGTCTTGGAAAGGCCGCCCTTTGTTTAAATTTATACTGTTCCACCATAGAAGCGAGATGTATGTTTGGCGGTCTATCAACACCAGATCTAGAAGGTGACCCTGTGCCTGTGACCATTGTGATGCTAGGCACTGTTGTAAGGGCCTCATGTGCAGTCTTGCGTTTGGGACAATGGCTATGCATGAAGACATCATGCCTAGGAGTTTTAATACCATCTTTGCATGTATTTTTTGTGTCGGATACATGGCTTGTATAACCTTGTAAAAATGTTGAACCCTTTGTGGACTTGGAGTGGCTATCCCCTTTGTTGTGTTGATTGTCGCTCCTAAGTATTGCTGTGTTTTGCACGGCCGAATGTGTGATCTTGGATAGTTGATGGAGAAACCGAGTTTGTAGAGGGTTTGTATGACATACTCTGTGTGGTGTGAACATTTTGTTAGGGAGTTGGTCTTGATTAGCCAATCGTCTAGGTAGGGGAACATGTGTATTTGCTGCCTTCTGATATGTGCGGCTACTACTGCTAGGCATTTTGTAAATACTCTTGGTGCGGTCGTTATACCGAACGGCAATACTTTGAATTGGTAATATATTCCCTTGAATACGAACCTTAGATATTTCCTGTGCGAGGGATGTATCGGTATGTGGAAATACGTGCCCTTTAGGTCTTAGGTTGTCATGTAGTCTTGTTGTTTTAGCAGTGGTAACACGTCTTGTAGCGTGACCATGTGAAAGTGTTCCGATTTGATGTAGATGTTTAGTGTTCTGAGATCTAAGATTGGTCTCAGTGTTTTGTCTTTTTTTGGTATTAGAAAGTACAGTGAGTAGACTCCTGTGTTCCTTTGTGTACGTGGTACAAATTCTATTGCGTCCTTTTGCAGTAATGCCTGAACTTCTAATTCCAGAAGGTCTAAATGCTGTTTTGACATATTTTGTGTTTTTGGTGGGACATTTGGAGGGAGTTGGAGAAATTCTATGCAATAACCATGTTGGATATTTGCTAAGACCAAAGTGTCTGTTGTTATCTCCTCCCAAGCTTTGTAAAATTGGCTTAGTCTTCCCCCCACTGGTGTTGTGTGAAGGGGTTGAGTGACTTGTGAGTCACTGTTTGGTTGTAGGGGTTTTGGGACCTTGAAATTTTCCCCTGTTTCTAGGGAATTGTCCCCCTCTGTACTGGCCCCGAAAGCCTCCCCTTTGGTACTGTCCCTGGTAGGTAGACGGTGTTGATTGTGAGGTGCTGGCTTGTGTGGCTTGACCCCGAAACCCCCCTCTGAAGGTTGTCCTGCAAAATGTGCCAAAAGTGCCTCTGCCCTGCGGGGAATAGAGTGCGCCCATGGCCTTGGCTGTGTCAGTGTCCTTTTTCAATTTCTCAATTGCCGTGTCCACTTCGGGTCCAAACAATTGCTGTTCGTTGAACGGCATATTGAGCACTGCCTGTTGTATCTCGGGTTTAAACCCGGATGTGCGCAACCATGCGTGCCTTCTTATGGTTACCGCGGTATTTATTGTTCTTGCAGCTGTATCCGCTGCATCCATAGAGGAGCGTATTTGGTTATTAGAGATATTTTGCACCTCCTCAACCACTTGTTTTGCCCGTTTCTGTAAGTCTTTGGGTAGATGCTCGATGAGATGCTACATCTCGTCCCAATGGGCTCTGTCATATCGCGCTAGGAGCGCCTGAGAGTTCGCGATGCGCCACTGGTTTGCAGCTTGTACAGCAACTCTTTTCCCAGACGCGTCGAACTTGCGGCTCTCTTTGTCCGGAGGTGGTGCGTCGCCGGAAGTGTGCGAGTTGGCTCTCTTGCGAGCTGCCCCTACTACAACTGAATCTGGTGGCAGTTGTGATGTGATAAAAGCAGGGTCCGTGGGTGGTGCTTTATATTTTTTCTCCACCCTTGGAGTTATCGCTCTGCTTTTGACAGGTTCTTTAAAGATCTGTTTTGCGTGCCTTAGCATTCCCGGGAGCATAGGCAGGCTTTGATTGCTGCTATGGGTGGAGGAGAGGGTGTTGAAAAGGAAGTCATCCTCGACAGGTTCTGAGTGTAACGACACGTTATGGAACTCTGCTGCCCTAGCTACCACCTGTGTATACGCTGTGCTGTCCTCAGGTGGTGAGGGCTTGGTAGGGTACGACTCAGGACTATGGTCTGATACTGGGGCGTCATACAGGTCCCAAGCGTCCTGGTCATCTTGGCTCATGGTGGTATGAGCTGGTGAATGTGACGGAGTCTGTGCTGGTGATGTATGAGTTACAGGTGGAGGAGAGGGTGGTGGAGTTACTTTCTTCACCACTTTTGGCTGTGGTGTTTGTTCTTGTGTTTGGAACTCGAGTCTCCTTTTCCTCCTAATTGGGGGAAGAGTGCTGATCTTCCCTGTCCCACTCTGTATGAAGATTCGCTTCTGGGTGTGGTCTACGTCAGTGGTTTGTAACTCTTCTTCAAATCTGTGTTTGCGCATTTGAGAGGACATTGATTGTTCCTCTGAATACGAGCTGGCAGTTGGTTCGGTTGCTGGGCGTTTTGGCACCAAAACTGTGTCTTTGCTTGTTTTCGGCTCCGAGGAGAATTTTCTCTTTTTTTGGAAACGAGCCTTCTCGGCGTCGATCATCCTCTGTGCCACTGTCTCTGCGTCGAGCAGCTTCGGTTCCGCTGTCTCGGCGTCGACCTTTTTCGGCAGCACTTTCTCGGTCCCGAGATTGCTGCGTGCCTGTGTCTCGACCCGAGTCGGACGATTTCGGCACCATTTCGCCCTTTTTCGGTGCCGATGGACGGTCACCTATTTTATGGGTTGAGCCATGGCCTGTTGGCAGTGGCGTCCCCTGGGCCCTGTCAGTTTTTCCGTGTGGTGCTTGTTTCGACGTCTTACTCACGGTTTGTTCGACGTCGAATTCCTCCGAGTCCGATTCATGGATGGAGAAGGCTTCCTCTTCTTCTCCTTGTTCCTCGAACCCTCGGTGTCCTGTCGGCGTGGATGCCATCTGCAACCTTCTAGCTCTTCGGTCACGGAGCGTCTTTCGGGATCGAAACGCACAACAGGCCTCACACGTTTCTTCCTTGTGCTCGGGCGACAGGCACAAGTTACAGACCAAATGCTGGTCTGTATAGGGATATTTACTGAGGCATTTAGAACAGAATCGGAACGGGTCCGTTCCATCGGTGTCGATGTTACACGCGGTCGGGCCGACCAGGCCCCGACGGGGGATCGAAGTTACCCCGAAGGGCTACCGGAGCTCTTCACGATTCGGTGTCTATTTTATCTAACCCGATACCGAACGAAACAATACCGACGTAGTTTTCTGAAGTTATGACTATCTTTCCGTCCCGAAACCCGGAGCGAAAAGGAACACGTCCGAACCCGATGGCGGAAAAAAAAACAATCGAAGATGGAGTCGACGCCCATGCGCAATGGAAACAAAGGAGGAGTCCCTCGGTCTCGTGACTCGAAAAGACTTCTTCGAAGAAAAACAACTTGTAACACTCTGACCCAACACCAGAAGGCGGACTAAATTTGGTTGCCTAGAACTTTGCACAACCCACAATTGGCATACTGGTACCCCCATTTAAGTCTCAAGTATATGGTACTTAGGTAACCAGGGCATGGGGCACCAGGGGTTCCCCATGGGCTGCATCATGTACTGTGTCACCCATGGGAGCCCATGAGGAATGTGTGTGCACACATCCTTTCACTACAGGTCACTGCACCAGGTCACTGTAAGTCACCCCTATGGTAGGCTCTCCTATCCCAGAGGGCAGGCTGCAGGTCCCTGTGTGTGAGGGCATCACTGCATGAGCAGAGGTGCGCCTATGAACTCCAGCGCCATTGCACTGGACTTTGTAAGTGCGGGAAAGCCATTTTATCTTCTCCTACCTGTGTCCAGCTACATAATAGTAACTCCAAACCTGGGTATGTTTGGTATCAAACATGTCGGAATCATACCGGAATCATACCCCAATATTATTGCCAGTATTGGTTGTATGATTCCATGCAATCTGGGGCTCCTTAGAGGATCTTCCCAGTATTGCTACTACCAATCTTTCAGGTTTTTGCTAGCAGCCCGCGCTGCTGCCACACTCCAGAGAGGTTTTCTGCCCTCCTGCTACTTCATCAGCTCAAGCAGGGGAAGGCAGAACCAAGGATTTCCTTTGGGAGAGGGAGGCAACACCCTCCCCCCTCGGAAACCGGTGTGACAGGTTTGGGAGGGGTAGGGCCCCAAGCCACCGGTATGCTTTGAAGGGCACATCTGGTGCCCTCCTTGCATAAACCGGTATGCACCAGTCCAGGGACCCCCAGACCCTGCTCTGGCTCAAATCTGGACAAAGGAAAGGCGAGTGACCCCTCCCCTGTCCATCACCACCACAAGGGTAGTGCCCAGAGCTCCTCCAGGTGGCCACTTGGTTCTGCCATCTTGAATCCAAGATGTGCAGAGGCCAACTGGGAGCATCTAAGTGGCCAGGTCAGGCAGGTGACATCACAGCCCCCTCCTGACAGATGGTCACCGTGCAGGTGACCAAACCCCCTTTAGGGCTATTTAGGGTCTCCCTCTTTGGGTGAGTCCTCAGATTCGATGTGCAAGATTCCAACAGGACTCCTCTGCATCGTTTACTTAATCTTCTGGCTACTTGGACTGCAAATGGACACTCCAGGAACCGACAATCTCCATCTACAGCGACGACTCCATTCTGCAACACTGTTTCTCCGTCTCCTTCCAGCAACTGCAACCTTTCCCCAGCTGTGCATCCTCTGAGGATGGCGAGTCTTCACAAGAAGTAAGAATGAATCTCCCTTGGAATGAAGGAGCCACTCCCCTACATCGGCAGGCATGAACTCCAACAAGACCGGCTGTGTGGATCTGCTCTCCTCTGGAACTGCGTGGAGTCTGTATCACAGGTGGTGGTCTGAAGTGGTCCCCTCTGGACTGGTCCCACTGGTCCTCTCTACCAGCTGTCCAACTTGAGAGAAGGTAAGCCCTTGCCTCTCCTTGCAGGACAGTACCCCTGTTCACCGCAGCTCTTGCAGCTACCGAGGCTTGTTTGCGCCTCCTTCAAGGTATCTTCAGGTTCCATGTAACCCCAGCCTCCAGCACTTCTTCCTGCAACGCAGTGTCTCTTGTCTGCTGCTCCAGCAATGTGGGACACTCCTCCAGGTGTGCTGAGCAGGCCTCGCTGCAACTCCTGTGCCTGCTGCCAGCGGGTTGCCTAGATTGGGGAGGGGGAGGGGGGGGGGGAGTAGGAGGAGTGCTGCCTCTTCTTCTTGTGAAACTCCCAGCTGCTGAAGGTCACCCCATACTCCCCTCCTTGGGTTGTGTCCCTTGGACCTTGCTGGTCCTCTTCAGCCTTGCAAAACCTTCTCCAGCTCTTGCATTTGCCAAGGCTTGTTGGCGGTTTTCCAACACCACTAACCGACTACATAACGACTGCCGAAGTGGGATATCACTTGCATCACTTCTGGAACTCTTCTTCTGCTCAGGTGCTCCACTGCTGACTTTCTTAATCCACCGTTGACCTGGTCCTGCACCTCCAGAAGGGTGGGTAGTGGCTTCTGCCACAACTGGGCACTCCAACACAGACTGTACTTGGGTTCCTCTTTGCAGGTCATCTTCTGTCAGGATCCACCTTTGGGTTCTTCCAGTCTTGGGTGGGTCTTGCACAATCTTTTTCCAAAGTCCTCCTGTTGGTGTTGGGGAAAACCAGGTACTTACCTCTCCTCTCGTGGTCGCTGGGGGGTCACCCGGGTACTTACCTTTTGGGTTCCTAGTTCCTCCAGCTCACTTCTTCTGATTCTACATCCTTGAGTGGGGGACTGCCTTTCACATTCCACTTTATTAGTATACTGTTTGGCCTTTTCCTAGCGCCCCCACTATATTGCTTTCACCAATGCCTATTGCTTTCTATGCTCTTTACTGATTGCTAATGTGTATATAATAGTCTGTTTACTTACATCCATTTGGGGGATTGCCTATACAGTATTAATAAAGTACCTTTATTTTTGTAACACTGTGTGGTTCCTTCATGTGTTTAAGTGCTGTATGACTGCAGTGGTATTGCATAAGCTTTCCAGGTCTCCTTGATAAGTCTTGGCTGCTCATCCACAGCTACTACTAGAGAGCTTTTGCTTCCTAAACAGTGCCTACACTTCACTAGTAGGGGATACCTGGACATGGGTGATAACACCATCGGTGTCCACCACACACCAGCCCAGTTTCCAACACCAGGAAACCAAATTTAGAGTCAGAGAGCACAGCCACTGCGGTCTGGTTAGCAAGATCCCCGGGAACACAATCAAAACACACTGACAGCAGGCAAAAAGTGGGGGTGCCTCCTTGGCATGCTTACCCGCTGACTTTTTGCCTTTTGTTGATGCCAGTTATGATGGAAAGTGCGCTGGGACCCTGCTAACCAGGCCTCAGCACCAGTGTTCTTTCCCTAAACTGTACCTTTGTTGCCACAATTGGCACAGCCCTGGCACACAGATAAGTCCCTTGTAAATGGTACCCCTGGTACCAAGGGCCCTGATGCCAGAGAAGGTCTCTAAGGGCTGCAGCATGTCTTATGCCACCCTGGGGACCCCTCACTCAGCACATGCACACTGACTCGCAACTTGTATGTGCTGATGGGGAGAAAATGACTAAGTCGACATGGCACTCCCCTCAGAGTGCCATGCCCACCTCACACTCCCTGTGGCATAGGTAAGTCACCCCTCTAGCAGGCCTTACAGCCCTAAGGCAGGGTGCACTATATCACAGGTGAGGACATATGTGCATGAGCACTATGCCCCTACAGTGTCTAAGCAACACCTTAGACCTTGTAAGTGCAGGGTAGCCATAAGAGTATGTGTTCTGGGAGTTTGTCAAACACAAACTCCACAGCTCCATAATGGCTACACTGAAATCCGGGAAGTTTGGTATCAAATTTCTCAGCACAATAAATGCACACTGATGCCAGTGTTGGAATTATTGTAAAATGCACCCATCTTAGAGATGCCCCTTGAATACCAGTCCGACACCTAGTGCTGGGCTGACCAGTGTCTGCCAGCCTGCCACAACCAGACGAGTTTCTGGCCACATGGGGAGAGTGCGTTTGTCACTCTGTGGCCAGGGACAAAGCCGGTACTGGGTGGAGGTGCTTATCACCTCCCCCTGCAGGAACTGTAACATCTAGCGGTGAGCCTCAAAGGCTCATGCCTTTTGGTACAGCACCCCAGGGCATCCCAGCTTGTGGAGATGCCCGCACCTCCAGCCACTACCCCCACTTTTGGAAGCAAGGCTGTAGGAGATAATTAGAAAAACAAGGAGGAGTCACCCACAAGTCAGGACTGCCCCTAAGTTGCCCTGAGCTGAGGTGACCCCTGCCTTTAGAAATCCTCCATCTTGAGTTTGGAGGATTCCCCCAATAGGGATAGGGATGTGCCCCCCTCCCCTCTGGAAAGAGGCACAAAGAGGGTGTAGCCACCCTCCCGGAAAGTAGCTGACCTCTAAGGGGAACCCTTGGTCTCTGTGCACACTATCTCTCAATGTGAGCTACAGAGCTAACTTCCTACATTAACCATGCCAAAAAGAGGGTACTTTCCTACAAACACCTCACAACATACATCACAATAAAACACTGGTCTGGCTAGAGACACCTTTAGCTGTGTGGTAAATGTTTTGTTTCTGTAAAGGTTAAGGAATCCGATTATGCGTTGTTTGAAAATTCCGCTCAGTCCACCATCTCTTCAATTACCTGAGTTGTCCACACTACACTTTCAGTACAAAAGAACAGGGAAATAGGGGAAAAGAGGAGAACAAAACCAGGGGAGAAAGTGCGAATTTTCATGTATCCTTCTTAGGCTTCACAATCGAGGAAGGCTTAGAAGATAGCCTAGAATACAATACAAAACAAATTATAAAGCTCACAGCTGGCTGTCCTGTAAAAACAAAAGAAATCAACAAGTAACGAAAATCAAAAAAGAAAATTCTTAAGACTCTTTTTAAAGGTACCTTCAGAAGTAGCCAAGTGTAGAATCAGTGGGGGAGAATTCCAGAGTTCAGATGTGAGATAAACTCTCTCCCCGTCTTCTAGCGAAGAACTCACAGCAACTTGGGAGTTATTCAATCTCAGAGTTCTGACCTGACAAAAGGGTTTAAATCTTTTATATGCCTAGATGGTTGCAGGTTCCTGCAATCTAGAAGTAAGTATCACATGCTGCTGCTGGACAGAATTTAGGCCCGAATCATCAGTCAGGCTAGGTGTCATGTGTACTGCTCTCAGAGACCTGCATCTGCTCCAATGGTCATAGGGGATAGCTAAAGCACAGGAAATGTAAGATGGGCACTTTTTGCCCAGAACAATAGAATCTTGGGATTGGACATGCACCTGTGACCACCATAATATATTTCACATGCACACACAACTTCCTTCCTCCATCAATGTCCAACATAAAAGAATGGCATAGTTACTAGGAAAGGAGGGAACTTTTACTGGTGAGAACCATTAGGCAGCCTCTCCACAGAGTTACAGGTTAAAAAAAAAAAACCTGTGGTAAAATCTGTGCATCTGTGAATAAAAATGCTGCCACCACTGTCACAGCATTTATGGGTAGAGAGGACAGTCGTCACATTAACTAAGAAAGAGGATACACCTTGGGTGCCCCACTGACATCAGAGAACCGCTCTGTATTTGTCACAAGGTCACAAAAAGGCATATACAGTGGACTTGCGTGATTTTCAAGACCATTCGTGGATAAATAACAGAATGAAGACACAGGTAGGTGACTGGGCTTTCCAAATCCATGCAGATGACTTTTGGTGTGTCTTGTGCTGTAAATGACTAATCCTGGTTATGGTTCTAGAATGCTCTAAATAAAAACAACGTAAATAAATACACATAAAAGCATTGCTGTAAAATAAATACAAAATACAAGTGTGGCTGAAACTAAAGCTCAGGGAGATGCAGAGATACAACAAGTGGGTTTTGAAACAGAGTATAACCTCCCTCCTATCACCCCCATCTCTCCACCTCAGATCTCATTCCTACCTCTCCAAATTCCTGATCAGTTGTGGTGCTGCTCACACTGCTATCCTCCTCCTTCACAGGGCTGTCTCCAGAGGAGGAGGAAGAGGAGGAAGAGCTGGCATCAGCATCGCTCCCATCGGCTTCGGCATAGCGGCGCGGCGTTCCTACTTCCCCAGGGCTGAGGGTCTCCCGAAGGGGAAGGTCTGTTGATTCAGAGTCAGAGGACTCTGAATCTGTGGCCGAGGACGAGGCTGCACTGGAGGAAGAGCTCTGGCTGGATGAGTGGGGGAGCAGGCTACTGCTGACTGCTGTGAGGACCCGAGAGCTAGGGAAGGAAAGGTCCAGTGCTTCGTCCTCTGGCTTGCAACAGGGCTGGATGACATCCACCTCCTCTTCATCATCGTCTTCAAGCTTCACACTCTTGAGTTCTTCAAACGTCCCCTGTGATGGTGCTGTACTATCTGCAGAAGAAAAGGTCAGGATTTGCAAGAGTAAGCTGAACGCAAGGTGTTGGCTGAATATGAAATAAAAAAATCAACAGCATGAAACAGAAAATAAAAGATATACTCCATCACCAGGACAACACCATTGACTCTTGGAGGCTGCTGATTTAGATTGTTCTCTATTCGTGCATGCTTTGGCAGTCTGGGAACGCTGACAGTTCCACTTTTAACAAGAATTAAGATAAACACAGCAGAGAACTTAGCTGTAACAATTTTTGTTTTACACTTTTAAACTACCGTGGCTGGAGAGAAATAGCATCAAGTGTGAATATCTGTAAGAATGCACAAACCCAACTATAAAGCATTGCCTATGTGGGTGGGGTCGAAAGGGAACAAAGAAGTGCTAAGTGCAAAGAAGGGGGAAACAAATCACAAAGCTGGGTGTGCACTGTCCTACTACTTAGGAGGCACAAGAAAAATGCGACAAGTTACTTACCTATATGAACTGTTTTGCAGCTTGATGCTCTTACAACGCCCTTCACCGTGGAGATGGGAGGGTACATGCAAATCTTGAAGTTTCAAGCTGCAAAACTATTCTCATAGGAAACTGGCTTCGTTTACAGCATTAATTCTCATCTAGATTAACATGTTGTGCAGAGACTGCTCAGTGGTATTACTTCCCTAGTAGGAGGGAGTGAAGAGGTAATGGTACTAACGGAAGGTTTTAGTGCTGACTGGCACACTGTCTCTTTGCGTGTTTCTACGCCCAAACACTAGCGTTTAGTTTAGTGTATTTGGACAATTTTACAATACATCATTTTCTAGCAAAAAGGCTACACGCCTCCTTTATTATATCTTGACAGCTATGGAAAGGTTCAAGTAACTGAATTTTTCCATTTCCTTTGGGCTTGAATGACATTCAGTGCCCCCTTGTGCATCAGGATTCTGATTAAATTGCCTCGTGACATAAGAACAGATTACCATATATGACATGAGTAGGAAGCTGGCTTTGTATATACCATCTCAAAATGAGAGATGATGTGCACAGAGTCCAGGGGTTTCCCAAGAGCCTTGACAGAGGCAATAATAGATAATACTAATGCTCTATTTTGTGGTAGTGTGGTCGAGCAGTTAGGCTTATCAGAGGGTTGTGTTAAGCATTTGTTGTACACACACAAGAAGAAACACACACTCAATGGCTTAACTCCAGACCAATAGGATTTTATATAGAAAAATATATTTTCGTTACTTTATTACTAAAACCACAAGACTCAGTTCAGAAATAAATACTGTTGCAGGTAACTACTTAGGATAGACATCAATGTAACTTTGTTTCACTTTAGTCAAGTAAACACTTAAGAAAACAGAGAATATCTTTTTTTAAAGTGGACATTCCATTTTCAGAACAGTTCCTGGGGGAAGAAAATAAAGTACAGTTTTAGAGGTAAGTACACAACTGACAGTTCCAGTCTCCGGGTTATAAGTAGTCCACCATTGGGGGTTCAAGTCAACCCCAAACACCCACCACCAGCAACACGGGGCCAGCCGGATGTAGAGGTCAAAGCAGAGCAATTTTAAGGTGGGCGCCTATGGAGACAGGGTTCCTCGGAATTCGGTCTGCCAGCAGGTAAGTACCCGAGGCTCGGAGGGCAGACCAGGGGGGATTAGGGGAGCACTGGAGGGGCCCCAACTAGGCACCAATCCCACACCCTCAGCGGTACTAGGGTGGCCGTGTGCAGGGTGCAAACTCGGCATCGGGTTTCCAATGAAACTCAAAGAGGGGATTCCAGGGGTCGCTGAAGGCGAGGTCCAGGGGAGTGTCTTCGGCACACCACCGGTCAGACAGGGAAGAGGGCCGCCGGTTGATCGCTGCTGCACCGGGTGTCGATTTCTCCAAGGCCTGGAGGCTGCGGGTGCAGTGGGTCCTTTGGGAACGGTTATCTTTGACCAGGGCAGTCGCAGTCAGGGGGTTCCTCAGGATTCCCTCTGCAGGCGTCGTTGTGGAGAGGTCAACCCACGGTGGGCTCTTGGTCACAGTCGCCTGGGGGTCCTCTCTAGTCGGTTGGGCCACATTAACTCAGGACGCAGGCGTCGGGTGCAGAGTGGTTAGGACTCATACTTCTGGAGTGAGGTGGGAGTCCTTCAGAAGAGGTTTCTTCTGTTCTTCTTTGGACTCTGTGTGCATGTTTTTATAAATCCAACAGTGGCATCAGTGTGGGTTTATTATTCTGTGAAGTTTGATACCAAACTTCTCAGTATCAAGAGTAGCCATTAAAGAACTGTGGAGTTTGTTTTGACAAACTCCCAGACTATACACTTAATATGGCCACACTGTACTTGCAATGTCTAAGAATTGACTTAAGACACTGGAGGGAGGTATTGCTCATGCAGCTATGCCCTTATTGCGGTACAGTGCGCCCTGCCTTAGGGCTTGAAGGCCTTTTTGAGGAGTGACTTACCTATGCCAAAGGCAGTTTTTTGTGTGCATGGCACCCTGAGGGGGATGCCATGTCGACTTGGCTTTTTCTCCCCACCAATGGCAATGTGCATGTGTTAGGTGAAGGGTGGTACAACACATGCTGCAGCCCTAAGGGACCTTCCCTGGCCACAGGGCCCATGGTACCACTGGTACCTTTTACAAGGGACTTATCTATGTGCCAGGGGTGGGCCAATTGTGGAAACAATGGTAAATTTTTAGGGAAAGAACACTGGCGCTGGGGCCTTGTTAGCAGGGTCCCAGCACACTCTCAGTCAAGTCAGCATCAATATCAGGCAAAAATGGGGGTGAGGGGCAATGTTCCCTCTAATTTTTTTCCACTGTGTGCGGCAGTGTAAGGTCTCTGTGCGCTGCAGCCAAGGATACGTGCGCCAAGAAGGATTAGTTACTTACCTGTAAATCCTAGTTCTCTTCCAGGGGTATCCTCATCAAAGTCATAAACATTGAATATTCCCGCCCTTGTGCGGGGACCCCGGAGCATATATATATAAAATACATACATATTATCATGTGTAAAACAGCAATGCAGGCTATAATCATAAATAGGCTAAAATGCTTTATTTCTATGCAAGTTTTTTTTTTTTTTTTTTATATTATAAAATCACAATAGATCATAAATATCTACCTAAGCCTCAAAAACTGGACTTAGGGAAGTAAACAGCAGTAAATATCAGAGAAAAATAGAAAAAACCACATTGAAAAACAATGAAGCATTCTTAGCCAATAGGCTGCATGCAGGTTAACACAGGAGAACCATAAAAACTTTGGCACCGTGCCTTTAAGACCCTGAGCACCTCCAGTATCCCACCATGCCTCAGGGGTGAAGGGAAGGTGACAGTTGGTTCACAGTTAGGTCAGTACTTTTTTTACGGTGACAATCTGTGTAACTGATCAGAAAGATAATCTGTCCTGCACTTCTAGGAGACTTAAGTCCGGGGAGGAGGGTGGGTTGTTTATGACTTTGATGAGGATACCCCTGGAAGAGAACTAGGATTTACAGGTAAGTAACTAATCCTTCTCTTCCAGGGGATCCTCATCAATAGTCATAAACATTGAATAGATTAGCAAGCCCATCCCTAAACTCTGCGGACTGTCCGAAAGAAGTGCAGGAAAGAATACATATTCATGCAAATAGATTTCTAAGAGAGGCCTGCCCCACCTGGGCATCCGCTCTTGCATCCGAGTCTAAACAGTAATGCTTAGTAAAGGTATGCACAGACTTCCATGTAGCAGCCTTACAAATCTCGGAAATTGGTACATTGTTAAGGAGGGCAGCAGTAGCCGCTTTTCCCCTTGTGGAATGCGCTTTTGGCCTAGCCAGTAATTGCTTATTAGCCAGTTGGTAAGTGTTAACAATACAAGACACAATCCATCTTGATATAGTTCGTTTAGACGCTGCCTCTCCTGTTCTTAAATGACCATAATTCAGAAACAAATGGTTAGAATGTCTAATCGGTTTTGTTTTGTCCAAATAGAATTTCAGCACTCTTTTTAAGTCTAAAGAATGCAATGCTTTCTCAGCCGGAGTCTCCGGATTGGGAAAGAAAGTCGGTAAAGATATAGTCTGATTGATATTGAATTCTGACACCACTTTCGGAAGGAAAGATGGGTGAGTTCGCAGAACCACTCTATTATCGTGAAAAACCGTGTACGGTTCTCTGCAAGACAGAGCCTGAATTTCGCTGACCCTCCTCGCTGAAGTAATGGCCACCAAAAAAGCCGTCTTCCACGTAAGGTGCTGTAAAGAGGCCTTGTGGATAGGTTCAAAGGGAGGGCCCATAAGTTTTGACAGGACTACATTCAGTTCCCATGGAGGAGAAGGTCTCCGAATGGGAGGAAAAACCTTTTTCAAGCCTTCTAAAAAATCCTTGACTACAGGTATCGTAAAGAAGGATTCCTGAGAAGGCGACTTACGATACGCTGTAATTGCAGATAAATGAACCTTAATAGAAGATACCTGCAGACCAGACTTCGCCAGATGAAGTAAATAGGATAGTATGACGTCCTCCTGAGCTCGTATGGGATTTATACCTTGTTGAGAGCACCAGATGTAAAATCTCTTCCACTTAAAAGCGTAAGAACGCCGCGTGGAAGGTCGTTTTGACTCTTTCAAGATGCTCATGCACTCCTGTGAGAGCCCTAGGTGCCCATACTGTAGGAATTCAGGAGCCATGCTGTCAAGCTCAGAGAGGGAAGGTTGGGATGTAGGATTCTGCCTTCCATTCTGCTCAGGAGATCCGGTCTGCACGGCAACCTCCTGTGAGGTCTTTCCGATAAGTTGAGTAGGTCCGTGTACCAGAATTGGCGGGGCCATTGTGGCGCTATCAGAATCATTCTGGTTCTGGAGTTGTAAAATTTGTTGATTACTGCCGGTATGAGGGGAATCGGTGGAAAGGCGTAGAGAAATGTCCCTGACCAGTTGATCAACAGGGCATTCCCTTGAGATCCCGGACGGCAGAACCTGGACGCGACGTCTGGGCATTTCTTGTTTGTTTCGTCTGCAAAGAGATCCAACTGAGGTCGACCCCATTGACCGAAGATGTCCTCGACGACTTCGTCGTGTAGCACCCAGTCGTGCGCGTCTTCCAGATGTCTGCTCAGGAAATCTGCCTCTACGTTTTGCTGACCTGGCAGGTGTACCGCTGTGATAGACATTCCCCTGGCCAGGAGCCAATGCCATATCATTTGGGATTCTCGAGACAGAGGTAGTGATCTTGTTCCCCCCTGTTTGTTCAGGTAATACATTGTGGTTGTATTGTCTGTCTGAATTAGGATAGATTTCCCCTGAACCAATGGAGAGAAAGATTTGAGAGCCAGATGGACTGCTCTGAGTTCCAGTAGATTTATGTGATAGTTCTTTTCCTTGTCGGACCACAGACCCTGAGCTTGGAAGGAACCCAGATGAGCACCCCAACCCTGAAGAGACGCATCCGTTACCAGAGTGTCGACTGGAATTGTCTGGTGAAACGGAGAACCTATCGACAGGTGAGGTCTGTGCATCCACCATTGTAGTGATTGAAAAGCCACTGCTGGTAGTCGAACTCTGTCCTCCCAGTGACCAGTCTTTTGGCTCCAATTGTTCTCTAATGCCTCCTGAAGGGGCCTCATGCGTAGCCTGGCATTCGGGACAATGAAGATGCATGAAGCCATGGAGCCCAGAAGCGATGTCACCTGACGAGCTGTAGGTGCATCGGCTGTTAATAGATGTTGACACTTCCTGTGGATTGATAAAAGTCGTTCCTCCGAAGGATACACTCTTTGGAGCTCTGTGTTTAGTATCGCTCCCAGGTAGTGGAGGTTTTGTGTTGGAATCAAGGTTGACTTGTCGTGGTTGATATGAAGACCTAGAGACTCGAAAGTTCTTAGAACGATATCTCGATGTTTTCTCGCCTGATCCGGAGATGAGGCCTTCACTAGCCAGTCGTCCAGGTAGGGGTAGACGAATATTTTTTGTCTTCGAAGGTGTGCCGCTACCACTGCTACACATTTTGAAAAGACTCGGGGTGCAGACTTCAGGCCGAATGGAAGGACTCTGAATTGGTAGTGCTGTGACGCTATCTGGAAACGTAAAAATTTCCGATGTTTGGTTGCTACTGGGATGTGAAAATATGCATCCTGTAGGTCGATGGAGCACATCCAGTCTCCCTGATGCAGTTGCGGGACAATCTGGTGAAGGGCTAGCATCCTGAACTTTTGTTTTCTTATGTACTTGTTCAGGAGCCGTAAGTCCAGAATTGGTCTGAAGAGGCCCTGTTGACCTTTTTTCACCACCAGAAAGTAACGGGAGTACACTCCTTTTCCTTTTTGTGCCGGAGGAACCTTTTCTACAGCTTTCTTTTGTAGGAGTGCGAGAACTTCCTTGCTGGCGGCAAGTGTGGAGGAGGTTTTTTGAAAAGGAGAGAATAGCCATGTTCGACAATATTGAGCACCCATTTGTCTTTTGTGATTGAGTGCCACTCGCGAAGATGATGCGTAACACTTCCCCCCACCGGAGTGGTGCACAGTGCTGAGGGAAGCAATGCCTCATTGCTTTGATGGTGTCTTTGCTGTAGACTGTTGAGGTCTACTTGACCCTCTGTCTCTTGTGGGTCTACGTGCCTGAAACAGGGGACGTCCCTGTCGTTGTTGTGGCCTTTGAGACCAGTGAGGGGTTTGAACCCTCTGCTGGAATGGTCGTCTGTCATACGGCCTGTACCTCCGCCTGAAGTCTTTTTTACGTTCCAGGCCCACTGCCCTCATCGTGTCGACTTCCGTTTTCATTCGGGCCATCTCTTCATCCGTGTGGGTACCGAACAACGAACTCCCGCTGAATGGGAGGTTCAAAATGCGCTGCTGTGCTTCCTGTTTCAGACCCGTGAGCCGTAGCCAGGAAGACCTCCTAGCGCAGATTCCGTGCGCATACCCATGCGCAGCCAAATCCGCCCCGTCCGCCGCCGCGCTGATGACCTGGTTAGATACTAGGCCCCCTTCCTGCAAGATTTCCTGGAAGTCCTGTCTATCTTCCCTGGGCAACTTTTCTGTAAATCTGTGGAGTGAGTCCCACAGAGAGCGGTCATATCTGCCCAGAAGTGCTGAGGCGCTGGAGACCTTCATAGCAGATGCCGCCGTACCGCACATCTTTCTCCCCAGAGAGTCTAGGTGTCTGCTCTCCTTATCCGGGGGGACTGTGGAAGATGATGCCACAGAGTGTGTTTTTCTGGCTGCGGCTAAGATCACAGAGTCCGGTGGCGGATCCTTCCGCAGGAATAAAGGATCTTGTTCCGGAGCTTTGTATTTCTTTTGAATCCTAGCCGGGGCAGACTTGAGAGTGGCTGGAGACAGAAAAGTGTCCATAGTCGGTTGCAGCAAACCCGGTACTAGTGGCAGCAGTTTTCTCGAGACTGATCTGTGTTGTAGGGTCTCAAAGATAACTGAGGATGAGGTGGCCGGTTCCGGTACCTCAATATTTAGCTTCTGCGCTCCCCTTAGAAGAACCTCATTAAAAGTGGTGATATCATCCACCGGGGAAATCCTAGCAGGTGGAGAATCTGTGAGTGTGGGGGAGTAGCGCCCCACAGACGATCCTGAAGAAGACCAAGAAGGTGATCTTCTGCGTGGTGTTCGTCACCTGGTTCTCCTTCGGGAACGGGACCTGCTCCGAGAGGCTGTAGCAGAGTGTGCAGGTCTTGTGGTCGGCTGACGAAAAGCAGAACGAGCCCGTCCTGCTCTAGCTGTAGGCGATGGCGTTCTCGGTAATGAGGCAGTAGGAGAATACATCCTCGAGTATTGTGAATCCGGGGATGCTGTGATGGGAGAAACATGCCCCGATGCTCTGGAATGGGATGATGCACTCCTTATAGAGACCACCGGTGAGGGAGCTCTGTCCGCTGGCTCTACTGCCTGTGACACAGCTGCAGGTTGTGTCGACGTCGATTGCATCCTCGACGTCGAAGGTTGCGATGGCTGGTCTGCTCTCGACGTCGAAGGTCTTGACGTCGGAGGTCTTGCCGTCGAGTGTCTTGACGCCGATCGCCTATCGCGGGACCTGGACCTACTCGCCGTCGTGTGTCTCGACGTTGAGCGGCGAGTGGTCGACGGCGGATGTTCATGCCGTCGAGATGTTTTTGGTGTCGTGTCCTTCGACGCCAAGGGGTGAGACGTTCTCAACGGCGAACGGGAGCGCCGGAGATGACTCGACGCCGAACGGCGGCCTGCCGTCGACGGAGATGTACCCCTGTGTCCATGTTTCGACGTTTTGTCCCTCGACGTCGGTCTGGTCGCCGTCGACGGCGATCTATGCCGGTGAGACGGTGGTGCCGATGACGTCGATGGAGAACAAACAGGTACAATCCTACCTGTCGACGTCGATCGGGCCATTCCTTCTGCTGTAGGTCTGGGAAGTGAAGAGGATGTTGACTTTTTCCTCTCCTGAAGCCCATGTAGCCTGATCTTCTCTCTGTCTTTGAGAGTCCTCCTTGACATGTTCTTACAATAGTTGCAGGTGTCAGGACAGTGACTCTGTGGCAGGCAGACAATACACAGAGAGTGTGGGTCTGACTGGGCTTTCTTCTTCCCACAAGAGGGACATTTTACAAAAAGAGATGGCATTTTTCTGTCAGAAAAAACCTTCCTAGCTCAGACAAAGATGTTACTTGTCGAGTGAAAAGTGAAAAAACGCTTTTGTAAAGAATTTTTCTGAGGAAAACTCAGAAAAACTGAGAGCTCAATGCTCCAGGATCCTCTCAGAAGAAGCCGGAAAAAAGAACTGACCTAACTGTGAACCAACTGTCACCTTCCCTTCACCCCTGAGGCATGGTGGGATACTGGAGGTGCTCAGGGTCTTAAAGGCACGGTGCCAAAGTTTTTATGGTTCTCCTGTGTTAACCTGCATGCAGCCTATTGGCTAAGAATGCTTCATTGTTTTTCAATGTGGTTTTTTCTATTTTTCTCTGATATTTACTGCTGTTTACTTCCCTAAGTCCAGTTTTTGAGGCTTAGGTAGATATTTATGATCTATTGTGATTTTATAATATAAAAAAAAAAAAAAAAAAAAAAAAAAAAAACTTGCATAGAAATAAAGCATTTTAGCCTATTTATGATTATAGCCTGCATTGCTGTTTTACACATGATAATATGTATGTATTTTATATATATATGCTCCGGGGTCCCCGCACAAGGGCGGGAATATTCAATGTTTATGACTATTGATGAGGATCCCCTGGAAGAGAAATTGACCATTCACGCGAGCGCAGCGCATAACTACCAAGATCTTTGGCATTTGCCTCTCAATAACTTTGTTTTACCACTAAAGAAAAAAAGGGACATTTGTATAAACATTGCTCCATGTAATAGGGCATTAAGGCAATTTTGTGACCTGGTGGCACACCCCAAGGGCATGGCCTGTTGAGTGCCACCCACACCCCCCAAACAGAAATCAGGTGGTTGAACCATTATGAAATTTTAATGAATACTCTCAGTGTGCTACAGAGGGCCATGCACATCAAACAGAGCACGTTGTAAATTAGTTAACATTTACAATTTGATGAACACACTACTGAAACAAAGCCTGTCCTTGTTGTCCCTGTCCCTCCTCCTTCCCTCCCCACAGCGCCTAATTTGTGCTGGTTGTTTCTGGTGCTGAGCACGTCACTTATTTTTTAGGGCACTGAAGTGGTGGGGGCAGTGCCGAAGAGCCTGCCCAACAAACTCACGTACACTGTGCAAGCCCTGATCTGAGCACCTCGTGCACCCGACCACAGTGTCTTTCACGGGCATGATTGCGTGATTGTGACCCGTTTGAAATATGTAGAAGCAAAGCTGCTGCTCTGAGCCCCATACGGAGAAAGCCACTGAAACATCACCCCATACCGAGGGACTGCAGGCAGAGGCCACCACCGATCACTGACTCCCTGTGAAGAAGGAGTGCACAGCAGACCTCCAGAACTTGAGCCACTCTGCGCCTTGGGAAAACCACCCTGTATATCGAGTAACCACTGCTGCATTCAGTTTGGACGCCTTGATGCTGAGTGCCATAGTTTTAACAAAAACTGCTGGGAGGCCAATAGCGGTGATGTGCATTGTCACTGGCACCCTGAGAGTGAAGAAGGAGCATCAGCACAGACTACTGCCTGACCCCTGTGGGTCAAAGGCTGATGACCAGACTGCTGCCCAATGCTTAATTTGTGCTTGTTGCACCAGCACTTACTTTTGAGGGCCGTTGCTTATTCTTATGCCTCAAGCATTTGCTGTGAGCAAAAGACACACATGGAAAAGACGGAAGAAGGAAAAACGCGTCATAAAGGGTGAAAGTAGAAAGGTGCAGGAGTGAGCTGAAGGGGCAGGGGTGGCCCTACATGGATTGAAGAGGCCCGAGATGGCTTCAGGTTTATGCTGCCTCGGTATTCACTTCTGGCAGATTTAATTACAGCAACCTCGTATTTAAGAGGAGGTCTTTGAGCACCAGCACGTTTTTATTTACTTAGGTGCGTATGTGGAAGAGACATGGGGACTTCTGACAAGAGACCGACTGCTTTTACCAATCGGCTCAGCACGCCTAAAAAGACAATTGCAGCAGCTGCATGTTTAAGTGGAGGGCTTTGGGCACCAGCACCTTTTACTTTTAAAGGTTGACAAGTGCAGACAACACGGTCACTGCAGAGGAGATGCCTGCACTGCCACCGTGGCCCGTACCTGATTTCTTTTGGGACTCTCGTTGTGCAGTGATTTCTCCTGCACCTCCGTTCGTTGTCCTGCTCTGCCACGAACAGAGTGACCGTGTTTTCGCGCTGTTTCTTTTTTTTAAATACAGCGCTGGCATACGTAAGAAGGGCCACATTATCTATCCCTTGCTATCAGCCTTCCTCGGTCATTATGGGCTGTACTGATGCAATTTACAAAACACAATGGGTTGGTTGTTCTTAACGCAGTGGTGTGTGACCCCACTCGAGGCTTCCGCCACTTGGGCTATGAACCTCTGTAAGCCTAGACCATAGTACCTAGACAAGTGTTTCACATCACTTGAAACTCCATAATTCCCCTTACTCGTGGTCATTTAGACGACTCTTCCCTTGCGACCCTGGCACTGCCTTTGCGACCCCTGGTCTCAGAGGTGGCGAAATCGGTGGCAGGAATACAAGAGCAGCTTGTCCTTATGGACTTTGGTTGCGGCTCCACTTCCCTACTTTTTACATTATTATAGATTATTATAGGTTAAGTAATTACTATTACTGTAATACAGAATGTATTACAATTAGCTGGAATATGGCTCTCCCTGGAAGCTAAGGTAAGTAAAAAATGATTTTAAATATATGTTGTGTGCATGCTTGCAGGGGAGAGCGT
The DNA here is from genome assembly GCF_031143425.1 of Pleurodeles waltl. Classification (NCBI taxonomy): domain Eukaryota; kingdom Metazoa; phylum Chordata; class Amphibia; order Caudata; family Salamandridae; genus Pleurodeles; species Pleurodeles waltl. The sequence continues at coordinate 71,888,055 of NC_090442.1, read as the reverse complement.
GTTTAATGAGAGTGTATGACTGAACGTGTGTGTATGTGTAAGCATGCATGCAAGTGTGAATTAAAGAAAAGGTTAAATGGTATGTGATGCCACTTACACTAACACTAGCATTTTGGTGAATTGACGTTCAAGCCCTTACTACCGGTTCCTAGAAGTTGCAAAATGCAACGTATATAGAAACGGGCGAAGCAAAACATAACCGACCCCTTATGATCAAATATTTTTTTGTCTAAGGCCACATCGTGTTTTGCCATATCTGCACCACATGGAAACCAGATCAGCCGAAATGTTCACGAGTGTGCCAACGTTAGCATGGCAGGCTCACTCCATTACAGACTCACAGAAAATAGCGCCCCCAGGTTTGTGCAACACACTTGGCATATCTTGGCTTTTTGCCAGTTGCACAGTTGCATACGTATGTCAGCACTGCATTTTAAAAAAAGAAACAGCGCGAAAACACGGTCACTCTGTTTGCGGCAGAGCAGGGCAACGAACAGAGGAGCAGGAGAAATCACTGCACAACGAGAGTCCCAAAAGAAATCAGGTGCGGACCACTCTCGTTGTGCAGTGATTTCTCCTGCACCTCCGTTTGTTGTCCTGCTCTGCCGCGAACAGAGTGACCGTGTTTTCGCTCGGTTTCTTTTTTTAAAATGCAGCGCTGCATTTTAAAAAAAGAAACAGCGCGAAAACACGGTCACTCTGTTCGCGGCAGAGCAGGACAACGAATGGAGGTGCAGGAGAAATCACTGCACAACGAGAGTGAAACCCACTCTCTCGCTTGATGCAGGCAGTGATGTGCGCGCTTCGCAAAGAGGCCTGCGCGGTGGGGGAAAGGAGGGTGCGCGCGCACTCGCGTGCGCACCTTACAGAGAACATTGGTGAGGGGTAACTGCAACAATGAGCCATTTTTCCTACAACATGGCCACTTGGTCATTACTAAAATCACTGTTTTGTTGGAGAACTTGAGCTGTTGACAATTACTAAAATCAGCACTATCAGTGCTAACAACATAACCAGATGCCCTCTATCAGCGTATCAAACATGATTGCTTTCCAATCAGATATAGAATGGTAATGCCTACTGCAGGAAGTTGGCTCTTTACATACTATCTCATAGTGAGAGATGGTGTGCACGGAATCGAAGTGGCAAAATTAGATAATACTAATAGTCTATTTTTTGGCAGTGAGGTCGAGCAGTAGGCTTATCAGAGGGTAGTGTTAAGCATTTGTTGTATACACACAGGCAATAAATGAGGAACACACATTCAAAGACAATTCCAGGCCAATAGGTTTTTATATAGAAAAATATATTTTCTTAATTTATTTTAGAACCACAAGATTCAAGATTTGATGTAAGTACATAAAAAGCAAGGTACTTCACACAGATAAGTACAGAACTTTGAAAACACACCATCAGCGGCACAGGGGCGGCTGGGTGCAGTGTGCAAAGTAGGCATTGTGTTTGCTATTGAAAGCAATGGAGGGACCCGGGGGTCACTCAGGCGATGCAGGCGGGGCACGGGGGGGCTTCTTGGGCCAGTCACCGACTGGGCTAGGATGAGGGCCGCCTGGTGGTCACTCCTGCACTGGTAGGTGGTTCCTCTTGTGCCTGGGGGCTGCAGGTGCAGTGCTTGGTCCAGGCGTTGGGTTCCTTTGTTACCAGGCAGTCGCAGTTAGGGGGAGCCTCTGGATCCTCTAGGCAGGCGTCGCTGTGGGGATGCAGGGAGGTCAACTCAGGGTGTCCATGTCGTTGGAGTCACCTGGGAGCCCTCTCTGCAGTGTTTGCACCTGACACCCCCGGCTCGAGTCCAGGACAACAGAGTGTGAAGACCCACGCTTCTGGCGGGACGTGAGAGTCTCTTTAAAAGTTGCTTAGTTGCAAATTTGTTGCTGTTGCTGAACAGCGCCACTGTTCTCAGGAGTTTCTTGGTCCTTCGGGTTCAGGGTAGTCCTCTAAGTCCACAGAGGTCGCTGGTCCGTGTCGGATGCGTCGCTATGCAGGTTCTTTGAGTCTGGAGACAGGCCAGTAGGGCTGGGGCCAAGTCAGCTGTTGTGTCTGTCGTCTCTGCAGGTCTTTCAGGTCAGCAGTCCTTCTATTGTAGGTTGCAGAATGAAAATGTCACTTACCCAGTGTACATCTGTTCGTGGCATTAGTCGCTGCAGATTCACATGTTTGGCACAGTCCGCTGCCTGGTGTTGGGCTCGGAGTATTACAAGTTGTTTTTCTTCGAAGAAGTCTTTTTGGTCACGGGACCGAAGGACTCCTCCCTCTTCGGCTCCATTGCGCATGGGCGTCGACTCCATCTTAGATTGTTTTACCCGCAGAGGGTGAGGATGGAGTTGTTTGGTATAAATAGTGCCCATGCAATGGAGTGAATATGTATGTACGTTAAGCGTTTATAATAATTATTTACAAATGTTCAGATGTTTAAGATTTATGATCTACTTCTAAACGGCTACAGGCTTCCCGGGGAGGTGGGAGGGTACATGTGAATCTGCAGCGACTAATGCCACGAACAGATGTACACTGGGTAAGTGACATTTTCAGTTCGATGGCATATGTTGCTGCAGATACACATGTTTGGCATAGACTATAAAGCAGTTACCTCCCCTAAAAGCGGTGGTTTAGCCTGTAGGAGTTGAAGTAGTTTGGAATAATGTTCTTAGTACAGCTTGGCCCACTGTAGCTTGTTGTGCATTTAGTACGTCTACACAGTAGTGTTTAGTAAACGTATGAGGCGTAGACCAGGTTGCAGCCTTACATATTTCGCTCATAGGAATGTTTCCTAGAAAGGCCATTGTAGCACCTTTCTTTCTGGTTGAGTGTGCCTTTGGTGTAATAGGCAATTCTCTTTTGGCTTTAAGATAGCATGTTTGAATACATCTGACTATCCATCTAGCAATGCCTTGTTTAGAGATTGGATTTCCTATGTGTGGTTTTTGAAAAGCTATGAACAGTTGTTTTGTTTTCCTGATTAGCTTTGTTCTGTCAATGTAATACATTAGTGCTCTTTTGATGTCTAATGTATGTAGTGCCCTTTCAGCCACAGAATTTGGTTGTGGGAAGAACACTGGCAATTCTACTGTTTGATTTAAATGGAATGGTGAGATTACCTTTGGCAGAAATTTTGGATTTGTTCTTAGAACTATTTTATTGTTGTGTATTTGAATAAATGGTTCTTGTATGGTAAATGCCTGTATTTCACTTACTCTTCTGAGGGATGTGATTGCAATGAGAAATGCGACCTTCCAGGTTAGATATTGCATTTCACAGGAATGCATGGGTTCGAAAGGTGGACCCATGAGTCTTGTTAAGACGATGTTAAGATTCCATGAAGGAACTGGTGGTGTTCTTGGTGGTATAATTCTTTTTAGCCCTTCCATGAATGCTTTAATAACTGGTATTCTAAATAGAGACGATGAATGAGTAGTTTGTAGGTAAGCAGATATTGCTGCGAGGTGTATTTTTATAGATGAAAAAGCGAGATTTGCTTTTTGCAAATGTAGTAAGTATCCTACTATGTCTTTAGTAGAGGCATGTAATGGTTGTATTTGATTGGCATGGCAGTAGTAAACAAATCTTTTCCACTTAGATGCATAGCAGTGTCTAGTGGAAGGTTTTCTAGCTTGTTTTATGACCTCCATGCATTCTTGTGTGAGGTCTAAGCGTCCGAATTCTAGGATTTCAGGAGCCAAATTGCCAGATTCAATGATGCTGGGTTTGGATGCCTGATCTGTTGTTTGTGTTGTGTTAACAGATCTGGCCTGTTGGGTAGTTTGACATGCGGTACTAGTGAAAGGTCTAGTAGAGTTGTATACCAAGGTTGTCTTGCCCATGTGGGTGCTATCAGTATGAGTTTGAGTTGGTTTTGACTCAACTTGTTTACTAGATATGGAAGGAGAGGGAGAGGGGGAAAAGCGTACGCAAATATCCCTGACCAACTCATCCATAGAGCATTGCCTTGTGATTCGCGGTGTGGGTACCTGGATGCGAAGTTTTGGCATTTTGAGTTTTCTTTTGTTGCGAACAAATCTATCTGGGGTGTTCCCCAAATTTGAAAGTACTTGTTCAGAACTTGGGGGTGAATTTCCCATTCGTGGACTTGTTGGTGGTCTCGCGAAAGGTTGTCTGCTAGTTGGTTTTGTATTCCTGGAATAAATTGTGCTATTAGGCGAATGTTGTTGTGAATCGCCCACTGCCAAATTTTTTGTGTTAGGAGGCACAATTGTGTTGAGTGTGTTCCTCCTTGTTTGTTTAAATAATACATTGTTGTCATGTTGTCTGTTTTGACGAGAATGTATTTGTGTGTTATTATGGGTTGGAAGGCTTTTAACGCTAGAAATACTGCTAACAGTTCTAGGTAATTGATATGAAATTTTGTTTCGTGTATATCCCATTGTCCTTGAATGCTGTGGTGATTGAGGTGTGCTCCCCACCCTGTCATGGAAGCATCTGTTGTTATAACGTATTGAGGCACTGGGTCCTGAAATGTCCGCCCTTTGTTTAAATTTTTGCTGTTCCACCATAAAGCGAGAGGTATGTTTGGCGGTCTACCAACACCAGATCTTGAAGTTGACCCTGTGCCTGTGACCATTGTGATGCTAGACACTGTTGTAAGGGTCGCATGTGTAGTCTTGCGTTTGGGACAATGGCTATGCATGATGACATCATGCCTAGAAGTTTTAGCACAAATTTTGCTTGTATCTTTTGGTTTGGAAACATAGCACTTATTACCTTGTGGAATGCCTGCACTCTTTGTGGACTTGGAGTGGCAATTCCTTTTGATGTGTTGATGGTTGCTCCTAGATATTGTTGTGTTTGACACGGTTCTAGGTGTGATTTTGTATAGTTGATGGAAAACCCCAGTTTGTGAAGGGTTTGTATGACAAATGTGGTGTCGTTTGCGCATTCTTTTACTGTGTTGGTCTTGATTAGCCAATCGTCTAGGTAAGGGAACACATGTATCTGTTGTCTCCTGATGTGTGCTGCTACTACTGCTAGACATTTTGTGAACACTCTTGGTGCAGTTGTTATTCCGAATGGCAACACCTTGAATTGGTAATGTATTCCTTTGAATACGAACCGTAGGTACTTTCTGTGAGAAGGGTGTATTGGTATATGAAAGTACGCATCCTTTAGGTCTAATGTGGTCATGTAATCTTGCTGTTTGAGCAGTGGAATGATGTCTTGTAGTGTGACCATGTGAAAATGGTCCGATATGATGTAGGTATTTAGTGTCCTGAGATCTAATATTGGTCTTAATGTTTTGTCTTTTTTGGGAATTAGAAAGTACAGGGAGTAAACTCCTGTGTTTTTTTGTTGTACTGGTACTAACTCTATTGCATCCTTTTGCAGTAGTGCTTGAACTTCTAGTCCTAAAAGTTCTAAATGTTGTGGTGACATTTTGCGTGTTTTGGGGGGGATGTTTGGTGGGAAGTTGTGGAATTCTATGCAATAGCCATGTTGGATTATTGCTAATACCCAATTGTCTGTTGTAATCTGTTGCCAAGATTGGTAGAATTGGCTTAGTCTTCCCCCCACTGGTGTTGAGTGAAGGGGTTGCGTGACTTGAAAGTCACTGTTTAGGTGGAGGTGTTTTTGGAGTCTGGAATCTTCCCCTACTCCTTGGGAATTGACCCCCCCTATATCCCCTGAAACCTCCCCTTTGGAAGGAACCCTGATATGGTGTGGTTCTTGTTTGTTGGCTGGTGGTGTCTGTGGGTTGGCCACGAAACCCCCCTCTAAATGGAGGTTTTCTGAAAGAGCCTCTGCTCTGCGGGGAGTAGAGTGCGCCCATGGCCTTGGCCGTGTCTGTGTCCTTTTTAAGTTTTTCAATGGCTGTATCCACTTCAGGGCCAAAAAGTTGTTTTTCGTTAAAGGGCATATTAAGGACAGCCTGCTGGATTTCAGGTTTGAAGCCTGAAGTGCGGAGCCAAGCGTGTCTCCTTATGGTGACAGCAGTGTTGACTGTTCTCGCTGCAGTATCGGCTGCGTCCAGTGAAGAGCGGATTTGATTGTTTGAGATCGTTTGTCCCTCTTCAACTATTTGCTGCGCCCTTTTTTGGTATTCTTGGGGAAGATGGTCTACGAGAAGTTGCATCTCATCCCAGTGAGCGCGGTCATATCTGGCCAGCAGCGCTTGAGAATTTGCGATGCGCCACTGGTTGGCTGCCTGTGATGCTACTCTTTTCCCTGCCGCATCAAATTTTCTGCTTTCTTTGTCCGGAGGTGGGGCGTCACCAGATGTATGGGAATTTGCTCTTTTGCGAGCTGCCCCTACTACTACGGAGTCAGGTGGTAACTGCGAAGTAATAAACACTGGATCTGTGGGTGGTGGTTTGTATTTTTTATCCACCCTTGGGGTGATGGCTCTTGATTTTACGGGCTCTTCAAAAATTTGTTTTGCGTGCCGTAACATCCCCGGTAGCATTGGGAGACATTGATATTGGCTATGTGTAGCCGAGAGGGTGTTAAATAAAAAATCATCCTCTATAGCATCTGAATGCAGTTGGACATTGTGGAATTCTGCAGCCCTAGCCACCAGTTGTGAGTATGAGGTACTGTCCTCTGGCGGTGACGGCTTTGTGGGGTATGAATCTGGATCATTGTCCGGCACTGGGGTGTCGTATAGGTCCCAAGCGTCTTGATCCTGATCATCTTGACTTATGGTAGTTTGCGCTGGTGAGTGCATTTGTGGCGGTGTTTGTGCCGGCGATGCCTGTTGTAGTGGAGAGGGCGGAGGCGTGACTTTTTTGACCACTTTGGCTTGTGGTTGTGCGTCATCCTTGAGGAGACTGATCCTTCTTTTCCTCATTATTGGGGGAAGGGTTGATATCTTCCCTGTGTCTTGCTGGATGTACAGTCTCTTTTGTGTGTAGTCTGATTCTACACTTTGGAGCTCTTGTCCAAATCTGTGCATCTGGCCACTTATTCCTTGTTCCTCTGAGTAGGATGAAGGTGTGGTATTTTTCGGCGCCGAGAGAGAATCTTTTTTCGGTTTCGGCACCAACAGAATTTTTGTTCCTTTCGGCATGGATTCTCGGTGCCGATGTTTTTCGGTGCCGGTATCTTGTCTTTGTCTCTCGGAGCCGCTTTCTCGGCTCCGAGGTTGCTCCATGGCGGTCCCTCGACCGGAGTCGGGTGTCTTCGCTATGGGCGTGCCCTTTTTCGGCGCCTTCGACGGGTCGCCTGTTTTATGGGTCGAGCCATGGCCTGTTGGCAGTGGCGTCCCCTGGGCTTTCGTTTTGTCGATGGTTTTACTTTTCGACGTCTTACTCACAGTTTGTTGCTGTTGTTCGACGTCGGAGTCTCCGGATTCTGATTCCGGAACCGAGAATGTTTCCTCTTCGTCGTCGAAACGTTGTTTTGTCGGCGTGGACGCCATTTGTAGACGCCTGGCTCTTCGGTCCCGGAGTGTTTTTCTGGACCGGAAGGCTCGACAGGCCTCACAGGTATCCTCCTTGTGCTCGGGGGACAAGCACAAGTTACAGACCAAGTGCTGATCTGTATAAGGATACTTACTGTGACATTTTGGGCAGAAACGGAACGGGGTCTGTTCCATCGGCTTCGATGTCGCACGCGGTCGGGCCGACCAGGCCCCGATGGGGGAATCGAAGCTACCCCAAAGTCTTCCGATGATCGGTGTCGATGTACCTAACTATCCCGATACCGAACGGAACAATACCAACGCTTTCTTCCGAGATTCTGACTAACTTTCCGAACCGAAACACGGAGCGAAAAGGAATACGTCCGAACCCGACAGCGGAAAAAAACAATCTAAGATGGAGTCGACGCCCATGCGCAATGGAGCCGAAGAGGGAGGAGTCCTTCGGTCCCGTGACCAAAAAGACTTCTTCGAAGAAAAACAACTTGTAATACTCCGAGCCCAACACCAGGCAGCGGACTGTGCCAAACATGTGTATCTGCAGCAACATATGCCATCGAACACCACAGTACCCTACCGTATCTGACACTTTGATGCCTAGTTAGAGAGGCCTGCCGCTTGCAGGGCCTGCAAAACCTTCTTCAGGTGGACCAGGTGATCCTGCCAGTTGGAGCTAAAGACAGCAATAGCATCAAGATAAGCTACACAAAAGGACTCCAAGTCAGCAAGGACTTGATTCACCAACCTTTGAAAGGTGGCAGGGACATTCTTTAAGCCAAAGTGCATCACAGTAAACTGGTAGTGCCCATCAGGTGTAAAGAATGGTGTTTTCTCATTTGCTCCTGGTGCCATTTTTATTTGCCAGTACCCTGCTGTCAAGCCAAAGGTACTTAAGTATTTGGCTGCACCTAATTCATCTATGAGCTCATCTACCCTTGGGATGGGGTGAGCATCTGTCTTGGTGACAGAGTTGAGCCCTCTGTAGTCCACACAAAACCTCATCTCTTTCTTGCCATCTTTGGTGTGAGGTTTGGGGACCAAGACTACTGGGCTAGTCCAGGGACTGTCAGATTGCTCAATCACTCCCAACGCCAGCATCCAGCATCTTGTGGACTTGCACTTTGATGCTTTCTTTGACTTAGTCAGACTGTCTGAATATTTTGTTCTTGACAGGCATACAGTCTCCTGTGTCCACATCATGGGAACACAGGTGTGTCTGACCAGGGGTCAAGGAAAAGAGCTCAGCAAACTGCTGAAGGACTTATCTGCAGTCAGCCTGCTGTTGGCCAGAGAGGGTGTCTGAATAGATCACTCCATCTACTGAGCCATCTTTATGGTCAGTGGAGAGGAGATCAGGGAGAGGTTCACTCTCTGCTTCCTGGTCCTCATCTGTAACCATTAACATGTTTACATCTGCCCTGTCATGAGAGTGTAAGATGGTTACATTGATCACCCTTTTGGGGGTCCAGCTAGTGCCCAGGTCCACCAGGTAGGTGACCTGACTCTTCTTTTCTAGCACTGGGTAAGGGCCACTCCATTTGTCCTGAAGTGCCTGGGAGCCACAGGCTCCAGAACCCAGAATTTCTGCCCTGGCTGAAACTCAACCATAGCAGCCTTTTGGTCATGCCACATCTTCTGTAGTGGTTGGCTGACCTCAAGGTTTTTGCTTGCCTTTTCCATGTACTCTGCCATCCTCGAACGTAGGCCTAGTGCATAGTCCACCACATCTTGTTTAGGCCCATAAAGAGGTCTCTCCCAGCCTTCTTTTACAAGCGCCAGTGGTCCCCTAACAGGATGGCCAAACAGAAGTTTAAAGGGGGAAAACCCAACTCCCTTCTGTGGCACCTCTCTGTAGGCGAAAAGCAGGCGTGGCAAGAGGACATCCCATCTTCTTTTGAGTTTTTCAGGGAGCCCCATGATCATACCCTTCAACGTCTTGTTATATCTCTCCATAAGACCATTGGTTTGTGGATGGTATGGATTGGTGAATTTATAAGTCACCCCACACTCATTCCACATGCGCTTTAGGTAAGCTGACATGCAGTTGGTCACAACCACCTCCTTAGGAAGTCCCACTCTGGTAAAAATACCTATGAGTGCTTTTGTACTGCAGGGCAGTAGTGGACCTAAGGGGAATTGCCTCAGGGTACCTGGTAGCATGATCCACTACTACCAGGATATCCTGGTTCCCTGATGCTGTGGGAGGTTCCAGTGGACCCACTATGTCCACTGCCACTCTCTCAAAGGGGACCCCCACCACTGGAAGTGGAATGAGGAGGGCCTTTGGATGGCCGCCTGTCTTACCACTGGCTTTACAGGTGACACAGGAGGCACAAAATTCCTTTACCTTCTGGGACATATTGGGCCAATAGAAATGGTTGACTAACCTCTCCCATGTCTTGGTTTGTCCCAAATGCCCAGCACGGGGAATGTCATGAGCTAAGGTCAGAATTAACTTCCTAAACTCCTGAGGCACTACCACTCTCCTTGTGGCACCAGGTTTTGGATCTCTTGCCTCAGTGTAAAGGAGTCCATCTTACCAATAGACCCTGTGGGTTCCACTGACATTTCCTTTTTCTTACTCAGCTGATTGCTGTCTTAGGCCTTCAAGAGAGGGACAAGTTTCTTGCCCCTTACATAGCTGTGCCCTTGAGGGTCACCCTGTGTAAAGAAATGGCTCCCTGTTGCAGTTACCCCACACTTTTTGCCTGATACTGATGCTGACTTGACTGAGAAGTGTGCTGGGACCCTGCTAACCAGGCCCCAGCACCAGTGTTCTTTCACCTAAAATGTACCATTGTTTCCACAATTGGCACAACCCTGGCACCTAGGTAAGTCCCTTGTAACTGGTACCCCTGGTACCAAGGGCCCTGATGCCAGGGAAGGTCTCTAAGGGCTGCAGCATGTCTTATGCCACCCTAGGGACCCCTCACTCAGCACAGACACACTGCTTGCCAGCTTGTGTGTGCTGATGGGGAGAAAATGACTAAGTCGACATGGCACTCCCCTCAGGGTGCCATGCCAACCTCCCACTGCCTGTGGCATAGGTAAGTCACCCCTCTAGTAGGCCTTACAGCCCTAAGGCAGGGTGCACTATACCACAGGTGAGGGCATATGTGCATGAGCACTATGCCCCTACAGTGTCTAAGCAAAACCTTAGACATTGTAAGTGCAGGGTAGCCATAAGAGTATATGGGCTGGGAGTCTGTCAAAAACGAACTCCACAGCTCCATAATGGCTACACTGAATACTGGGAAGTTTAGTATCAAACTTCTCAGAATAATAAACCCACACTGATGCCAGTGTTGGATTTATTAAAAAATGCACACAGAGGGCATCTTAGAGATACCCCCTGTATTTTACCCAATTGTTCAGTGCAGGACTGACTGGTCTGTGCCAGCCTGCTGCTGAGAGACGAGTGTCTGACCTCATGCGGTGAGAGCCTTTGTGCTCTCTGAGGACAGAAACAAAGCCTGCCCTGGGTGGAGGTGCTTCACACCTCCCCCCTGCAGGAACTGTAACACCTAGCAGTGAGCTTCAAAGGCTCAAGCTTCGTGTTACAATGCCCCAGGGCACTCCAGCTAGTGGAGATGCCCGCCTCCTGGACCCAGCCCCCACTTTTGGCGGCAAGTCCAGGAGAGATAATGAGAAAAACAAGGAGGAGTCACTGGCCAGTCAGGACAGCCCTTAAGGTGTCCTGAGCTGAGGTGACTAACTTTTAGAAATCCTCCATCTTGCAGATGGAGGATTCCCCCAATAGGATTAGGGATGTGACCCCCTCCCCTTGGGAGGAGGCACAAAGAGGGTGTACCCACCCTCAGGGCTAGTAGCCATTGGCTACTAACCCCCCAGACCTAAACACGCCCTTAAATTTAGTATTTAAGGGCTCTCCCTGAACCTAGAAACTAGATTCCTGCAACAACAAGAAGGACTGCCTAGCTGAAAACCCCTGCAGAGGAAGACCAGAAGACAACAACTGCCTTGGCTCCAGAAACTCACCGGCCTGTCTCCTGCCTTCCAAAGAACTCTGCTCCAGCGACGCCTTCCAAAGGGACCAGCGACCTCTGCATCCTCTGAGGACTGCCCTGCTTCGACGACGACAAGAAACTCCCGAGGACAGCGGACCTGCTCCAAAAAGACTGCAACTTTATCCAAAGGAGCAGCTTTAAAGAACCCTGCAATCTCCCCGCAACAAGCGTGAGACTTGCAACACTGCACCCGGCGACCCCGACTCGGCTGGTGGAGAACCAACACCTCAGGGAGGACCCCCGGACTACTCTACGACTGAGTACCAAAACCTGTCCCCCCTGAGCCCCCACAGCGCCGCCTGCAGAGGGAATCCCGAGGCTTCCCCTGACCGCGACTCTCTGAAACCTAAGTCCCGACGCCTGGAAAAGACCCTGCACCCGCAGCCCCCAGGACCTGAAGGACCGGACTTTCACTGCAGAAGTGACCCCCAGGGGTCCCTCTCCCTTGCCCAAGCGGAGGTTTCCCCGAGGAAGCCCCCCCTTGCCTGCCTGCAGCGCTGAAGAGATCCCTCATTGACTTCCATTGCGAACCCGACGCTTGTTCTAACACTGCACCCGGCCGCCCCCGCGCCGCTGAGGGTGAAATTTCTGTGTGGGCTTGTGTCCCCCCCGGTGCCCTACAAAACCCCCCTGGTCTGCCCTCCGAAGACGCGGGTACTTACCTGCTGGCAGACTGGAACCGGGGCACCCCCTTCTCTCCATTGAAGCCTATGCGTTTTGGGCACCACTTTGAACTCTGCACCTGACCGGCCCTGAGCTGCTGGTGTGGTAACTTTGGGGTTGCTCTGAACCCCCAACGGTGGGCTACCTTGGACCAAGAACTGAACCCTGTAAGTGTCTTACTTACCTGGTAAAACTAACAACAACTTACCTCCCCCAGGAACTGTGAAAATTGCACTAAGTGTCCACTTTTAAAATAGCTATTTGTGAATAACTTGAAAAGTATACATGCAATTGAAATGATTCAAAGTTCCTAATGTACTTACCTGCAATACCTTTCAAACAAGATATTACATGTTAAATTTGAACCTGTGGTTCTTAAAATAAACTAAGAAAAGATATTTTTCTATACAAAACCTATTGGCTGAATTTGTCTCTGAGTGTGTGTACCTCATTTATTGTCTATGTGTATGTACAACAAATGCTTAACACTACTCCTTGGATAAGCCTACTGCTCGACCACACTACCACAAAATAGAGCATAGTATTATCTCTTTTTACCACTATTTTACCTCTAAGGGGAACCCTTGGACTCTGTGCATGCTATTCCTTACTTTGAAATAGCACATACAGAGCCAACTTCCTACACCCTGGGCCCAAGAGCTCAACCTGGTAAGGTCCCAGCTCCATGGACTTAGTTCCCTCAGGGAACAGAACATCCTCCTGGGAAGAGAGGTTCTGTTTTTTGTGCTGTGTTGAAGCTGGTTCCCCATTCTTCCTTCCTTTTCTCTTGGAAGATTGGGCCATTATCCCAGACTCCAACACTTCTTTTTCACCCTGAGCCCTGCTTTGTGCCCTTGTTTAGACACACCAGTTCAGGGATACCGAGCATGGCTGCATGGGTCTTGAGCTCTACCTTAGCCCATGCTGAGGACTCCAGATCATTTCCTAGCAGACATTCTACTGGAACTGCAGAGAAGACTACCACCTATTTCAGGCCAGTGACCTCTTCCCATTCTAAAGTTTAGTTTGATTGTCAGCATTAGCGACTGGATATGTCTGTCCAGCCACGTACTGTCCTAGGGAAACCAGTTTGTCTGTCACCATTGTGACACTGGCACCTGTATCCCTCAGGTCTTCTACTTTATTCCCACTGATTAAGAGCTTCTGCCTGTATTCATGCATGTTAGGCAGCTAAGCAGCAAAACAAGTGCTGCTAAATACACCCCACCCTTAGAGACTAATGTAGCTTCAGTGTGAACCCTGATTTCCTCTGGGCACACTGTTGATCCCACCTGGAGAATGGCTATTCCAGTGATAACTGGAGTAGTACTTGTTGTGGGACTTTTCTTGGGACAGGAGTTGTTTCCAGTTTGGTGTCCATGCTGACTACAGATTCGACACCAGGCTTTCTTGGGATCAAAGTTTTTACTCTTATACCCAATTGACGATTGTGAAGAGGCTCGGGGCCCACCCTCCTGAGCACGTTTTTGGGGCCCTGTTGAAAACTCTTTTTCCCTTGGATGTCTAACCCTCTTCCCCTGGGGAGGCTTTTGGGCCTAGGTCTACCAGATGTTGATGCAGTTTGTCATTGAAACAATTACTTAACAGATGTTCCTTCATACGTTATACAGCCCATCATAATGATTTCACCACTGCCAGTTATCCAACCATCTAGTGTTTTGACTGAGAAGGCAACAAAATCAACCCCGGTCTGGCTCGATGAATTTTGAGCCCCCCCTGGACCGAATCCTGTACTCCTCAGTTGAGAATCCACAGCCCTCAATCAGGGTAGTCTTTATGAGGTCATAAGATTCTGCATCTTTACCAGAGAGTGTGAGGAGTCTATCCCTACAGTGAACATTTCCCATAGGAGAGCACCCCAGTGAGATGTGTTTACTTTTCTGGTTGCACAAACCCTCTCAAGAGCTGTGAACCATTTGGTGATACCATTACCATCTTCATATTTTGTTACAATCCCTTTGGGGATTTTTAGGATGTCAGTATTCTCTCTGACCCTATTTATGTTGCTGCCATCATTGATGGGAGCTAATCCCATCTCTTGTCTTTCCCTTTCTATGGCTAGGACCTGCTTTTTCAAAGCCAATCTCTTGGCCATCCTGGCTAGCAGGAGGCCATCTTCATTGAGGCTGCCCTCAATGCTTCCAGAGGTACTGGTCTCTCCCCTGTGGAAGAACCAGTCTTTCTGACTATGATTTGTGGAGTCAGGGTTGGGGAACGCTGTTTTCCCTGGTTAGGACAGGAAGGAGGGGGGGAGAATTAATCCCCCCTGTTCACTAACTTCCCCATATGAAGGATTATCTTCAGAGGGGTGGTCCCTTGTGAACTCTGCCAAAAGCTCCTGGTGCCTTACTTTGGTAGGGTTGGACCCAGTTTTCTATCTTTTTAATTTTACAGAGAGTCCTTAACTAGTCCCTATATGAAGGTAAGGGTTGATGTAGGAAAATGGCTCCCTGTTGCAGTTACCCCCCACTTTTTGCCTGATATTGATGCTGACTTGGCTGAGAAGTGTGCTGGGACCCTGCTAATCAGGCCCCAGCACCAGTGTTCTTTCACTAAATATTTACCATTATTTTCACAATTGGCACACCCAGATAAGTCCCTTGTAAAAGGTACCCCTGGTATCAAGGGCCCTGATGCCAGGGAAGGTCTCTAAGGGCTGGAGCATGTCTTATGCCACCCTGGGGACCCCTCACTCAGCACAGACACACTGCTTGCCAGCTTGTGTGTGCTAGCGGTGATAAAACAACTAAGTCGACATGGCACTCTCCTCAGGGTGCCATGCCAACCTCGCACTGCCTATGAAGTATAGATAGGTCACCCCTCTAGCAGGCCTTACAGCCCTGAGGAAGGGTGCACTATACCATAGGTGAGGGCATAAGTGCATGAGCACTATGCCCCTACAGTGTCTAAGCAAAACCTTAGACATTGTAAGTGGAGGGTAGCTGTAAGGAAATGCCTCCTTGGCATGGTTACCCCCTGACTTTTTGCCTTTGCTGATGCTATGTTTTGAATTGAAAGTGTGCTGAGACCTGCTAACCAGGCCCCAGCACCAGTGTTCTTTCCCTAACCTGTACTTTTGATTCCACAATTGGCACACCCTGGCATCCAGATAAGTCCCTTGTAACTGGTACCTCTGGTACCAAGGGCCCTGATGCCAGGGAAGGTCTCTAAAGGCTGCAGCATGTCTTATGCCACCCTGGAGACCCCTCACTCAGCACAGACACACTGCTTACCAGCTTGTGTGTGCTAGTGAGAACAAAATGAGTAAGTCGACATGGCACTCCCCTCAGGGTGCCATGCCAGCCTCTCACTGCCTATGCAGTATAGGTAAGACACCCCTCTAGCAGGCCTTACAGCCCTAAGGCAGGGGGCACTATACCATAGGTGAGGGTACCAGTGCATGAGCACTGTACCCCTACAGTGTCTAAGCAAAACCTTAGACATTGTAAGTGCAGGGTAGCCATAAGAGTATATGGTCTGGGAGTCTGTCAAACACGAACTCCACAGCACCATAATGGCTACACTGAAAACTGGGAAGTTTGGTATCAAACTTCTCAGCACAATAAATGCACACTGATGCCAGTGTACATTTTATTGTAAAATACACCACAGAGGGCACCTTAGAGGTGCCCCCTGAAACTTAACCGACTATCTGTGTAGGCTGACTGGTTCCAGCAGCCTGCCACACTAGAGACATGTTGCTGGCCCCATGGGGAGAGTGCATTTGTCACTCTGAGGCCAGTAACAAAGCCTGCACTGGGTGGAGATGCTAACACCTCCCCCAGGCAGGAGCTGTCACACCTGGCGGTGAGCCTCAAAGGCTCACCCCTTTGTCACAGCACCGCAGGACACTCCAGCTTAGTGGAGTTGCCCGCCCCCTCCGGCCACGGCCCCCCACTTTTGGCGGCAAGGCTGGAGGAAACAAAGAAAACAGCAAGGAGGAGTCACTGGCCAGTCAGGACAGCCCCTAAGGTGTCCTGAGCTGAAGTGACTCTGACTTTTAGAAATCCTCCATCTTGCAGATGGAGGATTCCCCCAATAGGATTAGGGATGTGACCCCCTGCCCTTGGGAGGAGGCACAAAGAGGGTGTACTCACCCTCAGGGCTAGTAGCCATTGGCTACTAACCCCCCAGACCTAAACACGCCCTTAAATTTAATATTTAAGGGCTTCCCTGAACCTAAGATTTTAGATTCCTGCAACTACAAGAAGGACTGCTGAGCTGAAAAACCCCTGCAGAGGAAGAACAGAAGACACCAACTGCCTTGGCCCCAGACTTACCGGCCTGTCTCCTGCCTTCCAAAGAAACCTGCTCCAGCGACGCTTTCCAAGGGACCAGCGACCTCTGAATCCTCTGAGGACTGCCCTGCTTCGAAAAAGACAAGAAACTCCCGAGGACAGCGGCACTGCTCCAAAAGAACTGCAACTTTGTTACAAGGAGCAGATTTAAAGACCCCTGCAACTCCCCGCAAGAAGCGTGAGACTTGCAACACTGCACCCGGCGACCCCGACTCGACTGGTGGAGAACAACCAACTCAGGGAGGACCCTCCGGCGACTCTACGACTGAGTAACCAAAGTTGTCCCCCCCTGAGCCCCCACAGCGACGCCTGCAGAGGGAATCCCCAGGCTCCCCCTGACCGCGACTGTCTGAACTCCATTTCCCGACGGCTGGAAAAGACCCTGCACCCGCAGCCACCAGCCCCTAAAGAAACGGAACTTCTGTGCAGGAGTGACCCCCAGGAGGCCCTCTCCCTTGCCCAGGTGGTGGCTACCCCGAGGAGCCCCCCCTTGCCTGCCTGTGACGCTGAAGAGATCCCTTGGTCTCTCATTGACTTCCATTGAAAACCCGACGCGTGTTTGCACACTGCACCCGGCCGCCCCCGCGCTGCTGAGGGTGTACTTTCTGTGCTGACTTGTGTGTCCCCCGGTGCCCTACAAAACCCCCCTGGTCTGCCCTCCGAAGACGCGGGTACTTACCTGCTGGCAGACTGGAACCGGGGCACCCCCTTCTCCCCATTGAAGCCTATGTGTTTTGGGCACCTCTTTGACCTTTGCACCTGACCGGCCCTGAGCTGCTGGTGTGATAACTTTGGGGTTGCTCTGAACCCCCAACGGTGGGCTACCTTGGACCAAAAACTGAAACCTGTAAGTGACTTACTTACCTGTTAAAACTAACAATAACTTACCTCCCCCAGGAACTGTGAAAATTGCACTGTGTCCACTTTTAAAACAGCTTATTGTGTTTTATGTAAAAAGTATACATGCTAAAGTAATGATTCAAAGTTCCTAGAGTACTTACCTGAAATACCTTTCAAATGAGATATTACATGTAAAATTTGAACCTGTGGTTCTTAAAATAAACTAAGGAAAGAGATTTTTCTATAACAAAACCTATTGGCTGGATTTGTCTCTGAGTGTGTGTACCTCATTTATTGTCTATGTGTATGTACAACAAATGCTTAACACTACTCCTTGGATAAGCCTACTGCTCGACCACACTACCACAAAATAGAGCATTAGTATTATCTCTTTTTACCACTATTTTACCTCTAAGGGGAACCCTTGGACTCTGTGCATGCTATTCCTTACTTTGAAATAGCACATACAGAGCCAACTTCCTACAGTAGCCATAAGAGTATATGGTCTGAGAGTCTGTCATGCACGAACTCCACAGCACCATAACGGCTACACTGAAAACTGTGAAGTTTGTTATCAAACTTCTCAGCACAATAAATGCACACTGATGCCAGTGTACATTTTATTGTAACATACACCCCAGAGGGCACCTTAGAGGTGCCCCCTGAAACCTTAACCGACTACCCGTGTAGGCTGACTGGTTTTAGCAGCCTGCCACACACCAGGCATGTTGCTGGCCACATGGGGAGAGTGCCTTAGTCACTCTGTGGCTAGTAACAAAGCCTGTACTGGGTGGAGATGCGGATCACCTCCCCCTGCAGGAACTCTAACACCTGGCCTCAAAGGCTCACCCCCTTTGTTACAGCACCCCAGGGCACTCCAGCTAGTGGAGTTGCCCGCCCCCTCCGGCCACAGCCCCACTTTTGGCGGCAAGGCCGGAGGAGATAATGAGAAAAACAAGGAGGAGTCACTGGCCAGTCAGGACAGCCCCTAAGGCGTCCTGAGCGGAGGTGACTCTGACTTTTAGAAATCCTCCATCTTGTCGATGGAGGATTCCCCCAATAGGGTAAGCAATGTGCCCTCAGGGAGGAGGCACAAAGAGGGTGTAGCCACCCTCAGGGCTAGTAGCCATTGGCTACTAACCCCCCAGACCTAAACACACCCCTAAATTCAGTATTTAGGGGCTCCCCCAGAACATAGGAACGCAGATTCCTGCAACCTAAGATGAAGGACTGCTGAGCTGAAAAACCTGCAGAGAAGACGGAGACACCAACTGCTTTGGCCCCAGCTCTACCGGCCTGTCTCCCCACTTCAAGAAAAACTGCAACAGCGACGCATCCCACAGGGTCCAGCGACCTCTGAAGCCTCAGAGGACTACCCTGCATCTAAAAGGACCAAGAACTCCTGAGGACAGCGGATCTGTTCCACAAAGACTGCAACTTTGCAACAAAGAAGCAACTTTGAAACACAAGTTTCCCGCCGGAAGCGTGAGACTTTGCACTCTGCACCCGACGCCCCCGGCTCGACTTGTGGAGAACAAACACCACAGGGAGGACTCCCCGGCGACTATGAGACCGTGAGTAGCCAGAGTTGAGCCCCTGAGCCCCCACAGCAACACCTGCAGAGGGAATCCAGAGGCTCCCCCTGACCGCGACTGCCTGCTTCAAAGACCCAACGCCTGGTAAAGACTCTGCACCCGCAGCCCCCAGGACCTGAAGAATCCAACCTCCAGTGCAGGAGCGACCCCCAGGTGGCCCTCTCCCTTGCCCAGGTGGTGGCTACCCTGAGGAGCCCCCCCCCCCTTGCCTGCATCGCTGAAGAGACCCCTTGGTCTCCCATTGATTTCTATTGCGAACCCGACGCTTGTTTGCAAACTTCACCCGGCCGCCCCCGTGCCGCTGAGGGTGTACTTTCTGTGCTGACTTGTGTCCCCCCCGGTGCCCTACAAAACCCCCCTGGTCTGCCCTCCGAAGTTGCGGGTACTTACCTGCTGGCAGACTGGAACCGAGGCACCCCCTTCTCCATTGAAGCCTATACGTTTTGGGCACCACTTTGACCTCTGCACCTGACCGGCCCTGAGCTGCTGGTGTGGTAACTTTGGGGTTGCCCTGAACCGCCAATGGTGGGCTACCTTGGACCCAACTTTGAACCCTGTAGGTGGTTTACTTACCTGCAAAACTAACAAACACTTACCTCCCCCAGGGAACTGTTGAAAATTGCACTAAGTGTCTAGTTTTAAATTAGCTATATGTCATTTATGTGAAAACTGTATATGCTATTTTGCTAATTCAAAGTTCCTAAAGTTCCTACATGAAATACCTTTTGAAGTATTACTTGGAAATCTTGAACCTGTGGTTCTTAAAATAAACTAATAAAATATATTTTTCTATACAAAAACCTATTGGCCTGGAATGGTCTCGGAGTGTGTGTTCCTCATTTATTGCCTTTGTGTGTACAACAAATGCTTAACACTACCCTCTGATAAGCCTACTGCTCGACCACACTACCACAAAATAGAGAATTAGAATTATCTCTTTTTGCCACTATCTGTATCACATTGTGAAATGTGTGAACTCTTTGTGGACTTGGAGTGGCAATCCCTTTTGCTGTGTTGAATGTCGCTCCTAAGTATTGCTGTGTTTGACACGGCATAAGGTGTGACTTTGCGTAGTTGATCGAGAAACCTAGTTTGTGGAGGATTTGTAGGACATATTTTGTGTGCTGTGAACACTGTCTTAGCGTGTTGGGTTTGATTAACCAGTTGTCTAAGTATGGGAACACATGTATTTACTGCCTTCTGATATGTGCAGCCACTACTGCCAGGCATTTTGTAAAAACTCTTGGCGCAGTTGTGATTCCGAATGGCAACACTTTGAATTGGTAATGTATTCCTTGGAATACGAACCTTAGGTATTTTCTGTGTGAAGGATGTATTGGTATATGGAAATACGCATCCTTTAGGTCTAGTGTTGTCATGTAGTCTTGCTGTTTGAGCAGTGGGATTACGTCTTGTAATGTAACCATGTGAAAGTGGTCTGATTTGATGTAGGTATTTAGTGTTCTGAGATCTAGTATTGGTCTCAGACTGTCGTCCTTTTTGGGTATTAGAAAGTACAGTGAGTAAACTCCTGTGTTTATCTGTAGTTTTGGTACTAATTCTATTGCTTCGTTTTGTAGCAATGCTTGAACTTCTAGTCCTTGAAGGTCTATATATGTTGTTTTGACATACTGTGTGTTTTCGGTGGGACGTTTGGAGGGAATTTGAGAAATTCTATGCAATAACCATGCTGGATAATTGCTAAGACCCAAGTGTCTGTTGTTATTTCCTCCCAATGTTTGTAAAATTGGCTTAGTCTCCTCCCCACAGGTGTTATGTGATAGGGTTGTGTGACTTGTAAGTCACTGTTTATTTTGAGGAGTTTTGGGGCTTTGGAACTTTCCCCTATTCTTCTGGAATTGGCCCCCTCTATATTGCCCGCAAAACCTCCCCGCTGATATTGGCTCTGGTAAGTGGGCCTTGCTTGTGATGTTGTGGTTTCTGTTGTTTGACCTCGAAACCCTCCCCTAAAAGGTGTTTTGCGAAAAGTGCCTCTGCTCTGCGGGGAGTAGAGTGTGCCCATGGCTTTTGCCGTATCAGTGTCTTTCTTGAGTTTCTCAATAGCAGTGTCGACTTCCGGCCCAAACAACTGCTGTTCATTAAAGGGCATATTTAGCACGGCTTGTTGAATTTCCGGCTTGAACCCCCAAGTACGCAGCCATGCGTGCCTTCTTATGGTTATTGCAGTGTTTACTGCCCTTGCAGCCGTATCTGCTGCATCCATTGAAGACCGTATCGGATTATTTGAGATACTTTGTCCTTCTTCCACCACCTGTTGCGCCCTTTTCTGGAACTCTTTGGGTAAGTGTTGTATGAAATGCTGCATCTCATCCCAATGAGCTCCATCATATCTTGCCAAAAGTGCTTGTGAATTGGCAATGCGCCAGTGGTTTGCTGCTTGTGCTGCCACCCTTTTGCCCGCAGCATCAAATTTGCAACTCTCCTTGTCTGGAGGTGGTGCGTCCCCTGAGGTATGAGAGTTCGCTCTCTTACGAGCTGCCCCGACAACTACTGAGTCCGGTGTCAATTGCGTTGTAATATAAACTGGATTGTTGGCAGTGGCTTGTATTTTTTCCTCCAGCCTTGGAGTTATGGCTCTGCCTTTAACAGGATCTCGAAAGATTTGTTTTGAATGTTTTAGCATTCCTGGGAGCATAGGTAGGCTTTGGTACTGGCTATGGGTGGAGGATAGGGTGTTAAACAAAAAGTCATCCTCAATTGGTTCAGAATGCAAGGTGACATTGTGAAAAGCAGCTGCCCTTGCGACCACCTGTGTGTAAGATGTACTGTCCTCAGGTGGCGACGGCTTTGCAGGGTACGAGTCTGGGCTGTTGTCTGATACTGGAGCGTCGTAAAGGTCCCATGCATCGGGATCATCCTGACTCATTGTAGTATGAGCTGGGGAGTGCATCAGTGGTGGAGTTGTTACTGGTGATGCGTGTATTGATGGTGGTGGAGACGGTGGTGGAGTTGTTTTCCTTGCCACTTTTGCCTGTGGCTGCTTGTCCTTTTGTTGAAAGGCAAGTTTTCTTTTTATTTTAATTGGGGGAAGAGTGGTTATCTTCCCTGTGTCCTCATGAATGTGGAGCCTTCTTTGTGTATAGTCTGGCTCTACAGCTTCAAGTTCCTCTCCGAATTTATGCTTTTGCATTTGGGAGGTTAATCCTTGTTCCTCTGTGTAGGAACCTGTTTTCGGCTCCGAGGCTGGATGTTTCGGAACCAAAACTTTTTCGGACTTCTTTTTAGGCTCTTGTAGGAAGTTGGCTCTGTATGTGCTATTTCAAAGTAAGGAATAGCATGCACAGAGTCCAAGGGTTCCCCTTAGAGGTAAAATAGTGGTAAAAATAGATAATACCAATGCTCTATTTTGTGGTAGTGTGGTCGAGCAGTAGGCTTATCCAAGGAGTAGTGTTAAGCATTTGTTGTACATACACATAGACAATAAATGAGGTACACACACTCAGAGACAAATCCAGCCAATAGGTTTTGTATAGAAAAATATATTTTCTTAGTTTATTTTAAGAACCACAGGTTCAAATTTAACATGTAATATCTTGTTTGAAAGGTATTGCAGGTAAGTACATTAGGAACTTTGAATCATTTCAATTGCATGTATACTTTTCAAGTTATTCACAAATAGCTATTTTAAAAGTGGACACAGTGCAATTTTTACAGTTCCTTGGGGGAGGTAAGTTTTTGTTAGTTTTACCAGGTAAGTACGACACTTACAGGGTTCAGTTCTTGGTCCAAGGTAGCCCACCGTTGGGGGTTCAGAGCAACCCCAAAGTTACCACACCAGCAGCTCAGGGCCGGTCAGGTGCAAAGGTCAAAGAGGTGTCCAAAACACATAGGCTTCAATGGAGAGAAGGGGGTGCCCCGATTCCAGTCTGCCAGCAGGTAAGTACCCGCGTCTTTGGAGGGCAGACCAGGGGGGTTTTGTAGGGCACCGGGGGGGACACAAGCCCACACAGAAATTTCACCCTCAGCGGCGCGGGGGCGGCCGGGTGCAGTGTTAGAACAAGCGTCGGGTTCGCAATGGAAGTCAATGAGAGATCAAGGGATCTCTTCAGCGCTGCAGGCAGGCAAGGGGGGGCTTCCTCGGGGAAACCTCCACTTGGGCAAGGGAGAGGGACTCCTGGGGGTCACTTCTGCAGTGAAAGTCCGGTCCTTCAGGTCCTGGGGGCTGCGGGTGCAGGGTCTTTTCCAGGCGTCGGGACTTAGGTTTCAGAGAGTCGCGGTCAGGGGAAGCCTCGGGATTCCCTCTGCAGGCGGCGCTGTGGGGGCTCAGGGGGGGACAGGTTTTGGTACTCACAGTCGTAGAGTAGTCCGGGGGTCCTCCCTGAGGTGTTGGTTCTTCACCAGCCGAGTCGGGGTCGCCGGGTGCAGTGTTGCAAGTCTCACGCTTCTTGCGGGGAGATTGCAGGGTTCTTTAAAGCTGTTCCTTTGGATAAAGTTGCAGTCTTTTTGGAGCAGGTCCGCTGTCCTCTGGAGTTTCTTGTCGTCGTCGAAGCAGGGCAGTCCTCAGAGGATTCAGAGGTCGCTGGTCCCAGTGGAAGGCGTCGCTGGAGCAGAGTTCTTTGGAAGGCAGGAGACAGGCCGGTGAGTTTCTGGAGCCAAGGCAGTTGTTGTCTTCTGGTCTTCCTCTGCAGGGGTTTTCAGCTAGGCAGTCCTTCTTGTTGTTGCAGGAATCTAATTTTCTAGGGTTCAGGGTAGCCCTTAAATACTAAATTTAAGGGCGTGTTTAGGTCTGGGGGGTTAGTAGCCAATGGCTACTAGCCCTGAGGGTGGGTACACCCTCTTTGTGCCTCCTCCCAAGGGGAGGGGGTCACAATCCTAACCCTATTGGGGGAATCCTCCATCTGCAAGATGGAGGATTTCTAAAAGTTAGAGTCACCTCAGCTCAGGACACCTTAGGGGCTGTCCTGACTGGCCAGTGACTCCTCCTTGTTATTCTCATTATTTCCTCCGGCCTTGCCGCCAAAAGTGGGGGCCGGGGCCGGAGGGGGCGGGCAACTCCACTAGCTGGAGTGTCCTGCAGTGCTGTGACAAAGGGGTGAGCTTTTGAGGCTCACCGCCAGGTGTTACAGCTCCTGCCTGGGGGAGGTGTTAGCATCTCCACCCAGTGCAGGCTTTGTAAAGGCACTCTCCCTATGGGGCCAGCAACATGTCTCTAGTGTGGCAGGCTGCTGGAACTAGTCAGCCTACACAGACAGTCGGTTAAGTTTCAGGGGGCACCTCTAAGGTGCCCTCTGGGGTGTATTTTGCAATAAAATGTACACTGGCATCAGTGTGCATTTATTGTGCTGAGAAGTTTGATACCAAACTTCTCAGTTTTCAGTGTAGCCATTATGGTGCTGTGGAGTTCGTGCAAAACAGACTCCCAGACCATATACTCTTATGGCTACCCTGCACTTACAATGTCTAAGGTTTTGCTTAGACACTGTAGGGGCACAGTGCTCATGCACTGGTACCCTCACCTATGGTATAGTGCACCCTGCCTTAGGGCTGTAAGGCCTGCTAGAGGGGTGTCTTACCTATACTGCATAGGCAGTGAGAGGCTGGCATGGCACCCTGAGGGGAGTGCCATGTCGACTTACTCGTTTTGTTCTCACTAGCACACACAAGCTGGCAAGCAGTGTGTCTGTGCTGAGTGAGAGGACTCCAGGGTGGCATAAGACATGCTGCAGCCCTTAGAGACCTTCCTTGGCATCAGGGCCCTTGGTACTAGAAGTACCAGTTACAAGGGACTTATCTGGGTGCCAGGGTGTGCCAATTGTGGATACAAAAGTACAGGTTAGGGAAAGAACACTGGTGCTGGGGCCTGGTTAGCAGGTCTCAGCACACTTTCAATTGTAAACATAGCATCAGCAAAGGCAAAAAGTCAGGGGGCAACCATGCCAAGGAGGCATTTCCTTACACTGTGCATTTACTAGTTACTAGTTAGCAGTTATCTCCCCAAAAGCAGTGGCTTAGCCTGTAGGAGTTGAAGTTGTCTGAAATAATGTTCGTAATACAGCCTGTCCTACTGTGGCTTGTTATGTTGTTAACACATCTACACAGTAATGTTTTGTGAACGTATGAGGCGTACACCATGTGGCTGCCTTACAGATTTCTTTCATAGGTATATTTCCTAGAAAGGCCATTGTAGCGCCTTTCTTCCTAGTGGAGTACGCCTTTGGCGCCATAGGTAGATCTTTTTGCTTTATTATAGCAGGTCTGAATACATTTTACTATCCATCTGGCAATGCCTTGTTTGAATATTGGATTTCCTGCATGAGGTTTTTGGAAGGCTACAAACAATTATTTTGCGAAACTGTTTTGTTCTATCAATGTAATACATTAGCGCTCTTTTAATGTCTAACGTATGTAAGGCTCTTTCAGCTACTGAGTCTGGTTGTGGAAAAAAGACTGGGAGTTCCACTGTTTGGTTTAGGTGGAATGGTGATATAACTTTTGGTAAGAATTTGGGATTTGTACGGAGAACCACTGTAAGGAAATGCCTCCTTGGCATGGTTACCCCCTGACTTTTTTGCCTTTGCTGATGCTATGTTTTGAATTGAAAGTGTGCTGAGGCCTGCTAACCAGGCCCCAGCACCAGTGTTCTTTCCCTAACCTGTACTTTTGATTCCACAATTGGCACACCCTGGCACCCAGATAAGTCCCTTGTAACTGGTACCTCTGGTACCAAGGGCCCTGATGCCAGGGAAGGTCTCTAAGGGCTGCAGCATGTATTATGCCACCCTAGAGACCCCTCACCCAGCACAGACACACTGCTTACCAGCTTGTGTGTGCTAGTGAGAACAAAATGAGTAAGTCGACATGGCACTCCCCTCAGGGTGCCATGCCAGCCTCTCACTGCCTATGCAGTATAGGTAAGACACCCCTCTAGCAGGCCTTACAGCCCTAAGGCAGGGTGCACTATACCATAGGTGAGGGTACCAGTGCATGAGCACTGTGCCCCTACAGTGTCTAAGCAAAACCTTAGACATTGTAAGTGCAGGGTAGCCATAAGAGTATATGGTCTGGGAGTCTGTTTTACACGAACTCCACAGCACCATAATGGCTACACTGAAAACTGGGAAGTTTGGTATCAAACTTCTCAGCACAATAAATGCACACTGATGCCAGTGTACATTTTATTGTAAAATACACCACAGAGGGCACCTTAGAGGTGCCCCCTGAAACTTAACCGACTATCTGTGTAGGCTGACTGGTTCTAGCAGCCTGCCACACTAGAGACATGTTGCTGGCCCCATGGGGAGAGTGCCTTTGTCACTCTGAGGCCAGTAACAAAGCCTGCACTGGGTGGAGATGCTAACACCTCCCCCAGGCAGGAGCTGTAACACCTGGCGGTGAGCCTCAAAGGCTCACCCCTTTGTCACAGCACCGCAGGACACTCCAGCTAGTGGAGTTGCCCGCCCCCTCCGGCCCCGGCCCCCACTTTTGGCGGCAAGGCCGGAGAAGATAATGAGAATAACAAGGAGGAGTCACTGGCCAGTCAGGACAGCCCCTAAGGTGTCCTGAGCTGAGGTGTGTAGGAAGTTGGCTCTGTATGAGCTATTTCAAAGTAAGGAATAGCATGCACAGAGTCCAAGGGTTCCCCTTAGAGGTAAAATAGTGGTAAAAATAGATAATACTAATGCTCTATTTTGTGGTAGTGTGGTCGAGCAGTAGGCTTATCCAAGGAGTAGTGTTAAGCATTTGTTGTACATACACATAGACAATAAATGAGGTACACTCACTCAGAGACAAATCCAGCCAATAGGTTTTGTATAGAAAAATATCTTTTCTTAGTTTATTTTAAGAACCACAGGTTCAAATTCTACATGTAATATCTCATTTGAAAGGTATTGCAGGTAAGTACTTTAGGAACTTTAAATCATAAAAATTGCATGTATACTTTTCAAGTTATTGACAAATAGCTGTTTTAAAAGTGGACACTTAGTGCAATTTTCACAGTTCCTGGGGGAGGTAAGTATTTGTTAGGTTAACCAGGTAAGTAAGACACTTACAGGGCTTAGTTCTTGGTCCAAGGTAGCCCACCGTTGGGGGTTCAGAGCAACCCCAAAGTCACCACACCAGCAGCTCAGGGCCGGTCAGGTGCAGAGTTCAAAGTGGTGCCCAAAACGCATAGGCTAGAATGGAGAGAAGGGGGTGCCCCGGTTCCGGTCTGCTTGCAGGTAAGTACCCGCGTCTTCGGAGGGCAGACCAGGGGGGTTTTGTAGGGCACCGGGGGGGACACAAGCCCACACAGAAATTTCCCCCTCAGCAGCGCGGGGGCGGCCGGGTGCAGTGTAGAAACAAGCGTCGGGTTGGTAATGGAAGTCAATGGGAGATCTAGGGATCTCTTCAGCGCTGCAGGCAGGCAAGGGGGGGGGTTCCTCGGGGAAACCTCCACTTGGTCAAGGGAGAGGGACTCCTGGGGGTCACTCCTCCAGTGAAAGTCCGGTCCTTCAGGTCCTGGGGGCTGCGGGTGCAGGGTCTCTCCCAGGTGTCGGGACTTAGGATTCAAAGAGTCGCGGTCAGGGGAAGCCTCGGGATTCCCTCTGCAGGCGGCGCTGTGGGGGCTCAGGGGGGACAGGTTTTTGTACTCACAGTCTTAGAGTAGTCCTGGGGTCCCTCCTGAGGTGTTGGATCGCCACCAGCCGAGTCGGGGTCGCCGGGTGCAGTGTTGCAAGTCTCACGCTTCTTGCGGGGAGCTTGCAGGGTTCTTTAAAGCTGCTGGAAACAAAGTTGCAGCTTTTCTTGGAGCAGGTCCGCTGTCCTCGGGAGTTTCTTGTCTTTTCGAAGCAGGGGCAGTCCTCAGAGGATGTCGAGGTCGCTGGTCCCTTTGGAAGGCGTCGCTGGAGCAGGATCTTTGGAAGGCAGGAGACAGGCCGGTGAGTTTCTGGAGCCAAGGCAGTTGTCGTCTTCTGGTCTTCCTCTGCAGGGGTTTTTCAGCTAGGCAGTCCTTCTTCTTGTAGTTGCAGGAATCTAATTTTCTAGGGTTCAGGGTAGCCCTTAAATACTAAATTTAAGGGCGTGTTTAGGTCTGGGGGGTTAGTAGCCAATGGCTACTAGCCCTGAGGGTGGGTACACCCTCTTTGTGCCTCCTCCCAAGTGGAGGGGGTCACAATCCTAACCCTATTGGGGGAATCCTCCATCTGCAAGATGGAGGATTTCTAAAAGTTAGAGTCACCTCAGCTCAGGACACCTTAGGGGCTGTCCTGACTGGCCAGTGACTCCTCCTTGTTTTTCTCATTATTTTCTCCGGCCTTGCCGCCAAAAGTGGGGCCTGGCCGGAGGGGGCGGGCAACTCCACTAGCTGGAGTGTCCTGCTGGGTTGGCACAAAGGAGGTGAGCCTTTGAGGCTCACCGCCAGGTGTGACAACTCCTGCCTGGGGGAGGTGTTAGCATCTCCACCCAGTGCAGGCTTTGTTACTGGCCTCAGAGTGACAAAGGCACTCTCCCCATGGGGCCAGCAACATGTCTCGGTTTGTGGCAGGCTGCTAAAACTAGTCAGCCTACACAGATAGTCGGTTAAGTTTCAGGGGGCACCTCTAAGGTGCCCTCTGTGGTGTATTTTACAATAAAATGTACACTGGCATCAGTGTGCATTTATTGTGCTGAGAAGTTTGATACCAAACTTCCCAGTTTTCAGTGTAGCCATTATGGTGCTGTGGAGTTCGTGTTTGACAGACTCCCAGACCATATACTCTTATGGCTACCCTGCACTTACAATGTCTAAGGTTTTGTTTAGACACTGTAGGGGTACCATGCTCATGCACTGGTACCCTCACCTATGGTATAGTGCACCCTGCCTTAGGGCTGTAAGGCCTGCTAGAGGGGTGTCTTACCTATACTGCATAGGCAGTGAGAGGCTGGCATGGCACCCTGAGGGGAGTGCCATGTCGACTTACTCGTTTTGTCCTCACTAGCACACACAAGCTGGTAAGCAGTGTGTCTGTGCTGAGTGAGAGGTCTCCAGGGTGGCATAAGACATGCTGCAGCCCTTAGAGACCTTCCTTGGCATCAGGGCCCTGGGTACTAGAAGTACCAGTTACAAGGGACTTATCTGGATGCCAGGGTCTGCCAATTGTGGATACAAAAGTACAGGTTAGGGAAAGAACACTGGTGCTGGGGCCTGGTTAGCAGGCCTCAGCACACTTTCAATTGTAAACATAGCATCAGCAAAGGCAAAAAGTCAGGGGGCAACCATGCCAAGGAGGCATTTCCTTACACAACCCCCCCCCAAACGAAAGAGGATGAGACTAACCTTTCCCAAGAGAGTCTTCATTTTCTAAGTGGAAGAACCTGGAAAGGCCATCTGCATTGGCATGGGCAGTCCCAGGTCTGTGTTCCACTATAAAGTCCATTCCCTGTAGGGAGATGGACCACCTCAACAGTTTAGGATTTTCACCTTTCATTTGCATCAGCCATTTGAGAGGTCTGTGGTCAGTTTGAACTAGGAAGTGAGTCCCAAAGAGGTATGGTCTCAGCTTCTTCAGGGACCAAACCACAGCAAAGGCCTCCCTCTCGATGGCACTCCAACGCTGCTCCCTGGGGAGTAACCTCCTGCTAATGAAAGCAACAGGCTGGTCAAGGCCATCATCATTTGTTTGGGACAAAACTGCCCCTATCCCATGTTCAGAGGCATCAGTCTGCACAATGAACTGCTTAGAATAATCTGGAGCTTTGAGAACTGGTGCTGAGCACATTGCCTGTTTCAGGGTGTCAAAGGCCTGTTGGCATTCCACAGTCCAGTTTACTTTCTTGGGCATTTTCTTGGAGGTGAGTTCAGTGAGGGCTGTCACAATGGATCCATATCCCTTCACAAACCTCCTGTAATACCCAGTCAAGCCAAGGAATGCCCTGACTTGAGTCTGGGTTTTTGGAGCTACCCAGTCCAGAATAGTCTGGATCTTGGGTTGGAGTGGCTGAACTTGGCCTCCACCTACAAGGTGTCCCAAGTAAACCACAGTTCCCTGCCCTATCTGGCATTTGGATGCCTTGATAGAGAGGCCTGCAGATTGCAGAGCCTTCAAAACCTTCCTCAGGTGGACCAGGTGATCCTGCCAGGTGGAGCTAAAGACAGCAATATCATCAAGATAAGCTGTGCTAAAGGACTCCAAGCCAGCAAGGACTTGATTCACCAACCTTTGGAAGGTGGCAGGGGCATTCTTTAAACCAAAGGGCATAACAGTAAACTGATAATGCCCATCAGGTGTGGAGAATGCTGTCTTTTCTTTTGCTCCAGGTGCCATTTTTATTTGCCAGTACCCTGCTGTCAAGTCAAAGGTACTTAGAAATTTGGCAGCACCTAATTTATCAATGAGCTCATCAGCTCTTGGAATTGGATGGGCATCTGTCTTGGTGACAGAATTGAGCCCTCTGTAGTCCACACAAAACCTCATCTCTTTCTTTCCATCTTTGGTGTGAGGTTTGGGGACTAAGACCACTGGGCTAGCCCAGGGGCTGTCAGAGCGCTCAATTACTCCCAATTCCAGCATCTTGTGGACTTCCACCTTGATGCTTTCCTTAACATGGTCAGACTGTCTGAAGATTTTGTTCTTGACAGGCATGCTGTCTCCTGTGTCCACATCATGGGTACACAGGGGTGTCTGACCAGGGGTTAGGGAGAAAAGCTCAGGAAACTGTTGTAGGACTCTCCTACAATCAGCCTGCTGTTGGCCAGAGAGGGTGTCTGAGTAGATCACTCCATCTACTGTGCCATCTTTTGGGTCTGATGACAGAAGATCAGGGAGAGGTTCACTCTCTGCCTCCTGATCCTCATCTGTTACCATCAACAGATTCACATCAGCCCTGTCATGGAAGAGCTTAAGGCGGTTCACATGGATCACCCTCTTGGGGCTCCTGCTTGTGCCCAGGTCCACCAGGTAGGTGACCTGACTCTTCCTCTCTAGCACTGGGTAAGGGCCACTCCATTTGTCCTGGAGTGCCCTGGGAGCCACAGGCTCCAGAACCCAGACTTTCTGCCCTGGTTGGAACTCAACCAGTGCAGCCTTTTGGTCATACCAAAACTTCTGGAGTTGTTGGCTGGCCTCAAGGTTTTTGGTTGCCTTTTCCATGTACTCTGCCATTCTAGAGCGAAGGCCAAGTACATAGTCCACTATGTCCTGTTTAGGCTCAAGGAGAGGTCTCTCCCAGCCTTCTTTAACAAGGGCAAGTGGTCCCCTTACAGGATGACCAAACAGAAGTTCAAAGGGCGAGAATCCTACTCCCTTCTGTGGTACCTCCCTGTAAGCGAAAAGCAGACATGGCAGGAGGACATCCCATCTCCTTTTGAGTTTTTCTGGGAGCCCCATGATCATGCCTTTTAATGTCTTGTTGAATCTCTCAACTAAGCCATTAGTTTGTGGATGGTAGGGTGTAGTGAATTTATAAGTCACTCCACACTCATTCCACATGTGCTTTAGGTATGCTGACATGAAGTTGGTACCTCTGTCAGACACCACCTCCTTAGGGAAACCCACTCTGGTAAAGATACCAATGAGGGCCTTGGCTACTGCAGGGGCAGTAGTCGACCTAAGGGGAATAGCTTCAGGATACCTGGTAGCATTATCCACTACTACCAGGATGTACATATTTCCTGAGGCTGTGGGAGGTTCTAGTGGACCAACTATGTCCACACCCACTCTTTCAAAGGGCACCCCCACCACAGGAAGTGGAATGAGGGGGGCCTTTGGATGCCCACCTGTCTTACCACTGGCTTGACAGGTGGGGCAGGAGAGGCAAAACTCCTTAACCATGTTGGACATATTGGGCCAGTAGAAGTGGTTGACTAACCTCTCCCACGTCTTGGTTTGTCCCAAATGTCCAGCAAGGGGAATGTCATGGGCCAATGTTAGGATGAACTCTCTGAACAGCTGAGGCACTACCACTCTCCTAGTGGCACCAGGTTTGGGGTCTCTGGCCTCAGTGTACAGGAGCCCATCTTCCCAATAGACCCTATGTGTTCCATTTTTCTTGCCTTTGGACTCTTCAGCAGCTTGCTGCCTAAGGCCTTCAAGAGAGGGACAGGTTTCTTGTCCCTTACACAGCTCTTCCCTTGAGGGTCCCCCTGGGCCCAAGAGCTCAACCTGATAAGGTTCAAGCTCCAAAGGCTCAGTTCCCTCAGAGGGCAGAACTTCTTCCTGAGAAGAGAGGTTCCCTTTCTTTTGCTGTGTTGCAGTTGGTTTCCCAACTGACTTTCCTTTTCTCTTGGTAGGCTGGGCCATTCTTCCAGACTCCAGCTCTACTTGTTCACCCTGTGCCTTGCATTGTGCTCTGGTTTTCACACACACCAGTTCAGGGATACCCAGCATTGCTGCATGGGTTTTTAGTTCTACCTCAGCCCATGCTGAGGACTCCAGGTCATTTCCAAGCAGACAGTCCACTGGGATATTTGAGGAGACCACCACCTGTTTCAGGCCATTGACCCCTCCCCATTCTAAAGTAACCATTGCCATGGGATGTACTTTTCTCTGATTGTCAGCGTTGGTGACTGTGTAAGTTTTTCCAGTCAGGTATTGGCCAGGGGAAACCAGTTTCTCTGTCACCATGGTGACACTGGCACCTGTATCCCTCAGGCCCTCTATTCTAGTCCCATTAATTAAGAGTTGCTGTCTGTATTTTTGCATGTTAGGCGGCCAGACAGCTAGTGTGGCTAAATCCACCCCACCCTCAGAAACTAGAGTAGCTTCAGTGTGGACCCTGATTTGCTCTGGGCACACTGTTGATCCCACTTGGAGACTAGCCATACCAGTGTTACCTGGATGGGAGTTTGGAGTGGAACCTTTCTTGGGACAGGCCTTGTCTCCAGTTTGGTGTCCATGCTGTTTACAGCTATGACACCAGGCCTTTTTGGGATCAAAGTTTTTACCCTTGTACCCATTGTTTTGTGAAGAGGCTCTGGGCCCACCCTCCTGTGCAGGTTTTTGGGGGCCTGTAGAAGACTCTTTACTATTTTTAGTTTTGGTTGTCTCATCACCCTTCCCCTGGGGAGTCTTTGTGACCCCTTTCTTTTGGTCACCCCCTGTTGAAGTCTTGGACACCCTTGTCTTGACCCAATGGTCCGCCTTCTTTCCCAATTCTTGGGGAGAAATTGGTCCTAGGTCTACCAGATGCTGATGCAGTTTATCATTGAAACAATTACTCAACAGGTGTTCTTTCACAAATAAATTGTACAGCCCATCATAATTACTTACACCACTGCCTTGAATCCAACCATCTAGTGTTTTCACTGAGTAGTCAACAAAGTCAACCCAGGTCTGGCTCGAGGATTTTTGAGCCCCCCTGAACCTAATCCTGTACTCCTCAGTGGAGAATCCAAAGCCCTCAATCAGGGTACCCTTCATGAGGTCATAAGATTCTGCATCTTGTCCAGAGAGTGTGAGGAGTCTATCCCTACACTTTCCTGTGAACATTTCCCAAAGGAGAGCACCCCAGTGAGATCTGTTCACTTTTCTGGTTACACAAGCCCTCTCAAAAGCTGTGAACCATTTGGTGATGTCATCACCATCTTCATATTTAGTTACAATCCCTTTAGGGATTTTCAACATGTCAGGAGAATCTCTGACCCTATTTATGTTGCTGCCACCATTGATGGGTCCTAGGCCCATCTCTTGTCTTTCCCTCTCTATGGCTAGGATCTGTCTTTCCAAAGCCAATCTTTTGGCCATCCTGGCTAACTGGATGTCCTCTTCACTGGGGCTATCCTCAGTGATTTCAGAGGTGTTGGTCTCTCCTGTGAGGGAACCAGCATCTCTGACTATTATTTTTGGAGTCAGGGTTTGAGGGACCCTGTTCTCCCTAGATAGGACTGGTAGGGGGGAATTTTCCTCCAAGTCACTATCCTCTTCCTCTGAGTTGCCACCCTCAGAGGGGTTGGCCTTTTCAAACTCTGCCAAAAGCTCCTGGAGCTGTATTTTGGTAGGTTTGGGGCCCATTGTTATTTTCTTTATTTTACAGAGTGACCTTAGCTCCCTCATCTTAAGATGGAGGTAAGGTGTGGTGTCGAGTTCCACCACAGTCACATCTGTGCTAGACATTTTGCTTCTAAAAGTTGGAATACTTTTTAAGAATCTACAACTGGTTCTAGAATCTAATTCAAACTTTTACAAACTTTTAAACTCTAAAAGAAATGCTAAACAGGATCTAACACAAGGCCCTAGCAGGTCTTTTAAGAATTTAGAAAACTTTTCAAATTGCAAAAATCAATTTCTAATGACAATTTTGGAATTTGTCGTGTGATCAGGTATTGGCTGAGTAGTCCAGCAAATGCAAAGTCTTGTACCCCACCGCTGATCCACCAATGTAGGAAGTTGGCTCTGTATGAGCTATTTCAAAGTAAGGAATAGCATGCACAGAGTCCAAGGGTTCCCCTTAGAGGTAAAATAGTGGTAAAAATAGATAATACTAATGCTCTATTTTGTGGTAGTGTGGTCGAGCAGTAGGCTTATCCAAGGAGTAGTGTTAAGCATTTGTTGTACATACACATAGACAATAAATGAGGTACACTCACTCAGAGACAAATCCAGCCAATAGGTTTTGTATAGAAAAATATCTTTTCTTAGTTTATTTTAAGAACCACAGGTTCAAATTCTACATGTAATATCTCATTTGAAAGGTATTGCAGGTAAGTACTTTAGGAACTTTAAATCATAAAAATTGCATGTATACTTTTCAAGTTATTGACAAATAGCTGTTTTAAAAGTGGACACTTAGTGCAATTTTCACAGTTCCTGGGGGAGGTAAGTATTTGTTAGGTTAACCAGGTAAGTAAGACACTTACAGGGCTTAGTTCTTGGTCCAAGGTAGCCCACCGTTGGGGGTTCAGAGCAACCCCAAAGTCACCACACCAGCAGCTCAGGGCCGGTCAGGTGCAGAGTTCAAAGTGGTGCCCAAAACGCATAGGCTAGAATGGAGAGAAGGGGGTGCCCCGGTTCCGGTCTGCTTGCAGGTAAGTACCCGCGTCTTCGGAGGGCAGACCAGGGGGGTTTTGTAGGGCACCGGGGGGGACACAAGCCCACACAGAAATTTCACCCTCAGCAGCGCGGGGGCGGCCGGGTGCAGTGTAGAAACAAGCGTCGGGTTGGTAATGGAAGTCAATGGGAGATCTAGGGATCTCTTCAGCGCTGCAGGCAGGCAAGGGGGGGGTTCCTCGGGGAAACCTCCACTTGGTCAAGGGAGAGGGACTCCTGGGGGTCACTCCTCCAGTGAAAGTCTGGTCCTTCAGGTCCTGGGGGCTGCGGGTGCAGGGTCTCTCCCAGGTGTCGGGACTTAGGATTCAAAGAGTCGCGGTCAGGGGAAGCCTCGGGATTCCCTCTGCAGGCGGCGCTGTGGGGGCTCAGGGGGGACAGGTTTTTGTACTCACAGTCTTAGAGTAGTCCTGGGGTCCCTCCTGAGGTGTTGGATCGCCACCAGCCGAGTCGGGGTCGCCGGGTGCAGTGTTGCAAGTCTCACGCTTCTTGCGGGGAGCTTGCAGGGTTCTTTAAAGCTGCTGGAAACAAAGTTGCAGCTTTTCTTGGAGCAGGTCCGCTGTCCTCGGGAGTTTCTTGTCTTTTCGAAGCAGGGGCAGTCCTCAGAGGATGTCGAGGTCGCTGGTCCCTTTGGAAGGCGTCGCTGGAGCAGGATCTTTGGAAGGCAGGAGACAGGCCGGTGAGTTTCTGGAGCCAAGGCAGTTGTCGTCTTCTGGTCTTCCTCTGCAGGGGTTTTTCAGCTAGGCAGTCCTTCTTCTTGTAGTTGCAGGAATCTAATTTTCTAGGGTTCAGGGTAGCCCTTAAATACTAAATTTAAGGGCGTGTTTAGGTCTGGGGGGTTAGTAGCCAATGGCTACTAGCCCTGAGGGTGGGTACACCCTCTTTGTGCCTCCTCCCAAGGGGAGGGGGTCACAATCCTAACCCTATTGGGGGAATCCTCCATCTGCAAGATGGAGGATTTCTAAAAGTTAGAGTCACCTCAGCTCAGGACACCTTAGGGGCTGTCCTGACTGGCCAGTGACTCCTCCTTGTTTTTCTCATTATTTTCTCCGGCCTTGCCGCCAAAAGTGGGGCCTGGCCGGAGGGGGCGGGCAACTCCACTAGCTGGAGTGTCCTGCTGGGTTGGCACAAAGGAGGTGAGCCTTTGAGGCTCACCGCCAGGTGTGACAACTCCTGCCTGGGGGAGGTGTTAGCATCTCCACCCAGTGCAGGCTTTGTTACTGGCCTCAGAGTGACAAAGGCACTCTCCCCATGGGGCCAGCAACATGTCTCGGTTTGTGGCAGGCTGCTAAAACTAGTCAGCCTACACAGATAGTCGGTTAAGTTTCAGGGGGCACCTCTAAGGTGCCCTCTGTGGTGTATTTTACAATAAAATGTACACTGGCATCAGTGTGCATTTATTGTGCTGAGAAGTTTGATACCAAACTTCCCAGTTTTCAGTGTAGCCATTATGGTGCTGTGGAGTTCGTGTTTGACAGACTCCCAGACCATATACTCTTATGGCTACCCTGCACTTACAATGTCTAAGGTTTTGTTTAGACACTGTAGGGGTACCATGCTCATGCACTGGTACCCTCACCTATGGTATAGTGCACCCTGCCTTAGGGCTGTAAGGCCTGCTAGAGGGGTGTCTTACCTATACTGCATAGGCAGTGAGAGGCTGGCATGGCACCCTGAGGGGAGTGCCATGTCGACTTACTCGTTTTGTCCTCACTAGCACACACAAGCTGGTAAGCAGTGTGTCTGTGCTGAGTGAGAGGTCTCCAGGGTGGCATAAGACATGCTGCAGCCCTTAGAGACCTTCCATGGCATCAGGGCCCTGGGTACTAGAAGTACCAGTTACAAGGGACTTATCTGGATGCCAGGGTCTGCCAATTGTGGATACAAAAGTACAGGTTAGGGAAAGAACACTGGTGCTGGGGCCTGGTTAGCAGGCCTCAGCACACTTTCAATTGTAAACATAGCATCAGCAAAGGCAAAAAGTCAGGGGGCAACCATGCCAAGGAGGCATTTCCTTACAAGGTGACTCTAACTTTTAGAAATCCTCCATCTTGCAGATGGAGGATTCCCCCAATAGGATTAGGGATGTAACCCCCTCCCCTTGGGAGGGGGCACAAAGAGGGTGTACTCACCCTCAGGGCTAGTAGCCATTGGCTACTAACCCCCCAGACCTAAACACGCCCTTAAATTTAGTATTTAAGGGCTCTCCCTGAACCTAGAAACGAGATTCCTGCAACAACAAGAAGGAGGACTGCCTAGCTGAAAACCCCTGCAGAGGAAGACCAGAAGACAACAACTGCCTTGGCTCCAGAAACTCACCGGCCTGTCTCCTGCCTTCCAAAGAACTCTGCTCCAGCGACGCCTTCCAAAGGGACCAGCGACCTCTGCATCCTCTGAGGACTGCCCTGCTTCGACGACGACAAGAAACTCCCGAGGACAGCGGACCTGCTCCAAAAAGACTGCAACTTTATCCAAAGGAGCAGCTTTAAAGAACCCTGCAATCTCCCCGCAAGAAGCGTGAGACTTGCAACACTGCACCCGGCGACCCCGACTCGGCTGGTGGAGAACCAACACCTCAGGGAGGACCCCCGGACTACTCTACGACTGTGAGTACCAAAACCTGTCCCCCCTGAGCCCCCACAGCGCCGCCTGCAGAGGGAATCCCGAGGCTTCCCCTGACCGCGACTCTCTGAAACCTAAGTCCCGACGCCTGGAAAAGCCCCTGCACCCGCAGCCCCCAGGACCTGAAGGACCGGACTTTCACTGCAGAAGTGACCCCCAGGAGTCCCTCTCCCTTGCCCAAGTGGAGGTTTCCCCGAGGAAGCCCCCCCTTGCCTGCCTGCAGCGCTGAAGAGATCCCTTGATCTCTCATTGACTTCCATTGCGAACCCGACGCTTGTTCTAACACTGCACCCGGCCGCCCCCGCGCCGCTGAGGGTGAAATTTCTGTGTGGGCTTGTGTCCCCCCCGGTGCCCTACAAAACCCCCCTGGTCTGCCCTCCGAAGACGCGGGTACTTACCTGCTGGCAGACTGGAACCGGGGCACCCCCTTCTCTCCATTGAAGCCTATGCGTTTTGGGCACCACTTTGAACTCTGCACCTGACCGGCCCTGAGCTGCTGGTGTGGTGACTTTGGGGTTGCTCTGAACCCCCAACGGTGGGCTACCTTGGACCAAGAACTGAACCCTGTAAGTGTCTTACTTACCTGGTAAAACTAACAAAAACTTACCTCCCCCAGGAACTGTGAAAATTGCACTAAGTGTCCACTTTTAAAATAGCTATTTGTGAATAACTTGAAAAGTATACATGCAATTGAAATGATTCAAAGTTCCTAATGTACTTACCTGCAATACCTTTCAAACAAGATATTACATGTTAAATTTGAACCTGTGGTTCTTAAAATAAACTAAGAAAAGATTTTTCTATACAAAACCTATTGGCTGGATTTGTCTCGGAGTGTGAGTACCTCATTTATTGTCTATGTGTATGTACAACAAATGCTTAACACTACTCCTTGGATAAGCCTACTGCTCGACCACACTACCACAAAATAGAGCATTAGTATTATCTCTTTTTACCACTATTTTACCTCTAAGGGGAACCCTTGGACTCTGTGCATGCTATTCCTTACTTTGAAATAGCACATACAGAGCCAACTTCCTACAACCACTTTATGTTTATGTATTTGTATAAAGGGTTCTTGTATAGTAAATGCTTGTATTTCACTTACTCTTCTAAGAGATGTGATAGCTAATAGGAAGGCTACTTTCAAGGTTAAGTATTGCATCTCACAAGAGTGCATGGGTTCAAATGGTGGACCCATGAGTCGTGTTAATACAATATTGAGGTTCCACGAGGGAACTGGTGGTGTTCTCCGGGGTATGATTCTTTTTAAACCCTCCATAAATGCTTTGATGACTGTGATTCTAAATAGTGATGTTGAATGTGTAATTTGCAGGTAGGCAGATATTGCTGTGAGATGTATTTTAATAGAAGAAAATGCTAGTTTAGATTTTTGTAAGTGTTATAAGTAACTTACAATGTCTTTGGCAGAAGCATGTAGTGGTTGAATTTGATTATTATGGCAGTAATAAACAAATCTTTTCCATTTGTTTGCATAACAATGTCTTGTAGTAGGTTTTCTAGCTTATTTAATGACCTCCGTACATTCTTGTGTAAGGTTTGAATGTCCAAATTCTAAGACTTCAGGAGCCAGATTGCTAGAGTGAGCGATGCTGGATTCAGGTGTCTGATCTGTTGTTTGTGTTGAGTTAGCAGGTCTGGTCTGTTTGGTAGTTTGATATGAGGTACTACCGACAGGTCTAGTAGTGTTGTATACCATGGCTGACGTGCCCAGGTTGGTGCTACAAGTATTAGTTTGAGTTTGTTTTGAGTCAATTTGTTTATTAGATAAGGAAGGAGTGGGAGAGGGGGAAAAGCGTAAGCAAATATCCCTGACCAACTCATCCAGAACACATTGCCCTTGGACTGAGGGTGCGGATACCTTGACGCAAAGTTTTGGCATTTTGCATTCTCTTTTGTTGCGAATAGGTCTATTTGTGGTGTTCCCCAGCGTCTAAAGTACATTTGTAGTATCTGGGGATGAATTTCCCATTCGTGTGTATGTTGGTGATCTCGACTGAGAGTGTCGGCTAACTGGTTTTGAATCCCTGGGAAGTATTGTGCTATTAGGCGACTGATTGTGAATCGCCCAATGCCAAATCTTTTGTGCTAAGAGACACAGTTGTGATGAGTGTGTCCCTCCCTTTTTGTTTAGGTAATACATTCTTGTCATGTTGTCTGTTTTGACAAGAATGTGTTTGTGGGCTATTAGCGGTTGAAATGCTTTCAATGCTAGAAACACTGCTAACAGTTCTAAATGATTGATATGCAGTTGCTTTTGTTGAATGTCCCATTGTCCCTGTATACTGTGCTGTGCTGTGCTCCCCACCTTTTCATGGAAGCATTTGTTGCGATTACGTATTGAGGCACTGGGTCTTGGAATGGCCGCCCTTGGTTTAAAATTATAGGATTCCACCATTGTAGCGAGAGGTGTGTTTGGCGGTCTATCAACACTAGATCCTGAAGTTGACCCTGTGCTTGTGTCCATTGTGTTGCTAGGCACTGTTGTAAGGGCCGCATGTGTAGTCTTGCGTTTGGGACAATGGCTATGTGTAGGAAGTTGGCTCTGTATGTACTATTTCAAAGTAAGAAATAGAATGAACAGAGTCCCTTAGAGGTAAGATAGTGGCAAAAAGAGATAATTCTAATGCTTTATTTTGTGTTAGTGTGGTCGAGCAGTAGGCTTATCAGAGGGTAGTGTTAAGCATTTCTTGTACACACACAGGCAATAAATGAGTGTAAGGAAATGGCTCCCTGTTGCAGTTACCCCCCACTTTTTGCCTGATACTGACTTGACTGAGAAGTGTGCTGGGACGCTGCTAACCAGGCCCCAGCACCAGTGTTCTTTCACCTAAAATGTACCATTGTCTCCACAATTTGCACAACCCTGGCACCCAGGTAAGTCCCTTGTAACTGGTACCCCTGGTACCAAGGGCCCTGAAGCCAGGGAATGTCTCTAAGGGCTGCAGCATGTCTTATGCCACCCTGGGGACCCCTCACTCAGCACAGACACACTGCTTGCCAGCTTGTGTGTGCTGGTGGGGAGAAAATGACTAAGTCGACATGGCACTCCCCTCAGGGTGCCATGCCAACCTCACACTGACTATGGCATAGGTAAGTCACCCCTCTATCAAGCCTTACAGCCCTAAGGCAGGGTGTACTATACCACAGGTGAGGGCATATGTGCATGAACACTATGCCTCTATGGTGTCTAAGCAAAACCTTTGACATTTTAAGTGCAGGATAGCCATAAAGAGTATATGGTCTAGGAGTTTGTCAAACACGAACTCCAAAGTTCCATAATGGCTACACTGAAATACGGGAAGTTTGGTATCAAACTTCTCAGAACAATAAATGCACACTGATGCCAGTGTGGGATTTATTGTAAAATACACCCAGAGGGCATCTTAGAGATGCCCCCTGAGTACCAGTCCAACTCCTAGTGCTAGGTTGACCAGTTTCTGCCAGCCTGCTACAACCAGACGAGTTGCTGGCCACATGGGGAGAGTGCCTTTGTCACTCTGTGGCCAAGAACAAAGCCTGTACTGGGTGGAGGTGCTTCTCACCTCCCCCTGCAGGAACACCTGGCGGTGAGCCCCAAAGGAGATGCCCGCCTCTCCGGCCACTGGCCCCACTTTTGGCGGCAAGGCTGGAGGAGATAATCAGAAAAACCCAACAGTCAGGACAGCCCCTAAGGTGTCCTGAGCTGAGGTGACCCCTGCCTTTAGAAATCCTCCATCTTGAGGTTGGAGGATTCCCCCAAT
The DNA here is from genome assembly GCF_031143425.1 of Pleurodeles waltl. Lineage (NCBI taxonomy): Eukaryota > Metazoa > Chordata > Amphibia > Caudata > Salamandridae > Pleurodeles > Pleurodeles waltl. Next base: position 71,846,881 of record NC_090442.1, on the reverse strand, counting down.
AGGATTAGGGATGAGCCCCCCTCCCTTCAGGGAGGAGGCTCAAAGAGGGTGTAGCCACCCTCCAGGACAGTAGCCATTGGTTACTGTCCCCCAGACCTAAACACACCCCTAAGTTTAGTATTTAGGGGTGTAGGAAGTTGGCTCTGTATCTACTATTTCAAAGTAAGGAATAGTATGCACAGAGTCCAAGGGTTCCCTTTAGAGTTAAGATAGTGGCAAAAAGAGATAATACTAATGCTCTATTTTGTGGTAGTTTGGTCGAGCAGTAGGCTTATCAAAGGAGTAGTGTTAAGCATTTGTTGTACATACACACAGGCAATAAATGAGGAACACACACTCAGAGACAAATCCAGCCAATAGGTTTGGTTATAGAAAAATATATTTTCTTAGTTTATTTTAAGAACCACAGGTTCAAATTCTACATGTAATATCTCATTTGAAAGGTATTGCAGGTAAGTACTTTAGGAACTTTGAATAATCACAATAGCATATATACTTTTGGAATAAAACACATATAGCTATTTTAAAACTAGACAGTGCAATTTTCAACAGTTCCTGTGGGAGGTAAGTTATTGTTAGTTCTTGCAGGTAAGTAAACCACCTACGGGGTTCAAATTGGGGTCCAAGGTAGCCCACCGTTAGGGGTTCAGAGCAACCCCAAAGTTACCACACCAGCAGCTCAGGGCCGGTCAGGTGCAGAGTTCAAAGTGGTGCCCAAAACACATAGGCTTCAATGGAGAAGGGGGTGCCCCGGTTCCAGTCTGCCAGCAGGTAAGTACCCGTGTCTTCGGAGGGCAGACCAGGGGTTTTTGTAGGGCACCGGGGGGACACAAGCCAGCACAGAAAGTACACCCTCAGCAGCGCGGGGGTGGCCGGGTGCAGTGTGCAAACAAGCGTCGGGTTTGTAATAGGAATCAATGGGAGACCAAGGGGTCTCTTCAGCGATGCAGGCAGGCAAGGGGGGGGGCTCCTCGGGGTAGCCACCACCTGGGCAAGGGAGAGGGCCTCCTGGGGGTCACTCCTGCACTGGAGTTCCAATCCTTCCGGTCCTGGGGGCTGCGGGTGCAGGGTCTTTTCCAGGTGTCGGGATTTTAGAGTCAGGCAGTCGCGGTCAGGGGGCGCCTCAGGATTCCCTCTGCAGGCGTCGCTGTGGGGGCTCAGGGGGGACAACTTTGGTTACTCACAGTCTCGGAGTCGCCGGGGGGTCCTTCCTGAGGTGTTGGTTCTTCACCAGTCGAGTCGGGGTCGCCGGGTGCAGTGTTGCAAGTCTCACGCTTCTGGCGGGGATTGCAGGGGTCTTTTAAAGTTGCTCCTCTGGAAACAAAGTTGCAGTCTTTGTTGAACAGGGCCGCTGTTCTCTGGAGTTTCTTGGTCCTTTTAGAGCAGGGCAGTCCTCTGAGGATTCAGAGGTCGCTGGTCCTGGGGAAAGCGTCACTGGAGCAGTTTTCTTCCGAAGGGGGGAGACAGGCCGGTAGAGCTGGGGCCAAGGCAGTTGGTGTCTCCGTCTTCTCTGCAAGGTTTGTCAGCTCAGCAGTCCTCTTCTTCTTAGGTTGCAGGAATCTGAGTTCCTAGGTTCAGGGGAGCCCCTAAATACAGGATTTAGGAGTGTGTTTAGGTCAGGGAGGGCAGTAGCCAATGGCTACTAGCCCTGAGGGTGGCTACACCCTCTTTGTGCCTCCTCCCAAGGGGAGGGGGTCACATTCCTATCCCTATTGGGGGGATCCTCCATCTGCAAGATGGAGGATTCCTAAAAGTCAGAGTCACTTCAGCTCAGGTTGCCTTAGGGGCTGTCCTGACTGGTCAGTGACTCCTCCTTGTTTTTCTCATCATCTCCTCCGGCCTTGCCGCCAAAAGTGGGGCTGAGGCCGGAGGGGGAGGGCAACCCCACTAGCTGGAGTGCCCTGCGGTGCTGGAACAAAGGGGGTGAGCCTTTGAGGCTCAACGCCAGGTGATACAGCTCCTGTCTGGGGGAGGTGTTAGCATCTCCACCCAGTGCAGGCTTTGTTACTAGCCAGAGAGTGACAAAGGCACTCTCCCCATGTGGCCAGCAACATGTCTTGAGTGTGGCAGGCTGCTAAAACCAGTCAGCCTACACAGGTAGTTGGTTAAGGTTTCAGGGGGCACCTCTAAGGTGCCCTCTGGGGTATATTTTACAATAAAATGTACACTGGCATCAGTGTGTGTAGGAAGTTGGCTCTGTATGTGCTATTTCAAAGTAAGGAATAGCATGCACAGAGTCCAAGGGTTCCCCTTAGAGGTAAAATAGTGGTAAAAATAGATAATACTAATGCTCTATTTTGTGGTAGTGTGGTCGAGCAGTAGGCTTATCCAAGGAGTAGTGTTAAGCATTTGTTGTACATACACATAGACAATAAATGAGGTACACACACTCAGAGACAAATCCAGCCAATAGGTTTTTATATAGAAAAATATCTTTTCTTAGTTTATTTTAAGAACCACAGGTTCAAATTCTACATGTAATAGCTCATTCGAAAGGTATTGCAGGTAAGTACTTTAGGAACTTCAAATCATCAAAATTGCATGTATACTTTTCAAGTTATTGACAAATAGCTGTTTTAAAAGTGGACACAGTGCAATTTTCACAGTTCCTAGGGGAGGTAAGTATTTGTTAGGTTAACCAGGTAAGTAAGACACTTACAGGGTTCAGTTCTTGGTCCAAGGTAGCCCACCGTTGGGGGTTCAGAGCAACCCCAAAGTCACCACACCAGCAGCTCAGGGCCGGTCAGGTGCAGAGTTCAAAGTGGTGCCCAAAACACATAGGCTAGAATGGAGAGAAGGGGGTGCCCCGGTTCCGGTCTGCTTGCAGGTAAGTACCCGCGTCTTCGGAGGGCAGACCAGGGGGGTTTTGTAGGGCACCGGGGGGGACACAAGTCCACACAGAAATTTCACCCTCAGCGGCGCGGGGGCGGCCGGGTGCAGTGTAGAAACAAGCGTCGGGTTTGTAATGGAAGTCAATGGGAGATCTAGGGATCTCTTCAGCGCTGCAGGCAGGCAAGGGGGGGGTTCCTCGGGGAAACCTCCACTTGGTCAAGGGAGAGGGACTCCTGGGGGTCACTCCTCCAGTGAAAGTCCGGTCCTTCAGGTCCTGGGGGCTGCGGGTGCAGGGTCTCTCCCAGGTGTCGGGACTTTGGATTCAAGGAGTCGCGGTCAGGGGAAGCCTCGGGATTCCCTCTGCAGGCGGCGCTGTGGGGGCTCAGGGGGGACAGGTTTTGGTACTCACAGTATCAGAGTAGTCCTGGGGTCCCTCCTGAGGCGTCGGATCTCCACCAGCCGAGTCGGGGTCGCCGGGTGCAGTGTTGCAAGTCTCACGCTTCTTGCGGGGAGCTTGCAGGGTTCTTTAAAGCTGCTGGAAACAAAGTTGCAGCTTTTCTTGGGGCAGGTCCGCTGTCCTCGGGAGTTTCTTGTCTTTTCGAAGCAGGGGCAGTCCTCAGAGGATGTCGAGGTCGCTGGTCCCTTCGGAAGGCGTCGCTGGAGCAGGATCTTTGGAAGGCAGGAGACAGGCCGGTGAGTTTCTGGAGCCAAGGCAGTTGTCGTCTTCTGGTCTTCCTCTGCAGGGGTTTTTCAGCTAGGCAGTCCTTCTTCTTGTAGTTGCAGGAATCTAATTTTCTAGGGTTCAGGGTAGCCCTTAAATACTAAATTTAAGGGCGTGTTTAGGTCTGGGGGGTTAGTAGCCAATGGCTACTAGCCCTGAGGGTGGGTACACCCTCTTTGTGCCTCCTCCCAAGGGGAGGGGGTCACAATCCTAACCCTATTGGGGGAATCCTCCATCTGCAAGATGGAGGATTTCTAAAAGTTAGAGTCACCTCAGCTCAGGACACCTTAGGGGCTGTCCTGACTGGCCAGTGACTCCTCCTTGTTATTCTCATTATTTTCTCCGGCCTTGCCGCCAAAAGTGGGGCCTGGCCGGAGGGGGCGGGCAACTCCACTAGCTGGAGTGTCCTGCTGGGTTGGCACAAAGGAGGTGAGCCTTTGAGGCTCACCGCCAGGTGTGACAATTCCTGCCTGGGAGAGGTGTTAGCATCTCCACCCAGTGCAGGCTTTGTTACTGGCCTCAGAGTGACAAAGGCACTCTCCCCATGGGGCCAGCAACATGTCTCGGTTTGTGGCAGGCTGCTAAAACTAGTCAGCCTACACAGATAGTCGGTTAAGTTTCAGGGGGCACCTCTAAGGTGCCCTCTGTGGTGTATTTTACAATAAAATGTACACTGGCATCAGTGTGCATTTATTGTGCTGAGAAGTTTGATACCAAACTTCCCAGTTTTCAGTGTAGCCATTATGGTGCTGTGGAGTTCGTGTTTGACAGACTCCCAGACCATATACTCTTATGGCTACCCTGCACTTACAATGTCTAAGGTTTTGTTTAGACACTGTAGGGGTACCATGCTCATGCACTGGTACCCTCACCTATGGTATAGTGCACCCTGCCTTAGGGCTGTAAGGCCTGCTAGAGGGGTGTCTTACCTATACTGCATAGGCAGTGAGAGGCTGGCATGGCACCCTGAGGGGAGTGCCATGTCGACTTACTCGTTTTGTCCTCACTAGCACACACAAGCTGGCAAGCAGTGTGTCTGTGCTGAGTGAGAGGTCTCCAGGGTGGCATAAGACATGCTGCATCCCTTAGAGACCTTCCTTGGCATCCGGGCCCTTGGTACTAGAAGTACCAGTTACAAGGGACTTATCTGGATGCCAGGGTCTGCCAATTGTGGATACAAAAGTACAGGTTAGGGAAAGAACACTGGTGCTGGGGCCTGGTTAGCAGGCCTCAGCACACTTTCAATTGTAAACATAGCATCAGCAAAGGCAAAAAGTCAGGGGGCAACCATGCCAAGGAGGCATTTCCTTACACAACCCCCCCCCAAACGAAAGAGGATGAGACTAACCTTTCCCAAGAGAGTCTTCATTTTCTAAGTGGAAGAACCTGGAAAGGCCATCTGCATTGGCATGGGCAGTCCCAGGTCTGTGTTCCACTATAAAGTCCATTCCCTGTAGGGAGATGGACCACCTCAACAGTTTAGGATTTTCACCTTTCATTTGCATCAGCCATTTGAGAGGTCTGTGGTCAGTTTGAACTAGGAAGTGAGTCCCAAAGAGGTATGGTCTCAGCTTCTTCAGGGACCAAACCACAGCAAAGGCCTCCCTCTCAATGGCACTCCAACGCTGCTCCCTGGGGAGTAACCTCCTGCTAATGAAAGCAACAGGCTGGTCAAGGCCATCATCATTTGTTTGGGACAAAACTGCCCCTATCCCATGTTCAGAGGCATCAGTCTGCACAATGAACTGCTTAGAATAATCTGGAGCTTTGAGAACTGGTGCTGAGCACATTGCCTGTTTCAGGGTGTCAAAGGCCTGTTGGCAGTCCACAGTCCAGTTCACTTTCTTGGGCATTTTCTTGGAGGTGAGCTCAGTGAGGGCTGTCACAATGGATCCATATCCCTTCACAAACCTCCTGTAGTACCCAGTCAAGCCAAGGAATGCCCTGACTTGAGTCTGGGTTTTTGGAGCTACCCAGTCCAGAATAGTCTGGATCTTGGGTTGGAGTGGCTGAACTTGGCCTCCACCTACAAGGTGTCCCAAGTAAACCACAGTTCCCTGCCCTATCTGGCATTTGGATGCCTTGATAGAGAGGCCTGCAGACTGCAGAGCCTTCAAAACCTTCCTCAGGTGGACCAGGTGATCCTGCCAGGTGGAGCTAAAGACAGCAATATCATCAAGATAAGCTGTGCTAAAGGACTCCAAGCCAGCAAGGACTTGATTCACCAACCTTTGGAAGGTGGCAGGGGCATTCTTTAAACCAAAGGGCATAACAGTAAACTGATAATGCCCATCAGGTGTGGAGAATGCTGTCTTTTCTTTTGCTCCAGGTGCCATTTTTATTTGCCAGTACCCTGCTGTCAAGTCAAAGGTACTTAGAAATTTGGCAGCACCTAATTTATCAATGAGCTCATCAGCTCTTGGAATTGGATGGGCATCTGTCTTGGTGACAGAATTGAGCCCTCTGTAGTCCACACAAAACCTCATCTCTTTCTTTCCATCTTTGGTGTGAGGTTTGGGGACTAAGACCACTGGGCTAGCCCAGGGGCTGTCAGAGCGCTCAATCACTCCCAATTCCAGCATCTTGTGGACTTCCACCTTGATGCTTTCCTTAACATGGTCAGACTGTCTGAAGATTTTGTTCTTGACAGGCATGCTGTCTCCTGTGTCCACATCATGGGTACACAGGTGGGTCTGACCAGGGGTTAGGGAGAAAAGCTCAGGAAACTGTTGTAGGACTCTCCTACAATCAGCCTGCTGTTGGCCAGAGAGGGTGTCTGAGTAGATCACTCCTTCTACTGTGCCATCTTTTGGGTCTGATGACAGAAGATCAGGGAGAGGTTCACTCTCTGCCTCCTGATCCTCATCTGTTACCATTAACAGATTCACATCAGCCCTGTCATGGAAGAGCTTAAGGCGGTTCACATGGATCACCCTCTTGGGGCTCCTGCTTGTGCCCAGGTCCACCAGGTAGGTGACCTGACTCTTCCTCTCTAGCACTGGGTAAGGGCCACTCCATTTGTCCTGGAGTGCCCTGGGAGCCACAGGCTCCAGAACCCAGACTTTCTGCCCTGGTTGGAACTCAACCAGTGCAGCCTTTTGGTCATACCAAAACTTCTGGAGTTGTTGGCTGGCCTCAAGGTTTTTGGTTGCCTTTTCCATGTACTCTGCCATTCTAGAGCGAAGGCCAAGTACATAGTCCACTATGTCCTGTTTAGGCTCATGGAGAGGTCTCTCCCAGCCTTCTTTAACAAGGGCAAGTGGTCCCCTTACAGGATGACCAAACAGAAGTTCAAAGGGTGAGAACCCTACTCCCTTCTGTGGTACCTCCCTGTAAGCGAAAAGCAGACATGGCAGGAGGACATCCCATCTCCTTTTGAGTTTTTCTGGGAGCCCCATGATCATGCCCTTTAATGTCTTGTTGAATCTCTCAACTAAGCCATTAGTTTGTGGATGGTAAGGTGTAGTGAATTTATAAGTCACTCCACACTCATTCCACATGTGCTTTAGGTATGCTGACATGAAGTTGGTACCTCTGTCAGACACCACCTCCTTAGGGAAACCCACTCTGGTAAAGATACCAATGAGGGCCTTGGCTACTGCAGGGGCAGTAGTCGACCTAAGGGGAATAGCTTCAGGATACCTGGTAGCATGATCCACTACTACCAGGATATACATATTTCCTGAGGCTGTGGGAGGTTCCAGTGGACCAACTATGTCCACACCCACTCTTTCAAAGGGCACCCCCACCACTGGAAGTGGAATGAGGGGGGCCTTTGGATGTCCACCTGTCTTACCACTGGCTTGACAGGTGGGGCAGGAGAGGCAAAACTCCTTAACCATGTTGGACATATTGGGCCAGTAGAAGTGGTTGACTAACCTCTCCCACGTCTTGGTTTGTCCCAAATGTCCAGCAAGGGGAATGTCATGGGCCAATGTTAGGATGAACTCTCTGAACAGCTGAGGCACTACCACTCTCCTAGTGGCACCAGGTTTGGGGTCTCTGGCCTCAGTGTACAGGAGCCCATCTTCCCAATAGACCCTATGTGTTCCATTTTTCTTGCCTTTGGACTCTTCAGCAGCTTGCTGCCTAAGGCCTTCAAGAGAGGGACAGGTTTCTTGTCCCTTACACAGCTCTTCCCTTGAGGGTCCCCCTGGGCCTAAGAGCTCAACCTGATAAGGTTCAAGCTCCAAAGGCTCAGTTCCCTCAGAGGGCAGAACTTCTTCCTGAGAAGAGAGGTTCCCTTTCTTTGGCTGTGTTGCAGTTGGTTTCCCAACTGACTTTCCTGTTCTCTTGGTAGGCTGGGCCATTTTTCCAGACTCCAGCTCTACTTTTTCACCCCGTGCCTTGCATTGTGCTCTTGTTTTCACACACACCAGTTCAGGGATACCCAGCATTGCTGCATGGGTTTTTAGCTCTACCTCAGCCCATGCTGAGGACTCCAGGTCATTTCCAAGCAGACAGTCCACTGGGATATTTGAGGAGACCACCACCTGTTTCAGGCCATTGACCCCTCCCCATTCTAAAGTAACCATTGCCATGGGATGTACTTTTCTCTGATTGTCAGCGTTGGTGACTGTGTAAGTTTTTCCAGTCAGGTATTGGCCAGGGGAAACCAGTTTCTCTGTCACCATGGTGACACTGGCACCTGTATCCCTCAGGCCCTCTATTCTAGTCCCATTAATTAAGAGTTGCTGTCTGTATTTTTGCATGTTAGGCGGCCAGACAGCTAGTGTGGCTAAATCCACCCCACCCTCAGAAACTAGAGTAGCTTCAGTGTGGACCCTGATTTGCTCTGGGCACACTGTTGATCCCACTTGGAGACTAGCCATACCAGTGTTACCTGGATGGGAGTTTGGAGTGGAACCTTTCTTGGGACAGGCCTTGTCTCCAGTTTGGTGTCCATGCTGTTTACAGCTATGACACCAGGCCTTTTTGGGATCAAAGTTTTTACCCTTGTACCCATTGTTTTGTGAAGAGGCTCTGGGCCCACCCTCCTGTGCAGGTTTTTGGGGGCCTGTAGAAGACTCTTTACTATTTTTAGTTTTGGTTGTCTCATCACCCTTCTGCTGGGGAGTCTTTGTGACCCCTTTCTTTTGGTCACCCCCTGTTGAAGTCTTGGACACCCTTGTCTTGACCCAATGGTCCGCCTTCTTTCCCAATTCTTGGGGAGAAATTGGTCCTAGGTCTACCAGATGCTGATGCAGTTTATCATTGAAACAATTACTTAACAGGTGTTCTTTCAAAAATAAATTGTACAGCCCATCATAATTACTTACACCACTGCCTTGAATCCAACCATCTAGTGTTTTCACTGAGTAGTCAACAAAGTCAACCCAGGTCTGGCTCGAGGATTTTTGAGCCCCCCTGAACCTAATCCTGTACTCCTCAGTGGAGAATCCAAAGCCCTCAATCAGGGTACCCTTCATGAGGTCATAAGATTCTGCATCTTGTCCAGAGAGTGTGAGGAGTCTATCCCTACACTTTCCTGTGAACATTTCCCAAAGGAGAGCACCCCAGTGAGATTTGTTCACTTTTCTGGTTACACAAGCCCTCTCAAAAGCTGTGAACCATTTGGTGATGTCATCACCATCTTCATATTTAGTTACAATCCCTTTGGGGATTTTCAACATGTCAGGAGAATCTCTGACCCTATTTATATTGCTGCCACCATTGATGGGTCCTAGGCCCATCTCTTGTCTTTCCCTCTCTATGGCTAGGATCTGTCTTTCCAAAGCCAATCTTTTGGCCATCCTGGCTAACTGGATGTCCTCTTCACTGGAGTTATCCTCAGTGATTTCAGAGTTGTTGGTCCCTCCTGTGAGGGAACCAGCATCTCTGACTATTATTTGTGGAGTCAGGGCTTGAGAAGCCCTGCTCTCCCTAAGTAGGACTGGAGGGGGGGAATTTCCCTCCAAGTCACTATCTTCATCCTCTGAGTTGCCATCCTCAGAGGGGTTGGCCTTTTCAAACTCTGCCAAAAGCTCCTGGAGCTGTACTTTGGTAGGTTTGGGGCCCATTGCTATTTTCTTTAGTTTACAGAGTGACCTTAGCTCTCTCATCTGTAGATGGAGGTAAGGTGTGGTGTCGAGTTCCACCACATTCACATCTGTGCTAGACATTATGCTTCTAAAAGTTGGAATACTTTTTAAGAAACTAAAACTGGTTCTAGAATCTAATTCAAACTTTTAACAAACTTTTAAACTCTAAAAGAAATGCTAAACAGGATCTAACACAAGGCCCTAGCAGGTCTTTTAAGAATTTAGAAAACTTTTCAAATTGCAAAAATCAATTTCTAATGACAATTTTGGAATTTGTCGTGTGATCAGGTATTGGCTGAGTAGTCCAGCAAATGCAAAGTCTTGTACCCCACCGCTGATCCACCAATGTAGGAAGTTGGCTCTGTATGTGCTATTTCAAAGTAAGGAATAGCATGCACAGAGTCCAAGGGTTCCCCTTAGAGGTAAAATAGTGGTAAAAATAGATAATACTAATGCTCTATTTTGTGGTAGTGTGGTCGAGCAGTAGGCTTATCCAAGGAGTAGTGTTAAGCATTTGTTGTACATACACATAGACAATAAATGAGGTACACACACTCAGAGACAAATCCAGCCAATAGGTTTTTATATAGAAAAATATCTTTTCTTAGTTTATTTTAAGAACCACAGGTTCAAATTCTACATGTAATAGCTCATTCGAAAGGTATTGCAGGTAAGTACTTTAGGAACTTCAAATCATCAAAATTGCATGTATACTTTTCAAGTTATTGACAAATAGCTGTTTTAAAAGTGGACACTTAGTGCAATTTTCACAGTTCCTAGGGGAGGTAAGTTTTGATTAGTTTTTCCAGGTAAGTAAGACACTTACAGGGTTCAGTTCTTGGTCCAAGGTAGCCCACCGTTGGGGGTTCAGAGCAACCCCAAAGTCACCACACCAGCAGCTCAGGGCCGGTCAGGTGCAGAGTTCAAAGTGGTGCCCAAAACACATAGGCTAGAATGGAGAGAAGGGGGTGCCCCGGTTCCGGTCTGCTTGCAGGTAAGTACCCGCGTCTTCGGAGGGCAGACCAGGGGGGTTTTGTAGGGCACCGGGGGGGACACAAGTCCACACAGAAATTTCACCCTCAGCGGCGCGGGGGCGGCCGGGTGCAGTGTAGAAACAAGCGTCGGGTTTGTAATGGAAGTCAATGGGAGATCTAGGGATCTCTTCAGCGCTGCAGGCAGGCAAGGGGGGGGTTCCTCGGGGAAACCTCCACTTGGTCAAGGGAGAGGGACTCCTGGGGGTCACTCCTCCAGTGAAAGTCCGGTCCTTCAGGTCCTGGGGGCTGCGGGTGCAGGGTCTCTCCCAGGTGTCGGGACTTTGGATTCAAGGAGTCGCGGTCAGGGGAAGCCTCGGGATTCCCTCTGCAGGCGGCGCTGTGGGGGCTCAGGGGGGACAGGTTTTGGTACTCACAGTATCAGAGTAGTCCTGGGGTCCCTCCTGAGGCGTCGGATCTCCACCAGCCGAGTCGGGGTCGCCGGGTGCAGTGTTGCAAGTCTCACGCTTCTTGCGGGGAGCTTGCAGGGTTCTTTAAAGCTGCTGGAAACAAAGTTGCAGCTTTTCTTGGGGCAGGTCCGCTGTCCTCGGGAGTTTCTTGTCTTTTCGAAGCAGGGGCAGTCCTCAGAGGATGTCGAGGTCGCTGGTCCCTTCGGAAGGCGTCGCTGGAGCAGGATCTTTGGAAGGCAGGAGACAGGCCGGTGAGTTTCTGGAGCCAAGGCAGTTGTCGTCTTCTGGTCTTCCTCTGCAGGGGTTTTTCAGCTAGGCAGTCCTTCTTCTTGTAGTTGCAGGAATCTAATTTTCTAGGGTTCAGGGTAGCCCTTAAATACTAAATTTAAGGGCGTGTTTAGGTCTGGGGGGTTAGTAGCCAATGGCTACTAGCCCTGAGGGTGGGTACACCCTCTTTGTGCCTCCTCCCAAGGGGAGGGGGTCACAATCCTAACCCTATTGGGGGAATCCTCCATCTGCAAGATGGAGGATTTCTAAAAGTTAGAGTCACCTCAGCTCAGGACACCTTAGGGGCTGTCCTGACTGGCCAGTGACTCCTCCTTGTTATTCTCATTATTTTCTCCGGCCTTGCCGCCAAAAGTGGGGCCTGGCCGGAGGGGGCGGGCAACTCCACTAGCTGGAGTGTCCTGCTGGGTTGGCACAAAGGAGGTGAGCCTTTGAGGCTCACCGCCAGGTGTGACAATTCCTGCCTGGGAGAGGTGTTAGCATCTCCACCCAGTGCAGGCTTTGTTACTGGCCTCAGAGTGACAAAGGCACTCTCCCCATGGGGCCAGCAACATGTCTCGGTTTGTGGCAGGCTGCTAAAACTAGTCAGCCTACACAGATAGTCGGTTAAGTTTCAGGGGGCACCTCTAAGGTGCCCTCTGTGGTGTATTTTACAATAAAATGTACACTGGCATCAGTGTGCATTTATTGTGCTGAGAAGTTTGATACCAAACTTCCCAGTTTTCAGTGTAGCCATTATGGTGCTGTGGAGTTCGTGTTTGACAGACTCCCAGACCATATACTCTTATGGCTACCCTGCACTTACAATGTCTAAGGTTTTGTTTAGACACTGTAGGGGTACCATGCTCATGCACTGGTACCCTCACCTATGGTATAGTGCACCCTGCCTTAGGGCTGTAAGGCCTGCTAGAGGGGTGTCTTACCTATACTGCATAGGCAGTGAGAGGCTGGCATGGCACCCTGAGGGGAGTGCCATGTCGACTTACTCGTTTTGTCCTCACTAGCACACACAAGCTGGCAAGCAGTGTGTCTGTGCTGAGTGAGAGGTCTCCAGGGTGGCATAAGACATGCTGCATCCCTTAGAGACCTTCCTTGGCATCCGGGCCCTTGGTACTAGAAGTACCAGTTACAAGGGACTTATCTGGATGCCAGGGTCTGCCAATTGTGGATACAAAAGTACAGGTTAGGGAAAGAACACTGGTGCTGGGGCCTGGTTAGCAGGCCTCAGCACACTTTCAATTGTAAACATAGCATCAGCAAAGGCAAAAAGTCAGGGGGCAACCATGCCAAGGAGGCATTTCCTTACAGTGTGCATTTATTGTGCTGAGAAGTTTGATACCAAACTGCTCCACCCAGAGCAGGTTTTTGTTTCTGTCCTCAGAGAGCACAAAGGCCCTCACCATAGGGTGGCATAAGACATGCTGCAGCCCTTAGAGACCTTCCCTGGCATCAGGGCCCTTGGTACCAGGGGTACCAGTTACAAGGGACTTACCTGGGTGCCAGGGTTGTGCCAACTGTGGAAACAATGGTACATTTTAGGTGAAAGAACACTGGTGCTGGGGCCTGGTTAGCAGGGTCCCAGCACAGTTCTCAGTCAAGTCAGCATCAGTATCAGGCAAAAAGTGGGGGGTAACTGCAACAGGGAGCCATTTCCTTACATATAGCAATAGGTTATTTTTGCCAAGGGGTGACTAGAAAGCAGTTTGGGGTTTGTTTTTTGTATCTGCTTTTTTCCACATGTTGCATCAAAGCACAAGCCTCGGCATGATAAGGAACTATAAGTGGGCTGGAGGAGAGGCAGGCATCTGCAAAGCTTCAAATGGCAGGAGCATGTATTCCAGTAATTCTGAAACATCATTATTAACAACCACAGGCAGCTTATGTTTTTTTAGTACCTGCAATTAGTTATGTGTGCCATTTTAAATTGTATTACATGCAACAGGACTTTTAAATTCTATTGTTTTTGTAAATTTTGTTCTTAACTACAGAGTTTGCTCCTCTTCCAGATAAACTATTGTACAACAAACTTCAAGAGATACATGTGCTTATTGTGAATGCAATACCTGGGCCGAGATACACAAAGTTTCATTGTGGTTTTTCATTAAAGGCCTTAGTAATTAACTTCTGCACTGACTACAAAATGGGCAAAAGAACAGGCGATGCAATACAGTTTAGACAGATTATCACAAACACAAATTTCATGTTTATTCATTGCACTTACCCATCTGAAATGGACATTAAAGTCCTTAGTTCAGATTTGTAGGATATTTTTTAATGCTCCTCTCAACCCTCTTTTAAAATATTTTCCAGATCCAGCAACTAGATGACAGATGCAAGGTATGTGGAAGGAATTTAAAGATCCTTGCTATGTATCACATAATTTGAGATTTTTGCAGATGGGGTCGGCGCTCATCTCTCACCTGGTGATCTTGTCTCCTCATGCTTCATAACATCAGTGCAGCTGGGAACCAAATCAGCAACTGGTACCTCGATGGGTAATTCTGCCTCATACTGGGACGTGCTCAACTCATCCTTTGGAAAACATTCGCTTGTGCTAACTTCCTGCGGTACCTCCAAACATACCCTGTGCCTCTTGGTTCCAATTCGTTGCTTGGTCACACTGCAAAGGTGAGAGATCAGAGTTATTCAATGCCTCCTACAAGTCGATACAATGCACTTCACAGGACATCTAACCCCATGCAGGTAAAATAATTCATACCTCACTTCTGAGAGCATTCATAATAGCTTCTTCTGTCCCATCTACCAACCAAATAATCAAACTGCCTCTTTCAGCTAATGTACATTACAAAGTAAAACAAACACTTCCTCACAACTCCCAATTCCTGCAAGGAAGTTTCTGTCATGAGTATGATATACTGCATTATGTTGCAACAACTGGTTTCCATATAAAGTCCACCAATGAAAGCCCTCATGAAGATGAAGTGAGATTTACATTAGGTGTGAAGTTGCTCTGACTGAGGTTTGTTCCTTGGATCCAGAGGCGCGTGTGTGTATATTTCTTTCTTTCGCTGGCTGCAAGCATAAGGGCACTCCAATTAATTATCCACGTAAACTGCATTTAAGTGGTCAATTCTGACTATGCTAAAGTACTTATGAATTGAAATTGCACAGTACTGGCGGGTGCTAACGGGTGCAGGGTTTGCAGCCTTTCAATAAGTATCCTGCAGCAACTTTAGAATTGGGACACTGGGGCCAATAATGACGTATTGTGACAGACACGTATCCTCAGAAGCCACCAGGGATCTTTAGGTTTACTAAAATGTGTCAATCTGTCAATAGGGAAGGGATTCTAAAAACAGAAACAAAGGTTGTGGACCTTTCACAAGCACTGCTGGATACTGCCAAACTCTCTTATGTTTCTTTACTTTTAAAACAACTTAGCCTTCTGGGGCTCTGGATTGCTGGCTGGTGGTGCCATTTCTGTCACAGGGTAACGCAATAGCATAATACAATGCTATCCTTCAGTGATGGGAAGAAAATAAGTTACTGACCTGTAACTGTAGTTCTCCAGTACTGGAACTGTTAATAGATTCACATGATTGAATCTACTGTGCAACACATCAGTCTATTTAAAAAAGAGACTGTAAGGAAATGCCTCCTTGGCATGGTTACCCCCTGACTTTTTGCCTTTGCTGATACTAAGTTATGATTTGAAAGTGTGCTGGGACCCTGCTAACCAGGCCCCAGCACCAGTGTTCTTTCCCCAAACTGTACCTTTGTCTCCACAACTGGCACACCCTGGCATCCAGGTAAGTCCCTTGTAACTGGTACCCCTGGTACCAAGGGCCCTGATGCCAGGGAAGGTCTTGAAGGGCTGCAGCATGTCTTATGGGGAACCCTCACTCAGCACAGACACACTGCTTGCCAGCTTGTGTGTGCTGGTGGGGAGAAAATGACTAAGTCGACATGGCACTCACCTCAGGGTGCCATGCCAACCTCAGACTGCCTATGGCATAGAGAAGTCACCCCTTGTAGGAAGTTGGCTCTGTATGTGCTATTTCAAAGTAAGGAATAGCATGCACAGAGTCCAAGGGTTCCCCTTAGAGGTAAGATAGTGGCAAAAAGAGATAATACTAATGCTCTATTTTGTGGTAGTGTGGTCGAGCAGTAGGCTTATCAAAGGAGTAGTGTTAAGCATTTGTTGTACATACACACAGGCAATAAATGAGGAACACACACTCAGAGACAAATCCAGCCAATAGGTTTTGTTATAGAAAAATATATTTTCTTAGTTTATTTTAAGAACCACAGGTTCAAATTCTACATGTAATATCTCATTTGAAAGGTATTGTAGGTAAGTACTTTAGGAACTTTAAATCATTACATTAGCATGTATACTTTTTTCATAAAACACAATAAGCTGTTTTAAAAGTGGACACAGTGCAATTTTCACAGTTCCTGGGCGAGGTAAAGTTTTGTTAGGTTTCACAGGTAAGTAAGTCACTTACAGATTTCAGTTCTTGGTCCAAGGTAGCCCACCGTTGGGGGTTCAGAGCCACCCCAAAGTCACCACACCAGCAGCTCAGGGCCGGTCAGGTGCAGAGGTCAAAGAGGTGCCCAAAACACATAGGCTATAATGGAGAGAAGGGGGTGCCCCGGTTCCAGTCTGCCAGCAGGTAAGTACCCGCGTCTTCGGAGGGCAGACCAGGGGGGTTTTGTAGGGCACCGGGGGGGGGGGGGGGGACACAAGTCCACACAAAAAGTACACCCTCAGTGTAAAGAAATGGCTCCCTGTTGCAGTTACCCCCCACTTTTTGCCTGATACTGATGCTGACTTGACTGAGAAGAGTGCTGGGACCCTGCTAACCAGGCCCCAGCACCAGTGTTCCTTCACCTAAAATGTACCATTGTATCCACAATTGGCACACCCTGGCATTCAGATAAGTCCCTTGTAACTGGTACTTCTAGTACCAAGGGCCCTGATGCCAAGGAAGGTCTCTAAGGGCTGCAGCATGTCTTATGCCACCCTAGAGACCCCTCACTCAGCACAGACACACTGCTTACAAGCCTGTGTGTGCTAGTGAGAACAAAATGAGTAAGTCGACATGGCACTCCCCTCAGGGTGCCATGCCAGCCTCTCACTGCCTATGCAGTATAGGTAAGACACCCCTCTAGCAGGCCTTACAGCCCTAAGGCAGGGTGCACTATACCATAGGTGAGGGTACCAGTGCATGAGCACTGTGCCCCTACAGTGTCTAAACAAAACCTTAGACATTGTAAGTGCAGGGTAGCCATAAGAGTATATGGTCTGGGAGTCTGTTTTACACGAACTCCACAGCACCATAATGGCTACACTGAAAACTGGGAAGTTTGGTATCAAACTTCTCAGCACAATAAATGCACACTGATGCCAGTGTACATTTTATTGCAAAACACACCCCAGAGGGCACCTTAGAGGTGCCCCCTGAAACTTAACCGACTGTCTGTGTAGGCCGACTAGTTCCAGCAGCCTGCCACACTAGAGACATGTTGCTGGCCCCATGGGGAGAGTGCCTTTGTCACTCTGAGGCCAGTAACAAAGCCTGCACTGGGTGGAGATGCTAACACCTCCCCCAGGCAGGAGCTGTGACACCTGGCGGTGAGCCTCAAAGGCTCACCCCTTTGTCACAGCCCAGCAGGGCACTCCAGCTTAGTGGAGTTGCCCGCCCCCTCCGGCCACGGCCCCCACTTTTGGCGGCAAGGCTGGAGGGAACCAAGAAAGCAACAAGGAGGAGTCACTGGCCAGTCAGGACAGCCCCTAAGGTGTCCTGAGCTGAAGTGACTCTAACTTTTAGAAATCCTCCATCTTGCAGATGGAGGATTCCCCCAATAGGGTTAGGATTGTGACCCCCTCCCCTTGGGAGGAGGCACAAAGAGGGTGTACCCACCCTCAGGGCTAGTAGCCATTGGCTACTAACCCCCCAGACCTAAACACGCCCTTAAATTTAGTATTTAAGGGCTACCCTGAACCCTAGAAAATTAGATTCCTGCAACTACAAGAAGAAGGACTGCCTAGCTGAAAACCCCTGCAGAGGAAGACCAGAAGACGACAACTGCCTTGGCTCCAGAAACTCACCGGCCTGTCTCCTGCCTTCCAAAGATCCTGCTCCAGCGACGCCTTCCCAAAGGGACCAGCGACCTCGACATCCTCTGAGGACTGCCCCTGCTTCGAAAAGACAAGAAACTCCCGAGGACAGCGGACCTGCTCCAAGAAAGGCTGCAACTTTGTTTCCAGCAGCCTTGAAAGAACCCTGCAAGCTCCCCGCAAGAAGCGTGAGACTTGCAACACTGCACCCGGCGACCCTCGGCTGGTGGAGATCCAACACCTCAGGAGGGACCCCAGGACTACTCTGATACTGTGAGTACCAAAACCTGTCCCCCCTGAACCCCCACAGCGCCGCCTGCAGAGGGAATCCCGAGGCTTCCCCTGACCGCGACTCTTTGAATCCAAAGTCCCGACGCCTGGGAGAGACCCTGCACCCGCAGCCCCCAGGACCTGAAGGACCGGACTTTCACTGGAGAAGTGACCCCCAGGAGTCCCTCTCCCTTGCCCAAGTGGAGGTTTCCCCGAGGAATCCCCCCCTTGCCTGCCTGCAGCGCTGAAGAGATCCCGAGATCTCTCATAGACTAACATTGCGAACCCGACGCTTGTTTCTACACTGCACCCGGCCGCCCCCGCGCTGCTGAGGGTGAAATTTCTGTGTGGGCTTGTGTCCCCCCCGGTGCCCTACAAAACCCCCCTGGTCTGCCCTCCGAAGACGCAGGTGCTTACCTGCAAGCAGACCGGAACCGGGGCACCCCCCTTCTCTCCATTCTAGCCTATGTGTTTTGGGCACCACTTTGAACTCTGCACCTGACCGGCCCTGAGGTGCTGGTGTGGTGACTTTGGGGTTGCTCTGAACCCCCAACGGTGGGCTACCTTGGACCAAGAACTGAACCCTGTAAGTGTCTTACTTACCTGGTAAAACTAACAAAAACTTACCTCCCCCAGGAACTGTGAAAATTGCACTAAGTGTCCACTTTTAAAACAGCTATTTGTCAATAACTTGAAAAGTATACATGCAATTTTTATGATTTAAAGTTCCTAATGTACTTACCTGCAATACCTTTCAAACAAGCTATTACATGTTAAATTTGAACCTGTGGTTCTTAAAATAAACTAAGAAAAGATATTTTTCTATACAAAAACCTATTGGCTGGATTTGTCTCTGAGTGTGTGTACCTCATTTATTGTCTATGTGTATGTACAACAAATGCTTAACACTACTCCTTGGATAAGCCTACTGCTCGACCACACTACCACAAAATAGAGCATTAGTATTATCTATTTTTACCACTATTTTACCTCTAAGGGGAACCCTTGGACTCTGTGCATGCTATTCCTTACTTTGAAATAGCACATACAGAGCCAACTTCCTACACTCAGCAGTGCGGGGGCGGCCGGGTGCAGTGTGGGAACACGCGTCAGGTTTCCAATAGTTTCCTATGGGAGACCAAGGGGTCTCTTCAGCGATGCAGGCAAGGGGTGGGTTCCTCGGGGTAGCCACCACCTGGGCAAGGGAGAGGGCCTCCTGGGGGTCACTCCTGCACAGGAGTTCCGTTCCTTCAGGTGCTGGGGGCTGCGGGTGCAGGGTCTTTTCCAGCCGTCGGGAAATGGAGTTCAGGCAGTCGCGGTCAGGGGGAGCCTCGGGATTCCCTCTGCAGGCGTCGCTGTGGGGGCTCAGGGGGGACAACTTTGGTTACTCAAGTCTTGGAGTCGCCGGAGGGTCCTCTCTGAGGTGTTAGTTCGCCACCAGTCGAGTCGGGTCGCCGGGTGCAGTGTTGCAAGTCTCACGCTTCTTGCAGGTCTTTAAATCTGCTCCTCTGTAACAAAGTTGCAGTTCTTTGGGAGCAGTGCCGCTGTCCTCGGGAGTTTCTTGTCTTTCTTGAAGCAGGGCAGTCCTCAGAGGATTCAGAGGTCGCTGGTCCCTTGGAAAGCGTTGCTGGAGCAGGTTTCTTTAGAAGGCAGGAGACAGGCCGGTAAGTCTGGGGCCAAAGCAGTTGGTGTCTTCTGTTCTTCCTCTGCAGGGGTTTTTCAGCTCAGCAGTCCTCTTCTTCTTGTAGTTTCAGGAATCTAAATTCTTAGGTTCAGGGGAGCCCTTAAATACTAAATTTAGGGGCGTGTTTAGGTCTGGGGGGTTAGTAGCCAATGGCTACTAGCCCTGAGGGTGGGTACACCCTTTTTGTGCCTCCTCCCAAGGGGAGGGGGTCACATTCCTATCCCTATTGGGGGAATCCTCCTTCTACAAGATGGAGGATTCCTAAAAGTCAGAGTCACCTCAGGTCAGGACACCTTAGGGGCTGTCCTGACTGGCCAGTGACTCCTCCTTGTTTTTCTCATTATCTCTCCTGGACTTGCCGCCAAAAGTGGGGGCTGTGTCCAGGGGGCGGGCATCTCCACTAGCTGGAGTGCCCTGGAGCATTGTAACACGAAGCTTGAGCCTTTGAAGCTCACTGCTAGGTGTTACAGTTCCTGCAGGGGGGAGGTGTGAAGCACCTCCACCCAGAGCAGGCTTTGTTTCTGTCCTCAGAGAGCACAAAGGCTCTCACCGCATGAGGTCAGAAACTCGTCTCTCAGCAGCAGGCTGGCACAGACCAGTCAGTCCTGCACTGAACAATTGGGTAAAATACAGGGGGCATCTCTAAGATGCACTCTGTGTGCATTTTTTAATAAATCCAACACTGGAATCAGTGTGGGTTTATTATTCTGAGAAGTTTGATACTAAACTTCCCAGTATTCAGTGTAGCCATTATGGAGCTGTGGAGTTCGTGTTTGACAGACTCCCAGACCACATACTCTTATGGCTACCCTGCACTTACAATGTCTAAGGTTTTGCTTAGACACTGTAGGGGCATAGTGCTCATGCACTGGTGCCCTCACCTGTGGTATAGTGCACCCTGCCTTAGGGCTGTAAGGCCTACTAGAGGGGTGACTTAGCTATGCCACAGGCAGTGTGAGGTTGGCATCGCACCCTGAGGGGAGTGCCATGTCGACTTAGTCATTTTCTCCCCACCAGCACACACAAGCTGTCAAGCAGTGTGTCTGTGCTGAGTGAGGGGTCTCTAGGGTGGCATAAGACATGCTGCAGCCCTTAGAGACCTTCCCTGGCATCAGGGCCCTTGGTACCAGGGGTATCAGTTACAAGGGACTTACCTAGGAGCCAGGGTTGTGCCAATTGTGGAAACAATGGTACATTTTAGGTGAAAGAACACTGGTGCTGGGGCCTGGTTAGCAGGGTCCCAGCACACTTCTCAGTCAAGTCAGCATCAGTATCAGGCAAAAAGTGGGGGGTAACTGCAACAGGGAGCCATTTCTTTACACCCCTCTAGCAGGCCTTACAGCCCTAAGGCAGGGTGCACTATACCACAGGTGAGGGCATAAGTGCATGAGCACTATGCCCCTACAATGTAAGCAAAACCTTAGAAATTGTAAGTGCCGGGTAGCCATAAGAGTATATGGTCTGGGAGTCTGTCATGCACGAACTCCACAGCACCATAGTGGCTGCACTGAAAACTGGGAAGTTTGGTATCAAACTTCTCAGCGCAATAAATGCACACTGATGCCAGTGTACATTTTATTGTGAAATACACCCAGAGGGCATCTTAGAGATGCCCCCTGAAAACATACCCGACTTCCAGTGTGGGCTGACTAGTTTTACCAGCCTGCCACACACCAGACATGTTGCTGGCCACATGGGGAGAGTGCCTTTGTCACTCTGTGGCCAGGAACAAAGCCTGTACTAGGTGGAGGTGCTTCTCACATCCCCCTGCAGGAACTGTAACACCTGGCGGTGACGCTCGAAGGCTCACCCCCTTTGGTATAGCGCCACAGGGCATCCCAGCTAGTGGAGATGCCCGCCCCTCCGGCCACAGCCCCCACTTTTGGCAGCAAGGCCGGAGGAGCTAATGAGAAAAACAAGGAGGAGTCACTGGCCAGTCAGGACAACCCCTAAGGTGTCCTGAGCTTAGGTGACTCTGACTTTTAGAAATCCTCCATCTTGCAGATGGAGGATTCCCCCAATAGGATTAGGGATGTGCCCCCCCCCCCCCATTGGCTACTAACCTCCCAGACCTAAACACATCCCTAAATTGAGTATTTAGGGGCCCCCAGAACCTAGGAAGATAGATTCCTGCAACCTGAAGATGAAGAAGGACTGCTGACCTGAAGCCCTGCAGAGAAGACGGAGACACCAACTACTTTGGCCCCAGCCCTACCGGCCTGTCTCCCCACTTCAAGAAAAACTGCAACAGCGACGCGTCCCCCAGGGTCCAGCGACCTCTGAAGCCTCAGAAGACTACCCTGCATCTAAAAGGACCTAGAAACACGCGAGGACAGCGGCCCTGTTCCACAAAGACTGCAACTTTGCAACAAAGAAGCAACTTTTAAAGACCACACGTTTCCCGCTGGAAGCGTGAGACTTTCCACTCTGCACCCGACGCCCCCGGCTCGACCTGCGGAAAATCAACACTACAGGGAGGACTCCCTGGCGACTGCGAGCCCGTGAATAGCCAGAGTTGACCCCCCTGAGCTCCCACAGCGACACCTGTAGAGGGAATACAGAGGCTCCCCCTGACCGCGACTGCCTGCTTCAAAGAACCTGACGCCTGGTAAAGACACTGCACCCGCAGCCCCCAGGACCTGGAGGATCCGAAGTAGTGCAGGAACGACCCCCAGGCGGCTTTCTTCCTAGCCCAGGTGGTGGCTATCCCGAGGAGCCAGCCCCCCTGGCCTGCCTGCATCGCTGAAGAGACCCCTGGGTCTCCCATTGAATCCTATTGCGAACCAGACGCCTGTTTGCACTCTGCACCCCGCCACCCCCGTGCCGCTGAGGGTGTACTTTCTGTGCCTGCTTGTGTCCCCTGCAGTGCCCTACAAAACCTCCCTGGTCTGCCCTATGAAGTCGCAGGTACTTACCCGCTGGCCGACTGGAACCGGGGCACCCCTATTTCCATTGAAGCCTATTGCGTTTTGGGCACCACTTTGACCTCTGCACCTGACTGGCCCTGAGCTGCTGGTGTGGTAACTTTGGGGATGCCCTGAACCCCTAACGGTGGGCTACCTTGGACCCAGCTTTGAACCTTTGTTTGTAAATCTTGAACCTGTGGTTCTTAAAATAAACTAAGAAAATATATTTTTCTATATAAAAACCTATTGGCCTGGAATTGTCTTTGAGTGTGTGTTCCTCATTTATTGCCTGTGTGTGTACAACAAATGCTTAACACTACCCTCTGATAGGCCTACTGCTCGACTACACTACCACAAAATAGAGCATTAGAATTATCTCTTTTTGCCACTATCTTACCTCTAAGGGGAACCCTTGGACTCTGTGCATGCTATTTCTTACTTTGAAATAATACATGCAGAGCCAACTTCCTACACCAGTATTTCATAGATTCACATGCTTGAATCGGAGCAGAAAGCAATAATAAGAGCACACTGCCATATGAGATGTACAAGATACAACTTGTGTCAAAATTCACATAGGAAACTTTATACTGAAACATTATTTGCTATAGAACTCTGCACTCAAGTCATAAGGAAAATGTTACTTACCAGTTGACATCTGTTTGTGGCATGTAGTGCTGTAGATTCACAACACGCTGTGCATAAGCTCGCCATCTAGTGTTGGGTTCGGAGTAGTACAACATGTTTTGTTTGAAGAAAGTTTGAGAGTCACGGGATTGAGTGACTCCTCTCAGTAATACTGCGCATGGGCTTCGAGTCGTTTGTTAGATTGTTTGTCTGCAGGCGGGAGAGTGAAGTAGTGAAAAGAGTATAGTAGGATATAAAAGATGCCCATGCAATGTATTTACACAGATTTTGTTTGCGTAACAATGTCTAGTGGTAGGTTTTCTAGCTTGTTTAATGACCTCCATACATTCTTGTGTAAGGTCTAAGTGCCCAAATTCTAAGACTTCAGGAGCCAGATTGCTAGATAGAGCAATGCTGGATTCGGGTGTCTGATCTGTCGTTTGTGTTGAGTTAACAGATCTGGCCTGTTTGGTAATTTGATATGAGGTACTACAGATAGGTCTAGCAGTGTTGTGTACCACGGTTGGCGAGCCCAGGTTGGTGCTATGAGAATTAGTTTGAGTTTGTTTGGACTTAGTTTGTTTACCATATAAGGAATGAGTGGGAGAGGGGGAAAAGTGTAAGCAAATATCCCTGACCAACTGATCCATAACGCATTGCCCTTGGATTGAGGGTGTTGGTACCTGGATGCGAAGTTTTGGCATTTTGCGTTTTCTTTTTGTTGCTAATAGGTCTATTTTTGGTGTTCCCCAGCGTAGGAAGTAATCCTGTAGAATCTGGGGGTGAATTTCCCATTCGTGTGTGTGCTGGTGATCTCGACTAAGATTGTTGGCCAACTGGTTCGGAATGCCTGGGATGTATTGTGCTATTAGGCAAATTTGATTGTGAATTGCCCAATGCCAAATTGTTTGGGCTAAGAGACACAGTTGTGACAGGTGTGTCCCTCCTTGTTTGTTGAGATAATACATTGTTGTCGGTTTTGACAAGAATGTGTTTGTGGGCTATTAGTGGTTCAAATGGTTTTAATGCTAGAAACACTTTCAACAGTTCTAAATGATTTATGCGGAATTGCTTTTGTTGACTGTCCCATTGTCCCTGTATGCTGTGCTTGTTGAGGTGTGCTTCCCACCCCATCATGGAAGCATCTGTTTTGATCACATCTTGAGGCACTGAGTCTTGGAATGGCCGCCCTTTGTTTAAATTTATAGGGTTCCACCACTG
Organism: Pleurodeles waltl; assembly: GCF_031143425.1. Taxonomy (NCBI): domain Eukaryota; kingdom Metazoa; phylum Chordata; class Amphibia; order Caudata; family Salamandridae; genus Pleurodeles; species Pleurodeles waltl. Next base: position 71,822,768 of record NC_090442.1, on the reverse strand, counting down.
AAGCAAGAAGTGTGTCTGGTGGTCTATCAACACTAGATCTTGGAGTTGACCCTGTGCCTGTGTCCATTGTTTTGCTAGGCACTGTTGTAAAAGCTGCATGTGTAATCTTGCGTCTGGGACAATGGCTATGCATGAAGACATCATGCCTAGAAGTTTCATTACAAACCTTACTTGGTAGTGTTGGTTTGGCTGTATGTTTGATGTTATATTTTGGAACGCCTGTACTCTTTGTGGACTTGGTGTGGCAATCACTTTTTGTGTGTTGTGTTGCTCCCAAGTATTGTTGTATTTGGGATGTCTGCAGATGTGATTTCTGGTAATTTATGGAAAATCCTAGTTTGTGTAGAGTTTCTATAACGTATTGCATGTGAAGAAGACATTGTTGTTGAGTGCTGGTTTTTATTAGCCAGTCGTCTAAGTACAGGAATACGTGCATGTGCTGTCTGTCTCCTTATGTGAGCGGCTACTACTGCAAGGCATTTTGTGAATACCCTTGGGGCTGTTGTTATCCCCAACGGTAACACTCTGAATTGATAGTGTACGCCGTGTATTACAAATCTCAAGTATTTTCTGTGGGAAGGATGTATGGGTATGTGAAAGTAGGCATCCTTGAGATCTAATGTGGACATGTAGTCCTTTTTTTTTTAGTAATGGAACCACGTCTTGAAGTGTTACCACGTGGAAGTGATCCGATTTGATGAAGAGATTCAGTGTTCTGAGGTCTAATATGGGTCTTAACGTTTTGTCTTTCTTTGGAATTAGGAAATATAGTGAGTAGACGCCTGCTCCTTTTTGATGGTTGGGTACTAACTATTGCTTGTTTTTGTAACAATGCTTGGACTTCTATTTGTAACAAGTGTAAGTGTTGTTTGGACATATTGTGTGCTCTTGGGGGCACATCTGGCGGGAAAATTATGAATTCTATGCAATAACCATGTTGGATAATGGCTAGGACCCATGCTTCCGTAGTTATGTGTGTCCAGTTTTTAAGTCTTCCCCCCCACCCACTGGTGTTAAGTGTTGGAGTTTTGTGACATTGAAGTCACTGTTTGGTTTGACTTGTTTTAGGGGTTGGGAACTTTCCCCTTGCTCTTGGGAATTGTCCACCCCTATATGAGCCTCGTAACCCTCCTCTCTGGTATTGTCCCTTACAGGTGGGTCTGGTTTGCGAGGTGGAAGGTTCTGGTGTTTGCATACGAAACCCCCCTCTAAATTGTGGCTTTCTAAAAGTGCCTCTGCTTTGTGGGGAGTAGAGCACGCCCATGGCTTTGGCCGTCTCTGTCCTTTTTTAATTTTTCAATTGCTGTGCCCACCTCCGGCCCAAACAATTGTTCCTGGTTGAAAGGCATGTTTAACAAAGCTTGTTGGATTTCTGGCTTGAATCCTGAGCTTCGTAACCATGCATGCCTGCGAATGGTTACTGCAGTGTTGACTGTTCGTGCTGCTGTGTCTGCAGAGTCTAATGCAGACCTTATTTGGTTGTTGGATATTGCTTGTCCTTCCTCAACAACCTGTTGGGCACGTTTCTGGTGTTCTTTGGGCAAGTGCTGTATAATGTGTTGCATCTCGTCCCAGTGTGCCCTGTCGTAGCTAGCCAGTAGGGCTTGCGAGTTTGCGATCCGCCACTGATTGGCTGCCTGTGCTGCCACCCGTTTGCCCGCTGCATCAAACTTCCTACTCTACTTGTCAGGCGGTGGAGCGTCTCCTGATGATTGAGAGTTTGCCCTCTTTCTTGCTGCTCCTACAACGACCGAGTCTGGTGTAAGTTGCTGTTTTATAAACACAGGGTCTGTTGAGGGAGGTTTGTATTTTTTCCTCCACCCTAGGTGTGATAGCCCTTCCTTTCACTGGCTCCTAGGAGACCTGTTTTGCGTGCTTGAGCATGCCTGGGAGCATTGGCAGACTCTGGTAGGAAGTGTGGGTGGACGCCAAGGTGCTGAATAGGAAATCATCCTCTATTAGCTCTGAATGCATTGCTACATTGTGGAATGTAGCTGCCCTTGATAGTACCTGCGTATATGCAGTACTGTCCTCTGGAGGGGACGGCCTTGTTGAGTAGCAATCTGGGCTGTTGTCTCATACCGGAGCATCATTTAAGTCCCATGCATCCGGATCATCCTGTGTCATCCCTGTATGGGTCGGTGACTGTATTGGGGGTGTTGTTACCGGGGACAGCTGTGGTGAATGCAGTGGAGAAGGTTGTGGCGAAAACCTTGGTGGTGGTGCTTTATCTCTTGCCACCTTTGCCTTTGGCTGCATTTCTGACTCATGAAATGTCAGCTTTCGTTTGGTTTTAATTGGAGGAAGAGTTTGTATTTTCCCAGTCTCTTTCTGGATATGCAACCTCCTTTGGGTATGGTCTGGTTCCCCCATACCTATCTCCTGCTCAAATCTGTGTTTTTGCATTTGGCCGGAAAGTCCTTGCTCTTCCGTGTAAGAGCTTCTTTTCGGCTCCTATGCCGCTTTTTTTGGTACCGAAGCTTCCGAAAAAGTATTTTTCGGTTCCGACTTAACTTTTCTCACCTTGGGTGAGTCGAACTCTCGGTGCCGAGATCGTTCGGAGCCTGAATCTCGACCGGAGTCGGATGTCTTCGGCAGTTCTTTGGCCTTTTTCGGTGCCGATGTTTGGTCACCGTCTTTTCGATGGGTTAAGCCATGGCCTGCTGGCGGTGGCATCCCCTTGGCCTTTACAATCTTTGTGTGAGTCTTGGACGGGGCAGTTTTACTCACTATTTTCTGTGTCATCGCGGCTCGCTCACTTTCGGAATCATCTGAGTCCGTTCCTAGGATGGAAATTCTTTCCTCCTCTTCGACGTCGAGTGTCAATACCATTTGCAGTCTTCTGGCTCTCCGATCGCGTAGGGTCTTTTTCGATCGAAATGCCCGACAGGCCTCACAAGTATCCTCCCTGTGTCTTGGTGATAGACACAGATTACAGACCAAGTGTTGATCTGTATAAGGATACTTCGAGTGGCACTTCGGACAGAAGCGGAAGGGGGTCCGGTCCATTAGTTTCGTCGATGGATGCGGTCGGGCCGACCAGGCCCAGCTGAAGAGCGGAAGCCCCGAAGGGCCGCCGGAGCGCTTCTACTATCGGTGTCGATAAGCTAACACTAAACCGGTACAGAGCGCAAACAATACCGTTGAATTTGATATTTAGCTAACTTTCCCAATTCGAAATACGGAGCGTAGAGGAACACGTCCGAACCCGATGGCGGAAAGAAAACAATCTAAGATGGAGTCGACGCCCATGTGCAAAGGAGCCGAAAGTCCCTCTGTCTCGAAAAGACTTCTTCGAAGAAAAACAACTTGTAAAACTCCGAGCACAACACTAGATGGCAGGATAATGACCAGCATGTGTATCTGCAGCTACACATGCCATCGAATATATATATGGAAAATGTCACTTACCCAGTGTACATCTGTTCATGGCATTAGTCGCTGCAGATTCACATGCTGTGCACATCCCGCCATCTGGTGTTGGGCTCGGAGTGTTACAAGTTGTTTTTCTTCGAAGAAGTCTTTTCGAGTCACAAGACCGAGTGACTCCTCCCATTTCGACTCCATTGCGCATGGGCGTCGACTCCATCTTAGATTGTTTTCCCCGCAGAGGGTGAGGTAGGAGTTGTGTATGCTAGTAATAGTGCCCATGCAATGGAGTGAATGCGTATGTACAGAATGAAGTTTAAAGTAATATATTTACAAATGTACAAATGTTTAAGATCTACTTCTAAACGGCTACAGGCTCCCGGGGAGGCGGGGGGCGCATGTTAATCTGCAGCAACTAATGCCACGAACAGATGTACACTGGGTAAGTGACATTTTCTGTTCGATGGCATGTGTAGCTGCAGATACACATGCTGTGCATAGACTAGTAAGCAGTTATCTCCCCAAAAGCGGTGGTTCAGCCTGTAGGAGTTGAAGTAGTTTGAAATAATGTTTTTAGTACAGCTTGACCTACTGTTGCTTGTTGAGCAGTTAACACATCTACACAGTAGTGCTTGGTAAATGTATGAGGCGTAGACCATGTTGCTGCTTTACATATTTCGTTCATTGGAATATTTCCTAGAAAGGCCATGGTAGCACCTTTCTTTCTGGTTGAGAGTGCCTTTGGCGTAATAGGCAGTTCTCTTTTAGCTTTAAGATAGCAGGTTTGAATGCACTTAACTATCCATCTAGCAATGCCTTGTTTTGAAATTGGATTTCCTGTATGAGGTTTTTGAAAGGCAATAAATAGTTGTTTTGTCTTTCGAATTAGTTTTGTTCCGTCAATGTAGTACATTAGTGCTCTTTTGATGTCTAATGTATGTAGTGCTCTTTCAGCTACCGAATCTGGCTGTGGGAAGAACACTGGTAATTCTACTGTTTGATTCAAGTGGAACGGTGAGATTACTTTGGGTAAAAATTTTGGATTTGTCCGTAGAACAACTTTATTTTTGTTTATTTGAATAAATGGTTCTTGAATGGTAAATGCTTGAATTTCACTCACTCTTCTTAGAGATGTGATGGCAATTAAAAAAGCAACTTTCCACGTTAAGTATTGCATTTCACAAGAATGCATGGCTCAAAAGGTGGACCCATGAGTCGTGTTAAGACAATGTTGAGGTTCCATGAAGGAACTGGTGGTGTTCTTGGTGGTATAATTCTCTTTAGGCCTTCCATAAACGCTTTTATGACTGGTATCCTAAATAATGAAGTTGAGTGCGTAATTTGCAGGTAAGCTGAAATTGTATTAAGATGTATTTTTATGGAAGAGAAAGCTAGTTTTGATTTTTGCAAATGTAGTAAGTATCCTACTATATCTTTTGTAGATGCGTGTAAGGGTTGAATTTGATTATTATGGCAGTAATAAACAAATCTTTTCCACTTATTTGCATAGCAGTGTCTAGTGGTAGGCTTCCTAGCCTGTCTTATGACCTCCATACATTCTTGTGTGAGGTCTAAGTGTCCGAATTCTAGGATTTCAGGAGCCAAATTGCTAGATTCAGTGATGCTGGATTTGGATGTCTGATCTGTTGTTTGTGTTGTGTTAACAGATCTGGTCTGTTTGGTAGTTTGACATGAGGTATTACTGACAGGTCTAATAGTGTTGTGTACCAAGGTTGCCTTGCCCATGTTGGTGCTATTAGTATGAGTTTGAGTTTGTTTTGACTCAACTTGTTTACTAGATATGGAAGGAGTGGGAGAGGGGGGGAAAAGCGTACGCAAATATCCCTGACCAGTTCATCCATAGCGCATTGCCCCTGGGTACCTGGATGCGAAGTTTTGGCATTTTGAGTTTTCCTTTGTTGCAAATAGATCTATTTGTGGTGTTCCCCAAATTCGGAAGTAAGTGTTAAGTATTTGGGGGTGAATTTCCCATTCGTGGATCTGTTGGTGATCCCAAGAGAGATTGTCTGCTAACCGATTCTGAATCCCTTGAATAAATTATGCTATTAGGCGAATGTGGTTGTGAATCGCCCAATGCCATATTTTTTGTGTCAGGAGGCACAACTGTGTCAAGTGTGTCCCTCCCTGTTTGTTTAGGTAATACATTGTTGTCATGTTGTCTGTTTTGACAAGAATGTATTTGTGGGTTATTATGGGTTGAAATGCTTTCAGCGCCAGAAATACCGCTAACAGTTCTAAGTGATTTATGTGAAACTGTCTTTGATGTATGTCCCATTGTCCTTGGATGCTGTGTTGATTGAGGTGTGCTCCCCACCCTGTCATGGATGCATCTGTCGTTATCACGTATTGTGGCACTGGGTCTTGAAAAGGGCGCCCTTGGTTTAAATTTATACTGTTCCACCATTGAAGCGAGATGTATGTTTGGCGGTCTATCAACACCAGATTTAGAAGTTGACCCTGTGCTTGTGACCATTGTGATGCTAGGCACTGTTGTAAGGGCCGCATGTGCAGCCTTGCATTTGGGACAATGGCTATGCATGAAGACATCATGCCTAGCAGTTTCATTACCATTTTGACCTGTATCTTTTGTTTTGGATACATGGCTTGTATTACATTGTGAAATGTTTGGACTCTTTGTGGACTTGGAGTGGCAATCCCTTTTACTGTGTTGATTGTTGCCCCTAGGTATTGCTGTGTTTGACACTGCAGAAGGTGTGACTTTGGGTAGTTGATTGAGAAACATAGTTTGTGTAGGGTTTCTATGACATATTTTGTGTGTTGTGAACACTGTATTTGCGTGTTGGTTTTGATTAACCACTCGTCTAGGTACGGGAACACATGTATTTGCTGCCTTCTGATATGTGCAGCTACTACTGCCAGACATTTTGTAAAAACTCTTGGCGCAGTTGTTATTCCAAATGGCAACACTTTGAATTGGTAATGTATCCCTTGGAATACAAACCTTAGGTACTTTCTGTGTGAAGGATGTATTGGTATATGGAAATATGCATCCTTTAGATCCAGTGTTGTCATGTAGTCTTGTTGTTTGAGCAGTGGGATTACGTCTTGTAATGTAACCATGTGAAAGTGGTCTGATTTGATGTATGTATTTAATGTTCTTAGATCTAGTATAGGTCTTAGACTCTTGTCTTTTTTGGGTATTAGAAAATACAGTGAGTAAACTCCTGTGTTTAATTCTTGTTTTGGTACTAATTCTATTTCTTGTTTTTGGAGCAATGCTTGAACTTCTAATCCTAGAAGATCTATATGTTGTTTTGACATACTGTGGGTTTTCGGTGGGACTGTTAGAGGGAATTTGAGAAATTCTATGCAATAACCATGCTGGATAATTGCTAGTACCCAAGTATCTGTTGTTATCTCCTCCCAATGTTTGTAAAATTGGCTTAGTCTCCCCCCCCACAGGTGTTATGTGATGGGGATGTGTGACTTGTAAGTCACTGCTTATTTTGAGGAGTTTTGGGGCTTTGGAACTTTCCTCTATTTTTCTGGAATTGTCCCCCTCTATATTGCCCCCGAAAACCTCCCCGCTGATATTGGCTTAGGTAAGTGGGCCTTGTTTGTGATGTTGTGGTTTCTGTAGGTTGCCCTCGAAACCCTCCCCTAAAAGGTGTTTTGCGAAATGTGCCTCTGCTCTGCGGGGAGTAGAGTGCGCCCATGGCTTTTGCTGTATCAGTGTCTTTCTTGAGTTTATCAATAGCAGTGTCGACTTCCGGCCCAAACAACTGCTGTTCATTAAATGGCATATTTAGCACGGCTTGTTGAATTTCCGGCTTGAACCCTGACGTGCGCAGCCATGCGTGCCTTCTTATTGTTATTGCAGTATCTACTGTCCTTGCAGCCGTATCTGCTGCATCCATTGAAGACCGTATCTGATTATTAGAGATACTTTGTCCTTCTTCCACCACTTGCTGTGCTCTTTTCTGGAACTCCTTGGGTAAGTGTTCTATGAGATGTTGCATCTCATCCCAGTGAGCTCTATCGTATCTTGCCAAAAGTGCTTGTGAATTGGCAATGCGCCATTGGTTTGCTGCTTGTGCTGCAACCCTTTTGCCCGCAGCATCAAATTTGCAACTCTCCTTGTCTGGAGGTGGTGCGTCCCCCGAGGTATGAGAGTTCGCTCTCTTACGAGCTGCCCCGACAACTACTGAGTCTGGTGTTAACTGCGTTGTAATATAAACTGGATCTGTTGGCGGTGGCTTGTACTTTTTCTCCACCCTTGGAGTTATGGCTCGGCCTTTAACAGGATCCTGAAAGATTTGTTTTGAATGTTTTAGCATTCCTGGGAGCATAGGTAGGCTTTGGTATTGGCTATGAGTGGAGGATAGCGTGTTAAACAAAAAGTCATCCTCAATTGTTTCGGAATGCAAGGTGACGTTATGGAAAGCAGCTGCCCTTGAGACCACCTGTACTGTCCTCAGGTGGGGACGGCCTGGCAGGGTACGAGTCTGGGCTGTTGTCCGATACTGGAGCATTGTAAAGGTCCCATGCATCGGGATCATCTTGACTCATTGTAGTATGAGTCGGGGAGAGCATCAGTGGAGGAGTTGCTACCAGTGATGTGTGCACTGACGGTGGTGGAGACGGTGGTGGAGTTGTTTTCCTTGCTACCTTTGCCTGTGGCTGCTTGTCCTTTTCTTGAAAGGCAAGTCTTCTTTTTATTTTAATTGGGGGAAGAGTGGTTATCTTCCCTGTGTCTTCTTGAATGTGGAGCCTTCTTGGAGTATAGTCTGGCTCTACTGCTTCAAGTTCCTCTCCGAATCTATGCTTTTGCATTTGGGAGGACAATCCTTGCTCGTCTGTATAGGAACCTGTTTTCGGCTCCGAGGCTGGATGTTTCGGAACCGAAACCTTTTCGGACGTCTTTTTAGGCTCCGAAGAAACCTTTTTAATTTTCGGCGTGGTGGTGTCTCGGTGCCGAACTTGTTCGGTGCCGCTGTCCCGGTGCCGAAATTTCTCTGAGCCGATGTCTCGGGTCCGAGATTGCTGTGTGGCGGTATCTCGACCGGAGTCGGATGACTTCGACATAAGCGTGCCCTTTTTCGGTGCCTTGGATCGGTCACCTAATTTTTGGGTTAAGCCATGGCCTGTTGGCGGTGGCATCCCCTGGGCTTTTGTTGACTTCTCGTGAGTCTTATGTTTCGACGTCTTACTCACGGTTTTCGGCATTTCTTCGGCCTAAAGCTCTTCCGAGTCCGACTCGTGGATAGAGAAAGCTTCCTCTTCCTCCTCGAAACGCTCTTGTCCTGTCGGCATCGACACCATCTGCAGTCTTCTGGCTCTTCGGTCTCTTAATGTCTTCCTCGACCGAAACGCTCGACAGGCTTCACAAGTATCTTCCTTGTGCTCTGGAGACAAGCACAAGTTACAGACCAGATGCTGATCCGTATACGGATACTTGTTATGGCATTTTGGACAGAAGCGGAATGGGGTCCGTTCCATCAGCCTTGAAGTCGCACGTGGCCGGGCCGACCAGGCCCCGACAGGGGATCGAAAAAAAAACCCCAAAGGGCCACCGGAGCTCTTCAAAATTCGGTGTCGATCTGTTGTAACTAACCCGATACCGAACGCAAACAATACCGACGATTTTTCCGAGATTCTAACTAACTTTCCGACCCGAAACACGGAGCGAAAAGGAACACGTCCAAACCTGATGGCGGAAAAAAACCAATCTAAGATGGAGTCGACGCCCATGCGCAATGGAGTCGAAATGGGAGGAGTCCCTCGGTCTCGTGACTCGAAAAGACTTCTTCGAAGAAAAACAACTTGTAACACTCCGAGCCCAACACCAGATGGCGGGATGTGCACAGCACCACTAAAACCAGCAGCTTGTGTGCACCATGTCCGATTTATGACAGACTGCTTAAGAAAAAAATTACAAACAAAAAAAAGAGAGAGAGAGAACCACAGAGGGAGAGACAGAGAGAGAATTATGCTTTTTTTTTTTTACCAGGAGGTCCCATCTCTATGAGAGGGAATGACAAGCATGTGACTATGAAAGTACCAATACTGGAGTAACCAATAAATACAAGGACAGTCAAGTATGGTAGATCTGATGATTAGGGCCTGAAACCTACTCATCTTTCTTGTAATTTCACAGCTAAAAAAAATAATCTTACCTTAAATTTGAGTAACACCTAAAAAGGCAGAACCATCAATAAACCAACAACTATACTTAAGTCCCTACGTACGGCAACGCAAAGTCTACACAAAATATTGACTGTCTGTCCCACCTCAAGAACGAAAATAGCAATGCTTTTTTGTTTTGTTTTAACTGACAAAACGTTTTCAAGTTCCTTGAATGTCTAAATGATCTTGGCCATGTTCCATGCTGTTCTGTGACCTAGTTAGTCAGGCAGTATTTCACTGTATGTATATCGTTTCTTAGCGGTTATGCATAGAACATGTCTTAGTCAGACAGAGAATAGAGGGAGACACGTGCTGTACAGCATATGTACACCAGTCCATGGGTAAACGAAAAATGGCATCTATTCGGAACAGTTTTGTACAGCAGGAAACTGTGATTTTTGTTTGGTCAAATCATGTGGACCCAAGAAAGCAAACATTACCTCTTTCTCTCCACAGTATCCATAGGTTGAGTTTCTTCCTTGCATCTGTCCTCATCTTCATCTTCGCAGTCCTCGTCACACTCAGCCTTGTGGAACTCTGCAGCTTCAGGCGTTGGCAAAGAGTGGTCAATGGCTACAATATCTTTGCCAGCTTTCCAGAGCTTATAACGTTCTGGCTGGAACTTCCTTACAAAGACATCCATTGATATTTTTACCATGTCCTTCCTGCAGGAGCACTATAATGATGGAAGGAAAGACATGGGTTACACTGTCAATGCACGAGAGCAACACCATACCAGTAAATGTTAGACTAGCCCTAGTGAAGCACAGTTCGATGGGTAAGAAAGAGCCATGTTAGATGTTGTCCCTACAGGAGTGTTGCACCAAAAGGTAAGCCTCTACAACCAACCTTACAGAAAAGCTTCAGTGCAGCAAGGGAAGAAAATACATCTGTTCATGCCACTCACAAGGATTACTGTACTCCTTAGTCCTTGGAAGCACTGCTTGGAGTGCTTTTGGAGTCAACTGAATGGCTTGGGAAAATGTCCTGCCCTATTAATTCCATTTAATTACCTTTGTAAATGTATACCTGTGCCCCCATAGTGGGTTTGACAATCTTACAAATCTACCTGAGGTGCCCATCTTTTTGCTTCACTGAGCATCAGCTTGGATGATTGGGAGATACCGAAAGTATACTTCCTTTTAATTCCGAATGTGCTGTACTTGGCAATGCTGGCAGAGACTGTAGTGAAGGAGTGCATGACTTCTTACCTGCGTTCCTGTGATAATGCCTACTGATGTCTCCTCAAGTGAAGGTGTCTCCAGTCCAATAACTATCTTACCTGGCCTATTTAGTGTATGGGACATGTGAAAGACTGTGTGCGTGCGGTAGATATGAGAGGTGTAAAGCTATCAATTGAATGGTAGTATTCATTTGAACCCCTGAACGTGCTGTGTAAGATCGTAGTATGCTCCATGTAGGAAGTTGGCTCTGTATGTGCTATTTCAAAGTAAGGAATAGCATGCACAGAGTCCAAGGGTTCCCCTTAGAGGTAAAATAGTGGTAAAAATAGATAATACTAATGCTCTATTTTGTGGTAGTGTGGTCGAGCAGTAGGCTTATCCAAGGAGTAGTGTTAAGCATTTGTTGTACATACACATAGACAATAAATGAGGTACACACACTCAGAGACAAATCCAGCCAATAGGTTTTGTTATAGAAAAATATATTTTCTTAGTTTATTTTAAGAACCACAGGTTCAATTTTAACATGTAATATCTTGTTTGAAAGGTATTGCAGGTAAGTACATTAGGAACTTTGAATCATTTCAATTGCATGTATACTTTTCAAGTTATTCACAAATAGCTACTTTAAAAGTGGACACTTAGTGCAATTTTCACAGTTCCTGGGGGAGGTAAGTTTTTGTTGGTTTACCAGGTAAGTAAGACACTTACAGGGTTCAGTTCTTGGTCCAAGGTAGCCCACCGTTGGGGGTTCAGAGCAACCCCAAAGTTACCACACCAGCAGCTCAGGGCCGGTCAGGTGCAGAGTTCAAAGTGGTGCCCAAAACGCATAGGCTATAATGGAGAGAAGGGGGGTGCCCCGGTTCCGGTCTGCTTGCAGGTAAGTACCCGCGTCTTCGGAGGGCAGACCAGGGGGGTTTTGTAGGGCACCGGGGGGGACACAAGCCCACACAGAAATTTCACCCTCAGCGGCGCGGGGGCGGCCGGGTGCAGTGTTAGAACAAGCGTCGGGTTTGCAATGTAAGTCAATGGGAGATCAAGGGATCTCTTCAGCGCTGCAGGCAGGCAAGGGGGGGCTTCCTCGGGGAAACCTCCACTTGGGCAAGGGAGAGGGACTCCTGGTGGTCACTTCTGCAGTGAAAGTCCGGTCCTTCAGGTCCTGGGGGCTGCGGGTGCAGGGTCTTTTCCAGGCGTCGGGACTTAGGTTTCAGAGAGTCGCGGTCAGGGGAAGCCTCGGGATTCCCTCTGCAGGCGGCGCTGTGGGGGCTCAGGGGGGACAGGTTTTGGTACTCACAGTCGTAGAGTAGTCCGGGGGTCCTCCCTGAGGTGTTGGGTCTCCACCAGCCGAGTCGGGGTCGCCGGGTGCAGTGTTGCAAGTCTCACGCTTCTTGCGGGGAGATTGCAGGGGTCTTTAAAGCTGCTCCTTGAAACAAAGTTGCAGTCTTTTTGGAGCAGGTCCGCTGTCCTCAGGAGTTTCTTGTCGTCGTCGAAGCAGGGCAGTCCTCGGAGGATTCAGAGGTCGCTGGTCCCTTTGGAAGGCGTCGCTGGAGCAGAGTTCTTTGGAAGGCAGGAGACAGGCCGGTGAGTTTCTGGAGCCAAGGCAGTTGTTGTCTTCTGGTCTTCCTCTGCAGGGGTTTTCAGCTGGGCAGTCCTTCTTCTTGTTGTTGCAGGAATCTAATTTTCTAGGGTTCAGGGTAGCCCTTAAATACTAAATTTAAGGGCGTGTTTAGGTCTGGGGGGTTAGTAGCCAATGGCTACTAGCCCTGAGGGTGGGTACACCCTCTTTGTGCCTCCTCCCAAGGGGAGGGGGTCACAATCTTAACCCTATTGGGGGAATCCTCCATCTGCAAGATGGAGGATTTCTAAAAGTTAGAGTCACCTCAGCTCAGGACACCTTAGGGGCTGTCCTGACTGGCCAGTGACTCCTCCTTGTTACTTTCTTTGTTCCCTCCAACCTTGCCGCCAAAAGTGGGGGCCGTGGCCGGAGGGGGCGGGCAACTCCACTAAGCTGGAGTGCCCTGCTGGGCTGTGACAAAGGGGTGAGCCTTTGAGGCTCACCGCCAGGTGTCACAGCTCCTGCCTGGGGGAGGTGTTAGCATCTCCACCCAGTGCAGGCTTTGTTACTGGCCTCAGAGTGACAAAGGCACTCTCCCCATGGGGCCAGCAACATGTCTCTAGTGTGGCAGGCTGCTGGAACTAGTCAGCCTACACAGACAGTCGGTTAAGTTTCAGGGGGCACCTCTAAGGTGCTGTAAAGAAATGGCTCCCTGTTGCAGTTACCCCCCACTTTTTGCCTGATACTGATGCTGACTTGACTGAGAAGAGTGCTGGGACCCTGCTAACCAGGCCCCAGCACCAGTGTTCCTTCACCTAAAATGTACCATTGTATCCACAATTGGCACACCCTGGCATTCAGATAAGTCCCTTGTAACTGGTACTTCTAGTACCAAGGGCCCTGATGCCAAGGAAGGTCTCTAAGGGCTGCAGCATGTCTTATGCCACCCTAGAGACCCCTCACTCAGCACAGACACACTGCTTACAAGCCTGTGTGTGCTAGTGAGAACAAAATGAGTAAGTCGACATGGCACTCCCCTCAGGGTGCCATGCCAGCCTCTCACTGCCTATGCAGTATAGGTAAGACACCCCTCTAGCAGGCCTTACAGCCCTAAGGCAGGGTGCACTATACCATAGGTGAGGGTACCAGTGCATGAGCACTGTGCCCCTACAGTGTCTAAACAAAACCTTAGACATTGTAAGTGCAGGGTAGCCATAAGAGTATATGGTCTGGGAGTCTGTTTTACTCGAACTCCACAGCACCATAATGGCTACACTGAAAACTGGGAAGTTTGGTATCAAACTTCTCAGCACAATAAATGCACACTGATGCCAGTGTACATTGTATTGTAAAATACACCACAGAGGGCACCTTAGAGGTGCCCCCTGAAACTTAACCGACTATCTGTGTAGGCTGACTAGTTTTAGCAGCCTGCCACAAACCGAGACATGTTGCTGGCCCCATGGGGAGAGTGCCTTTGTCACTCTGAGGCCAGTAACAAAGCCTGCACTGGGTGGAGATGCTAACACCTCCCCCAGGCAGGAATTGTCACACCTGGCGGTGAGCCTCAAAGGCTCACCTCCTTTGTGCCAACCCAGCAGGACACTCCAGCTAGTGGAGTTGCCCGCCCCCTCCGGCCAGGCCCCACTTTTGGCGGCAAGGCCGGAGAAAATAATGAGAAAAACAAGGAGGAGTCACTGGCCAGTCAGGACAGCCCCTAAGGTGTCCTGAGCTGAGGTGACTCTAACTTTTAGAAATCCTCCATCTTGCAGATGGAGGATTCCCCCAATAGGGTTAGGATTGTGACCCCCTCCCCTTGGGAGGAGGCACAAAGAGGGTGTACCCACCCTCAGGGCTAGTAGCCATTGGCTACTAACCCCCCAGACCTAAACACGCCCTTAAATTTAGTATTTAAGGGCTACCCTGAACCCTAGAAAATCAGATTCCTGCAACTACAAGAGGAAGGACTGCCTAGCTGAAAACCCCTGCAGAGGAAGACCAGAAGACGACAACTGCCTTGGCTCCAGAAACTCACCGGCCTGTCTCCTGCCTTCCAAAGATCCTGCTCCAGCGACGCCTTCCAAAGGGACCAGCGACCTCGACATCCTCTGAGGACTGCCCCTGCTTCGAAAAGACAAGAAACTCCCGAGGACAGCGGACCTGCTCCAAGAAAAGCTGCAACTTTGTTTCCAGCAGCTTTAAAGAACCCTGCAAGCTCCCCGCAAAAGGCGTGAGACTTGCAACACTGCACCCGGCGACCCCGACTCGGCTGGTGGCGATCCAACACCTCAGGAGGGACCCCAGGACTACTCTGATACTGTGAGTACCAAAACCTGTCCCCCCTGAGCCCCCACAGCGCCGCCTGCAGAGGGAATCCCGAGGCTTCCCCTGACCGCGACTCTTTGAATCCTAAGTCCCGACACCTGGGAGAGACCCTGCACCCGCAGCCCCCAGGACCTGAAGGACCGGACTTTCACTGGAGAAGTGACCCCCAGGAGTCCCTCTCCCTTGCCCAAGTGGAGGTTTCCCCGAGGAATCCCCCCCTTGCCTGCCTGCAGCGCTGAAGAGATCCCGAGATCTCGCATAGACTAACATTGCGAACCCGACGCTTGTATCTACACTGCACCCGGCCGCCCCCGCGCCGCTGAGGGTGAAATTTCTGTGTGGACTTGTGTCCCCCCCGGTGCCCTACAAAACCCCCCTGGTCTGCCCTCCGAAGACGCGGGTACTTACCTGCAAGCAGACCGGAACCGGGGCACCCCCTTCTCTCCATTCTAGCCTATGTGTTTTGGGCACCACTTTGAACTCTGCACCTGACCGGCCCTGAGCTGCTGGTGTGGTGACTTTGGGGTTGCTCTGAACCCCCAACGGTGGGCTACCTTGGACCAAGAACTAAGCCCTGTAAGTGTCTAACTTACCTGGTAAAACTAACAAAAACTTACCTCCCCCAGGAACTGTGAAAATTGCACTAAGTGTCCACTTTTAAAACAGCTATTTGTCAATAACTTGAAAAGTATACATGCAATTTTTATGATTTAAAGTTCCTAAAGTACTTACCTGCAATACCTTTCAAATGAGATATTACATGTAAAATTTGAACCTGTGGTTCTTAAAATAAACTAAGAAAAGATATTTTTCTATACAAAACCTATTGGCTGGATTTGTCTCTGAGTGTGTGTACCTCATTTATTGTCTATGTGTATGTACAACAAATGCTTAACACTACTCCTTGGATAAGCCTATTGCTCGACCACACTACCACAAAATAGAGCATTAGTATTATCTATTTTTACCACTATTTTACCTCTAAGGGGAACCCTTGGACTTTGTGCATGCTATTCCTTACTTTGAAATAGCACATACAGAGCCAACTTCCTACATTGGTGGATCAGCGGTGGGGTACAAGACTTTGCATTTGCTGGACTACTCGGCCAATACCTGATCACACGACAAATTCCAAAATTGTCATTAGAAATTGATTTTTGCAATTTGAAAAGTTTTCTAAATTCTTAAAAGTCCTGCTAGGGCCTTGTGTGTTAAGTCCCTGTTTAGCATTGTCTTTTTAGAGTTTAAAAGTTTGTTAAAAGTTTGAATTAGATTCTAGAAACAGTTTTAGATTCTTAAAAAAGTATTCCAACTCTTAGCAGAATAATGTCTGATACAGAGATACAGGTGGTGGAACTCGACACCACACCTTACCTCCATCTTAAGATGAGGGAGCTAAGGTCTCTCTGTAATATAAAGAAAATAACCATTGGCTCCAGACCTACCAAAATTCAGCTCCAGGAGCTGTTGGCAGAGTTTGAAAAAGCCAACCCCTCTGAGGATGACTTCACAGAGGAGGAGATTAGTGACTTGGAGGGCAATTCCCCCCTTCCAGTCCTAAATAGGGAGAACAGGGCCTCTCAAGCCCTGTCTCCAAAAATGATAGTCAGAAATGTTGCTTCCCTCACAGGAGGATCCAGCACTTCTGAAATCACTGAGGATAACTCCAGTGAAGATGACCCCCTGTTAGCCAGGATGGTCAAAAGATTGGCTTTGGAAAAGCAGCTCCTAGCCATAGAAAGGGAAAGAAAAGAGATGGGCCTAGGTCCCATCGATGGTGGCAGCAACTTAAATAGGGTCAGAGATTCTCCTGACATCCTAAAAATCCCCAAAGGGATTGTAACAAAATATGAAGATGGTGATGACATCACCAAATGGTTCACAGCTTTTGAGAGGGCTTGTGTAACAAGAAAAGTAAACAGATCTCACTGGGGTGCTCTCCTTTGGGAAATGTTCACTGGAAAGTGTAGGGATAGACTCCTCACACTCTCTGGAAAAGATGCAGAATCTTATGACCTCATGAAGGGTACCCTGATTGAGGGCTTTGGATTCTCCACTGAGGAGTATAGAATTAGATTCAGGGGGGCTCAAAAATCCTCGAGCCAGACCTGGGTTGATTTTGTAGACTACTCAGTAAAAACACTAGATGGTTGGTTAACTGGAAATGAAGTGTGTGACTATGTTGGGCTTTATAATTTGTTTATGAAAGAACACATTTTAAGTAACTGCTTCAATGAAAAGTTGCATCAGTATCTGGTAGACCTAGGTCCAATTTCTCCCCAAGAATTGGGAAAGAAGGCAGACCACTGGGTCAAGACTAGGGTAACCAAAACTTCCACTGGGGGTGACCAAAAGAAAGGGGTTACAAAAACTCCCCAGGAGAAAGTGGGTGACACTAGAAACAAAGAAAAAGAGTCCTCTGTAGGCCCCCAAAAACCAGAACAGGTGGGTGGGCCCCAAGACACAACCCAAAACAAAGGTGGGTACCAGGGTAAGAACTGGGATGCCACTAAGGCATGGTGCCACAACTGTAAACAGTCTGGGCACCACACCAAGGACACTTCTTGTCCCAAAAACAAACCCCAGAACAAAATTCCAGGGGTAACCAGTGTAGCCATGGGAGATGACTCCTCAGATGAGGAGGTCTTCCTAGCCTTCAACTGGAAACAGGGCCCAACAGGTGAGTTGGAGATTCCAGAGGGAAGTAGACACTTCCACCACCTACTGGTGAATGGAATCCCAGCCACTGCCCTGAGAGACACTTGTGCCAGTCACACTATTGTGCATGACAGGCTGGTGCTCTCAAACCAGTACATCCCAGGTGAGATGGCCAGAGTAAGAGTTAGCCCAGACAGGGTCACTAATAGGCCTGTGGCTCTTGTGCCCATAGAAGTGGGTGGAACTTTTAGCTGGAGAAGGGTGGTAGTCAGTACAGACCTCCCCCTTGATTGTCTCCTTGGAAATGACTACCCAGAGGTTAGTCAGAGCCTAAGAGAAGAACTGGTCCAGGGCCAGTCCTCTCCCAAGGATTCTGGAGTGCCTGCCTCTGCAGTAAATGCAAGTAGGCCCCAGAGGAAAAAGAAAAGGAAACAGAGTAGGAAAGGTGGACAACCTTTAGCCAAGGTTCCAGCAAGCCAAGGAGATTCTGCTCCAGTAGGGGAGAACTCCAAAAATGGCTCTGATAAAGTCCAACCTGACCCACAAGAAGTCCTGGCTAGTCAGGCAACTGTTAAACCTGAGTGGGTGGCTCCTCAGCTAACAGAAGAAAGAGTGGAAGAAGGGTGTTTACTACAAAATGTGGTAACCCCCCACTCTAATACAGCAGACAGGCACCCTGAACCCAAAGAAGCCTGTAACTTAGCCCCTTCCCTTGTAGGTGAAGAGCTAAAGGTGTGGTTCTGGGCACTGACAGCTGTCAGTGGCCTCTGCTGGGTGTTAGCCTTTATGGCTGCACTATCCTTGGCATGGTGGTCAGACCCCATGCCAAATAGCAAGTTAGGCCCCCTGACCCTGTTGGTCATGGTGGGGTTACTCCAGCTCTGGGTAACCTCTTTGGGTAAGCTAGGGATGACCCTGGCTAAGATAAGATTAGCAGAGGTGGATACCTCTAAACCCAAAATAAAAAGAATGGGTGGAGACATTGAAGAGGCAGACAAGAGGCAATTCAGACTAGGTCCTATCACTGTGGAAGTAGGTCAGTTCCCCAAAGGGAATGACCTGAACAGAAGGATGTAAGGCAGAGTAGGCCCTGCAACTAACCAGCCTATTTCTCCTACTCTTCCTCGCCTGACAGACTAGGAAGACTCTCCCAGCTTGGGCTGAGTCTCCTGGCCTGTGGGCTGGGGGGGGCTTGTGTAAAGAAATGGCTCCCTGTTGCAGTTACCCCCCACTTTTTGCCTGATACTGATGCTGACTTGACTGAGAAGAGTGCTGGGACCCTGCTAACCAGGCCCCAGCACCAGTGTTCCTTCACCTAAAATGTACCATTGTATCCACAATTGGCACACCCTGGCATTCAGATAAGTCCCTTGTAACTGGTACTTCTAGTACCAAGGGCCCTGATGCCAAGGAAGGTCTCTAAGGGCTGCAGCATGTCTTATGCCACCCTAGAGACCCCTCACTCAGCACAGACACACTGCTTACAAGCCTGTGTGTGCTAGTGAGAACAAAATGAGTAAGTCGACATGGCACTCCCCTCAGGGTGCCATGCCAGCCTCTCACTGCCTATGCAGTATAGGTAAGACACCCCTCTAGCAGGCCTTACAGCCCTAAGGCAGGGTGCACTATACCATAGGTGAGGGTACCAGTGCATGAGCACTGTGCCCCTACAGTGTCTAAACAAAACCTTAGACATTGTAAGTGCAGGGTAGCCATAAGAGTATATGGTCTGGGAGTCTGTTTTACTCGAACTCCACAGCACCATAATGGCTACACTGAAAACTGGGAAGTTTGGTATCAAACTTCTCAGCACAATAAATGCACACTGATGCCAGTGTACATTGTATTGTAAAATACACCACAGAGGGCACCTTAGAGGTGCCCCCTGAAACTTAACCGACTATCTGTGTAGGCTGACTAGTTTTAGCAGCCTGCCACAAACCGAGACATGTTGCTGGCCCCATGGGGAGAGTGCCTTTGTCACTCTGAGGCCAGTAACAAAGCCTGCACTGGGTGGAGATGCTAACACCTCCCCCAGGCAGGAATTGTCACACCTGGCGGTGAGCCTCAAAGGCTCACCTCCTTTGTGCCAACCCAGCAGGACACTCCAGCTAGTGGAG
Organism: Pleurodeles waltl; assembly: GCF_031143425.1. Classification (NCBI taxonomy): domain Eukaryota; kingdom Metazoa; phylum Chordata; class Amphibia; order Caudata; family Salamandridae; genus Pleurodeles; species Pleurodeles waltl. Next base: position 71,803,389 of record NC_090442.1, on the reverse strand, counting down.
TTGCCCGCCCCCTCCGGCCAGGCCCCACTTTTGGCGGCAAGGCCGGAGAAAATAATGAGAAAAACAAGGAGGAGTCACTGGCCAGTCAGGACAGCCCCTAAGGTGTCCTGAGCTGAGGTGACTCTAACTTTTAGAAATCCTCCATCTTGCAGATGGAGGATTCCCCCAATAGGGTTAGGATTGTGACCCCCTCCCCTTGGGAGGAGGCACAAAGAGGGTGTACCCACCCTCAGGGCTAGTAGCCATTGGCTACTAACCCCCCAGACCTAAACACGCCCTTAAATTTAGTATTTAAGGGCTACCCTGAACCCTAGAAAATCAGATTCCTGCAACTACAAGAGGAAGGACTGCCTAGCTGAAAACCCCTGCAGAGGAAGACCAGAAGACGACAACTGCCTTGGCTCCAGAAACTCACCGGCCTGTCTCCTGCCTTCCAAAGATCCTGCTCCAGCGACGCCTTCCAAAGGGACCAGCGACCTCGACATCCTCTGAGGACTGCCCCTGCTTCGAAAAGACAAGAAACTCCCGAGGACAGCGGACCTGCTCCAAGAAAAGCTGCAACTTTGTTTCCAGCAGCTTTAAAGAACCCTGCAAGCTCCCCGCAAAAGGCGTGAGACTTGCAACACTGCACCCGGCGACCCCGACTCGGCTGGTGGCGATCCAACACCTCAGGAGGGACCCCAGGACTACTCTGATACTGTGAGTACCAAAACCTGTCCCCCCTGAGCCCCCACAGCGCCGCCTGCAGAGGGAATCCCGAGGCTTCCCCTGACCGCGACTCTTTGAATCCTAAGTCCCGACACCTGGGAGAGACCCTGCACCCGCAGCCCCCAGGACCTGAAGGACCGGACTTTCACTGGAGAAGTGACCCCCAGGAGTCCCTCTCCCTTGCCCAAGTGGAGGTTTCCCCGAGGAATCCCCCCCTTGCCTGCCTGCAGCGCTGAAGAGATCCCGAGATCTCGCATAGACTAACATTGCGAACCCGACGCTTGTATCTACACTGCACCCGGCCGCCCCCGCGCCGCTGAGGGTGAAATTTCTGTGTGGACTTGTGTCCCCCCCGGTGCCCTACAAAACCCCCCTGGTCTGCCCTCCGAAGACGCGGGTACTTACCTGCAAGCAGACCGGAACCGGGGCACCCCCTTCTCTCCATTCTAGCCTATGTGTTTTGGGCACCACTTTGAACTCTGCACCTGACCGGCCCTGAGCTGCTGGTGTGGTGACTTTGGGGTTGCTCTGAACCCCCAACGGTGGGCTACCTTGGACCAAGAACTAAGCCCTGTAAGTGTCTAACTTACCTGGTAAAACTAACAAAAACTTACCTCCCCCAGGAACTGTGAAAATTGCACTAAGTGTCCACTTTTAAAACAGCTATTTGTCAATAACTTGAAAAGTATACATGCAATTTTTATGATTTAAAGTTCCTAAAGTACTTACCTGCAATACCTTTCAAATGAGATATTACATGTAAAATTTGAACCTGTGGTTCTTAAAATAAACTAAGAAAAGATATTTTTCTATACAAAACCTATTGGCTGGATTTGTCTCTGAGTGTGTGTACCTCATTTATTGTCTATGTGTATGTACAACAAATGCTTAACACTACTCCTTGGATAAGCCTATTGCTCGACCACACTACCACAAAATAGAGCATTAGTATTATCTATTTTTACCACTATTTTACCTCTAAGGGGAACCCTTGGACTTTGTGCATGCTATTCCTTACTTTGAAATAGCACATACAGAGCCAACTTCCTACATTGGTGGATCAGCGGTGGGGTACAAGACTTTGCATTTGCTGGACTACTCGGCCAATACCTGATCACACGACAAATTCCAAAATTGTCATTAGAAATTGATTTTTGCAATTTGAAAAGTTTTCTAAATTCTTAAAAGTCCTGCTAGGGCCTTGTGTGTTAAGTCCCTGTTTAGCATTGTCTTTTTAGAGTTTAAAAGTTTGTTAAAAGTTTGAATTAGATTCTAGAAACAGTTTTAGATTCTTAAAAAAGTATTCCAACTCTTAGCAGAATAATGTCTGATACAGAGATACAGGTGGTGGAACTCGACACCACACCTTACCTCCATCTTAAGATGAGGGAGCTAAGGTCTCTCTGTAATATAAAGAAAATAACCATTGGCTCCAGACCTACCAAAATTCAGCTCCAGGAGCTGTTGGCAGAGTTTGAAAAAGCCAACCCCTCTGAGGATGACTTCACAGAGGAGGAGATTAGTGACTTGGAGGGCAATTCCCCCCTTCCAGTCCTAAATAGGGAGAACAGGGCCTCTCAAGCCCTGTCTCCAAAAATGATAGTCAGAAATGTTGCTTCCCTCACAGGAGGATCCAGCACTTCTGAAATCACTGAGGATAACTCCAGTGAAGATGACCCCCTGTTAGCCAGGATGGTCAAAAGATTGGCTTTGGAAAAGCAGCTCCTAGCCATAGAAAGGGAAAGAAAAGAGATGGGCCTAGGTCCCATCGATGGTGGCAGCAACTTAAATAGGGTCAGAGATTCTCCTGACATCCTAAAAATCCCCAAAGGGATTGTAACAAAATATGAAGATGGTGATGACATCACCAAATGGTTCACAGCTTTTGAGAGGGCTTGTGTAACAAGAAAAGTAAACAGATCTCACTGGGGTGCTCTCCTTTGGGAAATGTTCACTGGAAAGTGTAGGGATAGACTCCTCACACTCTCTGGAAAAGATGCAGAATCTTATGACCTCATGAAGGGTACCCTGATTGAGGGCTTTGGATTCTCCACTGAGGAGTATAGAATTAGATTCAGGGGGGCTCAAAAATCCTCGAGCCAGACCTGGGTTGATTTTGTAGACTACTCAGTAAAAACACTAGATGGTTGGTTAACTGGAAATGAAGTGTGTGACTATGTTGGGCTTTATAATTTGTTTATGAAAGAACACATTTTAAGTAACTGCTTCAATGAAAAGTTGCATCAGTATCTGGTAGACCTAGGTCCAATTTCTCCCCAAGAATTGGGAAAGAAGGCAGACCACTGGGTCAAGACTAGGGTAACCAAAACTTCCACTGGGGGTGACCAAAAGAAAGGGGTTACAAAAACTCCCCAGGAGAAAGTGGGTGACACTAGAAACAAAGAAAAAGAGTCCTCTGTAGGCCCCCAAAAACCAGAACAGGTGGGTGGGCCCCAAGACACAACCCAAAACAAAGGTGGGTACCAGGGTAAGAACTGGGATGCCACTAAGGCATGGTGCCACAACTGTAAACAGTCTGGGCACCACACCAAGGACACTTCTTGTCCCAAAAACAAACCCCAGAACAAAATTCCAGGGGTAACCAGTGTAGCCATGGGAGATGACTCCTCAGATGAGGAGGTCTTCCTAGCCTTCAACTGGAAACAGGGCCCAACAGGTGAGTTGGAGATTCCAGAGGGAAGTAGACACTTCCACCACCTACTGGTGAATGGAATCCCAGCCACTGCCCTGAGAGACACTTGTGCCAGTCACACTATTGTGCATGACAGGCTGGTGCTCTCAAACCAGTACATCCCAGGTGAGATGGCCAGAGTAAGAGTTAGCCCAGACAGGGTCACTAATAGGCCTGTGGCTCTTGTGCCCATAGAAGTGGGTGGAACTTTTAGCTGGAGAAGGGTGGTAGTCAGTACAGACCTCCCCCTTGATTGTCTCCTTGGAAATGACTACCCAGAGGTTAGTCAGAGCCTAAGAGAAGAACTGGTCCAGGGCCAGTCCTCTCCCAAGGATTCTGGAGTGCCTGCCTCTGCAGTAAATGCAAGTAGGCCCCAGAGGAAAAAGAAAAGGAAACAGAGTAGGAAAGGTGGACAACCTTTAGCCAAGGTTCCAGCAAGCCAAGGAGATTCTGCTCCAGTAGGGGAGAACTCCAAAAATGGCTCTGATAAAGTCCAACCTGACCCACAAGAAGTCCTGGCTAGTCAGGCAACTGTTAAACCTGAGTGGGTGGCTCCTCAGCTAACAGAAGAAAGAGTGGAAGAAGGGTGTTTACTACAAAATGTGGTAACCCCCCACTCTAATACAGCAGACAGGCACCCTGAACCCAAAGAAGCCTGTAACTTAGCCCCTTCCCTTGTAGGTGAAGAGCTAAAGGTGTGGTTCTGGGCACTGACAGCTGTCAGTGGCCTCTGCTGGGTGTTAGCCTTTATGGCTGCACTATCCTTGGCATGGTGGTCAGACCCCATGCCAAATAGCAAGTTAGGCCCCCTGACCCTGTTGGTCATGGTGGGGTTACTCCAGCTCTGGGTAACCTCTTTGGGTAAGCTAGGGATGACCCTGGCTAAGATAAGATTAGCAGAGGTGGATACCTCTAAACCCAAAATAAAAAGAATGGGTGGAGACATTGAAGAGGCAGACAAGAGGCAATTCAGACTAGGTCCTATCACTGTGGAAGTAGGTCAGTTCCCCAAAGGGAATGACCTGAACAGAAGGATGTAAGGCAGAGTAGGCCCTGCAACTAACCAGCCTATTTCTCCTACTCTTCCTCGCCTGACAGACTAGGAAGACTCTCCCAGCTTGGGCTGAGTCTCCTGGCCTGTGGGCTGGGGGGGGCTTGTGTAAAGAAATGGCTCCCTGTTGCAGTTACCCCCCACTTTTTGCCTGATACTGATGCTGACTTGACTGAGAAGAGTGCTGGGACCCTGCTAACCAGGCCCCAGCACCAGTGTTCCTTCACCTAAAATGTACCATTGTATCCACAATTGGCACACCCTGGCATTCAGATAAGTCCCTTGTAACTGGTACTTCTAGTACCAAGGGCCCTGATGCCAAGGAAGGTCTCTAAGGGCTGCAGCATGTCTTATGCCACCCTAGAGACCCCTCACTCAGCACAGACACACTGCTTACAAGCCTGTGTGTGCTAGTGAGAACAAAATGAGTAAGTCGACATGGCACTCCCCTCAGGGTGCCATGCCAGCCTCTCACTGCCTATGCAGTACAGGTAAGACACCCCTCTAGCAGGCCTTACAGCCCTAAGGCAGGGTGCACTATACCATAGGTGAGGGTACCAGTGCATGAGCACTGTGCCCCTACAGTGTCTAAACAAAACCTTAGACATTGTAAGTGCAGGGTAGCCATAAGAGTATATGGTCTGGGAGTCTGTTTTACACGAACTCCACAGCACCATAATGGCTACACTGAAAACTGGGAAGTTTGGTATCAAACTTCTCAGCACAATAAATGCACACTGATGCCAGTGTACATTGTATTGTAAAATACACCACAGAGGGCACCTTAGAGGTGCCCCCTGAAACTTAACCGACTATCTGTGTAGGCTGACTAGTTTTAGCAGCCTGCCACAAACCGAGACATGTTGCTGGCCCCATGGGGAGAGTGCCTTTGTCACTCTGAGGCCAGTAACAAAGCCTGCACTGGGTGGAGATGCTAACACCTCCCCCAGGCAGGAATTGTCACACCTGGCGGTGAGCCTCAAAGGCTCACCTCCTTTGTGCCAACCCAGCAGGACACTCCAGCTAGTGGAGTTGCCCGCCCCCTCCGGCCAGGCCCCACTTTTGGCGGCAAGGCCGGAGAAAATAATGAGAAAAACAAGGAGGAGTCACTGGCCAGTCAGGACAGCCCCTAAGGTGTCCTGAGCTGAGGTGACTCTAACTTTTAGAAATCCTCCATCTTGCAGATGGAGGATTCCCCCAATAGGGTTAGGATTGTGACCCCCTCCCCTTGGGAGGAGGCACAAAGAGGGTGTACCCACCCTCAGGGCTAGTAGCCATTGGCTACTAACCCCCCAGACCTAAACACGCCCTTAAATTTAGTATTTAAGGGCTACCCTGAACCCTAGAAAATCAGATTCCTGCAACTACAAGAGGAAGGACTGCCTAGCTGAAAACCCCTGCAGAGGAAGACCAGAAGACGACAACTGCCTTGGCTCCAGAAACTCACCGGCCTGTCTCCTGCCTTCCAAAGATCCTGCTCCAGCGACGCCTTCCAAAGGGACCAGCGACCTCGACATCCTCTGAGGACTGCCCCTGCTTCGAAAAGACAAGAAACTCCCGAGGACAGCGGACCTGCTCCAAGAAAAGCTGCAACTTTGTTTCCAGCAGCTTTAAAGAACCCTGCAAGCTCCCCGCAAAAGGCGTGAGACTTGCAACACTGCACCCGGCGACCCCGACTCGGCTGGTGGCGATCCAACACCTCAGGAGGGACCCCAGGACTACTCTGATACTGTGAGTACCAAAACCTGTCCCCCCTGAGCCCCCACAGCGCCGCCTGCAGAGGGAATCCCGAGGCTTCCCCTGACCGCGACTCTTTGAATCCTAAGTCCCGACACCTGGGAGAGACCCTGCACCCGCAGCCCCCAGGACCTGAAGGACCGGACTTTCACTGGAGAAGTGACCCCCAGGAGTCCCTCTCCCTTGCCCAAGTGGAGGTTTCCCCGAGGAATCCCCCCCTTGCCTGCCTGCAGCGCTGAAGAGATCCCGAGATCTCGCATAGACTAACATTGCGAACCCGACGCTTGTATCTACACTGCACCCGGCCGCCCCCGCGCCGCTGAGGGTGAAATTTCTGTGTGGACTTGTGTCCCCCCCGGTGCCCTACAAAACCCCCCTGGTCTGCCCTCCGAAGACGCGGGTACTTACCTGCAAGCAGACCGGAACCGGGGCACCCCCTTCTCTCCATTCTAGCCTATGTGTTTTGGGCACCACTTTGAACTCTGCACCTGACCGGCCCTGAGCTGCTGGTGTGGTGACTTTGGGGTTGCTCTGAACCCCCAACGGTGGGCTACCTTGGACCAAGAACTAAGCCCTGTAAGTGTCTTACTTACCTGGTAAAACTAACAAAAACTTACCTCCCCCAGGAACTGTGAAAATTGCACTAAGTGTCCACTTTTAAAACAGCTATTTGTCAATAACTTGAAAAGTATACATGCAATTTTTATGATTTAAAGTTCCTAAAGTACTTACCTGCAATACCTTTCAAATGAGATATTACATGTAAAATTTGAACCTGTGGTTCTTAAAATAAACTAAGAAAAGATATTTTTCTATACAAAACCTATTGGCTGGATTTGTCTCTGAGTGTGTGTACCTCATTTATTGTCTATGTGTATGTACAACAAATGCTTAACACTACTCCTTGGATAAGCCTATTGCTCGACCACACTACCACAAAATAGAGCATTAGTATTATCTATTTTTACCACTATTTTACCTCTAAGGGGAACCCTTGGACTCTGTGCATGCTATTCCTTACTTTGAAATAGCACATACAGAGCCAACTTCCTACAGGTGCCCTCTGGGGTGTATTTTGCAATAAAATGTACACTGGTTCAAGTGTGCATTTATTGTGCTGAGAAGTTTGATACCAAACTTCCCAGTTTTCAGTGTAGCCATTATGGTGCTGTGGAGTTCGTGTTTGACAAACTCCCAGACCATATACTCTTATGGCTACCCTGCACTTACAATGTCTAAGGTTTTGTTTAGACACTGTAGGGGTACCATGCTCATGCACTGGTACCCTCACCTATGGTATAGTGCACCCTGCCTTAGGGCTGTAAGGCCTGCTAGAGGGGTGTCTTACCTATACTGCATAGGCAGTGAGAGGCTGGCATGGCACCCTGAGGGGAGTGCCATGTCGACTTACTCGTTTTGTCCTCACTAGCACACACAAGCTGGCAAGCAGTGTGTCTGTGCTGAGTGATAGGTCTCCAGGGTGGCATAAGACATGCTGCAGCCCTTAGAGACCTTCCTTGGTATCAGGGCCCTTGGTACTAGAAGTACCAGTTACAAGGGACTTATCTGGATGCCAGGGTCTGCCAATTGTGGATACAAAAGTACAGGTTAGGGAAAGAACACTGGTGCTGGGGCCTGGTTAGCAGGCCTCAGCACACTTTCAATTGTAAACATAGCATCAGCAAAGGCAAAAAGTCAGGGGGCAACCATGCCAAGGAGGCATTTCCTTACACTCCAGATATGGGAGTTTCAATTTGGACATACTCCTGTTTAGAGCACATCACCTGCAAATTCGCTTATCTGGTTGGGGAATGAACGGAGACCGCCAGCCCTGTCCCTTCCCTAGTTATTTCCAATGCTTAAATGAAATCTAGCCTCAGCCTGTTCTCATTTCTAGAGAATTAGAAATCCACAAAATCACATTGCCCAATTTCAACTGGTCTGACATAGGACTTTTTGCTCCAGGCAACAAAGCAATAAAGGAAGGATACATTTCTCCAGCATTTAAGGAATTTGCAGCAGTATGGCTGAGTTGGAGTACCCAACGTTAAAATATCTAAAATGCTGGCTCTGATGAGTCCGTGCTTTTTAGGTGTCTCTGTGCAGAAGACAAACACTGTCAGGAGCAGGTCCTTTCCTGGGATCCTGTTCTCCCTCCAGACGGGCTAAATCTGTTTATGTCAAGCATTGCTCCTGTGACCATAGGACTGTGTAGGAAGCTGGCCATTTATGTGGTGTGTGAATACCATGTAAAGGGTACAAGCGTTCCCCAGTGAGTGGACAGGGCTTGCTATGCAATCCCACGGTGCTCTTTAGGCGTAGTGTGGTCGAGCAGCATTAGGCTTAACACAGAGGAGTGCAAGACATCTACAAAATCACACAATAGTCAATACATGAGAGACACGACTCAAGAAGGAGATCCAAACCAATTTATATAAATAGCAAGTATCTTTATATATGTTTAGGCATCGGAGAAAAATTGTTCAGGTCATTATGTTTTTACATAGGAATTCTCTTCACTTTAAAAAGTGGACACAGTACAATTTCTGAGTTCTGAAAGGTTATCCTATGGGAGCTAAACAAGTTTTGCAAACAGGTAGGGTACTGCGACTTACAAGACCTATCTTATTGGGTTAAGGTGAGTAGTGGGCAAGATCTACAGCAGCACTCTTAGCACACCCTCAGCAGCACTGGGCGATGTGGAGTGCAAATCAGCGTCGGGTGCCCAATGCGTTACTATGGAGATGCAAAGAGACCAGTGGTCCTCTTTTCCTCAGTCTGGGGCATCTGGGTGCTGAGGTGCAGTGGACTATCTAGGCTGCCGCCACTGGAAGTGGTTGCGGAGCGCCTGCACAGAGAAACTGCAGGCATCGTGGTAAAGGTCTCAGCAGAGAAACCCACTATGGACTTTCTTCCTGGAGAGGATAAGGAGCAAGTTGGCACTGTTGGCCCACTACAACAAAGGCTGATGAGCTCAGGCGCAGTGATGCTGTCCAGCAGCAGTTTTGGCGGTCCAGAGTCCTCTTGGCTGCCTGCATGGATGCAGGGGAGCAGCTCCGCTCCTCCACAGGAGTTCCTCGAGTAGGGGTGAAGGCTGGCAGTCTTCCTGGGCTTTTGGAAGTTTCAGCAACTGGAGGGTGAGGTGTCGTCTTTCTTGCAATTGTCGAAGTCCGCAGGCAGGATGGCAGGGTTGGCATTGAGTCCGTCACTGATCTTCAGTTGTTGCCTTTCGGTCTCTGGAGTGGCCTTCTTCGGTTCAGCAGGGATCTGCTTCCCTGGTGCCAGTGGATCCCCTAAATAGTGAATTTAGGGGCATTAGGGGTGTGTATGGTATTAGCCAATAGACTACTGACCCTTGGGGTCACTACTCCCCATATAGGACCACTTTCTTTGGTAAGTGGACATAACTCAGTCCCAGAATTCCTAGGTATGCCATCTCAAAGATGGCTACCTCTAACAAATTGTGTCCACCTTGCAGTAAACCACCTTAGGGGTAGTACTAGCCTGGAGGTGGCAGGGCTACCTGACTAGCTAATTTTCCCACCTGTCCAGGAGCCAAATGTGCTCTGGACATGGGGGATGGCTTCCTCTCCTGTGAGGGGAGCCAGATTTGGTGGCAGCCCTTTGAGTCTTGCTGTTTTAGGAAGGCTAATCACCAGGTCATCCTGTGGGAGGAGGTGTTACACCCTCTTCATAAACCGGCATTTGTTCTGGGCCTCCTGAGTGCAGAAGGCTCTCACGCTACGATCCCAGAACGGTGTCTCAGGTGGCAGGCTGGCAGAAACTGGTCAGCAAGCACATCAGAGGCTAGTAGGGTCTCATGGGGTGCCCTCAGGGTGCATTTATTGGCATCAGTGTGGGTTCACCAATATGAGATGTTTGATATCAAACATCCCTATCCTCAGTGACACCAACATGTAGCTGGGGAACTAGTCTTGAACAGTTTTCAGCACAAGCATTTAAAATGGCTTCCCTAGTCATTTAATATGTCTAATGCAGGACAAAGCCAATGTTGGCATGGTTACCCCCTAACCTTTGCCTTTTGTTGATGCCAGCTTTTTTTGTTTGTTTCTTTTTATTGATTTTTATCAAGACCCCAAAATAGCAAAAAGCATTACAATTCCATACTTTATCTTAAACATCCTTCCCAATAATTTCTAATAGTATTTATCTGGAGTTTTCCTATCAGGCTAGGTGAAAAAGAGAAAAATTAAAAAAGGAAAAAAAGAGAAAAAAATTATAATAACTTTAAAAAATAAATATATATATATATATATATATGGCAAATGTCACTTACCCAGTGTACATCTGTTCGTGGCATTAGTTGCTGCAGATTCACATGCTGTGCACATCCCGCCATCTGGTGTTGGGCTCGGAGTGTTACAAGTTGTTTTTCTTCGAAGAAGTCTTTTCGAGTCACGAGATGAGGGACTCCTCCCATTTCGGCTCCATTGCGCATGGGCGTCGACTCCATCTTAGATTGTTTTCCCCCGCAGAGGGTGAGGTAGGAGTTGTGTATGCTAGTAATAGTGCCCATGCAATGGAGTCAATACGTATGTACATAATGTAGTTTAAAGTAATATATTTACAAATGTTCAAGATCAACTTCTAAACGGCTACAGGCTCCTGGGGAGGCGGGTGGGCGCATGTGAATCTGCAGCGACTAATGCCACAAACAGATGCACACTGGGTAAGTGACATTTTCCGTTCAATGGCATGTGTAGCTGCAGATACACATGCTGTGCATAGACTAGTAAGCAGTTATCTCCCCAAAAGCGGTGGTTCAGCCTGTAGAAGTTGAAGTTGTTTGAAACAATGTTCGTAGTACTGCTTGACCTACTGTGGCTTGTTGTGCTGTTAACACATCTACACAGTAGTGTTTGGTAAATGTATGAGGCGTAGACCATGTAGCTGCCTTACATATTTCAGTCATTGGAATATTTCCTAGAAAGGCCATGGTAGCACCTTTCTTTCTAGTTGAGTGTGCCTTTGGTGTAATAGGCAGTTCTCTTTTTGCTTTAAGATAACAGGTTTGAATGCATTTAACTATCCATCTAGCAATGCCTTGTTTAGAAATTGGATTCCCTGTATGAGGTTTTTGGAAAGCAATAAATAATTGTTTTGTTTTCCGAATTAGTTTTGTTCTGTCAATGTAGTACATTAACGCTCTTTTGATGTCTAATGTATGTAGTGCTCTTTCAGCTACAGAATCTGGCTGTGGGAAGAACACTGGTAATTCTACTGTTTGATTCAAGTGGAACGGTGATATTAGTTTTTGGTAAAAATGTAGGATTTGTTCGTAGAACTACTTTATGCTTGTGTATTTGAATAAATGGTTCTTGTACGGTAAATGCTTGAATCTCACTTACTCTTCCTAAAGATGTGATGGCAATTAAAAATGCTACTTTCCATGTTAAGTATTGCATTTCACAAGAGTGCATGAGCTCAAAAGGTGGACCCATGAGTCGCGTTAAGACAATGTTGAGGTTCCATGAAGGAACTGGTGGTGTTCTTGGTGGTATAATTCTCTTTAGGCCTTCCATAAACGCTTTTATGACTGGTATCCTAAACAGTGAAGTTGAGTGCGTAATTTGCAGGTAAGCTGAAATTGCGGTAAGATGTATTTTAATGGAAGAAAAAGCTAGCTTTTGCAAATGTAATAAGTATTTTACGATATCTTTGGCAGATGCGTGTAAGGGTTGAATTTGATTATTATGGCAGTAATAAACCAATCTTTTCCACTTATTTGCATAGCAATGTCTAGTGGTAGGTTTCCTAGCTTGTTTTATGACCTCCATACATTCTTGTGTAAGATCTAAGTGTCCGAACTCTAGGACTTCAGGAGCCAAATTGCTAGATTCAACGATGCTGGATTTGGGTGTCTGATCTGTTGTTTGTGTTGCGTTAACAGATCTGGTCTGTTTGGTAGTTTGACATGAGGCACTACTGAGAGGTCTAGTAGTGTTGTGTACCAAGGTTGTCTTGCCCATGTTGGTGCTATTAGTATGAGTTTGAGTTTGTTTTGACTCAACTTGTTTACTAGATATGGAAGGAGTGGGAGAGGGGGAAAGGGGAAAAGAGGGGGAAAAGCGTAAGCAAATATCCCTGACCAACTCATCCATAACGCATTGCCCTGAGACTGATGTTGTGGGTACCTGGATGCAAAGTTTTGGCATTTTGCGTTTTCCTTTGTTGCAAATAGATCTATTTGTGGTGTTCCCCAACTTTGGAAGTAAGTGTTCAGTATTTGGGGGTGAATCTCCCATTCGTGGATCTGTTGGAGATTGTCTGCTAACTGATTCTGAATTCCTGGAATAAATTGTGCTATTAGGCGAATGTGGTTGTGAATCGCCCAATGCCATATTCTCTGCGCCAGGAGACACAACTGTGTTGAGTGTGTTCCTCCCTGTTTGTTCAGATAATACATCGTTGTCATGTTGTCTGTTTTGACAAGAATGTGTTTGTGGGTTATTATGGGTTGAAATGCTTTCAGCGCTAGAAATACTGCCAATAGTTCTAAGTGATTTATGTGAAGCTGTTTTTGCTGACTGTCCCATTGTCCTTGGATGCTGTGTTGATTGAGGTGTGCTCCCCACCGTATCATGGAGGCATCTGTTGTTATCACATATTGTGGCACTGGGTCTTGGAAAGGCCGCCCTTGGTTTAAATTTATACTGTTCCACCATTGAAGCGAGGTGTATGTTTGGCGGTCTACCAACACCAGATCTAGAAGTTGACCCTGTGCCTGTGACCATTGTGATGCTAGGCACTGTTGTAAGGGCCGCATGTGCAACCTTGCGTTTGGGACAATGGCTATGCATGAGGACATCATGCCTAGGAGTTTCATCACCATTTTGACTTGTATTTTTTGTTTTGGATTCATGGCATGTATTACATTGTGAAATGCCTGAACCCTTTGTGGACTTGGAGTGGCAATCCCTTCTGCTGTGTTAATTGTCGCCCCTAAGTATTGCTGTGTCTGACACGGCAGAAGGTGTGACTTTGTGTAGTTGATTGAGAACCCTAGTTTGTGGAGGGTTTCTATGACATACTTTGTGTGTTGTGAACACCGTTCTAGCGTGTTGGTTTTGATTAACCAATCGTCTAGGTACGGGAACACATGTATTTGCTGCCTTCTGATATGTGCAGCTACGACTGCTAGGCACTTTGTAAAAACTCTTGGCGCAGTTGTTATTCCGAATGGCAACACCTTGAATTGGTAATGTACCCCTTGGAATACAAACCTTAAGTACTTTTTGTGTGAAGGATGCATCGGTATATGGAAATATGCATCCTTTAGGTCTAGTGTTGTCATGTAGTCTTGTTGTTTCAGCAGTGGGATTACGTCTTGTAATGTCACCATGTGAAAGTGGTCTGATTTGATGTAGGTATTTAATGTTCTGAGATCTAATATAGGTCTCAGTGTTTTGTCCTTTTTGGGTATGAGAAAGTACAGAGAGTAAACTCCTGTTCCTTTCTGTTGAATTGGTACTAATTCTATTGCTCCTTTTTGTAGCAATGCCTGGACCTCTAGTCCTAGAAGATCAATGTGTTGTTTTGACATACTGTGTTTTTTCGGTGGAATGTTTGGAGGGAATGTGAGAAATTCTATGAAATAACCATGCTGGATAATTGCAAGTACCCAAGTGTCTGTTGTTATCTCCTCCCAATGTTTGTAAAAATTGCTTAGTCTCCCCCCCCACAGGTGTTATGTGTTGGGGATTTGTGACTTGGAACTCACTGCTTGTTTTGAGGAGTTTTGGGCCTTTGGAACTTCCCTCTATTCTTTTGGAATTGTCCCCTCTATATTGCCCCCGAAAACTTCCCCGCTGATATTGACTTTGATAAGTGGGCCTTGTTTGTGAGGTTGTGGGTTCTGTAGCTTGTCCTCGAAACCCCCCTCTAAACTGTGTTTTGCGAAATGTGCCTCTGCTCTGTGTGGAGCAGAGTGCGCCCATGGCTTTGGCCGTATCAGTGTCTTTTTTAAGTTTTTCTATAGCAGTGTCCACCTCCGGCCCAAACAACTGCTGTCCATTAAAAGGCATATTCAACACGGCTTGTTGTATTTCCGGCTTGAATCCTGATGTACGCAACCATGCGTGTCTCCTTATTGTTACAGCAGTATTTACTGTCCTTGCAGCTGTATCTGCTGCATCCATTGCGGACGTATCTGATTATTTGAGAAACTTTGTCCTTCCTCTACCACTTGTTGTGCCCTTTTCTGGAACTCTTTGGGTAAGTGTTCTATGAAATGCTGCATTTCGTCCCAATGAGCCTTATCATATCTTGCCAGAAGTGCTTGTGAGTTGGCAATGCGCCATTGGTTTGATGCTTGTGCTGCAACCCTTTTCCCTGCAGCGTCAAATTTGCGACTCTCCTTGTCTGGAGGTGGTGCGTCTACCGAGGTGTGAGAGTTTGCTCTCTTGCGAGCTGCCCCTACTACCACAGAGTCTGGTGTTAATTGCTGCGTGATATACACAGGGTCTGTAGGCGGTGGCTGTACTTTTTCTCCACCCTTGGAGTTATGGCCCTGCCCTTCACAGGCTCCTGAAACACCTGTTTGGAGTGTTTTAGCATTCCACGTAGCATAGGTAAGCTCTGGTATTGGCTATGAGTGGAGGAGAGTGTATTAAACAAAAAGTCATCCTCAATCGGTTCTGCATGCAAGGTGACATTATGAAAAACCGCTGCCCTTGAGACCACCTGCGTGTAGGATGTACTGTCCCTCAGGTGGGGACGGTCTCGCTGGGTAACAGTCTGGGCTGCTATCCGATACTGGCGCATCATAAAGGTCCCATGCGTCGGGATCGTCCTGACTCATTGCAGTATGCGTTGGGGATTGCATCAGTGGTGGAGTAGCTACTGGTGATGTGTGCATTGATGGTGGTGGAGATGGTGGCGGAGTTGTTTGTCTTGCCACCTTTGCTTGTGGCTGCTTGTCCTTTTCTTGAAAGGCAAGTCTTCTTTTCATTTTAATTGGGGGAAGAGTGCTGATCTTCCCTGTGTCCTTTTGAATGTGGAGCCTCCTTTGAGTGTAGTCTGGCTCCATTGATTCTAGTTCTTGTCCGAACTCATGTCCTTGCATTTGGGAGGACAATCCCTGTTCCTCTGTGTAGGAACCTGATTTCGGTTCCGAGGCTGGATGTTTCGGAATGGAAACCTTTTCGGTAGCCTTTTTCGGCTCCGACGACACTTTATTTTCGGCGTCGTGGTCTCTCGGTGCTGACCCATTTCGAACCATGCCATCGAACATATATATATATATATATGGAAAATGTCACTTACCCAGTGTACATCTGTTTGTGGCATGAGACGCTGCAGATTCACATGGTGTGCACATCCCGACATCTAGTGTTGGGCTCGGAGTATTACAAGTTGTTTTTCTTCGAAGAAGTCTTTTTCGAGTCACGAGATCGAGGGACTCCTCCCCTTTCGGCTCCATTGCGCATGGGCGTCGACTCCATCTTAGATTGTTTTCCCCACAGAGGGTTAGGTAGGAGTTGTGTATCTAGTAATAGTGCCCATGCAATGGAGTAAATATGTATGTACATAATGTGTTTAAAAGTGATATATTGACAAATTTACAAATGTACAAGTCTAATTTTTTCTGAACTTAAGACAGCTACAGGCTCCAGGGGAGGTGGGAGGGCGCATGTGAATCTGCAGCGTCTCATGCCACGAACAGATGTACACTAGGTAAGTGACATTTTCCGTTCGATGGCATGTGTAGCTGCAGATACACATGCTGTGCATAGACTAGTAAGCAGTTATCTCCCCAAAAGCGGTGGTTCAGCCTGTAGGAGTTGAAGTTGGTTGAAATAAAGTCCGTAATACTGCTTGTCCTACTGTGGCTTGCTGTGTTGTTAACACATCCTCACAGTAATGCTTGGTAAATGTATGAGGCGTAGACCATGTGGCTGCCTTACATATTTCAGTCATTGGAATGTTTCCTAGAAAGGCCATGGTAGCGCCTTTCTTTCTAGTTGAGTGTGCCTTTGGTGTAATAGGCAGTTCTCTTTTTGCTTTTATATAACAGGTTTGAATACATTTAACTATCATCTGGCAATGCCTGGTTTGGATACTGGATTCCCTGTATGAGGTTTTTGGAATACAACAAACAATTGTTTTGTTTTGCGAATTTGTTTTGTTCTATCTATGTAGTACATTAGTGCCCTTTTAATGTCTAATGTATGTAATGCTCTCTCAGCTACAGAATCTGGTTCTGGAAAGAATACTGGGAGTTCCACTGTTTGATTTAAGTGGAACGGTGATATGACCTTAGGTAAGAATTTAGGATTTGTTCGTAGAACTACTTTATGTTTATGTATCTGAATAAAGGGTTCTTGTATAGTAAATGCTTGTATTTCACTTACTCTTCTGAGAGATGTGATAGCTATCAGAAATGCTTCTTTCCATGTTAAGTACTGTATCTCACATGAGTGCATGGGTTCAAAAGGTGGACCCATAAGTCGTGTTAAGACAACGTTGAGATTCCACGAAGGAACTGGTGGTGTTCTTTGTGGGATAATTCTTTTCAGACCCTCCATAAATGCTTTTATGACTGGGATCCTGAATAATGAAGTTGAGTGCGTAATTTGCAGATAAGCTGAAATTGCGGTGAGATGTATTTTAATGGATGAGAAAGCTAACTTTGACTTTTGTAAGTGTAGTAGGTAACTTACGATGTCTTTAGCGGACGCGTGTAATGGTTGAATTTGATTATTATGGCAGTAGTAAACAAATCTTTTCCACTTATTTGCATAGCAATGTCTTGTGGTTGGTCTTCTAGCTTGTTTTATGACCTCCATACATTCCTGTGTAAGGTCTAGATGTCCGAATTCTAAGACTTCAGGAGCCAAATTGCTAGATTCAGCGATGCTGGATTTGGGTGTCTGATCTGTTGTTTGTGTTGAGTTAACAGATCTGGTCTGTTTGGTAGTTTGATATGGGGCACTACTGAGAGGTCTAGTAGTGTTGTGTACCAAGGTTGTCATGCCCAAGTTGGTGCTATTAGTACGAGTTTGAGTTTGTTTTGACTCAATTTGTTTACTAGATATGGAAGGAGTGGGAGAGGGGGAAAAGCGTATGCAAATATCCCTGACCAACTCATCCATAACGCATTGCCCTGAGAGCGAGCCTGTGGGTACCTGGATGCGAAGTTTTGGCATTTTGCGTTTTCTTTTGTTGCAAATAGATCTATATTTGTGGAGTTCCCCACTTTTGGAAGTAAGTTTTTAGTATTTGGGGATGAATTTCCCATTCGTGGATCTGTTGGTGATCCCGAGAGAGATTGTCTGCTAACTGGTTTTGAATTCCAGGTATGAACTGTGCTATTAGGCGAATGTGGTTGTGAATCGCCCAATGCCATATTTTCTGTGCCAAGAGACACAACTGTGTCGAGTGTGTTCCTCCCTGCTTGTTCAGATAATACATTGTTGTCATGTTGTCTGTTTTGACAAGAATGTGTTTGTGGGTTATTATAGGTTGAAATGCTTTCAGCGCTAGAAATACTGCTAGTAGTTCTAAGTGATTTATGTGAAGCTGTCTCTGCTGAGTGTCCCATTGTCCTTGGATGCTGTGTTGGTTGAGGTGTGCTCCCCACCCTATCATGGAGGCATCCGTTGTGATAACGTATTGAGGCACTGGGTCTTGAAAAGGCCGCCCTCTGTTTAAATTTATAGTGTTCCACCATTGAAGCGAGGTGTATGTTTGGCGGTCTATCAACACTAGATCTTGAAGTTGACCCTGTGCTTGTGACCGTTGTGATGCTAGGCACTGTTGTAAGGGCCGCATGTGCAATCTTGCGTTTGGGACAATGGCTATGCATGAGTGTAGGAAGTTGGCTCTGTATGTGCTATTTCAAAGTAAGGAATAGCATGCACAGAGTCCAAGGGTTCCCCTTAGAGGTAAAATAGTGGTAAAAAGAGATAATACTAATGCTCTATTTTGTGGTAGTGTGGTCGAGCAGTAGGCTTATCCAAGGAGTAGTGTTAGCATTTGTTGTACATACACACAGGCAATAAATGAGGAACACACACTCAGAGACAAATCCAGCCAATAGGTTTTGTTATAGAAAAATATATTTTTCTTAGTTTATTTTAAGAACCACAGGTTCAAATTTAACATGTAATATCTTGTTTGAAAGGTATTGCAGGTAAGTACATTAGGAACTTTGAATCATTTCAATTGCATGTATACTTTTCAAGTTATTCATAAATAGCTATTTCAAAAGTGGACACTTAGTGCAATTTTCACAGTTCCTGGGGGAGGTAAGTTTTTGTTAGTTTTACCAGGTAAGTAAGACACTTACAGGGTTCAGTTCTTGGTCCAAGGTAGCCCACCGTTGGAGGTTCAGAGCAACCCCAAAGTCACCACACCAGCAGCTCAGGGCCGGTCAGGTGCAGAGTTCAAAGTGGTGCCCAAAACGCATAGGCTAGAATGGAGAGAGGGGGGTGCCCCGGTTCCGGTCTGCTTGCAGGTAAGTACCCGCGTCTTCGGAGGGCAGACCAGGGGGGTTTTGTAGAGCACCGGGGGGGGGGACAAGCCCACACAGAAATTTCACCCTCAGCAGCGCGGGGGCGGCCGGGTGCAGTGTAGAAACAAGCGTCGGGTTTGCAATGTTAGTCTATGAGGGATCAACGGATCTCTTCAGCGCTGCAGGCAGGCAAGGGGGGCTTCCTCGGGGAAACCTCCACTAGGGCAAGGGAGAGGGACTCCTGGGGGTCACTTCTCCAGTGAAAGTCCGGTCCTTCAGGTCCTGGGGGCTGCGGGTGCAGGGTCTTTTCCAGGCGTCGGGACTTAGGTTTCAGAGAGTCGCGGTCAGGGGAAGCCTCGGGATTCCCTCTGCAGGCGGCGCTGTGGAGGCTCAGGGGGGACAGGTTTTGGTACTCACAGTCGTAGAGTAGTCCGGGGGTCCTCCCTGAGGGGTTGGTTCTCCACCAGCCGAGTCGGGGTCGCCGGGTGCAGTGTTGCAAGTCTCACGCTTCTTGCAGGGAGATTGCAGGGTCTTTAAAGCTGCTCCTTGAAACAAAGTTGCAGTCTTTTTGGAGCAGGTCCGCTGTCCTCGGGAGTTTCTTGTCTTTTTCGAAGCAGGGCAGTCCTCAGAGGAGTCCGAGGTCGCTGGTCCCTTGGAAGGCGTCGCTGGAGCAGAGTTCTTTGGAAGGCAGGAGACAGGCCGGTGAGTTTCTGGAGCCAAGGCAGTTGTCGTCTTCTGGTCTTCCTCTGCAGGGGTTTTCAGCTAGGCAGTCCTTCTTCTTGTAGTTGCAGGAATCTGATTTTCTAGGGTTCAGGGTAGCCCTTAAATACTAATTTTAAGGGCGTGTTTAGGTCTGGGGGGTTAGTAGCCAATGGCTACTAGCCCTGAGGGTGGGTACACCCTCTTTGTGCCTCCTCCCAAGGGGAGGGGGTCACAATCCTAACCCTATTGGGGGAATCCTCCATCTGCGAGATGGAGGATTTCTAAAAGTTAGAGTCACCTCAGCTCAGGACACCTTAGGGGCTGTCCTGACTGGCCAGTGACTCCTCCTTGTTGCTTTCTTTGTTCCCTCCAGCCTTGCCGCCAAAAGTGGGGGCCGTGGCCGGAGGGGGCGGGCAACTCCACTAAGCTGGAGTGCCCTGCTGGGCTGTGACAAAGGGGTGAGCCTTTGAGGCTCACCGCCAGGTGTCACAGCTCCTGCCTGGGGGAGGTGTTAGCATCTCCACCCAGTGCAGGCTTTGTTACTGGCCTCAGAGTGACAAAGGCACTCTCCCCATGGGGCCAGCAACATGTCTCTAGTGTGGCAGGCTGCTGGAACTAGTCAGCCTACACAGACAGTCGGTTAAGTTTCAGGGGGCACCTCTAAGGTGCCCTCTGGGGTGTATTTTGCAATAAAATGTACACTGGCATCAGTGTGCATTTATTGTGCTGAGAAGTTTGATACCAAACTTCCCAGTTTTCAGTGTAGCCATTATGGTGCTGTGGAGTTCGTGTTTGACAGACTCCCAGACCATATACTCTTATGGCTACCCTGCACTTACAATGTCTAAGGTTTTGTTTAGACACTGTAGGGGTACCATGCTCCTGCACTGGTACCCTCACCTATGGTATAGTGCACCCTGCCTTAGGGCTGTAAGGCCTGCTAGAGGGGTGTCTTACCTATACTGCATAGGCAGTGAGAGGCTGGCATGGCACCCTGAGGGGAGTGCCATGTCGACTTACTCGTTTTGCCCTCACTAGCACACACAAGCTGGCAAGCAGTGTGTCTGTGCTGAGTGAGAGGTCTCCAGGGTGGCATAAGACATGCTGCAGCCCTTAGAGACCTTCCTTGGCATCAGGGCCCTTGGTACTAGAAGTACCAGTTACAAGGGACTTATCTGGATGCCAGGGTCTGCCAATTGTGGATACAAAAGTACAGGTTAGGGAAAGAACACTGGTGCTGGGGCCTGGTTAGCAGGCCTCAGCACACTTTCAATTGTAAACATAGCATCAGCAAAGGCAAAAAGTCAGGGGGCAACCATGCCAAGGAGGCATTTCCTTACAATGAGGACATCATGCCTAGTCGTTTCATCACTAATTTTACCTGTAACTTGTGTTTTGGGTGCATGGCTTTTATTACGTTTTGAAATGCCTGTACCCTTTGTGGACTTGGAGTGGCAATCCCTTTTGTTGTGTTGATTGTTGCTCCTAAGTACTGTTGTATTTGACACGGCTGTAGGTTGTAGTTGAGTGAGAAACCTAGCTTGTGAAGGGTTTCTATGACATACTTTGTGTGTTGTGAACACGGTTCTTGCGTATTGGTTTTGATTAACCAATCGTCTAGGTACGGGAACACATGTATTTGCTGCCTTCTGATATGAGCTGCAACTACTGCCAGGCATTTTGTAAAAACTCTTGGCGCTGTTGTTATCCCGAATGGCAACACTTTGAACTGGTAATGTACCCCTTGGATTACAAACCTTAAGTACTTTCTGTGGGAAGGATGTATAGGTATATGGAAATACACATTCTTGAGGTCTAGTGTTGTCATGTAGTCTTGTTGTTTGAGCAATGGGATCACGTCTTGCAGTGTCACCATGTGAAAGTGATCTGATTTGATGTATATGTTTAATGTTCTGAGATCTAGTATAGGTCTTAGAGTCTTGTTTTTTTGGGTATGAGAAAGTACAGGGAGTAAACTCCTGTTCCTATATGATGAATTGGTACTAGCTTGTAGGAAGTTGGCTCTGTATGTGCTATTTCAAAGTAAGGAATAGCATGCACAGAGTCCAAAGGTTCCCCTTAGAGGTAAGATAGTGGCAAAAAGATAATACTAATGCTCTATTTTGTGGTAGTGTGGTCGAGCAGTAGGCTTATCCAAGGAGTAGTGTTAAGCACTTGTTGTACATACACATAGACAATAAATGAGGTACACACACTCAGAGACAAATCCAGCCAATAGGTTTTGTTATAGAAAAATATCTTTTCTTAGTTTATTTTAAGAACCACAGGTTCAAATTTTACATGTAATATTTCATTTGAAAGGTATTTCAGGTAAGTACTCTAGGAACTTTGAATCATTACTTTAGCATGTATACTTTTTACATAAAACACAACAAGCTGTTTTAAAAGTGGACACTTAGTGCAATTTTCACAGTTCCTGGGGGAGGTAAGTTATTGTTAGTTTTAACAGGTAAGTAAGTCACTTACAGGTTTCAGTTTTTGGTCCAAGGTAGCCCACCGTTGGGGGTTCAGAGCAACCCCAAAGTTATCACACCAGCAGCTCAGGGCCGGTCAGGTGCAAAGGTCAAAGAGGTGCCCAAAACACATAGGCTTCAATGGAGAGAAGGGGGTGCCCCGGTTCCAGTCTGCCAGCAGGTAAGTACCCGCGTCTTCGGAGGGCAGACCAGGGGGGTTTTGTAGGGCACCGGGGGGGACACAAGTCAGCACAGAAAGTGCACCCTCAGCAGCGCGGGGCGGCCGGGTGCAGTGTGCAAACACGCGTCAGGTTTTCAATGGAAGTCAATGAGAGATCAAGGGATCTCTTCAGCGTCGCAGGCAGGCAAGGGGGGGGCTCCTCGGGGTAGCCACCACCTGGGCAAGGGAGAGGGCCTCCTGGGGGTCACTCCTGCACAGAAGTTCCGTTTCTTTAGGGGCTGGGGGCTGCGGGTGCAGGGTCTTTTCCAGCCGTCGGGAAATGGAGTTCAGACAGTCGCGGTCAGGGGGAGCCTGGGGATTCCCTCTGCAGGCGTCGCTGTGGGGGCTCAGGGGGGACAACTTTGGTTACTCACAGTCGTAGAGTCGCCGGAGGGTCCTCCCTGAGTTGGTTGTTCTCCACCAGTCGAGTCAGGGTCGCCGGGTGCAGTGTTGCAAGTCTCACGCTTCTTGCGGGGAGTTGCAGGGGTCTTTAAATATGCTCCTTGTAACAAAGTTGCAGTTCTTTTGGAGCAGTGCCGCTGTCCTCGGGAGTTTCTTGTCCTTTTCGAAGCAGGGCAGTCCTCAGAGGATTCAGAGGTCGCTGGTCCCTTGGAAAGCGTCGCTGGAGCAGGTTTCTTTGGAAGGCAGGAGACAGGCCGGTAAGTCTGGGGCCAAGGCAGTTGGTGTCTTCTGTTCTTCCTCTGCAGGGGTTTTTCAGCTCAGCAGTCCTTCTTCTTGTAGTTGCAGGAATCT
Source organism: Pleurodeles waltl (assembly GCF_031143425.1). Classification (NCBI taxonomy): domain Eukaryota; kingdom Metazoa; phylum Chordata; class Amphibia; order Caudata; family Salamandridae; genus Pleurodeles; species Pleurodeles waltl. Next base: position 71,780,577 of record NC_090442.1, on the reverse strand, counting down.
AAAATCTTAGGTTCAGGGAAGCCCTTAAATACTAAATTTAAGGGCGTGTTTAGGTCTGGGGGGTTAGTAGCCAATGGCTACTAGCCCTGAGGGTGGGTACACCCTCTTTGTGCCTCCTCCCAAGGGGAGGGGGTCACATCCCTAATCCTATTGGGGGAATCCTCCATCTGCAAGATGGAGGATTTCTAAAAGTTAGAGTCACCTCAGCTCAGGACACCTTAGGGGCTGTCCTGACTGGCCAGTGACTCCTCCTTGTTGTTTTCTTTGTTTCCTCCAGCCTTGCCGCCAAAAGTGGGGGCCGTGGCCGGAGGGGGCGGGCAACTCCACTAAGCTTGAGTGTCCTGCGGTGCTGTGACAAAGGGGTGAGCCTTTGAGGCTCACCGCCAGGTGTTACAGCTCCTGCCTGGGGGAGGTGTTAGCATCTCCACCCAGTGCAGGCTTTGTTACTGGCCTCAGAGTGACAAAGGCACTCTCCCCATGGGGCCAGCAACATGTCTCTAGTGTGGCAGGCTGCTGGAACCAGTCAGCCTACACAGATAGTCGGTTAAGTTTCAGGGGGCACCTCTAAGGTGCCCTCTGTGGTGTATTTTACAATAAAATGTACACTGGCATCAGTGTGCATTTATTGTGCTGAGAAGTTTGATACCAAACTTCCCAGTTTTCAGTGTAGCCATTATGGTGCTGTGGAGTTCATGTAAAACAGACTCCCAGACCATATACTCTTATGGCTACCCTGCACTTACAGTGTCTGAGGTATTGCTTAGACACTGTAGGGGCACAGTGCTCATGCACTGGTGCCCTCACCTATGGTATAGTGCACCCTGCCTTAGGGCTGTAAGGCCTACTAGAGGGGTGACTTATCTATACCTGCATAGGCAGTGAGAGGCTGGCATGGCACCCTGAGGGGAGTGCCATGTCGACTTACTCGTTTTGTTCTCACCAGCACACACAAGCTGGCAAGCAGTGTGTCTGTGCTGAGTGAGGGGTCTCCAGGGTGGCATAAGACATGCTGCAGCCCTTAGAGACCTTCCCTGGCATCAGGGCCCTTGGTACCAGAGGTACCAGTTACAAGGGACTTATCTGGATGCCAGGGTGTGCCAATTGTGGAATCAAAAGTACAGGTTAGGGAAAGAACACTGGTGCTGGGGCCTGGTTAGCAGGCCTCAGCACACTTTCAATTCAAAACATAGCATCAGCAAAGGCAAAAAGTCAGGGGGTAACCATGCCAAGGAGGCATTTCCTTACATAGCTCTATTGCATCTTTTTGCAACAACGCTTGGACCTCCAGTTGTAAGAGATCCATGTGTTTGGACATGTGTGTTTTCGGTGGGACATTTGGAGGGAATTGAAGAAATTCTATGCAATAACCATGCTGGATAATGGCTAGGACCCACATGTCTGTTATTTCTTCCCAGTTGTTGTAGAAATTGGTTAGTCCCCCCCACCCCCACTGGTGTCATGTGTTGGGGATTTGTGAAATTGAAGTCACTGTTTATTTTGTGGAGTTTTGGGCTCTGGAGCTTCCCTCTACTCTTTGGGAACTGTCCTCCTCTGTATTGTCCCCGAAAACTTCCCCACTGATATTGACTTTGATAAGTGGGTCTTGTTTGTGAGGGTTCTGTGCTCTGTCCCCGAAACCCCCCTCGAAAATGTGATTTCCGAAATGTGCCTCTGCTCTGTGGGGAGTAGAGTGCGCCCATGGCTTTGGCCGTATCTTTGTCCTTTTTAAATTTTTCTATGGCAGTGTCCACCTCCGGCCCAAACAACTGCTGTCCGTTAAAGGGCATATTCAGGACCCCTTGTATTTCCGGCTTGAATCCTGAGGTTCTTAGCCATGCGTGCCTCCGTATGGTCACTGCTGTATTTACAGTCCTAGCAGCTGTGTCGGCTGCATCCATTGCTGAACGTATCTGATTGTTCGAGATACTCTGGCCTTCCTCCACCACTTGTGCTCTTTTTTGGAACTCTTTGGGCAGGTGTTCTATGAAATGTTGCATTTCGTCCCAATGAGCCCTATCATATCTCACCAGCAATGCCTGTGAGTTGGCAATGCGCCATTGGTTGGGCTGCCTGTGCCGCAACCCTTTTCCCCGCAGCGTCGAACTTGCGACTTTCTTTGTCTGGAGGTGGGGCATCTCCTGAGGTGTGTGAGTTCGCCCTTTTATGAGCTGCCCCTACTACCACTGAGTCTGGTGTTAATTGCTGCGTGATGTACACAGGGTCTGTTGGTGGCGCTTTGTACTTTTTCTCCACCCTTGGAGTTATGGCCCTGCCCTTCACAGGCTCCTGAAACACTTGTTTGGAGTGTTTGAGCATTCCTGGTAACATAGGGAGACTCTGGTACTGGCTATGTGTAGACGACAGTGTATTAAAGAGAAAGTCATCCTCTATAGGTTCTGCGTGCAGGGTGACATTATGGAACTCAGCTGCTCTTGACACCACCTGTGTGTAGGCAGTGCTGTCCTCAGGTGGTGACGGTCTCGCTGGATAACAGTCGGGACTGTTATCAGATACAGGCGCATCATAAAGATCCCATGCGTCGGGATCATCCTGACTCATCCCTGTGTGAGTTGGGGACTGCATCATTGGTGGAGTGGCTACCGGTGATGGATGTGTTGAGCGTTGTGGAGATGGTGGCGGAGTCACTTGTCTTGCCACCTTTGCCTGTGGCTGCTTGTCTTTCTCTTGGAAGGCAAGTTTTCTTTTCATTCGTATTGGAGGGAGAGTACTGATCTTCCCTGTGTCCTTTTGAATGTGGAGCCTTCTTTGAGTGTAATCTGGCTCCACTGCCTCTAGTTCTTGTCCGAATCTGTCCGAATCTGTGAGGACAGGCCCTGTTCCTCGGTGTAGGAACTCGATTTCGGTTCCGAGGCCGGATGTTTTGGTATGGAAAACATTTTTCGGCAGTCTTTTTCGGCTCTGAAGACACTTTTTTAATTTTCGGCGTACTGATCTCTCGATGCCGACTCATTTCGGTGCCGCCCTCTCGTGGTCGAGATTGCTCTGTGCCGGTATCTCGACCGGAGTCGGATGACTTCGACACATGCATGCCCTTTTTCGGTGCCGATGGTCGGTCACCTATTTTTCGGGTTAAGCCATGGCCCGCTGGCGGTGGCGTCCCCTGGGCTTTAGCTGTTTTTCCGTGAGTTTTGTGTTGTGACGTCTTACTCACGGTTTTCGGCGTCTGTTCGGGATCGACCGAGTCCGAGTCCGCGATGAAGAAGGTTTCTTCCTCCTCCAAGTGTTGTTGTCCTGTCGGCGCCAACGCCATTTGTAGTCTTCTTGCTCTTCGGTCCCTTAACGTCTTTCTCGACCGAAACGCTCGACAGGCCTCACTTGTATCCTCTTTGTGTTCTGGAGACAAACACAAATTACAGACCAGATGCTGATCTGTATAAGGATACTTGTTGTGACATTCGGGGCAGAAACGGAATGGGGTCCGTTCCATTAGCCTTGAAGACGCACGTGGTCGGGCTGACCAGGCCCCGCTGGGGAATCGAAAACCCCGAAGGGCCACCGGAGCTCTTCAAAAATCGGTGTCGATCTGTTGTAACTAACCTGATACCGAACGCAAACAATACCGTTGAATTTTCCAAGATTTTAACTAACTTTCCGAACCGAAACGCAGAGCGAAAAGGAACACGTCCGAACCCGATGGCGGAAAGAAAATAATCTAAGATGGAGTCAACGGCCATGCGCAATGGAGCCGAAAGGGGAGGAGTCCCTCGATCTTGTGACTCAAAAAAGACTTCTTCGAAGAAAAACAACTTGTAACACTCCGAGCCCAACACTAGATGGCAGGATGTGCACAGCATGTGTATCTGCAGCTACACATGCCATCGAACATACATATATATATATATATATATATATATATATATATATATATATATATATATATATATATAAAATGTCACTTACCCAGTGTACATCTGTTCGTGACATTAGTCGCTGCAGATTCACATGCTGTGCATAGTCCGCCGTCTGGTGTTGGGTCGGAGTGTTACAAGTTGTTTTTCTTCGAAGAAGTCTTTTCGAGTCACGAGACCGAGGGACTCCTCCCACTTCGGTTCCATTGCGCATGGGCGTCGACTCCATCTTAGATTGTTTATATATATATATTACGCATAGTTGTCTAGAAAGAATTTTCCCCAAATCCAAGAAAACTTTTTACCCCCGCCCGCTCTCCTGGCATATCTAATTTTCTGCTTTCTGACCTGTACCAAATTTACTCAGTCACTATTGAGGGGAGGGAGTTAGATTGGAGATCCAATTTCTTAACAGAAGAGATCTGGCAATCACAGTGGCAATAAAAACTAGCTTTTCCCACCTGGGTGGAAGCTTTGCCTCGGGATCGTAACTTAAAGCCACCAGCCAGATACTGGGAATTATAGGGATCTGAGCAATAGTTGTTAATATCTTAAATACTCCATCCCAGTATTCCTGAATAAGTCAACATGAGCCAATCACGTGTATCCAGCATGTCACCCCTGCTGCCTTACAACGAAAGCAGGGATCAGGGCAACTGGGCACCAGCCGGGACAAGGCTTCCGGGGTGAGATATAATAGCCATTTACTAAAAAATATCATGCAACGCCAATTCGCACCTCTGAGTACTGTAAAATGTAGATGATTGCTCTTTTTCCAGCACTCCTCTTGGCGAACCCATTTTCTCGCCACCTTTACCCAGAGATCAGTCTTATTCTGCTCAAGAAGTAACCTTCTCCATGCACCAGCTCGCCTTATCCCGTGAGTGTCCACCAGTTCGGTAACTACTGCCTGTGTATTAAGGATTGAATCCATATCCAGGTCCCTCAAACTGTAGAGCATAATACTATAAGATCCCCCCAAGAGAAAATCATTTTAAACGACCATCTGAATATTTGAAAGGGTTTCGCAATTATCATTGATGCGAAAATCCCCAATTTCACTAAATCCTGCATAATCTCATCTCCTTATTATCTCTAAATCGAGCTGAGAGCCAGAACGCAACACAAACTGTGTGAGAGGAGTAAGAAAGTGCAAGTATGGGACTGAATATCTTCTAAAAAAAAAAAAAAAAAAAAAAATCCAATTTCCTTTTAAAGAGGCATTTAAGAATCTTGTATCAAACTTTTTTTGGGAGATTTCACCAACAGTGCAGGATTCTGAATATTGTGCTCCCTGCAGATTAATTCACAAAAATATTTGGAAAATAGGCCGCCCATGGATTGGTTAAATTTGAAATTCGTCAAATTATGCGCGAAAAAGGCGAAATAATAATCTTCAAGATTTGGTAGTGCTAAGCCCCCCTTTTCTCTATCAGCATATAATGTACTTAACGCAGCCCGCGTCTTCTGATTTTGCCAAATGAATGAGCCAAACAGACTCTAATTTCTTAAAAAATAGAGACGTTAATACGCAAGGAATGGCCGAGAACAGAAAGTTAAATAATGGTAGCATGGACATTTTAATCAGTGCAATTCGGCCAAGTATAGAGAGGGGGAGAGATCCCCAGCGTGCAAGCAGGGCTGAGTTTTCAGAAGCAAAGGAACATAGTTGAGATCGAACAGATCTCCTGTTTCGGATGAAAAATTAATATCTCTTTGGCCTAGTATTTGCACAGTGCATTAGTTCGGGGAGCAATGTCATAGAAGAAGTGCCAGAAAGAATAATATTGGTTTTACTCATGTTAATCTTGTAGCCCAATTTGCTCAAATTTGGCGAACACCATAAGAGCCTCCTCCTGGGAGGATCGCTCTTCATCTATAAACATGATAATATCAGCACAGAGTTTGATCTTCCCCATTGACTTCAGCGGAATGAATCAGATTATTCTATCCGATTTTAATTGCTAAAGGTTCAATGAAGAGAGCAAAGAGAATAGGAGATAGGGGGCATCCTTGACGGGTGCTGCGTCGAACTTGAAGTTGACCAATACAGGTAGAGTTAATTATGATATTGGCTTCAAAGCTTTGATACAGCCTTTGAATTGGTGCAGAAACCTGGGAAGGCACCTTGTATCTAGACAATATAACAAACAAGGTGTCCCGTACAACCAGATCAAAGGCTTTTCCGCATCTAATAAAAGAATAATGGCAGAAATGTTATTAGAAGCGAAATAATCTAGAGCCTCAGCTAAATAATGCGTGTTAGTTGCAAATTGTCGATCGGCAATAAACCTGTTCTGATCGGGATGCACAAGTTTAGCGGCAACCCCGTTGAGCCTGTTGGCCTAAAGTTTTGTGATAATTTTATAGTCCGTATTTAACAAAGAGATTGGACGATATGCATTAGGGTCTTCCCTGTCCTTATTCTTTTTTGGGAAAGCTACCCACATTCCCTGAATACCAAGAATTGGTGATCCACTCACCCTTCAGTAAGCCATTAAAGACAAAAAATCATCTATAAAAATATCAATAAAACTTTTATAAAATTCAGCCGGGAAGCCTTCAGGTCCACAAGCCTTCCCCATGGGGAGGTTCTTGACAACCTCAAGGAGTTCTGACTTCGTGAATGGCTGCCTTAGAGCATCACTGTCTTCTTCAGTAAGAGTAGGAATGTCCAATTTCCCCAAGAAATCCTTAGTGGTCCTACGATCAATATCCTGGGTTTCGCTATAAATTCACCTATAATGTTCTAGCATGAATTTATACACATCTCTGGGGTCAGTAGGCCTTACCCCGGATATGGGGCACCTCAATGCATGTATCATATTACTAGCAATTTGGTCTCGAGCTTGCCAGGCCAAAAATGTGCCTGTAAAATGACTCTCTTCATATGCCTTCTATCTGGAAGTCTGATATCCTATGTCAACCTTCTTAAGAAAACTGTTGGACAGTGCCCGTTTAGCTAATTCAAAAGATTTTCCATTATTTTCTGTGGGAACATGCAGGTAGATGGCCAAACTACTCTGCACTGCTTCTTCCAGAACCCTAGCCTGTTGTCTTAGATAAGATTTATCTGCCGCCCCCTGAGCAATTACCAAGCCCCTGAAAAAGGTCTTAAATGCATCTCAAACCACAGCTGGAGATGAAGATCCCTGATTACATTTGAAGACTTCACTTATTTCGACTTTAGAGGCCTGTACCTATCCCTCCTCTTGGAGGAGTTGCTGGTTGAACATCCACCTTCTAGGTTGAGGCGTAGAGTATTCTGGGAAAAGGAATACTTCCAACACTAGAGTGATGTGGTCAGATAAACCAGAATGCCTCAACCGATTGGTTCTTCAAGCGCAGTATTTTGGATATCAGAAAAAAAAAAAACGATACGGAAGGTGCTTTTAAACTGGCTTGAAATGCAAGTATACTCTCTCTCATTTGGGGCACTTATTCTCCAAGGATCACAGAGCATCAACACTTTAATGTAGTCTTTAAAGATCTTAGCAACTTTAGGTTTGTGTTGTTTTTTACCCTTAACAGTGGTATCCAAGAATGGATCCTGGAGAAAGTTAAAATACCCACCAATAATAATTTTGCCTGGAAGTTGTAAAAGGGATCGAAACAGTTCCACCTAAGGGGCCGGATCATCAGTCAGAGGCACAAAAAAACCTGACAAAAATAAATCTTTCTTTGGCGATTAGGCAGTGTACCCAGCACCATCGCCCTTCAGGGTTGCTAAGAAAATCAAGTGCCCAAACCAAGATTCTTAGCTTGAAAGACCGCTACACCTCTGTGAGCGACTGGAGCTGCGGCAACAACCTTAAAATCAACAGAGTTTTTAAACATACTGAAGCCCGCTACTTTTTTTTAGCAGGGATAGGAGTTTCTTGTAATAAGATGACAGAGGGATTTAGAGCATTTACCCTCTCCTCGCCTGCAGCCCTTTTCCTCAGATTATTTAACCCATTGACATTCCAGGAAACTATTTTTAGTGAGGAGTTTAACCTTGTCATAAAATTCTTATAAAAAAATTGCCCAATAAGGAAGTGATCAGAAACCGTGGACCTTGGCCTGGATCGAATGGTGTCATCCGCAGTGTAGACTTAGTCATTCCACATTGCGCATAACTATATTTTAGTACGGTAAAGAAGGATCTTGTACCCCTTGCCCCCTCCCCCGCCCATCCCCCTACATCCCTATCCCACTCCTTGGGTGGCCAACACCTGGGGCCCTCCCGTCTGGGCAATCCGGAGCCACCCCTTGACCCCCTTCTTCCCTATTCGGGTGCCTTGGCATGGCGCCCTGAATGGAACAGACTGAAAAGGGACTGGAATGTAAGTGCCCTAATGATGCGCGATGCTCTACAAAATCAACCCTTCCCAAAGAATCTCAACCCTCTTAGTGCCTAGTGCGCTCTCACCTTCCATTCTCATGTTAAGTCCCCCTCCCCCCCACCCCCACCCCCTCCACTTGGCCCTGATCTATCAGAGTTTTGAATCAAGTGCAAAAGAGTCTTAGCAACATCCACTGTGTGGACCAAGTTAGAGTGTCCCTGGAAAAAAACTTTTAGTTTAGATTGTTGTACTAGTCCTGCCGGGGCCCCAGCTTTTTGAAATGCGGGGATCATCCCCTTCAAGTTCTCTCCTCCGATGCGCAGCAGCCACTGACACATCTGAGAAAAGTTTAAAGGCATAATCGCCGGGGATCTGGTATATTTTACTCTTCATTGCTTGCTGTAGGATACGTTCCTTGATGCGAAAGTCGCCAAAGTTGACAAGCACAGTTCAAGGGTATTTTGCTTTCTGTACTGCAGGGACCCGGTGGGTCCGCATAACAGTGAGATCTAAATGTTTATCCGTCGGTTCTGAAAGAACATGATGTAAGACAAGATCGGTAGTTAAATCTGTAACAGTCTGCCCATTTTCGCGTCCTTCAGGGATCCCTGTGAATCTCCGGTTAGACCTGCGAGAGCGGTTCTCAGCGTCATCTAGCCGAATCAGCAGGTCTGCAAGATCTGCTCGACATTTTGCCACTGTCGGATCCAAAGAAGAGCGTGAATCTTCCAGATCGGATACTCGCTGCTCTACCTCTTTAAAACGTAAGCTAAGTTGCTGTATATTGCCAGAGATTAGATTTAATTGCAATTCCATTTTCTGATTTGCTTCTTCTTCGAACTTTTCAAAGTTCTTAGTTCAAATAGAATTTGAAGGAGCAAGTTTTCTGAGGGAGTGCCAGCGCCTCCCTTGTCTCCATATTCCTCAGATGGATGCCGAGCTTGCAAGTTCCACTGATCTTGAGCCAGCTGGAGGGGCCCATTTACAATGGCATTCACAGGGGGCCCCGTTACAGTATAACTCTAAAGATATGGACTGGATCATGAGGTGCATCGGAAGAGGACCTGTCCACCTGGGTGGCAGAGATAGAGTTGTTGATTAGCGAAGGAATAACATCTTTCGGGCCCCCCCTACTCCTCCAGTAAACCGGGGCTACAGCAGCTTGGATGCAGAGCCTGTGTCCTGTATTTTATTGCAATTACGACTCTGAATTCAAGCGGAGCGTTGATCGATCCTGGAGTGAGCAAACTTTATTGGCCGATTCCGGATTCAAGTCTGGGTCTTCAACTGGGACTGGGTCCGGTTCTCTGGACACCTCAGGTTTAAAAAAAAAAAAAAAAAATCTGAGCCAAGATGCAGATCCGCGTTTTGGTGATTGAAGATGGGGAGTTGTGAGGCAGGGTAATGCTAAGAGATGAATCAGTGATTAGTGTGGAGGTAGCGCTTGGAGGGGAGTCCAAATTTATATGGTTATCGGAGGGAGTAGGGCGCATTGCTTTCGCACTTCGTGCCACCTTGACAGTCTTTGAGGCAGGGCGCCCTTTGCCCTGAAACTGATGTGGGGATTGACGCATTGTTTTTTCCCCCCTCCTCACCTTCCTGAACAGATAGCTCTGGCTCTGTCTGAAAAGTACTTGTTGCGTACCCAATTGCACCAGAGGCAAGGTACACTGTGTGACCTGGATTAGTATCCTTTAGCAAATGACTTAAAAGTACATTAGTATACTGAACACACAGAGCAGATAAAGCACTGAAAGCACTGCGAATGGCTGAAATACCTTAAACTGCACGTGGCAATTAACAAGGCAATGTCCCTTCAAGCAGTATTGTATCCACCTTGTTTATATACTTCCAGATCAGTGCCTATGGGTTTACTTTCCAATCTTTCAAGACTGTTTCGGTGCATTGGCGTATCTTTTCAATAGGGGGGAGAGCGGCCATATACTTCAAAACTATTGTACATCATTTATAAGTCCCCAGAATCCGATTTTTTTTTTTTTAGGTTTTTTTTTTTGTTTTTTTTTTTTTAAACAGGCACCGTCTTGATTTGCCCAAAAGGAAAAAAAAAAAAAAAAAACAAGCGAGCCTGCCACCTCTGTTTAAGTCCCAACAACCCCTGCCTCACCTCCTTTCTCTTCTATGCGGTTCTGGCCTCCTCCCGTGGGGGTGGGGCAGGCTCAGGCACCTGAAGCCTTTTCTGCTGGTAACTCCAATTCAGACCGTTTCCGAGGTCCGATGCGTGTTGCAGCAAGCCGGAGGAAGCGGCTGCCTCCCCCTCAACAACCTCGGCTTGGCGATGTTTTCAGCGGTCAGGAAAAACGCCATAGCGTCAGCATAGCGTGTCCATGCTCCAGCACGCATCCACCCCTCTGCGTCAATGGCTAGCCGCGGAGCATGACGGGAGGTCCTACATGTGCATTTAAAAAAATTTTTAAAAAAAATCTAACACTGGCATCAGTGTGGGTTTATTATTCTGAGAGGTTTGATACCAAACTTCCCAGTATTCAGTGTAGTCATTATGGAGCTGTGGAGTTCGTTTTGACAAACTCCCAGACCATATACTTAATATGGCCACACTGTACTTACAATGTCTAAGAATTGACTTAGACACTGTAGGGGCATACTGCTCATGCAGCCATGCCCTCGCCTGTTGTATAGTGCACCCTGCCTTAGGGCTGTAAGGCCTGCTAGAGGGGTGACTTACCTATGCCACAGGCAGTATTTTATGGGCATGGCATCCTGAGGGGTATGCCATGTTGACTTTGTCTCTGCAATGGCAGTGTGCATGTGTTAGGTGAGGGGTCCCTTAGGGTGGCACAACATCTGCTGCAGCCCTTAGGGACCTTCCCTGGTCACAGGGCCTTTGACACCACTGGTACCTTTTACAAGGGACTTATCTGTGTGCCAGGGGTGGGCCAATTGTGGAAACAAAGGTAGAGTTTTTGGGAAAGGACACTGGTGCTGGGGCCTGGTTAGCAGGGTCCCAGCACACTTTCAATCATAACTAGCATCAACAAAAGGCAAAAAGTGGAGGGTAACTGCAACAAGGAGCCATTTTCCTAGAGTCAGGATTGATGGAACGGTTGCACGGCTTAGATGACAATGCCGGCAGCTCACTCACTCTGCCGCAGAGGTAATAGCCACAGGGAAGTCTCCAGGGTCCTGAGCAGGAGGACTTGAGCTACAGTAAGCATTTTGAACATCCTCTTGAGGAAGAGATTGAGGGACTGAAGGTCTAGGATAGGGTGGAGGCCCTTGTCTTTTTTGGGTACCAGAAAGTAACAGGAATAGCAACCACGACCTACCTGTGGCACAGGAACCCTCTCTACAGCTCCCTTGGCCAAGAGAGCCATAATTTCCTCTTGGAGAAGTGCCAAGTGATCCATCGTCATCTAATCGTAAGATGGAGGCATGGATGGAATGGTTGTAGAAAAGTGCCTCCTTTTTGGCATTGTTACCCCCACTTCTTGCCTGATGTCAGTATGGTTTGACTGTGTTCACTAGGATCCTGCTAACCAGGACCCCAGTGACTGTGCTCTGTCCCTCTAAATGTGGTTGCTCAGGACTCTGCACACCCCACAACTGGCATACTGGTGCCCCCATATAAGTCCCTAGTATACGATATCTAGGTACCCAGGGCATTGGGGCACCAGGGCTTCCCCATGGGCTGCAGCATGTATTGTGCCACCCACGGGAGCCCATGCAAAATGTGTCTGCAGGCCTGTCATTACAGCTAATGTAAAAAGACACATGCACTCTTTCACTACAGGTCACTGCACCAGGTCACTGTAAGTCACTCCTATGGTAGGCCCTCCTAGCCCAGAGGGCAGGGTGTAGGTACCTGTGTGTGAGGGCACCTCTGCATGAGGTGCCCCAACGATCTCCAGCTCCATTACAATGAACTTCGTAAAGGGGGGGAAGCCATTTTACCCATGTACTGGACACCAATCACTACCTGTGTCCAGCTACATAATGTTAACTCTGAACCTAGGCATGTTTGGTATCAAATATGTCAGAATCATATGCCAGTACTGTTGCCAGTATTGGTTGTATGATTCCATGCAACCCCCAGTATTGCTCCTACCAGTCTATCAGGGTTTTGCAAGCATCCCGCACTGCTGCCACCCTCCAGACAGGTTTCTGCCCTCCTGCTGCTTAACCAGCTCAATTTAAATAAATAAAAATTCCAATTAAAAAATATACTGTATTTTAAAAGTATTATTTCGTCAATAGGGTATTTCCAATTCAGTTTTGAGCTGCCTGGGGACCTCTTGACCTGTATTGTGCACAAACCTAAAATAAGGGGTGTCCTGCTCATTTTGTAATAATACATTCAATTTGGGTTGTTTGGGGTAGAGCACAGAACAAAGATGGCCTACCAGCACAGAGTGTTTGCCGTACTCAATCCAGCGAAGTGTGGCAAAGTTGGTGGATTCTGCACAGTTAAATCCATGATTGAAGCCAGCATGATATCCATAAGGAAAAGTAATCATAAATTCTCCAGCCTCCTGGGTCACCTGAGAGATGGGAAAAGAACAGCGTTGGAATCATTCCCACAGCCTCAACACCTTATATACAGCCATCAGCTTTAGGTGTCAGAGCACAGCTTTTATTGTACCCTGTCCATGTCAAAACAGAAAACGCTAGCAGAACGTCATTTTACAAGAAACAAAAATGAACATTTGACACACATCAGCCCTGTGTGGCACTACGTTATAACAAAACTGCATTATAGTGACCCTGCATGCTCACAGTTTAATCTTCTTCAGAACAATGTAAAGTGCAAGAACAATCTGTATCCATTCCAGAAGGCACATCGACTCAGAAGGTACCTTTAAGTTTAACCTGTTGTTTCTCTCTGTTCTTCCCTGTCCTTTTCAATCTTTCTCACGTTAGGCTGATGTGTAACATGGTAAGTTTAATGCTCCACTGTTTCTTTGGCTGGGTCTGCACTATGCAAGCAAATACTTTAACCCTTTCGCTGCCCCCCCCCCCTTTCAGGTGCCAGGCTTTTTTGGGGTTATTTGGGGCAGTTCGCGCTTAGACCCTCATAGCTTTTTGTCCACATAAGCTACCCAAACCAAATTTGCATCCTCTCCCCCCCCCCCCAAACATCCTAGGGATTCTAGAGGTACCCAGAGTTTGTGGGTTCCCCTGGAGGAGACCAAGAAATTAGCCAAAATACTTCGAAAAATGTAAATGCTAAAATCACCATCTTTCCAGCTTTCAGGAACAGGCAGACTTGAATCATAAAACCACATTTTAACACAATTTTGGCATTTTACTGGGACATACTCCATTTATACTATTCTTTGTGCTTTTAGCCTTCTTCCAGTTAGTGACAGAAATGGGCGTGAAACCAATTCTGGATCCCATAAAGCTAAACATTTCTAAAACGTAGACAAAATTCTAAATTAACCAAGGGGTCATTTGAGTAGTCCCTACAAGGTTTTCCTACAGAAAATAACAGCTGAAATAAAACAAATATTGAAATTGAGGTGAAAAAAACTGCAATTTTTCTCCACGTTTTACTCTGTAACTTTCCTATAATGTCAGATTTGTGAAAGCAATATACCGTTACGTCAGCTGGACTCTTCTGGTTGCGGGGATATATAGGGCTTGTAGGTTCATCAAGAACCCTAGGTACCCAGAGCCAGCAGATGAGCTGCACCTTGCAATGGGTTTTCATTGTATACCAGGTATACTGCAATTCATTTGGTGAATTATTAAGACTGAAAAATAGGTATCAAGGAAGCCTTTGTATTTCCAAAATGGGCACAAGATAAGGCGTTGAGAAGCAGTGGTTATTTGCACATCTCAATTCCGGGGTGCCCATACTAGCATGTGAATTACAGGGCATTTCTCAAATAGAAGTCTTTTTTACACATGGTCTTACATTTGGAAGGACAAAATGTAGAGAAAGAAAAGGGGCAATAACACTTGTATTGCTATTCTGTGTTCCCCTAAGTCTCCCGATAAAAATGGTGCCTCACTTGCACTGGTAGGCCTAATGCCAGCGACAGGAAACGCAACATGGACACATCACATTTTTACGTTGAAATCAGACTTATTTTTTTAAAAGTGCCAAGCTGTGGATTTTGGCCTCTAGCTCAGCCGTCGCCTAGGGAAATCTACCGAACCTGTGCATTTTTTTAAAACTAGACGCCTAGGGGAATGCAGGATGGGGTGACTTGTGGGGCTCTCACCAGGTTCTGTTACCCAGATTTATTTGCAAACCTCAAAATACAGCCAAAAAAACCCACTCCTCCCCCCCCCCCCCCAACATTCATTTCGGTGACAGAAAGTTCTGGAATCTGAGAGGAGCCACAAATTTCCTTCCACCCAGTGGTACCCCATGTCTCCCGATACAAATGGTACCTCACTTGTTTGGGTAGACCTAGCGCACGGGACAGGAAATGCCCCCAAAACACAACGCGGACACATCACATTTTCCCAAAGTAAACAGAGCTGTTTTTTGCAAAGTGCCTAGCTGTGGATTTTGGCCTCTAGCTCAGCCGGCACCATGGGAAACCTATCAAACCTGTGCATTTTTTTAAACTACACACCTAGGGGAATCCAAGATGGGGTGACTTCTGGGGCTCTCACCAGGTTCTGTTACCCAGATTACTTTGCAAACCTCAAAATTTAGCCAACAAAAAAAACTTTTTCCTCACATTTCAGTGACAGAAAGTTCTGGAATCTGAGAGGAGCCACAAATTTCCTTTCACCCAGCATTCCCCCCCCAAGTCTCCTGATAAAATGGTACCTCACTTGTGTGGGTAGGCCTAGTGCCCGCAAAAGGCAATGCCCCAAAACACTATGTAGACACATCAAAATTAACAAATGCAAAATAACCTATTTTCACAGCGGGGGCACCTGCGTTTTTGGTCCTGGACTCAGCAGCCATATAAGGAAACCTACCAAACCCAAACATTTATTAAAACTAGACACCCAAGAGAGCCCAGGAAGGTGTGACTGGTCTGGATCCCCTAGTGTTTTCTTACCCAGAATCCTCCGCAAACCTCAAATTTAGCTAACAAAAAAAAAAAAAAAAAAAAAAACATTTCATTCAACGCACCGGGACAAATTTCCTACCACCCAACGTTCCCCTTAGTCTACCGGTAAAAATGATACCTCACCTGTGTAGGTGGGCCAAGTGCCTGTGACAGGGAAGAGCCAAAAACATGTCAAAATTGAGGGGTAACCAAAGCGGGACCAAAAGGACAGTTTAAAAAAAAAAAAAAAAAAAAGTATAGATGCAACAATGCTGGGTGGTAGGAATTTTGTGGATTCTTGCAGATTTCGGAAGGTTCCATCACAAAAATGTGGGAAAATGTGTGATTTCCAGCAAAGTTGGAGGTTTGCAGGGCACTGTGGGTAAGAAAATGGTGCGGGTGCATGTGAAGCACACCACCCTGGACTCACCCTGATGTTTAGTTTTCAGATGTGTAGGAAGCTGGCTCTGTATATGCTATCTCAAAGTGAGAGATGGTGTGCAGAGAGTCCAGGGGTTCCCTAAGAG
Organism: Pleurodeles waltl; assembly: GCF_031143425.1. Taxonomy (NCBI): domain Eukaryota; kingdom Metazoa; phylum Chordata; class Amphibia; order Caudata; family Salamandridae; genus Pleurodeles; species Pleurodeles waltl. The sequence continues at coordinate 71,764,861 of NC_090442.1, read as the reverse complement.
GTTTGACAGAGGCAATAATAGATAATACTAATGCCCTATTTGTGGTAGTGTGGTCGAGCAGTTAGGCTTATCAGAGGTTAGTGTTAATCATTTGTTGTACACCCACAGGCAATAAATGAGAACACACACTCAATGACTTAACCCCAGACCAATAGGTTTTTATATAGAAAAATATTATTTTCTAGATTTAGCTCTCGTGTTGGCAAGACCTGTGCTTTAGTAAGGCTTGTTCTTTTCTGCCAGGAGGGGGAACGAAGCAATACAGGAGGTTTAGCGGGGCAAGCACCAAAAAGAGAAGGTGGGAGGAGGGGTGCCCAACAATAATCAAAATGCATGTTGATGGTTCTCTTATTAGCTCCATAGATCCTGCTGGTTAACATGTGATATGGTGGCTACACCGGAGAATCTGTGTTGAGATACATGGCGAGTGCGTTTTAGCCCTAGATGCCACGGTAACTTGGATGCAGTTTGATGGCGCCCTGCAGGACTCACAGTGAGTTGGACTGCAACACAAAGCAGGAGCCTTTATTTTAAGCACTGCAAGGTGCAGTAGCTCTCCTTTGGTCCGACTGGTTGCTACTTACAGCCTAAGCCATGGTTTAGCCTTATAAAGCACTCCAATACTTTCAGCTCTAATTTGCACTACATGCATGCGCCAACAAAAGCAAGAAATAATAATAAAAGTCTCTGAATGGAGAGTTCAAAACTTAAAAGGCAAAGGGGTGCAAACACATGCACTAACATGCAGTATGCAGAAAGATGACAAAAACATACACGCGTATGGAGTGGCTGTTTGGAATTGTTAAAAAAAAAAAAAAAAAATTAGTGCCTGGCAAGTGAGCAGTCAGTGAGCAGTCAGCGGAAGGACACTCTGACCCAATGTCAGTGACTGGAAGGACTTCTTGGTCGAAGCTTCACACAATGGCAAAAGCAGAGCTGGAAAAGTAGGAAGTGAATGAAGACGAAGACTTGCATGCCAATGAGATGCAAGTAAATTCGAGTGACAACGGAATGAATTAATGGTAAGTTCAGGTAAGTATTAGGTGGGTTCAAAGCCCTTTTAAGAATTTTTTCTTAAACACTAAAGACTTCGCAAGCACAGAAGGCAGGCGTGTGCCATGCAGGCAAAACCTAAAAAGGACTATGATGGGGCCAGCACTGATCGCTTCATATCGCTTTTTTTTCTTGTCTATCTAAAACATAAACCACCTAGGATCGTTTAACAAGCGCAATATTTTTCCACTGATGTGGGATTTGGTGAAAAAAAGAGCGTAGAATGTTAAGATAATTCAATGAAAGCCAGTAGGGATATTAAGCATGAACTTAGGGTTTGTCTATAGGAGGACTTCGTCCCTTGTAAAGCAGAGTAAGTGTTCTGTCCCAGTAAAAGCCTACATCTCTCTTAATCTCCTTGCTGATGTAAGCACCATAAGGACTACCTTTGGTGAGATAAGCTATAGAGGCACTCTGTGGATTAATTCGAAAGGAGGCAGGATAAGTTGCCTAAACACTGTGATGAGCTCTTAGGGTACCATACAGGAGTAAATACTGTGAAAATGCCCTTCAGTAAACTATTTATGATCTTTTTGTTAGGAATAGTGTGGACGAGGTGTCTATTCCTATGCACCCTGATATTGCCATCAGATGGACTTGGGCAGATAGGCCACTCTTGGCTTGCATCTGCAAATATTGAAGTATTTGATGGGGTGGTATAGACCTTAGGTATAACCCTTCAACTTTACACTAGATGCAGAAAAACACTCTGACTTGGCATTATATTTTTTTGTGGTTGTTGACGCCTGTGATTGCATCAGTATGTTCCTGCATTCCACCAGCAGATCCAAATGACCATATTCTTAGTGATCAGGTGTCAGGGTGACAGCCTCAACGACTTGAGGTTGCATTGGAGCATCTTTCCTTGGAGTCTGATGAGGAGCATGGTGTGCACCTACAGTGCTATCACCAAAAGAGCTTATAACTTCAGGAGTTAGGTGTACTAGTGCTGGCACGACCATGATGGGGGAATGAGAATCAGGGAACATCAATCAGACTTCACCTTCCTCAGTATGCTGGTGATCAGTGGAAAAGATGAGAAGGCATATGCCAAGATGTTGGACTATTTGACTGACAAGGCATTGCCCCTGGTTGTCAAAACCTGCTGGCTCACCACTGACATTTCTTGCTGTACAGTGTGGCGAACAGGTCTAGCGTGAGGTGGCTCCACTTCTGGAAGATGTAGTACACTTGATGCTGGTGGTGCTCTCCCCCTATAAGCAGACTGTAGGAAGTTGGCTCTGTATGTGCTATTTCAAAGTAAGGAATAGCATGCACAGAGTCCAAGGGTTCCTCTTAGAGGTAAAATAGTGGTAAAAATAGATAATACTAATGCTCTATTTTGTGGTAGTGTGGTCGAGCAGTAGGCTTATCCAAGGAGTAGTGTTAAGCATTTGTTGTACATACACATAGACAATAAATGAGGTACACACACTCAGAGACAAATCCAGCCAATAGGTTTTGTTATAGAAGAATATCTTTTCTTAGTTTATTTTAAGAACCACAGGTTCAAATTCTACATGTAATATCTCATTTGAAAGGTATTGCAGGTAAGTACTTTAGGAACTTTAAATCATCAAAATTGCATGTATACTTTTCAAGTTATTGACAAATAGCTGTTTTAAAAGTGGACACTTAGTGCAATTTTCACAGTTCCTGGGGGAGGTAAGTTTTTGTTAGTTTTACCAGGTAAGTAAGCCACTTACAGGGTTCAGTTCTTGGTCCAAGGTAGCCCACCGTTGGGGGTTCAGAGCAACCCCAAAGTCACCACACCAGCAGCTCAGGGCCGGTCCGGTGCAGAGTTCAAAGTGGTGCCCAAAACACATAGGCTAGAATGGAGAGAAGGGGGTGCCCCGGTTCCGGTCTGCTTGCAGGTAAGTACCCGCGTCTTCGGAGGGCAGACCAGGGGGGTTTTGTAGGGCACCGGGGGGGACACAAGTCCACACAGAAATTTCACCCTCAGCGGCGCGGGGGCGGCCGGGTGCAGTGTAGAAACCAGCGTCGGGTTCGCAATGTTAGTCTATGAGAGATCTCGGGATCTCTTCAGCGCTGCAGGCAGGCAAGGGGGGGGGGTTCCTCGGGGAAACCTCCACTTGGGCAAGGGAGAGGGACTCCTGGGGGTCACTTCTCCAGTGAAAGTCCGGTCCTTCAGGTCCTGGGGGCTGCGGGTGCAGGGTCTCTCCCAGGTGTCGGGACTTTAGGTTCAAAGAGTTGCGGTCAGGGGAAGCCTCGGGATTCCCTCTGCAGGCGGCGCTGTGGGGGCTCAGGGGGGACAGGTTTTGGTACTCACAGTATCAGAGTAGTCCTGGGGTCCCTCCTGAGGTGTTGGATCGCCACCAGCCGAGTCGGGGTCACCGGGTGCAGTGTTGCAAGTCTCACGCTTCTTGCGGGGAGCTTGCAGGGATCTTTAAAGCTGCTGGAAACAAAGTTGCAGCTTTTCTTGGAGCAGGTCCGCTGTCCTCGGGAGTTTCTTGTCTTTTCGAAGCAGGGGCAGTCCTCAGAGGATGTCGAGGTCGCTGGTCCCTTCGGAAGGCGTCGCTGGAGCAGGATCTTTGGAAGGCAGGAGACAGGCCGGTGAGTTTCTGGAGCCAAGGCAGTTGTCGTCTTCTGGTCTTCCTCTGCAGGGGTTTTTCAGCTAGGCAGTCCTTCTTGTAGTTGCAGGAATCTAATTTTCTAGGGTTCAGGGTAGCCCTTAAATACTAAATTTAAGGGCGTGTTTAGGTCTGGGGGGTTAGTAGCCAATGGCTACTAGCCCTGAGGGTGGGTACACCCTCTTTGTGCCTCCTCCCAAGGGGAGGGGGTCACAATCCTAACCCTATTGGGGGAATCCTCCATCTGCAAGATGGAGGATTTCTAAAAGTTAGATTCACCTCAGCTCAGGACACCTTAGGGGCTGTCCTGACTGGCCAGTGACTCCTCCTTGTTTTTCTCATTATTTTCTCCGGCCTTGCCGCCAAAAGTGGGGCCTGGCCGGAGGGGGCGGGCAACTCCACTAGCTGGAGTGTCCTGCTGGGTTGGCACAAAGGAGGTGAGCCTTTGAGGCTCACCGCCAGGTGTGACAACTCCTGCCTGGGGGAGGTGTTAGCATCTCCACCCAGTGCAGGCTTTGTTACTGGCCTCAGAGTGACAAAGGCACTCTCCCCATGGGGCCAGCAACATGTCTCGGTTTGTGGCAGGCTGCTAAAACTAGTCAGCCTACACAGATAGTCGGTTAAGTTTCAGGGGGCACCTCTAAGGTGCCCTCTGTGGTGTATTTTACAATAAAATGTACACTGGCATCAGTGTGCATTTATTGTGCTGAGAAGTTTGATACCAAACTTCCCAGTTTTCAGTGTAGCCATTATGGTGCTGTGGAGTTCGTGTTTGACAGACTCCCAGACCATATACTCTTATGGCTACCCTGCACTTACAATGTCTAAGGTGTTGTTTAGACACTGTAGGGGCACCATGCTCATGCACTGGTACCCTCACCTATGGTATAGTGCACCCTGCCTTAGGGCTGTAAGGCCTGCTAGAGGGGTGTCTTACCTATACTGCATAGGCAGTGAGAGGCTGGCATGGCACCCTGAGGGGAGTGCCATGTCGACTTACTCGTTTTGTCCTCACTAGCACACACAAGCTGGCAAGCAGTGTGTCTGTGCTGAGTGAGAGGTCTCCAGGGTGGCATAAGACATGCTGCAGCCCTTAGAGACCTTCCTTGGCATCAGGGCCCTTGGTACTAGAAGTACCAGTTACAAGGGACTTATCTGGATGCCAGGGTCTGCCAATTGTGGATACAAAAGTACATTTTAGGTGAAGGAACACTGGTGCTGGGGCCTGGTTAGCAGGGTCCCAGCACTCTTCTCAGTCAAGTCAGCATCAGTATCAGGCAAAAAGTGGGGGGTAACTGCAACAGGGAGCCATTTCTTTACACAAGCCCCCCCCAGCCCACAGGCCAGGAGACTCAGCCCAAGCTGGGAGAGTCTTCCTAGTCTGTCAGGCGAGGAAGAGTAGGAGAAATAGGCTGGTTAGTTGCAGGGCCTACTCTGCCTTACATCCTTCTGTTCAGGTCATTCCCTTTGGGGAACTGACCCACTTCCACAGTGATAGGACCTAGTCTGAATTGTCTCTTGTCTGCCTCTTCAATGTCTCCACCCATTCTTTTTATTTTGGGTTTAGAGGTATCCACCTCTGCTAATCTTATCTTAGCCAGGGTCATCCCTAGCTTACCCAAAGAGGTTACCCAGAGCTGGAGTAACCCCACCATGACCAACAGGGTCAGGGGGCCTAACTTGTTATTTGGCATGGGGTCTGACCACCATGCCAAGAATAGTGCAGCCATAAAGGCTAACACCCAGCAGAGGCCACTGACAGCTGTCAGTGCCCAGAACCACACCTTTAGCTCTTCACCTACAAGGGAAGGGGCTAAGTTACAGGCTTCTTTGGGTTCAGGGTGCCTGTCTGCTGTATTAGAGTGGGGGGTTACCACATTTTGTAGTAAACACCCTTCTTCCACTCTTTCTTCTGTTAGCTGAGGAGCCACCCACTCAGGTTTAACAGTTGCCTGACTAGCCAGGACTTCTTGTGGGTCAGGTTGGACTTTATCAGGGCCATTTTTGGAGTTCTCCCCTACTGGAGCAGAATCTCCCTGGCTTGCTGTAACCTTGGCTAAAGGTTGTCCACCCTTCCTACTCTGTTTTCTTTTCTTCTTCTTCTGGGGCCTGCTTGCATTTACTGCAGAGGCAGGCCTTCCAGAATCCTTGGGAGAGGACTGGCACTGGACCAGTTCCTCTCTTGGGCTCTGACTAACCTCTGGGTAGTCATTTCCAAGGAGACAATCAAGGGGGAGGTCTGTACTGACTACTACCCTTCTCCAGCTAAGAGTGCCACCCACTTCTATGGGTACTAAAGCCACAGGCCTCTTAGTGACCCTGTCTAGGCTAACTCTTACCCTGGCAGTCTCACCTGGGATGTACTGGTTTGAGAGCACCAGCCTGTCATGCACAATAGTGTGACTGGCACAAGTGTCTCTCAGGGCAGTGGTTGGGATTCCATTCACCAGTAGGTGGTGGAAGTGTCTACTTCCCTCTGGAATCTCCAACTCACCTGTTGGGCCCTGTTTCCAGTTGAAGGCTAGGAAGACCTCCTCATCTGAGGAGTCATCTCCCATGGCTACACTGGTTACCCCTGGAATTTTGTTCTGGGGATTGTTTTTGGGACAAGAAGTGTCCTTGGTGTGGTGCCCAGACTGTTTACAGTTGTGGCACCATGCCTTAGTGGCATCCCAGTTCTTACCCTGGTACCCACCTTTGTTTTGGGTTGTGTCTTGGGGCCCACCCACCTGTTCTGGTTTTTGGGGGCCTACAGAGGACTCTGTTTCTTTGTTTCTAGTGTTACCCACTTTCTCCTGGGGAGTTTTTGTAACCCCTTTCTTTTGGTCACCCCCAGTGGAAGTTTTGGTTACCCTAGTCTTGACCCAGTGGTCTGCCTTCTTTCCCAATTCTTGGGGAGAAATTGGACCTAGGTCTACCAGATACTGATGCAACTTTTCATTGAAGCAGTTACTTAAAATGTGTTCTTTCATAAACAAATTATAAAGCCCAACATAGTCACACACTTCATTTCCAGTTAACCAACCATCTAGTGTTTTTACTGAGTAGTCTACAAAATCAACCCAGGTCTGGCTCGAGGATTTTTGAGCCCCCCTGAATCTAATTCTATACTCCTCAGTGGAGAATCCAAAGCCCTCAATCAGGGTACCCTTCATGAGGTCATAAGATTCTGCATCTTTTCCAGAGAGTGTGAGGAGTCTATCCCTACACTTTCCAGTGAACATTTCCCAAAGGAGAGCACCCCAGTGAGATCTGTTCACTTTTCTGGTTACACAAGCCCTCTCAAAAGCTGTGAACCATTTGGTGATGTCATCACCATCTTCATATTTTGTTACAATCCCTTTGGGGATTTTTAGGATGTCAGGAGAATCTCTGACCCTATTTAAGTTGCTGCCACCATTGATGGGTCCTAGGCCCATCTCTTGTCTTTCCCTCTCTATGGCTAGGATCTGTCTTTCCAAAGCCAATCTTTTGGCCATCCTGGCTAACTGGATGTCCTCTTCACTGGGGCTATCCTCAGTGATTTCAGAGGTGTTGGTCTTTCCTGTGAGGGAACCAGCATCTCTGACTATTATTTTAGGAGTCAGGGTTTGAGGGACCCTGTCCTCCCTAGATAGGACTGGTAGGGGGGAATTTTCCTCCAAGTCACTATCCTCTTCCTCTGAGTTGCCACCCTCAGAGGGGTTGGCCTTTTCAAACTCTGCCAAAAGCTCCTGGAGCTGTATTTTGGTAGGTTTGAGGCCCATTGTTATTTTCTTTATTTTACAGAGTGACCTTAGCTCCCTCATCTTAAGATGGAGGTAAGGTGTGGTGTCGAGTTCCACCACAGTCACATCTGTGCTAGACATTTTGCTTCTAAAAGTTGGAATACTTTTTAAGAATCTACAACTGGTTCTAGAATCTAATTCAAACTTTTACAAACTTTTAAACTCTAAAAGAAATGCTAAACAGGATCTAACACAAGGCCCTAGCAGGTCTTTTAAGAATTTAGAAAACTTTTCAAATTGCAAAAATCAATTTCTAATGACAATTTTGGAATTTGTCGTGTGATCAGGTATTGGCTGAGTAGTCCAGCAAATGCAAAGTCTTGTACCCCACCGCTGATCCACCAATGTAGGAAGTTGGCTCTGTATGTGCTATTTCAAAGTAAGGAATAGCATGCACAGAGTCCAAGGGTTCCTCTTAGAGGTAAAATAGTGGTAAAAATAGATAATACTAATGCTCTATTTTGTGGTAGTGTGGTCGAGCAGTAGGCTTATCCAAGGAGTAGTGTTAAGCATTTGTTGTACATACACATAGACAATAAATGAGGTACACACACTCAGAGACAAATCCAGCCAATAGGTTTTTATATAGAAAAATATCTTTTCTTAGTTTATTTTAAGAACCACAGGTTCAAATTCTACATGTAATATCTCATTTGAAAGGTATTGCAGGTAAGTACTTTAGGAACTTTAAATCATCAAAATTGCATGTATACTTTTCAAGTTATTGACAAATAGCTGTTTTAAAAGTGGACACAGTGCAATTTTCACAGTTCCTGGGGGAGGTAAGTTTTTGTTAGTTTTACCAGGTAAGTAAGCCACTTACAGGGTTCAGTTCTTGGTCCAAGGTAGCCCACCGTTGGGGGTTCAGAGCAACCCCAAAGTCACCACACCAGCAGCTCAGGGCCGGTCCGGTGCAGAGTTCAAAGTGGTGCCCAAAACACATAGGCTAGAATGGAGAGAAGGGGGTGCCCCGGTTCCGGTCTGCTTGCAGGTAAGTACCCGCGTCTTCGGAGGGCAGACCAGGGGGGTTTTGTAGGGCACCGGGGGGGACACAAGTCCACACAGAAATTTCACCCTCAGCGGCGCGGGGGCGGCCGGGTGCAGTGTAGAAACCAGCGTCGGGTTCGCAATGTTAGTCTATGAGAGATCTCGGGATCTCTTCAGCGCTGCAGGCAGGCAAGGGGGGGGTTCCTCGGGGAAACCTCCACTTGGGCAAGGGAGAGGGACTCCTGGGGGTCACTTCTCCAGTGAAAGTCCGGTCCTTCAGGTCCTGGGGGCTGCGGGTGCAGGGTCTCTCCCAGGTGTCGGGACTTTAGGTTCAAAGAGTCGCGGTCAGGGGAAGCCTCGGGATTCCCTCTGCAGGCGGCGCTGTGGGGGCTCAGGGGGGACAGGTTTTGGTACTCACAGTATCAGAGTAGTCCTGGGGTCCCTCCTGAGGTGTTGGATCGCCACCAGCCGAGTCGGGGTCGCCGGGTGCAGTGTTGCAAGTCTCACGCTTCTTGCGGGGAGCTTGCAGGGATCTTTAAAGCTGCTGGAAACAAAGTTGCAGCTTTTCTTGGAGCAGGTCCGCTGTCCTCGGGAGTTTCTTGTCTTTTCGAAGCAGGGGCAGTCCTCAGAGGATGTCGAGGTCGCTGGTCCCTTCGGAAGGCGTCGCTGGAGCAGGATCTTTGGAAGGCAGGAGACAGGCCGGTGAGTTTCTGGAGCCAAGGCAGTTGTCGTCTTCTGGTCTTCCTCTGCAGGGGTTTTTCAGCTAGGCAGTCCTTCTTCTTGTAGTTGCAGGAATCTAATTTTCTAGGGTTCAGGGTAGCCCTTAAATACTAAATTTAAGGGCGTGTTTAGGTCTGGGGGGTTAGTAGCCAATGGCTACTAGCCCTGAGGGTGGGTACACCCTCTTTGTGCCTCCTCCCAAGGGGAGGGGGTCACAATCCTAACCCTATTGGGGGAATCCTCCATCTGCAAGATGGAGGATTTCTAAAAGTTAGAGTCACCTCAGCTCAGGACACCTTAGGGGCTGTCCTGACTGGCCAGTGACTCCTCCTTGTTTTTCTCATTATTTTCTCCGGCCTTGCCGCCAAAAGTGGGGCCTGGCCGGAGGGGGCGGGCAACTCCACTAGCTGGAGTGTCCTGCTGGGTTGGCACAAAGGAGGTGAGCCTTTGAGGCTCACCGCCAGGTGTGACAACTCCTGCCTGGGGGAGGTGTTAGCATCTCCACCCAGTGCAGGCTTTGTTACTGGCCTCAGAGTGACAAAGGCACTCTCCCCATGGGGCCAGCAACATGTCTCGGTTTGTGGCAGGCTGCTAAAACTAGTCAGCCTACACAGATAGTCGGTTAAGTTTCAGGGGGCACCTCTAAGGTGCCCTCTGTGGTGTATTTTACAATAAAATGTACACTGGCATCAGTGTGCATTTATTGTGCTGAGAAGTTTGATACCAAACTTCCCAGTTTTCAGTGTAGCCATTATGGTGCTGTGGAGTTCGTGTTTGACAGACTCCCAGACCATATACTCTTATGGCTACCCTGCACTTACAATGTCTAAGGTGTTGTTTGGACACTGTAGGGGCACCATGCTCATGCACTGGTACCCTCACCTATGGTATAGTGCACCCTGCCTTAGGGCTGTAAGGCCTGCTAGAGGGGTGTCTTACCTATACTGCATAGGCAGTGAGAGGCTGGCATGGCACCCTGAGGGGAGTGCCATGTCGACTGTAAGGAAATGCCTCCTTGGCATGGTTGCCCCCTGACTTTTTGCCTTTGCTGATGCTATGTTTACAATTGAAAGTGTGCTGAGGCCTGCTAACCAGGCCCCAGCACCAGTGTTCTTTCCCTAACCTGTACTTTTGTATCCACAATTGGCAGACCCTGGCATCCAGATAAGTCCCTTGTAACTGGTACTTCTAGTACCAAGGGCCCTGATGCCAAGGAAGGTCTCTAAGGGCTGCAGCATGTCTTATGCCACCCTGGAGACCTCTCACTCAGCACAGACACACTGCTTGCCAGCTTGTGTGTGCTAGTGAGGACAAAACGAGTAAGTCGACATGGCACTCCCCTCAGGGTGCCATGCCAGCCTCTCACTGCCTATGCAGTATAGGTAAGACACCCCTCTAGCAGGCCTTACAGCCCTAAGGCAGGGTGCACTATACCATAGGTGAGGGTACCAGTGCATGAGCATGGTACCCCTACAGTGTCTAAACAAAACCTTAGACATTGTAAGTGCAGGGTAGCCATAAGAGTATATGGTCTGGGAGTCTGTCAAACACGAACTCCACAGCACCATAATGGCTACACTGAAAACTGGGAAGTTTGGTATCAAACTTCTCAGCACAATAAATGCACACTGATGCCAGTGTACATTTTATTGTAAAATACACCACAGAGGGCACCTTAGAGGTGCCCCCTGAAACCTAACCGACTATCTGTGTAGGCTGACTAGTTCCAGCAGCCTGCCACACTAGAGACATGTTGCTGGCCCCATGGGGAGAGTGCCTTTGTCACTCTGAGGCCAGTAACAAAGCCTGCACTGGGTGGAGATGCTAACACCTCCCCCAGGCAGGAGCTGTGACACCTGGCGGTGAGCCTCAAAGGCTCACCCCTTTGTCACAGCCCAGCAGGGCACTCCAGCTTAGTGGAGTTGCCCGCCCCCTCCGGCCACGGCCCCCACTTTTGGCGGCAAGGCTGGAGGGAACAAAGAAAGCCACAAGGAGGAGTCACTGGCCAGTCAGGACAGCCCCTAAGGTGTCCTGAGCTGAGGTGTCTCTGACTTTTAGAAATCCTCCATCTTGCAGATGGAGGATTCCCCCAATAGGGTTAGGATTGTGACCCCCTCCCCTTGGGAGGAGGCACAAAGAGGGTGTACCCACCCTCAGGGCTAGTAGCCATTGGCTACTAACCCCCCAGACCTAAACACGCCCTTAAATTTAGTATTTAAGGGCTACCCTGAACCCTAGAAAATTAGATTCCTGCAACTACAAGAAGAAGGACTGCCTAGCTGAAAACCCCTGCAGAGGAAGACCAGAAGACGACAACTGCCTTGGCTCCAGAAACTCACCGGCCTGTCTCCTGCCTTCCAAAGATCCTGCTCCAGCGACGCCTTCCAAAGGGACCAGCGACCTCGACATCCTCTGAGGACTGCCCCTGCTTCGAAAAGACAAGAAACTCCCGAGGACAGCGGACCTGCTCCAAGAAAAGCTGCAACTTTGTTTCCAGCAACTTTAAAGAACCCTGCAAGCTCCCCGCAAGAAGCGTGAGACTTGCAACACTGCACCCGGCGACCCCGACTCGGCTGGTGGAGATCCGACACCTCAGGAGGGACCCCAGGACTACTCTGATACTGTGAGTACCAAAACCTGTCCCCCCTGAGCCCCCACAGCGCCGCCTGCAGAGGGAATCCCGAGGCTTCCCCTGACCGCGACTCTTTGAACCTAAAGTCCCGACACCTGGGAGAGACCCTGCACCCGCAGCCCCCAGGACCTGAAGGACCGGACTTTCACTGGAGGAGTGACCCCCAGGAGTCCCTCTCCCTTGATCAAGTGGAGGTTTCCCCGAGGAACCCCCCCCTTGCCTGCCTGCAGCGCTGAAGAGATCCCGAGATCTCTCATAGACTAACATTGCGAACCCGACGCTTGTTTCTACACTGCACCCGGCCGCCCCCGCGCCGCTGAGGGTGAAATTCCTGTGTGGGCTTGTGTCCCCCCCGGTGCCCTACAAAACCCCCCTGGTCTGCCCTCCGAAGACGCGGGTACTTACCTGCAAGCAGACCGGAACCGGGGCACCCCCTTCTCTCCATTCTAGCCTATGTGTTTTGGGCACCACTTTGAACTCTGCACCTGACCGGCCCTGAGCTGCTGGTGTGGGGACTTTGGGGTTGCTCTGAACCCCCAACGGTGGGCTACCTTGGACCAAGAACTGAACCCTGTAAGTGTCTTACTTACCTGGTAAAACTAACAAAAACTTACCTCCCCTAGGAACTGTGAAAATTGCACTAAGTGTCCACTTTTAAAACAGCTATTTGTCAATAACTTGAAAAGTATACATGCAATTTTTATGATTTAAAGTTCCTAAAGTACTTACCTGCAATACCTTTCGAATGAGATATTACATGTAGAATTTGAACCTGTGGTTCTTAAAATAAACTAAGAAAAGATATTTTTCTATATAAAAACCTATTGGCTGGATTTGTCTCTGAGTGTGTGTACCTCATTTATTGTCTATGTGTATGTACAACAAATGCTTAACACTACTCCTTGGATAAGCCTACTGCTCGACCACACTACCACAAAATAGAGCATTAGTATTATCTCTTTTTACCACTATTTTACCTCTAAGGGGAACCCTTGGACTCTGTGCATGCTATTCCTTACTTTGAAATAGCACATACAGAGCCAACTTCCTACATTGGTGGATCAGCGGTGGGGTACAAGACTTTGCATTTGCTGGACTACTCAGCCAATACCTGATCACACGACAAATTCCAAAATTGTCATTAGAAATTCATTTTTGCAATTTGAAAGTTTTCTAAATTCTTAAAAGTCCTGCTAGGGCCTTGTGTGTTAAGTCCCTGTTTAGCATTGTCTTTTAGAGTTTAAAAGTTTGTTAAAAGTTTGAAATTAGATTCTAGAAACAGTTTTAGATTCTTTAAAAAGTCTTCCAACTTTTAGCAAAATAATGTCTGATACAGAGATGAATGTGGTGGAACTCGACACCACACCTTACCTCCATCTTAAGATGAGGGAGCTAAGGTCTCTCTGTAATATCAAAAAAATAACCATTGGCTCCAGACCTACCAAAATTCAGCTCCAGGAGCTGTTGGCAGAGTTTGAAAAAGCCAACCCCTCTGATGATGACATCACAGAGGAAGAAATTAGTGACTTGGAGGCCAATGTCCCTCCTCCAGTCCTAAATAGGGAGAACAGGACCCCTCAAGTCCTGTCTCCAACTGTGTTAGTCAGAAATAGTGAGTCCCTCACAGGAGGGTCCCACATTTCTGAAATCACTGAGGATGCTCTCAGTGAAGATGACCTCCTGTTAGCCAGGATGGCCAAAAGATTGGCTTTAGAGAGACAGCTCCTAGCCATAGAAAGGGAAAGACAAGAGATGGGCCTAGGACCCATCAATGGTGGCAGCAATATAAATAGGGTCAGAGATTCTCCTGACATGTTAAAAATCCCCAAAGGGATTGTGACAAAATTTGAAGATGGTGATGACATCACCAAGTGGTTCACAGCTTTTGAGAGGGCTTGTGTAACCAGAAAAGTGAACAGATCTCACTGGGGTGCTCTCCTTTGGGAAATGTTCACTGGAAAGTGTAGGGATAGACTCCTCACACTCTCTGGGAAAGATGCAGAATCTTATGACCTCATGAAGGGTACCCTGATTGAGGGCTTTGGATTCTCCACTGAGGAGTACAGGATTAGGTTCAGGGGGGCTCAAAAATCCTCGAGCCAGACCTGGGTTGACTTTGTTGACTACTCAGTGAAAACACTAGATGGTTGGATTCAAGGCAGTGGTGTAAGTAATTATGATGGGCTGTACAATTTATTTGTGAAAGAACACCTATTGAGTAATTGTTTCAATGATAAACTGCATCAGCATCTGGTAGACCTAGGACCAATTTCTCCCCAAGAATTGGGAAAGAAGGCGGACCATTGGGTCAAGACAAGGGTGTCCAAGACTTCAACAGGGGGTGACCAAAAGAAAGGGGTCACAAAGACTCCCCAGGGGAAGGGTGATGAGACAACCAAAACTAAAAATAGTAAAGAGTCTTCTACAGGCCCCCAAAAACCTGCACAGGAGGGTGGGCCCAGAGCCTCTTCACAAAACAATGGGTACAAGGGTAAAAACTTTGATCCCAAAAAGGCCTGGTGTCATAGCTGTAAACAGCATGGACACCAAACTGGAGACAAGGCCTGTCCCAAGAAAGGTTCCACTCCAAACTCCCATCCAGGTAACACTGGTATGGCTAGTCTCCAAGTGGGATCAACAGTGTGCCCAGAGCAAATCAGGGTCCACACTGAAGCTACTCTAGTTTCTGAGGGTGGGGTGGATTTAGCCACACTAGCTGTCTGGCCGCCTAACATGCAAAAATACAGACAGCAACTCTTAATTAATGGGACTAGAATAGAGGGCCTGAGGGATACAGGTGCCAGTGTCACCATGGTGACAGAGAAACTGGTTTCCCCTGGCCAATACCTGACTGGAAAAACTTACACAGTCACCAACGCTGACAATCAGAGAAAAGTACATCCCATGGCAATGGTTACTTTAGAATGGGGAGGGGTCAAGGGCCTGAAACAGGTGGTGGTCTCCTCAAATATCCCAGTGGACTGTCTGCTTGGAAATGACCTGGAGTCCTCAGCATGGGCTGGGGTAGAACTAAAAACCCATGCAGCAATGCTGGGTATCCCTGAACTGGTGTGTGTGAAAACAAGAGCACAGTGCAAGGCACAGGGTGAACAAGTAGAGCTGGAGTCTGGAAGAATGGCCCAGCCTACCAAGAGGAAAGGAAAGTCAGTTGGGAAACCAACTGCAACACAGCAAAAGAAAGGGAACCTCTCTTCTCAGGAAGAAGTTCTGCCCTCTGAGGGAACTGAGCCTTTGGAGCTTGAACCTTATCAGGTTGAGCTCTTAGGCCCAGGGGGACCCTCAAGGGAGGAGCTGTGTAAGGGACAAGAAACCTGTCCCTCTCTTGAAGGCCTTAGGCAGCAAGCTGCTGAAGAGTCCAAAGGCAAGAAAAATGGAACGCATAGGGTCTATTGGGAAGATGGACTCCTGTACACTGAGGCCAGAGACCCCAAACCTGGTGCCACTAGGAGAGTGGTAGTGCCTCAGCTGTTCAGAGAGTTCATCCTAACATTGGCCCATGACATTCCCCTTGCTGGACATTTGGGACAAACCAAGACGTGGGAGAGGTTAGTCAACCACTTCTACTGGCCCAATATGTCCAACATGGTTAAGGAGTTTTGCCTCTCCTGCCCCACCTGTCAAGCCAGTGGTAAGACAGGTGGGCATCCAAAGGCCCCCCTCATTCCACTTCCAGTGGTGGGGGTTCCCTTTGAAAGAGTGGGTGTGGACATAGTTGGTCCACTAGAACCTCCCACAGCCTCAGGAAATCTGTATATCCTGGTAGTAGTGGATCATGCTACCAGGTATCCTGAAGCTATTCCCCTTAGGTCGACTACTGCCCCTGCAGTAGCCAAGGCCCTCATTGGTATTTTTACCAGAGTGGGTTTCCCTAAGGAGGTGGTGTCTGACAGAGGTACCAACTTCATGTCAGCATACCTAAAGCACATGTGGAATGAGTGTGGAGTGACTTATAAATTCACTACACCTTACCATCCACAAACTAATGGCTTAGTTGAGAGATTCAACAAGACATTAAAGGGCATGATCATGGGGCTCCCAGAAAAACTCAAAAGGAGATGGGATGTCCTCCTGCCATGTCTGCTTTTCGCTTACAGGGAGGTGCCACAGAAGGGAGTAGGATTCTCACCCTTTGAACTTCTGTTTGGTCATCCTGTAAGGGGACCACTTGCCCTTGTTAAAGAAGGCTGGGAGAGACCTCTCCATGAGCCTAAACAGGACATAGTGGACTATGTACTTGGCCTTCGCTCTAGAATGGCAGAGTACATGGAAAAGGCAACCAAAAACCTTGAGGCCAGCCAACAACTCCAGAAGTTTTGGTATGACCAAAAGGCTGCACTGGTTGAGTTCCAACCAGGGCAGAAAGTCTGGGTTCTGGAGCCTGTGGCTCCCAGGGCACTCCAGGACAAATGGAGTGGCCCTTACCCAGTGCTAGAGAGGAAGAGTCAGGTCACCTACCTGGTGGACCTGGGCACAAGCAGGAGCCCCAAGAGGGTGATCCATGTGAACCGCCTTAAGCTCTTCCATGACAGGGCTGATGTGAATCTGTTAATGGTAACAGATGAGGATCAGGAGGCAGAGAGTGAACCTCTCCCTGATCTTCTGTCATCAGACCCAAAAGATGGCACAGTAGATGGAGTGATCTACTCAGACACCCTCTCTGGCCAACAGCAAGCTGATTGTAGGAGAGTCCTACAACAGTTTCCTGAACTCTTCTCCTTAACCCCTGGTCAGACACACCTGTGTACCCATGATGTGGACACAGGAGACAGCATGCCTGTCAAAAATAAAATCTTTAGACAATCTGACCATGTTAAGGAAAGCATCAAGGTGGAAGTCCACAAGATGCTGGAATTGGGAGTAATTGAGCGCTCTGACAGCCCCTGGGCTAGCCCAGTGGTCTTAGTCCCCAAACCTCACACCAAAGATGGAAAGAAAGAGATGAGGTTTTGTGTGGACTACAGAGGGCTCAATTCTGTCACCAAGACAGATGCCCATCCAATTCCAAGAGCTGATGAGCTCATAGACAAATTAGGTGCTGCCAAATTCTTAAGTACCTTTGACTTGACAGCAGGGTACTGGCAAATAAAAATGGCACCTGGAGCAAAAGAGAAAACAGCATTCTCCACACCTGATGGGCATTATCAGTTTACTGTTATGCCCTTTGGTTTAAAGAATGCCCCTGCCACCTTCCAAAGGTTGGTGAATCAAGTCCTTGCTGGCTTGGAGTCATTTAGCACAGCTTATCTTGATGATATTGCTGTCTTTAGCTCCACCTGGCAGGATCACCTGGTCCACCTGAAGAAGGTTTTGAAGGCTCTGCAATCTGCAGGCCTCTCTATCAAGGCATCCAAATGCCAGATAGGGCAGGGAACTGTGGTTTACTTGGGACACCTTGTAGGTGGAGGCCAAGTTCAGCCACTCCAACCCAAGATCCAGACTATTCTGGACTGGGTAGCTCCAAAAACCCAGACTCAAGTCAGGGCATTCCTTGGCTTGACTGGGTATTACAGGAGGTTTGTGAAGGGATATGGATCCATTGTGACAGCCCTCACTGAACTCACCTCCAAGAAAATGCCCAAGAAAGTGAACTGGACTGTGGAATGCCAACAGGCCTTTGACACCCTGAAACAAGCAATGTGCTCAGCACCAGTTCTAAAAGCTCCAGATTATTCTAAGCAGTTCATTGTGCAGACTGATGCCTCTGAACATGGGATAGGGGCAGTTTTGTCCCAAACAAATGATGATGGCCTTGACCAGCCTGTTGCTTTCATTAGCAGGAGGTTACTCCCCAGGGAGCAGCGTTGGAGTGCCATTGAGAGGGAGGCCTTTGCTGTGGTTTGGTCCCTGAAGAAGCTGAGACCATACCTCTTTGGGACTCACTTCCTAGTTCAAACTGACCACAGACCTCTCAAATGGCTGATGCAAATGAAAGGTGAAAATCCTAAACTGTTGAGGTGGTCCATCTCCCTACAGGGAATGGACTTTATAGTGGAACACAGACCTGGGACTGCCCATGCCAATGCAGATGGCCTTTCCAGGTTCTTCCACTTAGAAAATGAAGACTCTCTTGGGAAAGGTTAGTCTCATCCTCTTTCGTTTGGGGGGGGGTTGTGTAAGGAAATGCCTCCTTGGCATGGTTGCCCCCTGACTTTTTGCCTTTGCTGATGCTATGTTTACAATTGAAAGTGTGCTGAGGCCTGCTAACCAGGCCCCAGCACCAGTGTTCTTTCCCTAACCTGTACTTTTGTATCCACAATTGGCAGACCCTGGCATCCAGATAAGTCCCTTGTAACTGGTACTTCTAGTACCAAGGGCCCTGATGCCAAGGAAGGTCTCTAAGGGCTGCAGCATGTCTTATGCCACCCTGGAGACCTCTCACTCAGCACAGACACACTGCTTGCCAGCTTGTGTGTGCTAGTGAGGACAAAACGAGTAAGTCGACATGGCACTCCCCTCAGGGTGCCATGCCAGCCTCTCACTGCCTATGCAGTATAGGTAAGACACCCCTCTAGCAGGCCTTACAGCCCTAAGGCAGGGTGCACTATACCATAGGTGAGGGTACCAGTGCATGAGCATGGTACCCCTACAGTGTCTAAACAAAACCTTAGACATTGTAAGTGCAGGGTAGCCATAAGAGTATATGGTCTGGGAGTCTGTCAAACACGAACTCCACAGCACCATAATGGCTACACTGAAAACTGGGAAGTTTGGTATCAAACTTCTCAGCACAATAAATGCACACTGATGCCAGTGTACATTTTATTGTAAAATACACCACAGAGGGCACCTTAGAGGTGCCCCCTGAAACCTAACCGACTATCTGTGTAGGCTGACTAGTTCCAGCAGCCTGCCACACTAGAGACATGTTGCTGGCCCCATGGGGAGAGTGCCTTTGTCACTCTGAGGCCAGTAACAAAGCCTGCACTGGGTGGAGATGCTAACACCTCCCCCAGGCAGGAGCTGTGACACCTGGCGGTGAGCCTCAAAGGCTCACCCCTTTGTCACAGCCCAGCAGGGCACTCCAGCTTAGTGGAGTTGCCCGCCCCCTCCGGCCACGGCCCCCACTTTTGGCGGCAAGGCTGGAGGGAACAAAGAAAGCCACAAGGAGGAGTCACTGGCCAGTCAGGACAGCCCCTAAGGTGTCCTGAGCTGAGGTGTCTCTGACTTTTAGAAATCCTCCATCTTGCAGATGGAGGATTCCCCCAATAGGGTTAGGATTGTGACCCCCTCCCCTTGGGAGGAGGCACAAAGAGGGTGTACCCACCCTCAGGGCTAGTAGCCATTGGCTACTAACCCCCCAGACCTAAACACGCCCTTAAATTTAGTATTTAAGGGCTACCCTGAACCCTAGAAAATTAGATTCCTGCAACTACAAGAAGAAGGACTGCCTAGCTGAAAACCCCTGCAGAGGAAGACCAGAAGACGACAACTGCCTTGGCTCCAGAAACTCACCGGCCTGTCTCCTGCCTTCCAAAGATCCTGCTCCAGCGACGCCTTCCAAAGGGACCAGCGACCTCGACATCCTCTGAGGACTGCCCCTGCTTCGAAAAGGCAAGAAACTCCCGAGGACAGCGGACCTGCTCCAAGAAAAGCTGCAACTTTGTTTCCAGCAACTTTAAAGAACCCTGCAAGCTCCCCGCAAGAAGCGTGAGACTTGCAACACTGCACCCGGCGACCCCGACTCGGCTGGTGGAGATCCGACACCTCAGGAGGGACCCCAGGACTACTCTGATACTGTGAGTACCAAAACCTGTCCCCCCTGAGCCCCCACAGCGCCGCCTGCAGAGGGAATCCCGAGGCTTCCCCTGACCGCGACTCTTTGAACCTAAAGTCCCGACACCTGGGAGAGACCCTGCACCCGCAGCCCCCAGGACCTGAAGGACCGGACTTTCACTGGAGGAGTGACCCCCAGGAGTCCCTCTCCCTTGATCAAGTGGAGGTTTCCCCGAGGAACCCCCCCCTTGCCTGCCTGCAGCGCTGAAGAGATCCCAAGATCTCTCATAGACTAACATTGCGAACCCGACGCTTGTTTCTACACTGCACCCGGCCGCCCCCGCGCCGCTGAGGGTGAAATTCCTGTGTGGGCTTGTGTCCCCCCCGGTGCCCTACAAAACCCCCCTGGTCTGCCCTCCGAAGACGCGGGTACTTACCTGCAAGCAGACCGGAACCGGGGCACCCCCTTCTCTCCATTCTAGCCTATGTGTTTTGGGCACCACTTTGAACTCTGCACCTGACCGGCCCTGAGCTGCTGGTGTGGGGACTTTGGGGTTGCTCTGAACCCCCAACGGTGGGCTACCTTGGACCAAGAACTGAACCCTGTAAGTGTCTTACTTACCTGGTAAAACTAACAAAAACTTACCTCCCCTAGGAACTGTGAAAATTGCACTAAGTGTCCACTTTTAAAACAGCTATTTGTCAATAACTTGAAAAGTATACATGCAATTTTTATGATTTAAAGTTCCTAAAGTACTTACCTGCAATACCTTTCGAATGAGATATTACATGTAGAATTTGAACCTGTGGTTCTTAAAATAAACTAAGAAAAGATATTTTTCTATATAAAAACCTATTGGCTGGATTTGTCTCTGAGTGTGTGTACCTCATTTATTGTCTATGTGTATGTACAACAAATGCTTAACACTACTCCTTGGATAAGCCTACTGCTCGACCACACTACCACAAAATAGAGCATTAGTATTATCTCTTTTTACCACTATTTTACCTCTAAGGGGAACCCTTGGACTCTGTGCATGCTATTCCTTACTTTGAAATAGCACATACAGAGCCAACTTCCTACATCGACTTACTCGTTTTGTCCTCACTAGCACACACAAGCTGGCAAGCAGTGTGTCTGTGCTGAGTGAGAGGTCTCCAGGGTGGCATAAGACATGCTGCAGCCCTTAGAGACCTTCCTTGGCATCAGGGCCCTTGGTACTAGAAGTACCAGTTACAAGGGACTTATCTGGATGCCAGGGTCTGCCAATTGTGGATACAAAAGTACATTTTAGGTGAAGGAACACTGGTGCTGGGGCCTGGTTAGCAGGGTCCCAGCACTCTTCTCAGTCAAGTCAGCATCAGTATCAGGCAAAAAGTGGGGGGTAACTGCAACAGGGAGCCATTTCTTTACACAGACTGATAGTGCTCGGTTCAGTCTTTCCACCTTATCATTTTGTATCCTGGTAGATATTCCACAGTGATGTCGACTGAGGAGTAGATTGTTTAGTCCCATAACAGGTGCACCTCTTCTGGCAGAGGCACCTCTTCTGACAGAGGCTAGGTCCTCCTTCCTCACTCCGTGGTGATGAGAAACATTGACGCTGTACTGTCTTTTTGATGAGATCTGCTTATCAAGCTAGTCTCAGGAGGAACAACTGTGGGCCCACATTATGACTCGTAATTCCAGGATGTTGAAGTGGAGCATCTTTTCTGCCTCTGACTAGAGGACTCTGATCAACAGTATCTGCATGCGAGCTCACAGGACCTCCATGGGTGCATCTATCATTAGCATTAACTTGTCTGATGAAGGATTGGATGACAGACCTGCAATGATATTTGTGGGGAATCTCCACCTTAACAGCACCTGCTTGAGGAATCTTTTCACTTGGAATGTGCCATCTCACAAGCCATGAATCTGCTTCCACTGACTGCCCGGTTCTGCCTGTAAGGGTCTCATCTCAGGCCTGAAAAAGGTCATTAGACGTATGCAGGTTGACATCAGGTTGAGAACAGAATGGTAAAGCCAGACATTGATTGAACTATGGCAAAAAAGGTCTATGCCATGACTTGGAGTTTTATTGCAATGTCTACTAAAGGAAAGGCCTTTCCCAGCTGCATGCCAGTACTGCTCTCAAGAACTGAAGTCTCATCTCTGGTTCTATAGAGGACTTGAAGATGTCTAGTGTCGGTCCTAGTCTATGAAACAGATTGATGTATACAGCTGTAGAAGCTTTTGTCTCTTACCTTGATGTGGCAGTCATCGAACTACAGCTCTATTTTATGATCCTGCCACCGCAGGAGGGCAGAAACTGACAGTAGGCCTAATGGAAGTACCCTGAATTATTAGTGCTACACCACCACTAAAAAGCAGAGGTACTTCCTGTGTTTCCGGTTTATACTTATGTGGAAGGTCATGAAGGTCCTAGGATGATGATGGGAAATGATTCAAGGAAGTGAATATACGAACATCTGAATGCTGTGAAAGTGAATATTAAAACCCTATAAAATTGGGCAGCCGCTGCTCCTAGCTAGACTCCATTTAGCTGGTTTCTGCAACAGGTCACTGGCCTGGCTAACAAACACTGACTGCCAACTGGTAGCAAATGTCTTACTTTGAATCATTCAGCAAAGTACAGTTCAGCAATGTTGCTCAGGGCATTGGCCAGGGGCCTATTTTTATATTTCAACTTCCCCCTTGGCCCGTCTGATTCAGTTGCTTGCAGATGCATTCTATATATCTGCGTGAGATGGAGAGGATCCTTCCGGCTGGAGAGATCAGAGTGGGACTATTAACAGCCACTCTCAGCCGTGGATGTCTACATGAGCTAGGACAGACTCCAATTAAAAAGAAGAAATTGTGAAATCTTGCTATAGCAATGAAACTACAATGTGGAGTCAATTTGTGACCAGAATCATGGGACCAGTAACAAAAGTAAACAATTTTGAAGGTCAAAACTGATTCACAGGTGACTCAAATCTAGAATACAGTACCAGCAGAACTGAACAATACTTTATAAGCAGAATTACAAAACCAGAAGGATTTATGTTGGAGTACAATGAGCTTACATATAAAGTGGTCACAACCGGAACCATAGCGTCCATATGGACAAACTATAATGGGAACAATAAAGATTTAGGGGCGTTACAATGGTGGCTGTTGTTACAATGACTGCTAATATTGAAGGTTTTCAATTCTCAGTTCTTAAAAAGATCATTTAACATGATTTAGAAGTAGCTCCTCCAGCATTTTGTATCCCTCCCATCCTTTTCTCTATCTGAATCCTAATACTTCAAAGGGTGCTGTGCATACCGAATAACCCCTTTCCATCATGCTTTTGTTTAGTATTGCATCCAACGAACACACAAGGAACACTAGGCTTCTCAAGGTGTACACAACATGCACTCCTCCACGTAAGCCACACAACTGGTTAACCGTGCACCGACATGTCACAGTGCATGCATGACACTTAGCTCCTCAAGAATGAGGTGCCAGGAGTAGTTCACTAACATTATAGCACAGAATGAGTTTTCCTTAATGCCTAGCAATGTCCAAGCATTTCACAAAAGAGGTCACTGGATCCTCTTTACACGTGATCAACCAGCTACATGACCACCAGGTTAAACCACGGAATGTGCATCTGAAAGGCTTGCTTGATTACTATAGCTAGAGCCCAGAGGCTGCTCAACTAACCAAGCTCTGCAAACCCTTCCTACCTGTACAGAACTGCAGTACCATTTCTAGTGCTTGCTCCATTGACGATGGAAATACCCTTTAAACAAGTCCTTCAAAAAACATTTGATCCCTCTGAAAGCACATGCAGCCTAGCATCTAGAATCCCCAAATGCAAGCACAACCACTTGAAGCTCAGCCGTACCTCTCAAAAATAGCTCTCAATCCAAACAAAGTTCTCCTACAAAACTGCATGTCTAATATACAAGAGTTTCAATCCTACGTTGCACCCTGACTGCAACCGGGGCTCCCTCCTCATCAGAAGTAAAAAAAAAAAAACATTTTATATTAGAAGACTTTTCTTTCAAGAAGGAAAGAAAAAAAGTGTGCCCCTGCATTTTCTCTGAATATGTCCCAAAGCTATAGAAGGATTTGCGACCGCCACTAGAGCAGCTTCTTTTACTTTTTGGGGGGCTGATTGAAGAGTGTCCCATTATGTAAATACTCTGGAAGTCCTTCTCGAGGAGTGGCCTCCAATCAAGGTCACCTACCTATGCTCACTCATAAATGAATGGTGGAACTCCTCACCCAGAATGATTTGATTGTCTGGTCTCCGATCACTCACGCTCAGCTTACCCCTCCTAACTCAATCTCTCTTTCTAGGTGAAATGCTTGAAAGCCACGATCGCACCTTATGTTTTAAAATTATATGGATGCAGCTTACATGCCCCTCTTCTGTCTGGTGGTCAATTTAACATCTGTTCCCATTGACCACGCCCCGTTCAAAATAAAAAAAAGCACGGCCTACTGCAAACAAGTAAAACGTATTATTGATTATCATCTTGCAAGATTTCTACACTTCTACTTCACTCTATTACAGAATTCTAATCATTTTCATGCCTTTGCTGTTCCTTTCAATTGCATCCAATCTCATTATGCGGACAGGTCCCTGAATAGATGCTGTGTATGTTGTCATCTCTATTCGCTTGCAACAGAAGTACATCTCTCCGAAGCCCTAAGGGTGTAGCCTATGCTCATATAAAACTGCTGATAAATAATGGCCATGACTGCGGTTTAATTCAATGCTTTCTCAAAATATTCGGTTCAATTTTGGAGCTTTTTGTTTCATTTTCTTGCCTTTAAATCTTATCTTCTGCTGGTCTGGTCTCTTGTTTATCGTGCCATCAGCATACTCTGTGTTACCCGAAATATTTTGTCCTTGTAGCTTACACTGACTGTTTATTAAAGAGGAGGAATAAAAGTGTCTGAGCTGGAAAACCGCTACTAAATAAATGTTTTCTGTAGCTCTCGACTTATGAGGTAGATAACTCTTGAACAATACTTTGTTAGGCACAAAGAGACAAGATGTATATTCTATGGCATGAGTCGTCTCATATGTGGAGCACACTGTGCACAATAACCGGGAGCAGAGTCACTCAAAGAAAAACAGTAAGCAAACCAAACATGGACTCAGAGAAAGGCTCAACAAGGTGACCAGGCTGACTCAACCAGAGACTTTCAACAGTGGTCCAGGAACATCTTGCAAAGCTAGCACTCTAGTAACAGACCACAGTGTGTCAACAGAAGTTGGGAAGGATTTCCATAAGCAATCAAGGCACTGGAACCACAGGAGTCTTCCAGCGTTTCTCCTTACTCACCTTACTGAACGGGATCCCATATTTCTTCAGAATGAAGGGAGAGATGAGGGTCATTTTGTGGCGGAGGAAAGCCTCACAGTTCTGAGCGCTTCCAGGAAAAAAGCCTGCAATGCAAGAAAAAGGGCGGGTTGAAAAGGCGAGCAATTCAACTCTTCTGACACAGAGACACAACCTGTGCCCTCATGAAGGCAAGTGATAAGTATATATGAAGAAGTGCTCCAGAGAAGCTCTAATTTCGAACACCAATCAAATCAGCAATAATGCTATTTTATTGTTGTTGCTAAAACTTGCAGAAAGACAACCTCCCCCCTCCTTTCACAGTCTAGAGATCACAGGAGTGGCTGTACAAAACTGCTTAGCAAGGCAAGTCAGGGAGTGCATGGACATCAACAAGCCGTTTCAAATTAAGTAATACATGAACTGTGTGTTCTACTAGTGTGCCATGTGAGTCCACTGGTTGGTGTGGCAAACGCCATTCAGAAACAGACACCAGACAGACAGACGAATCAGACCAAAAGCAGTTTACCTTTGGCAAGTCGTTCCAATCTCTTTCCATGCTCAGGGGGGACGCAGTACCTGAAATAAACAGAGTCAGCTTAAGTCATTGATCCCAGCAGGTTGCAGAAGACAGTGCTGGGATACCCAGGATCACAAAGCAGAGGGAAAACAGAAATGGAGGTTTAAACAACTTTAGGAGGCATCTCTAACCTCTACAGGATCTCTGAATTCTTAGATATTACGCTATCGCCACCTATGGGCAGGATCCTGGGAAAAGCGTCTAAACTGAGAAACATCCAGTTCTTTCTCATTATTCTTTCCATAAAACATACTGATCTAGAGGGAGCAACTTCAGTTTTTTTTATTTGATATAAAGTACATTAAAATGCTTTTATACGCTGAAAAGATCGAAGGCTTCAAAAATCTAACTATAAATCACTATAACAAACAAAAAAAAGAATGCAGACTGTGAGCCGATAGGCATCACTTTCACTCAGAAACTTTTTTTTAATGGACATTTTTAGCTTCCACTCTACTAAAGCAGTGTCAATGAGGGGAGTTCGCTATGCTGATCGGTTTGGAGTACGGTTGCACGCTACTGCACTGATTTATGTGCTTCTAAGTTTAAATGGAAGACATGTTTATAAATGTATAGAAAATGATCCATGATGTTAAACAGAGACCACAAGTTCCTTTCGATCATGGGAATCTCGTCAATATTCATAAACATTTGGATACCAGGCTTATCCCACCACAAGAATAGTATTAAGTTACAGGCACAAGTAAGTTTCAGGAGTTTATTCGAGAACAGCAGGACTAAGCAAGGGACGCTCCTCCATCTACAATCGCTCCTCTCCCTTCCACCCACCGTCATTTCACCACCCCTCGCGATCGGTCTACGATCGCATTCCACGAGCGCATGAAGCAAATGTGCCACCTGGAATGCCAACACTCGAACGAAGAACAACCCAACACATCTCCACCCTTACACAAGAACCCTGATTTTTCAATACATACATCTGCTATAACTAATTCCTTCACAAAAATGTACCATCACCCCTGGCACTCGCGGTGGAGGGGGCCTGCAAACAGAGGCTGCAGGTGGCGTCTGAGTCCACAATGGACAAGTCCAAGGTGGGTTTTGTCTCTGGAGGGCCGGGGCACCACGCATGCACCACACCCTAGGTGACCACTTCCTTTGAGGAGTGGGCACCACCCAGTCCCAGAATTCCGAAATCCGCCACACACAAGATGGTGGAACCCCTGAGGTTGATGTTAGAAATGGGTCTTTGGTTGGCAGTCAGGTTACCCCCTGTCCAAGCAAAGACCCTCACTCTAGTCACGGTAAGTCACACACAATCCAAATTATCCTGTGCCCACCCTCTGGTAGCTTAGCACTGAGCAGTCAGGCTTAACTTAGAAGGCAATGTGTAAAGTATTTGTGCAATAAATCATGAAATAACACCGTATAAACAACACAAAAATATACCACACAGGTTTTGAAAAATATAAAATATTTATCTGCGTGGAATAAGGTCAAAAACTATCAAGGTTTGATAAGTACAAGTTGGAATATCACTTTTGTAATGATAGTCTCTAGTTCTTAAAAAGCAATAAGTGTCTCTTTCAAACACAAAGTACCTGGTTTGTGTCTAAATCATCGGTACAGGACCGCAGAGGAGGAGATGCGTGGCAAACGGGGAGATGTGCGTCGGTTTCTCCGGGTGCACACAGACGATGCGTTGATGCTTTTTCACACAACAAGGGCTTTGCGTCGATTTCCGGTGCACAGACTTGGATCCTCTTCAGGTTGCGGGGTATTTGGACGCCCCGGGGATGATGCGGAGAAATCCTGGGCGTGCAGGGCGAAGTCACCGGAGCTGTGTTGATCTGGTGGGCGATGCGGGGGAATTTCTGTCACACGGCAGGTGCTACACAGATTCCTCTCGCAGGAAATCCGGCTGCGTTTTTCCAGCTCGGCTATGTGTCGATCCGGTGGGCTGTGTGAAAGTTCCAGTTGCAACGCTGAGACTGCGTCAATCTCCTCTCGGGGAGCCGGGCTGCGTCATTCCAGTTCGGCGTGCAGTGATTTTCTCACAGCAATGCAGGCGGTGTGTTGATTTTCGCCGCACAAGGAGTTCTTTGCAGAGATTAAGTCTTTTTGACCCTGAGACTTCAGAAAACAGGAGGCAAGCTCAATCCAAGCCCTTAGACAGCACTGCTCAGCAGAGCCAGAGGGCAGCAAGGCAGCAGGGAAACAGCAAGGCAGCAGTCCTTTACAGCAAAGCAGTCGGGTGAGTCCTCTGGGAAGCCAGGCAGCTTCTCTTGGCAGGTTGCAAGTTCAGGTTCAGAGTTCCTTTCCCAGTAGGTATCTTGTCAAGAAGTGTCTGAGTTGGTAGGGTCAGAGGCCCAGTTTAAATACCCATATGTGCCTTTGAAGTGGGGGAGACTTCAAAGAGTGGCTTAGAAGTGCACAAGGTCCCCTTTCAGTTCCATCCTGTCTGCCAGGGCCCCAGGAGGGGGGTTGGCAGTCCATTGGGTAAGGGCAGGCTGTCCTTTGACATGCAAGTGTCGGATCATCCACCCTCCCATCCCTGGAAGACCCATTCAGTATGCAGATGTGTGCAGGTGTGACTGAGCATCCTGTGTTTGGGGTTGTCTAAGTAAAATACACAGCGGGGCTGTCAACTAACCCAGCCAGATGTGGATTCTAAGGCACGAAGTGCAAAGAAATGCTCACTTTCTAAAAGAGGCATTTCTGAAATAGTAATATCAAATCCAACTTCACCAGTGAGCAGTATTTGGTATTACCATTCTGGCCATACTACATATTACCCTGTTACTCCTTTCAGATCAGAATCTACCACTCAAACAGTATATGAGGGTAGCCCTAATGCTAGCCTATGGTAGGAGCAGACCTCACAGCAGTGAAAAACGAATTTAGGAGTTTTACACTACCAGGACATATAAACTACACAGGTACATGCCCTGCCTTTTCTCTACATAGCACCCTGCCCTATGGGTTACCTAGGACCTACCTTAGCAGTCATTTATTTGTAGAAAAAAGAAAATTTAAGGCTTGGCAAGTACTTTTAAATGCCAAGTCGAACTGGCAGTGAAACTGCACACACAGGCCTTGCAATGGCAGACCGGAGACATGGTTAAGGGGCTACTTATCTGGGTGGCACAAACAGTGCTGCAGGCCCTGGGCACATGTAGTACACTTTACTAAGGACTTGTCTAAATTAAATAAGCCAATTGGGCATGAGCCAATGTCACCATGTTTTAAGGGAGAGAGAGCATATGCACTTTGCGCAATTTACAACTCTAACCAGTGCTAGAGTCCTAAAACCAGCAATAACAGTGTCAAAAAGTGGAGGGAGGCAGGCAAAAAGATAGGGGTGACGGCCCTAAGGCTGTCAGGTCTAACAGCTGTGTTCAATGCAGGCTTGTCACCCCAGATGTGTGTCCAGCTTGCAAATGCACCACGCCTCCTGCTTAGATAATTTTCCCGCCTGTCCAGGTGCCAAATGGGTATTGGGGCAGGTGGGGTCAGCAACTCCCTTCTGAGAGAAGCCAGACCTGCATACCAAGGGGAGTGGGCTTCTTTGAAACTCCCCTGCCTTGGAATGCAGATTTGCAGGACATCCTGTTGAGAGGGGTGTGTTAACACCCATGCCAGAGCAAGCTTTGTATCTGACTGCCCGAGAGCAAAGGCTCTCAACTTTGGGGGTCAGAAACTTGTCTGTTGGTGGCAGACTGGGAAACCAGTCTGTCAGCGCAACAGCAGTTGGTAGGTTTTCAGGGGGAACCTCTGAGGTGCCCTCTGGGTGCATGTATTCATAAATCCATCACTGGAATCAGAAAGGGTTTATTAACACAAGTTGATTGATACCAAACATCCCTATTTTCAGTGAAGCCATCATGTAGCCGGGGAACTCATATTGACCAAGTGTCCAGCACACGTATTTAAAATGGCTTCCCGGTTCACTTACTAGGTCTAAGAATTGACAAAGACATAATAGGGGCATATTTGCTCGTTGAGATATGCCCCCACCTGTAATTTGTTGCACCCTGCCTTGGGGCTGTAAGGCCTGCTGTAGTGGTGACTTACAAATATTACAGTCCGTGTTAGGAGACATGGCACACAAATGTGCGCCATGTCCTATTTTCACTTTCTGGAGCACCTGGTCATGCAGCCTGCAGTGGCAGTCCGTTGTGTTACAGCTCTTGGGGGACCTCTTTTAGTAGCCCTGCCCTAGGTACCAGAGGCATCATTTAATAGGGACTTACAGAGGTGCTCCAGGCCTTACTACTTGGGGATCCAGTGACCAGGTGTCTTGTTTTGCGGAGGGAACACTGGCACTGGGGATCTGGTTAGCAGAAAGAAAGTGCACTTCAGTCAAAGTTGCATCACAAGTGTGTGTGTGTTGGGGGGGGGGGGGGAGATGGGGGAGCCAAAGCAACCAAAACTCAGTTTCCTATACCCGACTCAATGTGCTGGCTGACTTATATCGACCCACCTGCCACCACGGACAGGTTTCTGATCCCCTGGAGGTCAAAGCCCATGCTCTCAGAAGTCAGAAACAATGCCTGCTCCAGAGGAAGGTGTTCGCACCTCCTCCAGCAGGATGGCTAGTGAATTTGCATTCCAAGGCCATGCGACCTCAGCTTTCCCCAGATCTGGGAGAGGCCACCCCCTGCCATGAGGCCCATTTGGCACTAGGACAGGCGGGAAATTGTGCAAGGAGGCGTGCTGGACTACCAGGCTAGTCACACCTCTAAGGTGGGCAGTCTGATGTGCTCCACGAAAGAAGGGTTCCACCATCTTGTGTTTGGTAGAATTAGGAATTCTGGGACAGAGTTATGCACACTCCCCAGAGGAAGCAGTTATATACAGGGCGTAGTCAACCCAGGGTTAAGTAGCCCATTAGCTACTATCCTACACTCCCCTAAAAGCCCATAAACTTAGTATTCAGGTGCCCCCCGGCACCAGGAACTTCGATTCATCTGACTTAAGGAGGAGGACAAAGATGAGCCAACCAATGCGAGAACTGTGGATCAGCCTGGACTTTTGGCTCCAAGCCCTGCCTACCTGCAGGTACAACTGCATGATCCCGACTCGTCCTGCAGCAGTGCATCTCCAAAAAGCCTTGGAGGGCTGCCAGCACTTCACAAACCAGTCAGCATCTCCTTTTGAGTGGAGGAGCCACTTCCCTGCAACCTGCAGGCACCGACCGTAATGTCTGGTCTACTGATCTACTTATCACCAAGCCCACAGACGCAGAAGTCACCCAGAAAGAGGTCACCGTGCTCCAGGACGACAGTCCCGTTTCCCCAGCAGGTTTGGAGACGCCAAGCCCATCAGGAGTCGCTTTGCACGAATACCTGGGTTAACAGAGCTGTTGCAAGCACCAAGGCTTGCTTGTGTCTGACCCAGACATCACCACCGCAAAAAGATGACCTTCCCACGAGGGACAACTGAATCAACAAGGCTGCCCACAAGAGTGGCCTGACTGTCATTTTTTCTTCCCCCTCTTTAGGTCTAACCAAGAACCGTGAGTGTCTTTGACACAAAGGACAAGCTAACCAAGACCCTCTGCACCTGAGCACCCCAGCTCAAGACCACGACTACCAATGTGTCCCTCTTGCACCCAGCACCCTCACGAACTGACCTCCCTGTTGGGAGCTCCCAGACTTGTCCTCAAGTCCTACTCTGCAGCCTGTTTCTAGATTACCCCCCCTTTTCACCAACCATTCTGTGTGCAGTATGCAATATACCCAACCCAACTAGCACCTCTGGACACAGAAACTCCAGGGCAGGTAATCCCTGCTGGTGTTTCCCGCAACCTTGACCTCCCTAGCACCCTAAGACCTCAAGGGGACCCCCAGATTCCAACTGCAATTCCCTGTATGCAGTACACATTTCTTCTCCAATGAAAAGCATAACCGGATAAAAGCACATCTGTGTGTATTACTTACCTCGCTGTGCAAAGTACTAAGTCGAACAGTACTTACTTTATGCTGAAGATTTTTGGTGTCTAACAATAATATCAACTGTTACATTGTTCTAAAATTGGTCTTGAGTTTCTTCTTGATTGAAGATCTCATTTATTGACTGTGTGTGTCCAACAAATGCCTAGCACTACCCTCTGGTAAGCCTAAAATGCTCACCCACACTACCATAAAAAAAGAGCATTTAGGGTTATTTCAACCTCTGTCAGACAACACGTTTCGAGTGTACTATTAGTGTACCCCTGCATTGGTACACTGCATGGATAGCCAGCTCCCTGAAATCCCATTCTGTCGGGGTAAAACGATACACTGTTAATGTCCAGAATGGGAAAAGAACCGTATCCAGAAAGGAAGATTTTCGATAATGGTCCAATTCATGTGGGAAAAAAATAAACTACCTTATGGAAAACACTAAGGTGTATTCAGATGACCAATTTGTTTTTGCAAGACACTGTATTTATGTTTGACAGCAAAAGATTTGGATTGTAATAATTCTGCAATCAGAGGTGATTTCTACTATGAAGGCGAACTTTCCAGCAACATGCTGTAAGAAGGCGCAGTGGCTAGGCTCGAATGGAGCACCTGTGAATTTAGATAGGACTGGTTTTAACCCCCAGGAAGCATACGGTTTCCTAATTGTCCCTAGTTATCCCACCAGGTGCAGGAGGGTGATGAACCCCTACTCACGTGGCCACTCCGGATGCAAGACAATCATCCTGCCCTTGCAATACGTCAACTTGATGATCGCTAGGATGTGGGATTGGCAGAAACGCGTGCAAGATTTATCTGACCAATCAATCTCAGGCTGATAACACCTGGAGGCAAAGCCTGTGCAAGCTTTATTGTGTGTGTCTGCAAAGAGGACCATTTGAGGACCCTTCCAAAATATTTCGTCGTTTAGGGCCCTTTCATAGTTTTCTTGAAAGGTCCTGCTGAGAGAGTCTGCTAGCAATTCTGAACACCTAAGCGGTGAAATGTGGTAACTTGCAGATTCCTTACTATAAGCTATCTCCAGAGTGTTTACATTTCTGGAGGCAGGGCTCTAGATCTCATGACCCCACCCTCGTCCCTCCCACTTCTTCAGAAGACACACTGCTGTACTGTCCACCAGACCCACAAAGGAGTCAGATCTTAATTCTGGAAGAAAGGACCCAACAGGCAGGTTTACAGCACCAAGTACCAGGATATGTGCAAGAGACTTTGACTCTCTCTGTGATCACGTTCCCTGGACTGAAAGGTAACCTCATGTGTGCTCTGCATCCTAACAGGGAGGCATTAATCACGACTGAATATCCTGAGCATGTTCTCTACTTACAAATCCAATCATTCCCTCAGCAATGCCGCCTGGCAAACAGTTACTACTGTAGAACTGGCACTGTAGGCCTTCTATTTACTGCTGTACAGGTCCCATGAGAAGACAAATGTGAGTAACCAGGAAAATGCCTTAGCAGAGTTGACGCTTCAGACTGATAGACAAAAGGGACTGCCCAGAGGGAAATGCTCTTGCTTACAACTGTGTATGGAATCAACAGCAATGGATGTGAAATAGGCTTGATTGATTTCTAATTGCTGAAGAACACAGAATGTCAGCTGACGATGCAACAGCTGCAGAGTGAAGATTTTGAAGAGAAAGGCAGTGATATATGGATAACTGATATCTTTTGTCAAGAAGTACTGCCTTTTAATGACTACTACTTGAATTACAGTGACTCTCCCCCTTAAGGTTTGGCTTTTTTTTTTTTTTTTTTAAAAGGAAACCAACATGAGCAAGAAAGCCTGTAGAATTATTTTCAAACTGGCTTTTCTATTGAAAGGATCTTACATATTGACATGCCTGTTAAAACTGCACTAAGATTCAGCACATGGGGAGGACTAATCAGCACTTAGGACTTTAATGAAGATGCGTAGAAATGCACATCTGTACATCAGCAGCATGACTCGCACACTACTGTAGCTAACAGCTATAGTTGCATGTACAGTGGGACATTGTGAAAGCAATTGTGACACTAACACTGAGGAAAGTCATGTTCGTGAGCTACTGGTAAGCTCTCCAGCTATCTTCAAGTAGCTCTCCTGTGTGTAGCCCACATTAGTAAATTAGGTTTTGCTTGGTTCAATTAACATATTTATACCAAAATTGAAAAGGGTCTATTTAAGATGAAAATGTGTGTATTTTTGGAACTCATAAGATGATGACTGGAGAAAAATTACTACATTTCCAACATACTTTTTTTGATAAACCATGTGGGTTTGGAGAGACTTATACTAATATCAATACTGTGATGTCACGAACATTGCAGCTATGGCTGTTATAGGTTACCTTTGTAAAAGGATTTCCAAATTAACAAAGACTTTTTAAGTTACTATTAGTCAGCCTTACTGATGAACTTAGGTGATCACTGCTTGTACTTTTGTGTAGTGTGGCCACCAATATAAGTTTGCATGATGTGGTCGCTATTACAAGGTTAATAATATTGGTAGATCAGAACAATTGTCAGTGAACGTATATGTAGCTCTTGTTACGGAAAAGGCTGGAGATCCCTGCCCTAGAGTCACCAAAAAGATATGGGGCAAAGCCAGTCACAAAAGATCTCTCACCAGGATTTGGGCTCTCCAAAATGCAGGTAGTTGATGCTGTACAGATCCATGTCTTCGGTGTGCCACGCAAAGGAGGTCTTCCACATGCCAAAGTACAGGTACGGGGTATTCACACCCTCAATGGTTATGCCTTTCTCGCTCTCCACAACATCCAAAATGGTGTTTAGGTGACCAATATTCCATTCATGCACGTGCTGGAAAACAAACAAACGTTTAGAATTAAAGAATAGTCTGAGATGATGTTGGTGTATCTTAAAGCCATGGCGCACATAGTACTGATGACCTAACAAAAGGCAAAAATAAATCCAATTCAAGTTAATGACCCGGTGAGATTCTACCGTGGCAGGAAGACATCATTCCCTACCACAATCTTCACCTGCTTCAACACCCGACCGCCCCCGCCCTCCCCCACCCAATGTACCTCAAGGGGGTTTAATGGGAAGAGCGCAGTTGAATAAACTGAATTGCCCAGCGCATAGAGGGGATTTTAGCCGGATAATTCTTGGAGAAATTAAAGCCAATGCTTCAGTTTTGTCAGCAATTTCACAGTATAGAGGGATACAAAGAAGTGAAAGGAGAAAACTGAAGGACAAAACCTTCTTCCTTGTTTCCTTGCAAAACGTTCATCTGAGTTTCTTCTTATTGTTGAATTCCCTTGTATATTTCATACTGCCAAATGGAATGGGGAGAAAAAAAGGCTTCAAACAGTCTATAGTCTTCTTGCTGCAAATGCATGCCAGTGGCCTCTCTTGTCTGTGCATAACAAATTGAGAAAAATCCGTTTTTAGAATTTTCCTTTAAATACAATACGATTACCATATTCAAATATGGTAAAATTGGTATGCATATAATCCGCACATCCAAGTTACTTATAAGCCTATGGTAAATGGGAATACATATATCCAGGACCAGTAAGTGAAATGCTTCTAGTGAGCTGCAGCACTCCTGTTGCCACCTACTTAAAAAAATGCCAATGTCTTTGCCAGAAAGGAACAAGAGCACTTAGAGTGTCCATCCTCTCTGCTCAACTTCCAACAAACATTCAAATTTGCAAAAGTATCTAAATGGGGACGGTGGGTAATTAGGGCAAGGATCGCCTTCAGGCAAACCGAAGAGAAGAAAGAAAAAAAAACTCACTGAAAGAACGCAACTTTTGGGAAAAAAATACAAATTAAAAGAGTCTAAGTTTTCTTTGTGAGATCCCTTTTGCCAAAACTCAAGTTAGCTTGTTGTGGCTGGGAAAGCCATCACATTTCCCATGGTAAAACTAAGTTACCCTTAACTTAGCATCTCCATTGCTTCGGACTGCTGTTTAGTGACCCGAGCTCTCTAACAGTCGGATACATATGACAAACTTAGTTAGAACTGGTCAGACCAGTGAAGTCTGTAACAGAGGGGTCATTGAAACTAGGCAAAGAGACAAGATGAATTTCCTCATGGTTGGAGATAGATTCCAAGGTTTTAAAATCGTTGGTTGAGGATGCACATCAATGCAGAGCAGGCACTTTCCAGAGTCAGAACCTTGGTGGCGACTGCCCTCCTTTAAGGTGACGATGCTAGAGAATTCCTGCAGCTCTAACTGACCAGAACAACTGGCACTGAACTTCCCAGGACAGGACAACCAGAATGCTAGGAAGACACACTGCTGACATTCTTCTCTGCTTTCATCACTGGTGAGAATGCAGTCTTTCATTCATCCGGTGCCCCCCATGTGACCATTCAGGGCCCAGAGACACATGAAGACCTTTCTCCCAGACCTTACAGCATGGGTTTAATCACTTTTTTCTGATTCTGAAACAGCTGGATTTATAATCCTAGCTCTTAAGAGTTCCAACAATATCAAAGAATAAAGATAAGACAACACTCTGAACCCAAATTCCATTTTCCAGTTGGGGCTGGTTTAAACTTTGTGCCTAGTAGTCTTCTTGGTCCCTCTGGATGCTCCTTAGACAAGGGCTCTTGTTTTTTTCTTTTTTTAAGGTCTAGCCTGACACGCAGCTGTGTGCAAGACATATTTCCACCAATTCTTTAAAACACGCTGCGCATGGACTCCAACCCTAGGAGTATTTCTCCTTCACCTCATGCAGCGGGCTGTTGGATGTTTCATTTCACCTGCTCTAGAAAGGTTGCATTGTTGTGCGTAAGACTTACTATTTTACACCTCAAAAGTAAACAGAACCATCATCCATTAAACAGTCATAGGCATCTATGCAGAAAACCTTTTGCTTTCACTGTAAACTTTTTTTTATGTTTTTATCAGATCTAGAATATGCTTGTTACAGCACGCCAAATACCCTGATAAAGAAGCTTTGTCAAGATCAATGGTATGGCTTTAAGATGCTGATACAGGCACGGACAAGCGTGTGCATCATTTAACACTTTAAAGCCACACCGTATTGCTTCTGTCAATGTTGGTTTGGATTATGGTCCAAAAAATCCCTTGCTGTACCTCCTGAGGCATGCTAAAATGCCTTCCAACTCACTTCTGTATATTCTCCATGATGGAAGATATTTTTAAAGAAGTGTGAAACCAGTTGTGGCCTAAGCTGGTCTTGCTTGCAACACACGATCTAGAAACAGGGACCCCTGACAGCCTAACCTATGTCCTTTTTGACCTGACAGACCATTGAGTTTGGGTGATCTCTTCAGATGATGACTATCTGAACAGTTTTCTGGGGAATTCAGCAGCAGAGTCTCAGAATCCACTCAGTTCACAGAAACAAGATGTTTTGAACATATTAGGCTAGACACAGCACAACACAACTGTGGTGTGGCACTTGACTTGCATTTATAAACTGTTGATAAATAATGTAGAAAAAAACGGAGTCACAAGATAGTCGAGAACTCGTGAATAACGCCCCATAGCATAACACAGACCACAGCCATCAATGTTATTAGGAAGTTATTAGAAAAAGTAATGTTATTAAAATGTCTGATTGTATCACGACTCTAGGAAATGCTACCATGTACTCATGTTCTTCCACCATCATAATTCAAACTGACCTCTTTACCCGCCTGTTAATAAAAGTTACTTTCTTAGCAGCTTATAGTCCTGCCTGAACACTGGGGTCCAATTCATAAAAGGCATGTTGGAGCACAGGAAGTAGATCTCTAGTAGCACTACTTCATGTTCTACAAAACCTGTGGTCAGAGATCACCTCTGCCTCTCATTTCTTGATTTGGAGACCTTTACATACAACATAGTACTAAACGTTGAATGGACAGTGGGGACTAAATATTACAAAATGGGTGGTGTGAAAGGATATTTTAAGATGGGTTTAGGGAGGGGCGAGTTAATACAAAACAAAAACCCTGAAATGTAAGAGCCCTATTTAAAGTTAGGCGAGTGGCCGCCATTCGCTAGGAGAGCGGAGGTAATAACCTTGGCTGCCCTGGAAGACTACCATACGCCATATTTAGAGATCTCAGGCTAAGCCATCTTTGCCTGAAGAGGAGTTGCCACCTAGGTGGTTCCTTTGACGTAACTGAATGTTTGCCTAGATGTTGACAAGTTTCATGCACCTACTCAGCAAAAAGTTTTGACTTACAAAAAATAAACTCCTAAAGCAAGCGTTTGTTTCTGTGAAGCTAAAAAAAAAAATAATGACCGACACCCTGAAAATCTTCTCCTCAGATGTGGGGTTAATGTTCCTTTTTTATCCTCTCATCGGGACCACTAGGCTTTTCCTTACTGTCCCAGAAAAAAAGTACACAGACCATCTGCTCCAAATACGACAGGCAGTCTGATGCACTAAAACAGATGCCCAAAGGCTGTTGGTGTAATGTTTTCACCAACAGAGCCAGCAGATGATCTGTCGCGGAAAAATGATGGTGTGTGTGATGGTGTGAGTGTGTGTTCATCAATTTAGCGGACAGGATGCTCTATGCCATTTGTGCCAGGGCATCCTGTCCTCCAAACTCTAAATCGGGACCCAAGAAAATTGCTTTTCACAAAATATTCTTGTTAAACCTGTCAGCTCTTGGCGTGGTTTCCCCTGTCTTTTTGCTTCTGACCTCCTGTTTTTGATCCTCTGCTGACTTTAGTTTTTGCTGGCTTTAGGACTCTGGAGATTTTACCACTGCTGATCAGTGCAAGTGCTCCCTGTCTACATGTGTTGGTGATTGGTTTATCCATGACTGGCAGATCTGATTTACTAGTACGGCCCTCGAAAAGTGCACTATGTGTGCCCAGGGTCTGTAAATCTAATGCTACTAGTGGGCCTGCAGCACTGACTCTGCCACCCACATGAGATGTCCTGTAAATATGTCTCAGACCTGCCACTGCAGAGTCTGTGTGTGCAGTTTCAAAGTGCCATTTCGACTTGCCAAGTGCACCTACTTACCAGGCCCAAACCGTCTATAGGCAGGGTACAGTGTATTCAAAAGGTAGGACATGTATTGGAGTGTTTTACATGTCCTGATAGTGAAATACTGCTAAATCTGTTTTTCACTATTGCAAGGCCTATCTCTCTCATAGGGTAACATGGGGATTGCCTAAAAATATCTTTTAAGTGTAATTTGCCACTGGGAGCAGACAGAGATATGAAGTACGGGGTCTCTGAACTCACAATTTAAAAATGCATCTTTTGGTCAAGTTGGTTTTTGAATTGTGAGTTTGAAAATGCCACTTTTAGAAAGTGGCCATTTTCTTGCTTAACCATTCTGTGTATCTGCCAGTTTGCTGAATACACGTCTGGGTCAGGATGACAGTTAGGCTGTTTGTGTATTCTCTCTAGATGGTCACACAGAGGGAGCTGATGTGTGCCCTGCATAGCCTGATGACCCATCACCAGACTGATGGGTCTTTCGGAGCTAGCGTTGTGGGAGGAGAGGACACCTGCACCTGAGTAGGGCTGTGCCTGTCCCCACACAAAGCAATGTCCATTCCCCTAGTGTGTGTCTGGGGCCAGGGCAGGGAAAGGCAGGGACTTGTGCACTACAAAGACTTCTCTTTGAAGTTTGCCTACTTTAAAGACAGAAATAGGTATAAGTACTGGACTTCTGGCACCACATAGTTAGAGCACTTCTGGGCTGGGGACATTCTGTCAGGAAGATGAGCTGGATGCTGTAGGGGGGACTGCCACTCTGCTTGTTGCTTTGTTGTGCTGGCCTGCTGCTTCTGTCCAAGGAGTGAAAGGACTGGACTTTGTTTTCTACAACCTGCTTTCCAAGGTTCTACAAGGGCATGAAATATGTTTGCCTCCTGTTACGAAGTCTCAGAGACAAAGACTTCATCTGCAAGTGCCTGGACTCTTCGGCTGAGAGTCCCGACTTGGGAAGTGGTCCCAACTCCAGTCCCTGGGCCCTTGGAAGTGCAAGCTGGTTATCGAATGAAAAAAAAAAAAAAAAGGAAAATCGATGCAGCGCCTGTCCTGTGGCTGAAAAATCATCCACGACCAACGCCGCCTCTGAAGTCCTGCCACAGCGCAAATCCAGAGCGCCGTGTCACCAACGTCCATGGTATCCTACTCCCCACCTGTGGTCCCGTGGTGTGAAAGCGCGAAGTTGACGACTCGTGTCTTCACCTGTAGGATTCATCGACCCCACCTTGTCATAAGGAACAGATTCCTCCTCCAACGCCGCATCATCATCTCACCTCCAATGGTAAGAAACCGATGCCTCCCCTCCACTGCCTAGCAGTAAGGAACTGACCTCTCACCTCCCCGGTAGCAGTATGGAACCAACACCACTCCGGCCCCAGAGAGCCTCACCTCCCCGACTCTGTTTCATCATCATTTTCCAATGTACTGTAGCTGGGGTCTGTGTGACTCCATGACTGGCCTGCACTCCCTCGTGAGTGGCATCGGACTGTGGGAAATGACTCCGTCAAGACGTTGTGATAGCCCCAGTTGGAGCTATTGTGTTTCTGAGCACTATACTAAGATTTCATCTTTGAATATTCTTAACTCTGCTTGTGTATGTTGGATTTATGTTGTGTTGGTGGTCTTGTTTTACTCAGATCAACATTGGCTATTTTTAGGTCGAGAGCGCAAGCGCTTTGACCGGTTGTAAGTATTGCAGGCTTTTAACCATGCCCACCTCACACCCATCACTTTCACTTGTTCATGGGTTTGCCTTTCAAAAATCACTTTATGTCATTTAATAACGGTGTTATTTAAATTATATGGCCAATATATAATAATCATTTTGGATGACACATTGAACAATTATGTTCAAGATGGTCTCATTTGGTTTTTAATCTTACCAACAAACACAGTTATTAAAAGATAAAATTATACAGGTGATTTGTGAGGTAATTTTAGCATTTAATCCCCTTCAACTGGATACCCGCTTTATCCAGAAAGATGAAATTTCAGCACTCCCTTAGACTTCTCTTTTAACAACGAGGTTGAGTCCGCCCAGGTGGTATCATCTTACCTGGGTGCGGGGTAGGTGGTCAAATGATGAAGCATGACACTATAATGTGTTTGAGACCACCTAGTCCGTAAAAGGAACTACCCCACCCTTCTCTGAACACTAGACCATCACTACCACTTTCCATGCCTACAATTTGATCACCAAGTCGGTGACCTACTTACCTGTGAAACGGGCCAGAGAAGCCCGCTATAAGAATTCCCCATATAACTACAATATTCACTGCACTCGAGAAACTCATCTCATAATGCTTTGCGAGCATTCTTTTTCAAAACATTTTTGCTCATAACTCAGCCTGTGATGGTGCTAGAACAATGGGACCACCACCAAAACGTTCACAACAACATGCTCTTTCCTTCTACGTCATCTTAGTTAGGTTAGTGGTGACCCCAAAATAATAACCCCTCCCACCATTCAGTGTGTGTTTAACTTTTCTCATGGCTGAAACTTCTGTTTTACAGCTGAGTGTAGGCTGTGTTTTTAGGGCCTTCTTTGTAGTATCATTGCTATAGTCCTGTTAGCCCTGTATATGAGTAATGTACTATGCCCTCTTGGGGCTAAATATATGGTTGTACTGCATTACTTTCTGCCGTTGTTTTGGTGTGGTTATGCCCTCTATGGGCTAATTATACAGTTACATGACCAGGTTTCTTGCAAATCCTAGCTTCATTGTGGGGTTCTCTAGGGGCTGTTCTAAGCATTACAGTCATATCAACATATTGAGATATTCATGGGATGGAAACTCAGCCTGTGGTGGTCCTCGGACAATGGGACACCTTCAAAACATTGACCACAATGTGCTCTCTCTGTCTACTTCATCTCTAGGTCCCCACACTATCTTAGTGGGGACTACAAAATAATAATAACCATTCCTTATCTTTTTAAGATCTCTCATGGCTGGAACTTTTGTTTTACAGCTGAAAGAAATTATGTTTCCTGGGCCTTGTTTGTAATATCATTGTAGTAGTTCTCCTAGCCTTGAAAATGTGTAATGCACTAGGTCTTCTACTGGCTAGAGATATAGTTACATTGCATTACTTTCGCCCATTCTTTTTTCGTGTGGGTATGCTCTTTAAGGGCTGACTGCATAGTTACATGACCATGTTTCTTCCAAGTGCTATTTTTATTGTGGTGTCCTCTGGGGGCTGTTCTGTGCATTGCAGTCAACAGACTAATATTTGTGGCAAGAAAACTCGTCCCATTATGCTTTGCAGGGCACTACTTTTACAAAACATAACTCAGCATGTGTGGTCCTAGGACAATGGGCCCACCTTCAAAATGCTCTGTCTACATCATCTCTGGGTACCCACACTAAGTTAGTGGGGACCCCAAAATAATTACTCCTCCCACCATTCACTGTCTTAAGCTTTCTCTCAGCTACAACTTTTGTTTTACAGTTGGGAGAAGTTTTGTTTTAAAGGCCTTATTTGTAATATCATTGCAGTAGGCCTGCTAGCCCTAAAAATGTCCTCTAGGGGCTACGTGTATGGTTACACTGCATTACTTTCTCCTGTATTTTTTCCATTAGGTTATCCCCTCTTGGGGCTAATAATTTGGTTACATGGCCATGTTTCTTTCAAATGATATTTTTGTTATGGAGCACTCTAGGGGCTGTTTTGAGCATTACAATCTAATGCCAAGTTTATTTCTGATAACGGTTTATATGATAATTGTGTATGTTTTAATAGTTTCTCTTTATTACAATTATGACCATAATTCAGGCGAATTTAACATCCTTAATACACTTTGACTGTTTGAACAATCTTGATATGTTTGGGTGACCCTTCTAGTTTATTTCTCTGGTTACTCCTTTGTGGCCGTCTTGTGTCTTTTTTGGGGGGATTTGCGTTAGCCAGCCAGCAACTCTGATGGTGGGTGGTGAAAGTGGTATTCTATTGGAATTAGCATGGCAGATTTAAATTAGGAGGCTAAATGGCAACATTTTCATGCTTTGCTGCAGATAGAGGAAGAAGGTAAATCGAAGTGCTTTAGATATACGGCAGGATAAGAAAAGTATGAGACAGGGTTGACCAATTTATGTGGCAACAAAAGTTCAGTCACTAATTTACAATGATAGCATCTTTAACGCAACCACGAGACAGACTGCATTGCAAATGTTTGTTCTAAACTGGTATGGGTGTGTTGGGGGGGGGGGGGGGGGGATGTAGTATGTATGTATATATGTATATATATATATATATATATATATATATATATATATATATATATATATATATATATATATATATATATATATATATATATATATATATATATATATATATATATATATATATGTAGGAAGTTGGCTCTGTATGTGCTATTTCAAAGTAAGGAATAGCATGCACAGAGTCCAAGGGTTCCCCTTAGAGGTAAGATAGTGGCAAAAAGAGATAATACTAATGCTCTATTTTGTGGTAGTGTGGTCGAGCAGTAGGCTTATCCAAGGAGTAGTGTTAAGCATTTGTTGTACATACACATAGACAATAAATGAGGTACACACACTCAGAGACAAATCCAGCCAATAGGTTTTTGTATAGAAAAATATCTTTTCTTAGTT
The DNA here is from genome assembly GCF_031143425.1 of Pleurodeles waltl. Lineage (NCBI taxonomy): Eukaryota > Metazoa > Chordata > Amphibia > Caudata > Salamandridae > Pleurodeles > Pleurodeles waltl. The sequence goes on along the minus strand of NC_090442.1, from coordinate 71,722,000 downwards.
TATTTTAAGAACCACAGGTTCAAATTCTACATGTAATATCTCATTCGAAAGGTATTGCAGGTAAGTACTTTAGGAACTTCAAATCATCAAAATTGCATGTATACTTTTCAAGTTATTCACAAATAGCTGTTTTAAAAGTGGACACTTAGTGCAATTTTCACAGTTCCTAGGGGAGGTAAGTATTTGTTAGGTTAATCAGGTAAGTAAGACACTTACAGGGCTTAGTTCTTGGTCCAAGGTAGCCCACCGTTGGGGGTTCAGAGCAACCCCAAAGTCACCACACCAGCAGCTCAGGGCCGGTCAGGTGCAGAGTTCAAAGTGGTGCCCAAAACGCATAGGCTAGAATGGAGAGAAGGGGGTGCCCCGGTTCCGGTCTGTTTGCAGGTAAGTACCCGCGTCTTCGGAGGGCAGACCAGGGGGGTTTTGTAGGGCACCGGGGGGGACACAAGTCCACACAGAAATTTCACCCTCAGCGGCGCGGGGGCGGCCGGGTGCAGTGTAGAAACAAGCGTCGGGTTCGCAATGTTAGTCTAGGAGAGATCTCGGGATCTCTTCAGCGCTGCAGGCAGGCAAGGGGGGGATTCCTCGGGGAAACCTCCACTTGGGCAAGGGAGAGGGACTCCTGGGGGTCACTTCTCCAGTGAAAGTCCGGTCCTTCAGGTCCTGGGGGCTGCGGGTGCAGGGTCTCTCCCAGGCGTCGGGACTTTAGGTTCAAAGAGTCGCGGTCAGGGGAAGCCTCGGGATTCCCTCTGCAGGCGGCGCTGTGGGGGCTCAGGGGGGACAGGTTTTTGTACTCACAGTCTTAGAGTAGTCCTGGGGTCCCTCCTGAGGTGTTGGATCGCCACCAGCCGAGTCGGGGTCGCCGGGTGCAGTGTTGCAAGTCTCACGCTTCTTGCGGGGAGCTTGCAGGGTTCTTTAAAGCTGCTGGAAACAAAGTTGCAGCTTTTCTTGGAGCAGGTCCGCTGTCCTCGGGAGTTTCTTGTCTTTTCGAAGCAGGGGCAGTCCTCAGAGGATGTCGAGGTCGCTGGTCCCTTTGGAAGGCGTCGCTGGAGCAGGATCTTTGGAAGGCAGGAGACAGGCCGGTGAGTTTCTGGAGCCAAGGCAGTTGTCGTCTTCTGGTCTTCCTCTGCAGGGGTTTTTCAGCTAGGCAGTCCTTCTTCTTGTAGTTGCAGGAATCTAATTTTCTAGGGTTCAGGGTAGCCCTTAAATACTAAATTTAAGGGCGTGTTTAGGTCTGGGGGTTAGTAGCCAATGGCTACTAGCCCTGAGGGTGGGTACACCCTCTTTGTGCCTCCTCCCAAGGGGAGGGGGTCACAATCCTAACCCTATTGGGGGAATCCTCCATCTGCAAGATGGAGGATTTCTAAAAGTTAGAGTCACTTCAGCTCAGGACACCTTAGGGGCTGTCCTGACTGGCCAGTGACTCCTCCTTGTTTTTCTCATTATTTTCTCCGGCCTTGCCGCCAAAAGTGGGGCCTGGCCGGAGGGGGCGGGCAACTCCACTAGCTGGAGTGTCCTGCTGGGTTGGCACAAAGGAGGTGAGCCTTTGAGGCTCACCGCCAGGTGTGACAATTCCTGCCTGGGGAAGGTGTTAGCATCTCCACCCAGTGCAGGCTTTGTTACTGGCCTCAGAGTGACAAAGGCACTCTCCCCATGGGGCCAGCAACATGTCTCGGTTTGTGGCAGGCTGCTAAAACTAGTCAGCCTACACAGATAGTCGGTTAAGTTTCAGGGGGCACCTCTAAGGTGCCCTCTGGGGTGTATTTGACAATAAAATGTACACTGGCATCAGTGTGCATTTATTGTGCTGAGAAGTTTGATACCAAACTTCCCAGTTTTCAGTGTAGCCATTATGGTGCTGTGGAGTTCGTGTTTGACAAACTCCCAGACCATATACTCTTATGGCTACCCTGCACTTACAATGTCTAAGGTTTTGTTTAGACACTGTAGGGGTACCATGCTCATGCACTGGTACCCTCACCTATGGTATAGTGCACCCTGCCTTAGGGCTGTAAGGCCTGCTAGAGGGGTGTCTTACCTATACTGCATAGGCAGTGAGAGGCTGGCATGGCACCCTGAGGGGAGTGCCATGTCGACTTACTCGTTTTGTCCTCACTAGCACACACAAGCTGGCAAGCAGTGTGTCTGTGCTGAGTGAGAGGTCTCCAGGGTGGCATAAGACATGCTGCAGCCCTTAGAGACCTTCCTTGGCATCAGGGCCCTTGGTACTAGAAGTACCAGTTACAAGGGACTTATCTGGATGCCAGGGTCTGCCAATTGTGGTTACAAAAGTACAGGTTAGGGAAAGAACACTGGTGCTGGGGCCTGGTTAGCAGGCCTCAGCACACTTTCAATTGTAAACATAGCATCAGCAAAGGCAAAAAGTCAGGGGGCAACCATGCCAAGGAGGCATTTCCTTACAATATATATATATATATATATATATATATATATATATATATATATATATATATATATATATATATATATATATATATATATATATATATATATATATATAAAATGTCACTTACCCAGTGTACATCTGTTCGTGGCATGAGACGCTGCAGATTCTGCACATCCCGCCATCTAGTGCTGGGCTCGGAGTGTTACAAGTTGTTTTTCTTCGAAGAAGTCTTTGAGTCACGAGATCGAGGGACTCCTCCCCTTTCGGCTTCATTGCGCATGGGCGTCGACTCCATCTTAGATTGTTTTCCCCGCAGAGGGTGAGGTAGGAGTTGTGTATTATAGTAATAGTGCCCATGCAATGGAGTAAATATGTATGTACATAATGGTGTTTAAAATGATATATTTACAAATTTACAAATGTTCAAGATCAACTTCGAAACGGCTACAGGCTCCCGGGGAGGCGGGTGGGCGCATGTGAATCTGCAGCGTCTCATGCCACGAACAGATGTACACTGGGTAAGTGACATTTTCAGTTCGATGGCATGTGTAGCTGCAGATACACATGCTTTGCATAGACTAGTAAGCAGTTCTCTCCCCAAAAGCGGTGGCTCAGTCTGTAGGAGTTGAAGTTGTTTGAAATAAAGTTCATAGTACTGCTTGTCCTAATGTGGCTTGTTGTGTTGTTCACACATCCACGCAGTAATGCTTGGTGTATATATGAGGCGTAGACCATGTGGCTGCCTTACATATTTCAGTCATTGGAATGTTTCCTAGAAAGGCCATAGTAGCACCTTTCTTCCTAGTTGAATGTGCCTTTGGTGTTATAGGCAGTTCTCTTTTTGCTTTGAGATAACAGGTTTGAATACATTTAACTATCCATCTGGCAATGCCTTGTTTAGATATTGGATTCCCTGTATGAGGTTTTTGAAAAGCAATGAACAGTTGTTTTGTTTTTCGTATTTGTTTTGTTCTATCAATGTAGAACATTAAAGCTCTTTTGATGTCTAATGTATGTAGTGCTCTTTCAGCTACAGAATTTGGTTCTGGAAAAAACACTGGTAGTTCTACTGTTTGATTTAAGTGAAACGGTGATATGACTTTTGGTAAGAACTTTGGGTTAGTTCGTAAAACTACTTTATGCTTGTGTATCTGAATAAAGGGTTCTTGTATGGTAAATGCCTGTATTTCACTTACTCTCCTTAGAGATGTGATGGCAATGAGAAACGCTACTTTCCATGTTAAATATTGTATCTCACATGAGTGCATGGGTTCAAAAGGTGGGCCCATGAGTCGTGTTAAGACAATGTTAAGGTTCCACGAAGGAACTGGTGGCGTTCTTGGTGGAATAATTCTCTTTAGGCCCTCCATAAATGCTTTTATGACTGGGATCCTAAATAATGAAGTTGAGTGCGTCATTTGCAGATAAGCTGAAATTGCGGTAAGATGTATTTTAATGGATGAAAAAGCTAGCTTTGACTTTTGTAAATGCAGTAAGTAGCTTACGATATCTTTAGCAGATGCATGTAATGGTTGAATTTGATTATTATGGCAATAATAAACAAATCTTTTCCACTTATTTGCATAGCAATGTCTTGTGGTTGGTTTCCTTGCTTGTTTTATGACCTCCATACATTCCTGTGTAAGGTCTAGATGTCTGAATTCTAAGACTTCAGGAGTCAAATTGCTAGATTCAGTGATGCTGGATTTGGATGCCTGATCTGTTGTTTGTGTTGAGTTAACAGATCTGGTCTGTTTGGAAGCTTGATATGAGGCACTACTGAGAGGTCTAGTAGTGTTGTGTACCAAGGTTGTCTTGCCCAGGTTGGTGCTATTAGTATGAGTTTGAGTTTGTTTTGACTCAATTTGTTTACTAGATACGGAAGGAGTGGGAGAGGGGGAAAAGCGTATGCAAATATCCCTGACCAGCTCATCCATAACGCATTGCCCTGAGATTGATCTTGTGGGTACCTGGATGCGAAGTTTTGGCATTTTGCGTTTTCTTTTGTTGCAAATAGGTCTATTTGTGGTGTTCCCTATCTTTGGAAGTAAGTGTTTAGTATTTGGGGGTGAGTCTCCCATTCGTGGATTTGTTGGTGATCCCGAGAGAGATTGTCTGCTAACTGATTCCGAATCCCTGGAATAAACTGTGCTATTAGACGAATGTGGTTGTGAATCGCCCAATGCCATATTCTCTGTGCCAGGAGACACAACTGTGTCGAGTGTGTTCCTCCCTGTTTGTTCAGATAATACATCGTTGTCATGTTGTCTGTTTTGACAAGAATGTGTTTGTGGCTTATTATGGGTTGAAATGCCTTCAACGCTAGAAATACTGCCAGTAGTTCCAAGTGATTTATGTGAAACTGTCTCTGCTGAGTGTCCCATTGTCCTTGGATGCTGTGTTGATTGAGGTGTGCTCCCCACCCTATCATGGAGGCGTCTGTCGTTATTACATATTGAGGCAATGGGTCTTGGAAAGGCTGCCCTTGGTTTAAATTTATATTGTTCCACCATTGAAGCAAGGTGTATGTTTGGCGGTTTATCAACACTAGATCTAGAAGTTGACCCTGTGCCTGTGACCATTGTGATGCTAGGTACTGTTGTAAGGGCCGCATGTGCAACCTTGCGTTTGGGGCAATGGCTATGCATGAGGACATCATGCCTAGTAGTCTCATCACCATCTTGACTTGTATCTTCTGTTTTGGATACATGGCCTGTATTACATTGTGAAATGCCTGTACCCTTTGTGGACTTGGAGTGGCAATCCCTTTTGTTGTGTTGATTGTCGCTCCTAAGTATTGCTGTGTTTGACAAGGCTGAAGGTGTGACTTTGTGTAGTTGAGTGAGAAACCTAGTTTGTGGAGGGTTTCTATGACATACTTTGTGTGTTGTGAACACCGTTCTTGCGTGTTGGTTTTGAT